>NC_084796.1:124087650-126651817 GCF_963169125.1 Humulus lupulus | reverse complement strand
ATTTCCTTGTATCTGAGAAGAACTTCCAGATTAATAGGAAGGACGCCTAATCGGAAGGAATCAGAATTTTTCTTCTATGATCGATCGGTATAAACATCAATAACTTCGAATTGGATTAGTTTCTCCTCAACAAATAAGTGCTTGGGCCAAAAAAAGTCCTACCTAATGGAGAAATAATTGGAGAGGTGACAAAACCCTACACTTTTCATTACAAAACCAATAAACCTGAAAAAGATGGCTTATTTTGTGAAAGAATTTTTGGGCCTATAAAAAGTGGGATTTGTGCTTGTGGAAATTATCGAGTAATTGGAAATGACAACGAAGGCCCGAAATTTTGTGAACAATGCGGAGTCGAGTTTGTTGATTCTCGAATACGAAGATATCAAATGGGTTACATCAAACTGGCATGCCCAGTAACCCATGTGTGGTATTTGAAACGTCTTCCTAGTTATATCACAAATCTTTTAGATAAGCCGCTTAAAGAATTAGAAGGCCTGGTATACTGCGATGTGTGATTTGATAAAAATTATGTTACAAATGCATAATGAGAAACTGTCATCCCATTCAATCGAATTAGGATGTCCCATATTTGACATGTCTCTTGGTAAAAGTAACATGAAACTCCTAAATTGATGTCCTTTCATTTTTAGTACTAATTACTAAAAATGGAATTTCAACATTGATGTTAGATTGTTTTGGATCAGAGATAAGATAGAGGAAGGAGAAGTAGAGCTTGAAAAAGTACCAAGTGAAGAGAACCCTACTGATGTAGGTACCAAAGTTCTTTCAGTCAGTAAGTTCCAACATTGCTTGGAACTACTGAACATTTTCTTTATCTAAAGGTAGCTGGATCACTCCCATGATATTACAAGAAACCTTTTCTATGGATTAAGGTTGAATTTGTGGGAATTGTAATCCATAGAAAATATTTTTAACAACATGACAGTTAAAGTTGTTATGTTGGTTTGTATTCGGTTACGTTATTTTAGTGCACCAATGTTACTTTAGTCTTTTCTTTTTGTTGTAAGACTTCTATTTAAGCCTTGTAATCTCTTGTACTTTGTGTAACACAAAAATTCATATTGTATTAGTGTGAGTGAGAGAGTTCAGAGAGAAAAAAGAGTGTAAGAGAGTTGGGGAAATTTGAATCCAAGATCAGTGTTCTTAGAGAAAAACTCGAGTTGAGTTTTTGGGAAGTGATTTCATCTAGTCTCTTGGTGGTGCACTAAACTGAAGTTCAACATTGTAATCAACTTGATTAATGGAGAAAATAACTAAGGGGAGTAACAGGAAGTACGCCCTTTGTTTTGGCCCAACTTGTACAAAATCTTGTGTTCTTTATTGTTTCAATTTTATGCTTTTAATATTTGGTTTATTGCTTGAATTGGTTTGATGAAATTTAACTTGTTTACATTGTGTTTGTGTTAAGTTCTCTGATGTAAATTTACAACACCCGATGTAATTAAAGTTGATGTTATTACATATATAGTGCAAGTCAACTACTACATTATAAATTTGTGTTTGTATTGGAAAATGATTCTTTTTTCTTTTAATTGTTATTTTGATGCAAACACTGATAGATTGCAATAATATATCCTAAAAAGGTAGATTCCTTTCACAAATTCATGTAAAATTGATTCCCCCCACCCACAAAACCCAAAAAAAAAAAACCCTTTATAAATAATTTTTGAAAAAACGTTACACATGGGTATGATAATTGAACTAATTTAATTGCTCACTCAAATAATACGTAGTTTAGCTATTTGGTTTCGCTGCGTAACCCATAAACGAAAGAAACGACAAGAAGGCTTATTAAATGAATGTATTATGTAAAGTATTAGTAATAAATCATGATTTCACCGAACCAAAAACAAGTGACCCTGAAAGACACAGCAGAAAAACAGTGAAGCTGAAGCAGCAAATGGGGTTAGACTCATCGTATGGTCACGTCCAACCAGTGACGAAAAATCACGTTCGACAACTCACCCAACATTCGAGCCTACGTGGCACAAGATGGACCAGTCATCTCATCATCCCCTAGCATAAGAGCTTAACAAGATAATTATTTTATTCAGATAAAAAAAGATAATTATTTTATTATTCTTTCTTAAAAATAAAATATATTATTAACTTACGAGGGGGTGGCCGACAAAGGGACAACTTGATTTTGTGGACTATAACATCACCGGCCTCTCAACCGTCCACGTGTTCTCAACGGACTCTTACGATCCCTCTTTCACGTCTGTACGGTCCTCTCAAGTGTCAGGCTCCCTTAGAAAAACCTCTTCAAATCTCTCTCTACCGAATTTACATCTACGGTCACTACTCGCTATATCCGCGGGAACAGTCGGTTATGGTAATGCCTAGTGTGGCGTGCTGCCCCTTTGGCACACCCACATAGGGCCATTTTGTTAATGAGCATGCCTTGGTGCTTGATCATTAGTCAAGTCTTGCACCAAGCAACCTCATGGGATAGGGTAGTGGCAGTTTTGTAATATTGCATATGTCTCCCAGACAAAAATCATATATGTTCCTGGGAAGACTTTATTTCCCTAAAAGGCTCCTTAGGGGGAGGTGACCTGGTGACTTAGGGAAGCACCATGGCCATCAGCAGATAGGGGCCAAAGCTGTGTACTCCCTTGCCCTATCAATGCTATATATTAATGAAATAACATGTATCCATACTTGCCCCTGTGTGCTTCCTTGTTGCTTATGTGTTGCTTGTTTATTAGCTTCGTTGGGCCACTGCGTGCCATTTGTCTTGTTGTGTGCTTTGTGTTGTGTGGACGTTCCTAGGAATGACTTGCTTTGTGCTTGCTCATACTTCGTTATTGCCCGTTGCATGTCCGAGATGTGTATGTGGCTAACCGATGAGTTTGTTTGCCTGTAGGTGTGTGTTGTAGGCTGACTTGCTAGCTTGAAGAGTCTGCAAGTGCCGCACGTTCCGTCTAGTTGGAGTACCCAAATAGCCGGCCCGTGACAGTTGGTATCAGAGCCAAGTTAGAAAGCGCTTGGCAAAAGACACACTATGGTGAGCAACACTCTGAGGATCGAAGCTCTTGAGAAGCGAGTAGGGGAACTAGATGGCCTGGATGAGCGGGTCAGGGATCTTTCCTCTGCAAGTCAGGACTCAGGATCGTCAGATGCAAACAATCGCAGTGCTGCGCTGGAAAAGGAGAATGATGTTCTCTTATCTAGAATTATCGCGTTGGAGAAAAGAAACACTCCAACAAGTACTTCTGTTTCCCCTCAGTGGGAAGAGCGCATCGCGGCAGTGGAGCGCATGCTGAAGGAACAAGAAGTTTCCATAAACGACACGACGGAAGATTGCAGGGAGGCAGTCGGTGTGCTCAGAGAAGAAATGACTGAGCTATCTACCAAGGTAAACCTGACCATGAGAGCGGTTGGGAATGCCCCTGCAACAGGGCCGATAGGTATGGAATATGGCTGAGCCAAAGTACCCGAGCCGAGGCCCTATAATGGGGCCAGAGATGCAAAGGATTTGGAGAATTTCCTCTTTGACATGGAACATTACTTTAGAGTCGTGCGGGCCGATTCAGAAGACAGAAAGGTTGCCATGGCTACCATGTATTTTTCGGGAGATGCCAAGGTGTTGTGGAGGACCAAGTATGATGACATAGAGAATGGCAGGTGTACCATCACATCTTGGGCGGACCTGAAGAGGGAATTAAAGACGCAATTTCTGCCAGAAAATGTAGCTTACATAGCTCGTCGCCAGTTACGAGAGCTTAAACAAGTCGGGACAGTCCGAGAATATGTAAAGAGATTTTCGGGACTGATGCTCGATATTAAAGACATGTCCGAAGTGGATAGGTTCTTCTGCTTCCTCGAGGGATTGAAACCGTGGGCCAAGCAAGAACTTCAAAGACAGCGGGTGTCTGATCTGGCCACCGCTCAAGCTACTGCCGAACGCTTAACAGACTACACTTCGGAGAGTAGCCTGCCGAAAAGGGCTACTCCTTCAGCCAGCTCAAGTAGCGCCGGGAGTAAGAAGTCTGGGAAGTCCTGGCAGGGTAAGAGTGGGGGAGAGAAGAGGACAGCTGAGTCCAATTCGTCCAGTGGGACAGATGTTGCTGCAGGGAAGAAGCCGCTAGCTTGTTGGATTTGCAAAGGCCCACACAAGTCGGCAGTTTTCCAATTTCGGGGCAAGTTGAATGCCCTCATCGGCCAAGAACAGCAAGGCGAAGGAGAAGAGGAAGAAGAAGAGTACGCGCACATGGGCGCTGTCCGCCTGTTGAACGCTCTCAAGAAGCATGGCGAGAAAGGGAAGAAGACCCTGGGGAAAGGGCTAATGTTCGTGGATGCCGCTATCAATGGCAAGCCTGCCAAAAGCGTGATGATTGATACTGGCGCCACCCACAACTTCATCTCTGAACTCGAAGCAAAGCGACTGGGACTAAAGCTGGAGAAAGATGCAGGCCGCATGAAAGCGGTCAACTCCAAAGCCTTGGCCACAACTGGCGTGGCTAAAGGGGTAAAAGTGAAAATCGACACGTGGGAGGGGCAGACGGACTTGGTGGTCGTCCATATGGACGACTTCGATGTAGTTTTGGGAATGGACTTTCTAACCGAGAAAGGTGCCATTCCAATTCCTGCCACTGGAAGCTTACTCATAATGGGAGAGACTCCTTCAATGGTATCTGCAAAGGTGAAACCACCCCCCTGGTGTGAAGCTTCTCTCAGCTTTACAGTTCAAGAAGGGTGTGAGGAAGCAGGAGCCCACTTATGTAGCTGTACCCACCGTGTTTGAAGAAGTAGTGGAAGAAATTGTTCCACTAGAAATTACGAGGGTCTTAAAGGTGTATGGGGATGTGATGCCAGATAAACTCCCCAAAGCCTTGCCACCAAAGAAGGGGATTGATCACCAGATAGAGTTGGTGCCCGGAGTGAAACCTCCAACAAAAGCGCCATACAGAATGGCACCCCCTGAGCTAGAAGAATTGAGGAAGCAATTAAAAGAGCTATTGGAGGCAGGCTTCACTAGACCGTCGAAGGCGCCATATGGCGCACCGGTGCTATTCCAGAAGAAGCACGATGGGAGCTTGAGACTGTGCATCGACTATAGGGCTCTCAATAAGGTGACAGTTCGCAACACCTACCCCATCCCTCTGATCGCTGATTTGTTCGACCAGCTAAGTGGAGCCAAATACTTCACAAAGTTGGACTTGAGATCGGGCTACTACCAGGTGAGAATTGCAGATGGGGATGAACCAAAGACTAATTGTGTTACTCGATACGGAGCATTTGAGTTTCGGGTAATGCCGTTTGGGTTGACAAATGCACCTGCTACCTTCTGTACACTAATGAACCAAGTATTCCACGAGTATCTAGATAAGTTCGTGGTGGTGTACTTGGATGATATCGTGGTTTATAGCGCCACGATTGAAGAGCATCAAGAACACTTGGCTCAAGTGTTTCAGAAGTTGAGAGAGAACCAGCTATATGTGAAGCGAGAGAAATGCTCGTTTGCACAGGAGAGCATCAAGTTCTTAGGCCACGTGGTGGAACGTGGTCGTATTTGTATGGATCTGGAGAAGGCGAGGGCAATCCAGGAATGGAAAGCCCCCACAAATGTGAAAGAACTCCGCTCCTTCTTGGGCCTAGCCAACTACTATAGGCGATTTGTGGACGGCTACTCAAGAAGGGCGACACCCTTGACCGAGCTTCTGAAAAAGGGTGTGATTTGGGCGTGGACTGACAAGTGTGCTGAAGCGTTCAGGAGTTTGAAAGAAGCCATGATGAAGGATCCTGTTCCTGCCTTGCCAACTATTAGCAAGCCCTTCGAAGTACAGACAAATGCATCAGATTATGCTCTGGGAGGGGTACTAGTACAAGAGGACCACCCGGTCGCATACGAAAGTCGCAAGTTGTCTGAAGCTGAGAGGAGGTATACTGCCCAGGAGAAGGAGCTCCTCGCAGTTATACATTGCTTGCGAGTGTGGAGGCATTACTTGCTGGGATCAAAGTTCGTAGTGAAGACGGATAATGCAGCTGTGAGTCATTTCCTTACTCAGCCGAAACTGACCCCTAAGCAGGCTCGATGGCAGGAGTTTGTAGCAGAATTTGACTTTCGTTTTGAGCACAGGGCAGGACGCTTAAACCAGGCAGCTGACGCCTTGAGTCGCAAAGCGGAGTTGGCGACTCTAAAGATCATGGCTAGCTTGTCGGCTAGCGTGGTGAACACTCCACTCAAGGAATGCATTAAAGAAAACCTGGAGAAAGACCCAGTTGTCAGGACCATCCTGAAGCTCGTAAAAGAAGGCAAGACTCGCCAGTTCTGGGTGGATGATGATCTTCTGTGGGCTAAAGGGGGGCGCTTGTATGTTCCAAAAGCTGGAGATTTGCGAAGGACATTACTAAGTGAGTGTCATGACACTCTGTGGGCAGGTCATCCAGGGTGGCAGAGAACCCATGCCCTCTTGAAGCAGGGATACTACTGGGCACAAATGCGAGACGATGTAGTGGAGTACACCAAGACCTGTCTGGTCTGCCAGCAAGACAAGGTCGATAGGAACAAGACACCTGGGTTGTTGGAGCCCTTGCGAGTCCCAAGCTGACCGTGGGAGAGCGTGTCGCTTGACTTTATCACCAGTCTTCCGAAGACAGGAGATTTAAGTGCGATCTTGGTGGTCGTGGATAGATTCTCGAAGTATGCAACATTCATCCCAGTGTCGAAGTACTGTTCGGCAGAAGAGACACCCAGACAATTTTTCAAACATATTGTCAAATATTGGGGAATGCCCCAGAACATCGTCAGTGACCGAGATGGAAGATTCACGGGGACGTTTTGGTCCGAATTATTCAATCTCTTGGGGTCACAACTGAATATTTCCTCGAGCTACCATCCGCAGACAGATGGGCAGACAGAAAGATTTAACGGGATGTTGGAAGAGTACTTGCGCCACTTTGTCAATGCCAATCAGAAGAATTGGCCGCAACTACTCGATGTAGCTCAATTTTGTTTCAACTCTCAAAAGAGTTCTTCGTCGAATAAGAGCCCTTTTGACGTTGTTAATGGACAGCAACCACTGTTACCCCACACAGTGGACGAATATCGCGGTCGGAACCCGCGAGCCTTTCACTTCACAAAAGACTGGAAGAAAACAACAGAGATTGCCCGAGCTTATCTAGAAAAAGCCTCAAGAAGAATGAAGAAGTGGGCAGATCAGAAACGCAGACCACTGGAGTTCAAAGTAGGTGACTTAGTGTTAATCAAGCTGAGGCCCGAACAGTTGAGATTCCGAGGGGACAAAGACATCAGACTCGTTCGCAAGTACGAGGGTCCGGTCTCAGTCATCTCAAAAGTTGGCCTAACTTCATACAAAGTTGACCTACCAGCTTGGATGAAGACACACCCGGTCCTTCACGTCAGCAACTTAAAGCCGTATCATGAAGATCCAGCAAATCCAGAGCGCAACCAGTCAACCAGAGGAGGAGTCATTGTTCAGCCAAAGAGCAAGCGTCAACCTGAAGAAATCCTGGCGGAAAGAACGGTCACCACTGACCGTAAGAAGCATAAAGAATATCTGGTAAAATGGAAGGGGCTCGCTGATGACGAAATCAGCTGGGAGAGGGCGGAAGACTTGAAGAAGCTCACGCAGAAGATTGAAGATCTACAGGCTACTTCGTCGAGGGCGCCGAAAGATTAAGTGGGGGAGAGTGTGGCGTGCTGCCCTTTTGGCACACCCACATAGGGCCATTTTGTTAATGAGCATGCCTTGGTGCTTGATCATTAGTCAAGTCGTGCACCAAGCAACCTCATGGGATAGGGTAGTGGCAGTTTTGTAATATTGCATATGTCTCCCAGACAAAAATCATATATGTTCCTGGGAAGACTTTATTTCCCTAAAAGGCTCCTTAGGGGGAGGTGACCTGGTGACTTAGGGAAGCACCATGGCCATCAGCAGATAGGGGCCAAAGCTGTGTACTCCCTTGCCCTATCAATGCTATATATTAATGAAATAACATGTATCCATACTTGCCCCTGTGTGCTTCCTTGTTGCTTATGTGTTGCTTGTTTATTAGCTTCGTTGGGCCACTGCGTGCCATTTGTCTTGTTGTGTGCTTTGTGTTGTGTGGACGTTCCTAGGAATGACTTGCTTTGTGCTTGCTCATACTTCGTTATTGCCCGTTGCATGTCCGAGATGTGTATGTGGCTAACCGATGAGTTTGTTTGCCTGTAGGTGTGTGTTGTAGGCTGACTTGCTAGCTTGAAGAGTCTGCAAGTACCGCACGTTCCGTCTAGTTGGAGTACCCAAATAGCCGGCCCGTGACACCTAGCCCCCACTATGGTTATTTTCGTCTTTCAAGAGCGCGAGGGGGCATCGCGGTTATTCTATTCATAATTTAGGGGTAATTTGGTCATTGAAATTAAAAATATTGGAAAAGGATAGGAAGTTTATTGAGGAAGAAGATATGTGGGGATATTTGTCAGAGTTTCAGTTAAGAAGCTCTCTCTTCTCTCTATCTGATTTTCTCTCTTACACTCTCTTGCCACTCAGAAACGCACGCACGATCGAATACTAGAGAATTATATATATTAGATAAAATAAAATAATATAGAAACAGTGAAGAGAAAAGCATTCAAGTTGGATAGCTTTAGCGAATGTGATTTTTTTATTGATTCATTTTACTGGAAAATTGAGCGGCAGAAGATTTTACAAATATTGTTGAAATGCAAGACGTTCACTCGATCGGAGGCGGGGGAAGGTTTTTCGCGGGAAGCGGCGGTGGCGGCGCCGCTGGAGACCGCAGGCTGAGACCACATCATAATCATAATCAGACTCAACAACAGGCTTTGAAGTGTCCGCGTTGCGACTCGCTCAACACCAAATTCTGCTACTACAACAACTACAACCTGTCTCAGCCGCGCCATTTTTGCAAGAACTGCCGACGTTACTGGACCAAAGGCGGTGTCCTACGCAACGTTCCTGTCGGCGGCGGTTGCCGGAAGACTAAGCGTTCAAAGCAGAAGTCTTCGTCGGCGTCAGTGACAACGGCTCCGGAGCCGCGTCCGCCGTCTCAGGATCGGAAATCAAACTCTCACTCAAGCAGCGAGAGCTCAAGTTTGACGGCAACGAACACTAACGCCGCCACTGAAGCGGTTTCAGCGCCATCGGCGAGTTTTGGTTCAAATTTGCTCAACGTTAACCAGGAATCGAAATTCTTTGTTTCGCAGAGTACGAATCCGAGCTTTGAGGCGCCGGCGTTAATCGAGCAAAGCGGTTCGGATTGGGGAATTTTCTCGGATATTGGGAGCTTTACAAACTTGATCACGTCGTCATCAAACGGAGGTGGTGCAATGGCGGCTTTCGAATACAATTCCATCTCCGATATCTCGATCTCTCCGTTCAGATTGAATCAACAAGGTCAAGATCATCATCATCAGGCTCCGCAGAGCCAGACATGGCACCAGCAAAACACTAAGACGATGAACGTGCTTACTGATCAGGATCAAGTGAAGGTGCAGGAGATCACCGGTGGGTTACTCGACGAGACGTCCCAAGCTGATCTATGTGTTTTACAAGATAGATCCGACGGTGGAGTATTCGGATCCATGGGAGATTGGCAATCCTGCGGTGATCAAGGCCTCTTTGATCTTCCTAACACCGTTGATCAAACATATTGGAGTCAGAGTCAATGGACCGATCAAGACCACACTAGTCTCTATCTCCCGTAAATCTCTCACCTTTTAATTTTTTTTAATTATTATTAAAAAAAAACTCTCAACGTCTTAAATTACAAATCTATAAGATAAAAAAATCAGAGTTTTTTTTAAGCAAATTATGAATATGACTGTTTTTGTATGTAAATTTTCAAAATATTTTTTGTTTATTTTTTCTCGGTGAATTTGGGGTTGATCTTGGTAAGTACTTTGTGTAAGTTGTAACTAACTTTCAACGTTTTTTTTTCGCCTTTATTTCTAAGTTTATTATTATTTTGAATTTTGGGAGGGGAGAGTTTTGTTGTCTAATGTAATGTATTTTGATTTAAAAATTATTATAAATGTTAATCAAATATAGAGAAGAATATATATATCATACTTTATTAATTTGTCAAATAGTATTAATTTATTTATTTGTTGCAGATAAGAATATGCAGTATGACTTAGCTCTTCATAAAAATCAATATGATATTTAATCAAGTCTTATAAAATATGTTATAAAGTGGTGTAATTAGATTTAGTGGGCTTTAATCACTCACGAGTCAATCACATACTCGTCAAAACTACCACGTCAGCAGTCGGTTGGAGGCGGTGCGTGTGTGTTTGTGTGCGGGGTGAGTGGGTCCCCTAATTGGTAGTGATGAGTCCCCATGCGCGATTATGACTCGACGTGCGTTTGAGAGGGAGAGGTGTTTAAGTGGGGCCCATAGGGAAAGCAGGGGCATGGTACTCGAATCGTTGTGGCCACGTGGGCATTCCCGATTGGTTCAACGGTAAGTGAGAGAGGTCGGTTTGTCTTTGGCTCATTCTCCAATTGTTGTTGCTTTATGATCTCAGTCACCTCACTTCAATTCACGGCTTAGCCAGCTACTACTCCTAGTATTAGTATTAGTATTAGTATTAGTAAGTAATAATATCATGTTAGGTTTCGCACTCTTTGGGATTTTGTAATCGAGTGCTGATTGTGTGAAATGATGATGATGTGATGACGTGGTGACATACTCGTGGGTTTTGCTTGGGTCCCACTCGTTAGGTTTGGGTGGAGATGTGTGTGGGGCCCAACGGGAGAGCTGAGTGCAGAAGTGGTCTCCCCTGAAAGTCATGCATGTTAGCTAGCTTGATTTGATTTTCAGTGAGCCATTGGGGCCCTAAAATGCAAAAGGCCAGTTGGTGGAGTCTGCCCTAGAATATTTTTGAGAAAAACAACGAGTTAGTGGCATATTTGAATATTATTTTTTTATTAGTATCATGTGTTTTACTTTTTAATAGAAAATATATTATTTTGGGGATAGTAGTTTGAAAGGGTATATTTAAGTCATTAACTAATATTTTTATTGTAAAAATTGGTAAGTAGTTGATGTTTTTTAGATAATTTTTTTTAACGGTAAAAATCATAGTTTACACTAATTTGGTGTGATTATTTGTCACCAATTATGTGTAAAATGTGATTTTTATAGCAAAAAAAAATAAAAAAATTATTTAGTGACTTAAGCATAATATTTCAGTTGCTACCAAAAAAGTTAATTAGTACAATCTTACCAGCTACTATTTATTGTTGCTGTAAATTTGGCTATATCAATTAATCAAATTTATAAATAATAACTAGGATTGTTATAGTGGTGATCGTTTTTGTTGTGTTTTCATAATGTAATTGCTTATGAATTTGTTTGAAATTAACGTATTGGCCCACTTAAATGTCACGATGCATAAGCCAAAGAAATTATACAAATTATTAAGGTCATTTATAATTTCGGATTAATGACTAATTTTTCTTTTACGACTCACGAGAGTGCGAAATTTGTTTTTTCGAATGGAACGATTATATATATATATATATGCATATTATAGTTGATTAGAAAAATAAATAAAATTACGATTAATGTCGGCTGTTTAGATTGTCATCATGCATGTTATGTTTGGTGCCAATGTTGTTTTGTTTTATTGGTATCAATAAGTGATGTTGTATGCCTTTCAGCATAAATGCAACCAATTTTCAGTTTTGGAATTTTGTCTTTGATATTGACCGTGATCGTGCAGTTCAGTAGAATTATGGGGTCATTGTGTTTTGTTTGTTCCATTGTGTTTCTAGCTAATATGAAGTTTTAGAGTAGTTTGTGTGTTAATAATATGCCAATAAAATTGGAATGGATGGTAACATGCCACATCTACACAGTTCATTAGATTAGTGAAACGTATCGATGAAATCATATTTTATTAAATGAGATTGCACTGCATTGAGAGTGAGAGTCAGTGTTTGAAGCTTCTTCTTGTCTTTGTTTATTAGTTTGTATAGATGTGTTTGCCTATGAGTTGTGGCACAAAGACGTGGAAATTGGAACTATATGAACCATATATTTGATATTTGGTGATTTAGTACCATATATTTGATATTTGGTGACTTAGTACACTAGCTCGTATTTGACATGGCACTCTATAGCTAGGGTAAACTTTGACGTAGTACCGGTAATTAGTTCAAACGGGTTTTGTCAGAAGGGTGTGAAGGTGTGCTCAATTCTCAGCTCACGACTCGTAATGGAAAATGTGAGTTTATGTGCATCAAAATATCCTATATTGATAATATATGCCTAACTTATAAAATATTACAAAATTATGTTCAAAATAGAACTTTGAACGAAATTGCTCGTCATCTTCATTTCTTTTTCTCCCTCTCTTTTCTCCTCTCCACCTACACGGTGCTCTCGCATCCAAGCTTCTATATCTCTGACTGCCGATCTTCATAAACTAGGACCACATTCGATCAAGTTCTTCAGTAAAATATTAACTTAAAGATTGATACTATTAGAATCAAGGCAAACAATCAAGTTGTTAACTTAAAAACTCAAAATTTGAATCTATTAAACCCACAAAAATCCTTATGTGATGATTTGTATATATTTAAATGAATATTATATATATATATATATTTTTTGAATTGTTCTATTTATTATGTTTTCCCAGTGTTTGTAATTTTTTTGTATTTATTTTTGTAAATCTCGAAATCTAAGTTTGATGTTACTTTTTCAATTTTTTGATACATTTCGATACAAAATTGATGTCAATTTGATGAAATCTTCATGCATATGTTTTCCAAATATTTGAATTTCAATTAAATCGATGTAGAACGATGTCAAATTGATGGTGCAGCAATACTTGAGTTTAGAAGAAATATACCAAATTAGTTAGAATTTAATCAATATTATATTATGATATTTGGTTAGTTGTTGAATTGTCTATGTTTTATGCTTAGAGAGCTTATTGTTTAAATGGGTACTCAATCGGTGGTTTTTTTTTGTTTTCTGAATTGAACGCCAACAGGGAACAAAACTTCATTAAAAGATAAATGACCAACATATTACACACAACAAAGAAGGTGGTGTTAGATTTGTAAATATTCTAGGCAATCTTTCATTACGATAGAATAATTCTCATGTATATCCTTGGCATAACTAATGCCTTAATTATAGCCTAACTTGTAGTCTTACATTATCATTGTACATTGTATATATGTTTACTAAAATAAATGAAAAAAACACGGAATTAATTTCCTTCATAAAAGATTTGCCCAGAATATTTACAAATCTAGCTGTTGTCAATGTTGTTGCCACCCGACATGTAGCAATTAGGGGTAATCAGTGACAAACCATTAAGGTCTCGTACGAGAAGTCTAGTCTGGTCAAGCCCCGAGGACCTTCGAGAAGTCTAGTCCGGTCAAGCCCCGAGGACCCACTCAGGGCGAGGGTGTCCAAGCGAAGCCACGTCCTGAGCTAGACTTTTCTTAGTCATGGACCTCTACGAGTAAAGCCCCGCCCCGAGTCATGTCCTCGGGGCGAGGATGTCTTCGGGTAAGGCGTCCCGAGATGCCATTTTCACTCAACACATTCCCTAAGTCTAGGACTCTAGTCTTTGGACATGGAATTGCTGCCAGATGTCAATCATTGTCGGTGTGGACCTCGAGAGCATCATCTGAAAAATTTTGGTGAGCCTCGATTAGTGGTGTCGAGTTTGTACATTCGACAATCGACATTTCCTACGACGCCGTCTAACATAGGCAAACGTGCGCCCACCTTGACAGTCACGGATATGTTCCCCATAAAGTTGGTGCGTGACTTCCTGAAATGGGCCCCATAGAATCTGCATGGGCCAGTCTTTATTTTAGCACAACCCCTTTATGTATTAATTTAGCATTAATACTCTGAGTACACTGACTTAGTGGACTCCCATGAGAACATCATTGTGGCTACGGAACAACATGTCCATTACCAAAAGCCACAATCCATCCGGAGGGACAGGGAGAGGCAAGAACACGAAAAATTTTGTCATTTTCATAACGATATAGGGCACCACACCAATGAGTGCTGCCAGCTCAAAGATGAGATTGAGAACCTCATCAAGTTGGGACACCTCCACCAATATGCTCGAAGTGGGCCTCGCTAAGCTTCGACCCCAGCAGCGGTAATGCCTACGCAACCCGCTGCTCTACTATCTCCGAGCCCAGTACCCCTAGCTCCGCCACAACAAACAACAAATAGGCCCCCTATAGTGAACGGTAGAGTAGGGACTATCTTGGGAGGACCCCACTTGGGGAGCACTTTTAAGGGCTCAAAGAATAGGTACGCGTGAGCCTTAAACCACGACAATGAGGTGCTAGCTTTGGATCATTTTCCAACCCAGATGTCGCGGATGACTGACCAAGTCATCACATTCTCCGAGGACGATGCTCAGAGAGTTCACTTTCCGCACTATGATCCTTTAGTGATCGAGAATCAGGTATCAAATAAGATGGTGACTAGGATCTTGGTGGACAATAGGAGTTCAGTGAACCTCCTGTTCAAGTCTGCTTATGAGAAGTTTGGGCTGACCACAAGTGACTTGTCCTCGTGCACATCGACTCTTTATGGATTCTTGAGGGAGGGTCTTATACCAATGGGCCAAATTAAGCTACTTGTGAAATTAGGGGAAGAGCCTCACCATGCCTTCAAATATTGCACTTTCGTAGTGGTTGGTTGTCCCTCTGCGTATAATGCCATTTTAGGGCGTCCAACTTTGGTGGAGTTTGGTGCCGTCACCTCCATTCGACATCTGTGCATGAAATTTCTGACGGACTCGGGAATCGGTACGGTCCGAGGTGACCAAAAGGAGGCGAGGCAATGCTACAACGTTTCCCTTAGACAACCAATAATGGTAGTTGAGGAGGTGGTCCAAGGACAGTGTCTTCCTGAGGACGTAGAAGTGTAGGAGGTGTTGGCTAAGGAGGCCAATGAGTTGGACCCGCAGGTTCAAGAAGAAAGGGCGGTCGAACCAATGGAGGAAGTCGAGGAGTTAGCTCTCGACACGGCCACCCCTGACAAGAGAAACAAAATTGGGAAAAATCTAGAGGAAAAAGTTTGAAACTCGCTCCTAGCCTTCCTTCGGAAAACAAGGATGTCTTCGCCTAGTCTCACTCCGACATGACAGCCATTGACCCAAATATCATTTGCCATGCATTTAATGTTGCTCCCAACGTCGCTCCAATCCAGCAGAAGCGGAGGACGTTTGATCAGACTTGAGCGGAGGCCCTAAAGGCGGAGGTGGACAAGCTACTCGCGAAGGGTTTCATCCAGAGTGCACAATACCCCAAGTGGGTATCCAATCTGGTCCTTGTGCCTAAGCCAAATGACACCTAGAGGACCTACATAGATCGATCAGATGGTCGACGCCACCTCCGAGTACAGACTCTTGTCTTTCATGGACACATACTAGGGATACAACCAAATTTCCATGCATGTCGCGGATCAAGAGCATACCAGCTTTCGGATAAACAAAGGAATCTACTGCTACAAGGTGATGCCCTTTGGTCTGAAGAACGTTAGGGCCACCTACCAAAGGCTCGTGAATCGTATGTTCATAGGAGACATGCTGGTGAAGTCTAGAATGGCTCCCAATAACGTGAGGGACCTTACGGAGGTGTTCTCGGTTCTTCACAGGTTTGGAATGAAGTTAAACCCCCAAAAGTGCCCCTTTGGCGTGGAAAATTCCTGGGTTTCATCTTCAGTGCTCGCAGAACAGAGGACAACCATTAGAAGATTAAAGCACTGATCGACATGCTATCTCCTCGAAGGTATAAGGACGTCCAGAGCCTTACTGGGAGGATCGTGGCCTTGAGCCACTTCGTTTCGAAGGTGACGGACAAGTGCATCCCATTCTTCAACATCCTCTGGGGTGGACAGAGGTTCGAATGGACAGGGGAGTGTGAGCAAGCGTTTGAATAGTTAAAGGCAAATATGGCAAACCCTCCCATCCTATCAAAGCCCATAGACAAGGAGCCCCTCTTGCTCTACATGGCTGTCTCTGAGAATGCCATCAGTGCCGCGTTAGTTTGCAAAGAAGGCCGTGTCTAGCACCCTGAATACTATATGAGCAAAAGGCTCCTTGGAGCAGAGTCTAGATACCCGTTCATGGAAAAACTGACATTTTGCATGATGGTAGCTTCTTGAAAGCTAAGGCCCTACTTCTAGGCCCATCCCATCAAGGTCCTCACGAACCACCCCTTGCGACATGTCCTCCAAAATCCGGAGTCGTCTGGGAGACTTCTGACGTGGGCTGTCGAACTTAATCAATTTAACATCTCTTATCTCCCAAGGATGACTATGAAGGGGAAGGCACTGGCAAATTTCATCGGTGAGTGCACGGGAAATCATGAAGGACTTACGAGTGCCCCGGTAGATGGGCCCACGTGGAAGCTGTATGTAGATGGGTCGTCGAATGAAAATTGTGTCGGGGCAGGCCTCAGTTTAGTATCCCTCGAAGGACATAGGGTCCACAACACCCTAACATTTGGGTTTGATGCCTCCAACAATGAAGCAGAGTACGAGGCGCTGATTGCTGGACTTCGAGTCGCGCTTGAGCTTAAGGCCGAGGGCCTCGAGATTTTCAGTGACTCGTAGTTGGTAGTTAATCAAGTACTCAGGGTGTACCAAGCCCAGGGAATGAAAATGGTCGCTTACCTAGCAATGACCCAAGAGATGTTACATGGCTTCAGAAAGTTCACAATTCGAAAAGTGCCACAGGAACAGAACTCGAACGCTGACGCCCTTGCCAAGCTCGCTACCACCAAGGACGCTGAACTGATCAATGTGGTCCCCATCGACTACTTGTCTTCTCCAAGCATTTTAGCTCCCAAGGAGGTGGAGGTAATCCAGCCCCAGGACAGCTGGATGGAGCCCATAGTAAACTAATATGCCTCAGGAGAGTTGCCGAGGACAAGAAATTAGCTTGGAAGCTACTTTACCAGGCCCCTCAATATATTAGCATGGATGACAAGTTATACAGGCGGGAATATTCATTGCCTTTGTTACGGTGCATGTCCAAGAAAGAAGCCAACATGATACTTCGGGAAGTGCATGAGGGTTTTTGCGGGGACCACGTCGGGGGGCAGAGCCTCACCAAGAAAATCCTTAGGCAAGGGTACTTTTGGCCCACCATGAATAAAGATGTGATGGACTATGTCAGGAAGTGTGACAAGTGCCAACATTTTGCCAACATACCTCAAGCTCACTCAGATGATGAGTCCATGGCCCTTTGCGGTTGGGGGCATTGACCTTATTAGGTCACTGCCCACGGGAAAAGGAGGAGTGAAGTATGCGATAGTAGAGGTCGACTACTTCACGAAGTGGGTCGAGGCTGAGCCACTCACTACTATCACGTCCAAGAAGGCTCTGGACTTCGTTATCAAGAACATTGTTTGCCGCTACAGGCTCCCTAGGAAGATAGTCTCCAACAACGGTCTACATGTTAGGAGTGTGTCCTAAAAGCATGTAAAGACATTTGTTTTTTCTGTGAATAAATAAATACGATGGTTTATTATTATTGTCATATTTAGATTGTTAAATTATTGTTTGAATAATTTTGTAAATATCAGAAAAATTCCATATTCATTATTGAGGATGTGATCTTGTATTAGTACGAGAGAATTAAGATCACATGAATGAATAAAAATAGTCAAAAACAACAAATTAAAGTTATAGAATTCTTTAATTGGAGTTGTAAGTACGGTTTACTGAGTATCATAATGATACAAATAATCTAGATTCAGATTATTGATGTGGAAAGACATCTCGGTAAATGTGCTTTATATAATATGATTATATATGACATGGACCGATATGAATTAGAGTCTTTATCCAAAAACCATTTAACAATAAAGACTTGTAATTCATATCATAACTGATGATCATTTATAGATCAACCTAAATCCTGAGTGTTCATGAAATCCTGTTCATGTTTATTAAATCTTTTGATTCATTCATTAAGGTCTCTTCAAAGAATGAGGCTAATGACTTTTGTTTTGGAGATTTAATATCATGGATGGCTGGGAACATGTATCAACAATACAGAATCTAATCTTTCCTAACGGATCGTATATTAGTTCCCTTAAGGGTTAATTCTGGTACTGAATGATTTTGAGCTCAAATCTATAATTAGATTATAGATTAATTATTCACTAGTGAATTAATGGTACTTAAGGAATAAGAAGTAAATTAGAAAGGTTAAATGGTAATTCTTCCATTCTAATTTATGAACTAATTAATTAGAGGGTTGAACTATTGTAAGATGGTTATATCAATGGACGTCTTAAGAAAAAGATTTCTGTAAAAGTATATCTATAACATAAAGAGTGCAATTCTGAATTTATAGTGGAGTAATATCATAATTAATAAATTAACTATTATAATTAAAGAGTTTAATTATTTAGTTTCAATTTATTGGAGCTTAATGTTATAGGTCCATGGTCCCCGAAATGGCTCAAACAATCACTGTCAGAGGCAAATACAAAAAATGGGCAAAAAGGACTTATGTGATAAGTAAAATATTTTTCTATGTATCAAACATAATTATTATTTAATTATGTGTAATTAATTAATTATTTGATTTAACAAAAATATAATTAATTTTGAATTAATTTATTTTTGGGATTTTTGGTATTTAAATAATAATAAAAATTGAGAAAAATCACATGCCATCACAGGCATGTGGTACATGTGTGGCACAGTGCATAGGCACTGTGCTACACGCATAAGAGAGTTTACTCAGTCTCTTGATTCCACAATTTTAGTTATTTAAATATTAAATAAATAATGAGATATTTTAATATGATTAAAATTTTATTATTTAAACAAAAATCTGATAACTGATCAGTTATTTTGAATTTGTTTAAAATAACAAATATTTTAATATATTGGATATTATTAAATATTGGATATCAGTTTTTCACAGAACATAACTTTTCAGGGATAGGAAAATATCTAGGAATCTCTCTCAGAGAATAAGAACAGTGACAAAAACTAAAGTCATTGTTCTTCACAAAAACCTAGGTCCAAACTTTATCAGATCTCATGTGTTGAGAACATCTGATAAATAGTTTATTGCCTATTATTTGTATAGCGAGCCCACACTCGTTCTTTGTGTGCCTGAGAACATTTTGGAAGATCTTGGTGTGAGATCTCGAGGATTTAGCCATACGAAAAGATAGCAACAAGGAAGGACCTGAGGTAATTTTTCTGTTCATGTCCTTGATTCAATATATATATATATATATGCATGTGAAGAAGTAGATCTAGAAATCTTATGGGATTAATCTAACAATTTGATTGTTGTTCCGCTGCGTATAATCTCTGATTTGATCAATAAGGACAAACAAATGGTACCAGAGCCATCTTCACATATATATGTATTGAATCTGTGTGGGTTTAATTTTATGCATTTATTTATTTTGATGAATGAATGGATGGCTTAATGTGATTGAATGCGTGGGAATGTTGAATCGTTAATTGTACGGTGTTTTTGGGTTAGGATTTGTTTATGATTAGATCATTGTGTAAGCCATTAAATGGCATAGGATTTATGTAATTTTATTTGGTTTTCGACACCATAAAATTGTAATTCCGATCACACAAAAGTCAGAACGGAGCCCGGGATTCAGAATTCAGCCACCGCATCTCCGAGGCCAACCTCTGACCCGCTGCCGGACGTCGTACGGATGGGTCCGTACGGATCCGTACAATCAAGCCCGGCAGCCCCCGTTTGACGCCACGTGTCCCCGTCTGACTGGTCCAGAATTTTTGTTTTTTTTTTTTCTGAAATTAATCTGTTATTTTTTATAAATTTTTTAAAATGTTTAAATATCCTATTTTTGTTGTCTTAACAAACTTTTTTGAATATCTTATTTAAAATTTATTTTTTCAAAATAACAGATTTTAATTTAAATTCATTTCAGTTTTAATTAAAAATTGTTTTATTTAAAAAAAAAAAATAAAATAATGATTATTTAAAAGTTTGTTTTAATTAATAAAAAATAATTAGAAAATTGTTTTCTTATTATTATTCTGGACCAACAATGTCACATATCCTACCGACAGTAAAGTAAAGAAGCTCGATGGAGATCAAGGCAGTTTTATTTTATTTATTTTAATTTTATAAAGTGGTTGTAAAATTAGAAATACCCAAAAGCACCCGGTTCAACATTTATTGTTTAGTTATTTAAATAATTATTTTCATGTGATTAATGTGATTGATAACATGTTCATGCATTGTATGCCATACATGAAAACCCACACAGTCATAATCATGCATCTCATTAGTAGAAACATGATTATTATGATTGTCCTATATGTTTATATGAATTGTTTTGTGAAATCAATTGCATGTAAATTACTCAGTTTTATTTTGAAAACTTGGTAAAATATCACACCAATTTTTAAGTCATTATGACTTAATTTCTTTAAACCAACTTTATTTTAAAAGTGTTCTTTTTTAGTAAAGTTTAGATGAACATGGTTGGTAATTTAAAATTGGATATGCACCTAGAAACTCGCTTTCTTTCCAATTTTAATTATGTTCATAAAGTTTAAAGAAACTGTAATTAATTTGGAATTAATTAGGTTAAAAACACTTATTTCAAAATAGTGAATGGGAGAGGGTTGATATCTCAAACATAACCCATGGTCTCCATTATTAATATAACACCGTGAGATATGAATAGCACCTCACGACGGCTTTGTTTTCGTCCCTCTAAGGAAGGTGTCTGGACATATCAATAGCAAGGTTATATTTCTTACATAGATAGGAACTAATGATGTATTTTAGGCTTGACCGACCCTAAGGCGGCATGTCCTAAGTTAAGCCATGAACTCCGAAATAATGGGTTACACTCACAAAGTTATGATTAAGCTCGTGTAGTGGATAATCATAACTTGACCAAACTAAGCGGTACTTTAATGTTTAAAAGAGAAAATACAGAGTTATTTTAAGTATTAAACAATAAAGATAAGAATGTCTTATAAATTCTCTAAAATTAATTTGACCGATCCTAAGGAGGCACTTTAATTGTTAGAAAATTTTATCATGGAAATTAATCTTTATTTTATGTGTTTTAATTGTCCTCATGCATCACGTTTAATTTTTGAAACTTTGATATTTATTTTTCTAAATATAATAATAATATATTTGTATTTTTTATTTTATTCAGAATATGTCTATCTCTGGAAATCCCATCACTGCTTTGATTGCACAAGAAAAATTAACTGGTGATAACTTCATAAAATGGAAATCAAATATGAATCTATTGTTGGTTAGTGAAAACCACAAGTTTGTCCTAAATGAGGAATGTCCTGAAGAACCTGACGCCAATGCCCCGAAACATGTTTGGGACAAATTTGATGCATGGATTCAATCCAATAACAAAGCCAAGTGCTATATGCTTGTAAGCATGAGTGATGTCTTACGAACAAAGCATGAATCCATGGAAACTGCTTTTGAGATACTAGAATCTCTTAAAGAAATGTTTGGGCGCCCATCTGATCAAAGCCATCATGAGGCTACTAGAACCTACATGAATGCTAAGATGAAGAAAGGTCAATTTGTGCGTGAGCATGTTTTGAACATGATCAGTGTACTTCATGAAGCTGAAACGCATGGAGCAGTCATGGATGAAAAGACACAAGTAAGCATTATACTTGAGTCTTTAACTCCTGCCTTTTCTGCATTCACAACAAATTATGTCATGAACAAATTGGATTTTAACATGACACAATTGCTGAATGAATTACAAACTTTTGAGTCTTTGAATAAGACCATCTCAAGTCAGGCTGAAGCAAAACCATCTTCTTCAAAGAAGAAAAGAAAAGGAAATAACAATGACAGCAAACCTAAAAAGGACAATCCGAAAAAGGCAAAGAAGTCATCCAAGGCGCCCGAGAACAAAAAGAACAATGACCCCAAACAAAAGGCACCCAAAGGAAAGTATTTCCAATGTAATGTCGATGGTCATTGGAAGAGAAACTGTCCAAAGTATCTCGCCGAGCTAAAAGAGAAAAAGAAAGGTAAATCAGATTTACTTGTACTCGAAGCTTGTATGGTGGAACAAGATAAATTATCATAGATAGTTGATTCTGGTTCCACTAACCATGTTTGTTCTTGTTTGCAGATGCTTGAGTCCGCAAAGTAGTTGGAGCAAGGAGAGATGACTATGAGAGTGGGAAGTGGAGCGCTTGTTTCAGCCAAAGCATGTGGAACAGTCCGTTTAAATTTTAAGAACAATTTTCTAGTTTTGAATAATGTGTTATTTATTCCTGAAATTACTAGAAACATTATTTCTTTATCTTTGTTACATGAACAAAATTTTAACATTTCTTTTAATAATAATATGATTTTTATTTCAAGGAATGGGAACAATATTTGTCATGCAAAACAAAAGAAGGGACTGTACATGCTTAATCCAATAGAAAAATCGCTCAATAATTCTGAATTGTTTAAAGTAGCTGTTTCGCAAAGTAACAAAAGAGAAAAGGTTTCTAAAGATAATGACACGTATCTATGGCACTTAAGATTAGGTCATATCAGTCTAGATAGGATAAACGGGTTAACTAAAAATGGACCTCTAAGGGAACTAACAGTTGGAACCCTACCGATTTGTGAATCCTGTTTAGAAGGAAAATTGACTAAACGACCTTTCACTTCGAAGGGAAATAGAGCCAAAGAACCACTAGAGCTAATACATAGTGATGTATGTGGTCCAATTAACATTCAAGCTCGAGGTGGTTATGAATATTTTGTCACATTTACTGACGATTATTCTAGATACGGTCATGTGTACCTAATGCTTAAGAAGTCAGAAACTTTTGATAGGTTTACAGACTTCAAAGCTTTAGCTGAGAAGCAATTAGGTAAATCTTTAAAAACACTTCGATCTAATCGTGGTGGTGAATATTTGGATTCTGAATTCAAATATTTCTTGCTGGAGCATGGAATTCTATCCTAACTCACAGCACCTGGAACGCCACAACAAAACGGAGTTTCAAAGAGAAGAAACCGAACTCTGTTGGACATGGTCAGGTCTATGTTAAGCTACTCTTCACTTCCCTTATCGTTTTGGGGATATGCACTTCAAACGGCTAACTACATTTTGAATGTAGTTCCGTCCAAAGCTATGACAAAGACACCTCTGGAACTATGGAATGGAAATAAACCTAGTTTAAGACATTTCCGTATTTGGGGTTGTCCTGCTCATGTGCTAAGACCTAAATCTGGAAAACTGGATTCTAGGTCTGAAGTGTGTATATTCGTGGGCTATGCTCCAGAAACAAGAGGTGGATATTTCTATAGCCCAAGTGATCAAAAGGTATTTGTTTCGACAAATGCAACCTTTTTAGAACATGACTATATGAATGATTTTAAACCTCGGAGCAAAGTAGTTTTAGAGGAACTAATGATAGATAATATTTCATCTCCATTCTCTTCATCAGTTAATGATAAAACAGCCAAAGAAACCACAATTCCTGAAAAGGAAAAACCAGTGCAACGTCTTAGTGGGAGGATTGTGAGACAACTTATTCATTACGAACATGAGGCACACGTTCTTGTATCAGATACTGAAAAGGACGATCCATTGACTTTTAAAGAAGCAATGGAAGACCCTGATGTTGATAAGTGGCAAGAAGCCATGAATCAAGAAATGGAATCAATGTATTCCAATTCAGTCTGGGAACTTGTAGATCTGCCTGACAATGTTAATGCCATTGGATCTACAAGAAGAAAAGGGGTGCAGATGGAAAGGTAGAAACCTATAAAGCAAGGCTTGTGGCCAAAGGCTACACACAAAGAGAGGGTGTGGACTATGAAGAAACATTTTCTCCTGTGGCCATGCTTAAGTCCATTCGCATAATCTTATCCATAGTTGCCATCTATAATTATGAAATATGGCAAATGGACGTCAAGACAGCTTTTCTGAATGGCCACCTTGATGAAACCATTTATATGGAACAACCAGAAGGGTTTATAAAGAAGGATCAAGATCAAAAGGTATGCAAATTGTTGAAATCCATATATGGATTGAAACAAGCATCAAGATCTTGGAACTTAACATTTGATGAAACTATTAAAACATATGGTTTCGAACAAAATGTTGACGAAGCATGTGTTTATAAATACATCAAAGGAAAAAATGTGGTTTTCTTAGTTCTTTACGTTGATGATATCCTACTCATTGGGAATGATGTAGAGACATTATCAAATGTAAAGAAATGGTTGGCTGACAAATTCCAAATGAAAGATTTGGGAGAAGCGAGCTATGTTCTAGGCATTAAAATTCTAAGAGATAGAAAGAACAAGCTCCTAGCACTTTCACAAGAAAATTATATTGATAAATGCTTGAAAGATTCTCTATGGAGAATTCCAAAAAGGGTAAATTGCCGACCAGACATGGAATTTCTCTTTGCAAAGATCAGTGTCCTAAGACACCACAAGAGCAAGAGGATATGATAAAGTATCCCTATGCATCAGCTGTAGGGAGCCTAATGTATGCAATGTTATGTACTAGACCTAACATATGTTATGCAGTAGGGATAGTCAGTCGTTATCAATCAAATCCAGGTTTGGAACAATGGATTGCGGTGAAACATATTCTCAAGTATCTCAGGAGAACGAGAGACTATATGCTAGTATATTCGGGTAGTGACCTCGAACCTCCTGGATACACTGACTCAGATTTTCAATCTGACAAGGATAGTAGAAAGTCTACTTCTGGGTCAGTATTCACTCTTGGTGGTGGAGCAGTTGTCTGGAGAAGCATTAAGCAATCCAGTATATCTGATTCAACCATGGAAGCTGAATACATAGCAGCTTGTGAAGCAGCTAAGGAAGCAATTTGGCTGAAAAAGTTCTACACAGATTTGGAAGTAGTTCCAGAAGTGGAGAAACCACTTGTTCTTTACTGTGACAACAGTGGAGCAGTGACCAATTCTAAAGAACCAAGAAGCCACAAGAGGGGAAAGCATATAGAGCGCAAATACCACTTAGTCAGAGAAATCGTACATAGAGGAGATGTGACCATTCTGAAAATTGCATCAGAACACAACCTGGTGGACCCGTTCATGAAGACGCTTCCAGCAAAGCAATTCGAGGGTCATGTACGTAATATGGGATTGAGAGAAATGCCTCACTTGCTTTAAGTACAAGTGGGAGATTGTTAGGAGTGTATCCTAAAAGCATGTAAAGACATTTGTTTTTTCTGTGAATAAATAAATATGATGGTTTATTATTATTGTCATATTTAGATTGTTAAATTATTGTTTGAATAATTTTGTAAATATCAGAAAAATTCCATATTCATTATTGAGGATGTGATCTTGTATTAGTACGAGAGAATTAAGATCACATGAATGAATAAAAATAGTCAAAAACAACAAATTAAAATTATGGAATTCTTTAATTGGAGTTGTAAGTACGGTTTACTGAGTATCATAATGATACAAATAATCTAGATTCAGATTATTGATGTGGAAAGACATCTCGGTAAAGGTGCTTTATATAATATGATTATATATGACATGGACCGATATGAATTAGAGTCTTTATCCAAAAACCATTTAACAATAAAGACTTGTAATTCATATCATAACTGATGATCATTTATAGATCAACCTAAATCCTGAGTGTTCATGAACTCCTGTTCATGTTTATTAAATCTTTTGATTCATTCGTTAAGGTCTCTTCAAAGAATAAGGCTAATGACTTTTGTTTTGGAGATTTAATATCATGGATGGCTGGGAACATGTATCAACAATACGGAATCTAATCTTTCCTAACGGATCGTATATTAGTTCCCTTAAGGGTTAATTCTGGAACTGAATGATTTTGAGCACAAATCTATAATTAGATTATAGATTAATTATTCACAAGTGAATTAATGGTACTTAAGGAATAAGAAGTAAATTAGAAAGGTTAAATGGTAATTCTTCCATTCTATTTTATGAACTAATTAATTTGAGGGTTGAACTATTGTAAGATGGTTATATCAATGGACGACTTAAGAAAAAGATTTCTGTAAAAGTATATCTATAACATAAAGAGTGCAATTCTGAATTTATAGTGGAGTAATATCATAATTAATAAATTAACTATTATAATTAAAGAGTTTAATTATTTAGTTTCAATTTATTGGAGCTTAATGTTATAGGTCCATGGTCCCCGAAATGGCTCAAACAATCACTGTTAGAGGCAAATACAAAAAATGTGCAAAAAGGACTTATGTGATAAGTAAAATATTTTTCTATGTATCAAACATAATTATTGTTTAATTATGTGTAATTAATTAAATATTTGATTTAACAAAAATATAATTAATTTTGAATTAATTTATTTTTGGGATTTTTGGTATTTAAATAATAATAAAAATTGAGAAAAATCACATGCCATCACATGCATGTGGTACACGTGTGGCACAATGCATAGGCACTGTGCTACACGCATAAGAGAGTTTACTCAGTCTCTTGATTCCACAATTTTAGTTATTTAAATATTAAATAAATAATGAGATATTTTAATATGATTAAAATATTATTATTTAAACAAAAATCTGATAACTGATCAGTTATTTTGAATTTGTTTAAAATAACAAATATTTTAATATATTGGATATTATTAAATATTGGATATCAGTTTTTCACAGAACGTAACTTTTCAGGGATAGAAAAATATCTAGGAATCTCTCTCAGAGAAAGAGAACAGTGAAAAAAACTAAAGTCATTGTTCTTCACAAAAACCTAGGTCCAAACTTTATCAGATCTCATGTGTTGAGAACATCTGATAAATAGTTTATTGCCTATTATTTGTATAGCGAGCCCACACTTGTTCTTTGTGTGCCTGAGAACATTTTGGAAGATCTTGGTGTGAGATCTCGAGGATTTAGCCATACGAAAAGATAGCAGCAAGGAAGGACCTGAGGTAATTTTTCTGTTCATGTCCTTGATTCAATATATATATGCATGTGAAGAAGTAGATCTAGAAATCTTATGGGATTAATCTAACAATTTGATTGTTGTTCCGCTGCGTATAATCTATGATTTGATCAATAAGGACCAACACTACAGTTCGACAACAAGGTGTTCATGGATTTCTATCAAAGGCATGAGGTTATGAAAAAAAATTCTTCTGTCATCCATTCATAGGGAAACAGGCAGGTGAAAGCAGTCAATAAGACACTCAAGGCCACCTTAAAGAAAAGGCTTGAGTAGGAAAGGGCGCCTGGCCCGAGGAGCTGCCTAGGGCATTGTGGAGCTACCACACCACTGTTAGGACCTGCACTGGCCACTCACCATTCTCAATGGCCCATGGGTATGAGGCCATGCTCCCAGTTGAGGCACCAATCTCCATGCACCAACGGGACACGTATGAATCGACCACAAACCACGCTTTACTCTGAGAATCCTTGGACCTCGTGGAGGAGCTCCGTGAAGCTTCTTACCTTCGAGTAGTGTCCTACCAACAAAAGGTGGCCATGTATTTCAACTCTAAAGTGAAGGATAGAAAGTTTGGGGTCAAAGATCTAGTGTTGTGAAGTGTCTTCATAGCCACCCGAGGCCCTGGTGTAGGAGTTCTGGGACCTAACTAGGAGGGCTCATACCAAGTCGAGAGCGTTGTATGTCCAGGGACATACAAATTGGCCCAATTGAATGGGGAATTGATACCCCACACCTGGAATGTCGAGCATCTTCACTGATATTACAAGTAATATGAGTAGTGAACTTTATTAATTTTTGTAATCTCCCTTGTAGTCTCCGGGTACATTTAATGAAAACTGTGTATATAAAACACGGTAAAGAAGAAATTTGTTTGTCTGTTTATTTTCTTTGGTTTCCTTTATTATTATCAATGCTATGTATAGAGCACTCGCTCGTTGGCCTGGACAATTGATCACAAACTAGTCTCTGATCTCTTGGGGGGCATGGAGTTAGGACAGCTTCCCGCCTCACGGGTAACAACCAAGGAAATTAAGCTTGTGAAAAGTAGAGTAAGCCTAGTGTCACTACCCCAAGAATAAGAAAACCTAGGAAACTAGTCTTGAGTCTGACCTAAGAAACTAGAGACTAAACCTATGACTTAGCATCTAGAGACTAAACTAAAAATCTTAGTACGCGAGAACGGACGCGCGTCACCTCCCATGGACATTGCGCCCAAAGAGCTCTGATCAAGTCCCTTAATATCGAGATGAGAACGAAAGATCAAGTACTCTGTACATGGTCCTGAGGCAGACTTGGGATGCCTCCCGTGGACATTATGCCCAAGGAGTACTACCCAAGTCCTCCATATGACTCGAACAAAGCAACACCGGGAAGTCCATGACATGGGGAGCTGGCTAGTCGACTAGTGAAGCACCTTTAGTTTCATGGAATCCCATAGCTAAATGGCATGGTAGAAGATGGGGCCAAAAAGATCAAAGTAAAGCGAGGATGGATTTGGCGCATTCTCTTGAGGACGGGGCACGTCTGAGGAGTAAGGAACAGATTCCAATCCTCGAGATGTGAATGGAAGCCCGAGTCGTCGGTACTCAGGCAGGAGCATAAGTTGCTTTAGACTTAAGCAAAATAATCTGCGCGATATTGACCCTAAGCGTAAATAAAGCCTAAGTAGTGCGAGCATGGGCTGATGTTACCTCTCGAGGACACCACTCCCGAGGAGCAGTGACTTAGTCCTATGATCTCGAGATGTGAATGGAGGCCCGAGTTGTTGGAACTCGGGGCTAGACCTCGAGCGCTTAAACTCGAGTGTCACGAAATACCTAGTCAAAGGGCGGGGAACTCAACCTCCTAGTCTTGGGATAATAAATTCATGACTTCCAAATGATTAGGTCCCTAGCTGAGTACTCAGGAGCAAATAAAGAATACTGAGCTGGCCCACCAGTGACCATGTTCCTGGGGGTCAATAGCTTAGTGTGGATGACCCTCTAAAGCCCCGAGTCATCAGGACTCAGGGACACGGGATGGCATTAGAGTTACTTTCAAGGACATTGAGCTTGGAAGGCAACACTAAATGTCTTAAGTGTTGAGCACTAAGGTAGAACCCTACAGCACAAGACCTCATAAAGCCCGAGTCGTTGGAACTCGAAGGTATAGGACAGTCGAGTGCCCTCACTTGATGCCGCATCAAAGTTACTCTTATGTCCTCGAGCCTAAGATGAAACACTAGATGCACAAGCATCTAAACATTGGTAGGAAGATCCTCAAGCTCTAAGTACCACAGGCAGGCCCCATCTTGAGTCATTGGAACTCGAGGACGTAGGACCGTGAGCCTACAAGAGCAACACTAACTGCCTAAACATTGCCTAAGTACTAAGAGAAGTCGATAAAAGCTCAAGTCTTCAAGACATGGGCACATGACATGATTCGGCGAATTAAGACTCCCATGAGTACAATGAGATGAATTAACAAAGTCCATATTGCCTATTTATTAAATGTCAATTCAATAACTAGTGTGATCATGGCAATAAATTAGTGCATGCTGCATAGGTTTAATGGAAGAATGGTTACAACAGTGCTCGAGGGCTCGAACGTTGATTGTCTATACCCCAATAAACTATCGCACACAGGCCTACATAGCTAAAATGTAATACAGGACAAAATTATTGAGGCCCTTGGCCTGGAGGCACCTCCGCCACCATCTCGATCACAGGGTAGACTACGAGAATGCAACTCACCGCCAAAGTTTCCCTTTCCTGGGCTGCCTTGGCCTCTTCTGCCTCAAGACACGCCTCAAGCATTGTACTCATGCTGAGCTCCTCGGTGAACGAGAGATCCATATCCTTGTTGCTCTACTACGCAACAAAGAGTGTATCGTCGGATATCACATCGAGGCCTTTCTCCAGCTCTTCTGCCCGGCGACAGAGGTCTTCAGCCTATTTGGTGGCCCTTGTGGCATCCTCCCTGGTTTTCTTCAGCTCCTTGGAACGGGCCAAAGACTCTGCCTGGCTCAATCGCAGCTCTTCGCGAGCTTTTGTCAGCTCCACCTCCATGGCCCGGGTGTGACCTGTGACATCCTCTAGCAACTTAGAGGAAGTCTCCTCCAAAGTGGATAACTTTGACCGCTCAGTGGCCAATAGACCCTCCACCTAACAGACACAAGCCCTCATGTCCTCCACTTCCTTTTGTAGTTGCGAGTGCTCCTCCAAAGGGATTCAAGTTTCCTGCAGCTATGCCAACTCTTCCCCAGCCCCCTTCAGCTCAAAGGACCGTATCAGAACAATGTCTCCGAGCCGTTGGTTGAGGGCCATAGTCTGCAAAATAAGAATATCAAATCAGCAAAAAGATGGATAAATAGCACTGAATTGAGGTAAAAATTAGGAGACTTAGCTAAGCCTTGTTATTGCTACAACAACGGGCGAAGCTGCTAGAAGGCATCTCACATAGGGACCCCGCTAACGATTGAAGAAGCTCCGCGACAAGCGGAATGGCCCTTTCTCCTATTCTCCCCGCAAGGAGAGGGTCAAACTCCTCACGGCACGGAGGAACAACAGGATCCTTCAGCCAGCCCTCGCGCAGAAACTCAGCAAGGAGTTTAAAGTGCTCATTGCCCTCATCGATGTGGGCATTGTAGTACTCAACGATCTGCTTGTGCGTCTCCAAGTCTTCCGCGTTATAGTGTTCTGGGAAGACTATCAACCGAGGTACCTTAACTGGAGAGGAGTTAGGCACGTTAGAAGGGATTTCCTTACCCTTCCTAAAGAATCCCCCATCTTGAGGGGAGGTAACCTTGAGGTCAATGACCTAACCTGGAGCCATCGTCCTCGGGGTGAAGACTGGTGGAGCAGCTACAGAGGCTGCTTGGGAAACTAGGTCTGGAGCTGCAGTAGCTGGGGGTGTGTGCACCGTGGTTGATGCCATCGGGAAATCTATATGAGAGGGTCCCGACACCCTCTGATGCTTCGACCTAACAAGTTCAGACAGGTCCATGCTTTCTGCACAAAGGAAACAAATTGGTTAGTCCCTTGGAAAGGAAGGAAAACCAAAAAAAAGTAAAAACGCATGTGAGACTAAGTATAAATCTCCTCGGGAGCCCCACTGCGATCAGGCTCCTTGGAGTGGAGGAAGGAATAGGCGAATTCGCCAACCCATCTCCAGCGTTAGATTGGTCTCGTACTAAAAAAATTAAGTGGCATACATAGTCATCATCTCGCCAAGTGGCACAAAACTGTGGGGGTGTCTCTTCCTCCTCAAATTGCGGAGGAACACGTTGATGAGGTCCTGATATTCTTGATAATCTTCCTTCGACCAATGACGCCCTGAGACTTGGCCGAACTCAAGAAGTGAGGGAGAAAATGATGAATGTTTGGGACTGGGTCCCTCCCCTACATGCTTAGCATAATGAAGGACAATTGGGGATTTACCTTGAGGCATGGAAGATGACTTGATCCCCGCCTCAAGCTCCGCCTCGAGCTCTTCATCTTCATTCTCCTCCGTGGCTGCCTTGATGGAGAGGATGCTTTCCGCATGCTCCTCATGAAGGCATTGCGTGTATTAAAGTTGTGCCTTCGTCGCCACATAGTCCGTGTGGATACTCACCTTGTGCTGAGAATGCTTTAAGTCCCAGAATTTGGTGAGGACCACCGAGCTTATGCTCTACCCTGCCTGTAGTAGCCAATACTGCTGGTGGTGGGCATCAGTGGCGAGGAAGGTGAGATCCAACTCCTTGTCACGAATGGTGTTCATTTCCCTAAATCTTTCGTCGAAGGAGTCAACGAAAGGTGTGCGGTGATAGGGACCTGAAAAGACATTTTTAAGATCAAGGATCAGCCACGAGCCAAATACTATTAGACGAAACTATGCAAGGACGAAGGTGCTTACCAACTCTACAAAGTCTAGGAGTAGGGTGGGATTGGTCCTCGTTGAGAAACACTTCGCCTAGAAGAATTGATCCTTGTAGTTCTGAGCGTGGTTCTCATTGCCACTTAGAGCCTTGTAGCTTCTCCCTAAGATCGTGTGCTTCATCAGGGTGTAGTACCCATCTTATTCCCCCTTCTTCAAGCACTGCTAAGCTATAGACCTAAAGTATCTTAGCGGGGGACAATGTGGGCCAGTCTGTCTCTTGTACAGAACGTAAAGTCCGGCCAGTACCCTATATCCATCGGGGACAACTGGAAGGGAGCTATGTCGACAAACTTGAGGATGTTGACATAGTATTGGTGCAATGGCAGGGTTGCACCAGCCTGGAGATGAGAGGCACTCTAGGGCCCAAGCCCATGAATGCTCTCATGCGCCCTCACGTCCTCCCGAGACGGGCACACTAGCATCCCATGGGTGTCTACCCCGTAGTGGTCGAGAATTTTCTCCAATGCACCACGGTGCCAGAGCTTGCTGGAGATTTCCTCTGCCTCAAACCCCACAACAGTGTAGGTGTTGTCTGATGGCACTGGACCTGCATTAGCCTCTTCCTCCAAGAGATTCAACTCGAAGGGGTCTTGTCGCGATTGGGTCAGAGCCCTCTTGTACTACGAGGGTTTGACTGCTACTAGAAACCTGCTTCCTCTTCTCGGGGTGTTGCCCATCTTCTTGGGCCATTTGTATGATCTCGACGTCAAAGGCGTAGAAACCTTGTTTATGTGGTTGATGGAGCTCCTCGGACATTTGAAACAACATACCATGCAGTTAGCGACTTGGCCCGAAAAAAGATGGGTCAAAACGAGAATCCTTAAGACTACTACTTCGGGAGAAGAAGAAAGAATTTCTAAAGGGCTTGGGATGTCCTTGGGGCTGAAAAATCGGCACCGAAGAGCACCACCGAAACTTATGAGCATTGTCGAAGTCTGGGAACTTTCTGTATTCTGGTCGAGTGTCTAGAAAAGCAAAAGTTACCCAAGGTGGGCAATAGGCCATTTTGACCTCCTAACACCAAAATGTGCCTAAGAAAATGTAAAAGGTCAAAGCTCCCCTCAAAATACCACAAATAGCTCGTTACTAAGCATGCATCTGAACACCCAAATTAAGCCCAACGCAAACACAAAAATAGTATGCATCTGAACACACAAATTAAGCCCAACTATGAGTTGTTGCTATTGGAAATGGCCAATAGCGACAACTATAAGCTGTTGGTGTTGCTCCAATAACGACTGTTGACTTTGCATTTAAAAAAAAATTCAGTTTTTTCTTTTTCCCTCGTGCAAAGCCATTTATTTAGCTCTTTCCCTCTTTCTCTCTCTCTCTCTCTCTCTCTCTATCTATCATGCAACTGTCGAAGATCCTCCAGCCATCGTGCAACGCTGATGATCTTCCAGTCACCAGGCGTCGATGATCCCCCGGCCAGTCGTATGACACTCCTTCATTTGATGCCGTGGGACTCGAAGTCCTCGTCAAGATTGGCTCGGGTTGTAGTGTCCATCTTTGGCTAAGGTTATATCAACCCATTTATTTGCTATTTTGGTATGGAAAACTATGTTTTATATGTGTTTAATTGAAGTTTTGACCTATTGTTTGATTTCTTTGTATAGATTTAAAGATTTCAAAGTTTAAAATCCTAAAATCTCACATTTTAAGGTCTGGATTTGTTCTTGTAAATTCAAGGTTAGTATACCATTTTCATGCAAAGTAACATTCATTTATATGCACATTACCTTTGATTTTGTCATTTATGGATGTATTTTGGTTAATAACTATGTATTTTAATTTGAATTTTGAGTTGCACTCAAAGTGTTTGATAAAATGCACTTAATGAAATATTCTGTCTAAATTTGGTTTGAATCTTTGTTTTGGATGTGAGTTTGAGTGAAGATGATTTTGATAGTTTTGAACCCACTAATTTCATATTCTAATTTCAGATTTTGAGTGGGTATAACTTTTATTTTAGTTTGTTTTTAATGAATTTTTTTTAATTAAAAATCTGAGTATACAATAATTTGTTTTCTTCTTTTGAGTGAAGCACGCTGTAGTTAATGAGAGCAATTCAATAGTGATGATAATATACCAATCTCAAGACTAAGAAGAGCATCAAAGGGGTTATTATTGTGTAGTGCCATTGTTCGTAAGACTGTTAAAGAGAAAAAAAAAGTGGCTGCAAGGCTTTGTCTAATTTGTTGTTATATATATACATGAATAAGAAAAATGTTTAAGAGAAAGATAAGAATGCAAATGTTGGTGCACTTAAAAAAATGTGAAGAGTCAAGTTATTGCTGGTGGTTGTGAATGTATTTAGATTTAAATTGTTAAACATAATGTATATGACTTGCCTTCAAATCTTTTATTGTTTTATATGATCTGTGTCTTGTCCTTTTTTCTATAAAATTTTAATTGTGGAATATATAATCCCAATTGTAAACACATTTAAACTCACAAAATTGGAAGTTCCTTTTTCCTAAATACACAAAACCAAGCTAACAAAATGTATAAGAAATACATTTGGAGATATGGTGCATACGTATTTCGATTATTATATGGTATATACTTTTTTAACTATTGAAGAATGATATGTAATGGGATGAGGACTAAGGTTCCAACTTTGTTAATAAATAATTTAACACTCATTTTTATACTCACAAAATTAATTAAAAATATTTGTATTACTTTTAAGTACAATATATTCTATGTTAAAATATTTCAAGCATTAATTTTATTTTTAAGTAGTGAAATTAGCAAGGAGCATTAGGAAAGCTTGCTATTGATTGGAAGATGTATACTTTTTTATTCTTTTTAATATTATACAAGTGTACGTTAGATGAGTTTGAATATATTATATATTCATCTATAGTGAAGTAAGTTCTGTGATTATAATTGTGCGTTGCAATGATAACGAAATGTTTAGAACTTACATGTCTTAGTGAAGTATGTTCTGTGTTATATATAATTGTGTTGGAGGAGAACTTGCTGTCCGTTTTAAATTTAGCCATGATAATTATGTGTTATATTATTTTTGTTTGTTTAATTCCTATGAATTTAGTTCATATTCTAAATTGGATATGCTGTATTAGCAGAGGAAACTCTGTCAATTTTTTTTACATCATTTAATTGAACATAATTTTGAAAATAGTTTTTGCTTGTTTTTTTTTGTTTACATTTTTAGACATAATAATGACAATCGATAAAGATTGGATGTCAGCGGATAGATTATCAGTGAAATATAATGACATAGTTGAGCATTTCTTGGAGTTTTGTACAAGAAATGCTCAAGATCCTAATAACATTTGTTGTCCTTGTATTAAATGTGGTAATGTTCAAAGAATAAATTTTAATGAGATAAATGGTCACTTATTTAAGTATGGAATAGATAAATGTTATAAGATGTGGTTTCTGCATGGAGAAAAAAAATCATATTTAGTACAGAATCTCCATCTAAGAAGAATAATTGTGATTATGTGAATGATGATGAGAGAGATGACATTGGAGAAATGATAGGTGATACACAATTTGAATCAAATTTTGATCCAGTGAAATTTTAAACCATTTTAGAGGATGTTGAGAAACCCATTTACCCTGGTTGTAATAAGTTCACTAAATTGTCAACACTTCATAGGTTGTATAATATAAAAACTAAACATGGGTTGAGTGATAAGAGCTTTACTGATATACTTTCTTTCCTAGGAGAGTTATTACCCGAAAATAATGAAATGCCATTGTCGTATTATGGGGCAAAGAAGACATTGCGTTCGTTATGCATGCAATACAAAAAAATTCATGCTTGTCCTAACGATTGCATCCTGTATTGAAAAAGATTGGTTGATGAAAATCCATGTCCAACTTGTGGTGAGGTTAGGGTAGGAGTTCCTGCAAAAGTTTTATGGTACTTATAGCCCACACTTTGTTTGATTTGATTTTATCAAAATGCTGATCATGCTAAAAACTTATCATGACATGCCAATGATGAACTACAGGATGGTAAACTTAGACATCCAGCTGACTTGCCTGCTTGGAAGATAGTCGATTGGAAATGGCCTGAGTTTGGCAACGAACAAAGAAATATTCGTCTAGGCCTTTCTGCTGATGGAATTAATCCACATACTCTCCTAAGTAGTAAATATAGTTGTGTGCCTGTTATGCTTGCCATCTACAATCTACCACCATGGTTGCGTATAAAGAGGAATTTTACTATGTTGACATTATTGATACCAAGTCCTAAAAAACCCAAAAATGACATTGATGTATATCTAGCTCCTCTTATTAATGATTTAAACACTCTATGGTGTGTAGGTGTTGATGCTTATGATGCATATGGGAAAGAAGATTTCAAACTTAGAGTTGTGTTGTTATGGACCATTAATGATTTTACTACCTTAGGCAATCTATCCGGGTTTAGTGTGAAAGGGTATAAGGCATGTCCTATCTGTGAGGAGAACACGTGTTCTCAATATTTGAAGCACTCTAGAAAGATTTGTTACATGAGACACAGAAATTTCTTACCCTGCGATCATGTCTTCCGAACATGGGAAAAATCATTCAATGGTTCACAAGAGTTTGCAATGGCTCAACCACCATTATTTGGAAGAAAATTGGGTGAAAATTTGAATAAAGTCCAATTTAAACTAGGAAAGCACAAACAAATCATGAAAAGAAAGAGAGGACAAGAAAATGGTGAGGAGGTTCTGATTGATCCTAAGGTTTGTTGGAAGAAGAAATCTATTGTAATGACCTAAATTTCCTAATAAGGTTTAGGACCTTGATTAGGAGGCCGGGAGGGCCATACTTGATTTATTATATCATTAAATGAATATGTGCAAGGTTATGTGAATTACATTATTATATGATGATAAATGCATGCATATGGGTTCATTTTTCATTATAAGGGCATTTCGGTAATTTGTTATGTTGAGGGCACATTTGTATATTTTCATGCATGTTGGTGAATTTTGAATAAGGCCACATCATGATGTGGATTTTTTAGAGCCATTCGGCATGAGACGATCTTTGAATGCAAGTTATCAATTTGGTCATAACGGGGTTAATTTCGGGGCTCAAGGTGAGTCTCGGGGTAATTTGGTGATTAGTACATTACCGGGAATTAAAGGGTAATGGGATATGGTTTATTATTATTTGAGAATATTGGGAATAACGAGAATTAGAGGGCGTTAATTATGATTAGCGGGATTAGACGGGAAATGACAATTTTGCCCTTGGTGGCTATTTAGGGTTTTAAATAGGCTTGGGGGAATTTTGGTCTTTTGACCTAAAGGATATATATGAACCATTAAGGCTGTAGAAAATAGAAACCAAAACAGAGCATCAATTTCTTCTTCATCCGTTCATTTTTTTCTCTCTTCTTTTTCCTTTGAATTTTTGAGCTCTATTTGAGGAACCAAACTAGGGAAGTGGACCTTGAGGGTCTAGGGTTATGTTCCACCATTGAAGAGGGTGTGATTATGAGCTTGAGGTAAGTTTCTAGCCATTAGAACTCTGGTCTTGCTCAGTTTTTCCTTTTGATGTTTAGTTGAGATTTTGATTGGAAAGTTGAGAATTCAATGGGGTTTTTGGCAAAGTTTGGTTGGGTTATGATGCCTAGGACATGTAGAGTAGATATTTGGGGTTCATTTGGGGGTTTGGATGGAGTTTGGGATCAAGTTATTGAGGTTGGAAATGGAGAATCGAAGGAAGAAGAACCAGGGCTGTTTCTGCCTGGTCCTAGCGCTATAGCGCCCAAGGGAGGACGCTACAGCGCTGTCCAGGGCCAGACAGCTCTGGCTGTAGCGCTGGGGCGCTAGGGGGACAGCGCTATAGCGCTACCCTGCTTTTCCTCATTCAGATTTTGGGCACTTTTGAGGGTTTTTAGCTCGGGATTTCAATTCCTAAGGTTCGGGATGGAATCTACTAACCGTTTGAGTACGTTTCGATGTCCCGAGAGTGAGGTTTAGGTCAAGAACCTTTTATTGTTGATTTCATTAATTGGATTCCATATTTGGTTATGACTAGATGACCGCTAAGGGATCAAAGGATTGATCATTCTCAAGGGTCGTTCATTTGTTATTTCTTGCTCGACCCAGAGGTAAGAAAACTGCACCCAGTATGTGATGCATGAGAAACATGTGATTAGAGCATGACATGAATATTGAATATGAGATTGATCAGAGCTTGAGTCTCTGTAATTATGCATGATCATAATTATGCTAGTGATTGTTAAGTAAGCATGCCGAATGCCCTACATTTGGATATTTGACACATGATATATGCCTGGATGCATTGCTTACTTGTGAATGGCACTGACTCATTAGTCAGAATTGATAATGGTGTCGGTATTAACTGTGAAACTGTGACTCATTAGTCAAGTTTGGCAGTAGTACTGAGCACTGGTCGTATGGTATTGGCTTAAGAGTAAAGAATGGTTTTAGCATGTTTAACGCAAGCTGAGAAGATTAGATCTAATCGGCATAAGCATTGAATGACTCATCATGAGCATTAATGCCTGACCGACCTCAAGTTCGAGGAAAATTAAAAGTGCTTGTCTAGTCTAACGGCTAGTTACTTAGAGCCAGGGCTAGAATGCCCAGGTGACTACATCGTCACATGGCTATGGGCTTCAAGCCCCGGTATGATTATCAGAATCTCAAGTGTTAAATAACTAATCTGATTAGGGATACACGCCCTAGTATGATTATCAGAATCTCAATTGTTAAATCACTCATCTGATTAGGGCTACATACCCCAGTATGATTATCATAATCTCAAGTGTTAAATCACTCATCTGATTAGGGCTACACGCCCTAGCATGATTATCAGAATCTCAAGTGTTAATCACTCATCTGGTTTAAGTTAGTGACTTACTCATTAGTCACTCATTTGATTTGGACTACAAGCACAAACATGGTTATCAGAACTGTAATGCCCCAAATTCTCCGATATGGTTTAATGGCGGGATTAGTAGGCCGGGAGGGCCATACTTGCTTAATTATGCCATTAATTGACAATATGCATGTTTATGTGAATTATATTATGATATGATGTTATATGCATGCATGTGGGTCCACATTTTAATATTATGCTGTTTTGATAATTTGGCCCATTAAGGGTGAATATGTGTATTTGGGTGCATAATGTGACTTGTGAATGAGATCCCATTATTATGGAGATATATTCGAGATATTCGGCATGAGACGGTCATATATGATGGATTAGCGGTTTTGTCATAACGGGGTAAATTATGGGGTAATAGGAATGTTTATTTGATGATAAATTGGGAAATTTGAGATCAGGTTGGAATTCTGGAAGTTTTGATTATAATGTCCCCGGGGGTGTTTTTGGGACCCCGAGCACTAGGTTTTATTTGAGGTTACTTATGCTTGAAGTAGCTTATCAGATAGAATGTACGTTAGAAAACCTCTTGTTCTCCCTTTCGTCAGTTCGTTTTACCGTTTGAGCCTTTTCGAAGAAATCTCGAGTTTTAGGAGTCAGAATCAAGCGAGGATCGAGGCATAGCAATCCTAGGAAAGATTATAAGCTTCTTAACCGAAGGATTTGACGGAAAACAACCCAATCAAAGGTAATCTAAGTATAAGTTTTGAGTTTTTCGAGTTTCTAACCTTCGAATTAGATTTTGTAAATTGTTGAGTTTTTGGTTCGTTCGAACCTTGGGTTTTGAGGGTTTTGGAGCATTGGGAAGCTTGGGAACTTTGATTTGATGATTGGGGACTGTTTAGGTATGGTTTTGGAGGCTTTGGAGTGTTAAAAACGTGTTTTGGAATGGCCCAGAGTTGGGGGCCGCGGCCCTGAGTTGAAGAAGCAGGTGGGGCTCTTTGTGCCTGCTGGGTGTCGCGGCCCTTGATGAAGGGCGCCACGGCCCTTGCTTCAGGAAGTTCTGGGGGCCACGAACCAAGGTGCTAGGGCCGCAGCCCTTGCCCAGTTTTCACCCCGTTTGCATGTTTTGACCCCAGGAACTTGAGTATAGGCCTCGGGAGTGTTCCTACTACTTGGATTAGTTTGGATTGATGTCTCGGAGGCTAGATATTGGTTTGGAAACCTATGTTGATCATTATTATTAATGATGTACCGTGTTTGGTTATGATTAGGTGACCACTAAAGGATTAAAGGTTCATCGTTCTCAAGGGTCGTTCTTTTAATCATTCTAGCTCGAATCTGAGGTAAGAAAATAGTGTAAGAATACAACTGCACCCTGTATATGTATATGACATGCGTGATTTTTATTGAGGCATGTTGGTTGATAAATGTGGACATGGATTTTCTATTAAATGCTAGCGAATGTGGTATACTTGTATATGTACTGACTAGTCAGGGATACTGACCTAAGAGTCAGAAATGGCATAGCGTCATGAACGTCGAGCCAAATGAAGATTAGATCTAATCGATATCAGCATTGAATGGCTCTATGGCATTAATGCTGGACCGACCCTAAAGTCGATGAAACTTATAAGCGCTTGGCTAGTCTAAGACTAGTTACTCAGAGCCAGGGCATAAGGCCCCAGTGACTGTTGTCACATGGCTAGGGAACGATGTTCCAGGGTTATGACTCTATGGTCATGAGGAAGGTTATGTTGGTGAATAGTCACCATACACCTATCCTGTTCAAACTTATGTAAGGTTCACTTATCTGTTAAGCCCTGGTGACCCTATCGTCACATGGCTAGAGGGGGCTGTACCAACTTTTGTGACTTTTGCGATTGTCACCTATCTATTTTGGATTGATAGTTCTGAATGATTATTATGATCATTATTGATATTATATCATGTTATATTGTGTTTTCTTACTGGGCCTTGGCTCATGGGTGCTATGTGGTGTAGGTAAAGGAAAAGAAAAGCTCACCCAGCCTTGAGTGGAGAGCTTAGGTGGTGATGTGTACATATGCGGCCACTTGACCACCACGGCCAAGGAGTTCTTAGAGGAACTAGGGGGTTTACCCTATTTTGCCGCTTAGGTCAGCGGGATTGTAAATTTGAAACAGTAATGACCTTTTTGTACTGTAAACAACTTGTAAATGTTTTGAATAGCTCATGAGCATTTTATAATAAAATATATCCTTTCCTTTTTATTGGTTTTCTACCTTAGCTTGTTAATCACACTTAGAGCACGTTTTTAACCAAAGGACTCGGGTAGCGGGTCAAATTTCTGGTTCACTGTTCACTGTAACTGTTCTGGGGTAACCAGGGCGTTACAAGAACCTCAAAGTGCTAAGTACTCATCTAATCTGGGGTATAAGCCCCAACATGGTTATCAGAACCTCAAAGTGTTAATCACTCATCTGATTAGGATTGACTTGATAGTCATCCACACAGGATGGCAGGATCCACCATCATTATCTGAACTTGTTTGCATGCATGAATAGGGCTATTATTGCTAGGCATGCACATTATGATGTAGAAACATGTTATTACTGTTCTTGAGCATATTCAGTTTTCTTGCTGAGCTTCGGCTCACAGGTGCTATGTGGTGCAGGTAAAGGCAAAAGAAAGCTGGACCATCCTTGAGTTGGAGAGCTTAGGTGACGATGTGTACATATGCGGCTGCTCGATCGCCACAGCCGAGGGTTGAAAGAGGAACTAGTGTTAAACCCTATTTTGCCGCTTAGGCCGGTTGGTTGTAAATATTTTGTTGTAATTAATCTTTAAATTATATTTTTGGGATCCCAATGTATACAGTAAACGTTTTAGTAAAACGTTGTATCTTAACCAAATTTTTCAACCCTACACCGCTAATCATACTTAGTTACACGATTATGGCCAAATGACTCGATTAGCGAGTTTAGCACTGTTTAAAATGCACACCATAAGGGTCCCTGGGTAGTAGGGAGTTACATTTATATTTTTGAGCTTGAATACTCGGAGAATTTGGTCCTACGTTATTGTGGATGCCAAAACTTTGCGCTTACAAAGGCCCCCACCTCGTGTCTACCAAAATATAAACTCGTGATGGAAACAACCAAACATGGTGTAGATGCCAAAAAAACACACACACACACACACAAGTGTGGATTCTAAAAACCACACAATAGTGTGGGTCCACACCTGTGAAAGACCCACGTCTCTTGTCGAAGATCCCTTGATGGTCCAAAGCAACCATGTCCAAAACCCTATTGGTCTCTCTAAGAAGTGCTCAGACACTATGTAGGTGAAAATATAAAATGAATCATAGGCCAAAAATGCATGAGCATCACTCAATACCAATCACCTCACGCGGGCTTACTCCAGGTGTGCCTCACGCGGATCATCCTTGCTCCAGGAGCGTCTCATGCGGCCTTGCCCCAGCAGCTTCTCGCATAGCTCGGGTCACTTTGGATGCACCTCGCGCACCTGCCAGGGCCTTGGGTATCCCAGGCATCTCGCGAGGCTGTGTCGTCTCACATGCCCACCAGTGCCTTGTGCACCCCTTGTTGCCTCACGAAGCCGTGTCGCCTCGTACGCCCACTAGATCCTTGCACACTCCATGGTTGCTCGCGAAGTCGTGTCACCTTGTACACTCACCAGCGCCTCACGCGTCACATGGAATCTCGCGAGATCGTGTCACCTTGCACGGCCGTGATGCCTTGCCCATATGCTAGCATATCCCTCGCCCCTTGCACCTCTTGAGGCCATATCACCTCGCTTAGTAATGCCTACTTCGCCAATGAGGCCATGGCTCGTTACCTGAGCCTCATGCCACCAGTGAGATATCCTTTGCTTATCATTCAATTAAGATACCTTTTCCTAACTTTCTAGAGCACAATAACTTGTTCACGAGAAGCTCCTAAGAAGGAAGTCACACATTATCCTTGTCAAGTGTTGAGAGATACAAAGACAAGACCAAATTGGCCCAAAGTAACAGAGGAGGAGAAAACCTAAGTACTGAGTACGTTAGGCCAGTGTTATGGGGATATATTCGAGATGTGTGATCCGAGACGATTTAGGGGAGTAGATTAGTGGAATAGTCACAACTGGGTCAAATGCTCGGCTTGGGAGGAGCCTGGGGGTATTTTGGGGATATAATATGTGTTCGGGAATTATTGAGTAATGGATTGTAATCTATCAATGATTTAGTATGTTGGGAATAAACGGGGATTTATAGGAATACTCGGGGACTTAACGGGATTCGGTAAGTGACTAAATTGCCCTTGGTGGCACCAAAGGATTTATGATAGACTTGGGGGTATTTTATTCTTTTGCACTATGGATAGACTTAACTTTAGCCTTGGAGGATTCTATTGAAGGAACCAGAAATCAAAACACATACACTTACTACTTATCTTCTCTCTCTCAGTTTTCTCTTTCCCTCTCATTGGATTTGGAAGCTTGATGAAGTTATGAGGTTTTGGCTAAGAATTGAAGCTAGGAGCTTGGGGAAAACCAGCTAGGGGTGCTAGAAATCTGGTCCAAGGTTAGAACTATTGTGTGAGGTAAACAATCTGATGTTGAATTTGTGAAGTTCTGTTGTTATTCTTTAAGCCTTTCTTAGTTATAAACTTTAGTTTAGTTGTTGAGTTTGGAGGGGTTATGAGTTAAGAGCTTAGGGTAGTTTTGGTTAATTATGCTGCTGTGATATGAAATGAAGGCTGAATTCTGAGTTTAGGTGATGTTTGAATTGGGGGAATTGGGGATAGGCTTAAAGAAAACACAGGAAAAATAGGTTCTTTTCTGGGTTTAGAGGCTTGTGTCACGGCCTTGTTCATCAAGGGTCGCGGCCCGTGTGTGCGTGAGGGCTTGGGGAGGCCTCTGTTCTTGAGGTGCATCGTGGCATAGGTTATTGCATGCCGCGTCCTTTGTCCCTTAGCAGGGAGGCTTTATGCCTCTGATTTGGGGGGCGCCGCGGCCCTTAAGGGGCTGGGCCGCAACCCAAGCTCTCAATGTTGGCCATTTGAGGGTTTTAGGTTTAGGAACTCAAACGTTAAGGCTCAGGAAGGATTTTACCACCCGGATTGGTAGAATATAAAGTCTCAGAGACTAGAAATATATCCCAAAGTTATTTAATGGATTAGAGCGTGATGGATGGCTATTGTTGATGCATTGTGACTAGGTCTTACCGCTCAGGCTCGAGATTAGGATCGTGCTCGGGATCGCTCTGGTTTGTCAGCTCGGGACACCAGGTAAGAGAATTGTTTGTACCCGTAGAGCTATGTGGTGTGTTGTATTGTATGTATTGTTTTTGTTTGTTATGTCATACCATTGATTATGACTGAACGGCAAGAGCCGACAGCGGTCAAAGCCGGGAAAGGCACGAGCCGGGATCGACAAGAGCCGGGATCGGCAAGAGCTGGGATCAGCAAGAGCCGGAAGAGGAAAAACCTGGAATTGGCAAGAGCCGGGTTCGGCAAAGGGCCTATAACGGTGTTGAGTACGCGGAGTGCAAAGTCGAGAGCGACTAGGGGCTGAGAACGGTGTTCAGTATGTGGAGTGCAAGCCATTAGGGCGAGACCCTCCTAGGATGCTAGAGTCATCCTCTCAGTGCAGACCGCGAACTCAGGGCATAGTAAAGTGCCTGGGACGGCATGGCTGCTATGTGTTTAGCCTGTTGGCTGCTTTGTTATATGTTGTTGTAATATTGAGTTTTTGTGTGAATATACTGTTCTATTATTATGTTGTCGTGTTATAGTGCTAATGTGTTATTGCACTGCTTTATTATTAGGTTGTTATGCCATTGTGCTTTTGAGATGGTCTAGATGCGTGTTGTTGAGCATGCTAGTAGGATATTGAATCTGTTTGATGCTCTGATTGAATATGAGTTGTGAGATATATTTTTATTGCATATTGTGCTTGAAGTTCTCTTGTTGGGCCTCGGCTCGCGGGTGCTCTATGATGCAGGTAAGAGCAAGGGAGTTGGATCTTACAACCATGAGTTGGAGGGCATGGAGCGGTGTGTACATGTTTGGCCTACCTGGCCACCACGGCTGGGGTTATTTTAAGAAACATGTGGTAATCGTTAGGTTTTGTTGCTTAGGTTGACTATATTGTACTTCGGATTGTAAATGTATTTCAGAATAGTATTTTGGGATCCCAATGTAATATTTTTACGAATTTCAGTTAAAGGATCAACTTTTATACTTAATATTTATTAAGTGAATCTTTATTTTTGTCTAAACACACTTTTTAATCTTAAACCTCGATTAGCGAAGCTAATGGCACATTTATAAATCTCTTGGTAACGGATCTAAGGAAGTAGGGCGTTGCAGTGATAAAACCATCTAGGTCCTCTGTCTACTAATCGAGGTATGTTAGATCACAAAATAGTATATGATAAACCATCTAGGTGCTCTGTCTACTAATCGATGTAGGTTTAATCATAACTCTAATCTACGATAATGATAAAAATCCTTGGATTTATTTGCTATCTAAGCCACTATATTTCCCAAGTGACTATAACATAAAACATATACCTACATATATACATAAACATAACATAGCAGATAAACATATCATAACACATACAATCTAACCTATTTTCCTTACCAAAACCGGGATATTGGAGACAAGAACGGGATTGGAAAACTCCTAAAACCAAACAGTAAGAATCATAAATTTCTAAAGAAATGAAAAGGAGATCTAAACAATCAAGATAGAAATTTACTGAAAACCTTAAGTTTCAAGAAACTTAAACACCTAACCAAAACCATAATAACAAGTTAGGATCTGGAAGAAAATGAAAGAAAATAAAAGAACTGAACTAAACCTGAGGATATTTATACCTTTGATAGACTAAAACTTCTATCTACACCTCAATACCAAAATATCACTCTATCTTACTTCCCAAGTGTTTAGAAAAGCTTAGATTTAAAAGCTTTTAATCTCAAAACCCTAGTGTTTTCTCTCTAGAATAAACTTAGCAGCTTGAAGGCTCTGAAGAATGCTTGAATGATGAATGAAATGGCTGAGTGCTAGGTCTTATTTATAGAGTTCAAGGAGTGAAACTAACCCCTATTAAAAAGAATAAATAAATGAATAGTAATTGAATAAATTTTGAATTTTCTGTTCAACAGATGCCCAGAACTTGGTCAAAAACGTTCAAGAGCAAGTCCAAGTAGTTGAGGCTGTTTCTAATTCGGTTCCACGAAGTTTCAAAAATGCCACCAAGGGCTGATATATCCCCCCCCCCATAGGCAATATATCGCCTACCCCTATGCCCTGAGCCTTCGTGGTTTCGTTTGTGCGAAGTCGACATGTTTACCATATCAACCTTAGGCGATGTATTGGCTCTTATAGCTGCGATATATCGGCAGAGGTTGATATTTTAAACATGTTTTTGCACACTTTCAGCACACTTGAATCTGTTTAAATAGTTTTGACTGAGTTAAACGTGATCCTAACAGCTACTGGAAGTATCTAAAGCTTCTAGATCTATCCATTATTAAATTATTCATCTAAAATCCTTAAATCCTTAATAAACATGCATGTGACAAGTGTCACGTTCTTAATTATTATATCTAAGCTTTAGGTTATAATAAATATTATTTCTAGGATAAAATTAATATTTCTAAACTATAGGTTAAACTTACTACTACCACTACCACTTCCACTACCACGATGACCACGACCACTACCACTACCACTACCACTACCACTACCACCATCACCACCACCACTACCACCACTACCACTACCACCACCACCACTACTACTACTACCACTACCACTACTACTACTACTACTACTACTACTATGACTACCACTACCACGACTACCACTACCACTACCACTACCACTACCACTACCACTACCACTACTACTACTACCACCACCACCACCACCACCACCACCATAACCACCACCACCACCACCACCACCACTACCCACGACCACTACCCACGACCACTACCATGACTACCACTACTACCACTACCACCACCACTACCACCACCACCACCACCACCACCACCACCACCACCACCACCACCACCACCACCTACTACCACTACTACCACTACTACCACCACTACCACCACTACTACTACTACTACTAGGTCGGAGTGCGATGCAGTCGGTGGTCAAGGGGGAGATCGCGTACCTAATCCATCCACGGGGGTGGAAAATGGTTCTGGATGACCTCCATTAGGTTGGATAGCCAAGGATGATGCCTCCTTCTCCTCTCTAGGGGCTGGATGTACCTCCGGCATACCACCATTCTCAGGTGGTGGAGGGTCTCTTCTAGAAGCTCTTAGTTGGTCTCCGTCAAGGTGGATCTCAACATCATGAGATTCATGTAGGCGTCTTGAATGCCTTGGCATTTCCTCTTCTCGGAATTGATGAAAGAATAGTGGCTTGATACTTTTCTTCCCCACAGACGGCGCCAAACTGTTGACGGTAAGAACTCGTCAACCAAGTTAGATTGGAAAACATATGAGCTTCAGAGTAAATCAAGAGCAGGAAAAAAGCTTAGAAGAACTTAGGATAGCTATATGAACTTAGAATCAAGTTGCAGATTGAACATGGAGAGAATATTTATATTACTCAATAGTCTCTGGTCAATGCCCAATTTTTTGACCCCCTTCTCAGGTGAAGGAAGGTCTTATTTATAGGTGAGCCCTATTGGCTCAAAATACATAGTGGTCCCGAAGGGACAGAAGGACTCATCTGCAAGTCGCAGATGATCATGGAGCAGGTGGTAGTGGTGTTGGAGGAGTGGTGGTCGAATCCAGTACATATCAGATGTCAGCAGGTAATACCCTGTCTTTGTACTACTTCATACACCACTACTTGTATGGTACGGATTTCGGGAACATGGTAGTAGAGGTTTCACCATGTACTATCTTTGTATTGTCACTACTTGTCTAGTGTGGCCTCCCCCCCCGCAAATGGGAAAAATTACAAACACGGCCCTATTCACAGAAATGGGCCCACATGCATATTTCATACACACAATCATGCATGTCCAATCACATAATTACCAAATTCATATAATATCATAATTAAATCAATTATTGCCCTCCCGACACTCTAATCAAGGCCCTAAGCCTTATTAGCAAATTTGGGACGCTACAACTATCCCCTACTTATCAGAATTTCATCCTCGAAATTTATTCACATACGTCAGAACACTAATCCTGCAAACCTGACTATAATCCTAGATTCAGGTCCTTTACTTGGTTACTACTTGCAACATTCTCACAAGAACAATAGTCTTAATCTGTAAGACCTTCTTTCTTTTATCCATAATTTCACTGGCTTTTCCTTACATAGTAAGTTCCACTAAGTTTCCAGGGTCTCTTTACCCAATCAGGGGTTTTACTTGTCACCCCTTTCTTCAACATTGGCACCAGCAACATCTCGTAAGCCTCTACCTGTACTGGGGTAAGGCCAAACTATAGGCCCTTGACCTAATCCTTACTAGGATTTCACAAACATATATCAACTCCTCTTTTCATCTTGAAATATCATACTCTTGTTAGTTAATAACACACGGAGGACACAAAGTTCATGCTCCCGGAACTCCACTTTCCCATATCTAGACTTGCGAATTCTCATATCCTTGTAATAACCCAGACACTCCTGACCTTAACGTTTCTTAATAATATTACTGGTCCTTGATCCATTACCGATTTAGGGTACTTCCTGTCCCTACGTTCACTTTTCGAAGTGTGCACTTTTCGTTCCCTATTTCACAATATTCTACTCGGAGTCACTCTACGACCCCCTTTCTTTTTCCAAAACCTAAAAGTCTGTGGGTTCCAATTTAATACTATCACCCTTGGTGTCCAATGGAGATGTACAGTCTCCTCTCATACCCATTCTCTCTTTTGATACCTCACTCACACCAACCATGGTGTGCCAACCAAATAGGTCAAATCACACTTTTGTATTTACTTACCTCATCTGCAACCCAAGGTGGTCCACCCCTAGGGTTCATAATCATATCCCTTTATACTAACTCCATAATACACTAGAATCATAATAGCCCTTCTAGCCTTTGATTATTAGCTCTTATTTACTAAATGATTAGGCTGTGTGCCTCTTGATATACATAGTGCAGTTTCAGCATCCATTCAACTTCTTGGATGTAATACCCGTAAGGGGTGATTTAAGGTTCATCCAACATCTTCCCTCATTGGCAATATCCTTCGGATCACACATCTGAACCATATAATTTAACTCACCTATTCCAAAGTAGTAGGATTCTTAACCTTTCTTACAAGATCCTCTTCCTACGTTTCATGTTCATTCCTAGGAATATATTTGCCAACTATCAACCACAAGTTCCAAATCAAACTCAGTCATTACATCATCCTAACTGTGGTTAACCAGCATGACTATCATCTTTCTATTCACTGTGAGGTGCAAACGATCACTCTTTTACTTACACACAACACACCTTAACTCATAACATGCTGCATCAGAAATCCACATTATAAGCAAGGACGATATCTCTCGCATCTCCTGTACCAGTCCATACATACAAAATATAATACTATGACATGTGAATTAATCTTTATACCAACTTTTGAAAATCCGGTACGCAACCATCCATTAAGATCAACTTTATGTTCTCATGTTACCTTAGTGAAAGTATGGATGTCCTCGAACATGCCTCATACAGTAGTAGATGTATTTCTCTGGTTTCACTATACTCTTCGCCCCTAATGCGTTCCTTTGGTAATTCCCTTAAGGTTTCCATATTAATTACATTATACATGATCCCATTACCTCCCATAATACGACCCTGAACATCTTCCGGAGAAATTAGAACTTGTCCTTCTTGGAACCTTACCTATAATCTTGTTTCCTTAACCTTGATACTATCAATAAAGGTGTTATTCGTGTTCTACTTCTAGCTGGGAGTAGTCTGAAACATCCTTGATCAATCTAAATATGACTCATCAACATTATCCCTATACTCTCTGCTTAACGTACTTACCTGGGCCATTGAAACATTAGTCAATTTAAAAGCCTTTACAAATACTCCATCATATCCTACTTAGTACAAGTGGAAATTCTTGAAACACCTCTTGCCTTGATCCTTATGAGGGTAATTCTTGAAAACATTGTCCTATCCTTGTAGACTTGCCCTTTTTCTTGTCAAACCATATTGACGTGTCTCATGATAAAATGCTTCGTATGATCAACCCTAAAGTCAAACACTTCTTCAACTAAACTTTAATTCTTCCCGTTGAGCTAAATCTATACTTCATAATGTCTCGGATACCGCTTCTATCTCTGCCTTAATTCCATTACACACACTTTTCCCCAAATGCAGCAATTATCCCACCGAATCCTTCTGAACCCATCTGAAACCTTATCCGTCGATCCAGTATTCGTCTGGTCTATCTGATATAACCTAAATGGTATCTCCCTCAATAGCTAGGCACCTAGCAACTGCAACCAGGTCCTTTCCTTTTAATCTCAGAAGTCACCATCTTCTTCTTCAATCCATGGTTGTCCCTTATTTAACCGAAAAATCCACATTCAAGATCACCTCATATACCTCATAAAACCAACTTAATTAATTCAATTTATAAGCAGAAACAAGAACCAAGAAGCCAACCAGTCGCCTTCGAGGACCAACCTCGGACTCTAACCATATCAAAATGTTCACTCGACCTGGGGTAGAGTTATCTGTACTCTTTAATTCTTCTGTCTACGTCTTTGGGCAACTCTCCTTGATAAGCCCTACGATTTCTCACTAATAACACGCCTTCATTCAATACTCACTCACATGATGCCTCCTGCACCCAGCACATACCATGTAACCCCTTCGGACCTCACCATCGTCCTAACGGTCGTCCTGAACACTATGAACTCTCTTGTTAGGACCAGGAGTAATAGAACCATCAGAGATCTTTCTTTCCTAGTTATTGGGCCTCCGCCCCTACCTACTTCCGCAAATGATGATACCTATGGCCGAGCTTTCTGCCCATCGACACTCTTACTTCATGTCTCAATTCCTGCGTCCTCTATAATAAGGGTCCTCCCTACTACCCAAGCATAGGTAACAATCTCCTACACTAGAGAGAACCTAACACACTGGCCATCCCAGGGTTCAATCCTCGAGTGGATCACTCTTTTCGGGCCTCACCCATTGGTACCAAACAAAACGCAGATTTGGCTGATCTACAAAGCTCATTAACATACCCTATCAATGTCATACCATTCTGTACCGAGTTCCTAAACTCATTGATCTTTGCAACCCAAACTACATCACCGTAGTGCCTCTCGTTGAGTCTGAGTTTCTCACCAACCCATCATGACAATATTCTGAATCTGGGATATAACTTCCCACAACGTTCGGGCATCCTCCCGCAAAACGTAGGTAGCACAAGCCACTCCATCATTTCCTTTCATTCTTATATATAGCCGAAGATGAGGCTAACCATGCTTGTCCACTATTCAATTCTAAACAGGTCCAAACCTCCCTTAGAGACTGGAGGTTAACACTTCTAGAGTCTTTCATATAGTGATTCCCATCTATTTCCATCATTAGGTTAGGTCATAACTGGTGCCATTGTTGCCAACCCTCACAAGACAGCATTCCTTGACAAAACCCACTGTCTTAATCACCAAATCTCTTACTCTTTCCTTTACAATCTCGTCTATATGCCAGCAATCACCTGCTGCCAATCCTAGGGCCGACGGATGATTTTGGCCTCAACTGCCATCATTCAGACTACCTGATCCAACTGTCTGCCTCAGATACACAACCTCCAAATCTATTTGCAACCAACGACTTGGCCTACCATCCCTGGTACTCTTATACAACGCTAAACCATAGCAAGCTAATCAACATAATAGCCAAAAGACACACATACTATGATACAAAACCAAAATGCTCATGCATCAATCATCAAACCTTATTCCCATAATTCACATACATGTTCATCATGCTCCCTATTCTAGCAGATAAGGCAACTCACATAAACAGTTAAACAAATATTGCATTTAATACCAACCATGAGTCGAGCTTGTCTCTGACAATCAGTGTAGATGTTTGGTCAATCTCTAGAAACTATAAACCTTGGCACACTCTGATACCAAGTTGTAACGCCCTACTTCCTTAGAGTCGTTACCAAGTGATTTATAAATGTGCCATTAGCTCGCTAATCGAGGTTTAAGATTAAAAAGTGTGTTTGGATAAAAATAAAAATTCACTTAATAAATATTAAGTATAAAAGTTGACCCTTTAACTGAAATTCGTAAAAATATTACATTGGGATCCCAAAATACTGTATTGAAATACATTTACAATTAGAAGTACAGTACAGTCAACCTAAGCGACAACACCGAACAATTACCACGTGTTCCTTAAAATAACCTCAGCTGTGGTGGCCAGGTAGGCCAAACATGTACACACCGCTCCATGCTCTCCAACTCATGGTTGTAAGATCCAACTCCCTTGCTCTTACCTGCATCACAGAGCACCCATGAGCCGAGGCCCAACAAGAGAACTTCAAGGACAATATGCAATAAAAATATATCTCACAACTCATATTCAATCAGAGCAACAAACATATACCAGATCCTACTAGCATGCTCAACAACACAGCATCTAGACCAGCTCAAAAGCACAATGGAATAACAACCTAATAATACAGCAATGCAATAACACATTAGCACTATAACATGACAAGATAATAATAGAACAATATATTCACACAACAACTCAATATTACAACATCATATAACAAAGCAGGCAATAGGCTAAACACATAGCAGCCATGTTGTCCCAGGCGCTTTACCCGGCCCTGGGTTCGCGGTCTGCATTGCAAGGATGACTCCAGCATCCTAGGAGGGTCTCGCCCTAATGGCTTGCACTCCACGTGCTCAACGCCGTTCCCAGCCCCTTGCCGCTCCCGGCTTTGCACTCCACGTGCTCAACACCGTTCTTGGTCCTTTGCCACTCCCGGCTCATCCGATCTTGGCTTTTGCCTCTCCTGACTTTTATCGCTCCCAGCTCTTGCCGATCCCAGCTCTTGCCTTTCCCGGCTTTTGTCTCTCCAGGCTCTTGTCGCTCCCGGCTCTTGCCGATCAGTCATAATCACAGGTATGACATAACAAACATAAACAATACATACAATACAACACACGACATAGATCTACGGGTACAAACAATTCTCTAACCTGGTGTCCTGAGCTATCAAACCAAAGCGATCCCGAGCACTATCCTAATCCTGAGCCTCCGCGGTAAGACCTAGTCAAAATGCATCAACAATAGCCATCCATCAAGCTCTAATCCATTAAATAACTTTGGGATATAATTCTAGTCTCTAGGACCTTAGATTTTACCAATCTTGGTGGTAAAATTGTTCCTGAGCTTTAACGTTTGAGTTCCTAAACTTAAACCCTGAAATGGCCATCATTGAGAGCTTGGGTCGCGGCCCAGCCCCTTAAGAGCCGCGGCGCGCGCCAAATCCGAGGCATAAAGCCTCCCTGCTAAGGGACACAGGCCGCAGCATGAAATACCCTATGCAGCGGCGTGCCTCAAGAATAGAGGCCTCCCCAGGCCTTCACGCACACACGGGCCGTGACCCTTGATGAACAAGGCCGCGACACAAGCCTCTAAACCCAGAAAACAACCTATTTTCCCGCGTTTTCTTCAAGCCTAACCCCAATTCTCCCAATTCAAACGTCACCTAAACTAAGAATTAAGCCTTCATTTCATATCACAGAAGCATAATTAACCAAAACTACCCTAAGCTCTTAGCTCATAACCCCTCAAAAATCAACAACTAAACTAAAGTTTATAACTAATAAAAGCTTAAAGAATAACAATAGAACTTCACAAATTCAACATCAGATTTCTTACCTCACACAATAATTCCAACCTTGGACCAGATTTCTTGCACCCCTAGCTAGTTTTCCCCAAGCTCTTAGTTTCAATTCTTAGCCAAAACCTCATAACTTCATCAAGCTTCCAAATCGAATGAGAGGGAAAGAGAAAACCGAGAGAGAGAAGATAAATGGTAAGTGTATGTGTTTTGATATCTGGTTCCTTCTACAGAATCCCCCAAGGCTTAAGTTAAGTCTATCCATAGTGAAAAAGACTAAAATACCCCCAAGTCTATCATAAATCCTTTGGTGCCACCAAGGGCAATTTAGTCACTTGACAAATCTCGTTAAGTCAATAGATTGACCTGCAATAATACCTACAACTTCTCCCAATTCGATGACCCCGAGTATTCCTATAAATTCCCGTTTAATCCCAACATACTAAATCATTGATAAATTACTATCCATTACTCAATAATTCCCGAACACATATTATATCCCCAAAATACCCCGAGGATCCTCTCGAGCCGGGCATTTGACTCTGTCTTGACTATTCCACTAATCTGCTCCCCTGAATTGTCTTGGATCACACATCTCGAATATATCCCCATAACACTAGGGTCTCACTCACAACACATGCATATTTACATTTATGCCCTCCCCAACGGGCCAAAATTACAAACACGCCCCTATTCACAGAAATGGGCCCACATGCATATTTAATACACACAATCATGCATGTCCAATCACATAATTACCAAATTCATATAATATCATAATTAAATCAATTATTGCCCTCTCGATACACTAATCAAGGCCTTAAGCCTTATCAGCAAATTTGGGACGCTACAATAACATACTATGGTAATGAGTTAATAGTCATTAATATTGTAGTCCTATGTTTATATGATATATGATTTTACGTTATATGTTGTATAGTATATGTTTTTTTAGTGTTGTGATTTATGTTATGTTTTAGTAGATTTTCCTTGCTTGGAATTAGGCTCATTCCTTTTTATTTTAGATGGTGCAAGAAAATAAGCTTGGAAGGCGGGATGGATTCATGGCAGCTTTGGCATGTGTAGCGGGGATGGACTGCTGGAAGATCGAGGATGAAGTTTATATTTTTGAGTCTTTTCATTTATGTAATTATGTTTTCTGCATTTAGTATTTGAATAATTAACTAAAGGTTTGAGTTTTCTTTATGTTTTATGTAATAACAATGAGATCCTATATTTTGGATTTTTATAATAAATTTCTATTATTTTATGCATGTCTTCCAAAATAGTAGCTATGTCTTAGCAGTTTTTAATGGTTCGATGTCTTAGAATTAGTCGGGGCATTACAGACATAAGGATGAAACCTCCCATATCTCCCCCTAAGGATGCAGGAAAGAGGGAGACTAACCCTTTCGACCTCAGAGACTCCTTGAATAAAATGAGACGAGAGTTAGACTCCAAGATGAGACGCCTTCGGAGCAAGATTGTTACCGCGTTGGGAGGACACTTGGACGATGATGAATTCGATTACGAATCACTCTTCATTAGGGAAATCCAAATGGAGGGACTCCCATCAAATTTCAAGGAGCCTCACATGATCCCATACGAGGGTACTACTAATCTAAAGTACCATTTGGGTGCCTTCACCGACCTGATGAAATTGAGAGGAATCAATAGAAAGGCAAGGTGCCATTGCTTCGTAGTCACCTTGAAAGAAGCCGCTTAAAAGTGGCTCAAAAGGTTAAAACCAGAGACCATCAGGTCATGGTAGCAATTTTTGGATGAGTTTCTCTCAACAACATCACGTTGTTCGTGACTATGCTAGGCCAGGTACCAGTCTGACGAACATAAAATAGGGCGAGGGTGAAATCCTAAAAAGCTATATACAAAGGTTCAACATGAAAGCAGCTAAAGTAGGAAGCTCAACCCAAGGGGAACTTAAGATGGCCATCATGGCCAGAGTGTGCCCATGCTGCAAGTTATGGGATAATATGCTCAAAAGGGAGGTCATTGGCTTAAACAACTTCCATGAAAAAGCACAAAAAAATATTCTCGTCGAAGACAACCCTGAGATTCTCAAGATAGGAAAAATTGAACCACCATCTAAACCCTCAGCTCATGAAGGCTCGAATGGCCCAAGAAAAAAGGAGAGCTTATGAAGGGCTGAAGGATGACCGATAGAGAAAACACACACGCGGAGGCGAAAACAGGAAAAATCCATATACCTTCTATACAGACACGATGAATACCAAGGAGCATACTCATCACGAATGAGAATCAAGTTCCCTTCAAAAGACTGTCACCAATGAAAAGAGACAAATCCAAAAGGAACCCCAGCAAGTATTGCCAATACCATAAGGATATCAACCACACCACGATGGAGAGTACTCATTTGAAGGTGGAAATCGAGGAACTCATACGTAGGGACTACCTTGGATGATATGTCAGAAGAGAGAACCAAAAGGCAGAGGATAGGCCGGCTTTGCTGCGAGCACAAGAGCGAACCCCAGACGTCCAAGGAGAAGTAAGGACGGTCTTCGGAGGTCCAGGATTTGGAGGAGAGTAAAGGGAGGGCGAGACAGGTACGCCAGGGAAGCTAGGTGGAGTTCGCCCCCATGCACAATGGTCCCGGAACAACGACCCCCGAAAAGGTTTAATGGGGAAAATGATTCGATAACTTTCACAGAGGAAGACGCATGAGGGGTGCATTTCCCCAATAACGATCCCCTAGTATTGACCATCGAACTAGCCAATATGAGAGTGCATCAAGTTCTTGTAGACAATGGAAGCTTTGTAGATATCTTGTATCACCGTGCCTTGGAGAAGATGGGCCTGGGCATCAGGAACATAAAACCCTGTCACACCTCTCTGTATGGATTTACCAGAGACTCGATACAACCCTTAGGAACAATTGAGCTAGCCCTCACGATGGGAGAGCAACCCAGATAGACCACCATCACGACAAAAATTGGGGAAGAGGATTGCGCGTTAGCTTTCAATATGGTATTAGGGAGACCCTCCCTAAGAGAATTGAAGGCGGTAACCTTAATATATGACCTATCTGTTGAGTTCCTAACTCCGGGGGGAGTAGCTAGCATGAGAGGAGAACAAAAAGAGGAGAGAGAGTGCTACAATACCTCCCTCCGCACAGCAGCAAAGCCACGAGAACTTATGGAGATGGTAGAACATGGAGGTATGAACTCACAAGCACTAGGCCCCCGAGTTTCAGAGGAGTCAAGGGCTTAACCTATAGAGGAATTGGAAGAGATCATTGTGCTGGAAGTTCCATTAAGAAAGTTGAGGGTTGGAAGAAACCTTTAGGAAGATATAAAAGAGAAGCTGGTGAAGTTTTTGAAAGACAACCTCAACGTGTTCACTTGGAGTCACGAAGACATGGTAGGGATAGATCCTTCCATCATGTGTCATCACCTAAACATCATTCCTACCTCAAGACCTGTGAGGCAAAAGAGGCGAGCACTTGATCGGGAGAGGAACGCGGTCCTAAAGGAGGAAGTAGATAAATTGAAAACCAACGGATTCATTCGCGAAGCGTTCTATGCAGTATGGGTATCAAATCCTATGCTAGTCCCAAAGACGAACATGAAGTGGAGAACTTGCGTGGATTTCACCAATCTCAACAAGGTCTATCCCAAGGATAGCTTCTCGCTTCCAAGGATAGATTAGTTGGTGGACGCAACTGCTAGGCATGAGCTACTTAGCTTCAAGGATGCATATTATGTATACAACCAAATACCTATGAACCCAACCGATGAGGAGCATACCTCATCCATAATAGATAAAGGGCTCTATTGTAACAAGGTAATGCCCTTTGGGCTAAAAAATCCAGATGTTACCTACCAGAGGTTGGTGAATATGATGTTCGCAGATCATATAGGAAGAAATATGGAAGTTGTAACACCCTGCTACCCTAGAGCCATTACCATGTGGTTTCAAAATGTGTATTTGACTCGCTAATCGAGGTGTAAGACCCAAAAGTGTAATTAAATTAAAATAAATACTCATTTTATAAAACTTTCATATTTTGGGATCCAAAAATATTGTTTAAGGCATATTTACAATACAAAAGTCACTGTACAGTCGACCTAAGTGACAAAATCAGACATTTTACTGTGCCCCTACTAGCGAAACCCATTCATTTCCCCAGCAATCCTTGCCCCAAAAATTCAAATATTTAGTGCTCTTCCCTTTCAATCTTCCAAAGCTTCAACTATGAGAGAGAGAGAGAGCAATCATGGGAGAGAGAGAGAGAGAGAGAGAGAGAGAGAGAGAGAGAGAGAGAGAGAGAGAGAGAGAGAGAGAGAGAGAGAGAGAGAGTGTCTTATTTTTTTTCTTCTGATTGTTCTCATGACTTCTAGCCTTAGCTAATACCAATTAAAGGCTAGGAAAAGACCATAACACCCATAACCTAAGTGCTTTCCCTTCAATGCCCTTAAGGGAAAAATGGTCATTTGCCATATTATATTTTCCGCTAATCCTCAAATAACCCTATAAATTCCCAATTAATCTCGACATACTCAAATAATCTCCAAATCATTACCCATTACCCGATAAATTCCAAATACTTACTAGGTTTCCCAAAATACCCTTAGGCTCACCCCGAGCCCGGTATTTAACCCCGTTGTGACTATTCCGCTAATCTGCTTACGAGGATCGTCTCTGAACACACATCTCAAATGTATCCCCATAACAATGGGGCCTCACTTAGAACACATACATAATACAAATATACCCCAATTTACAGAAACAGGCCCACATGCATATTTAATCAACATAAGCATGTATAACTATTCACATTACCATATAAATCACTTATACCACATAATGACACATATATTCAATTCATTCCACATATAAATCCGATTATGCCTTCCTGGCACAACAATCAAAGCACTCAACCTTAATAGCAAATTTGAGACGTTACAACTATCCCTTCCTTATTGAAATTTCATTCTCGAAGTCTATTCAAATATCTCGGGATTCTGATCCCCCACATCTGACTCTAACTTCGGAGTCAATTTATTTGCCCTGTTATTTCCTTGTAACACCCTCACTAGAGTGGTAGTCTCATTCCGCAAGATTTAATCTGTTCTATCCAGGAGTAGTACACAACATCTCTTTCCTTAACATTGGCACCAATTACACGTTATGAGCCTCTACCCATGTTGGGGTAAGCCTTACTTGTAGTCCCCTGAATTAGTCCTTATTATGATCTCACGAGTCTATCAAATCTAGAGTCAAAACTCCTCTTTCTATCCCAAACTATCTTAGTATTTTTACTCCACAATACTAGGAGAAGTAAAAAGTCTCCAATCCTAGAACTCCACGTTCCCATACTTAAATTTACAAACTTTTATGTCCTTTCAATCAGGGAGACACTCCTGCCCTGACAATCCTTAATAGTTTCACTGGTCCTCCGAACCGACCTCGAAATAGGATACTTCCTGTCTCTCATCTCATTTCCTATCTAACAATATCTTATTCAGATTCACCCTGACCGTCCACTGGTATTAATCACCGTAACATTCCATCTAAGGAGCTGTATTTGCCCCACTGTCCTAAAAAATTATATATATTCAAAATAAAATACTTAGAGTCTGACTTGTTCCTTCAGGTTGTTAGCCTGTCTAAAGGTAACCAATAATTCCAAATTCCAATCTTATACTCATTGCCCTAAATGACCCTTTTCAAAACTCGGGAAATAAAGGGTCTCGATTCGACACTATTGAATTCGGTGTCCCACGAAGACGTACGATCACCCTTTCACATATGCTTATTTCTATGATAATTTGCTCACACAAAGAAAAGTGTGCTATCTTACTATGTTGAGTCACAACTTCTCGTATCCACTCATCCCACCTGAAAGATGAGGTTGTCCACCCCCATGGTCCATAACTATATCCCTCCATACTAACTCTAGGATACCCTCGAGTCATAATAGCCCTTTCTTGCTCCTGATTATCATCTTTCACATGCTAAAATATTAAGCAGTGCGACTCCCAGTATAAAAATTTTTAGGTCTTAACACCCATTCAAACTTCCTGGATACAACAATTATAAGGGCTAACACAAGACTCATCCAGAATCTTCCCCTCAATGCCAGCATCAATTGGATCACTCATCCGATCCTCATATCTTAACCTATCCATGCTGAAATGGTTTGATTCTTAACTCTTCTTACAAGATTTTCTTTATGTATTTGATTGTTCATAAAGGTATATCTTGCAATTATTAATCACAGATTCTATACCAACTCCGGTCGTTACCTCATCTGACTTTACTATAATCCATCGCAAATCGTACAACTGGCACAAACCTTTCTAACTCAAGATATCATCCTTCATGTTAGTTTTCTTTGAGTAATAAAGGATTCCAATGTGAGTCCTTCACTAGTTCCCACTATTGCCTTTATCTTATGGTCAACCCCTAAGGGTGACAAAACGCTTTAATTATTGTGCTAATGCATGCGCTTCTTTTTCATAAGTGCCATCACCTCATCTCAACCATGGCTATCTAGAATTAATGTCAACTCAACGCCCCATGTAGAACATCTAAAATCTTATCCCTTCATCCACTATAAAGAACGAACAATCACCCTTTCAGTTTACACATGGGCGCACCCTAGTACTTGATGCACTGCACTATAACTCCATGTTTTAAACAAGGACATTGTCCATCGTACCGTCCATCTCGTAATAGTCCATCACATGCATATTCTAATACCATGGCGTGCTAATCAACTTTTATTTTAACACATGAAATTCTAGTACAGGACTACCCATTCAGACAAACTTTAGGTTCTTACATTACTTCGGTCAAGGGTATGGCAATCCTCGAAGATGCTTCAAGTAGAAGCTGATGTGTTTCGCTAGTCTCACCGTGCTTCTAACTGCCAAGGCATTCCTTTAGCAGATTCCTTATTGTTTATATTTTAATTTAATCATACACAACCCCATCACTTCCCATAATGTGACCTTGAATATACTCTGGAGAAATCGAAACTTATCCCTTATGGAACCTTACCAGTAACTCCCTGCTTCTTTCGCCTTGGTATTATCAGCAAAAATGTTACTTGTGTTCTTTTCTTAACCGGAAGTAATCCAAAATATTCTCGATCGACCCAAATACAACATGTCCACACCATTCCTATATTCTCTACTTGTTGAATTTACGCGGGCCGCTGAAGCATTGGTCAGTTCAAGATCCTTCACTGATAATCCATCACATCATACTTAGTGCGAGCGACAATTCTTGAAATGTCTCTTTCCTTGATCCTCAGTTGGTAATATCCAGATCGAGGGTCAATTTCTGAGAGCACTGTCCTACCTTGCAACTGGGCAGATGAATCCTTCATTCATGGCAATGGATATCTATTATTAACAGTTACTTTATTTGGATATCAATATGTAGTACACATTATCGCTGGCTTGGCCTTCACCTTAACAAATGGTGTTGACATGTCCCATGGTGAGATGCTCCGTCTGATCAACCCTTAAGTCAAATAACTTCTTCGACTGAACCTTTAATTCTTTCTGCTCAGCTAGCGTCATTCTTCATGATGTCTCTGATACTGGTTATATTCTTGCCTTAATCCCGTAGCACACTTAATTCCTTGATGCGATAGCGATCCTCGCGAATTCTTGTGAACCCATATGAAATGACACTGGCCAATCCAGTTTTCCCTCCGGTCTAACTGATATAATCCTTGTGGTAACTCTCACCATAGCTAGGCCTTTCGTGAATGCAATCGGGTCCTTCCCCTTTTAAACTCAGAAGTCCCCATCATTTACTGACAGTCCATGGTTGTCCCTTACTTGGCAAACTAATCCATATTCGGGATCATATCAAAATCCTCATGTAACAAGCTCAATTAATTATTACGGCTAACTTTCTACAAATAATACTCTTACCTGTCTCCAGAAAATTACCAATTTTCCCCAGGCAGACACTAAAATCTCAATCCCCATAGCGTAATAATCATATATTATGTACCACATATCTATGTCTCTACTAAAAGATACGTAGAACCATATTTAATCAGAATAATATAAAAGAACGAGAAATAGAAAGCCCACATGTCGCCTTTGAGGGACTAGCCTCAGGCTCTAACTGTATCAAAGCGGACACTGGAGCTGGATTCGAGCAATCCGCACTCCTTGGTTCTCCCTTCTTCCATCTCAGGCAATCCCTCTTGAGGTGCCCAACCATTCCACATAGAAAACATGTCTTTGCTTGGCATTCTCCCTGATGGTGTCTCCCACACCTAGAGCATACTAGATAACTTTCCCAAACCTCGTTGCCCCCCTCGTAGCCACCCTGTGTACTATAACCCCTCCTATCAGGACTAGGGGTAATAGAATTGTCAAGGGTCTTTCTTTTTTGGTTACTAGGACTTCCGCCCCCACTCAATCCCACAAATTGGGTACCATGGCTTGAGCTCCCTTCCCTACGAGAGTCTGACCCCATATCTTATCTCCTGCATCCCCTATAGCAAGGGCCCTCCCTACCCTGTGAGTGTAGGTAAAAAAATCTCATGTACTTGAGCGATCCTAACTCTCTAGGCTACCCCAAAGTTTAGTCCTCCAATAAATCATTCCTTCCAGGCAACATTTGTTGGTGCCAAATCAAAAACGATTTGGCCAACCCATCAAATTCTTTGACATATTCAGTCACTGTCTTACTACCCTTGACCAAGTTCATAAACTCATTGGTCTTCACAATTGGAACTGCATCACAGTACTACCTTTTGTTGAGCAATTTTCTGAATTCTTCCCAAGTCATCATGGAAACATTCCGGATCTGGGATACCACTTCCCACCATGTTCGAGCATCGACCCGCAGTATATATGTGGCACAAGCCACTCTATCATTGCCTATAAATCTCACATAGTCAAGGATGGGGTTAGCTGTGCCCATCCACTGTTTAGCTTTGAACGGTTCCAGGCCTCCCTTGAAAACTAGAGGATAATGCTTTTGGAATCCTTCATACAATAGCTCTCATTTGTTCCCACCCTCAGGTTGAACTGATCCATCACAAATAGTAAACCAATACAATATACACATAGCATAATCATATAACCATCAAATGGGCCATGCCCTAACATTATACACACATCATGCTGTCTCTATATATATATATCAATCAAGTAAGTAGGGAAATTCAGATAAGCAATTAGACAAATATTTCACTTAATACCGACCAACCTTGGGATTAGCTTGCCTTTGGAAATGAGCGTACATGTTCGGTCAATCTCTAGGAACCATAAACCTTGGCATGCTCTGATACCAAGTTATAATGCCCTCCTACCCTAGAGCCATTACCATGTGGTTTCAAAATGTGTATTTGACTCTGTTGTACCCTAAAAATTAGCACGATTTTAATCACATAGCTAGAGGTACAGTTGGCAGATGAATATATGGAAAAATCCGACGAGTATAACATCTAGCTAATGATGATGTAAGTAGCTCGAGTTAGGACTTAACAACATGAGATTCAGGTAATTGGTAGACCGCCTTTTAGGATGACGGTCCAGTTTTAGACATGTAGCGGTCAGATCCCTTTTAGGGCGCTCTGAATATGTTCGTCTCATGGAAACTTGGTCATGATGCATACTGTAGGATCATGAGAGACTCGGAGGCACTCTATCTGCTCATTAATAACCAGCCTGTATTACACATTTATTATTTATTATCGAAGATAACATGAGTATATTCTATTAGGCAATGATAGCCCTATGGAAATGGGAATTATATGTATTAAATGTATACCATATTTATGCACAGGTTACCCAAACCTGTCCAGGAAATTCCACTATAAATATCATGGATAATTGATAGGAAAAAGGACGGCCTTTTCGTGTTACTGAAACTCTGCAGAAATTGTGAGAGAAGAGCAATAACATTGTCTTGTGGACTAGGTGGATTTTAACCACTGAACCACATAAAATTGTATGTGTACGAAAGGGTTCATATAAGTTCATTATGGTTTGCAAATAATTACTAATACCTTTATTAGATTTCTAAATATACTGTTGGCAAAAAATTGCGTCAAGAGTTTGGTGCTTTTGTTGAGAGCGAATTAGTGCTTAATCCTTTACAAGTTTCATTCGACGTTCATCATGGTGGTTACTCGATAGATTCATGACAATGAAATGGAAAAACCTGGTGGGAAATAGGCGCATCATACATTCGTTCCCACTGAAAAGGGCCTAGATGTTCAACAATGTCCAGGGAAACAACCGGTGTGTCAAGATGACACTGGGAGTTCAGTGTCACGCCCACTAAATCCTAATCCAGGATATTTAACAGCCATCAAGATGGAGAATGCCCAATTAAGGAGCCATCTCGCTAGGCAAAATAGACAGATTGAGGAAGTCATGGGTCAGTTACCCCTTCTTCCAACCGATGCTAATGTCAGAAAATGGAAAAGTGGGTCCCCTCTTACCCCCTCTTGTGACCTAAACCTTGAGCGAATGGATTTGATGGAGGAACAGATGAAGAGGCTCCTATCTGGAAAGGGGGCGGATGATTGCAACTCAGATGAAGAGCTCGAACCTTTCGGTCCAAACATTGCTGCAACTACGTATCCTGTTGGCTTTAGGATGCCGAATATGTCGACCTTTGATGGAAATACAGATCAATCCAATCATCTCGGGATGTTGTACACAATGATGATGGCCCACAATGTCGGGCTTGACCTAAGGTGTATCCTGTTCCTCACGACTATGGTCGGACCTACCGGACAATGGTTTAAACAATACAAGAAGCATTTGATAATCTCGTGGAAGAAATTTTCTTCCGGGTTTAAGAGGGCATTCTGAGCTTCACAAGAAGCTCGTGTAGAGGCCGACTCATTGGCCAACATAAAACAACAACTTGGTGAATCACTGAAGGCATACCTGAGCATATTCGCCAATGTTGCAACATGAGCTAGGGATGCTAATGATAGCTCCAAGCTCATGGCGATGACAATACGAATCTTGGTGGGAGGCGACCTGTGGCAAGAACTCCAACGAATAGGAGTTAAAAGTGTGGATGAACTCTTGGCCCGAGCCCAGGAGTGTATAAACCTGGAAGAGGCACGGATCTGTTGTTGTAGGAACCAGCCAGGCCCCTATCCAACCTGCTAGAGCAGTGGCAGATGTTGTAGCTACGACTCAACTTGTTACCCAGAATAACAAAGCAGGAAACAACAAGAGGAAGGGGAATGGTGAGGGTGACCAAAATGACACGAAGAAGAACAAGTCTGTAGAGAAATTAAAGCCCATTTATGCCACCTACACTGACCCAACAGACCCATAGGAACATATCTTCCTGGAAAATTCAAATCACCTCATGTGGAAGAAGCTAGAGCATTTAAGGCATCAGAGGGTGAAGAGAGACCCGTCAGAGTTTTGCCGATTCCACAATGATATCGGTCATAAAACCGATGACTGCTGACAGCTAAAGGATGAGATTGAGACTCTCATTCGGGCTGGTCCATTAGCCCAGTATGCCCGAAATCGGGTAGCTCCCAATCAGCCTATCGGGCAGAATCCTCAGCCAGCTCAGGAAGCCTCGACAGGTCAACTTAGAGCTCAAATGAATCTCATCGACCCTCCCCCGATAGTAGGAAGAGATATAACTACTATTACCGAAGGACCTCATTTGGTAGGCACGAGCAGCGGGGCCCAAAACAAGTATATTAATGAGTTGAAAACTCATAACGGTGTGTAGTTTGTCCCAGAGCAGCGGTTATCGAAACAATAGCAGTTTGAAAAACAACCAATCATTTTCACGGAAGAGGATGCTAGCCATGTTCAATTCTCACACAATGACCTGCTGGTGGTAACCGTGGAACTCGCTAACTAAGGGTTACAGAGGATACTGGTGGAAAACGGAAGTTCTGTAAATGTGCTTTTTAGGTCCACCCTAGAAAAGAGGGGATTTTTGTAACCGATTTGAAGGTGACCTCAATGAATCTGTACGAATTTCCGGGTGAAGGAATGACGGCCATAGGGACGATTGGACTGGTGGTTACATTGGGAGAAGAGTCACAAGCTGTATCTAAAATACTTGAGTTCGTCATAATCGATTGTCCGACCAAATATAACGTGATTTTGCAACGACCTCCGCTAATGGCTTTTGAAGCCATCACTTCTATCTAACACTTGGCAATGAAGTTCCCCTCAACCTTGGGAATATGCATAGTAAGAGGAGACAAGCGCACCGCTAGAGAATAATAAAACATTGCTATGAAGGGAAAACCACACCCTAGGCAGTAGGCGATGGTTATAGGTGAAGGAAATGAGGAGTCCCGGGAAATGGAAATTACCCGTAGGACAGAAGAACCTTGAGAAGGAAACGATGAGGTCGCAGATTCAGATTAGGTGATCTGTTTTTCTGAAAGATACTTTTGGCCAATAAAGATCCCAAGGACGGTGTGTTAGGGTTGAATTAGGAAGGACCATATTAGATCGTAGAGGTCCTGTACGATGGAACTTTCAAGCTAGCCCGATTAAGTGGGGAAATTGTCCCATGGACCTAGAATGCCCTACACTTAAAAAAGTATTATCAATAGTTTTGTTGTCTTTAATGTTTTAGATTTACCATCTATGTAAGGCTTATTTATAAAAGTCATTTCAGTTTAATAACAGTTGGATTATTAAATAACTAATTTTATCGTTTTGTTATCACAAGCTCGCCTTGTAAAAGTAACCCAGAACGTTTATACGTTCTGGTTGCTTGGAGGGCACATAACCGAGGAGAGTTTTTAAGAGAGTTTAGCTTATTAGGATAAGGATTAAAAACTTAGAGTTTGGAGAAATTGATTATTCGACGACATTTTAAAGCTCGAATTTTCAAAAAAAAAAAAAAAAACCAAACACGAACTAAGTTTGAGAAATCACTAAAACCCTGGATATAACCAGGTTCGAGGCCTGATTCCTAACAAGTACAATGCTATTAAGAAAATTAAAAAACCCTAGACACAACCAGGTCGGAGGCCTGATTCCTAACAAGTATAAAGCTACTAAGCCTATTAAAAACCTTGGATATAATCAAGTCCGAGGCCTGATTCTTAATAGGTATGACGCAAATAAGTGAGCAAAATCTTAGGATACAACTAAAATAATGATAAAATCTATCTTGATCTAAAGTCAATCCCTAAGATCTCGAATGTACAAGAATCTAAGGATTCATAAACACGAGAAAATAATAGACTAAATGGAATGCAAATAGATCATAAGTTAGATGAATACTAAAAAATATATTGTCATCTCGAGGAGAAAAAACCTCGACCTAAGCCCAAAGGAAATTGTTTAGGTCCAAAGGGACTTAATTACAAAAGATTGAAAATAAAAAATGAAAGTAATAAGTCACTGAGGTTCGCCAGCTCGCTATGGAGAAGTCGCCTGCTCGCCATCTCCCTCAACAACTCTAGAGGCATCGGTAGTCTTCGATGGTTCCTTTGAGAACCGAATCTTGAACCTAGCAAGATATGGGTCCCACATCTCGGGCTGCATAAAAGAGAAGTTCCCATCCTGGTTGAAAGCCAAAAAATGGTAAAGCTTCTCCTTCATTTGAGTCGATGACTCCGTAGCTTCCTCAGCCTTGGCCTTGACCTCGATCAACTTCTTCTTGGATTCTTCATTTTTAACTTGAAGCTTGTCCAGGAGATGACTCACCTCCATGACCTAATCCTGGGAGGCAGTCAGGGCAGCTTTTGTAGACCGCTCGCTCTCCTAAGAGGAAACCAAGGCGGGTTTGGCAGTTTGTTCACCCTCTTGAGCGGCACCCAGGGTAGCTCAGATCCGGGGCTTCTAGCAGCTCCATCTCTTCACCTAAAAATAGAGCGAACAGAGGCTTCAGTTTAAAGAAGTAATTTTTCAAAGTATTGTAAACACATGAAAAAGAGAAAGAGCCCTACCCTCCGGGCTAGGGGAGGATCTACTACGATCATCTCGGGGTTGTTGACCGGGCTAGGCACAACCTCTAACTCTTGGATTAAAGAAGCTGGGTGAGAATCTAAAATTATGACTTCTTGGGTCCTAGGGGATTTAGGTCCTTCCTCAAGGCTGGACTCATCTACGAACCGCCTAAAACCAAGAGCATATGCACCCTGGCACAGGGAAGGCCAGGTCCTATGATTCTCATAATCCTAAAAAATGGTGGACCTAAAATTTAGGTTGTTGTCAACTACGATGGTACGTCTGGGGTAGCTGTGGTCATAGCGTACTGCCAAATGGTCAATTCATTGGAGGAGGGTTATGTTTAGGTCCGGGTTAGTGGGTTGACGACTAACGAGCTGGTTAGGGTTGAATCAAATTAGCCTATGACTGGCAGCAATCCAATCGAACTCCCTATAGGGGTATGGGTTACCTTGGCCAGTGGAGCCGGCTGCTGCCCCAGACGCAGCTCGCTCTAGATTGGGCTCCTAATTATCTCTAAGAGCTTGACTTTTATGCACAGCGGCGCCACAGCTTGTTTCTCCTCGACGTCCTCATTGGATGGCAAGTCCTCTTGAGAAGGGGGGATCTTGGGATTGACTGGAAGAGGAGCTCGGGTCCTGAGAGCTAGCATCTAGCCCTTGCTAATCAGATTGTAGGCCACCATGGTGGCGTCATTCACAATCTGATGATATTCTTTCTCCCTCGGAGGAAGACTAGATAAGGTCTCGTATTGACCCCAAAGGGTCAAGGATCGTTCTGTCCTCGCAAAATATAGCTGTACAAGGAAAGAACTCCGTTAGACAAAAGGAAAAAAAAGTGATAAGTGATAAAAAGTTCATGGGCTGAATTCATAAAGATAGAAGACTTACAAGGACACTTGAAGTATCGATGGTCTCAGTTCTTGAACTCATTTTACATAAAGAACAAGTATTTATAGTCATTTGGGTGGCTAGGGAGGTCGATGATAGAGGTTGAGTTGGGAAAATGAGTGTGGTAGTAAAAACCATCACCTCACTCGTTCTTGTCGAGATTGGCCTTGAGGAAAAAGAAATACATAATGTCAGCTGGAGTAGGGACCTCCCATCATGCCTCAGAACCAAATACTTTAACCCCACCAGAAGCCTATATGATTTTGGGATGAGCTATAATGGAGCCAGTTTGATGTAGTTCAGAAAGACTACAAAATACTGGTCCAATGGGAGGAAGGCACCGACCTTCAGGTGCTCATCACTCCAAGCCCCGTAGTCGTCTTGGAGAGGGGCACAGTTCTGCTCTCCCTCCAATGCAGGTCAGGCGATAAGTTCGTCAGCTCCCATCTCAATCTTGTGACTAAGCAGGATCTTATTCACTTTCCCTTTCGTCGTGATCGAGTAGACTATGTGTTCTACCTCGAAGAATGTGTCAGGGTCGACCACCATTTCCCTCTCCACCACAGAGCCAAAATGTGAGATGGGAGAGTCAGAGGCCACCTACTTGCCCTTATCTTTGCTCAGAGTAGAGAAGCTCGCGATGCTTTTCTTTGCGGGGGCCATAATTTAGATCGCCTGATGACAAAGCGACCTATTAGTGGCGACCTAAGATTTCTAGCTAGGATTGTGGAGCTACAGAAATCGGAGGGTTTAAGTGGTTTATTTTTGGGATTTGAGAATGTATACGAGCTAAGCTGTGTCCTAGCCTCAACACGAGGTTCCACGCATGGTCCTAGGCCATGCTCTTCGATTTCTTAAAATTCCCAGATACTTTGGGATTCATTGTCAAATCCATCAGACTTGCTACGTTTCTTTTGAAAGCAGTTAATGTAAAATCACTTAAGGAATCGTAACCTTTAAGCTACCTAGAACCAAACCTAAAACCCCTTTGGCTTCTACACCCCAAACATGTATTCTAATTGATTTACTAGTAGAATTTTCTTTGAAAAACCCAAAATATTTTCCCAGTTTTATGAAAACCTTGTTTCGAAATAAGCCTAATACCATTCATTTAACCTAAACCAAACCCTATCACCTATTTACAAATAGACGTAACCTAAACAACATTGAGCAATGGATGTTTTTCACAGTAAAAAGAAAAATAATACTCACTGGAAAACAAAGAGTTGAAAAATTCAAATCAGATTAGGAAACACTTACAACTGATATGATCGGTTAAGAGAAAATGTCGATACGTCCACAGGAAACCCCCTGAAAGATTTTGAGAATCCGAAAGGCAATGGAGGGTTTTTTGGAGACTTTGGAGAAGATAAAGGGAAGCTTTGTTTTTGAAGTGGAAACCTTTTGAATGCAATGGTGGTGAGGTTTCAGGTTTGATCACCTTATTTATACGTAAACTACGAGAATTAATTCAAGCCATCTTATTGGATTAGCTCGAGATCCAAAGGCCAAGATTAAATGAACCATATGACGACAAAAAGTTGACAAGACATTTATCACAATTCTCGAAACTCGAATGGATGCCAATCACAGGTAGCCACGTGTCCAGTACTCGAGTAGTGGGCATGCACGATTTTACATGACAGAAGCCTAAAAGCTCCTACTGTGCATGTCAGAAAGTGATGACATCAAGCACAAGCAGGATCTTGGGGGCAAATGTTGTACCCTAAAATTAGCGCGGGTTCAATTACTCAGCTCAGGTACAGCTGTCAGATGAATATGTGGAAATATAGCCAAGTAGAATAACTAGCTAACAGTGATGTTAACGACTCAAGTTTGGGGGCCTGACAACATGATACATAGGTTATTATCAAACCGCCTCTTAGGAAAACAATTGAGTTCGAGACTTATAATGACCAGATCCAACTTTGGGCGCTTTGAGCTTACTACGAGCTAGGGTTCAGATAGTATTTGAACATGAGCTTGGGTGAGATATTCAGCTTGGGGAAGCTTGGAGAGAATGCATACTGAAGGATCCCAAGAGATTCAGAGGCTCCTTATATGATCATTAATGTCCAGGCTGTATTGCCTATCTATCATTTATTATCTAAGATAGCAGGAGTATATTCTATTATGTTATCAAATCATATCCCAATGTAAATGGGAATATTCTGTATTAAATGTATACCTTATTTATTCATGCAGTTACCCAAACCTGACCAGGAAATTCCCTTATAAATACCCGGGATAATGGACAGTGAAGGAGACGATAGTTTTTTGTATTACTAAGACTCTGCAGAAATTGAGAGAGAAAAGCAATAACATTATCTCATGGACTAGGCGGATTTTAACCACTGAAACACATAAAAGTTGTGTGTGATCGAGAGGGTTCTTTTATTACTTCATTACGGTTTATAATTTAACACTAATCTACCTATTTGATTTCTTAATCTACTATTGGCGAAAAACTGCCTCAACAGGGTTAAAAGTGTAGATGAACTCTTGGACCGAGCTCAGGAGTGGATAAACTTGGAAGAGGCGCGATTTGCTATCGCAAGTTCCAGCCAGGCCCTTATTCTGCCCGGTGGAGTGATGACAGGCAAGGTAGCTATGGCTCAACCTTTCCTAAGGACTGTTTCCCATTACCTAGAATTGATTAGTTGGTAGACGCTACCAACAGTTATGAGCTCATGTCTTTCATTGATGCGTATTCAGGAAATAACTAGATTGCGATGAACCTTGCAGACCAAGAGCATACCAACTTCATAATTGGGCATAACATATACTCGTACAAAGTTATGCCATTCAGGCTGAAGAATGCTGGTGATACATCCCAACGATTAGTCAATAAAATGTTCGCTAACCAGATCGGGAGGAACATGGAGGTGTATGTTGATGATATGCTTGTTAAATCAAATACAACCTATAACCATGTATATGACCTAGAAGAAAGTTTTGGCTTACTAAGGAGGTATGACATGAAGTTGAATCTCCAGAAGTGCACTTTTAGAGTTTCGTCGGGAAAATTTCTGGGGTTTATAGTCAACACAAGGAGGATAGAGGAAAATCTAGAGAAAATCAGATCATCGTTTGAAAGGCCTTCGTCTAGGTCACGCAAGGAAGTGCAAAGTTTAACTGGAAATGTCTAAACCACTTCATTTTAAAATCACAAGTGTCTTCCATTTTACAACTTGCTTAGGGGAAACAAGAACTTCTAGTGGACAGAAGAATGCAAACAGACATTTAATGACCTTAAAGCTCATCTGGCTGAACTCCTTGTACTATCAAAACCGGCATCTGGGGAATGTTTGTGTCTGTATCTGGCCATGACAGAAAATACGGTCACTGCTGTGTTAGTTCGTAAAAGACTTCTTGGAGCTGAGCCCCAGTATCCATTCATAGAAAAGCTCGCGTTTTGTCTTATTTTGGCATCAAGGAAGCTCATACCATATTTTCAGTCCCACACTATCCACGTCTTAACCAACCAACCTTTAAGGAAGGTTTTGCAAAAACCAAAAACGTCGGGACGTCTACTAAGATGGGCCATCGAACTCAGCCAGTTCGAAATATTATATATGCCACGCACAAGAATCAAAGTCAAGCCATCGCTGACTTTGTGGCTGAGTGCATAGGTTTTCAGAATGAGCCGACAATAGAACCGATGTAGGAATTGTGGAAAATCTTTGTTGATGGATCCTCTAATAAAAAAATATTGGGAGCTAGGATAATTTTAATCTCACCTGAAGGACATCGATTCCATACAACTCTTAGGTTTGGATTCGAAGCATCCAACAACAAAGCCGAATATGAGGCCTTATTGGCAGGGCTAAGGGTGGAAAAAGAGCTAAAAGCAAAGGTGATCTAATGTTATAGTGATTCCCAGCTCGTAGTCAATTAGATATTTGGAGAATACAAAGCTCGCATTATCGAGTTGTTTGAAGTCCAACGCTTGAACAAGTACCTCGCGAGCAGAATTCCAATGCTGATGCTTTGGCTTGACTTGCTAGCGCCAAAGAGGTGGATATAATGAATGTAGCTCCAGTGGAATTCTTGGAAAGCCCAAGCATAATAGCAGAAATGGTGGAGATTGAAATGATTGACATAAAACCAACCTGGATAACCCCCATAGTGGAGCATCTCACAATTGAAAAGTTACCAGGCAATTGGAAGGGTGCACGAAAGCTGCTTTATCAAGCTCCGTGATATGTTATGGTTGAAGGGATTCTATATTGACGAGGGCATTCGCTATCTCTCCTACGGTCTGTTATGTCTGAGGAAGCGCAGACTATCTTGCAAGAAATACAGGAAGGCTTCAGCGGAGACCATGGTGGGGGGCAAAACCTAGCTCTGAAAGTACCGAGACAAGGCTATTGTTTGCCCACGCTGATAAAGGACTCGATCTCGTATGTACAGAAATGTGACTAATGCCAATGCTTTGCAATAGTTGATCGAGCAGCTCCCATCGAGCTAACGATGATCTCATCTCCTTGGCCGTTTGAAGTATGGGGAATTGACTTGATTGGTTCTTTGCCCATTCGAAATGGAGGAGTTCGTTATTCTATTTTCGCCATCGATTATTTCATGAAGTGGGTGGAGGCCGAACCTCTGGAAACCATCACCTCAAAGATAGTCCTGGATTTAGTTGTAAAAGATATCATTTGTCGATTTGGGCTCCCAAAAAAGATCGTGCCTGACAACGGAACTCACCTCGATAGTGATCTCTTCACAAAATTTTGTGAAAAATATGTCATAACCAGGAGTTTTCTTCAGTAGCATACTCATAGGCTAATGGGCAGGTCGAGGCCGTAAACAAGACCCTAAAGGCGAGCTTAAAGATGCGATTAGATGAAGCTGAGGGCTATGGCCCGAGTAGCTCCAACAAGTACTCTGGGCCTATAGAACCTCACATCAAACCTCCACGAGCCATACCCCTTTTTCTCTGACCTTTGAAAGCGAGGCTATGCTCCCGATTGTGACGCTAGTGATGACCCACAAACAGAAGACCTTTGATCGAGATTAGAACCACGAGCTACTCAGTGCATCCCTTGATCTAATTAAGGAAAAAATGAGAGGCCTCATAATTACAACTCGCCCATTATCAGTAGAAAATCACTCGTTACTTGAACTTGAGGGTAAGAGGATGCATACTCGGACTTGGTGATTTGGTTCTCTGGAGGATGTTTTTGGAAAGTAAAGATCCCAAGGATGGTGTGTTAGGCTCGAACTAGGAAGGACCATACCAGATAGTGGATTTTTTGCGCGAAGGGACCTTCAAGCTATCCTGGTTAAGTGGAGAAATAGTTCCATGGACCTGGAATGCCCTACACCTTAAAAAGTACTATCAATAGTTTTGTTGTCTTTTATGTTTTAGGAATTACTGCTTATGTAAGGCGTATCTAAAAAAGCCATTTCATTTTAATAACAATTGGATTATTATGTAATCAATTTTATCGTTTTATTATCGCGAGCTCACTTTGTAAAAGCAACCAAGAACATTTATAAGTTATGGTTGCTTCGGGGGCACATTACCGAAGAAAGCTTTTAAAAGAGTTCAGCATATTCGAACGAAATCTGAAACTTAGAGTTTGGAAAAATTGATTATTCAACGACTTTTTAAAGCTTGAATTTTCAAATTCCAAACACGAACTAAGATTGAGAAGTTTTTAAAACAAAAACCCTGGATATAACCAGGTTCGAGGCCTAATTCCTAACAGGTACAATTCTATTAAGCAGACTAAAACCCTTGGATATAACCAGGCTCGAGGCCTAATTCCTAACAATTACAATGCTATTAAGCAGACCAAAACCCCTGGATATAACCAGGTATGAGGCTTGATTCTTAACAAGTACAACACTATTACGTCTACTAAAACCCTTGGATACGACTAGGTCCGAGGCCTGATTCCTAATAGGCATAACGCAATAAGACGAGCGAAATCTTGGACACAACTAAGATATCGACTAAAATTAGTTAGTTGAGCCATAAAAAATCTATCCCGATCTAAAGACAAACCCTAAGATTTCGAGTGAACAAGAATCCAAGAATTCACAGACATGAGAAAACAATAGACTAAGGGGAACACGAATAGATCACATGATAAATATGTATTCAAAAGCATATAGTTATATCAAGGAAAGAAAAAGCCTCGATCTGAGCCTGAAGGCGATTGTTTTAATCCCTAGGGATTTAGTTACAAAATGTAAAATAAAGAAAAAAAATTATTGAGCTCCGTTGACTCGCTCGGAGGATGTCACTTCTTTGCCACCCCTTCAGCAGCATCAGAAGCCTCGATAGTTTCAGAAGATTCATGTGAGAATCATATCTTGAATTTGACAAGATAAGGTTCCCAAAACCCTGTACTGCATGAAAGTGAAGTTCCCATCCTGGTTGAAAGCCCAACACCGATAAAACATCTCCTCCATTTGATTCAACAACTCCGCAATCTTTGACCTCGCCCTGTCGGCCTCCTCCTTGGCTTTGGCATCGACCTCTCCAAGCTTCTTTTTGAGGCCATCATTCTCACTTTTTAGGCCATCATTCTAAGCCTACAGCTGGTCTAGTTGATGACTCATTTCCATGACTTGATTCTTGGCAATTTGCTCGCCTTCTTGGGATGCAGTCAGGGTAGCCTTTGTAGACTGCTCCCTCTCTTGGGAGGTGACTAGGATGGCTTGGAGCTCATCACTCCTAGCTTGAAATTGAGAAATTTGGCGGTGTTGAGCCAGGACAGACTACAAAAGGAAAAGGCAAGTCAAGGTTAGTAAAAAAAAAAAAAAAGAGAAGAAAAGGAATAGAAATGCTGGAAGAATGAAAGGGGCTCGCAGTGAGGTTCATGCCCATGGCAGACTCAAGTACATCTTCAGAAGTACACTCCTATATGGCCCTCAGATCATTGGCATTGGATCTATACGCATGGCCCACCATATGGCTTGCCATCTCGTAAACAGACCCCCAAAACGTTTGGGGTTCCTTTCCAGCTCGAGTGGCTTTACTGGGATCTGAACGGATGGAGCTTCACCTTGGATCACTTGGGGAACTGAAGGAGGTACATGTCGAGGGATAGGAGGAGCCTCAAGAACTGTGATTGTTGTCACCAAAACTGGGGGCTGAGTTTGTTGTTGCTGTTCCCGGGTGGAGCTGACACCTTTGTCTTTGACTTGAGACTCGATGGAAGTTCCAATCTTGGAGGCGTGTTTCTTTGGAAATCTAGGCCTCTTCACCATGGGCCCAGCTTCGGCCTCGCCAGACTTAAAGGCACCTCTTAAACCCGAGGCATCTGGCAAGTCCATCTCTTCACCTGATAAAGAACGAGTAGAAGAGTCAGATACAATGGATAATTAATCATGCAAAGACTAGAACAAGAGCAAGAACCCTACCCTTCAAGCTAAGGGAGGAATCTACTATGATCAGCTCAGGGTTATGGACTGGACTACGTATAACCTCTAACTCCTGAACTATCAGAGGTGGGGGAGAGTCTAGAATTATTACACCCTGGGTCCTAAGGAGTTTAGACTTTTCTTTTGAGCTGGACTCATCTGCATACTGCCTAAAGTCGGGGGAGAATACACCCTGACGTAAGGAAGCCCATGTCTTATGATTTGTCACATATTCCTAAAAAATGGAGGACCTAAAGTGGAGGGTGTTGCCAACCACAATGGGTCATATGGGATAGCTATGATCATAGCGTATCACCAGATGATCCACACACTGGAGGAGTGTTGTGTTCAGGTTCAGGTCAGTAGGATATCTACTACTGAGATGATGGGGGTTGAAGCAAATTAGCCTAAAACTAGAAGCAGCCCAATCTAGTTCTCTATATGGGTTACCTTAGCCAGAGGTGCCGGTTGTTACCCCGGATGCAGCTCGCACTGGATCAGGACCCTGATTATCTCTAGGAGCTCTGCTTTTGCGCACCAGCAGTGCCACATCTTCCTCCTCCTCGGTGTCTTCAATGGCGGGCAAGACTTCTTGAGGATGGGGGAGCTTGAGAAGAACAAGAGGTGGACCTTGGGTCCTGATAGCCAGCATCTGGCCTTTGATGATTAGATTGCAAGCCACAATGTTAGCATCATTCACTGCCTAATGGAAGTCCTTCTCTTTTGAAGGAAGATGAGACAACATCCCGTATTGTCCCCCAAGGGTATCAGATCGTTATGTCCTCTTGAATATAGCTGCACAAGGAACGAAATCAGTTAGAAGGATTAAACAAAAAAAATGAAAATGATAAGAGAGTTCACGTACATAATTCATAAAGTTAGGAGACTTACGAGGGTTGTTGAAGTATCGATAATCGCAATTCTTGAACCCATTTGACGTAAAGAACTGGTCTTTATAGTCATTTGGGTTGATGAGGAGGTCAATGACGAATGCCGAGTTCAGGAAGCGAGTGATGTAATAAAAGCCGTCATCTCGCCCCTTCTGTTAAGGACTGGCCTGGAGACAGAAGAAGTACATAATGTTTGCGGGGTGGGGACCTACCACTCGTGCCTCAGAAACAGATATTTCAGCCCTGCAAAAATTCAATACGAGTTTGGCGGGAGCTGGAACGGACCCAATTCGACGTAATTCAAAATATCTACGAAGTACTAATCTAATGGATGTAAAGCACCTACCTTCAGGTGCTCATCACTCCAAGCCCCAAATTCATCATGAAGAGGGGCGCAGCTCTGCTCTCCTTCCAACGGAGGTCAGACGTGGAGGCCATCAATTCCCATCTCTATCCCATGGCCCAATAGTATTTTGTTCACTTTCCCTAGCAAAGTTATTCGAGATACGATTGCTCGATCTCGAAAAAAGCATTGGGGTCGACAACAAGTTCCCTCTCCACCACTGGGCTGAAGTGAGGAGTCAAAGATTCGGACGCGATCTGCTTGTCTTTATTCTTTTTCTCAGTGGAGGATCTTGCTAAGTCTTTCATTGGTGGGGCCATGATTTAGCTCGCTTGATGACAAAGCGACCTATATTGGAAACCTAAGACAATTACTAGCTACAGCGAAGAAGGTACGGTTACCCGAGGGTTTGAGTGGTTTACTTTTGACGAATCAAAATTTACACGAGCTAAGATATGTCCTAGCATCAATGCGTGGTTCAATGCGTAGTCCTAGGCCACGAGCCATGAATCAGGGAAAATCCCTGATACTTCGAGATTTGTGTGTCATACTCGTCAGACCCACTACTTTTCTTTTGAAAGTGGTTTAATGCAAAACCACTTAAGGAATCGTGACCCTACAGCAACCCAAAGCCAAACCTAAAATCCTCTCAATTTCTACATCCAAACAGGTATCTAAATCTATTCATCAATGACATTTTTCTTGCAAAACCTAGAACATTTGCCTAGTTTTTCAATACCTTATTTCTAAACAAGTCTAGTATTGTTCTTTTATCCTAAACCGAGCACTATTTAAACTCAGACATGGCCAGAACACGAAATGATACTGAACAAAAAATGTTTTTTTGAAGTAAAATTCTCATTGGAAAATAAAGAAATGAAAGATTCAAGCCTGACGAGGAAATAATTACAGTTTATACATTTGTTCGATGAGAATGATTTATGCGTCCACAAGAAGAAGCTTGAGAGCTTCTGAGAAACTGAAGGGCGGTGAAGGTTTATGGAACATGTTTGAGAGAAAAAGGGGATTTTTGTTTTTGAATGCAAAGGTGGTAGGCTTCAAGTCGAATCTCCCTATTTATACGTAAACTTTGGGAATTAATTCAGGCCATTCGATTGGGTCAGCTTGAGATCCAAAGGCCAAGATTAAATGACCCGTGCTGCAGAAAAAAGTTGACAGGATAGTCGTCACAGTCCTCGAAACCTGAACAGACGCCAACTACAGATGACCATGTGTTCAACACTTGAATAGTAGGCAAGCATGATTTTACATGACAGAAGCCTAACAACCCCTACTGTGCGTGTCAGAAAGTGATGACATCAAGCATGAGCAAGAGCTTGGGGGGCAAATATTTTACCCTAAAAATTAGCACAAGTTTAATCACTCAGCTATGGGTATAGTTGGCAGATGAATATATGGAAAAAGTAGACAAGTAGACCATCTAGCTAATGATGACATGAGCAGCTCGAGGTAAAGACTTGACATCATGACATTAAGGTAATTGGTAGATTTCCTCTTAGGATAACGGTCCAGTTTGAGACATGTAGCAGCTAGATCCCCTTTAGGGCGCTCTGAATAATTTCTACTCTTGAAAACCTGGTCATGATGCATACTGAAGGATCCCGAGAGACTCGGAGGCACTCTATACGTTCATTAATGCCCAGGCAGCATTGCACATTTATTATTTATTGTCAGAGATAACAGGAGTATATTCTGTTAGGCAATCATATCCCTATGTAAATAAGAATTATCTGTATTAAATGTATACCATATTTCTGCACACGTTTTCCTCAACCTGTCTAGGAAATTCAACTATAAATATCATGGATAATAGACAGGAAAATAGACGACCTTTTTGTATTATTGAAACTCTGCAGAAATTGTGAGAGAAGAGCAATAATATTGTCATGTGGACAAGGTGGATTTTAACCACTAAACCACATAAAATTGTGTGTATGAAATGGTTCATATAAGTTCATTACGGTTTGCAAATAAGCAATAATACTCTTATTAGATTTCTAAATCAATTGTTGGCGAAAAATCACGTCAACAGACTCGCTAATCAAGGTGTTAGACCTAAAAGGGTAATTAAATTAGAACAAAGACTCATTTAATAAAACTTTCATATAAAAGATTTTTACTTTCATTAAAATCGTAAAAGAGTTACATTGGGATCCCAAAATATTGTTTAAGACATATTTACAATTCAAAAGTCATTGTATAGTCGACCTAAGCGACAAAATCAGACATGTTACTGTGCTCCTCAAAAGTACCCCAACCGTGGCGGCCAAGTAGACCAAACATGTACGCATGGCTCCATGCCCTCCAACTCATGGTTGATCGATCTTTTCCTTGCCCTTACTTGTACCGTAGAGCACCAGTGAGCCAAGGCCCACGAAGAAAACTTGACAGCACAACATATAATAATTTATTTCGATAATAGAGTAATTAATCAAACACAACAGTCGATCCACAAGCATTCATCATTATTCACAACAACGAATTAATTCGATCAAGGTGCATTACTAGGCACCAAGTTCACGGTCCTAACTGAGCGGTTGAGTACAACACCCTTAGATGGCCATGCCATGGCGACCTGCATTCAGCGTACTTATTGCCCATTCCGGCCCTTGCCACTATCGGCCCTTGTCGATCAGTCATAAACATATATATGACATAACACTTACAAATATTTACACATAACACTAAGCACAATACAGGCACAGATAATCGGGCCATGGCCTGCTCTACGAGCACAGACAATTTTCTTACCTTGAGTCTCGAGCAGATTGCGTATGGCAATCCTGAGCACGATCCCTATACTGAGCCCTAGCAGTAAAACCATTGTTCAGATTAATCCTAGCTACTCCTTTATGCTTATAAGTTCCCAGCTCCACCGAGCTTCAATTTCCCTAGAAATCCTTGCCCCAAAATTCAAAGATTTAGTGCTCTTCCCTTTTAATCTTCCAAAGCTTCCACTGTGAGAGTGAGAGAGAGGAATCGTGGGAGAGAGAAGGAGAGAGAGGAATCATGGGAGAGAGCAGGAGAGCGAGTGTCTTATTTTATTTTCTGATTGTTCCTAAGGCGTCTAGCCTTAGCTAAGACCAATCAAAGGCTAGAAAAAGACCATAACGCCCCTAACCCAAGGGATTTCTCGCTAATCCTCAAATAACCCTATAAATTCCCAATTAGTCCCGACATAAATAAATAATCACCAGATCACTACCCGTTACTCGATAAATCTTGAATACTCACTAGGTTTCCCAAAATACCACTGGGCTCACCCCTAGCTTGGTATTTAACCCCGTTGTGACTATTCCGCTAATCCGCTCACTAGGATCACCTCGGACCACACATCTCAAATGTATCCCCATAACACTGGGGTCTCACTCACAACACATACATAATACATATATACCCCAATTTACAGAAACGAGCTCACATGCATATTTTAGACACATAACCATGCTTAACTTTTCACATTACCATATAAATCATTTATACCACATAATCACATATATCTTCAATTAATTCCACATATAAATTTGATTATGCCCTCTTGGGACAACAATCAAGGCACTCATCCTTAATAACAAATTTAGGATGTTACAAAAGTATATGTAGATGATTTGTTGGTGAAAACCAAGAAGGCTAAAGGGCTCACTGGAGACCTTAGTGATATGTTCAACACACTCTGGAAGTACATGATGAAATTAAACTTGCTCATATGCACATTTGGGGTATCGTCGGGAAATTTTTTGGGCTTCTTGGTTAACTCCAGAGGCATTGAGGCTAACCCTGATAAAATCAGAGCCCTAGTAGAGATGATTCCACCTAAAAGGAAAAAGGAGGTGCAATGTCTAACAGGGAGAGTAGCAGCACTTAACAAGTCCATTTTGTGGTCCACAGACAAGTGCCTCTCTTCGATGTCCTAAAAGGGAGCAAAAAGTTCACTTTGGATAAAGACTGTGACAAGGAATTTGCTAAGCTGAAAGAACACCTTGGGAAACTGCCCCTACTAGCGAAACCCAAGAATGGTGAGAAGTTATAGCTATACCTAGCAGTATCCGAGAATGCCATATGTGCTGCTTTGGTTAGAGGAGAAAAGAAGCACCGACAGCCGATATACTACATCAACAAACGATTAGTAGATGCAGTAACCTGATACCCAGAGATAGAAAAGTTAGCATATGCCTTAGTGGTGGCATCAAGAAATTTGAGGCCCTACTTCCACGTTCATTCCATTGAGGTACTTACCAACAACCCCTTGAGGCAGGTCTTGGACAAACCTGAGACCTTGGGAAGATTACTGAAGTGGTGAATTAAGTTAAGTCAATTTGATATCACCTATACACTAAGAGTTTCCATCAATGGGTAAGTACTAGTGGACTTCATATTCGACTTTATGTACCAGCCCGATGAAGGAGAATGGACAGAATAAAATAAACCAATTTGCAATGAAGAAAGAAAGATAGAGGAGTGGAACCTCCATGTGGACGGAGCGTCCGATGAAGAAGGGGTTGAAGCTAGCATAGTGATGACTGGGCCCGGGAGGCACAAGATGTACTGTGCGATAAGGTTTGGATTTGAGGCTTTGAACAATGAAGCAGAGTACGAAGCACTTCTAGCTGGCATGTAGTTTTCCAAAGAGCTAAAGGTAGTGCATTTGCATATTTTTTGGGACTCAAAGTTGGTGGTGTTTTAGGTGAAAGGCGGGTATCAAGCGAGAGGTCCCAATATGGTTGCATACCTGATGAGGGTAAATGGCTATTTGTACCAGTTGGAGGAATATTCCTTAGAGCAATGCCCAAGGGAATATACCAATGCTGATGCCCTCATAAAACTCGCCTCCACAAGAGATGGAGATACGCTTGAATCTATCCTCGTGGAATACATATCCAAACCAAGTATCGCTGAAGAAGAAATTCACACAGTCCATGTCCCTAGAGAGTCGTGGATCGACCCCGTTGTGGGATACTTGAGCGATGGAACTCTGTCAATAGACAAAAAAGATGCCTGTAGGCTAGTCTACAAAGCCGCACTGTACACTCTACTAGATGGACTCTTGTATAACAGTAGGTTCTTTATCCTGCTCCTGCAATGTATTGGTGAAGAGGAAGCAATAAAAGTTCTACATGAAGGTGAATATGGAAATCATGCAGGGGCAATCCATAGCCAATAAATCCATGAGGCAAGGGTACTATTGGCCCACTAGTGAAAGGATGCCAGCGACTTCGCAAGTAGATATGGTAAGTTCCAAAGGCACGTAAGCTACCCTCAACAACCTCCAAATGAACTGGTTAGCATGACCAGCCCATGGCATTTTGCTGTATGGAGAATTGACCTGATTGGTGCATTACCCATAAGCAGAGGAGGAGCAAAGTATGCATTGGCAGCAGTGAATTACTTCACCAAATGGGTCAAAGCGGAACCTCTCGTCAACATAACAGACAAGCAGATCACCTCATTTGTCAACAAGTCCATCGTCTATAGATTAGGAGTGCCCTACAAAATCATCTCTGATAACGACACTTTGATTGAAAGGGGAACATTCGAGGCATACTGTAAAGAGAAAGACATAAGGAGGAGTTTCTCAGCTATGGTACACCCACATTCAAATGGGAAAGTGGAGGTCATTAATAAGGTTCTCAAGAAGATCCTAAAAACGAAGTTAGAAAACTTGAAGGGAGCATGGGTCGATGAGCTACCCAATGTACTTTGGGCCTATGGAACCACACTGTGCTCGACTACTGAGGAGACCCATCTCGCCTTAGCATATGGATGAGAGGCTGTCCTCCCAGTGGAAATGAAGATCAATTCTTTTAGGGTTCAACAATGCCTGAAAATTTGGAACTGTTGGAAGAAAGAAGAGAGAGGGCTCATATAAGGTTGGAAAAATACCAACAATGAGCTATAAGGCACTACAACTCCAGGGTACAAGAAAGAGCATTTAGAGTAAAAGACTTAGTGTTGAGAAAAGTCCTCCCCAACATGCGTGACCCAGGGGCAGGTGTGCTAGAGGTGAACTGGGAAGGACCCTATCAAGTCGCCGAGGTGATACCTCCAAACACTTACAAACTAACATGACTGGATGATACCATTGTAAAACGCGCATGGAACGTGAAACATCTCAAGAAATACTAACACTAATAATTTTACCTCCAATGCAAGAATGTCCACAGTTTAGTTGTTTTATGTTGATGTCAGTAATTAAAAATCAATGAGGTCACCCATGCCACCTCATGGTAGATGCAATGTAGCCATGCGTGCCTTTGTAATCTTCATTCTATCAATGAAAATGTTTCCTACCTTGCATGTTACATTCCTTCCCTATACAAGCACCTACATAACTCACATGCACTCATCGTCAAAGTCGAGGTTTATAAGAAAATGATCTGAGCGCTTAGTGGAATGAGTTCCACCAACCACTTGGGGGGCAGGATAGGAGGGCACTACCCCCCAAAAAAATATTCGTGAACTGTCTCTTGGTTCCATAAGGATTAGCTACCCTTAAGAATTTGAAAGGAGTCCAGTAGTTCCATATATATATATAAATTATTATTACAGCTCTTCATTTACTTTGAAGCTCGTAAGTTTTTCGATCTAATTTGGTGAATGAGTTCTTACTGTCAATAGTCATAACATGCGTGTCATGCATATTAAGAAAAATGTGTCTGATAGCCTTATTAGTACATTGTTGAATATTCTTGGATGGAGTAAGGATGGAATTAAAGCTCGACTAGATTTAAAAGATATGGGTGTGAGTACAAATTTAGCACCAAAGGTTGGTGAGAAATGAACACCAGCGTGTTATACCTCGAATAAAGAAGATAAATGAGCAATTCATCATTGTTTGGCTAATGTGAAAGTTCAAGAAGGTTATTCCTCCAATATTTCGACAACGGTAGATATGAAGAACTTGAATTTAATTGGGTTGAAATCCCACGATCATCATACACTTTTACAACATATTCAACCAATTGCTATTTGTCTTGTCTTACCCAAAAAGGTTCAGAATTATATCACAAGATTTTCCTTGTTCTTTAAATCTATTTGTTGTAAAGTGGTAGATGTTTCCAAGTTGGACAACCTTGAATCAGAAATTATATACACTTTGTGCTTGTTGGAGCAATATTTTCCACCTTTTATTTTGGATATTATGGTTCCAAATCATATATATTTGGTGAGATAAGTGAGATTGTGTGGACCAATATATTTAAGATGGATGTACCCTTTTGAAAGGTACATGAAGATTTTAAAAGTTTATGTTAGAAATAGTAGCAGGGCTGAGGGATGCATTAAAGAATATTGTATCCTTGAAGAAGTAGTGGATTTTTGTTCAGATTACTTGTCAGGTGTTTCAAGTGTTGGGGCATGTACTTCTTGAATTGAGATTGACATTGGTAAAGGTGGATGAGGTGGTGTTGTTTCGGAAATAAATCAAGTTGATCGAGATGAAGCTCATCGCTTAGTCTTAAAAAATATTAACGATGTTCAACCTTACATCGAGTACATACTTTTAATTCTAATTTTTTAATTTTGAAAAATTTAACGATATAAGTACTTAAATTTGAAAATAATAATGAAGTTTGGATCACTCTATTTTTACGGGAGCATTTCAATTGGATCAAAATTTCCTATCTAACTAAGTCGAAGAATAAAAAATTGCTACATGATGAACATTATCAAAATTTTAGCACTTGGTTAGAAAATTAGGTACAAAATTATAGTTTTGTGTTTCGTGAGCCAAGTTTTTATTTAGGATGATATTCTTATATTTTATCTGTCTTATTTATTTTTAATTTCTATTTGTAGGTACTACATGAATTGAGTAAAACACCTAATACAGTGTCGGAATCGTTAAAATGGATATCACTAGGCCCTACGTTCAATGTGATTAAATATCATTCTTATTATATAAATGGTACTCAATTTAACACAATGGATCATGATAATAGTAGAAAGACACAAAATTATGGTGTTAGTATTGTTGTCAAAGCTTTTCAAGTATCTAGTTCCAAATATAAAAATCCCATAGAATGTGATATGACATTCTACAAAGTTATAAAAGAAATTTGAGAATTAGAATATATAAATGTTCGAATTCCTCTTTTTTGTTTGTGATTGGGTGAAGGGTGTTAACGTGGTTGACATGAATGGAATAGGGCATAAATATAACCGATTTATAATGGCATCCCAAGCCAAAAAAGTTTTCTATGTCGCTGATCCTTTAGATGCTCACTGGTCGGTTGTGTTAAGAAGCCCACCAAAAGACTATCACCTAAAATAATCTCACAATGGTGATGTTTCACTTGAACAAGAAACTTTTGTGCTTGATTTCACCACTGAGGAAAAAAACATTGGTTTACGTGAGTTTATGGTTTAAAAATTAAGTGTTACTTGACAAATTAAGTGGTATTTACATGAACACATTTTTAGAATAAGGTACTTTGCATTTTGTTTTGTTAACCTTTGGTGGGAAACCACTGCAATACTTTGTGAGCTAACTTTTATTTGTCTTCAAATGTATGTACACAATCTCCCTTTATCAGATAATGGTGTTGACCCATTTGGTGATGATAATGATGAGGTGGGGGAAATTTCACAAGAAGTTGAAATTCGAAAGATATATCGGGGTGATATAGTTTGCGCTGAAGTCATAATGGCTAGAAGTGAGGGTTAAAAATTAGTGGCTAAGTATATTCAATTAGGGGTATCAATTCGAAAGGGGGCAACAAAGATGGAAAGTCACATTAGAGTGTTAGTACGTTGCCAAATTCCTTTGAATATCGATGACTATAGGTTGGTCAAAATGAAGCTACAGTTTTTAAATTTTATTAACATGTATATGAGTGAACATATAAGGTTTATTAATTGATTAATTATTTTGTCTATTTATATAGGAGTCATTCGATTTAAAGGCCACATCTATAGCAAACAATTTTAGTGAAGTTGGAGACCGATGGACAAATTGGGAGAGTTGGCTAACAAATACTAAACTTGAAAAGTACAAGGAAAATGCTCCTGAACTTCGTGTCCATCCACCAGATGCATGGAGCAACTGGATCAAACAAGATGATTGGGAAGGATTCGTTGCTAAGAGATTATCTCCTCAGTGGGTTGAGATAAGAAAAACGAAACAAGGTGTGCGGGCACAAAAGAAATACAATCATCGCATAGGACTGGGTGGTTACAAACATATAGAGCAACAACTTGAAGCAGAATTAGGCCATAAACTAGTAGATTTTGATAAAGTTGATATGTGGATATGGATCAAAAATGACAAAAAAGGAGAGTCAACCGAGGATGTATCATCAATTATGGAGAAGATTACGAATATAATTTTACTTCTTTACAAATAAACTTTTTTAAATGGAATTTGTATTAATTATTAACTAATTTTATTTTGTATATAGGTTGACTTCAAACAAAAGTTACCAGAAGGAACTTTGAATGTGGAAGGATCCAACGTTGTCCTAACTTTGGCTTTGGGCACCCCTGAGAATTCTGGACATGTTAGGGTGATGCCTAAAGGTGTCACCCCTACCCAATTTATTAAGCCACCAAAGCCTAAGAGAAAAAGTCAGCTCGAAGCTACTACTTCAGAAGATAGTCGCATTGATAGGCTTGAAGAGCAACTACGAAAATCTAATGAGAGAAACTGTTGAACTGAGGAGAAGTTAAACCAATTGATGGAGCAATTTAGATTGACATAGAGCAATATCAGTGAGTCATCGCATGCATCTGGTTCTTGTGTCGGAAGAGCAACCTCTAATGTATCACCATCACCACCACCACTAGTACCACATGTTTAACAAGTGGTTGTTCAACCAGTACTAGCGCCACCACTAGCACCACCACTAGCACCACATGTTGAACAAGTTGTTATTCCACCAGTACTAGCACAACCACCACCACCACATGTCCAATCAGTGTTTACTCCATCAGAACCAGAAGTTCCACCGACTATGCATGGGGTATTCTTATAACCTTAATCAACTTAGCAAATGTTAATGCTTAATAATTTAACTATTGTACTATATTTATTATTTGTTTTTAATGTAGCATATTAAATGCAATCGTGCTATCAAAAAGAGAGACAACATAGTTGCATCGAGTTACATCCTTAAGATTGATAATCCAGATATCAATGGAAAAAAGATGCCTAAAGAACTTGCTTCTATAGGCGTTGAGGTAGCCAAAGAAGATATGGCTAGGCTATCATTTCCTAATTTGAATGCAGGGATCACTTTGGTAGGTCAAGCAGTTGGGGTACCAGTAACTTGGCATAAACATCTTATTATTGACGAAAGTGAGCGGGGACAGGTAATGTCTATAAGTTATTCTCGCCAACTTTATTTTTAAATTTATTTTATTTTAACTTTGCCTTGGGTCATAAGAAGAACAGAAAGTGAGAAGATATTGAGGAAATGATACCTTCCACTCAACATCCACAACCCCCAAAGCTTTTGCATGTAGAGCCATTGACATAGGAGCTTGTGCCTATCTCTCATAATGATTCGCATCTATGTCAAGAACTTTGACCACTTTATTGAAGTTTGTATCACCACAGGATAATGACCACAACAAGAATATTAATATCCCATCACATATATTTGGATACAACACGATTGCTATGCTTTTCATGGATGATGTGACAAATTTTGCAGCATGGACAACATTAGACAACCTCCGATGATATTGTATTCGAGGTATATATTCATGCCTTTTATAATTTAAAGTTGAAATTATATTCATGCCTTTTATAATTATATATGATTAATTTCTAGGTTGTTGGATGATATACTACATACCAATGGGTTGGATCATTTTTACACATTTCAACATCCATGTGAAGTTAGTGTAGGCCATGAGAATAAGCGTGCTCAAGCACTTAAAGATCGATTCATTCAGATGGGTGAGAAGTAGATCCTTATTTGTCCCTAGAATAACAAGTAAGTTTATATTGAAATGTTAAGTTCAAATAATCATCTTCTAAATATTTGATTGTTTGTTTTCTAGTAAATATTGGATGTTATTGCGATTTCAACCTCACTCACATTTAGTGGCGTTCTTGGATCCCATTAACCTTCAGTTACGCATTGTAAGGCTATAAGTTTATAGAAGTTTCATTTTTAATGTATATTATCTTTTTAGTGGTACTTGTTTGCCAATTAAAATTCAATTTTTTATGTATAGTGCTTTCACGCTATATGGCACAGAAAAGGGAAAAAGACCTGTAAGCCTAAAGTATTAGAGTCCAAAGGTTAGTAATTTTTAACTTTATTAAACATAAGATTTAAATTATTAGTATACTAAAAAGTAGATGAAATATGTAATATAGTTTTATATTTGTCTAGGTTATTAGTGATGATAACAACCAAAAACCACAAAGTGTAGTGTCTACTGCATGAAGTATGCTAGGGATCTCATTTCATAACAAAGAACCAGAGCATATATATCGAATAATCTAATAATTACTGTATACTGACAGTGAACTTAATGAAGATCAAGAGGAGTGGGCAAAATATATTATACCACATCTCACTAAATGATGGCATGCATTCTTAGTACCTATGTTGGGAGATTTAGTCATTTTTGAATCATTGTATTTCTTATATTAGAAATTGTTAGAACTAATCAAATATATAATCAATCTAACAAATTATAGGTTGAGTTAATTTAGCTTTTTGATGTGCATACTTTGCTAAATTGTCATTTTATGACAAACTAGATTTTTTGGAACTTTGCTAGATATCCATTTTATGACAAACTTTTTTGGAACTATGTACTTCTTTTATTAGAAAGTGTCAAAGTTAATGTTACTAATGTTGATTGAATTTAAAATTTTATGTGCATTCTTTTACTGCAGTTGTTGCATTGATTTTGAAACTAGAGGGCATATACAACATATTTGTAGTGCCCTTTGGTGTTGAAACTTTGCGATAGTTAAAAACTGTCGCCATAGAGAGGCAATTAGGACAACTATTAACTATCGGTGTTGCTGGCAACGATGACACCTAATAACTATCGTCGTTACAAGCAACGATGACACCTAATAATTGTCGGTGTTGCCAGCAACGATGACAGCTAATAACTGTCGGCGCTGCCAACAACGGCAACAACAAATAACTATCGGCGTTGCCAGCAACAGTGACAATTTTTAACTGTCAGAGTAGCTATACCTATGCCGACATAGGAAAATACAAAAATTACTTGAATCTCATCGTTCCTCAATAGGGACAGTTAAAAACTGTTGGGAAAGCCCATTTTTGTAGTAGTGCATGTGTTCCAGTTTCTCCAATCCAGCTATCCCGGTAATCCTCAATTTTTTGCAAGTTTGCCCACATTATGAGGAACAAAGTTTATGGTCCTTGGTATTTTGCTGATTTCCAAAGAAGATAGGCCTGAGCAAAGTTGTAAGATCTCCATCCTGATTTCAATTGGTGGTTGTTGAAATCATAATGAGGAATTTTTGGGGGAGAGATTTTTCTCAATTTTCATATATTTTTCTTTAAAAATACTGTCCAATGATGTAGATGATATTAGTTGAACTACATATTTATTCCTTAATTTTAAAAATTCATTTGAGAAAGATCGAATGCGTTTCAACTTTCTAGTTGTAACTTGTTGAACTTTGGGTCCATAACCAAGACCCAATAATGAATTAAAATTGACTGAGACATTATTTACTTAAATAAATGGATAATTAGGGATCACCTTTATTTAATTACTGAAAAAGAATATTTAATAATATTCTAGATATTTCTTCTCAGTGAATAATTCAAATTCAGTTTTGAATTAAATTTTATTTTCTAAGAGAGTTAATATATCTATATACATCTCTTATTGTTGTCAGTCAGGGATATACATACTATTCTAAACAAAGAGAAAAACACTCTCTTACAAAATAAATCTGTCTCTTTCTCTTAGTGTGTTCTTGTAAGGCTTTTGCACTGTGCATTATATGTGGTTGTTCTAGTAATACCATATAATGTGAGTATATCGAAGGAGTAATTATTCGTAACGTAGGTGTGTTATGAGACTGCTCTTGGCGAATCTTGGACCATTGCAAATTCTAGATTCAACTTGGTACATATTTTAGACGCTTTTGACATTGTTATCAGAGCCATATCTTGTGGTCTTCAGCACTAAAGTTAGTAAATAGCGAAGGAAGAATGAGATGCAAAAAATATTTTTTGCTTAGGATATCACAAAATTGAGAGGAATATTTTGTTTGTGCATGTTGAATAAATGCATTTTTTTTCGTTTTTGTAATATGAATGCTAGAAGTATGATTAGGTTATCAAAAAATTAAGTGGGAGTATAATATTGATTTTTCTATAATACAATATCTTTTGAAAAAAATTTAGATGTCATTTTAATAATTTACACTTGTCACAGTACCTGATTATGAGCATAACGATTTTTTGACTAGTGATGATTAGTAGAATTTATCTAAGAATTGTGCTGCAATTTGAGTTTATGTGTTGTGTGCTAATATCCAATATTCCTCTATAAATGCACTTGATAGATGGCTGCTAAAACCATTGTTGTTGATCTCAATAAGGGAGAGAAGTTGGATGGTGACAATTATGACATTTAGCATCGTAAAATCCAATATGCTCTCGATGAGCAAGAGGCCATGGAAATCTTAAACGAGGATATGGAGAACCCTCGGAAGGGACTACTGCTCAATATCATCAAAATCAAAAGTCCTATCAGAGTTGGGTCAAGAAAGATCATTGAGTCTGCTTTACCATGTGAAGCGCCACGCATAGTGACTTGATCAGCGAATTCGAGCATCATGCTATTTCTAAGAAAATGTGGGATGCCCTCAAAATAAAACATGGAGGGACATAGTTACAAGGCTACAGGGGATAAACATGAAGTTTGACTCCTATAAGAACTCAAATCATATAATGAAGTAGTATCTTAGATCGATGTGACCTATGATCCCTGAACTGAAGGCGGCCAGTAACACCTTGAGTGATGGAAAACAAGTCAGAGAGGGAATTCATCTTTACCGAATTCATGGGAAATGATTGTGGTTGTGAAACCAGAGGGCTTCTTAGGTTGAAAAGTAAAAAAAATAAAAACAAATTATATATGTAAGTGGTGGGACACACTTATTTTTCTATTAATATTCAGATTGTTTTTCCCTATTTCTTCTCCCTCCCCGACTCTTATTATTATTCTTCTTCTTCTTCTTCCTTGCTCATCTCTCGGCAAGCCACGACAAGGGCACCAGACCCAACCACCACCGGCCACCATTTCCGACATGCACCGGAGCTACAGCTTCCCTGACCGGTGACGACAGCAACCCCAAAGTTTGGTGACCATTGGAGCAAGGACACGCTCGTATGGCCACTCCGAAGTTTTTCCGTCGAAACTTTGAGGTGACTTTCTGGTGAACTTTGGCCACCGTTCGACGAGTGGGTGACACCATTGGCATCAGCGTCATGAGAGGAACATTGCCCACTAAGTCTCCGCCCCGTTGGAAGAATTTTCCAGCGACATCGGAGGTCATTTGAGAAAAGGAGCTGTACTTCCGTGATGTACTCATCGAGATGATTGTTTTAATATATGCCATGAATATATATTCATTGACGTTTCCGGTAGACCGCTCACTGCCACCACCAACTGCTGCTGTGCACCTCTTGGGTGAGGTTCCAGAACATGAAATTTTAAATATGGTCAAATTATATGTCGTTGGACACAATTTTCAACAAGGAATGCAATGATGATAATCGTTTGCTCATTTTATGCATGTAGGAAAAATATGATATAAAAATCAGACTAAATCACTCAAGGATCATCGTTAAGCGTAGGAGCGTCGCTTTGGGCTCAGATTTATAAATTCTAAGGATGTAGGGACTCAACTTGACTATTGGACTTATTTTACTCGTATTGAATTTCATTAAACATATTCCAATTTTGATACATATAAAATGTTTGAAAAATTGAAAACTTAATCTGCATATTTTCTGTCCTGTTCTGAGGGCACTGAGTGCCAAATATATTTTTGTTCACTTATTTATGCAGGTTATGATTTTTGGGTTTTATTCAAATGCAGTTGTTATGCTGCCCAATTTTCTAAAAATATAAAGGGAATATGTTTCTTTCTTTTCATATGTACCTACATTTGGTTATACCGATGAGAGCCATAGTGATCATGATTTGTGCATGTTGTTGTTTCACGACCTAGTCTCTGTGTCATCATAGATAGATCAGGTGTCCACTCACCTGTAGGTGTAAATACCTAGCATTTGTATATAGGAAGTGTTTTGAGACTCCCCTTGTGGTGGTTATTAGGTCCGGTTACCCGGTTTAGGATATCAATTTTTCTATGGTGGGTAACGTGAACTGGGAATCTAATGGACGGTGTGATGTGCACTTGTCGCTATGCTCTTATGATTATTTGTGGTTTTTCTCTATTTTGGTTTATACATGATGATATATGTTTTGTTTTTAAAGCTAACCATGCAGGGGTTTTATTTAAATTGTTGGGTCCCATGATATTAGTTGCTTTCCTACTGGGCTTTATAGGCTCACCTCCTATATCTCTCCCATTCCAGGAGCCCAGTGATGCGAATGTGGTAAGGTGAATTATTGATGAAGCCAATGTGTTTGGTGCCATAGTCCTATCTTTTGAACATTATATATGTATTGAATTTGGAACCTATTGGTCTGTATATCTAGATTAGCTATGTAACAGTTAGGAATGGGGAATGGTGGATGCTGAGTATTATTTTGGATGTTTTTGACTTATTAAATTTAACTATTTGGTGACTACATAATGGTGGGGATATTATTGTTCTATGTATAATGATAATTGATCCTGCTTTTATTACTAATGTTTTTATATATAATTATAGGAGTTATTCAATTGTTTTGACTTATAATTATTGTACTATCTAGTATAAACTAAAGGATCATTTATAAGGACTATTTTCCACCAAGGGTCAAAGTTTGACCTTTGACCACCCAAGTTATGGATATTACAAATCTGCCACAGCCTAGGGCTCAAGCCGTGACAGAAAAATGGTATCAGAGCAACGGGTTTAAATACCTCATAGTGTGTCATCAAATAAATTAAATTTATTTTAAAAAAATTATTTTGATCTATAAAGGTGTATGTATATAGGTAGCATCCATTCCTCACTAACTAGTTAGCTATTGATTTATTGACCTAAGAAAATGCCTCCAAAGGGAAGGCAACAAGGAGAAGCCTTGCTGCTGATGTCCCTGAGGCTAAGGTTCCCTCTCCGCCAGGTGCATTCTCAAAGAATACCATTCTTGATGCTTTAAAAAGCATTCCTACCCAACAGATTGATCTAGCTTCCCGACAGAGCCATCACTTCCAGATTTTCCATCGGATTCAAATGCCTAAGTCTAAAGATGGACAAGATTCCATGGTGGCTAAAAAATAGTCGAGTGAGATAAAGAAGAGGAGTTTAAACATTATGGGAGCATATAAAAAGTATCATGTCAATTTTAATGTGTCCAAGTTAGAAAGGAGTGCATCAGATTGGTAGGAAGGCTTAAGAAGAATGAGAAGAACTGATGGGATGACTTGAGGAAATTTTGAGAGGGGTTTTCAAAGAACAACATTTTAACCCATCTCATAGGAGGACTTGATTGGAACATTTGATTACTTGAGATCAATGATAGGTTGATGAGATCACTGACTAGATCATAATGGATGTGAGTGAATGAATTCTACAGAGAGTTTGTAGAGTTAACCTTCTATGTTTATGTCGGTATCGTTGATCAGTCTCTTGATTGAAAAGTTCATGATTCGATTGAGGACTACAACACTTCATGAAACCATTACCCTAACATTTACATACATGAATGAGTGTGTGATGTTAGCCTTGTGAACTAATGTTAATTATAAGGAAAAAGGTTGGAAAAAGAAATCTGACCAAGAAGAAGGAAAACCCTTTGGTCAAGCTTATGCTCTTGGTGGTGATGATGTGAAGGAGGAACATGCCAAGGAGTTGTAGATTGTATGGTTCTTATCTCACACTCTTGAGCTCATGTATAATTTGATACTGGTGCATCACATTCTTGTATATCACTAATATTTGCTAGCATGTTCGGTTTAAGTTGGGAAACTTTTAGTCCTACATCGTAGTTGAGTGTACCTATGGGAGGGCATAGTGAAGTATCAACAATATGTAAATCGGTTTGTATTGTGTTCGAAGGGCATAAGTTATTGGGTGTAACGACCCGAATTTGCTAATAGGGCTTAGGGCCTTGATTAGTGTGCCTGGAGGGCAATAAATGAATTATTATGTTAATATATGAATTAATGTGAATATATGATAATGATGCATGCTTAGTTGAGTTAAATGTGCATGTGGGCCCTGTCTGGATATTAGGGGTATATATGTGATAAATGCGATATATATGTGATATATCTGTGCAGCACGATCCGAGACAGTCCTGGGGAGCGGTTAGCCAGAAAGTCACAACGGGGTTGAGAATCCGACTCAGGGCGAGTCGAGGGGTAATTTGAGCATTAGTTATTATATGGGGTTATCGAGTTATGAAAATAAATATTTGGAGATATATTTGAGGATAGAAAGTCTAGGAGGGAATATTGGGGAAATTTACCATTTTGCCCTCGGGGACGTTTTGGTACCCCGAGCCTTGAGGTAACCACATAGACTTAAGTTGAATAAAACAAACCTTAGAATTATATAGAATACTTAGGAAACCGACTCACTAATTCTCTCTCAAGAAGTGGTTATCTTTTCTTTGCAGGCTTAAGGAGAAACTTGGAGAAATTAGCTAAAAGCTAGAGGAATTCAGCTGGGAAATCTTGGGAGCTAGGAGCTTGAGGACTAAGGATCAAACTCAGAGATTAAGCTCAGCAAAGGTAAGCTCTAACCATGGGAATTAAGCTTGAATTTCTGCTGTGTTTTTAGGATATGCATGTGATTGGAACTTGATCTATTTTTGGGTATTTTAGTTGAGTTTTGGAGCAGGTTTTAATGGGGTTTTGATGCTGATATTGAGCTGGAATGTTTGTGTTGATTATCTGGGATTGTTAGCTAAGTTTTGAGTTAATTGGCTTGAGGAAAATGTAGAAAGTTGATGAAGATTTATGGGTTGGAGGTGAGGGCCGCGGCCCTAGGATGGGCATGCCACGACCCTTGTACGCGCGCGACCATGGGAGGCCGAGAAGCTTCATACTCGCCGCGACGCTTGGTGATGCTCACCGCAGCCCATGTGGGTGTTACTGAGGTGCTAGCCTCTGTTTCGAGGCTAGCCGCAGCGCTTGTGGGTAGGGCCGCGACTCTTAGTGCCAGTTTGTGTTTTTAAGGGTGTTTAGGATTGGGAACCTAATGGTTAAGGCTCGGGATGGATTTTATCACCCTGATTGATAGAATTCAAGGTCCCGGAGGTTAGGGTTATGGCTCAAAGTTATTTATTGGATTAGAACTAGATGGATGGATATTTTTAATGTGTTGTGACTAGGGTTTCGACGAGGCTCAAGTTAGAGGACTGTGCTCGGGACATCGGTGCTCGGAGAGCTCGAGACTCAGGTAAGAAAACCCTTGTTCCCATAGAGCTTGTATGCAGGGCTGAGCCCAATGTGTTTGAATTACAGGGCGTAGCCCTTTGATTGTATTTGCTAGTATTCTGTACTTGTTTATTATGCATTGAGCACAATTTATGTGAATGATCGGCAAGAGCCAGAAATGGTGCTAGGCCGAGGTCGGAAAGGGCCGGGAACGGCGTTAGGCACGTTGAGTGTAAGGCCGAGTACGGCAAGGGGCCGGGAGCAGCGTTGAGCACGTGGAGTGCGAGTTGCTAGGGCGAGTCCCTAAAAGGATACCTGGGATATCCTCACGGTGCGGACCACGAACCCAGGGTATGGTAAGCGCCTGGGACGGCTAGGCCGTATGTGTTTAGCCTATTGATGGCTAGTTTATATACTTGGGGTATGTTTTGCATATGTTATCTGTTATGGGTTTTCTTGCTGGGCTTTGGCTCACGGATGCTCTGTGGTGCAGGTAAGGGCAAGGAGAAAGCCAGCCAACCATGAGTGTAGCAGGCATGAAGCGGCGTGTACATGTTTGGCCAGCTTGGCTGCCACAGCCAGAGGATTTTTGGGAGATGTTTGTAAATAAACCTAGATTTTGTCGTTGAGTCGACTTGGTTCAATTTATATGTTGTAAATGTTTCTAAACTGTATTTTGGGATCCCAGGTGTTAAACTTTTATGATTTTCAATGAAATGGAATTGTTTCTAAAGTTTTTCCTCTGTTTATGGCTTAATCACACTATTTGACCTAAAACCTTGATTAGCGAGTTGAATGTACGTTTTAAACTCACTTAGTAATGGCTCTAAGGAAGTAGGGTGTTACATTGGGAGACCTGATAGTGTTACCTATGTGACAAGTTGATGTGATTATTGGCCTGGATTGGTTGTCTAAGTACCAAACCATTGTTGATTGCTCACGCAAAAGGGTGACTCTTTTAACTCCAAGTTGAGATTTCATTGTATATTGAGCCAACATGAATACAGTATGGCAGAATACTATCCTTAAGGCATATTTAGGTAGGAAAAGAAGAGTGTTATGGGAGCCTGTTTACAATTGAGGATGAGTCTAGGCTCTAGATAAGTATCCTTGGATATCGGTGGTTAGTGGCTTTCCAGATGTGTTTCTTGAGGATTTACTAGGACTACCACCTGATAGAGAGATCGAGTTTTACATTGATTTGATTCCCATGACTCAACCAATTTTTATTGCACCTTATCGCATGGCACCTGTAGAGTTGGCTGAATCGAAAAAGCAATTGGGTGAGCAAATGGATAAAGGTACATTAGGAACAGTAGTTCCTTGAGGGGAGCTTTAGTTTTGTTTTCCAAGAAAGTTGATGGATCCTTGCAACTGTGCATCGATTATAGGAAATTGAATAAGATGAAAATTAAGAACAAGTATCCTTTGCCAAGGATAGATGAGTTGTTTGATCAACTCGGAGGTTCAAAGTGTTTTTCCAAGATTGATTTGATGTTAGACTATCATCAATTGAGGATTAAGGAAGAGGATATTCCTAAAACTGCTTTAAGAAAATGTTATGGACACTTTGAGTTTTTGGTGATGCCATATGGATTGACGAATGCACTTGCAACATTTATGGACCTTATGAATAGAACCTTTAGACCCTATTTCGATAGGTTTGTGGTAATTTTTATTTATGATAGTTTGATGTATTCCAAGACACCTAAGGACCAAGCAAAACACTTAGCAATTATGTTGTAGACTTTGAGAGACCATCAATTATATGCTAAGAAAGAGAAATGTGACTTCAGGATGACCGAGGTCAAATTCTTAGGGCATGTAATATCTCAAGAAGGCATTACTGTGGATCCTACAAAGATAGATTCTATCTTGAAGTGGGAAAGACCAAAGAACGTTACTGAGATTCGAAGTTTTCTTGGGTTAGTAGGTTACTATCGTCGCTTTGTGGAGACTTTTTCTCATATTGCTACGCATTTGACAAAGCTAACAAGAAAGGATTTAAAGTTCGTGTGGGATGACAGTTGCGAAGAAGCTTTCAGAGAACTTAAGCAAAGATTGACTACGACGACTGTTCTCACTGTGTCTAATAGTGATGAACCGTATGTGGTATTCATTGATGCTTCTGGTACTGGTTTAGGAGGAGTTCTCATGAAAAATGGGAAGGTTGTTGCCTATGCTTCACGCCAATTGAAGCCACATGAGAAGAACTACCCTACACAAGATGTGGAACTCGCAACAATGATTTTTGCCTTGAAAATTTAGAGATGTTACTTATATGGGGCAACGTTTGAATTATATTCTTATCATAAGAGTATAAAGTATCTCTTTACTCAAAGATACTTGACATTGAGGCAAATTAGATGGGTCAAGTACATGGAGGATAATGATTTCGCTTTGTAATATCATCTTGGAAAAGAAAATGTGGTCGATGATGCATTAAGTGAAAACCTCATTCCACTTTGGCTTGTTTGGCTCTTGAGGATTGGAAAAGAACGATCATGATGGGTGATTATGAATTAGAGTACTATGAAGGAAAATAGATTGTTTATGTTTCAAAAGTAGTGGTTACACCAGTGCTACTTCAGCAAGTTAAGCAATGTCAGTGGCAATATGAGAAATTGAGACTTATCTATAATCGAATCTGAAACGGTGATCAGTTAGATGGATGGACAGTAAATGCCAAAGGATTCTTATACCATAAGGGAAGATTGGTCATTGCAAATATCCTTGATCTTAGAGTCTGTTATGGTCAAGGCTCATAGATTTAAATTTACTGTACATCCTGGAAGTACAAAGATGTACCAAGACTTGAAAAGACAGTTCTGGTGGGAAGGTATGAAGAGAGATATGGCTAGCTTTGTAGCTAAGTGTATGGTTTGTCAGCAGGTTAAGGCTGAGTACCAGAGACCTTCAAGGTTGCTTCAACCTTTACCTATACCAGAATGGAAGTGGGATAAGATCACGATGGACTTTGTGACAAGATTACCATTAACACCATTAAAGCATGACACTGTCTGGGTGATTGTTGATTGTTTGACCAAATCTGCTCATTTCATTCCAATTAGGAAGGATTATAAGGTTTCTAAACTAGCTCGAACTTATGTGGGTAATATACTTCGACTTCATGGGTTGCCTTCCAGCATTGTTTCTGATAGAGATCCTCGATTTACATCAAGGTTTTGGTGAACATTGCAAAAATCTTTAGGAACTGAACTTAACTTGAGCATCGCTCACTACCCTCAGACAGATGGATAGTCTGAGAGGACCATCAAAACCTTGGAGGACATGCTTCGTTCTTGTATTTTGGATTTTATAGGTAGCTGGGGAGAACACTTGTCATTGGTGGAATTCACTTATAATAATAGCTACCAGGTCAATGTAGGCATGGCTCCTTATGAGGCCTTATATGGAAGACCATGCAGATCACCCTTGTATTGGGAAAAACCAGATTAGCATGTCTCAATTGGACCCTAAATTATCGCTAGTACCACTGAGAAGATCAAAGACATCCAAGAGAGACTTAAGGTTGTTCAAAGTTGTCAGAAGAGTTATGCTGATCTCCACCGACGAGAAGTTGAGTTTGAGGTGGGTGACTATGTATTCTTGAAATTTACTCCCATTTGTGGATTTGGAGTAAAGGGTAAGCTAGGCCCGGTATATTGGACCTTTCGAAGTTATCGAGGGGGTTGGGGAGGTCGCTTATCGATTGAACTTACCAGCGCGGTTGGGGCATGTTCACAATGTGTTCCATGTGTCGATGCGAAGGATTTATACTCCAGACCCATCGCACATCATTGAGTATGAGGCTATCCCTCTTCAAGAGGACGTGACATGTGAAGAGCAACCTATTAGAATGTTGGCGAGAGAGTTAAAGGTGCTAAGGAATAGAACTCCTATAAGATGCACTAAATCATATAATGAAGTAGTATCTTTGATCGATGTGAACTATGATTCTTGAACTAAAGGCGGCTGGTAACACCCTGAGTGATGGACAATAAGTTAGAGAGGGAATTCGATCTTTACCAGATTCATGGGAAATGATTGTGGTTATGAAACTTGAGGGCTTCTCAAGTTGAAAAGTAAAAAAAAATATATGTAAGTGATGGGACCCACTTATTTTTTTTATTAATATTCATATTTTCCCCCTTTTTCTTCTCCTCCCTGACTCTTCTTCTTCTTCTTCTTCTTTTATTCCTTGCTTTTCTCTCGGCAAGCCACAGCAAGGGCACCAGACCCAACCACCATCGGCCACCATTTCAGACACAAGCTGGGGTTGCAGCTTCCCCGACCGGTGATGACAACAACCCCAAAGTTTGATGATCATCAGAGCAAGGACGCGCTCGTACGACCACTCTGAACTTTTGCCGTTGAAACTTTGAGGTGGATTTCTGGCAAACTCCGACCACTGTTCAGCGAGTGGGTGGCACTGCTGGAATCAGCATCGCGAGAAGAACATCGCCCACTAAGTCATTCTGGTCAACTCACAATTTTTTTTCTGGCGAGATTTTGGGTATCTCTGCCCCTTTGGAAGCATTTTTTGGCAACATCAGAGGTCATTTGGGCAGTGGATTTGTACTTTCATTATGTACTCATCGAGAGGATCATTTTGATATATGCCATGCATATATTCATTGAGGTTTCCGGTACACCACTCATTGCCGCCACCAACTGCTGTTGTGCACCGCTTGGGTGAGGTTCCGGAACTTGAAATTTTTAATATGGTCATATTATATATCGTTGGACATGATTTTGAACAAGGAATACAATGATGATAATCGTTTGCTCATTTGATGCACGTAGGAAAAACGTGATATAAAAATCAGACTAATTCACTCTAGGATCATTGTAAATCTTAGGAGCGTCGCTTTGGGCTCGGATTGAAAATTCTAAGGAGGTAGGGACTCAATTTGACTATTGGACTTATTTTACTCGTATTGAATTTCATTAAACATATTCCAATTTTGATATATATAAAATGTTTGAAAAATTGAATACTTAATTTGCATGTTTTCTGTTCTGTTCTGAGCGCACTGAGTGCCAAATATATTTTTGTTCACTTATTTATGCAGGTTATGATTTTTGTGTTTTATTCAAATGCAGCTGTTATGCTGCCCAATTTTATAAAAATATAAAGGGAATGTGTTTCTTTCTTTTCATGTGTACATGCATTTGGTTATACCGATGAGAGCCATAGTGATCATGATTTGTGCATGTTGTTGTTTCACAACCTAGTCTCTGTGTCATCATAGGTAGATCAGGTGTCCACTCACCTGTAGGTGTAAAGACCTAGAATCTGTATATAGGAAGTGTTCTGAGCCTCCCTTTGTGGTGGTTATTAGGTCCGGCTACCCGATTTAGGATGTCAGTTTTTCTATGGTGGGTGTTTACAAAAAAGACAACTCCTGATGATATGGCAGGATTGACTTACACGTGGTTGGCACGTAGTGGTTTCAAGTGAATGAATCCTGTTAGAAGATCGACCAGAGAGTTATTTATTTATCAAGCCTCATGCTTAGGTGCGATCAGTCTGCTTGCATACTTTCATTTACTTTCTTTTGGATACGCATTCTTGTAATATTACTTTGATGCACAAGTCTTAATTGTAATTAAGGCCCATGAGCCCATGTAATCTTCTTGAGCCTCTAAATAAGAATCAAAGGGCTTAAGGAAGGGACTTTTGACTTTTGGATTTTGGAACTTTGATCTTTGTACTCAGAGAATAAAATATAGTGTGATTATTCACCGAAGTTGTAATCTTCCCATAGCTTGTGAAACTCGTGAACCCTAGTTCATTGATCATAGTGTTGGGATTCAATATCAATAAAACACAAAATGGACGTAGGTCATTACCATTAAATTGGGGCCGAACCACTATAAATTGTTTGTGTCGTTTGCTTTCCATTTGATTCTTCTTATTATTTTCATCTCATTTTCTATCGTTTATCTAACTCCGTGTCGTTGATAAATTTGAGGGTTAACATTTTGCTGCTTTCATTGAGAGTATAATTTTAGACTTCAAGAAGATCAAATGGTGAAGACATCCAAGAACATGGCTGCATCCACCCAGCCTCCTCCACCAAATGTGGGCGAAGATGAACCACATTTGGATTTTGAGGAAGGGAAATGGATTCTGAAACCCTGAGGACAACACTGAGTGTGTTGTAAGAGGAGTTGGCCAATCTGAAGGCCAATCAACAGAATGCGGCTGAGGCGTTGGCGTTGCAATAGAGGGAAATCGAACTTCAATCCCAAGAATTGAATGAGCAGCAGTCAGACATGGACCGTCGACAGAGAGATGCCACTGCCACCCTAGAAGCATCCATTCAGTTGGCTCAGGGGCAAGCTGCACCGACTTCTCAACAGGATCAGCCACCAAACACACCACCTCAACGGGCCCCAAACCCGAGTCCTCAAAGGCTGGAGCATCCACCTGCTGCTCAACAGGTTATCCCAATTCAGGATCCTGAGCACCAGCCACCTTTTCCCCAATGCCAAAGGCAGAATAGGGTTGGGCAGCCTCCTTGAAGCCCTAGACGCCCAATGGATAATGAGCCAAATCCACCAAGCAGGGGCGCAGATATGATGACTTGAGGGATGGGCTCAATGGCAGGCATGAAAGGCACGATGAGTACGCCCCTCCAGCACCAGTCGCCCCAGAGATGCATTATACTAGTGATCGATGCATTATACTAGGCTTTCCAATAACTAGAAGGGAGCCGGACATCCCACATCGAGTATGATCGGAGTAGAGGCACTCCGTTCATACAGAGAATAGATGTGGTGGAAACCCTCAGCAAATTCAAGATGCCAGTATTTCAAAACTTCGATGGGTACGGGAACCCAATATCTCAAGTGAATAAGTTCGAGAAACAAATGGGCATCCAGAAGGTGTCAAATGATGCCCGCTACAGGATCTTTTTAGCCACCCTATCTGATACTGCTCAAGAGTGGTTTTTTAAATTCTCTCTTGCCAGCATAGTATCATGGGAAATGTTCACGAGGGAATTCTACAGACAATTCTACGTTGGTCGTGTACACCCAACTGAGGCCAACCAGCTAGTCAAGATACTTCAGAATGAGGGAGAGTCCTTAAAGGAGTACATCCAGCAGTTTATGCGAGCAGTAGCGAGGGCCAAAACAGTGGGCGATGAAGGGAAAATGATGGCCCTTACTGCTGGAGTAAGGTGCCATTCTCCCCTCTGGAACAACTTAAGAAAGAATGGGGTAAAGAGTACCGAGGAGTTTCTTGATCGAGCAGATCGATACATTGAGCTCGAAGATGTGATTGCCAACGAGGGGAAATCTCATGCGAAAGAAAAAGGACCAAAAGAATATCTTGCTAAAGCTGCCAATGGGTCAGATAAACCCAATGGAAACGACAGAGGCAACAGGAACGGTAAAGACGGTGGAAAAAGGGAAAACGTTGAACCATCAACGTCTGAAAATAAGCGCCCTAAACGCAACAGATACAAGCCAAGGTTCACCAACTACACGACCCTTATTAAGAGCATAGCAGAGGTTTACCAGGCGACCAACACCAATTTCCCTTACAAGCGATGAGCACCAATAAGGAAAGATATCTCCAAGAGAGATACAACAAAGTTTTGTCCTTTCCACAACGACTATGGTCATGACACTAATGAGTGTAACCAGCTGAGAGATGAGATTACATTCCTTATCATATAGGGACACCTGAGGAGATACATACGAGCCACTGGAGGTTCTTAGCGAGAGGCTCAAGGAGGTAACGAGCAGGCGCTTGTATGCCAATGCTCACCACCTTTACAACCAGCTCATGTGGCAGGTACATTGCTGACCATCTCTGGCGGCCCACACCTTGCAAGAGATAGTGGGAAGGTGAGAGAATAATACGCTCGAACCTTATGCCATGACCAGGACATCGAGATGCTGAATGTGGAGGAACGAACACCCAAGAAGGCTCGAACAGAGGAAGAACTGATAACTTTCTCCGAGTTTGACGCTCAGCATGTCCAATTTCCTCACACAGACCCCCTGGTTGTGGACGTCCAGATAGCCAACATGATGGTCAAAAGGGTGTTGGTCGACAAAAGGAGCTCAGTCAACATCTTGTGCAAACCTTCACTGGAGTGGATGAAGTTGTCCGTGAAAGACCTGTAACCATGCAACCAAACCATTTATGGTTTTTCTGGCGAAGGGCACGCGCCAACAGGATCGATTAGGCTTCTGGTTACAGCAGGCACTGTGCCCATGAACAGGACATTACTCACTACTCTTATAGTAGTTGATTGTCCTTCCACGTACAATGCTATAATTGGAAGGCCTATTTTGGTGGACCTGCGAATTGTATCCTCGGTTTGGCACCTTGCCATGAAATTCCCAATTGACGCAGGGGTAGGATGCGTGTTGGGAAACCGGCGAGAAGTGAGGAAATACTATAATTCCTCGGTATATAAAGCAAAGAGAGGTGGATCAAGGGAAGACGCCAAGAAAGAGTTGCACTTGGCCAATGAAACACAAGCCTTATTAGGTGAGCACGTCACCAAATAGGGTGTTGCCCAAAATGAGGATAGGGATTTGGATCCTCGCTTTGGGGATTTTGAGGAAGAAGTAGGACCGATCGAGGACCTCGAAGAGGTCCAACTCGATGAGGCAGATCTGACCAGGGTTGTGAAAGTCAGTAAAAACTTAGAGACAATAATAAAGCAAAAGTTGGTGGAATTTTTGATAAAAAACATGGAAGTCTTTGCCTGGTCGCATAAAGACATGGTTGGGATTGACCCAGTAGTTATCAGCCATGTCCTGAATATAGAAAAAAGCTTTCCACCAGTCCAACAAAAAAGAAGGCTGCTCGACAAAGAGAGATCGAAGGCTTTGAAGGAAGAAGTCGAGAAGCTAAAGGAGAACAGATTCATCAGGGTAGCGTTTTATCCATCGTGGGCCTCTAATCCCATAGTAGTACCCAAGACGAATGGCAAGTGGAGAACATGCGTGGATTTCACATATCTTAATAAAGCCTGCCCGAAAGATTGTTTCCCTCTCCCAAAGATCGACCAGTTTGTCGATGCCACATCAAGGCACGAGATCCTATTGTTTATGGACGCATACTGTGGGTACAATCATATCAGTATGCACCCACCTGATGAGGATCACACTTACTTTCAGACCGATACAAGGCTTTACTATTACTAAGTAATGCCCTTCGGTTTGAAAAACGCTTGTGCGACTTACCAAGGACTAGTCAATCACATGTTTAAGGAACTGATCGGTACAAATATGGAAGTATATGTTGATCACATGCTGGTTAAGTCGAAGAAGGCAGAAGAACACATGGGGGACTTGTAAGAGTGCTTCAAGGTCTTGAATAAGTATCATATAAAGCTGAATCCCCTCAAGTGTTCCTTAAGAGTTGGATCAGGGAAATTTTTGGGATTTATAGTGAATTCACGAGGTATTGAAGCTAATCTCGAAAACATCAAAGCCCTAGTCGATATGAAATCGCCAACAAAGATAAAAGATGTTCAAAGTTTAACTGGGAGAATCACTGCTCTAAGTAGATTTATCTCCAAACTGACGAACAAGTGCGTCCCATTTTTCAATTTACTTAGAGACAATAAGAAATTCGAGTGGACCGAGGAGGACGAACTGAATTTCCTGGCTTTAAAGTCCCATATGTCACAACCACCAATTTTATCTAAGCCGGTTGAAAAGGAAACCTTGTTCATCTATTTGGCGATCACATAATATGCTGCTAGTGCTGTCTTGGTAAGAGAGGAGGAAAATAGGCAAAAAGCCGTATATTATGTAAGCAAAAGGCTAATAGGAGCAGAGCTACAGTATCTGCCCATTAAAAAATTAGCTTTCTGCTTGATCTTAGCCTACAGAAAGTTGCAGCCATACTTTCAAGCTCACCCCATCACAGTATTAACCGACTAGCCCCTACGACAAGTTCTGCAGAAGCCAGAGGTCGCCGCTCGATTATTGAAATTTCGTACTTACCACAAGTAGCAATCAAAGGACAAGCTTCAACCGACATTGTTGTAGAGCTCATTGGGCTTCCAAATAGTGAATAGATAGGAGAGCCTGAGTCTCAAGGTCGAACTCCCTCTTGGAAGTTGTTTACAGACGGTTCTTCTAATAAACATCACGCTGGAGCCGGAGTGATTTTGGTAACGCCTGTAGGACATCGATTCCACTGCACAATGAGATTCGACTTCACAATGCCCAACAATGAAGCCGAGTATGAAGCCCCGCTCACAGGTTTACAATTAGCCAGGGACATGAACATATAATCACTTGATATCTCTAGTGACTCCTAGTTGGTGGTTAATCAGATTACTGGAGAGTATCAAGCTCGAGGTCTAAAGATTGTTACTTCCTTGAACAAAGCAAAGGATTTGTTGGCATAGTTTGAAAGATATACTATACAACAAGTACCTCATGACCAAAACTCAAACGCTGATGCCTTGGCCAAGTTAGCAAGTGCAAAGGATGCAGACACGCTAAATATAGTGCCTGTTGAACGGCTGTCCGCACCAAGCATCAGCACAGAAGAAACTTCTAGGGTAATTCAGGCGGCAGATACATGGATGGCACCTTTCACTAAGTACTTGGCACATGGAATGTTGCCGAAAGATAGAAACAAAGCTAGGACTCTTTAGAGGCAGGCTGTTCGGTTTATCCTGGTCGACGGGATTCTATACCGAAGCTGGTACTCAATGCCACTCCTATGATGCGTTTCAAAAGAAAAGGCCAAAGAATTAATGTGAGAGGTCCATGAAGGTTTGTGTGGGGATCACACTGGGGGGCAGAGTTTAATAAAAAAGATCCTAAGGTAAGGATACTTCTGGCCAACAATGAATGAAGACTCGATGAAATTTGTTCGAAAATGTGACAAGTGTTAGAGTTCCTCCAAGATTCCGCGAGCAGCCCCTAATGAGCTAAAGAAGATTCAAAGTCTGTGGCCATTCACAGTATGGGGAATAGACTTAATCGGGTCTTTGCCCATAGGAAAAGGCAGCGTCAAATATGCTGTGGTGGCTGTTGATACTTCACGAAGTGGGCCGAAGCTGAGCCACTTGCAACCATAACGACCAAGAAAGTGCTGGATTTTGTAGTCAAGAACATAGTGTGTCATTACGGATTACCAAGAAAAATTGTCTCAGACAACGACATGCAGTTTTACAGTTATCTGTTCACGAATTTTTGCGAATGACATGGAATTATCAAAAGCTTTTCTTCAGTTGCTCATCTGCAGGCAAAGGGAAAAGTTGAGGCTGTCAATAAAACACTAAAAGATACTCTGAAGAAAATGCTTGAAGAAGCAAAAAGGGCATGGCCAGAGTAGTTTCGTGAAGTCCTCTGGTCGTATAGAACCTCACATTGAACAACAACAGGTCATACTCCATTTTCCTTGGCTTATGGATATGAGGCTATGTTGCCTATTTAATTAGATTCGCCATCACATCGACGGATGGCATACGATCAAGACACTAATAGCCAATTATTGATGGAATATTTGGATTTGGTCGATGAAAGTTGCGAGCAAGCCCAACTCCGAGTAGCAGCTTACCAGCAAAAAGTTACTCGATATTCCAACTCTAAAGTGCGTGAAAGAAAATTTAATGTGGGAGATCTGGTACTTAGAAGATTTTTCCTTAACATCCGTGATCAAGCTGCTGGAGTACTCGGACCTAACTGGGGAGGACCATACCAAATCGAAGAAGTCCTCCATCCAGGCACTTATAAACTTACTCGCTTAAATGGAGATCTCATTCCTCACTATTGGAATGGAGAACACCTGCACAAGTACTATCAGTAAACAATTCTTCTTAAAGAATTGGTTTGTATTAATTTTACTTTTTACAAGTTTATGAACAAGGCTTAGTCAATCTTTTGATTGATCGCTTATAAGTGTAAGATCATATTTTTGATCACTCGTACAGACACGATTGTCCATTTATTACCAGAAATAAAAGGAACTGTGCGCAGCCAGTTAATCTTGCAAATTATTGTATTTATTACAAGTACTTGCTCATTACATGTGTTGTTTTGATATATAATCATTTTAAATCTCTATTACGAGCATTGATGTGCGAACAGGTCTTGGTCAAGGCAAGTGATCGGGACCTAAATTTCCTCAATCACTTGGAGGGCATAAAAGGTGTCTAGTAAGCAAAGCATATCAATAGGTATGTAAACACACGAGCAAAATAATTGAATGCAAGCTATAGTACTTGGAGTATTTTTCAAAATTTTGTTTAAATTTTGTTAAATCAAACCAAAATGCTATGCTAAGTTCGGTCATGCGAACATATGTTATAATACAATGAAGATATTATAATATCAAAAGAGAAAATCTTTTACACCGCGAGCAGTTACTGCTTAGATGTAGCTGCCCGTGCAGCAATAAAAATATAAATTGTATTGATATCACAAACCATAGTTCATTACAAGTTAAAAATAAAAGAAAAGAAGATAGAATTATGAAGCAGTCAAAGGATTCTGCTGAGGCTCTTGAGGTTGTTGGTCGATTGTGGCCCCAGCATCTTCGTTGGCACTCTCAATACCTATTCCCAGGGATATCTCAGGGGATCCTTGAGCCTTCTCTTCCTCTTCCAGGTGGGCAGCACACCTTGCCAACTCTGCCTCCCTTATTGAGTCAAGTAGAAAAGTAAAGTTAGCCTTTGGATTGCTTTCCCAGATAATGTAGAAGCTCTAGAACGCTGCTCCTTTGTACTTCTCCAAGTTGCATGCATTGGCCTCCTTAAGGTTAGTGACGTCCTTGCGGTTGATCTCCAACTCCGATTGAAGTTTGTGGGCTTCTCGGTAGTTCATCAGCGAGGCTTCCTTGTACTTATCTTTGGAGGCAGTAATTTTGGTAATGGAGTCCTCCTTCTTCTTCAATTCCTCTTCAAGCTTGGCGATCTTAGCCTCAGCTGCTCACAAATCTTCAGCATGCTTGGCCTCAACCACCTTGTGCTACTCGACCAGCCTTTCCTCAGCTGGCATGATCTCTTCAGCCTGCTTGGCGAACACCTCCTCCAAGCGATGCTAACTGGTACTCACGGTCAATTTTCCATGCGATCAGAAAACAAAAGACAAAAAGGCTGTTACTATCTATTGGAAAGGTGAACAATAAAAGCATAATGAAGGCAGCAGCTTACAGTGAGTATTTTGTTCAGCCCGCGGCTAAGGAACTGGTCGACCGACATAGTAAGGGTGTTGCTGAAGGATTCCAAACTACTCCAGTGTCTGGACAGTTTCTTCAGCCTGTCACTGGCTGAAGTGCCGGCGGTGTTCAGGATCGCTTCGACCAGAGTTTTGTCTAGTTGGGTAGCACAACTTGAGTTGGGCAGCTGGAGGATTTTGGTCGGTGGTTGCAGGAGGAGTCTGGTCGGTAGGCCCTGGAGGGGGAGTTGTCTCTCTTGTAGGAGTTGGTGCACGAGGGTTTTCCGTTCGAGCCCTCTTTGTAGATAGGTCGCTACAACCTTCTCCAGCCTGGCGCCTGTTCGATTTTTACCTTCTCGCAGGAGTGGCAGTAGTAGGATTTGTGTACAGGTCGAAAGCTCTCTCAGCATGAATGTCTACAAGGAAGGAAACATACGAACAATCATGCAATATAATTATAAATGTTGTATAAATCAAGGAAATAAAAGTAAAAGAAATTATAAGTAAAATACCCGAGCTACACCTATTGGTCGCTACAATATTTATTGTACTACAACTACACTCACCCTCTGGCTTGATGAAGTCTGAATTTAAATTATGCATGTATTTAAAGTTCCCGTCCCCGTCAAATAAATGACAGGGAATGGGCAAGTTGTCTAAAAGTGAGAAGTCAGTACTATTCTCATCTGATGACTCAAGAATAGGCTCGGGGTGTTCAGAGGCCTTCTTCTTTCCCTTCCCTAAAGGGACCGGAGCAGCGGCAATTCACGGGGCGCTGGAAGGTTCATTGATAGCCACTCCCATTGCCTTCCTCCTCGGGGGTTGTGATAGGTCTTGGTGTTGATGGAAGGTTTGTTTAGGGTAATCCCAGAAAGTCCATACTTTTTGAGATAATTCCCTATCATCATGGTTGTAATGTTGCTAGGAGGAGCAACGTACCATTCGACATCTGGTCGAAGGACTTCCCAGGGTTGGGCCTTTGTTTGGATTTCTGGTTGAGGAGTGTTTTCGGCTCGTCTGTTGGTCGAAGGAATTTCAGCATGAGGAGCAGGCTGATTTGTAGGTGGGTTGGTTAGTTTCTTTCTTTGAGCGGTTGATTTTACTCGACCCATGTTTGGTGGACTTGTTAAAGGTCTATTAGAAGGGTTATGGGAAAAAGGAATTTCTAGAATAAGTAACGACGGCTGGTCCTGATCTTCAAGCCACTGGGTGAGCAAATCATCGTCGATTGGCCTCCCACCTCCCCATGGGTTGTGCATGAAAATCTTCAAACAAAGAAGGGGAGATGAGAGTTTCCTGACCAATAAAGTGTAAAGAGTTGGAATAACGTTGCTCGTGTATAAAAGTTAAGCTTTCATGCAACCAGCATCATTCTAACAAAAACACTAAATTCTATGCGAACATTTTGGAAATGGATTAAAAAGTAGAAGTGAAAAGTTTTTCAGGAAAAACTTTTCAACTCTGAAAGGACGGGAGAAACCCAGTTTTTTCTACAAGCTTAAAATATAATTTTTACTTCAATTTTACGCCCTAAACAAATAATCCTAACTACCAAACTGATTCCTAACCCCTGTGAAGTAATATTTTATTATCATATTAGGCTTGGATCTACATGCACATTTACCCCAAAACAATTTCTTTGAGAACATGCAAGAACTTAGAATCTGAAACGAATATAAAACAGATATTGCACGGCATCGCAATGACTGAAAGGTTTGAGAAACTTACTTGGATGAAGGTTGGAGTAAATTTCTGAAACACTAAGTCAGATGGCTGGAAAAAAGCTCCGTGAATCGTCAAGGTTGTCTAAGTTTCTGGGCTTTCTTTGACTTGTTCTTCGGTGTTCTTGAGGAGAGAGTAAAAAGTAAAAAGTAATTTTGAAGGGGTATTTATATTGGGTGAGAAGCAGTTACCTAGGTAATCATAAGGGGTAACTTTAAAAGGCATGGGTAAGTGTAATAGCCGTCAGACCACTTTCGGGAAACCACAAAGATATGATTGGTTGCCTTTTTTGAGAAGGCATGGGCGACTCTGACAGATTTAATAAGGCATACGAAATGACGGTCACCTAAGTTTACTTTATGCTGGTCGTAGTAAAATAAACTTAGGGGGCAAATGTTTACCCAAAAAATGGCTCCTGATGACGTGGTAGGATTGACTTACAAATGGCTGGCATGTGGCGGTTTCAAGTGAATTAATCCTGTTAGACCATCGACCAGAGAGATATTGATTTATCAAGCCTCATGCTTAGGTGCGATCAGTCTGCTCGCATACTTTCTTTTGGATGCGCAATCTTGTAATATTTGCATTAATTGTATTTTCCTTTATTACCTTGATACGTAAGTCTTAATTATAATTAAGGCCCATGAGCCCGTGTAACCTTCTTGAGCCTATAAATAAGAATCAAAGGGCTCAAGGAAGGGACTTTTGACTATTGGATTTTGGAACTTTGATCTTTGTACTCAGAGAAAAAAAATATAGTGTGATTATTAGCCGAAGTTGTAAACTTCCCAAGGCTTGTAAATCTCATGAACCCTAGTTCATTGATCACAATTTTGGGATTCAATATCAATAAGAACACTAAGTGGACGTAGGTCATTACCATCCAATTGGGGCCGAACCACTATAAATCGTTTGTGCTGTTTGTTTTCCATTTGATTCTTCTTCTTGTTTTCATCTCATTTTCTATCATTCATCTGACTCCGTGTCATTAATCAATTTGAGGGTCAACAGTCGGTAACGGGCACTAGGGATCTAGTGGACGGTGTGATGTGCACTTGTAGCTATGCTCTTATGATTATATGTGGTTTCTCTCTATTTTGGTTTATAGATGATGATATATGTTTTGTTTTCAAAGCTAACCTTGCAGGGGTTTTATTTAACTTTTTGGGTCCTATGATATTAGTTGCTTTCCTACTGGGCTGTATAGGCCCACCCCCTATATCTCTCCCATTCCATAAGCCTAGTGACGCGAATATGGATAAGGTGAATTATTGATGAAGCCAATGTGTTTGGTGCCATAGTCCTATATTTTAAACATTATATATGTATTAAATTTGGAACCTAATGGTCTGTATATCTAAATTAGCTATGTAATAGTTAGGAATGAGGAATGGTGGATGGTAGGTATTATTTTGGGTGTTTTATGACTTATTAAATTTAAATATTTGGTGACTATATAACTGGGGGATATTATTGTTCTATGTATAATGATGAATGATCCTGCTTTTATCACTAATGTTTTTATATATATTATAGGAGTTATTCCATTGTTTTGACTTATAATTATAGTACTATCTAGTATAAACTAAAGGATCATTTATAAAGACTATTTTCCACCAAGGGTCAAAGTTTGACCTTTGACCACCCGAGTTATGGATATTACAAATATGCCACAGCCTAGGGATCGGGTCGTCACAGTGGTGAACATGACTTATAATGATAACATCAAGACTATGAATGATCTTTCTCCCAATCTTGAGCTAGAAGTTGAGCGCTTAGATGCTAAAAGCTTAAAAAGATGCAAATTCTCGGAACGCTTATGCATCCAACAATAATTCGTGAGATAATAAATTGCCTTGGCGTGACAATAATGCTAAAAAGAAAGGATCTGGGAATGGATCTGCGCCTCAGAAGGCTAATTACACCAAGTGCAAGAGAGGAAATTGTGGTGTCAAGGGCAAGCAAGGAAAATGATTTAACTATGACAAGGAAGGATACTTCACTTATTATTGCAGTAAGTTGAAAAAGGTACTCCCTAATCTTAGTTCGCACGTAATTTACATTTCATTTAATGTTATGGTTGCTCATTCACAACCTTTTTGGAATGTTGATTCAACATTTAAACACATTGCGAGGGGCCGAGATGTCTTTGTAGAGTATCACCAAATTCCTAGTGGGAGTCGAGGACTCTTCATTGGCTCTTACAAGAGAGCATTGCATGGTGGTAGCACTCTATTGCTGCATATTGTTCTTTATGCTCTTGAAATTTGGAAAAATTTATTATTTGTTATTTTTTTTCTTAGATTAGGCTTTAGTGTTCGTTTTCATTGCAGTGGTTGTGAAATTTTTCAGGGAACTGATTTTTATGGTTTTTTTTTAATTTTCCATGACAATCTTATTATTTTGGATATTGAGTATTTAGTTAATAAAGACAATGCTATTTCTTAATTGACTTCGACAAATGATGTTAATCCTGAAATATGGCATGCTAGGCTTGCCTATATAGGGCGTGCAATATAGAATGAATAGACTAATTAGAGATGACCTATTGAGCCAAATCGCTAAAATCAACATGCCAACTTGTGAACATTGTTTAGTCGGAAAGTCAATTAGGAAACAATTTGGAAAAGCCAAAATGGCCTCAAATCCTTCAAAGTAAGTACATTCTAACGTATGTGGCCCAATGAATGTGAGGGCAAGGCACAAAGCGTCCTATTTCATCACTTTTATAGATGTCTTCATGCAATTTGGTCATGTATATTTGATCTCCCATATGTGAGAAGCATTGGATTGTTTTAGACGTGTTATGAACTTGGTTGATAATTAAAAAGATAAAACAATAAATACTCTTAGAACTAATCAAGGAATCGAGTATATATATGAATAGTTGAAAAAGGGATACCTAGACAATTAATGATTACTGGAACCCCACAACAAAATAGTATAGCAGAGAGAAGGAATCACTCATTGTTAGAAGTGGTTTGGTCAATGATGGCACAAGCCAACCTCCCAATATTTTTATGGCAGGATGCTTTATTAACTGTGACTTACATCCTTAACCGAGTGCCCTCAAAACTAGTTACTACAACTTCATATGAGTAATGGACATGGCGTGATCCTCAATAGGACCATTTGTGCCCATGGGGTTCAATTGAGTTTGTTCACAATACTTTTCATATACATGGGAAGTTAGGCCCTAGAGCACATAAATGTATATTCATTACATATTCTAATGAATTCAAAGGATATGTTATGCCTAGTCAACAACATGATGGGAGTGTAACTGGAATTGATTAATGTGATGTAGATTTCATTGATGAGGAATTTCAAAGAACAGGAGACGTGGATAGAAACTTGGAGTTTTATGAAGTTTTCTTGCCTAGTGGAAGTGTACCTTCTAGTTTACTATTAGATGATGGTTCTCAAGATCCACAAAAACACAAGAGCAAATGTGTGAGCATCCCACAAAATAATTTTGACATTGAGGAGGGATCTTTCATGTGTGTCTTGCAAGATGAAGATGAGCCTAAGAACTATATAGAGGCTCTTTTATCACATGCTTCCGAGAAATGGAAAGCTGCAATGAAAGAGGAGATGTAGTCTATGAAGAAAAACCAAGTCTGACACTTTGCAAATCTTCATCTAGGGCAAAGGCTATTGGGAACAATTGGGTTCTAAAGAAGTACCCAGGTGACGTGTTGCCTGCTACTAGACAACGCATCGCTTGGTACCAGGTGACGGGTCACCTAGGCCATCCATACGAATCCATACATTGATGTGTTTTGGCTCGAAAATTTAAATTAAAATGATCTAATCTCATTGGTTGAGTCTAAGGAAGTTCCTATACTATTTAAAGGGCTCATTTAAGTTAATTGGTGAGTTGATCACTCACCTTTCTCTCTCTCTAAAAGAACCTATATCTCTCTCTAGCTTTCAAAATTACTAGTTTTCTCCAAGATCTTCATCTAGAAAACTTGACTTGTATGAAGATCCAAGAGTTCCAAATCCCAATCTCATTCCATTGTTGTAGCTTCAAGCAATCTTAAGGAGAAGGCTGGGAATAACTATTTTGGGACAACAAATCTTCATTTGTGTCAAGCCTTGTTATATTTTTTGGTTCAAATAAAATCATAGACTTGTGATTTTATGTGTAAATGTTCTTCATCAAAAGAGGTCTACTCTTCACTTGTTTTTTTGTGTTTATGTACTATGTAATCTTCTTCCATTAGAGTTTCGATTAATCTTGTTTATTGCTTTCAGTTGTAATATACAAAACCAAGGTTATTGTGTCTAACCCTGTAACGACACGAATTTGCTAATAGGACTTAGGGCCTTGATTAGTGTGCCTGGAGGGCAATAAATGATTTAATGTGTTAATATGTGAATTTATGTGAATACGTGATAAAGATGCATGTTTAGCTGAATTAAATATGCATGTGGGCCCCGTTTGGATGTTAGGGGTATGTTTGTGATTTTAGACCGCTGAGGGCGTAAATGTGATAAATATGATATGCATGTGATATATCTCTGTGTAGCACGAACAGAGACAGTCCTGGGGAGCGGTTAGCCAGAAAGTCACAACGGGGTTGAGAATCCGACTCAGGGTGAGTCGAGGGGTACTTTGGGTATTAGATATATTATAGGGTTATCGGGTTATGGAAATAAATATTCGGAGATATATTTGAGGTTAGAAAGTCTAGGAGGGAAAGTTGGGGAAATTTACCATTTTCCCTCGGGGACGTTTCGGTACCCCGAGCCTTGAGGTAACCACAGAGATTAAGTTAAATAAAAAAAAAAGAAAGAATTATTTGGAGACTTGTAGAAACCGACATTCCTCCCTCTCATTCTCAGCTGGCGTTAATTCTATACCCTCTCTCGCTTTTTCTTCTCTAAGGCAACTCAAGGAGGCAAGTTAGTGAAAAACCAGTCAAGAAGCTTTGGTGGAACTAGTCAAGAATTGAGGACTTTGGGATGTTAGAGTTAAGGATCTAAAGCTGGGCATTTGGGGAACCAGTTCAGAAGCATAACTCAGCAAAGGTAAGCTCTAACTATGGGAATTATGCTTGAATTTCAGCTTTGTTCTTAGGTTATGCATGTGAGTAGAATTTGATCTGTTCTTGGGTGTTTTAGTTGAGTTTTTGGAGCAGGTTTTGATGGGGTTTGATGTTGAAACTAGGCTAGAATATTTGTGCTGATTATTTGGAGCTGTTAGCTTGTTTATAGAATGAGTTGGTCTGAGGAAAACGCAGGAAAAAGGTGAAGAATTCTGGGTTTGGAAGTGAGGGCCGCGACCCTAGGAGGGGCATGCCGCGGCCCGTGTGCACGCGTGGCTATGGGAGGCCGAGAAGCTTGAGGCACGGTGAGGCACTTGGTGATGCGGGCCGTGGCCCATGTGTGTTCCAGGGAAGTGCTAGCCTCTGTTTCGAGGCTAGCTGCGACGCTTGTGGGTAGGGCCGTGGCTCTTAGTGCCAGTTTGAGTTTTTAAGAGTGTTTAGGCTTGGGAACTCATTGGTTAAGGCTCAGGATGGATTTTATCATCCGGATTGATAGAATTCAAGGTCTTGGAGGTTAGAGTTATGGCCCAAAGTTATTTAATGGATTAGAACTTGATGGTTAGATATTGTTAATGTGTTGTGACTAGGGTTTCAGCGGGGCTCATGTTAGTGGACTGTGCTTGGGATAGCGGTGCTCGGGGAGCTCGGGACTCAGGTAAGAGAACCCTTGTCCCCATAGAGTTTGTATGCAGGGCTGAGCCCCAATATGTCTAAATTGCAGGGTGTAGCCCTTTGATTGAATTTGTTAGTGTTCAGTATTTGTTTATTATGCTATTGTGTAGATGATCAGCAAGAGCCGGGAACGGTGTAGGCCGAGGTCGGCAGAGGCCGGGAACGGCGTTGGGCACGTTGAGTGCAAGGCCAAGTATGGTAAGGGGCTGGGAGCAGTGTTGAGCATGTGGAGTGCGAGCTGCCAGGGAGGGACCCTAAAGGATACCTGGGATATCCTCACGGTGTAGGCCGCGAACCCAGGGCCTGGTAAAGTTCCTGGGACGGCTTGGCCGTATGTCTTTAGCCTATTGATTGCCTGTTTATATGCTTGGTGTATGTTTTGCATATGTTATCTATTTGTGGGTTTTCTTGCTGGGCTTCAGCTCACAGTTGCTCTGTGGTGCAGGTAAGAGCGAGGAGAAAGCCAACCAACCATGAGTGTAGTAGGCATGAAGCGGCGTGTACATGTTTGGTCTGCCTGGTTGCCACAGCCAGTGGATTTTTGGAGATGATTGTAATAAAACCTAGATTTTGTCGTTTAGCCGACTTGGTTATATGTATATGTTGTAAATGTTTCTAAACAGTATTTTGGGATCCCAAATGTTAAACTTTTATGATTTTCAATGGAATGGAATTATCTCTAAAGTTTTTACTCTGATCATGGTATAAGTACACTTTTGGTTTAAAAGCCTCGATTAGCGGGTGATTGCACGCTTTTAAGCTCACTTAGTAACGACTCTAAGGTAGTAAGGCGTTACAACTTGGTATCAGAGCGGGCCAAGGTTAATGGTTCTAGAGATTGATCGAACATGTACGCTCTCTGTCAGTGACAAGCTCGACTCAGGGTTGGTTGGTATAATTGATTAATATGCCTGAATATGTGCTTGAATGCCCTGTTTCCCTGCTTATCTTATATAAAGCATGATGAGTGAGTTAACATATGCATGATGCCAGGTCATGGCCCGTTGTGTGTTATATGCTATCTGTATGCTATATGAGTTATTGCTTGTGGATGGCTAATGTGTTTGGGAGGAGGTTTTGGGATGTTGTTATCATGCCTAATGAGCGGCGTCGTTGGTTGCAGGCATATTTGTTGAGATGCCTCGACAATCAGCTAGACTCTGCGGCAGTAGGGCCGAGGATGACAACCAGGGTCAGGACCCTCCACCTGCCCCACAGAATTTGCAAGAGATATTTGCGGAGATGGAAGCAAGACTGCAGCGAACAGAGGAGGAGCTTCGACAGTTGAAGCAGCAGGCCTCACCTCAGGTTACTGGGCTGCTAATGCAGCAGGTTGCAGCGCCAGTGCCATTTCAGTCTGCTATGGAGAATAAGTGGGAACCTTTGTATGAGAGGTTCAGGAAACAGCATCCTCCCTCCTTCGAGTGTGGACCAGAACCACTGCGGGCAGAGCAGTGGATGAATATGATCTCCTCAATTCTGGATTTTATGAGGGTTCATGGAACTGAGAAGGTAGCTTGTTCTATCTACATGTTTAGAGAGGATGCCCGCATCTGGTTGGACGTGGTGGTTCAGAGAAGGGATGTATCTGTTATGACCTGGGAAGAATTCAAAAAATTGTTTAATGAGAAGTATTATAGCGTGGCACTTTGAGCTATATGTTATTTTGATACCTATATGTTATATGTTATTTTGATACCTATTGTGAATACCAAAATTCCATTTGAATAAGGCCCCGGCCTCGTAACCCTCAAAATGTAGGGTTGGGATGGAAATAGTCTCGCCCAAACGCCCTTTCATCTCGCGCTAGGGCCTCGCGGACACTGTATTGCCCACACACCCTTGCGTCTTGTGCCAAGGGCCTCGCAGACACCGTCTCGCCCTTGCGTCTCATGCCAAGGGGCTCACGGACACGATCTCGCCTACACGCCCTTGCCTATTGCGCCAAGGGCCTCGCGGACACTGTCTCACCCACACGCCCTTGCATCTCGTGTCAAGGGGCTCTCGGACACTGTCTCGCCCACACGCACTTGCATCTCGCGCCAAGGGCCTCGTGGACATCGTCTCGCACTTCCATCTCATGCCAGAGGAGATAAATCTCCCCAATCACTTGGGGGGCAAAGTATATAGCCAAAATGGATCCTAGAAGAGACTCTTGTAAAAAAATAAATAAATAAATAAAGAAGAAAACCTAGCAAAACATCTCTTGAGTTCATGAGGATTAGCTACCCTTATGAACATCAATAGAGTCAAAAGGGCCTACAGGAAAAACCTCCTAATAAAGGCTGATACCTCCACAAGAGGAAAGGCCTCATGGAGAGCATCCACCAATAAGACTAGAGTGGCCACCAAACCGTCTAGCCAAAAAGGGTCCTAAAAGAGACCCTTGTAAAAATAGTACTATACATAATGACGAGAAGGACGCTTCTCGCAAAAAATAACAAGCGCGCGTGAAAATATATAACAAGATAGTTAGAACCCAAAGGGTCAACATATCCTTACAAACATAATCAAGGTACACCAAAGAGACCATCACTACAAGTCCAAACAAGACATCAACGAGTTATTAGAAAAAAGAGAGACCTATCGAACCCCTTTTGCTCCTGCATACAGGAATGAGCTCAAAAGGACGTCAAGCATAAAGAAACAACAACAAAAGAACACGTATATATATATATATAAAAGAGAAGTCGTGATAATGTTGCAGGATAAAGTCATCACCAACCACAACAGGGCTTAAAAAAGTTCCAGAAGGAAAAAACAAAGAACCTGGAGAAAACTCTCAGGCATAATAAGGTTTGAATAATTATACAACCAACTCGAAATGGAAAATAAAAGCTGTGGAAATGAAATCTCAAGGCCTCCCGCTGCGAGCATTTCACTCGACCACCTTAGCAATGACATGGTCACTAAAGGAGGAGAAGTTGAAGCTAGGATTCTGCCTCCACACTCCGTATAGGGTGTGCTCCACAGAGTTGTATTCAACCTCTGCCAAATTAGCCTCCAAGAGCATGATCTTCTCTCGCAACACCTCAGCCCGAGCTTTCTCTCTCCTCTTCTTTTTGGATGAGGAAGAGGCCTTCGCCAGGGCTGTCTCCAGCTTGAGATTGGCATCTACAAGCCATCCCTCTAGCTCTTGAACTTTGGATGAAAGACGATCCTTGTCGGCGTTGGATGAAGTTAAGTCCCGTGCCGAGTCTATCAAGCGTTAAGCCACCAGAGTAGCATGCAAGGAAGCAAAAACGTGAGAAAACAGGGAACCTAAATCACAAAAATTAAATAAGAGACCAATGTAAGACGCATAAACTCACCCAAGTAGTGGAGTAGATAAGGGTCTCCCCAAGCTCTACCATATTGAAATTCTCAAGACATTTCCACTCATTCTCGGGGATATCCTTGGTGACCCGGGTATACCTTCGCACTTAAGGTGCTGATGTGCGATTCACCCAGGACATCCCCTCCAAATCAAGAGCATCCGAGTGAGCAGGAATAGTGTAGAGTCCCAGAACTTTACTTAGCTAGTAGTAGTTATAGTATGATAGTTACTATGGTTTTTGGTTCAAGTTGGGACTTAGTTGAACACTCGTAGCAACACTTATAGATTTTATAAGTATAACCTATAGTTTAAGAATATTAATTATAACATAAGGTTAGATTAATATAGCTGATTATAAAGATATCATGACACTTGTCGTGTGCACGTTTATGTAAGGATTTAATTATCGTTTAAATAGAAGAAATTTCTAGAAACTTTAGAACCTTCCAAGACCATTGAGAGCATGACGCTTATCACAATCTTGTTTATTTGAGGATTTAAGAATTTTAAGTGGATAATTCAAAAATAGAAGTATCTATAAGCTCTAGACCCTTCCAGAACTTGCTGGAATCTCGTATTACTCAGTCAAACCTGATTTACCAATTCAAATTATGCTGAAAAAGTACAATTACGTGTTTAATATATTCACGTATGCCGATATATCGCAGCATATGGGCTGATATTTTGCCTACGGAAGAAACAAAAATCACGTCGACTTTGCACGAACGATCGAACCAGCCTCGGGAATACTGGGAGAGCCGATATATCACCTATAGGGGGTGATATATCGGCCCCACCTATGTATTTTTGAATGTTCAGTTTTTCGATTTAAAAAATACCCTTAACCTCTTGATTAGCCTCTGAACATTTTTGACCGAGTCTTAAGCATTTGTTGAACGAATATTCAAATATTTTTCAATTAATATTCATTATTTTATTCAATCTAAAAGAAGGTAGTTTCACTCCTTGAACTCTATAAATAGGACCTAGTACCCAACCATTTTTCTCATTCTTCAAGCTGTGTTCAGAGCCTTCAAGCTGCTAGGTTTACTATAGAGTGATAAACACTTGGGTTTGGATAAAAGATTTATCATCTTAAGCTTTATAAACACTTGGGAAGTGAGATATAGAGTGTGTTTTCAATATCGAGGTGTAGTTCGGTTCTAGTACATCCAAAGGTATTCCTATTCTTAAGTTCATTTCAGTTCAATTCTTTAGTTTTCATTCAGATCCTAACTCAATGTTTTCAATTCTTGGTTAGGTATTTAAGTTCTTTGAACTTAAGGTTTCTTTTCGGTAAGCTTCTTCTTGATGGTTTAGTTCTCTTCTTTATCATCTCTTATCTTTAGAAATACTCACCATTCTTATTGTTGGTTTTAGGAGTGTTCCAAATCCCGTCCTTATTCTCAAATATCCCGGTATTGGTAAGGAAAATAGGATAGAACTTTATATGTTTATATGATATGTTATGCTTATGTTATGTTATGTTATGTTTACATTATGAATAGTATATAGTCCTTGGTCGTATGACTTGTCTAGCTAGCAAGCCCCACAAATTTATGGGCATATGACTTGCTTGGCTACCAAGCCCCACAAATCTATGGGCCTATGACTTGCTTAGTTAAAAAGCCCCAAGAAGTATGATGGCCATTGTAGTTTTATAGAATATATGTTGTATAGTATATGTTTATGATATAGTTTTATGTATATGCTTATATGTGTTAGTTGATTTTCCTTGTTGGGCATTAGGCTCACTCCTTTATTTTTAATGTATGTAGGAAAATAGATATGGTGGGGGAAGGATTCTTGTTAGCTTGGTTTGTGTATTAAGGATGAGGGGATTCGATGGACTGTGTGACAATTTGAGGACGACGTTATCTTTTTAGTTTCTTTAAATTATGTTTTTATGTATTTTTCCGCATTTAGCTTTGTAAACAATTTCCTTTAGTTTAAAGTCATGTATTATTTTAAAACAATGGGATCCCATATCACTCATTTATGTATTTCAATATTTACTTTGGATTTTCTTAGTAAAGTTATGAATATTCTTTATGTATGTTTTATTTAAATATGTAGCTATGTCTAGTAGGTTTAATGGTCCAAAGTATTAGAATTAGTGGGTCATTACAATTGTTATCAGAGCAACGATTCATTCGCAAGAAGTTCTCCTTGATTCACACGCTCAAGCTCCGAATCTAACCGTCAATGTAAGTATTTATGTTATAGTTATTATGTTTATATGTATAGCTAACATTTTAGCCTTATGTTTTTAGTTAAGAATGAATGGAGCGTTAACTTATGAGGATATCCGAACCATTAAAGCCTTGAAAAGAATTAGAGAGCCAAGAAAGACCGTAGGAGTGCTAGAAAGAATCACTCGAAGATTACTCTTATTCCACAGGGAGATATGTTACCTCCAAGCAACTAAGCAAATCATGATGAGAGCTACAAAGCAATATGTTTTAGTGATTAGACTTTTTAAAGATTATCCTAGTGTAATTACAACTTTAGAAGATACTTGGGAGACTATAGATGATGAAGATGAATTATCGGTAGCTATGAGATATTATTTTCTCATACTTAGGTTCACTTCTAAGATGGAATTCCAATTCACAAATGAGCAAAAACATAGAATTTTTATGAATCTTCCTCGAGGGCATTTTGAGGCTCAAGATAATGATGACTATGAGGAGATAGATGATGATATGTTAGATGAAGGATCAGATGTAGAAGATCCCGATTTTTAGAATATATTAGTTTATTTATTTTATTTTCATTTATGATTGTATATAGTGAAAACCTTTTTCCAAATAAATAACATTGTTATTTTGATGACATGTATTAGTTTGATTTTCTTTTGCAATCAGAATAAATAATAAATTTAATAAATAATGACTAAGTTTGGTGAGGGTGGAGACAAATCAATGGATCGGGTTCCATATTGAGAGTTAGGGGGCCATAGTAGTGGGAACAATTTTACTGATCCCATCCCTATCTCAATATGGTAAACTTTGGAACAACGACGAGTTTCAGGCCTGAGAATTTAGTCATATAGGATGATTATAAACAGACTTAGAAAATAATAAAGATGACTTATTTTTCTAAGTATAGAAACACACCCTAATGATAAAGAAGACTTATATAATTTTTCATAAGAAATCATAATTAATAGGTCCGAGTTATGTTTGCTTAGATTAAGCTTTTGCCGTAGAGCCTGTTAGGGTAAGTTCTAACATGTTTTTCTCAACTGTTGCTCAAAAGGTCTGCTCAGACCAATGCCAATGCCTCCAACACCGCTCTTGAGAGTAATGAAGCCCCTCCAGTTCACAGAAGGGGAGTGCGTGCTACTGCCAACCGCCGCTGGTTGACAACATTGCAAAAATTGACAGAGTACGACAGCAAGTTGAAGAATTACAACAGCAATAGCGACAATAGGCTCAACCTCAGACTCAGCCTCCGCCTCCACCACAACCACAGGCGTAGCAAATGGCTCCAGCACCCCAACAAGTTGGTGCATATGGGGGATGGAAAATGGCGAACTATGCGCCATACGCAGTTCAGCACATGGAGCCAATTTACGAGCAGTTTCGTAAGAAACACACTCCGAACTTTGAAGGGACAACAGACCCCTTCGAGGCGGAAGAATGGCTCAGAAATTTGGAGCCAATCCTTGCGCACACGAACCTTGGCAATGCGGATCGCATATCCTGCATTTCGTCTCTGCTTAAGAAAGATGCTAGAATATGGTGGGACTTAGTTCAGCAGACTCACGATGTCGCCACCATGACTTGGACTACAATTCAGCAGTCATCACTTCAAGGGTCGAGGAGTTTGCTGGTCTGAAGCAAGGGAACTTTTCAGGAGCAAAATATGCACGGCAATTTGACCGATTAGCCAAGTATCCACCAGAAATGGTTCCAACAGACTTTCTGAGGGTAACCAAGTTCGTTAGAGGACTTCGACCAAATATTGAGCTAGGGGTTATGTTAGAAAACCCGAGAAATACTACCTATGTCGATGTTCTAGAAACAACAATAGAAGTAGAAAGGCTTCAGGCGAATGTTAGTAAAGAGGAGGCCAGTAAGCCTGAGCCTAAATAGCAGAGTCAACCTCAAAATGGTCGGAACAACAACCACAACAACAACAACAACAACAACAATCAGTCCAGCAACAATAATGGTCAAAAAAGAAAGCATCCTGACAACAAGCTGTCCGACAACGTTAAAAGGGCACGGACGAACAATGGATGTAAGAGGCCGGTAATCTGCTAAGTGCCGAAAGAAACATCCTGGTGAGTGTCGTGCAAATACCAAGGGATGCTACAATTATGGTCAGGAAGGACATCAGAAGAGAGAATGCCCTCAGCTCAAGCTAGAGGGAAAAAGGGAAGACAAGATGGTTCTTGCCAGGGTATTTGCCTTAACCCAGGGAGAAGCTGACGCTAGTAATAAAGTAGTTACAGGTCAGAATCCTATCCTCAATAATAAATGTTTTGTATTATTTTATTCGGGAGCCACTCGCTCGTATATCTCATTAGGAATGATAGATAAATTAGACAAACCTTGGGAAAGATTTAGGACTAGGTTTGTAATAGAGTTGCCTTCGGGTGAAATAGTTCTATCATCACAGATAGTACGAGGCATACCAATCAAAATTGAGGATGTAGAACTAGAAGGAGACCTGATAGAACTGGAGATCAAAGACTTCGACATGATACTAGGCATGGACTGGCTAGTAAGGCATGGCGCAACCATCGACTACAAATGCAAGAAAGTGATGTTCGAGACTCCTGACGGCCAGAGACAGTGCTTTATGGGACAAATTTCAGGACTACACACACTGCTTATATCGTCTCTCAAAGCTCAAAGAATGATAGAAAAAGGATGTGAAGCATTCTTAGCCAGTGTCACGAATGTGGTAAGGGAAACACCCCTAAAGTTTGGAGACGTACACATTGTAAAGGGATTTCCAGAAGTATTTCCTGACGACTTACCAGGGCTACTGCCAACTCGGGAAATTGACTTCACAATCGAATTAGTACTGGGCACCAAGCCTATCTCCAAGGCACCATACCGAATGGCACCTAGCGAACTCAAGGAGTTAAAGACGCAGCTACAAGAACTCTTAGACTTGGGTTTCATTAGACCGAGCCATTCGTCATGGGGAGAACTAGTTCTATTTGTGAACAAAAAGGACGGAGGCATTCAGATGTGCATAGATTACCGCGTGCTGAATAAGGTGACGATTAAGGATAAGTACCCGTTACCCTGGATGGGAGACTTGTTTGATCAACTCTGAGGTGCGACCATGTTCTCAAAGATTGATTTACGGTCCAGGTACCATCAGCTCAAGGTACAAGAAGAGGATATTCCCAACACAGCTTTTTAGAACTCGTTATGGGCATTACGAGTATTTAGTTATGTCTTTCCGTCTTACCAATGCTCCAGCTGCGTTTATGGATTGAATGAATAGGGTCTTTAAGGACTACTTGGATAAATTTGTCATAGTATTCATTGACGATATCTTGGTTTACTGAAAGGAAGAATTTGAGCACGAGAAACATTTAAGGTTGATCTTGTTACGCCAAGGAGCATCAACTTTACACCAAGTTCAAGAACTGCGAATTTTGGCTTTCGCAAGTAGCATTCCTCCGGCACATTGTATCCAATGACGGAGTTGCAGTAGACCCATCTAATGTAGAGGCTGTGAAGGATTGACCAAGACCAAAGAACGCATCAGAGGTAAGAAGCGTTCTGGGATTAGCAAGTTCTTTTCGGAGGTTTGTTGAGGGCTTTTCTAAGATAGCCACTCCGCTTACCAACTTGACCTGGAAACAGCAAAGGTTCAACTGGACTAATAAGTGTGAATAGAGTTTCCAGTTGCTTAAGGATAAGCTATGCTCAGCACTAGTACTTTGTGTACCGACACCCAACGACAAGTTTGTAGTCTACTGTGATGCGTCGAAGCAAGGGCTGGGTTGTGTGCTGAAGCAGAACGACAAGGTGATAGCCTATGCCTCAAGGCAGCTGAAGGAATACGAGCAACGCTATCCAATACACGATATGGAGTTGGCAACGTTGGTCTTTGCGTTAAAAATCTGGCACCACTATCTTTATGGAGAACGGTGTGAGATTTATACGGACCACAAAAGCTCAAAGTATTTCTTCACTCAGAAGGAGCTTAACATTAGGCAGCGCAGGTGGTTAGAACTAGTGAAGGATTATGACTGTGAAATCCTATACCACCCAAGAAAGGAAAGCGTAATTATTGATGCGCTAAGTAGGAAGAGTTATGGAAGTCTAGCAGTGTTAGTTGGAATAGAAAAGCCGCTACAGCAGAAGCTGATTAGTGCAGGTAAGCTGGCTGTCTTGTCTATCCAGTCAAGTCTGTTAGAAGAAATATAGATTGGGCAAGGGCATGATGACACAATAGTAGCACATATGGATGCAGTTAAAGAAGGTAAGGCCACAGATTTCTCAATATCAGGACAAGGGTTATTGAGATACAAGGATCGAATATGCGTGCCAAATGATCAAATGATTAAGATGAAGATTTTAGAAGAAGCGCACAATACCCCATACTCAGTTTTCCCAGGGCCGACGAAGATGACTCACAGCATTAAGGAAATATATTGGTGGCCAGAAATGAAGAAAGATATAGAAGAATTTGTGTCTAAATGTTTAGTATGCCAGCAAGTGAAAGTAGAACATTAGTAGCTAGCAGGCTTATTGCAACCACTTAGCATTCCAGAATGGAAATGGGATGATATAGCCATGGATTTCGTGACGGGTTTTCCACGAACAAATAAGCAGCATGATTCAGCTTGGATAGTAATAGATAGATTAACCAAGTCAGTTCATTTCCTGCCTGTTAAGACTTCATATATATAGCATATCAATACGCAGACATTTATGTCCAAGAAATAGTACGACTGCATGGAATCCCTAAGATAATAGTATTCGATAGAGGATCAGTGTTTACATAAAGATTTGGGGAAGTTTGTAGCAAGCCATGGGTTCCAAGTTAAGTCTTAGTACGGAATTTCATCCTCAAAGAGACGTTCAGTCCGAGCGTACCATACGTATTTTAGAAGATATGTTGCGCGCTTGTGTACTTGATTTCAGAGGGTCATGGAGTAAGTATTTTCCACTGATAGAATTCTCCTACAAAAATAGCTACCAGTCAATGATCAGGATGGCGCCTTATGAGTTACTTTATGGAAGAAGGTGTCGATTGCCATTACATTGGGACGAGGTAGGAGAAAGGCAGCTTCTTGGTCCTGAAGCTGTTAGAAAAGCTCAGAAAGCGGTAGTGTTGATTAGAAAACGTATGCTCGCTGCTCAAAGTCGTCAGAAAAGTTATGCGGATGCCAGGCATCGTGATGTCGAATTCAAGGTCGGAGATCAAGTCTTCCTAAAGATATCTCCTAATAAAGGTGTGAAGCAGTTTCGGAAGAAATGCAAGCTTAGTCCCTGATTTATAGGTCCTTTTGAGATATTGGACAAAGTGGGAGCAGTTGCATATAGATTAGCCCTACCACCAGTTCTAGCAGATAGCCACAATGTGTTCCACATATCGATGCTGCATAAATATGTGTCATGCCCATCTCACGTCCTCAAGTACAATACGATAGCACTCCAGAAAGACTTGAGTTACGAGGAACGACCGGTTAGCATCCTAGATAAAGGGATGAAGGATTTATGGTCTAAGAGTATTCCGATAGTCAAGGTCCTATGGAGTAATAGTTCTGAACAAGAGGCAACGTGGGATTTGGAGGAGGACATGTTAGCCCGGTATCTAGAATAGTTTGGTAAGTAAATTTGGAGGACGAAATTCTTTTGTGTAGGGGAAAATTGTAGAGTCCCTGAACTTTACTTAGCTATTAGTAGTAGTAGTAGTAGTAGCTAGTAGTAGTTATAGTATGATAGTTACTGTGGTTTTTGGTTCAAGCCGGAACTTAGTTGAACACTCGTAGCAACACTTACAGATTTTATAATTTAACCTATAGTTTTAGAATATTAATTATAACTTAAGGATTGATTAATATAGCTTGTGGATGCCAAAAATCCACCAAGAAAAAAATCCCCAGTAAATGGTTAAAATACGCACTTAGTCACATTATCAGGCTCAGACCTGTAAGTCTTGTGAAACCGGGAGATTATCCCAAGGGAAGAATTACCTTGTGGGCTGTGAAGTATGGCCTTGCTAGGCTAGGAGGCCAAGCTACGGGTCGCAAGGGGCTAGGCGCATCAAGGGCCTCGCGCCATGCACCCCCCAACCACGCATAAGGGTCTCACTATGCGAGGCTACCCTTCCCCCGCATGCGCCTGCCAAGGACACAAGGGTCTCACTATGCGAGGCTACCCTTCCCCCGCATGCGCCTGCCAAGGCCAGAAGGGTCCCACTATGCGAGGCTGCCCTTCCCCCGCATGCGAGGCTACCCTTCCCCCGCATGCGCTTGCCAAGGCCACAAGGGTCTCTCTATGCGAGGCTGCCCTTCCCCCGCATGCGAGGCTACCCTTCCCCCGCATGCGCCTACCAAGGCCACAAGGGTCCCACTATGCGAGGCTGCCCTTCCCCCGCATGCAAGGCTACCCTTCCCCCGCATGCGCCTGCCAAGGCCACAAGGGTCTCACTATGCGAGGCTGCCCTTCCCCCGCATGCGCGGCTACCCTTCCCCCGCATGCGCCTGCCAAGGCCACAAGGGTCCCACTATGCGAGGTTGCCCTTCCCTCGCATGCGAGGCTACCCTTCCCCCGCATGCGCCTGCCAAGGCCACAAGGGTCTAACTATGCGAGGCTGCCCTTCCCCCGCATGCGAGGCTACCCTTCCCCTGCATGCGCCTGCGAAGGCCACAAGGGTCTCACTATGCGAGGCTGCCCTCACCCGCGCGCCTCGCGACCCAGATGCGCGCCAATGCCTCGCACAGCAAGACACACCTCACCACGCTCGTGTGCGTCTCGCGAGGTATGACCACACTAAGGAGCCTCGTACCACCATCGTCTTGTGGCCCTCATGCAACCCCATCACGCCTTGTGAGACCCATGTCCGAGCCTCGTGAATGCCCGGGTCATACATGGGTACTCACTTAGGCACCAAGGGTATTGCCTTGTGAGACCCATCCCCAAGCCTCGTACATGCCTATTTCCAGGCCTCCTACCTGGAGGTAAGGACAGGATAAAAGAAGTATGGATCGACACTTACTAAAATATAAAGAAACCTAGAGAAGATATTTAGGTAAAGGGGACCACTATGGACGAGATAAATGTACAAGCACGGGATGTACAACCCTGAAAAAGGGCAAAGGCATGACTCTGACATCTGTGTTCTACAAGTAGTGGAGGTACGGATTTTACAGAGAGTGGAAGCACTACATGCATACCTCTGACTATGTACCAGGCTGACACCATAACCTTCTGCTCCACCACGACCTGTGCCACTACCATGACAATGTACCTCTGTACAATCTTGTCCCCTGGGACCACAATGTATGGGGAGCCATTAGAGCTCCAGTATAAATAGGTCATCACCCCTCTAGAAAAGGGGTTGGAAAATTGATTGTATGCTAAGGCTGTTAAATAATATACAGTTTCGAATCCATTGCAGTTCTACACATTTACTCTTTCAAGTTTTCTCCATCTTCTTCTGAGATACATTTGACAATATAGTCTTAGTTTTCTAACCTTATATCGTTGACGAGATTTCACCGTCAACATAGCTGATTATAAAGATATAATTTATTATACTATAAGGTTTATATAGAATTAATAAGATCATGACACTTGTCACAATCTTGTTTATTTGAGGATTTAAGCATTTTAAGTGGATAATTCAAAAATAGAAGTTTCTAGAAGCTCTAGACCCTTCCAAAACCTGCTGGAATCTCGTATTACTCAATCAAACCAGATTAAGCAATTCAAATTATGCTAAAAAAGTGCAATTACGTGTTTAATATATTCACGTATTTTGATATATCGTAGCATAGGGGACGATATATCCCCGATGGAAGATACGAAAAACACGTCGATTTTGCACGAACAATCGAACCAGCCTCAAGATTATTGGGAGAGGCAATATATCCCCTATAGGGGGTGATATATTGGCCCCACCTATGTACTTTTGAAAGTTCAGTTTTTAAATTTTAAAAATTGCCTTAACCTCTTGACTAGCCTCTGAACGTTTTGGACCGAGTCTTAAGCATCTGTTGAACGAATATTCAAATATTTTTCAATTAATATTCATTATTTTATTCAAGCTAAAAGGAGGTAGTTTCACTCCTTGAACTCTATAAATAGGTACTAGTACCCAGCCATTTTGCTCATTCTTCAAGCTGTGTTCAGAGCCTTCAAGCTACTAGGTTTACTATAGAGTGATAAACACTTGGGGTGGGTTAAAAGCTTTATCATGTTAAGCTTTATAAACACTTGGGATGTTAGATATAGAGTGTGTTTTCAATATCGAGGTGTAGTTCGGTTGTAGTACATCTAAAGGTATTCCTATTCTTAAGTTCATTTCAGTTCAATTCTTTAGTTTTCATTCATATCCTAACTCATTGTTTTCAATTCTTGGTTAGGTATTTAAGTTCTTTGAACTTAAGGTTTCTTTTCGGTAAGCTTCTTCTTGGTGGTTTAGTTCTCTTCTTTATCATCTCTTATCTTTAGAAATAATCACCATTCTTATTGTTGGTTTTAGGAGTGTTCAAAATCCCGTCCTTGTTCTCAAATATCCCGGTATTGGTAAGGAAAATAAGATAGAATTTTATATGTTTATATGATATGTTATGCTTATGCTTATGTTATGTTATTTTATGTTATGTTATGTTATGTTTACATTATGAATAGTATATAGTCCTTGGGCATATGACTTGTCTAGCTAGCAAGCCCCACAAATTTATGGCCATATGTATTTTTTTATTCTCTTTAAATTATGTTCTTATGTATTTTTCCGCATTTAGCTTTGTACACAATTTCCTTTAGTTTAAATTTATGTATTATTTAAAAAAAATGGGATCCCATATCAATTATTTAGGTATTTCAATATTTACTTTGGAGTTTTTTTAATAAAGTTATGAATATTCCTTATGTATGTTTTATTTAAATACATACTATGTCTAGTACTTTTAATGGTCCAAAGTATTAGAATTACTGGGTCATTACAGATAGATGATCCACTCACTGAGCGAGGAGGAGGCTCGGAAGCATTAGATGAAGGATGCCTGGAATTGCTTTGACTAGTGGGGGCGTGAGGGAGACTGTCAAACTTATCATATTATGGCAGAACAAAGCGCCCTTGAACAGACTGTGGACCGTGAGAATGAGAAGCCAGGCCGCGGTCCATAGGAGCAGAAGAAGGGAATCCCCTGGAGGTTGGAGATAGCCAACCTAGACGCTTTGATTCGGGAGAAGTCTCCTCAAGCACCCATTCAACATCAACCTCGTCTAAGTGAGGTTCCACCAGAGTTGCCTTCTTCTTTCACTCAAAGGTGTGCCATAGCAGTTCGGGCTTCGAAACCCTGGATAGACCATAGTAATTGAGGTTGGCCATAGTAAATAGATGGGCAGCCATTTTCGTTGCAGAGTCTACATCAAGGAAGACATCTACCGATGCTGCCTCAGACTCAAGAATGTCGGGGATACTGAAACTCTCTCAACAATCAACCCAATTATCAATATGAGTATGAGTTCCACAATTGCAAACTCAATATAAAATGAGAGACTTGAAGTGCTTACTTGGAGATGAGAAGAAATGTTTGCGGACAGAAAGGGGACCTTTCACAAAGAAAAAGTCATGCCTCCATGAACTCGGGTTAGAAACGGCTTCTTCTATCAAAGAGACCTATGAGTTGGTTGTCTATAAAAAGTAGAAGCCCTTAGATTTAGGAGTGGGCATGAGATTGTACATGAAGTGCACCTCCTGGGCCGTGGGAGCATGACCGTTAAGCTTCTTGAACGCCATATAAAGGCAGCTTAAGATCAACCAGCTGTTGGGTGCCAGCTGAAGTGGAGCAAGGTCGAAATGATTCAAGATCATGATGAAGAATGGGTGTAGGGGAATGGTCCCACTCGCCTTCAAAATATGTTCGCTCATAGCGACGTAGCCCTAGGGGGATTATCAGCCTGACATTTATTGGATGGTACATATAGCTTGTACTCCTTACTAATGTGGTATTTCTCGGACAACTCTAACAGCCTGATTTCCAATAAAGGGCTGGAGTCCGGTTTCTTGGGAGTAACTTGTCGTCTCATTCTCTTTGTCATGTCTACAAAACAAAAGGAAAAAGGTGAGGTCAAAATAGAGCACTTTACCCTCCATTTTCTCCTTTTTGCGTGAGTTATCCATCGAGACATTGAGTGTGGAAGCATCAAACATGGGTGGACTAAGGACAAGGGTTGAGGGGATCCAGGGGTGACCTCGGGGCTACTATAGGGAGAACATGGGGCTGAGGGTTCAGGAGATAGGTTTCCCTCCATGAACTCCAGCTCCATTTGTAGGTCAAGAAGGCTTACTCTAAGGCTTGCAATGTGATCATGAAGATCAAAGGAGAAAGGGACTCCATCACCCCTCAAAGTCGAGTCTATCTCCCTCTCCACCACCCAGATTTTATGCCTAAGATCAGCCATGCTTTGAAAGTGACATATGCGGGCCCTCCTCAAGGTGTCATAGTTTTGGTAAGGGTTGTTTTCGGGGGACCCCGAGTCTGAGGACAAGTCTACAAACTCGACCCCCGGAGGAACACTAGAAGACACCTCACATGACATAAGGTCGTGTCTCATTGGTGATATGGGTGCTAGTGTATGTGGAAAGTGTACTACAAAACACAAAGGAATAAGCTCAAAACCTATAGACACAAGTGCTCGAAACAACCAAATATGCGGTGCAAGGGAGGGTATATGTGCCAACGGGTGCATATACGTAAATTAGCACATGAGGAGCTCCGGTCGAGACAACCCTTCCAAAGTAACTCTAATTTAGACCAATTAAGCACAAGAAAGGGTGACGGCATACCTTGAGCAGGTAAAGTCGTGCACCATCGCAGCTACAAAAATACCAGGGGTCGAAAGTACACACATACAAAAAGAAAGGAGATAGATGTTTTAGTCTCCTAGCACATTTACAGATATTTATGTATAAACAAAAGAAAGACAAAGTGCACTTCTGAGGAATGGAACCACTCACCTCTTGGAAGCTTTGACGACAAAACCACCACCATGCTAAGAGGAGTAAGTGTAGAAATTATCCTTGAGAAGAAGACCTATTTATAGGAGGCTCAAACTCATCCTAGCCATTGAATTCAATATTGGATCTATGGAAATGAATGAAGCCAAAAAACCCACATTGGGATCTGCAAAGCCAAATGATAGGTTCACATTTACTCTAAAGGAATCATGAGGATCACCATCCCAAAGTGTGTTACATCACACTACCAAGGCAAAGTAACACACTAACACCATAAGGGGCTTGAAGGAATTATACCAAAAAGTCTACCAGAGCAACTAAAGGCCCACCCATAGACTGGGGGGCAAGTGTGAATACCAAAGTTTTGATTGAACAAGGCCCCTGCCTCATGACCCTCAAAATATAGGTTTGGGATGGAAATAGTCTCGCCCATGGGCCCTTGCGTCTCGCGCCAAGGGGCCGCAGACACCGTCTAGCCCACACACCCTTGCTTCTCACGCCAAGGGTCTCGCGGACACTGTCTTTCCCACACTCCATTGCATTTCGGGCCAAGGGTCTCGCGGACACTATCATGCCCACACGCCATTGTGTCTTGCGCCAAGGTCCTCACAGATACCGTCTCGCCCACACGCCCTTGTGTCGACACCGTCTTGCACCATGGCCTTTGCCTTGCGTCAAGGGCCTCACCCTCATGCCCTTACATCTCGCGAGGCTTTCGTTTTCCATTTTCCTTGGGGTCATAACTTCCATAAGGACCCGAAAAGACTTGAACATATAAAGGGTAAGAGAATAGGATGAATTGTGAGGATGAAAATCCGCGCATGACCGGAAGAGCACGTACGTGTGAGGAATGCACAGACAAGTGGTGAACCTTGTCTACTCCAGGTACGAAATACGTACAGAGGTACGGCCCTGAAAACCCCAGATGAAAGACCCTAACTCCATGCCAAAAAAGTAGTGGTCGTACGCGCAAAGTCCCTGATGTGGTCCTTCCCAGCCAGCTTCTGATATTGGTACTGAACGTATAGTGGAGGTAAAACCAGGTACTAGAATTAAGGTGCACCCACAGACCCTTGGCGTGTACTAGAGCTGACCACCATGATCCTGACATCACTACCATCTGTAGGCTGCATATGGAGGGTTGTATCCCCAGGGGCCACCATGTACAGTGAGCCAATAGTGCTCTACTATAAATATGGCCTCCCTTTACCTTAGAAGGGGGTTGAATTTTTGGAGAATTTTGTAACCAATTATTGCTAATGAAAACAGATATTCCACATTCTCTCTATTTTCACAATATAATTCTAGCATTTACACTTGGTGTTCTTGAAATTATAAGGAAGTTTGTTTAAAGTTTAGTCAGTTTAAGTTCACTTGTTTTACAACTCATAAAGATCTTGATCTGTAACGCCCTGGATAACCAAGACCGTTACACTGTGTGTTTAAAATAGTGCAAGACTTGCTAATCAAGTCATTTAAACAAAATGTGAATCCAACGTCATCAACGGATTAGGAATAAAAGATTTTGGTCACAAATAGGCTATTTTCATTAAAAATGACAGTGTAATACATGGAAACTCAAAATAGGGTTTAGATGACTTAGTTACATCAAATTCCAAAGGTTATTAATAATTCAAGCCACTCTAATGGAAAAATACACATTTTAGGTTTCCGTCCCTGTACAATTCCTCGACTGTGGCGGCCGAGCAGCTGACATTGTACACCTCGCCCCCAGAGCTCTCTAAATCATGGTTGACTCAACATACCCTTGCCTTTACCTGCACCACATAGCACCCGTGAGCCAAGGCCCAGCAAGAAAGCATGATATCATAGTAAGATCAACATCAATAACGAAATATTCCAAAACACATAACCAGGAATTCGGCAATTCATAACATTTATCCAATCAGTGATAACACTCAACAAATTAATAATTTGTCATACAGACAGTCAACAAATCATATCCATAACACAATGTTCACATTCATAATCAATAGTTTATCACATCTATCAAGTAATATTCAGGGTCGGCTCCCTTAGGTCGCACCCTTTATTTAACCCAATGTCTTCGGCTCACTTAGGCCACCCCCAGTGTTATACCCATTGACTCTGGCCAGCTTAACCGAGCTCATTGATAAATAAGCTGCCTTAGCTACCAGTGGCTGAGCCGCGCCCTGTGCGCAAATATTGATTCTGACACCCTTAGGCCGGTTATCACATGTCCCATGGCATAATACCATCTCATGACATGATATACAAATATAGGGAGCTCTTAGTCCCATCATGTTCTCATGGTTAATCACATTCACATAACAATGCATAGAAACCTAGGGAACACTTAGTCCCAACCTAACCACATAATCAGGTGCAGCTTTCTTACCTTTAGATTTCGCTAGCTCGTTCAATTGATCCTTAAGCACGATCTCGTCTAAACCTTAGCACGCACCTAGTCACATCCATAGATCAAAATCACCACCAAACTTCATATCCAAAACCTAGCCTCGGGACCAATCTCGAGCCCCCAGGAAGCCCTAATTCCACCAAACGGGGTGGTGGAATCAAACCCCGAGCCTCCGGGCAAAAACCCTAAGGACAAACTCAAAAACCCCTTTCTGGAGATAGGGTAGTGCTACAGTGCTCTAAGGAGGGCGCTATAGCGCTACAAACAGAACCAAAACGCCCAGAAAGCCCAAGCCTAGCGCTGTAGCACCCAAAGGCTAGCGCTACAGCGCAAGTCACAGACCAGCAACACTCTGTTTCCCTTCTTCGATTTTCCTCGAACCAAAACCCCTTGGAACCCTTCCAACCCTCAACCACACACCAAATTGAATCTACCATCACCTATATCTCACCCCATACAACTCAATAACACAAGAATTAACAACATGCATCATCAAACTAGAAAAATAAACAGTGAACCCAAGAATTGAAAGATTCAACCAGAAACTCAGAAACTTAGAACATCAAAGCCAGAACTTGTTACCTTCTATGGAGGATTTTGACCTTAAGTTAACCGTAGCATCCAACCAGCCTTAAGCCCTTCTACTCCTCAAGTTCATATCCCTTTATTCCATTCAAAACTCAAACTTAGAAACCATCTCATTAAAACTCAGAAAAACACATCAGGAAACCTTGAAACTTACCTCAATTGACTGGCAAAACCCTGCTAGTTCTTCTAGCTTCACCAAGTTCTTTAGCCCTAAGCTCCATCCTGAGCTTGCTCTGGAATTCCAGCTCCAAAACTCACAAAGAATGGTGAAGAGATGACCCAGCCGAAAGAGAGAGAGAGTAGTAGCTCTAAGTGTTTTGTTTTTCTCTCCTTCCTTCTTCTTTTCTTTTCCTTAAGCTTCTGAGTCTATCTACAACTTCCATTAAAGGTATAAAGCAGAATATAACCTATCCTTTAGTAAGAAAAATGACCACCTTGCCCTCCCAATAATAGCTAAACCTTTAAATCACTCTAGGGGCATTTTGGTCTTTACCCCCAATTCCCGCTAATTCCTTTAGAGTCTTTAATATTTAATGCTTACTTTCTAATACCCAACTAATCACCAATTATATTTCTCAATATCAAATCGTCTCCAATATATTCTCCAAATTCCCAGATACATCCCCAGGCTCACCCCGAGCCGGGTATAAATCCCCGCTGTGACTTTCCCGCTAAACCGCTTGTTAGGATCGCATCGAGTCACAAGCTGCAAACATATCCACATAATAATGTGGTCTCTACATTAGCATACCAATATACACACAAGTATGCAATTACGCTCTCAATGAGCCAAATTACCAAAATACCCTCACAACAGAGTATATAACCCCATTCATGCCTTTATCATCATATAATAATATGACCCACATAATCATGCATATAATCATATAATAGCACAATAAATCAATTATGGCCCTCCTGGCCTCCTAATCACGGTCCTAAACCTTATTAGGAAATTTGGGTCGTTACAACTATCCCCTCCTTAAAGAAATTTCGTCCTCGAATTTTATCTGTACTGCCCGGAATAAAAATTCCGCACAACTGAATCCAGTTACTCCGGTCATTCCTTGACCTTACTATTTCTAGAACGTTACCTTAACTCAAAGTACAATCCTGTTCCTCAAAACTTTATTCTTCCTACCTCATAACTGAACTAGTCACTCCACATGGAATAACTCCATCTTTAACCGGAGATTCCTATCAATCAATACATGATTTTCTCCAACCCATGTCCTCAACATGGAGTACAAAATACACCGCGTACAGCTAACAGTGCCCGAAACTGTGATCAACTTAAAAACAACCTCTCTGATCCTTTTCCGGATCCAAACGGTCTTAATACTCTGGGGTCCAAATAGCTTTTCACCCCTTTATCCTTGGTGATATCCTAAGGAAGATACAATCTTCTACTTGGAACTCCATATTCCTATTTCCCAATTAAGTAAAGCTTTTCCATTTACTTTGAAGAGTGAGTTTCCATGCTCTAACCTTTTAATAATCTCAATGATCCCCTGAACTACCTCAGGATCCAAATACAACATCTCACTTATCCCATTCCAACGAATGGATGATATACATTCCTTATTATACTCCATCTTATCAAGTATTCTTCCAATAATTGGATAACTCCCTTTCTCTCTGATTTACCATCAGTCTAAAAATAACAAAATTCACCAGATTCCAATTATCTATTCATCGCCTTCCTTAATCCTCCCAAGACCTTAGAGTAAGATAAAGTCCTCATTCAATGAAATTAACCCTGAATTCCATGGAGGCTTACCATCCATCTCGCTTAGAGTTCTGAATACTGGTCAGCTGTATAAATTATCCTTACTAATAAAAGCAAGTTCTCCCCAGATGATGGTCCATAATTACCCAACCGTCTTGGCAGCCTCTCTGCGATGCCCATCACGATATTTCCTTATCTCTATTATAACATACTCAAAGGCTGCATGTAACGCCCTACTTCCTTAGAGTCGTTACTAAGTGAGTTTAAAAGCGTGCATTCCACTCGCTAATCGAGGTTTTAGGTCAAATAGTGTAATTAAGCCATAAACAGAGGAAAAACTTTTGAATAACTCAATTTCATTGAAAATCATAAAATTTTAACACTTGGGATCCCAAAATACAGTTTAGAAATATTTACAACATATAAATTGAACCAAGTCGACTAAACGAAAAATCTAGGTTTATTTACAACCATCTCCCAAAAGAAAAACCACTGGCTGTGGCAGCCAAGCAGGCCAAACATATACACACCGCCTCATGTCTGCTACACTCATGGTTGGTTGGCTTTCTCCTTGCCTTTACCTGCACCACAGAGCATCTATGAGCCGAAGCCTAGCAAGAAAACCCACAAACAGATAACATATGCAAATCATACACCAAGTATATAAATTGGCCATCATTAGGCTAAACACATACGGCCTCGCCATCCCAGGCGCTTTACCAGGCCTTGGGTTCGCGGTCCACACCGTGAGGATATCCTAGGTATCCTTTAGAGACTCGCCCTAGAAACTTGCACTCCACGTGCTCAACGCTACCCCCGAGTACATGGAACAACCGAAAGGGTTTGTTCTAAGGGGAAATGAACATAAGGTGTAAACTTGTTTAATCATTATATGGCTTAAAACAAGCACCAGAATAATGGCATGAGAAGTTTGACCAAACCATTATTTCTGAAGGCTTTAGACACAATAGTGCGGACAACTACATATACTCTAAGACCTGTGATGACTATGTCATCCTAGTGTGTTTATATGTTGACGACATGTTTATATTAAGCAATGACATGAAAGAAATAATAGAAAGGAATGGTTTCTAACTTCTAACTTCAAGATGAAGGACCTTGGAGAGGTTGATACCATAATAGGTATCAGAGTTAGAAGGAATGTAAATGGATATGCCTTAGTTCAAGCTCATTAAATTGAGGAAAAACTTGAAAAGTTTGGTCATCTTAATATGAAAGATGCAAACACACCTTCGATCTAAGTCTAATGCTTGAAAAGAATGATGGGAGGGCAATGGCTCAATGAGAGTATGTAAGTGTAATCGGTAGCTTGATGTATGTTGTACATTGTACTATAGTGGACATTGCATTTTCCATTAGTAAGCTAAGTTGGTTTACGAGAAACCCAAGTATCTTACATTGAAAGGTTTTTGAAAGAGTATTTGGATACCATGAAAGGACATAAGAGTTATGGCTCCATTATTCTAAGTTTCCTAATATACTTGAGGGATATTCCGAAAAAAGTGGGATATACAGTGTAGGAGATAATCTCTCCACAAAGTTGGTGGGGGTGTCGTTTGTTGGGGATCTAAGAAACAAACATTTATATGTCACTCAACCATGAAGTCCGATTTTGTAGCTCTAGCGACAACCAACAAAGAGGTTGAGTGGCTAAGAGATCTCATGTTGGAGATACCAAAAACCGTGGTTGATGTATCGAAAATTGTGATACATTGTGATAATCAAACCACTTTGATTAGAGCTTACAACAAGATATATATAGTGGGAAGTCTAGACATATGAGTCTAAGACATGAATATTTGATGGAGTTTAATGATAAGAGTATCATATCGATTTCATTTGTCAAATCTTGTGAGAACTTATCAAATCCGTTTACCAAACCTCTTGGGAGAGATTTGGTGAGTTCTACAAATAGAGGGATGGAGCTAAATCTCCTCAACAATTATATTCCCAAATGATGGCAACCCAACTCAAAACTTGTATATAACATGTGTAGAGTTCAATAGGTAAGAACAAGTCAATGATAAGGGAATAGTTTCAATATTAACAACTTAAAAGTCCCATCAAGGATGAGTTAATGTTGGTTTCTACTAGACATGCAGGTTAAACCATGACTTTTAATGAAATTCAGTTGAAGTGCAACAATAATCTCTAAAGGTAGCAAAGTTGCTATAAGAATTTCACTTATGTGAAGCTAGAGGTGTTGCCACCTCTCAAGTCATATGAGTTTTCTCTCCGGGATGTTCTTGACTTGATCAAGCACAAGACCGTAAAAGTGAAAACCATAAAAAGTGGGAAATACATGAGTAATCACAATGAGATGTGTGAGAAATTACATGTTTTTATCACTAAGAATGTTGGGTTCAATCTTTTAAGAGTACCTTAGCCTTTTGCTAAAAGCTTTGTAGGGTTTTCACTAAAATAATGTTAAAACCCAAAATATACTTTATTTTATGCACTAATATTGTTTGGATAGATGATTGAGGATGTATTTAACCAAGTGGGGGATTGTTATGATTGGTTAAATACATGGTGAAATTGGTTAGGCATGAAGAGGTGCAAAAACCATAACTATTTCACTAAAGTCAAAATGTAAGAGTTTACTTTAGGTATAGACATTTGTAAATTATCTTTATGGGTTCAAAGTGTTTCTTTGGAGTATATGAGAGTTCCCAAAATGTTTGGGAGCATTTGGGGATGTTTTGAGAAAATTTTTGGAGTGCCTAGTCAGAGGCATCAGCGTTGCATCACCTCCTAGAGGTGACACATCGCTCGCCTTTGAAAGAAGTACCCAGACAATGTGTCACCTGCCACTAGACAACACAGCGCATGGTACCAGGCGACATGTAGCCTGGGTTGTTCGTACAAATCCATACAGTTTTGTGTTTTGGCTCCAAAATTAACATTAAAATGCACTAATCTCAATAGTTGAGTCTAATAAGGTTCCTATACTATTTAAATGTTTCATTTGAGTTAATTGGTTACTTGATCACTAACCTCTCTCTCTTTCTTTCTAAAAGAGCCTCTTTCCCTCTCAAACATTCAAGATGACTAGTTTTCTCCAAGATCATTAAGAAAGCTTGACTTGTATGAAGATTCAAGGCATGTGAATCCCAATCTCATTCCATTGTTGTAGCTTTAAGAAATATCAAGGAGGAGGCTACGAATAGAGATTTTTGGATAACAAATCTTCATTTGTGTCAAGCATTGTTACATTTTGTCGTTCACATAAAACTATAGACTTGTGATTTTTTGTGTCAAGGTTCCTCATCAAAAAATGTGTATTCTTCACTTATTTATTTTTATTTATGAACTTTGTAATCTTCTTCCATTAAAGTTTAGATTAATCTTGGTTATTGCTTTGAGTTGTTATATACAAAATTAAGGTTGTTTCCTCTAACCCCCAACATCTTTATCTTATCATTGTATGTAGATGACATTCTTCTAGTTGGAAACAATACAAAGATGATTGTGGCTACTAAGAAAGGGTTGTCCTCAAATTTTGAGATGAAGGAAATCGATGAGACAAGTTATGTGCTTGGAGTTAAGATCCTTAGATATCGTTCAAGGTAATTCCTTGCTTTGTCTAAAGAGACTTATATTAGGAAAATTCTTGAGCATTTTCAGAAGCAAAATTGCAACCCTATTGTCACTACTATTTGAAAAGTTGAAACCTTAAGCCTAGAAATGGTTCCTAAGACATAAGAGGATAAAGATAAAATGGTCGTTGTTCCCTATGCCAATGCAATTGAAAGATTAGTGTATGCCATGATGTGTACACACCCATATATCTTCTATGTCATTAGGATAGTTAGTCAATTCCAATCAAATCTTGAGTTTACTCATTGGAAAAGAAAAAAAAGGATACTTCGATACCTCAAAGGGACAACTGATTACATGTTGTATTATCAAGCATCAAATTTGAGTTTAGTTGGTTATAGTGATGCTAACTAGAGGAGTGACTTAGACAAGCGAATATCAACATCTGGATATGATTTCTTGCTTAGTGATGGCGCCATATAATTGAGTAGCCAAATTTTTTTTTATAGAATTATCCACTATGGAGTTGGAGTACATTGCTTGTTCATCCCCAATTCAAGAAGGTGTTTGGTTAAGGAGGTTCCTAAAAGAGCTTTGCATTGGCGCACATTTTTCAAATCCTATCACTATATGTTGCGATAGTATGACTGCTCTTGGTTTAGCAAAGGACCCCCAGTATCATGGAAAAATAAAACACATTGACATTCGATACCGTTTCATTTGGGATATGGTTGTACAAAAGGAAGTGGTCTTGAAGCACATTTCTACTAGTCGCATGGTTGCAGATCATTTGATGAAACCAATTGCCCAAGAGGCATATCAACCTCACGTTAGGAGTCTAGGACTACGTAGTATGTGATAATTTTATTGTTATATATGTTCTAGTTGACTATTTTATCAGATATTTGTGTTTGAGATATTATTTATGGGAAATAAATTTCTTAATTCTAAATTTTATGATTACATGTTTATTTTTAGCACACATACATGAAAAACCATGATAAGGTATTCATAGTTGATGAGTATGAAAATAGGTAACGATTGTCTCTCTCACACAAGAAATGGCCTTTGGCACTTGCATATTGAGTAAAGATGAAATATTGAGTTTTTGGCACTGTGAAAGGGAGTTAGGCTCAACCTTGTTTAATATTGCCTTGAGCTGAGCAGAAATGAGATATTTAAAGATTGTCAATGGGTAAATAATTAGATCCCACTACCCATATTTAATCTCTTGGATAGCAAGATGAGAATCTTAATATGGCACTAAGATGAGTGAGGATATATAGAGTTTGGGTTAAGCGCTTGATAGAAACAAGACTAGATTATGTTAGGTGTTTGTATAAATAAAGAGAAGCATGGATTTTCAATTTTGGATGAGTACTCCACCATAGCATGTGTATCATACCCCAAGTGGAAGAATGAATCCCTACTCTCTACTATGGGAGACCATATAGATCATAATTTCATTCTTTGATCCTACACTTTTATTTTTGTGCCATATATCACTTTTAACTATATAATAAGGTGGATGTTTAATGAATTCGATCTAAAGGAACTTAGTTGGAAAAGCAATTAGAATAAAACTAAATGACATGAGGGCAAAGGGAAGAATATTTGCCAACAGATTGAAGTTTTGTGTTCATTGTCGATAAATTACATCGCTATTGGTAAAAACAATGTAGTTGTGAACTCAAGTACATGATTAAGGTCTGGGCAAGCTCATTAATATTACGAGAGGGATTGGAGAGGTATGATCTGATGTGGCCAAATAAGTCAGGGGCATAACGAGACGCTATGAGGGATGTTTTTGTAGGATATTGCATATTACAGGTTTTATTTTTTTGTTTTCATGTAATTTTCATATTACCAATCAAGCATGTAAATTTCTAGAATATGCTCCTGTGAAATTGATACAAAACAAAGTAAAGTAAAGAAACATACATGGCACAACGGAACTGAAACAACTCCTTCCTTCAATCTCTCTAAGCCTTGATTCCTTTTTGCAGCAGAGTACTATCAAGATATTGAACTAGATCAACAACACAATCTTCCTCACCAAGCTTTTGATTAACCTATAACTAATGTGGGTCGGTTCTCAACACATGAGGTAGAGATCTAGAAGAGAAGAAGAGAGTGAGTGGCCATAAAAGGAGTAGACTGTCATGGTTTTCACTTACCCAATGAACTAATTGAGATTAACATATGAAAATCTTAGATATCATATTCCTTATGTAGGAAACTTAATGAGCTTTATTTAAATTTAAATTAATTAAAAATAATAAACATAAAATAAATGCCTTGGGCTCCCACAAATGGACTTGGGCCCAATCTCTTTGTTTTGAATTTAAATCCCATTTGGGCCAAAATTCAAAACCTTTTTATTTATTTATCTTTTAATTAATTAATTAAATCCCCATTCAAATTAACTAATTATAATTTGAAACTTGATTTAATAATTTTATTTATATTGACACCAATTTATCAATATTAATAAATTTGCCCAAAGATTCTCTTTTATGATCTAAGTTTCATATCGCTGTAAAATTTTCCAAAATTGACCTAGTCAACTTTGAAAATCCTAATTGATAATTAAATCAATTAATTGAGACATTTTAGATGATTTACTCAAATGTTATGCAGGGACCATGGATCCATGAAATCAAGCTCCAATAAAGTTACCGTGAATTTATTTATGAATAATTTCACTACCTTATTAATTCCTGATGACTCCACTATAGACTCGAAATTGAAATCTTGAATTCATAGAACATATTTTCGAACTATTAATATATTATCCATTGTTATGACCATTATCCAATGTTAGTCTTGATTTTGTATTGTGTTGAATGGTTTTGGTACCACGTTGTTTTTTTGTTTGTTGCATATAGAGAGGCATAGAGATGATATTCAAATTGCATGGATGTGTTGTGATGGGAATGTGATACTGTATTGGTGATTTTAAGAGATGGGTAAGGTTATGGTGGAAATGACTTATCAGTTGGTTTGATAAAGTTGGTTATGACTGACTTTGGGATGATATTGATTATGGTTTGGTTAGCCAAGTGTGAGGCAATGATAGCTTGTAATGAAAGGATAGAAATTCTTGGGTTTGAGAGTGGGAGACCCTTGTGGTAGTTGGCACTGTGCATGGATTTTGTATGCTTATGACATCTGTATTTAGAGCTAGCGATCTATTGAAGGAGGATGCATAGAACTCTTAGCTAGTGTGGGGGATACCACATAGGTTGTACAAGTGGGATCATGACACACTGAATTAGTATGTGAATTTCTGGATGTGTTTCGAAGGGATTGTGAGGATTACATTTACACAAAGAGATAGAATGGTAATTAGATTGGTGCCAGAAAAGGAATCTGGCCTAGGGTACTGTATTGAATGTCTTAAGAAGAGCTGTAAGACCTAAAAGCTCAATTATTGAGTAAGATGGTATTCTCCAAGGTGGATCTTTGATCTAGTTATTACCAGCTAGAGATCAGGGAGAAGGATATGGAAAAGACTGTTTTTACATTAGATATGGGCACTGGGAGTGCCAAGTTATGTTCTGATGGATTAGATGAAAAAAATATTCAAAGATTATCTGAATTGGATTTGTGATTGTCTTGATCAATGGTATTATAGTATACTCTCGGTTGGAGAATTGCCAAGGTCAAGGAACGCCTTAGAGGGTAGGAGTTTTCTTGGGAGGGCAGGAGTTTCCTTGAATGGTTAGGATAGTACATGTGCTTTGAGAAAGAGTTCTGAGCCTTCTTACAGACCAGAACTAGTTCATAGGTTGTTATGACACCTCAGTGACAGGGAAAAGTGATTGCCTATGCATCATGTTGGTTAAAGGATCTAACCAGAACCAGAGTAGAGTGTCTGGTGGGCCAGGTGGCCAGCTATATACTTGAGTTTACTCTTTCAGAGAGGATTAAAGGAAAAACAATTAGGTGACCCATAGATGAAGATTGAGGGGAAAGTCTTAGCTGGATTAATTAAGGACTATGCAGTGTGAGGTATGGGTTTATTGTGTTATTAGAATCAGATTTGGATCCAATGGACACTGGGATTAAATGGGGGATTCTGGATGAATCTCATATTAGTCTTTTATTCTCTTCATCCAGGCATCATGAAAATGTAACAGAGTTTGAAAGCTTTATATTGACAGTCTGGGATGGAGAGGGACATAATGAAATATATGACATAGTTCTTAACCTATTAGCAGGTCAAGATAGAGTTTCAGAAACCAGTAAGGCTATTGTAGCCCTTGAGTATTCTATAATCAAAATAGGGAAAAATCGCGATAGGTTTCGCAGTGGGGCTGCCCAGGAGAGTGGGTTAGCGTGATTTGTATTGGGTCATTATGGACTAGTATTTATAGTGAGTTCACTTCTCTCACTAAGGACAAGTAACACAGCAGATCAGTATACAGTTCTCTAAGTGAGGGAGGTAGTACACCTTCATGACATTGAAGGTCTATCTTATCAAATGAAGACTTTATTATTACTTCCAGGTCTTGGGATGGTTAAGGAAGGCAATGAGTATATAGTTGAAACTTAGTGCAGTTCATTATCCTCAAACTGATGGTAAATTGGAGAGAGAGCTATTCAGTTATTGGAAGGGCACTCCATGAGATGGGTGAGATGATGATTTTGGATCCGAAGGTAGTTCAGGGGATCATTGAGATAATTAGAAAGTTAGAGCTTAGATGGTCACTTCTCAGAGTAAATGGAACAGTTTTGTTGAATTGAAAAGCAGAAACATAGAGTTCTAAGTAGAAGATTGTATCTTCCTTAAAGTATCACCATGGAAAGGGGTGAGGAGATAAGGGCATGTTGAGCCCTAGATTAGTATGATCATTTGAATCCTGGATAGGACTCGTCATGTTGACTTTGGATTGGCCTTATCTTTGGCACTATCAGCTCTATACAGTGTATTTTATATTTCCATGTTGAGGACATGGGTTAGAAGAGACTTATGTGTTGAGTTATGAGAATCTGAAGATTTAGGCTAAGTTATCCTATGAGGAGTAGTCAGTGCAGATCTTAACAGAAAGAACAAGGTTTTGAGAAGCAAAGCTATACCTTGGGTTAAGGTATAATACATAAACAGTGAGGTCGAGGGAGCGACCTAGGAACTGGAATCAATTATGCAGAATTTATATTCCGGGCATTTCCGATAAAAATTTCGAGGACGAAATTTCTGTATGGAGGGGATAGTTGTAATGACCCAAATTTCCTAATAAAGCTTAGGGCCTTAATTAGGAGGCCAGGAGGGCCATAATTGATTTATTATGCAATTAAATGATTATATGAATGTTTAGGTGTATTAAATATGCATCTGAACCCATTTCTGATTAATTGGGTGATTTTCATATTTTTTCCAATTCAGGCATATTTGATATATATGTGGCATGTGTGTGGTGCTTCATTGTTATTTGGTTATGCTAGGGTTACTCAGCACGAGATGATCGTAGGAGATAAGCTAGTGGGAAAGTCACAACGGGATTCATACTTGACTCGGAGTGAGACAAGGGGTATTTAGCACATTACCGAGATATTGGGTAAAGGGAATAAATATTTGATGATAAATTGGGAGTTAGTAAGATCAGGGGGAAATTCTGGAAGTTTTGACTATTTTATCCCCAGGGGCATTTTCGGGACCTCGAGCATTAGGATTTTCTTGAGGCTACTTAAGCTTAAAGTAACCTGTTAGAATCATAAAAGAACGTTCATAACGTTCTCTCTTCCTCAAAGTTCCATTTTGACACTCGATCTCATTTTCGAAAAAAACTTGAGTTCTAAGACTCGAATTCAAGTGAGGGTCGAGGCATATCGATTCTAGGGAAGATTAGAAGCTTATTAGCCAGAGGATTTAATTGGGAAATGGCATTATCGGAGGTAATTCTAGTTTTAAATTGTACATTTTTAATGTTTTTAAGCATGGATTGGATGTTGTGTTTTGATGAGTTTTTGGATGAATTGAAGCTTGGGTTTTATTGATATTGGGAGATTAGAATGTTTGGGAACTTTAATTTTGAGATTTGGATAGGTTGGGGTCTGATTTGGAGCTTTGAAGCTCGAAGAATACGAAGCTGAGAACCCATAATTCTTGGTTGGGCGCTGTAGCGCTAGAGTAGTAGAGCTACAACACTAGGAGCTCTGTTTGGGGCGGTTAGGTCTGTCTGTAGCACTATAGCGCCCAAAGGTAGCACTGTAGGGTTACACAGCATTCAGAATGAGGTTTTTTGGTACTTTTTAGGGTTTTAACCTGAGGGCTCGGAGGATGATTCGACCACCTTGTTTGGTGTAATTGAAGGTCCCGAGAGCGCAGGATTGGTCCTGGGATTGGGTTTTGGAACTTGATCTCATTAAAACATTGTTTATGGTTGTGACTAGGATATCACTAGGGGCTTGGAAGTAGGATCGTGCTTATGGCTCATTTATTGGTGACCTGTGCTTGGACCAGAGGTAAGAAAACTGCACCCAGTATGTGATGCATGGGAAACATGTGATTAGGGCATGAGATGAATATTGAATATGAGATTAATCAGAGCTTGAGTCTCTGTAATTGTGCATGATCATAATTATGATAGTGATTGTTAAGTAAGCATGCTGACTGCCCTACATTTGGATATTTGACATATGATATATACCTAGTTGCATAGCTTACATGTGTATGGCACTGACCTATGAGTCAGAAATCAGCATGAGCCATATGGTATTGGCTTAAGAGTCAAGAATGACACAGATGTGTTCAACACAAGCCAAAAAGATTAGATCTAATCAACATAAGCATTGAATGACTCATCATGAGCATTAATTCTTGACCGACAACGTGTTCGATGAAAACTAAAAGCGCTTGTCTAACCTAATGGCTAGCCACTTAGAGCCAGGGACAGAAGGCCCAGGTGACTACATCATCACATGGCTAAAGGTACGGAGCCCATGTTAGTGACTTACTCATCAATCACTCATCTGGTTTATGTTAGTGAGTTACTCATCAGTCACAGTCACTCATCTAATTTAAGTTAGTGACTTACTCATCAGTCACTCATCTGGCTTATGTTAGAGACTTACTCATCAGTCACTCATCATGTTTAACTTAGTGACTTACTCAACAGTCACTCATCTGATTAGGGCTATACGTCCCAGCAGGGTTATCAGAACCTCAAAGTGTTAAATCATTCATCTGATTAGGGCTACACGCCCCAGCAGGGTTATCAGAACCTCAAAGTGTTAAATCACTCATCTGATTAGGGCTACACACCCCAGCATGGTTATCAGAAGCTCAAAGTGTTAAATCACTCATCTAATTAGGGCTATACACCCCAGCATGGTTATCAGAACCTCAAAGTGTTAATTTCTCATCTGATTAGGATTGACTTGATAGTCATCCATTCAGGAGGGCAAGATCCCCCATCATTATTCGAACTTATTTGCATGCATGAATAGGGCTATTATTGCTAGGCATGCACAATATGATTTAGTAACATGTTATTACTGTTCATGAGCATATTGAGTTTTCTTGCAGAGCTTTGGTTCACGGGTGCTATGTGGTGCAGGTAAAGGCACAAAAAAGCTAGACCATCCTTGAGTTGGAGAGCTTAGGTGGCTATGTGTACATATGCGGCTGCTCGACCGCCATGGCTGAGGGTTTAAAGAGGAACTAGGGTTAAACCCTATTTTGCCGCTTAGGTCGGCTGGTTGTAAATATTTTATTGTAATTAACCTTTAAATTATATTTTTGGGATCCCAATGTATACAGTAAGCGTTTTAGTGAAACGTTGTTTCTTAACCAAAAATTGTAACCCGAAACTGCTAATCATACTTAGTTATACGATTATGGCCAAATGACTCGATTAGTCAGTTTAGCATTGTTTAAAATGCACACCGTAATGGTCCCTAGGTAGTAGGGCGTTACACATTTGATCATATCTACTTGGTCAACGCCTAATCAGTAAAAATCCAATGCATTGATATAATCTTAGGACTCGTTCTTTTGAACATATAATTTCAACTATAATGCACTGTGACTTATTCTCTATAATTGTAACTATTTATATGTTTTAGATTTTATAAATGTTTGTATTATTCCAATAATCATGTAATAAAATCACAGTACATGTCCGACATGGTTTTATAAGGGCATAAAACCCAACAGTTTTGTGCCGGTATTTTATAAGATTTGGTATATTACTCCCAACCTTTCTTTGCATGAGGCTTGGCGGTCGCACAATTCATTAGCCAGTATGAGCTGAACATCTAATGAGATGAAGATGAAAGATAAAAATACTACACACCTAGGATGTGCGAGTGGGAGATGTTGGACTTTGGGTCCATATTAATAACCCAATAATGGATTGCCCATCCAAGCTTGCCCCTTTGGGTGATCTGTTTGAATTTGAATTCACACTCACTAAGATATTAATGAATTAAATAAATGAATAATTAGGCATTATCATTATTTAATTAATTAAAAACAATATTTAACATTATTCAAGATAATTCTTCTTAGAGAATAATTCAATTTTTTCTTTTGAATTAAATTTAATTTTCTTAGAAATTTAATGTATATCTCTCATATTGTTGTTAGTCAAGGATATATGTAATATTCTAAACAGATTGAAAAAATTCTCTTAATGTGTTCTTGTCAGATTGCTTTTGGCAAATCCTAAATTGATGTAGATTCAAAAAATTTCATTTGAGAAAGATCAAGTGGATTTCTGATCGTGAAAATATGTATATACGCAAGTGAACGCAATCGATTCAAGTAATATATGATAAATAAAGTATCGTTCCCTCGAAGACTATCTTCCGAGTACCACTAATTGTTCTTTAAATTTCTATTTGGCAACTAAGAATTTGATTTTTGGATTTAATTTTAAATATGAAAATACTTTAAACAAGAAAACAACTAAGTAAAAGATTTAAATCACTATGAAAAATACCTAGGGTGTTAATTTCATAAACTTTTCATTTTACTAATTGTATTAATCAATTCTAGATTTCTTTCTTTCTATTCTAATAGTAGGTTAACATAAATCGATTCCCATTCTTTTTCAAGATTTAAGATCTCAGCCTAGATGCATGTTTTCTACATCTCTGTGATAAACTTAAGCATATAGAAGGCATTAAGCATGGAAACCTAATTACTACACAAGTCATACAGGTACTTTCGTCTAATATGAAACCTATGTCATATAATGATAGCATATTCAATTCTCATATTTCGAATTTTGAATCAAAATCATTAAATCAAGAAATTAATGATCAAGTATTTACTAGCATTAAACACACATTATATAGATTATAATAGAGAAGAAAAATAAAAAGAATATCATAATTCAATTAGATTGAAATCTAGGTGACTACTATAAACCCTAAAAAATTTTTTTTAGTTCATATCAGACATGACTAAATAAAAAAAATAATCATTCATAAACTTGAAGAAGAAATAAAAATATGAAACTGCAGAATTTTTGACGTATAAACAACAATTAGTCTCTAAAAACCGTAATTAAAAACTCACCTAATGACTTAATTAAATCCTAAAAAAAATTTATAGTAAAAAAATTGTTGATGGTGAAATCTCGTCAATGAAATTAGATCGGAAAACTCACAGGTAAGTATGGAGATATTTAGATAAGAATTTAGATGAACTTATGGAAGGATAAGCACAGATCAACAATGGAGTGAGCCTTTGTATATTGCTTAATAGCTTGAGTGTACAATGAATTTTCCAACCCCTTCTTCTGAGGGGTTAAGCTCTATTTATAACTGGGCTCTAACGGCCCCTTATACATGGTGTTCCCTTGGGACAAAATAGTACATGAGTACACTATCAGGGTAATATCACATATGGTAGTGGTATTGGAAGAGTGGTGGTCTACTCTAGTACATGTCAGGGTCTGCAAAAGTACTCCTATCTTGGTATCATATTATGCCTCCACTACTTGTCGGGTACGGACCTCATAAGCGTTCTGAGGGAATCCTGACCATCTACCATTATTGTACTGCCACTACCTATCTGGCGTGGACACCGTATCATCTGTACTCTAACTCTTCTTGATATGTAGGCTGATTCCGTATCTCTTCTGGCTTCATGTCGAATCATTGTGAGGCCCTTTCTGACCTTCCCCTACTGCATGCTCAAGAGGCCATTGGTGAGAGGCCCCTGGGTGCGTGGGGGCGTGTCATCTCAAGAGGTGCAAGTGGTACGAGCACCTGGAGCGCGGAGGCATGTCATCTTGCGATGAACTGGTGGTGCGAGGCACCTGGGTTCACAGAGGCGTGTCATCTCGCGAGGCGCAGGTGGTGCGAGGCGTATCATCTCACGAGGCATAGGTGGTGCGAGCCACCTAGGTGGATGGAGGCGTGTCATCTCACGATGCCCAGGTGGTACGAGACACCTGAGTGCGCGGAGGCGTGCATCCTCGCGAGGTGCAGGTGGTGCGAGGCTCCTGGGTGCACGGAGGCGTGCCTTCTCGCGAGGCGCAGGTGGTGTGAGGCGCCTAGTGCGTGGGGGCGTGCCATCTTGTGAGGCGCAGGTGGTGCAAGACACCTGGGTGCACAGAGGCATGCCATCTCGCGCAGGGCAGGTGGTGCAAGACACCTAGGTGCACAGAGGCGTGGCATCTCACGAGGCGCATGTGGTGCGAGACACCTGGGTGCATGGAGGCATGCCATCTCACGAGGCGCAGGTGGTGTGAGGCATCTGGGTGCACGGAGGCGTGCCATCTCGCGAGGCGCCTGGTGCGTGGGGGCGTGGCATCTGGCGAGGCGCAGGTGGTGCGAGACACCTGGGTGTGTGGAGGCATGCCATCTCGTGATGGGCAAGTGGTACGAGGCGCCTGGTGTGTGGCCCATCTCGCGAGGCCCAGGTGGTGTGAGACACCTGGGTGCGTGGAGGCGTGCCATTTCGTGAGGTGTAGGTAGCGCAAGGCACCTGGTGCGGTGGGGCGTGCCATCTTGCGAGGCGTAGGTGGTGTGAGATACCTGGGTGGGCAGAGGTGTGCCATCTCGCGAGGCGTAGGTGGTTCGAGACACCTGGGTGCGCAGAGGTGTGCCATCTCGCAAGGCGCAGGTGGCGCAGGGGCGAGACCACGAGAGCCTTGGTGTGTATGGTACGCAAGACGTCTTGGTATGTCTTGGGGGATGTGAGATGCTTGTCTCCTTGTGGGGTCGCGAGTCCAGGCGGTCGAGGCTAAGGCACCAACACGAGACCCAGGCGCAAGGCACTGGGTATGGCCGAGGCATTTTCACGAGACCTAGGTGCGAGGTGCTTTATGCCTTGTGTGAGGGTCTTGCGACGCGAGTGGGCCTTACAAGAGTTTGGACTTGATTGCTTGGGACTTTTTACCAGTGTGGAATCCTTGTGCCTTATTTTGCATAAAGTGACTTTGTGATGCCTAGGGTCTTGCAAATATGCGGCTTCTTGGTGGCATGTGATGACCTTCTGACTCTATAGCGTACTTGGCGCCTTCAGTGCCCCTTAGTATCCACACTTGCCCCCCAGTCTATAGGGAGGCCTTTAGGCATTCTTGTAGACTCTTCTCTTCCTTTTTATTTATCATTATTTTTTTTCTATTTATCATGCTTGAGGTCCTTTGGAGCCCACACGAAAGAGGGTTTGATAGGTCTCTCTTTGGTTCACCTTGATTGTGTCTATAAGGATATGTTGACCCCTTGGGTTCTAGTTATCCTTTTATATACTTTTGCGCGCGCTTATTATTTCTTGCAAGAAGTGTCCTTCTCGTCATTAGGCATAGTACTATTTTTGAGTTCACGGCTCCACCCGACCCCCCACCGAACCGATAAGGCAATTCAGCGAACCCCCTTAGGCTTTTGAGTTCATGCGGGTCGCGGCGCTCAAGAACAGCGCGTCGACACGGCACCGCGAACGAATATTTTCCGCACCTCTCTTGTGTTTTCCCCGAGCCAAAATCACCAGTATTTAATTTAAACATACACTATAGCAAGAATTAAGCCTCTACATCTCAATACTACACTCAGAGCATAATACTCATCTGAAAACCTTACCAAAACCCGCTAGGAACAAAGAATTCACTAAGAACTTTCAAAACATAAAAACTTTAAAAAAAATACTTATAACATAGCTTCAAATTACCTCTGACTGAGGTGACCCTAACTGTTTCCTTAAGCTTAGAAACTTCCAGCACCCTTCAACTTCAATCTCCTTAGAAAACATTGCCCCAAAATTCAGAGATTGGTGCTTCCCTCTTTAATATTCCCAAAGTCTCCCAAAGAGATTGAGAGAGAGAGAGAGAGCAACGTGAGAGAGGAAATAATCAGAGTGTTTGATACTTTCTGATGGTTTCTAACTGTTTCTTAAGGCTTCCTAAGTTATCCCTTAGCACCTAAAGGACCAAAGTTTCCCTAGATTACAACATGCTCTTTAACGGCCCCAAGGGCAATACCGTCATTTGCCACAGTTACAACTAATCCTCGAATAGTCCTATAAATTCCCAATTAATCCCAACATACCCAATTAGTCACCAAATACCTACCCGTTACCTGATAGATCCCAAACACTCACTAGGTTTCTCAAAATACCCCTAGGCAGATCCCGAGCTAGGTATTTAACCTTGTTGTGACTATTCTGCTAATCCTCTCATTAGGATTGCCTCAGACCACACATCTCAAATGAATCCCCATAACACTGGGGCCTCACTTATAATGCATGCATAATACAAATATACCCTCAACGGGTAATAAATTACAAATATGCCCCAATTTATAGAAATGGGCCCACATGCATATTTAATACACATAAACATGCATAACTATTCACATTTATCATATAAATCATTTATACCACATAATCCCACATACATTCAATTAATTCCACATATAAATCTGATTATTCCATGGCATAGTAATCAAGGCACACAACCTTAATAACAAATTTGGGACGTTACAACTCTGCCCTCCTTATTGAAATTTTGTCCTCAAAATTTATTCAAATGTCGCAAGATTCTAATCTCGCAAGTCTAACTATAACTTCAGAGTCAAGTCATTTACCTTGCTATTTCTTGTAACACCCTCACTAGAGTGACAATCTTATTGTATAAGACTTTATCTCTCCTATCCAAGATTTCCACTGACCTTTCCTTACACAATAAATTTGACTGAAATTCTAGGGTCTCTTAACCCAAGGTAGTACTCGACACCTATTTTCTTAGCATTGGCACCAGTAACACTTTATGAGCCTCTACCCATGATATGGTAAGGCTAATCTGTAGGCCTCTGGCCTAATCCTTATTAGGATCCCACAAGTCTAACCAATTTAGAGTCTAATCTCCTCTTTCTATCGCAAGCTATCTTATCTTTTTAGTCCATAACACTTGGAGAAGTGCAAGGTCCTGGTACATCTTCATGGTCTGGGATACCACTTCCCACCAAGTCCGGGCATCTTCCCGTAACACATATTTAGCACAAATCACCGTATCGTGACCAACCACCCCTATAAAGTTGAGGATGTAACTGATCATGCCCATCCATTGTTCAGATTTCAATGGATCTAGGCCTCCCTAAAAAATTAGAGGGTAATATACCTGAAATATTTCATATAATAATTCCCACCTGTTCTCAACCCTAGGATGAGCCAAAATTGGTGCCACTCCTGACATAACAAAGGAAGAGGCGTTCTCTAACAGAACCTGCTGTTTTAAACACCTGATCTTTTCCTCGTGCATCTACAATCTTGCTCGCATACCTATAAACACCAACTGCCAATTTTGAGGGGTAGGTGGAGGGCTTTGGCCTTGCTATAATTTCTAGCCTCAACATAAACACCACCAGGTCCTATTCACTACCTTGGGTACATAACCTCTGAGTTCATCTGCAGTCAATAACTTGACCCACTAGGCATGATGAGCACACCCAAAATCCTTGACACGGGAAAACCAAACAGCTCAACATTCACATATAACTGTAGTGCTAAAATACATGCCCATAAAGTTCATGAATTAACCAATAAGTCCTGCTCTTCCCAACCAAAATACCATGCTCTCTACTCTAGCATGCAGATAAAGCATTCATATATCAACTAAGTAGGCAAGCACATAATCATATCAACAGTAAAGGGCCACGCCCTATAATAATATCTCAAGCTTCCTAATTAGGTAGCCAGATAGGGCATTTACATACTATTTAAGTAGTTAAACACATAACCACATAAATAGTTATCAAACCCTTAGTGGAGTTTGTCTTTAGTGGCGAGTGTACATGCCCAGCATGTCTTCAGGAACCCTTAACCTTGGCACACTCTGATACCAAGCTGTAACGTCTACCTAATTAAGGACCATTACACTATATATTTCAAATAGTGCTACACTCTCTAAGCGAGTCATTTGGCCATAATCGTGTAACTAAACATTATTAATAGTTCAGTGTTAAATTTTTTGGACAAAAGGTATCACCGTTTCACTAAAATGTTTACTTCCATACATGGGATCCAAAACTAACACTTAATAGGGTTAATTACAATAAAAAAAGTTACAACCGGCCGACCTAAGGGGAAAAATAGGGTTTAATCCTAGTTCCATTGAGAAACCACAGTTGTGGTGATTAAGCAGCCACATATGTACACATCGTCACCCAAGCTCTCCAACTCATAGATGATTCAACTTCCTTTTCCCCTTACCTACACCACATAGCACCCATGAGCCAAGGCTCAACAAGAAAACTTAGTCATAATAAGCATGCCTAGCAGTAATAACCCTACCCATGCATGCATACCATTCATATAAATGATTACAACATCAAATGTGGCCAACTGCCCTAATTAAATGATTAATGAAGGAAACTGGGGCCCGTTGCCCAAAATACATGATTAATGAATTATATTGGGGCTTAGCGCCCTAAATATAGGATTAATGAATCATATTGGGGCTCAGAGCCCTAAATACATGATTAATGAATCATACTGGGGCTCAGTGCCCTAAATACATGATTAATCAATCATACTTGGGATCAATGCCCTAAATACATGATTAATGAATCATACTAGGGATCAACGCCCTAAATACAATCATATCAGGGCTCAACGCCCTAAATACATGATTAATGAATCATACAATGCCTTAGAACCCTAAATACATGATTAATGAATCATACTAGGGCTCAACGCCCTAGGATATGGGACTAATGAGTCACCCTGGGGCCCTTTGCCCTATCCTTTCTATAACCAGCCTTTGAGCTGGCCCAATGTACATGGTGCTGAGTTTTCCATTATCAATAGGTTGGACAAGCATATGATCCGCTCTTGATTAGGCGTAACCATATCGACCAGCGCTCAATGGGCTATTGCCTCCCTTGGCTTATAAGTCAATGCTTTCGACCAGTGCTGAGTGTGCTAATGTCGTTCTTGACTTATAAGCCAACTCCAAGGCCCAACCCTAGGATATGGGACTAATAAGTCACCCTGGGGACCATTGCCCTATCCTTTGTATAACCAGCCATGGAGCTAGCCCATCCTACCTAGCGCTGAGTTTTCCACAACCATTGGGTCGGACAAGCGTATGATGCGCTCCTAGTTTTCCTAACCAAAAACGACCAGCGCTCAGTGTTCTATTGCCGCCCTTGACTTATAAGTCAACACTTTTCAAGGAACGCTCAGCACTATTGTCGTCCTTAACTCATATGTTAAGTCTTTCTCAATCAGATAATGCCGATAGGCATTCATTATATAACAAATATCCAGATACATAGCATTCATCATGCTTAATCAATCAATCACAGACATAATCATAATCATGCACATTCTTAGGAGCCTGAGCCCTATTCATATCCCTGTTTAACAATCTGGGCCAAGCCATAATCAGATGTATCACATATTGGGTGCAATTTTCTTACCTTTAGTCCAATCACAAGTTAAGAATGAACGCCCCTTGAGCACAATCCTGGTTCCGAGCCCCTAGAGACAATCTAGTCACAACCATAATATAGAATCCCATCAATCATGAGCGAAGAAAGGCTCTCGGATAGAATCCTAACCTTCGGGACATCGAACTTTACTATTTTGGGTTGTAGGATTCATCTCGAGCCTTTAGGTTTGAGTTCCCGTCACTCAAAACCAAACATGGCCAAAAATTCCTATGCGGGTCACGACTTGACCCTGAGGGTCGTGGCGCGCCTGCTCCAAACAGAGCTCCTATGCCCTACGTTCACATGGGTTGCGACACCCCAAGAACATGGTCACGACACGACCCTACGGACTTAGAATTTCCCCTATTTTCCTAAGCCAATTTCATCCAAATTATTCCCAAAATCATAATTTAAACCCCCAAATATTATCAACACATTAACACCATCAAAACCCAAGCTTAACTCACTCAAATTGCCCAACAAATACAAAATTCAACTTAGAGTTTCAAAACTCAAAAACCACAAAAAATCAAAGCTTAAACCTTAAATTATAGCTTACCTCAATTGAAAATACAATTCAAGGCTGGCCCTTGATTAAATCCCCATCTCTAAATCCCTTCCAAGCTCACCAAAAGCAAGACTTTACTTCAAAATTCCTAGAACTTCTAGGCACACCAAGTGGAAGGGAAGGTAACGAGAGAGAAAGGGGAGAGAGCTGCTGTGTATTTCAATACTCTGTTTTCATTTTGAGGATTTCCTTTTGTTGAAGGAAATAGTGACTAAGTCACTACTTTTAGCTCAAAATGACCCATATGCCCTTTTGCTTAAGCCTTCCCTCTTATGCCCTCAAGGGTACTTTTGTCTTTTGTCACATATCTCGTTAATCATAATCAACGTCTCAAAATTCCCATTACACCAAAATTGTCACATAATTTCTAAATAATTTCCCATTACCCAATCAATCTCGGTAATGTACTAAGTTACAAAATTTTTCCTAGGCTGACCTTGAGCCTGATATTTGACCTCGTTGTGACTTTCCCGCTAACTTGCTCCATAGGATCGCCTCGTGACGAATAACCCAAATGAATCCATATAATAATGTGGTCTCACACATATATCACATATCTGCACATATACTCCAAATATACCCATAACAGGCCAAATTGTGAAAATTTCCCTTCTAATGAGAAATAAGCCCTAAGCCTTATTAGGAACTCTGGGTCGTTACAATAATGCTTAAGGAATCTTTCATACAATAATTCCCATCTGTTTCCATCCTTAGGCTGAGCCGATACTAGTGCCATTATTGTCAAAACATACGAAGCAGCGTTCCCTGACGGAACCACTGTCTCAACCACCTAATCTCTTCCTCTTGTTTTTGCAATCTTGCTTGCATGCCAACAAACATCTGGTGCCAATTCCAAATGGTAGATAGAGGGTTCTGGCCCCGACTATTATTTGTAAACTAGATATTAACAATTCCTGGTCCAATTGACTACCTTGGATACATAACTTCTAAAAAAAATTGTAGTTAATGAATCAACCTATCAGGCATGATAATCATATCAAGAATTATTCCACAAGCAGGGCCAAAAAACACAATAACCACATACAATATGCATACCAAATCACAATTCTATCACATTCATGCATCAATTATCAAGCCTTACTCCCACAAAATACATTTATATACGTCATGTTCGATATATCAACAAGCAGAGATAGGGAAATTTAGATAAGCAATTAGACAAATATTTCACTTAATACCAACCAACCCCGAGTCAAGCTTGTCTTTCGCAACGAGCGTACATGTTCGGTCAATCTCTAGGAACCATAAAGCTTGGCATGCTCTGATACAAAGTTTTAACGCCCTACTACCCTAGAGTCATTACCATGTGGTTTCAAAATGTGTATTTAATTGACTAATCGAGGTGTTATACCTGTAATTAGATTAATGTAAAGACTCATTTAATAAAACTTTCAAATAAATGGTTTAAAATATTATTAAGATCATAAAAAGAGTTACATTGGGATCCCAAAATATCGTTTATGAAATATTTACAATTAAAAAATTACTGTACAGTCGACCTAAGCGACATAATAAGACATTATACCGTGCTCCTTAAAAGTACTCGAATCGTGGCGGCCAGGTAAAGCAAACATGTACCCACCACTCCATGCCCTCCAACTCATGGTTTATCGACCTTTTTGCTACCCTTACTTGCACCATAGAGAACCCCATGATAACTTATTTCAATAAATGCATAACTAATCAAACACAACAGATAATCCACAAGTTTCCATTACAACTCACAATAGCGGCCTAACTCGTCAATGTGCGTTACCAGACACAAAGTTCACAGTCTTAACCGAGCGGGCGAGTATGACACCCTTAGATGTCCATGCCATGGAAGCCTGCATTCAGTATGCTTAATACTGATCCTAGCCCTTGCTAGTCCTGACCTTTGCCTTTCTCAGCTGTTGCTGATCCAGACCCTTGCCTCTCAGTCATAAACATATATACGACATACTAGTTAAATACATTTATGTATAACGCTAAGCACATTACAAAAATAAATAATCAGGCCTTGCTCTACTCTACGGGTGATTAGTGCTCAAAAATATCATTTTATTAGTTTTAAAGTTTAAAATTAATTAAGTTTTAATTAATATTTTCATGGATTTATTGCCATATGTTTTATATTTGAAAATATTAATTTTGATTTAATTTGTGGTTAATTTTCAGGAAATAAAATGTATTTTTGACACAAACAAAAAGAAAGAAGAAAGAAAGAAATATAATTGAAAAGAATGATGATAAAGTGGTATTTTTGACAAAACTAGGCCCAAAAAGGAACCCAGCCGCCAGCCAAACAGCCTATGGCTATTCCCCCCACGCTGCCATATGGCAGCTTGCCATTCGTCCACCCGAGCCGAAGCCGAGCCGAAGTCACACCGTCTGACACCTGCCACCTGACGCCGTCTGACGCGCTAGTGCCCTGTCACCTACCACGCTCCAGCCGCGCATCCAACCAGAGCACGCCACCTCTCCCCCTGTTGCCTGTCATGCTCCCCACGCGCCCGACCAGCCGCCTGCCACGATCAATCCTTTGTCTCCCACGGCTGAACACCATTTTCTCCACTTTGCACCTATTTTGCAGCCATTTTTTCCACTATTTTGTACACGGTTTTACATGTTTTTGAGTCATATTTACACTATAAATAGAGTTCCAAATGGGGTAAAATTGCATCAGATTGTGAAGGAGAGTAAATAGTATTGTTGGAGAGAAAAACATTTATTTTTCCTATTTTTCTTTTACATATTTGTGAGTGAAAACAATGCCTATTTTAGGCTAAATTCTCTTAGGGAAAGGCTAGAATGAAGTTCATGTGTTTACATTATATTCTTAATATATTGATTCTTTATTTTGTTCTTTATTTCCTTATCTCGGTTACAATTAAATTTATTTTCTTCTAATTTTTATTCTAAATTTATTAGTGTCTTTTACATAAGTCTAGTCATGATCTTCTTATGTAATTTAGGCTCTTAATTTAATTTAGGATATTTGTTATATTATATGCTTTTTACTGCATTCTGCCATTGGTATTTTGTCGCTCTAAGGTATATAATATGATAGGTTTTTAGAATTAGAAGTTAGTATAATTTAATTAAAGAACATATTTTAAGGTGAGCTTTATTATATATATTTTCCAACTATAATTAATGGTGTAGAATTATAGTTGAGTATAATGAATCAATTTTATTAAAATATATATATGTTTGCATGAATGAAACTTATGCCTTCCATATTTTCTTTCTGATTCTAGTTCCTCGATTCTATTCATTTAATGTTTATACTCTTTTTCAAAGTTACATCATTTCAAAGTTTATTATTTCTGATTTACTAATCTTCCTTTTTACTTGTATTTTATCTCTCTGTGAATACGACATAGCCCGATTACTACTGCGACCGCTTAGGAATTTATTGGGCGATATCAATTTTTGGCGTCGTTGTCGGGGAGGTAATTTTACAATTAAAGGTTTGCCTAGTAAATTAATTTTTTTTTCTATATATATAAAAAAAAGTAGTATAATTTTTAATTTCTCTTTTATTTTATTTTTCCTTAGTAGTTTTTTATTTATTTATTTTATTTATTCATTTCTTTTTTTTTTAATTTTATTTTCTAAATTTAGGTTTTTTCTGAAAAAAAAAGCATAAAATTTTATATAAAAAAAAATCAAACAAAGTATTGAGAACATTTGTGTAATTTTTGAAATTAGTAAAAACCAAACTTGTTCTGTCTTAGAAAAATTGGTTCTTAAATAAGGTCTGTGTTAGCGTTACCCTCCAATCTTTTCTAAGAACCTCGGGGAGTTCTAGAAAAGCTCTTGGGCCTAAAGTGGTACCTTGGTAGCCTTTCCAATTGGCTTGCGAACATTTTGGTGTATACTTATTACATTATTACACGCTTGCACTTATAATACTTACAAAATAAATATATATATATTTATGCCACGAAACAAAGACGCACTAGGGAGATTTGTGAGACAACAAGTAAAAACTTTAGAAAACTCTCCTAGTTCGTCATTTTCTTCCATTCGTTCAAACACTCCCGATTCACTGAGACTTCCTGAACCACCCATGATGGCTCATCAAGATGAAGTCCAACCAAGAACGCTACAGGAATATTTACATCCTACCCGTACAGCCACACCTTCATGCATAATTTATCCTAACAATATGCCAAATTTTGATTTCAAACCCGGCATGATTAACCTCTTACCAACCTTCCATGGGTTGGAAAATGAGAGTCCGTACGTGCGTATACGGGAATTCAAAGAGGTGATGGCTACATTCAACAACCGAGCTGATGTCACCAACATTGTGAGATTGAAATTCTGTCCTTTCTCGCTCAAAGACAAAGCAAAAAGCTGGTAGTATTCCTTAAAGCCTAGATCTATCGGAACATGGGATGAAATGACAAAAGCATTCTTTGCCAAATATTTCCCGCCCCATAAGACTAGCAGCCTTAAGAGGAAAATCTCTACCTTCATCCAGAAAGACCATGAAACTTTCCATTAGGTCTGGGAGAGGTTTAGAGATCTGATAAATCAATGCCCACATCATGGATACGAAAGCTGGCATCTGATCAGCTATTTCTATGACGCTCTCACAACCGGACAAAGGCAATTCGTACAAATGATGTGCAATGGCGAATTCCTTCAAAAAGATCCCGATGAAGCTTTCGAGTACCTCGAAGATCTTGCTGAAAAGTCCTACACATGGAATGGAGCGAGTCCTATGGATAAGCCACGATCAACTGGAATCTACCAATTAAGGGAAGATGACAACGTCAAAAGCCAAATTGAATCATTAAGACAACAATTCGAGGCTTTCAAATCTCAAGAAGGTAGAGGAATCCACATGGCTGCAAAGGTAGAGACACGAGATCCATGCTTCATATGTGGAGGAACGGAACATCAACTGCAAGAGTGCCCAACTCTTAGTGAGTTAAGAGGAGGAAATGAGGAACAATGCAATGCTTTAGGGGATTACAAGAAACCTTATAACCCTTTCTCAAACACTTACAATCCCGGTTGGCGCAACAATCCAAATTTCAGCTGGAAGGATTCGAACCAAGCATCTGGAAGCCAATGGAGGTCTGAGTAGCAACAACCGCCAAAAGCATACATTGCTCCTCAAAATAACATGCAGTCAAGTAACTCTCTTTAGAATACTTTGCAAATGCTTGCGCAAACTCAAATAGCCTTAACTCAAGAGCTCAAATCTTGTTTCACACAAATGGTAGAGGAAATGAAGGACATGAAAATCCAAATGACAAAGCTAAACACTACTTTGGAGATTCAAAAGCATGGGAGACTTCCCGCTCAACCTCTAATCCATCAAAAAGGGCAACACATGGCACAAACCTCCTCCTCTGCAGATACAAATTTCAAAGAGGTTAATGCCATCACTACTCGAAGTGGTCAAAGTACGGTTTCACCGTTAACTAAGACAACGAGTAAGTCAATGCCTACTCCAGATGATGATGTGCCAATAAGCATTCCAGTAAAGGCACCCTTTCCTCAAGCTTTGAAATCCACTGGAAAGGTACTGGAAAATCATGGTGAAATCGTAGACCTTTTAACACAAGTGAAGATCAACTTGCCATTGTTGCATGTGATCAAACAAGTGCCGGCTTATGCCAAGGTAATCAAGGATTTGTGAACCGTTAAAAGAAAGCATCATGTCAAGAAAACTGCATTCTTGGCAGAACAAGCTACCGCGGTAATTGACTGCAAGACACCGCCTAAGTACAAAGATCCTGGTTGTCCCACCATCTCATGTCAAATTGGGGAGCAGGAATTTGGTCAAGCCCTTCTAGACTTAGGAGCAAGTGTAAATCTCATGACATATTCAATATACTTGCAATTAGGTCTAGGAGAACTCAAGCCCACATCTTTGGTGTTACAACTGGCTGACCGATCAGTTAAGAAACCTCGGGGAATAGTAGAAGACGTTCTGATTCAAATTGAAAAACTCTATTACCCTGTTGATTTTCTCATCTTGGACACTCAATCTGAAGTGAGTATAGAGTCCAAAATTCCCATAATTATCGGTAGACCTTTCCTCGCAACAGCAAATGCACTCATTAACTATAGGAATGGTCTCATGAAAATCTCTTTCGGGAACATGACTCTAGAAGTAAATGTTTTCCACATTGGCAAACAACCACCTGATAACGATGAGTGTTTCCAATCCTATTTGATCGATACACTTATTTCGGAAGAGGTCGAATTGAAATACACTTCTAGTCATTTTAATCACCTCTTCCAAATTTCAGAAAGTTATGAGCCCGATGAGTCTGCCATCAACCCTGAAATCGTCAAACACTCACAGGCTAAAAGAACCATGTTTTGGAATCCAATCTTTGAGGAACTCCCTCAAGATCGAGAAACACCAAAACCATCTATTGAACAAGCTCCTCAACCAAAGTTGGCATAACTTCCCGAGGGTCTTAAGCATGTTTTCCTAGGAGCTGACAACACTTTTCCTGTCATAATATCCTCCAAGATCGATGCCACACAAGAACGCCAACTCATCAATGTGTTGCAAGAACAAAGAGATGCATTAGGATGGACGATAGCTGACATCAAAGGTATTAGTCCTTCAATTTGCTCCCATCACATTCAATTGGAAGATGGGGCTATACCGCATCATGACCCTCAAAGAAGATTGAACCCAACGTTGAAGGAAGTAGTAAAGATTAAAGTCTTGAAACATCTGGATTCTGGCATAATCTATCCTGTTGCTGATAGTAAATGGGTCAGCCCAAATCAGATTCTTCCCAAGAAATCAGGGGTAACAGTGGTACAAAATGAAAAAGGGGAACTTGTTCCTACCAAGGTCACAACTGGGTGGCGCATGTGCATTGATTATAGAAAGTTAAATGCAGCCACCCGCAAAGACCATTTTCCACTTCCATTCATCGATCAAATATTGGAACGTGTGGCAGGTCATCCTTTCTATAGTTTTCTCGATGGTTATTCAGGGTATTACCAAATCGAGATTGCCTTAGAAGATCAGGATAAGACCACATTCACTTATCCTTTTGGTACTTTTGCCTTTCGGTGCATGCCATTTGGCCTGTGTAATGCTCCAGCCACTTTCCAGCGATGCATGATGAGCATATTTAGTGATATGATCAAGAAATGTATGGAAGTATACATGGATGATTTGACAGTCTTTGGAGATTCCTTTAAATCAAGCCTTCTTAATTTAGAGTCTGTGATTAAACGTTGTAAAGAAAAGGGCTTGGTACTCAACTGGGAAAAGTGTCATTTCATGGTACCATCAGGCGTAGTCTTGGGGCATGTCATGTAGGAACGAGGAATTAAGGTTGATAAATCAAAGATTGAACTCATATCAAAGCTGCCCACCCCCAAGACTGTTAAAGACATTCGATCTTTTCTTGGGCATGCAGGATTCTATAGGAGGTTCATACAAAAAATTTCGACAATTGCTCGCCCTTTGTCAAACCTCCTAGCAAAAGATGTTGTGTTCATTTGGACACCTGAGTGTGAGGAATCTTTCCGAACGCTCGTTGCAAAACTCACTTCTGCCCCTATCATTCAGCCACCAGATTGGAACTTATCGTTCGAAGTCACGTGTGATGCTAGCAATTATGCTATAGGGGCCGTCTTAGGTCAAAGAAGGGAAGGGAAGCCCTTCGTTGTCTATTATGCTAGTAGAACTCTTAACAGTGCTCAAATGAACTATTCTATCACTGAAAAAGAGTTACTTGTTGTAGTATTCGCACTTGACAAGTTTTGTTCCTACCTAATTGGTTCACCTATTACAGTGTTCACGGACCATTCCGCCTTAAAATACCTCCTTTCCAAAAAGGATTCTAAGGCGCGTTTAATTAGGTGGATGCTTCTGTTACAGGAATTTGATCTGACCATAAAAGACAAGAAAGGAGTTGAAAATGTGGTAGCGGACCACTTATTTCGTCTTGAATTTTTTGATTCCGCTGATTGCCCAACCATTCGAGATGACTTCCCCGATGAACATCTCTTCTCGGTCACTAAGTTGCCATGGTACGCTCATATCCTCAATTACTTAGTGACTGGCGAACTTCCAACTGCATGGAGTGCACAAGATAAACGTAAATTTTTGGTTAAGCTGCGTAACTTTTATTGGGACGAACCATATCTTTTCAAGTATTGCCCCGACCAAATTATGAGACGTTGCATTCCACATGATGAAATTTGTAGTGTTCTAAACTTTTGTCATAATGAAGCTTGTGGTGGTCATTTTTCTAAGAAAAAGACTGCTGCAAAAATGTTACAGTGTGGTCTTTATTGGCCCACTTTGTTCAAAGACACTAACAGTTTCTGTCGATCATGTGAAAGGTCTCAGAAATTAGGTGCCCTGTCCCGATGACATATGATGCCATTAAACCCAATTCTTGTAATAGAAATATTTGATTGTTGGAGGATAGACTTTATGGGACCATTTCCACCTTCTTCTGGCTACCTTTACATTATTCTCGCCATAGACTATGTCTCAAAATGGGTGGAAGTTGTGCCTTGTTGAAATAATGATAACACAATTGTTGTGAAATTCTTAAAAGAAAATGTGTTATCTAGGTTTGGCACAACTCGTGCTATCATAAGTGATCAAGGCACCCATTTTTGCAACTAATCTTTCGAGACCTTAATGCAAAAATATGGTGTAATTCATAAGGTTGCATTGCCTTATCACCCACAGACAAATGGCCAAGTTGAGTTAGCCAATCGAGAAATTAAGCAAATCTTAGAAAAGACGGTTAATCATGACCGCAAAGATTGGTCCTCATGACTTCTCGATGCTCTCTGGGCATACTGCACTGCTTACAAAACTCAACTTGGTATGTCTCCTTATAGGCTAGTATATGGTAAAGCCTGCCACCTTCTTATTGAGCTAGAACACAAAGCTTATTGGGCAATTAAAAGCATAAATTTTGACCTCAAGGCAGCAGGACTCAATCGTAAGCTTCAGTTCTTAGAAATTGAAGAATTAAGAAATGATGCTTATGACAACTCTAGGATCCACAAGGCTAAAATGAAAGCGACCCATGACAAGCAGATCCTAAGAATTTGAGCCAAACCAACGAGTGCATCTTTATGACTCTCGTCTGCATATCCACCCTGGCAAGCTGAGATCAAGGTGGACTGGCCCATATATTGTGAAATCTATCTTTCCCAATGGTGCTGTTGAGGTCATAGACCCAACTAATGGGAGAGAATTCAAAGTAAATGGCCAGCGACTGAAACACTACATAGAGAGGGTGACCCAGCCTGAAGAAGTCACTATCGTGGAACCGGTTTACCAAGTCTGAGTAGTGTTCCAAATTGTTTGTACATAGGTTTGTTTTCTGTTTATTTCCCTTTTGTCATTTTATTTTATTTGTTATAATTTTGTATTTTTCAGTTTTTCATGTTTTAGAGAATCAATATTTGCTCTACCACTTGACGCTCGCTATCCAGGTGTTCTCTTTCCCTGCTCTTTTACATTTATTATCTTTTGAGACATTGAGGACACTGTCATATTTTGGTTGGGGGTGGTGAGCATATTCATGCACGTTCATGTTGATTTTTGTCATATTAATATTTTCACAATAAAAAATTACTTATTTATTTTTGCAAAATGTTACTTTTGAGTCAATTTTTGTTATCTGTATTACTAAGAGTTTCTCTAGAGTTACCTAATGCACATGCCAATTGTTGTGGTAAGATGGTTGTTACCACATATTTGCTTATAAATTTTCCATGTTTAAGTAATTCATTCTTTTCTGTGAGAAGTGAGACTTGAGAAAACAACTTTTAAATTTTTATTGATTCTTAAAGATGGTTATAATTATTTGGACAAGGTATTGTGGTATGAATGGATGATGTTTTAGGGATAATATTTTCTATAGACAAATCTTATTAGAGAGCCTTTTATTATGTTGTGCATGAAAATGAAAAAAAAGAAAGAAAAAAAGAAGAAAAAAAAATTGAAAAAAAAGGAGAAACACACAAGAGCAATATTTCTATCATTTTCAATTATGTTGTCTCTTGTGTCCAAAAAACAAAGTGTGTTTATTAATTTCATGTTTTATTTTATGGCTCTTAGAATAAATGTAAAGATTGTCTATTTAACTTAAAAATCCCAAAAAACTGGTTTTGTGGTACTCTTTATGGTGGTTGTCCAAATAGTTTATTTCCTATCTTCGTTTCAATAATTAGTTAAGAGTTTGTCCTAAATATATACCCATTTGATGAGTGCTTACTTCTTTTCCAACTCCATGAGTGATACCCTTAAAATTTAAATATTTTCAATTACATGAGAGGTTAATGGAGTTGAGACTTTTACTCGGCATAATTTCGAAAGCTTTTTATGTGCTATGGTTTGCGGTAAGAAGGTTCAAGTTTGGTGCACACACTCACAACTCTGGATTTATTCGAAGTAATTTTGATACCTCTTGTTGACTTTTTACTGACATTTTGTGTTAATACTTAAGTTCTTTTATAATTTTTGACCGGAAATATCTCATGTTGACATTTATCATTTCGCTTGAATTGCTAGAGACTAGCAATAAGCTGGTTGGGGTTGTGATTAGTGCTCAAAAATATCATTTTATTAGTTTTAAAGTTTAAAATTAATTAAGTTTTAATTAATATTTTCATGGATTTATTGCCTTATGTTTTATATTTGAAAATATTAATTTTGATATAATTTGTGGTTAATTTTCAGGAAATAAAATGTATTTTTGACACAAACAAAAAGAAAGAAGAAAGAAATATAATTGAAAAGAATGATGATAAAGTGGTATTTTTGACAAAACTAGGCCCAAAAAGGAGCCCAGCCGCTAGCCAAACAGCCTATGGATGTTCCCCCCATGCTGCCACATGGCAGCTTTCCATTCGTCCGCCCGAGCCAGCCTAGCCGAAGCTGAGTCGAAGTCACACCATCTGACACCTGCCACCTGACGCCGTCTGATGCGCCAGTGCCCTATCGCCTGCCACGCTCCAGCCGCGCATCCAACCAGAGCACGCCACCTGTCCCCCTGTCGCCTGCCATGCTCCCCACGCGCCCGACCAGCCGCCTGCCACGATCAGTCCTTTGTCTCCCACGGCTGAACACCATTTTCTCCACTTTGCACCTATTTTGCAACCATTTTTCCCACTATTTTGTACACGATTTTACACGTTTTTGAGTCATATTTACACTATAAATATAGTACCAAATGGGGTAAAATTGCATCAGATAGTGAAGGAGAGTAGAGAGTATTGTTGGAGAGAAAAAAATTTATTTTTCCTATTTTTCTTTTACATTTTTGTGAGTGAAAACAATGCCTATTTTAGGCTAAATTCTCTTATGGAAAGGCTAGAATGAAGTTCATGTTTTACATTATATTTTTAATATATTGATTCTTTATTTTGTTCTTCATTTCTATATCTTTGTTACAATTAAATTTATTTTCTTCTAATTTTTATTCTAAATTTATTAGTGTCTTTTACAAAAGTCTAGTCATGCTCTTCTTATGTAATTTAGGCTCTTAATTTAATTTAGGATATTTGTTATATTATATGCTTTTAACTGCATTCTGCCATTGGTATTTTGTCGCTCTTAGGTATATCATATGATAGGTTTTTAAAATTAGAAGTTAGTATAATTTAATTAAAGAACATATTTTAAGGTGAGCTTTATTATATATATTTTCCAACTATAATTAATGGTGTAGAATTATAGTTGAGTATAATGAATCAATTTTATTGAAATATATATATGTTTGCATGAATGAAACTTATGCCTTCCATATTTTCTTTCTGATTCTAATTCCTCGATTCTATTCATTTAATGTTTATACTCTTTTTCAAAGTTACATCATTTCAAAGTTTATTATTTCTGATTTACTAATCTTCCTTTTTACTTGTATTTTACCTCTCTGTGGATACGACATAGCCCGATTACTACTGCGACCGCTTAGGAATTTATTGGGCGATATCAACGGGCATCGATAGTTCTTGAGTCCCAAGAAGATAGCATATGGAAATCCTAAGCACAATCCCTTTCCCTAAGCCCTAGCGGTATAATCTAGTCACAAGCAATAACGGTAACTATTAATCACTTACACTATTTAAGAGCTTCAAGGTATAGTTCTAGCCTTCGGGATCTCGAATTCTACTAAAATGGGTCATAGAGTCCTTCCCGAGCCTTTAAGTTTGAGTTTCTGAGCTTAAGAACCTTAATTTGCCAATAATCCCTATTTGAGTCACGACGCCCCTCCCAAGCGTCGTAACCCTCTACAAGTCAATGAACCAAACCCCACTTTTCCTTGGACATGCATTGTAGCGCGCCCTACTGAATGCTGCAACGCTAAGGCGGTTCAGCAAACCCCTTTACGGTTCTGAGTTCAACAACAACACCTCTCTTGCATTTTCCTCGAGCCAAAATCACTAGAATTTATTTTAAACATACACTATTTCCAAAATTAAGCCTCTACACCTCAATACTACACTCAGAGCAAAAGAATCATTTGAAATACTAACCAAAAACCTTATAGGAACTAAGAATTCACTAAGAACATACAAAATATAAAAACCTAATAAAAAACTCACAACATAACTTCATATTACCTCAAGCTGAGCTGATCCTAACTGTTCCCCTAAGCTTAGAAGCTTTCAGAACCCCTGAACTTCAATCTCCCCAGAAAACCTTGCCCCTTAATTAAGAGATTGGTGCTTCCCCCTTCAATTTTCCAAAAATCTCCCAAAGAGATTGAGAGAGAGAGCAACGTGAGTGAGGAAAGACTCAGAGTGTTTGATACTTTCTGATGGTTTCTAATTGTTTCTCAAGGTTTCCTAAGTTATCACTTGGCACCTAAAGGTCCAAAGTGCCCCTAGATCACAACTGGCTCTTTATTACCCCCAAGAGCAATACCGTCATTTTACACAATGCTTGCTAATCCTTGAATAGTCCTATAAATTCTTAATTAATCACTAAATACCTTCCTGTTACCTAGTATATCCCGAATACTCACTAGGTTTCTCAAAATACCCCTACGCTCACCTCCAGCTGGGTATTTAACCCCGTTGTGAATATTCCGCTAATCCGCTCATTAGTTCGCCTCAAACCACACATCTCCAATGTATCCCCATAACACCGAGGTCTCCCTCATAATGCATACATAATATAAATATACCCTCAACAGGCCAAAAATTACAAATATGCCCCCATTTACAGAAACAGGTCCACATGCATATTTACTACACATATACATGCATAACTATTCTAATACCATATAAATTATTTATACCACATAATCCAAAATAAATTCATATAATTCCACATATGAATCTGATTATTCCCTCCTAGCACAGTAATAAAGGCACTCAGCCTTAATAGCAAATTTGCGACGTTACACATGGGCTACGACCCATTTTTGTTTCCCTTATACTTATCTTTCCTTTTTATTTTTGCCCTTGCAGCAAAGTCAATTATAACTCGAAGATTGAGTAGTTTGACAATTTTATATTTTTAATGGTAGTTTCGTTTATGCCGAAACTTCTTTCTCAAAATCTTTATGCATATTTTCTACCTTTATCATTTTTACTTAATAGCAATCTTCAAATTTCTAGCTCGAAATACTTCGATCATTCTACAAAGTACTCTGCTCTAATATGTGTTTATCTATACAAATACTGTCATGCTTAAGCTCAAACTTCCACGCATTCATATATAGTTCATTCAATTGCACATTTTCGACTTCGTTATCCTCAAAATCGAATATTACTTTTACCACTTATCTTCGTTTAAAAATAGTTTTCCGCATGTAATCTCGTTAGTCTAGTTATTTATTGCTTAATTATAGTAACTTTTTCTCATCCTCAAGTATGGTCTCGAGGTTGCGAGATCGAAGCTTATTTTGCAAAAATTTCCAACTGTGTCTCGACTTATAAATTTCATTGGTTTATCTTGAATTCCAACTTTTAATCATGTCTATCACAGTTTGCTGGTTTATTCCAAACTTGTTTAGTTCATGTCTGGTTAATAATTCATACACTGTTGATATTTAATTCATGCCTGGTTCATAATCCATACTCAGTTAATGACTCTATTTTTATTAACATTATATTTTTTGGATTTTATGGTATGATTGTATACCACTTATGCCTCCTTAATATACTATGATTGTAAATCTTAGATTATTGAATTTTGAGAGTTTGCAAAAAAAATATAACGATAAAAATATAAATTGGGATAAGACTCTTTACTTAATTGATGAAAAATGAAAATTAAGTACAAGCTTGGTTATAACAGAATAAACATCATTTCTACATTAGTGGTAATGAGGTCGTAGATGTTTACCATTCCAAGCTCATGGAACCAATTCCCCATTTAACCTCACTAGATTATAGACACCATGTCAGATAATGGACTCAATTTGGTAGGGTCCTTCCCAATTAGACCTGAGCACGCCTACAGAGGGGTATCGTGTGACCAAAAACGCGTGTTTGAGCACCAAATCTCCAAATCCAAATTTTCTGTCCCGAACCCTTTTGTTGATGTAGCCCTTTGCTAGTATGCAGGGGTTTTAAGTTGGGCTTTGTATCATGTTTCTTCATTTAGGTCTAGAGTTTCTTCGAGTTGGGATTAGTTTGAGGTCTGGTTGTTTGCTTCAACCTCAATAAGCAGCATGCTTCGCAACCGTAACCCATGGAGAAAGGGTGTGGCTTGTTGAGGTTTGAGTTATTGTCCTGTAAGTCCATAGGACTTATGGTAATTCTTCTAGCCATTTTACTTTAGCCTCTCTAGCCTTTTCTTAATGGAGCTCTTCAGAGTCTTATTCACAACTTCGACCTGGCCATTTTCTTGTGGATGGGATACTGAGGAAAAACTCTTGATTAACCCATTATTCTCACAGATTTGTGTAAACCGTTCATTATCGAAATGGGTTGTTTTTTTTGATACTATTTTCCTTGGTACCTCGTATCTGCAAAATTATACTTTTTACCACAAAGTCCAAGACATTCTATGTGGTGACACTACTTCAAAAACTACACGATAAGTCGGTTAAAAACTGACTTCTGAATGTTCATAAGTCGGTTGGGAACTGACTTCCCATGAAGTGACTTATGATGTAAAAACATTGTAGGTCGGTTGGCGCCAAACTGACCTCTGGTGTAAGACATGGTAGGTCGATTGCACACCGACCTCTGGTGTAAAACAGGGTAAGTCAGTTGCAAACCGACCTCTGATGTAAATCATGATAGGTTGGTGTGGCACACCGACCTCTAGTGTAAAACAGGGTAAGTCGGTTCCCAACTGTCTTATGGTGTAGACATCTATTGCCAATTTTAGTAGAACCGACTTATGGTGTTTTTTATTTTTCATCAAAAGTGTATTATGCCAAAAAAATCCTGTTTTTTATACAAACAAACTTAACAAAACAAAACATATATCACAGTAATATAAAATACTAAAATTTGAATTAAATATCCAAAATAATGATGAGTCTTAAGTTAATTACAAAATTACTCATATAAGCAACAAAAGTGTAAACTATAGTTAGACAACAAAAGTGTGTGTATCTCCAAGAAAGTCTAAGTTATTCTAAGTATATCTCCTTAGAAGTCTAAGTTAACAAAAGTGAGTAGACCTATGTAGTACTCATCAAATCCATAATGCATTGCGCTCATTCTTCACGTACTTCATTGATCTCATCCTTTGTGTAAGAGTTCTTCCCGCCACACTAAAACAAAATTCCTTGCGTGAGTTGAATTAATATACTTAATCTTGAGGTATTGCTATAACTTTAATAATAAATATTTTCACTTACTTTACTAGTTAGCCATCACATTGAAAACTCATTTGTCATAAAGTCTTTCATCATCCTCATAAAATAGAATCCACATTGTACTAATTTTGATGGTTGACGAGGACACTTAATAGTTCTCTACGCGACTTCCTTAATTTTCGCATTATTTGTGCGCAAATGTTTAAAGAAATTATGCAATAAAAACATAAACATTTATATGTTATTAATTTTTAAATGAATTTAAGAGTATATAGTTAATTGGTTAGATTACTACCGAGAAATGAGAGATTTAATTTCATCTGGTGGAATATTGTCAAGAGAATCTAGGAAATAGCACAATTTGTGATCAAAATCCATTATTATAAGCATTCAATGGTTTCTAACAGAAACACAAAAATATTTCATTATTAATATTATATATAATCACTAACAAAATACTAAAAGTAAAAAACTTACCCCTTATGATATGGCAACAACAATATTTGACCCGGATTTGAATCAATCATACGCTTTGAAACCCATTCCACTCGTTCTTCGTCAGTGGATCCAACATTTGATAACCAAATTGGCTCAACAAAACAAAAAAAGTGACTGATCTCTCTTTTCACTAATTGGAAGTATAAAATCCTACATAAAAAAATTATATCTTTGTTAAATTTATAAAATAAGTTATCTACAAACTTATAATGATTTTAAAAATCTTTGATACCTGATATATAAAGATATACATGATGGTCCAATCTCATCCATTAAGCCAAAGTGGACAATATCTTCTTTTGAGATATATAAATCATTCTCATGACCTAATATCTCGAAATCCATCGGAACTTTGACCATGAAACTTGGCTCCACATACTTCACAGTAGTTAATAAACACTTGAGAGAGTGAGGAACCCAACTAGGAATCTTGAAGAGTATCGGGGCACTAGCTTTACTTGACACTACTTCATTTTGACTAGGAAGTCTTTGGGAAGGATGAGACTTGTCTTGTGTCATTGGGGCATTAGGTATTGGTGAACCATTTCTGTTTTGCTTCTTTGTTTTCTTAGGTAGCTTCAACATGAAAGTAACACATGTTAGTCTTGAAAAATAATTTAATCACTAAATATAATTATTTGTTAATATCTTACCAAAACACGCAAGTTCTCAACCTTCCATTATCACCGCAACACACAATTTTAATCTCAGAACCTACTGTACTGTGGATGAATATTTAAGATATTCAAACTCCTCTAATAAGAAAACATACATACCTCTTGCAATCAACAATAATCAAGCAAAATAATTAACTGGAATTTGCATGAACATTATGGTTAATGATACATTAGTTAAGCATTGTCAGACTGTATATATATAATATATTATATATTAAAAGAAAGTCAAGCATGAGCAGGTTTTGTATGTGTTATTATAATGATAATTGTATGCCAAGTGTGACCATTCCTTTATAAATCTATAAAGTTTAAACATAAGATATGATGTGTAATGTGTATAAATGTTGCTAATATAGGAAAAAGACAAAACTGTAAAAAAATAAAAATTTCCTTAAAACTGTAAAATTGAAAAGAAAAAAATGTTTGACCGTAAAAACGTAAATTTTTAGTGAAAATTAGTATTTTAGGTAAAAATATATATATATTTTTTAAAAAGCCCAAAGCACTCTTTAATTATAATTATCTTTTTGATAAAGCCCAAGAGCACTCTTTAATTATAATTATTTTCTATGTATATGTGTGACATCAACATATTAACCAAATATATATATGGACAGTATATAATTTGGGTCAATTTCTCCACTTATTAATACAAAAGACAATTATAAAGTTGTGATTGTGAAACAGAATAATATATATACTATAAATTTGATATATACTATACTATACCATGCACTGGCTAGGTTATATACTATACTATACCTATATTTGAAATGAAACATATAGGTCAGATGAGTCAGACAGACCCAACGGTTAAATCAACATATCTTATCTCTTTGCTATGCTCAAACACCCAAAAAAACAATGACAATATCATAGTCATTTCTTTCAAAATTATTTCCTAGAAAATTTGACTAATTAATGTGCCTAATATGCATAAAAAAGAAACCTTCTTTTAAGCTTCAACAATGGGTGGTCAATTTAAAAGCTGGCGTGGCAGGAATTAAAGTTATATAAATATATATATTTGCAATTGTAAAGTAATATTAGTTACTCATGTCTCAATGTGAAAATAATCCCATGCATGCAATGGTAAATCGTAAAGGTCTTTCTTTCACCTTAAATACCAATTCAGATGGTGGTTGCACTTGTAGTTTATCAATCTAAAAGGTGGTCCCCAAACAGAACACAGTCCATTAATAAATAATTAAATATTTATTTTATTTGCTTAAGTTTCTCTAGAAACACCAGTACTAGTACAAAGTATCATAACCACATAATATATATACGCAGATAAATATATGAATATATATATGTACCACCAAGAAGACCTTTATAGAGAAGATGCGCACACCACATTAGGCAAATGATATGATGCTGCATTATTTAGATTCTAATGGAACAAATTGTGTCATTGCAAAGCCGATAGATAGATAGTAAACCATTTGGAATTTTTCTGCTTTGCTTAATTTCATGTCCAATATTGTTCAATTGCCTTTTATTGTTTGTTTATAATATATATATAGTATTTGCGTTTGTTATCTTCATGTGTTTACCTCTTTTTATCTTATATATTATTCTGTTTTGTTTCATTTCAAAAATGTTGCTGTGATCAAAGAAAACCATTCGGATCCACATCAGCTCTTAGGGTACTTCAGAGGCATAAGAGAGGTGTATCTTTCACTGCCAACATCATAAACAATTCTAGTGATCAAAATGTATAAGCTACTACTTCAACTAATATGGGGTGAAGTTTTCTTTTTATTTATGAAAAAAAATGTACTGATGAGTTTTCCTTTTATTTTAATTCAATTCGCTTTGCTATGGGACTTGTTTCTGTTGTTTATACTTTTTTTTTTAGGATTTTATTCATTGTTTTAGGAACCTAGTATTCAATTTCCCTTGACTTTTGCAAGAACTATACTTATTTTCATGAACTTAAAAATCTTAATGGAGCATTATCGTGACTATGAAAAGTTTAAGCAGTTGTCCTGAGTTGGGTGGTGGCTTGGCTGGTTTCTGTATTTTAGTGTGTTGTTGGTAGTTGCAGTTCTGGGTGGATCTTGTGGTTTGCTTCCACTAACGATCAAAATGTATAAGCTACTACTTCAACTAATATGGGGTGAAGTTTTCCTTTTATATTCATTCAATTCACTTTTATTGAATTGAATGATCAAAATATTTGACTGGTGTGGACTGACTAAAACTGCATCTTTGTGTAATTTAGAGGAAACGTTTTTTTGGGTTCTTGAAAAAGACAAGAGAGGAGCAAGAAAAAGCCTGTGAAAATTTTGTTGATGAAGAACGGGCCGGAAAATTTTGGGGTAAAAATTCAGGCAAGCTGAAACCGACCTCAGAGAACCAAAAACATCTAGATTGCTCCCAATTTCAACATAAATATATACACAACCCACGACTCCCATTTATATATGATATATATATATATGAACAAATATATATGAAGAGACTTACCCGATAGAACTAGAACCAGCTTTCAGCTTCGATGTTTTCTGTTTGACAAAGAAAGCTAATAATACACTTTTACTACATATAGGGGCACATACAATTTATCGATTTTGGTTATCAAAAGACCTAAAAGCTGTCAAAGGTTTGGACCCCTCTAACACATCCTGCAAAAAGGGACATTATATTAAGTATTTGATATTCTCTGTTTTGAAAAGAAAATCAGGAATAAGGGGATTTGGAAGACAAATAGTATGAAAAGCAATATCATCTAATATCAAGGATAAGCATTCCATACACCTATAACAAATTTCAATCAAAAGATATCAATGAAAAAAAATCACTCTAATATACATATCAACTGAAAATTATGTTCTTTCACAAACTAATAATAATCATTCTTTTACAAAAATGTAAACATGTATTAAGGAACCTAGACCTCCATTTATTGCGAGACCATTTTCATCATTTGCGAAAGAATAAAATGGGGTTGAAGAATCAGGCAGAAAATCTTATACAACCGAAGCCCATTTATACTACTAGGTAATTTGACTGGCAATGCTCTGATCTACATACCTACAAGACGAAATGCCGCAGAGGATTCTCCAAAAATTTTGGTCTCCTCGGTGCTACAAATAAGAAAACAACCCATTAAGGAATTAAAATAGGGAGCAGGAGCATCAAATAAGAAAGAAAAATGCACCGATGAATTTCAAAAGCCATTGTAGAAGCTTTTTTTAACAATTTCTCATATCAAAATTTTCACTCACCTTACTGGAGCATGTAAGGTCCCTTTTAAAGTAGTCTTCGTTTTTGAGGAGGCTAAATGCCAGGAAAGTGTTTTTGATGCAGGAGAACCTTATGAATTAAACAAAAACAATGTGAATAACATAAACACATTTATAGCAGCTTAGAACTGGAATGCAGATATTTGGATCAACTGGAATCTATACTTGAGGGCTGAAGATAAGCATACCATATACCTATAACAAATTTCGTTTGGGTTGCTGGCAGAATGAAGTAGAAGAAGAAATAGAAATGGCGAGGGTGTATACATTGAAGAAGACGCGAGATACTTAAAAAAAATTGGCATTTATTTTCAATGCCCTAATTTTTACATGGCAAGTCGGTTCATTAGCAAGTGACCTATAATGTAACACCATAAGTCTCTTCTACAACTGACATATGAGGCAACATATTAAGTCATTTGCCACATAACCGACCTCCCACGCCCTTTAAAACATTATTAAAGAGAAACTCTAAATTATTTTATAATTTTTTTTAAATTATAAAACTATTAAATCATAATATTTTCTTAGTTCTACGAAGTAAATTATTATTTTTTAATTCCAAATAATTAGTTATATATATTTCAAAAATTATAATATAAGTAATATTAATAAATATATATTTTTTATACTTATTTCATACCCAAATAAGTTATATGTATATATATGTATTATATAAATAAAGTAATATATTTTAAAATTCAAATAATGTAAAATCAAATTAGAATATCCTCAATAATACATTTTTATAGTGACATGATAAGTATATATTTTTTTATACTTATTTCATACCCAAATAAATTATATATATGTATTGTTTAAATAAATTAATATATTTTAAAATTTCAATAATATAAAACAAATTAGAGTATCTTTAATAATATATTTTTATAATGACATGGTAGGTCGGTTCTACACAACCGACCTACCATGTCACATGAGAAGTCATTTCCCACACAACCGACCTACTATGTCATCTAAAAAATTATTAAAGAGATACACTAAATTATGTTATAAAGTTTTTTATTTTAAATTATAAATATTTTAAAATTAAAATATTTTCTTGTTTATAAAAATAAAATAATTTTTTTTAATTACAAATAATTTATTAATTTATTTATATCTCAAAATTTAAAATATATGTAATAATGATAAGTATATATTTTTTATACTTATTTCATACCCAAATAAAATATATATATATGTATTGTTTAAATAAATTAATATATTTTAAAATTTAAATAATATAAAAAAATTAGAGTATCTTTAATAATGTATTTTTATAATAGCATGGTAGGTCGGTTCTGCACAACCGACCTACCATGTCACATGAGAAGTCATTTCCCACACAACCGACCTACCATGTCATCTAAAAAATTATTAAAGAGATACACTAAATTATGTTATAAAGTTTTTTAATTTAAATTATAAATATTATTAAATTAAAATATTTTCTAGTTTATAAAAATGAAATAATTTTTTTTAATTACAAATAATTTATTAATTTATTTATATTTCAAAAATTATAATATATGTAATATTAAGAAGTATATATTTTTTTTATACTTATTTCATGCCCAAATAAATTATATATATGTATTGTTTAAATAAATTAATATATTTAAAATTTCAATAATATAAAACAAATTAGAGTGTCTTTAATAATGTATTTTTATAATGACATGGTATGTCAGTTCTACACAAGCAACCTACCATGTCACATGAGAAGTCATTTCATACACAATCGACCTACCATGTCCTCTAAAAAATTATTAAAGAGATACTCTAAATTATTTTATAATTTTTTTTTATTTTAAATTATCAATATTATTAAATTAAAATATTTTCTTGTTTATAAAAATGAAATAAATTTTTTTAATTACAAATAATTCATTAATTTATTTATATTTCAAAAATTATAATATATGTAATATTAATAAGTATATTGTTTTATACATATTTCATACTGAAATAATTATATATATGTATTGTTTAAATAAATTAATATATTTAAAATTTAAATAATATAAAAAAATTAGAGTATCTTTAATAATGTATTTTTATAATAGCATGGTAGGTCGGTTCTGCACAACCGACCTACCATGTCACATGAGAAGTCATTTCCCACACAACCGACCTACCATGTCATCTAAAAAATTATTAAAGAGATACACTAAATTATGTTATAAAGTTTTTTAATTTAAATTATAAATATTATTAAATTAAAATATTTTCTAGTTTATAAAAATGAAATAATTTTTTTTAATTACAAATAATTTATTAATTTATTTATATTTCAAAAATTATAATATATGTAATATTAAGAAGTATATATTTTTTTTATACTTATTTCATGCCCAAATAAATTATATATATGTATTGTTTAAATAAATTAATATATTTAAAATTTCAATAATATAAAACAAATTAGAGTGTCTTTAATAATGTATTTTTATAATGACATGGTATGTCAGTTCTACACAAGCAACCTACCATGTCACATGAGAAGTCATTTCATACACAATCGACCTACCATGTCCTCTAAAAAATTATTAAAGAGATACTCTAAATTATTTTATAATTTTTTTTTATTTTAAATTATCAATATTATTAAATTAAAATATTTTCTTGTTTATAAAAATGAAATAAATTTTTTTAATTACAAATAATTCATTAATTTATTTATATTTCAAAAATTATAATATATGTAATATTAATAAGTATATTGTTTTATACATATTTCATACTGAAATAATTATATATATGTATTGTTTAAATAAATTAATATATTTAAAATTTAAATAATGTAAAATTTATATTTGTTAATATTACATTATAATTATATTTTATAAATAAAAATATTTTAATTTAATAATATTTACAATTTAAAATAAATAAATAAAAATTTGATAAGAGTAGTGTCTTAAATAATTTTTTAAAGGACATGTTAGTTCGATTCTGTGTCATTACACAAATATATTGTTAAAGATACTCTAATTTGTTTTTACATTATTAAAATTTTAAAATATATTAATTTAATTTAATTCATTCATTTATACTACAAAACATTATAATGTAATATTAATAAATATAAATTTCTTACAATCATTTAATTTACTAATAGCTTACATATAGATATATATATATATTTATAGTTTAAATAAATTAAAATATTTTAAAATTCTTATAATGTGACATGATAAGTCGGTTCACATAGTAGCGACCTACCATGTCAGCAAGGTAGGACATGGTAGGTCGGTCCACATAGAACTGACCTACCATGACAACATGGTAGGTCGGTTTTGCATGAACCGACCTATTATGTCTTCTACAAGCATGGGAGGTCGGTTCTCGCACAACCGACCTCCCATGCTTACCTTGGACATACATGATAGGTCGGTTCTGTGTAAATCGACTTATGAACATGTGTTAAGTCGGTTTAAGGAGAACCGACCTCTCATGTCCGATGGCTGATGTCCGAATTGTAGTAGTGTGATATTGGCTAAAGGTTCGGCCTTAGTCCACGTAGTGAAGTAATCAATAGTGACTGCGACTTATTTTACTCCCCCTTTTTCTGTTGGTAAGGATCCTATGAGGTCGACTCCCCATACCGTGAATGGCCATGGGGAGCTCACCATGGTGAGCTCGGTCTGTGGTGCTCGCGGGATTCAAGCTGTACGCCCTGATTTTCCCACGGGCTGATTAACGAGCTGAGATACGGCATAATCATGACTACCACGTGGACATCCCCAAGACCGGAGCTGCCATCATAAGATCCTACCTCCTTAGCTCGAGGTAACCCAAGGGTTTGCCAAGATTGCTTAAGGACTGAGTCTGGACTCTGAAGGCCTCATGTCGAGGTAAGCATCCAGCTCGTGGTACGAGCTAGAGTTGGAGCTGTGACCTTTTGTAAAGTCAACCACGCAAGGTAAACGTGCATATATCAGACATCATGTGTCTGATATATCCTTGACTTCTCGGACACGCAGCGTGAACGTGCGTATTCAGACACCCACGACTGGGTTGGGCTGTGCGACCCATTATCCCCTTACCTATTGATTTGACCACACTTATGTGTCAGGTTTAGGAATTAATCATGAATGTCACAGAGTTGACATGATAGGTAAGAAGGTCACGGGATGACCTTCTTACCAACTCCCAGGTGCCTTCTCCTATAAATATGGAGACCCTGGGAGTTACAAAGGGTTGGATTCTATATTGTAAAAAATACCCTGTAAAAGAATACCCAGTATATAGCAATAATACTGACTGGTGGAGTAGAAGGATTTTAACCTTTGAACCACCTAAAAAACGTATTTTGTGTCACCATCTCATTTCCAAGATCATTCATCTATTTTGGTTCAACATAAGCATTAATCCCTTCCTCTTTCTTTTCTTAATTACCTGTTGGCGAAGAACCGCGTCAACACTTTGGTGCTTTCATTGAGAGCAAGTTCGATTGGTGCTGTTGCAAACATCCAACCATGGTGACTACTCAATCCAGACACGGTAACGAGACAGAACAACATGATGGGCAGGAGACTCATCATGTCGCCATCCCCGACGAACAAATTCCTGAGGTCCAACAGCGGCCAGGAAAGCAGCCGGTGGGCCAAGATGACACTGGAAGTTCGGCGCCCCGGCCACCTAATCCAAACCCAGGTTATTACACAGCTGTGGAGATGGAGAATGCTCAGCTGAGGAGCCAGCTAGCAACAGCTAATCAGCAGATCAAGGATGTGTTGGTCCGACTACCCCCTCTTACAACCGACGCTAACGTCAGAAAGAGGCAAGGCGACGCTCATAAGTCCCGCCGGGGTAATCGGTCCAGGCATAGCCACTCGGACAGACCTCCGACATCCAACTCCATTCCTTCATCGTACCATCGAGAGGCAAACTTCAGAGAAATGCCTAGAGCCGAACAACAGCAATACAGCCGTTCGGTCAGAACTTCAACTCCCAGCTCCCAACCAGCCTCGAGCGCGCCCAGGAGAGCTCGAGGAAATTACAGAATGAGATACGGGGAGGGCTCGCAACATCAGCCCATCCCCAACAGCCGTCTTGCGCCTCGTCCTGATCGCCAGACGCGGGACCCGCAGGTTGGCAGGGCAGAGAGGCCCCCACCTAACCTCATCTGTCCTGATGGAACCAGGATCGCCTCTCCAGTCAGGCATCCTCCCTCTCCAATAAGATATCCATCTCCTCTTCGGCCCGTCCGAGATATTCTGGCCTATGGAAGTAGAAGGAGAGACCCGCCTTCTGCAGGGCCCTCCCGTCGTAGCAGGGCGCCGAGAGAAAGCCCAGATCCTCACCGCCAAAGACGGACTCTGAGCCTCTCTAACGGGAGCTACTGGACCGGCAGTCGTCGGAGCGACCTCTCTGGCGAAGACCTGCGCCAGCGCTTAAGCTCGGTGCAAAGTCCTCGAGCCACCCAGGGGGGCGACCTGCGAGATTGCCTTAACTCTCACAGAGGAGAGCCAGTGGGAGGTGGTAGCCATGCTCGTTTAGGGGGAACCTTGTTCGAAGTACGTAACGACGGGAATGCCCCAAATAACCTATCTCAAGATAGGAGGGGCAATAACCCGCCAAATATGTACAGTGGATCCGGAGTTGTATAACAACCCCAGAATAACCAAGGAAATCAGGACCAAACCCTCAAGCGCCTAGCTCAGATGGAGGAGCTGATGAGGAAGCTCCTGTCGGAGAAAGAGAAAGATGAGTATGATTCTGGGGACGAGATGGAGCTCTTCGCCCCCAGCATAGCAGCAACGGCTTACCCACCTGGTTTCCGTATGCCGCACCTGTCTAAGTTCAATGGAGACGGAGATCCGTCGGATCATCTGGGGATGTTCAACACCCTGATGTTGGCCCACAACATTGGCCCCGAGCTGAGATGTCTAATCTTTCCCTCCACACTGACTGGACCAGCCAGGCAGTGGTTCAAACAAAGAAAAAGGCAATCAATCAGCTCCTGGAAAGCATTCTCGGCTGATTTCAAAAGGGCATTCCGAGCCTCCCAGGCCACCTGCGTCAAGGCCGATTCTCTGGCCAACGTGAGGCAGCAGCCCGACGAAACTCTGAAGGCTTACTTGAGCAGGTTCGCGAACGTCGCTGCTCGGGCCAGAGACGCGGATGACAACTCCAAGCTCATGGCCCTGAGAACTGGAATCCTCGTCGGAGGGGAGATCTGGAAAGATATACAAAGGAAGGGAGTTAGCTTGGTGAACGAATTCCTTAATAGGGCCCAGGAATGGATCAACCTGGAGGAGGCCGAAGCCTCAGCTGCAGGAACCAGACAGGTCCCTGAGCAGCCCGCTGGAGTGGGGACGGAGGTCGTGGCAGCGACCCAAAATGTCACACAGAATAACTAGCTCGGTGGAGGCAAAAGAAAAGGGAACGGCGAGAACGGCCAGCACGGCCCAAAGAAGAATAAGTCCGTAGACAAGTTTAAGCCCGTCTACGCGACTTATACTGAGCTCACCCAGTCTAGGGAGAATATCTTCCTAGCTAACTCTACTCGCCTCCCCTGGAAGAGGCCAGAGCAGTTGAAGCACCAGAAGGGGAAGATAGACACCTCCAAGTTTTGCCGTTTTCACAACGATGTTGGCCACAATACCGATGACTGTAGGCATTTGAAAGATGAGATCGAGAATCTCATTTGAGCCGGCCCATTGACTCAGTACACGCGGAACAGGGTTCCAGCAAGTCGACCTGCTCCGGAAGTCCCGGTCAGTCAGCCCGGGTCTCGGGTAGATCAGGACGTCCCTCCTCCCGTGATAGGAGGAGAGATTTACACAATATTTGGAGGTCCGCATATGGTTGGCATGAGCAGGGGCGCCCAGAAGAGGTATGTAAACGAACTCAAGGCACATAATGGAGTAAAGTTCGTCCCGGAGCAGCGCCTGCCAAAGCAGCAGCGATTGGAGAAGCAACCGATCATTTTTACAGAAGAAGATGCGGACCATGTCCAGTTCCCTCATAACGACCCTCTGGTCGTAGCAGTTCAGCTCACTAACCGGAGGGTTAGGAGGGTGCTGATCGATAATGGGAGCTCGGTCAACCTTCTATTCTGATCCACGCTGGAGAAGATGGGTTTGACTGTCGTCGAGCTGAAGGCAACCTCCATGATGCTGTATGGTTTTTCGGGAGAAGGATCAGCGGCTATAGGGACAATCGAGCTGGTGATCACCCTAGGAGAAGGACCTCGGACAGTCTCCAAACTCCTCGAGTTCGTGGTCATCGACTGCTCCGCTGCGTACAACGCAATTTCGGGACAACCCACGCTCATAGCCTTTGAGGCCGTCACTTCCATTCGCCACCTCGCGATGATATTCCCTACTTCCATGGGAATATGCACTATCCATGGCGATCAGCTCGCTGCCAGGGAATGCTACAGCATTTCCATGAAGGGAAAATCAAAACCCGGGCAGCTAGCAATGCCCATCCAAGATGGTGGAGAGGAATCTCAGGAACCCTTAGCTAATCCTGGGATTGAAAAACCTTAGTGCGCCGAAGGGGACAATATCGTCTTGAGTGAGGATATTGACCCCCGAATAGGCGAAGACAGGTCTGAGCTCCAGGCTATTGAGGAGCTCGAGGAAATAAACATTGATCCGCAGAATCCTTCACGGATGGTCAAGCTCGGGAAAAACCTCTGTAGCAAGAGGAAGGTGGAGCTGACTAAATTTATGTAGGACAACCTGGATGTGTTTGTGTGGTCACACGAGGACATGGTGGGAATCAGCCCGAGTGTCATCATGCACACCCTTCATCTGGATAAAACCGTTCCTGGAAAGTCCCAGAAGCAAAGACCCCTAGGAACTACCCGGGTTGAAGCCTTAGAGGAAGAAGTAGCCCGGCTCAAGAAATGCGGCTTTATCCGTGAAGCCAAGTTTCCAATTTGGGTCGCCAACCCCGTGCTGGTCCCAAAGCCCAACGGGAAGTGGTGGACCTGCATCGACTTCTCCGACCTGAATAAATCCTGCCCCAAGGATTGTTTTCCATTGCCAAGGATTGACCAATTGGCGGATGCCACGGCAGGGCACGAGCTCATGTCCTTTATGGACGCGTACTCGGGCTACAATCAGATCGCCATGAATCCGGCGAACCAGGAGCTCACCAGCTTCATGACCCCGACTAACGTTTATTGTTACAAGGTCATGCCATTCGGGCTGAAGAACGCTGGTGCTACGTACCAAAGGTTAGTAAATAGAATGTTCGCAAACCAGATCGGGAAGAACATGGAAGTGTACGTTGATGACATGCTAGTCAAGTCAAAGACTGCCGATAACCATGTTTCTGACCTGGAGGAATGCTTCAAGATACTACGGGAGTATGGCATGATGCTTAATCCACAGAAGTGTACTTTTGGAGTCGCGTCGGGAAAATTCCTGGGTTTCATCGTCAATACCCGAGGAATCGAGGGAAACCCCGACAAGATCAGATCATTGCTCGAGCTTCCCTCACCCAGGTCGCTCAAAGATGTCCAAGGCCTGACAGGAAGGGTGGCAGCCCTCAATCGGTTTATTTCAAAATCCACCGACAAGTGCTTGCCATTCTACAACCTGCTCCGAGGAAATAAGAAGTTCGAGTGGACAGAACAGTGCAAAAGTGCTTTCCTCGACCTGAAGGCACATCTGGCCGAGCCACCCATATTATCCAAACCAAAAGCAGGAGAACCTCTTTTTCTCTACTTAGCTGTCACAGAGGATGCAGCTAGTGCCGTATTAGTACGAGAAGAAGACCGGGTTCAGAAACCAGTCTACTACATCAGCAAGAGACTGCTTGGAGCTGAATCCCGGTACCTGTTGATGGAGAAATTGGCGTTCTGCCTTATCACGGCCTCGTGAAAGCTCAGACCATACTTCTAGTCCCACTCAAAACACGTCATGACCGATCAGCCTTTAAGGCAGGTTTTGCAAAAACCTGATGCATCGGGACGTCTGTTAAAGTGGGCCATCGAACTCAGTCAGTTCGAGATTTCCCCACGAACTGCCATAAAAAGCGAGGCCCTGGCCGATTTTGTAGCAGAGTGCACAAGATTCCAGGAGGATCCCGCAGAAGACTCCCCCCAGGTCACCGCGGCCCAGGCGTTGTGGAGGATCTTCGTGGATGGTTCATCCAATGAGAACGGATCCGGAGCTGGAATCATTTTGATATCCCCTAAGGGACACAGGTTCCACTCAGCGCTGAGATTCGAATTCAAGGTCTCCAACAACGAGGCCGAATACGAAGCTTTGCTGGGCGGGCTGAGGATAGCCCAGGGACTGAAGGCGAGCTTCGTTAAGAGTTTCAGTGACTCCCAGCTCGTGGTAAACCAGGTTCTGGGCGAGTATCAGGCACGAGGACCCAAGATGGCTGCCTACCTGGCAAAGGTAAAATTTGAGCTGTCCACGTTTGGGCAAGGCTCGATCGAGCAGATACCTCGGGAGCAGAACGCTAACGCCGACGCTCTTGCCAAGCTCGCCACCTTCGGGGAAACGGAGACCTTGGGGTTAGTGCCAATAGAATTTTTGGAAAAACCAAGTATAGAAGAAGTTTGGATGGAGGTCAAGATGATTAACGCTAGACCGACCTGGATGACCCCCATCCTTGAGTATCTCATCGAGGGAAAGCTACCTGAAGGGCGCAATGATCCACGGTGAGTGCTGTATCAAGCTCCCAGGTATACAATAGTAGACGGGGTGCTGTACCGACGTGGACACTCCCTACCTCTCCTGTGATGTGTTCTTCAAAGCGAAGCAAAGGCCATCCTGCAGGAAGTGCATGAGGGCTTTTGTGGGGATCACGCTAGGGGGCAAAGCTTGGACCTGAAGGTCCTGAGGCAAGGATATTACTGGCCCACTCTGTCCAAGGATTCAATCTCTTATGTCAAAAAATGTGACAAGTGCCAGCGGTTCACCTCAGTCGCCCGAGCTCCCCCAGTCGAGCTGAAGATGATCTCTTCCCCATGGCCGTTTGCAGTTTGGGGAATCGACTTAGTCGGCGCCCTCCCCACTGGAAAAGGCGGGGTCCGCTACGCCATGGTGGCCATCGACTACTTTACGAAGTGGGCTGAGGCAGAACCTTTGGCAACGATAACTTCCAAAAAAGTCCTCGATTTCGTGGTTAAGAGCATTATCTGATGATTTGGGCTGCGCAAGAAAATCGTTTTCGACAATGGGACTCAATTCGACAGTGACCTTTTCACCGAATTTTGTGAGAGGTACGGAATTGTGAAAAGTTTCTCCTCCGTGGCCTATCCCCAGGCGAATGGCCAGGTCGAGGCCGTCAACAAGACTCTAAAGGCGAGCCTCAAGAAGAGACTAGACGAAGCGAAGGGGGTCTGGCCAGAACAGCTCCCCCAGGTTCTCTGGGCTTACCGAACCTCGCATCGGACTCCTACGGGTCATACTCCTTTTTCCTTGACCTTTGGGAGTGAGGCAGTCCTCCCCGTGGAGATTAAGGTACTTTCGCATAGGGTCCAGTCATACGACCAGGATTGCAACCACGAGCTACTTTGCACTTCCTTAGACTTGATGGATGAAAGACGAGAAGATTCCCAGCTCCAGGTCACACATTATCAGCAAAAAATCACTCGTTATTTCAACTCAAAAGTCAAAAAGCGCGCCTTCAGCATTGGCGACCTGGTCCTAAGAAGAGTTTTCTTAGCCGGGAAGGATCCCAAAGATGGAGTATTGGGACCGAACTGGGAAGGACCATATCAAGTCATCGAGGTCATTAAAGAGGGAACTTATAAATTAGCTCGGCTTGATGGAAGGGCAGTCCCACGGACTTGGAACACCATCCATTTGAAGAGATACTATCAATGATTCCCTTGTAAGGCCAGAAAGGTCATTTTTTATGTATTGCGCAATGCGAATTAACTTTTTCGTTTATGATTGTACATATTTACGAGTGTAATCCTAAGTAACCACGAAAGACCCTTTCCCAGTTACTTGGGGGGGCATATGGTGCCTGGATATAACCTGGTCGCCTTAAAAGGCTTAGAAGTTAATCCAAAACGATTGATCGTTGTTCTTCTTAAAGAGCACGAGATATTGATTAAAATTAACTTGAACTAAGCTGTACCCTGGATACAACCAGGTCATAAAGCTTAGAAGTTGACTTAAATCGATTGATTGTTGCTTTTCTTAAAGAGCACAAGATATTGATAAAAGTTAACACGAACTAAGTTTTCAAATTAAGTTCCTGGATATAACTAGGTCATAAAACTTAGAAGTTAACTTAAATCGATTGATTGTTGCTTTTCTTAAAGAGCACGAGATATTGATAAAAGTTAACACGAACTAAGTTTTCAAATTAAGTTCCTGGATATAACCAGGTCATAAAACTTAGAAGTTGACTTAAATCGATTGATTGTTGTTTTTCTTAAAGAGCACGAGATATTGATAAAAGTTAAGATGAACTAAGTTTTCAAATTAAGTTCCTGGATATAACCAGGTCATAAAACTTGGAAGTTAATTTAAATCGATTGATTGTTGCTTTTCTTAAAGAGCACGAGATATTGATAAAAGTTAACACAAACTAAGTTTTCAAATTAAGTTCCTGGATACAACTAGGTCATAAAACTTGGAGGTTAATTTAAATCGATTGATTGCTGTTTTTCTTAAAGAGCACGAGATATTGATAAAAATTAACGCGAACTAAGTTTTTTCAAAATAGTAACTAAAGTGCGCAAAAACAAGGAAATAAGTCAATTAAAAATAAAATTGATAAGTGAATTGTCTCGAGGTGGAAACACCTTGTGCAAAAGTTACACAAAAAAAGAAGAATAAAAGAGTAGCAAAAAGGAAGGCCCTAAGCTCCGCCAGGCTGCCCCGTGGAGGTCGCCGTCTCGTCCTTCTGCTCAGCTGCACTGGATGCTTCCCCAGCCTCGGAAGGTGTCTCTTTCTTGAGGCGAGCTTTAAATCCCTCCAGCAAGGGCTCCCAAACGCCCGTTGCCAAGAAGGAGAAGTCGCCGTCTGGGTTGAAGGCCCAGCAGTTATAGAGCATGTCCTCCAGGGCGGTGCCGGAGGCCGCCTGCTCGGCTTCCAGGGCAGTTTTGGCCCCAGCCTTCATAATATCTAGCTTCGCCCGCGCAGCGGCGAGGGCGGCCTTGGCCTCCTCAGCTCCAGCCTTTGCAGTGTCTAGCTCCGCCCGCGCGGCGGCAAGGGCGGCCTTGGTTGCCTCGATCTCCTGAAGCTTGGGACAGGCTTCTTCCAGCTCGGCCTGCGTGGCCGCCAGGGCGTCCTTAACCACCTGATGCTTGCCCCGCATATCTTCGAAACTGGGCCTTGCTCTTGGCTATGCTCCGATGGAGGGCCACGGCGCTCTGCGGAAACGGAGAGGCAACTGCCTTAGAAAAAAAAAAAAGAGAAGGGAGAAAGGAAAAATAGGGCAAGGCATGATAATTAAAAACCATAAAGGGTAAGGTCAGCTTACCGTTAGGGCCATGCCCAATGAAGATTCCAGCACGCCCACCGGGCTGCTTGTTTCGATGGCCCTGAGCTCCTTCTCATTGAATTTGTATATGTGGCTGACGGCGTAGTTCGCCGTCTCATACACCATTCCCCGGAAGGCCTCTGGAATCTTTTCCAGGTCCTGGGGGTCAACCAAGATGCGCACCTCGGAGGTTGAGACTGCCGAAGTCCCGAGCTTCGCCCCTTTGTCCCAGACGAAGACCGGAGCTCGCGGAGGGGGTGAGGGCATGCTGCTCCCCCCTGCAGTAGGAGGAACAGTTCCCACGACCTAAGCAGCTGGGGCCTGCTCTTTTTCCTTGGCAGGAGACTTGGAGGGGGTCCCGGCGCCTTTCTTTAGCGTCCGGAGCTTCTTCATTTTGGGCCCAGAGGCCCCAGCTGAGGAGTTCCCCCCAATGAGCGCAGCCCGCAGACTTTGTCCCCCGGACTGAGACATCTCTTTTGTCAAAACAAAGATATGGTTAGTACAGCAGTTAGCAGTCATACAAAAACAAAGGAAAGAAAAGAAAAAATGCAAAATTCAAGTATAAATGGGAATCCTACCCCCCGAGCTAGAGGAAGAGTCTACGGTTATGACCATCGGCCCTAGAGCTTCTTCGGGGGAATCTAAGATAATCACTTCTCGAGCTGGCGCGGGTTCTGGATCCGAGGCCGGCTAAGGACTAGACTCTTCTACATATTTCCTAAGTCCTGGAGCTACGGTACCCTCCCGGAGTGAGGGCCATGACCGAAGGTTAGTCCCATACTCCTCGAATAGGACCGACCTAAAAGCTAGGGTGTTATCTACAACTATGGTCCCCCTAGGGCGGCTACTTTCGTATTCTAACACAAGCTGGTCGACGCAGTGGAGCAGGGTTTCATCGAAGTCTGGGTCACTTTGATGGCTTTTGACGATCTGTTTGGGATTGTACCTAGCTAGCCGGGGTTCGGCAGTCGACCTATCTAAGCTCCTAAACATGTATGGGTTACCTTGGCCAGAAGGACCCACGGCTGCTTCGGACCGGACCCTCTCCTCGTCCGTTCTCTGGGCAACCTCCAACGCCTGCTTCTTCGTCCTCACGAGGGGCACCTCGTCCTCCTCATCTTCATCCCCCGGGACCTCCTCCACGATGATAGGTCTGGTATCGCGAGCTAGGGGAAGCGCCCGGAGCCTCCTTAGGTTCAGAGTCTGCCATGGGAAGATCAGCTTACAGGCGACCATCGTCTCGTCTGTCACGAGCTGAAGATAGTCCTTTTCACTTGGGGAAGGGCCCGCCAGTGTCTCGTACTGGTTCCCAAGGACCACAAACTTCTCTATCCTCGCGAAGATAGCTACAGAATTAATCTACGTTAGAAAGGGATACAGGAGGAGCTAAACGGTACTCAACTTACGAGCTAAAGTTGAAAGGCACTTACGAGGATGATTGAAGTAGTGCAGCTCGTAGTTTTGGAACCCCGTCGACATAAAGAATTGATCTTTGAAGTCGTTGGGGTGGCTGGGCAGCTCGATGACCGCATCCGTGTTGGGGAACCGGGTTAAGTAGTAAAACCCATCACCTCGCCCCCGCTGCTCCGGGCTGGCCTTTAGGCAGAAGAAATAAAGAATGTCTGTAGGAGTGGGGACCTCCCACTCCTGTTTCAGGAACAAATATCTTAACCCTGCCAACAAACGATAAGAGTTGGGGGGGAGCTGGAATGGGGCCAACCTCACGTAATTGAGGAAATCAGCGAAGTACTGATCCAATGGGAGGAAGGGCCCCGCCTTAAAGTGTTCGTCGCTCTAGGCCGAGAACGCCTCATCAAGTGGCGCGCAGCTTCGCTCGCCTTCCGCAGGAGGTCGGGCAATCACGGATCCTCTCCCCAGCTCGATGTTGTGGGAGAGGAATATTCTGTTTACCCTCGCCTGGTCAGTAATCTTTGAGATGATCCTCTCCGCCTCAAAGAATGCGTCGGGAGCCACCTCGAGCTCCTGTTCCACTTCTGGCCCTTAGTTGGGGATAGGGGATTCGGCCATCACCTCCTTTCCTTTGTCTTGGCGGGAGGGTGAGCTGCCTACAGGCTTCTTGGGAGCATTCTTCTTGGCTCCCATCTGGTCGCCTAGCGAACAAAAAGAAGAAATTTTAGAAGAAGGCGACTTAAAAATGGAGAACGATCTGTTTCCTTGACACGAGCTGAGGTAAGCCCAGCCCGTGGAGAGTGAGACCACGCGGTTCTACGAACACGCGCCTGTGCTCCCAACAGATCCCCGATTACTCAGAATTCGTGTGTCAGGAGGGTCAGGATAGAATTTTTCCTTGGAGGGAAAGTTCCAGTAGGCAGGAAAGGAAAAACCGCCTGTGAAGCGTGTCCCCTAAGCAACCCGGTTTTGCACCCAAAATACTGAATACTTTAAACCAGCATACCAAAAATCCTACCCAGAAATTTTCCCCAGAAAATGCATCCTATAAACCGTGTTCTTAAAGGATTTTCTACTACAAACAATACCCTAACCTAAAAGGCCTTCACCCTTCATGCCCACAAAAAACCAGCAAACCCTTGCATGCGGCTACAGTAAATATTTACCTAAGCTACAGTGAAAAATAATTTCAACACATGCACGGTCAGAAGACTTACTGAGTGTTCTGGTTGAGAAGAGGATGAAGGAATTGCCTGGGTTGGGGCTTCGTTGGAGTTGTTGGTTCCAAATCTTCGAAGGAGTCCTTGCACCTGAGTTTCTGGAACGCCAAAGATGGCAACTGAAAAGAGAAAAAGGGGGGATTTTAGAGAGCAAGAAGAAGAGAAAATTCTGAAAAATTTCAAATAAACAGGTGGCCCATGCCTAAGGTGGCCACCCCTTTTATATACATGAAGGGCCACGTGGGGAGGACCGTTGGATTGCCCTGATGTGGGATCCAAGGCCCTCCACTCGAAAGACGAAACGATGGCTGGGCATAGGCTAGGCCATTAAATGCGGTTCTCGGAAGACGTACCGTCACCAACCACGATGTTCCACGTATTCGGCGCCTGCGTAGAATGTGGAATATGAAGAGTTCATGGGGAAGCCTAAAAGCCCCTACTGTGGCCCTACACGACATTGTGTACCACGAGCAGAGGCTTGGGGGGCAGATGTACGCTCTGATTTTCCCACGGGCTGATTAACGAGCTGAGATACGGCCTAATCATGACTACCACGTGGACATCCCCAAGACCGGAGCTGCCATCATAAGATCCTACCTCCTTAGCTCGAGGTAACCCAAGGGTTCACCAAGATTGCTTAAGGACTGAGTCTGGACTCTGAAGGCCGCAGGTTGAGGTAAGCATCCAGCTCGTGGTACGAGCTAGAGTTGGAGCTGTGACCTTTTGTAAAGTCAACCACGCAAGGTAAACGTGCATATATTAGACATCACGTGTCTGATATATCCCTGACTTCTCGGACACGCAGCATGAACGTGCGTATTCAGACATCCACGACTAGGTTGGGTCGTGCGGCCCATTATCCCCTTACCTATTGATTTGACCACACTTATGTGTCAGGTTTAGGAATTAATCATGAATGTCACAGAGTTGACATGATAGGTAAGAAGGTCACGGGATGACCTTCTTACCAACTCTCAGGTGCCTTCTCCTATAAATATGGAGACCCTGGGAGTTACAAAGGGTTGGATTCTATATTGTAAAAAATACCCTTTAAAAGAATACCTAGTATATAGCAATAATACTGACTGGTGGAGTAGAAGGATTTTAACCTTTGAACCACCTAAAAAACGTATTTTGTGTCACCATCTCATTTCCAAGATCATTCATCTATTTCGGTTCAACATAAGCATTAATCCCTTCCTCTTTCTTTTCTTAATTACCTGCTGGCGAAGAACCGCGTCAATAGAAGCTAACCACTAACACTTGTCATAGTGTTTGACGTATTCGAAGGATTATGGTTTAATTGTAGTCTCCGCAAAATCCTTCATGGATTTCTTCTAAAAAATTTCTACTCTCGGGTGGATTTACACACCTTAAAATGGCATAGAATATCCCCTTCTATACAATTTTCCCTCCAAGACAGTGTACCTTTTTATCGTGTACATAAGTTTTCTTGCCTCATTCCTGTTTGTTGGGAGGCTTTGCTGGGAGGCTCATAGTTTCAAGGTAGTCTATGATTGGAGTCATCCAGGTAGGCTACGAGTCTATCATGTTGACTTCATCTTCTTTAGGCTCATCTATGCTAAGTACTAGTAGAAATTCAAATGGCACCACATTGAGTGTATCGGCTTCCTTAGTTGTGGTGAGTCGAGCCAAAGCATTTGCATTTGCATTTTCATTTTGCTCCCATGGAACTTGTTCAACGGTGTAAAATTCGAATTGCCTGACTGCTGCTTTGACCTTCTCTACGTAAGCCTCATTTTTATTCCTTGAGGCTGGTATTCTCCTAAAACTTGGTTGACAACAAACTGGGAATCACTGTAGCAGTGGATGGCTTTTGCTTTAAGCTCATAAATTATCTGAAGTCCTGCTAGTAGTCTTCATATTCAGCCTCGTTATTTGATTCCTCGAATCCAAACCGTAAGGCTGAGTGAAAACGATTTCATATCAGAGTGATTAAGATAATTCGAGGACCCATCGACGTAAAGTCTCCACTACTCGCGAGCTGGGGTTATGACTTCCTCGTTGGTGATTCCTTTACATTCAACTATGAAATCCACTAAGGCTTGTTCATTGATTGTCATTCTTAGGTGATATATGATCTTGAATTATCCGAGTTCGATAACCCATTTTAACGATTCCCAGATGCCTTAGGTATCGACAACACCTGTCTCAATAGTTGATAAGTCAATACGTGTACAGGATGCGACTGGAAGTAAGGTTGGAGTTTTTGAGATGCATGTATCAAGCACAAGGCTAGCTTTTCCATGCGCATAATAAAAAGTTTTTGTACCTTCTAGTCCTCCCGAACAAGTTCTGCGCTATTGGAATGTTCGGTTGTGACGAGGTACAAGTACAATATTTCCCCAATGATTGGTTTGGATAATATTGGTGGTTCGGCGATGAGCTTTTTAAGGGCTTGAAAAGTGAGCTCACACTCATTTGACCATTCAAATTTCTTGCCCCCTACCAAAAGATTAAAGAACGGAAGGCATATGTCTGTAGATTTCGATATGAACCTAGTTAAGGCTGCCATTCGTCCAGTTAAACTCTGGACATCTTTATGCTTATGAAATGAGGGCATATCAATTAATGCCTTGATTTTATTTAGGTTTGCCTCTATGACCTGAGCATTTACTATGAACCCGAGAAACTTTCCCGAAGACACCCCAAATGAGCATTTATGTGGGTTAAGTTTTATATTGTAGTTTTAGAGTATAGCAAAGCATTATGACAGATCGTCAACATGGTTACAGTTATGCTTTGACTTGACTAGAAAATCATCCACATACACCTCCATGTTGTTTCATATTTGCTCGGCAAACATCCTATTTACCAATCTTTGATATGTGGCTCCGACGTTCATTAGTTTTAAAGGCATCACATTGTAGTAGTACAAGCCTTTATTAGTCATGAAGCTCATATGCTCTTGATCGAGTGCATGCATGGCTATCTTGTTATATCAAGATTATGCATCCATAAATGACATGATGTCATGACCCGCGGTAGCATCCACGAGCTGATCGATTCGAGGTATGGGGAAGCAATCCGTTGGACATGACTTGTTGAGGTTCGAATAATCAATCCAAGTTCCCCATTTCCCATTGGGCTTCAGAACTAACACTGGATTGGCTATCCAATCGGGATAGAAATCATCTCAAATAAACCAATTTGCCTTCAGTCTTTCGACTTCCACTTTCAAGGCCTTCTTCCTTTCATCATCTAGGAGCCTCCTTTTCTGTTGTTTAGGTGGGAAGCTTTTGTCTATGTTCAACACATGGCTTATAATGTTTAGGCTGATCCCATTCATATCTAACTACAACCATGCGAACACATCTTTGTTTTCCCTTAGGAAGCGGATTAATTGCTATCTCACATCCTTTGGAAGGTTCTTCCCTATTTTTACCACCCTAGTGGTATCCTTATCATCAAGTTCAACATCCTTGAACTCTTCGATCGGTCTGAGATCAACCCGATCCTCTTTTATCTAGGGTTCGATCTCTTCTTCGACCTCATACACTGTCTCATTTATCTCTTGTATGATAAAAAGCATCTGTCCACTTGTTTGGCTTTTTCCCCTCATCGAGATGCTATATCATTCTTGGGGGACCAGTTGGTCTCCTTTCAGCGTCTGAATACCACTAGGTGTTGGGAATTTTATGGCCAGGTGCCTTACAAACGAAATTGTCCCTAGCCCAATCAGAGCTGGTCTCCTAAGCAGTACATTGTAGGCTGAAGGGGTGTCTACTACAATCAACTCCATTATCTTGGTTATTGAGACTGGATAGTCTCCCAAGATTACTGGGAGCACTATATATCTCGTACTGGCTACTCCCTCTCTCAAAACTCTGTACAACATCGTCGAACATGATTTTAGGTCTTGGACAAAGAGTCCCATTTTTTCCATAGTGGCCATAGTCCCATTTTAACGATCAGGACTTATTGGTGAGCTGAAAAGTAATGACCAAAAGGGTCATTATGAGGGAATCGGATGTTAGAGGTGTCTTCTTTGGTGAATGTAATGGGTAGGGACCTATCTCCCATTTTGAGCTCGTTGACATATCTATTGTAGGCATTTCTACCTGACCATTCTATATGCGGTCCCCTGACGATGGTTATTACATCTTCTCCATCGATCGGGGGAGGTTGGTTATCTTCCCTTGCGTGTGGGGTCGTAGTCTGTTGGGCAGGGTGTGTTGGAACTGCCCTCTGGCCTGGTGAAGCTTGGGCTGGATTTTTTGTTTTTAACATATTGCACGAAGTATCCTATCGAGATCAAACCTTCAATCTCATCCTTTTCCTATCTGCATTCATTAGTATGACCAATGTCTGTAGCAAATAAAAGTTTTTTGTTGGTATCCATCTTAGAATATTGGTTTTGCATCGGATCAAGTCGTTTGAAAGGGACCTGATTTTTGTTTACGACAAAATTGTTCTCCCAAGTATCAGTGAGCTCATTATAGATTGTGTAAATAGAGCAATATTTGTCTCCTTTTTTCTTCTTACCCTCGTCGGCTTTTGAGTTATTCCCTTCATTCTTATTTCTTTTGGAAGGGTTATCTCCTGAGGTCTGTGACGTGGAGGGTATAGACGAGGTCGAGGCTGAGTTAATGTTTGTCATTGTAGTTATTATAGGCTGAGGAGTCAACTTGGGTGCCAACCTTGACTCTTCTACATTGACAAACCTCGAAGCCCAGGTATTGAATTTTCTTATCGTCTGCACATTTTTTCTTTCCATGTCATTTGTAACGTCCGAAAATTACCTAATAAGGCTTAGGGCCTTTATTAGGGGGTCAGGATGGAAATATATGGAGTTATATGTTTATTTTTAATTTTTGGTTGTAATTATGTGGATTATGTGATAATATGACTAGTTGTGCATGTTTAGGGGTATTAAAAATGCATGTGGGCCATTGCGGGCATAATTGTATATTTATGTGCATATATGTGATATATGTAGACCACATTATTATGTGGGTTTATTTGAGTTGCTCGACACGAGATGATCCTAGTGAGCAAGTTAGCGAGAAAGTCACAACGAGACCCAAAACCCGACTCGGGGCCAAGTCGAGGGGAATTTTGGGTATTAGGCATTTAATTGGGTTAGCAGTAATGAAAATAAATAATTGGAGATGTTTTTGGAGTTAGGGAGTTTAGGAGGAAATACTGGGGAATTTGACCATTTTGCCCTTGGGGACATTTTTGGTACCTTGAGCCTCGGGATTAGCTTAAGTCACTTACGTCTTAGGAAACAAAAAAAGAAAACATAAACACATCAAGGAGCTCACTTCTTAGAAACTGACTCTCTCCTTTCTCTTTCCCTCTTGCTGTTTTTCTCTCAACTTTCCTAGGTAATTCCTTATGAATTAAAGGAGAATTATAGTTGAAGCTTGAAGATTGAAGGTTTAAACTTGGGGGATTAGTTTTGTTGCAACTTGAGAGATTAACTTCGAGTTGGGGTAAGCTCTAGATCATGTTTTCCATTTAAATTCTATGTTGGTTTGGATGTTTTAATGTGTTTTGAAGCTTTTTGCTAAAGAATTGGAATTGGTTATTTAGTGAGTTTTAAGACTTGAATTTTGTGGGTTTTGCTACTGGGAAAATGTTAGAACTATTGTGGTAATTGAATTATGGTTTTGGGGTGAAATTGGGTTAGTTTGGATTGAATTTGGTTGTTGGAAAGTGTGAAAAATCCGGGTTCCCTGGGCAAAGTTGTGACTCTGTTCTCGAGGGGCCGTGACTCAGCTTGAACCCAGGCCTTCGGAGGTCTCTGTCTGGGAGGGTCTCAGATAGGAGGGGTCGCGCCGTGACCCTCGGTGTCAGGTCGCAGCCAACATAAGCATTTTTGGACATGGGTAGTTTTTATTAATGGGAAACTTTTCCTTAGGGCTCAGAATCAATTCCACTACTCGGTTTAGTTGAACTCGAGGCCCCGGAGGCTAGGACTAAGTTCGGAAGCCTTTATTTACTCGTTATTGATGGAATTCTATATAATGGTTGTCACTAGGTTATCGCTAAGGGCTTGGAACTGGGATCGTGCTTGAGGGCCGTTCTTATTTTACGCTATACTCGGACCTGATCTGAGAAAACTACACCCAATATGTGTTATATGTGATTAGGGCTTGGCCCGACTATTATCAATTATCATGATTAGGGCTTAGGCCTCTAAGAATATTTATGTTTAAGCTATTGTTCCACATGCTGGGTGAACCTACTTGAATGTTCTATAACTGCTTAAGTGTTTCGTGCTTGTTGTATGAATTCTACAGTTAGGGTGTGAGGCCCTGTTAAATAAATACGATTAGTATCGTGAGTACGATTATTCAATAGGACTATGTCATTAACATAAATGCATGCTTGTTTTGTTTGGATATGCCAATTCATATCTGCTTCTGTATGAAAACTAAAATACCTGGATCAGGGCTTTACTTATTAGTCAAGGACAGCAAAAGCGCATTGTGCGCTGGTCGAAAGGCTTAGGCCTGAACCCGCAATCTACTATTACGTTGGCTGACTCTATGGTCTTGAGAAAAGTAAAGGTGTTGGACTAGTTCTATGGATAGTTATTCAAAGCTAAGGGCGAGGGCCCCAGGTGACTCTATGGTCACACAGCTAGGGCATAGGCCTCGGGGTTGGCTCTATGGTCAACTATTCCGGGCAACTGCCCCAAAATTGGTCCAATGACCATATGTTTGCAACAAATTAATTGTATATGTAGGTTATTATAGATGGACATGCTAGATAAGTATATGGGATTTTGTATTGTTCTATTTATGCACATGTTGAGTTTTCTTGCTGAGCCTTGGCTTACATGTGCTTTGTGGTGTAGGTAAGGGGAAGGGAAAGCTTGACCAGCCATGAGTTGGAGAGCTTCGGTGGCGGCGTGTGCATATGCGGCTGCTTGACCACCACGACCGTGAATATCTCAGAGGAACTAGGGTTATAGCTCTGTTTTTGCCTCTTAGATCGGCTGAATGTAACTTTTGATGTATATACACATTTTTAAAAGTTTAATTGTAATATTTTGGGATCCCATGATTGTATGAATCTGTTAGGATTCATGCCTTAAAATGCATGTAAAGACATTTCATTAAATTTATATAAAAGGATGATTTCATTATATTTGAATGTTATAATTATTGTTTGAATTAATTATATGATAATATCAAGAAAATTCCTTATTCCTTCATGAGAATATGATCTTGTATTAGTACGAGAGAATTAAGATAATTTATAATGATTAAAATAGTCAGTAACATATTAAAGTATGGAATCTTTAATTAATTGTTAATAGTACGATTTTCTAGGCATACGAGATGCCAATAATCTAGATTCAAATTACTGATGTGGATAGACATCTTAGTAGATATGTTGTATATAATAGAGATTATATATGACAGGGCCGATGAGAATTAATTATCTTTATAAACTTGTCGTTTGATATAAATATTTAATTCTTATCATCATAGATGATCATATGATATTACGAACATTCTCCCCTCTGAAACAGAAGCACAACAGGCCCTGGGATCGCACGGGTCGTCGCGCTCCAAGAACAGGACCGCAGCTCGTCCGTACGGACCTAGAATTCTCTGTTTTTTTCTCCAGCCAAACTCAATCGAAACCTCCCCAAATCCATCCCAGAACCACAGTTGAATTCCAAGAACAGATTCATTATAATACCAGCAACAAAACCCCAGCTCAACATACTCAAAACTCTAACCAAAACTCAAATTCAAAACCTTGAGCATCAAAGCTCAAAAACAACAAAACTTAAACAAAAAATCTATGGAAAACAAGGCCAAAAGCTTAAATCAGCAGGCAGTTAATTTCCCCCTGGCTGTAGCTAATCCATTCCAATGTTTAGGCCTTCAATTTCCAAGCTTTCAGCCCAAAGATATCCTTAATTCTCAAGAAATTCACTTAGAAAATTTCAAGGAGAATGAGAGAGAGAGAGAGAGAGAGAGAAGAGAGAGAGAGAGAGAGAGAGAGAGAGAGAGAGAGAGAGAGAGAGAGAGAGAGAGAGAGAGAGGGAGAGTTTGTTGGGTGCTGATTTTGTTTCCTTAAGGCTTAAGTCACTTAAGCTAATCCCGAAGTTCGGGTTACCAAAAATGCCCCCGAGGGAAAAATGGTCAAAATCCCTGGTATTCCCTCCTAATATCACTGCCTCCAAATATATCCTCGAATAATTTATTCTCATTACCTGATAACTCGATAATGTATTAGTTACCCACAATACCTCTTGACTCACCCCGAGTCGTGTATTGGATCTCGTTGTGACTTTCCCACTAACTTTCTCCCTAGGATCGTCTTTTGCCGAGTAACCCAAATAAACCCAACTAATAATGTGGTCTCTCACATATATGTACATATACACAATTATGCCCATAGGCCAAATTATGAAAATTGCTCTTCTAACGAGAAATAGGCCCACCAGGATATTTAATACACCTAAACATGCATATCTGGTCATGTTATCATATAACTCACATAATCACATAATTACACACAAATATAACTAATAAACACATAATTCCATAAAATTTCCATCCTGGCCTCCCAATCAAGACCCTAAGTCTTATTAGGTAATTTTGGACGAAACAACTATCCCCTCCTCACAGAAATTTTGTCCTCGAAATTTTATCTGAACAACTTGGGATACTGATTCCACATATCTACCTCCAGCTCCCAAGTCGCTTCCTTGTCCTTGTTGTTCCTCCATAATACCTTAACTAAATGTATAGCCTTGTTCCTCAGGACTAGCTGCTGCCTTGTCCTTCCTGTGTAAAATCTGAACTAGCTGCTCCTCATAGGATAAATCTGCCTTGAGTTCCAAATCCTCATAACTCAATACATGGGTCTCATCTAATACATACTTCCTCAGCATGAAAATATGAAATACGTTGTGCACACTAGATAGTGCATGAGGTACGACTAACCTATAGGCCACCTAACCTATCCTCTCCAGGATCTCAATCGGTTCCACAAACATAGGGCTCAACTTGCCCTTCTTCCTAAATCTCTTGACCCCCCTCAGTGGTGAAACCCTAAGGAAGACATAGTCTCCCATCTGGATCTCCATGCTCCTTCGCTTTGGGTCTAAATAACTCTTTTGTCTACTCTAAGACACGAGCAACCGAGCTCTAATATTTTCAATAGCCTCAGTAGTCCTCTGAATTGCCTCGGGACACAAATCTTTCCTCTCACCCATCTAATCCTAGTGAATGGGTGATCTACACTTCCTTCCATTGTCCTGGGAAATCCTACCATGAAATTCATCGTGAAGTCCTCCCACTTCTGCTCTGGGATATCTAGAGGATGCATGGCTGCATAAGCCCTGCTGGTCTCTGATGCTCTGGCTTGACCTACTCACAGGTTAGGCACCTTGCCACATACTCAGTCATGTCCTACTTCATCCCAGGCCAACAATATAAAACTTTTAGATCCTGGTACTTCTTCGTGGTGCCCAAATGTAGAGAATAAGGGGTAGTATGAGATTCATTCAGAATCTCCCGTCTGATCCGAACGTCCATCAGAATGCAGATCCGATCCTTATATCTCAACAGGCCCATGATTGACACTGTATAGTCCTTAGCTGCTCCAGCTAGGACGCCCCCTCTAATCTTCCCTAACTGTGGGTCACCTAACTGCTTCTCCTTAATCCTCTCCGAAAGAGTAGATTGCAGGGTGATGTTTGTTAACTGGCCCACTACTAACTCAATTCTTGTTCAAGTCATATCGTCAGCCAACTCCCTGGATATATGCCTGGCACTATACAACTGTCTCAGACCTTTTCGACTTAAGGAATCTTCTACCACATTGTCTTTCTTAAGGTGATAGAGGATCTCACAATCATAATCCTTTACTAGCTTTAACCAACGTCTTTACCTCATGTTTAGATCTTTCTAGGTGAAGAAGTATTTTAAACTCCCATGGTCAGTGTATGTCTCAAACTTATCACCATATAAGTAGTGCCGCCACACTTTCAGTGCAAAAACTACTGCTGCATGTTCTAAATCATGTGTGGGGTACCTCTGCTCATACTCCTTCGGCTACGTGATGCATAAGAAATCAACTTCCTTGTCACAATAAAGACACAACCTAGGCCATGCCTCGAGGCGTCATAATAAACCATAAACGTGTTTCTGGAAGCTATCTTCACACTTGTCTGACCATATGAACCTTTGATTCTTGCTTGTCAACTCTGTACGTGATGATGCAATCTTGGAAAATCATTCCACAAAGCGTTTGTAATAACCCAACAATCCTAAGAAACTTCTGATCTCTGAAGTGTTCTTCAATCTTGGCCAATCTCTGACCGCCTCAATCTTTGATGGAACCCCCATAATTCCATCCTTACTGATTATGTGACCTGTTAAAGTCACTTATGGGAACTAGAAATCGCACTTCTTGAATTTCGCTTACGACCTGTGTTATCTCAACGTCTGTAGTACGAATCTGAGATACTGCTCGTGCTCTGTCTCTGACTAGGAGTATACACGTATATCCTTGATAATGACGATAAAAAATTGTTCTAGGTAATCTTTGAACACCATGTTCATCAGATCCATAAATGTTGCCAAGGCATAAGTTGATCCAAATGACATCACCAAAAACTCATAATGCCCGTACCTTGTGGGAAAAGTTGTCTTTGGTATATCATCCTCCCTGATCCTCAATTGGTGATAACCAGATCGAAGATCGATCTTGGAGAATACCATCCTACCCTGCAATTGATCAAAGTATAGATATCATAGGTATATGGGGTCCATGCCTAATCAGGTAACCCTAACAGATCCTCCCGAAACACATCTAGAAACTCACAGACTAATTAGGTCTATCCTGGTCCCATTGGCACGACCTGAGTGGTATCCACCATGCTAGCTAAGAACCCTATGCATCCCCCCTGCAATAGGTCTCTAGCTCTAAGTATAGATATCATAGGTATATGGGGTCCATGCCCAGTGCCAATGAATACAAAGGGGTCCTCACCCTCAGGCTCAAAGGTTACCATCTTCTTCTTGCAATCTATCCTTTCCCCATACTTCTATAGCCAATCCATACCCAGAATTATATCAAAATTAGTCATCACCAACTCTACCATTTCAACTAACAACTCCTTGCAATCCATTGTAACTGGTAGTGATCTAACCCATCTCCTAGAAACCACTGACTCCCCAGTAGGCAGGATAGTACGAAGCCCCATAGGATAAAAGCCACATGGTCTACAAAATCCATCCATACTCCTACTACAAACAAAAGAGTGTGTAGCACCCGAGTCAATCAATACAGTATAAAGGGTTCCAGCTATAGAAAGTTGATCTATAACAACCGAGGGACTAGCCTCGGCCTCTGCCTAGGTCAAGGTGAACATCCGAGCTGGCGTCAAGCTTTCCACCTTATTGGGCTCTTCCTTTCTGTTTTTCAGGCAATCCTTCTTCATTTGCCCCACACTGCCGCATATAAAGCAGGTCCTCGCCCGATATTCCCCAATATGGTGCCTCTTGCACTCAGTACATTTTGGGAATGCTTTCTAGGTCTCACCGCCACCCTGGCGGCCTCTCTATATGCCCCGAGGCTTCCTATCTGGCGCTGGAGATGAAACTGTATCTAAGGTCTTTCTATTTTTCTCACAGGGCCTTCGCCCCGATGAAATCCTGTAAATGGATGTCCCGACCTCCTAGAATCCCTTCTGGCCGCATTCTCATGGCAGATCTTGTTCTCTACGCTCTCAGCTATAAGCGCCCTTTCCACAGCCTGTGCATAGGTGGTCAATCTTGGCACAGTAGTAATACAAACATCCCGAGCAATCATAGGCTGTAGCCCCTAGATAAACCTCTTTCTTCTGGTTCTATTAGAGGGCACTAAGTCCCCGACAAGCTTTGCCAATCTTTCAAACTTTAGGGCGTCATGAGTAACTGTCATGTTACCATGAAGTAACTTGCTGAACTCTTCAGCCTTCGCAACTTTAATTTCATCGTTGTAGTGTTTCTCGTTGAATAGAGTTCTGAACTCTTCCCATTCCATTATGTTTATTGCTCTGGTTTGGGATACCACCTCCCACCATATTCGGGCATCCTCCCAAAACATGTAAGTGACGCTGGCCACTCTCTCATTATCACCTACCCTCATAAAATCTAGGATAGTGGTTACCATGGTCATCCACTGTTTAGCCTTTATTGTGGTGACATTGTTGTTTCAATAAGTTATTGTGTCGATGTAATATTTTTCTTATTTCTTCAATTTTATAATAGTAAGGTATTGTGGAATTTTTTTTTCCTCTATTGCAATGCCGATATTGTCACCACAATAGATATTTTTCTTGAAGTGAAAATGAATAAATGTTATATCTAACATCACCCTTTTTAATTGTGTTTCAATGCACATAGATGCAAATTGATATAAAAATATATTTATTATTAATAATCATTTAATATTGATTGAAAATGTAAAAAAATTGAATAAAAAATAATGTTTGAGTCAAAAGCTTCGTCAAACAAACAAAAAACAAACTCAATTTTTGCCAAGTATTGATTTTTTTCTTTGAGTTTGTATGTATAATTTAGACTTTATGTTTTAGTTCTCATGCTGTTTTTATTTTTCTTTTTTTGCTGCAATGTAGTTCTTTTATTTTATTTGGTCTTATTATTTATTTCATTGGAGAGAAAAATTAAATAAAAAATGAAAAAAATTCATTGACTTGTTTTCATTTTTTCCATTGACTTGTTTTTGTCTTGACAAAATGAATGTTAATATTGAATATTTTTGTACCCCAACCTAGAAGGAGCACGGGTCTGTCACATGTGCTTACAATAAATGATCTTACACAAGGTCCAAAGGGGCAACTTAAAATAGATCCATGACAAGTAGTATGCAAACGAATGACCCACTAAAGAAGGGTGCTCTGTGATGCCTTCAAAAAGTGGTATACACATCAGTGTCCTAAAAGGATTCTCATGAGCACCTTAAATTGGTTATGTAAGGTCACCTATCAACATGTCGCCAGTCTGTAAGAGATGATAGCTTGCCGCCTTAAACAGATCCCAAGAAGATGACATAAAGATGTGGTTGAACTAAAAAAATACATACCTTTTCCTTAACAAGTTCCTACAGTAACCTAAAAGGATGCTCATGAGTACCTTAAACAAATTGCCTAAGATAACATTTTAACATATCATCGACCTATGAGAGACGACAATAAGGCCCCCAAATAGGTTCCTATAAGCCACATAAAGGAATTCCCATGAGCACCTTAAAAAAATCACCTAAGGGCATATCAACATGTCCCTGGCCTATGAGAGACGATAGTAAGCCACCACAGTTAGGTCTCGAAAGGACGACATATACATGCGGTCGACCTAGAAAGACACCTACCTGTGCCTCAAAAAGTTCCTACAAGGAAGATTATCGACGCAACAGTGAATTTAAAGGTTCCCACATCTCCTTAAACAAGTCACTTAAGATTGCTTACTTGCGTATCATTGAACTATAAAAGTCATACTACAAGAGCTTAGACAAGCCAGAAAGATGACATAAACATGCAATCGACATAAACATGATGCCCCAGGGCCTTCTCAAACTAGTTATGCAAAAGGAGAACATTTTCTAAAGGAATTCACCCCATAGCAAAAGCGAACTCGGAATTTTTAAAAGGGAGCTTCATGAGCAACTCACAAAGAAGCTCCATGGGACTTAACAAAAATTCTCAAAAGGTTGATGAGGATCCCTCGCGCACCTTGAACAAGCATACATGAGAACCAAATAGAAGGTACCTAGTGATCCTTTGAAAAGGCCCCTAATCGTCCTTTACAAGGATTCCAAAAGAGTAGACGCCTCAAGTACATGAGAAAGAGCTCCTCGAGCACCTTGCAAAAACACAGATGGCGTTCTTGAGACATTAGGTTAAAGCTCTAAATGAATGCCCTATGAGCTCCTTGATATGATCCTCCTAGAAATTAGCTCCGTGCATCCAAAGATCGTTCAAAAAGGGTTCCTCAACATGCCTTATAAGGTTCTTGCCATCGTGAAAAGTTTACTTCTGGTTAAGATTCAGCAGAAGCACCATCTACATGATTGAGGCAAATGACTTTCCGATAAGGAATAAATAGTGAAATTAAGGTGGGGAAAACTAAGAAGTTGGAAGATCCATCCTTGGCTATATGTCGACTAGATCTAGACTATGGAACTCCAAGGATCCTTAAAAAAAACTCCTCAATAGTGTAATATTGGTTTTTCCAGAATGACAATTTAAATATTTTGCCACTGAAGGCATTTTTGTCATTTTCTTTTCCTTTAATAGAGTATTAGATATGTATGGTTTCTAATGGCAACAAAATTCATGGTTTCTTATGTTTGAATTTTTATGGAATCACACTATGATAATTCCAAGTGAATAAATAACTGCTCGAGTGAAGTTGTTATTTATTTAACTGTTTATTAATAATATTATTCTTATGGGCATAATAGTAATAATAATATGCATGAAATTATTTTATCATGTGATGTGTTATTTTTTTCCCATTTATTATATGGTTTTCCATGATATTATTATTTAATTGAATTAAATAATAATAACTAATTGATTTTGCGAACATATCATAATGCCCTCAAGTTTGTGATTGGTTCAAGGGACATTTTAGAGAATTTATTTTAATTATTTTATATGATTAAAAAAACCACAAATAATTGGTTAAATTTGAACTTAACTGGTAGCATCAGCTGTGGAACCTTAGTTTATTTGTTTTAAAATAAACAAATAGGATTTATGGTATAGACACAATGTCCACACCAGAAAAGTAGTGGCAGTACAAGAACAATACATAGTGAGGACCCCCCAAGCAGGCCTATGTGGTTTGTACCCAAAAAGTAGTGGCAGTACAAGAATTGTACATAGTAAGGACTTCCCAAGCACACATATGAGGTTCGTAGCCGACAAGTAGTGGAGGTACGACATGGTACCAAGGAAGCAGTATCTTTTCAGACCCCTAACACATCATGGAGCCGACCACCACTCCTCCAAAACCACTACAACCTCCTGCCTGGATATGGAACTTCTTGTCTCTTTGGGACCACAATGTACCAAGAGCCATTAGAGCTCACCTCAAAATAGGGCCTCACTTCATCATTAAAGAGGGTTCGAAAAATTCATTGTATACTTAGGCTATTAAGAAATATATTAGTTTTTACTCCATTCTTTATCTGAAATTATCTTTCCTCAAGTCCATTCTAAGTTCTTACTTAGTTATTCTCTTACTAAGCTTTGAGTTTTCTGACCTAACATAGTTGACGAGTTCTCACCATAAACAATTTGGCGCCATCTGAGGGAAGAACAACTTAGAAATAGTAGTTCCTCCATTAGTTTCAGTAAGAAAACATGCCAAGGCATTCAAAATGCCTACAAGACCACCAAGAAGTGGAGGTTCACCTAGACGGAACCCATCTAAGGGCGTCCATGAGGGATCCTCCCCCGCCGACAAATGAAGGTGCGATGGATATGCCCATGGACAATGGCGAAGATGAAGAAGTATCATCCCATGCCATTCATCCTACACCAGACCCTGTAGCATATGCCACTGCTCCAATGAAGGGTTGTACAACTCACCCTCCGCCACGGCCACTAGTGTCCCCAAGTCCAAACAATCAGGACCCAGGTCCCTCCAAATAGAGACATGGTAAATGCCCACGAGTACACTCAGTGAGTTCAATTTCCGAATCTCGTTGCTACAAAAATGAAATACATGACCTGCACTTGAAAATCCAAAGGTTGCAGGCCACCGTGAGAACATGCAAGATGTACTCAATGGCCTGTTACACAAAAATTCTGATGCTCCCCTCTCTAAGCTTAAAGAGTGGGAACATGTACGAGGAGAAACCACCATACCCGTGGATGGTGGAAAAACACAACTCTCCACTAGTCATACCCCTCATCCAGGACACAAGGAAGATTCTACACAAATGGTGCAACCTGGTGCAAACCCTACCTACTGGAGGAGCGAACTCAAGACCACCTACAGAAGAGCTTCAACTGACTTGAGGGAGAAACTTAAGCAGAGAAGGTTCGAGGTAAAAACCACACCGCCTATAGCCTCTAAAAGAGCTTCACCCGACTTGAGGGATAAACTTAACCAGAGAGGGTCCGAGATAAAAACCTCATCCCATGCACCTCCCCTGATGAACACAACCAAAGCATGGGCTCAACCAAAGAACTAGTGAGACACGTTAAACAAAAAGATAAGGGATTTTACATTGAAATACAATGCCTTCAAAGTAAGATTATCACTGCACCTGGGGGCACAAAGATGGTGAAGAATTCGACCACGAGTTCCCTTTTGCAAGAGAGATCCAGGTTGAAAAACACCCCATCAACTTCTAATAGCCTCGCATGAATTCGTACGAGGGCACTACGGACCCAAAGTATCACTTAGACGCCTTCAACGACTTGATGAAGTTAAGAGGGATCATAAGTAGGGAAAGTTACCTTTGCTTCATCATTACACTCAAAGGAGATGCGTACAAGTGGTTCAAGAGGTTAAGGCCTGGAACAATCAAGTCATGGCAACAATTCATTGACGAATTTCTTCAGTAGCACCACGTGGTCCGTGATTATGCTATGCCGAGCACTAGCCTCGCTAATATGAAACAATGCAAGAGTGAAATCCTGAAGAGCTATATCCACAAATTCTATATTGAAACAATTAAGCTGGGAAGTATGACTAAAGCGGAGCTCAAACTGGAAATCACAGCCAAAGTTCGACAAGGAAGCAAGTTATGGGATAACATGCTCAAGAGGGAGGTTACAAACTAAGACGACTTCTTTGAAAGAGACCATAAGTATATACGTGTGGAAGAGGGCCATAATAACTTGCATGTTGAGGAAAGCAAACCTTCCTCCAATAACCCTTTTACCAATACGTCTGAAGATTCCGCGTAGAAAAGATTGTTATGATAAAAGGGTCGCTGATCAAGTTGAAGAATGGAAGAGGTCTACCAGAAGGCTTCAAGGAGAAGCCAGTGGGATTCATCAAGGATAACCTCCGATAAGACTCCCTTTATCTGAATTGCTTAGGAACCAAAGAAATCATCTCAATAGGCCCCCATAAAGATCCAAAGCGGTCGCATGATGCACCTACTACCATTGTCAGTTGGAATTGTCATTGAATATCAGAGAGAACAAAAAACAAAGTGCTTGGCAAGATAGATCCTATCAACCACTTAGGAGGTATTAGACCTGACCTCACCAAGCACCTATCCATGTGAAAAATAGGTGTCTGGCCAAGTGTAAGACAGGTGTCTGACCTTGTGAGATATATATATATATATATAAAAGTACTTATAATATATATGTGTGAGCGGTGAACCTTATAAGACAACATTTGAATCTATAAGAACTAGTTACCCATATAGTTACTATGAAAGTCAAAAGGTCCCACAAAAGTTACCTCCTCACGAACACACCCACCTTATAAAGGGACCACGTCGCGGAAGACAAAAGAGGAGCCCAAAGATATTCCTCAATCTAGGTTGACCAAGATGCCTTACTGAGGGAAGAAGGCCTTCAAGGAGGACTTTGCAAAAAAAAAGGACCTTGAAAATAGGTGCTTGCGATGTTTCACAAGTACCAACTCCCTATTAGTGTCCCAACCCTAGGGGATATCATATCAAAGATCAAAAAGAGTCCTCATAATAATCCAAGGTCAGCCGAGGTCACCTAGCCCAAAAAGGGTCTCAAAGAAGATGCTTGTGAAAAGGGTCTCGAAGAAGACGCTTGCAAAAATGGTACTATGCATAATGACGAGAAGGACGCTTCTCGCACAAAATAAATGCATTCACAAAAATATATAAAAGGATAGCGAGAACCCAAAGGGTCAACATATCCTTATAAGTAGTCAAGGTGCACCAACAGACATGAATCACATGCAATAGAGAGGTCCCAAGAGGGAACCCTTTCAAAATAAAGCTATTGGCACTGTGACCAAGAGGACTTGTACAAGTTCCTCACAAAAACAAGAACGAATTCTCAAAGTCCCAGACCAAGGAAAACGAGGCTTCTTAAGGTCTCATACCAATGAGAGAAAGGGAAATGGATTTACACTTCCTTTATACTTGTGTGTACATGTGAAATTATCTTGAGAACATGGTATATCTAAAAGAGTTGTGAGATAAGTGGTCCTTGTGTCGTAGGCTCTTGGCAAAATGCGCCTGCAATGTGAAGCCGCAATTCATTAGCGTTCAAATGGAATGTGCCCACATCGCAAGGTCATAATGAAAGGTCAACTTTGGGATATCTCTTTATTAATATTCTTATTCTTCTCACAAAATGAGAGTCATCTAACCTCATACTTTACCAAGTGTGAATGATGGAAATCCCCTCTCGAACTTGGCTCCCAATTGAGTTTGCTTCCTACCTGAGACATTCCTCATAGCATCAGCAAGTAAAGATGTCCAAAATGAATAGCTCAACTCGACAAAGGGACAAGACACCTCACACCTTGTGAGAGGGTCTTAAATAGAAAGGTCACCCTTCCTTAGCCTTCTAACTCTATCGAGCTGAACTTCTTCATTGGACATCTATTTAAATGTCACCTTACAATGATAAATGAAGAATGAAGTCACAGAGACACAAAATGAGGCTATTAGGCTTTGCACAGCGAGAGGGCCCTCGCATAGCGAGACCAACTACAGCCTAGTGCATCAAATCATTCTCACCTAAGTGTTTAATGTGTCCCTAATCATTCTCTTGGCATGTCAACAGATGAAGCACGAAGAGAATGAGGCAAGCCTAGCACTCGATCATACCCTCCAAAGCGTGTTGGCGAGTGCCATACACTTCATCTATGCCTATTCATCCCGCAAGGTCTCATGAGACGATAACACCACCAGAGCATAGTAAGTGTGGCATCATAATAAGTCTACAAGGACACCTAAAGAACTCTTCATAGTCTGGGGGCAAAATATATGATCCCGTGGATGCCAAAAATCAACAAGGAAAAATATATGATCCCGTGTTGATCTATGTAAAAGTCTATGAACATGAAAGAATTCACCCAACAAGAAACATGTGGACGCCAAAAAATTCCCACTCATAAAGGGCATTCATTACATGTCCCCCAAGGCATTTGATAAGCATAGGAAACAAAAGAGTACAATCTGGCACCAAGGAAAAGCACCATGAAAGGAGGTGCCCTCTCGCAATGGTTGTGGCCTCATGTCGATGTTAGCACCTCGCACAAAAGTAGAGCCTCGCGCCAGGAGGGTGCCTTGCGCCAGGAGGGCGCCTCGCACCAAGGGCGTCTCGCGCATGGGGACCGTGGGCAATGGTCTCACAAAGTGAGATCCTCATTTCATGCATGGGCATCATGTCTCATCACATATGCCGTAGGCCTCGTTGAAGAAGCCTTATCTCCCTCCTTGAGATATGCACCAACAACGGGGCACCTCCTTCCCTGTGGGTCTCACAAGATGTAGAGTGAAGGACCTCTTGAACATGTGTTCGAGGAAGGTTAGAGAAAACCTCACCGCGATTTGGTATGAAGTCAGAAGAGCTAGGTACGATGAAGCATGTCATCCATGATAATATATAGGGATTCCAATACTTGAAGCTCATAAAAACAATTTATCTTGGGAGGGTGATAACCTATTTATGACTCAAAGAGCTCGTACAAGTATATAATGCACCTATAGACCAAGAGGAGTTAGGGTACCGACACAATGTCCACGTGAGAAGAGTAGTGGTAGTACAAGAATGGTACATAGTAAGGACTCCCCAAGAATGCCTATGAGATTCATACCTCACAAGTAGTAGCAGTACAAGAATGGTACATAGTAAGGACTCCCCAAGCATGCTTATGAGGTTCGTACCAGACAAGTAGTGGAGGTACGACATGGTACCAAGGCAGGAGTAATTTTGCAGACCTCTGACACATTCTGGAGTCGGCAACCACTCCTCCAACACCACTACCACCTGCAACCTGGATATGTACCTCCTTGTCTCTTTAGGACCACAATGTACCAAGAGCCATCAAAGCTCACCTATAAATAGGGCCTCACTTCATCATTGAAGGGGGTTATAAAATTCAATGTATACTCAAGCTATTAAGCAATATACAAGTTTTTACTCCGTTGTTGATCTGCACTTATCTTTCCTCAAGTCCATTCTAAGATCTTACTTAGTTATTCTCTTACTAAGTTTTGAGTTTTCCAACCTAACATAGTTGACGCGTTTTCACCGTCAACATTTGTTAAGTCAACTTTTAAGACAATATGTTTATCCTAACATAAATATCAGTTAATTCAAAATTAACTTTATCTTAAACTATCAGTTTTCAATAAATAAATAAATGTCTTGTTCTTAATAAGATAATTATTAATCTGACTTTATATATTAATTAAAACAATATTAATATTTATTTCAACCTATAGTTTTCCAAAATAAAAACCTTATAGTTAAATAATTAATTAATTCATAATTAAGAAATTTCCTATAGTTATCACATAATTATTTTTCTTGTCCAACAAAATTAATTCTTTTGCAATTAATTATTTTCTCTACAATTCTTTCTTTTGACATCCTTACCCTTGACAGTGTAGGACAGAGGTGATTTTGGACCATGGACCTATAATACAAATCTCTAAAAAACCAGATTACTAATTAAACTCTTTAATCCAATAACCTTTTTTATTAATTTCATGAGTAGTCCACTATAAATATGGAATTGCACTCTAAGTATTTATTGAATTATATTTACAAAGTATTCTCTTGTAGTCCATTGATATAATCAATAAATGTAGTTTTGTACTCCATTTATTGGTTCATTAATTAGAGCTTGTCAAAATTATCATTTTACCCTTCCAATTACCTCTTGATCCTTAAGTACCATTAATTCACTAGCAAATAATTAATAATTAATTAAATTATAGATTTGAGCTCAATAACTATTCAGTTCCAGAATGAACCCTTAAGGGGACAAATATTCGACCCGTTAGCAAAAGTATGGATTCCATTATTGTAATTCATGTTCCGAGCCATTCATGATATTGAATCTCCAAAACGAAAGTCATTAGCCTCATTATACTAAGAAACTTTAACGAGTGAATCAAAAGATCCAATAAACACAAACATGAATTCGTGAATACTCAGGATTTAGAGTGATCTACAAGTGATCATCTGTTATGATAAGAGTCAAATCTTTATGTCGAATGGCAAGTTTATAATGATAATGAATTCTATAGGTCTTCTCTTATATAATCTCTATTATATACAACACTTTTACTAAGATGTCTATGCACATCAGTAATCTGAATCTAGATCAATTGCATCTCGTATTCTTAGTAAACTGCACTAGTAACCATTCATTAAAGATTTCATACTTTAATACGTTATTGACTATTTTATTCATTATATATGATCTTAATTCTCTTGTGCTAATACAATATCATATTCTCATGAATGAATACGAAATTTTCTTGATACTATCATATGATTAATTCAAATAATAATTATAATATTCAAATATATTAAAATTATTTTTTTATTTAATTCAAAAAAATGTATTTACATGCCTTTAGGGCATTAATCCTAAGATAACATTTTAACATATCATCGACCTATGAGAGACGACAATAAGGCCCCCAAATAGGTACCAAGAAGACGACAAAAACATGTGGCCGACCTAAATAGACACCCACGTGTGCCTTATCAGGTTCCTATAAGCCACATAAAGGAAAATGCTTGTTCTTGGATAGTTTCAGATTTGTGGGAGTTTAACTGTGTATGGTGTGCATGGTTGGTGACAAACCAACTTGGTGAAAAATCGAAGCTTAAAGGACTAGAACACAAAGTGCATTTTTTTGCTCCACTTTTGGCGGTACACCAGAGTTTGAAAAGAAGATGTCGATCCAAGGGGAAACAACCCGTTCTTGGGCTAGGGTTCATTGTTTTGAGGTGTTAGACACAAGGGGATCATTTTTCCAAGCAAAAGTAGGGTTGGAATGCAGCAAAACTCAGGCCTAGAGATGTCGGCGCCAGAGAAGCCGCCAACTTTGGCGAAGCACTGAAGGTAGTTTCTCTTTTTTTTTTTTTCAGTTTTGGATTCTATATGATTTTAAAGGATGGTTGCTGAAGTTTGAATTATTTTTTTTTGAAAATTTCTTCAATTATTGTGAATTATTTGGTATTTTTCAATGAATAATTATGAAAAATACTTAGACTAGTGTAAAATTCTTGAAATAATTTTTTATGGGTTATTATGTGTTAGAAAACAGTTCTGGGAAGTTTCTTTGAGTTTTTGATTGTTTTTTATATTTATATGTAATTATTTATTTTAATTCCTTGATTAATTACGAAAACTACCTTGGACACACTTGAGTCACTATTTATATTTTATTGATGCTAAATACTGATCATAAATTGATTTGGAAATGAGTTTTAGGTATAGTTACGACTATAAATATTTTTTGAATTTCATTTTTGATAATTATAACATAAAAGTCATTAAATTAAAATAAATGGTGTAAAATATTATCTACTGTTTGTGCACTGTTCTTATGATGTTAATATGTTATTATAGTATGTGGAAGTGATTTAGAAACATGCTAGAATGTTGGGTAATTAATAATAATTTCTTGATATTTTCACGTAATTTTAAATGGAAATTTTGTATAATAATTACTGTAATTATTATGTATGTTCACTGTAATTTTCCAAGATGTCTAATCTCCTTACAAATAGTTAGGATGCATGTTGGGAGCTGACTTTGATAATTATGGTGAATTTTGGTTATTTATTGAATTATTATGGAAAATGGGTAAATAAGTATGTTGTAGTAATTAATTAATTTTATTTGGAAGTTTTGACATTCTTCTGAGTTTTTTATGATAGTTAAACTGAGGGGCAATTTAATTTGAATTAAATTGCTTATGTGAGATTAATTTGTTATAAAATGTTTGTTTTGACTATAAGGGCATTTTTGTAATTTTTCACATAAAAAGTGGTTATATGAATGCATGTGTTATGCGAAATGTGTTTATATGTGAGTATGAAAGTTAATGGTATGAAATATAATGAAAAATATCTAGGGTTGGTGTAGAGTTCTCAAAATAGATTTATCTGTGAAATCATTATTTGTGTACTTGAATGTATTTTGAATATGTGGGTTTTTATTGGTTAGTGTCTAGGGTTATGTCCTCAAAAAGGAGTTCTAGGGAGAACAAGGGGATTCATATCAATTGAGGTAAGGATAGTGGGCATCTTCGCACAGGGTGTATGTTTAAGCATACAACCATGTTATATGGTTTGTTGTTTTATGTATTTATGTTATGTAATTGATTATTTTTATGATTGTGATGTTAACTTGAGAATAGTCCTAAAATGACTAGATAGTTGACATGTTTGCATGATAGACTATACACATGTGCTATGAAATGGCTGCATGTGTGAGCACAACACTTGTAGTATTATCATGGGTTAGTACAATTGTTGGTAATGAAATGGCCCATGGGAATGCCAAGGGTGAGTAGAGCACAAAGCAGGGAAAATTAAATTTCATGTGTGATCAACATGGATGTGAGTTGATTATTGTATGTGAATACAATGTGTGATATGAGACTGTGATGTATGTGTGTGAGTACAACACACATTTGATATTTACTGTGGTATTGTGTTTATATCGCATGTGGTTAATTGTAAAGTTGTCATTAATGCTTATGTAATTTGATTTGCGGGTGTTATGTCCTACATATCTCTTCTAGCTGTGCATTAGCTCACGGGTACTCTGTGTGCAGGTATAGGCAAGGCAACACAGTGAGTGGTGCGGGCTCGAGAGATGGACCTTGCATGTTAGTGATGGTCGGTGTTTTAGAGTTTTAAAATGTTTTAAGATTGGAACATTTTAGTTTTTGTTTTGGACTTGAAATAGTTTGTTAATGTCTTTATTGTTTTTTTTTCTATTAGTGTCGAACATTTTATTTTAAATAATGAGATCTCATGCCTAGTTTTATTTCAATAAATAAGTTTTATGTCATCAATGTTTATCTATTTCAGGAATTTTATCAGTAACATCTCGGGAAGTCAGGGTGTTACATTATGGTATCAAAGAATTTCGGTCCTAAAAAGTCCGTGGTAAGCCCTAACATGTAATGTTCATTACAGAGGATGAGCTCAACTAAATATAGTATAAGTTGTTGAGTTTACTTATGATAAAATGTTGTCGTTAACTGTATGCACATTGATGTATTATAATGGTGTTTTACGTAAGGTGATCTCTTTCTAGTGTTAACATTCCTTCTTAAATCTTGTTGGTGTGGTTCAAGATTTAGAAAATGCCTCCTCGAAGATCAATAGATTGGGACATGGTCAAGGTAAAGGAAGAAGGGCGGCTGAGGCAGCACTGCCCGAACCACCACGAGGATGGGAAGAACAATTTGCTAGAATGGAAAAGACCACTCAAAGGCAGAACACAAAGATTAATCACCTAATGTAGAATGTTGCGCCACCACCTGGGCCAGCAGAGCCAGTAATCAGACAACGACAAGCCATAGCAATGGTCCCCACTGCAGAGAAGAGAATGGAACCCCTATTTGAAAGATTCTGGAAGCAGTACCCACCTGTCTATGAAGGGTCTACCAATCCAATGAAGGAAGAAGTGTGGATTTGTAGTATGGAAAGGATACTGAACATGATGAGGGTTTAGGGTAATGAACGGGTGGTTTGCATTTTTTTAAGGAAATATGCCCATATTTGGTGGGAAGTGGTGCAATAGTCGTGAAATATAAATACAATGGATTGCAATGGCTTCAAGCAATTCTTCAACGGCAAGTATTATAACTCTGTAGTCCTAATAGCAAAGATGGATTAATTTACCAAACTGGTTTAGGGAAATCTCACAGTCTCGGAATATGACCAGAAGTTCGACCAGTTGGCAAAGCTCTCTCAGGACCTATTACCTATTGATAGGGTGCGAGTAGGTCATTTTGTGAGAGGTTTGAAATGATGATAGCTCGTGATTTTGAAATTATTTCTAGAGGCGAGTTTACATATGTTGAGTCCCTAGAAATGGTCCTTACTGTAGAAAGAAATGAATAAAGAATCTGGAAGGCAAAGGTCGCTAGAAAAGATGCAAGGAAGAATGGAGCAGACATTTCTAATGATAACAAGAAAAGGGGGCATGAACAAGCTAGACAATCCATACACAACAAACGACTGAAACCTGGCAACGAGAACAGTCTGATGGAGGTGGCAGCAAAACCATTCCAGAATGCCTAATGTTTACCAAACACCACATTGGTGAGAGTCGACTAGAGCATGTTAAAATGTGAAAAGGAAGGAAACATAAAGCACAACTGTCCACTGTGGGAGCATAACGAAACAAGGAAGAACTAAAGAAAGATGACAAGCATATTCCGACCAGAGTTTTCACTATCACTCAAACAGAACCTGAAGCTAGACCTTCAGTCGTAGATTCCTATGGCCAATGTTGTGGGTATTATATATGATTGTTGTCCGTGTTTTTACTACCTGACACGTGGCAGTTAAGAGTAATTAACGACAAGAAAAGACATAATGTTCTTCGAGTGTGAACTGTTACAGGTACCCCGAATTTTCCAGATGCGGATGTCTCCAATGGAGGCAACCCCCCGAGGTCGATCCTCGAGGTGTGGATATCTCCAGGTGAGGCCACGACCCGAGGAAAATTTTAGAGGTCCTCGCGCTTCTTCAGTCAGGTGTCGTCCATATGTAGGAGTTTGTCCTCGGGATCTATAAAAACTGACAGGTGTTAATCACTGCGAGTATGAGCCACTAGAAGATTATCTGGCAACTTTTTAGAGATCCTTGAGTAGTGGTGTCAAGTTGTACAATCAACATGCAGCATTTCTCACTACGCCGTCTGACATGGAGAAAAGTCCAGCCATGCCTTGACACTATCGAAGGCATGTTCCCCATAAAGTTGGTAAACAACTTTCTGCAATGGGCCCCGTGCATTCCGTCTCAGTCGTAGTCTTTATTTAGTGCAACTCTTTTTGTATTAATTTAGCATAAATACCTTAATAAGGGAAAATTTTGTATTAATAATACATGATTGACATCAATGACCCCGACCTCTATAAATAAGGCTAGGGTATCTTATTGTAAAGGGCTCATACTTTAGAGAGAGAAACTCTGTAACTAATTGTAATATATATGTTTCCTAAGAACCACAATTGAAGCTTGCTCAAAAAAGCTTCAAACTCATTAAATATTAGAGACTCATGGACTAAGGCTCTTTTATAGCCTGAACTACATAAAATCCTTGTGTTCTTTTCCATTACTTTCTTTACACTCTCGTATTAGGTTGATAGCGAAAAAGCTAGTCAACATTTTGGTACTTTCAATGAGAGCTTGATGAAACCTTGAAAAACATAGTCATGATGAAAACTCGGAGAAACGCACAGAGGATTCCATTCCTCCTACCGGAGATAAGGGAGGAGAAACCAACCATCCACCACTGCAGAACCTGCTTGAGATGGTTGACAAATACGATGAAAGTGTCGAGTACAACGGCGTAAATAACGGAGGCGACGATGAGTATTATTAGGAGGAGTATACTTAGTCCATGGATGCAGAGGAGACGCCAGAAGTGGTGGCGCTTCGCGACCAGGTGGCCACTGAGCAGCAGAAAATTAACCCCCAAGAGGGTAATATGGCCACCCTACATGAGATGGTTAACGCCATTAGTGTAACACCCTGGTTATTCCAAGACTATTATTGTGAACTTGAAATAGTGCTTAACTCGCTAAATGAGTCATTAGGTTATAAACGTGCATCTAGGCGTCATTAATAGGCCAGGGTAAAAATTTCGGTCAAAAGGAATATATATATTTTATTTAAAACATTAAACTGTACATGGGCCCATAAAAATGTTTACTTACTTACAATCCAAAATGGTCATTACTGTATAAAAACTACAACCTGCTGACCTAAGCGACACAATATAGGATTAACCCCTAGTTTCCCCTAAGAAACACCTTGGCCGTGGTGGTCCAGCGGCCGCATATGTACACATCGCTACCTAAGCTGTCCACTCAAGGCTGGGTGCGCTTTTCTTTCCCTTTACCTACTCCACATATCACCTATGAGCCAAGACTCAGCAAGAAAACTTATTACTGCATGTATGTAATATCAATAAATGATTATGGTAATCATTTTGGGGCTTGCATCCCAATCAGATAAGTGACTATTGAGTCACACGCTGTGCAGGTGACTAATAAGTCAACCTATAAGGATATGTTCCCCGTATAGATGACTAATAAGTCCATCTCTAGGGTTCCATTCCTTAAATAGATGGCTAATAAGTCCATCTCTTGAGATTCGCTCCCTAAGCCATGTGGCGTATCAGTCACCTTAGCCTTTTGGCTCTGACTCTAAGTAACTAGCCTTTGCACTAGACAAGCACTTTTGTTTTAATCGAACTAAAGGTCGGTCAAGCATTTCATGCTTAAGTTGACAATTCTTATGTCGATTAGATCTAATATTTTCAGTTTGCGTTAAACATGCTAATATCGTTCTTCACTCATAAGCCAATACCATATGACCAGTGCTCAATACTACTGTCGAACATGACTAATAAGTCACACCTACACAATCATTACTGACACCATTGCCCTATCCTAATTCATAGATCAGTGCCATACACAGATGAGCAAAATTGGCAAGCATTTAATATGCATTCAATATATACAAATAGAGCACTCAACATGTCTCATCAATAACCATGCATGTCACTTACTGGGTGCATTTTTCTTACCTCTGGTTCGAGCATGGATTAATAAAAGAACAACCCATGAGAACGATTTGTCCTTAAGTCCCTTAGTGGTCACATAGTCATAACCAAATATAAAACTCCCATCAATAAAAATGAGTAATAAAAGGTTCCTAGACCAAGACCTAGCCTTCAAGACGTCGAATTCTACTAAATCGGGTAGTAGGAACGATCCTAAGGCATTAGGTTTGAGTTCCCACGATTAAAACACAATTCTGGCCAAAAATGCCCTTAAGCGTTGCGCCCCCACCCCACTGAGCCGCGGCCTGCCACCCAAAAAGAGGTGTCAGCCACAAATACCTGCACCAGGCGTCGCGGCCCGCCTCCCAGGCGCCGCAGCCCCAAGGCCCTTTCGCTCCACCTCTCTTTTTCACTAAAGCTCGAGTCGCGGTGCCGAAGAACAGGGCCGCAGCCCTACCTTGAATCAAGCCTAACACTTTCATTTTTCCACTTTTAAATCTTTCCATAAACCTACTCAAAATCTCCAAATCCAAAAATCCCAATGGCCTAAAACCATCAAATCCTGAGGCTCTAACAAGTCAAAAACTCATCAACACATAAGATCCAATTCAAAGCTTAGAAACTAAAAAGCTCAAAACTTAAAGCTCAGATTACCTCTGATTGAGTCGTTTCTCGTTAAATCCTCCAGTTAATAAGCTTCAAATCTTCCTCAGAATTGCTATAACTCAATCCTTACTAGAATCCTTGTCATAGAACTCAAGTTTCCTTCAAAAATGCAGCGAACGGTACAAATGGTTAACGGGAGAAAGTTAAAAGATGTTTGAACGTAGTTTTCCTTTTGATAGGTTACTTCAAGCTTAAGTAACCTCAAGTAAATCCTAATACTCGGGGTCCCAAAAACGCCCTTGGGGGTAAAATTGTCAAAATTCCCTGAATTTCCTCTTGATCTCAATAACTCCCAATATATCATCAAAAAATCATTCTCATTACCCAATATCCCAATAATTGACCCTGTTATGACAAAACCACTAAATTACATCCTAGGATCGTCTCATGCCGAATAGCTCGAACATATCCACAGAATAATGTGGCCTCATCCATATCTCACCAACATGCATGAAAATATACAAATATGTCCTCAACCGTCCAAATTACCAAAATACCCTTATAATGAAAAGTGGACTCACATGCATGCATTTATCATCATATAATAATATAAGTCACATAATCACACATATAATCATTTATTTGCATAATAAACCAGTTATTACATTAGGGATTTTAGTTTGAAATCACATTAGGGATTTCGAGACATTACAACTTGGATCCTGAGGCAGTTCAGAGGACCAATGAGGCCTCCTAATGAATAAGATGTAGCGTCCCAAATTTGCTAATAAGGTTTAGGGCCTTGATTAGCGTGCCTGGGGTGCAATAAGCGATTTATTATATATATATGTTAATTGGATGAGTCTGTGATTAGAAATGCATGTGTATGTAAATTAAACATGCATGTGGGACCCATTTGGTTATTAGGGGCATGTTTTCAATTTTAGCCCATTGAGGGCATAAATGTAATATTTGCATATATTGTGATTGACACCACGTGTGAGTGGTGATATATTTGTGATGCATTGTAACGTCCTGGATAGCCAAGACCGCTACACTGTGTACTTATAAAGGTGCAAGACTTGCTAATCAAGTCATTAATTTAAAAACGTGTCACTAAACATGTATGAACTAGGGTTAAAAGGGTTTTGGTCTCAAAAGTTTCATTTTATATAATTAAACTGTTATATACATGGGATCCCAAAAGGAACAGAGTTAAACAGTTGGGTTACAGACTTCCAAGATAATACAAACAACTGTTAGCCATACTAAGGCAAAGTGGACAATCTTTGGGTCTCGCGTCCCTGCCTAAACCTCAACCGTGGCGACTGAGCAGCTGGCCATGTACATTCTGCTCACAGAGCTCTCATAATCAAGGCTGGTCAAGTTTGCCCTTGCCTTTACCTTTCCCACGTAGCACCCATGAGCCAAGGTCCAGCAAGAAAACATGTGCAACACAAACAGTAATAACAGATAGTAAACTCACTAAGCATGAACTCTCATCAAATGATCCACATTAAACATTCAACATTTATTCAGAATCATGGATGCAATCAAACACTTATAACATTCATATCACATAATAATCATGGCCAACATATTCGGTCGCACCCTCTGTTTACCCAACTGACTCCGGCCCGCTTAAACCGAGCTCAATGCATATTAAGCTGTCCTTGGCTACCAGTGGCCAAGCCACGCCCTATGCGCTAGTGTCACCCTTAGCACCCTTAGGCCATTGGTTCACTAATTAGCTTGCATGGCATAATACCATCTTTTCAAGCATCAATAACCAGGTGCAGTTTTCTTACCTTTGATCTTTGCAGTTTCGGATTACGAGCAACGCTCCTCAAGCACGATCCGTCCCCGAGCCTAAGCTTTTATCACCTAGTCACAACCAAGGTATAGGGTTCCATTAATATTCAAATTAGGGTTTTCGGTTACAAAACTAACTTTCGGGAATCCGAATTCCACCAAGCACGGTGGTGAAATCGATCCCGAGCATTCTAGACCACATTCCCATGGCTAAAATCCCCAAATGTTCAAGTGTGTACCCAAGGGCTGCGGCGGTTGAAGCTTAGCCATGGCCCTGCCCTCAAAATAGAACCAAGGGCTTGCCTGGAAGGAGACATGCATCACGACCCTTGCATTGGGCGCCGCGGCGCTCACCCTTGATTGTGCCTCCTTGGCTCATCTTCATCCTAGGATCGCAACGCTCTAGAATAGAGCCACGATCCTTCCCTTCGAGCCCATAAATTTCACCATTTCAATCCTTTAAACCTTACCCAAAATCACCCCAAAGCTTCCTAATTAAAAAACAGACATTGCCAACACTTTTAGGATGACTTTAGCAACATAATTCAATAGAAAACTCAGCCTAAAACTCATAGAAAGCCATGTTTCAATCTCTGAAATTCAAGAACCTCAAAACACCCAACCAGCCATGCAAAACTCGAATTTACACCTCTAATCATGAATTAGAGCTTACCTCTTCAGTTGAACTCCTTCTCTAAGCAAACTCCCAGCTAAGTCTCAAGTTTATCAGCTCAAATTCAACCTTAAACATTAACAATACAATCATCTCAGTACCCAGCTAAGAACTCAAAGCTTCTAACTTCAAAACACAGTTTAATTCTTACCTTAGCCTTGATTAAGTGTTCCCTGAATAATCTCTGAGATAAGCTTCAAAACCCCCCACTAAATTCCCAGCAATTCCTAGCTCAAAGTCCAGGAAAATTCCCAGTTTTCCCCCTTGTGGTTTGACTAGTTTCCTTGAGAGAGAAAATAGTTGAGAAGGAAAGGGAAAGGTCGGTCTATTTTTAGTTCTACTGTTTTCCTTAAGTTTATCTTATCTCGTTAAGTTAAACCCGAGGCTCGGGTGCCGGAACCATCCCCGAGGGCAAAACGGTAAATTTCCCCAAAATTCCCGCCTAGACTTCCTAACCTCAAATATATCTCTATATATCTATTTTCATATCCCGGTAGTCTAAATAGCTACCCGATACCTAAAACACCCCTGACTTATTCAAAGTCAACTGCTAAGCCCCGTTGTGACTTTTCCCCGCTATCTAGCCCTAGGATCACCTCGAGTCGTGCTCTGCAGACCTGCCCACATAATAATGTGGTTCTCACAATACAATATATATATCACATTAATACCAATATAATCATACAAGAAATATTAATCATATAATTATGCATTTAAATCTATAAAATCATTCAAATCACATTAAACCCAATAATGCCCTCCTGGCACACTAATCAAGGCCCTTAAGCATCATTAGCGAATTTGGGGTCATTACATGCATGATTTGAGACAATCCTAGGGAGAAATTTAGCTAGAAAGTAACAACGGGGTCAAATACCCGGGTTGGGAGGAGCCTAGTGGTATTTTTGGGTACATAATATGTGTTTGGAATTTATGGAGTAACATGTAGTAATTTAGTAATTATTTGGACATGTCGGGGTTAAACAATGATTTATAGGAACACTTGAGGATTAGCGGGACACGGCAAATGACGCAATTGACCTTGAGGTTTGTAGATTCCAAGAACTTTACTTAGCTAATTGTTAGTAGTATTATAGTATGTTTAGTGTTATCTTTGTTACTATGGATTTTTGGTTCAGACCGGGAATTATTTGGACACTCATAGTAGTACTTATAGATTTTCTAAGTTTAAACTATAGTTTAAGAATATTAAGTATAACCTAAGGTTTGATTATATGACTGATATTAAGGATAGTATTTGTTATATTATAAGGTTTAGATATCAACCAATAGGATTTTAAGCACATGTTATGAATGGTAATTAAGGATTAAGTATTTTTGAGGATTAAATTAAATAAGGGTAAAATTTGAATGTTATAGGGTCAGTCAGCAGCCTTGAGTACGTTAAGGGCTTAGTCAAGGCTGTTTACTCCATTCAAACTTAGCTAAAAATGTGTAAATTCGTGTTTAAATATTCAGCGTATGCCGATATATCGCAGCTATAGGGGGCGATATATCGCAGCACGTAGATACGGAAAACACGAATCGATGCACGGTCGCCTCGGGAACAAAGGTCCAGGCGATATATCGCCTATAGGGGGCGATATATCGCCTCCACCAGCATGTTTTCAAATACTTTTGAATTCTTTTCCTTTCAGCCATTCAAACTCCTTCAACAGTCCAGCATCTTTTGAACGAGTCTTCAGCCTCTGCTGAACGATTATTCAAATGATTTTCACCTGAAAAGCCATTATTTTTATTCAAGTAAAATCAAGATATTTTCATTCCCAAACTCTATAAATAGGACCTAGTACCCAGCCATTATTCACCATTTGCTCTAAGTTCAGAAGCTGCTAGTGTTAAGTGATTGTGAGAGTGTAAACACTTGGTTTGGGGAAAAACTATAAGCTTAAACATCATAAGCTTATCAAACACTTTGGGAAGTGAGTTCTATAGTATTTCGGTGAAGGTTAGATTGATCTTGCAATCTTTGAGGTAAACCCAAAACTCTAGTTCCTTTCTGTATTTTATGTTATTTCCTTTCTCAAAACCTTCTACTCAGTCCCCTAACCTTATTCTTATTTTGGTTAGGGAATCCAAGCTCTTAAGCATATAAGTCGGTAAGTATGTTTTCTATGGTTTAGTCTTTCCATCTCTTTCATTTCATCTCCTTTCTTTAGACTCACTCTTTCTTATGGTTTTAGGAGTGTTCCAAAAGTCCCAACTCAGTCCATAATCCCGGTAACTTTGGTAAGGAAAATAGGCTAGAATCAATATGTTATGTGCTTATGTTATCTATATGTTTTATGTTATTAAAAGTGTTATGATATGTATATGTGTATGTTTGTAGGCTTGGGCATATGACCCATATGACTAACAAGACCCCAAATGGGTTATGGGCATATGACCTACTTAGCTAGTAGGACCCCACTAATTCCATGGGCATATGCTTGTTTAGTCTATGGGACCCCAAGTGATAATGGCCATTATAATAAGTGTATGTTATATGTATTATGTTAAGTCTTTATGTTTTCTTATGAAATTGTGTATATGACTATGTGTTAGATTTTCCTTGCTGGGCATTAGGCTCACTCCTTTCTGTTTATGTGCAGGAAAATAAGCTTTAGAGGTGGAAAGATTCGTGACGCTTGGAGGATGTGTATCGATGATGAATGGAGTCAAGGGGCCGAGCGTTAATCGATTCGAGGATGTAGTTTCGGTTTTATGTCTTTTTATATGTATTTTCCGCACTAATTATGTAATGTCTTATTATTTTAAATTATGTTTTTTGTTTTAAAGACAATGGGATCCCATATTCGTTTTGGTATTTACTTTGTAAATAACTCTTATTTTGCAAGTTATTCAATAAATTATGGTATTTTCGTAAAAATGTAAGTTTTATGTATAGTTTCGTTAATGGTCCAAATAGTCTAGATTAGTGGGTCATTAGAGTTGGTATCAGAGAAAACGGTTCCTTCGCATGAAGTTCTCCTCGATACACATGCTCAAAGCTCCGAATCTGACCGCCAAGTAAGTGTTTAAGTTACAAGTTACAAGTTACTTGGCTATGTGTATAGCTAACAACTTTAGTGTTTATGTTTCAGTTAAGAATGAACGGAGCCTTAACCTACCAAGATATCCGAGCCATTAAGGCCTTAAAAAGAATAAGGGAGCCAAGAAACACCGTAGGAGCCGTAGAAAGGATTACTCGAAGGTTGCTTTTGTTTCACCAAGCGATAGGTGGCCTTCAAGAGGCTAAACAAATAATGCTAAGATCAACCGAGCAATATGTATTAGTAATTAGGTTGTTTAAAGATTTTCATTCTGTAATAGCAGCATTAGAAGAGATATGGGAAGAGATGCATGAGGAGGATGAACTACCCTTAGCAATGAGATACTATTTCCTCTTAGTTAGGTTCACCTCAAAAATTGAGTTTCAATTCACCAAAGAGCAAAAGAATAGGATTCTCACCAACCTTCCTAGAGGGCATTTTGATGCTCATGATAATGATGACTATGAGGCAATAGATGATGATATGTTAGATGACGGATCAGATGTAGAAGATCCCGATTTTTAGATTAGTAGTTTTTATTTGTTTTATTTACTTTTGATTGTAATAAGTGAAATTGTTTTCCAAATGAATAACATCCTATTTGAATATCATGTGTGAGTTTGACTCTATTTTCGCAATCATAATAAATACTAAATAAAATGAATAATGACTAAGTTCGGTGAGGGTGGATACAAATCAATGAACCTGGTTTCCTTATTGAGAGTTAGGGGGCCTTAGTAGTGGGAACGATTTTACTGATCCCAGCCCTCCCTCAATATGGTTAACTTTGGAACAAAGATAAGTTTCGAGCTTGAGAATTTAGTCATATAGGATGATTAGAAACACACTTAGAAAATAAAGATGACTTGTTTTTCTAAGTATAGAAACCCACTCTAATAATAATAAATACCTATATAATCTTTCATAAGAAGTCATAATAAATAGGTCCGAGATATGTTTGTTTTAGAATAAGTTTTTGCCTTAGAGCCTATTAGGAAAAAGTTCTAACATGTTTCTTTTAACTGTTAGAACTCTGCTACGATGTCTCTCCGAAGATCTGCTCGCACCAACGGGAACGCTTCCAACGATGTTCCAGCGACCAATGCGGTCCCTACCGTTCGCCGAAGGGGAGTGCGTGCTACTGCTCGCCGCAACACGCCGGCACAGCCAGCTGACAACACTGCAGAGATTGCCAGACTGCGACAACAAGTCGAGGAACTTCTGCAGCAACAACGCCAGCAGGCTCAATCTCAGCCTCAGCCTCCGCCACAGCCGCAGCTGCAGCCACAGCCAATGGCCCCAGCACCCCAACAAGTCGGTCCATATGGGGGATGGCCTATGACGAACTACGCTCCATATCCTGTACAGCATATGGAGCCAGTGTACAAGAGGTTCCGCAAGCAGCACGCTCCGAACTTCGAAGGGACTACGGACCCCTTGGAAGCAGAAGAATGGCTAAGGAACGTGGAGCCGATCCTAGCCCACATGAACCTCAGTAATGCTGACCGCATATCCTGCGTCTCATCTTTACTCAAGAAAGATGCCAGGATATGGTGGGATTTGGTCCAGCAATCCCACGATGCTGCCACCATGACATGGACCCGATTTGTGGAGCTCTTCCACAAGAAGTACTACAATTCAGCGGTACTTGCTACGAGAGTTGAGGAGTTCACCAATCTGAAGCAAGGGAATTTAACAGTGGCGGAATATGCTCGTCAGTTTGATCGCTTAGCCAAGTTCGCGGCAGAGTTAGTTCCTACCGATTATCTGAGGGTGAACAAGTTCGTGAGAGGACTCCGACCAAAGATCGAGATGGGGGTGAAGCTAGCAAACCCGGGAAACACTTCATATGCCGACGTTCTTGAGACGATAATTGAATTAGAAAGGTTGCAGGCCAACGTGAGCAAAGAAGAAGCCAGCAAGACCGAACCTAGACAGCAGAGCCAATCTCAGGCCAGTCGGAACAATAATCAGTCCAGCAACAGTCAGTCCAACAACCACGGTAACGGACAGAAGAGAAGGCATCCTGACAACAAGCAAGCGGACAACAATAAAAGGGCACGACCAAATAATGGGGGAAATAAGTCGGGCTACGTGGAATATCCGCCATGTGCCAAATGTCAGAAGAAGCACCCCGAAGAATGCCGTGCCAACACCAAGGAGTGTTTCAACTGTGGTCAAGAAGGGCATCGTAAAAGAGACTGTCCTCAGCAAAAGCCGGAAGGAAAGAAGGACGAAAAGATGGTTCCTGCTCGGGTTTTTGCTTTAACCCAAGGAGAGGCGGATGCTAGCAACAAGGTGGTCACAGGTCAGGTTTCCATCCTCAATAAATTATGTCATGTATTATTTGATTCGGGAGCCACCCATTCGTATATTTCGTTAGGAATGATAGATAAACTAGACAAACCTAGTGAAAGATTTAGAACTAGGTTTGCAACCGAGTTGCCTTCGGGCAAAGTAGTTCTATCATCACGAATTGTACGAGGCGTACCAATCAAGATTGAGGACAAGGAACTAGAAGGAGACCTGATAGAGCTGGTGATCAAAGACTTCGACGTCATACTAGGCATGGATTGGCTAGCACGGCATGGTGCAACAATCGACTGCAGGCGCGAGAAGGTGACATTTGACACTCCTGACGGCCAGAAACTATGTTTCATGGGACAAGCTTCAGGACTACGCACCCCATTAGTGTCATCTCTCAAAGCTCTGAAAATGATGGAGAAAGTATGTCAAGCGTTCTTAGCCAGCATCACGAATATGGAGAAGGAGACATCACTTAAAGTTGGAGATGTTCGGGTTATACAAGAATATCCAGAAGTATTTCCCGATGACTTGCCAGGATTGCCGCCAACTAGAGAAATAGACTTCACGATAGAATTAGTACCCGGCACCGAGCCTATCTCTAAGGCACCGTACCGGATGGCACCTACGGAACTCAAGGAGTTAAAGACGCAGCTACAAGAACTCCTAGACTTGGGTTTCATTAGGCCAAGCCATTCACCATGGGGAGCTTCGGTACTATTCGTGAAGAAGAAGGATGGAAGTATGCGCATGTGCATAGACTACCGTGAGCTGAATAAAGTCACAATTAAGAACAAATACCCGCTACCTCGGATTGATGATTTGTTTGATCAACTCCGAGGCGCGACTGCATTTTCTAAGATCGATTTACGGTCTGGGTATCATCAGCTCAAGGTAAAGGGAGAAGATATCCCTAAGACAGCCTTTAGGACTCGTTATGGACATTACGAGTTCTTGGTTATGTCTTTTGGTCTTACTAACGCGCCAGCCGCGTTTATGGACCTAATGAATAGGGTCTTCAAAGACTACTTGGATAAATTCGTCGTTGTGTTCATCGACGACATTTTAATTTACTCCAAGGATGAGGTGGAGCACGAGGAACACTTGAGGATGATTTTGACGCGATTGAAGGAGCACCAACTCTATGCGAAGTTCAAGAAATGCGAGTTTTGGCTCTCACAAGTGGCGTTCCTCGGGCACATCATATCGAAAGACGGAGTTGCAGTGGATCCATCGAAGGTAGAGGCCGTGAAGGATTGGCCTAGACCAAAGAACGCATCAGAAGTAAGAAGCTTCCTAGGGCTAGCAGGTTACTATAGAAAGTTTGTAGAGGGCTTTTCTAAGATAGCCACTCCACTCACCAACCTAACCCGGAAGCAACAAAAGTTTAACTGGAATGATAAGTGTGAAGAAAGCTTCCAGTTGCTTAAGGATAAGCTTTGCTCAACACCAGTACTTAGTGTCCCAACACCCAACGACAAGTTCGTTGTCTACTGTGATGCATCAAAGTTAGGATTGGGATGCGTACTGATTAAAAATGACAAGGTGATAGCCTACGCCTCACATCAGTTAAAGGAGTATGAACAACGCTATCCAACTCACGATATGGAGTTGGCAGCGGTGGTCTTTGCGTTAAAAATCTGGCGCCATTATCTTTACGGAGAACGGTGCGAGATTTATACGGACCACAAAAGTTTAAAATACTTCTTTACTCAGAAGGAGCTTAACATGAGGCAGCGCCGGTGGTTGGAATTAGTAAAGGATTACGACTGCGAAATCCTATACCACCCGGGAAAGGCAAACGTAGTTGCCGATGCACTTAGCCGAAAAAGTTATGGGAACTTATCAGCCTTATCCGGAATAGAAAAGCCGCTACAGCAGGAGCTTATCAGTGCCGGAATAGAAGTGGTTGTAGGCAAGCTGGCTAACTTGTCTATCCAATCGAATCTGCTAAAGGACATACGGATTGGTCAGAGACATGATAGCACACTAGCAACGCACACGGATGCAGTCAGAGAAGGCATGACTACAGATTTCTCAATATCCAGTCAAGGTTTATTGAGATATAAGGATCGGGTATGCGTGCCAGATGATCAGAGTATTAAGAAGACGATCCTAGAAGAAGCGCACAACACCCCATACTCGGTTCATCCAGGGTCTACCAAGATGACTCATGACATCAAGGCAGTCTATTGGTGGCCAGGGATGAAGAAGGACATAGCGGAGTATGTATCTAAGTGTCTGGTATGCCAGCAAGTGAAGGCGGAGTATCAGCGGCCTGCAGGATTATTGCAACCGCTTAGCATACCGGAATGGAAGTGGGATGATATAGCCATGGACTTCATGACGGGTCTGCCAAAGACGAATAAGCAGCATGATTCTGCTTGGATATTCATAGATAGACGAACCAAGTCGGCTTATTTTCTGCCTGTTAAGACTTCTTATACGGCAGACCAATATGCAGACATCTACATCCAAGAGATCGTACGATTGCATGGAATCCCCAAGACAATAGTATCAGATAGAGGATCAGTGTTTACGTCAAGATTTTGGAGAAGCTTACAGCAAGCCATGGGTACTAAGTTAAGTCTTAGTACAGCTTTCCATCCTCAGACAGATGGGCAGTCCGAGCGTACGATTCAGATCTTAGAGGATATGCTACGCGCATGTGTACTTGATTTCGGAGGATCATGGAACAAGTACCTACCGCTGATCGAGTTCTCGTACAACAACAGCTACCAGTCGACGATCGAGATGGCACCTTATGAGTTGCTATATGGAAGAAGGTGCCGATCACCGTTGCACTGGGACGAGGTAGGAGAAAGGCAGCTTCTAGGGCCCGAAGCTGTTAGGCAAGCTCAAGAAGCAGTAACACTCATTAGACAGCGTATGCTTGCTGCTCAAAGTCGTCAGAAAAGCTATGTGGATACCAAGCGACGCGATGTGGAGTTCCAAGTTGGAGATCAAGTCTTCCTGAAGATATCTCCTATGAAGGGTGTCAAGCGGTTCAGGAAGAAAGGCAAGCTCAGTCCCCGATTCATAGGTCCTTTTGAGATATTGGACAAAGTGGGACCAGTTGCGTATAGACTAGCCCTACCGCCAGCACTAGCCGATAGTCACAACATCCTCCACATTTCGATGCTACGCAAATATGTGTTAGACCCATCTCATGTCCTCAAGTACGATACCATAGCGCTCCCGAAAGACTTAAGTTACGAGGAACGACCGGTTATAATCCTAGATAGAGGGATGAAGCAGTTACGGTCCAAGAGCTTTCCTATAGTCAAAGTCCTATGGAGCAATAGTTCTGAACGTGAGGCAACGTGGGAGTTGGAGGAGGACATGCAAGGCCGGTATCCGGAGTTATTTGGTAAGTAAATTTCGAGGACGAAATTCTTTTTAGTAGGGGAGAATTGTAGAGTCCAAGAACTTTACTTAGCTAATTGTTAGTAGTATTATAGTATGTTTAGTGTTATCTTTGTTACTATGGATTTTTGGTTCAGACCGGGAATTATTTGGACACTCATAGTAGTACTTATAGATTTTCTAAGTTTAAACTATAGTTTAAGAATATTAAGTATAACCTAAGGTTTGATTATATGACTGATATTAAGGATAGTATTTGTTATATTATAAGGTTTAGATATCAACCAATAGGATTTTAAGCACATGTTATGAATGGTAATTAAGGATTAAGTATTTTTGAGGATTAAATTAAATAAGGGTAAAATTTGAATGTTATAGGGTCAGTCAGCAGCCTTGAGTACGTTAAGGGCTTAGTCAAGGCTGTTTACTCCATTCAAACTTAGCTAAAAATGTGTAAATTCGTGTTTAAATATTCAGCGTATGCCGATATATCGCAGCTATAGGGGGCGATATATCGCAGCACGTAGATACGGAAAACACGAATCGATGCACGGTCGCCTCGGGAACAAAGGTCCAGGCGATATATCGCCTATAGGGGGCGATATATCGCCTCCACCAGCATGTTTTCAAATACTTTTGAATTCTTTTCCTTTCAGCCATTCAAACTCCTTCAACAGTCCAGCATCTTTTGAACGAGTCTTCAGCCTCTGCTGAACGATTATTCAAATGATTTTCACCTGAAAAGCCATTATTTTTATTCAAGTAAAATCAAGATATTTTCATTCCCAAACTCTATAAATAGGACCTAGTACCCAGCCATTATTCACCATTTGCTCTAAGTTCAGAAGCTGCTAGTGTTAAGTGATTGTGAGAGTGTAAACACTTGGTTTGGGGAAAAACTATAAGCTTAAACATCATAAGCTTATCAAACACTTTGGGAAGTGAGTTCTATAGTATTTCGGTGAAGGTTAGATTGATCTTGCAATCTTTGAGGTAAACCCAAAACTCTAGTTCCTTTCTGTATTTTATGTTATTTCCTTTCTCAAAACCTTCTACTCAGTCCCCTAACCTTATTCTTATTTTGGTTAGGGAATCCAAGCTCTTAAGCATATAAGTCGGTAAGTATGTTTTCTATGGTTTAGTCTTTCCATCTCTTTCATTTCATCTCCTTTCTTTAGACTCACTCTTTCTTATGGTTTTAGGAGTGTTCCAAAAGTCCCAACTCAGTCCATAATCCCGGTAACTTTGGTAAGGAAAATAGGCTAGAATCAATATGTTATGTGCTTATGTTATCTATATGTTTTATGTTATTAAAAGTGTTATGATATGTATATGTGTATGTTTGTAGGCTTGGGCATATGACCCATATGACTAACAAGACCCCAAATGGGTTATGGGCATATGACCTACTTAGCTAGTAGGACCCCACTAATTCCATGGGCATATGCTTGTTTAGTCTATGGGACCCCAAGTGATAATGGCCATTATAATAAGTGTATGTTATATGTATTATGTTAAGTCTTTATGTTTTCTTATGAAATTGTGTATATGACTATGTGTTAGATTTTCCTTGCTGGGCATTAGGCTCACTCCTTTCTGTTTATGTGCAGGAAAATAAGCTTTAGAGGTGGAAAGATTCGTGACGCTTGGAGGATGTGTATCGATGATGAATGGAGTCAAGGGGCCGAGCGTTAATCGATTCGAGGATGTAGTTTCGGTTTTATGTCTTTTTATATGTATTTTCCGCACTAATTATGTAATGTCTTATTATTTTAAATTATGTTTTTTGTTTTAAAGACAATGGGATCCCATATTCGTTTTGGTATTTACTTTGTAAATAACTCTTATTTTGCAAGTTATTCAATAAATTATGGTATTTTCGTAAAAATGTAAGTTTTATGTATAGTTTCGTTAATGGTCCAAATAGTCTAGATTAGTGGGTCATTAGAGTTGGTATCAGAGAAAACGGTTCCTTCGCATGAAGTTCTCCTCGATACACATGCTCAAAGCTCCGAATCTGACCGCCAAGTAAGTGTTTAAGTTACAAGTTACAAGTTACTTGGCTATGTGTATAGCTAACAACTTTAGTGTTTATGTTTCAGTTAAGAATGAACGGAGCCTTAACCTACCAAGATATCCGAGCCATTAAGGCCTTAAAAAGAATAAGGGAGCCAAGAAACACCGTAGGAGCCGTAGAAAGGATTACTCGAAGGTTGCTTTTGTTTCACCAAGCGATAGGTGGCCTTCAAGAGGCTAAACAAATAATGCTAAGATCAACCGAGCAATATGTATTAGTAATTAGGTTGTTTAAAGATTTTCATTCTGTAATAGCAGCATTAGAAGAGATATGGGAAGAGATGCATGAGGAGGATGAACTACCCTTAGCAATGAGATACTATTTCCTCTTAGTTAGGTTCACCTCAAAAATTGAGTTTCAATTCACCAAAGAGCAAAAGAATAGGATTCTCACCAACCTTCCTAGAGGGCATTTTGATGCTCATGATAATGATGACTATGAGGCAATAGATGATGATATGTTAGATGACGGATCAGATGTAGAAGATCCCGATTTTTAGATTAGTAGTTTTTATTTGTTTTATTTACTTTTGATTGTAATAAGTGAAATTGTTTTCCAAATGAATAACATCCTATTTGAATATCATGTGTGAGTTTGACTCTATTTTCGCAATCATAATAAATACTAAATAAAATGAATAATGACTAAGTTCGGTGAGGGTGGATACAAATCAATGAACCTGGTTTCCTTATTGAGAGTTAGGGGGCCTTAGTAGTGGGAACGATTTTACTGATCCCAGCCCTCCCTCAATATGGTTAACTTTGGAACAAAGATAAGTTTCGAGCTTGAGAATTTAGTCATATAGGATGATTAGAAACACACTTAGAAAATAAAGATGACTTGTTTTTCTAAGTATAGAAACCCACTCTAATAATAATAAATACCTATATAATCTTTCATAAGAAGTCATAATAAATAGGTCCGAGATATGTTTGTTTTAGAATAAGTTTTTGCCTTAGAGCCTATTAGGAAAAAGTTCTAACATGTTTCTTTTAACTGTTAGAACTCTGCTACGATGTCTCTCCGAAGATCTGCTCGCACCAACGGGAACGCTTCCAACGATGTTCCAGCGACCAATGCGGTCCCTACCGTTCGCCGAAGGGGAGTGCGTGCTACTGCTCGCCGCAACACGCCGGCACAGCCAGCTGACAACACTGCAGAGATTGCCAGACTGCGACAACAAGTCGAGGAACTTCTGCAGCAACAACGCCAGCAGGCTCAATCTCAGCCTCAGCCTCCGCCACAGCCGCAGCTGCAGCCACAGCCAATGGCCCCAGCACCCCAACAAGTCGGTCCATATGGGGGATGGCCTATGACGAACTACGCTCCATATCCTGTACAGCATATGGAGCCAGTGTACAAGAGGTTCCGCAAGCAGCACGCTCCGAACTTCGAAGGGACTACGGACCCCTTGGAAGCAGAAGAATGGCTAAGGAACGTGGAGCCGATCCTAGCCCACATGAACCTCAGTAATGCTGACCGCATATCCTGCGTCTCATCTTTACTCAAGAAAGATGCCAGGATATGGTGGGATTTGGTCCAGCAATCCCACGATGCTGCCACCATGACATGGACCCGATTTGTGGAGCTCTTCCACAAGAAGTACTACAATTCAGCGGTACTTGCTACGAGAGTTGAGGAGTTCACCAATCTGAAGCAAGGGAATTTAACAGTGGCGGAATATGCTCGTCAGTTTGATCGCTTAGCCAAGTTCGCGGCAGAGTTAGTTCCTACCGATTATCTGAGGGTGAACAAGTTCGTGAGAGGACTCCGACCAAAGATCGAGATGGGGGTGAAGCTAGCAAACCCGGGAAACACTTCATATGCCGACGTTCTTGAGACGATAATTGAATTAGAAAGGTTGCAGGCCAACGTGAGCAAAGAAGAAGCCAGCAAGACCGAACCTAGACAGCAGAGCCAATCTCAGGCCAGTCGGAACAATAATCAGTCCAGCAACAGTCAGTCCAACAACCACGGTAACGGACAGAAGAGAAGGCATCCTGACAACAAGCAAGCGGACAACAATAAAAGGGCACGACCAAATAATGGGGGAAATAAGTCGGGCTACGTGGAATATCCGCCATGTGCCAAATGTCAGAAGAAGCACCCCGAAGAATGCCGTGCCAACACCAAGGAGTGTTTCAACTGTGGTCAAGAAGGGCATCGTAAAAGAGACTGTCCTCAGCAAAAGCCGGAAGGAAAGAAGGACGAAAAGATGGTTCCTGCTCGGGTTTTTGCTTTAACCCAAGGAGAGGCGGATGCTAGCAACAAGGTGGTCACAGGTCAGGTTTCCATCCTCAATAAATTATGTCATGTATTATTTGATTCGGGAGCCACCCATTCGTATATTTCGTTAGGAATGATAGATAAACTAGACAAACCTAGTGAAAGATTTAGAACTAGGTTTGCAACCGAGTTGCCTTCGGGCAAAGTAGTTCTATCATCACGAATTGTACGAGGCGTACCAATCAAGATTGAGGACAAGGAACTAGAAGGAGACCTGATAGAGCTGGTGATCAAAGACTTCGACGTCATACTAGGCATGGATTGGCTAGCACGGCATGGTGCAACAATCGACTGCAGGCGCGAGAAGGTGACATTTGACACTCCTGACGGCCAGAAACTATGTTTCATGGGACAAGCTTCAGGACTACGCACCCCATTAGTGTCATCTCTCAAAGCTCTGAAAATGATGGAGAAAGTATGTCAAGCGTTCTTAGCCAGCATCACGAATATGGAGAAGGAGACATCACTTAAAGTTGGAGATGTTCGGGTTATACAAGAATATCCAGAAGTATTTCCCGATGACTTGCCAGGATTGCCGCCAACTAGAGAAATAGACTTCACGATAGAATTAGTACCCGGCACCGAGCCTATCTCTAAGGCACCGTACCGGATGGCACCTACGGAACTCAAGGAGTTAAAGACGCAGCTACAAGAACTCCTAGACTTGGGTTTCATTAGGCCAAGCCATTCACCATGGGGAGCTTCGGTACTATTCGTGAAGAAGAAGGATGGAAGTATGCGCATGTGCATAGACTACCGTGAGCTGAATAAAGTCACAATTAAGAACAAATACCCGCTACCTCGGATTGATGATTTGTTTGATCAACTCCGAGGCGCGACTGTATTTTCTAAGATCGATTTACGGTCTGGGTATCATCAGCTCAAGGTAAAGGGAGAAGATATCCCTAAGACAGCCTTTAGGACTCGTTATGGACATTACGAGTTCTTGGTTATGTCTTTTGGTCTTACTAACGCGCCAGCCGCGTTTATGGACCTAATGAATAGGGTCTTCAAAGACTACTTGGATAAATTCGTCGTTGTGTTCATCGACGACATTTTAATTTACTCCAAGGATGAGGTGGAGCACGAGGAACACTTGAGGATGATTTTGACGCGATTGAAGGAGCACCAACTCTATGCGAAGTTCAAGAAATGCGAGTTTTGGCTCTCACAAGTGGCGTTCCTCGGGCACATCATATCGAAAGACGGAGTTGCAGTGGATCCATCGAAGGTAGAGGCCGTGAAGGATTGGCCTAGACCAAAGAACGCATCAGAAGTAAGAAGCTTCCTAGGGCTAGCAGGTTACTATAGAAAGTTTGTAGAGGGCTTTTCTAAGATAGCCACTCCACTCACCAACCTAACCCGGAAGCAACAAAAGTTTAACTGGAATGATAAGTGTGAAGAAAGCTTCCAGTTGCTTAAGGATAAGCTTTGCTCAACACCAGTACTTAGTGTCCCAACACCCAACGACAAGTTCGTTGTCTACTGTGATGCATCAAAGTTAGGATTGGGATGCGTACTGATTAAAAATGACAAGGTGATAGCCTACGCCTCACATCAGTTAAAGGAGTATGAACAACGCTATCCAACTCACGATATGGAGTTGGCAGCGGTGGTCTTTGCGTTAAAAATCTGGCGCCATTATCTTTACGGAGAACGGTGCGAGATTTATACGGACCACAAAAGTTTAAAATACTTCTTTACTCAGAAGGAGCTTAACATGAGGCAGCGCCGGTGGTTGGAATTAGTAAAGGATTACGACTGCGAAATCCTATACCACCCGGGAAAGGCAAACGTAGTTGCCGATGCACTTAGCCGAAAAAGTTATGGGAACTTATCAGCCTTATCCGGAATAGAAAAGCCGCTACAGCAGGAGCTTATCAGTGCCGGAATAGAAGTGGTTGTAGGCAAGCTGGCTAACTTGTCTATCCAATCGAATCTGCTAAAGGACATACGGATTGGTCAGAGACATGATAGCACACTAGCAACGCACACGGATGCAGTCAGAGAAGGCATGACTACAGATTTCTCAATATCCAGTCAAGGTTTATTGAGATATAAGGATCGGGTATGCGTGCCAGATGATCAGAGTATTAAGAAGACGATCCTAGAAGAAGCGCACAACACCCCATACTCGGTTCATCCAGGGTCTACCAAGATGACTCATGACATCAAGGCAGTCTATTGGTGGCCAGGGATGAAGAAGGACATAGCGGAGTATGTATCTAAGTGTCTGGTATGCCAGCAAGTGAAGGCGGAGTATCAGCGGCCTGCAGGATTATTGCAACCGCTTAGCATACCGGAATGGAAGTGGGATGATATAGCCATGGACTTCATGACGGGTCTGCCAAAGACGAATAAGCAGCATGATTCTGCTTGGATATTCATAGATAGACGAACCAAGTCGGCTTATTTTCTGCCTGTTAAGACTTCTTATACGGCAGACCAATATGCAGACATCTACATCCAAGAGATCGTACGATTGCATGGAATCCCCAAGACAATAGTATCAGATAGAGGATCAGTGTTTACGTCAAGATTTTGGAGAAGCTTACAGCAAGCCATGGGTACTAAGTTAAGTCTTAGTACAGCTTTCCATCCTCAGACAGATGGGCAGTCCGAGCGTACGATTCAGATCTTAGAGGATATGCTACGCGCATGTGTACTTGATTTCGGAGGATCATGGAACAAGTACCTACCGCTGATCGAGTTCTCGTACAACAACAGCTACCAGTCGACGATCGAGATGGCACCTTATGAGTTGCTATATGGAAGAAGGTGCCGATCACCGTTGCACTGGGACGAGGTAGGAGAAAGGCAGCTTCTAGGGCCCGAAGCTGTTAGGCAAGCTCAAGAAGCAGTAACACTCATTAGACAGCGTATGCTTGCTGCTCAAAGTCGTCAGAAAAGCTATGTGGATACCAAGCGACGCGATGTGGAGTTCCAAGTTGGAGATCAAGTCTTCCTGAAGATATCTCCTATGAAGGGTGTCAAGCGGTTCAGGAAGAAAGGCAAGCTCAGTCCCCGATTCATAGGTCCTTTTGAGATATTGGACAAAGTGGGACCAGTTGCGTATAGACTAGCCCTACCGCCAGCACTAGCCGATAGTCACAACATCCTCCACATTTCGATGCTACGCAAATATGTGTTAGACCCATCTCATGTCCTCAAGTACGATACCATAGCGCTCCCGAAAGACTTAAGTTACGAGGAACGACCGGTTATAATCCTAGATAGAGGGATGAAGCAGTTACGGTCCAAGAGCTTTCCTATAGTCAAAGTCCTATGGAGCAATAGTTCTGAACGTAAGGCAACGTGGGAGTTGGAGGAGGACATGCAAGGCCGGTATCCGGAGTTATTTGGTAAGTAAATTTCGAGGACGAAATTCTTTTTAGTAGGGGAGAATTGTAGAGTCCAAGAACTTTACTTAGCTAATTGTTAGTAGTATTATAGTATGTTTAGTGTTATCTTTGTTACTATGGATTTTTGGTTCAGACCGGGAATTATTTGGACACTCATAGTAGTACTTATAGATTTTCTAAGTTTAAACTATAGTTTAAGAATATTAAGTATAACCTAAGGTTTGATTATATGACTGATATTAAGGATAGTATTTGTTATATTATAAGGTTTAGATATCAACCAATAGGATTTTAAGCACATGTTATGAATGGTAATTAAGGATTAAGTATTTTTGAGGATTAAATTAAATAAGGGTAAAATTTGAATGTTATAGGGTCAGTCAGCAGCCTTGAGTACGTTAAGGGCTTAGTCAAGGCTGTTTACTCCATTCAAACTTAGCTAAAAATGTGTAAATTCGTGTTTAAATATTCAGCGTATGCCGATATATCGCAGCTATAGGGGGCGATATATCGCAGCACGTAGATACGGAAAACACGAATCGATGCACGGTCGCCTCGGGAACAAAGGTCCAGGCGATATATCGCCTATAGGGGGCGATATATCGCCTCCACCAGCATGTTTTCAAATACTTTTGAATTCTTTTCCTTTCAGCCATTCAAACTCCTTCAACAGTCCAGCATCTTTTGAACGAGTCTTCAGCCTCTGCTGAACGATTATTCAAATGATTTTCACCTGAAAAGCCATTATTTTTATTCAAGTAAAATCAAGATATTTTCATTCCCAAACTCTATAAATAGGACCTAGTACCCAGCCATTATTCACCATTTGCTCTAAGTTCAGAAGCTGCTAGTGTTAAGTGATTGTGAGAGTGTAAACACTTGGTTTGGGGAAAAACTATAAGCTTAAACATCATAAGCTTATCAAACACTTTGGGAAGTGAGTTCTATAGTATTTCGGTGAAGGTTAGATTGATCTTGCAATCTTTGAGGTAAACCCAAAACTCTAGTTCCTTTCTGTATTTTATGTTATTTCCTTTCTCAAAACCTTCTACTCAGTCCCCTAACCTTATTCTTATTTTGATTAGGGAATCCAAGCTCTTAAGCATATAAGTCGGTAAGTATGTTTTCTATGGTTTAGTCTTTCCATCTCTTTCATTTCATCTCCTTTCTTTAGACTCACTCTTTCTTATGGTTTTAGGAGTGTTCCAAAAGTCCCAACTCAGTCCATAATCCCGGTAACTTTGGTAAGGAAAATAGGCTAGAATCAATATGTTATGTGCTTATGTTATCTATATGTTTTATGTTATTAAAAGTGTTATGATATGTATATGTGTATGTTTGTAGGCTTGGGCATATGACCCATATGACTAACAAGACTCCAAATGGGTTATGGGCATATGACCTACTTAGCTAGTAGGACCCCACTAATTCCATGGGCATATGCTTGTTTAGTCTATGGGACCCCAAGTGATAATGGCCATTATAATAAGTGTATGTTATATGTATTATGTTAAGTCTTTATGTTTTCTTATGAAATTGTGTATATGACTATGTGTTAGATTTTCCTTGCTGGGCATTAGGCTCACTCCTTTCTGTTTATGTGCAGGAAAATAAGCTTTAGAGGTGGAAAGATTCGTGACGCTTGGAGGATGTGTATCGATGATGAATGGAGTCAAGGGGCCGAGCGTTAATCGATTCGAGGATGTAGTTTCGGTTTTATGTCTTTTTATATGTATTTTCCGCACTAATTATGTAATGTCTTATTATTTTAAATTATGTTTTTTGTTTTAAAGACAATGGGATCCCATATTCGTTTTGGTATTTACTTTGTAAATAACTCTTATTTTGCAAGTTATTCAATAAATTATGGTATTTTCGTAAAAATGTAAGTTTTATGTATAGTTTCGTTAATGGTCCAAATAGTCTAGATTAGTGGGTCATTAGAGTTGGTATCAGAGAAAACGGTTCCTTCGCATGAAGTTCTCCTCGATACACATGCTCAAAGCTCCGAATCTGACCGCCAAGTAAGTGTTTAAGTTACAAGTTACAAGTTACTTGGCTATGTGTATAGCTAACAACTTTAGTGTTTATGTTTCAGTTAAGAATGAACGGAGCCTTAACCTACCAAGATATCCGAGCCATTAAGGCCTTAAAAAGAATAAGGGAGCCAAGAAACACCGTAGGAGCCTCGATTAGCGAGTTAATTGCACGTTTTAAACTCACTTAGTAACGACTCTAAGGAAGTAGGGCATTATAACTTGGTATCAAAGTGAGCCAAGTTTTATGGTTCCTTGAGATTGACCGAACATGTACGCTCACTGCCAGTGACAAGCTCGGCTAAGGGTTGGTTGGTAATGATTAAATTATATGCTTGATTACATGTTTATGTCCCCTATTTCGCTAATTATTCTATTTAGAGCATGATGAATGTATCAACATATGCAGGATGTTAGGGCATGGCCCCTTGAGTGTTCTATGTTATTTTTGTATTGTGGACTACTGTTTATGGTTGGTTGACGTGAACTGGGAGGTGGTTTTGGATGTTGTTATCTTGCCTGATGAGCGGCTTCATTAATTGCAGGCATATTATTGAAATGCCTCGATGATCAATCAGACTCTGTGGCAATAGGGCCGAGGATGACAACCAGGGTCAGGACCCTCCACCTACCCCACAGAATTGGCAACAGTTGTTTGCCAAAATGGAAGCTAGACTTCATCGAATAGAAGAAGAGCTTCGATAGCTGAGGCAACAGGCCCCTCCTCAGGGCATTAGGTTGTATGAGAGGTTCAGGAAGCAGGATCCTCCCACCTTCGAGGGTGGACCAGACCAACTGCGGGCAGAGCGATGAATGAACATGATTTCTTCCATTCTGGATTTCATTAGGGTAGAAGGGAGTGAGAGGGCAGGTTGTGCCAGTTACATGTTCAGAGAGGATGCCCACATCTGTTGGGATATGGTAACTCAGAGAAGAAATGTCCCAGTTATGACCTCGGAAAAGTTCAGAAATAGTTTTACTGAGAAGTATTGCAGTGTTGCAGTCCGAGATGCGAAGGTTGACGAGTTTACCAACCTGACTCAGAACCGGATGATCGTTACTGAGTATGCCTTGAGATTTGACCGGTTGGCGAAGTTCGTGCCAGCTTTGGTGCCAACTGATGTGACAAGAAGGGATCGGTTTGTGCGGGGATTGAATGTTATGATCGCCTTTTATGTAAAGATTACCTTGGAGCCGGGGACTACTACCTATGCTCAGGTATTCGACAAGGATGATGCTAGGAGGACGGTGCCTCCTTTTATCGGATCCAGTTGGGGTAGTGGCCCCAATGAGTAGAAGAGAAAGGTGCAGACTCTTTCGTTCCTCCTAGCTCGAATAGGAGGGCACGGGGTTCTTTCAGTGGCCGTCAGAATGGGGGTGAAAACTGGAGGAGTTTCCTAGTGTTTCCACGGTGTAGACGACGACATCAGGGAGAGCGCAGGATCAGGGCCTGCTTTATTTGTTGGAGTGTCAACCATTTGAAGAAGGATTGCCCATAAGCTAGGAAAAAGGAGCCGAAGCAGAGCGACAGTCTCGCTCCTGCCAGAGTATTCACCTTGACCGAGACTGAGGTTGAGGCTAGCCCCTTGGTCGTGACAGGACATATTTTGAGTGCTGGTTCTTCTGTTACTGCATTGATTAATTTAGCAGTTACTCATTCTTTTGTGTCTGTTAGAGTGATAGACCAGCTGCGTAGACCTAGTGATTTGTATGCTAGGGGATTTCAACTTTGTTGCCGACTGGAGAACTGGTAGTCTCTTGGAGATGGGTTAGAGCATTGCCAGTAGAGACACACAGTAGAGAGTTGTCTGTTGATCTGATTGAGGTAGCTATGGATGACTTCGATATGATTCTAGGGATTGATTGGTTATCAAAGTACAGGGCGACAATTGACTGCAAGCGTAGGATGGTGACCTTTGAACCAGAAAGGGAGGCCTATGATTTCGGCACTGAAGGCTTGAGACCTAATGCAGGATGGTTGCATAGGATTCCTAGCAAACATTGTGGATACCACTAGAGATGTGTCGGTGGGACCACATGAGACCATATTGGTATGTGAGTTTCCAGATTTTGTTTCCAACAGACTTGCCAGGGTTGCGGCCACAACAAGAGATCGAGTTTGTTATAGAATTGGCGCCTAGGGTAGAGCCAGTATCTAGGACACCTTATAGAATGGCTCCAACAGAGATGAAGGAATAGAAGATTCAGTTGCAAGAGTTACTGGATTTGTGGTTTATCAAACCGAGTTTCTCGGCATGGGGTGCTCCAGTCTTGTTCGTCAAGAAGAAGGATTGATCTCTTAGGACATGTATTGATTACAGGGAGCTGATCAAGTTAACCATTAAGAACAAGTACCCATTACCTAGGATTGATGACTTGTTTGACCAATTATAGGGGAAGACAATGTTCTCTAAGAATGACCTTCGGTCAGGTTATCACCAGCTAAGGATTAAAGAGGAGGACGTGCCAAAGACTGCTTTCTGCATGAGATATGGACACTATGAATTCTTGGTTATGTCCTTCCGATTAACCAACGCCCCAGCAGCCTTTATGGATTTGATGAATAGGGTCTTCAAGCACTATTTCGATAAGTTTGTGATTGTGTTTATTGATGACATACTGGGGTATTCATAGTCAGAGACAGAGCACGAGCTGCATTTGCACCTGGTATTACAATGGTTGAGAGAGCATAGGTTATATGATAAGTTCAGTAAGTGCAAGTTGTGGCTACCGCAAGTTAAGTTTCTGGGCCATATTGTCAGTAAGGAGGGGATTTTGGTTGACCCAAGCAAGATTAAGGCAGTGAGAGATTGGCCTAGACCGAGCAGTGTACTAGAAGTTAGGAGCCTTCTGGGATTTGCAGTGTATTATCGGTGGTTCAGTGAGGGGTACTCAAATATAGCCACATCATTGACTGAATTGATGCGAAAGAAGGCTAAGTATGTTTGGACAGAGAGGTGTTAGAATAGTTTAAAGGAATTGAAGTGGCGACTAGTCACCACTCCAGTATTGAGTCTGTCGTCAGACAATGAGAAGCTTTTGGTTTATTGTGATGCATCCAGACAGGGTTTTGAGTGTGTACGGATGCAGGCCAGAAAGGTGATAGCCTATGCATCGAGACAACTAAACACTACAAGAAAAAATGCTTTTAATAACACCAAAAATGTGTTATCAAAACTTACCATAACACTTTTTGATGTGTTAAGACCTACTATGTTATCGTAGGTCAGGGTACTTTACATAACACTTTATCATTGTTATACAAATGTGTTATTATACTGTCAACGATAACACAATTTCTGGTTGTTTTAATAAATAGATAAGTGTTTAATTATGTTATTTATAGTCAATTATATAACACATTTCAATACTTATAAATTTGTGTTATACTACACTTTAGTATAACACATATTTTGTGTTATACTACAATTTAGTATAACACATTATTTGTGTTATACTACACTTTAGTATAACACATGTGTTATATTAGCTTAGAGAAACATAATCTTTTTTTACTTACACAAAACTAGGAAAACCAATATGAAAGTTGAAGCCAAATAGGTAACATAAATAGATTTTTATTAATTACTCAAATGTAATTACAATATTTAGTCTACTATTCTAGGCTTAAGAAATTATATTACAACATAATTTATGTCAAATTCAGATTCCTTTATCACTAAATACAAAACAAGAAATGTATACAAAAATTAGTGAAATACATATGTTGTCAACTACAAATGTTGTCAAGAATTGCTCCAAAGAAATCATCTCAATATACCTGCACATTGTAAAAAAAAAGTCCTTTTATTATTAAGAACATAAGACTTGAGCTAGTTTCCACCTGTAAGCATATACAGTTTAAATTAAATTTGTAATAACTCCAAAACTTGACGAAACAGCAAGGTATAACAAGATGTACTACCATGCAAAACAATGACTGAAGCAACAAAACATGCAACTTAAAACAAGGCTTGTGAAATGTATCAAGATAACAAATATATCATTCTCAATAAATGTAAAGTAAGTATAGACTTGGAAATGTTTATCATATTAAATAGAAATAAAAAAGAGGAAAAATCAATAAAATGCGTGTTTCATATCTAATGGCACAATAAATGCAAATCCAAGAAGATAAAGATGATAATGATGGTGATTTGTTCCAGGACTTCACCTTTTCCAAGAAGATAAAGCAGGTAAATTTGCTTAAATCAAAGATCAATTTGTTACGTGCACTAAGATAGATAATAACAATTGACAAAAGAAAAGACTGTATCTTAAATTCTTGACACACGAAACTTCAGCTGGAACAAAATTACCATTTACATATAATAGTATATATATATGGCTAGTGTCAATTAATAAACCACACACGCACATAAGCTGGAACTTAGATTGAAGGGAAAGCATTGAATATTCACTATATTGAACTAGCAATCCAATTAAAGGCACATGATTAACATACACTACTACAATTAAGAGCTCCACTTAGCTTGTCTTGTTTCTTTGTTAGAAATCACATCCTTCTCTTGGGTAGAATTCTTCATTTCATTATTTACTCTTTCTATTCCTATACATAGAGTTTTAAATGATCTATATGATGATGTTTTAAACAACATCATAGACATGGCAGATTTTTTGCGCAACTGAAAAGACTCAATAAATATAAAAACATAGAACCAATTTCCATTGCTTAGAACTAAGAAGGATAAATTTAATGTGACATGACATTTATACAATTAACCAAAGATTAATAGTGATGGCCAGTCTCCACCTAGTGACCATCTAAAAGATACAAAACTGAAAACATAATACATACCATGGTTTGCTAGTTGGCCAGTCTCCACCTAGTGACCATCTAAAAGATAAAACTAATCTTTTTATAAAGTAATAAGTCTGGCTTTCCTAGAAGCAATAAGGAAGTACAACTAGAAAAACCACACAAAATGACGAAATGCTAGTTGATAAACAGAAAACATATCCCTTAGTATCAAGACACAAACCTCTATCGAAATAGCCAGGTCAATCACCACGCTTGTGACATATCCCAAGACAAGGTCAATGACACCTCTTGCAAATAATGAAGATCCAATGCCTACATCAATATGCAAAATAGATAGTTAAGCTGTCATTTTCTACAATTTAGTATCCCATAGAGAAAAAAAAAAGAGGTTTGCAAATTATCATATTACTTCAATAGCCAAAGGGAAAAAGTAAATGTTTCTGTAAAACTGAAAACTTAACTTCTCTTTATTTAGTGTAACAATAAAAATAATTAAAGAAATAAATAATACTTAATGTCACATCTAGGCAAGTAAGATGTTTGACAAAAGAAAGTATTAAAAAAAGAAATACCCTGAACTATTAAAAAAGAAAGTAATCACTATAGATTACTTGGACAAAAGAAAGATGAAACAATTAAAAAATTATCTATTATTAAAAACAATCAACAATATTCATAAGAACTCATTAGCCTAAAAAATTATAGAGGTATGTTGACTTACAAGACCCAGTCTTGGATACTTGCCTAAAATATGCGAAAAGGTACCTAACATAGTGACATGGTGTGCTCAAAATATAATGATATATTATTATGGCCAATTTACCGTTAAAGAGGGTGACACAATTCAATATAAGCAATCATTTGTCATGGTTGTTTCAGACATTGTGAAAGGTAAAATTAGACTTTATGGCTATGAAGGAATGGAAATAATGGCCAAAAAAAATTCCAATAATGTAAACCGGAAAATAAGATGTAATACTCTGTTTTGTCTTTAGAAAACATAGCCCCCCAAAAAAACTCAGCAATGAAGGCTGGAAATAGACAAAAATCAGCAACAAAGACTTTGAAGAAACTAACCTAGAATAGAGCCAAGCTCTGACACATGACTCATTCAGATCTCTCTAAGTGTCTCCGTCTAATTGTAAATACATGATATGTGTGCATGCTATGCAGAAATGTAGATCATGTTAGGCTAATTCTAGTTAAAACTTGGTTCATGTCAACAACAGCTGCATATCTTCCAACTAACAGTGAAAATATACTAATCAATTTAATTGATGAAGAACAGAGAAATAACAGTCTTTACAGCACAAAAACTACAAAAAATCATGATTAAAATGCAATGCAATAAATCCAATATGTTAATAATACTCTGCAACTTTGACTCTTTTATCTATGAAAGAGAGCTAAGTAAAACCTCCATATATAACACCTAGAATCTTAACAAGAATGCGGAGATTTTTTTATAAAATAAACAGGGCATATAATCAATAACCAAAACAGAGTGTTAGTGGCACCACTCATATGAGAACATAATTTATAAGCAAGAAAGTTTCATGCACCTTTAAACAAAAATACAAATTTCAAGCTATGCTAAGTCAAGCTAATTTCAGCAGCAAAAAAAATTGTCAAACTAATTAATAAGTACTATTATAGCTAATAAAATATATACAATATAAGCAATACATGCCAATAGAAATATGTTGATTGCATAGATACAAAAACAACATTAAATAATCTAAAAGGTTAAGTTAATATACAATAAGGTAGTATGTACTACTTAACAATACCAAGCAATGTAATTAAAGTTCATATTAACTGCTACGTTGAGTTAACAATTTTGACTAATTCTATATAAATTTATCTTGCATTATACACAAAGCCATGTCCTAAAGAAGTTACCTTCCCTTCTTCACTTTGTCAGATACAGCTCTATAAGCATACTTCCACCAAGGACGAGGATCAGATTTCACGGAAACATGTGGACAAAAATGCGCATATTTTAAGCATTGATTAAAGGAAGAAAAGTTATCAGCTAGTTTTAACATATCCTTGTATCCATCCTGCAACAACAAGATACTAAAAATTTTCAAGGCCAATCAAAACATGCCTCCAAGTATCCAATCACAGTTGAATTATGAAATTAAACCTTTGTTAAACAGAGAATGACATCATCCAAATTCACTGTTGCATTTTGCAAAGGTTGATCACTCTTAGCCAATTCATTTTCCCTTAGCTTTGTATACTTTGCATTTCCTATAATTGGTTCAAGAATATAAGTGTGCTGTTTGACAATTCTATCAGTAGGTTTGCCTTCTTTAGTGCCATATCTAAAAACCTGAAGCAAATAAATGATCAAAGTCTCATAGTTTGAACATGCCCTCAACATATGTAACTGCAAGAATAAACTAAATATTGGTTCTACTTGGACCCACTCAGAAGGAAGCCAATCCTCCCATGGCTTGTCAATATTCCATGGGATTATATCAGAATCTAGATAAACTGAAAGTCGGTCAAGTTCAACAGACTGTAAAAATTAAAAAAAAATCTTATTATAAACAAGACTGTAATAAGGATTAAATTAGTGATAATCATATTATAATTTACTGGCTATGTAAGAAATTGATACTCGTTATCATGTCAGAACTTTGGTGTACCGTGTATTGTGGGTGAAACTTCAAATATATGCAGGAATGCAACATACTTTAAATTTAAAATATGATAAATGGATACACATCTCGGCCAAGCATTCAATCAAATTTTCTTCCCCTTAAAAAAGAAACAAAGATCTTTTATAACAAGAAAATGAAAATTACAATTGAAGACTTTTATTTAGTAGTTTTGACAAAAAGTTGCAAGTGTGTGTTTCCTCACTAACTCGCAACTGTGCATTTCAAATTATATATATGAGACCTTCTTAAAGAGAATAAAACTTAAACTTGATTGCATTCATATCAATCGACATTCTATAAGGAAAAAAATTAGGAACCTTTTGTATACGGTCTAGTGAACCACTAGTAATAAAAGTCTCATTCCCATTGTCATCAACTGTCACAGCTAAGAGTTTCTCCAAGGTCACACCTCTGCAAATGGGTGACCAGGATTGCTAGAGAATAGGATATTAAAATTCAGACAGAAAATAAGAATGTTAAGATTCCAAAATATAAAATTTAACTTGCTATTACACACCTTTCACTGTCCTCGTATCTGATATGAATATATGAAATTTAGAGTTTCAAATTTCCAACTATAGTGTTGATAAGGGAACCCAACCATGATTGATTCTTCAAATAAAAATATATACATATTATTACAGTTATAATCATAATTGACAACCAAATATATGTATAAACATATGTACGGTTCAAAAAGATCAAAAGGTAAATCCTAGAAAAGAATAACATCATAGCATTTGAATACTACAACCAAAACTTGATACAATATTTGTTATCAAAGATTAAAAAATAGCACATAAGACGCTTAAGAACCAAATATAAAGTTCATATACACGTACAGACACATAAGAATATAGGCATCACATAATATTTCCTTATACATAAAAAAATTATTACCTATATAGTATGTTAGTCACCCTTTGCTTTGTAAAGAGTCAAGTCAAGTAAATATATCAGATGTATGGATGCTAACCAACTTCATAGAGCATAACCAACTTCTCTTACCACATCTCTCCGAACCTTCTCAAGATCATCCTCAGTTTCAGCCTCGAATTTTTCAGCATAGTATCTTTCCTTCCAACCCTTTTCCGCAAAATTAATCTGTCAAAGAACCAAAAATTTTAAACTATGAGCACAGAACAGCTAAAACTAATATACAAATTGTACCTTGAAGCGTGTCATGTATAAACCTTGTCAACTTCGTAGAGATGCTTGCTTCTTCATATCAGTTTCATATTGACTGAAATTTAAGGACACAAAGAAAAGATTTAGAAATTTGTTTTTGTTTTAATCTCATTTGTAAATTGAAAATTTTGCACTCTATCCTGTGAAAAAGTACGAGCAAAGTAAAAATGTTAGTCTAGAAACAAAACTGGTGTAATAAACACAAACACCTAAACTAATATTTCAACGTAGAATTCATGGAATAAGTTTATCCAGAATGCTAGACTTTGCCACTGCAAGTTTAAAAGGTAAAACATAAACAAAGATACAAAAGTAATGATAAGAGTGCATCTACATAAACAAGCAAAGAGCTTCCCAAACCTTTCTTTAAGAACTCTGGTGGGAGTTCACATTTAGACCCAAAACTGCTTGGATGAATGGTAAGAGTTTCTTTAGTTTGAGAATCAAAAGCAGGATTGTCAATAAGAGCATTGACAAAAACCCATAAATAATTCTTCACATTGTGGGCTTTCAACTTGGCTTTCTTGTTCTTCTTATTTACAAGATTCTTGACATGATTAGTGATCTGACTTGTGACGTGATCTACATGAGTTCCACCCTTGATTGTGGCAATCGAATTTACAAAGCTAACCTGGTTTAACAAGAGAAAACAATCAGAATAAAACACCCTTAAAAGTGCAGAACAACATCAAAGCACTCTCATTTAACATAAAAATTCAAATACGTGTTGAAATTTCCCATCACTAAGGCTCACACAAACCTCCCACCTGTCATTCAATTTCTCTGTGATCCTGCAGAGAAATGGTCAAAAGAGTATGTTAGCAAAAACGATAACAAATGAAGAAAAAAAAAACCTTAACTAGAATCAGTGTGAAAAAAAAAACCTTGGAATAGTAGCATCTGATTTGCGGGCAGAGCGCAAATAAAGATCCACATAATCTAAGAATGATTTCACAGGAACTCGTTTTCCATTAAGTTCCACTTTCACATTATTCCCAAGGCATCCAGCCATATCAAAATCTCTCTTTTTCATCAGCGCAACAACATCATCTTCTAAATGTGTCATGTTAAACTTAGCCAAATCTGGTTTAAAAGTCACCTTGGTCCAGTTGTCACTCTCCTTGCACTTTGTGATCACTGGATCAGTTTTCTTCCCCATGTTATTGGAGAAAACCTTCAAACAATCAACAGAAAATCCAATCAAATCAGTATGTATGCTGAACCCAATTTCAAATTAACCACAATAAAGAGCTTGTCTTAAATCAAAATCAATAAATGAAATTTATAAACAAATTAGTCCCAATTTATGGCAAAACTTCAAATCGTCAACACACAAACCCAATAAAATCACCATGTCTGTCAAACTATGCTGACCAAAATTTCAAATTAACTAAAAAAGAGAGCTTGTCCGAAACCCAAATCCAGAAATGATCTTTAACTAAAAAAGAGAGCTTGTTTGAAACCCAAATCAAGAAATGATCTTTAACTTAAAAAGAGAGCTTGTCCAAAACCCTAATCAATAAAACACATGAATAAACAAATTATTTCCAAATTAGGGAAAACCTTCAAATATTCAACACGAAACACCCAGTCCACTCAACAAGTATACTAAGCTCAAAATTCAAATTAACTAAAAAGATAACTTGTTCGACATCCTAATCAAGAAATGAACTTCTATACCTGCTTGTACTTCTTCAGAGGCTTTCCATCAGCGGTCTCGATGATAAACTCAGTTGAGAAGATATTAGTGAGCTTAGCACCATACCCATTTCGTCCACCAGTAGTTTTCTTGACATTATCATCATAGTTACTACTCGTCAGCAGAAGCCCAAAGATCAGTTCAGGAACATAGACCTGCTCCTCCTGGTGAATCTCCACAGGGACTCAATCACCATTATTGTAGACACTAATACAGTTCTTTTCGACGTCGATCAAAACCTTGAGGCTTATCATCATACTGATCTCTCTGCTTGTTATCGGCAGCATTGACGAGAATCTCATCAAAGATCTTGTACAGACCAGGTACGTAGCTAACGGAACGGTTGACCATCTCCTCGTTCTTGTAGAACCAAAGGTTTTGGGCGTGTTTCTCGATCGACCCAATGTAGGTATCCGTTCGGAGGAGGATGTGCTCGAGTCGCGAGGGGGAATGGAGGCGCGGTGGATTATGGTATTCTTGTCGCTCTCGATGAGCTTCGATTGCCCCGAGCGATCGAATCTCATCCATAGCCTCGCTCCACCAGTTTTCTTCTTCCCCTTAACACCCCCAGCAGTGGCGGCGGCGGCAATCAAGCTGCTGCTGTTGTTGTTGTTGGTACTAGGCGGCGAGGAGGCGGCATCTCCGATCGAAGAATGGGTGGTCTAAGGCAGTGCAAAGAAAACAATGAATAGAGAGGGAGAATGGAGTAGAAATAGGGCTAATTAAAAATTGTATTCGGCTTTTTTTTTCTAAACAAAAAATTTAGCGCTTTTATTTTTTGTTTTTTTGGAAAGTTATCGCGATTTTGTTTTTGTAAAGGAGAGCTTTTTTTTTTTTAAGATATACTATAATACTTTTTAAATAAACTTATAATCCAATGTTATGGAAAGGGATATTTGGTGTAGTGAAAGGAGTATGAGCATAGATATCCCACGCATGATCCGGAGTTGGCAGCGGTGGTATTTGCAATGAAGGTTTGGAGACATTATTTATATGGTGAGAAGTGCGAAATATACACTGATCATAAGAGTTTGAAGTACTTATTTACTCAGAGGGACTAGAATATGCACCAGAGATGGTGGTTGGAACTGGTAAAGGAATATGATTGCGATATCCTATACCATCCTGGGAAGGCTAATGTAGTGGCCGATGCACTAAGTTGGAAGGGCCAGGACAATTGTTTAGTTCAAGGCAGTTATCTGATAAGTGAGCTAAGGAGATGACTAGAGCAGGTCTAGAGTTGGTGGTTGGTCGGTTAGCCAACATCACTCTTCAGTCTACACTCCTTGAGAGGATAAAGAAAGCGTAGGGGGAGGATCCTTAGTTAAGGGGCACAGAGAGTGTGTCTTAGTTGGAGCGGCTAGGGACTTATCCATTTCAGAGATGGGACTACTGATGTACAAGGGTCAAATCTGTGTTCCGATGGATTCTGATATCCAGCAAGAGAACCTTACATCTAGGTACAACGAAGACGTACCAATATTTGAGAACCTTGTATTAGTGGTCGGGAATGAAGAGGGATGTAATGGACTATGTGGCCAAGTGCTTAATTTGTCAGCAGGTAAAGGCTGAACATCAGAGGCCAGCAGGGTTATTGCAGCCTCTAGGGATTCCAGAGTTGAAATGAGAAGATATTACAATGGACTTCGTGGTAGGTTTGCTGAAGACTATGGGACAACATTATTAAGTGTGGGTTATTGTGGATAGATATATCAAGTTTTCCCACTTTTTGCTTGTTAGGATGACTTATACTATGGAGTAGTATGTTGAGTTGTATGTGAAGGAAATTGTTCGACATCATGGGGCTCCATGGTTGATAGTGTCCGACTGGGACCCCACCTTCACCTCCAAGTTATGGGAGAGTCTGTAGAAGGCTATGGGCATGCAGTTCTAGTTTAATACCGCTTATCATCCTTAGACGGATGGATAGTCTAAAAGGACGATTCAGATACTGGAAGATTAGCTACGATCCTGTGTGTTGGATTTTGGGGGATCTTGGAGTAAGTATCTTCCTTTGATTGAATTTCGAACAACAACAGTTACCAGGCAACTATCGAAGTGGCTCCGTATGAGATGTTATATGGGAGGAAGTGCAGATCACCTATCCATTGGGATGAGACAGGTGAGAGGAAATACTTGGGTCCTGAGATGGTTCAGAGGACCAATGAGGCAGTTGAAATGATTAGAGCTCGAATGCTCATCTCCCAGAGTCGCGAGAAGAGTTACTCGGACTTGAAACACAGGAGCATAGAGTTTCAAGTCGGTGATCATGTGTTTCTTAGGGTTTCTCCCTTGAGAGGAGTGAAGTGGTTTGGTGTTCGGGGCAAGCTGAGCCCTAGGTTAATTGGCCCCTTTGAGATTCTGGAATCGGTTGGAGAGGTAGCTTTTAGATTGGCGATGCGTCCATCTCTATCAGGGGTTCATGATGTATTTCATGTGTCAATGCTTTGGAAGTACGTAGTAGATTCTATGTATGTATTGAGTTATGAGAACACGGAGCTGGACAAGGATTTGTCTTATGAGGAGAAGCCGGTTCAGATTCTCGACTAGAAGGATAAAGTCTTGCAGAGCAAGACCATCGCCTTGGTGAAAGTGCTGTGGAGGAACAACAAGGTTGAGGAGGCGACATGGGAACTTGAGTTAGATATGCGGGAGCCATATCCTGAGATATTCAGGTAATTTTGAGGATGAAATTTATGTAAGGAGGGGATAGTTGTAGCATCCCAAATTTTCTAATAAGGCTTAGGAACTTTATTAGCGTGCCTGGAGGGAAATAAGTGATTCATTATATTAATATGTGAATTTGATGAGTATGTGCTTAGAAATGCATGTTTAGGTGAATTAAATATGCCTGTGGGCCCCATTTGATTATTAGTGGCATGCTTGTAATTTTAGCCCATTGAGGGCATAAATGCAATATTTGTGTATATTGTGATTGACACCACATGTGAGTAGTGATATTTGTGTGATGGACGATCCGAGACAATCCTAGGGAACAGTTTAGCAAGAAAGTCACAATGGGGTCAAATACCCGGCTCTGATAGAGCCTAGGTGTATTTTTGGGTATATAATATGTGTTTGGAATTTATGGAGTAATGGGTAGCAATTTAGTAATCATTTGGACATGTTGGGGTTAAACGGGGATTTATAGGAACACTTGAGCATTAGCGGGACACGAAAAATTACGGAATTTCCCTTGAGGTTTGTATTCGAATTTTATTAAAGGAAAGGGCAAAGGTGTAATTTGTCCTCAAGGGTGGATAGAGTTTGCTAAGGGGAAGTCCTTCACGTTACTTACTTGGGGCATATACTTGATTTTATTTTGAAATCACTAGAGTAAAACAGAAGCTTGGAAAAGAAGGAGAAGACGAACTGATCTTCTTTGGGGACAAGGGTGGAATTCAAGGCTTGAGTTTGGGAGGCTAGTAGCTTAGAACTCAGAGGATTAAGTCAAAGACTTATTTAGGTTCAAAGGTAAGCATTAAATCGTTAAGATAAAATTGAATTCTGCTGAGTTTTGGTTAGAATTATAAGTTTCTGCATGTGAGCTAAAATGTGAATTACTCTTGGTTGTTTGGGTGAGTTTTGGGATTAGTTTCTATTGGGTATTGTTGTTAGGAACATAATAGAACTATTGCGCTGATTGAACTATGTTATTGGGTTGGTTTTGAGTTAAATTGGCCGGGTTTTGGTTGTTGAAATGGGGGATTTTGTAGGTTCAAAGGGGCCGGGCTGCGACACTATTCTTGGTGAGTCGCGACCCTCTAGAATAGATGGGGGGCCAAGATGAAGGGCGGGCCGTGGTGCGTGTCTTCTGAATGGGGAGGCTAAGCCCTTGGTTGAAGAGGGCCGCAGCACAAGGCCATGGGGCTGCGACTCTTAGGGGGGTTTTGGACCCTGAGAATGTTTTTGGCTCAAAATCCGAAAAGTTAAGGCTTGGGATGGATTTTATCACCCAGATTGATAGAATTCAAGGTTTCAGAGACTAGAATTATATCCCAAAGTTATTTAATGGAGTAGATCTTGATGGATGGGTATTGTTGTTACGTTGTGACTAGGTTTTCAGCGAGGCTCGGATTAGGGGAGTTTGCTTAGGATATCAGTGCTTGGGAATTGTGAAATAGGTAAGAAAACTGTTGTACCCGTAGAGCAAGGGGTGGCCCTATAGTTGGTATTGCAGGGCACAACCCTATGTGATTGAATCGCAGGGCGTAGCCCTATAGTTTATGTTTGTATTTGTTGATTATATGCTATGTTATGCATATCTGTGAATGAACGGTGAAACCAGATACGGCGAAGGCGGAGAACGGCGTTAGGCACGTGGAGTGCAAGGCCAAGTACGGCAATGGGCCGGGAGTGGAGTTGAGCACGCGGAGTGCAATCCGCTAGGGTGAGACCCTTCTTGGATGCTTGAGTCATCCTCACTGTATAGACCGCGAACCTAGGGCCTGGTAAAGCGCCTGGGACGGCACAACCGCTATGTGTTTAGCCTGTTGGCTGCCTTGTTATATGCGGATTGATAGTTATGCATATGTTGATTGTCTGTGTTGAGTTTTCTTGCTGGGCTTCAGCTCATGGGTGCTCTATTGTGCAGGTAAGGGCAAGGGAAAGCTTGACCAACCATGAGTACGGAGAGCGTGGAGCGACGTGTACATGTTCGGCCTGCCTGGCTGCCACGACCAGGGGTATTTTGGGAGATGTTATGTATTAATCTAAATATTGTCGTTTAGTCAACTTTAATCATATTTTTGAGTTGTAAATATTTCTAAACAGTATTTTGGGATCCCAAACGTATAACGCATTATAATTCCAAATGAGTGACTATATTTTCATATTATATGACTTTTATTACAGTGTAGCCACACTTTTAACCTAAAACCTCGATTATCGAGTTAATGGCACATTTTAAACTCACTTAGTAACGACTCTAAGGAAGTAGGGCGTTACATATGAGATATGCATTTCTCATCATACATCATCTCATAACGTGCCACCCCAATGGTAGACTGATAATTGTTGTTGTTAAAAAACTCTATCAAAGGTAGATACTTACTCGAGGATCCACCAAAGTCCAGCACACATGCTCGCAGCATGTCCTCTAATATCTGGATTGTCCTCTCAGATTGTCCATCTGTGTGAGGATGATAAGCAGTACTGAACTTTAGTTGTGTTCCCATGGCCCTCTGTAGACTTTCCCATAACTTGGAAGTGAAAGTGGGGTTCCGATCTGAGACGATCAACCTCGGTGCTCCATGAAGGTGCACGATCTCTCTCACATAGAAATCTACGTACTGGTCAATTGTATAAGTAGTCCTCACTAGTAAAAAGTGAGCTGACTTGGTGGAGCGATCCACAATAACCCATACTGAATCATGTTGACCAACAGTCCTGGGTAACCCCACCACGAAATCCATCATGATGTCCTCCCATTTCCACTTAGTAATGTTTAGAGGCTACAATAGCCTTGCCGTCCTCTAATTCTTAGCCTTGACCTGTAACAACTGAGGGTGAAGCCTCAGCTTCTACTTGAGTCAATGCGAACACTTGAGCTGGGACCGAGCTGTCCGCCTTTCTAGGTTCTTCCTTTCTGGCTTTTGGGCAATCTTTCTTGAAATGTCCCAATACCCCACATAAGAAGCAAGAATTTTCCCTACATTCTCCCATATGGTTTCTCTTGCTCCTAGGGCACTCAAGATAATTCTTCCAGGCCACACTGCCACCCTGGCGGCCAACTGACATACCACGTGGTGACCTGTCATGGCCTGGAGCTAGGAAGGTGTCAGGAACCTTCCTCTTCTGATCATTGGGGACTCCACCCCTACTTGAACCCACCAATGGAGGTCCTGCCCTCCTGAACTCTCTTCTGGCTTGCATTGTCCCGGCAGATCTTATTCTCTGTGCTCTCGACTGTGAGCACCTTCTCTACCACCTGTGCATAAGTAGTAACTCCAGTGATAGTGGTGATACAAACATCTTGCGCTAATCTAGGTTGTAACCCATGGAGAAACCTCTCCCTTCTGGTCCCATTACTGGACACCAAATCAATGGAAAACTTTGTCGATCTATCAAACCTCAGAGCATATTCCATCACTATAGACTTCACTGAAGTAATATCTTGAACTCTTCAGCCTTTACAGCCCTGATGGCATCATTATAATACTTTTCATTAAACAGAGTCTAAAACTCATCCCAACTCAGGGCATTGACATTTCTAGTCTGGGATATAACCTCCCACCAAATTCGGACATCCTCCTGAAACATGGATGTGGCACAAGCCACCCTCTCATTACCAGACAATCTCATAAAGTCAAGGATGGTGGTAATCATACTCATCCGCAGCTCTGCCTTTGCTGGATCTGCACTGCCCTAAAAAACTGGAGGTAGTTGTTTCCTGAACCTTTCATAAAGACGTTCCCATTTGCTTCCAGCTTCTAGCAGCTGTTCAACAGGTGGTGCCTCTGGCAAAATGTTCCCTGCATGAACCAGTTGTGGTCTCAGGAAGCAGATTCTTCTTCCTGCCTAAATACTATGGCTTGTAAGTCAGCAAGAAATTGATGCCAGTCTTTAGTAACTGACTATGGAATCTTATTCTGGTCATTCTCTTGACCCTGTCTATCATTCTGACCCTAATCTTCCTGGCCAGCTGATGAATTTGTCTACCTTGGAATCATCTTATCAATTTATACTATGTTGAAACAATCAATGCGGCCAGTTAGGTAGTGATAACTAAACCTCTTGCCACCTCACTGTCCAAGAACAAGCAGTTACTCATCCATGTTCCATAATCAAACAGATAAACAAATTGATTCATGGTTATAACATTTAGCATTAAGCACTTATCAGTAAATAATTCTACAATTAGCATTACTAATAAGCATGTTCTAGCAATATCAGTACTAATAAGCACTTTCTTGCTTATGATGCAGTTATCAAGGCCCAACCTTATCAATATATCTCGTGTATGCAGGTAAAGCATTTATATTATATTGAAGCAGTTAAACACAGAACCACATAAATAATTACCAAACCATAAGTCGAGCTTGTCTTCAGTGAAGAGTGTACTTGCTCAGCCAGTCTAAAGGAACCCTAAACCTTGGCACGCTCTAATACCAAGTTGTAACGCCCTGGTTACTCCAAGATCGTTACAGTGAACTTTAAATAGTGCTTTACTCGCTAAATGAGTCATTAGGTTATAAACGTGCATCTTGGCATCATTAATAGGTCAGGGTAAAAATTTCAGTCAAAAGGAATGGATATATTTTATTTAAAACATTAAACTTTACATTGGCCCATTAAAATGTTTACAAGTTATTTACAATCCAGTACAGTATAAAAATTATAACCCGCCGACCTAAGTGGAAAAATGTAGGGTTAACTCCTAGTTTCCCTTGAGAAACACCTTTGCCATGGTGGTCAAGCGATTGCATATGTACACATCGCCACCTAAGCTCTCAACTCAAGGCTGGGTAAACTTTTCTTTCCCTTTACCTGCACCACATAGCACCCATGAGCTAAGGCTCAGCAAGAAAACTTATTACTGCATGTATGTAATATCAATAAATGATTATGGTAATCATTCTGGGGCTTGCAGCTTAATCAGATAAGTGACTATCGAGTCACACACTGTGCAGGTGATTAATAAGTCAACCTCTAAGGATCTGTTCCTTGTATAGATGACTAATAAGTCCATCTCTAGGGTTCCGTTCCTTAAATAGATGACTAATAAGTCCATCTCTAGGGATCCAATCCCTAAGCCTTGTTGCGTATTGTAATCCCCTGGATAACCAACACCGTTACACTATGTTTATAAAGGTGCAGGACTTGCTAATTAAGTTGTTTAGTTGAAAATGTGTCACTAAAACCATTATTGAACAAGGGTTAAAATATTTTGGTCATAAAAGATACATTTCATTTAAATAAACACTTCATACATGGGATCCCAAAAGAAATAGAGTTTAAAGGACAATTTATAAAAATTTCAGGGTTATGTACAACTACAAGCCACTCTAAGGGAAAAATAGACATTTAAAGTTCTTCTGTCCCTGCCCATCCCTCGACCATGGTGGCCAAGCAACTAACTATGTACATTATGCCTTTAGAGCTCTCCAAATCAAAGTTGATCCAGCCTACCCTTACCTTTACCTGCACCACGGAGCACCCATGAGCCAAGGCCCAGCAAGAAAACCATAACATCATAGCATCATAGCATGATCATTATCTATAATCAAATAATTCATTAAGCATAAACATATATTTAGTAGTCCATAGCATTCACATAATCAGTGAAAATAATCAGTAAATTCACAATCTAACATCCATATATTCAACATATTGTATTCATCAAATTAACATCAATAACCATGTCATACAATAACTAGGGTCGATGCCCTTAGGTCGCGCCCTCTATTTATCCCACTGGCTCTGGTCCGCTTAAACCAAGCTCAGTGAATATTAAGTTTTCCTCAGCTACCAGTGGCCGAGCCGCGTCCTGTGCACCAATATTAATTTCGGCACTCTTAGGCCGTTTATTTCATGTTCACATGGCCTAATACCATCATACAATAATGCATACAAGTATAGGGAAGCCTTAATCCAAACATAGTCACACAACCGGGTCCAGTTTTCTTACCTTTAATTCCGAATACTTGGGTTAAGAAAGTCAACCCTCGAGCACGATCCCGTCCCAAGCCCTAGCGAACACCTAGTCACAACCATGATAAAGGATTCACTACACCAAATACCTCTTTCTATAATACATAATTATAAGCTAATTGGAAAAGTATTATAATAGGTAAGCTAGAAATTAGAAAGAGGTAAAGTAAATTTTAAAATGGAGGTAAACAAGAAAAATGGTTGGGTACTTTTGGGTAGCCCGCTCAATTAATGTAAAAGCCTTTTTTTTTAACAAATGTAAATGGAAAAGGCATTATTTCCAACTAATTTTGTCTGATTCCTCTTCTGCTCCACCGCAAGAACTGCTCCGAAAGCTGCACCTCTATTGCTCGCCACTTTGGTTGATTTTGCTCACACCCTCAAGCGCACACCTTAATTTATCACCCTCTCTCAATCTCTCGTTCACTCATTATCACTGTTGTTGACCGACCTCCATCTTTCAATCTCTCACTCTCATTCTCCCACAAGCGTGGACTAAGGCTTGATGACTATGGGACGTAGGGAGGGACTAAAGGTTGATGATGATGGGATGCAGGTGGTGCTTTGGTGGTGAGGGCTAGATCGGTCAGGTGGTGGTTCACTGTGTCTGTTGCAAAGGTCGGGGACAGATGGGGACTGAGGGTTGACGAATGGTAAGATTTTTTCTCACCTATTTTTTTTGTAAATATTGCGATTGAAAACAGAGATATTGAATATGATATTTGTGTATTTATTTTGTGTTTTGAGATCTTCGTATATATCTAGGTTGAAGATAGATTCAAATCATTACATTAATCATTTTCCTCTATTTGTGTGAGTGTTTGTTCTTCTGTGAGATTTAAGGGCTAGAACGTGATTATAATCTTTAAAATTAAGGTATTGTAATGCTACGTATTACCTCAAGATGATTTGGATGCATGATTCATCTTTTATTGTTTTATTTTTAATTGTTGTATATTGATTATTGGTAGTACTCCAAAGGTTTATTTGTTTGGAATATTGAAGATGATTTTTCAAATTAATTGGCTTTGAGACTGATTCTCAATACTTGTTCTATGTATGAACCGAGTGACCAGAAAATCAGAAATGATTGTCCTTTTAGCTTCTGGGAATAATATATAATTGTTGTACATATCTTGTATTTGGCATTTTACTAGGTTGAAATTGATGTCACTAATACTTGTCCTATTTTTCTAGTTAGTGAACTTCTTATTTTAAAGGCATTTAGCACATCCATCCTGAAATGTAACAATTGTAGAATAAGTATCTATTTTTTTGAGCAGGTTCTGAGGGCCCAAGTTGTTGGTGTTAAAAGTTTGTGCTTTTCCCCAAATTTCCAAATGGTTTAAAGGTTTTTTCTTTGATTCTGTATCTTAATATATTGTTTTATATTATAACATAATATAATTGGTTTTTCTTTAACAGTCTCCAATAGGAGATTAAGTTTCAATAAGAATGGTTTAGTACCCCCCATCCGATTTCTCAAGGGCGAATTCCCTGGTCTTGTAAGTAAACATACCTCTATAATTTTTTAGGCTAATGAGTTCTTATGAATATTGTTGACTGATTTTAATAATAGATAACTGTTATCCCAAAAATCAGAAGTGAATGACGTGGCAGGAATTAATTGCACGTGGCTGACACCTCGCAAAACCTGTGTTCGACTATCGACCAGGAAGATGTTCGGAGTTATGCGGTCGACCTCTTCATACGACCAATCTGGTCGTATGCACGTAAACACACGGAGGAAATCTTAGGTAGTTATGATGGAATTCGAAATTCTCTCCCATGATTTCCTGAGTATCCGATTATTTAGGAAATAATATCTGTAACAAATCAATGTAAATCTTCCCTGAGCTTATAAATAGAAGCAGAGGGCTCAGGGAAGGGGATCTGATCTTTTCCTCTTTTTCTGACTTCTAAATCGCTAGAGTTTAGAGTTATCATTTCAATCACATTGTATTGTTCTTTAGAGGTTAGTGAAACCCATTGAACCCTAGTTCTTTGATCACTCCTTTGATTCTCACATCAATAACAATCTAAGTGGACGTAGGTTATTATCAGATTCTGGGGCCGAACCACTATAAAATATCGTGTTCTTATTATTTTCGCTATTACGTTCTTTTCAACGCATTCATCCACGTCAAGCGTATTTTGACTCCGTGTCAGTTGCCCAAAATCAGGGTCAACATTCTGGTGCTTTCATTGAGAGCTTGAAATATCACCGTTGAAAAAAAAAACCAATGGCGAAAACTGCAAGGAAACCTGGACAGGCGGCCGCCGCTGCACCATCAAACCCGCCTCCTCCTCCTCCTCCTGCAAGCGTGGCTAAGGATGAGCCACATTTGGACTTTGAGGAAGAGGAAATGGATGACGTGACGCTAAAGAGTACCCTAGGGGCGTTGCATGAAGAGCTGGCCAACCTGAGGGCCGGCCAAGAAAGTGCTGCCGAAATCATGGCGCGGCAGCAGCAGGAAATCGAACGGCAGCGCCTGGAGTTAAGCGAGAGGTAGGCGGAGATGGACCGCCACCAAACCAAGGCCATGGCAGCCCTAGAGGCAGACTTGCAATTTGCTAGGAATCATGCCGCACCTGTCTCGCAGCATGATCAACCTGCGAATGGGCCACCCCACAGGGGTCCCAATCCTAGCCCGCCTATCCAACCCTCGAGCAAACAAAGGCCCGAGCAGCCTCAGGTGCCTCGTGACGATGTCCCACAGGACCCTGAGGCACAGCCACCATCCCAAGCTAGTCGCGGAAATCCCCCGCATCAGAGGCAGAATAGGACTGAGCATCAGCCTCGCAGTCCTAGACGCCATAGGGGCGACGACCCGAATCTTCCAAATAGAGGTCAGAATCCTCCTGGTAACAGGAGGAACTCAGAGTTAGGCTCTGTGGTTCGGGGTCCCCCACGGCATGATAATGCACGGGGACACAACCACCAGCGCAGGCCACCCTCTAACGCTCGGGACGCTTCAGCCCAGAATGGAAATCGAGGGAACAGTCGATCCCACCATAGCCAATCAAGATTCAGAGATGGCCATGGGTATAATGAAGCCGACTCCGGCAGAGGAAATGTCGGTCGGAGGAATGACAAAAGAGGTGGAAAAAGGAATCAGCCACCTCAGGGTGACAAACCCAGCAGATGGGACGCTGGGGGGAAATCCAGACAGAACAACGTCTTCAACCGGCTCGGAGCTAGCGAGCAGCGGAGAAGAGACGAGGACTTGAGAGATGTGCTGAACGATCATCGCGAGCAACATGGCAAGAACATCCCCCCAGCAACAGAGGCCACATGGATTCCTGTCGCTGTGCAGGCCCAGATAGATGCCCTCAACCAGGCTGTGCAACAGCTTGTCGGGGGAAGAACATCTCATATCGACCACGACAGGAGGAAAGGCACTCCTTTCATCCAGAGGATAGCTATGGCGGAGACTCCTAGCAAGTTTAAGATGCCTACACTTCCGAACTTTGATGGGTACGGTGACCCGATATCTCACGTTAATAAGTTTGAGATACAAATGGACATTCAGAAAGTGTCTGAAGATGCTCGGTGCAGGATCTTCCCTGCAACACTTTCTGATGCCGCACAGGAGTGGTTTTTTAAGTTCCCTCCTGCGAGCATAGTTTCCTGGGAAATGTTCGTAAGGGAGTTTTACGGACAATTCTACGCAGGTCATGTACATCCAACGCTTTATGCGAGCAGTAGCTGGAGCAAAAATAGTGGGGGACGAGGGCAAAATGATGGCCATAACCGCAAGGGTTACGCGTCGCTCCCCCCTCTGGAAGAGCCTTCGCAAAGATGGGGTTAGAACTACCCAAGAATTCTTAGACCGAGCTGATCGTTACATCAAACTCGAAGATGCCATTGCTGATGACGGAAAACCTTCAGGCAAGGATAAGAAGGTTGCCGAGCCCGCCAAAGCCGCCAATGGGTCTGAACCCAACGGCAATGGCAAAGGCAATGGGAACGGTAACGGAAATAGCAAGAATGGTTGAAAATGGCCACATAATGAGCCTTCCACCTCCGACAATAAACGAGCCAAGGGTAACCGTTATGAACCTCGGTTCACTAACTACACTGCCCTTGTTGAGTCTCGGGGAGAGGTTTATCAGGCCACGAGTTCCAGTGTGCCTTATAAGAAGCCTGCCCCCATTCGAAAGGATATTTTGAAAAGAGACACTACCAAGTTCTGTTGCTATCATAGTGACTACGGACATGATACCAATGAATGCAACCAGCTGAAGGATGAAATCGAATTCCTTATTAGACAAGGACACTTGAGAAGATACGTACGGCCCTCGGGAAATTCCCAACGAGAAGCTCCAGGTGGCAACGAGCAAGCGCCAACACGCCAACGCTCGCCACCTTTGCAGCCTGCCCCCGTGACTGGCACGCTGTTAACCATCTGTGGAGGCCCACACCTAGCGGGAAATAGCGGAAAGGCCAGGGAACGATATGCTCAGACTCTGCGCCACGACCAGGACATCGAGATGATGACTGTGGAGGACCGCACACCAAAAAAGGCTCGGTCAGAAGAGGGCTGGAAACCTTCTCTGATAGCGATGCCCAACATGTCCGGTTCCCACATTCCGATCCGCTGGTCGTGGATATCTAAATGGCCAACATGATGGTGAGGAGAGTGCTAGTCGATACAGGAAGTTCAGTGAATATCCCGTATAAATCTTCGCTGGAACGCATGAAATTGTCTGTCATGGACCTGGAGCCCTGCAACCAGACAATATACGGCTTCTCTGGTGAGGGACTCGTCCCCTCCGGATCAATCAGACTACCAGTGAGGACAGGTACAATGCCTGCAACCAGGACATTATTCGCTACATTTGTAGTAGTCGATTGTCCTTCGGCGTAATGCCGTCATTGGGAGGCCTATACTGGTTGATCTATGGGTCGTCAACTCTATGTGGCACTTAGCCATGAAGTTCCCGACAGACGCAGGGGTAGGACACATGTTGGGGAACCAGAGGGAAGCAAGAGAATGCTATAACGCCTCAGTCACGAAGGCGAAAAAGGGAACATCGAAAAGCACTACCTCAGATAGGTTGTAAATGGCAGTTAATACACAAGCCCAATCCAGTGATGAGGTCACCAAATAAGGTGTTGCCCAAAGTGAGGATAGAGATTTAGATCCTCGCTTTGGGGATTTTGAAGAGAACATTGGACCCGTCGAGGACCTGGAAGAGGTCCAACTCGACGAAAAAGACCCGACCACAGTCGTAAAGGCCGGGAAAAATCTAGAACCAACCACGAAGCATACACTGGTGGAATTTTTGCGGAGGAACCAGGAAGTGTTTGCCTGATCGCACAAAGACATGGCTGGGATAGACCCTGCAGTTATTAGCCATGTCCTGAACATAGACAAGACTTTTCCACCCGTGCAACAAAAAAGAAGGCTGCTCGATAAGGATCGATCGAGAGCCTTAAAAGAAGAAGTTGAAAGATTAAAGGAGAACGGGTTCATCAGGGTGGCGTTTTATCCATCGTGGGTCTCCAATCCAGTGCTGGTTCCCAAGCCTAACGGCAAATGGCGAACCTGCATGGATTTTACAGACCTCAATAAAGCCTTCCCAAAGGATTGCTTCCTACTCCCAAGAATCGACCAGTTGGTCGATGCTACTGCAGGACACGAGATCCTCTCGTTCATGGATGCATATTCGGGCTACAATCAGATTAGCATGCATCCCCCTGACGAGGATTACACCAGCTTTCGGACCGATACGGGCTTATACTGTTATAAAGTTATGCCCTTCGGACTGAAAAATGCAGGTGCGACTTACCAGCGGCTAGTCAACCACATGTTTAAGGAGCTGATCGGAGTAAACATGGAAGTGTACGTAGACGACATGCTGATAAAGTCTAAGAAGGCAGAAGGACTTGTGAAGGATTTACAAGAATGTTTTGATATACTAAACAAGTACCAGATGAAATTAAATTCTCTCAAATGTTCCTTAAGAGTTGGATCAGGGAAGTTTTTGGGGTTCATTGTAAATTCAAGAGGAATCGAGGCCAACCCCGACCAAATAAAAGCCCTTATCGACATGGAATCGTCAGAGAAAATCAAAGATGTACAAAGTCTAACTGGGAGAATCGCACCCCTGAGTAGATTTATTTCGAAGTCAACGGACAAGTGCGTCCCTTTTTTAAATCTACTTAGAGGCAATAAGAAGTTTGAATGGACAGGAGACTGCGAGCAAGCTTTTCAAGCCTTGAAAGAACATATGGCACAGCCTCCCATTTTATCAAAGCCAATCGAAGGAGAGACTTTGTTCATTTACCTGGCGATCACTAAAGTTGCTGCTAGTGTGGTACTAGTACGAGAGGAAGAAGGCGTACAAAAAGCGGTCTACTATGTTAGTAAGAGGCTGATTGGGGCAGAACTAAGATATCCGCCCATTGAAAGGTTAGCATATTGCTTAATCCTGGCCTCAAGGAAACTATGCCCTTACTTCCAAGCCCATCCCGTCACAGTTTTAATCGACTAGCCCCTCCGGCAAGTCCTCCAAAAACCAGAGGCGGCTGGGCGCTTATTAAAATGGGCAGTCGAACTAGGGCAGTTCGATGTCACATATTCACCGCGAGCAGCAATAAAAGGACAAGTCTTGGCTGATCTTATTGCAAAGTTCACCGAACTCCCAGACAGCGAACAGTGCGAATAACCTAGTGCGCCTGAGCCTCAAGAGAAAGCTCCTTCGTGGAAGTTATTCACAGATGGATCGTCCAATGAATCCCATGCAAGAGCAAGAGTGATATTGATAACGCCGGAATGGGAATCGATTTCACTGCGCCATTAGGTTCGACTTCACCGCATCAAATAATGAAGCCGAATACGAAGCCCTCCTCGCTGGACTGAGAATGGCTAAAGACATGGGCATAAAGACGCTTGATATTTATAGCGATTCACAGCTGGTGGTGAATCAAGTTCTAGGGGAATATCAAGCGCGGGACTTAAAAATGGTGGCCTACTTGAATAAAACCAAAGTCCCGCTAGCCCAGCTCACGAAGTATACCCTCCAGCAAATATCGCTGGATCAGAATTCAAATGTAGATGCCTTAGCTAAACTCGCGAGCGCGAAAGATGCTGACACTTTGAACATAGTGCCAGTAGAAAGATTGAGTGAGCCAAGCATACGGGCAATAGAAGCCAGTATGGAAATTCGAATGGAGGATGGCGCCTTACTTGGAGTATCTGACAAAAGGTGTATTACCAACAGATAGAAACCAAGCCAAAACTCTACAAAGGTAGGCCGCTAGGTACATACTGGTCGATGGTGTCATTTACAGAAGAGGATATCCCATGCCACTACTCAGGTGTATTACACCAGAAAAAGCTAAGGAACTAATGAGAGAGGTACATGAAGGCTTCTGCGGGGATCACGTTGGGGGGCAGAGTTTGGCAAAAAAGATTCTAAGGCAAGGATACTTCTGGCCAACTATGAACGAGGATTCGATGGAATTTGTACGAAGATGTGATAAATGTCAAAGGTTCTCCAAAATTCCACGAGCAGCTCCAAATGAGTTGAAACAGATGCAGAGCCCGTGGCCTTTTGCGGTATGGGGGATAGATTTGATTGGATCCCTACCAACGGGAAAAGGCGGAGTAAAGTACGCAGTCGTGGCAGTTGATTACTTCACCAAATGGACCGAAGCTAAACCACTCGCTACCATAACGACCAAGAAAGTTCTTGACTTTGTCATCAAGAACATTGTTTGCCGATATGGTTTGCCTCGAAAGATAGTTTCAAATAACGGAACCCAATTTGACAGCGACTTGTTTACCGACTTTTGCAAAAGGCATGGAGTTATCAAAAGCTTTTCTTTAGTTGCGTATCCCCAAACAAATGGGCAGGTCGAGGCCGTGAATAAGACTCTTAAGGACACCCTAAAAAAAAGGCTTGAAGACGCTAAAGGAGCATGGCCAGATCAGCTGCCTGAATCCTCTGGTCGTATAGAACGTCTCATCGAACAGCGACAGGTCATACCCCATTTTCCTTAGCCTACGGATATGAGGCTATGTTACCTGTCGATCTAGATCCCCCCTCACATCGACGCTTAACATATGATCAGGACCAGAATAGCCAATTGATGATGGAGTCCCTAGACTCAATTGATGAGATACGAGAAAAAGCCCAACTCCGAGTTGCTGCGTACCAGCAAAAGGTCGCCCGGTACTTTAACTAAAAAGTAAAAGAAAGAAAATTCAACGTCGGTGACTTGGTGCTACGACGAGTTTTCTTGAACACCCGCGACCCCACTGCTGGAGTACTCGGACCTAACTGGGAAGGACCTTACCAGATTGAAGAAGTCCTTCACCTGGGCACCTACAAACTTGCACGCCTAAACAGAGATCTCGTTCCACGTTATTGGAATAGAGAACACCTGCGCAAGTATTATCAGTGAACAGTCCTTTTTAAAGAACTGGCTTGTATTAAAATTCTACTATTTACAAGTTTTGCAAAAAGGGTTAGCCACGTTGCATGGCTAATCGCTTATAAATGTAAGATCTTTTTTTTAAAGATCACTCATAAAGACATGTTTAGTCCATTTTTAATACGAGATTATAAGGGACTGTGCGCAGCCAGTCATTCTTGCAAACTATTGTAAATTTATTTTTACAAGTATTTTTTCATTACGTGTGTTGTTTTGCTGTATTACAAGTGTTAAATTTTGCAACGAACAGTAATGTTCGCACAGGTCGTGGTCAAGGCAAGTGACCTAGGACCTAAAGCTCCTCGATCAATTGGGGGGCATATAAGGTACATCAATAGCAATGCATACCACGAGGTATGTAAACACATGAACACAATAAGTGAAAGCATGCTACGGTACTTAGAATATTTTTCAAAATTTATGATTTTGTTAAATCAAACCAAAGTACTATGCTAAGTTCGGTCATGCGAACAGGTATTATAATAAATGATTATAATATCAAAGGCAAACATTTACACCGCGAGCATTAGCGCTCGGATGTAAAAATAGAATTAAAAGGAATAAAAACCTTTACACTGCGAGCAGTATTGCTCGGATGTAATTGTTCAAGCATAAGCAAAAGAGCTGCCCTCGCAGCAATTAAATTAAAAAAGGATTGTCTTTTCAAAAAGACCCGTGGGCCATAAAGCGAAAAAAGAAAAAAATAAATATTAATTTTGCTGAGGGGCAGGAGGGTCTTCTGGATTAGGAGTGTTTGGACCAGCCGGAGGTTTAGCCACAGCAGAAGTAGCAGGAGTTTGGGCCTTGGCTTTCTCTTCTGCTTCCAGCCGAGCAACACACTACGTCATCAGCGTCTCTTGCAGCTGCTCGGAGAGATAGCTAATGTCTGCCTCCCAGTTGTGCTTCCAGAAGTCGTAGAAGCAGAGGAAGGTGGCTTCCTTATACTTCTTCAAAGTTTTAACTCCGTCCTCCTCGAGCTCGCGCACCCGTTCCTCAAGCTTCTTTACTTCATCCTTGCTGGCGGTCAGGTCGAGTGTGAGCTGCTTGCACTCTTGGGTGTTGACTTTGCAGTTCTCCTTCCATTTGTACCGCTCGTCGATGTCTTTGTTCCGGGCCGCTTCGCTCTCCTGAAGCTCTCGGGTAAGAGTGGATTGATCCTCGCATAGGTGCTCGTTCAGCTTCACCAGCTCCTTGTTCTCCTCGAGCAGCTTAGCCTTCTCATCCTCAAGCGCTTGCGTGGCCTGGGCAAGCCTGGAGTCAAAGTTCCTCTCTCGAGAAACCATCGCCCCAGCTCGACGCCAGCTGGCAGTCAAGGACAAAAACCCCTGAAGAAAAAAGTGAATTAAGAAAGGAAGTTTAGCATAAATGACAAAGCAGCGAAAGACGACTTACACTGGTTATCTCGTTCAGCCCCCTGTTGATGATTTCGTTGATGGCCATCATGGTAGTGTCAGTGATGGCGACCTGGGCGCGCTTGTGCTTGGAGAGCCGGTATAATCTCTCCCTGGCCATGCCAACTATGTGGCGGGGCAGGGAGCCTTCGAACAATTGGTCCGTGGTCTCTTTTTCTGCGGCCTTTGAGGAAGGCCGAGGGTTGACAGGCGTGGGAGTTTGCTGCTCGGGGGCAGGTGGATGTGTTAAGTTCTCTTTGGAGGGGGCGTCGGTGGGAGCGTCTTCTGTTCGGGCTTTCTTTGAATGGGTCTTGCTACTCTCCCCACGAGCTCTTTTGCTGTCCTTCTTCAGTACAGAAGCTTCGGCAGCAGCTTGGTAATGAGCAAAGAAGTCCTCGGGGTCCATGCCTGCACAAAGAATGACATTTCAAGCGATAAGATTAAAGGGTCGCAGAGAAACAAAGGTTAAAGTATAAGAGATGCAAAAGTAAGGTACCTGAGCTACACCTACTGGTCGTAACATTATCTATTGAACTACCTAGTTCCTGGAAGAAATCTGAATTTAAAGAAGGAGCGTTCCTAAAGTTGCCGTCCCCATCAAACAGGTGGATGGGAATGGGCAAGTTATTTAAAAACGAGAATGGTGTACCGTATACATCCGACGAGTCGTCAGACTGTTCGGCACGCTCAGCAGCCTTTTGTTTCCCCTTGCCCTTGGGGACCGACGGTTCTGCTGCTCGGTGAGGAGCAGCGTGTTCCCTGATCGTAACCCCAGTTGGCCTCCTCCTAGGAGGGGGTGACTGAGGCTGCTGCTTGGGACCCTGCTCGCATCCCACACCAGCATGGACACCACCCACCACAGGTTCGCTGGTCACAGGAGGGGAGCCCTTAAGGCCAGCCAACCTAAGGTTGGCCTCAATAATAAAGTTTTTCACACTCTTAGCAGCATTGGACATGCTAGCTAAGAGTGCTACCCTCGACTCCATTCCTGGAGTGGGGGTCGGGTGCAACCATGGACCTGGAGTACAGTGGAACAGTAGAGTATTATGACAAGAAAAAATTTAAAGGGAAAGAACTACTGGTTTCAGGCTCGTTATTCCCCTTACCTCCTAGGGTGAATGCCAGGTTGTTCGCAGCAATGTCAGGTGTGAGAAAGTATTCCAGGTGATACTTCCCCACATTGGAGATATGGGTGGTCTCGGACAGAAACGTGCGTCCAGTCTCCTGATGGCAAAAATGGAAGAACCCCGTACCGTCCTGGTTGGGGTTGGACTTAAGGTCAAAAAGATAATTGACCTCATGAGGAGAGGGGGTTGGCCATTTCTTGAGTTTGTAAAGGATATAGAGTGCGGTCAACATCCTATTTCCATTCGGGGTAATTTGAAAAGGGGCCACCCCGAAGTAATTATCCACCCCTTGGAAAAATGAATGCAGAGGCAGGGTGGCACCTGCCTCGATATGGTATCTCGACCAGGTGCTATAGGCCCCCCCTGGTAGGTTGGCTCGCTGGTCGATGGAAGGTCTGACTAGGGTCACCCCCGTCAGATTGTACTTAGTTAAATAATTGGAGACCATGCGAATGGTCACCGTGCTCGGAGATACCACGTACCACTCAACAGCCGGCTGGTCGGCTTGGTGAGGACGGGCACGTGCCTGAACTTCGATCTCAGGAGGAAATTCTCGTCGACCACTGGTCGAGGGGGCATCAGCAGGAGGCTGACTTGCAGAAGGGTTGCGTCTTTTTCTGGCCTTGGTTTTTGTTCTGGCCATTTTCTGGGTAGGATCTGGTGGAGGATTTGGGTTAGAGCGTGAGAATGGAATTTCTGGAATTAACGTGGATGGATTCTCTTCACCTTCGAGCATTTGGGCTAAGAGATCATCTTCGATAGGTCTTTCTCCTCCCCAAGGGTCTTGTATATGAACTGGAAACAGACAATGGAGGAGATAAGACAATCCGCGAAGTAGTGTGGGGAAGCTGGGATAACATTGCTCGTGCCTAAATAGCCAGCAGCATCCTAATCCTACGCTAACTTCAATGCGGGTAAATAAAAAAAAGCAGGGAAAGAAGAACGTTTTCTGAAAAAGAACCTTTTTTCAACTCCCAAAGGGCGGGAAATTTTTTTAGTTTTTTCGTCTAGCTTAAAGGTTGAATCTTTCGACAACCTAACGTCCCAAATCAGAAACTCTATCTATCAAAGTACTGACCTAACCCATACAAGGCATGATGATGCACTTCTACAGAATATTAGGCGATTTATACCAAAAACCCTAAAAACCCTATTCAAGAATGCAGACATATCAGAGCAAGAAAATAGCATCCATGGCGTAGTACAGAGCGTAAAGGATGGAATCCTTACCTGAGAGGAAGAGGGGATTCGTAAGAAAATGAAAACTTGAGGCGGAAGACCTGCGGCACGACGTCGGACTGGTTTTCGAAGCTCTGAACACTGGTGCAAGTTCTTGAAAATTTTGGCGAAAATGACGGGTAAAGGTTTCATGAAAAAGAAGAAAGGCTACTTATAAAAGATCAAAGGGGTATCCAAAAGGCGGTAATTGTCACTTCCCACTTTCAAAATGTGGGGAGGTGGACAAGCCATCAGATTGCCTTTTTGGAAACCGAAAAGACTTGATTAGACATAATTATGTCACAGTTTTCGAAAATGCACAGGGATTCTGACAGACGTGGGAAGACGAACGGTTATTCCCTTAAGTTTCTTTATTACTGGTCGCACTAAACAAACTTGGGGGGCAAATGTTATCCCAAAAATCAGAAGTGAATGACTTGGTAGGAATTAATTGCACGTGGCTGACACCTACCAAAACTTGTGTTCGACTATCAACCAGGAAGATGTTCGGAGTTATGCGGTCGACCTCTTCATACGACCAGTCTGGTCGTATGCACGTAAACACGTGGAGGAAATCTTAGGTAGTTATGATGGAATCAGAAATTCTCTCCCATGATTTCCTGAGTATCTGATTATTTAGGAAAAAATATATATGTAACAAATTAATGTAAATCTTCCCTGAGCTTATAAATAGAAGAAGAGGGCTCAGGGAAGGGGATATGATCTTTTCCTCTTTTTCTGACTTCTAAATCGCTAGAGTTTAGAGTTATCATTTCAATCGCATTGTATTGTTCTTCAGAGGTTAGTGAAACTCATTGAACTCTAGTTCTTTGATCACTCCTTTGATTCTCACATCAATAACAATCTAAGTGGACGTAGGTTATTACCAGATTCTGGGGCCGAACCACTATAAAATATCATGTTCTTATTATTTTCGCTATTACGTTCTTTTCAACGCATTCGTCCACGTCAAGCGTATTTTGACTCCGTGTCAGTTGCCCAAAATCAGGGTCAACAATAACTTTTTAATTTTTTTCATCTTTCTTTCGTCCAAGTAATCTATAGTGATTACTTTCTTTTTTAATAGTTCAGGGTATTTATTGGTTTCACATTTACATCAAAGATGGCCTCTCTTCTCAATATTGGAACTTCAGCATGTAACAGTATATCTTATAGTATTGGGTCTCATCTTTGGTCCATCTTATGTTTTGTGTTCTTATTATGGTTGCAAAGATTTCAAGTTCGTGCTTCTATTTTCTTTTGTCTGTAATGATTTGAATTTCTATTTTGAACAAACCTTATCAACACAATTTATCTAATATAAATTGGTTCCATGATTAGCAGTTGGCATAACACATCTGACTTATTTTTTATATTTACACATATATTATACATACGTTCTATGTTATAGTGTCATAACTCATTTTTATCATATTATATTTACACACACAGATATATATATATCAAATCATACAATCCATCTGTTATTGTAAACTTTATATTATGTATGTACTTTGAAATGTAGTAGAACTAGTATACAAAACTATGATTAGTTTTGTTTAGAAAAAAAATGTGATAGACAGATAAGAATGTATTACATTGCATCAGAATTTTAACCAAAACTACTTTTCTGCTTTCAAGTTTGGGATTTTTTTAGTTTTGACTAAACACATATTAATTCAGTTTTTAGTGTGGTATATATGATTTGGTTTATGGTAGTTTACAATCACCATGCTTGAATATTATGTGTTTATATGCATTATTTTTTTACTAATGATATATAGAGATGTCATTTTTCCTGTTTTGTTAAACATATCCTCTAAAATATATGTTAGTTATTGGAATTTAAATGAAGAAATAATACAAATCAAGAAACTTTTCTTGGTTACAGAATTCTTGAGTAGAAACTCTTTGAAGAGGAAGATATATATTCATATGATATTTACTCTGCTTTTTTTTTGCTCAATTTTCATAGACTAATCTATGTTAACAATAAGGTATCAAGTTTGAGAAAAAGACTCAACAAGTGTGAGCACCTTTTCTTGGATTTATTTTTGAAAAACAATGGAGCAAAAAAAGCATTCTAATGTCCAACTGCATATTTTCTTCCCTTTATAAACATTGCCCCTGTTTTTCCTATAGCATATAAATTCTAAAACATAATAAGTATCATTTTATAATATGAATATCAATATAATAGTTGCTGAATTAGAAAGAACTATTACAATGCCCTAATTAAGAGTTGTTGTGAATATAGTTACATTCCAAATAAAGAGATTCTAACGTTCTTGATTCTAACAGTTTGTGTTTGTGGTATTGTTTCATAAAACCTTATTTATGCTTTTCCCCTTTCCCTCTTCAGCACCCCAAAGACAGCTTGTGTCTGTTCTGAAATTGATGTTTCTCCTCGCCACTCCATAGACAACTCACTGAAGTTATTTTCCTGAGACGCACACAATCACGCACTCACACCTTTAGGCTTCTCCTCATCAGTCCCTGAATAGTTTAGAGTTCAGATCTTTGGATGGTAAGTCTTCTACGCTTGCAGTTTCAATTTATATATATATAAATAATTCGTTAGTAAAATTTTCTAAAGCATCTTTATTAATATGTTTTTTGTTAGTTTTAAACACACTTTTATTCTTATTTTTCTAGTTACTTTAAACTATATTGGTTATGAGCTCTCTCTGTAAGGTAATAGATGATGCCCTCTAAGTTTTTGTGAAAATGACGCAAAGAAACTATAGATAATGATGCAAAGCAAAGTGTCAGTATTTGATCAATCTTTTTGTAATGTGGCTATTTTGATAATCATTATTGCTTCCTTGATTCATTATTTTTTCAGAATAGAGATGAGCTTGTTCAGTGTTTGTTCGATTGATTCTCTTGTTTACATTTTAAATTAATTTTTTAATTTTTAGTTTATTTTAGAGTATAGTATGAGACAATAATTTCATAATATTTTTCATCATGAAAATGAGTTATAATCCATATATTTCCTCAAGCATATGTATGCAATTGGCTAGTATAAAGAGCTCATCTTTTCAAACTAGGTAGTCATAAAATATTGTATATACACAGTACTATGTATGGTATTGGCTAAATATATAATATTTTAGTTAAATTCAATACCATAAACATACCCTTAACTTGAGAAAATGTAGAAAAGAATGATCAATAGAGGTGGAAGAGGGTTGAGAGACAATGCTTTATGTGTTTGGTTTTAATGGTATTAGGAGAGTAGATATTCTTTGCTCTTTTCAACAAAAATTTGGGACTACTTGGTCAAAAATCTAAGGGCTACATTTTGCAATACTTAAAAGAATAAAGGTACTATTGTTGAGACAAGCTAATGGTCTTATGCTCTTTATTGGTTTCTTTTTATTTAAAAAGGCTTTTGTTTATACTGACAAAGAACACATTCTGAATGATGATTCTTCGTTTTTATTCAACACTGTTATTTTCGACTATTTTTTTCCTTAGTCCCTATAATAATATGATAACCATATATACCCAAAAATTAATATATAAAAGAATTTTTTTACTTATTGTATCATTTAATTTTAATTTTGTATTAATCTTTTAGGTATTGATTATATTCTTTAGGTTGTGGATTGAATTGTCAAGGAGCATTGCAAAGTTAATTAACTTGAATATTAATTGCAAGAGGTACAGAAGTATATATGTTCTCTTAACTCTTTTATTAAGATCATACAAATGTTAGAGGAGTTTGAATATATTAAATATTCATTCGTAGAGAAGTAGGTTATGAGATTAAAATTGTGTGCTGCGGTGATAACGGAAGGTTGAGAACTTGTGTGTCTTTGAGAAGTAGGTTCTAGAAAATTTGTTTGTGTGTTGCGGTTATATAAGGAAGAAAACTTATTGTGTGTAGTTTGAAGTTTTTTACTTGTTATTGATAGATGGTTAGGTAACCTTTATATGGGAAATGATGTTAGATTTTATCTAGAATTACGCATTTTCTTCTTACAAATAAATTGTGTTTGCTTGAATTGGTTTGATTATATAGATATGTATCTCGCCTGGGGTGTGAATAAGGGTAGTTTTCACGTCCCCAACCTTAGGGTTTGAATAATAAAATATTATACATATAAGTTGTGATTTTCTTTTTTATATCTATGCTTATGATATGTAGATGGATAAAACTTCGATCCATCTTAGCAGGTTAGCAAATAAAATTATATAGTTTAAGTTTAAATTTAAGTTTAAGTTTAAGTTTAAGCTTAAATTTATGTTTAAGTTTATGTTTTGGTATTTTATTATTGAAGTATCCTTCAAAATTGTAGAGCTACAAAGGAATATGAACGAAAAGCTAGGGAGTTTGTGAAGACTGCAGTAATGAATGCCGGTTTTCCGAGTAAGATTCTTTGTCCATGCAAAAAATGTCAAAATCTAAGACATCAACTTTCGGATGAAGTTGTAGAACACTTAGTTTTGTACGGCATGGATAAATCATGCAAAACATGGTTTCATCACGTGGAAGATCTAGTTCAAAGTAGCACGACTAAGACATGTTCTACATATAATTTATTTTTGGCTGCTGGAGTATGTTCAAGTAATGTCAATGATTTGGATGATGATAACAACGATGTTTATTGTGATAGTCTATTAGGAGATGCTGAATCTCCATTGTATGAAGGTTGTTTGAAATACACCAAAATTTCATCCATCGTCGAGCTATACAATCTAAAAACAAATCATGGATTCTCAGATGTTCGCTTTTGTGAGATGTTGGATAATCTCCTACTAACATCTAAGTATGCAATTAATAAGTTTCTAAAGATGTTTGATCTAAACTATAAGCATATACATGATTGTGTGAATGATTGTTGCTTGTTCACAAAAGAAAATGCTAATGCCCAAGTGTGTCCCTTCTGTCAATATCCAAGATGGATGCAAAATGAACACACAAAGGAGATTCTACAAGGGAAGCCTACAAAATTGTTAAGATATTTTCCTATCACACCAAGGTTTCAAAGGATGTTCAGAAATGAAGAGACAATTTCATGCTTAAAGTGGCATTAAACTAATAAAAGAATGGATGGGAAAATGAGCCACCCAGTAGATTCAGAGGCTTGGGATACAGTTAATGAGAGATGGCCAGATTTTTCACTTGACAGTACAAACTTCGACTAGGACTTGCTGCTGATGGGATCAACCCTTACAAAAATATGAGTTCTACATATAGTTGTTGGCCAATAATGCTCATTGTATACAATTTTCCACCTTCAATGTGCATGAAGAATGAATTCACATTTCTTTTTAAGTTGATTCCTCGACCAAAATAACCTAGGAATGACATATATGTTTATTTGGAGCCCTTAATAGATGAGTTACAAGAATGATGGAAAGGTGTGTATACATATGATGCTTCTACAAAGAAGTTTTTTAATTTAAAGGCCATGCAGTTATGGACCATAAATGATTTTCCAGCTTATGGAAACTTAGGTGGATGTGCGACTAAAGGGAAGTATGGTTGTCCTATATGTGGAGAGAACTCAAATGTTGTTTGGTTGAAGCATAGTAAGAAGATGTCTTTTTGCAATCATATTCGATTTCTTCCACAACAGCACCCATATCGTAAGAAGAAATATACAACTGCTAGGGCAAGGGAAAGAACACCACAATGTCCAACTATATTAACAGGTGTTGAAGTAGATGAGTAGTTAAGTGAATTCGCTAATGATTTTGGCAAGGGTTGAAAGAGGGGTCGTGGTTCAGAGTTTGATAAAGGATGGAAGAAAAAGTCAATTTTTTTTAGGCTCCCATATGCATGTTGAAAATTTATTTTGTGAAAGCATTCACATTGTTGGATTGCAAAGGAAAATCTAAAGATCATTACAACTCGAGATTAGATTTGACAAAGATGGGCATTATGACTCATCTCCACCCATATGAAGAAGAAGGAATTACTCTTCTTCCTGCTGCAGCTTACACTTTGTCAAAATCAGATAAGAAGTTGTTTTGTAAGAGACTATTTGATGTGAAATTGCCTTATGGGTATAGTTCTAAGATTAGCAATTGTGTAGATATGGAGAAACATAAGCTAACATGACTTAAATCTCATGACTGTCATGTGATTATGCAGCAATTGTTAGCTATTGCTATAGGGGTTTAATGGAGGAAGGTTGCAGAGAGACAATCCTTCGAGTTTGTAGGTTTTTCCATGAATTGTGTCAACGTGTGGTTGATAGAGAGGATATTATAAAATTGGAATTAGAATCTGCAAAAATTGTTTACAAATTAGAAGAATATTTCACACCTTCTTCCTTTGATTCAATGATTCACTTGATTGACCATTTAGCGCGAGAAGTTAGACTTTTTGGTTCGGTGCAATTTTGATGGATGTACCATTTTGAGAGGTATATGAAAGTATTGAAAGGATTTGTATCAAATTATGCACGACCAGAAGGATGTACTGTAAATCGCTATCTTGTTGTTGCATGTGTACACTTTTGTGAGACCTTTTCTAAGCATAATGATAATCAAGATCGTACTCAAATTAAAGAAAATCCACTATCAGCTAGAGAATGCTTTGAAATTTACCAAGGGGATATAGCAATAGCCCACTGGTGTGTGTTATTCATCTCAGATATTGTTGCACCATTTCTCAATATCCATATGGATGAGCTGAAAGAAATGCACAAAAACTTAAAGGATAATCAAACTTTTCTGTGGAATCGACATTCTTAAGGGTTCCCCCTATGGTTTTATTGTGATGCCCCACGTCACTATGGCTGCTTTCTGGAATGACGACTGGCCCTACAAACCAACACGAGTCTTTTCAGCGTGCTTTGTCGTCACTCACATGCTTCCTAGGAAAACTTCCCAGGAGGTCACCCATCCCTAGATTACCCCAGGTCAAGCATGCTTAACTTTGGAGTTCTCAAGTGATGGGCTACCGAAAAGAAGATGCATCTTGTTGATATAGGTAGTACCCATCAATCCATTTGAGCCCTCTTCAACTGTGTAGTCCCATACCTATACAGTCTTAGAATCATCACACTTGACCTTCCCCAGGCGGTGTGGGATTGCACAGCTTACCCAGTCTTTCCCCTCACAGATCACGGGATTCTGACTGTCACAATTACCCCCCCGTACGGACCCGACGTCCCCGTCGGCCACACTTCCGGCTGGGTCAAGGCTGTGAGAGGACAATTCAGATATTGGAAGATATGCTACGAGCCTGTGTGTTAAACTTTGGGGGATCTTGGAGTAATTACCTCCCATGGATTGAGTTCTCGTACAACAATAGCTATTAAGCGACTATCGGAGTAGCTCCGTATGAGATGCTGTATGGAAGAAAGTGCAGGTCACCGATACATTTGGATGAGACCGGCGAGAGAAGATATTTAGGTCCTGAGATGGTTCGAAGGACCAATGAGGCAATTGAGAATATTAGAGCTCGTATGCTCGCCTCCCAAAGTCGTCAGAAGAGTTACTCAGATCTGAGACGCAGGAATGTGGAGTTTCAGGTCGGCGATCATGTGTTCCTCAGGGTATCACCCCTGAGAGGAGTGAAACAATTCGGTGTTCGGGGCAAGCTGAGTCCCAGGTTTGTTGGCCCCTTTGAGGTTCTAGAACGAGTTGGTGAGGTAGCTTACAGATTGGCGATGCCTCGACCTCTATCAGGGGTTCATGACGTGTTTCGTGTGTCCATGCTTAAGAAATATGTAGCAGATACTACTCATGTGTTGAGTTATGAGAACTTGAAGTTGGATAAGGATTTATCATACGAGGAGAAGCCTGTTCAGATCCTTGATAGGAAGGACAAGGTCTTGCGAAGCAAGACCATCGCCTTGGTTAAAGTAATGTGGAGGAACAGCAAGGTTGAAGAGGCGACGTGGGAGCTTGAGTCCGATATGCAGGAGCGGCATCCCGAGTTTTTCAGGTAATTTCGAGGATGAAATTCTTGTAAGGAGGGGTTAATTGTAACACCCCAAGTTGCTAATAAGGTTTAGGACCTTGATTAGCGCGCCTGGAGGGAAATAAGTGAATTAATATGATAATATATGAATTTGAATGAATATGTGATTAGAATGCATGTTTAGGTGGTATAAATATGCATGGGGGCCCCGTTTGTATGTTAGGGGGTGAATTGGTAATTTTAGCCTGCTGAGGGCATAAACGCGATAATTGTATTATGTGATTTGTACCACGTGAGTGTGGTGATGTTAACGTGATGCACGTGCCGAGACGGTCCTAGAGAGCTAGTTAACTTAAAAGTCACAACGAGATTTTATACCCGGCTCGGGAGGAGCCTAGGGGTACTTTGGGAATTTTGTAAATTAGAGAGTTTGTGGTTAATGGTTAGTAGTGATTGAGGAACCTGGGTAGCCATTAGTATCTGCTGAGAGTAACAAGTTTAGATGGAAAAAAAATAGTAGAATTGTAATATAGGTGAAAGGACAAGAATGCCCTTGAGGTTTAGTTAGGAAAGGATAATCATGGGAGGATAGAATAGTAATTTGCCAGGGATTTAGATCACTTTAGCTGAGGGAAAAGGATCATTTACGTTATTTCATTTGGGCATGTTTTGTTTATGCTGAAAATTGGGAGAAACCTAGAGGAAAAGAGAAGAAAAGGAAGAAAAGGAAGAAAGCTGAATTTGAAACCTAGGAGGAGGAATCAAGGTAGTTTGAAGTAATTAAGCCAAGCAGGGATCAAGATTTGGTCAGAGGTAAGTTTCATCTCTGAAATTTCTGTGTTTAGTAAGTTTCTATAGAATTTAGGTTGAAATTGAAAGATGGTTTGTGGCTGGTTTGTTTGGGAATTCAGCTTGTGAAATTAGAAGGCTTAGCTTGGAGCTGGAAGCAAGGGAGCTTAAGGTTGAATTCTCCACTTAAGGTAAGGATTCTGTGCAATTATAGGGTTTATTTCTGTTTTGGTTTAAGGAATTTGAAGTATGGTTTAGGTTTTGGTCTAAGTTTCTAACTTTCTGGTTTGACCTATTGAGGCATGGAACCAAAGTGTGATTTATGGGAGTGATTGTGTAATTGAGCTGGTTTATGATGTTTATAGGTTGTTAGATGGTTTATTTGTGGTTTTAAATTGGTTTTGGGGTTTAGGTATGTGTTTAGGTTGAATTGGGAGTGCTTTGGTTCGGGGAAAATGCAGGGGAAAACCCCGATTTCTGGGTTCACGAAGGAGCGCCGCGGCCCTGTTCTTTGGCGCAATGGCGTGAGGCTGTTTCAGGGCTGGGGGAGTGCTCTCTGACTTGCAGGGCACCGCTAGGCTATTTTCAGAACAAGGAATTTTGCATCTTTGGGCTTTTGCTCCGGGGGATCGGGGGATGTTTCCGATGCGTTGTTTTAGAAATTTGGGGATTCCGAGAGTGTGGGATTGGTTCCGGGAAGTGGTTTTGAATTGGTTAGTATTCAAGGAATGTTTTATGTGTGTTGTGACTAGATCTTCGGAGAGGCTCGGGATAGAGAACCGTGCTCGCGACTTTGGTGCATTGTGAAGCTCGGGGTACAGGTAAGAAAACTGTACCACCCGTAGAGCAGGGCATGGGCCCATAGTGTTGTAGTAGGGCACGACCCTAGATTGTATTATTGTTAGGGTATAGCCTTAAATGAATTATTATATGTTTGATTGTTTTTTGAGAATGCTATATGTGGTTATAGCTTAATGAACGACAAAGGAGCAGGGAACGACGAAGGGACGAGAATGGTGAAGGTCGAGAACGGCAGTGGGGCCAGGAATATCACTTAGCACATGGAGTGCTTGTGACTAGGGTGAGACCCCAATGGATACATGGGATATCCTTACGGTGTGGACCGAGAACCCAAGCTTTGGTAACGCTTTTGGGACGGCTTTGCCGTATATGTGTTTAAATCTTATGGATTGTCTGATTGACTGTGAGTTATCTGTTATGGTGATTGTATGATATGCATATGTTATGTGCCGTATGAGTTTTCTTGCTGGGCTACGGCTAACGGGTGCTCTGTGTTGCAGGTAAGGGCAAGGAGAAAGTCAACCAGCCATGAGTACGGAGAGCATCGGGGTGGCGCATACATGTTTGGCCTGCCCCGACTGCTTTGGTTGGGGATATTTTTGAGAAATGGCTGTACAAACCCTAGTTTTGGTGGTTAATTACTTATAAACTTGTTTTGAGTTGTAAATATTTTATAAACCAAGTTCTGGGATCCCGAATGTTAAGCTCTTGAACTTTTAATGAAATAGAGTATTTTTTAAAGATTACAGCCTTGTCTCCTTGTTTAATCACACTTTTGTTCTAAAAACCTCGCTGAGCGAGTTAATTGCATATTTTAAACTCACTTAGTAATGGCTCTAAGGTAGTAGGGCATTACATTTATGATAAGGTTACACTCAAAAGCAAAGATACAAGTTTACAATTTCATATAGTATATGAAATTTATTTGACATCAATATTTTTTCTTTTCAGATTTCTAAATCTAACAAAGTAGATGACATGTTAGCTCAATTGGCTGAAGGCCCAAGTCGTAGTGTCATTGCCTATAAAGGTTACATGATTAATGGAATTCAGTTTCATAAAAGTGGTGTTGAAAAAACTACTCAAAACAGTGGTGTATACTTGGAATCACATGGCAGTGGGTAGTTGAATGATACAGAAGAGTATTTTGGAGTTAGCAAGGATATAATAATGCTTGATTATCATACTTTTAAGGTGCCTTTATTTTGGTGTGATTGGGCAAATATTTGAAATGGTGTTAAGAAGTTGGATTTCTATACACTTGTAAATTTTAATATAAGGCAAAATCAATCTATTAGGGATCCATATGTATTAGCATCTCAAGTTAAAAAGGCATTTTATGCAAGAGAGAATGAGTCATCTAATTGGTATATAGCTTTAAAGGATTCAAATAGAGGGTGTTTGGGGCTAGAATGAAACAATCTGTATGATTTCATTCAAATTTATGCTACTCTTATGACTCTTTAAATGTAATTTTTTTCATACTATCAATGAAATAAAGCTAATTTTATTTACTCTTTGGCTGATATTGTGTTTCAAATTTTATATGTTAATTATTGGCTATTTATGATTTTTACCCCCCGAACTATTACCACTACCGTATCGTGCCCCCTAATTTTTTCAGGCCGTTAAAAATTCCCCCCGAAATATTCACAGTAAAGTAAAGAAGGACTTCCGTTAACTTTCAACACATGTGGCTAACAGAATGCTGACATGGCTCTTTACATGCTGATGTGTCTTGGCCATGTCAGCGCCATGTGTGTAATTTTATTGTTTTTAAATATGATTTTTATTTTTTTTAATGTATAAAAAATGGTTTAATTTATTAATTCTATTTTTTAGTGTTTAATTCATTAATTTTTAATATGATTATAGATTTTAAAAACAATAAAATTACACACATGGCGCTGACATGGCCAAGACACATCAGCATGTAAAGAGCAATGTCAGCCTTCTGTTAGCCACATGTGTTGAAAGTTAACGGAAGTCCTTCTTTACATTACTGTGAATATTTCGGGGAGAATTTTCAACGGCCTGAAAAAATTAGGGGGCACGATACGGTAGTAGTATAGTTCGGGGGGTAAAAATCCTAAATAGCCTTAATTATTTATCTTATTTAGGAAGATAAGGATATGATGCATTTATGATTTTCAGTTCTTATGTTATTTCATTTTTTATTGCAATAATTTTAATAAAAAATAAGTACATTACGAAAATCTCAGAGAAATTAAAAAAAAACATCTACACCCAGGTGAATTATGCAATATTGTTTCCCAAAAAATAAAAAAATCATTAAAAAGTCAAGCTGACTGGGATGATATGTTGGACGAAAGCCCGATTCTAAAGAAAAAGAGTGTCCTACGTAAGATTTCAGCACCTACTAGAGTTGTAATAGACTCACCACCTTCTCTTAGTACAAGAGCAGCAACTCATCGTATGGTTTACCATGGGGAGCCATCTCCAAATGATAATATGGCAAACATGGAGATGTCACTTGGAAGTTCAAGGACTAGAAGATCCCTTACTGATGAAGTAGAAAGGTTATTAGAAGCAGGAAGAATTTCTAAAGAGGTTGAAAATGAGGAACTACAAGAAGTGGTTGAGGCTGAACATGAAAAAATGGTTGAGGTAGAATTTGAAGAAGTTGCTGAGGTGGAACTTTAAGTGTTGGGGTTTTATGCCCTAATTAAAACCCAAATTCTTTGTAATCTCATTTTATTATCAATAAAAGAATAGAAATCATTTTTTTACTTGGTCAATCACTTTGTTCACATGTTTTTATTTTCATGATTATTTTTTTAATATAAACTTCTATTAAATCTCGAGCATATAGCTAATCTTATTTATAGTGACATAATAAGAGTGGAATATAAATATGATTATTTGTTCAAAATAAGTTAGTCCTCAGATTAGTCAGGGCACAGGATTTACACTGACTTGGCAATCTACGATATGATCTACTTACACATTACATTGTTATGTTCTTTCCAGAACATTAGCAAAGTATATAAGATCAGATGTATTTGTTACATCGGACTGGACTGATATTGACAGTTGGTAGATAAGTAAACATACTGTTATTATTTATTCTAGTTATATAATATATTTGACCATAGGTCAATTCAATCTCAGTTTTGAGTGGTTAGCATTCTAATTGATTGTATTATTTGAGTTCTTTGACTTGTTCATTACCAGCTTACCCTACGGACTAGCCCATACTTACATCTTGGGAACTCGGTAGTATAATTGAGTGGGAGTGTTAATTATAGATATGAACATCTATAGCTTCTGATGAAGAAGTAAAATGATGGTTTCCTTTTAGTTTGGTTCAAGGTGTTAAAAGATAGAGATCTCATTTCAGTAATTAAATTAGTTTACTGAAATTTCATTAACAAGGAACTAAGTGTTTTAAGGAGAAAATACAATGAGGGGTAAAACAATATTTTAGTCCTATCTCATTGTAGACCGTCTATAGAGGATTGAGTGATAATTATGGTGGTAACGATGGATAATTAATAGCGTATTCATATTTGTTATAAAGTGTTCTATGAATTCAAGAATGCAATTCCAAGTCTACAATGGAGTCACGAGGAATTAATAAGTTAGTAAATTTATTTGTTAGATTTAGGATAACTTATTAGAGTTTGATTTCATAGGCTCATGGTCCCCATTTTACCTTGGATAAAATCATCTAGATAGTCTCAATTAATTGATTTAATTATCAATTAAAATTATCAAAGTTGACTAGGTCAATTTTTGATAGTTTCATAGAGTTATGTAATTTAGAGAAGAAAAGAGAAATTATGGCAGATTTATTAATTAAGATAAATTGCCATCTAAATTAATAAATAATTTTAAATCAAGGTTCAAATTTAAATAATTAATTTTATAAAGGATTTAAATGATTATTTAATTAATTAAATCAATAGAAAATAATACAGGCCTTGTTTTTAAGTCCAATGGGCTTATAATCATATGGGAAATTTCAAGGGCCTAAAGCCCATGATAATTTTGACCTAGGGCTTTAAAATTCTTATTGATTTTTTAATTAAATTAAATGGCCTTGTTTAGTCTAGAAAATGAGTGCTTAGAGAGAAGTCACAAGTGAAGATTTCTGAGACGACAGAGAAGTTTAATCACTGGTTTTCTGATAGTTTTAGATTCTCTCTAAACACAAGTCCTTTTCTAAGCCTTTTTGCTATTCTCTCTTCTTCTCTCTATATCTATCTCATGTGTTGAGAATTTCCCACACTAGTCTAGGTGATTCTAAGGATTCATTGGAAGGCTGTGAAGAAAATAGAAGACCGGTTCAGTTTCTTGATAATACTCTGCGACAGAGAGGATACAAGAGTTAGAGAAACTGAAGGAAAGACTCTTTCATTCCACTGCATATACTTTAAGTATTCTTGTCTTTGTTCCTCTTTGAATTCAATTTTAGAAACATGTTCTAGGTTATCTCATATTAATTTGTTTAATATTAGACACTACAACAAAATAGATATTTTATGACTTTAATTGGGAGACATTGGAAGTCTACAATGTCTCCCACTTAGTGAGACGTTGTTGCTAGGGTCATTGTAGGTATATATCCCACGTCTCCCGTTGGGAGACGTGCCTCACTTCCCACGTCTCCCACTGGGAGAGGTGGAAAGTCAAACGTTGACTTTTCACCTCTCCCATTGGGAGACGTGGGAAGTCACTCACCTCTCCCAATGGGAGACGTGGGAAGTCCCTAGGAGACATCCCACGTCTCCCATTGGGAGAGGTGAGTGACTTCCCACGTCTCCCAATGGGAGAGGTGGAAAGTCAAATGTTGACTTTCCACTTCTCCCATTGGGAGACGTGGGAAGTCTCCCACCTCTCCCATTGGGAGACATTGAAAGTCTCCCACATTTAAAAAAAATAAATTAAATAAATTTATAATTAATATTATTAATTTAAATTGAATAATTAATATTAATTAATTTAATAATTAATTAAATTGAAATAATATTAATTTAAATTTAAATTATTTTAATCTAAATTTAAATTAATTTAATAATCAATTAAATTGGAAGAAAAAAATATATTTGTTAGATATATACAAGAAATACAATATTTGTTAGAAATATTCAAAATGAACAAATATTGCATTGTGTATGAAGAAAGAGTTAAAAAATTAAAAAAAAAAACCTATCAACGAGGTCGGTAACTTTGGATTATCGGCAACATATATGTCGCCCATTCTTGTCGCAACTCATCAATTTGTGCCTCTGTATATGATGTGCTTGTTAGCTGCAAGAAATATAAAGTAAAATATATTAATTAATTATTTGATTACATTTATAGTTTCAAAAATAATTTGTAAATTTTAATTAATAATACCGTTCTCAAGTAATGCCCAGGACTCGCATGCTCAATCAAATCCTTCAACATCCTCATTAAGTAGTATCCACATGCCACATTGTCCGGTTGGTGTGGACACTAATTATTTAAAAATATGAGTAATTTATTATTAAATTGAAACTTTTTAAAAAATGCATACATATTATTCTACTTAATTATTATAAATGTTCAAAAATTTCTGCTAAAGTTACTTACCTGAGGTTGCTTAATGCGTAGAGTATCAGGGATCTCGACATCAGGAAGATTCATAGAGAAAAAAAGATTGAAAGCGCTGACGATCACTGATACAATCTCCTCACGGTTATTTAGCTCTGAATTCACCGGATCACAACAATAAACATGATATGCATATGGTGCCAAAATAAGCAACATCCAATGTTCACTGTATAAGAAAAACAAAAAAATTATAGCTCAAATGTTAAACAAAGAAATTATTGATATGGGTCGGAAAAATGACAAGTTTTTAAACTTACCCATGGTTCCAAGGGACAAGCATAACTTGTTCTTTTGATTTTACGTCATTGCAACGTCTGAACAGATTCTGAACACGATCGTCGAATGAACTCCCTTGAGTGGCGACGATATTAGGATTGACAAATAAAAACTTATTTTGGCGACCTTGTTGTACCACATATCTGTAAATGAACCTAATACAAAAATATGAAAAATTGTTATATGAATGAATAAATCAAATTAGAAAATTAAATGAACAAACTTATTTGTCAGATATATACCTCATGTAGCTGACGAGTACTGCTTGTCCAATCTTCTCCTTTCGAGCAAACTGAAGTATGTCATCCTTAAATATATAACAGTGAGACATATCCTGATCAAAAACTTCAGACTCTATGCCTAGATTGACATACTCGCCATCATCCCAATGAGATACGATATTCTGTAATCGTTCCAATGGAGTTTGGGCCAATTGTGTTGGAGGAGTTTGTTGTCGTCTTCTTTCTCGAGGTTGTTGTGTTGATGGAGCTCTTGGTCGTTGTGATCTGGTCCTACTCGTAGAGGGAGTCTGTATACAATTATATCAACAATTAAAAAAATTACAAACAAATATAGAATTGTAAAGATAATTATGTAAAAACATGGCATCACCTCATGAGTTACATCTTCAGATATAATGACAAAATCCTTAGGCCACGCTATTGGCGTCCCAATGGCCTGAGCAACTATGTACATGTGCAAATCAGGATATGCAAAAGGGAGAGGACAGGTTGGCTTAAGAACACTCGTAATCATAACTTGGAAGTTGTTGCCTGCCTCTCTTTCAATGAGTGTACCTGATGCAACAATGTTTGAAACCGAACCAATTGCTAATTGGCATGCTCGGCCCTGCATAAGAAACATATTATATACAAATAATCATGTTGAAGCAGTAAATAAATTTATTTGGTTTCAGAATATTCAAGAAAGTTTAATTACCTCTTGCAAAAGCGGTTGTAGTGCAACAATGTGGTGTTCTGCTTGAGGCACTACTGGGTCCGGAGTATAGTAGGACGCCTGCGCTGGTGGCACTGGTGGGTCGGGCACATAGTATGATGATGGCGCTGGTGGGACTCCAACGTTAGATCCTAACCCGCTCTGTTGGGCCAATAATTTTCTCAAGAGCTCATCTTGTTGTTGAAGGCGCTCTTCTAGGCGTTGTGCTTGTTGACGATGCTCTTCTTCTTGTTTTCGAAATCTTTCTTCAAATTCCTTTCTAATGTCGTCATTCGAAGAAGAGGCTTTTGATTTATTTTTCGTTGAGGTAGGTGTTGGAGTATTCCAATATACTGAGCGGGACACACCGTGTCCTCCAGCCCTAACACGTCCTCGAGGCTCAGGAGTGCCCAACGCCCTCGTCAACACATCATCAGGGCCATCAGGTGCCCATTTACCCTCAGCTTGGAGTTGCCGGTAATGATCCTGTGAAACAATATTCACAGAAAGTTATATATATAAGCTAATAATTTGACATATCAACATTATTAAATATGAGCACTTACAATATTTTTTTGAATCTCAGAGGCCTCTCCAATTAGCTCTCCTTTTGCATTCCGACGACCCATGCTCCATAAATCTGCCTTATCAAGTTCAGTCAGACTTTTCCCACTTTGTTCCATTAACATCTCTTCAATACGCACATAGCCTCCTCTAGAGAGGTTGTGATTGTATTTATTCAGTGCTCGATAATTTTGCATCTCCTCTCTCTTTCTTTGCCACTCGGGAGTTAATCTTGAGTTCACAAACGCTAACCATTCATCCGGAGTTATGACATTCTCAAATCCAAATGGCAAAGCTGGCGGGAACTCGTTTGGGTATTTTTTCAAAGCGTCGTAAACGTGTACCCTAGTAAGATTAGTCTTCCAATTTCGGAAGTACTTTCCCGCATCCTTCAACATCTGTTGCTTTTGTTTGGGGTCCAAATCATAAGTTTTCTGCAAGTTTGAAAGTAATAAGAAGCATATTATCAAAATAATATATATTTTAAAAACATTAAATGAAATATAATTAATAAAAATATACCTTCATTGTGTCCCATATTTTATTTTTATCCACCACACTAACATCTTTCCAACTGTTAATGTTGATGGACACAGTTGCTCGAACAACTGATCCAAGCTGTGATGAAACATTACTTCTAGATCCATCCACTAGTTGACCATACTCATTGTATTCAACAGGAGTAAGATGTCCTTCACTCCTTTTTTTGGTGTTTCTAGACATCCATGTACGTCCTCTCACAGATTTATTTTCTTGCTCCACTGACTGAGAATTAGGGCGTTGCTCTCCCTCATCAGAACTACCACCAAAAGGATCAGCCTCCATCTGTGAAACATAAATATCATTATCATAACAATTTTGGACACTCATAATCAAAAGATGAAACACATTGTGATAACAACTAAGAATTTCACATATCATAAACATATGAAACCTATTAAATGGTACCTCAAGACCCATTATCATCAACCCACAATCCTTCACCATTTTCACGGAAACAAATACAATCATCATCAACTTCGTCATTATCTTCTATTGCGGTGAATGTGACAAGTTCTTCTCCGAGAGGTATATCATGTAAATCACCATCTTTAATGTTCCATTCTCTTGTTTGCGTTGGAAGAACAATTGACCATTGGTTGTCTGAAGGATCATTCACATAAAATACTTGTTTCGCTTGTGAAGCTAATATAAATCGATCAGATTTGTGCCCAATTCGATTTAGATTAACTAATGTGAAACCAAAATCTTCATATATTATGCCGCTGTCAATTTTCACCCTATCACAAAAGAAAACAGGTACTCGAGTTGTGATATAATCTAACTCCCAAATTTCATTAACTACTCCATAAAACGTCATATCACATTCAACTGGATTTTTATCTTTTGCACTAGAGACTTGCACAGTTTTAGCAACAAGGCTAACACCACTGTTTTGTGTGTTTCTGTTGTTATCGCGCTCCCTAGTGTTAAATAGAGTACCGTTAATCATGTATGATGGAAACTTGATGACATTAACTGAAGGTCCTCGAGAAATCCACTTAACAATGTCTGAAACCTTATTTGATGTGTTTTGTAATTCTGACACAACCTATCAAATCAACATACCAAAAACAACAAAAAATGTCACCTTGTAATTAAGTACTAATTAATGACAACTTTCAATAATCAACACAATTTACCTTTTGTTCTATCCAACTACTAAAAGTTCGATAATGTTCGTCTTGTAACCATTTTGAGTTCCTTGACTTGGATGGAAATTTGGTCTTTATCCAATTAAAATGTTCCCTTCAATTATAAATATGTTGTTAAACAATTGAATATACGAAATTACACAACTTAAACTTAATGTATTATATGAGTATAACTCACTCGATATAAGGTTGAATTTCACTTATATTCTGCAACACAAGACGATGCGCTTCATCTAGAAGATCTCGACTTACTGTGCATACAACGCTACCACGACGACTCTGAATCTCAACATTTTCAACATCATTTAACCCAATTTTCTGTACACCAGTCATGTATTCAGAACAAAATTCAACTGCCTCTTCTGCAATATAACATTCGACGATGCATCCTTCCGGGCGACTTCTATTCCTAACATACCCCTTAAGAATCTTCATATATCGCTAAAATGGATACATCCATCTTAAATAAACTGGGCCACAATATCTTAGTTCTCTAACCAAGTGAACTGTCAAATGGATCATTATATCAAAAAATGCCGGCGGGAAATATTTCTCCAACTCACACAATACCTCAACAATTTCATCTCTTAACTTAGGTAACTTTAGCGGATCAATCACCTTACAACACAGTGACTTGAATAACAAGCATAACCTTGTGATTACATCTCGAACTCTCCTAGGCAACACAGATCGAATGGCCACTGGTAGCAAATGTTGCATTAGAATATGACAATCGTGAGATTTCATGCCAGTCAGAATACAACTTTTCATGTCTACCAATGACCTTATATTTGAGGAATATCCGTCTGGAACTTTTATATTAAACAAACATCTGCAAATTTCCATTCTTTCCTCTTTAGTAAGAGTGTAAGCTGCAGGAGGTAAATATGTTCGTCTCTTATCTGGTTTTGGAGTCAATTCATCCCTTATACCCATTGCAACCAAGTCTTGTCTAGCCTTAATTCCATCCTTAGTTTTCCCAGGAATATTCAACAGAGTGCCAATCAAACTATCACATACATTTTTCTCTATGTGCATAACATCTAAATTATGACGTATAAGTAAGAAAGGCCAATATTCAAGTTCAAAGAAAACAGATTTCTTTTTATAACACCCTTTTGGCTCTTCCACAACCTTGGCCTTGCGACTACGTTTCATCTTTGTAGGTGTACGAACTTTGGGCTTCCCTAACTTGAACACAATTTTAGACATCTTCTCAAGTACTTGGATCCCATTCAATGGCTCAGGAGCCTCTTCAAACTCTTGTTTACCATTGAATGCCTTCTTCCAAGTCCGAAGTTTATGCGTATTAGGCAAGAACTTCCTATGTCCCATATAACATATTTTCCGAGAGTGTTTCAAGTATTCAGAACATGTTTTTTCTTGACAAACGGGGCAAGCTTTATATCCTTTCACACTAAACCCAGATAAATTTCCATAAGCAGGAAAGTCATTAATTGTCCACAATAAGACCGCTCTAAGATTAAATTCTTCCTGCCTATATGCATCATAAACCTTAACCCCTTCATCCCACAAAGTTTTCAAGTCATCTATAAGAGGAGCTAGATAGACGTCAATATCATTACTAGGTTGTTTAGGTCCTGATATCAACAAGGTCAAAATTGTAAACTTTCTCTTCATACACAACCATGGGGGTAGATTGTAAATAACAAGCATAACAGGCCAACAACTATACTTACTGCTAAGGGATGCGTGTGGATTAAACCCATCAGTCGAAAGACCTAGACGAATATTACGAGATTCATTTCCAAAAGAAGGCCACTTCAAATCAACTCTCTTCCAAGCAAGGGTGTCAGCTGGATGTCTTAATTTACCATCCTTTATTCTTTCATTAGCATGCCACGACAAACTTTTAGCATGTTCGGCATTTCTAAACAATCGGATGAAACGAGGAATTGGCGGAAGGTACCACAAAACTTTGGCAGGTACTCCTTCCTTGACATCGTCACCATTTCTTTTCATTTGCCATCGTGACTCACCACAAGTAGGACACGATTTTGCGTCTGCAAAACTATTTCGATACAATATGCAATCATTAGGACATGCATGAATTTTTTCGTACTGCATGCTTAATGAGCATAATGTCTTCTTTGCCTCATAAAATGAAATTGGAATTTCATTAACTTCAGGCAATAACTCCTTCAAGAAACCAAATAACTCAGTAATGCTTTTATCACTCCAGCCATGTTTAGCTTTTAGATTGTACAACCTAAGCAGCGCAGATAATTTTGTAAATCTTGTACAACCAGGGTAAATTGGTTTCTCGGCATCATTAAGGAGTGTCTCAAACTTATTTGGGTCTACTCCTGATCCATAATGTGCGTCGTCAATCATTTCATCTAATGGATCCCAGTTCTCCTCCACTATATTCCTCCTCACTCCTTTTGGTCTACTTGGCAGAGTTGGAGCAATCGGAGCTATCTCCCCATGGTAATACCAAATTGTGTAACTCTTGTCGATCCCATTGAAATATAAGTGTTCTTTAATCTTTTTAAGATCCATCTTTTTAACATTTCCACACTTAAGACATGGACAATAAGTAAAATTTGGGTCTTTCACATTTTCCGAACAAAACCTTAAGAACAAATCGACCCCGTTCCTAAATTCCGCAGATAACCTATTCGCTGACATCCACTGTTTATCCATATATTCTCCTATGTCTATGGAAAAGAAAAGAAACAACACTAAATAAGCACGTGATAAAGTTGTATGTCTATATAAAACTAATTTTTTATTATCCTAGATAAAATCGGGCAGCATTTCCCCTATAATAGTGACCTAACCATCTGCATGTGAATATCAAAACGAACAATTCAAACAACATACAATAAGTTTCTTCCTTATAGAATGTCTATATAAAACTAATTGTTTATTATCCTAGATAAAATCGGGCAGCATTTCCCCTATAATAGTGACCTAACCATCTGCATGTGAATAGCAAAACAAACAATTCAAACAACACACAATAATTTTATTCCTTATAGCTCCGCAGCACACAGTAAAATTTATCAGAACACACTTCACTAATACACACAAGTTCTCAACCTTCCGTTATCACCGCAGCACACAATTTTAATCTCAGAACCTACTTCACTATGGATGAATATTTAAGATATTCAAACTCCTCTAACATTTGTTTAATAATATTAAAAGTAGAAGTAAGAGAATATATATGTACCTCTTGCAATCTTTAATCCAAAAGCTAGCAAAGTTACTTCACTTAGTAATCAAATTCGCTATTAAATCCACAAACCAATAAAATTAAATTAATAAATAATAAATAAAACATCACTAAATATCTAGCAATATATAACGTATTATTGTAATTTTAGAAACTTAATTACCTCAAATGTGTGATTGATATTGGAATTTTGATGCAAAATACTCTCTAAAATCTCACCACAAAAATCACAACCTATGAAATTAAATTAATTAATATGTTAAACATTACTAAACAAATATCACTAAATATCTAATAATAGTAAATGATATTGGTAAACAAATAAAAAAAATCTCAATGTGCCGCTAATTATAACCTCAACAAAAAATCAATATAAAATTTCATAACCTAAAAACTTAATAATAAACAAAAACATAAAAATTTTAATATATTTCTATTTTATAAATTATTTAAAAAATTTATTTTAACATAACTATATATATAACAAAATAGTTACAATTTAAAAAAAAATTCAAATATACAAAAATATATCTAAATTTCGAAATAAAAATTGATAAAAATTTAAAAAAATCATGAACATATATACTCTAATGAAATATATACAATGTGATAGGTTAAATTAAAAAAAAAACTATAAAATCATAAATCCCTAAAAACTTCCATTGAAAAACCACAAAAACATACAATGTATATAAAAAAATGCATAAAAATGTAAAACTAACACAAAATCATGTATATTACTCATCCTAATGCAAAACCTATGATTTATTTGCAAAATAATTAACTAAAAATCAAGAAAATAAAAAAAAACTTACCTTAGAACCCTAAAAACGCAGCCCCAAATCGCCCAATTCTTCTCTGGTTTGTGCTCTCGGGTTCGTGTGAGGAAGAAGAAGGCTGATTTGGTAGTGATTTATAAGAGGAGACATCCAACGTCTCCCACTGGGAGACGTGGGACACGTGGCACGTCTCCCAGTGGGAGACGTTGGATGTACCCATAAATCACTACCAGCCTATTTCCAACGTCTTCCACTATTTTTAATGTCTTCCAATTGTAACCATTAATATGCACTTTCAATGTCTTACACCATTAGCCATTTAAAATCCCTTCTAATTTTTAATGTCTTACACCAATGGTGTAAGACATTGTAGGGAGTCATTGAAAGTAGAATTTGTTGTAGTGAGATCTACATAAAAATAAATAAAGATCCTGTATAAATTTTCCTAACAACTGGCCTCAGAGCATTTGGTAATATTTATTTTAATGCATGAATAAGTTTAAAATTAGATTATTTGATATGTTTGAGTAATAGGATGGCTTTCATGTTTTTATGAGCATATTTATTTTATGTGATTTTCAGCAATTTTTAGGTTATTTTGTTGTGTTTTCTATGCTAATAATTTTTATATATGCATTATTTTGTATAAAACATGTTAAAAATTAATTAGAAAATGGTTTTGGTTTGGGAAATTGCACAAAAACTTTTTCGAAAAAAAAATTTGCACTGGCTGCCATACGCGCACCCTGCCTGCGCACCGCGCACCTCCGTGCCCGCCCCACATGCGCACCTTGCGCCTCCGCACGCGCACATGCCTCCACACGCCCAGTCGTGCATGCGCACGCCCAGCCACGCACCTGCCCCTGCACACGATGAACAGTTCCCTCCCCCGTCTCGGGTACTGTTCATCCTATTTTTTAATTATTTTTTTGAAATTAAAGAAAATTAAAATTGTGGAAATTTATTATTTATAATCGAAGACAAAAATATCAGATTTGTTTTGTATTTAAATTTTTTTTTTTAAATAAGATATTTTTGTTAGTTGAGATTTAAATAATTAGAGATTTTCTACAAAAAATCAAATTCAAATTTAAAAATAGACTAACAACTTAATTTTAAATCTTTTAATACATTAAAATATTAGAGTTAAGATATCAGATATTCTTGATAGTCTTGATATTTTTATTTGAAAATATAAATATCTTTTTATTCTATAGTTTTTAATATTTAAATTATTTGAAATTTGAATATTGTAAGTTACATATTTTTATGGATATTTGAATTTGTTTAACTATTTTGAGATATTTTAGGATTGTTATAACCATTTATATTTTATTTTAATTTTTCATGGTTAAAATATTAGATAATAGTTATAACAACACAATATTAGATAATAGGCACGCGTTTCCCTGTTTTCTCTCTTTCACGGCGAAGAAGAAAAGAGTGGTTCGAAAGCCAGTTATCCAGTCGCCGAATCATGGTTCTTTAATTGCTGCTCGTGACGGAGAAGATGTAGAGGATGTTGCTGGTTCCTTAGCTGGTTTGAATCTAATTGCAGAAGTGGTGAATTCAGGAGAAAACAGTCCGACTACTTGCAGCCATGAGCGTCCGACTGGTTCGAAGGATGTTCCGAATATTCAATGCAGCTCGAATTGGGCTAAAGAGATGGAGTCGATGCCGGAATCTGAGGTAGGCAAGGGTTGTTACCGTGAATCAGCGAAATCTCATTGGCAATCCTTTTCTAAGGAGAATATGCTTGTTCGTGATCCAATGCTCTCCTCTTCTGAGACTCTGATCAAGGATGGGATGAGGATAGCTCAAGTGGATCCAGAGGAGGTGATTATGCAGGTTGCTAACTGGAGTTCGGCTGTTATCTGTATGGTGTTGGGAGCAAATCCTCCTATGGCAGTTTTTGAGGGTTTCATCAAGCGAATTTGGGGACACCTTGGGATAGCACAAGTGGCTAGAATGACAATGGGGTTGATTATGGTTAGATTCAATGATGATGCTACTAGAAATCAGGTCTTAGAGTCAGGGGTTCTTCATTTTGATCGAAAGCCAGTTATTATTAGGCCTTGGACTACAGATCTGAATGCTCTAAAACTTGTGCAGTTTGTGCCCTTATGGATCCGATTACACGACCTAGGTCTTCAGTACTGGGGGAACAAGAGTTTAAGTGCCTTAGTTAGCACTGTTGGGAAACCAATTATGGTGGATCAACATACAAAAGATCGTACTAGAGTCCAATTCGCTAGGGTCTTGGTTGAGATGGATATTACAGATTCTCCTCCTCGTATTATCCAATTTCTAAATGAACATGGTCAGTTAGTGGAGCAGGGCATCGATTACGAATGGCTTCCAGTGAAGTGTAAGCATTGTTCGGGGTATGGGCATCTTATGGCTGACTGTCGTAAGGGGGAAATTGTTATAAAAGGGAAACTGAAAGTTGCAGATAAGTCTGATGCAGCTCCCAAAACTCAGGAACTAAAGGCTTCGGTGGAGGTCGAAAGGGTCAGTCATAATGTGTCGTTGGACAATAAAGATAAGGCACCACCTACCCAAGATAAAGAGTGGCTTATTCCTAAAAGAACAGTGCAAACTAAAGGGCAGGGAACTCAGGAGTATGATAAACCAGGTTCAGCTAGACAGGCAGTGAAGTCATCTGGGAATGCTTTTAGCAGTTTCCAGGATTCAGGAACTTGTTTGGAGAAGGGTCCAGTGCCAATTGAGGCAAAGGGGTCAGGTATTGCTATTACTAATAATGGATAATTGCAATATTGCTAGTTGGAATGTTCGGGGTGTTAATAACAAGAATAAACAGAATTCTGTTTTAGAATTCTGTAGTATGAATAAAATAGGAGTTGGAGCTTTGATCGAAACTAAGTTGAAGGATAATAAGGTTACAGAAATGATGATGACTAAATTCAGTGGTTAGGAGTACTATAATAGCCCAGTTATTGAGGGTCATTCGCTTATTATTTGGAGGAAGAAATTTGTCAGAGTGATAGTCATTTCAGAATCCCCTCAATTTGTGCACTGCTACGTTAAAATGGCAGGTCAGGATGTTGAATTTTGTGTTACGTTTGTGTATGGGTTAAACACTATTGATGCGAGGAAAAGCTTATGGGAGGATCTTTTGAAGCTTAGGTTTCCTGTAAAGCCTTGGATTCTGCTTGGAGACTTCAATGCCGTTTTCAATTGTGATGACAGATTTGGTGGGGTTCCTATTGCTTTGAAGGAATTAAATGATACTACTTTGTGGCTAGCTCAGGCTCATGTTGAAGCTCTCAAAAGAACTGGATCGTTTTTCACTTGGTCTAACAACCAAGAAGGAGCTAGTATAATCTATTCGCGAATAGACCATGCGTTGGTTAATGAGGATTGGCATGATATCTTCCCTCATTCTTTTGCCCATTTTGCTTGGGAGACTTCATCTGATCATTGCTCATGTGTGATTGCTGCTTCTATTTCTGAGAAGATTGGGTTTAAACCTTTTCGATATTTTAATTTTTGAGCAGATCATTAGGATTTCAAGGGGACTATTTTGGCCAGCTGGGAGAAGCCTTTGGCTGTTAAGGGATTAAAAGGGCTCTATTACAAACTCATGAGATTAAAACATTCTCTCAAGAAGTTTAATAAGGCTACTATTGGTGATGTGGGGACAGCTTTTTCTGAAGCCAGGAATAACTACATTGAAGCTAGACATCAGGCCCAAACTCATCTGAGTGATATAGAGTACTAGCATTTAGAGAAGTCAGCAGCTGAGGTTTTAAGCAGGATTGAAAAAAATGTATTTTAGCTTTTTGAGACAACGAAGTAAGATTAATTGGCTTCAACAAGGGGATGAGAACACTGCCTTCTTTCATGCTTACCTGAAGAAAAGAAAGGTGGAGAACAGGATTGCTACTTTTGTTACTTACCAGGGTGTGATTAATGATAAGTTTACTGAAGTTGTAGATCATTTTTAAAACCATTTTCGTGGTTATATGGGGAGTAGAAGTACCAATACTATGAGTCTTAACTGTGAGTGTATGGAAAAGGGTGCTAAACTTAGCCTGGAGCAGCAACTTGCTGTGCTGAAACCGTTCTCTAACAAGGAAATCAAACGCGTGCTGTTCAGTATTCCTGATGATAAATCCCCAGGGCCAGATGGGTTTGGTTCGGGTTTTTTCAAAACTATGTGGCCTGTTTTGGGAGCTGAATTTTGTAGTGTCATTTTGGATTTCTTCAACTCAGGGAATATGCCTTCTGAGTTTCATGCCACGATGTTATCTCTTATTCCTAAGAAGGATAGTCCCTCGAGAGCCGTTGATTACCGCCCCATTGCGTGTTGTTCCACAGTTTACAAATGCATCTCCAAGTTAATGTGTTTGAGACTTGCGGAAGTGCTTCCTTCTTTGGTCAACAAAAACCAAGGAGCGTTCATTAAGGGTAGATCCTTAGCTCACAATGTGATGATTTTGCAAGATCTTCTGAAAAATTACCAGAGAAAGATAGTTTCTCCTAGATGCACCATCAAAATTGACATAAGCAAAGCTTATGATACAGTCAGCTGGGATTTTCTTGAAGCTCTGCTCACAGCTTTCAATTCTCCTGGTAAATTTGTTCAAAGGGTGATGATTTGTGTTCGGTCTACTACCTACTCTCTTTCTATGAATGGGAGGGTGCAAGACAGCTTCAAAGGTGAGAAAGGATTGAGACAAGGTGACCCATTATCCCCATTACTCTTTGTTCTAATCATGGAATACCTGACTAGAAGAGTTCAGCTAGCTGCTAATCACTCATTATTCAGGTATCATCCTATGTGTAAGGGATTAAATCTCATTAATCTCTGCTTTGCAGATGATTTAATTCTTTTTAGCAAAGGTACTAGACAGTCTCTGTTAGTTATAAAAGAAGTGTTGGACGAGTTCAGCAACACTACAGGGCTTATTGTCAGTAAGGATAAATCGCAAATCTTCTTTGGTGGTGTTCAGTCGTCTGTGAAGAGTATTATTCTTTCTGACTTTCACCTCACAGAAGGAGATTTCCCTTTCAAGTATTTGGGAGTGCCTCTTAGGCCTACTAAATGGAGAGCTAAAGATTGTGGCATTATTATCAAGAAAATTAATTAAAGACTGCATTCTTGGGCTAGTCGGCACTTATCCTTTGCTGGAAGGATCCAATTGATTCACTCTGTGTTATTTGGTCTTCGCAACTACTGGATGAGCATCTTTGTGCTTCCTCACAGTGTGACTAAGGAGGTTGAGAAAATTTGTAGAGGTTTTTTATGGGGTACTAATGGAACTAGGAGCAAAGTTCATGTTGCCTCTTGGGATAAGGTGTGTCTCCCGAAGCCTTATGGGGGTCTTGGCTTCAAGAATGGGGTTAATTGGAACCGAGCTATCCTAGCTAAGTTTATCTGGGCCATATCTGGTAAGAGTGACCTGCTGTGGGTCAAGTGGATCAACACAATCTATCTTAAAGGTACCCATTTCTAGTCTTATGAGCTTAAACCAGACACGAGCTGGTACTGGCGCAAGCTCTGCTACTTGAGACGTTGGTTCACTAAATCAGATGTTGAAGCTGTTGGTTGTTTGGGAAAATTCAGATCTGCTGCTCTCTACAACAGTTTATTACCTCAATCTCAGGTTTGCCCCTACTATAAAGCTGTTTGGAACTATTTGAATGTTCCTAAGCACCGGTTCATGCTGTGGCAAATGGTGAATTCTCAGCTTCTTACCAGAGATAATTTGGTTAGATTTCATATCGACTTGGACACTTTGGATTGCCCTGTCTGTGGTGTCAGCCCAGAATCTCATGATCATCTGTTCTACAGATGCAGTTTGTCTTCTCGAATTGTTGACCAGATTTTTGAGTGGTTAGGCATGGCTGCTTGGCCTAAAGACTTTAGTGGTTGGGTTAACTGGCTGAACATGAAGATGACCGGTTTGTTGCATTGCATCAGTGCCACTGTCCTGGCAGCTGTCAACTACTATATTTGGCTTAATAGGAATAAATGCATGTTTGAAGGTTGTTCCAGGTCGATTTCTCATATTGTTAATGATATTAAATCTGTAGTGAAGTATAGATTACATACTGTTATTCATAGGAACTTGAGTAGACTTGAGAGAAATTTTTTGATGAGATTAATTTTGTAAGTAGTTTGTCCAGTTCGGTGGGGTCTCCTTTTTAGGAGTTTGGAGTTTGTAGATTGGTTTTGTTCTGTTGATTATTGAAGTCATCATTCTTCTTGATCAAAAAAAAAAAAACACAAGATATTTTGGAAAATAGTTAAGATATTGATTTTAAAATTTAAAATTGGTTAAATTTTTAAAATTATCATTTTTTCAGCCAATTAATAAAATATTTTTTTATAAATGGGACTCAAATTAACTTTGGTTGATTGTTGATAAATCCTATTTAAATTAAATTAATATTTTTTTTTCAAATTAACCAAAACAAAGTTGACTATTGATAAATGAAATTTAAATTAACTATTGTTAATTGTTGATAAATTTAATTTAAATTGACTTGTTTATGTAAAAAATTAATTAGTTTGATTTTTTGATAAATTCTAGATAATTAATTGTGGTATTTTTTCAAATGAAAAAAATTATGGTATGTTTGCATAAATTCATAGAATTGCTCATATAGTAACATGATTAAGCCCATCCAATTATAACATGTCTGTTTGCACTATATGTGGTCTTTTTGCAATTGGGCTTAGATGCATATAGTGGCCCATATTTTTGTTATATATATGGTTTTTTTCCAAATAAAATATTCATAAAATGATAGGTTTTATTTGGGCTCATAAGAAAATATAAAGTTTAAATTCATCTCTTGTGGGTGATTCCATTTATGAAGGCTCATTTACTTTGCATGACTATAGTGGGCCTAATCAATTAATAACAATTAATAAAACAAAGGTTTAAATTTCTGTCTTTTGGACCTTGTATGGAAGATAGGGGGCCCTTGTAGTGGGAACGACATACTGGACCCAGCCCTCCTCCATACAAGCCCAATTGATGATGCCCATTTACCTGAGTTGGACTTAATTGTATAGGTTTATTATATTAGTTAAACCTAAATATTGATTAGCAACAAAATAATTCTAAATTAATTGAATTTGTTTCAATGTGACACTTTAGAATTTTAATCTGATTAATTTTTTTTTTTTGGGAAAGCCATAGTCACTAATTTTCTAAAATAAATAATAAAAATATTATTTTTTTTAATTTATTAATGAGCTTATTTTAAAAAATTTACTCGATCTCCACCATTTTTTTAACATAGTCAATAACTTAATGGGGCTTCAAGGCACTTTGATTCGTCCGCCTACGGAAGGTGTTCATTAGTTATTTCGACAAGGTTAGTGTTAACCGAGATTTTCGGCAACTCTATTAATTAAAAATATTTACAGGTAATAATAATGAAAGTAGGAGATCGACACGGGGTTTTTACGTGGTTGGGGGATTAACTGGCCTTAGTCCACGAGTCAATATATTAGAGCTAGAAGAAGCTTTTACAATGGAGCTTTCTATCAATATCTGAACAGAGTTTCTGTCTTTTTTCCTTTTTTTTTCTTCGAGAGCCTTTACAGTGCTCAGCAGCTTATATTTATAAGCCAGTGGGAACATCGGATCTGGGCTGGGCTGGGCCAAACCCAGGCCCATCAGGGAGACGGATACAAGCGACCTCTGTCATGGAGGCCCAAAACAAAAAGATATACAATATCCAAAACTCCAACCAGCTAAAGCTCAATAGGTTGATCTTAGAACTATGCCTCGCCCGACAAAACGACACTTTGGCTCTGACCACTCCGAGTCACGAGGCTGATCCAGGAGACAAGACCAGTCAGAGTACTTGGCTGCGTAGTCCTGACACATCAGTGTGCAATCCCGAGGTGACCCTTTCTGCAGGCGAAAAGTGGGGACAACGCCCACGCGAAATGAGGCGGCTTCAGGGTCCTGGACGCTTGGCCCCTTCAGCCGGGGATTAGGTGATCCAGGTTCGTTTACCGTGGGCCCGCTCCATTTACCATGAGCCTGGACCATATCAGGATCCGGGACCAGGACGCGTAGGCCGTGATGGTTCGAGCGCTCTGGGCATCGCCCGGATCATCCTCATCGAGGACGAACCCGGAGGGGCATCCCGGACCCTCCAATGGGCCGAGTCCCGAGTCCCCAGTCCATACCTGTCCCCTTGGCAACTCTCCATACCAAGAGACCTTGGGCCGGGCCCACGTGCCGAGCTTGCCCTCTTATAGCGGGCCGAAAATGAAGGCCCAGAGCCCATGCAGGAAATGGGGATAACATTTACCCCCCAAGCCTTCGCCCGGGCTCACCGGGAGGAGGGTTGCATCGTCCCCGCGGCACTCGCCAGGTTGCCTGCCCAGTGCTTGCTTGAGTTCGGGGGTTCGGTCAAAAGGCCGTGGCATTGGTTGGATGCTTAGCTTGGAATGTTTACCTTCGGCCTGCTTCATGGCAATGATACACGTGTCGCCGGGTGATTGCTGCACGGGCCTTGAAGGGTCTCCTAGACCTCCCAAGGGTCGCTAGGTCTAGACTAGGGTGTCAGTGCACGTCTCGAGGCGTCCCATCCGCACGGGGGGGCCATTATTAAATTCCTTGGAACAAGGTGGACCGTAGGATGGGGCGCCCTTTGGCCTCTGCCACTCTTGGGCCATCGGATCCGAGATGGCGAGAATCCAATCTAAAAGGACTCACAAATGCCCCTGCGCGACTTCTGACCGTTTGATGAAGAAACACCTGTCCGTTGGATCGGGGGCCAGAATTTGGGTGCCAGTATAAATACCCCAAGAAAAACACATTTGGCAATTTTGCCTCCTCTAACCAGCTCAAGAAAACGCAAACACTCTTCGAGTTTTATATGTCCGACGTTGCCGACGACATATACCGCCACCTACTAGTTCTGCGCCGCCACCTGTTCCCCAGAACCCCCGCTTCCGTTCTTCTACCTGACGACGTTTCTCGGGTTTGTCCCGTCGACGAACAACTGCACCGGCTGCGCCACTTCAAGAATGAGGTTCTGCCATCCTTACAGTCGAACAGCCATCACCTTCAACGGTCGACACCATACAGTAAGTCTTTTTTAACTCTTTTGCCACCTTTGTGAACTTGTGTTCCGTTGATGCGCGTGTTTAGGCTATGCTTTAGAAATCGTTAGGAAGGTTGCCTGGTTCGGGTTGCTTCGTATCCGGAAGCCTCCCAGACGAGGGGCTGGCGTTACTAGTCTCCTCTCCCGATTAGGGCCTTGGGGCTCCTCGGAGTCCCAGCCCTGATCCGACGGGACTCCAAGAAGTCCTTAGGAGAGTTCCCGTACCTTGACCGACTTTCTTTGGTTTAGGTACTGACTGGTTGGTCTTTCTTTTTGTGTTCCTAGATCGTTAGTTATGGCAACGGGCATTACGCTCCGCACCGAAGAAGAGGTCAATAGGGCCCCTGTCGTCGTTCCCGAATCCCAGACGCCCAAGAACAACAGGTGGGAAATGGACGTAACGGCCAACTCGTTCCGGAACTACCAGATGATGCTACTCCTGGAGCAGCGACTAGGCATCGAGTCAACTTCGGGCCTCTTTCATAACCTCCTGGCCAGGCTCGAGGAACGGGCGCATACGTCCGTGGACGGATTTGGAGCCTGGAGCGCCGGTTACATCAGCGCGGGAGCTACGCTCCCGCTTCATGACTATTTCGTGCGGTTCCTGACCTATGTGGGGATCGCACCGTTCCAGCTGTTGCCGCAAGCGTACTGCCTGCTCGCTGGGTGGAAGGTGCTCTGTGTTGCGAAGGAGATCGCGGAGCCTACCCCTGCGGAAGTCTTGTACTTCTACAAGTTGGTGCCGCAAGTCAATGTCAAAAACAAGAGCCTGGACGGCTTTTACAGGCTGCAGCCGCGGAGCGGCTATCCTGCTCCTACCAGCACCTGGAGGCACCCCCCGGATGTCAGGCATTACTGGTTCATGACATCCGGGTTCCCTATTGACAAGAACCCCACACTGCTGCTGGACTTCCAGCGAGTGGGTAAGCATTCCTTCGGACCCCTCTCTTTTATTCATCTTTTGCTCTCGTCTATTATCGTGTCTTCCGGGTCACAGGGTCCTTCATTCAAACCCCCCTTACCGAGTTCCTCTTGGAAAGGAGGAGGTTCTATGCTAAGTTGACCGCGGAGGAGCTGGACATTGGGGGCTACGTCAGGGATGATAACCTCCGACTAGTTGGGTTGCTCGCGGCCACCCAGACAATTGTTATCCCGAACCTTCGGGGCATCCCCTACGAGAAGGACGCTGACATCCGGGAACAGTTGGCCCTCGACCACATTGCCAAGATGGTGAGAGCGGCGCGGGCCGACGCAGCCCAGCGTAAGAAGAACCTGCTTAAGGCGGAAGCGGCCACCTCGGAAGAGCTGGAGGAGCTTTTCAAAGATGCCCTACCAAACGCTGGGACTCCTGGGGCTAGTGTATCGGGGCGAGGTAACTCCCCTTTAATCTTAACTTATGCTTCCCAGGTCGGGGACTTAGCTAGGGATAGGCTAGAACCGCCGGGCCCCGCGTTTGGGGCAGATGGGGAGATGAGGCCTTCATCTCCCATCCCTGTAGGATCAGAGGTCCTAATGTTCCTATCTGGGTTCCTCCAGTACGGGGGGTTTCTGACCCCGGACGACGTAGGAGATCAGATCCATTGATTTTCTTTGAGGGAATTGAGTCTCGCCTGGGGCTTAGATGAGGGTTCGTCTCGGGCCATTTTTTACTGCTGTGTATTTTCCTCTATTTGGCTTACCGTCCTAACTCCTTTTTTCTATACTTTTGCAGAGGATTCCAACATGTCTAACCCGCCCAACGAGATGAGGAGACTCATCAAGGAACGGGCAGCCAAGAAGGCGGCCAGGAGAGAAAATGATGTAACGGGCACGGAGCCCGTCCCCACCAGTGAAGCACCCGGGATAGCGCCCTATCCAGGCGAAACTCTGGCCGTAGTTCCCTTCCAGGCCGTGGAGCCTGCTGCAGACGTCGCTTTCGACCAGCCCCCCGTGATTGATTTGGAGGCGGGCGAAGCCGTCAGCCGGAGCTCTGGGAAGAGGGGCCCAGAAGTCGACGCCGGGGAAGGCAACCTCGGGAAGAGGCCACGGACGACACGGGCGGGCTCAACTGAGGAGTCGCACAGGGAGAGTCGGCTAACCGCGAAGGAAATCCCTGCTCCGCCCGTCCTTCCCCTCCGCCCAACTCTTCTCGAGGAGGGGGAATCCGCCTTGCGGGACGAGCAGTCCCGGCTGGTCACTCGGACCTGGGAAAACGGTCGGTGCTGGAGGGACGACGCTTATAAGGCCCTGACAATCCGGCGTCAGGTCGAGTTCTCAGATCGTCCTGCCGAGTTCAGCGTTCCTCAGCCGATTGTGGACTGGCTAGCCGCCGAGGCGGGCTTCCGCCCCAAGCTCGGCCAGGACATCGCCCCCATGGCTGCTGATCTGCTGAATCAGGTTGGGAGCACTATGTCCAACCTTCAGCTGAAGAGGTACGCCATGATAGCCAACCCGGACCTGCTATTCATCTTCCAGGCTCTCCGCCACCAGGCCACCACGGTAACTTTCACCTTACTCATGCTCCTTCCATCATTTGTTGGTGGTGGTTTTATTTTCTAACTTTTCTTTTCTCTAGGTTGATTTGCTGTCCCAGAGGAGTGCTGATCTGGTGGCCGAGCTTGCCATAAAGATGGAGACGGCCAAGCTAGAGCTGGAGGCGGCTGTGAACCAGAGGGAGCCCGTCAAGGAGACCCATAGCCAGGAAACGGCCCACCTCCAGGAAGAAGTGGCCCGTCTGAAGGCGGAGCGCGAGGAGATTGGCCGCGCCAAGGTCGGGTTGGAAGGGGAGTTGTCCAGGAAGACAAAAGTTGCCGACGAAAGGGCGACGCTCTTGGAGACGGCCGCGGCACAGTCCGCCCTGGACAAGGAGGAGACCCGGGCCCTGAAAGCCCGAGTTTGCGAACTGGGCGACTCCTTGCTTCAGGAGAAGGCGGCGCATGAGACGACCCGTCAGGAGAAGGAGGAGGCCGATAACTTACTGGATGTCACCTTTGACGAAGCCATCTATATGGCCTGGTGCAAGGATAAGAACATGAACCTCCTTGTCTTCCCTGATCCTGAATCAAAGCATGCCGAGTATGAGGCCAAGGAGAGGGAGGGTGCGGACCTCCGGGCGGATGCGCTGTAGGCCCGAGCCCCGGCCTTGTACTTTTGTTAGTGTTTTTGGCTTGTAATTAAATTTAGAACCTTGCTACTTTCTTTGGTTTTTAAGAAAGCTTCCTTCCATTGTTCAGTAGAAATTTCGATTTGTTGCCGTGACTAACTGATTGCAGGGGCTTAGTTCTGGTTCCAATGGCCGGGACTAGACCCAACGACTTAATTATCCAAGTCTCTAGCCTTGGCGCTCGGTCCAGGGCTCTCGAGGCTTGGCTCAACTTGGTGTTTTGTCCTCCTTTTCAGTTTTAGGCCCCGGCTTTACCCTAGGACGAACAGGATATTTTTATATCTCCGGACAACGTCTGGGTGGGACCAAGCTTAGGCGTGGCCCCTTTTTATACCCCCGGACGTCGCTCGTCCGGGGTGGGGACCGGCCTTGGGCTCGGTCCTCTTCATAATATCCCCGGACGTCGTTTCGTCCGGCGTGGGACCGGCCTTGGGCTCGGTCCCTTTTTATATACCCCCGGACAATGTTCGTCCGGGCGGGACCGGCCTTGGGCTCGGTCCTCTTTTTTGATAACCTCGGACGTCATTTGTTCAGGGTGGGACCTGCCTTGGGCTTGGTCCCTTTAATAATACCCCCGGACATCGTTCGTCCGAGCGGGACCGGCCTTGGGCGCGGTCCTCTTTATAATATCCCCGGACGTCGTTTCGTCCAGGGCGGGACCGGCCTTGGGGTCGGGCCCTTTTTATATACCCCCGGACATCGTTCGTCCGGGCGGGACCGGCCTTGGGCTCGGTCCTCTTTTTTAATAACCCCGGACGTCATTTTTTCGGGGTGGGACCTGTCTTGGGCTTGGTGCCTTTAATTATACCCCCGGACATCGTTCGTCCGGGCGGGACCGGCCTTAGGCGCGGTCCTCTTTATAATATCCCCGGACGTCGTTTCATCCAGGGCGGGACCAGCCTTGGGGTCGGGCCCTTTTTATATACCCCCGGACATCGTTCGTCCGGGCGGGACCGGCCTTGGGCTCGGTCCTTTTTTTTAATAACCCCGGACGTCATTTGTTCGGGGTGGGACCTGCCTTAGGCTTGGTCCCTTTAATTATACCCCCAGACATCGTTCGTCCAGGCGGGACCGGCCTTGGGCGCGGTCCTCTTTATAATATCCCCGGACGTCGTTTCGTCCGGGGAGGGACCGGTCTTGGGCTCGGGCCCTTTTTATATACCCCCGGACATCGTTCGTCCGGGCGGGACCGGCCTTGGGCTCGGTCCTCTTTTTTAATAACCCCAGACGTCACTCATCCGGGGTGGGGACCGGCCTTGGGCTCGGTCCTCTTTTTTAATAACCCCGGACGTCACTCGTCCGGGGTGGGGACCGGCCTTGGGCTCGGTCCTCTTCATAATATCCCCGGACGTTGTTTCGTCCGTGGCGGGACCGGCCTTGGGCTCGGTCCCTTTTTATATGCCCCCAGACATTGTTCGTCCGGGCGGGACCAAGCTTAGGCGTGGCCCCTTTTTATACCCCCGGACGTCGCTCGTTCGGGGTGGGGACCGGCCTTGGGCTCGGTCCTCTATATAATATCCCCGGACGTCATTTCGTCCGGGGCGGAACCAACCATGGGTGCGGTCCTCTTTATCATACCCCCGGACGTTGTTTCGTCTGAGGCGGGACCGGCCTTGGTCTCGTGCCATTTTTATATACTCTCGGACATCATTCGTCCGGGGCGGGACCGGCCTTGGGCGCAGTCCGCCTGGTATTTCGTTTGTACCTGGGATGATACCCCCCGCAAGTGAGCAGAGACGGGTCTGGGGTCACTTGAGAAAGAAATCCGAAAGGAATTCGCCCTGAGGCGTACATTTACATGACGTTTTGTACACGTCATTTTCATTGTTAAAAAGGGAATTCGCCCTGAGGCGTACATTGCTTACAACGAAAACATTAAACTGGGACTAGTTCTAGGACTACTGGTAGGATTTACGGAGATGCTCCGCGTTCCAGGCTCGCGGAACTTCCGAACCATCGAGCCGCTTCAAGCGGTACGTTCCGGGGCAAACCTCGTGCTGGATCTCATATGGCCCTTCCCAATTAGGGCCTAGAACCCCTACTCCTTGATCCTGAGTGGCAGGGAAGACTCTCCGCAGGACTAGATCGCCGGTTCCAAACTTACGGCTCTTGACTCTGGAGTTGAAATGTCGCGCGATCTTGCCCTGGTACATCTTCAACTGCACTTGCGACTCTTCCCGGGTCTCTTCGATGAGATCCAGCGACTCCTGGAGTAAGGCGTGGTTCTGGGTGGGATCATATGTGTCGCGTCGATGGGACGGGATGGCCGTTTCAATTGGGATGACGGCTTCGCATCCATAAACCATCGAGTAGGGGGTGTGCCCGGTTGACGTCCTCTTGGTCGTCCGGTAGGCCCATAGTATGCGGGGGAGTTCCTCGGGCCATTTTCTCTTGCAGGCCTGGAGCTTTTTCTTCAGTGTCCCTTTGAGGATTTTGTTCACGGCTTCTGCCTGCCCGTTCGCATGAGGCCTGGAAACTGCTGAGAAACTCTTCACTATACCGTGTCTTTCGCAAAAATCCGTGAAGTGGAGGTTGTCAAACTGTTTCCCGTTGTCGGATACGATTTTGTAGGGGAGGCCATACCGACACACTATACTGTTGATGACGAAATCCAAGGCCTTTTTGGAAGTGATTGTGTTCATGGGTTCTGCCTCAACCCATTTCGTGTAATAGTCCACAGACACAATGGCATACTTCACCCCTCCCTTCTCGGTCGGGAGAGATCCCACAAGATCGATCCCCCACACCGCGAAGGGCCAGGGACTGTTCATCAAGGTTATCTCTGTCGGGGGGGCCCGAGGGATCTTCGCGTACCTCTGGCACTGTTCGCACTTGCGGACGTAGTCTGTATAGTCTTTCTTCATGGTGGGCCAGAAGTATCCTTGGCGCAGGATCTTCTTGGACAGACTGGGCCCAGCCGTGTGATCTCCACAAAAGCCCTCATGGGCCTCATGCATGATGGCACTCAGCTCAGTTCCGGACACGCACCTGCGGTAAGGCATAGACAGTCCCCGGCGGTAGAGTTTCCCGTCCATCATGACGTACCAGTGGGCCTGGTATAGGAGCTTCCTGGCCGCGGCCCAGTCGTTTGGAACTTCCCCAGTGGATAGGAATCGGATCAGCGGTCCCATCCAGGAAGCAGAGTGGTCGACGGTGTGGACGGTGGGTACCCTGATGCTCGGGACGGGGAGATGGTTGACGGGAACCAATCCGGCCAGCTCGGCCTCTGTGTCGGTCGCCAGCTTCGCTAAGGTATCCGCGAAGACATTTTGCTCTCGGGGGATCTGGCGGATGGAATGCGCTGTGAACACTTGGAGCATTTCCCTCGCTTGAGTCACATATGCCTCCATTCTCTCTCCCTTGGTCTGATACTCCCCTGAAATTTTCCTGACGACCAGCTGGGAATCGCTGTAAATTTCCAGGCTAGCTGCCCCTACCTCTCGGGCCAGGCGTAACCCGGTGAGGACAGCCTCGTGCTCCGCCTCGTTGTTCGACGCTTTGAACCGGAAACAGAGGGCATTTTGCAGCTGGTGCCCCTGTGGTGACACCAGGATGATCCCAGCCCCGGCCCCATTCTCGTTCGAGGCTCCGTCCACGAAGACTTTCCATACGGGCGTCGCGGGATTCTCGGGGACATGTTCTTCAGGAGAAATCCCGGAACATTCGACGATGAAGTCGGCCAGGGCCTGTCCCTCAATGGACACTCGGGGCACGTAAGATATATCGAACTGGCTCAGCTCCATTGCCCACTTCAGGAGTCTTCCCGACGATTCGGGTTTCTGTAACACCTGCCGCAGGGGATGGTTGGTGAAGACCTTTATAGCGTGAGCCTGGAAGTAAGGTCGAAGCTTCCGGAACGCAACCAACAGGCAGAAAGTCAGCTTTTCGATCAATGGGTATCGAGACTCGGCGTCTAGTAGCCGTTTGCTCACATAGTATACCGGGAGTTGCGTCTTTTCTTCTTCTCGCACCAGCGCGGCGCTAATCGCGTGCTCGGTCACGGCCAGGTATAGATACAGTGGTTCTCCTTCTACAGGTTTCGCCAGGATTGGGGATTTGGCCAGGTGTTCTTTTAGTTTCCGGAAAGCCTCTTCGCACTCGGGCAACCACTCGAAACGCTGGCCCCCCCGAAGGAGGTTGAAAAAAGGGACGCACTTGTCTGTGGCTTTAGAAACGAAACGGCTCAGGGCGACCACCCGCCTTGTCAGGCTTTGGACGCCCTTTTGCTTCCGGGGAGAGGCCATGTCGATTAGTGCCTTGATATTTTCTAGGTTGGCTTCTATTCCTCGGATGCTCACAATGAAACCCAGGAACATCCCGGAAGCCACACCGAAAGTGCATTTCTTAGGGTTCAGCTTCATCCCGTATTTCCGGATAACTGCGAAAGTCTCCGCCAAGTCGTCCGAATGGTCCAGGGACGTCTTGGACTTGACCAGCATATCGTCGATGTACACCTCCATGTTTCGCCCTAGCTGGGCCCGTAACATTCGATTGACGAGCCTTTGGTATGTTGCTCCGGCATTCTTGAGTCCGAAAGGCATGACTATGTAGCAGTAGATGCCCTTGTCGGTTTGGAAACCGGTATGCTCCTGATCCGCCACATGCATGGAGATCTGGTTGTAGCCGGAGTAAGCATCCATGAAGCTCAGGATCTCGTAGCCGGACGTGGCATCTACCATCTGGTCGATTCGGGGGAGCGGGAAACAGTCCTTCGGACACGCTTTATTGAGGTCCGTGAAGTCAATGCAAGTCCTCCAGGTCCCGTTAGATTTCGGCACCAAGACCGGATTGGCCAGACACATGGGATATACAGCTTCGCGTATGAATTTGATGGAAGACAACTTCTCCACCTCCAGCCTGAGGGCCTCGGCCCTCTCCGTCCCCAAAGGCCTGCACTTCTGGCGGACCGGAGTCGCGTTCGGGCCGATACTTAAGGCGTGGCAGATGATATTGCGGTCGATCCCGGTCATGTCGGAGTGGGACTTGGCCAGGAGGTCCTGGTTTTCCTGTACTTGAGCGAGAATGGCGGCCCGAACGTCTGTCGGCAGGCTCTTTCCTACTTGGATGATTCTGGTCGGGTCAGTTTCACTGATGCACACTTCTTCTATTTCGTCCATTGGCTCCAGGACGCGATCGTCTCCTATTCGCGGGTCCAGATCATCCTCTTCCGGGACTACTTGCTCGGTAGGAAGGAGAGTTGGCTCGATGGGCTCCTCCCGGACCATGTATATGGGACAGGCAGAGACGTGGTAACACTTTCGGGCCCTCTTTTGGTCTCCCCGGACAGTCCCTACCCCTCCGCTGTCGCATGGGAACTTCATGCAAAGATGGCGGATGGAGGTGATGGCCCCGAATTCGACCAGTGCGGGCCGGCCAAAGATAACGTTGTAAGCGGTGGGGCAATCCACGACAACAAAGGTGCAGAACTTGAACGAGTGCTGCAATTCATCCCCCAGCGTCACCGGCAGCTGGATCTTTCCCATGGGGAGAAGTGCATCTCCGTTAAAGCCGTAAATTTGGGTCAGGCAGGACGCCAGATCTGCTTCCGTCAGGCCAATGGCGGAGAAGGCGGGTTTGAACAACAAGTTGACAGAGCTCCCGTCATCCACTAACACGCGGGACACCAATTTGTTGGCGATTTGGGCATCTATGACCAGCGGATCATGGTGCGGAAAATGGATGTTGCGGGCATCTTCCTCCGTGAAGGTGATGGGGAGGTTCATCAGTTTAGGGCGCTGTGCCAGGGTCTGGACAAGGGCGCAAACTTCCTGGTCGTGGTCCAGCTCGCTCAGGTAGCGCTTTTGGTCATTCCTCGAAGGTCCTCCTAGTTGAGGTCCTCCCGAGATGGTCACCACATGTCCGTCCACTCGAGGGGGTGATGCCCCGGAAGAATAGGGCATTCCGGGGCCGGGGGCCTGCGCAGCGATGGTCCCCTGAGGGGCCTGTGCTGAAGGTCCCTGTGCATACCCTCCCTGGGGTGGGTATGCACGAGTCGTCACCGGCGTCGTGGATTGCCCGGGACACCCACGGGCATTCTTACCCACTGGTGGAGGTGCCCCAGCTTGATGAGGTTTTCAATCATCTTTGAGCTGTCGACACTCCTCGGTGGTGTGGCCAACGTCTTTGTGATAAGCGCACCTTTTGCTGGTGTCTCTCGGATTCCTTCCCCCCTTAAACATGGGGCTAGGCTTCCAGTAGTGGACCGCTCTCTCTCTCGCCTGATATATATTTTCCCGAGTGTCCACCAAGTTGGTGTATTCTGAATATTGGGGCTCGTAGCCCCTCTTCCCCTTTTTGGCCAGCTCAGGCCGGTTCTGGCCTTTGCCCGATCGCTTCCCCCGGGAGGGATTCACGCTTGCCTCAGTTACTCCCGTTTGCGATTGGTGGGCTACGACGGGGGCCAGGCTGTGCCCTGCCGGAGCGATGCCATAACCGGAGAAGTGGGTTGATTGGGCCAGGGCATACCCCGAGGCGGTAGGGCCATATACCGTAGGGGTGTAACTGATGCCGGGCGTGACGGCCGACCCCGGGACTATGGGGGGCGTGGCGTAGGACTGCGCAGGGAAATGTCCCGCGCCTCCCGGAACCGTCTGATGGATGGGGTGAGGAGCTGGGGGCCATCCGAAGGCCTGGATCTGAGCCTCCTCCCAGTTGATGATTCCTTGGGCCCTCCTGATGAATTCTTCCAAAGTGGCAGCTTTACTGCGCTGCATGTCATCCCAAAGTGGTGATCCGTCCCGTATCCCGGACTGCAGTGCCACCAGGCGCTGTCCGTCATCGACCTTTGTCTTGGAGGCTTCTTCAGTAAAGCGCTGGATGTAGGCTCTCAATGTCTCCGCGGGTAGTTGCTTAATGTTGGCGAGGGCGCTGATTTGCATGTCCATCCTCATGGCGGCCATGAACTGCTTCCGAAATGCTGACTGCAGCCCGGACCATGATTGGATGGACCCCGGTTTAAGCCTTTTCCACCATTCTTCGGCGGGACCGCCCAACGTGATGGAAAATCAGAGGCTTTTTCCGTCGTCGCTGACGTGAGCCACGGTCATGAGTCGGTTGTACCGGGACAAGTGATCCCTAGGATCTGTATTTCCAGTATAGGCAGTGAGGCTCGGCATCTTGAACCCCTTGGGCAGTACGGCGTCTAGGATGTGCCTCGCGCACGGCTCTTTATCCTCTTCATCGGAGTTAGTGTCCGCGCCTTCCTGCTTGCGGACCAGGCGATCAGTGACCTTTTTTAATGCGGCCATCTGTTCCATGAGCAGCTTGGCCGTGCTATCCTCCAGGGGTATTCTCTCGTTTCTCCTGTCGTTAATGTCGTTCCTGAGGTCGCCGCCTCGAGGGAGGATTTTTTACTTGCGGGCCTGATCCTTCCGGCCATTCAGTCCATCGCGTAAATCTATCCGAGAAGTGTCGTCCCCTGAACTGAGAGCGTGACGATCCTCGCGGCGAGACCGTTCCCAACGGTTCTTGTTGACCGAGGCACTTGGGTGCAAAGAGCTTTCCCGCCCGTTTGGCTCTGGGGCGTGCCGGGGCTGCTCGTTCCGTGGCCACGCTCCCTGCGGATCGATTGGTCGGCCTCGTCCTGGGACGGGGCGCACCTTCTCTTTCCTAGGCAACGGCCGTGAACGTACCCTGGCTTTCTCGACAGGGGTGGTCTTCTCGCAGGTCTTCCGTCGCTCCTTGTTCAGGACTCTCGGAGCCGGATCGGGAAAAGGCTCTGGGGGACGGACCGGGCAAGCACCCCTGGGGCCCCCGACTTGCTCTGGGGGAGCGGGTTGTTGCGTTTCTGGAAGAGGGCCAGCTGTGGGGTCGGCTGCTGGGCCCTGTGCGGCCATTAGCGCCTGTAGGGCTCGTAGAGACTCTTGCACCCAGAGGTGCGCCTCCACCTACTCAGCCATCCTGGCTTCCTGATCCAGGATTTGCTGCCTTAGTCTAATCACCTCCGAGTCCTGCTGATCGTCGCGGGGGATCTCAGGATCCGCGGCTTCGTCGTCATACTCCCCCTCGTTTTCTTCCTCGTAGTAATCTTCTTCGTTTTCTAATTCGTACTCTGTCCCACCCTCGTAGTCTTGCGACTCGTCTTGGTGAGATGTCTGAGGAGGCACGTCCTCGGGCGGGTCCTGAGGAATATTCTGAGAAGGCGGCGGGTCCCCGTTGCCCTGCTCTGGATTGGTAGGGTCGAAGGTGGTGTGTCGTGTGTTCACCATCGTAACAAAGGCCTGACGTTGGCGCTAGCTTCCTTCAGCTCTACATGAAAGCACCAAACTGTTAACCGAGATTTTTGGCAACTCTATTAATTAAAAATATTTACTGGTAATAATTATGAAATTAGGAGATCGACACGGGGTTTTTACGTGGTTGGGGCATTAACTGGCCTTAGTCCACGAGTCAATATATTAGAGCTAGAAGAAGCTTTTACAATGGAGTTTTCTATCAATATCTAAATAGAGTTTCTGTCTTTTTTCCTTTTTTTTTCTTCGAGAGCCTTTACAGTGCTCAGCAGCTTATATTTATAAGCCAGTGGGAACATCGGATCTCGGCTGGGCTGGGCCAAACCCAGGCCCATCAGGGAGACGGATACAAGCGACCTCTGTCATGGAGGCCCAAAACAAAAAGATATACAATATCCGAAACTCCAACCAGCTAAAGCTCAATAGGTTGATCTTAGAACTATGCCTCGCCCGACAAAACGACACTTTGGCTCTGACCACTCTGAGTCACGAGGCTGATCCAGGAGACAAGACCAGTCAGAGTACTTGGCTGCGCAGTCCTGACACATCAGTGTGCAATCCCGAGGTGAACCTTTCTGCAAGCGAAAAGTGGGGACAACGCCCACGCGAAATGAGGCGGCTTCAGGGTCCTGGACGCTTGGCCCCTTCAGCTGGGGATTAGGTGATCCAGGTCCGTTTACCATGGGCCCGCTCCATTTACCATGAGCCTGGACCATATCAGGATCTGGGACCACAACGCGTAGGCCGCGATGGTTCGAGCGCTCCGGGCATCGCCCGGATCATCCTCGTCGAGGACGAACCCGGAGGGGCATCCCGGACCCTCCAATGGGCCGAGTCCCGAGTCCCCGGTCCATACTTGTCCCCTTGGGAACTCTCCATACCAAGAGACCTTGGGCCGGGCCAACGTGCCGAGCTTGCCCTCTAACAGCGGGCCGAAAACGAAGGCCCAGAGCCCATGCAGGAAATGGGGATAACAGTTAGATTTCGAAAGATAGATAATTATAGGTCAAATTCTACTAGACTCACCCCTACAGTGACTACTAGGACTAAATCTATGATTATTGAAACTGTGGGTCTAGCTCATAAAATAAGAGATTTTTTTTCTTATTTTTATCGAATAATAGGTTATGAGTTTACAACTCTATTTTACTAGTGTTATTTTTGACTCTCGCCAACCAGGACAAGGATATCATAGATTAGTTAAAAACCTAAAGAAATAGAGATATGATTATTTTTTGTATTTTTTCTCATATCTTACATATTTTTGGTATATGTTGTGATTTTTCTTGAAATATGTGTGAATAGAAGTTTTATTGAGCAAATGTGATTGATTTCTATTTTATTGGTAATTTTTAGTTTTAAGTTAAGTAGTGTCTACTCCCATCCTTTCTCAACTTTTGATATTGACAACTCATTAAGATATGTAAACATACCATTATTATCTATTATAGTCATATCATATAGTTGACCATAGGTCAATTCAATCTCAATTCTTAGTGGTTAGTATTCTAACTGATTGTATTATTTGAGTTCTTTGACTTGTTCGTTACCAGCTTACCCTACGAACTAGCCCATACTTACATCTCGGAAACTCGGTAGTATAATTGAGTAGGAGTGTTAATAATAGATATGAACATCTATAGCTTCTGATGAAGAAGTGAAATGATGGTTTCCTTTTATTTTGGTTCAAGGTGTTAAATGATAGAGATCTCATTTCAGTAATTAAATTAGTTTACTGAAATATCATTAACAAGGAAGTAAGTGTTTTAAGGATAAAATACAATGAGCGGTAAAACGGTATTTTAGTCTTATCTCATTGTAGACCATCTATAGAGGATTGAGTGAAAATTATGGTTGTAACAATGAATAATTAATAGTGTATCTATATTTTTTATAGAGCTTTCTATGAACTCAAGATTGCAATTCTGAGTCTATAGTGGAGTCACGAGGAATTAATAGTAAATTTATTTGTTAGATTTATGATAACTTATTGGAGCTTGATTTCATAGGCCCATGGTCCCCATTGTACCTTGGATAAAATCATCTAGATAGTCTCAATTATTTGATATAATTATCAAGTAGAATTATCAAAGTTGACTAAGTCAATTTTGGATAGTTTTACAGAGTTATGTAATTTAGAGAAGAAAAGAGAAATTATGGCAGATTTATTAATTAAGATAAATTGGTATCTAAATTAATAAATAAGTTAAATCAATGTTCAAATTTAAATAATTAATTTGATAAAGGATTTAAATGATTATTTAATTAATTAATTAAATCAATAGAAAATAATACAAACCTTGTTTTTAAGTCCAATAGGCTTATAATCATATGGGAAATTTCACGAGCCTAAAGCCCATGATAATTTCGACCTAGGGCTTTAAAATGGCTATTATTTTATTGATTTTTTAATTAAATTAAATGGCCTAATTGAGTCTATAAAAGGAGTGCTTAGAGAGAAGTCACAAGTTAAGATTTCTGAGACGATAGATAAGTTTAATCACTGGTTTTCTGATAGTTTTAGATTCTCTCTAAACAAAAGTCCTTTTCTAAGCCTCTTTTCTATTCTCTCTTCTTCTCTCTATATCTATCTCATGTGTTGAGAATTGCCCACACTAGTCTAGGTGATTCTAAGGATACATTGGAAGGCTGTGAAGAAAATAGAACATCGGTTCAGTTTCTTGATAATACTCTGCAACAGAGAGGATACAAGAGTTAGAGAAACTGAAGGAAAGACTCTTTCATTCTTCTGCGTATACTGTAAGTATTTTTGTCTTTGTTTCTCTTTGAATTCAATTTTAGAAACATGTTCTAGGTTATCTCATATTAATTTGTTTAATATTAGATCTACATGAAAATAAATAAAGATCCTGTATAAGTTTTCCTAACATGAAGAACCAGAAATAATGGCTGAAACAAACAGAAATATAAGTATTTCCCCAGCTGTAAGGCAACAAATGCGTCAAGCTCTTAGAAAATCTGATTGATTACAAAAACCAAGTGAGACAATTCAAAATGAGTTGCAAGAAGAACCTCAATAAAGAATTGCAAATGAAATGAATTCACTCAAAAAGACTACGGGCAGGACTACATTGGCAAATCTTACTAAGAGAAACAATGACTTGATGAAAATAAATTGGAATGAAAAAGGCCAACCAGTTGGTGCTAACTCAGTTCAATTTTCTTCTTTTGTGGGTGCTCTTGGGAGGGAGATAGTTCCTTATACTATTTCAGATTGGAGGAAAATTTCTCCAATCATGAGAGACATTCTTTGGGCATCTATTCATGTAGCATTTAAAAGTTTTGTTACAACATTTGTTCTTTTCTTTAATATTCAGATCTCATCATAAACATATAACATGTTATTCTATATCTTATTGTAGGCAAAATATGATTTACATGAAACTTGGCAAAAGAAGACGTGCTTTGAAATGATGGTAGACCTATGGAGATCTACAAAATTTAGACTAGTCAAGGATATTATTGTTGCTGAAACTGAGAATGAACGACTAGCATTAAAGCCAAATTGCATAAAAAGTGATGTAGAATGGAGGGCGTTTGTTAAACAAAAAACTAGTAAAGAACATATGGTAAGATTTGAAATAAGTGATAGAATATGTAAGTAGAGATCAAAATATTTTTTTTCCTAATGTTGGTTTCTTATTAAATAGGCTATAAGGGCCAAATGTCAAAAGAGGAGAAAGAAAAGTGTTCCACACACCTTAAGTCGAAGAAGATATGCTCGAACAATCAATGATATGGTAACAATTAATATTTTTAGTGAATATATTTTGGTTCTTATTATTAGTCTTTTTTTTCTTATATTCTACATTTTTTTATTGTGTAGACAAAACAAACTGAAGGGGGAAAAGTAACTAGGATCTATGCTTTTCAGAGAGCCCATACCAAGAAGAACGGTGAACCAATCAACGAAACAACATCTAAAGTTTCTCTGAGTATTTATTATTTAATTTTGGATATTTATACTTGTTCACTATTATTGTCATTAGCTGTACTATTTTATATGTAGGAAGAATTGGCTGAAATTATACACGAAGACCCAAAATCTGGAACTACAAACAATACCGATGAGGATGCATTAACAAAATTATTTGGTAATCCAAAATCTGGACGCTTAATCGGACAAGGAAGGGGGGTACCAAGGTCAAAATTAATTGTTGTTAATATTTGTAAAGACAAGATGACATTGTTGGAAGAAGGGCAGTTAAATATGAAGATTCAAATTGCTAAAATGTTGAATATACTTAAAGGACACTTGGTAACCATTCTTTCTTGCACTTATATAACTAAAAAAAATTATTTTTGAAATGAATCTTATCTTGCTGTTTATATTTAGGGTGGTAGAGCAACAACAAGTGAGGGGCAGTCCCACAATTTCCACAATCCAACAATATTCCTTCTCCTAAGGTAAATCTTCAATTTGTTTTCTTTCTTTTTATGGAGACAAATACAAAAATTAAAATATTATCTTCAAAATTAATTTTGTAGAGTGTTGGAGATAAAAAGGGCCATAACTTTACAGAAGCAAGGACTGCTTGCTAGTTGCTCGATTGGTCAAATGCAATTATTGCTGACGGACGTTGGGATTCTAGTGATCAAAACATAGAGGTGCACGGAATTCCTCTTGGACCAGATTTTATGCATGTATGGGTTGATGTTACTGTTGTGCCTGGTGCTTATTTATTTCGTCCTAACTATGCGATGCTTACTATATGAGAAGCTGTTGGTTCAACAGTTGCATGGCCTTCTCAAAAGGTTATTCCACGAGGTATTTATTTGGTTATTTTATTATATAAATGCTTGTTCAACGTTAACCGATATGCAATCCAAGTTTATCATAGTATTATTTGATTGATTTGATAGGGAAGATGAGAAAGACAAAATGATAACGGGGCGAGTTTGAATTAATAATATGCACCATTTAATTAAAGTTCTAAGGTCACTTGAGTATAGATAGTTGTAGTAATATGTGTAATGTAATAACTTGTTTATTATTCAAACTCAATTATTGTAAATTTGGTTATGTGTCATGATATAATTGAATATTTTAGATGAATGATATGATATTTCATGACCTCATTAGTTTTTCTTTTATGTTTTATTTACTAGATTCAACAAGTGAAGTGCAAAAGAAAATTTGATTTGGACGGCTTTGGTGTGCTGACATTTGGAAGATCATGAATTCCTACCTTTACTTTTGAATATGCAACTGTTTAAGACTATTTTGTTGACTATTGTGAGAATGTTTTGTTTATGTTAATTAGGCAGTGTTGAATATCTTAAGACTTTTGGAATTTGTTTAGATAATCTTGAATGTATTTTGACACAATTATTTAGTTATATGTGTTATGAACCATATAATTGGTACTCAAAAATATATTTGTACAATGTTAAGGGTGTCTTAAGTATATTAAATGAAGCGGGTTTGAATTAAAGCAATAACAAATGAATTATAATGTACAAGTTTATATGATAAAAATTCAAGCTTATCCAAATATTAGAATAATACAAAAAATGTACAATAACACTTGCTTATAAGCCTAAAATTATGTTATGCAAACTATGTTCTATAATGCAAAAAGTATGTTATTATAAAGTGTATCATAACACTACTTTATAAGTACAAAAAAGTTTTATACAATCTATTTATAAATAGCATAATGAAATACTTATCTAACTATTAAAATAACACAACAAAAGTGTTATCGTAGGCTATACCATAACATATGTCTATAACTATGGAAAAGTGTTATGCAAAGTGCTCCGACATACTATAACACCGCTTTCCTTAACACATCAAAAAGTCCTATGGTATATATTTGATAATTACTTTTTCGATTTGATTGAAAATATTTTTTCGTGTAGTGATTCCATCAATAATAAGTGAATAAAGGTTTCCGAACCAAGTTCTAGCCTTCGGAACATCGAATTCCACCAAACACGGTAGTGAAATCAATCCTGAGCACCCTAGGTTAAGTTCCCGCACCTAAAACCTTCTCAAAGAAAAAAATGTCCTTAAGAGTTGCGGCCCTAAGTCCTCCATGCCGTGGCCCACCTCCAACTAGAGGCCCAGCCTCCCCCAGCAACAGACACGCGTCGCTACCCTAAGCTTCCCATGTCACGACTCACCCTTCTTTTTGACTCCCATCTGTTCTAGAGGGCTGCGACACACCAAGAATAGAGCGGCGACCCGATCCCTTTGAACCCAGAAAAATCACCATTTCCAACAACCAAACCTCAATCAAATCAACCTAAAACCACCCCAATGACATAATTTAACTATCGCAAACACCCTAACATGTTCCCAGCAACAAAACCCAACAAGAACCTAGCTTAAATCCCCATTCAAAACTTCAATTCAATCTTTAACATCAAAAACCCAAGAACACTAAAACTCAGCCAAGAACTACATAATTAAATGGCTAAAATAATAATTCAAACCTTACCTCAATTGAAGATTGAATCCACCAAATTGCTACTAAGTTACTCCCCAAAATTCCAGCTCAAATCCTTGGGTTTCTAGCCCAAATCTCCCTTGGTTTCCACAAGTTAACTTGAGAGAGTTTCTAGAGGAAGAAAGAGTGAGAGAGAGAAGTGTCAGTTTTTGCAAAGTTCTATCTGTTTCCTTTGTTTTGTTTTGTCCACTTAAGTTACTTAAGTTAATCCCAAGGCTCAGGGTACCGAAAACATCCCCGAGGGCAAAATGGTCAATTTCCCCATTATTCCTTCCTAAACTCTCTAACTTCAAATATATCTCAATATATTTATGTTCATAACCCAATAACACAAATAAATATCTAATACCCAAAATACCCCTTAACTCGCCCCGAGTCGGGTATTGGGTCCCGTTGTGACTTTCCCGCTAACTAGCTCCCTATGATCGCCTTGAACCGAACGCTGCAAATATATCCACATAATAATGTGGTCTCCACAATTATAACAAATAATCACATTTATGCCCTCAACGGGATAAAATTACAAATATGCCCATTTAAGCTAAATAGGGCCTACATGCATACTAATACCCATAAACATGCATTTCATATATCCATATAATCATATAAGCATGCTTATCGCATAATCATGCATTAAGTCATTTAAATCACACATAAACCAATTATGCCCTTCGGCACACTAATCAAGGCCTTTAAGCCTTATTAGTGATTTTTGGGTCATTACACGTAACAGTCACCTTAGCCTTTTGGCTCTGGCTCTAAGTAACTAGCCCTTAAACTAGGCAAGCACTTTTGTTTTCATCGAACTTAAGGTCGGTCAAGAATGTTATGATTATGTTGATAATGCTTTTGTCGATTAGATCTAATCTTTTCAGTTTGCGTTAAACAAGCTAATACAGTTCTTGACTCATAAGCCAATTAGATACGACCAATGCTCAATACTACTGTTAAACTTGACAAATAAGTCACAACTTCACAATCACTACTATCACCATTGTTGTTTCCTGACTCATACGTCAGTGACTTACAAAGATGAGAAAAAATACTAAGCATTTAATAAGCATTCCATATATACAAATAGAGCATCAAAATGCCTCATCAATAACCATGCATGTCACTTACTGAGTGTAGTTTTCTTACCTCTGGTTCGAGCATGGAATAATAAAAGAACGACCCTTGAGAACGATCGGTCCTTAAGTCCCTTAGCGTTCACCTAGTCATAACCAAATATAAAACTCCCATCAATAAAAATGAGTAATAAAAGGTTCCCAGACCAAGACCTAGCCTCCGAGACGTCAAATCCTACGAAACTGGGTAGTAGGAACGATCCTGAGGCCTTAGGTTTGAGTTCCCACGATTAAAACACAATTTTGGCCAAAACTGCCCTTAAGTGTTGCAGCCCCACCCCACTGAGCCACGACCTACCTCACAAACAGAGGCGTCAACGAAAAATATCTGCACCATGTGCCGCGACCCGCCTCCCAGGTGTCCGGCCCCAAAGAACAGAGCCGCAGCGCCACCTTGAACCCAGCCAAAAACCTTCGTTTTTTCTCTTTTAAATTCTTCCAAACACCTACTCAAACATCTCCAAATCAAAAAATAAAAGCTCCCAAAGATCCTAATGGCCTAAAACCATCAAATCCCAAGGCTCAAACAAATCAAACACTCATCAACACATAAGATCCTATTCAAAGCTTAGAAACTAAAAAACTCAAAACTTAAAGCATACATTACCTCTGATTGAGTAGTTTCTCGCTAAATCCCTTTGAGTAATAAGCTTCTAATCTTCCTCTGAATTTCTATAACTCGATCCTTACTAGAATTGAAGTCCTAGAACTCAAGTTTCATTCCAAAATGCGACGAACGTTAAAAAATGGATAACAGGGGAAAGAGAAAAGGTGTTTGAACGTAGTTTTCCTTCTGACAGGTTACTTCAAGCTTAAGTAACCTCAAGTAGATCATAATGCTTGGGGTCCCAAAAACACCCTCGGGGTTAAAATAATCAAAATTCCTAGAATTTCCTCCTAATCTCACTAACTCCCAATATATCATCAAATAATCAGTCTCATTACCCAATATCTCGATAATTGACCCCGTTATGACAATACCGCTAAATGACATCCTAGGATTGTATCATTCCGAATAGCTAGAACATATCCACATAATAATGTGGCCTCATCCATAACTCACCAACATGCCTGAAAATATACAAACATGCCGTCAATGGGCCAAATTAGCAAAATACCTTTATAATGAAAAGTGGACCCACATGCATGCATTTATCATCATATAATAATATAACTCACATAATCATGCATATAATAATTTCATTTCATAATAAATCAGTTATGGCCCTCCTGACCTCCTAATCCAGGTTTTAAACCACATTTGGGATTTTGGGACATTACAATTTGGGCAACTTTGGTGGCCCAAGGGCTGCGAGTGGGCCACCATAGCTAGGTAGCTAGTTGGTATGCCATCTGTGCACCTAGCTGGAGTGCCACCTATGGGCCCAGCTGGTGCTCCTCCTGAGCACCCGGCTGATGTGGCGTAATATCCTCCAGCTGGCGTGGCCCCCATGCACCATTTGGAGTTGAAGCCCTACCTGTGCCATAAGATCGTAGCAAAGGTAAGGTTGATTACAACCTTGCCCCCACTACAACAATTTTTAGTATATATTACATTAAAATATAACATATATTTAAAAGTGCTATTGATAAATGATTAAAAAAAAACACGGAACAAATATTTTGGCGCCATATGAAATATACCCAGGCGCCAAATGAAAAAATTGGGTCTAATTTCTCTCAGCCATAATTTAATCCCTAAACCTAAGATACCCAAACAATTTCTCTCAGCCTCCATTGCCGCCTCTCTGCCTTTCTTTCTTGCACTCTGTATTCTCCTCCATTCACACTCTCTCACACACTTATCCTCTCTCACTCTCATCTCGTCTCATCTATCTCTACCTCACGACGTTGGTACGAGCTTCTGGAGCACACAACGGCTGTATCGCAGGATGTACATCACGCCGACTATCTGAAGTTCTTCAACTTACCACGACTCGTATTCTCCTCTGCTTACGTCATTTTAAGGTACGATACCATTACTTTCTTTTTCATCATATTTTACTGTATTTTAGTAATGTATTATTAATACAGTAGCTGATATTGATTGCTCTTCGGGCAAGAGAACAACTGAGAAAGTTCCTGTTTGCAACTTCCATGAGGTACTTTCATTTGATTTGCTGGGTTTTCGTTTCTTCTGGATTTGGCTCTGTTGTATTGCTAAAAATGAAAGCTTTGGGACTTTATTTATATTTGGGGGAGATTGAAAATTTGAAACTGTTTGCTCGGATAGTTATTTCAGAGTGTTTACTACATAATTTGATGTTGGGTATTGGGTTATTAGGTTGGTAACTCTGTTTCTTTCATTGTTAGTTTGGTTGTGATTTAGTTGAGAAGATTATATTTCAAACAATTTGGTCCCGAGTTCTTATGGTGGGAGTTTTGTCTTTTCTTGACTGAATTTGCTTCAGGCATATCTGATATTACTATAGCCATATATGTTTCAAGCATTCCTTTTCAAGGTTCTGTTAGGTCTCTCTCTCAGTCCCTTTTCAACGGTATTTCTTTTAGGAGAATAAAAGATTGATTGAATTTCTTAACTTGACATTGCTTTTGGTAGAATATCATTTTCTTCCTTGTGGCTGCTGTATTTGATAATACAGATTGTTGGCTGATGTGAATTTTACTGTATTTAGTAATGTATTTGAGCTTGTTATGGGAAAAGGAAAGGCAAGCAAATAAATGATAGTTCGAATCAAAAAGCAGTAAAAATTAATAAGGATCATATTTGAGAAATAGGGGAAGGCATAAAATTGAAACTACTCATTCATAGATTTGCATAATTACAACAGTTACTACTCTTGAGCCAAACCACTTTGTCTAAATATATAAACTTTCATCTCAGATTGATTTCTCTTAATCAGCTCAGAGATGCATACATCTCTTGGCTGAAGAGAGTTCCCTTTTGCAAATGCAGCCCACCCAACAGAAAATTTATAATCTGATTTATAAGCCAATAACTTCACATACCAATATTTCTCACCAACCCAAAGCATCTCAGTTTGTGTCTTTTCCTCAAAATAATGCACTCCAAAAGTACATGGAATATGCTGCACAAAAAAGCATTGATATTTAACTTTCATTTCAAGTACTCAAAAACAATTTTGATACAAATTAGTATGCATTTATCAATGAAATATATAACAGTAGAAGCAACGTTTGGACAAACCAGTACACATCCAAGCACGTGATTTGATCGCAAAATCACTTGGAAGTAAGGATTTTTCGAGAAGAATTGGCTGGCTGCTTCAGAAGCTCTGCTAAGTCCAGAAGATGAAGGCCTCTTACAAGTACCTTGATTACCAGTATTTGCTTCAGATGTCAGCTTCATAAAGCTGTCTGCATTTAATTTATAAACAAAATGTAAGCTGACTTTGCTTAAGAATGTTGAACATTATTCTTGAATCATTGTCTCATAGCATACCTGAAGGTTCAACTTTAATTTTCTCTTGTTCTATCTTTGCAATCAGGTTCTGTGGAATCATGTTGGCTTTATCATAATTAAAAGAAGATTCAACTTTCACACAAGGATTTCTCTTTCGCTTGGATGGTGTAGTTGTTCTTCTCTTATTTGCAACTGAAAACAACACTTGTAAGTAAGTCAATACTATAACCATAACTATTGCATTCCATTATATTAGTTAAGAGCATTTCTCACCTTGCTTGTTACATGCATCATCAGCTATCTTAACAATGGAAACTTTAAATGAAATTTCATTGCCATTGTTAGGAAGTTCAAATGTGCAAATATCACCCGCTCGCAGACTATTGTCCAGTGCGAATGCTTTCCAGCCATGGCTTAACAATTCAGCTCTGGGTAACACATTTCTTTGCCTCATCCTTAATTGGACAAACCAAGATCTACCATCCAAAACCCAAAGCCTTACCTCACATTCTTTCTTACTAATGTACTTCTCCACAAACTTGTATGGCAAGCACTGACCAAATGAAAAACAAGAACACAGAAAATATTAAACGAATCTGATCATCAAGGAAGACAGAAAATATATGCTATGGAAATAGATGCCAAGTTTATGAGTAAAAAGAAACTGATAATTTAACATGTATAAACTGGAAAACTTACAAAATTGCAACGGCCAGTTGTATACACTACACGCATAGTGACTGTGAAGGATGGCCTTTTAGTTTGAGGACAACTTGCTCTTTCAAGAGCTTGCTCCTTCATGGTGCTACAAGATTCTACTTTACTTGATCGGCTTTCTTTTGTCATGACATTAAGTTCTATAGCCTCATAAAGAAAAGTTATTTAGGGAATGATATCAGGACAACAATAATATTATTATAGAATAAGTAGAGCTCATGTTTACTTGGTAACATAGGGGAACAACCAAAGCTATATTCTTCATAAAAAGGTCAAGACTTTTAGATTGATTGTTGTTTGTTGAACAGTTCTTTCTCGTTATTGATTTTTGTTTGAAATATAAGTATAGGAAAGTAGTTAATTTGTTAGTTTCCCCTTATTTCCATATCTGATTGATTGTTAGTTTGTTGACTTTTTTTTTTTGAAGTAATATAAAAACTTGCTGATTTCAACTCTAAAAAAAATCTAAATTAATTTTATTTCCATTTTTATCAGTTGTATTATATTGATATAGACAAGGTAGCTCTTAGCTCTTACTGTCTTACATTCTCTTAATTTTGAATGAAGAAAATGCATATATTTTATTCTTACATTTGAGCATAAGGTCACTACACCAGTTCCTAGTTATTTGCCTTAATATATTTTTTTTCTTCTAGAGAGACTATCTACAATTCTACATGGTTACATGGGATACATCAAGGATTGTCTAACTCTAGATATCTATGGCGTATTTCATCACAGGTTAACAAGCCATATCTTCCGTTGGCGTCAGGGGAATATTCAATTCAAACTGGTGTCATGATTGTCGCATCCTTTTCTATTCTGGTATGGGAATTAGCTTTCTGTATTAATGTATTGTGTATTTGCAGCCTATAATATTCTTGTAATGACCCACTAATCTAGACTATTTGGACCATTAACGATTCTATACATAAAACTTACATTTTTGCGGAAATACCATAATTTATTGTAAACTTGTAGAAACAAAGGTTACTTTCATAAAATAAGTAGAATATGGGTACCCATTGTCTTTAAAACAAAAAAATAACTTAAAGTAAAAAGGGTTACATAGAAAATCCGGAAAAATACATTTAAAAAAAACATAAAAACATAAACAAGACTACATCCTCGAATCGAATAACGCTCGGCCCCTTGACTCCATTCACCATCGATACACATCCTCTAAGCGTCACGAATCTTTCCACCTGTAAAGCTTATTTCCTGCACATAAACAGAAAGGAATGAGCCTAATGCCCAGCAAGGAAAATCTAACACATAGTCATACACATAAATTTCATAATAAACGTAAAGACATATCATAACACATAATACACTTATTATAATGGCCATTATTACTTGGGGTCCCATAGACTAAACAAGCTTATGCCCATGAGATTAGTGGGGTCCTACCAGCTAAATAGGCATATGCCCACAATCTTTTTGGGGTCTTGTTAGTCAAATAGGGCATAAGCCCAAGCCTACAACAAACACATGCACAACATATTCATAACATATTCATAACATATCATAACATAACACATAAGATAACATAAACATAAACATATAGGTTCTAGCCTATTTTCCTTACCAAAGTTACCGAGATTATGGACTGAGTTGGGACTGTTGGAACACTCCTAAAACCATAAGAAAGAGTAAGTCTAAAGAAAGGAGATGAAATGAAAGAGATGGAAAGACTAAACCATAGAAAACATACTTACCGACTTATATGCTTAAAAGCTTGGATTCCCTAACCAAAATAAGAATAAGGTTAGGGGACTGAGTAGAAGGTTTTGAGAAAGGAAATAACATAAAATACAGAAAGGAACTAGAGTTTTGGGTTTACCTCAAAGATTGCAAGATCAATCTAACATCCACCGAAATACTATAGCACTCACTTCCCAAAGTGTTTGATAAGCTTATGATGTTTAAGCTTATAGTTTTTCCCCAAACCAAGTGTTTACACTCTCACACTCACTTAACACTAGCAGCCTCTGAACTTAGAGCAAATGGTGAATAATGGCTGGGTACTAGGTCCTATTTATAGAGTTTGGGAATGAAAATATCTTGATTTTACTTGAATAAAAATAATGGCTTTTTAATTGAAAATCATTTGAATAATCGTTCAGCAGAGACTGAAGACTCGTTCAAAAGATGCTGGACTGTTGAAGGAGTTTGAATGGCTGAAGGGAAAAGAATTCAAAAGTATTTGAATTCATGCTGGTGGAGGCGATATATCGCCCCCTATAGGCGATATATCGCTTGGACCTTTGTTCCCGAGGCGACCGTGCATCGATTCGTGTTTTCCGTATCTACGTGCTGCGATATATCGCCCCCTATAGCTGCGATATATCGGCATACGCTGAATATTTAAACACGAGTTTACACATTTTTAGCTAAGTTTGAATGGAGTAAACAGCCTTGACTAAGCCCTCAACGTACTCAAGGCTGCTGACTGACCCTATAACATTCAAACTTTACCCTTATTTAATTTAATCCTCAAAAATACTTAATCCTTAATTACCATTCATAACATGTGCTTAAAATCCTACTGGTTGATATCTAAACCTTATAATATAACAAATACTATCCTTAATATCAGTCATATAATCAAACCTTAGGTTATACTTAATATTCTTAAACTATAGGTTAAACTTAGAAAATCTATAAGTACTACTATGAGTGTCCAAATAATTCCCGGTCTGAACCAAAAATCCACAGTAACAAAGATAATGCTATAAATACTATCATACTATTATCTATCTTAGCTAAGTAAAGTTCTTGGACTCTACAATTCTGACTACCTATCACTTTATTTTTCAGAGTTTTGGCCTTGGATGGATTGTTGGGTCATGGCCATTATTTTGGGCCATATTCATCAGTTTTGCATTGGGAACTGCTTATTCAATCAATGTGAGTTTGTCTAATCTCAGAATTTTTCATATACAATGCCTTATCAGCAGATATTTTGAAATATATACTTAGTTTTCTGTCACCTAATGACAAAAGGTTAAGGTGGAAACTTTACAGAATCAATATATATATGCTTGTGTTGGAATAATTTTTTCGATTGGCATTTGGAATTTGATGTGATTTTATGCATAGATTATATATTTATCGAGTATTCACAATCCAGATTGATGTTTTGATATGGTGATTCACAAATTTGTAGGCCCTTCCAATTTACTTGGATAAAATGTTCAATCAGTATGTGGCTATAATTCTCTCTGTGATTTTTGTAAAGCTGTTGAGGATAATTAATATGCTCTTTAACTTAAGGAATAGCTTTACAAGTTGAAAATACGAATTATTGCTATCATCTACCACAGATATATCTTGGCATTAGTTCTGATTTCCTTATCTTGTCATAATAGGCCGGCAAGGGTGGTGAGCTTACACATGACGAGACAACAATTATAAGTGGGGCACTAGATTTAACTGAGAAGGTAAGGTCTTAACAGAAATATCATTATTCCTTACATTCATTTCCTTCTAATTTGCATGTATGCCAGTGATAGTATTATATCCAACTATTATATGAGGTGGACGTAAATCCTGGTGAATATGAAAGTTTATTTTACTTCTTCTACTTCTCTCTCTCTCTCTGAGTCTTTAGAACTATACCAAAGAGGCTAAAACTTATTTTTTTTAATTGTAATTTCATTTTGAAGTATAGCTATTTGAAACTCTGTGCTCATGCTAAATCTTTCTCTCTCTCGAGCTCGCTTATTCAATATTCTGTTTTAAAGTAGTTTGGATTTTTTTACTTTACTCCCCAGTCATCTTATCTTTTGGTTTAAAGAGCATTCTGAAACTTTTCTTATCATTATAGTTTCATTTTGATGTATAATGATTTCACTCTTTATGCTCATACTGAAATTGTAACTTGAATATGATAGTAAGCTTGCAATAATGTGTCATGATTAGAAAATCAGCATCTTACTTTCTTTCTATTATTAATTTTTTTTAAATCTTAAAAAACAGACAGCTGAGGAGGCTATGACACCCATTGAATCAATGTTTTCCTTAGATGTCAATTCAAAGTTGAATTCATTGTTCTTTCTTTCTGTCAATTGGATTTTACTGGTTTTCACAATTTTTGTTTACATGCTGCTTTTAGCTGATTTTCAAAGATTTAGTCACTCGACCTTAGAAACTATTTTTTTATAAAAGAAGAAAATATAGAAAGTTTTGTTGTTGTTGTAGTGATAGATTGTGTTAAAAGAAGGATATTTTAGCTATGATATCAGTCCTAGGCTCCTAGCCTATCATCTTAGGAACACTATCCCAATTAGTTGCTGGCTTGTCAATAGTTCTGTCACCTTTTTACACAAAGTTTCACTGAGGATAGTTTGTACATTTTATTTTTATTTTCGCATACAGTGCTCTGGCATATCATAATGGTGTGACCCATGTTTTATTGAAACATGTCTTATGCTGCAATTGAAATGTTAGGAATGTTTGAATCACATGACAGCTCAATGTGTTTTCTCGTCGTACAGTTATTTTCTGTTTTCTTAGCAGAAGTTTGTTGCAGAAAAAAATTATATTTTTCTACTGTATTTCTCATTTTTCTCCTCCTTTTATTCAATAACACAGGGAGGCTATGGGAAAAGTTCTTGCTCGGGGGCATAGTCGAGTTCCTGTCTATTCTGGGAATCCGAGGAACGTTGTTGGACTGCTTCTGGTAGGTGCTAGAATAGTAGAATGTGAATGTTTAGAAGATGTTTGTATACTAGATGCATTTTAAATTTGACTTATCAAAGGAACTAACAGCGGGCAACATACTTTGTACTCTGCTCTTTAACTTGTTCAATTCTGCTTATTGTTAGGTGAAAAGTCTTCTTACTGTACGACCTGAAACAGAGACTCCAGTCAGTGTCGTTTCCAACCGGAGAATACCACGGTTTGCTTAACTCTTCAATTACTAATTTTTTATTTTTCAGAAAATACATTCAGTCAGAGTATCCAGTGTTGATTTGTATGTTGTATACTCAGAGTTCCTGCCGATATGCCACTGTATGATATATTAAACGAGTTTCAGAAGGGCAGCAGTCATATGGCACTTGAAATTCAGCCATACTTGATGGAAGAAAAATGTAAGACTGCAATTCCTTTGTTAATAATGCTGTATTGTTTTTTTTGCCTCCCCTCATTGAAGTGCTCATGCTTTTGATATTTTTTTTCCCTGGAATTTTAATGATTTCTCATCTCCTTTTTTTATTGTTTAAGTCAAGCCAGGCTGCTGTTCAGAAGGAAGCTTTAGGATTGCAAACTAAAGCCAAAACCAAGGAATCTGAATTTGAAAAACCAATAAATTCAGCATCAGCAGGTAATTTGGCTACCAGGAAAATATAGCAACCTTATACTGATCTATAAATATAATCATTTGCCCTTTTATCTAAAAATCTAGTTTAGCCCTAGTTTTCACAAAGATCAGCTAGGTTTTGGCAATTGTTCATTTTTGACACTCCACTGTATTCCCCTCTGTTTTTGAAAATTGTTAATCTCTATTTGGTAACTAGAAACTAGTATTTTTGTTTGGGATTGTCTTGCAGCATTCTTATAGAGTTTAATTGTATAAGTATATTAAGCTTTAGTTTATCTTGACAGGAGGTTTCTACTGGTGTGAAAAAGTTATTGAGAGAATCGTCTGGCCAGTACAGCGACTTCAGTATTCTTTCCTCTTTAAATTCTCAGGTAAATCATGTAACTTACTGTTTGTTTAGTAGGATATATGTTTTTATATATATCTATAATATTTTAGGTGAAAATTTATGATCTTTAAGAAAGTGTTAGATGGCACTAGATGTATTAGATCAATCCATATGTGTTGTTTTAGGTTCAGATCACTTCCAGGACTTGTCAACCAAACCCAAAGGGATATCATAGAATGTAATGTCTGCATTTATTAGCCTTTTGATTCTTCCTTTTTATACACATTACTGTATTGAAGTCATAGGTTGTCTATGATTTTTCATGCATACGTTTGACACTTCTATCAGATAATAGTACATATTCTTTGATTGCTTGATTGATGCTTTTGAAAGTATAATACAGATATATTTAATAAGAGCTAATAATTTCATTAATGCAACATGGATGACTATAGCTGCCACTTTAATAAGTTCTAATCTTCCAGTTTTATCAGATACTATATTGTGCAGTGACATAATATATCAAGTGACCGATTACACACATGCGTAGGCACACACTGACACCTATACTTGGATTGACTGATAAAATCTTATAATTTCATTAGTTCCAACATAGAAACCTAGAATTACAACTTTCATGCATTTTTAATTAATACAAGGCAATTTGGTTCTATTTTTTTTTATAAAAGCCCTAGAATTACCACTTTATGTAATTGCTGGTGTGATTCCATTATTACACTCGAATATTACAGTTGTGTAGATGTGACTGGAGCATATAGTGCTCTAAAGACGAAGCTTAACATAAGCTTGACAGCAATAGGCCTTTTGTGGACTACAACTGGCTTTATTGCAAAGAGGATTACACATGGACCTGTGGAAGAAAGGGAAACAGGTATATGACAAGTGCACAACAAATGGACTCACAACAAAGACAAGTGCACAAAGGATGATGAATTGTTTCATGCATGGTTTACTTTTGTGTATCTTGTAATTTTTTGTTTTTCATTTTTGAAGTAAAAAATGTTCAAGATTATAATACTTTATTATGTTATGCTTTCAAACTTAAGTTAGAACTAAGATCTCATGAAATAGACACATTCAGAGTTTGAATTAGTTATTGTTTAATGTAATACTTATGGTTTATCAATCTATTGAGAATTATATTTTATGATTAATTTTGATTTTTTTTTTATCAAAATACAATAATGAAAATCTTTTAATTAAAAAAAAACTTATAAGTACCATTATCACAATAAGAAACCTTAATATGTTATGATTTAGAAACATATTATAAGCGTAAAAAATCGTATTGGTTTATATAATATAACAAACTAAAAATGTTATCAAAATAATCAAATGTAACAGTTGAAAAGTGTTATGAAAAAAGTACAAGATTAAACTTCAAATTTATAACCAAAAACACTATCTAAATGTTATTATTTCAATATTATAGCATCTAAAAATGTGTTATTGAATAGTTTAAGATAACACTGAACATAACATTCAAAAACTGTTATAGAAAAGACTGGACTTTTAATAACAGGGGCTATGTTAGCATTTTCAGAAGTGCTATCAATAGTTCCAGTTAGCAGTTTTTAAGTGTTATGAATACTGTTTTTTCTTGTAGTGCCCAAAAAAAAATAAGGCTTGTCGGACCCCCGAAGGCAACTAGGCCGTGAGGTAAACTAGTAAGGATAAAGGCCTAGGTACCCGAGGACACCGCTAAGACGTCAGCGCCCATGGAGCCCAGGGCATTCCACCTAGGTGTGATAATACGAATATCACGAGGCCTGGCGGTGGTGTCCTCCCAGCACCTCGCCATCACCATAGGATCAATGACCAAGGAGCCAACAAGCAAAACATCTGTATTAACCTAGAATGCGCATCAACATTGTAGTTAACGATAAAAATATTGAGTTAGACGGGGAAACAGAAGTAGCATACTCTGAGGGCAGTGGTCCATTCTAAGGTCAAACTGACCTATGAGACGACCTGAATGCTCGTAGCGGTAACAACGCTTTTAGGTCCAAATCAGAGAGGAAGGACAAACATGACCTCTGGGACAGTCTCAACGCTTGAAAGTGAGATAACCCAGCACGAAGTGCCAACCAAGGCAGCAACCCTCCGTGCAGAGTTAGAGAGCTTAAAGAGGAACATGCTTAGAATGGTTGACGACAATGCCATGACTTTGATTCGAAGAATAAGAATGGGGAGCCATGCGCTCCTCACATTTTTGAAGTCCTGTTACCAGGAGGCTTTAAGATTCCTGCCATCACGTGATATGATGGCAACACGGATCCCACCAACCACCTTTCAAAGTTCAATAGGTTGATGTCAGTGCATCACATCTCCAAAGATGCCATGTGTCATGTGTTCTCATTAGCCTTGACAGAACCAGAAGATGAATGGTTCAATAACTACAAGTCAGGATCCATTCATTCATGGAACTAGCTTTCATCTTCATTTTGAAGACAATTCATAGATGCTGGGAAGGTGAGCTTTGAGGTGAATGCTTTGGCCAAAGAGAGTATCTCAAATCTTACATCAAGCGCTACACAGAGGAAGTTGCAAGGACAAAGAGGGTCGACGATGCCTAGTAGTTGATGACCGTGCAAGCCGGCATCCGCGTAGGGTTCCTACTATTAGATGACCTCTAGCAGAAAGGATGTCTTTGGCTCAATGCCTTCATTCATCGAGCACAAGAGTGTATTAACTGGGAAGATGACCATATTAGAGCATTTAATGGGACCATCACCTTTCCTGCTCTAACGACGCCATGCCCTGTGGCTTCAGGGACCTAGTATCTACCCTACACTCTTGTAACTTTGACTGTGGCGGGAGACCAGTTTAGTGTAATTTTCCCGCCAGCTGGCTTTACTGTCGTGCCGTCCGCTTGTTTCAGTGTCGTTCTGATGGGATATGGAGCACTGCCCACTGGATAAAGTGCTTATCAGCCTGCATTCATCGTTGGAGTTGCTACTCCATCCAAGTTGGTTGTACCTAGTCGGACCCCCAATAGTAGTAGACGCTTGAGATAGCATCTTTATGACCATGGAACAACACATCCATTACTATAAGCCAAAACCCATTCAAAGAGAAAGGGAAAGGTGAGATCCCAACAAATTTTGTCATTTTCATAGCGATGTGGGGCACCACACCAATGAGTGTCATCGTCTCAAGGATGAGATCAAAAACCTCATGAAATTTGGACACCTCCACTAGTATGCTCGGGATGGAGCACCCACATAGCCCGCTGCTCCCTAGGCTCCAAGTAAATTTCTCGTAGCTCTACAACAACAAATAGTCCACATACCTCCCACAGTGAATGGGAAAGTGGGGACCATCTCCGATGGACGCCACTTGGGCGGCAAATCCGAGGCTTGCATAATAGGTATGTACGGGCCTTAAACAATGAAGATGAGGTGTTGGCATTAGCTCAATTGCCAGCCCAGATGCCAAGGATGACCGACCAAGGCATCACATTCTCCAAGGAAGATGCTCGGAGGGTGCACTTCCCACACAAGATCCTTTGGTGATCGAGAGACAGGTTTCAAATAAGATGGTGGCTAAGATCCTAGTTGATAATAGGAGTTCAGTGAACATTCTATTCACATCAGGCTATGAGAAGATCGGGTTGACCATAATTCACCTGTCCCCGTTCACGTCTACACTATATGGGTTCAAGTGGGAAGGTCTCATACCGATGGGCCAGATCAAGTTAGCCGTGACACTTGGAGAAGTGCCTCGCCAGGCCTTTAAGTACTGGACCTTTGTGGTGATGGATTGTCGCTCGATGTATAACGCCATTTTGGGGGCATCCGACCTTAGTGGATTTCAGGGCAGTCACCTCCATTCGACACTTGTGTATGAAGCTCCCCATGGAGTTGGGGATTGGCACTGTCTGATGAGACCAAAAAGGGGTGAGGAAATGCTACAATGTGTTCCTCAAGCAGCTAGCAATGGTAGTTAAGGCATTGGCCCCTGAACAACATCTTTCCGAGGAGGTGGAGGTGGAGGTTGTTCGGGTTGATGAAACCAATGAGTCGGACCTTCGATTTCAAGAAGAGAGGGCTATAAAGCCCATGGAGGAGGTCGAGGAGCTGCCTAGGGCATTGTCGAGTTACCGCACCACTTCTAGGACCTCCACTGGCCATTCGCCATTCTTTATGGCCTATGTCTATGAGGCCATGCTCTCGGTTGAGGCAGTAATCTCCACGCACCAACGGGATATGTATGATCCTACCACAAATGAAACTTTACTCGAAGAATCCCTGAACCTCAAGGAGGAGCTCTGTTAAGGTTCTCAACTTCATAAAGCGTCCTACTAGGAGAAAGTAAGATATTTCAACTCTAAAGTGAAGGATAGAAAGTTTGGGGTCAGAGATCTGGTGTTGTGAAGAGTTTTCTTAGCCACCAGAGACCCCGGTGTGGGAGTGTTGTGTCCTAAATGGGAGGGCCATACCAAGTTGAAAGCATTCTATGTCCGGGGACATACAAATTAGCCCAACTAAATGGGGAATTAATACCCCACGGCTGGAATGTCGAGCATCTTCGCTGGTATTACCAGGGATATGAGTAGTAAATTTATTAATTTTTGTAATCTCCTTGTAGCCTCTGAGCATAGTTAACTGAAATCGTGTAGACAAAACATGGTAAATTATTTTAAGAGATTCTGTATGTACTACTTGTATAAAACCTGCTCACTGGCCTGGACAAGTGAACGCAGACTTCTCTCTGATCACTTGGGGGGCATGGAGTTAGGGCAGCCTCGTAAAGTACCACGCCTTGAGGAGGCTGACCTAGGAAACTAAGCTTGTCAAAATTCGGGTAATCCTAGTGTCAATACTCCTAGAACAGAAAAACCTAGGAAACTAACTCTTGAGTCTGCTATTAGGATTAATGCCCTAAAAGCATGTAAAGACATTTTATTTGTTTTTAAATAAAAGTACAATTTTATAATATTTGGATGATATAATTATTATTTGAATTAATTATATAATAATATCAAGAAAATTCCCTATAGATTCATGAAAATATGATCTTGTATTAGTACGAGAGAATTAAGATCATATATAATGAATAAAATTGTCAGTAACATATTAAAGTAAGGAATCTTTAATGAATGGGTACTAGTACTGTTTGCTAAGCATACGAGATGCAAGTAATCTAGATTCAGATTATTGATGTGGATAGACATCTTAGTAAAGGTGCTGTATATAATAGAGATTATATATGACATGATCGATGAGAATTAATTATCTTTATAAACTTTTCGTTTGAAGTAAAGATTTAATTCTTATCATAATAGATGATCATTTGTAGACCAGTCTAAATCCTGAGTATTCAAGAGCTTTTGTTTATGTTTATTGGAACTTTTGATTCACTTGTTAAGGTCTCTTGGGATAATGAAGCTAATGACTATTGTTTTGGAGATTCAATATCATGGATGGCTCGGAACATGAATTACAACATTGGAATCCATGCTTTCCTAACAGATCGAATATTGGTTCCGTTCAGGGTTGATTCTGGACCTTAATAGTTATTGAAATAAAATCTATAATTAGATTATAGATTAATTATTCGCTGGTTAATTAATGGAACTTAAGGTTCAAAAGGTAATTAGATGGGTAAAACAGTAATTTTCATCAGCTCTAATTAAGGAACCAATAATGGAGGACAAAACTACATATATTGATTATATCAATGGACTACTAGAGAAAACTCTGTAAATATAATTCTATAAATACTTAGAGTTCAATTCCATATTTATAGTGTAGTAATCATGGAATTAATAAATAAGATTATTAGATTAAAGAGTTTATTTAATAATCTGTTTTATTGGAGCTTCGTATTATAGGTCCATGATCCCCAGATCACCTCTATCCTACACTATCAAGGGTAAGGATGTCAAAAGAAAGATTTGTAAAGATAAATGACTAAATTGCAAAGGAATTAATTTTCCAGGGCAAGGAAATAATTATGGGTAATTTATTAATTGTTAATTAATTAATTATTTAACTATATAGTTTTATTTTAAAAATCTATTGGTTAAAGTTAGTATTAATCTTGTTTGGAGTAATATAAGGAGAGGGAATAATAAATATGTTATTTATAATATGATATTTACTCTTAAATTTAAAACTGATATTTTAAGATAATGTTAATTTTGAATTAACTGATATTAATGTTGGGATAAATATCTTGTCTTAAAAGTTGATTAAATAAACAAATGAGAAAATCAGAGAAACTCAAATTGGGCTGGGCGACACACATTGTACAGTACAGTCTGTGGCGCCTAGCATCAACAAATTTTATCGCTGAGATTTGAATTTTTAATTTCAAATAATTTTGTTTAATTAGTTTTTGAATTATTATTTTGAAATATGATTTAAATAATTAAATGAAAATAACCTGATGAGTTTTAATTTGATTTATATTTTAATTAAATAAATATTATTTAATTAGATTAAATATCTTTATAAGTTTGATAGTACGTGACTTTCAGAATAAGGCTTGATTATTTTTTTGAATAGTAAAAATATAGACTCTCTCTCTAAAGCGATAGTTTTCTCTTAACCTAAAAACTATTCTAAACCTTTTCTCTGTCAAAACTCTCTAGATCTCATGTGTTGAGTACATCTAGGGAGTCACATAAATCAACATTTTGAATCCTACGTGCCCACACACGTCCTTGTGTGTTTGAGGATAGGTCTAGAAGATCAAGGTCTGAGATCTCAGAACACTGGATAGGAAGATCTGTGATTTATACAAAAAGACTCAAGGACACTTGATAGGCTACAAGATGTAATCCCTTATCTATTTTTATGTGATTTAATATTTAAATATGTTTACCGAGTTTTTCGGAAACAAATACAAACAAAATTATAAAAAGATAAGAACTGTAGAAGTGCAGAAATATAAATAGACAAACAGGTTTTTTACGTGGTTCAGGCGTTAACGAGCCCTAGTCCACGAGTCGATGTTATTATACCTGTAGAGAATTACAGTAAAATGGCTGGTGTACAAGAACCTCACAAACTCACAATGTTTCTCTCGGGTTCTCTTAAAGAAGATGAAGCTAGAGAGATTTTGGCAGAGTTCTTGCTCTGTAATTTCTTGGCTCCTCCCCCTATCGTAAAATGAGGAGGTCTTTTATAGCTAGGGTTTTTGGATTAAGGTTTTACTCTGCCCCTATGAGTCTTAATTACACCAGCCGTAAATAGGGGATACAATTACCGTAGTAGCATGGCTACAAGGCTCTACGTAGGTATAATTACATGAAAATATGGGGAATGTCAAAAGGCAGCAGTCATTTCCAGGCTGTCAGCGGAACAGTAGGCGAAAAGGCACTTTTAGGCGTGCTAGGATGTGTGCGGCCTCGACCTGTCAGGCGTGTCAGGCGGGATCCTGCGTCAGGTGAGTATCATTCCAACTATGCCTCCTCCATGACTCGACCGCTTGGCCTTCTTCTGTGCGAGGCACGGAACTGTACCCGCGAAGGTAACCTAAAGAGCTTCTCCTGGAAGGACCTTCCCCGAAGGATATCCTTTCGAGAGTCCGGGAGAATTGACGAACTTCCGGGTCGCGGTTGCTTGAAAGAGTGTGCTAGACACTAAATGGGAGAGGCGAAGCCTTTCTGTCCATCCGCGAGCCCTGGTCACCCTTCGTGAAAGACTTTGATAATTCTTCTTCCCCGAGGCTATCCATCTAAACGCTATCCGGAAATCTGGATAACATTTACCCCCCGAGGTCACGGAGCTTGAGAGGTCCGGGAGCTTGTACAGTCCTCCGGGTATTCTGGTCTCTAGATTAGGCGAGGGGTCACCTCCTGTGTTCCTGGAAGGGTTCCTTTTTCCCGTCTGAGTGTTAGTACGGAAAAAAAAAAAAGGAAATTTCTTCTGTTTGAACTCAAGTACTCAAGTGTGGCAAGGGCCACGCGTCATGCAGGGAATGGCTCTGTGACCAAGACGTGTGCGTGAGGCGACTGGATGAGTATGCGTGCGTCAGGCGTCTGAGTAGTGATTTGACGGTATTTAATGGTACACCGGGCCCGAGATGGTACAATGATGGGAAATAAATACTTTATTCCCATCCGAGGAGTCATAAATGGGACCGGCACTTCATCCCCAGCGTCGGATCTGATGCATGCGGTATGGGAAGATCGGGACCGTCCATTTGTGGAATTCGAAATGACTTCGTTCCTGCTATAAAAACGAGGGAACGGACCCTTCTTCCTCTTTACGCTTTCAAATTCTCGAGCTTTCAGATTCTCAGATTCCCAAATCTTCGAACTCTCAAGCTTCCAAGCTTCCTTTCCTTCGAATTCGCCACTTCTTTTGGTAAGGAATCCAGAAACTTTTCTTTCGATTTGGCAGTAGGTTTGTTCGCCGAAGTTCTAGGTTTGAATCGTTACTTGTCTATGCAGCCTTTACTTCACATGTTCGTGCGGTGCAGTGACCCGGTTACTCCCTCAATCTTCAACTACCCGAATACCAGTAAGTATTTTTACTTTGCTTTTTCCTTCTAAACCTCAGATTGTTGGTAGTTGTTAGGGTTGAGTTTTCTGTCGGTGTCATCTTTATGCATGTGTGAATAGGGCTTTGATAGGCATGTGACTGATGTGAGTCAATAAGTCATTTCTTTGCATGCTTTGACGATTTGCTTTTGGAAAGTTGTTTCTCGTTTGCTTGTGCTGTTCTGGTTTGTTATTTTAGGGCATAAGCGTGAACGCCTTTAGGGTGTCTTCCCCTAGGAAAACACTTCTCTCGGCGGGCTTAGGCTCGAAGTTTGAATCTGGTTCCTTGCTGTCCTCCAGGTGGCATGGTGCCAACCCCTCGGCAAGCTCGGTGGGAGCCTCTCCAGGCAGTTTTCGGGGAGGGTCTCCCCGACGCCTTAATACCGTTAGGGTATGACAAGGGTGCTGACTGCTTGGAGTGTTTTCTTCTTTGTTTCTTTTGCTCAGTGACGAACACCTCAAAGGAACAAATCATCGCTGCGGTAGAGGCTGAATCTGCCCAGGAGCAAGGTTCCCCTATTGCCGGCGCAAAGGGGAAAGCAAAAACTAAGGTGGTCGCGGCTAGCCCACCGACTATCAACAGTTCCATCTGGGAGATGGACCAGAAGCCGAACCTGTTCAGGAACTACGGCATGCTGGAGCTGTATTCCTCAGAGGCAAGCCTGAAGAATATCCCAGGCCTGATGTGGCACCGTCTGTCGGTGCTGGGTGAGTCTGCCAGCCAGAGTCACGAGGGTTTTGGTTCCTGGAGCTGGGCACACATCGTGTGTGGGGCACACTTGCCCCTAAGAAGTTATTTTGCCAACTTCTGCGTGAAGGCGGGGATTGCCCCCTTCCAGTTGATTCCCCCCAGCTACAAGCTTCTAGCGGGGTGGTATATCTTTTGCAAGTCCCGGGACCTAGAGGCCCCTACCCCGGAGGAGGTGCTATACTTCTATGGGCTGAAGTCTCAGCCCATGAGAGGTCATGCAGACAAGGTGGGGTTTTATAGGCTGTAGAGGTATCCGGACGTGATGTGTCCCACATGTCATACCGCGAGGGTTCCAGATCTCCGGGAGTACTGGTTCCTGACGACTGGCTTCCCATTGAAGAGGGTGCCAGCTCTGTCTTTGGACTTCAAAGTCCCTGGTAAGTGCTCCTTCCTTTCTTTTCTAACTTTGTTTCTTCACGTTTGGTTTGCCTTCGGGGAGGATCTCTAACACTCGTGTTTGGATTTTGCAGAAGCCGTCCCACGGACACCTCGCTGTGCGGAGATGATAAGGAGGTCAAACTTCTATGAGGGGCTCTCGGAGGAAGAGCTGAAGGTGGAAGGACTTGTGACCACCGAATCTTTGAGGGAGTATGGGCTACTCGCCTCTTTCTAAAATATTGAGCCAGTGAGTGGCAGGGGGAAAAGTCAGGTGTCAGTGGACGTCCGGGAGCAGATTGCCCTGAAGCTGTCCAAGGTGATCTGCCAGGCGGCCCAGGACAAGAATAATTTATCCCTCAGTTGGGCGGAGAGGTTCCCCGACCCCCAGTCGGAGGAAGAAGAAATCGAGGCTCGCCACGCCGCAGCTTACCCCAATGAAGGGACTCCGGGAGCTGGTACCTCCGGGAAAGGTAAGACTAGCTTTCGATTGATCCACACCCCCAGCCTGTCTGAGGTTTTCCGGACTTCTCAGATGGGGTTCGATCCCCGTTTCCTTAGGCTAGACCCGCGTAGGATACCCTTTGACAGATATTGCGATAGGGTAGATGAGTTCCTCGGGTGTTTGAGTGACGGTAGTCTGCCAGAAGGTGTCACCATGGTTGACCATTCTTCCCTCAGCATGTCATTCCCGGACTTCGAGGAGTACGGGAGCTTCCTGGAGCAGGAAGCGGTGTCTTGTTTTGCTCAGAGAAGGCCATCCACGTTTCTCGTGCATGGTCGTCCCTTTCAAACTTTTCTCTTGTTTGTTTCTTGTTTCCTGCTGGTGGACTTGTTTGTGCTTTTATGTTGTTGCTTGTTTTGTTTTCTGCTTATCTTTTTTCACATCGCTTGCTGGTTGGTTAACCTTGCTTCGTACATTTCTTGCAGAACATCCCGAAGCAAAGATGTTGGGGAGAGCTACCTCACTTATCAAGAAGGCCGCCACTAGCCAAGACCCGTCCAAGGGGAAAGGACGAAAGGCCAGAGCTGGTAGGGGAGGTAAAGCTGCCACACCCAAGAAGACAAGTGGCGAGGCGCAAGTGTCTCCGGTGGTGGAGAGGCCTCCTGTCAAGGGGCCTTCTGAGGCCATGGGGGTCTCGAGTAGTAGTAGCGAGGGGGAAGGTCTTGTGTTCCCCACGAAGATGATCGGGGTGAGCAAGCGCCCCGGAGTAGAGGCTGAGGGCGACAAGAAGAAACGCCTTAGACATTCTTCTCCCGGAGGTGATGGAGACCTCCGGGCTGCGCGCAGTCCCCGCCAGACTACCCCCACCCAGCGGCAACCACAACCCCAACAGCAAAAGCAACAACAACAACAACAACAACAACAACAAAGACAACCAACACCGCCACAGCAGCAGCAAAAACAACAGCAACATCAGCAGCAACAACAAACCGGGGCGGTAGTGTCTTCGCTACCGTCCCTAATACCCCGTCTACCTCCTCCTCCAGTCCAAAGGGAGTCCACCCTTTCGGGGTCTCCTTCTTCTCCTTCTCTTCCGCTTTCTCAACAAACAAGCCTTCCTTAGCCTGGCCTGAAGTTCCACTTCCCTCAGAAACCAACCCGTTTCCCCGCTGCCCTCCTGGAGGGTGTAAGACGGGCTGATAATTTTTTGAGGAGGCGGTTGGAGGCCGAGAAGTCTGTTATTCAGGGAAGGGCAGACATCCTGTCTGCCGTGAAGAGAGCTGAGCTGGCAGAAGGGGTGAGATCCCTTCACCCGGCTGGAGCGGTTTTGGATGGCCCAGCCTTGGAGAAGAGGCTGGTGCCTAGGCTCGGACGTGCATTGGCGCCGTTCGGAGCGGAGATGATGGAGGACATGGCCCTGATCTTGTGCGAGCTCAATTCTGAGAAATGGGCCATCAGTAGCAGTAAGGACCCGCTGTTGCTGACACATGCCGTAAAGCAGCAACTTTCTGGGGTAAGCTGTCAGTTGTGTTCTGGGATCATTTGTCTTAGTACATTTGGTTCTGCTTAACTCATTCTGTTGTCTTTCCTTGCAGGCCTCTCTCATTGCGGAACGCTCGTTCCGGGAAGTGGGTGCAGTTCTGGTTCAGCTGGAGGAGAGCCAGGTGGCTTGCCAGGCCTTGGAGGCGGAGAAGCAGAAACTGACCTAATAGGTCAAGAGCATAAAGGGGGAGGCTGTGGAGAAGATTAACCAGGCCCGGCGCAAGGCTGAAGAAGAGGCGGACAGGAAATATCTTGCCAAATATCAAGAGTACCGGGCCAGCGCGGAGAATGAGTTCAAGCAGCGGTCGGATGACTTGAAGGCCAAAAACTCCAAGCTCCAGGAAGAGTTATTCCAGGCTAGGGAGGAGAAGGATACCCTGGATGCCCGCTTGCAATCAAAAAATAATCTCCTCCTTAAGCAGAACGAGGAATATGCCACTCTTCATAATAGGCTGCACGAGGAGGAGCAAGATCATAAGAGGAGAAAGGATCTCGCGTCTATGCAGGAGTTGGGGCTCGCTGAGAAGGATAAACAGATTGCAGCCTTGCAATTCACTGTCAGGGGGCATGTGACCGAGAAGCAATCCTTGCTGGATCAAAATAAGGTGCAGCGCAAGGAGATTGATTCCCTTAAGGGAGAGCGGGATGCACCCAAGGCCGAGCTGGAAAAACAAGGGCTCAATTGGCTGTTGCGGAGGCAAAGCTGGCGACCTTTGAGGTGGAGCGCTTGAAGGAGAAGGAAGATGTCGAGGTGGTGCTGAATAGAACGATTAATCTATCCCACGTGGTCCTCATGCACCAACTTTGGAAAATAAACCCGGAGGTAGTAGGCTACCTGGGAGAGGACGCCGCCGCCATGAGGGAAAAGATACAGGTGTGGGATCAAAGCCCAGAGGTGTACGTCCAGACTTATAACATCGACGAGCCTGCTGGAGCCCCTGAGGCAGAAGATCCCGAAGAGGCGGGGACCTCTGATCCTGCCAGTGATGAAGTTCCACCTTCCAACGAGCCGACTCCGCCAGCCCCAGTTGAAACCGCTGTCTCCGAGGCCCCGGTCGTGGAAGCCGCTGCCACCCCCAGTGCTTGAAGGGGTCTTATCCTTTGTGTATATATAATTTTTTTTTTCCTTTGGGGCGAAGCTCCCTGTACTCTTTTTTAATTGTGGGCACATTACAGATGCCCGGTCCGCAGGGCCTTCATTGTAATAATTGTAGAATTCTTCTTTCCTTTTCTGCTGAGTTCCTTGTTTAATTTTGTGCTTAGGGTAGAGACTTTTATACGGTAGAAACTGCTGTAGGGGCGCATGAGGTTTTGGTTCCAACGGCCAGAACCTATGCATTTCTAACTCGAAGCTCCAACGGCTTATGTCTTTTCCCACGTAGTTTCTGGGTTACGAAGGGTTCTTGGTTCCAACGGCCAGACTCCCTCTTTCATCGTACTCAGCTTTCCTAAGGTAAATAGCCAATCCCAGGACTTGTAGTTATACCGTTCGCTGGGATGGCTAAGGTGACCCGTTCCATCTCCCCATCGCGATCTTTACAAAGCTTATGAGGCAAACACTTAATACGATTCCGCGGGATGGTGCCGGAACGGGAGTTCTTTTGGTGAGCGTCGCTAGACTTAGGGCTAGATCCTTGCGAAGCAAAACTAACTGTCGTTGCGGACCTCACGGTGGCCGACTTCAGGGACTTGGCATGAAGCCTTGCGAGGCAAGGTTCATTGCGGTCGAGGAAATCGTCACGCCTACCATGTGCGATCCTGGAGCAGGGGCTTTGCGAAGCAAGGCTTGCTGTAATTGGGGGATCGATTATATCTGCTCCCAGAGCTAAAGCTTGCGAAGCGAAGCTTGCGAGGAGCTCGCCATGCATTATTTTGTGAGACCCGGAGCTGAAGCCTGCGAAGCAAAGCTTACAGCGGTCGCGGATCTTGCCATCTTTCGCCTTGCAAGACCCGGAGCTGGAGCTTGCGAAGCAAAGCTTTCAGCGGTCGCGGATCTTGCCATGCATTACTTTATGAGACCTGGAGCTGAAGCTTGCGAAGCAAAGCTTTACAGCAGTCGCGGGGTATTCTGCAAAGGACTTGTCAGGAAGTTGGGGGTGTTTCGGCGTAGCTCTCTGAATGTGCCTCAACCCCCAGTCCTGTTCATCGCTGGGCTACACAGGAGATAATTTTCATAATGCATAATGGCAGACATTTTCATGGCAATTTTCACATAACCACATAATGCACACATGACACGTAATGCAAATATGTTCATGGCAACAAATCAACCTAAACTTAACAATTTAGAAATTTCAAACACAATGCTAACACATAAGTGGTGTTCTCTGTATGTTTTGTTCAAGGGGCGTATGGCTATGCCTTAGCCATGTATACCCCCCCAAGTGAGCGTGGGGTCCGGACGTCTCCGGACCGCGTGGTCACTTGTTAAAACGCAGCTTGGAATAAAGGGATAAAAAATGCAGTAAAAGCGGAGTGAATTTCTCCGTGTTTTATTAAATTAGCCTGTTAGGCATGTGTTTTACAGCTGGGAGGATTATCTCCATATTTTACATTTTTGCTACGTCCACCAAGGACTTTCGACTGGATAGTCCGGGGCCTACTGATAGTAACGGCGAAGGTGCTCCGCGTTCCAGGCGCGCGGGACTTTAGATCCGTCGAGTCTCTTTAAGTGATACGTCCCATGGCCCACTTTTTCTTGGACTTCATAGGGGCCTTCCCAGTTGGGTCCGAGGACTCCCACTCCCGGATCCTGCGTAGCAGGAAATACTCTTCGTAGGACAAGGTCCCCAACTTCGAATGTACGGTTCTTGACTCTTGTGTTGAAGTGTCGGGCTTTCTTGCCTTGGTACATTTTGAGTTGGACCTGTGACTGCTCCCGGAGCTCTTCGATCATGTCCAGGGACTCCTGGAGAAGGGCGTGGTTCCAGGTAGGGTCGTAGGTGTCCTGCCTGTGAGAGGGGATTATAGTTTCTACTGGGATGACAGCCTCGTAACCGAAGGTCATGGAATAAGGTGTGTGCCCCGTCGAAGTTCTTTCTGTTGTGCGATAGGCCCAAAGTACTCGCGGAAGCACTTCCGGCCAGTGAGCCTTGCATGCTTGGAGTTTTTTCTTCAACGTGGTCTTTAAGATTTTGTTTACTGCTTCCACTTGCCCATTAGCTTGAGGTTTGGCGATTGCGGAAAAGCTTTTGATGATTCCATGCGAAGCACAGAAGTCCGTGAAATGCTCACTATCAAATTGCTTCCCGTTGTCGGACACAATTTTTCGTGGAAGCCCGAAATGACACACTATATTCTTGATGACAAAGTCCAGTGCTTTCTTAGACGTGACCGTGTTCATAGGTTCAGCTTCAGCCCATTTGGTGAAGTAGTCTACCGCAACTATGGCATACTTCACTCCACCCCTTCCAGTTGGAAGGGAACCTACTAGGTCAATGCCCCAAACGGCGAACGGCCAGGGGCTGGTCATTAAGGTAATTTCTGTAGGCGGCGCTCGCAGAACCTTGGCGTACCTCTGGCACTGCTCACATTTTCTGACATAATCCACACAATCCTTCTTCATGGTGGGCCAGAAGTATCCTTGACGAAGGATCTTTTTGGAGAGGCTCAGCCCGGAGGTATGGTCGCCACAGAAGCCTCCGTGAATCTCATGGATGATGGTGCTGATTTCGGTTCCGGCAACACACCTAAGGAAGGGTATGGACAACCCCCTGCGGTAAAGCTTTCCATCCATAACCACGTATCGGGGAGCTTGATATTGGAGCTTTCTTGCGTCAGCTTTATCAGTGGGGAGCTCTCCGGTGGTGAGAAATCTGAGGATGGGTCCTATCCAGAAATGGGAATGGTTGATGATGGCATTTACCCTCTCTGTCTCAGTACTAGGTGCTTCTAAGTGCCCGATGGGCACTAGGCCATATTGTTCAATCTCCGGGTCTATTGCAAGCTTGGCCAGTGTGTCCGCGAGTGAATTCTGGGCCCGGGGGACCTGGCGGATTTGGTAGCCTTTGAAATGCTGCAGGAGGCTGCAGGAGAGAGACACGTAGGCAGCCATTTTTTCGCCTTTCGTCTGGTATTCTCCAGATATTTGGTTTAACACAAGTAGGGAGTCGCTGTATACTTCGATTTTTTGGGCTCCGACTTCTCTGGCCAGTTGTAATCCAGCTAGCATGGCTTCGTGTTCTGCCTCATTTTTGGATGCTGGGAATGTGAAACGGATGGCGCTCTGGAGCTGATGTCCTTGGGGAGAAATTAGGATAACCCCTGCTCCAGCTCCTTTTTCATTTGAGGCTCCGTCTACATAGACCTTCCATGTGGGAAGTTCCGGGACAGGATATTTCGGGAGGTCATTCATTCCTGAGCATTCCACAATAAAGTCCACGAGAGCTTGGCCTTTTATGGAAACACGTGGCTGGTAGTGGATGTCAAACTGGCTCAGTTCCATGGCCCATTTAAGTAATCTGCCAGAAGACTCGGGCTTCTGCAAGACTTGCCGGAGAGGGTGGTTGGTGAGTACTCTGATGGTGTGCGCCTGGAAATAGGGCCTTAGCTTCCGCGAAGCGATTAGCAAGCAGAGGGAGAGTTTCTCGATCATTGTATATCTAGACTCGGCGTCCAGTAACCTCTTGCTCACGTAATACACAGGGAGCTGGAGACGGCCGTCTTCCCGGACGAGAGCGGCACTTACGGCATGCTTTGTCACAGCTAAGTATAAGAACAACGCCTCTCCTTCGATAGGTTTGGACAGAATGGGAGCTCGAGTTAGATGTTCCTTGAGGTGTTGGAAGGCTGCTTCGCATTCGGGGGTCCACTCGAACCTCTTGTTTCCTCGCAACACATTGAAGAAAGGGACACATTTGTCAGTGGCCTTAGATACGAAGCGGCTGAGAGCAGCTATCCTTCTGGTAACGCTTTGGACATCCTTATGCTTTCGGGGAGAAGACATATCTATGAACGCCTTAATTTTCTCAGGGTTGGCGTCCACTCCGCGGGAGCTGACAATGAAACCGAGGAACTTCCCAGACGAGACCCCAAAAGTACATTTCTTCGGATTCAGTTTCATTCCGTACTTTCTGATCACGGCGAAAGCTTCCTCAAGGTCGTCACTGTGGTCCCCGGAGGTCTTGGATTTCACCAACATGTCGTCTACATACACCTCCATGTTCCTCCCCAGCTGATCCTTGAACATCTTGTTTACTAGACGCTGGTATGTCGTCCCAGCATTCTTCAAACCGAAAGGCATGACCACGTAACAGTAGACACCCTTGTCCGTGAGGAAGCTGGTGTGTTCCTGGTCCGCGACATGCATCTTGATCTGGTTGTATCCGGAGTATGCATCCATGAAGGATAAGAGTTCATACCCGGAAGTAGCGTCTACCATCTGATCGATTCACGGAAGAGGGAAACAGTCTTTTGGGCAGGCTTTGTTCAGGTCCGTGAAGTCAATACACATTCTCCAGGACCCATTGGGTTTCGGGACCAGAACCGGGTTGGCCAACCACACGGGATAGAATGACTCCTAGAGAAAGCCTATGGACATCAGCTTGTCCACTTCAGCTTTGACTGCTTCGGCCCTCACTGGGTCTAACAGCCTCCTCTTTTGGCGAACTGGAGTTGCAGATGGGTCTATGTTGAGTGCGTGGCACGCAACATTAGGATTAATCCCTGTCATATCAGCGTGGCACCATGCCAGGATATCTTGATTATTCTTCACAGTGGCCACGATCTTTTCTCGAATGGCCGATGGAAGGTTTTTCCCCACCTGAATGACTTTGGTGGGATCTCCCGAGTTGAGGATCACCTCTTCGACTTCCTCCATCGGCTCTATCGCCCTCTCGACCCCTACTCTAGGGTCGAGTTCGTCAACGTATGCCCCTTGGGCACCCCCAGTTTCTGGTAAATCCTCCGCCAAAGGTGCGGCAACAATCGCCTCCTGGACCGTGTAGACGGATCGGACGGAGACATTATAACAGCTTCGTGCACTTCGTTGGTCTCCCTGGATGGTGCCGATACGCCCGTTGTCGCATGAAAACTTCAAGCATAAGTGGTGTATCGAGGTTATGGCCCCAACATCGATTAGGACCGGTCGGCCTAGGATGGCATTATACGCCGTGGGGCAGTCGACCACCACGAATGTGCAGTGCTTGAAGGCACAAGCTTCGCGGTCTCCTCTGAGGGTGACTGGAAGTTGAATTTTACCTAAGGGCATGAGTGCATCCCCATTGAACCCCTGAAGCTGGATGGGGCATGGGGTCAGATCTGTCTCGGTTAATCCGATCGCGTGGAAGGCAGCTTTGAAGAGGATATTTACGGAGCTTCCATTATCGACTAGGATCTGTGACACCTTCTTATTGGCGATCTGGGCTTCCACGACGAGGGGATCGTTGTGGGGGAAGTGCACATGTCGGGCGTCATCTTCCGTGAAGGTGATGGGAAGATCCATCATTCGGGGACGCTGAGCAGGTGACTGGACCAAGGCGCACATCTCCCCGGTTGGTTCTAACTCCCTCAAGTACCTTTTCTGGGAGTTGCGGGTGCTTCCGACAAGGTGCGGTCCTCCGGAAATGGTGGCTACGTGTCCGTCAACGGGTGGCGGAGCAAGGCCAGGCGGATATGGTTTTCCGGGTCCTGGAGTCAACATGGCAATGGGTGCCGGAGAGGTCGGAGCAGGAAGCGCTAGGAACTGAGATCCAGGAGCTTGGGGGTGACCGACTCCAGGAGCGCTAGCGGTCCCCCTCTGTCCCGGAGAGTACGCAGCTCTGTGAACTACTCCCTGTCCGGGATAGATTATGGGTATCCTCACCCATTGACCGAGGTGTCCCGCTCTTGCCGGGGACTCGATCTCATCCTTCAGCTGAAGGCATTCGTTTGTGGTGTGCCCCACGTCTCCGTGGAACTCACACCTCTTATTGGAGTCTCGCGGACGCCTTCCTCTGTGAGACACTTTTGGGGGCTTCCTGTAGTTGACCATATTACAGGTCTCCCGATAGACATTCTCTCGTGAGTCTATCAAACTGGTGTACTCCGTGAACTTGGGCTCATAGTCCTTCCGGGATTTCTTTGAATGGTCCCCCCGGTTGGAGTTTCTTCCGCCTCGTTTATTCCGCGATTGGCTCAGATTTTAATCTGGGCCTTCCGCTTGCGGTTGCGACGGGCCGGGAGCGATACTACATCCGGTTTGTACAGCTCTGTACCCAGAGAAATGGGTTTGACTCGGCGTCTGAGCAGACGCGGAAGGCCCATACATGCTTGGAGTGAACTGGGCTCCTGGAAGCGTGAGGGCTGGTGCGGGAACTTGCGAAGCAAAGCTCGGCGCAGTCACGGAGGGCGTCGGAGCTGGGGGAACTCCAAAGGCCTGTTGGTAGGCATCCTCAAGGTTGATGATTCCCTGAGCTTTTGACATAAATTTGGAAAGAGTTTCTGCCCGTCTCCTTTGCATTTCCCCCCATAGCAGGGAGCCGACGGTAAGCCCCGATTGAAGGGCGATCAGCTTCATGTCATCGCTGACCTTGGTCTTAGCAGCAGCTTCCATCATTCTTTGAATGAAAGCTTTGAGGCTCTCATTGGGTAGCTGCTTGATGTTGGTTAAGGAACCAACCTCCATGTCGTGGTCCCAGGCAGCAATGAACTGCCTCCTGAACGCGGACTGTAGCTCCTTCCAACTGTCGATGGATCTGGGAGCTAATCTTTTCCACCAGTCCTCCACGGACTTGGTAAGGGTGAGTGAGAAGCACATGCATTTGGCATCCTCACTGACGCGCGCCACTTGCATCATCTTGTTGTATTTAGCTAGATGGGTGCGCGGGTCTGTCCTCCCCTCATATAATTCTATATGAGGCATTTTGAAGTTCTCCGGGAGGGGCGTTTCCGCGATCCTCCGAATACATGGTTCCGGGTCTTCCTCCTCAGAGTCTGACAGGGCCCCACTTTGCTTCTGGACCAGCTTGGTCAAGGCAGCGATCTGTTCCTCGAGCCTCTTTGTATCGCTCTCCGGGAGGTCACGTCCCCGGAGCTTGTCGTTGAGATGATTTCGCAGGTCATCTCTGCGAGGCCGGGCCTTTTCTCCTTTGGCCTTTTCATACTTGGCCTCCAACCTTCTTCTTAGGTCCACCGTGGACCAGCTATCTTCGGAGTGCGACCGTCCTGGTTGACGGAATCACTGGGGCGGTTGTTCCTTTCCCTAGGCCTGGGTGCTTTAGCACCGGGCCCTTGAGGCACAGAGTGCCCCCTTGGGGCTGAAGGACGTCTGGGCTTAGGAGCGCCAGAGACCTTCTGCGCGCGAGGGGGGCAGTCGGCCTGGTGATTCACGCCTTTAGGAGGTGCAGGGGCGTTAGTGCCCACAGGCTCCCCAACTTTTTCTTTGCCCTTGTTAGGGGCGGCTTTGGATGGTCCAGCAGCGGCTGGATCCGGCATGGTGGCATCAGCACCACCTAAAACAGAGGCGTCCTCGTCCGAGTCGCCTAGATCTCCGAACTTGCTTTGGAGGCGCTCCATCATGCGCTGCATTTTTTCGGAGACGCGCTCCTGCTCAGCAAGCTTGGCCTTAGTGGCCACCAGTTCTTCGACTACTTGGACCAGTTCTGGATCCTTCTCGTAGTAGTAGTCGTCTTTGTAGTAACCATCTCGGACATACTCTTCTTTGTTTTCTAAGTATGTCGTATCTTCAGTACTGACCCGATCCTGGCAGGATGTCGGGTCTTCACCTTGGTAGTCTGAGTCGTGGGAACTTTCTCCTTCGGTCTGGGCTGCCGAGGGTTCGTTTTGTACCGCATCTTCCATCATAGTATCGGGGTTGACCCTAGCATTCTTGTTGTTTACCGAGTTTTTCGGAAACGAATACAAACAGAATAATAAAAAGATAAGGACTGTAGTAGTGCTGAAATATAACTAAACAAACAGTGTTTTTACGTGGTTCAGGCGTTAACAAGCCCTAGTCCACGAGTCGATGTTATTATACTTGGAAAGGACTACAGTAAGATGGCTGGTGTACAAGAACTTCACACACTCACAGTGTTTCTCTCGGGTTCTCTTGAAGAAGATGAAGCTAGAGAGATTTTTATAGAGTTTTTGCTATGTGATCTGTTGGCCGTCCCCCTTCTTGTAAAATGAAGGGGTCTTTATAGCTAGGGTTTTGGATTAGGGTTTTTCTCTACGTACATGAGTCTTAATTACTCCAGCCATAAATAGGGAATACAATTACTGTAGTAGCATGGCTACAAAACTCTATGTGGGTGTATTTACATGAAAGTATGGGGAACACACAAAGTCAGCCGTCTTTTCCAAGTTGTCAGCGGAACAGTAGGCGAAAAGGTACCCTTAGGCGTGCTGGGATGTGTGCGGCTTTGACCTGTCGGGCGTGTCAGGCGGGATCCTGTGTCAGGTGGATATCATTCCAAATATGCCTCCTCCATGACTCGACCGCTTGGTGTTGTTCCGTGCGAGGCACGGAACCGTTTCCGCGAAGAACACTCGAAGAGCTTCTCCTGGAAGGAGCTTCCCCGAAGGATACCCCTTCGGGAGTCCGAGAGGGTTGACGAGTTTCTGTGTCGTGTTTGCTTGGAAGAGTAATCCGGACACTAAACAGGAGAGGCGAAGCCTTTCTGTCCATCCGCGAGCTCTGGTCACCTACCGTGAAAGACATCGATAATTCTGCTTCCCCAAGGACATCAATCTAAACGCTATCTGGAAATCTGGATAACATTTACCCCCCAAGGTCACGGAGCTTTGAGAGATCCGGGAGCTTGTACAGTCCTCCGGGTATTTCGGTCTCTTAGATTAGGCGAGGGGCCACCTTCTGTGTTCCCGGAAGGGTTCCTTTTTCCCGCCTGAGTGTTAGTATGAAAAAGAAAGGGAATTTCTTTTGTTTGAACTCAAGTACTCAAGTGCGGCAAGGACCACGTGTCATGCTGGGAATGGTTCTGCGACCAAGACGTGTGCGTGAGGCGACTGGTTGAGTATGCGTGCGTCAGTCATCTGAGTAATGATTTGACGGTTTTTAATGGTACTCCGGGCCCGTGGTGGTGTAATGATGGGAAATAAATACTTTATTCCCATCCGAGGAGTCATAAATAGGATCGTCGCTTCATCTCCAGCCGTTGGATCTGATGCACACGGAATGGGAAGATCGGGACCGTCCATTTGAGGAATTCGAAACGACTTCTTCCCTGCTATAAAAACGAGGGAAAGGACCTTTCTTCCTCTTTACGCTTTCAAATTCTCTATCTTTCGGATTTTCAGATTTCCAAACCTTCGAACTCTCAGGCTTCCCAGCTTCCGTTCCTCCGAACTTGCCACTTCTTTTGGTAAGGATCTGGAAACTTTTCTTTTGATTTGGCAGTGGGTTTATTCGCCGAAGTTCCTGGTTTGAATCGCCGTTCGTCTTTGCAGATTTTACTTCTCGCGATCGTGCTGTGCAGTGATCCAGTTACTCCTTCAACCTCCAACTACCCGAATATCAGTAAGTATTTCTACTTTGCTCTTTCCTCCCAAACCTTAGGTTGTTGGTAGTTGTTAGCGTAGAGGTTTCTGCCATTATCGCTTATGTGCATGCATGAATAGGGCTTTGGTAGGCATGTGATTGATGTGAGTCGATAAGTAGCCTTTTTTGCATGCTTTGACGATTTGCGTTTGGAAAGTCGTTCCTTGTTTTGCTGTTTTAGGGCATAAGCATGAACGCCTTTAGGGTGTCTTTCTCTGGAAAAACACTTCTTTTGGTGGGCTTAGGCTCGGAGTCTGAGTCTGGTTCCTTGCTGCCCTTCGGGTGGCATGGTGCCAATCCCTCGGTAAGCTCGGTGGGAGCCTCTCCAAGCAGTTTTCGGGGAGGGTCTCCCCGACGCCTTTGATACCACTAGGGTATGACAAGGGTGCTGACTGCTTAGAGTGTTTTCTTCTTTCTTTCTTTTGTCCAGTGAAGAACATCTCAAAGGAACAACTCCTTGCTGTGGGGGAGGCTGATTCTGCCCAGGAGAAGGGTTCCCCTGTCGCTGGTGCAAAGGGGAAAGGAAAGGCGAAAGTGGTCACGGCTAGCCCACCGACTTCCAATAGTTCAATCTGGGAGATGGACCAAAAGCCGAACCTTTTCAGGAATTATGGCATGCTGGAGCTGTATTCCTCCGAGGCAGGCCTGAAGAACATCCCAGGTCTGATGTGGCACCGTCTGTCGGTGCTGGGCGAGTCGGCTAGCCAGAGTCACGAGGGCTTTGGTGCCTGGAGCTGGGCACACATAGTGTGTGGGGCGCACTTGCCCCTAAGGAGTTACTTTGCCAATTTCTGTGTGAAGGCGGGGATTGCCCCCTTCCAGTTGATTCCTCCCAGCTACAAGCTCCTAGCAGGGTGGTTCATCTTTTGCAAGTCCCGGAAACTGGAAGCTCCTACCCCGGAGGAGGTGCTGTACTTCTACGGGTTGTAGTCTCAGCCTATGAGGGGTCATTCAGACAAGGTGGGGTTTTACAGGCTGGAAAGGCACCCGGACGTGATGTGCCCCACCTGTCATACCGTGAGGGTTCCAGACCTCCGGGAGTACTGGTTCCTGACAACTGGCTTTCCGCTGAAGAGGGTGCCAGCCCTATCTTTGGACTTCAAAATCCCTGGTAAGTGCTCCTTCCTCTCCTTTTCAACTTTGTTTCTTTGCGTTTGATTTGCCTTTTGGTAGGATCTCTAATGCTCGTATTTGAATTTTGCAGAAGTCGTTCCGCGGACACCTCGCTGCGCGGAGATGATAAGGAGGTCCAAGTTCTACGAAGGGCTTTCTGAGGAAGAGTTGAAAGTGGAGGGACTTGTGACCTCCGAATCGTTGAGGGAGTATGGGCTACTCGCCTCTTTCCAAAACATCGAGCCAGTGAGTGGCAGGGGGCAAAGTCAGGTGTCAGCTGACATCCGGGAGCAGATTGCCCTGGAGCTGTCCAAGGTGATCACCCAAGCAGCCCGGGACGAAAATACTTTATCTCCTAGTTGGGCGGAGAGGTTCCCCGACCCCCAGCCGGAGGAAGAGGAGATCGAGGCTCGCCACGCCGCGGCTTACCCTAACGAAGGGGCTCCAAGGGCTAGTACCTCCGGGAGAGGTAAGACTAGTTTTCGATTGATCCACACCCCCAGCCTGTCTGAGGTTTCCCGGACCTCTCAGATGGGGTTTGATCCCCATTTCCTTAGGCTAGATCCGCATAGGATACCTTTTGACAGATATTGCGATAGGGTAGATGAGCTCCTCGGGTGTCTGAGTGACGGTAGTCTGCCAGAAGGTGTCATTATGGTTGACCCTTCTTCCCTCAGCATGTCATTCCCGGACTTCAAGGAGTACGGGAGCTTCCTGGAGCAGGAAGCGGTGTTTTGTTTTGCTCGGGGAAGGCCATCCACGCTTCTCGTGCATGGTCGTCCCTTTCAAACTTTTCTTTTTCTTGTTCCTTGTTCCCTGCTGGCGGGCTTGCTTGTGCTTTTATGTTGTTGATTGTCTTGTCTTCCGCTTATCTTCTTTCTCATTGCTTGTTGGTTTGTTAACCTTGCTTTGTATGTTTCTTGCAGAGTATCCAGAAGCCAAGATGTTGGGGAGGGTTACTTTGCTCATTAAGAAGGCTGCCACCAGCCAAGACCCGTCCACGGGGAAAGGACGGAAGACCAAGGCTGGTAGGGGAGGTAAAGCTGCCACCCCCAAGGAGACAAGTGGCGAGGCGCAAGCGTCTCCAGGGGTAGAGAATTCTCCTGCTGACGGGCCTTCCGAGACTATGATGGTCTCGAGTAGCAGCAGCGACGGGGAAGGGCTTGTGTTCCCCGTGAAGACAACTGGGGCGAGCAAGCGTCCCGGAGAAGATGCTGAGGGCGCTAACAAGAAACGCCTTAGACACTCTTCTCCTAGTCGAAGGCAACAACAACAGCAACGACAGCAACCACAACTACAACAACAGCAGCAACAAGAACAACAGAGACAATCACCAACGCCACAGCTGCAGCAACCACAACATCCAAACCAGCAGCAGCAACAAGGGCAATTACTTCCGCTGCCGCAGCAGCAAAAGCAACAGACCGGGGCCTTAATACCCCGTCTGCCTCCTCCTCCAGCCCAAAAGGGGTCCACCCTTTCGGGGTCTCCTTCTTCTCAGCCAACAAACCTTCCTCTGCCTGGCCTGAAGTTCCACTTCCCGCAGAAACCAACCCGTTTCCCCGCTGCCCTCCTGGAGGGTGTAAGACGGGCCGATAGTTTTTTGAAGAGGCGGTTAGAGGCGGAGAAGGCTGTTACTCAGGGAAGGGCAGATAACTTGTCTGCCGTGAAGAGAGCTGAGCTGGCCGAGGGGGTGAGATCCCTTCACCCGGCCGGAGCAGTTTTGGATGGCCCAGCCTTGGAGAAGAGGCTGGTGCCTAGGCTCGGACGTGCATTGGCGCCGTTCGGAGATGAGATGATGGAGGACATGGCCCTGAGCTTGTGCGAGCTCAATTCTGAGAAATGGGCCATCAGTAGCAGTAAGGATCCGTTGTTGCTGACACACGCTGTGAAGCAGCAACTGTCCGGGGTAGGCCGTCAGTTGCGTTTTGGGATCACTTGTCTTAGCACATTTGGCTCTGCTTAACTCATTCTGTTATCTTTCCTTGCAGGCCTCTATGATCGCAGAACGCTCGTTCCGGGAAGTTGGTGCAGTTCTGGTTCAGCTGGAGGAGAGCCAGCTGGCTCGCCAGGCCTTAGAGGCGGAGAAGCAGAAACTGACCCAACAGGCCTTGGAGGCTTCGGAGAAGATTGATCAGGTCCGCCGCACGGCTGAGGAAGAGGCGGACAAGAAATATCTTGCCAAATACCAAGAGTACCGGGCCAAGGCAGAGAATGAGTTCAGACAGCGGTCAGATGAGATGAAGGCCGAAAACTCCAAGCTCCGGGAAGAGCTGTCCCAAGCCAGGGTGGAGAAGGATACTTTGGAAGCCCTCTTGCAAGCGAAAAATGATCTCGTCCTTAAGCAGCAAGGGGAATATTCCACTCTTCAGAATAAGCTGCACGAGGCGGAGCAACTTCACAAGAGGAGCAGGGATCTCGTGTCTATGCTGGAGTTGGGGATCGCTGAGAAGGATAAAGAGATCGGAGCCTTGCAATTCACTGCCAGGGGGCATGTGACCGAGAAGCAATCCGTGCTGAACCAAAACAAGGAGCAGCGCAAGGAGATTGATTCTCTTAAGGGAGAGCGGGATGCCTCCAAGGCCGAAATGGAAAAATTGAGGGCTCAACTAACTGTCGCGGAGGCACAGCTGGCAACCTCCGAGGCGGAGCGCTTGAAGGAGAAGGAGGATGCTGAGGTGATACTGGACAGGACGATTAATATATCGCATGTGGTCCTCATGCATCAACTCTGGAAAGTGAACCCGGAGGTACTAGGCTATCTGGGAGATGATGCCGAAGCCATGAGGGAGAAGCTACTCGTGTGGGATCAAGGCCCAGAGGCGTACGTCCAAACTTACAACATTGACGAACGTGCTGGAGCCCCTGAGGCGGGAGATCCCGGAGAGGCGGGGACCTCTGAACCTTCCCGTGACAAAGTTCCGCCTTCCAATGAGCCGCCTCCGCCAGCCTCAGTTGAAGTCGATGCCCCCGAAGCCGCGGTCGTGGAAGCTGCAGCTACCCCCAATGCTTGAAGGGGTTTTATCTTTAATTATTTTTCATTTTGAGTTTTTCATTGCGGACATATTTGCCATAATTATAGCATTCTCCTTCCCTTTCTGCCGAGTTCTTTATTTATCTTTGCGCTTAGGGTAGACTTTTATACGGTAGAAACTGTTGTAGGGGCGCATGAGGTTTTGGTTCCAACGGCCAAAACCTATGCACTTCCCACTTAAAGCTCTAACGGCTGATGTCTTTTCCCACGTAGTTTCTAGGTTACGAAGGTTTCCTGGTTCCAACGGCCAGGCTCCTTTCACCGTATTTTAGCTTTCCTAAGGCAGATAGCCAATCCCGGGACTTGTAGTTATACTGTTCGCTGGGATTGCTAAGGTGAGCCGTTCCATGGTTTGGAACGGGAGTTCTTTTGGTGAGCGTCGCTAGACTTAAGGTTAGATCTTTGCGAAGCAAAACTAACCGTTGTTGCGAACCTCATGGTGGCTGACTTCAGGGACCTGGCATGGAGCCCTGCGAGGCAAGGCTCGTTTCTGTCGGGGAAATCTCCACGCCCACCAGGTGTGATCCCGGAGCAGGGGCTTTGCGAAGCAAGGCCTGCAGTGAGTGGTGGATCGACCATGTCTGCTCCTGGAGCTGAAACTTGCAATGGTCGAGGAGCTCGCCATGCATTATTTTGTGAGATCTGGAGCTGGAGCCTGCGAAGCAAGGCTTACAATGGTCGCGGATCTTGCCATCTTTCGCCTTGCGGGACCCGGAGCTGGAGCTTGCGAAGCAGAGCTCTACAGCGATCATGGATCTTGCCATCTTTCGCCTTGCGGGACCCGGAGCTGGAGCTTGCGAAGCAAAGCTCTACAGCGATCGTGGATCTTGCCATCTTTCACCTTGCGGGAACCGGAGCTGGAGCTTGCGAAGCAGAGCTCTACAGCGATCACGGATCTTGCCATCTTCCGCCTTACGGGACCCGGAGCTGGAGCTTGCTAAGCAAAGCTCTACAGCGATCGCGGATCTTTCCATCTTTCGCCTTGCGGGACCCGGAGCTGGAGCTTGCGAAGCAGAGCTCTACAGCGATCACGGATCTTGCCATCTTTCGCCTTGCGGGACCCGGAGCTGGAGCTTGCGAAGCAAAGCTCTACAGCGATCGCGGAGTATTCTGCAAAGGACTTGTCAGGGAGTTGGGGGTGTTTTGGTGTAGCTCTATGAACGTGCCTCAACCCCCAGTCCTGTCCATCGCTGGGCTACACAGGAGATAATTTTCATGATACATAATGGCAGGCATTTCCATGGCATTTTTCACATAAGCACATAATGCACATAGGACACGTAATGCAAGCATGTTCATGGCAACAAATAAACCTAAGCTTAACAATTTAAACATTTTAAACAATTTAAAAATTTCAAACACAATGCTAGCACAATAGTGGTGTTCTGTGTACGTTTTGTTCAAGGGGTGTATGGCTATGCCTTAGCCATGTATACCCCCCCAAGTGAGCGTGGGGTCCGGACGTCTCCGGACCGCGTGGTCACTTGTTAAAACGCAGCTTTGAACATAGGGATGAAAAGTGCAGTAAAAGCGGAGTTAATCTCTCCATGTTTCATTACATTAGCCTGCTAGGCGTGAGTTTTACAACAGGGAGGATTATTTCCGCATTTTTCACTTTTGCTAATTTCACCAAGGACTTCCCACTAGATGGTCCGGGGCCTACTGGTAGTAACGGCGGAGGTGCTCCGCGTTCCAGGCGCGCGGGACTTTAGATCCGTCGAGTCTCTTTAAGTGATACGTCTCGTGGCCCACTTTTTCTTGGACTTCGTAGGGGCCTTCCCAGTTGGGTCCGAGGACTCCAACTCCCGGATCCTGCGTAGCAGGAAATACTCTCCATAGGACAAGATCCTTAACTTCGAATGTACGGCTCTTGACTCTCGTGTTAAAGTGTCGGGCTATCTTGCCTTGGTACATTTTTAGTTGGACCTGCGACTGCTCCCGGAGCTCTTCGATCATGTCCAAGGACTCCTGGAGAAGGGCATGGTTCCGGGTAGGGTCGTAGGTATCTTGCCTGTGAGAGGGGATCATAGTTTCTACTGGGATGACGGCCTCGCAACCGAAGGTCATGGAATAAGGCGTGTGCCCCGTCGAAGTTCTCTCTGTTGTGCGATAGGCCCAAAGTACTCGCGGAGGTTTTTCCGGCCAGTGAGCCTTGCAGGCTTGGAGTTTTTTCTTCAACGTGGTCCTTAATATTTTGTTTACAGCCTCCACTTGCCCATTAGCCTGGGGTCTGGCGACTGCGGAAAAGCTTTTGATAATTCCATGCGAAGCACAGAAGTTCGTGAAGTGTTCACTGTCAAATTGCTTTCCGTTGTCGGACACAATTTTTCGTGGAAGCCCAAAACGACACACTATATTCCTGATGACAAAGTCCAGTGCTTTTTTAGATGTGACCGTGTTCATAGGTTCAGCTTCAGCCCATTTGGTGAAGTAGTCTACCGCGACTATGGCATACTTCACTCCACCCTTTCCAGTTGGGAGGGAACCTACTAGGTCAATGCCCCAAACGGCGAACGGCCAGGGGCTGGTCATTAAGGTAATTTCTGTAGGCGGCGCTCGCGGAACCTTGGCGTACCTCTGGCACTGCTCACATTTCCTGACATAATCCACACAATCCTTCTTCATGGTGGGCCAGAAGTATCCTTGTCGAAGGATCTTTTTGGAGAGGCTCAGCCCGGAGGTATGATCGCCACAGAAGCCTCCGTGAACCTCATGGATGATGGTGCTGACTTCGGTTCCGGCAACACACCTAAGGAAGGGTATGGACAACCCCCTGCGGTAAAGCCTTCCATCCATAACCACGTATCGGGGAGCTTGATATTTGAGCTTCCTTGCGTCAGCTTTATCAGTGGGGAGCTCTCCGGTGGTGAGAAATCTGAGGATGGGTCCTATCCAGGAGTGGGAATGGTCGATGATGGCGTTTATCCTTCGTGTCTCAGTACTCGGGGCTTCTAAGTGCCCGATGGGGACTAGGCCGTACTGTTCAATCTCCGGGTCCGTTACAAGCTTGGCCAGCGTGTCCGCGAGTGAGTTCTGGTCCCGGGGGACCTGGCGGATTTGGTAGCCTTTGAAATGCTGCAGTAGGCCGCGGAAGAGAGACACGTAGGCAGCCATTTTTTCGCCCTTCGTCTGGTATTCCCCGGATATTTGGTTTACCTCAAGTAGGGAGTCGCTGTATACTTCGATTTTTTGGGCTCCGACTTCTCTGGCCAGTCGTAATCCAGCTAACATGGCTTCGTGTTCTGCCTCATTGTTGGATGCTGGGAACGCGAAACGGATGGCGCTCTGGAGCTGATGCCCTTGGGGAGATATTAAGATGACCCCTGCTCCAGCTCCTTTTTCATTCGAGGCTCCGTCTACGTAGACCTTCCAGGTGGGAAGTTCCGGGACAGGATCTTCCGGGAGGTCGTTCTTTCCCGAGCATTCCACAATAAAGTCCGCGAGAGCTTGACCCTTTATGGAAACACGTGGTTGGTAGTGGACGCCGAACTTGCTCAGTTCCATGGCCCACTTAAGCAATCTGCCAGAAGACTCGGGCTTCTGCAAGACTTGTCGGAGAGGGTGGTTGGTGAGTACTTTGATGGTGTGCCCCTGGAAATGTGGCCTTAGCTTCCGCGAAGCAATTAGCAAGCAGAGGGAGAGTTTTTCGATCATTGAATACCTGGACTCGGCGTCCAGGAACCTCTAGCTTACGTAATACACAGGGAGCTGGATACGGCCATCTTCCCGGACGAGAGCGGCACTCACTGCGTGCTTTGTCACAGCTAAGTATAAGAACAACGCCTCTCCTTCGACAGGTTTGGACAGAATGGGAGCTCGGGTTAAATGTTCCTTGAGGTGTTGGAAGGCTCCTTCGCATTCGGGGGTCCACTCGAACTTCTTGTTTCCTCGCAACACGTTGAAGAAGGGGATACACTTGTCAGTGGCCTTGGATACGAAGCGGCTGAGAGCAGCTATCCTTCCGGTAACACTCTGGACATCCTTATGCTTCCGGGGGGAAGGCATATCTATGAACGCCTTAATTTTCTCAGGGTTGGCTTCCACTCCGCGGGAGCTGACAATGAAACCGAGGAACTTCCCAAACGAGACCCCGAAAGTACATTTCTTTGGATTCAGTTTCATTCCATACTTTCGGATCACGGCGAAAGCTTCCTCAAGGTCTTCACTGTGGTCCCTGGAGGTCTTGGACTTTACCAACATGTCGTCCACGTACACCTCCATGTTCCTCCCCAGTTTCTGGTAATTCTTCCGCCAAAGGAATGGCAGCAACCGTCTCCTGGACCGTGTAGACGGATCGGACGGAGACGTTATAACATCTTCGTGCACTTCGCTGGTCTCCTCGGAGAGTGCCGATACGCCCATCGTCGCATGGAAACTTCAAGCATAAGTGGCGTATCGAGGTTATGGCCCCACAATCTATTAGGACCGGTCGGCCTAGGATGGCATTATACGCCGTGGGGCAGTCAACCACCACGAATGTGCTGTGCTTGAAGGCACAAGCGTCGCTTTCTCCCCTGAGGGTGACTGGAAGTTGAATTTTGCCTAATGGCATGAGTGCATCCCCATTGAACCCTTGAAGCTGGATGGGGCATGGGGTCAGGTCTGTCTCGGTTAATCCAATCGCATGGAAGGCCGCTTTGAAGAGGATATTTACGGAGCTTCCGTTGTCGACCAAGATTCGTGAGACCTTCTTATTGGAAATTTGGGCTTCCACCACGAGGGGATCGTTGTGGGGGAAGTGCACATGTCGAGCATCGTCCTCCGTGAAGGTGATGGGAAGGTCCATCATTCGGGGACGTTGAGCGGGTGATTGAACCAAGGCGCACATCTCCCCGGTGTGTTCTAACTCCCTCAAGTACCTCTTCTGGGAGTTGCGGCTGCTTCCGGAAAGGTGCGGTCCTCCGGAAATGGTGGCTACGTGTCCGTCAACGGGTGGCGGAGCAAGGCCGGGCAGATATGGGTTGCCCGGTCCTGGAGCCAACAAGGCAATGGGTGCCGGAGCGGGTGGAGCAGGAAGCGCTGGGAACTGAGACCCGGGAGCTTGGGGGTGACCGGTTCCAGGAGCGCTAGCGGTCCCCCTCTGTCCCGGGAATATGCAGCTCCGTGAAATACCCCCTGTCCGGGATAGATAATGGGTATCCTCACCCACTGACCGAGGTGTCCCGCTATTCCCAGGGACTCGATCTCATCCTTCAGCTGAAGGCACTCATTCGTGGTGTGCCCCACGTCTCCGTGGATGCATTCCTCTTATTGGAGTCTCGCGGATGCATTCCTCCGTGAGACACTTTCGGGGGCTTCCTGTAGTTGACCATATTACAGGACGCCCGATAGACATTCTCTCGCGAGTCTATCAAACTGGTATATTCCGTGAACTTGGGCTCATAGTCCTTCCGGGGTTTCTTTGAATGGTCTCCCCGGTTGGAGTTTCTTCCGCTTCGTTTGCTCTGCGATTGGCTTAAATTTCGTTCTGGGCCTTCCGCTTGCGGCTGCGGCATGCCAGGAGCGATACTACATCCGGTTTGTACAGCTCCGTACCTAGAGAAATGGGTTTGACTCGGCGTCTGAGCAGACGCAGAAGGCCCATACGCACTTGGAGTGAATTGGGCTCCTGGATGCGTGAGGGCTGGTGCGGGAGCTTGCGAAGCAAAGCTCGGCGCAGTCACGGAAGGCGTTGGAGCCGGGGGAACTCCAAAGGCCTGCTGGTAGGCATCCTCAAGGTTGATGATTCCCTGAGCTTTTGACATGAATTCGGACAGCGTTTCTGCCCGTCTACTTTGCATTTCCCCCCATAGCAGGGAGCCGACAGTAAGGCCCGATTGAAGGGCGATCAGCTTCATGTCATCGCTGACCTTGGTCTTTGCAGCAACTTCCATCATTCTCTGAATGAAAGCTTTGAGGTTCTCATTGGGTTGCTGCTTGATGTTGGTTAAGGAACCAACCTCCATGTCGTGGTCGCGGGCAGCAATGAACTGCCTCCTGAATGCGGACTGTAGCTCCTTCCAACTGTGGATTGATCCGGGAGCTAATCTTTTCCACCAGTCCTCCGCGGACTTGGTAAGGGTGAGTGAGAAGCACATGCATTTGGCGTCTTCACTGACACGCGCCACTTGCATCATTTTGTTGTATTTAGCTAGGTGGGTACGCGGGTCTGTCCTCCCATCATATAATTCTATGTGAGGCATTTTGAAGTTATCCGGGAGGGACGTTTCCGCGATCCTCCGAATACATGGTTCCGGGTCTTCCTCCTCAGAGTCTGACAGGGCCCCACTTTGCTTCCGGACCAGCTTGGTCAAGGCAGCAATCTGTTCCTCGAGCCTCTTCGTATCACTCTCCGGGAGGTCACGTCCCCGGAGCTTGTCATTAATATGATTTCGGAGGTCATCTCCGCGAGGCCGGGCCTTTTCTCCTTTGGCCTTTTCATACTTGGCCTCCAACCTTCTTCTTAGGTCCACCGTGGACCAGCTATCTTCGGAGTGCGAGTTCGCAGCCCGACCGTCCTGGTTGACGGAATCACTGGGGCAGTTGTTCCTTCCCCTAGGCCTGGGTGCCTTAGCACCGGGCCCTTTAGGCACGGAGTGCCCCCTTGGGGCTGAAGGACGTCTGGGCTTAGGAGCGCCAGCGACCTTCTGCGCGCGGGGGGGGGCAGTCGGCCTGGTGATTCACGCCTTTAGGAGGTGCAGGGGCGTCAGCGTGTACAGGCTCTCCAACTTTTTCTTTGCCCTTGCTAGGGGCGGCTTTGGATGGTCCAGCAGCGGCTGGATCCGGCATAGCGGCATCAGCACCACCTAAAACAGAGGCGTCCTCGTCCGAGTCGCCTAGGTCTCCAAACTTGCTTTGGAGGCGCTCCATCATGCGCTGCATTTTTTCGGAGAGGCGCTCCTGCTCAGCAAGCTTGGCTTTGGTGACCTCCAGTTCTTCGGCTACTTGGACCAGTTCTGGGTCCTTCTCATAGTAGCAGTCGTCCTTGTAATAACCGTCTTGGACATACTCTTCTTCGTCTTCTAAGTATGTCGTATCTTCAGTACTGACCCGATCCTGGCGGGACGTTGGGCCTTCACCTTGGTAGTCCAAGGGTTCGTTTTGTACCGCATCTTCCATCACGGTATCGGGGTTGACCGTAGCATTTTTGTCAACAGCGGATTTTCTCGTAGTCACCATCTTTTTAGCACGAAGTGAATACAAAAAACGTACACAGAAAAAGAGCTGACTAACAACTTCCTACAGCTCTCAATGAAAGCACCAAAATGTTTACCGAGTTTTTCGGAAACGAATACAAATAGAATAATAAAAAGATAAGGACTGTAGAAGTGCTGAAATATAACTAAACAAACAGTGTTTTTACGTGGTTCAGGCGTTAACAAGCCCTAGTCCACGAGTCGATGTTATTATACTTGGAAAGGACTATAGTAAGATGGCTGGTGTACAAGAACTTCACACACTCACAGTGTTTCTCTCGGGTTCTCTTGAAGAAGATGAAGCTAGAGAGATTTTTGTAGAGTTTTTGCTATGTGATCTGTTGGCCGTCCCCCTTCTTGTAAAATGAAGGGGTCTTTATAGCTAGGGTTTTGGATTAGGGTTTTTCTCTACGTACATGAGTCTTAATTACTCCAGCCATAAATAGGGAATACAATTACTGTAGTAGCATGGCTACAAAACTCTATGTGGGTATATTTACATGAAAGTATGGGGAACACACAAAGTCAGCCGTCTTTTCCAAGTTGTCAGCGGAACAGTAGGCGAAAAGGTACCCTTAGGCGTGCTGGGATGTGTGCGGCTTTGACCTGTCGGGCGTGTCAGGCGGGATCCTGTGTCAGGTGGATATCATTCCAAATATGCCTCCTCCATGACTCGACCGCTTGGTGTTGTTCCGTGCGAGGCACGGAACCGTTTCCGCGAAGAACACTCGAAGAGCTTCTCCTGGAAGGAGCTTCCCCGAAGGATACCCCTTCGGGAGTCCGAGAGGGTTGACGAGTTTCTGTGTCGTGTTTGCTTGGAAGAGTAATCCGGACACTAAACAGGAGAGGCGAAGCCTTTCTGTCCATCCGCGAGCTCTGGTCACCTACCGTGAAAGACATCGATAATTCTACTTCCCCGAGGACATCAATCTAAACGCTATCCGGAAATCTGGATAACACTTGTCAATCACGGATTTTCTCGTAGTCACCATCTTTTCAGTACGGAGTGAATACAAAAAACGTACACAGAAAAAGAGCTGACTAACAACTCCCTACAGCTCTCAATGAAAGCACCAAAATGTTTACCGAGTTTTTCGGAAACAAATACAAACAAAATAATAAAAAGATAAGAACTGTAGAAGTGCAGAAATATAAATAGACAAACAGGTTTTTTACGTGGTTCAGGCGTTAACGAGCCCTAGTCCACGAGTCGATGTTATTATACTTGTAGAGAATTACAGTAAAATGGCTGGTGTACAAGAACCTCACAAACTCACAATGTTTCTCTCGGGTTCTCTTGAAGAAGATGAAGCTAGAGAGATTTTGGCAGAGTTCTTGCTCTGTAATTTCTTGGCTCCTCCCCCTATCGTAAAATGAGGAGGTCTTTATAGCTAGGGTTTTTGGATTAGGGTTTTACTCTGCCCCTATGAGTCTTAATTACACCAGCTGTAAATAGGGGATACAATTATCGTAGTAGCATGGCTACAAGGCTCTGCGTAGGTATAATTACATGAAAATATGGGGAATGTCAAAAGGCAGCTGTCTTTTCCAGGCTGTCAGCGGAACAGTAGGCGAAAAGGCACTTTTAGGCGTGCTGGGATGTGTGCGGCCTCGACCTGTCAGGCGTGTTAGGCGGGATCCTGCGTCAGGTGAGTATCATTCCAACTATGCCTCCTCCGTGACTCGACCGCTTGGCCTTCTTCCGTGCGAGGCACGGAACTGTACCCGCGAAGGTAACCTAAAGAGCTTCTCCTGGGAGGACCTTCCCCGAAGGATATCCCTTCGGGAGTCCGGGAGAATTGACGAACTTCTGGGTCGCGGTTGCTTGAAAGAGTGTGCTAGACACTAAACGGGAGAGGCGAAGCCTTTCTGTCCATCCGCGAGCCCTGGTCACCCTTCGTGAAAGACTTTGATAATTCTGCTTCCCCGGGGCTATCCATCTAAACGCTATCCGGAAATCTGGATAACAAAATATGTGTATGATCCTTGCTGGTATTAATATTTATTAAAATGGGTCCATATATTATGTTGCGTGCCTTTGATTTGATCTTTTAATACCAACATCTGCGACCTAAGAAACCAAGCTTGTTCAGAGTGGAGTATGCTTACCGTCAAGAGAATGAAGACTGAGAATCCTAATAACGCGACTTAGGTCACTTCCCGTGGACATTGCGCTTGAGGAGCACTGAAAAAATCTCGTTATCTCGAGTTGTGAATGGAAGACCAAGTTATTTGTACTCAGTTCTAAAGCATGGACTTGAGTTTCCTACCGTGGACATTAGGCCTGAAGGGAACTGACCAAGTATATGGTAAGGCACAAGGAAAAATAGCATCAGGAAGTCGATGACCTGGGAAGCTAATCTAGTCGACAAGTGAAGCATCCCTAATGTCATGAGACCCCATAGCTATGTGGCCTGGGAAAAACCTAGTCCTGAAGAAATCCAAGTAACAACATGCGCTCGAGGAGTAATAAAGAAATCCAATCCTCGAGATGTGAACGGAAGCCGTAGTCATCCGCACTTGAGCACTATCCTATGTTGCCTAAGACTTAAGCAGAATACTCTCTAGGACCTTGGCTTTAATTGCCGAAAAATAGCATGAGAATGGACATAGGGTTACCTTCCGAGAATTCTATGCCCAAGAAGTAATGACCTAGTCCTATGATCTCAAGATGCGAATGGAAGCCCAAGTCGTTGGAACTTGGGACTAGACCTCTTATGCTAAAACTTGAAACCCAAGTAGCACGAGTATGGACTAAGGTTCCCTCCTAAGGACACCGTGCCCGAGGAGTAATGACCTAGTCCAATGATCTCGAGATGCGAACGGAAGATCGAGTCATTGGAACTCGAGGCTAGACCACGAGTGCAAAAACTTGAGTATCGCGAAAAACCTAGTATAAGGGCAGGGAACTCGGGGTGAGATCATGACTTCCACATGATTATGATTATAGTGGTTCACTCGGGGGGTAGATCAAAAGGCTCGAGCTAACCCACTAGTGACCATATAAACGGGGAACAAATTGCTTACTGTGAATCACCTTCGAGGGGCTCGAGCCATTGGGAATCGAGGACACAAGACGACATTAAAGTTACTTTCTAGGACATTGAGCCTGGAAGAAAAAAATAAATGTTCTAAGCATTGAGCACTAAGGCAAATCCCTACAGTGCAACAAGCTTCCTAAAAGACCGAGTCATTGAAACTTGAAGGCCTAGGATAGCCAAGTGCCCTCACTTGACACCGTAACAAAGTTACACCTAGGACCATGAGCCTAAGGAGAAACACTAAATGCACAAGCATCTAGACATTGGTAGGAAGATCCTCAAGCTCTAAGTACCACATGTTTACCCCATCCTAAGTTGTTGGAACTAAGGGACGTAGGGCCGCCTCAAGTGTGTCACTTGACCTCTCGTTAAAGCTAGTCTCGAGGACCGCGAGCCTACAGAGCAACACGAAATACGTAAAAATTGTCTAAGTACTAAGAGAAGTCGATAAAGACTTGAGTCTTAAAGAATCGAGCACAAGAACTATGTCAACGACTTGGGACTCTCATGAATTATGTTACGTTGAGTTGAATTAACAAAGTCCAAGTTTACTATTTACTAATTGTCAATTCGATAATAATAGTGCAAGCAACATATGTTTAAATGGAAAAACTTTTACAACAGTTCTTGGGGCTCGAGCATTAATTTTCTATACCTCAATAAACTATGGCACAAAGGTGTACTTTGCTATATATATATATAGAACAAAATTACTGGGGCCCTTGACCTGGAGAATCCTCTACCATTAGCTCGATCATGGGATCAGCCTCGGCGGTGCAACCCTCTGTCGCAGCTTCCCTCTTCTTGGTCGCCCTGGCCTCCTCCGCCTGTAGGTGCACCTCGAGCATTGTCATTGTCCTCATGTCAGGCTCGTCGATGAATGAGAGATACATATCTCTATTGCTCTGCCATGCAAAAAAATGAGTGTATCATCGACTATCACATCGAGGTCCTTTTTCAAGTTCTTCTGCTCGGAGATGGAGATCTTCGATCTCCGTGGAGGCAACTTCAGAGTGAGGCAGCCTATGTAGAGTTATTCCTGACCTTGGACAGGTCTATTACATGAGCCAAAGACTCCTCCCAACTCAGCCAAAGATCTTTATGGGTCTTAGCCCACTTCTCCTCCATCACCCGGGTGCGACCCGCGGCGTCCTCTAACAATTTAGAGGAACTATGCTCCCGAGTGGACAACTTTGACAACTCAGTGTCCAGAAGACTCTCTACCTCACAAACACGGGCCTGTGTCCTCCACCTCCTTCTGGAGTCGCGAATGCTCTTCTAGTGGGATCGCGATTTCCTGAAACTATGCCGGTTCTTCCTAATCCTCCTTCAACTCAAAGGACCGCATTAGTGTGATGTCCTCGAGCCGTTTGTTGAAACCTGCAGTCTGTGTCAAATTGGAGTATTAGATCAGTAAAAAGAAGCTTATAGAATAAATATTGGATTGAGATAAATAATTGAAGTAATACCCTTTTGGAGTATTGGCGGCTGCCACAATGAGGGACCCCGCTATCTCTTGGAGGAGCTATGCAGCGAGCGGAGTAACCTTCTTTCCTACTCTCCCCATGAGAAGAGGCTCCAACTTCTAGTGGCAGGGAGGAGAACCAGGATCCTGCCTCCAGTCCTCGCATAGGAAGTTAGTGAGGATTTTGAAGTCCTCGGTGCCCTCATCAATACGGGCATTGAAGTACTCAACAACCCGTTTATGCTCCTCCCAGATACTAGAAGTTGGAGCCTCTCCTCATGTGCCCTGACCGGAGCAGAGTTAGGTACCTTGGAAGGGATTTCCTTACCCTTTCTGGAGGATCCCCCGTCTTCATGGGGGGAAACCTCGAGTTCAATGACCTCACTGGGAGCCACTGTCCTCGAGGTGAGGACCAGAGGAGTATCTACTGAAGCTGCTGGGCTAGAAGTGCAGCAGTCGAAGGTGTGGATGCCATGGTTGATGCCGCCAGAAGATCTATTTGAGAGGGTTTCGACACCCTCTAACCCTTCGACCTGACCAATTCGAACATGCCCATGCTTTCTACACAAAGAAAACAAACTGGTTAACTCCTTAGAATGAAAGGAAAACACTAAAAAGTTGGAAAAAATGCATGCACGAATAAAAATAAATCTCCTCGGGAGCCCTACCATGTTTAGGCTCCTCCGGGTGAAGGACGAAATGGGAAAATTCATGGATGAGTCAACCCATCTCCTGTGTCAGATTGGTCTCGTAATTCCAAAATAAGATGGCGTGCGTAGACGTCACCTCGTCAAGAGGCACAAGACCTTGGGGATGTCTCCTCTTCCTTGAATTGTGAAGGAATACGCCGATGAGCTCCTGGTAGTCCTGGTACTCCTCCTCGAACCAATGACGTCTCGAGATTTGCCCACACTCGAGAAGTGAGGCGAAAATAAAGAATGGTCGAGACTAGTTTCCTCCCTTACGTGCTTGTCAAACTGAAGAACAATTGGGGATTTACTTTGAGGCATGGAGGATGAGTCGATCCCCGCCTCGAGCTTTTCATCTTCCTTCACCTCTATGGTGGCCTTGATGGCAAGGAGGCTCTTCACATGCTCCTCGCGATGGCATTGCATATATGGAAATTGTGCCTTAGCTGCCACATATTCTGTGTGGATCCTCACCTCATGGTGAAAGACCACCGGGATTATCCTCATGGAGGTGGGAATTAGTAACGAGGAAGGTAATATCCATATCCTTGTCATGGAGGGTGTTCATTGTCTTAAAGCTTTTGTCGAAAGAATCAACAAAAGGTGTACGATGGAAAGGACTTGAAATAAGATGTTTCAAGACTAAGGATCAATTACAAACGAGGCACTATTAAATGAAACGACTCGTGGACAAAAGCACTTACCAACCCTAGCGAAGTTTAGGAGTAGGGTGGGATTGGTCCTCGTCGGGAAACCATTTGCCCATAAGAAGTGGTCCTTGTAGTCGTGAGCATTGTTCTCATTGACCCTTGGTGTCATGTATCTCATCCATGGGAACATGTGCTTCAACAAGGTGTAGTACCCATCTTGGTCTGCCCTTCCTCGCAAATTGTCGAAACATGAAGACATACAGTATCCCAACTGGGGAAGATGCGGATTAGTTGTGTCTCCTATACAGAACGTAGAGCCCGGCCAGGACCCAATATACATTCGGGGATGGCTGGAAATGAGCTACATCAAAATCTTGAGGAAGTCGACATAGTACTGGTGCAATGGAAGGGCTGCACCAGCCTTGAGATGAGAGGCACTCTAGGGCCCAAGCTTGTGGATGCTCTCATGCGACCTCTTGTCCTCCCAAGACAAGTTCACCAACATCTCAGAGGTGTCCACCCCGTAGTGGGTAAGAATCTTCTCCAAGCGCCCTTGGTGTCAGAGCATGCTGGGTACCGCCTCTGCCTTAAATACTGCGACGCTATAAGGGTTGTCCATTGGAATTAGACCCTCAATCGTTCTTCCTCTGAGAAGCTAATTCAAAGGGTCCTGTCACAGTCGGGGCAGGGTCCTTTCGTATAATGAGGGTTTGACTGCTGCTAGCCACTTGTTTCCCCTTCTGGGGTGTTGCCCAACTTCTCAGGCCATATGTAAAATCTCAACATTGAATACGTAGAGCACTTGTTTATGTATTTTGTGGAGTTCCTCGAAAATCTGAAACAACAATCCAAGCAGTTAACACCTTGTCTCGAAGGTGAATGGTTAAGTTTGGAGATTTTTAATTTCGAATGGTTAAGGTGAATACTGAGAGGCAGTTCTCGAGCTTATATACTCATAGAAATTGGGTGGAAGTAACCCCACCCCAACCCTCGAATTACCTATGATGTAGGTACTCGAGAACAATCCAATGGTCAATATCCAAAATGCATGGATCGTTATCATTAGCATTGGAAAAGGATGCTTCGAGCACGGGTTGAAGGGACGCCTAGGGTACAGATTGGACATTTTGGGTCATAGAGTTAACCCCTCATTAATTACACAGATAGATGGGCCCAGAACTAGGGAGTTAATGCTTGGCGTAACTTTCCAGAGTGACGTCAGGGGAAGCCCAAACGTCTCCCCCCGAAGACCTCTCAAATTACTCGTCTCACTATAAGTCTCCACTACCCGAGGATGAATGGATGAGTGAATACTTGGGGGGGCAATGGTTGTCCATGTTTTTACCACCAGACACGTGGAAATTAGGATTAATTAATGACAAGACAATGCATAATGTTCTGAGAGTGTGAACTCTTGTAGGTACCCTGAACTGGCCAGACGCGGGTGTCGCCAAGGGAGGCCACCCCCCGAGGTCGGTCCTCGACATGTGAATGTATTTAGGTGAGGCCACGCCTTGAGGAGCATTTTAGAGGTCCTCGCGCCTTCTTAATTCAATTGTCCTCTAGGTCTAGGATTTTGTCCTTGGGATCTAGAAGAGCAACCAAGTGTCAATCACTGCGAGTATGAGCAACCTAAAGATCCTCTGACAACCTTTTGGAGAGCCTTGAGTATTGGTGTCGAGTCGTACAATTGACAAGCATCATTTCCCACTACGCCATCTGATATGGAGAAACATTTAGCCACACCCTAACACTAACAGAGGCATGTTCCCCATAAAGCTGGCAAACAACTTTCTGCAATGGGCCCCGTGTAATCCGCCTATGTCGTAGTCTCTATTTAGTGCAACTTATTTTGTATTAATAATACATGATTGAAATTAATGACCCCGGCCTCTATAAATAAGTTTGGGGTATCTTCTTCTAAAGGGCGATTTTAGAGAGAGAAACTCTGTATCTTAGTACAAAATATACGCTGCCTGAGAACCACCATGAGGTTGCTCAAAAAAAGCTTCAAACTAACTAAATATCAGAGACTCGTGGATGAGGGATCTTTTATATCCTAAATGATGTAAAATCCTTGTGTTCTTTTCAATTACTTTCTTTAAACTCTCAGATTAGGTTGATAGTGAAAAAGATAGTCGATAATGATAAATCAGGATACGCAGCGGAATGGATCTTTTAAAAATTTATTAATACCAGCAAATATCATACATATATAGTTATATTAAATCAAACACAAATAGATTATAGATTACCTTTGGTAGCCTATCAAGAATCCATGAATCTTTTTGTACAAATCAACGATCTTCCTATCAATATTCTAAAAGCTCACACCTTGATCTTCCAAACCAATTCTCAAATAGACAAGGACGAGTGTGGGCGCGTTGGATTCAAAAGGTTGATTTAGAACTCTCTAAATATACTCATCACATGATTACTAGAGATGTTTGATTATAGAGAGGATGTTGTGTATAAATTTTATGGTTTAGGGAAATTACATCATTTCTTTTTTAGTGAGTCTCATAATCAAAACTTCTAAAAACAACTTAACTTATTTTTCTTATTCCTAAAAGTATCGCTTCTTTCAATTTTATAAAGATAACTAACTTAATCAATGAATCCTTACTTTATTTAAAATAAAGCTAATCAGTTATAACCTACTTAATTATTTAATTTAAATCATATTTTAAAAGAATAATTAAATAAACAAATAAATTTGAAATTCAAAATTCAAATATCATGGATATTTCTATCCCTGAGTTGCACCAAACACACTCAGTGTACAGTGAGTGTATCGTGAATCACATTAGGGGTTTCCCTAATTTCTCATTTGTTTATTTAACTAATATTTATCCTAAAATAAATATCAGTCAATTTAAAATCAACTTTTTCTTAAAATATCATTTTTAAATAAAAAAACAAATATCTTATTATAAATAAGATAATTATTAATCTCTCTATATATTAAGCCAAACATGATTAATATTTATCTTAACATATAGTTTTTTTAAAAAAAACTATATAGTTAAATAGTTAATTAATTAATTGCTCATAACTATCACATAATTATTTCCTTGCCTTGGAAAAATAATTCTTTTTCAATTTAGTCATTATCACTACAAATATTTCTTTTGAAATCCTTACCCTTGATAGTGTAGGACAGAGGTGATCTAGGGACCATGGACCTATAATAAAAAGCTCCAATAAACCATATTATTAATTAAACTCATTAATCTAATAATATTATTTATTAATTCCATGATTACTTCACTATAAATATGAAATTGCAGTCTAAGTATATAAAGAATTATATTACAGAGTTTTCTCTTGTAGTCCATTGATAGAATCAATAAATGTAGTTTTGTCCTCCATTTATTGGTTCGCTAATTAGACGTGGTAAAGATTACCATTGTACCCTTCTAATTACCTCTTCATCCTTAAGTACCATTTATTCACTAGCGAATCATTAATCTATAATCAAATTATAGATTTGTGCTCAATAACTATTCTATTCCAGAATTATCCCTTAAGGGACCAATATTCGATCTGGTAGGAAAGTATGAATTCCATTATTGTAAATCATGTTCTCATCCATTCACGATATTAAATCTCCAAAATAAAACTCATTAGCATCATTGTTCAAAGAAACATTAACGAGTGAATTAAAAGATTCAATAAACACAAATAAGAGTTTATGAATACTCAGGATTTAGACTGATCCACAAATGATCATCTATTATGATAGGAAATAAATCTTTATGTCGAATGGTAAGTTTATAAAGATAATTAATTCTCATCGGTTTTGTCATATATAATCTCTATTATATACAAATCCTTTACTAAGATTTCCACCCACATCAATAATCCTATTTTAGAACACTTGCATTAGTAAATCGTACTAGTAACCATTCATTAAATATTCATTACTTTAATATGTTACTAACTATTTTACTCATTATATTTGTTTTTAATTCTCTCATACTAATACAAGATCATATTCTAATGAATGAATATGGAATTTTCTTGAAATTATTATATAATTAATTCAAACAATAATTATAACATTCTAATATAATAAAACTGTACATTCATTTTAATCAATAAAATATATGTACATGCTTTTAAGGCATTAATACTAACAAATACCACATGTAAAGTATTATTTGATTCTAGTGCTTCTCATTCTTTTATTGCTAGTAAAACTATAAATCTTGTAAATTTTCCTAATGAATTTTTTGGTGAGGGGGTTGGGATCATGTTACCTTCTGGAGAGGTTATAATTTCTAGAAGTTTGGTTAGAGATGTATCTTTATGGATAGACGGGAGGGAATCGTTAGTAGATTTGATTGTATTAGATTTATCTGATTATGATGTAATATGGAAAATGGAATTTCTTTCAAAATATGGAGCGTCTATCGATTGCAAGCACAAGAAGGTAGTCCTTACATCAGAAAGCGGAGAACTGTTTGAGTTCAGGGGCACAGGCAAGAAAACCAGATCTCTTATTATCTTAGAAATGAAAGCGAGAAAGATGTTACGACATGGGTGTATAGAGTATCTAGGGAACATGGTCGAGGATGCTAACGAAACAAAAAGGAAGTCTGAAGAAAAAATAGTAGTCACTAAATTTCTTGACGTCTTTCCAAAAGAATGCCAAGGATAACACTAGTATCTCGAGCACCATACAGAATGGCTCCAGTGGAATTGAAGGAGCTAAGGATAAAGTTGGAAGAATTACTCAAGCTTGGGTTTATCAGACCAAGTTACTCTCCTTGGGGTGCACCAGTATTATTTGTTAAGAAGAAAGATGGGTCCACGAGGATGTGCATCGATTACTAAGAGCTAGAAAAAGTGACAATAAAGAACATGAATCGATTGCCAAGGATTGATGATCTATTTGACCAGTTTTAGGGGACAAGGTGTTTTCTAAAATTGAACTTCGGTCAGGATACCATCAGCCGAGGATCAAGAATGAAGACATACCAAAGACAACTTTTAGAATGAGATATGGGCCATATGAGTTTCTAGTGATATTGTCTGGACTCATGAATGCCCCAGTAGCATTTATGGACCTCATGAACTTAGTTTTCAAGGAGTAGTTAGATTAGTTTGTCATTGTGTTCATGGAAGATAAACTGGTGTATCTAAGACAAAGGAGGAACATGAGGAACAACTACATTTAACTTTGCAGGGATTGAGAGAACATCAGTTGTATCCTAAGCATAAGAAGTGTGAGATCTAGTTGTCTAAGGATTCATTTTCGGACACATTGTCACTAATGGGGGAATCAAGGTTGATCCTACAAGGTAGCCGCAGTGGATGAGAGACCAAGATAGAAGAATGCATCTTAATTTAAAAGATTTCTGGGATTAGGAGGGTATTACAAGAGATTTGTGGAAGGGTTCTCGAAAGTAGCTACACCGTTGACAGAACTAACGAGAAAGAATCTAAAGTTCACTTGGTCAAACAAGTGTGAGCAAAGCTTCCAAGAAATGAAGAGTCGCTTCAACTCTTTCAAGCTGTTCTCACATCTTTTTTACCATAAAAACTTCAAGTTCTTTCATGTCAATTATGTTCGTTGTGTAGCAATCTTTGAGTATCCTTCCATGAAGCAGCGATGATACCCTAACCTTCGAGGCATTCCTTCTCCTCGACCAATCCGTAAATGGGTCAATCTTTGTCAGATCTACCTTAATCTCGTATCCACTAATAGTGTGACTGAGGAACATCACTTGCAGTAACCAAAAATTGCACTTCTTGAACTTGGTAGACAACTGGGGCTCCCTCAATCTCTGTAATACTAACTGGGGGTTATGCTTGTGCTTTGCCTCTGAATGAGAGTAAACCAGGATATCGTCGATGAAGACAATCAAAAACTTATCCAAATAATCCTTGAACACCCTGTTCATCAGTTCCATAAACGTTGCTGGGGCATTGGTCAACCCAAATGACATGACTAGGAACTCGTAATGCCTATAGATTGTGCGAAAGGCCATCTTTAGAATATCCTCATCCTTGATCCTCAACTGGTGATAACCATATCGAAGATGAATCTTTGAGAACACTGTGTTACCCTACAACTAGTGAAACAGGTCATCTATCCTCGGTAGTGGTACTTGTTCTAGATAGTCAGCTTGTTTAATTCCCTGTAATTGATGCACATCCTCAAGGTTCCATTATTTTTCTTCACAAAAAAAATTGGAGCACCCCACAATGAGAAACTAGGTCTGATAAATCCCAGGTCCAATAATTCATTTAAATGTACCTTCAACCCCTTCAGTTCTGCTGGAGCCATTTTCTATGGTGCCCTAGATACTAGTTCTATACCTACTACCAACTCAATGATGAACTCATTCTCCCAGTGCGGTGGCAATCCTGGTAAGTCCTCAGGGAACACATCTAAGAACTCACAAACCAGCCCTATATACTCTAGTGCCACCAGCATGACCTTAGTGGTGTCCACCACACTAGCCAGGAATCCTATGTAATCTCCTTGCAATAGGTCTCTAGCCCTCAATGGTGCTATCATAAGAATATGGGGTCCATGCACAAGGCTAACAAAAACAAAGAGGTCCTCACCCTCGAGCTCAAATGCCACCTTCTTTCTCTTGCAGTCTATAGTCACCCCATACTTGGCTAACCAATCCATTCCTAGAATCATGTTAAAATAATCCATACCAAACTCAATCAAATCCACTGAAACTTCTCTATTGCCAATAATAATTAGCAATGATCTAGCTCATGTCTTAGAGATTACCAACTCTCCAATACGAAATAAGTTTCCAAACACCACGGTATAATAGTTACAAGGTAAACACAATCTATCAATGACTCTACTAAAAACAAATGAGTGTGTCGCACAAGAATCAATCAATACAGTACATGAAGTCCCAGCACTAGAAAGCTTACCTGTGACTACTGAGGGACTAGCTTCAGCCTTTACCTACATCAAAGGGAACACTTGAGATGGAGTCAAGTTGTCAACCTTCTTTGGTTCCTATTTCTTCGAGCTCAGACAATCTTTTTTGAGAGGTCCAACAACCCCACACAAATAGCATGCCTTCTCTCGACATTCTCCCAGATCCCACAAATGGAAGCATTGCCCTCCGAACATCACTTTGTGGATCACTCTCCCACTATATCTTATTCTCCACCTCCTCAATTGTGAGGGCTTTCTCAACCACTTGGGCATAAGTAGCTTCCCAAGCACTTTGTAATCCGAAAATCACGGGCTATAATAGCAACCAACCCTCGAATAAATCTATCATGTCTTGCTGCATCAGTAAGCACAAAATCCGGTGCAAATTTAGCTAGCCTATAAAATTTCAAGGCATACTCAGTGACTGACATATTTCCTTGCACCAAATTGGTAAACTCATTCACTTTTGTCGCTTTAACGACCTTACTGTGGTGTTTCTGGTTAAACAAGTCTCGGAACTCATCCCAACTCAAAGTAGAGACATTTCAAGTTTGGGATACCACCTACCACTAGAAACAAGCCTCATCCCGTAACATAAAGGTGGTGCAAGCCACTTTGTCGTTACCTACCACCTTCATAAAATCAAGGATGGGGGAAGTCAAGATTATCCACTGCTCAGCCTTGAGTGGGTCTGGTCCTCCCTCAAAGGATGGAGGATGTTGCTTCCTAAATCGTTCATATAACTATTCCCTCCTGTTTTCAACCTCTGGTTGTTGCACAACTGCTCCCATAGTAGATGGCATAACTGGTGCAACGCTCCATGATGGAAACTACTATCTCAATAAGCGAATCTCCTCTTTTTGACTCTAAAGTCTGGCTTGCATATCAGCATGCCTCTGCTGCTAGGTCGCAAGGAATAGCGGAGGGTTCTGACCCTGGTTATCATCTCTAGCCTCAATCTCAGCGTCGACTAGTCGAATTGATCGCCTTGGAAGCATAATTCTCGAAGTATATGTGAAATCATCGACTAAGTTGATCAAGCATGGTAACATGTTTTAGAAGTCACCCCACTGTCCAACACCAACGATTAAGCAAATACATGTAACCACACTATGAAAAACATTTCAATAGTGCTAACATATAGTAGCAGTGCTAAAAAGAATGCCTTTTCATGTACACATAATAGTTAAGGGCCAAGCCCTATGAGTAAATTTCATTCTTCCTAGGCTAACATATAATTACAGCATAACTATTTCAATAGTTTAGCTTTTTTTTGGCGTCAAGTGTACATGGCCAGCCTATCTTCAGGAATCATTAAACCTTTGCAGCTCTGATACCAAGTTGAAATGCCCTAATAGCAAGGACCATTACATTGTGTGTATAAAATTGTTCTCAACTCGTGTTGTTAAGGTTAGTTAAAATTCGGTATAACAGTTTTTTTTATTAAACCTTGACAACTTTTCATTAAATGATTTAGTACATAACACGAGATCCCAAAGAAAAGAGACGTTTAAAAAGGTTGACACAAAGAAAAATAAATGAAGTACATAATAGTCTTGCTAAACGGCAAAACCACTAAACCCTCGCTTTCCGAAACAAGTCTTGATCGTGGTGGTCAAGTATGCTACCTGTGTACATGCCACCCCCAAAGCTCTCCAACTCATTGCTGGTCCAACTTCCCCTTGCCCTTACTTGCACCACGTAGCAACCGTGAGCCGAGGCCTTGCAAGAAAACTTAAACAAATAGATATCGAAAATCAACAGATCATAGATACCATGTTTAGTAGTAATATCATACTCAAGCAGACATTCAACTTAATTACACAACCATAGGATCAAATGAGTGCATAACTACCTGCAATCTGCATGCTTATGCCAACAATGGAATGAAGACCGAGCTTTTCAATTAGATTCAATCCAATAATCAGTTCATACATAACACAGTCGTTCATGTTTAATACAGATATTCAAAAATATGATTATATTCATACTTATTAACCAGGGCTCAAGCCCTAATTACAATTCGGGTGCAGTTTTCTTACCTCAAGTCTCGAGCAGATAGCGTATGGTGACCTCGAGCGCGATCCTGTTGGGGTTTTATGCCATAATTAAAACCCAATTTCTTTGTAATCTCATTTTATAGTCAATAAAAGGCTAAAAATCATTTTTGACTTGGACAATCACTTAGCTCACATGTTTTATTTTCATGATTTTTTTTAATATAAACTTCTATTAAATCCAGAGCATATAGCTAATCATACTTATAGTGATGTAATCAAAGTGGAATATAAATATGATTATATGTCCAAAAATAAGTTAGTCCTAAGATTAGTTAGTGCACGGGATTTACACTCACTTGCCAATCTATGATATAATCTACTTACACATTGTAGTGATATGTTCTTTCCAGAACATTGGCAAAGTAGATGAGATTGTATGTATTTGTTCCATCAGACATGACCGATATTTACAAGATAAGATAAGAAGACATATCGTTATTAGCTACTCTGGTCATATCATATAGTTGACCATAGGCAATTCAATCTCAATTCTGAGTGGCTAATATTCTAGCTGATAGTACTATTTGAGTTCTTGGACTTATTCGTTACCAACATACCCTACGGACTAGCCCATAATTACATCTTGGGAACTTGGTAGTATAATTAAGTGGGAGTGTTAATAATAGATAAGAACATCTATAGCTTTTGATAAAGAAGTAAAATGATGGTTTCATTTTAGTTTAGTTCGAGGTGCTAAATGATAGAGATCTCATTTCAGTAATTAATATTAGTTTACTGAAATATCATTTACAAGGAACTAATTGTTTTAAGGATAAAAACCAATGAGGGTTAAAATGGTATTTCAGTCCGATCTAATTGTAGACCATCTATAAAGGATTGAGTGATTATTATGGTTGAAACAATGGATAACTAATGACATATCTATATTTCTTACAGAGTGTTCTATGAATTCAAGAGTGCAATTTTGAGTCTTTAGTGGAGTCACGAGGAATTAATAAGTTAGTAAATTTATTATAACTTATGGGAGCTTGATTTCATAGGGCCATGGTACCCACAATACCTTGGATAAAATCATGTAGATAGTCTCAATTAATTAATTTAATTATCAATTAGAATTATCAAAGTTGACTAGGTCAATTTGGGATAATTTCATAGAGTTAGGCAATTTAGAGAATAAAAAAGATTTTAGGGGAGATTTATTAATTAAGACAAATTGGTGTCTAAATTAATAAATAAGTTTAAATAAATGTTGAAATTATAAAAAATTAATTTGATAAATGATTTAAATAATTATTTAATTAATTAATCTATAAAAAAATAATACTGGTCTTGAATTTAAGTCCAACGGGCTTATAATTTAAATGAGAAATTTCACGAGCCTATAGCCCATAAGACTTTTCACTTAGGGCTCTAATTTCCTATTATTTTATTGATTTTTTAATTAAATAAGTGACCTCATTGAACCTTTAAAAGGAATGCTAAGTGAGTGTTGACAACAGATGATTAGATGATCAAGTTTTGATGCTTTATGGTTTTAGACTCTCTCTACAACAAAAGCCATTTCTAAATATCTTTATTATGTGTTGAGAATTGTGCACTCTAGTCTAGATGATTCTAAGGATATTGTGGAAGACTATGAAAAAATTTGAAGTTCAATTCAGTTTCTTGGTGATACCCTGCGAGAGAAAGGATACAAGGGTTAGATAAACTGAAGTAATGACTTATTCATTCCATTGCATATAATGTAAGTGTTCTTATCATTATCTCTCTTTAAATTCAATTATAGAAACATGTTCTAGGTGTTTTTATATTAGTTTATTTAATATATGATTTACATGAAAATAAATAAGAACATGTATAAGTATATTCCCAACAACTGGCCTCTAAGCCTTTGGTAATCTTTATTTTCCTGCATGAAATGGTAAAATTGAATTATTTGATGTGTTGAGTAATTGGATGGATTTCATTTTTTTTACGAAGCATATTAAATTTTAAGAAATTATTAGCAATTTTTTGTTATTTTGTTGTGTTTTTTATGCAATTAATTTTTATAAATGCTTTATTTGGTGCAAAACATTGTAAACCTTATTTAGAAAATAGTTTTTGTTGAAAATTTACACAAAATGTTTTTTTCGAAATTTTTTTTGGTTGCATGAGCCCTTTTGCGTTCATGTGTGTGCATAGCCCTGCACCCCGCGCGTGCTGCTCTTGGGTGCAGCAACACACATCTGCACGTATCAGCAGGCCACCCTCGGTAGCTAAAGCCCTTGCGCTCGCACGTCTTCCCAATAGTCGGCCACGATTAATAGTTCCCAATACGGGTACTCTTGACCCCATATTTTTTTATTTTTTAAATTAAAGATAATAAAAATATGAAATTGATTTTTTTAACAAAACCAAAAATATCAGATTTATTTTATCATTTAAATTTATTTTTTAAAAAAACATATATTTGTGGTTTGTTATTTAAAAATTGGATATTTTCTACACAGTTTCAAATTTAAATTTAAAAATAGGTTAACTAATTAATTTTAAATCTTTTAATATATTAAAATTTTAGAATTAAGTTATCAGATATTGAAGATATTTTTTCAATACTTGTTATTTTTTATATCTTTTATTTGAAAATATTAATATGTGATTATTTTGAATTTTAATATTTAAATTATTTGTAATTTAAAAATTTGTAAACTATATATTTTTATGGATATTTGAATTTTTTTAACTATTTAAGATATTGTAGGTTTGGTATAACTATTAATATTTTACTTTTGTAATAATTAGTTAAGATATTTGCTGATAGCGGTAACAACACAAAATATTTTTTGAAACAGAGTTAATGATTGTTTATCCTAAAAAATACTACTCGCTAACGTGGCAAGATTTATGTACACATGTGTTGCACGTGACTAATTAGTGACTACATTCAGGTTGACCAACGACCAGGATACTCGACCGTACAACAGAGGTTGTGCTGACATGTACGTCTGGTCACTACTAGTATCCCCAAGATGCTTTATGTTCGACTTCTTCTTGTTTGAAGGAGCTTCAGCAGAGGCATACATATCAAAACTGTCTTCAGATGGCATGACTACAAAATAGAAACAAACAAGCAAATATGTTAAAAAGTGGTTTGGAACGATACTGGAATAATGTAAAGAGAAATACTAAGTAGTATACCCGAACTATTTATTACTAATCGATATATTATCTAAAGAACTGCAACTACATTCACTATCTGTCTCGAAGAGGTCCAGGCTAAAATTACTGGTCGTAAGTTTAAAATTTCCATCCCTATCAAATAAATGATAGGAGATGGGAAAAGTATCAAGAAGTGAGAAGTCTATACCATTCTCATCTGAGGACTCAAGTATAGGACTGACATATTCTGGTAATTTTTGTGTAACGTCATAAAATCCAGGGACCGTTACGGTGTGCCTTGTAAACAGTGTTAAACTCGCTAATCGAGTCATTTGGCCGAAATCGTGTAACTAAGTATGATTAGCGGTTTAGGGATTAAAATTTTTGGTTAAGATATAATGTTTCATTAGAACGTCTATTGTTTACATTGGGAACCCAAAAAAATAAAATTTAAGAGTCTATTACAAGAAAATATTTACAACTGGCCGGTCTAAGCGGCAAAACAGGATTTAACCCTAGTTCCTCTTTCAACCCTCGGCCGTGGCGGTCGAGCAGCCGCATATGTACACATCGTCACACAACTTGGTATCAGAGCGAGCCAAGGTTTATGGTTCCTGAAGACAAGACGGGCATGTACACTCGTCACTAAAGATAGCTTCACTTAGGGAATGGTAACTATTTCTGTAGTTATGTGCTTAATAGCTTAAATAGAATGTAAATGCTTACCTGCACATTGTATAAGGGAGCATGAGATTCTGATAGAGCTTGGCTATTGACTATATGATTATATGCTCCTTTAATATTTATATAAATATGATCATATGATTACCTGCTCCATGAATATATAATTGTAATATTTGCATGCTAGAGTTGGAAGAGCAGGGATCATGATTAATGTATGAATGTCGTGGGCATGTTTTTAGCACTGCGAGTGGTTTGTAAATGTGATGTGGTAACATTGATTCCATTGGGGAAAGCTCTTGATATGCTCATCATGATTAATGGGTCAAGTTATTGACTGCAGATTCAATCAGCAGGTTCATATTCAAGGCAGATAATGAGGCCTTGTGGTGGTTATATAGAGGCTGGGAGTTATAGCCAGTGTTTTAGTTCTTCATCTGCTCCTATGAATTTTCAGTAGATGTTCACATATTTGTAATCAAGATTGCAGAGGCATGAGGAAGAGATTAGGTGTTTGAAGCAACAGCAGAATCTATTGGGGAGCACCTCTTCCTTTGTTATGCAAGGAGTGGCACCAGCTTTGTCTCAGCCTAGGGTTGAGGGAAGATGGGAATTTCTTTGTGGAAGATTCCAAGAGTATTACCCTCCAGCCTTTGAGGGAGGCCTAGATCCATTTAGAGCTGAACAATGGATGGGCATGATCAGTTCCATTCTTGACAGTATGGGGCTGGTGGGTCATGATAGGGTGATCTATGCTACATGTGTACTGCGGGATGATGCCTGGACATGGTGGGAGGTAGTATCCCAGACACGAAACACAGCTGTGATGGACTAGAAAGAGTTTAGGCAGCAGTTCAACGAAAGATATTATTGTGATGCAGCTAAGACTGCTAAGATGAATGAGTTTGTGAATCTCGTTCAAGGAAAGGCATCAGTAACCGAGTATGTTAGCAGATTTGATGGGTTGGCTAAGTTTTCTTTAGACATGGTACCCACAGATATGGCTCGGAAGGAAAAGTTTGTTCAGGGATTGAATCCTGGAATAGCTTAGGGCATTATAGTTTCCCCAGTGCATGAAGTCTCTACCTATGCTCAGGTGGTAGAGAAGGCTCTTGCTGTTGAGGGCATAAGAAATGAGAAGAGGAGTGCTAGGGAGCACGGAGCTCAGATGGTGGTATCTCCACTTATTGCAGCAAGCAAGAAGGAGCACTGGAGGACTTATCCAATAGGTGTTCGGTGCAAGAGGCGCCATTTGAAGGGGTGCCGACCAAAGACATGTTTCTTATGCGGAATTGTTGGGCATATAAAAAGGGATTGCCCAAGTCGAGAGACAGAGGATTGGCAAAAGGGGATAGACAGCTCGATTCCAACTCGAGTGTTTATTCCGAGGCAGTCAGAGTCTGAGACCGAGACTAGTTCCTCAGGGGTGACAGGTCAGTGTTTTTGGTCCTGATCTTTATTTTTTGCTGACTAAATTGGTGCCATGTTGTTCTTTATTTGTTGCATATAGAGAGACATAAAGTTGATATAAAGGTCATATGGTTATGTTATGATGAAGTGTGATACTGTATTGGTAATTTAAGAGATCAGATGAATTATTGTGGGAAGGACTCATCAGTGGTTTTAATGAGTTGGTTATGACTAACTGGTTTTAGTATGATTCAGGGTATGGATTGGTTAGCCAAGTGTGGGGAAATTTTAAATGGCAAGGAAAGTATAGCAACTCTTGGGCTTAAGAGTGGAAAGCCTTGTGATAGATGGCACTGTGCATGGATTTGATATGTTTATGACATCAGTAGTGAGAGCTAGAGTTTTATGGTGGAGAGATGCATGGAACTCTTAGCTAGTGGAGTCAGGATAGACTGGATTAGTCTGTGAGTTCAGGATGTGTTTCTAGGGGGTTTGTCAGGGTTTCTTTTATATGGAGAGATAGTATGGTGATTGAATTGGTTCCAGGGATGGAATCAGATTTAGGGCACTGTTTTGAATGGCTCAGCAGAGTTGTAAGAATTAAAGGTTCAGCTAGTGAGTTATCTGGTATTCTTTAGGGTGGATCTTTGATCTGGTTAGTACCAGCTAGAGATCAGGAAATAAAATGTGCAGAAGTTAGCTGTTATAACAGATAAAGGCACTGGGAGTACTGAGTTATGATTTGGGAAAATTGTTTAATTCCAAGTGTTTGTGTATCAGATGAACAAAGCATTCAAAGATTTATTTGAATGGGAATTGTGATTGTCTTGGACGATGGTATTTTGGTGTTTTCTCTGCGGAGACTTGCCAAGGTCAAGGAACGCCTTAGGGGCAGGAGTTCCTTGGATGGTAAAGATATTTCAGGTGCCTTGGGAATTAGTTATGAGTCTTCTTGCGGATCAAAATCAGTTAATAGGTGGTTATGACACCTCAGTATCAGAGAAAAGTGATTGCCTATGCAACATGTTGGTTAAAGTATCTGACCATAACTAGAGTAGAGTTTCTGGTGGGCCAGGTGGCTAGATTTATGTATGAGATTACCATCTCAGGGAAGATCAAAAAAGGAAAGATGATTAAGTGAACCACAGATAGAAAAGATTGAGGAGAATGTCTTAGCTGGATTAGCTAAAGATTATACAGTGTCAGTTATGGGTTTATTGGGGATAGAGATCTAATTTGGGATCTGATGGACACTGGGATTAAATGGGAGATTCTGGATGAATCTCAGGTTATTCTCCTATTCTCTTCATTCAGGCATCCTCTTAGTGTATCAGAGTTTGAAAGCTTTTATGCGATGGCCTGAGATGAAGAGGGGCATAATGGAATGTGTGATAAAGTTCTTAACCTATTAGCAGGCCAAGATAGAGTATCAGGATTCAGCAAGGCCATTGCAGGCTTTGAGTATTTTGTAATGGAAATAAGGAAAGCATCGTGATGGGTTTCATGGTGGGGTTGCCCAGGTAAATAGGTCGGCGTGAGTTGACATTGGGTCATGATGGACCAGTTTTCCAAGTGAGTTCATTTCTATCAGTAAGGATAAGTAACACAGCTGATCAGTATTCAGATCTCTATGCGCGAGAGAGATAGTATGCCTTCTTGAGAATTCAAGGTCTATCTTATCAGTCTATTGTTACTTCCAAGTCTTGGAAGGTTTAAAGAAGACGATGAATATATATATATGGAATTCAGTGCAGTTTATTCTTCTCAGACTGATGGTAAATCAGAGAGAGAAAGAGAGTTATCCAGTATTGGAAAGGTAATTTATGAGATACGGTATGTTTGAGAATGCTTAGTACCAGTTCATTGGAAGGGAATGGTGAGGTGTGGATTTTGGATCATGAGATGGTTCAGAGGACCATTGTCATTGTTAGAGGTTAGAGCTTGGATGCTCACTTCTCAGACTAAATGGAAAAGTTTTACTGAATTGAAAAGCAGGAACATGGGGTTACAAGAAAAGAATGTATCTTCCTTAAAGTATCACCATGGAAAAGGGGTGAGGAGTTAAGGGCAAGCTAAGCCCTAGACTATCTTGGCAATTTGAATCCTGGATAGAACTGGTTAGGTTGATTTTCGATCATCCTTATCTTTGGCACTGTCAGTTGAATACAGTGTGTTATGTAATTCCATGCAGGGGACATAAGTTAAAGTAACTCATGAGTTGAGTCATAAGAATCTGGAGGTTAAGGATAAGTATTCTGGTAAAGAATAACCAGTTATGATTGTAACAGAAGAAATAAGGTTCTGAGGAATAGAGTGTACCTTGAGTTAAGGTAATGTTACAGAAACAGTGAGGTCAAGAAAATGACCTGGGAAATTTGAAATCAGTTGTGTGGAATTTATATTCTGGGTTGTTCAGATAAATTTCTAGGACGAAATTTCTGTAAGGAGGGGATAGTTGTAATGCCCCAAATTTCCAAATAAGGTTGAGGACCTTGATTAGGAGGTCGGGAGGGCCATAATTGATTTATTATGATATTAAATGGTTATATGCATGTTTATGTGAATTATATTATTATATGATGATAAATGCATGCATATGGTGTATTTATAATTATAAGGGCATTTTGGTAATTTTTCCCGTTGAGGGCGTGATTGTGTATTTTCATGCATGTGGGTGAGTTATGAATGGTACCACATTATATGTGAAATTGTTCGAGCCTTTCGGCATGAGACGATCATGAAATGCAAGTGTTCGTTCTGGTCATAACGGAATTAAGCTCGGGGCTAAAGGTGAGTCTCGGGGGGATTTTAATGATTAGAGCATTGCCGAGAGTTAAAGGGTAACAGGAATTTCGAGAATAGCAGGAGTCTTTAGATTAACGAGATAGGTGGGAAATACCAATTTTTCCCTTGGGAGTCTTTAGAAACCCTTATTTGACCTAGGCGTATTTTGATCTTTTCACCCTTAGGATAGATATAAGTCATTTAAGGCAGTAGAAAGAAAAGGAAAACAGAGCATAGATTGAAGATTCTCCCATACCTATTTTCTTCCTGTTTTCTTTGGATTTTTTAGCATAATTTGAGGATTCAAGCTTGGGATGTAAGTCTTGAGTGCTTGGGAGTGTGTTCCACCATTGAAGAGCATCATAATCTGACCTTGAGGTAAGTTTCTCGCCATTAAATTCCCTGGTTTGCTCTGTTTTAGCTCTGGTTTTCATTTGGGATTTCTAGGTTGGATGATTGGTTTTGTTGGGAGTTTTGGCTTGGGTTCTTGTGGTTGTGATGCTTGGGGCATGTGAGGATGGTTTTGGGTTCATTTGGCACCAAAAATGAGGTTTGGAAGCATTGGAATTGAGTTGGAATTGAAGGACTCAAAGGAAGAGGTTTCAGGGGAGTTTCTGGCTGGGTGTAGCGCTAGAGCGCCCACCAGAGGGCGCTATAGCGCTACACAAGATTTTTGTTGGGCGGTTTGGGGATCTGAGTATAGCGCTGGGGCACTAGTGAGCATGCCAAGCAATAATAACATGCTCATGAACAATAATAACATGTCATCGAATCATCACGCGCATGCCTAGCAATAATAGCTTTCATCATGCATGCAAATAAGTTCAATTAAATGATTATGGGGTCCTATATCTGAATAGAAGACTAATGAGTCATTCTCTGAGGACCTGCTTCTTGGATAAATGACTAGTAAGTCAATCTCGGAGTGGGTGACTAATGAGTCACTGTAACGACCCAAATTCGCAAATAAGGCTTAAGGGCCTTGATTAGTGTGCCAGGAGGGCATTAATGGAATAATTGTGATTTAATGAGTAATTATATGTCTGATAATGTTTATATGATAATTGATTATATTACGTGGTAAGATGATATGTGATATATGTGAGAACCACATTATTATGTGGACAGGTTCGCTGAGCACGACTCAAGACGATTCTAGGGACAGATAGTGGGGAAAGTCACAATGAGGGTTTAAGATATGACTTTGGAGAAGTCGGGGATACTTTTAGATAGCGGATAGTGATTTGGGTTATCGGGACATGGAAACAAATATATGGAGATATATTTGAGGTTAGGATGTCTAGGCGGGAATATTGGGGGATTTTACCATTTTGGCCTCAGGGACGGTTCCGACACGCCGAGCCTCGGGATTAACTTAATAGATAAGTTAGATATAGGGAAGCTTTTAGAAGATAAACAACCGACTAAACATGTAGGCTCTCTCTCTCTCACGCTTAAGGAAACACAAATGAAACAAAGGGAAACCAGCTAGGATTTCTGAGTTTAGTGGTGAGAATTTGGAGGTTAGCTAAAGGAAAATCAAGAAACTGAAGTAGGGATTAAGGTAAGCATCTAACTCTGTTTTCTGTGGTTGAATTATGAGTTTTAGTTGGGTTTTAGTTAAGTGCTGAAACAAGTTTAGTTGTGATGTTCTAAGGCAGAATTAAGAGGGGAAACTTGGGAGCTTAGCTTGGTCACAGCTTGGTGAAGTGATACTACAGCAAGGGTAAGTTTCAACTCCTAGTTAGAGGCTTTAAATTGAGTTTGATGGCTGGTTTGTGTGGTTTTAGCACTTGGGTTTCAGAAATTGAGAGGAAGAGATTGGAGTGTGTTAGGCTGTGTTTTCTTGAGAGTTGTGTTGTTTAGATCATGCTAAAGAGGTTGGGAAGTTTTGGGATGGTTTAAAGTAAGGTTTTGAGCTTTGAAATGGTGTAAAATCTGGGTTCGAAGGGGAGGGTCGCGGCTCTGTTCTAGAGCACTGCGGCCCTATCATGCAAGGAGGCCAATGGGGCTCGGCCAAGGGGGCGCGCTGCAGCACCCAAGGCAAGGGCCGCGGCGCGTGTGTGGTTCAGTGAGGGAATAGGTTCTGTTTTGGGGAAGGTCCGCGGCTAGGCTTTGGGGGCCGCAGCCCTTGGTTCCACACTTGAGATTTTGAGGGTTTTAAGCATGGGAGAGTGGTCTTGTGTGCTCGGGTTTGGTTTCACCACCGTGCTTGGTGGAATTTGATATCCTGGGAGTTACTTTTATAACTAAAATCTATATTTGAGTATTTATGGAACCCTATACTTTGGTTGTGGCTAGGTGATAAAAGCTTAGGCTCGGGAACGAATCGTGCTTGAGAGGCTTTGCTCGTAATTCTATAACCGCACAGACTAAAGGTAAGAAAACTGCACCTGGTTGATTATATGTGACGGGACTAAGGGTTCCCTATTGCAGAAGCTTGAAAAGATGGTATTATGCCATGCAAGCCATTTAGTGAGCCAACGGCCTAAGGGTACCAAGGGTCTCACTAGTGCACAGGGCGCGGCTCGGCCACTGGTAGCCGAGGACAGCTTATTATGCACTGAGCTTGGTTTAAGCAGGCCAGAGTCAGTGGGTTAAACAGAGGGTGCGGCCTAAGTCGTCGGCCCTGAATATTATGTGATATGAACAGTATATGTGATAGAATGTATCTTGTATTGGATTGTGTATGCTGAATATCTGTTGTGGATTATCTGACGAGAATACATGCTTACTGAACTTCTTGTCTGTTGTTATTGTTTGAGTTACCTATGATGTTTTCTTACTGGGCCTTGGCTCACGGGTGCTACGTGGTGCAGGTAAAGGCAAGGGCAAGTTAGATCAGCCCTGACCAGAGAGCTCAGCGAGCGGAATGTACATAGCCAGGTGCTCAGCCGCCACGGTTGAGGTGTAGGCATGGACGTGGAACCTAAAGACTGTCTGTTTTGCCTTGGTATGGCTAGTGGTTACACATGTACTTTTGGGAGTCTGTAAACTTATTTTATCTTAGTTTTGTAAGGGATCCCATGTTTACTACAGTTTAAATATATGAAATGAGTCTTTTGAGACCAAAACTTTTTTAACCTTAGCTTTTGCATGTTTAGTGACACGTTTTCAAATTAATGACTTGATTAGCAAGTCCTGCACCTTTATAAGTACACAGTGTAGCGGTCTTGGCTATCCAGGGCGTTACAACTTGGTATTAGTGCGTCCTAGGTTTAAGGGTTCCTGAAGACAGCCTGGATATGTACATTCACTTCTAGAGACAAGCTCTAGTCAGGGTTTTGTAATGTGTATATGTGTGCTTATGTGCTTATGTGCTTGAGATGAGTTATGCATGTTGTTATCGACTGAATTGCTAGGAAGCATGAGATACTGATAGGGCCTGGCCCTTGACTGCTGTGTGAAAATATTGAGGCATGTTTATCAACATTGCCGTGCATGTAAATGAGTATATGGATGATTAATCATTTATGGTGCATGGATGCTTATATGTATTGGTTACCTGTGATTGAATACGTTTTATTGGTGAGTTTTGGAGAAGCTTTTACCCTGTCATTGTGGTCTAACTGCCAAGTCGATATTTGCAGATTGACTTGGATAGTTATGCGTCCAAGGAAATCTTCACGACTAGCCGGCACTGGGTCTGGGACCTGGGGCAAAGACCAGGGCCAGACACCTCTTCCAGTCCCTGAGAACTGGCAGCAGTTAATGGCTGAGATGTAGGCTCGATTACAGATCCAAGATGAGTTGATTCATATTCTGCAGCAGCAGGCTCCATCAGGGAGTGCTGCCCCTTCTTTACCACCTACAGTGGTACCAGCTGTGCAGCCTGGGGAGGTTGTTAATAAGTGGGAACCGTTATATGAGCGGTTCAGGAAGCAGCAACCCCCAGTCTTTGAGGGAGGACCGGATCCGTTGAAAGCCGAGCAGTGGCTAACTATGATTACAGTAATCCTGGATTTCATGAGAATTGAGGGAGAGGAGAGAATGGCCTGTGCCACTTATATGTTGAGGGAGGATGCTCGCATTTGGTGGGAAGTGGCATCACAGACCAGAGATGTTGCTACACTGACTTAGGAAGGTTTCAAGGATTTGTTTGGCCAGAAGTATTACAATGTTGCTGTTAGGGCGGCAAAAGTCAATGAGGTTGTGAGTCTGGTACAGGGCAGTATGACTGTTACAGAGTATGACCTAAAATTTGATAGGCTTGCGAAGTTTGCACCAGATCTTGTGCTTACTGATGCTGCTAGGCAAGATCGTTTTGTCAGGGGGCTTAATGCTATGATAGCCCGGGATGTTAGGATTACCACGGTACCTGGAGGAACAACTTATGCCCAGGCCGTTGAGAGGGCTCTTACCGCTGAGGAAGCGGAGAACAAGATATGGAAGGAGAGCGCAGTGAGGCGTGAGGGCCGCAGGGCGGTGCTGTTGGAAAAAGCTTATACAGGATCTTTATTTATTTTCATGTATATCTAATATTAAACAAATTAATACGAGATAGCCTAAAACATGTTTCTAAAATCGAATTCAAAGAGAAAAAAATAATATAATACTTACAGTATACGCAGCGGAATTAAGAGTCCTTCCTTCAGTTTCTCTAACTCTTGTATCCTTTCTGTCCCAGAGTATTATCAAGAAAATGAACCGATCTTCTATTGTCTTCACGATCTTCCAATGTATCCTTAGAACCACCTAGACTAGTGTGGTCAATTCTCAACACATGAGATAGATATAGAGAGAAGAAAAGAAAATAACAAAGAGGCTTAGAAAAGGACTTGTGCTTAGAGAGAATATAAAACTATCAGAAAATCTGACTTATCAAAAACCCTTGTTTTGACTTCTCTATAAGCACTCCTTTTATAGACTCAATTAGGCCGTTTAATTTAATTAAAAAATCAATAAAATAACAGCCATTTTGAAGCCCTAGGTCGAAATTATCATGGGCTATAGGCCCGTGAAATTTCCCATTTGGTTATAAGCTCATTGGACTTAAAATCAAGGCCTGTATTATTTTCTATTAAATAATTATTTAAATCCTTTATCAAATTAATTATTTATAATTTGAACCTTGATTTAAACTTATTTTTTAATTTAGATACCAATTTATCTTAATTAATAAATCTGCCATAATTTCTCTTTTCTTCTCAAAATTACACAACTCTGTGAAGCTATCCAAAATGGACCTGGTCAACTTTGATAATTCTAATTGATGATTAAATCAATTAATTGAGACTATCTAGATGATTTTATCCAAGGTACAATGGGGACCATGGGCCTATGAAATCAAGCTCCAATAAGTTATCATAAATCTAACAAATAAATTTACTAACTTATTAATTCCTCGTGACTCCACTATAGACTTGGAATTGCACTCTTGAATTCATAGAACGCTCTATAACAAATATAGATATGCTATTAATTATCCATTGTTACAACCATAATTGTCACTCAATCCTCTATAGACGGTCTACAATGAGATAGGACTAAAATACCGTTTTACCCCTCATTGTATTTTATCCTTAACACACTTAGTTCCTTGTAAATGATATTTCAGTAAACTAATTTAATTACTGAAATGAGATCTCTATCATCTATCACCTTGAACCAAACTAAAAGGAAACCATCGTTTCACTTCTTCATCAGAAGCTATAGATGTTCATATCTATGATTAACACTCCCACTCAATTATACTACCGAGTTCCCAAGATGTAAGTATGGGCTAGTCCGTAGGGTAAGCTGGTAACGAACAAGTCAAAGAACTCAAATAATACAATCAGTTAGAATACTAACCACTCAGAATTGAGATTGAATTGACCTATGGTCAACTATATGATATGACTAGAATAGATAATAACGGTATGTTTACTTATCTTATCAACTGTCAATATCGGTCCTGTCCGATGTAACAAATACATCCGATCTTATCTACTTTGCTAATGTTCTGGAAAGAACATAACACTGTAATGTGTAAGTAGATCATATCGTAGATTGGCAAGTCAGTGTAAATCCGGTGCACTGACTAATCTTAGGACTAACTTATTTTGAACATATAATCATATTTATATTCCACTGTGATTACGTCACTATAAATAAGATTAGCTATATGCTCAGGATTTAATAGAAGTTTATATTAAACAAATAATCATGAAAATAAAACATGTGAGCAAAGTGATTGACCAAGTCAAAAAATGATTTCTATTCTTTGATTGATAATAAAATGAGATTATAAAGAATTTGGGTTTTAATTAGGGCATAAAACCCCAACAAACTCCCACTTGCACTAATTGAAACTAATGCCTTAATTTTACTAATCCCATCTCCTTGATATGCTTATCAAATGTAGCTTCTGGTAGGGTCTTTGTAAATGGATCCGCAAGATTGTCTTCAGTTTCAATCTTCATAACCTTCACATCTCCCCTGGCCACATATTCTCGAATAATGTGATACTTCCTTTCTATATGCTTACTCCTCTTGTGACTTCGAGGTTCTTTCGAGTTGGCTATCGCTCCTGTATTGTCACAAAACAACACAAGCGGTTTATCCATTTCTGGAATAACTCCAAGATCCGAATAGAACTTCTTTAGCCAGACTATTTCCTTAGCTGCTTCTGATGCAGCTATGTACTCAGCCTCCATGGTGGAATCTGAGATTGCAGACTGCTTTACGCTTCTCCAAATCATAGCTCCACCCCCAAGAGTAAACACCATTCCAGAAGTAGACTTTCTGTCATCGACATCAGTCTGAAAATCTGAATCGGTGTAGCCTACAGGGTTCAGAACACCACCCTTGTAGACTAACATATACTTCAGGATATGCTTAACTGCTATCCAATGTTCCGGTCCTGGGTTTGACTGATACCTGCTCACTACTCCCACTGCATAGCAGATATCTGGTCTAGTACACAACATGGCATACATCAGACTTCCAACTGCAGATGCATAAGGAACTTTTCTCATTGCATCTTCCTCTTCAGGAGTCTGGGGAGACTGCTTCTTTGAAAGATGAATTCCATGGCGGGACGGTAGACGCCCTTTCTTGGAATTTGTCATTGAGAAACGTTCAAGCACTTTATCAATGTAAGCTGCTTGAGATAGAGCTAAAAGTTTGTTCTTTCTATCCCTGATGATCTGGATACCAAGAACATAACTTGCTTCACCCAAATCCTTCATCTGGAATTGAGTGCTCAGCCAATTCTTCACATCTGATAATTTCTTAACATTGTTTCCAATGAGTAAGATATCATCTACATAAAGAACCAGGAATACCACTATTTTATTTGCCTTCAGTTGGTAAACACAGGGCTCATCAATATTTTGTTCAAAGCCATAGGTTTTGATTATTTCATCAAACCTAAGATTCCAGGAACGAGAAGCTTGCTTAAGTCCATAGATGGACCTATTTAACTTACAAACTTTTCCTTCTTGTCCGGAGACTTTAAATCCTTCTGGCTGATCCATATAAATGACCTCATCAAGCTTTCCATTAAGAAAAGCAGTCTTGACGTCCATTTGCCAAATCTCATAGTCGAGAGCGGCTGCTATGGATAGGAGGATGCGAATGGATTTGAGCATGGCTACCGGACTAAAAGTTTCCTCATAGTCCATGCCTTCTCTTTGGGTATAACCCTTTGCCACTAATCGAGCTTTATAAGTCTCGATATTTCCATCAACACCTCGTTTCTTCTTGTAGATCCACTTGCACCCAATGGCCCTAAAGTCACTAGGTGCTTCCACAAGATCCCAGACGGAATTTGAGTACATAGACTTCATTTCCTGTTTCATGGCTTTGAGCCATAGTTCCTTTTTAGGGCTAGCCATTGCCTGTTTGAAATTCAATGGATCATCATCACTAGTGTCACCAACAACCATATTGGTTTCACCATCCAAACCATAGCGAATTTGGGTTTCTAGAAACCCTCCCACTACGACGAGGCTCCGTGACTAATTGCTCAAGAACAGTGGTACTTTCATCATTTAAATCGACTTGCGTCGGTTGTACATGAAGAGTGGAAATTTCATCATCAACTCGCGTTGATGACGATGGAACATTGGTTGGAGTCAATTCTTTAACGATCTCCTCTAAAACTACTTTGCTGCAAGGTTTAAAGTTCTGGACATAGTCATTTTCCAGAAAAGTAGCATTTGTAGAAGTAAACACTTTCTTTTCTGAATGACTATAGAAAAGTCCACCCCGAGTACCTTTAGGATAGCCAACAAACATGCAAACTTCAGTTTGTGGTTCTAGCTTTCCCTCATTTTTCCTCAGGACGTGAGCGGGACACCCCCAGATTTTATAATGGCGTAAACTAGGTTCACGACCATTCCAGCGTTCTAAAGGTGTTTTGGGGATTGATTTTGACGGCACGACATTGAGAATGTCATTTGCGGTTTCAATTGCATGTCCCCAGAACGAAGTTGGTAGAGTTGAGTAACTAAGCATGCATCTAACCATTTCCAATAAAGTTCTGTTTCGGCGTTCCGCTACACCATTTTGTTGCGGAGTACCTGGGGTAGTAAGTTGTGCTAAAATCCCAAGTTCAGTTAAATGATCTTGGAACTGAATATCCAAATATTCTCCACCCCTATCAGATCGCAAGATCTTTAACCTTTTACCTAATTGGTTCTGAGCCATTGCTAGGAATTCCTGAAACTTTGAAAATGTTTCTGATTTCCTATGCATTAGGTAAAGACATGAATATCTAGAGTAATCGTCAATGAAAGTGATGAAATAATCAAAACCACCCCTGGCTTGTATATTCAAAGGTCCACAAACATCTGAATGTACAAGACCAAGTGGTTCTTTGGCCCTATCACCCTTTGCAGAGAATAGACGCTTGGTCAGTTTGCCTTCTAGACAAGATTCACAGACAGGTAATTCACCTAAGGTGAGTTCCCTCAAAGGTCTGTCCTTTGTAAGTCTTTGAATCCTATCATAGCCAATGTGACCTAGTCTCAAGTGCCATAAATACGTCATATTATTGTTATCGGTCTTTTGACGTTTATTGTTCCTAGGTTTAGCTACTTTGAATAAATCATTGTTAAGAGCGAGGGGTTCGTTAGGTCGCAGAATATAAAGCCCATTTTCCAAACATGCAATACACAATTATGATCCATTGAAAGAAATAGATATATTAAAACTTGTGAAAGTCATAACAAATCGTTCTAATTGCAACATGGAAACTGAAATTAAATTTCTACTAAAATTCGGAATAAAAAATACATCTTTTAAAATTAAGTATTTATTTCCGAACTTCAGACGAGCTATTCCTCTAGCTTGGACCTTAACGAACGCTCCGTTCCCAACTCTAAGCTTTAAGCCACCTTCGCTCTTTTTTTTTTCTTCAGCTTTCGAAGACAAAGCTTGGTTAGCTTCAGCCTTATCTAGATAAGCAACAACATCAGTAGTCTTATTTTCACCTCCTTTACTAGGTCCACCCATGACAGGTTCAATAATCTGAAGCTCGTTCATGAGCTGCGTCAGACCATAGTTGAGTTGAGCACGAACGTGTAGACACGGTGTCATCCGAGAATTTACGGTGCCATCACGAACGTGCAGAGACGTGCTATCCAAGCATTTACGATACCATCACGAGCATTTACGGTGCCATCACTAACGTGCGGACACGGTGCTCGTTCTGGGGATTCCTCAACCATGATGAACTCGAAGTTGTCACCTATCAACTCTATGTTGATATTCTGCTTCCAATTAAGGAAGTTTTTTCTAGTGAGTTTCTCCATCGAAAGTTGAGAAAGGATGGGAGTATACACAGACACTTAAAACTACAAATTATCAATAAAATAGAAATCAATCACATTTGCTCAATAAAACTTCTATTCACACAAATTTCAAGAAATAGCACAACATATACCAAAAATATGTAAGATATGAGAAAAAATACCAAAAACAATCATATCTCTATTTTTTTTTAGGTTTTTAACTAATCTATGATATCCTTGTCCCGGTTGGCGAGAGTCAAAAATACCACTAGTTAAATAGAGTTGTAAACTCATTTAATAATGAACACCATTATTAACAACCTACTATTCGATCAAAATAAGAAAACAAAATCTCTTATTTTATGAGCAAGACCCACGGTTTCAATAATCATAGATTTAGTCCTAGTAGTCACCGTAGGGGTTAGTCTAGTAGAATTTGACCTATCTTTCGAAATCTAACCTTGTCAAAATAACTAATGAACACCTTCCGTAGGGGGACGAATCAAAGCGCCTCGAGGCCCCATTAAGCTATTGACTATGTTAAACCAACGGTGGAGATCGAATAAAATTCTTAAAATAAGCTCATTATAAAATTAAAATTAGTATTTTTATTATTTATTTTTAGAAAATTAATGACTATGGTTTTCCAAAAAAAATTAAACAGATTAAATTTTTTTTAAAACCAAAGTCTTATAATTTCTTATTAATTCTAAAGTGTCACATTGAAACAAATTCAATTAATTTAGAATTAATTTGTTGCTAATCAATATTTAGGTTTAACTAATATAATGAACCTATACAATTAAGTCCAACTCAGGTAAATGGGCCTTAACAATTGGGCTTGTATGGAGGAGGGCTGGGTCCAGTATGTCGTTCCCACTACAAAGGCCCACTATCTTCCATACAATGTCCAAAAGACAGGAATTTAAACCTTCGTTTTATTAATTGTTATTAATTGATTAGGCCCATTATAGTCATGAAAAGTAAATGGGCCTTCACAAGTGGAATCACCCACAAGAGAGGAATTTAAACTTTACATTTTCTAATGGGCCCAAATAAAACCTATCATTGTATGAATATTTTATTTGGCAAAATACCATATATCTAACAAACATATGGGCCACTATATGCATCTAAGCCCAATTGCAAAAATACCACATATAGTGCAAACAGACATGTTATAATTGGATGGGCCTAATCATGTTACTATATGAGCAATTCTATGAATTTATGCAAAAATACCACAATTTATTTCATTTGCAAAAATACCACAATTAATTATCTAGAATTTATCAAAAAAAATTCAAATTAATTAAATTTTTACAAAAAATAAGTTATTTAAATGAAATTTATCAACAATTAACAATAGTTAATTTAAATTTCATTTATCAACAATCAACTTGGTGTTAGGTTAATTTGAAAAAAAAAATATATTAATTTAATTTAAATAGGATTTATCAACAATTAACCAAAGTTAATTTAAATCCCATTTATTAAAAAAAATATTTATTAATTGGCTGAAAAAAAAAATTGATATTTAAATGATAAAACAAAAAAGATATTTTAGTTTTGATAATAAATAATATATTTCCACAATTTTTAATTTTCTTTATTTAAAAAAAAATAATAAAAAAATTCTGGATGAACAGTACCCGTATCGGGTACTGTTCACCGTAGGGGTGCACTAGATGTTGGTGGCGCGCGCGCGGGGCTGGGGTGCGCGCATGAGGCGCGCGCGCGCGGATGGGTAGTGGCGCTCTGGGCGCGCGCGCAGATGGGTGGTGGCGCGCTGGGCGCGCGCGCGTGCGTGTGCAGCTGCGCACGGTGTGCGCGCGCGCATGGCAGCCAGAACAAAAAATTTGGAAAAATTTTTTTGTGCAATTTTTTCAACCAAAACCATTTTCTAATTAATTTTTACCATGTTTTACACAAAATAAAGCATATATAAAAATTAATAGCATAGAAAACACAACAAAATAACCTAAAAATTGCTAAAATTCACATAAAATCAATATGTTCATAAAAACATGAAAAACCATCCAATTATTCAAACATATCATATAATCCAATTTTAAACATGTTCATGCATGAAAATAAAAATTACCAAAGGCTCTGAGGCCAGTTGTTGGAAAAAGCTTATACAGGATCTTTATTTATTTTCATGTATATCTAATATTAAACAAATTAATACGAGATAGCCTAAAACATGTTTCTAAAATCGAATTCAAAGAGAAAAAAATAATATAATACTTACAGTATACGCAGCGGAATTAAGAGTCCTTCCTTCAGTTTCTCTAACTCTTGTATCCTTTCTGTCGCGGAGTATTATCAAGAAACTGAACCGATCTTCTATTGTCTTCACGATCTTCCAATGTATCCTTAGAACCACCTAGACTAGTGTGGGCAATTCTCAACACATGAGATAGATATAGAGAGAAGAAAAGAAAATAACAAAGAGGCTTAGAAAAGGACTTGTGTTTATAGAGAATATAAAACTATAAGAAAATCTGACTTATCAAAAACCCTTGTTTTGACTTCTCTATAAGCACTCCTTTTATACACTCAATTAGGCCGTTTAATTTAATTAAAAAATCGATAAAATAACAGCCATTTTGAAGCCCTAGGTCAAAATTATCATGGGCTATAGGCCCGTGAAATTTCCCATTTGATTATAAGCCCATTGGACTTAAAATCAAGGCCTGTATTATTTTCTATTAAATAATTATTTAAATCCTTTATCAAATTAATTATTTATAATTTAAACTTATTTATTAATTTAGATACCAATTTATCTTAATTAATAAATCTGCCATAATTTCTCTTTTCTTCTCAAAATTACACAACTCTGTGTAACTATCCAAAATTGACCTGGTCAACTTTGATAATTCTAATTGATGATTAAATCAATTAATTGAGGATTATCTAGAAGATTTTATCCAAGGTACAATGGGGACCATGGGCCTATGAAATCAAGCTCCAATAAGTTATCATAAATCTAACAAATAAATTTACTAACTTATTAATTCCTCGTGACTCCACTATAGACTTGGAATTGCACTCTTGAATTCATAGAACGCTCTATAACAAATATAGATACGCTATTAATTATCCATTGTTACAACCATAATTGTCACTCAATCCTCTATAGACGATCTACAATGAGATAGGACTAAAATACCGTTTTACCCCTCATTGTATTTTATCCTTAAAACACTTAGTTCCTTGTAAATGATATTTCAGTAAACTAATTTAATTAATGAAATGAGATCTCTATCATCTATCACCTTGAACCAAACTAAAAGGAAACCATCGTTTCACTTCTTCATCAGAAGCTATAGATGTTCATATCTATGATTAACACTCCCACTCAATTATACTACCGAGTTCCCAAGATGTAAGTATGGGCTAGTCCGTAGGGTAAGCTGGTAACGAACAAGTCAAAGAACTCAAATAATACAATCAGTTAGAATACTAACCACTCAGAATTGAGATTGAATTGACCTATGGTCAACTATATGATATGAATAGAATAGATAATAACAGTGTGTTTACTTATCTTATCAACTGTCAATATCGGTCCTGTCCGATGTAACAAATACATCCGATCTTATCTACTTTGCTAATGTTTTGGAAAGTCAGTGTAAATCCGGTGCACTGACTAATCTTAGGACTAACTTATTTTGAACATATAATCATATTTATATTCCACTGTGATTACGTCACTATAAATAAGATTAGCTATATGCTCGGGATTTAATAGAAGTTTATATTAAACAAATAATCCTGAAAATAAAACATGTGAGCAAAGTGATTGACCAAGTCAAAAAATGATTTCTATTCTTTGATTGATAATAAAATGAGATTACAAAGAATTTGGGTTTTAATTAGGGCATAAAATCCCAACAGGTGCCGCCTTACTCTGGGACAGGTAGGGGCGGAGGCCCCAGTGACTTCAAGAGGAAGACTCCTGACACGTCGGACACTCTTAGTTCTGATAGGAGGGGTCGGGGTGGTCAGGGTGGTCGTCAGGGTGGCCGTGAGGCATGGAGGACCTATCCAGGGTGCCCGAGGTGTAGAAGACGCCATCTGGGCGAGTGCAAGGCTAAGGCATGTTTCGTTTGTGGGGCAGTGGGGCATCTCAGGAAAGACTGCCCAATGGTGAAGAGGGGTGAAGCAGGAAAGGTTGATAGCTTGACCCCAGCTCAAGTATTCACCTTGACTCGGGCGAAGGCTGAGGCTAGTCCCTCAGTAGTGACAGGTCAGCTTTCTAATGCTGGATTTCCTTTTACAGTATTGATTGATTCTGGCGCTACACATTCTTTTGTTTCCAGTAGAGTGATTGATAGACTGTGTAGACCTAGCGAGTATCGGACTGCGGGGTTTGGGACTTTATTGCCTACAGGGGAACTGGTAGTCTCTAGGAGGTGGATTAGGGCACTGCCAGTGATGGTTGATGGTAGGGAACTTTCGGTGGATTTGATTGAATTAGATTTGGGAGACTTTGATATGATTCTAGGAATAGATTGGCTGGCCAGGTATGGGGCTACGATTGATTGTAGGAAGAAGATGGTTACTTTTGAACCGGAGGGCGAGGACCCTCTTGTCTTTGTGGGTGTGGTGTCTGGACCCCGCATACCTATGATTTCAGCGTTGAGAGCCAGAGATCTGTTGCAGGGGGGATGCATAGGTTTTCTGCCTAGTGTGGTGGATACCACCAGAGTTATGCCGGTAGGGCCGGGAGAGACCAGAATGGTGTGTGAGTTTTTGGATGTCTTCCCTGAGGATTTGCCAGGGTTGCCGCTGCGTAGGGAGATACAGTTTGAGATTGAGTTGGCACCGGGGAAAGAACCAGTATCTAGGACACCATACAGGATGGCACCAGTAGAACTGAAAGAGTTGAAGATACAGCTGCAAGAACTTCTGGATTTGGGGTTTATCAGGCCTAGATACTCTCCATGGGGCGCTCCAGTGTTGTTTGTTAGGAAGAAGGACGGGACTTTGAGGATGTGCATCGATTACAGAGAATTGAACAAGTTGACTATTAAGAATAAGTATCCTCTGCCAAGGATTGATGACTTGTTCGACCAACTGCAAGGTAAGACGGTGTTCTCAAAGATTAATCTTCGATCTGGTTATCACCAGCTGAGGATCAAGGATGAGGATATACCAAAGATGGCTTTCCGGATGCGTTATGGGCATTATGAGTTCTTGGTCATATCTTTTGGTCTGACCAATGCCCTAGCAGCTTTTATAGATCTGATGAACAGGGTGTTCAAAGACTTTCAGGACCAGTTCGTCATTGTCTTCATCGACGATATCTTAGTGTACTCCAGTTCAGAGACAGAGCATGAGCAGCATCTTCGACAGGTTTTACAGAGGCTAAGGGAGCATCAGTTGTACGCTAAGTTTAAGAAGTGTGAGTTTTGGCTACCAGAGGTGACCTTTCTTGGACATATAGTCGGGGCAGAAGGGATTAAGGTGGACCCGTCCAAGGTAGGAGCAGTTAGACATTGGCCGAGACTGAGGAATGCCTCGGAGGTGCGGAGTTTCCTTGGGTTAGCAGGCTACTACAGGCGGTTTGTAGAGGGGTTCTCGAAGATTTCTTCGCCGATGACAGAGTTGACAAGAAAGAATCAGAAGTTCGTCTGGTCAGAGATGTGTGAGAACAGCTTTCAAGAATTGAAGCGAAGACTTATCTCTGTGCCTCTGTTGAGTCTTCCTTCGGGGGAAGGGAAGTTCGTGGTTTACTGTGATGCATCAAGGTTGGGCTTAGGCTGTGTACTGATGCAGAATGAGAAAGTTATAGCCTATGCGTCTCGACAGCTTAAGGAGTATGAGCAGAGGTATCCAACTCATGATTTGGAGTTAGTGGCAGTTTTGTTTGCACTGAAGGTGTGGCGTCATTATCTGTATGGAGAGAAGTGCGAGATCTACACTGACCATAAGAGTCTGAAGTGCTTCTTCACTTAGAAGGATCTGAATATGAGACAGAGACGTTGGTTGGAGTTGGTTAAGGATTATGATTGTGATATCCTTTACCACCCTGGGAAAGCCAACGTGGTGGCAGATGCATTGAGCCGGAGGGGCCCGGGACAATTGTATAGTTCTACCTAGATCTCGAGAGAATTGGCTGACGAGATGGTCAGGGCAAAGATAGAACTGGTGGTGGGCTAGTTAGCCAATATCACCTTGCAGTCGACCCTGTTAGAACGGATCAAGGAGGGTCAGTTGGCAGATGTGCAGTTGCAGGACAGTAGGCAGCACGCCTTAGCGGGGACAACTAAGAATTATTCAACTTCGGAGGCAGGTTTGCTCCGATATCAAGGACGGATATGTGTTCCGGCAGATGAGGGGATTAGGCGTGAGATATTGGATGAGTCCCACACTACGCCATACTCACTTCATCCGGGTACCACGAAGATGTATCAGGATCTATGGACATTATACTAGTGGCCTAGGATGAAGAAGGATGTAGTTGAGTATGTATCTAGATGTTTGACCTGTCAGCAGGTTAAGGCTGAGCATCAGTGACCAGCGGGATTGCTGTAGCCTTTGGGTATCCCAGAATGGAAGTGGGAGGATATTACGATGGATTTCGTGGGAGGATTACCCAGGACAGTTGGGCTCCATGACTCGGTGTGGGTGATAGTGGATAGATACACCAAGTCAGCTCATTTCCTACCAGTTAGGTCAACTTATACTGTGGAGCAGTACGCAGAGCTGTATGTGAGGGAGATAGTTCGTCTCCATGGGGTTCCAAAGTCTATTGTATCTGATCGAGACCCTATCTTTACTTCTAAATTCAGGGGAGCTCTGCAGAGAGCCATGGGGACTCAGTTGAAGATTAGCATAGCTTTTCATCCTCAAACTGATGGGCAGTCTGAGAGGACGATTCAGGTATTGGAGGACATGCTTAGGGCATGTGTGATTGACCTTGAGGGTTCGTGGAGTAAGTATCTTCCATTGATTGAGTTTTCATATAACAACAGTTATCAGTCAACGATTGGAGTAGCTCCTTATGAGATGTTATATAGAAGGAAGTGCAGATCACCTATTCACTGGGATGAGATGGGTGAGAGAAAGTATTTGGGGCCAGATATGGTTCAGAAGACTAATGAGGCCATTGAAAAGATTCGAGCAAGAATGCTTGCCTCGCAGAGCAGACAGAAAAGCTACGCTGATCCTAAGCGTAGGAACGTGGAGTTCCAGGTCGGGGACCACGTGTTTCTGCGAGTTTCACCGTTGAGGGGTGTGAGGAGGTTTGGAGTGAAGGGCAAGCTGAGCCCTCGGTTCATTGGACCCTTTGAGATTCTAGAAAGGGTTGGGCAGGTGGCTTATAGGCTGGCCTTGCCACCGTCCTTATCAGGAGTTCATAACGTGTTCCATGTTTCTATGTTGCGGAAGAATGTTTCTGATACAACACATGTGTTGAAGCATGAGGACTTGGAGCTGCAGGCAGATTTGTCCTATGAGGAGAGACCAGTTCAAATTTTGGATCGGAAAGAGAAGGTTCTGCAGAATAAGACAATTCCGTTAGTGAAAGTATTATGGAGAAATAGTAAGGTCGAGGAAGGGACCTGGGAGTTAGAGACGGTGATGCGGGATCAGCATCCCGAGCTATTCAGGTAAATTTCGAGGACGCAATTCTCATTAATGGTGTCCATTAATAATGGTGTCCATTAAATCATATCTCATAAATGATTATCCCTTGGTTGTTTTCTTATTTTGATCGAATAGTAAGTCGTTAGTAATGGTGTCCATTAATAAATGAGTTTACAACTCTATTTAACAAATATCATAGATTAGTTAAAAACCTAAAGTAATAGAGATATGATTATTTTGGTTTTTTTTCCATATCTTACATATTTTATGATATAATGTTGTACCCTAATTTTAGCCTGAGTTCATTCACTTAACTTGGGTACAGCTAGCAAATAAATATATGGAAAAATAACCAAGGGAATGATATCTGCTTATTATCCACATGGACAGCTCCAATTTCATGTGGTCACGCATGGTGTTAGGCGTCCTGGGTTTAACCTGAGCTACGGACATGAAGGATGTGAAGCACGAGCTCAGAATATTAAAACAGCTGTTGAAGCACAAGCTTCAAGGAGATATCCAGCTCATGGTAGTTCTAGTATATTGCATATCCACGAATCCCCAAGGACTCGAGATCCCTTTATACGTATATTTATGTAACGCCCTGGGTAGCCAAGACCGTTACACTGTGTGTTTATAAAGGTGCAAGACTTGCTAATCAAGTCATTTAGTTATAAACGTGTTACTGACACTATAATTGAAATAGGGTTAAAAGATTTTGGTCTTAAAAGATATATTTCATTTAAATAAACATCTCATACATGGGATCCCAAAAGAAATAGAGTTTAAAGGATAGTTTACAAAATTTTACGATATATACAACTACTAGCCACTCTAAGGGAAAACCAGACATTTTAGGTTCTCCTGTCCCTATACCAATCCTCGGCCGTGGCGACTGATCAGCTTACTATGTACATTCAGCCCCAGAGCTCTCCAACTTAGGACTAGTCCATCTTGCCCTTGCCTTTACCTACACCATGTAGCATAAGCGACAACCAATGGACAGATAATTCACAAATCACCACTCAGACATACAACAGGTCATATTGCTCACATATACAATGATACCAACCTACAAGCCCATAATCAGCTATTCAGCTAACAAACTCATCACAATCATCAGTTTAAACAACAATAAACATATCACACCAAAGTCCAGGATCGACGCCCTTATGTTTCACCCTCTGATTGTCCCACTGACTCCGACTCGCTTAGGTCGAGCTCAGTGATTATGTACTTAACCTCAGCTACAAGTGGCCGAGCCACACCCTATGTGCAAATATTGATTCAGGCACTCTTAGGCCGTTTATCACATGTCCCCATGGCGTAATACCATCTCATGACATCATAAAAAAATATAGGGAACTCTTAGTCCCAACATAATCACATAACCGGGTGCAGTTTCTTACCTTTTATTCTGACCACTTTGCTTAATGGAAATGACCCTCGAGCATGATCCCGTCCTTAGCCCTAGCGTACACCTAGTCACAAATGTAACATAGAACCCTCATTAGAATTTAATCTCGTAACCTAACCTCAGGACCAATCCCGAGCCCTCAAGAAGCCCTAATTCCATGAAATGGGGTGGTGGAATCAAACCCCGAGCCCCCGGGCAAAAACCCTAAGAAAATACCCAAAAATCCATTTCTGAAGGCAGGGTAGTGCAATAGCACCACAAGGTGGGCACTACAGCGCTACAGATAGAGACAAAAACCCCCCAGCAAATGAGGCCTAGCGATGTAGCGCTTTAATGCTAGCGCTACAGTGCTACGACCAGCATGAAACACTTTTCTGGGTTCTTCCTTCGAATTTTCCCGAGCCAAAACTCCCTACGACCCCTCCAAACCGCAACCACAATTAAAATTAAGCCTACCATCCACTACATCTCATCCCACATGGCCCAACAAAATCAAACTTGGCCACATGCACCTTCAAACACAGAAAAACAAGAGTTGAGCATGAAGCTCAAGAACTTCATCAGAAAAACCAGAAACTACCCAGAAATTCAAATGATCAAACCAAGAAATCCTTACCTTTAATGGAGAATCTGATCCTATGTTGCCCTTAGTACCCTTCCAGCCTTTAGCTCCACAATTCCCCAAGCTCAAATCCTTGAATTCGCATCCAAAAGCTCAAATTCAGAAACAACTCATCAAAGTTCGAAAATTCAGACCAAACTCTTTAAGCTTTACCTTAATTGAACTTTAATTCCAGTAGAACTTCCTAGCTTCACCAAGGACCCATGTTCCAAGCTCTAGCCTAAGGCTCTTCTTAGTTTACAGCTTCAAATTCCAGAAGAAATGGTGAAGGGAGAGGAAATCGTGTGGGGGAGCAAACAGTCCCTGTTTTTCTTCTTTCTTTCTTTCCTTCAGTTTCTACTATTTTCTACAACTTCCACTAAGGCTAAATGACAGAATATCACTTATCCTCTTTTAACCATCAAAAAGACCATTTTTCCCTCCAATTAAAACCTAAGCCTTTAAACATTCCAAGGGCATTTTGGTCATTTGTTCCCAATTCCCGCTAATTCCTCGAGTGTCCCTAATAATTACGTAAGCCTTAAACCCCATCACTTAATTAATCACCAATTATTTTTCTCAATGTCAAATAGTCTCTAATATATTTCCCAAGTTCCCATAAATACCCCCAGGCTCCCCCGAGCTGGGTACAAGTCCCCGCTGACTATTTCGCTAAACCGCTCACTAGGATCGCCTCAAGTCACCAACTGCAAACATATCCACATAGTAATGTGGTCTCAACAATTTATCACAAATAATTACATTTATGCCCTCAACGGGCCAAAATTACAAATATGCCCCTATAAGCTAAGTAGAGCCTACATGCATACTAATACTCATAATCATGCATCTCATATATCCATATAATCATATAAGCATGCTCATCACATAATCATGCATTTAATCATTTAAATCACACATAAACCAATTATGCCCTCCAGACACACTAATCAAGGCCCTTAAGCCTTAATAGCAATTTTGGGTCGTTAAAATTTATGACCAAGCTATCATATTTAATATCCTAGATATTAGGAGTACATTTAATTTGTGATCAGATCATATCGCAATATAAATGGGTATTATTTGTATTAAATGCAATAATTATGTAAATGCGTGATTGACTCACGTGGTTACCCAAACTTGTCCATGAAATTCCATTATAAATATTCGGAATATTGGACAAGAAAGGGGACCATTTTTTTTATGTAATACCGAAACTCTGCCAAAATAGAGAGAGTGAAATAGAAATAATATAGACTCGTGGACTACGTGGATTTTAACTACTGAACCATGTAAATATTCTGTGCTCTTGAGTGAATTCTTTTATTTTTCATTACGATTTATTAAGCACTAATCTACATGTATTATTTCTTAATACACTGTTGGAAAAATACTGCATCAACAGTTTGGTGCTTTCATTGAGAGGGAAATTAGTGCTCCATCAAGATCCCAGTTGATTCTCATCATGGTGCTCACTCACTCAATGCACGATAATGAGATAAAACAACCTGGTGAGATCCAGTAGTGTCCGGTAAAACAACCGGTGGGTCATGGCGACACTAGGAGTTCAGCGTCATTGCCACCGAATCCAAATCCATACTGCCTAACTACCGTCGAATTGAAAAATATGCAATTGAGAAGCCATCTTGCTAAGGCAAACAAGCAGATTGAGGAAGTTTTGGCTTGGTTACCCTTTCTTGCAACCGATGTTAATGTCGGAAAGAGGCAAAGTGGGTCTCACAAGTCCCACAGGGATAATCGATCCAGACCAAGTCGATCAGTCAGGAGTGCCACCCCAATTTTTGTACCTACTGGACATGATCACCAGAATGCTCAATCTAGTGGCCCTTATAGGGGTCATCAGCATGTCAGTCGATCGGTTAGAACAGCAACCCCAAGTTCGGTGCCTCTTTCATAGGTCCCTAGGAATACCCATGGAAATCCACAGGGAGGGGCTGGGACAGGCTCACAAAGATAGAATGTTCCAGAAAATCCTCCCGCGTCGCGATTGGAGCATCAGGCGCAGAGAGCTAGAGACAATGAGGTAGAATAGAGGTGGGCTAATCTAGTTCGCCCTAATGGGACCCGGATTGCCTCACCATTAAGGCATCCCCTGTCACCTATAAGGCATCCGACGCTACCTCATCCTACACGGGATATTCCAGCTTATGGAGACAGTAGGAGAAATCCTCCCCCATCAGCCAATACATACATCCCACGGACACATGTCAAAAATCCAGATCCTCGGCCCCAACCGTGAGCTGTAAGCTTCACAAATTGAAGTTACTGAACTAAAATTCATCGTAGTGGTAGGTCCGAGGCTGACATAAGAAATCAGTTGAGTTCAGTGCAAAGCCCTTGGTACAAATCGCAACTCGATTTACGTGATCGCCTGAATTACCAGAGAAGGAATCCACCTCGGAATGAAAATGTTATTTTTACTCAACTAGAGGGAGGTCCGTCCATAGTATGTGATAATGGGAATGCCCCACCAAACCAAGCTCGAGCTTGGAGGGACAATAACCCATCAAACGCAAATGATAGGATGAGAGCTATCGAACAACCCCAAATAACCTAGGAACTAGAGACCAAACCCTCTAGAGGCTAGCTCTGATGGAAGAACAAATGAAGAGACTTTTATCTGGAAAAGAAAAAGATGATTACGACTCAGAGGGTGAGCTCGAGCCTTTCGCTACAAATATTACGACGGCCACATATCCGGTAGGCTTTAGAATGCCACACTTGTAAAAATTTGATGGAGATGGAGATCCGGAAGACCACCTCAGAATGTTTGACACCATGATGATGGCCCACAATGTCAGACTCGATCTTAGGTGTATTTTATTCCCTACAACTCTGGTCGAGCCAGCCAGGCAGTGGTTTAAGTTGTACAAGAGACATTCTATAAACTAATGGAAAAAGTTTTCCTTTGAGTTCAAAAAAGCATTCCAAGCTTCCCAAGTAGCTCGACTTGAGGCTGATTCATTGGCCAATGCAAAGCAACAACCTAGCGAAACATTGAAGGCATATCTAAGTCGGTTTGCCAATGTTGCTGCACGAGCTAGGGATGTTGATGACATCTCCAAGCTCATGGCACTAAGGATAGGAATCCTCGTCAGGGGTGACCTGTGGCTAGAATTCCAAGGGAAAGGAGTTAAGAGTGTGGACGAGCTAAAGAATGGATTAACCTAGAAAAGGCACGAGCTTCTATTGCAGGAACCAACCAGCTCTCTGTCTAGCCCGTTGGAGCGATAACGGACGTTGCAGCTATGGCTTAAACCGTTACCTAGAATAACCAAGGGGGAATAACAATAGGAAGGCGAATAGAGCGGAACGAAGAAAAATAAGTCTAGGGAGAAATTCAAACCTGTTTATGCTACTTATACCTACCTAACAGACACTAGGGAGCACATCTTCCTGGAAAATTCTGCTCGCCTTCCGTGGAAGAAGCCTGAACCGTTGAAGAAACAGAGGGCGAAGAAAGATTCTTCGAATTTTTGCCGATTCCATAATGATATTGGTCATAACACTGATGACTATCGATAGCTGAAGGATGAGATTGAAACTCTCATTAGAGTGGACCTTTGACCCAGTACGCCCAAAATCGGGTGGTCCTTAATCAGCCCGCAAGACCAAACCCTCTGTCAGTCCCCGAAGCTCCAGTAAGTCAAACCTGAGCCCAAGTGAATCAGGACGACCCTCCTCCGATAATAGGGGGAGATATAGCCACCATTTCGGGAGGACCTCATCTGGCAGGCATGAGCAATGGGGCCCAGAAGAGGTACATTAATGAATTGAAATCCCATAATGGAGTGGAGTTCATTTCGAAACAATGATTATCAAAACAACAACGATTGGAAAAACAACCAATCATTTTTACAGAAGAGGATGCTAGCCACGTCCAATTCCCACATTGGATCTCTTGGTCATAACCGTTCAGCTCGCCAACCGGAGGGTCCAGAGGACACTAGTAGATAACGGGAGTTCTGTGAATCTACTTTTTAGGTCCACCTTGGAAAAAATGAGGTTGTCTGTAACAGAATTTAAGGCGACCTCAATGACTCTGTACGAATTTTCTGGTGAAGGGTCAACATCCATCGAGACGATCAAATTAGTGGTAACATTGGGAGAAGGCTCACGAATTGTCTCCAAATTACTTGAGTTCGTGGTAATCAAATGTCCAGCTTACAATGCGATTTTTGACCGACTTGCATTGATGGCATTTGAAGCCATAACCTCTATCCGCTACCTAGCAATAAAATTCCCCTCATCCGTGAGAATATGCACCGTCAGAAGCGATCAACTCGCTGCTAGAGAATGCTATAGCATTTCTATGAAGGGAAAATCACAACCCAGTCAGCAAGCTATGGTCATAAATGATGGAGGCAGGGAGTCCCGGGAAGTAGAAGTTACTTGCAGGACGGAAGAACCTTAGAAAAAACACAACAGTAACAACGCCCAACGCGATGACATTGACCCATGGGTAGGCGAAGACAGTTCAGGCATCCAAGCTCTAGAGGAGCTCGAGGAGGTAAACATTGACCTCAATGAAGCTTCAAGAGTCGTAAATAATTGGAAGAATCTTAATGATCAAAGGAAGAAGGAGCTGGTAAATTTCTTACAAGAGAATCTGGAAGTTTTCGCCTAGTCACATGAAGATATGGTGGGAATAAGCCCGAGTGTAATCATGCACACTTTAAATTTGGATAGGAACGTGCCTGCAAAATCCCAAAAATGGAGATGCTTGGGAACAGTCCGAGCTGAGGCTCTTGAGGAAGAAGTAGCTCGACTACTAAAGTGCGGGTTTATCCGTGAATCAAAATACCCGATCTGGGTCACCAATCCCATGCTGGTCCCAAAGCCAAATGGGAAATGGAGGACCTGCATCGACTTCTCTGACTTAAACAAAGCTTCTCCCAAGGATTGCTTTCCACTACCAAGGATTGATCAGTTGGTAGATGCCATGGTAGGTCACGAGCTCATGTCCTTCATGGATGCGTATTCTGGATATAACCCCAAATAACATATATTGTTATAAAGTCATGCCTTTCAGGATGAAGAATGCCAGAGCTACATATCAACGCTTAGGCAACAAAATACTCGCTAATCAGATAGGGATAAGTATGGAAGTGTATGTCGATGATATACTTGTCAAATCAAAGATTGCTGATAACCATGTGTCTGATCTAGAAGGTTTTTTTGGAATCTTAAGGAGGTATTACATGAAGCTGAATCCTCAGAAGTGCACGCTCGCAGTGGCATCTAGAAAATTTATGGGTTTCATAGTCAACACGAGGGGAATAGAGGCAAATCTAGAGAAAATTAGGTCATTGTTAGAAATTCCCTCGCGCATGTTGTGTGAAGAAGTTGAAAGCCTCATTGGAAATGTGGTAGCTTTGAATCATTTTATTTCAAAATCTACTGACAAGTGCCTGCCATTCCCCAACTTGTTCAAGGGAAACAAAAAATTTAAGTGGACTGAGGAGTGTGAACAGGAATTACTCGACCTAAACATGCACCTAGCTATGCCCCCAGTGTTATCTAGGCTAATGTTTGGAGAACCTCTATTCCTTTATTTGGCCGTGATAGAAAATGCAGTCAGTGCTCAAAAACCAGTATATTATATAAGCAAGAAACTTCTCGGACCTGAGTCACGATACCCACTGATAAAAAAAGCTGGCATTCTATCTGATATTGGCTTCGAGGAAGCTCTGGCCATATTTCCAGTCCCATTCAATGAACGTCATGACCGACCAACCTTTAAGGCAGGTATTGCAAAAACCTGACACATCGGGACATCTTTTAGAATGGGCTATCAAGCTTAGCTAGTTTGAGATATTGTACGTGCCATGGACCTCAATCAAAAGTCAGACCTTTGCCGATTTTGTGGCTGAATGCACCAGATTTCAAGAGCTGCTTTTGAAGGAACCGGTGTAGGAGTTATGGAAAATCTTCTTGGATGGATCATCAAACGGGAAAGGATTGGGAGCTAGGATCATCTTAATCTCCCCAAAAGGGCATCAATTTCATACAACTCTGAGATTCGGATTCGAGGCATCCAATAACGAAGCAGAATATGAGGCTTTACTAGCTGGGCTGAGAGTGGAAAGGGAGCTCAAGGCAAAAGTCATCCAATGCTATAGTGATTCTTAGCTCGTGATCAATCATGTATTGGCATAATACCAAGCTAGAGGTATGAAGATGGTGGCCTACCTAGCTAAGGTGAAGGGAGAACTGTCTAAATTTGAGATACCTCGCGAGCAAAATTCAAATATTGATGCCTTGGTACAACTTGCCACCACAAAAGAAGTTGGGACATTGAATGTAGTGCCAGTAGAGTTCTTGGAGAATCTGAGTGTTACAGAAATCATAGAAGTCGAAATGATCGACACAAGACCGACTTGGATGTCTTCCATAGCGGAAGACCTCACAACAAGAAGGCTACCTGACGATAGAAAGGGCGCAAGAAAAATAGTTTATCAAGCTCTGCGGTATGTGATAGTTGATGGGACCTTGTACCGACGTGGTCATTCATTGCCTCTCCTACGATGTGCTCTGCCCAAGGAAACTAAAACCATTTTGCAAGAAGGGCACGAAGGTTTTTGTGGAGATCATTGTAACACCACAATTTTCTAATAAGGTTTAGGACCCTGATTAGCGTGCCTGAAGGGCAATAAGTTAATTGACATGTTAATATATGAATTTGAATGATTATGTGATTAGAATGCATGTTTAGGTGGAATAAATATGCATGTGGGCCCCGTTTGTATGTTAGGGGTAAAATGATGATTTTAGCCCGCTGAGGGCATAAATGTGATAATTGTATTATAAGATTAGTACCACGTGTGAGTGGTGATATTATTGTGATGCACATGTCGAAACAGTCCTAGGGAGCTAATTAGTTTAAAAGTCACAACAGGATTAAATACCTGGCTCGGAAGGAGCCTAGGGGTATTTTGGGGATCTAATAATGTGAGTTTGTGAGCTAATGGTTAATGGTGATTGAGTAACTTGGGTGACCATGGGTGACCATTAAGAGTAACAGATTTTAGATGAGGAAATGGTAAATGTGTAGGAAAGGTGGAATGGCAAAAATGCTTTTGAGGTTTAGTTAGGAAAGGATTTTGATGGAGGGGTAAAATAGTCTTTTGGCAGAGGTTTAGATAGCTTCAGCTGGGGGAAAAGGGGATTCACGTTCAAACACTTAGTCATATTACTGCTCTTGCTGGAAATTGAAAGAACAAACTAGAAGGAAAGGAAAGGAAAGGAAAGGAAAGGAAGAAGGGAGCTAAAATTTGAAAGACCTAGGAGGAGAATTAAGTGGTTTAAGGCAATTAAAGTTGATCATAACCAAGATTGTTTAGAGGTAAGAGTTTATCCCCTGTTTTGTTTAAGTTTCAAGTTTGATTTTTAGAGAGTAAGCATAAAATTTGAGAGATAGTTATGGCTGATTTTGCATGAGAATTCAGCTTGATAATCAAGAGGAATTGGTTTAAAGCTGGGATTAGAGGGAGTTCAAGCTGAGTTATTGATTAAAGTAAGAGTTTTAAACATCTTTGAATTTTCGTATTTGATGTGGTTTAAGAATTTGAAGCATGGTTTAAGTTTCACAAGCTTTTGTTTAAGTTTTTGGCCTACTGGTTTAAGTTTCTGAAGTTTGAAACCAAAGTGTGGATTTTGGGTGTGATTGTGTGTTTGACCTTGTTGCTGGTGTTTATAGGTTGTTAGATGGTTCATTTGAGGTTTCAAATTGGTTTTGGGGTTTAGGCATGTGTTTGGGTTGGATTGGAGGTGTTTTGGCTCGGGGAAAATGCAGGGGAATACACAAAATTCTGGGTTCGCGAAGGGGCGTCGCGGCACAAGGCTGCATCAGGAGATGGGAGACTTTCTGGGCGTCGCGGCCCTTGAAGGGTAGTGCTGTGGTGCTAGGCTATTTTCTGGGCAGGGAATTTTGCAATTTTGGGAATTTGCCCCAAGGGCTCGGGGGATGTTTCTGTTGCATTGTTTAGGGAAATTGGAGGTCCCGAGAGTACGGGATTGGTCCCGGGAAGTGGTTTTGGATTGATTAGTATTAAAGAGTGTTTTATATGTGTTGTGACTAGGTTTTTGGAGAGGCTCGGGTTAGAGGATCGTGCTCATGACTTTGGTGCATTGTGATGCTCAGGATACCGGTAAGAAAACTGTAGCACCCGTAGAGCAGGGCATGGGCCCATAGTGTTGTTGCAGGGCACGGCCCTAGATTGTACTATATGCTAGGACATAGCCTTGATTGAACTATTATATGTTTGAATGTTGTTTGAGTTAAGCTATATATGGTTATAGTTGAATGAACGGCAAAGGAGCCGAGAACGGCAAGGAGCTGGGAACGGCAAAGGGCCGAGAACGGCAGTGGGGTCGAGAGTAATATTTGGCACGCGGAGTGCATACCACCAGGGTGAGACCCCAATGGATACATGGGATATCCTTACGGTGAGGACCGAGATCCCAGGCTTTGGTAATGCTTCTGGGACGACATGGCCGTATATGTTTAGTCTGATGGACTATCTGTTTATCTGTTGATTATCTGATATAATGATTATATAATATGCATATGTTATGTGCTGTTTGAGTTTTCTTGCTGGGCTTCAGCTCACGGGTGCTCTGTGTTGTAGGTAAGGGCAAAGAAAAAGTCAACCAGCCATGAGTACGGAGAGCGTGAGGAGGCACGTACATGTTTGGCCTGCCCGACTGCTTTGGTTGGGGGCATTTTGAGAAATGGCTGTATTAAATTGTGATTTTGATAGTTAGTCATCTGTAAACCTATTTAGAGTTGTAAATATTTTATAACCTTATTTTGGGATCCCAAATGTTAGACTCTTGGAATTTTCACTTTCAAAGATTACAGCCTTGACTTTTTGTTTAATCACACTTTTGTTCTAAAAACCTCGTTTAGCGAGTTAATTGCATATTTAAACTCACTTAGAAACAACTCTATGGTAGTAAGGCGTTACAATCATGCTGAGGGGCAAAACCTAGCACTGAAAATACTAAGGCAGGGCTATTTTTTGCCCACTATAACAAAAGACTCAATCTGGTATGTTCAGAAGTGCGACAAATGCCAGTATTTTGCCATAGTTTCCTGAGCTGCTCCAGTTGAGTTAACGATGCTCTCATCCCCATGGCCATTAGCAGCATGGGGAATCGAACTAATAGGGTCCCTACCTATGGGAAATGGAGGAGTTCGTTACGTGGTGGTGGTGATCGACTATTTCTCGAAGTGGGTAGAAGTCGAACCACTGGCAACCATCACTTCAAAAAGAGTCCTAGACTTCTCGGTGAAGAGTATTATATGTCGATTTGGGATTCCAAAAAAGATCATGTCAGACAATGGGACACAATTCGACAACGATCTCTTTACTAATTTCTGGGAAAAATATGGCATTATGAAGAGTTTCTCCTCAGTAGCATATCCGCAGGCCAACGGGCAGGTTGAGGCTATGAACAAAACCATGAAGGCAAGCCTGAAGAAGAGGTTAGACGAAGCCAAAGGACTATGGCCCGAACAGCTCCCGCAAGTATTGTGGACCTACCAAACTTCTCATAGAACCTCCACGGGGCATACTCCTTCTTCCTTAACTTTTGGAAGCGAGGTCGTGCTTCCAGTCAAAACAATGGTAGCCACTCATAGGCAAAGGACATTCAATCATGAGCAAAATGATGGACAACTTAACGGATCCCTCATTCTGATTGAAGAGAAATGAGAAGAGTCGTAGTTTCAACTCACCCATTATCAACAAAAAATCTCTTGCTATTTTAATTCTAAAGTTAAGACGTGTAGATTTGGATTGGGCGATCTGGTTCTCCGAAGGGTATTTCTAGAAAATAAGGATCCAAAGGACGATGTTTTAGGCTCGAATTAGGAGGGACCATATTAGGTCGTTGAGATTTTGCGTGAAGGAACTTTCAATATAGCTCAGCTGAATGGGGAAGTAGTCCCACGGACCTGGAACGCCCTACAGTTGAAAAATTATTATCAGTAGTACCACCATCATTGTAAGGCTTATTTATAAAAGCAATTTGATTAAATAATATATGGATTATTAAATAATTTCCTTTTTAGATTGTACTAGTTAATGTTCTAATGTTTGTAAAAGCAATCAAGAAAGTTTCTACATTTTGGTTACTTAAGGGGCACATAACCTGAGGTTGGCAAAATTAAGCATGCTCGATAAGATTAACAAACTTAGAGCTTGGAAAAATTGATTATTCGATGGCTTTTTAAGAGCTCGAGTTTTCAGTAAACCTAGCGCGAACTAAGTTTAAATCTTTTAAAATCCTGGACGTAAGTAGATCTGAAATTTAGAAGCTTGGAAATATTGATTATTCAATGGCTTTTTAAAGTTCAAATTTTCAATAAACCTAGCGCGAACTAAATTTAAAATCATTTAAAATCCTGGACGTAATTGGGTACAAAACTTAGAAGTTTAGAAAAATTGATTATTCAACGGCTTCTTAAAGCTCGAGTATTAATCAACCTAACACGAACTAAGTTTAAAACATTAAAAGCCCTAGATATGACCAGGTTTGAGGCTTGATTCTTGACAGGTAGGGTACAAATAACCAAAGAAAACTTGGATATAACCTAGCGCAAAACATGGATATAACCAAGCACGATAAAATCTATCCTGATCTAAAAATCGAGTCCTAAAATCTCGAATGTACAAGTCTAAGGATTCATAAACATGAGAGATAGTAAAGGAAAGATAAATGGATCAAAAAGATGTATATTGAAATAAAGCAAGAAAATTATCACGCGTCTAAGGATTCATAAACATGAGAGATAGTAAAGGAAAGATAAATGGATCGAAAAGATATATATTGAAATAAAGCAAGAAAATTATCACAAGGAGAAAAATCCTTGAATTGAGCCCGAAGGCAATTTTTTAATATAAAAAAAAGCGGTTAAATAATTATAAAGAAAAACAAATACAAAGGAAATTAGCGAGTTCCATTAGCTCACCCTGAAGATGTGACCTCCTCGCCATCACCCTCCGCCATTCCGGATGGATCGCCCGTCTCCGATGGTTCTTGCAAGAGTCGAGCCTTAAATTTTGCAAGGTACGGATCCCACAGCCCGGGTCCCATGAAAGAGAAGTTCCCATCCGGATTGAAGGCCCAGCAGTGGTACAACATCTCTTCCATGGCCGACGATGAGGCCGCCTTTTCTTCTTTGACTACAGCCTCGGCCTCGAGCAGTTTTGCTTTGGCTTCATCAACCTTAGCCTGGAGTTGTACAGTTTGAGCCTGGGAGGCAGACAATGCAGTCTTTGCAGCCTGTTCACTTTCTTTGGAAGAGGCGAGAGCAGCCTTGGCATCAAGCTCATTCTTCTGATTAGTCGCCAAGGTAGCTTTGGCAGCCTGCTTGCGTTCTTGAGCTGTAGTCATGGCGGTTTGGGCAGTGTTCAGTTCAACCTGGAGCTCATCATTTCTAGCCCTAGCACAGGCTATACTGCAAAAGTGGGCCAGGGCAGAATGAAAAAGAACGAAATAAGTCAGAGATATACCCTTGCTCACAATAAAAGATTTTTTTCACCAAGTAAGGAAAGAGAACATACAATGAGGTTCATCCCCATAGCTGATTCGATGACATTCTTCGGGCTGCGCTCCTCGATGGTCCTCAAATCCCTCGAGCTGGCCTTATAGGTGTGCTCCACCATATGGCTCGCAGTTTCGTAATGATACCCAGAAAGGCTTCATGGATCTTCTCCAAGTCTTGAGGATCTATTGGTATTCGGACGGTGGGAGCTGGGGGCTCGGTTTGTATCACTTGAGCCTGGGGAGGCACAAAGTGAGGTACGAAGTTGCACGTTAGTGACCGTAGCCATCAGAGCTGACTCCCGAATCTAGCTCGTCTCCTTATTTTTGGCATGGGATTTCGAGGTGATTCCCGCTGTAGAGGTGGCCTTCTTCGTAAATCTGGGCCTCTTTACAACGGGGCTCGAGCCAGCTTTCTTAGTCTGGAAAGCAATTCGAAGATCGGGGGCTCCTTGTTGTTCCATCTCCTCGCCTGAAAAGAACAAAAAGAGTTAGTTCACAAAAATAATGTTTCATAAAGCATTTATAAAGAAAGAAAGAAAACAAAGATCCTATCCTCTGGGTTGGGGGAGGATTCTATTATCACCAGCTTTGGTGTTTTGGCTGAGATAGGCACGACCTCCAGCCTTGAAACTAATGGAGGAGAAGGGGAGTCTACAGTTAATATTCATGTGATCCTAAGGGGTTCAGGATCAAGTCCTTCCTCGGGGCTGGATTCATCTACATACTGTCTAAATCTAGGGGCAAATGCACCCTGGAGCAGAGAAGGCCAGGTCTTACGGTCGGTCCCATACTCCTAAAAAATTGTGAATCTAAAGTTTAAAGTGTTATCAACTACGATTATGCCCTTAGGATAACTGTTGTCATGGCGTACCACTAAGTGGTCTACGCACTGGAGCAGGGTTATATTTTGATTCGGGTTATAGGGATGATGATGGACGAGCTGGTTTGGATTAAAATGAACTAACCTAAAATTGGAAACAACCCTATCTAATTCCCTAAAGGGGTATGGGTTACCTTGGCTGTAGGGGCCGGCTGCTGCCCCTGGCGCAACTCGTTGTAGATCGGGTTTCCGAATAGCCTCGAGAGCCCCCCTTTTCTACACTAGAGGCACCTCGTCCTCTTCATCCTCCTCGTCCTCAATGACTGGCAAGGCCTCTTGAGAGGATGGAAGCTCAAGGATCACAGGAAGGGCAGCCTGACTCCTCAAGGCCAGTGTTTTACCTTCATCGATGAACTTGCAAGCCACCATCATGACGTCATTCACGACCTGGCGGTAGTCCTTCTCACTGGGGGGAAGCCCAGACAACTTCTCATACTGACTCCCGAGAGTCACGGACTTTCCCATCCTCACAAATATGGTTGCACGAGAAAAAAATTCAGTTAAGACAAAATATATATATCTTAAATGAAAATTCACGAGCCGAAGTCACAAGGATGGAAGACTTACGAGGTCGGTCGAAGTAACGATGTTTGTAATTTCAGAATCCATTCGACATAAAGACCAAGTCTTTATAGTCGTTTGGATGACTTGGAAGCTCGATGACGGAGGCCGAGTAAGGGAATCGTGTGAGGTAGTAGAATCCGTCACTGCGCCCCTTTTGGTTAGGGCTTGCCTTGAGGCAGAAGAAATAAAAAATCTACTGGAGTGGGGACCTCCCACTCGTGTCTCAAGAACAAATACTTCAGCTCTGCCAAAAGTTTGTACGAATTTGGGGGGAGCTGAAATGGAGCCAGCTTCTCATAATTTAAAACGTCTGTGAAGTACTGGTCCAGAGGGAGGAAGGCCCCAGCCTTCAGATGCTCGTTGACGAGGAGAGTTCCTGTTCCGACCTCTATATTGTGGCTCAACATGATATTGTTCATTCTCCCCTGTGTCGTGATCTTTGAAATGATACGCTCAGCCTCAAAGTATGCATTGGGATAGACCACGATCTCCTTCTCCACCAGCAGACCGAAGTGCGGGATGGAAGATTCTGGGGCGAATTGCTTCCCTTTGTTCTTCTGTTGAGAGGATGAGCTCGAAGCATTCTTCTTTGAGGCATTCTTCTTGTGAGGAGCCATCAGATCGCCTAACGACGTAATGACCTAGTTAGTAGGCAACCTAATAGGATCTAAAACTATGATTTGAAAGTATGAAGGAAATGATTTACTTTTCATACATGAGCTAAGGTTAGTCTCAGCCCCATCGTGTGATGCCACGCAATATCCTAAGCTACGTGCCTCGGTTTCCTAACAAACCCATGATATTTAGGGATTCGTCGGTTAGAATGTCAGACCACTACTTTCCTTGGGAAGCAATTTAGTGCAAAACCAACCAAGAAAACTTAACCTCTAAGCTATCTGGTTCTAAACCTAAAAACCCTTCATTTCCTTTACCCCGATTGGGTATTCTTTGTATTAATGCACCATTAGGATTACCCAGATTTACTGAGAAATGTCCCAGTTTTATGAACATTTTATTTCTAAGACATTTTTGGACTCACCCATTGAACATAAGAACATTTAGAAATAGCCTACCACTGACTACAATATGTGTTGATGAACAGAAATTCCATTTAAAAAAAAAAGGAAAAAACTTTTCAAACCAAAGAATGAGATACTTACAAGAAGTGTGTTCATCGACGGTAAGATGTAGACTCAACAATCGTAAGCTCCTGGAAAGATTCTGAGTGACTGGGCACAGTGGACGGTTTTTTGGGATTTTTGGGAGAGAAGAGAGGTTTGGAAGTGCAGAAAAGGAAAAGTTTTAAATGAAAGGTGGTGAAGTTTGAAATTTGTCCATCCTATTTATACGTAAATTATGTAGATTAATCTGAGCCATCCAATTGGATTAGTTCAAGATCCAAGGGCCAAGGTTAAATAGACCAAACGACGGAAAAAAGGTGACAAGACAGCTATTGCAGCCCTCGAAACCCAAACAAACGCCAATTGCGGTACACCACGTGTCCAGTACTCAAGAAATGGGCTAGCGTGGTTTTATGTAACGGAAGTCTAAAAGCCCATACTATGTAGTTCAGAACGTGACGACATCATACACGACCAGAAGCTTGGGGGGCAAATGTTGTACCCTAATTTTAGCCCGAGTTTATTCACTCAGCTTGGGTAAAGCTGGCAAATAAATATATGGAGAAAAAACCAAGGGAATGATATTTTCTTATTATCCATGTGGACAGCTCAAGTTTCGTGTGGTCATGCGTGGTGTTAGGCGTCGTGGTTTTAACCCGAGCTACGAACACGAAGGCTAAGAAGCGCGAGCTTAGAATATTAAAACAATTGTTGAAGCATGAGCTTAGAGGAGATATCTAGCTCGTGGTTGATCTAGTATATTGCATATCCACGGATCCCCAGAGACTCGGGATCCCTTTATACCTATATTTATGACCAAGCTGTCATATTTAATATCTCAGATATTAGGAGTACATTTACCTTGTAATAATTATGTAAATGCATGATTGACTCACGCGGTTACCTGAATCTGTCCATGAAATTCCATTATAATTACTGGAAATATTGGACAAGAAAGGGGACCTTTTTTATCTGTAATATCGAAACTCTGCCGAAATAGAGAAAGTGAAACAACAATAATATAGACTCGTGTACTAGGTGGATTCTAACCACTGAACCACGTAAAAATTATGTGTTCTTCAGTGAATTCATTTATTTTTCATTACGGTTTATTAAACACTAATATACCTGTATTATTTCTTAATACACTTTTGGCGAAAAACCACGTCAACATACATGTTATGTTATTTCTTGAAATTTGAGTGACTAAAAGTTTTATTGTGAAAATGTGATTGATTTCTATTTTATTGATAATATGTAGAATTATTATGGTTGTGTCTGCTCTCATCCTTTCTCAACTTCCGATGGAGAAACTCACTGGAGAAAACCTCCTTAAGTGGAAGTAGAACATCGACATGGTGTTGATTGGTGACAACTCCAAGTTTGTCATGATTGAAGAATCCCTAGAAGTTCAAGGAGAAGGAGCTACCAAGTTTGTAAGAGACAAATATGAGCGTTGGCAGGCAGCTAATAACAAGGCATGGTACTACATGTTGATTAGTATGGTTGACGCTATAAGACAAAGATGAGGATTGTCAAGATAGCCTAAGAAATCATGGATCCACTCTAAGACTTGTTCGAGACAAAGTATGTGCAGAATCGTTTTGAGGCCACCAAGAAATATGTCAATGCTTGGATGGCACCATCTCAGCAAGTTCGTAATCACATGATCCAGATGACCAACTAATTTTAGGAAGTTAAACTACACGGAGCAATAATAAATGAGGAGACTCAAGTTGGCTTAATCCTCAACAATCTCTCACCATCTTTCCTGGCGTTCACCACCAACTATGTGATGAACAAACTCAACTATGGTTTGATGCAGCTCATGAACGAGCTTCAAACATTCAAATCTATCATGGGTGGACTAAGTAAGGGAAGATAAAAGTAGACTACTGTTGCTGCTGCTGATCCAGCTAAGGTTGAAGCTAACCTAGCTTCATCTTCGAAAGCTGGAAACCAGAAGAAAGGTAGACAAAACCCCAACCCCAGACCTGCAAAGGCTTCAAAGACGAGTGCACAAATGACTAAGGGGAAGAAAAAGAAAGGTAAAGGTATGTGCTTTTACTTCTATGAGAAGGGGCATTAGAAAAAGGATTGCCCCAAGTTTCTAGCAGCGAAAAACAAAGGTAATGATTTTAGTTCATTTATCTTAGAAACATGTGTTTTAGGGAATGATAATCTATTTGGGTTATTGATTCAGGATCTACTAACCATGTTTGTAACTCTTTAAAACTTCTTGAACCATGGGAGGAAGTGAACGAAGGTGGGTCAACGCTTAAAGTCGGGAACAGAACGTTTGTTGCAGTACAACCTAGAGGAAGAGCTCGCTTGAAGTTCGAAAATAAATATTTAATTTTGAAAGATGTATTTTTTATTCTAGATTTTAGTAGAAATTTAATTTCAGTTTCCATGTTGCAATTAGAACGAATTGTTTTTAGTTTTACAAGTTCTAATATATTTATTTCTTTCCATGGATCACAATTGTTTATTGCATGTTTGGAAAATGGGCTTTATATTCTACAACCTAACGAACCCCTCGTGCTTAACAATGATTTATACAAATTAGCTAAACCTAGGAAAAATAAACGTCGAAATACCAATAACAATAACATGACATATTTATGGCACTTGAGACTAGGTCACATTGACTATGATAGAATTCAAAGACTTACAAAGGATGGGCCTTTGAGGGAGCTCACCTTAGGTGAATTACCTGTCAATGAATCTTGTCTAGAAGGAAAACTAACAAAGCGTCCATTCTCCGCAAAGGGTGATAGGGCCAAAGAACCACTTGGACTTGTTCATTAAGATGTTTGTGGACTTTTGAATGTAAAATCTATGGGTGGTTTTGAGTATTTTGTCACTTTCATTAACGTTCAATGTAGATAATCATGTCTTCACCTAATGCATAGGAAATCATAAACATTTTCAAAGTTTAAGGAATTCTTAGCTATGGCTCATAACAAAATAGGTAAAATGTGAATGATCATGCGATCTGATATGGGTGGAGAATAATTGGATATGCAGTTCCAAGATCATTTAACTGAACTTGGGATTTATCACAACTTACTACCCCGGGTACTTCGCAACAAAATGGTGTAGCGGAACGCCGGAACATAATTTTATTAGAAATGGTTTAATACATGCTTAGTTACTCAACTCTGCCTACTTCATTATCGGGACATGCAATAGATACTTCGAATGATGTTCTAAATATCGTACTGTCCAAATCAATCCCCAAAACACCTTTAGAATGCTAGAATGGTCATGAGCCTAGTTTACGTCATTATAGAATCTGGCGGTGTCCCGCCCACGTCCTGAGGAAAAAGGAAGGAAAGCTAGAGCCGCGAACTGAAGTTTGCATGTTTGTTGGCTATCCTAAAGGTACCTGGGGTGGACTTTTCGAAAGTCATTCAGAAAGGAAAGTGTTTACTTTGACGAATGCTACTTTTTTGGAAAATGACTATGTCCCAAACTTCAAACCGCACAACAAAGTAGTTTTAGAAGAGATGGTTGAAGAATTGACTCCATCCAATGTTCTATCGTCATCAACTAAAGTTGATGATGAAATCCCCACTCTTCATGTCCAATCGGCACATGTCGATTTAATTGAAGAGAGTACCACTGTCCATAAGCAAACATTCACGAGCCTCATCATAGTGCAACGGTTTCTAGGAACCCAGTTCACTATAGTTTGGATGGTGAAACCAATATGGTTGTTCTAGACACTAGTGATGATGATCCATTGTCTTTCAAACAGGCAATGGCTAGCCATAAAAGGAACTATGGCTCAAAGTCGTGAAATAGGAAATGGAGTCCATGTACTTATAATTCATCTGGGATATTGTGGAAGCACCTAGTGACTTTAGGGCCATTGGGTGCAAGTGGATCTACAAGAAGAAACAAGGTGTTGATGGAAATATTGAAAATTATAAAGCTCGATTAAATGCAAAGGGTTATCCAAAGAGAAGACATGGACTATGAGGAAACTTTTAGTGTGGTAGCCATGCTCAAGTCCATCTGAATCCTCCTATCCATAGCAACCGCTCTCAACTATGTGGTCTGGAAAATGAACGGCAAGACAATTTTTCTTAATGGGAAGCTTGACGAAGTCATTTATATGGATAAGCTAGAAGGATTTAAAGTAGATGGACAAGAAGGAAAAGTTTGCAAGTTGAATAGGTCCATTTATGGACTTAAGCAAGTTTCTCATTGCTAGAACCTTAGGTTTGATGAGATAATCAAAACCTATGGCTTTGAACAAATTATTGATGAGCCTTGTCTTTACCAACTGAAGGCAAATCAAATAGTTATATTATTTGTTCTTTATGCAGATGGTATCATACTCATTGGAAACAATGTTAAGAAATGATCAAATGTGAAGAATTGGCTGAGCATTCAATTCCAGATGAACGATTTGGGTGAAGTGAATTATGTTCTAGGTATCCAGATCATTAGGGATAGAAAGAACAAACTGTTAGCTCTATCTCAAATAGCTTACATTAATAAAGTGCTTGAACATTTCTCAATGACAAACTCCAAGAAAGGACGTCTACCATTCCGCCATGGAATTCATCTTTCAAAGAAGCAGTCTCCCCAGACTCCTAAAGAGGAAGATGCAATGAGAAAACATCCTTATGCATCTGCAGTTGGAAGTCTGATGTATGCTATGCAGTGGGAGTAGTGAGCAGGTATCAGTCAAACCCAGGGCTAGATCATTGGATAACAGTTACGCCTATCCTTATGTATTTAGGACGAACTAGGGATTATATGTTAATCTACAAGGATGGTGTTCTGAACCATGTAGACTACATTGATTCAGAATTTTAGACTGATGTCAATGAAAAGAAGTCTATTTCTATAATGATATATACTCTTGGGGATGGAGCTGTGATATGGAGAAGTGTAAAACAGTCTGCGATCTCAGATTCCACAATGGAGGCTGAGTATATAGCTGTGTCTGAAGCAGCCAAGGATATAGTGTGGCTAAAGAAGTTCTATTCAGATGTTTGTGTTATTCAAAACTAGATAAACAGCTTTTGTTGATTTGTGATAACACAGGAGCGATAGCCAACTCAAAAGAACCTCAAAGTCACAAGAGGAATAAGAATATAGAAATGATGTACCACATAAATATGGAATATGTGGCCAGGGGAGATGTGAAGGTTATGAAGATTTCATCTGAAGACAATCTTGTGGATCTGTTTAGAAAGACACCAGTAGAAGCAACATTTGATAAGCATATCAAGGAAATATGATTAGTATATGTAACGCCCTACTTCCTTAGAGCCGTTACCAAGTGAGTTTTAAGACAAAACAGTGTGCAATGAACTCGCTAACCGAGGTTTTTAAAACAAAAGTGTGACTAATAAAAAGTTAAGGCTGTAATCTTTGAAAATGCGTCGTTTCATTAAAAACTTCTAGTATTAAACATTTGGGATCCCAAAATAAGGTTTGGAAACTATTTACATCTTAAAATAAGTTTACAGTTGATTAGTTATAAAAATCATAGATTATTACAGCCATTTCTCGAATAAACCCCCAACCAAAGCAGTCGGGCAGGCCAAACATGTACGCGTCGCTTCACGCTCTCCGTACTCATCGTTGGTTGACTTAATCTATGCCCTTACCTGCAACACAGAGCACCCGTGAGCCGAAGCCCAGCAAGAAAACTCATACAGTACATAACATATGCAAATTATACAGATAATCCTATCAGATAGTCCACAGATAAACAGGTCAACCATTTGACTTAAGCAACCCGGCCATGCCGCCCCAGAAGCCTTACCAAAGCCTGCGGTCTCGGTCCTCACTGTAAGGATATCACATGTATCCATGGGGTCCCACCCTGACTACAAGCACTTCATGTGCTATGTGGTACTTCTGGCCCCACTGCCGTTCTTGGCCTTTCGCCGTTCTCGGCTCCATTGCCGTTCTCGGCCTTTCACCGTTCTCGGCTCCATTGCCGTTCTCGTCTCCTCGCCGTAACATTCAACTATAATCACAGATAGTCTATCTCAAATAACATTTGAACATACATCTATTCAATCGAGCCTGCACCCTAACATGTAATGCAATATGGGGCCGTGCCCTCCAATCACACTATGGGCCCATGCCCTGTCGTATGGGTGCTATAGTTTTCTTACCTTTCAATTCGATAGCTTTCAACACTTGACTCCTTGAGCACGATCCCACTCGAGCCTTAGGGCACACCTAGGCACAAACATAGGTCAAAGTCAACACCGAACCCCAAGTCCGAATACCTAGCCTCGGGACCACTCCCGAGCCCCCGGGAAGTCCTACATTCCCAAAACAAAGTGCCGGAATCGAGCCCCGAACCCTAGGTCAAAATCCCTCACAAATAACCCAAAAACCCCTTCTGTGAATAGTGCAGTGCTACAGCGCTCTAAAGAGGGCGTTGTAGCGCTACAAGCAGAACCACACCCCCAGGAACAGGGGCTAGTGCTACAGCGCCCACTGACTAGCGCTGTAGCGCTAGTTGCAGACCAGAAGTACCCAAAATCGCCTCCTGCGATTTCCTTCAACCATTTCAACCCCAAACTTGTCCAAATAATTACCAAACTCAAAATCAAGCATATAAACACTATCCATTCATCCCAAGCATCCCCAAATCTCAAAACCCAAGCACACACATCCTAAATCACAAGATTCACCATAGATGAACCCTAAACCCAGAAATTCAGTCAAACAACAAAGTTAAGGACTTAGAAATCATACCATTGATGAAATTTCGACCTTGATTCAACCCTAGGCCTCCTTAGCTTTCTCTCCCTCAAAGCTTGCCCAGAAATTCCCTAAAGTTCCCATCAACTCGGCTCAAAACACAGCTCAAACCAGCAAAACCCTTAAAACTGAAAACTCTAAAATACTTACCTCAAAAGTTGATGTGTTCTTGCTAATCCTTAGAAAATCTTCAAGTCTAACTTTAAGATCCTTGATGCTCAGCCTATCATTGCTCTCCACTAAGCTTTGCTCCAAGAAATTTGAAGAGAGATGGTGCAAAAATGCACAAACCGCCCCTTTGGAAAACCCCTCTGTTTTCTCTCTTTTCTTTCTTTCCTTTTTCTTTCTTTTCTTTCTTTCTCTCCACAGCCAACACACTTTCTCTATAAATCCCACTAAGTGTAAAGCCTTATTTAATCTATCTCTAAAAAATCCAAATGACCAAAATGCCATCCCTATTAGTTCTAATCCCTTTATGTCCAAGTAGGGCCATTTTAGTCATTTTACCCAATTCCCGCTAATCCTCAAGTGTCTTTAATATTTTCCCGTTTGCTTCCCAATACTTGATAAATCACCAAATATGTATTCCTTACTATCAAAATTAACCTCAATATATTCTCTAAATTCCTGCTTATACCCCCAGGCTTAACCCAAGCCGGGTATAAATTCTTCCTTGTCTTTCCGCTAATTCGCTCACTGGGATCGTCTCGAGTCACAAGTCACAGATACATCCACATACCAATGTGGTCTCAACCATCATCACATAATAATACCGTTATGCCCAACATGGCCAAAATTACAATTATGCCCTTCTAACACAATCAGGGCCTACATGCATACTAATACACATAGTCATGCATCTCAAATAGTCAAATAACACGCTTTAAATCATAACCATGCATTTAACTCTTAAAAATAACACATATATCCCAACATGCCCTCCTGGCACACTAATCAAAGCCCTTAAGCCTTATTAGCGATTTTGGGTCGTTACAACTATCCCCTCCTCATAAAAATTTCGTCCTCGAAATTTACCCAAACACATCAGTCAGTAAACCCGCAACTCTGACCATAATTTCCAAGGTCCACCGCCTTACTTTAGTTCCCAACAACACTCTTTCAGGAGTAACGATCTTGTCCCACAAGATTTTGTCTAATAACCATACCTTTGTTAGCTTCTCGTTCCCACCGCAACCCTGCTGAAGCCTCAGGGTCTGCCTAGGTCACAACGACCAATTCACTGTCTTATTCCTGATTCCAGAGATACTCAAAATTTATCACCCCTACTAGGTGGGATCAATTAGTAGGCCCCGCTGGCCTAACCCCTGGTAAAACTTCAGAATTTAAGTTGAATTAAGAGTCAAAAGTCTCCCTTCTTTCACTGAACACCATACAAGTCCTCGTCTGTTATTACGTAGAGATACAAATCTTTTCTTCCGGAACTCTATTTTCCCAAAATTTAGCAATTTACAAGCTCTTCATTCCTTCAAATAGGCAGACACTCCTGCCTTAAGAGTTTCAACAACCTCTTTTGACTTTCATTCTGAATCAATGCCAAACCGTAGTGTTCACTACCCTTCACCTCTTACCATGTCATATGTCATGTTACATTAACAAGACGCCAGCAACTGCCACCACGACTAACTTACCAGGGATTACACTTCCCTTAATACCTCAAGCATTCGCCTACTCAGCGCTCAATTCTTTAAGATATGTGATAAACTTTCAGACTGCCATTCCACTTGCAATCAACTGATAATTCCAGGTTCCCACTCTGTTCTTTTCGTTCTCTAAATCCATTCCAAAATTTAAAATACTATAGGGTCTCAATTCAGTATCATCGACGTTCCACCCTGAAACCAGTTCACCTGACCCAACTACATTAACTCGATCAACAGAGTTAAAACTTTTCATGTCTGGATACCTTACTTAAGGTCTATTGTGGTCTATCCCCACGATACACCACCACATCACCTAACCCCTCAGGGTCCAAAGGAAAACACTAGATTCTGTCACCCACTCAACCCTCCCGGTACAACGTACCCAAGGAGGTGGAATGATATCCATTCAGAATTCTCATTCGAAACCCAAATTCTAACTGGATCCTTCACTCGATCCTGGTATACTGACTTGTACCACCATGGCAGGGTCCTTCCCTGCTTCAACCACAGTCCACTCTTTGGATTCCATAGCTCAGTGACACTCACCAGCTAATCATACCTACTAACGTTATGCCAACCTCGGTCGTTGCCTTGCTCACTCCATTACAATCTATGGTGTTATTCCCTGACTGACACACGCCTCACAGTTAGGAGTTCCGCCTCCAATTAAATTTCCCCTCGCTCAGTCGAGGATTTCAAACACTGATCATCCGTCTGTTACTTTTCACCACATCTGGGTCTCAACGTTTTCTTTCTTAGTAATACCCAATACTCAAGCACCTTATGATATGCATAACTGTCAACTTAACGCTTCAAGTATATCAACCATGTTCATTCTTTCATCTCCCGCAAGGTTTGATCCATCCTAGCGTCAATTTATTCCTAGGCGTGCCCAAATCATGATACACTCCCCCATTTCCATATCCTTACCATAGATCAGGTCCTTTATGCCATCACTCTATACTTAATCATAACACACACATAATCCAGCATCACCAGACACCAATCAATTCTTACCTTGTCTTCTGAATTTCTTTCTGATTTGACACCACTCAGTCCGTCTAACCTCAAGTTTTACTGTTCTCCTCATCTCTGATGTAGTTGTCTCCGGAGATACTTATGCATTAGGTGATGCGCTTATCGATCCTGTTATGCTTTCTATTCTTCAGATATTCATCATTAGCTTCTTTGTGACTTCAGATAAATTCTCCCCATACCTGTCCTTTCTTCTCGTAGCTCTATTCTGGTTACTCCTAACGACACCCAAACTAACACTCCGTAGAACCTTACCTGTGACTCTGCCTTCTGGGTACAAACGTCTTCAGCATAATCATTTGCTCACCATTTCCGTCTGGGAGTAATCCACATATACTGCTCGTGAGCTTGAAGGCGACTTGCCCATAGGGTTCATGCATTCTCTGCCTAAAGAACTTACCTGTACTGCTGTAGCTTGAACCATTCTAGAATCTTTGTTACCAACTCCTCACACCCTACTCGGTGCAAAATAGACAAATACACGAAATGTCTCTATCCTTGGTTTCCAGCTGGTAATAACCAGATCGTAGACCAACTCTTGGAGACATCGTCCCATCTCGTATCCAACCTCAAACTTTTATTCCTTACCGACAATGCTAACAATCCCTGCGGTATAACGCTCTGGCTACTCCAGGGTCAAATTCCTTCGATTGCTTCAATAGATTTTTCTACCAGCCAGTACCATCTTTTACAACATTCCTTATACCAATCCTATCTGTAGTCCGACCTTGAAGTACCCCTGAATCTTTCTTTTCATACCCACATAATTTCCCACTAGTCAGCTCAGTTTCTACTCAGCCTCATTTACATACCCCAGATGATATCCTCTACAATCCATCTGCCAGAGTTTCTAATTCCTTCTTAATTCAGTATTAATATCTTCAGCCTCTCGTAAAACACCCATGAGGCAAACTCTCTATGTCTAACTCCCTCTCGGAACATTCTCAACACCGAGTTCTTCCAGTCCGTTACGTAACCAAAGCATAACCATTCAGTTGAACACTCATCCTCGAGGAATCAGCCTCGAACTATGAATGTAGCAAGGCATTCAAGTTCTTCGTTCCCTCACCATGGGAAATCCATCCTAACATATCGAGTCAACCTATGTAGAAGTCATGCCCTCACCTGACCTCTTCTCAGGTGGCATCCTCTTCCTCATGTGCATACCAAATAACCTCCCTGGTTCCTGTCACCATCTTGATAACTACCTTTCAATCAGGCTTCTTTCCAATCTCAAATTAGGTGCCCAAGTACTGTCTGGGATCCTTCTACCTCAAAAATTGAGAATCCAACCTCGCTGCGTTCTATCAACGAGAGTACCATCTTATCAATCAGACTTTTCCCCTTTCTTGGCAAAACCAGAAGCCACAACACTATCCGGGGTTCTCTTAACTCGATTATCACGAATCTATCTTTACTAACTCCATCAAAGGAAGCACTGCCATTGCGGCTCTATCATTCATGCTCTATACATCAACCATCAGTTCCTCGAACAACATGGCCCTCTCCGCCATCCACATACAGAAGATAAATACACTCATCCGAGAGGCACAAATACCTTAGACTATTCCAGATTTAAAATCCTTAAATGGGTCGCCATCTATTCCAGATACATCCATCAGTATAAATTTCTGAAACGAATTACCAAATTCACCAAACCCATTGATTTACACTGTTGTTACCCTATCAGTCCAAACCAAACTTATGAGCCCACCAGTCTCCACAGTTCAAACCATGTCCTTATAACCTCTTCTATCCATTCACCATCTGAGTCCTTTCCAGCCCATTAAGCCAGTACCTCAGCCCGAGTACCAATTCCAGGCATCTCTCTGCCTCAACATTTAACACAACCCTCTAATCATGATCTCTCATCCTCTTAACCAAGGGTGGAATTAACTTTGCCCATCTATTGATAAATTTCTCGTCAGCCCGAACTCTCCTCAATACCAGAGGATAACACCCTTTAAGCCTTTCATATAATACCCTTATCTGTTCATACCCTCATAGTAAACCAACACTGGTAACCTTACTGTTAAAACATCGAAATCAGTTATTCTCCCAGAGAAATCCGCTGTTCTTTTATTCCATCTACTAATAAACTCCACAGCTTACTCACACACTAGTGACCCTCTGCTGCTACTTTTCGGGATAACTGGAGATCTCAACTCCAACTTATATCTAGAATCCCCCCCTTCAACACAATATCAGGTCCACATAACCCCTATAGGAACAAACAATTCAAGTTCATCTGTCAAAACTGACTAAGCTCCTGAGCTCTGTGGTTCATACTCTGAACCAAACCACAACTAGATCCAAATAACCACAGTTATCATGCACATGCAAAGCATATATAGGCCAAATCCACAATGATATACGTTAAGCTACCAGATTTTTAACATCACCATGTATACCCAGGTCTCAACATGCTTCATACAAGCAAATAAACGGATATTACATACGAATTCAATTTAAACAATCAACTATATGAACTCAATATGCGAACCATTATCCCAATGATCATCCACATGCATAATAATGTTATTCAGCACGCATTAATCTCAACATGCAATAGTCAAAAGCCCAGCCCCAACAGTATCTCATGCATATGCCAACTCATTCCTCATGCTCCATATAGATAAGCAGGCAAACAGGGCATTCAAACATATGTTCAAACGTGTCAATCATCCATACCAACCAACCCTGAGTCGAGCTTGTCACTGACAGCGAGCGTACATGTTCGGTCGATCACCAGAACCAATAAACCTTGGCTCGCTCTGATACCAAGTTGTAACGCCCTACTTCCTTAGAGCCGTTACCAAGTGAGTTTTAAGACAAAACAGTGTGCAATGAACTCGCTAACCGAGGTTTTTAAAACAAAAGTGTGACTAATAAAAAGTTAAGGTTGTAATCTTTGAAAATGCGTCGTTTCATTAAAAACTTCTAGTATTAAACATTTGGGATCCCAAAATAAGGTTTGGAAACTATTTACATCTTAAAATAAGTTTACAGTTGATTAGTTATAAAAATCATAGATTATTACAGCCATTTCTCGAATAAACCCCCAACCAAAGCAGTCGGGCAGGCCAAACATGTACGCGTCGCTTCACGCTCTCCGTACTCATCGTTGGTTGACTTAATCTATGCCCTTACCTGCAACACAGAGCACCCGTGAGCCGAAGCCCAGCAAGAAAACTCATACAGTACATAACATATGCAAATTATACAGATAATCCTATCAGATAGTCCACAGATAAACAGGTCAACCATTTGACTTAAGCAACCCGGCCATCCCGCCCCAGAAGCCTTACCAAAGCCTGGGGTCTCGGTCCTCACCGTAAGGATATCACCTGTATCCATGGGGTCCCACCCTGACTACAAGCACTTCATGTGCTATGTGGTACTTCCGGCCCCACTGCCGTTCTCGGCCTTTCGCCGTTCTCGGCTCCATTGCCGTTCTCGGCCTTTCACCGTTCTCGGCTCCTCGCCGTAACATTCAACTATAATCACAGATAGTCTATCTCAAATAACATTTGAACATACATCTATTCAATCGAGCCTGCACCCTAACATGTAATGCAATATGGGGCCGTGCCCTGCAATCACACTATGGGCCCATGCCCTGTCCTATGGGTGCTATAGTTTTCTTACCTTTCAATTCGATAGCTTTCAACACTTGACTCCTTGAGCACGATCCCACTCGAGCCTTAGGGCACACCTAGGCACAAACATAGGTCAAAGTCAACACCGAACCCCAAGTCCGAATACCTAGCCTCGAGACCACTCCCGAGCCCCCGGGAAGTCCTAGATTCCCAAAACAAAGTGGCGGAATTGAGCCCCGAACCCTAGGTCAAAATCCCTCACAAATAACCCAAAATCCCCTTCTATGAATAGTGCAGCGCTACAGCGCTCTAAAGAGGGCGCTGTAGCGCTACAAGCAGAACCACACCCCCAGGAACAGGGGCTAGCGCTACAGCGCCCACTGACTAGCGCTGTAGCGCTAGCTGCAGACCAGCACTACCCAAAATCGCCTCCTGCGATTTCCTTCAACCATTTCAACCCCAAACTTGTCCAGATCATTACCAAACTCAAAATCAAGCATATAAAAACTCTCCATTCATCCCAAGCATCCCCAAATCTCAAAACCCAAGCACACACATCCTAAATCACAAGATTCACCATAGATGACCCCTAAACCCAGAAATTCAGTCAAACAACAAAGTTAAGGACTTAGAAATCATACCATTGATGAAATTTCGACCTTGATTCAACCCTAGGCCTCCTTAGCTTTCTATCCCTCAAAGATTTCCCAGAAATTCCCTAAAGTTCCCATCAACTCGGCTCAAAAAACAGCTCAAACCAGCAAAATCCTTAAAACTGAAAACTCTAAAAAACTTTCCTCAAAAGTTGATGTGTTCTTGCTAATCCTTGCCAAATCTTCAAGTCTAACTTTAAGATCCTTGATGCTCAGCCTATCATTGCTCTCCACTAAGCTTTGATCCAAGAAATTTGAAGAGAAATGGTGCAAAAATGCACAAACCGCCCTTTTGGAAAACCCCTCTATTTTCTCTCTTTTCTTTCTTTCCTTTTTCTTTCTTTTCTTTCTTTCTCTCCACAGCCAACACACTTTCTCTATAAATCCCACTAAGTGTAAAGCCTTATTCAATCTATCTCTAAAAAAGCCAAATGACCAAAATGCCCTCCCTATTAGTTCTAATCCCTTTATGTCCAAGTAGGGCCATTTTAGTCATTTTACCCAATTCCCGCTAATCCTCAAGTGTCTTTAATATTTTCCCGCTTGCTTCCCAATACCTGATAAATCACCAAATATGTATTCCTTACTATCAAAATTAACCTCAATATATTCTCTAAATTCCTGCTTATACCCCCAGGCTTAACCCAAGCCGGGTATAAATTCTTCCTTGTCTTTCCGCTAATCCACTCACTGGGATCATCTCGAGTCACAAGTCACAGATACATCCACATACCAATGTGGTCTCAACCATCATCACATAATAATACCGTTATGCCCAACATGGCCAAAATTACAATTATGCCCTTCTAACACAACCAGGGCCTACATGCATACTAATACACATAGTCATGCATCTCAAATAGTCAAATAGTCATATAACACGCTTTAAATCATAACCATGCATTTAACTCATAAAAATAACACATATATCCCAACATGCCCTCCTGGCACACTAATCAAGGTCCTTAAGCCTTATTAGCAATTTTGGGTCGTTACAGTATAATTAAGGTATTAGTTTCAATTAGTACAAGTGGGAGTTTGTTGGGGTTTTATGCCCAAATTAAAACCCAATATATTTGGGATCTCATTTTATTATCAATAGATGAATAGAAATCATTTTAGACTTGGCCAATCACTTTGCTCACATGTTTTATTTTCATGATTATTTTTTTAATATAGACTTCTATTAAATCCCGAGCATATAACTAATCATATTTATAGTGACATAATCACAATGGAATATAAATATGACTATATGTTCAAAAATAAGTTAGTCCTACGATTAGTTAGTGCACATGACTTACACTGACTTGCCAATCTACAATATGATCTATACATACACATAGTAGTGTTATGTTCTTTCCAGAACATTAGCAAAGTAGAGAAGATCAGATGTATTTCTTACATCGGACAGGACCAATATTGACAAGATAAGATAAAAAGAAATATCGTTATTATCTATTCTAGTCATATCATAAAGTTGACCATTTGTCAATTCAATCTCAATTATGGGTGGTTAATATTCTAAATGAATGTATTATTTGAGTTCTTTGACTTGTTTGTTACCAGCTTACCCTACGGAATAGCCATACTTACATGATGGGAACTCGGTATTATAATTGAGTGGGAGTGTTAATCATAGATAAGAACATCTATAGCTTCTGATGAAGATGTGAAACGGTGGTTTCCTTTTAGTTTGGTTCAAGGTGTTAAATGATAGAGATCTCATTTCAGCAATTAAATTACTTTACTGAAATATCATTTACAAAGAACTAAGTGTTTTAAGGATAAAATACAATGAGGGGTAAAACGGTATTTTAGCCCCATCTCATTGTAGACCATCTATAAAGGATTGAGTGATTATTATGGTTGTAACAATGGATAACTAATGACGTATCAATATTGCTTATTGAGCGTTTTATGAATTCAAGAGTGCAATTCTGAGTCTTTAGTGGAGTCACGAGGATTTAATAAGTAAGTAAATTTATTTGTTAAATTTATGATAACTTATTGGAGCTTGATTTCATAGGCCCATGTCGTTGCGGTTTTATGCCCTAATTAAATCTCAAATTTCTTTGGAATCTCATTTTATTATCAATAAAAGAATAGAAATCATTTTTTAACTTGGTCAATCACTTTGCTCACATGTTTTATTTTCATGATTATTTATTTAATATAAACTTCTATTAAATCACGAGCATATAGCTAATCGTATTTATAGTGACGTAATCAAAATGGAATATAAATATAATTATATGTTCAAAATGAGTTAGTCCTAAGATTAGTCAGTGCACAGGATTTACACTGACTTGCCAATCTACGATATGATCTACTTACACATTACAGTGTTATGTTCTTTCTAGAACATTAGGAAGGTAGATAAGATCGGGTGTATTTATTACATCAAACAGGACCGATATTGACAGTTGATAAGATAAGTAAACATACCATTATTATTTATTCTAGTCATCATATAGTTGACCATAGGGCAATTCAATCTCAATTCTTAGTGGTTAGTATTTTAACTGATTGTATTATTTGAGTTCTTTGACTTGTTCGTTACTAGCTTACCGTACGGACTAGCCCATATTTACATCTTGGGAACTCGGTAGTATAATTGAGTGAGAGTGTTAATCATAGATATGAACATCTATAGCTTCTGATGAATATGTGAAACAGTGGTTTCCTTTTAGTTTGGATCAAGGTGTTAAATGATAGAGATCTCATTTCAGCAGTTAAATTAGTTTACTGAAATATCATTTACAAGGAAATAAATGTTTTAAGGATAAAATATAATGAAGGGTAAAACGGTATTTTAGTCCCATCTCATTTTAGACCATCTATAGAGGATTGAGTGACAATTATGGTTGTAACAATGAATAACTAATAGCGTATCTATATTTGTTATAGAGTGTTCTATGAATTTAAGAGTGAAATTCCGAGTCTATAGTGGAGTCACGGGAATTAATAAGTTAGTAAATTTATTTGTTATATTTATAATAACTTATTGGAGCTTGATTTCATAGGCCCATGGTCCCCATTGTACCTTGGATAAAATCATCTATATAATCTCAATTAATTGATTTAATTATCAATTAGAATTATCATAGTTGACCAGGTCAATTTGGGATAGTTTCACAAAGTTATGTAATTTTGAGAAGAAAAGATAAATTTGGACAGATTTATTAATTAAGATAAATTGGTATCTAAATTAATAAATAAGTTTAAATCAATGTTCAAATTATAAATAATTAATTTGATAAAGGATTTAAGTAATTATTTAATTAATTAAATCAATAGAAAATAATACAGGCTTTGATTTTAAGTCCAATGGGTTTATAATCGAATGGGAAATTTCATGGGCCTAAAGCCCATATTAATTTCAACTTAGGACTTCAAATTGGCTATTATTTTATTGATTTTTCAATTAAATTAAATGGCATAATTGATTCTATAAAAGGAGTGCTTAGAGAAAAGACAGCAAATAAGTTTATAAATGGCCTGATAGTTTTAGATTCTCTCTAAACACAAGTCATTTTCTAAGCCTCTTTGTAATTTTCTTTTCTTCTCTCTCTATCTATCTCATGTGTTGAGAATTGCCCACTCTAGTCTAGGTGATTCTAAGGATACTTTGGAAGACTATGAAGATTATAGAAGAATGGTTCAGTTTCTTGATAATACTCTGCGACAGAAAGGATACAAGTGTTGGAGAAACTGAAGGAATGACTCTTTCATTCCGCTGCGTATACTATAAGTATTCTTATCATTGTTTCTCTTTGAATTTAAGTTTAGAAACATGTTATAGGTTATCTAATATTAATTTATTTAATATTAGATCTACATGAAAATAAATGAAGATCCTGTATAAATTTCCTAACAACTGGCCTCAGAGCCTATGGTAATCTTTATTTTCATGCATGAACATGTTAAAAATTGAATTATTTGATGTTTTTAAATAATTGGATGGTTTCATGTTTTTATGAATCATATTGAATTTTATGAGATTATTAGTATCTTTATTTTATTTTGTTGTGTTTTCTATGCTATTATTTTTTTTATATGCTTTATTTTATGTAAAACATGTTAAAAATGGTTTTGGTTTGAAAAATCGCACAAAAAAAAATTTCGAAATTTATTTCTTCTTGTTGCCATCGCATGCGCCCACGAACGGACCCGTGCGCACTCGCGCGATAAACAATGCTGAGTACTGTTCATCCGATTTTAAAAAAATAAAAAAATAAAAAAAATTATTTATAATCAAAACCAAAAATATCATTTTTGTTTTAACATTTAAAATTCTTTTTTTTTAAATAAGATTTTTTTGTTAGTTGAGATTTAAATAATTAGATATTTTCTACAAAGATTCAAATTGAAATTTAAAAATAGACTAACAACTTAATTTTAAATCTTTTAATATATTAAAGTACCAGATATTTAAGATATTTTCTTTTCAATTCTTGATATTTTTATTAATTCTTTATTTGAAAATATAAATATCTTTTTATTCTATAGTTTTTAATATTTTAATTATTTGAAATTTGAATATTGTTAGATAGATATCTTTATGGATATTTGAATTTGATTAACTATTTTAAAATATTTTAGGGTTGTTATAACTATTAATATTTTATTTTTTTAAAATTGTTAAAATATATGCTTATAGTTGTAACAACACAATATATTTTTGAAAAACAGTATAGATATTGATTTTAAAATTTAAAATTGGTTAAATTTTGAAAAATATCATTTTTGTCAACCAATTCATAATTTTTTTTTTAATAAATGGGATTTAAATTAACTTTGGTTAATTGTTGATAAATCCTATTTAAATTAAATTAATATTTTTTTTAAATTAACCTAAAACCAAGTTGATTTTTTATTAATGAAATTTTAAATTAACTATTGTTAGTTGTTGATAAATTTCATTTAAATTGACTTATTTTTTGTAAAAATTTAATTAATTTGATTTTTTTTTATAAATTCTAGTTAATTAATTGTGGTATTTTTGTGAATGAAATAAATTGTGGTATTTTTGCATAAATTCATAGAATTTCTCATATAGTAACATGATTAGGCACATCCAATTATAACATGTCTGTTTGCACTACATGTGGTTTTTTTGCAATTGAGCTAAGATGCACATAGTGGCCCATACGTTCGTTAGATATATGATTTTTGCCAAATAAAATATTAATAAAATGGTAGGTTTTATTTGGGCCCATTAGAAAATGTAAAGTTTAAATTCCTCTCTTATGGGTGATTCCACTTGTGAAGGCCCATTTGCTTTGCATGATTATAGTGGGCCTAATCAATTAATAACAATTAATAAAATGAAAGTTTAAATTCCTGTCTTATGGACCTTGTAAGAAAGATTCGGGGCGTTTGTAGTGGGAACAACATACTGGACCCAACCCTCTTCCATACAATCCTAATTATTAAGGTTGATTTACCTAAGTCGGACTTATTTGTATAGGTTCATTATATTAGTTAAACTTAAATATTGATTAGCAACAAATTAATTCTAAATTAATTGAATTTGTTTCAATGTGACACTTTAGAATTAATAGGAAATTATAGCACTTTGGTTTTAAAAATTTAATCCTTTTAATTTTTTTTGGAAAACAATATTCATTAATTTTCTAAAAATAAATAATAAAAATACTTTTTTTAATTTAATAATAAACTTATTTTAAAAAATTTATTCGATCTCCACCGTTGGTTTAACATAGTCAATAGCTTAATGGGGCCTCGAGGCGCTTTGATTCGTCCCCCTACGGAAGGTGTTCATTAGTTATTTTGACAATGTTAGATTTCGAAAGATAGATAATTATAGGTCAAAATCTACTAGACTCACCCCTACGGTGACTACTAGGACTAAATCTATGATTATCGAAACCGTGGGTCTAGCTCATAAATAAGAGATTTTGTTTTCTTATTTTGATCGAATAGTAGGTTGTTACTAGTGTTATCCATTATTAAATGAGTTTATAACTCTATTTAACTAGTGGTATTTTTTGACTCTCGCCAACCGGGACAAAGATATGATTGTTTTTGGTTTTTTTTCTCGTATCTTACATATTTTTGTATATGTTGTGCTATTTCTTGAAATTTGTGTGAATAGAAGTTTTATTGAGCAAATGTGATTGATTTCTATTTTATTGGTAATTTGTAGTATAATTATGGCTGTGTCTACTCCCACCCTTTCTCAACTATCGATGGAGAAACTCACTGGAGAAAACTTCCTTAAATGGAAGCAAAACATCAACATTGTGTTGATTTGTGACAACTCCAAGTTCATCATGACTGAGGAATCCCCAGAAGTTCCAGCTGAAGGAGCTACCAAGTCTGTGAGGGACAAGTATGAGCGTTGGCAGGTGGCTAACAACAAGGCGCGGTACTACATGTTGACTGGTATGGTCAACACTCTCAAGATAAAGATGGAGAATGTCGAAACAGCCTACGAAATCATGGATCAGCTCCAAGACATGTTTGGTGCAAAGTCAGCGTAGACTCGTTTTGAGGCCACCAAGAAATATGCCAATGCTCGGATGGCACCTTCTCAACAAGTTTGTGATCACCTGATCAAGATGACAAACTACTTTCAAGAAGCTAAACTGCATGGAGCAATAATAGATGAGGAAACTCAAGTTGGCTTAATCCTCAACAGTCTCTCTCCAGCTTTCCTGCCATTCACCACCAACTACGTGTTTAATAAACTCAACAATGGTCTGACACAGCTCATGAACGAGCTTCAGACATTTAAGTCTATCATGGGTGGACCAAGTAAGGGAGGAGAAAAGAAGACAACTACTACTACTACTGCTTCAGATCCCGCCATGGCTGAAGCTAACCAAGCTTCGTCTTTGAAAGCTGGAAACAAGAGAAAATGTGGACAAAACAACAACCCCAAGCCTGCAAAGGCTGCTAAGACGAGTGCACAACCAAGTGCACAGACGCCTAAGGGGAAGAACAAGAAAAACAAGAAAGGTAAAGGTAAGTGTTTTCAATACAAGGAGAAGGTGCATTGGAAACAAGATTGCCTCAAGTTTCTAGCAACTAAAAACAAAGGTAATGATTATAGTTCATTTATCTTGGAAACATGTGTTTTAGAGAATGATAAATCTGTTTGGATTATTGATTCTGGATCTACTAACCATGTTTGTTACTCTTTACAGCTTCTTGAATCGTGGGGGGAAGTGGACGAAGGCGGCTTAAAGGTTAGAGTTGGGAATGGAGCTTTCGTTAAGGTCCAAGCTAGAGGAATAGCTCGTCTAAAGTTTGGAAATACATACTAAATTTTAAAAGATGTATTTTTTATTACTGATTTTAGTAGAAATTTAACTTCAGTTTCCATTTTGCAATTACAACAATTTGTTATGACTTTCACAAGTTTTAATATATCTATTTCATTCAATGGATCTGAATTGTGTATTGCATATTTGGAAAATGGGCTTTATATTCTACGACCTAATGAACCTCTCGCTCTTAACAATGATTTATTCAAAGTAACTAAACCTAGGACCAATAAATGTCAGAAGACCGATAACGATAATATGACGTATTTATGGCACTTGAGACTAGGTCACATTGGCTATGATAGGATTCAAAGACTTACAAAGGATGGACCTTTGAGGGAACTCACCTTAGGTGAATTACCTATCTGTGAATCTTATCTAGAAGGCAAACTGACCAAGCGTCCATTTTCTGGAAAGGGTTATAGGGCCAAAGAACCACTTGGTCTTGTGCATTCAGATTTTTGTGGACCTTTGAATGTACAAGCCAGGGGTGGTTTTGAGTATTTCGTCACTTTCATTGATGATTACTCTAGATACTCATGTCTTTACCTAATGCATAGGAAATCAGAAACATATTCAAAGTTTCAGGAATTCCTAGCAATGGCTCAGAACCAATTAGGTAAAACGTTAAAGATCTTGCGATCTGATAGGGGTGGAGAATATTTGGATATGCAGTTCCAAGATCATTTAACTGAACATGGGATTTTATCACAACTTACTACCCCAGATACTCTGCAACAAAATGGTGTAGCAGAACACCAGAATAGAACTTTATTAGAAATGGTTAGATGCATGCTTAGTAACTCAACTCAACCAACTTCATACTGGGGACATGCAATTGAAACCGCGAACGACATTCTCAATGTCGTGCCATCAAAATCAATCCCCAAAACACCTTTAGAACGCAGGAATGGTCGTGAACCTAGTTTACGACATTATAGAATCTAAGGGTGTCTGTAACGCCCTGCATAGCCAAGAACGTTACGCTGTGTATTTATAAACGTGGAAGACTTGCTAATCAAGTCATTTAGTTAGAAACGTGTTACCAAAACTATGATTGAACTAGGGTTAAAACATTATTGTCACAAAATTTACTTTTCATATAATTAAAAATTTTGGTACATGGGATCCCAAAAGAAATAGAGTTTAAAACACAGTTTACAAAATTTCAGGTTATAGGTACATCTATTAGCCATTCTAAGGGCAAAACAGTCATTTAGGCTTTCCCGTCCTGTACCACTCCTAGGGCATGGCGAGCGATCAGCTGACTATGTACATTCACCCTCAAAGCTCTCACTGTCAGGACTGGTCCACCTTGCCCTTGCCTTTATCTGCACCAAGTAGCACCCGTGAGCCAAGGCCTAGCAAGAAAAACACAATAACAGATCATAATCATCAATCAAACAGTCAGACAATATATACAATATAATCATTTACTCAATAATCCAAGATATCCATATAGTCAGCATTCAGCATACCAAGATTATCAATTAACATTAACAACCAATTCACATATAACAACCAGGTTTGACGCCCTTAGGTCGCACCCCCTGTTTATCCTACTAACTCCAGAGCATAGAAACATGGAATACATCATGAACTCCCGACAATGACGGTGGCAAAGCTAACCAGTAAGCCACCTGACCATTCCTTTCTAGGATCTCAAATGGTCCGATGAATCTAGGGCTTAGCTTTCCCTTCTTTCCAAACCTTGTCACCCCTCGCAGTGGTGAAACTTGGAGAAATATGTGGTCCCCAACCTCAAACTCCACGTCTCTACGCTTGGGATCAGTGTAGCTTTTCTGTTTGCTCTGTGAGGCGAGCATCCTAGCTTGGATCTTCTCTATAGCTTCATTTGTCCTCTGAACCATCTCTGGCCCCAAATACTTCCTCTCACCCATCTCATCCCAATGAATAGGTGATCTACATTTCCTCCCATATAACATATCGTAGGGAGCCACTCCAATCATTGATTGGTAACTATTGTTGTATGAAAACTCGATCAACGGAAGATACTTACTCCAAGATCCCTCGAAGTCAATCACACATGCTCTGAGCATATACTCCAATACCTGAATCGTCCTCTCAGACTGTCCATCAGTCTGAGGATGAAAGGTCGTGCTGAATTTCAACTGAGTTCCTATAGCCTTCTGCAAACTACCCCAAAACTTGGAGGTAGAGATAGGATCCCAGTCTGACACTATTGACTTAGGAACTCCATGGAGACATACGATCTCCCTCAGATACAACTCTGCATACTGATCCAAAGTATATGTCGACCTTACTGGAAGACAATTGGCTGACCTTGTGTATCTATCCACTATCACCCACACCGAGTCATGAAGCTCTACATCGTTGTGGTACCCGGATGAAGTGAGTACGGCGTAGTATGCGACTCATCCAATATCTCTTGTCTGATCCCCTCATCAACTGGAACACAAATCCGTCCCTGATACCATAGCAAACCAACCTCAGAAATAAAATGGTCCTTAGCTACTCCTGCTAAGACATTCTCCCTAACCTCTTGTAACTGAGCGTCTACCAATTGACCTTCCTTAATTCCTTCTAGCAGGGTCGACTGCAGAGTAATAATGGCCAACCGGCCCACCATCAATTCTATCCCCACTCTGACCATCTCATCAGCTAACTCTCTCGAGATCTGGGTTGAACCATATAACTGACCTGGACCTCTCCGGCTCAACGCATCCGCCACTACATTGGCTTTCCCCAGATAGTAAAGAATATCACAATCATAGTCCTTTACCAACTCCAGTCAACGTCTATGCCTCATATTCAGGTCCTTCTGTGTGAAAAAGTTCTTCAAACTCTTTTGATCGGTGTAAATCTTGCACTTTTCCCCATATCGATAATGCCGCCAAACATTCAGTGCGAACACCACCGCTGCTAACTCCAAATCATGGGTACGATATCGCTACTCACACTCCTTTAGCTGCCATGATGCAAAAGCAATGAATTTATCATTCTGCATCAACACACAACCTAAACCCAACCTCGACGCATCGCAGTAGACAACAAACTTCCCTTCCCCCGAAGGAAGACTCAGTACATGTGCGGTAATAAGTCGTCGCTTCAATTCTCAGAAACTGTTCTCACACTTGTCTGACCAGATAAACTTCAAATTCTTTCGTGTCAATTCTGTCATCAGTGCCACTAACTTCGAGAAGCCTTCTACAAACCATCTGTAGTAACCCGCTAGACCAAGAAAACTTCGCACCTCCGAGGCATTCATTGGCCTCGGCCAATTCCTAACTACCTCTACCATAGATGGATCCTCCTTAATCCCATCTGCACCAACAATATGTCCAAGGAATGTCACTTCTGGTAGCCAAAAGTCATATTTCTTAAACTTGGCGTACAACTGATGCTCCCTCAATCTCTGCAAAACATGTCGTAAATGTTGCTCATGCTCTGCCTCTGAACTGGAGTACACTAAGATGTCATCGATGAAGACAATAACGAACTGATCCCAAAATTCCTTGAACACCCTGTTCATTAGATCCATGAAGGCTACTGGGACATTGGTCATACCAAACGACATGACAAGAGACTCATACTGCCCATACCTCGTCCGAAAGGTCGTCTTTAGTATGTCCTCGTCCTTGATCCTCAGCTGGTGATAACCAGATCGAAGATCAATCTTTGAGAACACCATCTTACCCTGCAGCTGATCGAATAAGTCATCAATCCTTGGTAGGGGATACTTATTCTTGATAGTCAACTTGTTCAGCTCCCTGTAGTCTATACACATTATCAGAGTCCCGTCCTTCTTCTTCATAAACAAGACTAGAGCACCCCATGGTGAGTAGCTAAGTTTGATGAACCCCAAATCCAGAAGCTCCTGTACCTGTATTTTCAATTCTTTAAGTTCTGCCGGTGCTATTCTGTAGGGTGCCCTCGACACTAGCTCTGTCCCTGGGACCAACTCAATAACAAACTGAATCTCCCTATGTTGCGGCAATCCAGGTAAGTCCTCAGGAAACACATCCAAGAACTCGCAAACCAATCTGGTCTCCTCCGGTCTTGTTGGCAAAACCCTAGTGGTATCTACCACAATAGCCAGAAAACCTATACATCTTCCCTGTAATAGATCTTTGGCTCTCAGCGCTGATATCATGGGTACGCAGGGTCCATGCACCTCTCCCACAAAGACAAAGGGATCCTCACCCTCAAGCTCAAAGGTCATCATCTTCTTTCTGTAGTCAATAGTAGCCTTGTATCTAACCAGCCAATCAATGTCTAAAATCATATCAAAGTCCTCCATACTAACCTCAATCAAGTCTACTGACAATTCCATACCATCAACCATCACTGGAAATGCTCTAACCCACCTCCTAGAAATTACCAGTTCTCCCGTAGGCAAAATAGTCCCAAATCCCGAAGTATAATACTCACTAGATCTACACAGTCTATCAATTACCTTACTAGAAACAAATGAATGTGTAGCACCAGAGTCAATCATTCTTGAGGTGTCCCACCACCCCGCACACATAACAGGCCTTAGCCTGACATTTTCCAGGATGGCGTCTTCTGCACCTCGGGCACTCAAGGTAACTCCTCCATGAATCACCGCCTCCCTGGCGGCCACCCTGTGTACCTCGACCTCTCCTTCCAACCTGGAGTGGTCGAAGCATCAATGGTCTTCCTCTTCAGATCACTTGGGCCTCCGCCCCTACCAGACTCAGAATATGGAGGCACCGCCCTGCGTCCCTCCCACCTTACTGCACTCTCCCTCCAGATCTTATTCTCCGCTTCCTCAACGATAAGAGCCTTCTCAATAGCCTGGGCATAAGTTGTCCCCCAGGAACTGTTGTAATCCTCACATCTCGGGCTATCATAGCATTAAGCCCTCTGATAAATCTGTCCTGCCTAGCAGCATCAGTAGGCACAAGATCTGGTGCGAACTTCGAAAGTCTGTCAAACTTCAAGGCATATTCTATAACTATCATGCTGCCCTGAACCAGCCCCACGAACTCATTTACCTTCGCTGCCCTGATGGCAACGTTATAGTATTTCTAACTGAATAGATTCTTGAATCCTTCACAACTCAGTGTAGTAACATCTCTGGCCTGTGATGCCACTTCCCACCAGATACGGGCATCCTCTCTCAGCATATATGTGGCACAGGCCACTCTATCATGTCCTTCTACCCTCATGAAATCCAGGATAGTAGTAATCATGGTCATCCATTATTCGACCTTTAGTGGATCAGGTCCTCCCTCAAATATTAGGGGTTGCTGTTTCCTGAACCGCTCATACAACGGCTTCCATCTATTCCCAACCTCTACTGGCTGTACAAGTGGTACCACTGCTGGTGGCACAATAGTGGCAGCACTCCCTGATGGAGCCTGCTGTCGCAAAATACGGATCTGTTCATCCTGGCTTTGTAGCCGTGCTTACATGTCTGCCATAAGTTGCTACCAGCTCTTAGGGTCTGGCCCTAGTCATCATTTCTAGTCTCAAACCTGATACTAGCTAGTCGCGTAGATTTCCTTCGACACATAGGTATCCAAGTTAATTTATAATCAATGACTCGGTGGTCAGACTATGATGACAGGGTAATAATCCTTCCATGATCTACCATTAGAACTCAAACATTCACAAACAATCATGATATAACAGTTTATCCCAGTATTCATCCATGTCTTCATTCACATGCATAGAAATGCTAATAAGCACACCTCAATATCATCACACAATAGTCAAGGGTCAGGCCCTATCAGTATCTCATGTCTTCTATTATCATACATATATCAACATTCATAATCCTTTCTAATTATTTAAGCATGTAATCATGTATACACAATTACCAAACTCTGAGTCGAGGTTGTCTTTAACGGCAAATGTACATGTCCAGCCAGTCTTCGGGAACCCTTAAACCTAAGCCGCTCTGATACCGAGTTTTAACGCCCTGGATAGCCAAGACCGTTACACTGTGTATTTATAAATATGCAAGACATGCTAATCAAGTCATTTAGTTAGAAACGTGTTACCAAAACTATGATTGAATTAGGGTTAAAAGATTTTGATCACAAAAGTTGCTTTTCATATAATTAAACATTTTGGTACATGGGATCCCAAAAGAAATAGAGTTTAAAAGACCATTTACAAAATTTCAAGTTATAGGTACAACTATTAGCCATTCTAAGGGCAAAACAGTCATTTAGGCTTTCCCATCCTGTACAACTCCTCGGTCGTGGCGACCGATCAGCTGACTATGTAAATTTACCCTCAAAGCTCTCCTACTCAAGACTGGTCCACCATACCCTTTCCTTTACCTGCCCCAAGTAGCACCCGTGAGCCAAGGCCCAGCAAGAAAAACACAATAACCAAGCATAATCATCAATCAAACAGTCAGACAATTCATAAAATATAATCATTTACTCAATAATCCAAGACATCCATATAGTCAGGCATTCAGCATACCAAGCTTATCAATTAACATTAACAACCAATTCACATATAACAACAAGGTTTGACGCCCTTAGGTCGCACCCCCTGTTTATCCCACTGACTCCGGCCCGCTTAAACCGAGCTCAGTGAATATTAAGCTCTCCTATGCTACCAGTGGCCGAGTCGCGCCCTGTGTGAAAATATAGATCCCGACACTGTTAGGCTATTTATCATATGTCCCATGGCATAATACCATCTATGGCATCATATAGATATAGGGAGATCTTAGTCCCAATACAATCACATAACCGGGTGAAGTTTTCTTACCTTCGAGCCCTCAAGAATCCCTAATCCCTTCCGAGCCCTAGCGTACACCTAGTGACGATCATAAGTTAGAACCATTACCAAACTTCAATCCCAAAACTTAACCTTGGGACCAACCCTGAGCCCTCAAGAATCCCTAATTCCACCAAACGGGGTGGTGGAATCAAACCCCGAGCCCTTGGGCAAAAACCCTAAGAAATAACCCAAAAACCCCCTTCTGGAAACAGGGTAGCACTACAGTGTCATAAAGAGGGTGCTGTAGCACTACAAACAGAGACAAAAATCCCTCTGACCACAAGGCCTAGCGCTATAGCGCTCAAAGGCTAATGCTAAAGCGCTAGTCACAGCCAGACAGCACCCTGATTTTCCCTCTTCGAACTTCCTCGAGCCCAAACTCTCCAAAACCTCTCCAAACATCAACCAAACACCAAAGCAAGCCTACCATAATTTATAACTCATCCCACACAACCCAACAACACAAATCCCAACTACATGCACCATCAATCAAAGAAATGCATGGTTCAACTCAAAACTGAAGAATCCTACCAGAAAACTAGAACAGCCCAGAAACTCAAATGTTCAAACTCAGAATTTCTTAACTCAAGTGAGTAATTTGACCCTAGGTTATCCTCCACACCTCCTTAGCTTTCAGTCCTCATAGCCTCAGCCTTAACTCCCTAGAATTCCCACAAAAAATCAGCTCAGAAATCCATATCAACACATAAAACCAGAACTGAGAAAAACACTTTGAAAACTTACCTTAATTGGATGAGTAACCTCTGCTAGTCCTCAACCTAAGTCAAGGTCCCTAACTCCAAGCTCTAGCCCAAGCTCTCAAGAGATGAAGAAGAATAGCCAACTGAGTGGGAGAAAAGGGTTAGCTTAAGAGTTCTGTTTTTCCTTCCTTCTCTCCTTCTTCTTTTCTTTTCCTTTTCAGGTTCCCTTGGTTTCTAAAATTTCCACTAAGTGTATAAAGGCAGAGTAATGCTTATCCCTGATTTTTTTTAAAAATGACCCATTTGCCCCCCCATAATTCCTAAGCCTTTAAATCAACCTAGGGGCATTTTGGTCATTTTCTCTCAATTCCCGCTAATTCCTCAAATGTCTTTAATATTTACGGCTTACTTCTCGACACCTAACTAATCACCAATTAAATTCCTCAATATCAAATAGACTGCAATATATTTCCTAAATTCCTATAAATACCCCCAAGCTCGCCCCGAGCCGGGTATAAATTCCCATCAGGACTTTTCCGCTGAACCACTCACTAGGATCGCCTTGAGTCACCAGCTACAAATATATCCACACAATAATGTGGTCTCAAAAAATAACACAAATATTTACATTTATGCCCACAACGGGCAAAAATTATGAATATGCCCTTCTAACCTAATCAGGGCCTACATGCATACTGGTGCACGTAGTCATGCATCACATATATCCAAATAATCATATAAACACGATTTTAATCATTTAAATCACATATAATCCAGTTATGCATTCCCAGCATACTAATCAAGGCCCTTAAGCCTTATTAGCAAATTTGGGTCGTTACAGTGTCCCACCCACGTCCTGAGGAAAAAGGAGGGAAAGATAGAACGGCGAACTGAAGTTTACATGTTTTTTGGCTATCCTAAAGGTACTCGAGGTGGAATTTCCTATAGTCATTCAGAAAATAAAGTGTTTACTTCTACAAATGCTACTTTTCTGGAAAGTGACTATGTCCAAAACTTCAAACCTCGCAGCAAAGTAGTTTTAGAGGAGATGGTTAAAAAATTGACTCCAACCAATGTTCTATCGTCATCAACGAAAGTGGATGATGAAATTCCCACTCTTCATGTCCAACCGACGCAAGTCGATTTAAATGAAGAAAGTACCACTGTTCCTGAGCAAACAATCGTGGAACCTCGTCGTAGTGGGAGGGTCTCTAGGAACCTAGTTCGCTATGGTTTGGATGGTGAAACCAATATGGTTGTTGGTGACACTAGTGATGATGATCCATTATCTTTCAAAAAGGCAACGACTAGCCCTCCAAAGGAACTATAGCTCAAAGCCATGAAACAGGAAATGGAGTCCATGTTCTCAAATTCCGTCAAGGATCTTGTGGAAGGACCTAGTGACTTTAGGGCCATTGGGTGAAAGTGGATCGACAAGAAGAAATGAGGTGTTGATGGAAATATCGAGGCTTATAAAGCTTGATTAGTGGCAAAGGTTTATACCCATAGAGAAGGCGTGGACTATGAGGAAACTTTTAGTCCGGTAGCCATGCTCAAATCCATTCGCATCCTCTTATCCATAATAGCCACTCTCGACTATGAGATTTGGTAAATGGATGTCAAGATTGCTTTTCTTAATGGAAAGCTTGACGAAGTAATTTTTATTTATCAGCGAGAAGGATTTAAAGTAGCTGGACAAGAAGGAAAAGTTTGGAAGTTGAATAGTTCCATCTGTGGACTCAAGCAAGCTTCTCGTTCTTGGAATCTTAGGTTTAATGGAATAATCAAAACCTATGGCTTTGAACAAAATATTGATGGGCCCTGTGTATACCAACTGAAGGCAAATCAAATAGTGGTATTCCTATTTGGGTGAAGCAAGTAATGTTAAAAAATTATCAGATGTGCAGAATTTGCTGAGCACTCAATTCTAGATGAAGGATTTGGGTGAAGCAAGTAATGTTCTAGGTATCCAGATCATCAGAGATAGAAAGAATAGACTCTTAGCTCTATCTCAAGCAGCTTACATTGATAAAGTGCTTGAACGTTTCTCAATGACATATTCCAAGAAAGGGCATCTACCATCTCGCAATGGAATTCATCTTTCAAAGAAGCATTCTCCCCAAACTCCTGAAGAGGAAGATGCAATGAGAAAATTTCCTTACGCATCGGCAGTTGGAAGTCTGATATATGCCATGTTGTTTACTAGACTAGATAACTGTTATGCAGTGGGAGTAGTGAGTAGGTATCAGTCAAACCCAGGACCATAACATTGGATAGTAGTTAAGTGTAATCTGAAGTATTTAAGATGGACTAGGGATATATGTTAGTCTACAAGGGTGTTGTTTTGAACCCTGTAGGCTACACCGATTTAGATTTTCAGAATGATGTCGATGACAGGAAGTCTACTTCTGGAATGATGTTTACTCTTGGTGGTGGAGCTAGGATTTGGAGAAGCGTAAAGCAGTCTGCAATCTCAGATTCCACCATGGAGGCTCAGTACATAGTTGCGTCAGAAGTAACTAAGGAAATAGTATGGCTAAAGAAGTTCTATTTAGATCTTAGTGTTATTCCTGAAATTTTATAAATCACTTATGTTGTTTTATGACAATACAGGAGCGATAGCCAACTTGAAAGAACCTCGAAGTCACAAGAGGAGTAAGCATATAGAAAGGAAGTATCACATTATTCGAGAATATGTGGCCAGGGGAGATGTGAAGGTTATGAAGATTGCATCTGAATACAATCTTGCAGATCCATTTAGAAAGACACTACTAGAAGCTACATTTGATAAGCGTATCAAGAAAATGGGATTAGTAGAATTAAGGCATTAATTTCAATTAGTGCAAGTGGGAGTATGTTGGGGTTTTATGCCCTAATTAAATCTCAAATTTCTTCGTAATCTCATTTTATTATCAATAAAAGAATAGAAATCATTTTTTTATTTGGTTAATCACTTTGCTCACATGTTTTATTGTCATGATTATTTGTTTAATATAAACTTCTCGTAAATTCTAAGCATATAGCTAATAATATTTATAGTGACGTAATCATAGTATTATATAAATATAATTATATGATCAAAATAAGTTAGTCCTAAGATTATTCAGTGCACAAGATTTACAATGACTTGCCAATCTACGATATGATCTACTTACAGATTACAGTGGTATGTTCTTTCCAGAACATTAGCAAAGTAGATAAGATCGGGTGTATTTGTTACATCGGACAAGACCGATATTGATAGTTGATAAGATAAGTAAACATACCGTTATTATCTATTCTAGTCATATCATATAGTAGACCATAGGTCAATTCAATCTCAATTCTGAGTTGTTAGTATTCTAACTGATTGTATTATTTCAGTCTTTGACTTGTTCTTTACAAGCGTACCCTACGGACTAGCCCATACTTACATCTTGGGAACTCAGTAGTATAATTGAGTGAGAGTGTTAATAATAGATATGAACATCTATAGCTTCTGATGAAGATGTGAAACGGTGGTTTCCTTTTAGTTTGGATCAAGGTGTTAAATGATAGAGATCTCATTTCAGCAGTTAAATTAGTTTACTGAAATATTATTTACAAGGAAATAAATGTTTTAAGGATAAAATATAATGAAGGGTAAAACAGTATTTTAGTCCCATCTCATTTTAGACCATCTATAGAGGATTGAGTGACAATTATGGTTGTAACAATGAATAACTAATAGCGTATCTATATTTGTTATAGAGTGTTCTATGAATTCAAGAGTGAAATTCCGAGTCTATAGTGGAGTCACGGGAATTAATAAGTTAGTAAATTTATTTGTTATATGTATAATAACTTATTGGAGCTTGATTTCATAGGCCCATGGTCCCCATTGTACCTTGGATAAAATCATCTATATAATCTCAATTAATTGATTTAATTATCAATTAGAATTATCATAGTTGACCAGGTCAATTTGGGATAGTTTCACAAAGTTATGTAATTTTGAGAAGAAAAGATAAATTTGGACAGATTTATTAATTAAGATAAATTGGTATCTAAATTAATAAATAAGTTTAAATCAATGTTCAAATTATAAATAATTAATTTGATAAAGGATTTAAGTAATTATTTAATTAATTAAATCAATAGAAAATAATACAGGCTTTGATTTTAAGTCCAATGGGTTTATAATCGAATGGGAAATTTCATGGGCCTAAAGCCCATATTAATTTCAACTTAGGACTTCAAATTGGCTATTATTTTATTGATTTTTCAATTAAATTAAATGGCATAATTGATTCTATAAAAGGAGTGCTTAGAGAGAAGACGATAGATAAGTTTAATCACTAGTTGTTCCCATAGTTTTTTATTCTCTCTAAACACAAGTCATTTTCTAAGCCTCTTTGTAATTTTCTTTTCTTCTCTCTGTATCTATCTCATGTGTTGAGAATTGCCCACTCTAGTCTAGGTGATTCTAAGGGCACTTTGGAAGACTGTGAACATTATAGAAGAACGGTTCAGTTTCTTGAAAATACTCTGCGACAGAAAGGATACAAGTGTTGGAGAAACTGAAGGAATGACTCTTTCATTCCGCTTCGTATACTGTAAGTATTCTTATCATTGTTTCTCTTTTGAATAAATTTTAGAAACATGTTCTAGGATATCTCATATTAATTTTTCTAATATTAGATCTAGATGAAAATAAATAAAGATCTTGTATAAAGTTTCCAACATGATAACTTATTAATTTGTTTAATATTTGTTAAATTTATGATAACTTATTGGAGCTTGATTTCATATGCCCATGTTCCCCACAATACCTTGGATACAAGCATCTAGATAGTCTCAAATAATTGATTTAATTATCAATTAGAATTATCAAAGTTGACTAGGTGAATCTTCGATAATTTAATAGAGTTATGCACTTTAGAGAAAAAAATAAGATTTTAGGGTAGATCTATTAATTAAGACAGATTGGTGTCTAAATTAATAAATAATTTTAAATCAAGGTTAAAATTATAAATAATTAATATCATAAAGGATTTAAGTAATTATGTAATGAATGAATCAATAGAAAATAATATGTGCTTTGAATTTTAGTCCAACGGGCTTATAATTTAAATGAGAAATTTCAGGAGCCTATAGCCCATGAGAATTTCGACCTAAGGGCTGTAATTGCCTATAATTTTATTGAATTTTTTTAATAAAATAAGTGACCTGGTTGAGCTTTTAAAATGAATGATAAGTGAGAGTTGAAAAAATACCGATCAAAAGATCTAGTTTTGATTCTTTAGGATTTTAGACTCTCTCTACAACAAAAGTCCTTTTCTATAAGTCTCTATATTCTCTTCTCTTCTTCTCTCTGTATCTATCTCATGTGTTGAGAATTTCTCACTCTAGTCTTGGTGATTCTAAGGAAACTGTGGAGTACTGTGAAAAAATTTGCAGATCGGTTTAGTTTCTTGGTGATACCCTGCGACTGAAAGGATACAAGGGTTAGAGATACTGAAGGAAGAACATATTCATTCTCCTACATATAATGTTAGTATTCTTATCACTATCTCTGTTTAAATTCAATCATAAAAACAAGTTCTAGGTTATCTTATATGAATTTGTTTAATATATGATTTACTTGAAAATAAATAAGAACCTTGTTGACCCTTGAACTGGTCAACAACAGGGAGTCAAGTAAAACGATAGAAATGAGATGAAATCAAGACGAAAAGATAAATGGCACAAAAAGATTTATAGTGGTTTGTCCCCAGTAAATGGTAATAACCTACGTCCTCTTAGTGTTCTTATTGATGTAAAATCCAAAGAACTGTGATCAATGAACTAGGGTTCACGAGTTTCACCAGTTTCAGGATGAATACAAGTATGGCAGATAAAAACAGTCTGATTCTCTAAAAGAATTCTGAAGTTTAGAAAGTCCAAAGGGAAAAGTCGTCTCTCTTGAGTCCTTTGATTCTTATTTATAGGCTCAAGGAGTTTTACATGGGTCGATGGGCCTTAATTACATTTAATACACGTGTATCTAAATAATAATGGAAATTGCAATTATTATATAAATGCAAAATTACATATCTGAAGGAAATAAATGAAATGTTGCGACCAAACTTGTCGCCCATAAAATATGATATATGCTGAGTGGATTCTCTTCTAGTCGATGGTCGAACAAATCATACTCACTTAAACAGTCACGTGTATCCCACATGTAGGTTAATTCTGCCACGTCATCAGGTAGTCCTTTTTTGGGTAAACATTTGCCCCCCAAGTTTATTTTACTATGACCAGCATATAATAAACTTAATTGACTGACCTTCCGTCTGACTTGTCACATTTGTCAATGCCTTTTCAAAAAAGTAACTAATTATGGACGTTGTAGTTTCCCAAAAGTGTTTTGACGGCTAACACGATTCCCCACATACCGAAAACTCACCCCCATCATTACCTTTTTAACTGTGCCACGATCAGTATAAATAACCCACTCTTCTCATTTTTTACCTTTTTCCACTCTTCTTTTTCTCAAGAACTCAAAAGAACAATGCAAGAAAAAAGCAGAAAAATTTGGTGATCCAAGGTGTGTTTGTCTAGCCCCAAGCATCAACGCTCATGACTTCATTTCAATCTTCCATTCAAGTAAGTTTCTTGATCTTCTTTGTCTCTAATATACCATTCAACGTTTATTTCTCGAGTTTTCTGATATTCGGGCTTTGAGTTTTGAATGTTCTTGAGGAAAAAAGATTTCGATGTAATCGGGCTCTTAGGTAGTAACATGATAGGGTAGGAGTTGTAATTAGCAAAAACACTAAGTGATGCTTAGAAATTGGCGTGGGAAGTAGGAATACTGATTTAGGGCCCACAATCGAAGTGAAAATTTGATTTTTATTCTTTCGAAAAAATTTGGGTTTTTCACGCCTATTTCGAAGTAAAATAGTTTCCCTAAAAAAACTTTTCACCTCCGCTTTTTAATCTGTTTTTCCAAACTGTTCGTATGTTTTTAGTGTTTACGTTAAAATGTTGTTGGTCGTATAAAAGCTTAACTTTTATACATGAGCAATGTTATCCCAACGTTATCATTTCTTCGATCTGTTGGTCGAAGATTCCAATCTCCCCTTTTCTATTCCCAGATATTCATGCATGATCTTTGGGGAGGTGAGAGGCCAATCAGACGATCTTCTCACGCTACTGTTCGAGGATCAAGAGCAACCATCACTGTTGTTTCCAGAAGTTCCATTTTCTCAGCAAAACCCAGCGTCTAGACCTCTAACTAGTCAACCGAACATGGGTCGCGTGAAGTATATTGCTCGTAGAAAGAAGAAAACAGCCAACCCTCCTTCTAACCAGCCTATCCCTCGCACCGAGGACCCTTCTCCAAATCCCCAGCCTGTAAATATTGCACCCTCAGTAATCCAACCTAAAGCCCAACCTCGCGACGGCCTTAGGCCAGAGGTCGAATGGTATGTAGCGCCTCCTAGCATCATATCAGCAAGGATGGTGAATAACTATCTCAAGAAGTACGATCTTCTTGGGATAACCCTAATCAAACCTTCACCCAACCAGAGGGCAAACGTGCCTGGTGGCGCCTTCAACGCCTGGTCGAGGTACCATATCGAGGTAGGGGCTATCTTGCCTTTGCACGAATTTTTTCAAGGGGTGGCCAATTATTTTGAGGTTTCCCCCTTTCAAATTACTCCCAACGGATATAGAGTACTATCTGCACTCTATATCCTTTATAACCATAAGAAGTGCCCTGTACCTACACCACATGAGATCAACTACCTGTTCGATCTCAAGTCCAACCCCAACAACAACAACACGGGGTTCTTCCACTTCTAAAATCATGAGTCTGCTCATACCTTACTGAGCAACATCACCTACAAATCCAATCTAGGGAAGTACTTCCAGGAGTACTTTCTTACAATGGACCTGGTTGCTGATAACCTGGCTTTCACCTGAGGAGGTAAATCTCTTACTCACTGGTCGTTTAATTTCTTCTAGCTTTTCTATACTGTCTTTAGATCTTTGGTGTTGTTTAGGTCCATTGTACTGACTAGACCCTACAAGAAGAGTGTCAAAGAGCTGGTTACTGAAAGCAACTTAAGGCTGGTCGGCCTTTTGGCACCTCTCCAAGAAGTGAGGGAGTCTACAGTAGGGAGTGCTACTGGAGGAGAGATCCCCGAGCAGCAACAGGATGTGTCACAGCCCCTGAGACGGTGGGCAACAAGATTGACCATCAGGGAACACTCCAGCATCCCACGAGCTGCTGCTGCTCCGACCCAACACGGGAAGGGCTAGCAGAAACTTCCAAAATACCCCGAGCCCATACTCAAGTCTTCTGACGAGAATGGTACTGACTTCTCACTTTTAGAAAACTTTCCTATTCCCTGTCATTTATTCGACAGGGATGACAACTTTAAATATACGATCAATAGTTTAAATTCAGACTTCTTTAAGGTAGAGAGTGAGTGTAGCAGTAGTACCATAAATAATGTATCGACCAGTAATAATAGCTCGGTTATACTACTTAGAATTTTTCTTACTCTTAATCCCTTGATTTTTTAAGTAACTTAATTTATATTGTCTGATTGTTTGTTTCCATCCTGCAGTCATGCCTTTCGGAGAAGCGTTTGACTTGTACAGTAACATTAATGCTGGAGCTCATGCGAGCAAGAAGAAAGTGAGTAGGCCACACCCGGAGGAAAGCAATAGCGACCCTTTTTTGCAAAAGGGCATGGACCGAGGATCCTCTTGCACCACCACATTCCAAGGACACGACCCCACCTCTGGCTCCCCTCGACCCGGCTCCTCCAGCTCCTTGCAACCCAAGTCCTTCTGCTAAGTCAGGAAAGGCTTGGGCCGAGGCTATCCTAAACACAGCTTACAACTCGGCCAACGACAGGCTTTAGAAACTGTCAAGACATCGGCGTAGCCAGTAAGCCTTCAGCAATGTCTCTACCATGAAGGTCGACCAAATTTTCAGCCGCACGCTGAATGAGGTAATCAGTGTAAGTTGCCATTTTTTTGTGCTTTAGTTGTCTATCTTGTCTTTTTATCCACACTAACAACTTTACTTTTTCTCATATCGCAGGGGGTGTTGATCATGAGTACTGGTTGGTGTCGCTCAGAGGAGATGGTTGCCAAGCGTGCTGAAGAGATTAAGATGGTCAAGGAAAGACTCCCTGAGCAACTCAAGGTGGCCAAGGCCAAACATGTTGAGTAGCTGAGAGCGGCTGAGGAAAAAATTGCTAAGCTGCATGAGGAGCTAAAGCAGCACCAGGAGCTCTGGTCAAAATTAATGAGGCCAAAGAGAAGTACAAGGAGGCTTCGGTGCTTAACTTCAAAGAAGCCTCCAAGCTCTAGGATGACTTGGTGATCAGTAGATAGGAGACTGCCAAGCAAGAAGAGTGCGTCAAACTGCTCAAAGAAACCAATTCTCGCAATCTGGAGAGGTTCAAGGGAGCGACGTTCAACTATTTTTATATGTTTCGGAAAACCAACTCCGAGGTGAACTTTGACTATTTACCAGAACATATGAAGCAGGCTGAGTTGGCGAAGTGCATTGCCCACCTGGAAGAAGAAGAGAAAGCTCAGGGATCCCCTGAGATCTCTTTCGCAATAAGCATTGAAGGCATCGACGAAGATGCTGGGATCACAGTCAACCAGCAGCCCCAACAAGATCCTCAAGCTGCTCCTGCCGCTCCATAACTTTATTTATTTATTTTGATTTGTAACTAGGACACACGAACCACTGTTCGTGGTGTCAAGACAATTTCTTGCTGCGTAGGGCAGCTTTTCTTTTATTTAGTAATTACATCCGAGCAGCAACTGCTCGCGATGTAAAACATTTTACTTTGATATTATAATATTTGCAATTTATTATATCATCTATTCGGATGACCGAACTTATCATAGCACTTTGTTGTGATTTTCAAAATTTTAAACAAAATTTTGAAAATGCACGCCCTGAGTATCCGCACACACTTTGGCGAGCTAGAAAAGGGCCTAAATCAATCTGCCACGTGTCAACCATCCACCCGGAGCTGTTTGTTACGGACTCCTAAACAATCAAACCCGAGCTGATGGATCATTTAGCTGCTCCGTGCGTGGAGCCGTTGTGTCAACATAATAGAAGCCACAAGCTAGCGCCACAATAAGCTCGTGGTGCATAAGAGGTATGACACCCCCGAATCCTTATAAAGTCAACCATGCAATATAAACGTGCATATACCAGACATCACGTGTCTGTTCTATTTCTAAATTCTCGGATACACCGTATGAACATGCGTGTTCAGACATCCCACGCCTGATTTGGGCCATGCGGCCCATTACCCATCTTTACCTATTAATTAGACCACACTTCACTGTAAAGTTTAGGAATTAATCATCGGTGTCACATAAAGGACATGATGGATGATTAGATCATGGGATGACCCCAATACCTACTTAGAGATCAATCTCCTATAAATACCGAAACCCTGGGTAGTGCAAGGAGTTGGCTTCTTCTTGCAAAGCAAACACTTTGTAAGAAATAGTAAGGAGAAATCAATAATATCGACTGGTGGACTAGGGGGATTTTAACCTCCGAACCACCTAAAAAAGGAGTGACAAGCTTTTCTTTGCAATTAGTTCCACATTCTCAATTAATATCATTGTCATATTACAGTTTATCAAGCAGTACTAATGCATCCTATTATTCGTATAATTATTTGTTGGCGAAAAACTGCGTCAACAGTTTGGTGCTTTCATTGAGATGGTTTAGATTAGTGCTATCGCAAAAACTTGATCATGGTGGTTACTCGTTCGAGGCATGGTAACGAGGCGGATCAACATGGTGGGCAGGAGGCTCACCATGCCGCCATATCCAACGAACCAAGCCTAGAGGTCCAGCAGCGATCGGGAAAGCAGCTGATGGACCATGAAGACACCGGAAGTTCGGCGCCCCTACTGCCAAATCCGAACACGGGTTACCTAACGGTGATAGAAATGGAGAACATGCAGTTGAGGAATCATCTGTCTAAAGCAAATAAGCAAATCGAGGAGGTCTTGGCTCGACTACCCCCTATTGCAAATGACGTTAACGTCAGAAAGAGGCAAACCAGGACTCATAAGTCCTGCAGGGATAGTCGGCCCAGACCCAGTCGGTTGGTTAGAACCTCAACCCCGAGTTCTGCGACCATGTCGCACCATAACATGGAAACTATGTTTGAGGAGTTTCCCAGGGCCGATCAGCAAGTCAGCCGATTAGTCAGAACTTCAACTCCAAGTTTGGCTCCACCATTGAATGCACCCTGTAGGGCCTGTGTCAGCTCGCATAGGAGGTCTGGGAAAAGCTCGCGCAGACAACCTGCTCTGACTAGCCCTCCCATGCCATGGTCAAATCGCCGGGCACAGGAAGTTGGAGGCGGTAGGGTAGAACGACCACGAGCCAGTTTGATCCGGCCAGACAGGACTAGGATCGCTTCACCAGTTAGGCATCCCCCTTTGCCGATAAGATACCCATCCCCTCCTCGTCCTGCTCGAGATATTCCTGCACACAGAAGCAGTAGAAGGAATCCTCCTCCCGCCATTCTTACTCATCGCCCGTGAGCGCGCGAAAATGTCCCGGATCCTCACCCTCAGCAGCAGGCTCTAAGCTTTTCCAATGAGAGCTATTGGACCGAGAGCCACTGAAGTGGCAGATCCGGTGGAGACTTGCGCAATCATCTAAGTTCGGTCCAAAGCCCTCGGGCCGCCTCGAGGACCGACCTTCGAGATCACCTCAACTCGCAGAGGGGGGATCCCACCAGAAATTAAAGTCATACTCACTGAGAGGATGGTCCTTCCGAAATATGTGACAATGGGAATGTTCCACCAAACCAAGCTCAAGCTTGGAGGGAGAATAACCCGCCTAATGCGTACAATGGAACGAGAGCTGTTGAAAAACCCCAGAACAACCAGGGGATCAAGGACCAGACCCTCCAGAGGTTAGCTTAGATGGAAGAGCTAATGAAGAAACTTTTGTCAGAAAAGGGAAAATATGAGTATGACTTGGGAGATGAGCTCGAGCTTTTTGCCACCAACATAGCAGCCATGACATACCCGCTGGGTTTCTGGATGCCCCATCTATCCAAATTCGATGGGGACGAGGACCCGTCGGATCACTTGGGGATGTTCAATACCCTGATGATGGCCCATAATATTAGCCCCGAGCTAAGATGCTAGATATTCTCTTCGACTTTGATCGGGCCAGCTAGACAGTGGTTCAAGCAGTGTAAGAAACAGTCGATCGGCTCGTGGAAGAATTTCTCTGCCGATTTCAAGAAGGGCATTTCGAGCTTCTCAAGCGGCTCGCGTCAAAGCCGACACCTTGGCGAACGTGAAGCAACAACCCGGGGAGCCCTTAAAAGCTTATTTGAGCAGGTTCGCAAACATTGCGGCCCGGGCTAGGGTGCAGACGATTGTTCCAAACTCATGCCTGTGAGAACTGGAATCCTTGTTGGGAGCGGGCTATGGAAAGAAATCCAGAGGAGAGGTGTTAGCACTGTGGATGAATTCTTGAACAAGGCCCAGGAATGGATAAACTTGGAAGAAGTGCGAGCATCGGTCGTGGGAATTAGCCAAATCCCTGACTAGCCCGTTGGAACGGAAAAGGATATCGTGAAAACGACTCAGACCGTTGCCCATAATAACCAAGGGGATGGAGGCAAGAGAAAGGGGAACGGCGAGGGCGGCCAGCAAGGTCTAAAGAAGAACAAGCTCGTGGAAAAGTTCAAGCCAGTCTACGCGGTTTATACCGAGCTCACAAACACTAGGGAGCACATTTTCCTAGAAAATTATGCCCGCCTTCCTTGGAAAAAGCCAGAGCCCTTGAAAAATCAGAAGGCCAAGAGAGACCCTTCCAAATTCTGTCGATTCCACAACGACATCGGCCACAACACAGATGATTGTAGGCATTTGAAGGACGAGATCGAGACACTCATCAGAGTCGGACCTTTGGCTCAGTATGCGTGGAATCGAGTCCCTACTAATCAGCAAGCCCCGGAAGCTCTGGTAAATCAGCCCGGGGCCCAGGTAAATTAGGATACCCTTCCTCGTATAATAGGAGGAGAGATAACCACCATCTCTGGAGGCCCTCATCTGGCAGGCACGAGCAGAGGTGCCCAGAAGAGATATGTCAATGAGCTGAGGTCTCATAACAGAGTTGAGTTTATCCCGGAGTAGCATCTACCAAAACAGCAGCGATTGGAGAGGCAACCAATCAGTTTTACCGAAGAGGACGCTAGTAATGTCTAGTTCCCACATAATGATCCTCTAGTCATAACTGCCCAGCTTGCCAATCAGGGAGTTAGAAGGATACTAGTTGATAATGGGAGTTTGGTGAACCTGGTGTTCCAGTCCACGCTAGAAAAAATGGGGTTGTATGTAGCCGAGCTGAAGGCCACCTCCATGATGTTGTATGGGTTTTCCGGCGAAGGGTCGGCAGTGATAGGAACGATCTAGCTAGTAATAACCTTGGGAGAGGAACCCCGAACTGTCTCCAAACTCCTTGAGTTCATGGTTATCGACTGTCCCACCACGTACAATGCAATTCTGGGCTGGCCTACGTTGATGACATTTGAAGAAATAACTTCTATCCGCCACCTCGCAGTCAAATTCCTCTCCTCTAAGGGGGTATGTATGGTCCGAGGTGATCAGCTCACTGCCAAGGAATGCTATAGCATTTTCATGAAGGGAAAATCACTACCCGGACAGCAGACGATGACCATACAGGGCAGAAGCGAGGAATCTCAGGAAGTAAGATCTGATCCTGGGATAGAAAAACCTCAGAAAGCCGATGGCGTAGGTACCACCTTGAGTGATGATATCGACCCAAGAATATGCGAGGATAGATTTGAGCTTCAGGCCATCGAAGAGCTCGAAGAAGTGAACATCGATCCTAGAGACCCTTCGAGGGTGGTTAGGCTCGGGAAAAACCTTAATAATGAGAGAAAGACTGAGCTGCTTAAATTTCTACAAGAAAATCTAGACGTATTCGCCTAGTCTCATGAAGACGTGATAGGAATCAGCCCAAGCATCATCATGCATACCCTTAACTTGGACAAAAACATGCCTGTGAAGTCCCAGAAACAGAGGCTCCTGGGCACGACCCAAGCTGAGGCCCTAGAAGAAGAAGTAGCTCGACTTTTAAAATGCGGCTTTATTCGCGAGGAAAAATACCTGATTTGGGTCGCCAATCCTGTTTTGTTCCCGAAGCCCAACGGGAAGTGGCGGACCTACATCGAATTTTCTGATCTGAATAAAGCATGCCACAAAGATTGCTTCCCCTTGCCGAGAATTGACCAATTGGTGGAAGCCATTGCGAGGCACGAGCTCATGTCTTTCATGGATGCATACTCGGGTTATAACTAGATCGCTATGAATCCTACGGACCAGGAACATACTACCTTCATGACCTTGACCAACGTTTATTGTTACAAGGTCATGCCCTTCGGGCTGAAGAATGCGGGAGCTACATATCAAAGATTGGTCAACAGAGTGTCCGCTAATCAGATCAGGAAAAACATGGAAGTGTTTGTTGACGACATGTTGGTCAAGTCAAAAACTGCCGATAACCATGTTCTCGATCTGAAGGAATGTTTTAAGATCTTGAGGAAGTATGGTATGAGGCTGAATCCCCAAAAATGTACCTTCGGGGTTGCGCCAATAAAATTTCTAGGTTTCATAGTCAACACTAGAGGAATAGAGGCGAACCCCGATAAAATCAGATCATTACTCAAAATGCCATCACCCCGGTCGCGAAACTACGTCCAAAGTCTGACAGGAAGGGTGGCAACCCTTAATCGATTCATTTCCAAATCAACTGATAAGTGTTTGCCATTCTATAACCTGCTAAAGGGAAATAAAAAGTTCTAGTGGACCGATGAGTGCGAGCGTGCCTTCCTCGGCCTAAAAGCACATTTAGCCGAGCCGCCCGTGTTGTCTAAACCAACAGCAGGAGAGCCTCTTTTTCTTTACCTAGCTGTCACAGATGATGTGGCTAGCGCCGTGTTGCTCCGGGAAGAGGACCGGTCTAAGAACCCAGTCTATTACATTAGCAAAAGGCTCCTCGGAGCCGAATCTCGGTAAACGTTGATGGAAAGAATGGCGTTCTGCCTTATCACGGCCTCCAGATAGCTTAGGCCGTATTTCCAGTCCCATTCAATCCACATCATAACTGATCAACCTTTAAGGCAAGTATTGCAGAAACTTGAGGCATCAGGACGTCTTTTGAAGTGGGCTATCAAGCTCAGCCAATTCAAGATACTATACGTACCATGAACTGCGATCAAAAGCCAAGCTCTGGCTGGTTTCGTGGTAGAGTGCACTGGATTCCAAGAGGAACCGGTGGATAAACCGATGCAGGCCTTGTTGAAAGTCTTTGTGGACGATTCATCTAATGAGAACGGGTCCGGCGCTGGAATCATTTTGATATTACCAAAGGGACATCATTTCCACTCCGTGTTACAATTCGGATTCGAAGCGTCCAACAACGAGGCCTATTACGAAGCTTTACTGGCTGGGCTAAGGGTGGCCCGGGAGCTGAAAGCCAGGGCCATCTAGTTCTATAGCGATTCCCAGCTCGCGGTAAACCAGGTGTCAGGGGAATACCAGGCGCGGGGAACCAAGATGGCGGCCTACCTTTCCAAGGTAAAGAAGGAGCTGTCTGCATTTGAGTACAACCTAGTCGAACAGATCCCTCGGGAGCAAAAATGCCAATGTTGATGCCTTAGCAAAGCTCGCCACCTCCAGGGAGAACAAAACCTTGAGCCTGATACCGGTGTAATTCTTGGAAAGGCCAAGCGTAGGGGGACTGCAAGAGAGGTCGAGATGATCGACGCCAGGCTAACCTGGATGACTCGCATAGTCGAATACCTTATAACAGGAAAGTTACCTGAAGAGTAAAACGACGCGAGGAGGATACTTTACCAAGCTCCGAGGTATACAATAATAGATGGGACGTTGTACTGACATGATCTTTCTTTGCCTCTTCTGCGATGTGTTCTGACAGATGAGGCCAAGACTATTCTGCAGGAGGTGCATGAAGGCTTTTGTGGGGATCATGCTGGGGGGCAAAGCCTGGCCTTGAAAATATTGAGGCAAGGATATTATTGGCCCACTCTATCAAATGACTCGATTTCTTACGTCCAAAGGTGTGACAAGTGCCAGCGGTTCGCCACGATCGCCTGAGCTCCTCCAGTCGAACTGAAGATGATCTCGTCCCTGTGGCCGTTTGCGGTCTGGGGGATTGACTTAGTTGGTGCCCTACCCATGGGAAAAGGAGGAGTTTGCGATGCGGTAGCAACTATTGACTACTTCATGAAGTGGGCAGAAGTGGAGCCCTTGTCGACAATCACATCAAAGAGAGTCCTCGATTTTGTGGTTAAGAATATTGTCTGTCGGTTTGGGCTACCGAAGAAGATCATGTCGGATAACGGAATCCAATTCGATAGCGACCTCTTCACCGAATTCTATGGAACACACAACATAATAAAAAGTTTTTCCTCCGTGGCCTATCCCCAGGCTAATGGGCAGGTCGAGGCTGTGAACAAGATGCTCAAGGTGAGCCTTAAGAAGAGGCTGGGTGAAGCTAAGGGAGTTTGGCCTGAAAAACTCCCACAGGTGTTGTGGGTATACCAGACCTCACACCAGACTTCGACGGGGCGTACTCCTTTCTCTCTGACTTTCGGAAGTGAAGCCGTCTTTCCTGTCGAAACAAAGATAGCCTCGCACATAGTCCGGGCGTTCAGCCAAGAACAGAACAATAAATTGCTTAGCGCGCCCCTCAACCTAATTGACGAAAAATGAGAACCTTCACAACTGCAGCTCGCGCATTATCAACAAAAAATCACTCGTTATTTAAACTCAAGGGTCAAGAGACGCATCTTTATCTTAGGCGACCTGGTGCTCCGAAGACTCTTTTTAGCCAGTAAGGATCCCAAGGACGGAGCTTTGGGACCAAACTGGGAAGGACCCAACAAAATAATAGAGGTTGTGAAGGAAGGGACCTTTAAATAAGCTCGGCTTAATGGAGAAACAATCCCACGGACATGGAACGCTGCACACCTAAAGAAATATTATTAATAGTCATACTTTTGTAAGGCTTAATTATAAAAGCCACCCTGTTTTATTAAAAAATGAGAAGTATATTTTTTGTATCGTTGTATATTTCCATGGGCGTATAGGCTTGGAAGAGCGTGTTCCAAGTAACTAAGAAAGATCTCTTTCTAATTACTTGGGGGCATACACCCCGAGAAGAAGGTCCTTAAAACTTAGAAGTTGGTTAAATTGATTAACCAATGTTTTTCTAAAAAGCACGAGGTATCGATAAAACTAATGCAAACTAAGTTTTTAAAATTAATATCCTAGACATAACCAGGTCCTAAAACATAGAAGTAGGTTAAATTGATTAACCAGTGTTTTTTCTAAAAAGCACGAGGTATCGATAAAACTAACGCAAACTAAGTTTTTAAAATTAATATCCTGGACACAACCAGGTCCTAAAACATAGAAGTTGGTTAAATTGATTAACTAGTGTTTTTTCTAAAAGGACGAGGTGTCGATAAAATTAATGCAAACTAAGTTTTTAAAATTAATATCCTGGACACAACCAGGTCCTAAAACGTAGAAGTTGGTTAAATTGATTAACCAGCGTTTTTTCTAAAAAGCACGAGGTATCGATAAAACTAACGCTAACTAAGCTTGTAAAATTAATATCCTAGACACAACCAGGTCCTAAAACTTAGAAGTTGGTTAAATTGATTAACCAATGTTTTTTCTAAAAAGCACGAGGTATCGATAAAACTAACGCGAACTAAGTTTTTAAAATTAATATCCTAGACACAACTAGGTCCTAAAACTTAGAAGTTGGTTAAATTGATTAACCAATGTTTTTTCTAAAAAGCACGAGGTATCGATAAAACTAACGCGAACTAAGTTTTTAAAATTAATATCCTGGACACAACCAGGTCCTAAAATATAGAAGTTGATTAAATTGATTAACCTGTGTTTTTTTCTAAAAAGCACGAGGTATCGATAAAACTAACACGAACTAAGTTTTTAAATTTAAAAGTCCTGGATCCAACCAGGTCCTAAAACTTAGAGGTTGGTTAAATTGATTTACCAGTGTTTTTTCTAAAAAGCACGAGGTGGCGATAAAACTAACGTGAACTAAGTTTTTAAAAGTAAATACTCTAGACACAACTAGGTCCTAAAACTTAGAAGTTGGTTAAAATTGACTAGCAGTACTTTCCAATCTCAAAGAAGAACGGTCAATAAACTAACACGAACTAAGTTTTCTTTTTTATACCAAACACATCATAAAAAATAAAATAGATTGAAATAAAACTCGAGCTAACTGAAATCAATAAACTGTTTCGAGGAGAAAAACCTCGGATGAATAGTTATAAAAATGAAAATACAAAAAACTCTAAGCCCCCTAGACCGCTCAGAGGACGTCACCTCCTCAACATCCTGCTTGTTGGCAGCAGAGGTCTCCCCGGTAGCTCCTTTTGCAGCCGAGCTTTGAACTTCTCGAGGTAGTGCCCCCATGCGTCGGAGGCCTTGAAAGAGAAGTTCTCGTCATGGTTGAAGGCCCAGCAGTGGTGCAGCATACTCTCCATGGAGGATCCCGACGCTTTCTTCTCCTCCAGAACGGTCGCCTCGGCCTCCAGCAGTTTTGGCTTGGCCCCCTCGAGCTTGGCCTGAAGGGCTGTCGAGGCAGCTCTTGCCTCCTGCTCGCCTGCCTAGGCAGTGGTAAAGGCAGCCTTCGCTTTCTGCTTGCTCGCTTCAGCCACCGCCAAAGCAGCCTTGGAATTCTGCTGAGAGGTGGCGAGAGCAGCTTGGGCTGCGGTCAGCTCATCCTTGACTTCCTCATTCTTAGACCTATCCCGAGAGATGCTGCGGCAAAGAGCCAAAACCACCTACAAAAACCAAAGGAACAGTTAGACGCATACTCGAAAAGTAAGATATATATATAAAAAAAGAAGTCAATAAGAGTGCTTACTGTGAGGTTCATCCCCAGGGAAGATTCCATAATGTTCTCAGGGTTCCTCTCCTCAATTGCCCTCAGATAGGTGGGTTTGGACTTGTAATAGTGCTCCACCGAGTAGTTCTCCATCTCGTAGACGGTCCCTTGAAAAGTTTCTGGGATCAGTTCCAGATCCTGGGGGTTGACTGGGATGCGAACTATGGCAGCGGGGGCCATTGGAGCTTGGGTACCAACCGGTGCTACTAGTTTTCGAGCAGGAGGAGGACGAAGGCGAGGAAGGGTCACAGTCGGGGATGCAGCGGGGGCAGCTCCTGGGCCCGAGCTTTTCCCCTTAGCCGGGGATTGAGAGACGGTTGCAGCTGGGGGCGGCATTTTCCTGGAAGTTGGCCGAAGCCTCTTGAGAAGGAGACCCTCGAGTGACTTTCCTCCTGGGAACATCGAGTGGATGTCCGGTTCCCCCCTTTGTGCCATCTCCTCACCTAAAAAGAAGAATGAAAAACACGTTAAGGATGCATGTACGTTCTTCAAAAGAAAATTATTAACAATAGAGATGCGCGAAGTAGAAAAATTCCTACCTTCCAAGCTAGAGGAAGACTCTATTTCCACGACCTCCAGCCTCGGAGCTGCTACAGGGGAAGGAGAATCTAAAACAACCACTTCTTGGATTAGGGGAGATGCCGGATCAGGCTCTACCTCGGGACTAGATTCCTCGACATATTGCCTAAGTCCAGGGGAGACTATACCCTCTAGAAGGGAGGGCCACGACCTAAGATTGGTCCCATACTACTCAAAAAAGGTTGACCTAAAAGAAAACATGTTGTTTACTACTACGATGCCTGTGGGATTACCCGCATCATCACGCATCACTAATTGATCTACGCATTGGAGAAGGGTTATGTTGTGGTCTTGATCATTTCGGTGGCGGTGCACGAGCTGGTTTGGGTTAAACCTAGCTAACCTAAGGTCTGCGGCTGCCCTATCTACGTCCCGGAAGGGATAGGGGTTGCCCTAGCCAGAGGGGCCGGCTGCTGCCCCTGATTGAGCTCGATCTAAGTCTAGATCCCGAGCAGCCTCCGGAGCTCTTCTCTTCCGCACGCGGGGCACCTCAGGCTCATCTTCCTCCTCGTCGCCGCAGCCAGCCGCTACATCGACCTCAGGAATGGTCTCCATCACGCGGGCTCTGGGTTGATTGGCCCGCGTCCTCCTCAAGGCCAGAGTTTGGCCTGCTGAGATCAACTTACACGCCAACATCGTGTCGTCTGACACGAGCTGGTGGTAGTCGTTCTCACTGGGCAGAAGCCCCACCAGGGTATTGTACTGACCCCCAAGGGTAATGAATTTGGCCATCCTCACAAAAATAGTTGCACGACGATGTTCCAGTCAGTATACTTGCAAAAGATAAAAAAAGGGTTTTTTAAATGCAGGCTAAGCGTGGAAAGCTTACGAGGACGGTTGAAGTAACGGTACTTGCAGTTGCGAAACCCAGTCGACATGAAGAATTGATCCTTGAAGCCGTTGGGATGGCTAGGCAGCTCGATGATTGCAGGAGAGTTCGGTAAGCGGGTCAAGTAGTAGAACCCATTGCCTCATCCCCGTTGATTTGGGCTTGCTTTGAGGCAAAAAAAATAGAGGATGTCCGTTGGGGTAGGGACTTCCCACTCATGTTTCAAGAAGAGATACCTCAGCCCCGCCAGCAGATGGTAGGAATTAAGAGGCAGTTGAAAGGGGGCCAGCTTCACATAATTCAGGAAGTCGGCGAAGTACTAGTCTAGAGGGAGGAAGTCCTCAGCCTTGAGATGTTCATCGCTCCAGGCCGCGAACTCCTCATCAAGAGGCGTGCAGCACCTCTCACCCTCGAGGGGAGGTCGAGCGATAAGGGAGCTTGTCCCAACCTCGATGTTGTGGGACAGCAGTATCTTGTTAACTCTCCCTTGGGTTGTGATCTTTGAGACTATCCTCTCCGCCTCGAAGAAAGCATCAGGTCCTACCTCGACCTGCTTCTCCACCGTGGGACCAAAATGGGGGATGGGAGACTCCACCTCAATCTCTTTCCCTTTGCTGGATTGCTAGGACGACGAGCTTGCCACGCTTTTCTTGGACACATTCTTTTTGGACCCCATCTGGTCGCCTAGTGAAGAAGAACGAAGAAAAACTTAATAGGTGACATAAAAAGTAAAAAAGGGAAAATAGCACGAGAAGAAGTGGCTTTCATACACGGGCTAAGGTAATCTCAGCCCACGGTGTGTGAAGCCACACACTGCCATAGTCACGTGCCCATGTTTCTAACGGATCCCTAATCTCCAGGGATCTTTGTGTCAGGAGGGTTAGATTATTGCTTGCCTTAGAGGGGAAGTTTTGAGAGGAAAACCACCTAGGAAGCGTGATCCCTAAGCTACCCAGTTTTACACGCTAAAAACCTCTCACCTTCCATATTCCGAAGAGGCATTTCCTAACATTACCCAGAAAGTTACCCAAAAATTACCTAGTTATGAACATCACATCCCTAGGCATGTTTTTAAATATAATCAATATGCCTAGAATCGAAACCTATGCGCCAAAAACAACCTATTGTTTACGACTGAGAAATAGGTTTGCCTAACAAAGAAATGGGGAAATCGAAACATGCAACGGACAGGGAACTTACAGTGTATACTCCGAATGAAAATTGCAGGCAGCGTAGGAGTAGGAGTCCTGGTGGAATCCTTAAAGCTGGACTTCTGAAAGGCTCTTGTGGCGAGAATGTGGGGATTTAAGGGATTATGACCAGAAGAAGAAGAAGAGCTTCTGAAACTCAAAAGAGAGAAAATAAGGAAAATAATTCAAATGAAGAGCGACTAGTACTGAGGATTGCCAACCTTATATATACGTAAGAGGCATAAGGAAACGAGGACCGTCCAATCAAATTAATGTGAGATACGTGGGTCATAACTCAAGAGACGAAATGATGGAAGAAAGGTGGCTAGGCCATTTAATGCAATTCTCGGAATCTGAACATCCGCCAACAACGACGTTCCACGTGTCCGGTACCCATGTGGTGGGCAAGACAGGAAGAGTCAAAAGGGAAGTTTAAATGCCCCCGCTGTGAAGATCAAAGATGACATCGTAGGTCACGAGCAGGGACTTGGGGGGCAAATGTACACCCTGAATATCCGCACACACTTTGGCGAGCTAGAAAAGGGTGTAAATCGATCTGCCACATGTCAACTGTCCACCCGGAGCTGTTTGTTATGGACCCCTAAACAACCAGCCTGAGCTGATGGATCATTTAGCTGCTCCGTGCGTGGAGCCGTTGTGTCAACATAATAGAAGCCACGAGCTAGCGCCACATTAAGCTCGTGGTGCATCAGAGGTCTCACACCCCCAAATCCTTATAAAGTCAACCACGCCATATAAACGTGCATATACCAGAAATCATGTGTTTGTTCTATTCCTGAATTCTCGGATACACCGTATAAACGTGCATGTTCAGACATCCCACGCCTGATTTGGGTCATGCAGCCCATTACCCATCTTTACCTATTAATTAGACCACACTTCATTGTAAGGTTTAGGAATTAATCATCGGTGTCACATAAATGACATGATGGATGATTAGATCACGGGGTGACCCCAATACCTACTCAGAGATCAATCTCCTATAAATACCAAAACCCTGGGTAGTGCAAGGGGTTGGCTTCTTCTTGTAAAGCAAACACTTTGTAAGAAATAGTAAGGAGAGATCAATAATATCGACTGGTGGACTAGGGGGACTTTAACCTTCGAACCACCTAAAAAAGGATTGACCATCTTTTTTTTGCAATTAGTTTCCACATTCTCAATTAATATCATTGTCATATTATGGTTTATCAACCAATACTAATCCATCCTATTTATTCGTATAATTATTTGTTGGCGAAAAACCGCGTCAACAGAAAAATACTCTAAGTACCATAGTATGCTTTCCCTTATTTTACTCGTGCGTTTCAATATGCATGTTGAAATGCTTTGCTTGCTTAGTACCTTATATGCCCCCAAGTGATTGAGAAGCTTAAGGTCCTCAGTCACTTTCCATGACCAAGACCTGTTCGAACATTACTGCTCGTAATTAATACTTATAAAAATGATAATATAGCAAAACAACACACGTAATGAGCAAATACTTATTATAAATACAATAATTGGCAAGAATAACTGGTTGCGCACAGTTCCTTTTATTTCTCGTAATAAATGGACAATCTTGTCTATATGAGTGATCAAAAATTGATCTTACACTTATAAGCGACTAGTCATATGGCTGACTAACCCTTGTTCATAAACTTGTAAAAAGTGAAATTAATACAAATCAATTCTTTAAAAAAATAATTGTTTTATTGATAATACTTGCGTAGGTGTTCTCAATTCCAATAGCAAGGAATGCAATCTCCATTCAAGTGAACAAGTTTGTAAGTTCGTGGTTGGAGGACCTCTTCAATTTTATACGAACCCTCCCAGTTAGGTCCAAGCACTCCAGCAGCTTGATCGCGAGTGTCAAGAAAAACACTTCTATGTACCGAATCTTCCGCATTAAATTTTCTTTCACGTACTTTAGAGTTGAAATACCGAGCGACCTTTTGCTAGTAAGCTGCTACTCGGAGTTGGGCTAGCTCGCGCCTTTCATCGACCAAATCCAAAGATTCCATCAATAGCTGACTATTATCACTCTGATCGTATGCCAACCTTTTATGTGATGGTGGGTCTAATTCAATAGGCAACATGGCTTCATATACACAGGCCAAAGAAAATGGAGTATGGCCCGTTGATGTTCGATGGGACGTTCTATACGACCAAAGGACTTCTGGTAGTTGTTCTGGCCATGCCCCCTTCGCTTCTTCAAGCCTTTTCTTCAGGGTATCCTTCAGGGTTTTGTTAATAGCTTCAACTTGTCTATTTGCTTTTGAATGAGCTACTGAAGAAAAAGTCTTGATAATCCCGTACCTCTTGCAAAAATCTATGAACAGATCATTGTCAAATTGTGTCCCATTATTTGAGACAATCTTTCTTGGCAACCCATACTGACACATGATGTTATTCACTACAAAATCTAGCACCTTCTTGACGTTATTGTAGCAAGTGGTTCAGCTTCTTGACATTTATCTTTTTTGATAAACTCTGCCCCCAGCATGATCTCTGGATAAACCTTCATGGACTTCTCGCATTAGTTCCTTGGCCTTTTCCTTTGAAACACACCTTAAGAGTTGCATCGAGTACCCTTTCCTGTATAAAACTCCATCGACCAGAATGAATCGAGCCGACTGCCTCTGGAGGGTTCTTGCTTTGTTTCTGTCTGCCGGCAGCACTCCTTGCCCTAGGTATTCAATAAACGACATAATCCATGTGTCTGTTGCTTGAATTACCAGGGAAGAATCTTCTTCTTGAATGCTTGATGTGGACAAATGCTCAATTGGTACTATGTTTAAGGTGTCAACATCTTTTGCGCTTGCTAACTTGGCCAAAGAATCGACATTTGAGTTTTGGTCGTGAGGTACTTGCTGGAGAGTATATTTTTTGAACTGTGCCAATAAGTCCTTTGCTTTGTTCAAATAAGCAACCATCTTAAGACTCCAGGCTTGATATTCCCCAACAATTTGATTAACCACTAACTGGGAGTCACTATAGATCTAAAGCGACTTTATATCCATGTTCTTAGCTAACCTTAGTCCCGCGAGCAGAGCTTCGTGTTCGGCTTCATTATTGGACACTGTGAAGTCATATCTAATTGCACAATGGAATCGATGTCCTTTGGGTGTGACTAAAATCAAACTTGCTCTGGCATTGTACTCATTGGAAGAGTCGTCTACGAACAACTTCCAAGAAGGAGCTTGACTTTGTAGTTCAGGCTCTTCTATCGGCTCCGTATCTTGGATTCCATTGAATTTCACGACAAAGTTTGCTAGAGCCTGTCCCTTCACAGCTACTGTGGCGAATAGGAAATATCGAACTAACCAAGTCTGACTGCCCATTTCAATAATCGACCGGCGACTTCTGGTTTTTGGAGAACTTGCCGTAGTGGCTGGTCGGTGAGTACCACGATGGGGTGAGCTTGGAAGTATGGTTGCAACTTTCGAGAGGCCAAAATCAAGAAATAAGTTAATTTCTCAATGGCCAGATACCGCAACTCATCCCTTATTAGCCTCTTGATTATATAATACACAACCTTTTGAACATGTTCCTCCTCTCTGATCAGGACAGCGCTAGCAAAATACTCGGTGACTGCCAAGTAGATGAACAAAGTTTCTTTTTCGATCAGCTTGGATAAGATCGGTGGTTGTGACATATGAGACTTTAACGCCTGAAAAGCCTGCTCGCACACTTCCGTCCACTTGAACTTCTTGTTGCCCCTGTGTAAATAAAAAAATGGAACGCACTTGTCCATTGATTTAGAAATGGATCTACTCAAAGCGGCAATCCTCCCAATTAGACTTTGAACATCTTTAATTTTGGCAAGCGACTTCATCTCGATCAGGGCCTTGATTTTTTCGAGATTAGCTTGATACCTCGCGAGTTTACTATGAATCTCTAAAAAATTCCCGATCAAACTCCGAATGAACACTTGAGGGGATTTAGCTTCATCTTATATTTGTTCAAGACGTTGAGGCATTCTCATAAGTCCCTGATGTGCTCTCCTACCTTCTTTGATTGACTAGCATGTCATCGACATATACCTCCATGTTAACATCGATCAGCTCTTTGAACATGTGGTTAACCAGTTGCTGGTAAGTCGCACCTGCATTTTTCTAACCGAAAGGCATTACTTTATAACAATAAAGCCATGTATCAGTTTGAAAGCTAGTGTGATCCTCATCAGGTGGGTGCATACTAATCGAATTTTGTCCAGAGTATGCATCGATGAATGATAAGATCTCATGCCCTAATGTGGCATTGACCAGCTACTCGATCCTCGGGAGTGGGAAAAAATCCTTCGAGCAGGCTTTATTGAGGTCTGTGAAATCCACGCACATCCTCCACTTCCCATTCGGCTTGGGAACCAGTACAGGATTAGAGGCCCAAGATGGATAAAACGCTATCCTAATGAATCCATTCCCCTTTAGCTTCTCGAATTCTTCTTTTAACGCCTTTGATCTATCTTTGTCGAGCAGCCTCCTTTTTTGTTGTACTGGTGGAATTTTTTTATCTATATTCAAGACATGGCTGATAACTGCTGGGTCAATCCCAACCATATCTTTATGCGACCAGGCAAACACCTCCTGGTTCTCCTTCAAAAATTCCACCAGTTTTTCCTTTCTTGTTGTCTCTAAGTATATACCGACTTTCACAACCATGGTCGGATCTTCCTCATCAAGTTGGACCTCCTCGAGGTCCTCCACTAGTCCTACATCTTCTTCAAAATCCCAAATGCGAGGATCTAAATCCCTATCCTCACTTTGGTCAACCCCCTATTTGGTGACCTGTTCACCTGATTGGGTATGCACTTCATTCGCCAACAACAACCTTTTCTTAGTTTTTCCCGCGATGTGCTCCTTTTTGCCTTGGTGATTGAGGAACTATAACATTCTCGCGCTTCTTGTTGGTTTCCCAACACGCATCCTACCCCTGCATTAGTTGGAAACTTCATGGCTAGATGCTAGACCGAGGTCACGACTCGCAGGTCGACTAGAATAGGCCTTCCAATCACAGCATTATACGCAGAAGGACAATCAACTACTATAAAAGTAGTGAGTAATGTCCTATTCGCTGGTACAGTTCCTGCTATGACTGGAAGCCTGATCAACCCTGTTGGCGCGAGCCCTTTGCCGAAAAAACCATAAATGGTTTGGTTGCATGGCTCTAAATCTTGAACTAATAACTTATTTCTTTCCAGCAAAGATTTGTACAGAATGTTCACTGGGCTCCCTGTATCCACCAATACTCATTTAACCATCATATTAGCGATCTGGACATCTATGACCAGAGGATCCAAATGGGGGAATCAGACATGCTAAGTGTCAAGCTTAGAGAAAGTTATCAGTTCTCCCTTTGTTCGAGGTTTTTTTGGAGTTTGCTCCTCTATGTTCAGCATTTCAATGTCTTGGTCGTGACGTAAGGTTTGTGTAACGCCCTGGATAGCCAAGACCGTTACACTGTGTGTTTATAAAGTGTCAGACTTGCTAACCAAGTCATTAAAGTAAAAACGTGTTACTGAAACAGTAAAGGAACTAGGGTTAAAAGTGTTTTGGTCTCAAAAGTTACATTTTCATTACTAAACACTGTTTCGTTACATGGGATCCCAAAAAATGACAGTTTCAAAGGTCATTTACAAAATTTACAAGGTTTAAATATATTAGCGGCCGTACTAAGGAAAAATGAGCAGTTAGGTAATCTCCGTCCTGACACACTCCTCGATCATGGAGATCGAATGGCTAGCTATGTACATTACACCTCGGAGCTCTCCACCTCAGGCCTGGTCCAGCTTGCCCTTGCCCTTACCTGCACCACGAAGCACCCGTGAGCCAAGGCCCAGCAAGAAAACACAGCAATAACAGAGCATGAACAACTAGCAATCAAGTCATTTACTCATATAGCATCTCATAAATTTCAAGTATAACATCATTCAAGCATACCACATACTAAGGATTTCATCTCATAAAACATAATGCACAGACGATAACCAGGGCTAGCGTCCACAGGCTGCTCCCTCTGTTATCCTAATGTTTCTGGCTCCCAGTGGCCAATTCGAGCCCCGTGCGCTACAATCATGAACGGTACTCTTAGACCGCTTATACGTGTCCCTTGGCATAATACCAACGATGACACAATACAACTCTCGGGAGCAAATAGTCCCATTCACAACCATATATTCGGGTGCGGTTTTCTTACCTTTCAATTCACTGGTTTTCGATGCCACGTAGCAGCAAGCACGGTCCTCTACCCCGAGCCTCTCCAAAGTCCTAATCACAACACAAATAATATTCTTTGTCATTAACCAATCCAAGACTACCTTCCCGGTACCTAACCTACACTCTCGGAACCCCCAAAACCTTAGAGCAACACCCCGGGGACATCCCCCGAACCCCCGGGGCAAAGGCCTAAAATTGTCAAAAACAACACCCTGAAATTAGCCTTGTGCCGTGGCACCACATCCTTGTGCCGCGGCCCCCACCAGTCACAGCCTCCAAGCCGCGGCACACAAAACCTTTGCCGCGGCATGCCTTCGCAGCCCAGAATTCTGGGTTTTTCCTTCGCATTTTCCCGAGCTCCAACCTCTCCAATTCACCCCAAACTCCATCCTAAGTCCCAAAACCAACTCTAAACCCCTAACAAACCTCACAACAACCCAAAGACATCATACCCAAGCTCACTCACACCTTCAATCCTAAAATTCACTCATGAATTTCACACTTAACAACTCAAGCCAGAAGAATTATGAACAGCTTGAACTCAAACACAAACCACACTTCAAACTCCCTATACCTTAACAAAAACAAGCCTAATAAACACACAGAGACCTTACCTTAAGTGATGGGTTCAACCTCCAGCTCTTGACCTCCTTCCACCTTGATTCCCAATTCTGAAATTACATAAAACCAGCCACCAACTTGCCTCAATTCACCTTCCTTAACTAAAATTCAGACTTAAAACTTGGATATAGCATAATCAAAATCTTACCTCTGAGTATTCTTGGTCTAAGCCTGCTTGACAACTTCAATCACTCTTGATTCTCCTTCCAAAAGTTAAATTCAGTCTCTTCCTTCTTCCTCTTAAGTTTGCTCTTCCTCTAGGTTTCTAATTTCAGCATAAACCCATCTCCCCAAATATTATACGTATATGATATTCTTCCTTCAGCTGATAATCATCCATCCTACCAAATGTCTACTCTACCCTTCCACTAATAACCCTTCCTAACCTAACCTCAAGGCCATACTTGTCTTTTCACCAGCTTTGCAATTCTACCACTTTCCCATAAAACCTGTTACTCTCTATGGTTACTAACAGTTACGCAGGTTACCAAATCACCAGTTACCACTATCTAGTTTCCTAGGACCGTCTCGGCACGTGCATCACGTTGGTATCACAGAACCCACGCGGTACAATTCACACATCATAATTATCACATAATATAATTCACATAATCGTATAACATGCCTAAATCTTTATTATGCATCTTAATCATAGAAATCACACATAATTCCCATCATGCCCTCCCGGCATTCTAATCAAGGCCCTTAAGCCTTCTTAGTGAATTTGGGTCGTTACAGTTTGGGCATACCTTTCCCTTGCCTTCCCACTATCTCCTGCCAGGTGTGGGCCACCGCAAATGGTCAGTAATATACCAGCAACTGGAGCTGGCTGTAAAGGGGGCGAGCGTTGGAGTATAGGTGCCTGCTCGTTGCCTTCTTGAGGCTCTTGTTGAGAACCTCCAGGGGCTCGTACATATCTTCTCAGGTGTCCTTGTTTGATAAAGAACTCAATCTCATCTTTAAGTTGGTTGCATTCGTTGGTGTCATGACCATAGTCGTTATGAAAACTACAGAACTTGGCTGTATCTCTCTTGGAGATATCTTTTCTGATTGGGTCTGGATGCCTGAAGGGAACAGTGGTGTTAGTGGCCTGGTACAGTTCTGCTCTACTATTGACTAGGGTCATGTAATTAGTGAACCTCGGCTCGTATCTGTTACGTTTAGGGTGCTTGTTCTCAGATGTTGATGGCTCTTGGTTCGCCCTTTTTCCTCCGTTTTTCCCATTATTTTTTCCATTGCCATTGGGTTCCCAGACCCACTGGCGTCTTTGGTGGGATCATCTTTCATCCCCTGGTCGTCTGCAGGTACCTTCCCTTCGTTGGCAAAGGCCTCTTCGAGCTTGATGTACCAGGCAACTCGGTCTAGAAATTCTTGGGTGCTCTTTACCCCATTCTTCTACAAACTGTTCTAGAGGGATGAATGGCGTCGTACTCCAGCAGTAAGTGCCATCATCTTCCCTTCATCACCAACTGTCTTAGCCCCAGCAATGGTTCGCATAAAACATTGGACATACCCCTTCAGGCTTTCTCCCTCCTTCTAGCGTATCTCGACCAGTTGGTTAGCCTCGGTAGGATGTACACAACCAGTGTAAAACTGTCCATAAAACTCATTCACGAACATTTCCCACGACCCTATGCTGGCCGGAGGGAATTTGAAAAACCACTCCTAAGCAGTATCGAACAAGGTGGCTGGAAAGATTCTACATCGAGCATCATTTGATACCTTCTGGATATCCATGTGTTTCTCGAATTTTTTTACGTGAGACACTGGGTCTTCTAATCCTGTGAAGTTGAGCAAGACTAGCATCCTAAATTTTCTTGGAGTCTCGGCCATTGTTATTCTTTGTACAAATGAAGTGCCTCTTCTTCGGTCGTATTCAATGTGGGATGTTTGGCTCCCCACTAGCTGCTGGATGGCCTAATTCAATGCATTGAGCTGGCCCTGTACAGCGTCTGGTATTATTGGGATGACCGGTGCTGGAGGGGCATAACCGTCGTGTCTTTCTCATATGTAATTGAGAACATCCCTCAAATCCTCATCCATACACCTTTGTTCGCTAGCGCCCAGTCGATTAAAGACGTTAGGTTGCCTAGGCTGGCCCCCAACATTCTAGCTCCTCAGCCTGTTCTCTCTTGGTGGGGAATTCTTCTCCTAGGACTTCGGGGAGGCTGCCCAGCCCTATTCTGCCTTTGCTTCTAGGGATTGTCTCGACCAGCCCGAGAAGGTGGGTGCTGATCAGGATCTTGAAATGGAATATCCTGTTGAGTAGCAGGGGGTTGCTTCAGCCTCTAGGGACTTGCCAGTTGAGGCAGAGTATGGTGATGTTGTGGATGACCTGAATGTGGACCTTGTTGTGGTGGTACACTGGGTGGCTAATCCGATTAGGAGGCTGGTGCAGGATGTCCTCTAGCCAACTGAATGGCTGCCTCCAGGCCGACAGTGGCATCCCTCTGCTGGCAGTCCATATCGGCCTGTCGCTCATTCAATTCCTAGCGTTGCCTATCAATTTCTCTCTACTCCAATGCCATTGTTTCAACCACATTTACCTGATTAGCCCTCAGATTGGCTAATTCCTCCTGCAACACAATTAGTGTCGTCCTCAAGGTCTCAAAATCCATTTCCTCCTCTTCGAATTCCACTTGTGGCGCATCTTCAGCCACATTTTGTAGAGGAGGTTGGGTTGGTGCAGCACCAAAGGTCTGTCCAGTCTTTCTAGCTGTTTTCGCCATTTGCTCTTTTTGGAGGTCTTGAGTTTCGCTCTCAATGAAAGCACCAAAATGTTGACCCTTGAATTGGTCAACGACACGGAGTCAAGTAAAATGATAGAAATGAGATGAAATCAAGACGAAAAGATAAACGACACAAAAATATTTATAGTGGTTCGACCCCAGTAAATTGTAATAAACTACGTCCACTTAGTGTTCTTATTAATGTAAAATCCAAAGAACTATGATCAATGAACTAGGGTTCACGAGTTTCACCAGTTTCAGGGTGAGTACAAGTATGGCGAATAAAGACATTCTGATTCTCTCTTAGAATTCTGAAGTTTAGAATGAACAAAGGGAAAAGTCCCCTCTCTTGAGTCCTTTGTGTTATTCCCAAAATTTGAAAACGATGACGTGGCAACAGAAATGACAAATGGCAAGGAATGGTTGGGTGACCTGGCTTAGGAGTGAAGTGGTAGACTAATGAAGAATTTTTGACTAGCCAGAGAAGTGTCATGTCTGCCCAGGCATGACCTTGTCCGACCAGTCACATGCTTGTCAGCCCAGGCATGACCTTGGCCGATCGGTCATGACCATGTCCGACCAGGCAAGTGCATGTCTGCCCAGTTAGGTGCGTGTCTGCCCAGAGAAGGTGTGGTCGACCAGCATAAATGAGATATGGATCGACTAGATAGAGAAAAGCCATGCAAGAGATCCCAGAAACAACTTCAACAAGAATCGGTCTTGGCTTGCGCGGGAATCTCTCATTTATCCCACGAATATTGTGTACTGTTATATTTTGAATATTATTGTAAATTAAATATAATGAGAATAACAAAATATCTTGATTATGGGGGGATATCATCTGTACGATGTTGAGCCTATAAATACAAGCCTTATGGCATCATAAAGGGGACTTTTTTTGAACTTTTGATTGAATTTTTATTTTCTAGAGAGAGAGTACTTGTATTTGAGAGAATTCTTGTATTATTGTAATCTGCACTGAAGAAACTCAGTTGACTCATGTTCATCTGATCTTGAGTGCAGATCTATAATCATAACTCTAAGTGCAGATCTACAGATTGAATTTTTAATATTGTGTACTGTTATATTTTGAATATTATTGTAAATTAAATATAATGAGAATAACAAAATATCTTGATTATGGGGGGATATCATCTGTACGATGTTGAGCCTATAAATACAAGCCTTATGGCATCATAAAGGGGACTTTTTTTGAACTTTTGATTGAATTTTTATTTTCTAGAGAGAGAGTACTTGTATTTGAGAGAATTCTTGTATTATTGTAATCTGCACTGAAGAAACTCAGTTGACTCATGTTCATCTGATCTTGAGTGCAGATCTATAATCATAACTCTAAGTGCAGATCTACAGATTGAATTTTTAATATTGTGTACTGTTATATTTTGAATATTATTGTAAATTAAATATAATGAGAATAACAAAATATCTTGATTATGGGGGGATATCATCTGTACGATGTTGAGCCTATAAATACAAGCCTTATGGCATCATAAAGGGGACTTTTTTTGAACTTTTGATTGAATTTTTATTTTCTAGAGAGAGAGTACTTGTATTTGAGAGAATTCTTGTATTATTGTAATCTGCACTGAAGAAACTCAGTTGACTCATGTTCATCTGATCTTGAGTGCAGATCTATAATCATAACTCTAAGTGGATTAGGCTATTACCAACACATTGGGGCTGAACCACTATAAAAATCGTTTGTGTCGTTTATTTCTCTTGAAGGTTTTTATTGTTTTTGACGTCTACACGTCGTTCGCCAAAAACGCGGTCAACATTTTGGTGCTTTCATTGAGAGCCTGGAGAGAAAGACAGATGGTCCCTGAAGTATTATGGCGCCTAAGAACACCAATGCGGCCTCCAAGAAGACAAACTCCTCTAAAGAGCCCGCCAGATCAGAAGGTCCTAGCCCACAAGACCATGAGACTGAGCCTAGAGTCGTGCTCAAGGACGTGACTCTAGAAGTTGAAGAACTCCAGGAGGCCATGGGGGCCTTCCAGGAAGAGACGGCACAATTCAACGCCAGGCAGGAGGCATTTGCTGAAGAAATGGCTAGGCAAAAGGCTACATTCGAGCAACAAAGACGGGAAATGGACGGCAGGAGTGAGGAGATCCGGCGACAGCAGGAGGAGGCCGATAGGCGACATCGCGAGGCTACACTTGCTCTGTAGGCAGCTACGCAGCTGGCCAGGGCCAATGCCCAAGCTGCAACTGGAGTGGCAGCCACCCCAGGAGCGAGGACCACAGAAGCTGGTCGTAAGAACACTGATAGACCCCATTCTCGAGGGCCAAACAGGAGTTGTAGTAACCCACCTGGTCATGAGGAAGATGGGATCCGGTCGGGCACTACCTCAACTCAAAGGGGGAACTCCAGAACCCCCTCAAGGAACCACCGATCAGAGACTTCTAGGTCTGGAAGTCATAAATCAAGTAGCAAGAAAACTCCACCTGAGCAGGAGCACAATAGAGCTACTCGAGGTAAAGAAACTTCCCACTTCAAAGATGGGCATGGTCGTGATGAAGCTGATAGTCATCACACTGACCAGTCGAAGGAGAAGAATGATAACAACCATCGAGGAGGGAAAGATCTCCCAGCTCAGACAGGAAGGCCACCATTGCATCTCAACTAGCGCAGTGGCAAGGAGTACGGTGTTCGATTGGTTAGGGAGACATACCTCCCAGAAGGATTTAAGAGACGACATCGCTGATAAGAGAAGGACCGTCCCGGTCGAAGGGCGAGATCCAATCTGACCTACTAGGCAAGTAGAAATACTTGATGATGGTCTACCGGATAGGAGAGCTCGACCAGGTGGTCCCAAAAATGAGTCCCAAGCAGTGGCCCCTGGCATCCAAGCCCAACTTGATGCTCTGACAGCAGCAGTTCAGAGTCTATAAAAATGACCCTCTACGATTGATCCAGTTGACCACATGAGTGGCAGCCCGTTCTGTGCTCGAATTAGAGCAGCCCAGCCACCATCAAAGTATAAAGCACCGGTATTGCCAGTTTATACAGAAAAGGCAGACCCGATAAGGCACGTGGGGAAATTCGAAGATCAGATGGAGCTGCTTAGAGTGAGTGATGACTACCGCTGTAGAGTGTTCCCTACTACATTGTCCGACACTTCCCAGGATTGGTATTGGAAATTCAAGCCAAACTCCACTTCTTGGGAGAATTTCAGGAAAGAGTTTTGCAGGCAGTTCAGTGCTGCCCGGACCCCTCCAGTTTATGCCAATCACTTAGCGGATATTAAGCGAGGAAAGGATGAGTCTCTCAAGAACTACATACAGAGGTTCATGAGAGAAGCTAACCGAGCTACTGCAGTCGGAGATGAGGGGAAGATGGTGGCAATTTCTTCCGGCATTATCTATCGGAGTCCTTTGTGGGACAGTATTCATCGCAACCCTATTTCAACGTTACAACAGTTTCTAGATCGGGCGGATAAATATATGAAATTGGACGACGCGATTGAGAAAGGAGAGAAAGGTCTAAACAATCCAAGCGGATCGACTGATCTCCCCATGAATGGAGAAAATTGTCAAAATGGCGGAAAGAAACGTCGGAATAACGGGTCTGACTGCCATGATTAAAAGAAAGATAAGTGGAATCCGAAAGATAAGCCAACCAAGTATGAGCCCCGATTCACTAACTACAGAACTCTTTCAGCAAGCCGGGCAGAAGTCTATCTCGCTAGTCATTAGGAAGTTCCCTATAAGAAACCCCCACCGATGAGGAAAGAGACATCTAAGAGGGACATGAAAAATTTTTGTCGATTCCATGGAGATTATGGACATGACACAAACGAATGCAATCACCTCAAAAATGAGATAGAATTTCTTCTCCGGTCGGGAAAGTTGAGGAAGTACCAGGCAGAGACACCCCAAGGAGAAGGAGGCAGCAACAATCCTGGTTTCAAACGACAAAGATCTCCACCCTTGCAGCCTGGACCTGTGGTGTTTACCTTAGACACTATATGTGGAGGTCCACACTTAGCTGAGGAAAGCAACAAAGCAAGGGAGAAGCATGCTGAGCGAGAGTGCTAGGATTAGGAGCCACTGGAGCGGCGAGCGTCTATGAATATATTATTTCTAAATACCGCTTTCAGAGTGGTAGTTTAACTTCCAGTTGTGTAACTTGTTATTTAAATTTGGATTATGAGCTGGTTATTTGCTGACCAGCCATTTATTGTTGAACAATTTTTGTTGTTTAAGACTTGTTATTAGACACGTTTTGTCCTTTTGAATTTACGAGTAATAAAAGAGACTAAGCGCAGCATGGTCGATTCTTGCTACAAATGTGCATGTGTATTAATTATCCGAACAGTGGTCAACTGGTCGGTAAAATCGGACAGTGTTCAACTGGTCGATACATTCAAGCAGTGTTCAACTGCTCGAATATTTTCCATATATTCTATGTGTATCACGAGTGATAAACTGCTCGAACAGATTCGGTCAAGTAGCAAGTAACTAAGGATCTCTCAAACCTCAATCACTTGGGGGGCGCATAGGGTATATCGGTATATAATTTAACACAGGCAATAAGAGCATGAGTTAAGATATCTGTTTTTAGGCTGACTTGTAAATTTTTGAAGTCTAAAAAGGCCATTAAGCTAACTTGTTTGACAAAGCTTAAGTAACTTGGACTTTTTTAAATTTTAAGTTAGAAGCAGATATTCGTGTGACAATAAACGTTATGCTCATAAAATGTTAGAGCAATAAGAGTGTGAGAAAGTATACTTAGTATGGACTTATGAAATGTCTAGAATTTCTAAGTTAGAAAACTAAGTACTCATGCGAAAATATAAGGCATACATCAGAGTGACTTTGCTATTCACAAAAAACTTATAATGTTTTAAGTCTAAATAGACTTAGAATGTTACAAGTTAGCCAAGAAAAAGTAAAGTACAAATGCCAACAGCTCGATCATATGACCAAGAGTATGTAACAAAATACAAAACAAAATTATGATAGAGAGCTGGTAGGATGACAACTTTTCTGGTCGGGCGAAGGCTTCTCTGGTCGGATGAGGGATCATTGGTCGGCTCTGTTAGGCTGATCAACCCCTTCCTCAGCATCAACTGCTCCTTCCGGTCAGAATGATAGCATGGGGGAAGCAGATGTGGTACCGGCAGGATTAGCTGCTTCCTCGACAACCCTAGCCTCACATTTTACAAGCTCCTTTGCCTTAACCTCCTCCGTGAGAAAGTCAAGGTTGAGAGGCTTGTTTAGCTTCCACACCTGATAAAAATAGTTGAAGCAGATCTCCTCGTAGCGAGTTAAATCGGCTTCTTTCTCCTGCCTCAGCTCCTCAATCTCGCGAATCATTCCCTTATTCCCGCGAGCCAACCCCTCGTTCTCACAAGTGAGTTTGTCTAGCCGATCAGTCACCGACTTGTTGGTTTGGGTTAGTTTGTCGTTCCCATCAGCCAACCTCCTAAGAGACTCATCTCACTCAGCCACAGTCTCCTCTGACTACTCCAACTTGGATTTAAGGTCCTTCTCTGAAGAAGTCAGAGTATCCACCTTAGCTTAGGCCTCCACTAGTTGATCATTTAAAACCTTCATCAACTCCTTGTAGTCTACTGCTCGGTGCTGAGCATGACTAATGGTGATGAGCGTCTGCATGAAAAATAAGAGGTTACTACAAGTATAAATATGAATAACAAACTGTCTTGTGATAGAATACTTACATTCGCCAGCTGAGGAAGCCCTCTCTGTAAGACGACAACAACTCTAAGTCGAGGGAAGGATTCAAAGTTTTGAATCGTTGAAGCGTCATGAAGGTTTTGATTAACCACTCCCTTCCCAATAGTACCAGCAGTACGAAGTGCCTCACTCAAGCCGATTAGATGAGTGGGGATTAGGATCGCTGAAGGAGGAATTGAGGAAGGGGTCAGCTGCGGGAGTGCAGCTGACCCCTCGGGTTGTCTCCCTTGGCTGGGCGGTACTGTCCTCGGGACATTGCTCAGAGGGGTGGAGCCACTCCCTTCTCCAGACTTCCTCTTCGGGGAAGGAGGGGCGTTGTAATGCCTAAACATCTCTGAATCTGCAAAAGAGAAAACACAAGATTTGTTAAAAATATATATATATATATAAAGCAATATGTGGATAAGTATATTACTACTACTAGACAGTTCTATAAATCCCATATAACCAAGTGAACAAACATATCATTATGACTACTAGACCTGTGTTGAGGATTTGGTTGAGGAAGTCGTCCTCGTCGTCGGATGATGAGCTCACGTCCCTCTCAGGCTGGATGGCTTTTCCCTTCCTAAACTGTGTGGGAATAGCAGGTCTGCACTGGTCCTCTGGCTGAGGCTCCCTAATGATGAGATCGCCTGGTCTACGGGAGTGAGGAAATGGTCCAGGAGAGAACTGATCAGTCACTACCTCAGTGCCGGCGTTAGACTGATCAGTTGCATTATTGTCCTCAGCATTGCTCTCCACTGTGATGTTTTGGTTACATGGTAGCAGGCCCACCATCTGAAGATTGTGTGCAGTAACAAAAATTTTCACATCCTTCTCCTCTATACACATGTTGGCCAACTCCTCTGCTCGCTTAAACATCTCTTTTGTGGGCGAGGGTTGCTGGAATGGACCCACATGCGTAAAATCCAGGTTGATGGCTTTAATGTCCGACGTGAGAAAATACTATGTATAGTATTTCCCAGGGTTCAACATGTGAGCGATGCCACAAAGGTATTTAACCCCTTTATGCCTGTGAAAGAGGTGGAAAAAACCTGTGTTCTTATGGATTGGGTTGGTTCTGAAGTCGAACAAGTAATGTATCTCGTGAGGAGTAGGCTCATCCCAGCCTTGCATGTAGTAGAGAATGTACACAGCAGACAACGCCTGAATCCCGTTAGGAGCGATATGGAAGGGAGAGACGTTGAAATAATCCGCTACTGATCGGAAGAAAGGGTGTAGCCGGATAGTCGCTCCTGCATATATATGATGCCTAGACAAGGCACAGTACGATCCGCCAGGCCTGTTAGCTCTCTGGTGTGGGCGCAGACATATCACATTCACCCCTTTCAAGCCCAAGGCTTGGATGTGTTTGTCAAACATCCCGGGGTTGAGTTTTGTAGGCTTGGCGGTAAACCAAGAAGGTGTTTCTTCTCCTTCCTTCCTTTGTTTTTGGACAGCCAGATGCTGGATCTCAATAGCAAATTTCTGTGTAATTATTCTCTGAGATTTGTTTGTTTTTGGCATCTGGTGGGGTGGTCTCGAAGAAGCTGCAGTGCAGACCTCACTGCGTTCCACCATTTTCTGTACTGCTCTGCAGGCTACTTGAGTGTCCTGGTCCTGCGGGAGTCTGTTGGACTTCTTTACCCTCATTATCGACTGTTCAGCTTGATGAAGGAACTGCTCTTCGTGAAGAAAGTATAAAGCTGAACGGGGGAGAATCTTCTTAAAGCGGCGGAGACGATCCTCAGGAGTGCGACTGTTAGGAGACTTTGATGAGGAGTCGCTACTTTGAGGGGTCTCGATCGACTACAGGACGGACGTATCAAAATTTGTGTGATTGTCACCTCCCCTATAGTCAAAGCAATTCATCTACAAAAAAATAAAAATGGGGAGGTGAGTCACCATACAAATATAAATCAACAAAGCAGTGTTTATTTTTTCTACTTAGAAAAAATTTATCTAAGTAGTGAAAATTTAGCATGCATGGAGAAAAAATAATTTTAGTGCTTAAAAGTACCTAAAAAGTGCTTAAGGTTCCTGGAATGAACATGAGCTAAAAGTTTTGGAAATAGGCAAAAGTTTTGGTTCGTGTGTGCATGCCTAAGGGGCTGTCCGAGGAGCCCATGCTATGACCGAGCCGACCCTTGTGTCCAAGAGGTCGCACCTGGTTTGAGGAGCCAAGAAATGCCAAGGAGCAGCGTGAGGTTTTGATCGGGTGCGCCTGGTCCAAGCAGATGCATGCCTGCCGTGTGGTGTCTGCTCGGGTGCGCCTGGTCCGAGGAGATGCGTGCCTGCCGTGTGGTGTCCGCTCGAAGCTGCGCGCCTGGTCCAAGGAGCCGTAATACCGAGGGGCGCGTATGCTATCTAAGGAGCTGTGGTGCCAAGGAATGAATGTTGTCCTAGGGATCTAGTCCGACCCACAGCCAGCATCCCATCGGATGCGTCTTGGACCGATTGGCTATTGTATGGTCCGATCGGACCATACTTTTTACAAAAGAAAGAGCAATGGCCACTCGGCCATACCCCATGTCTCATACCCGAACCTCACCATAAACCCTAAGCCAAAAAAAAAACCCAAAATCCCTAACACAAACACTATTTCTCATCCAAAACACACAACCACAAGATCAAATGGGGAAATTGAAAGGTTTTCCAATGTTCTTGAGACCATATATGCCATCAAATATCCAATAACCCATATTCATGATTTAGGTTAAAATGACTCATTTTTCTTTAAATTTCTGTGAAATTGAAGGTAAAATTGGGTTACCCATAACCTAAACAACATCAAAATAGCCACCAAACACATTATATCTCTAAGATTCACACATAGATTCAGGAAAAAATTCTCTATGAAGTTTCGGCCACCACTTGTATTTTTCATGGAAATTTTTGTAAAAAATACAACACAAATGAAGATGAAAGAGAAGACTTACCCAACTTTGAAGAGCCCTTGATTTGCTTGAAGAAATGAGAAGCTTCCCCTTCAAGACCCTTGAAGGTTTGGACAAGAGAAGAAGATGAGAGGGTTTCGGCCAAAGAAGAAAAAGAAGATGAGAGGGTTTTTTGATTTTTAGCTCTCTTGTGTGTGTGTAGAAATGTGGGAATATAGGGGTCTATTTAAAGGAAAAAAGTGTGAATTACCACTTATTTTTGGACCCATGGAATTCCTGGGATATTTTTTCTCCCCACAATTATGAGCAATTAATTGCAGTGATCGTGGTCTGTGGAGTCGTGGTCTGTTGCATGGCGGGAAGATGAACAGTTGATTTTTTTTATATAGTGCCGTCAGCTGTGGAGAAAAAAGTTTATCATGTGAGACATCATATAATAAACTTGGGGGGCAAATGTTATCCCCAAAATTTGAAAACGATGACGTGACAACAGAAATGACAAATGGCAAGGAATGGTTGGGTGACCTGGCTTAGGAGTGACCCGGTAGACCAATGAAGAATTTTTGACTGGCCAGAGAAGTGTCATGTCTGCCCAGGGATGACCTTGTCTGACCAGTCACATGCTTGTTTGCCAAGGCATGACCTTGTCCGACCAGTCACATGCTTGTCTGCCAAGGCATGACCTTGTCCAACCAGTCACATGCTTGTCTGCCCAGGCATGACCTTGTCCGACCGGTCACATACTTATTTTCCTAGGCATGACCTTGTCCGACCAGTCACATGCTTGTCAGCCCAGGCATGACCTTGGCCGATCGATCATGACCACGTTTGACCAGGCAAGTGCATGTCTGCCCAGGCAAGTGCATGTCTACCCAGTAAGGTGCGTGTCTGCCCAGAAAAGGTGTGGTCGACCAGCTTGAATGAGATATGGATCGACTAGATAGAGCAAAGCTACGTAAGAGATCCCAGAAACAGCTTCAACAAGAATCGGTCTTGGCTTGCGCGGGAGTCTCTCATTTATCCCACGAATATAGTGTACTGTTATATTTTGAATATTATTGTAAATTAAATATAATGGGAATAAAAAAATAGCCCGATTATGGGGGGATATCATTTGTACGATCCTGAGCCTATAAATACAAGGCTTATGGCATCATAATGGGGACTTTTTTTGAACTTTTGATTGAATTCTTATTTCCTAGAGAGAGAGTACTTGTATTTGAGAGAATTCTTGTATTCTTGTAATCTGCACTAAAGAAACTCAGTTGACTCAGGTTCATCTAATCTTGAGTGCAGATCTATAATCACAACTCTAAGTGGCTTAGGCTATTACCAATACATTGGGGCTGAACCACTATAAAAATCGTCTGTGTCGTTTATTTCTCTTGAAGGTTTTTATCGTTTTTGACGTCTACACGTTGTTGGCCAAAAGCACAGTCAACACTTCGATTCTTATTTATAGAATCAACGAGTTTTACATGTGATGATGGGCCTTAATTACATTTAACACAGGCATATCTAAATAATAATGTAAATTGCAATTATTACATAAATGCAAAATTACATATCTGAAGGAAATAAATGAAATCTTGCGACCAGACTGGTCGCCCATAAAATATGATATATGCTGAGTGGATTCTCTTCTGGTCGATGGTCGAACAAATCATACTCACTTAAACAGTCACGTGTATCCCACGTGTACGTTAATTCTGCCACATCATCAGGTATTCATTTTTTGGGTAAACAAACCTATATATGTATTCCCAACAAATCCTTACTCCTGAGCCTAACAGTATATTCTAGTCATGACATAACAATGGATAAAAATCAAGAGCTAAACAAATTTAAAAGTTTCAAGGTTGATTATAGCCTCCGAGACCTCGAATTCTACTAACCTGAGTAGTAGAATCATTCCCAAGCCTTTAGGTTTGAGTTCCTAAGGGTCGCGGTGCTCAACAAGTCAGAGAGCCCCCAAGCTGTCTCTTTGTACACCCGCACCACGGAGCCAACGTGATTCAGGGAACCACCCTGGCCTCTGAGTTCATGCGGGCCGCGACATTCCAAGAACAGTTCCGCACGCGCAACCTCACAAACTCAGAATTTCAAACATTTTTCAGATTTCTTAAATCCTCAAAATTCATCCCAAAACATGATTTTAATACAATTAGACCACAAAAGTGGTCTCAGCAGCTCATAATCAACAAAACCCAACCCATAAACTTATCAAAATATCACCAAAATTCAAAATCCAAACTAAAGCTATTACCTCAAGCTGCCTTTAACCTAATCCTAGCTCCAATTCACAGCTTCAATCTATCAAGCTATCACCTCAAAAATCATAAGAACCCCAACCATTCCAAAGGGAAGAGAGAATCGAGAGAGAGAGAGAGAGAGAGAAAGAGAGCTGAGAGAATGGATTGAGTGTGTTGTTCTATTTCTATTTCCTATTGCTTAAGTAATCTAATGACTAAGTCACCCCCCTTGACTCAAAAAGATTAAAATACCCCTTGATCAAACCTTACTCCTTTAATGCCATTATTTTCCTGCTAAACCTCAAATTTCACGTAAGATTCCCAATTAATCCAGTAAGTCTTCCAAACACTAGTATTTTCACCCAATTATAACTAATACTCTAATGTCCCCGGTAATTCGCCAAATTACTAAAATACCCCTAGCCTCACCACGAGTCAAGTATAACTCCCCGTTGTGACTTTTATGCCAAATCGCTCACAAGAATCGCCTCGTGTCACACATCTCAAATATATCCACATAATAATGTTCTCCCACTCACAAAGCAATATAATTTACAATTATACTCTCAACGGGTCCAAATTATGAAAATGCCATTTTTCTCCAAAACAGGCCCACAATCATATTTAATGCACATAAGCATGCATAAATAGTCATATTATCATAGAACTCATTGATAACTCTACAAAATAGAGTTATTTTACCACTTTTTATGTGCTAATTGTTGCTTAATTCTTGAGTTTTTAAGTAATTTTGAATTTATTAGTCTTATCATGATTTTATATACTTTTGTGTGTTTTTATAGTTATTTTGTTGTAAAATGTTGTAGTTAATTATTTGAATTAATGTTGTTTAGTTTGAGGTAAAAAAATGTTGTTTTAGTGAAACTAAATGTTCAATTAAATTAAGTTTTAATTAATATTTTCAATGAATTAATATGATTTATTTTATAATTGAAAATATTTTATTTTGATTTAATTTATGTTTATTTTGTAGGAAGTAAGCTGTATTTTTTTGGGCTTTGAAAAGTAAAGAAAAGAAAGAAAAAAGTGGCAAATTTGAAAGAAAATAGCACAAAAAAAAGCTCACCAGCCGTTGGGCCTGCCTGTCTCACCAGCCCAGGCAAATCGAAGTCTTCCCAGCTGCAGCTCCATCAGCCACTGCTTCGGCGCACTCTAGCACTAGGCCCAACGCCAGCCACTCCAACAACCAAATCCGCCTGAAGCTACCCAGCCCAAGCAACTCATCACACATCCCCACCTGCCAGCACCGAAGCATCTCACCCAGCAGCTGCCTCACGCCTAAAGCCCAGCCAAATTTCTTCCAGCTGCTTCACCATGTTTCCTCCAGTAGGCCCACCACGTGGCCCAATCCCCACCAAAAGCCACAGCTGCCTCCAACAACCCTAAGCCTGCCACCAAGCTTCTTTTTCCCATTTTTTTTAGCTCAACAAAAGCACATTGTTCCCTTGTCCCCTTTGTCTAAAAATACCATTTTTTACCCAAACTTTTCTGCCCATTTTACCCCAATATCATCATTAAACCCTACAATTTACCCCTATTTTCCATATTATTATTAATTTAATCAATTCAATTAATTTAAATTTATTATTTTAATATTCATTTTTTGGCTATAAATAAGGGATTTGTGTGATTATTTTGGGGGAGGTTACACTACACAAGTTCTACACTTTCAAGACCTCTCTATTCTCTTCATCTTTTTCTTCTTTTTGGTCATTTTTCTATGAGTTTTTAGAGGAAAAATTTGGGGGTTCATCCTCCAAATTTTCCTATTTATGTTTGTAATTTTTAGTTTGTATTTGCTATTCTAATTATGAGTTTCTAATCTTTTTAAGATTATTAAGGCGATGATGAAACAATATGTAACTATATAGTATTTATTTTGTATGTTGATTTCCCATTTTGTGCAATAAAGTTTATGGATTTTCTTCTTCAAATATTTTCTTTCATCTTAAATATCATGTATTTTTTATTGTTAGCTTATATTTACACTTTGTTCTTCATTAGTGCAAAAACATAATATTCTTTGTGTAAGATGTGTCATTAAATTGTACACATCCAATGCTTATAACAATAATATTATGTTTTTCCTCATAAATAATGTTAATTGATTTATTTGTTATCTCATTAGATTGATTTACACTAAATGCTTTGAAATTATAATTTTAAAAGTGAAGATAAATCCTATATTTTTATAAAAACTTGTGCTTAAATAGAATATCTAATTTGAATAAGTGATAGTTTGATTAATTTCTACTATTACTAAAACTTGGAAATCAATATACTTATAAATATTATTGAACTTATATTTTGTGGATTCTATTATCTTAATAAACTTTCTTTTACCATCTTGATTTCTATTATTAATTTATGTTTATATATTGTCTTTAATTTCTTTATTATTGTCCCTTATTTGATTTTCTTGTCACGAATTCTCATCAATATTTGGAGCTAGGTTAGAATTTATTAATTTTGGTTTAAAATAGTTTTCTTTTCGATTTTAGACAACTCCTTGGGGTTCGACATCCTTGCTTACACGATCACTATTCTATATGAACGATTCGTGCGCTTGCGATTTATAAATATTTAAAACATACCCGTTTTGGGTCCATCACTCATATATTTCACATAATCGCATATATATTCAATTAAATACTTATATTATTCCATTTTTACCCTCCCGACACACTAATCAAGGCACTGAGCCTTATTAGCGAATTTGAGACATTACATTTATGGAGGCATTGTAGCACTCCCTTGCTTTGTTTAGTACCCCTTCTTAGAACCAATGCCTTCATTAGTTTGGAACTTGATCATAACATGCTTGATAGAGGTGATTTCTCGCAGTTTTATCATCGCTAGTTGTTTGGAATTTATGGCTCACAAACTATAAATTGACAATGAATAAATGAAACTAATTCAATGATCCAAACCCTATGGAATAATCAAGAATCATATTCATAATATGAAGGTAAAACTTAAATATTTACAGATAAAAACATAAACTACAAATTGACATAAAATGGATGGTAGAATTACACCATGTAGATAAATAGAATCATTATAGAATATATAATAAAGAGAAATAACAAAAATTTATGGGAAACTCTAAAAGTAAAACATCCTGCGTCAGAGAACCTGTTATGAAGAACCCAAAATTTATACACGTTGAGTATTGTTGTCCAAATTATTTAATCCAAGTCATCCAAAAGTTACTTGAAGCTTCACTAGGATTGAATGAAAATGTGGGATTAAACAAGCCTTTGAAACTTACACAAGTCAATAAATTCTTTGTGAATTTCTTGGAGAAGATGAGTGTTTCTTAGAGAGAGAGAGAGAGAGGTTAGAGAGAGAGTTGAAAAGTGTGATTAGGGCTTCACAGCTCTAAAGGACCTTTTTTATAGTGTATTCACCGAATAAAGTCTAAGAAATAGGATTAGAGCTTTTAAAAACATCATTTGTGCTAAAATACGTAAACGTACAAAACAGTCACACATGCATCACCACTTAGAGGCGATGCATGACTACTCATTTTTCAGCATAGGCCAAAAATGCATTGACTTTGTGGCTGGTCAACTTCTTTAATAATGACCTAAAATATCTCCAAATGTTCCCAAACTTTTTGTTCATTCTTAGATACCCCAGGTATCAACTTAGACCCAAAAAGGTCAATTATAGATGGGTACAACAAAAAACTCATAATTTCACTTTAACTTAAGACTACTTAACCACCTTACTACTTAACCATTATATTCAACCGATCTCATCACTAGTCACCCTAAGACTACGTTATACGAGGAAACGCAAACAACGACCACAAAGGTATCCATGCTAGTTGCATATCGCAGAGATTTTCCAAAGGCGACCAATAGTTTGATTGATCTCATAGGTGCTATACCTTCACCATTGAATCCATAGATGGTGATAGTACATGGTTTGATGTTGTGAATAGACAACTTCATCTTCTCAAGGCAGGACTTATACAAGATATTGACCGAGCTTCATTATCGATCAATCCCCACAATAATTTCATGTTGGCGATCTGGAAAGCTACAACCAACGGATCATAGTGTGGGTAGTGAACCTGCTTCTAGTCTACACTATTAATAGTGATATTCTAGTCTTCAATTATGGGGATCTTATTTGACCTTTCCTTGTTTGTCATCATCTTATTGGGCTCATGACGCAACTCACAAAGATATATCTCTAGAGATTTGTTGGTTTTCCAGACAATGTGTGGTCCCGCACAGGTTGTATCACTTGTCCTTCAATATCTGAAATGTCTCTGACTATAGGTGGAAACTTTTTTGGTGAGGTGTTCATTGCTGCCTTTGCTATCCTTGGTTGTTCTAGTTCTGATGATCGTTATTTCTTATGAAGCAACCAATGTGACCTTTTTGGATGAGAAACTAGATCACATCCCTTAGACGCTTGCACTCATTTGTATTGTCGCCAACATCGCTGTGAAAATGAATGAATTTATTTTGGCCATGCTTGCTGACCTCTATTTTTATCAAAGTTGGTCGTTGGTATTGGGCATGGTTCTTATCAGCGATGTACAAATCTTTGTGAGATTTTATCATAGCAATATAATTTGTGAATTGTGGTTTGTATTTCAAATTCTTTTCTTCGTGCTTTGCTTTCTTATTATTATTCACCATTCGACTGTGTTTTATCACCTGCTTTCCATTGTGTTTATTTCAATTATTGCAACTACTACCACCACTATAACTGTTTTGGTTATAGTTGTTGCATCACCAAGTTATTTCCTAGCTTCATCCAACTTAATGAACTTGTCTACCCAATCCAAGAATAATTGCATGGAGTACACATATCTCTTATGGAGGCTATACCACAACACAATTTGGATCTTGATTCCTACCATGATTACCATCAATTTGCCCACATCACTGACTGTGTTGGCATAGCAGCCTCTTCTTGGAGCCTCATAACATAATCTTTCTAGGTTTCCCTCTTTCCTTGCATTGGGTTCTCTAGGTGGTTGGTCTCGTGAGGATGTACACAAGCAACGTCGAATTTGTGGTGGAAGTTGTTTAATAATTTTTCCCATGAAACAATTGACTTTAGGGGGTATTTCCAGAACCACTACTTGGTGGCTCCCACCAAGGTCGTTGGAAATTTTTTTCAGTGAGCATTTTCTGTAACTATTTGAATGTCCTTCTGAATTTTGAAAGTTATTCACCTGCTCAAGAGGATGTCAATTCTCGTCATAGCTTAGTATCACTGACATCCTAAAGTGCTAGGGCAAATTTGCACTGGCAATTACTGGAGCGAATGGGTATGCTCACTTATCCCAAATTAGGCTCTCTTAAAGGATTTCTCTCACCCATGAGTTTATTTGTTCTTGTTGAGGGTCTGGTATAGGATCTGGTACGATGTATGTCGCATGGGCTCCTAGTCCCACTGTAGTGTCTCAAAATTTTACTTAGCTAGATAGTAGTAGTAGTTGCTAGTAGTAGCTTGTTGTATGTTAATTTCCGTGGATTTTAGGTTCAAGTCGGAACTTAGTTGGAAACTCATTGCAACAGTTATGGATTTTATAAGTTTAACCTATAGTTTAGAAATATTAATTATAACATAAGGATTAATTAATATTGTTGGTACTATAAATATTGTTTATTATAACCTACGGTTTAGATAGAATTATTAAGAGCGTGACACTTTTCACAAGCATGTTTATTAAGGATTTGAGTTTTTTTTTTATGAATAGTTTAAAGAAAGATCCAAAAGCTCTAGAACCTTCCAGCAACTATTAGGATCACATTTTTACTCAGTCAAAGTTGTTTAATCAATTCAAAATATGTTAAAAGAGTGCAAATACCTGTTTGATTTATCAACGTATGCCGATATATCGCAACTATAGGGGCCGATATATCACCTACGGGAGATACAGAAAACAAGTTCGACTTTGCATGAACGAAAGTACAAAGGCTCGGTGTATAGGTCTAGGCGATAAATCACCCATGGTAGGCGATATAGCGCCTCTGGGGACATTTTTTGAAACTTGAGGATTTAAATTATAAAAACAACCTTCACCACTTAGACTTGCTCTTGAACGATTTTGACCGAGTTCTGGGCATTTGTTGAATGAAAATTCAAATGTTTTTCATTTTATATTCATTTATTTATTCATTTTAAAAGGGGTTAGTATCACTCCTTGAACTCTATAAATAGGACCTAGTACTTAGATATTTCACTCATCATTCAAGCATTGTTTAGAGCCTCCAAGCTGCTAAGGTTACTATATAGAGAAACACTTAGGTTTTGGGTTAAAAGCTTTTCCAATCTAAGCTTTTCTAAACTCTTGGGAAGTAAGATAGAGTGTTATTTCGGTATCGAGGTGTAGATCAAAGTCATAGTTCATCCATGGTATTCTTATGTTAAGTTCAGTTCTTCATGGTTCTTTAGTTTTCTTTTGTTTTCATTTAGATCCTAACTCTCTTTATGATTCTTGGTTAGGTGTTTAAGTTCCTTGAAACTTAAGGTTTTTTGGTAAGTTTCTATCTTTGATGGTTTAGTTTTCTATTTCATCTCCATTTCTTTAGAAAACTCATGGTTTTTACTGTTGGTTTTAGGAGTGTTCCAATCCCGTTCTTGTCTCCATATCCCAATTTTTGGTGAGGAAAGTAGGTTAGATTATATGTGTTTATATGTTTATGTTATGTTTTATGCTATGATATGATATGTGATATGATATATGTTTTGTAGTCACTTGGTCATATGACTTGCTTAGATAGCATGCCCCAAGAATTTTTACCATTTTTGTGGTTTAGAGTTATGATTTACCCTACCCCGATTAGTAGACAAAGGAACTAGATTGGTTATCATATACTATAGTTGTGATCTAACCTATCTCGATTAGTAGACTGAGGACCTAGATGGTTTTATCACATACCACGTTAATGAGTTAATGGCCATTAATATTGTAGTCCTATATGATATATTTTTTTATGTCATATGTTTTATAGTATATGCTTTATGATATAGTCTTACGTTTTATGATTTATGACATATATGTTTTTAGTAGATTTTCCTTGCTGGGCATTAGGCTCATTCCTTTCTTTTTAGATGGTGCAGGAAAATGAACTTGGAAGGCGGGTCAGATTCGTGGCAGCTCGGCATGTATATTGAGGATGGATGAATTGAATGGACTGCTAAGAGATCGAGGATGACGTTGTTTTCAAGTCTTTTAATTTATGTTTTTATGTATTTCCGCACTTAGTTTTTAAGTAAATTTATTAAAGTTATGTTTTTATGTTTTATGTACTAAACAATAATGGGTACCCATACTTTATTTTGTATTTCGTACAATATTTTGGGTTTTAAATAAATTTATGTTATTTCTTATATATGTATCCCAAACTAGTAGTTTTGCATAGTAGTTTTTAATAGTCTGAGGTCTAGAATTAGTAGGGGCATTACACACACTTTTTAGTCTAGTATGGGTTCCACACCCATCATAGGGTTGCCACATTCGAACCTTGTAGCCTTGATATGATCATGGAGGCTAGATCCTACTCTATAAGTTTGTATTTTTCCCCAGGTTATCAAAGGCATTTCTCCCATTCCCATTATTTGCCTTGTCGTGTCCTTTTTCTCTCTAAACATACTTTGGCCGACAAGAAAGATTGGGAGCAATTGTGTTAGGTGGTGATGGCCCTTTGTTCATCCTTAGTGGGCAATCAACCCTACTCCTTGCACGATCACGTTTGGGGGCTTGTCACACATTGCCAGTTTGTAGGAACAAGTACTGCTCGTCATTCCTTCCAGACACTATGTGGGAGATTGGTCTACTACATCATTTGCAAGCAATTGAATGTTGCACATCAGCCCCTTTGAGATGTGCTGGTTTAATTGTTGAAGGTTGGCTACCAGTGCCAACTATAATATCCAATTTTAATTTTCCTTTACTATTTAATTATATGTTTCATAATTAAATTTTTAAATTTATATAATATAAGTGGATCTTAAATAGAGTCTAGTGGGGACTATATACTAAAAATAAATATAAGTGTAGAATATTTATTTTTAGTACATAGCTTGAGGAGGTATCTCATTACTAAGATCTTGGAATAATTTTAGAAGTTATTGGGGTTCCTTAGAAGAGTCTTGACATACTTTGGACTATGATTTTATGTGTTGAACAAACACATTAAATAATGAAATATAATTTGGACTATAGTTTTATGTTAGGTAGAGTATTGGGGTATCCTTTTGAGGTTTAGACTTATAAATTAAGCCAATTAATTAAGGAAGGGCACTAAGGCTTAATGACCACTTAGTGGGTGGTTAAGGGTGGTTACCAAGCCTAATGGGGTGATCAAAAATCTTAAGATCATGGTTATATGGTTAAGAGTGATCAAGCACATGTTTAGTGCAAGTGATGATGATAGGTTTTGTAACGTCCTACGTTTTTGGGTACCTTTAAACGACTCGGGTTAAGAATATTATTTTAAATAATATTATATTTTGTTTGTAAGTATTCCATGAGTTATTGCTAGCCAAAATATGAATTTTGTGATTTTAAATGTCAAGATAAGACTTTCGGTCCTGGACCGACACAAAAACCCTGATCGGGTAAAAATCTCGGAAAATAAAATGAAAAATTATGGCAATTATATTTTGGGCATAAAATACATTCATAAAAGTTAAAGTTTGGTCAAAAATAATAAATCTAAAAGAAAATGGAAATTTTAGGGCATTTTGTGTTAAATGCCTAATTTTACCGAAATGGGGAATTTTATTCCATGAATGGACCTTAGGTTAAATTTTATTATGTGATTAATTAAATTAAATGTGAGAGACATTTAATTTAATTAATTAATGTTAAGTTTGGTGATTAAAACTTAATAAGAGTGAAAAATGTGTCAAAAGCCAATTTGGACTTTTCTTCTTATGAAACATTAATAACCTTTATAAAAATAAAAATAAAATGAAATGATTATATATAGCAAGGGTTGGCTGGCCATGTGGTGTTTTAGGTGGTGTGAACCCAACTTAATAAAGATAAATCTCATTTTAACTAAGTCAAGTCAAGTGGGCAAGTGGGAGGAAAACACTTGAGTGTTTGTGAGATAAATTAGATAGTATATAACTCTTCCATCCCTCCCCAACCGACCACACCACCCTCTCTCATTCACTCATCTGATTTTTTAAGACCATTCAAAGTGTTCTCTCAATATTCAACCTCAAGAACACCAAGGAAAACTTGGAGGCTAAGTCTTGGTCTAGGAAGTATTTTCCCTAAGGTAAACCTTCACTAATCTAGGCTTTTGTAAAGTTTTAAGCTTAGAGTTTCAAATAGCTAATTAACTATGTTGTTGGGGGAAGTTGGTTAGGGTTTTTGAAAGGTTTTGGAGGAGCCAAAGCTAATAGGAAGGTCCAAACCTTAAGCAAGAACACCAAAGAGGTAAAAAGTTTACTTTTGATGATTTTGTTGTAGGGTTTTTAGTTTTAAGCATTATTTTGTATATCTAATGCTTAAAGTTTCTTGTTGGTGATGTAATAAGGTTATGGTAGTTGTTTAATAATTTTTATGATGCATGTGTATTGATTTTTGAAAATGGGAACCAAAACCCCCAAGGGTTTTGTAGGATACCCTAAAACAAAACATGTTTTGAGCTGTGACTTCCAAAGGGTCAAGAAGCCACTGTATATTGTTTTTGTAAAATTAAATTGTACTGTGATATTGTTGAGATTGAGTACATAAAATTGAGCTTTTGAAACACAAAAAAATGTTTAGAAATGAGTAAGTTATGCTATTTCAAAGTTTAGGTAAAAAACTGTTTTTTCGTATTCTTATTTTCGGAACCAAGTTTGGACAGCCACTGTATAGGGAAAATGAACCCAGTTTTTTCTAAAATTTTGTGGACATATTTCTGGCATAACCTATTAGTCCACTGTAAAATTTGGAAAGAAAATATTAAACGGTTTGAATGTTATTAACTGTCAAAGTTTGGAAAAAAATAAGGACTTGAAAATAAGGTCATTTTTACCTCATTGTTGGAAAATGATTTCACCAATAAAAAATGCTCATTTTGACCTAAGATTTTACAAAGACCTAAATGGCATAACAAAAATGGAATTGGGAAATTTTGTAAACAATTGGGTAAGTAAATTTCAAGTTATGAACTAACGAAGTATGTAGTTAAAAATGTGAAAATTAGGTTTTTCACACTTGGTGTAAAAATGAGATTTTGGAACATAAGGTAAAAAGTAAAATTTTGCTTATTTCAAGATATAAATTGGTAAGTCTTGAAATCATATTTTCACTAAAATTATCCCTTTGAGTTTAAATGAATTATTTTTATTAAAGAGTTTTTAATTCTTTCTAAAAATAAGAGATTTAATTTATTAATAGTTAATAAATTAAAAGAGGGTTTAAAACCCTATATTTTGAGAAAATAATTAAATAAATTATTTTCCTAGTAAGTAAAAATTGATTAATTGCTTTTGGAAAATTAATTAGTCAAGATGAGAAATTTATAACGGTTTTCCTAATTAAGACAAATTAGGCAATTTTCTTAAAACGGTTTTTAGATATTAAAACCTTAAGAAAAATAAAAGGAAAATTTAAACAGTTTATTTTCTTTAAAAATAATTAAGGAATTTATTTGTATTTTCTGGATATAATACCGGCTAAAATCTTACATATTTTAACCGACTAGTCGAAAGTGCGGGTTAATGGCGATACCTTGAAAGAATAAGATTTTTAGCGGATTGTGGGAAATACCATTGTGATACCCGAGCCTAGGTATCGAGACCTTAGGATAGGTCTCCCCGAGACTTAGGGTTTAGTCTCGAATATTTTGTATAACTTTCCTTAATAGGTTTAAAACCAAATAAGGATTATAAATCCTTACAAATGACTTTTATTAAAATGACCAAACTGACCAAAATAATAATAATGAATTATTAGTGTCATAATTAATCCGAGTATGCTGTATGGATAACTACAGTATTGGCTAAGCGTAACTGGACTGAACGTTGGAGGGTGAAAACTTGCTGAGCGCTAAGGACTCCAAGTAAGTCAACTTATATTGTATGGCTGCAACATGAAATGATTATTGTCTTGTATGTTAGTATAGGGATACATGCATATATATAGGCTGTCATAGAAAGTTGCTTAGAGACGTTAGTCTAGTGAGTGCTGATTTAGAAAATATGAACGGTAGAAGTCCGTCATATCCTAGACGGTTGATCCCCGTCACACTACTTGATTTTATTTATGTCCGGTTCATTACCGCGACGAGTGGCCATGAGATGAGGATAAGCTGGTTAAACCTAGGGGCGCCAAGATAAATGGGACCTAGGGGCCCTCATGCTTACTTAATCATTGGACGGTTAGAATCCGAGCAAGTGCTCTGATAAGTTATTCCCGGATAGCAGCCGTGAATATTGGCCATTCCGTGAGAGTGCCTAGAGATACTAGGGGTTGCCAAGATAGAGTGAGGTTGAACACCCTAGGGGCAGCTGCTCACCAGCACCACTAATTAACATAGAAGTCTCCGTAAAACCGTGTAAATTGGATTACGCTCTTGGATAAGTAGCGATGCCCTAGGTAACACGATAGTTACCCTTGATGAGAATATTTATTGGCTAGATCTTAGTGTGGAGACTCGGTTCTCTTTTATAGATTAGCAATTATGTTGGAGGGCGCGTTACGCCTGAATTGTTGGAAATTGTCGAGCGTTGGTCTCGAATTATATGGTGATATAATATATCTGCTTGCTCTGGGATTTTCTGAGTGCAGGGATATAATTGTTGGTAAGAATTAGTTGCGATATAATATATCTGCTTGTTCTGGGATTTTCTGAGTGCAGGGATATAATTGTTGGTAAGAATTAGTTGCGATATAATATATCTGCTTGTTCTGGGATTTTCTGAGTGCAGGATTTTTATCTAGATATGAATTAATTTATCCTTGGTTATCACGCATGACCATAAGTTTTCCAGGACGCTTTAGCGTTCTTAAAATTTATTTTGTAGGGTCCGGAACCCTAATTCTCTACATGCTTTGTTTGAAAGTTGATCTTACTAAGCGTTTTCGCTTACCTAGTTGTTTCATGTTGTAGGTAAGAGCAAGGGCAAGGCAGAGCAGTGAGCGCTGGAGTCTTCCTTGCAAATGTACATGTGGACCGACCTTTTGGGAAGCCTTTTTATTTTTGGAAATGTTGTGTAATTTTCCTAAACTAGGCTCACTCTAATCTTTATAAAACATGTTTGTAACTAAATGTTAAGTATGGCCATACGACTTTTTAAAAAGTTTTTTTTTTCTATGGGTTTTTGAGACATTTTGTTAAATGAAAACATTTATATTTCCGCATTATTGAGTCTTGAAAATCCGGGTCGTTACAGGTTTAGCCATTAAGGGAATTGGAGGAAAAATTGTTCCTTGAATAAAAAAGAAGTTACAAGCAGTGTATAAGAAAAGAAATGGTGGTTACCATTCATTTTCCACTGATGCGTGTCATATGTCGTACCAAATTTAATTATATTTATTCCTTATTACTCACTAAATTATTAGTAAAGTGGTAGTAAAGGTCGAACCCATGAAGACTATTATTCAAAATAAAAATCAAGAATTATACAGGGGATTTCTCTTCAAGATTTGATTACATAAAATAAAGTAATAAACTAAGAGCAATTACACATCTCACCCCAGGTTGTTGGCGCAATAGGCGATCTAAAGATTATCAGGTTAGATATTCTATCTGTACACTTTCTTCATGCACTTGTCTGCCAGCTGTACCCCGTGTTGAGAGATTAAATTCATATTTATTTTTGGGTACAATAAAGAGAATAGAAGGAATAAAAATCATCAACGCATTCAAGATTTCATGTCTAGGGTTTTTAAAAAACCCATAACCTAAAAGGAAACTACTCCAAAAACACAAACATGATCACAAACATAAACATGTATTTAAAAAAAAAAAAGAAGTTTGAGAGATGAATACAAACTAAATTAAATGTTGAAAGAATGATGTCTTTTCTTCCCCGCTGCCGCTCTAATCTCAAAAATTCGCTATCCAGAGTTATTCTAAAAGTTATCCCTAAACCATTTTATATCCCCTTGAAGATACATTTGAAATTTAAAGTTGGTCTTTCTCGCCCGACCATAAAACATGAAATTTCCAGAAAATTGTGCGTAGGCTGTGGCCTGGGAAATTGTTGGCTGCGACTTTTGGGCTCTATTGTTGTGGCCGCGACCATAGCATTTTTTCCAATTCTTCGTTTTTCTTTAACTGCAGCCACTGACGGTATCTTAACCATAACTTCTTTGATATAGCTCGGAATTAGATGATTAAAAAAGTTATGGAAAGCTAAGAAAAAATCTTAAACATGTATTTTTAGAAAGATTTCAAACAAATTATGGGAAAATTGTCAAATTCAAGTGTGAATTTTCAGACTTGTAATGTCAAGCTTAACCATTGCTTGTACATCATCCCAAATTCATTATTTTTCACCCAAATTTCTTGGAAATAAAAAATACATAAAATACACTAATTAAGCATATATAAATAAATAATCAAGTGCATAATCATAGAAGAATAGTGAATTAAAAATAGGCAAATTTGATACTTATCAATCACAAAACATTTTCAAAAACTAGTCTGAAAAGGAAGGGAGAAAGGAAATAATAGAAGGTCCTTTGCTCTAAGGACTCGGCCTAGCAAAATTACAAGCAGGGTAAGTTTTTCTCATTCATTCTTGCTGAGTTTAGTTTAGAGATGGTTCTTAGAGATCATTATTGTGTTTGACGAGTTATTTTAATCAAGAGGAGAGGAAGAACATTTAAATTCGACTTTAGAGAGGTGAAGGTGTTCTTAATCTTGCATTGAGTTACATTTAATTGTTTTTTGGTAAATTATCTTTGATATTGAAGTATTTTTAGGTTGTTTTGTCTTTGATGATGGAAGAATTATGCTTTTTTGTATATAGGGAAATAGATCTAAATTTTGTTGAATCTTTGGGGGTAGTTAGTTTTGGAAGTACAACTGCTGATTTCCATTGTGGATGGCCTGTTGTAGGGAAATGGAAAAAGGGAGGGTCAGGTGAAAGAATCTTGAGATGTATGTGTGTGCTTGCATGGAGAAGTTTCATGACCATCGGGCCTTTGGTGCGTGTATGTTAGCCAGCAAGCACCTCGACTTACTACCAAGGTTGGAGGAGGTGGTGTCATGATGATGTTGATGATGATGATGATGATGAGGACAATAATGATGATAATGGGACCGGTAAGTCATGAGTGTGGCCATAGGTGTAAGTGTGTGCATGAGTTTGAGCTCAAATTCAAAAATAGGATTTGGGATAGGTTTTCCTTAATTTATTTTTGAGGTACTTAGTAAGGCTATAAACAAAGTGTGATGTCCTATTTTTTATATAAGACTTAGAAGAGATCGTGCATTCACAAAGAACTGTGCTAAGGACTCAGGGTAAGTTAGTTTTCACTTGAGTAACATACAATGAGCGGAGAATACTAGTTTAGTATGATATTTATGCTGCTAGTTTTGATATTAGGCTTGTATACCTAAGATATATGATTTCTAATACATACTATGAAAATCTATGTTTATAGTTGTGGATATTAGGATTATATACATGAGATATATGATTTGAGATTGCAAAATTACTAAGGCCTTTGCGATCAAGCACACTTGATAATTGCATAATTGTTATATAAAGTTTGTCAATTTTCCTTCATAATTATACTCAATATCATTCTTAAATCGTTGATTTGTTTGATTTTAATTTGTTAGGATTTTCAGAGAGTAATATTGTGTTTGGAGTCATTTGGAAGGAATTTAGAGTCATTTCGTTGAAGTGGTTGATGTCAGGAGGTTCAAGATGAAGTGGTTGAAAAATTGTTAGGCGCCACTATTTGAGCACCAAGGCGATAGTGGATTTTGAGAACGTCGTAAAATGCTCGAGCACCTAGGCGTTGTCTGTACGATCAATTTAAATTTGAAGTTTTTAGGTTTTTTTTAAAAATGCTATTTTTAGAAGGTTATAAATAGGACTTTCAGTGTTCGCCCATAAGGGATAGAAGCACTTTATAACGGCTAAAAAATAGAGAATCAAGAGGATCACAAGTCAAAGTGAAGATTTGATTACACGACTGAACACTGAGTTTTTATTTTTTTACTTTCTTACTTTGATCTACATATTTCTATAATTTTTATTGGATTAATGTTTGTCATTTCTATGGAGTAGACTTTTTCTAGGTTTAGGACAGTTTCAAACCCGTAAACATGATTATAAGTCTTAATTAATATTTATTGTTTTGTATTCCTAATTATCAAATTTATTATATTCTTCTATGCTTAATTTCTTGATTTTTTTTAAATCTTGTTTAGATGGCCACTAAATAGGGTTTTGCTTTAGTCTACAATAAACTTGGGAATTCTATTCTCCTGATCGTTTATAATTCTAGAATCTTAGTGATAAATTATAATTGAGATTAATGTCAAAATTGGTTTTAAATAGGATGAGCAATATGACCTAAGTTAAATAGATTGCATGCTTGAGGAATTTATTGCTTAGACTAACTTATCTCCATTGTGCTTAATGCTTTACCTAAATTAAATCTTTAGTGCTTTTCCTTTAGGTTAATTAATAAATAGAATTAATTAAGAGTGCTTATCTTTATTTGATTAAATTTGGTGACTAGGATAATGATAACTTTAATGTTATCTATGGTCAGAAATTTGGTAAGAAATAAGAATCAATGATACTCTTAACTACTTGAATTATTGTTTAGTGATGGAGAATGGCATCTTAACTGCCTTAATCATTATATATTTCAGATATTGTCTTTGAAATTGCTTTTTTTCCTTTTTTATTTTATCACATCATAAAATCCCTATTCGTTAACTTTCTATTAAATTGAGTAATAAAGTAAATTGATAGTCCTCGTGGGTTCGACTCTTGCAACTGCTATACTAATGTAATTGGTAAAATCTTAAATAAAATACTTGTTGGATTTGATATAGGCAAACGACAGGGATCAACACTTGTTTTGTGTGTCTAAACAATGTTTTGTTTTAACTTGGTTTATGATTGGAAACTATTTGGAAAGGTTTATATAACTTGGTTTATGTCTTAATGTTCTATTTTTCTTTGTTTGACAATTATAAGGACGCTGACCACTAGAATTACACTATCATTTTCTATAGGGTCAACAAAATTTTGGGTTGTTGCACCAACGGTCCTTGATGCTGCTGTCAGGGCTAGGTTTTCCTCTATCTTTCGTTGCCCAACATTCCTCTAATGCCATTCTACTTTCACTCTTCGAGCTATATAACGATGATCGCTGCAACATTCTTTGCTAATAACCCCGACATCTCTTTGGGAAGAGTGACTACAAGTTCGGGTACATTCGATTATTCAATTGTGGCTCTTGGTCATCATCCAAGTCCATGTGCGATTCTTTTTGTATGTCAACTGAGGGAAGCAATGGTAGGATCAGAGTGTTGTTTTCATCCTTTGTGCTAGTCCTTTTTGGTGGCATCATGTATGGTGATAAAAATGAAAGAATATTCTCTCGAAGTTTGCACTCTCAATGAAAGCACCAAAATATTCACTTCACTCTTCACCAACCACTCAATCAATGTAATAAAAATGAATCATGCATAAAGGGAGAGAGAAAGTTTATAATGGTTCAACCTAGAAGTGACCTACGTCCGCTTAGTCACTATAATTATTATTTTAGACTCTAAACTCCAAGGTCAAATGAACTTAAATTACTTCACGAATTACTTAAGGTTTTTTAGCTTTGAATACAATGGAGTCTCTAACCTATTTATGGTCTTCATTATAGTATTTATAGTGGGAAGGTGAGTGAGGTTAGATACATTAACACCAATTCCTTTTTATTGATATATCTCGAGAAATTCAATAATGAATATGACACTGTACACACTATTTGCAATAAAGACACAATTACATGCTATCTATTAAGCAGATAGAAATATTGTGGCCAAGCTTGGGTTTGTATGGCAACAAGGCTTGGTAAGTGGCAATTAGCTCCTCTCTTGTATCCAAGTGAGCCCGTCTTTTTCATGTAATTGTCCACATCAGTGTGGTGCAGACGCCGATGTTTTTGCCGAGTGATCTAGTTGAGGATGTTGGCAAAGGGTTGATTGCTCGTTCTTCCATGCCGCAACTCCCCGAGTTGGGATTAACTGCATTGGCGTCTGATAGCCTTCTGTTGTCATCACTAGTAGGCAGGGAACCGATTGCCCCCGTTGCTTCTGTTATTGTGTCAGCAAGTATAGAAGCAATTGGTAGAGCAGAGGGATTGCCGTAGTTTGTGCCAACTGCGTCAATGGAGGTGATGGAAGAGATGTTGTGCATAAGTCAACCGCATCTTCCTCCTGAAGCGATTGGGTTGCTGGGTGGTCAAGGCGACTTGCTGCAACAAGCGTCCGATCATATATGGATGGTGAGTGCCACTTCCTGGAATATTCGTGTGAATGCCCTTTACGTGTTATGATTTTACTTATATATTGTGTGTTGCATTGATGTTTGACAAATGTACTGAATTTCTGCAGAGTTATTTATGCGCATCTGCTGCTAGAAGGGAATATGCAGCGGCTGTTCAGAATATCTCTAAGATGGTTGAATAAGAGACCACGCTCGAGGAGGACCGTGAGGGAAGGAGGGTTGCGGAAGCTAACTGCGGCATGCTTGCAGAGGCTGTAAAAAATCTAGAAGCAGAGCTGGTAGAGGTGAAAGAGAAAGTGGCATCCACTGAGGCAAAGTTGGTAGGATTTGTTGAACTAGAGATGGAGCGTGACAAGCTGAAGGTGAATTTAGTGACGATGACCAACAATTGGATGGGGAAGAGCCAGTTTTGCGTGAAGCGTGAGAACCAGAAGGTGACATTGAATGAAATTATCAATGATTTGTAAGAAGATGTGGTGTCTTTGCAAACAAATAAGGAGATGGGGGAGAAGGAGAGGAAGGAGATGCAACAGAAGGTGGAGGGGTTGGAGATGAACGTTGCAAATGTACGGAAGCAGAAGCTGGAGGTAGAGCTTCAATTAAGCGCTGAATTGAAGGAGAAAAAGGAGGTCATAGCCAAAAATGAGGGGCAGTTGAAAGAAATGTGCGAGGTATGTGCTATATAGACTATCATGATGATTGTATGGTTGAAGCTTATGTTTCGAGTATTAATTGTTCAACTTGTTTGTTTTACAGGAGATGGAAGAGGCAGCAGTGGAGGCCACGAGGCAGAGCATTAGAGATCACAAAATTACAGAACGAAAGTTCGTAAGAATTGCCTAAGAGGACATTGGAAAGTATTTGGATCTTGCGTTGTGCAATAAGAAGCAGACCCTAGAGGAGAAATGGGCTAAGCTGGAGATGTACTGTAAAAGTATAGACATGAAGGTTGGAGGATAGGACATCGATCAGTACCTCAGTGAGCTCAGGGATCTGTAAATGAACTACCCGGTGTAGCATCTGGAGAAATTGAGGCAAAGGGGTGATGCCCTGGGTTCGATCTATATTGCAAGTGGAGAACCTGCTGAAGAAGGCGATGTTGCAGGGCAGGTGGCTTCTGTCTCGGGTACTGTTATCATTGCAGAGGCTGTTGGAGAGGCATCTGCATAAATGGTAGCAGAAAAAGAGGTGGACACTGTAACGACCTAAATTTGCTAATAAGGCTTGGAACCTTGATTAGTATGCCTGGAGGGCAATAATTGTTATACTGCATTAATTTATGTGAATTTAATGAATATGTGGTTAGAATGCATGTTTAGGTGAAATAAATATGCATGTGAACCCCGTTTGTATGATAGGGGTAAATTGGTAATTTTAGCCCGCTGAGGGCATAAATGTGATAATTGTATTATGTGATTTGTACCACGTGAGTGTGGTGATATTATTGTGATGCACGTACCGAGACGGTCCTAGAGAGCTAGTTAACTTAAAAGTCACAACAAGATTTTTATACCCAGCTCGGGAGGAGCCTAACGGTACTTTGAGAATTTCATGTTTGAGTTGAGAATTAGTGGTTATTGGTGATTGAGTAACCTGTGTAACCATTAGTAACTGCTGAGAGTAACAAGTTTAGATGGAAAATGGTAAAATTGTAATATAGGAGAAAGGACTAGAGTGCCCATGAAGGTTTAGTTAGGAAATGTTTTCTATGAGGGGTAAAATGGTCATTTGGCAGGGGATTAGATAATTTTCAGCTGGGAAAAAGGGGTGCACGGTTTAGCACTTAGCCATTTGGTGGTTTTGTTAAAAATTGAGAGAAGAAAAGCTAGAAGGAAACCTAGGGCAAGAAGAAGAAGAAGAAGAAGAGGAGTAGAAGGAGCTGAAATTTGGAGACTTAGGAGATGAATCAAGGAAGCTTAAGGGTGAATTCTCCACTTGAGGTAAGGATTCTATGCAATTTTAAGATTTGATCCTGTTGTGGTTTAAGAAATTAGAAGCATGGTTTAAGTTTTTGGTTTATGGGTTTAAATTTCTGAAGTTGAAATCAAATGGGTGGATTTTGAGTATGATTGTGTGTATGATCTTGATGCTAGTGTGTATAGGTTGTTAGATGGTTCATTTGAGGTTTCAAATTGGTTTTGGTGTTTAGATATGTGTTTGGGTTGGTTTAGAGGTGTTTTGGATGATGGAATTGCAGGAGAATAACCCATAATTTCTGGGTTCGCATAGCGGCACCGCGGCGCGCGGCTAAGTCAGGGGGGGGGGGGGGTAGGAACTTTCCGACTTCTCTGGGCGCCGCGGCCCTTGCGGGTAGCGCCGCGACGCTAGGCTATTTTCAGGATGGGAAATTTTGCATTTTTCGGCATTTTTTCCAGGGGCTCAGGGGATGTTTCCAATGCATTGTTTTAGAAATTTGGAGGTCCCGAGAGTACGGGATTGGTACCGGAAAGTGGTTTTGGAATTGGTTAGTATTAAAGAGTGTTTTATATGTGTTGTGACTAGGGTTTCGGTGACGCTCAAGTTAGAGGACCGTGCTCGTGACTTTGGTGCACTGTGAAGCTCGGGATACAGGTAAGAAAACTGTAGCACCCGTAGGACAGGGCATGGACCCATAGTGTTAATGCAAGGCACGACCCTGAATTGTATTACATGTTATGGTATAGTTTTGATTGAATTGTTATATGTTTGAATGTTATTTGAATTGTACTATATGTGATTATAGTAGAGAGAACGACAAAGGTGTCGAGAACGGCAAAGGTGCCGAGAACGGCAAATGAGCCGAGAACGGCAAAGGTACCGAGAACGGCAAGTGAGCCGAGAACGGCCAGGGAGCCGAGAACGGAAAATGAGCCAAGAATGGCAGCGGGGCTGGAAGTAACACTTAGCACATGGAATATTTGTTTAGTCTAATGGACTACTTGGTTATCTGTGGATTATTTGATAGGTTGATTATATAATATGCATATGAAATGTGTTGTTTGAGTTTTCTTGCTGGGCTTCGGCTCACGGGTGCTCTGTGTTGCAGGTAAGGGCAAAGATAAAGTCAACCAGCCATGAGTATGGAGAGCATGAAGCGGCGCGTACATGTTTGGCCTGCCCGACTGCTTTGGTTGGGGGCATTTTCTAAATGGTTGTATTAACCTGTAATTTGATAGTCAATCAATTGTTAATTTATTTCAAGTTGTAAACATTTTTGCAAACCTTATTTTGGGATCCCAAATAATAGATACTTGAAGTTTTCAAAAAAATAAAGTATTTTCAAAAAGATTATATCCTTAACTTTTGCTTAGTCACACTTTTGTTTTAAAAACCTCGGTTAGCAAGTTAATTGCACAATTTTTTGTTTGTAAAACTCACTTGGTAACGGCTCGAAGGTAGTAGGGCGTTACAGACACAGTGTCGATGCCAGTGACAGAGGAAATATCAAGGACTGAAAGAGGTTCCATAGAATGGTTGACATAGATTTTATATGTTGTATATATGTGTTCACCTCCCCTCTCATTTTCATTTTTGGACAATGATCATGTATAGTATTGAGACAATGTATATTGTTTATATAGTATTGTGTATCATATATAAAGTTTTTGGTTCTACCTGTTGTCGAATATGTCTTTTTGATATGATGAAAATGATAATATTGCAGCTTGTGAGGTACAGTTGACGTGTATTGATGAGAGGCTTCACAAGCCCTTTAGGCATATGTGTGAGAGATATAGGAGAAGCCCATACAGATGGTGGTAGAGAATGCCCAGTTAAATGTGGAGTGAGTTATGTGTGCATAGTTTTAAGGCAATCGAATGGTTATGATGATATTTCCATTTCAGGTGAGCATCGTGATTGGGTAAACGTGTCGTTTCTGAGGCGGATCTTTGATAAGCCATAGTGGCTGTACTCAATGTGGGCGTTAAATTAGTTAGTGAGAAATGGAATCCCATACTACATATCATGTGAGCGATACGGGATAGGTCATCCGAAGCTAGAGAGTGAGATGGCAGAGTACGTGCATCGCATTGAGTTGGTTTATTAAATAGCAGAAGGTGTATGGAACTAGTAATGTTATATTTGTCTTGCACAAAAATGACAATGAATTATGTAAGTAATTGTAATGTGATATTTAATAGAACGCATTTTATAAATAAAACTAATCTTTCGATAAGTTATTGATTTACAAAACACGTTTTCATTATCCTTGTGATTATTGAGAGAGTTAAGTGTGTTGTTCTTGTGTTCATTGAGAGAGTTGAGTGCATTGTTCCCTCCTTAGTACTAAGTCGCCCCTTGGTTGTGTGAAAGAGTAAGTTAGATGCTCTACCACTAGCGAGAGGAGACGACGTGGCTGAGCTCAGACTCAGAACGCAGCGTGCGAGGCGGGGCTCTGAGGCAGAGCTGAAAGTGGCAGAGCCTAAGATCGGTTATCTTTCCGTTTCCCTCATAACTTGGTTTATTAGATGCCTTTTGCTGAGATAGGCTCCTCGAAGAAAGGGAATGGCCATTAAAACAAACCGAGGCAGCCGACGGGTAGGACGCGGGTATGAGTGCTGGAAAAGTACCTCCCATTCTTGGATTTCCAAACCAGTTATTCTGAAACTGAGGTAGAGCCGAAGTGGGATATCCGATGGTTCTGTTGTAGTAGTTAGGGTGAATTAGACCGCATAGGCAGGGTTCCTTAGTTTGCTTGACCCGATGGGCAGATTGTAGTGCAATTTGTACACACATAATCTTTCAGCAAAGCAAGAGGACAGGGTAGATGGTGAATTCTACCTCGACAGGACAGCCGAATTCGCGTAGTCAGGTCACATTAGACTGCGAAATGGCTGGCCCTAGCTCCCAATTGTTTTAGTCAGGTCAGATTAGAACACATTTGGTTGTGTAATGCGTCCCCTGATGTGGAGCGCGTTGTGTGGATGCCACGAGTGAAGTAGAACGACTCATTGTTTAAGGGTTGGCTAGGTGAAATCATATGCCTTTGCTTGTAAGAAAACTAGTGAAATGAGGAAGGCATCATGCCTCTTTGTGTGTTTAATTGATCACCACATGGCCATATCTATATTGGACGTGGTAGGTGGGGTGTAGTGCACGTGAATAATGTTTTATCCCATATAGGTAGATAAGAATATATAAAAGTATGCATGTTAATAATAGCTCCTAGTGCGGACCAAGTAGGGTGGCAGTGTTCACATTTGTGTACTGCTTATGGTGCGTCAGGAGAGATTCCTTATGCAGATTTGCGTCAGCAAATGTTGACTATGTAAAGTATTATGCAGTGATGTAAAAAAAGGAAAGTTGTTTTATTACTTTTGAACTATGGAGTACATACAACTTTTAACAATAGTAATGTGTTAAAGACATTGAGTTCCAAGTACGTGGTACATTTTTACCAATATGTATGTTCTTCAGAGTGTAAGACCCTCATCCCAACTCTTCTGTGACTTTAAAACGACCCTCCCAGTTAGGCTATAGCTTCTTGTGATTGCCAATAACTTTGCGCAGAACCCAATCTCCCTTCTTAAATGAGCGTGAGTGTACCCTATAGTTGTAACAGCGTTCTGCTACTTTATGGTAGTTTTCATGTCTAATTTATCCTATCCTACGTAATTTGTCCAAGAGGTTAAGTTTGTGGGTCAGCTGCTCGTTGTTTGTGTTCAGATCAGAATCAATTTCTATGTGAAGTATTGGCAGGCCCACCTCTATGGGGATAATGGATCTGTTCCGTATACCATAGCATAAGGCGACTCACCTGTGGAGGTCCTTTTTGTTGTTCTGTATGTACACAGGACCTTTGGTAACTCTTCTACCCATGCGCCTTTTTTATCTTCCAAGTTCTTTTTGATGTTGATGAAAATGACCTTGTTAGAAGCTTCTACTTGGCCATTGTCTTGGGGATAGGTGACAGAAGCAAAGCTTAACTTTATTTTGTATGTATCACACAATTTTTGTACTTTGGCATTTTGGAATGGGGTCCCGTTATCAACGACTATTTCCCATGGGATCGCGAACTGGCAGATGATATGCTTCCATATGAAACTCATGGTGTCTGTTTTGCTGACTGTAGCGTAAGCCTCTGCTACAACCCATTTTGTTAAGTAATCAATCGCTAACAAGGAATATCGTCTTCCTCTAGTGGCCCTAGGGAGTTCACCAACTACATCCATCCCCCACTTTGCGAATGGCCATGGGGTGACAACAAAATGCAGAATTTGCGTCGGTTGGTGTATGGTAGGTGAAAATCGCTGGCATCTGTCGCATTTTTTCGCATAGTCACATGCCTCTGTCATCATATATGGCCAGTAGTACCCCGCTATTAGTGCTTTGTGTGCTAAGCTACGTCCCCCCGTGTGGTACCCACAGGCTCCTTCATGAATTTCTTCTAATAATTTTTTCGCTTCTGTGGGGCGCAAGCACCGTAAGTAGGGGCCATTAAAGGATTTGCGATACAATGTCCAAACAATAATGGAGTAGCATTGAGCTCTAAGGCGTAGAAGCTTGGCATCTTTTGTATTGGCAGGTAGTTCGGATTTGGTCAGATACCTGATAATTGGGTCCATCCAACATTCGGGCTCTGTCGAGATGGAACAATCTCTCGTAGCTTCTTGTGTATGGGTTGTGGAAATGGATGAGTGTTGCGAGCATTCCCCCATAGAGAATTTCTTTGCGAGGGCATCTACCTTCTGATTCAGCTCCCTGGGTATTTGTATGAGCTCGAACTGTGACTTTAGCGTGGACACCTTTTCCAATAGGTTGGTCAAATGGGGTGCCTTAGTGTCAAAATTACCAGCCACTTGTTCAATCATCAGTTTAGAATCTCCTCTAACTCATAGTCACTTGACGCCCATGTTTCGTGCTAATTCTAGTCCATAGATCATGGCTTCATATTCGACTTCATTATTTGTAGCCTGCTGTTCCAACCATATGGCTTCCTCAATTTAAAATGCAGAGGGTGCCTCCAATACAATGCCAATCCCAACCCCTTGCGAATTGGAGGCCCCATCTGTATGCATCGTTCACATCCATTCTTTTTCAAAATTCAGCAGTTCAGGAGCGGTCTCGGGCGTAAACTATTGTATTTCGACTAAGAAATCAGCCAATACTTGCCCCTTCTTTGCTTTTCGTGGTAAGAAGCGTATGTCATATGTACCGAGGTCAATTGCCCATTTGGACATTCTTCCAGAGAGGTCGGGCTTACATAAGATTTTCTTCAATGGATAGTCTATGTATACTACAATTGTATGTCCTACAAAATACTGTCGGGGTTTCTTCTCTGTTGTAATTAACGCGAGGACCAATTTCTTCATCATGTTGTAGCATGTCTCAGCGTCCAACAACATCTTACTACAGTAAAACATTGGCTTCTGCTGGCCTTCATCTTCTCTGAAGAGTACAGAGCTCACAACAAAGGTGGAAATAGACAGGTATAAAAATAGGTCTTTAATTGGGATGGGAGAGCTTAATATGGGCAGAGTACTTAGGTGAGCTTTTAATTCCTCGAAAGCTTTATTTTGATCTGCCCCCCATGCAGTGTTGGTGGTTTTCTTGATGCACTAAAAGAAGGTCTGGCAACGATCTGGCATGCGGAATATAAATCTGCTCAGGGCTACTACTTTGCTAGTTAGAGTTTGAATATCTCGGATGGTTCTAGGCTCCTTGATCTCTGATAGTGAGGCAATTTGGGTTGGATTGGCTTCGATGCCCCTCTTGCTAACCACATACCCCAAGAATTGTCTAGAGGATACTCCAAAAATGCATTTGGCTGGGTTCAACTTCATTTTATAGGTATCGAGTATGTTGAAGCACTCGGTTAGATCTTCCACATGTGTGACACCTTGTCGAGATTTGACCACCATGTCATCGATGTAGGCTTCCATGTTTTTACCGAGCAAGGAAGAAAAAAGCTTATGCGTTAGCCTCTGATATGTTGCCCCTGCATTTTTCAGACCAAAGGGCATGACTTTGTTGCAATATAAACCACGCTCTGTGGTGAAAGATGTGTGAATTCGATCCTTTGTTTTCATTGGGATTTGATTGTACCCTGAGTAGGCATCAAGAAAGCTCCTCCTTTCGTATCCTGTCGTGGCATCTATCATTTCATCAAAAAGGACTAGCACAAAGGCTTAAGGACGACCCAAAATCACTAACATGGCTTAAGGGCCTTGATTAGTGTGCGGGAGGGCATATTTGGTCCATGTGTGGATTAGTTGATTAAATACATGATTATATGTTAAGAATGCCTGTTTGATTATACGAATGTTAAATTGTGAATAAATGTTGTAATTGTCAAAACCACATTATTATGTGGGCAAATCTGCAGTGTACAACCTGAGGCGATTCTAGTGAGCTAGACAGTGGGAAAAGTCACAATGGGGCTTAATAGTTGACTTTGGATAACTCAGGGGTATTTTAGGTATTGGGTAGTTATTTAGACTATTGGGTTATGAAAATAAATATATGGAGATATATTTGAGGTTAGGAAGTCTAGGCGGGAATATTGGGGAATTTTACCGTTTTGGCCTCAGGGACGTTTCCGGCACCCCGAGCCTCGGGATTGACTTAATGGGATAAGGATAGGCTAAAGTTAAAGGAAAACAGTAGAACAAAAATTAGACCAACCCTTTATTCTCAGCCTTTTCTCTCTCTTTTCTCTCAAGGAAACACAAGAAAATAGAGGAAATTTGGAGGATTTGTGTTGGGATTTCTGAGAATTGAAGGTGGGATTTAGCAAATTAACTCAAGGGTTATCCAAGGAACTTAACCAGGACTAAGGTAAGCATTGAATTCCCCTCTTTGTGGTTAGAAATTCTGAGTTTTGGACCCCGCGTACCCATGATTTCAGCGTTGAGAGCCAGAGACTTGCTGCAGGGGGATGCATTGGTTTTCTGGCCAGTGTAGTGGACACTATTAGGGTTATGCCGGCAGGGCAGGGAGAGTCCGGATTGGTATGTGAGTTTTTGGATGTATTCCCTGAGGATCTACCAGGGTTGCCACCGCGCAAGGAGATTCAGTTTGACATTGAGTTAGCAGCGGGGACAGAACCAGTATCAAGGACACCATATAGGATGGCACTGGCAGAACTGAAAGAGTTGAAGATATAGTTGCAAGAACTTCTGGATTTGGGATTCATCAGGCCTAGTTATTCTCCATGGGGCACTCCAGTGTTGTTTGTTAAGAAGAAGGACGGGACTTTGAGAATGTGTATAGATTATAGAGAATTGAACAAGTTGACTATCAAGAATAAGTACCCTCTACCAAGGATTGATGACTTGTTCGATCAGTTGCAGGGAAAGACAGTGTTCTCAAAGATTGATCTTCGATTTGGTTATCATCAGCTGAGGATCAAAGATGAGGATATACTGAAGATGGCTTTTCAGACATGGTATCGGCATTATGAGTTCTTGGTCATGTCTTTAGGTCTGACCAATGCCCCGGTAACTTTTATGGATTTGATGAACAGGGTGTTCAGGGACTTCTTGGATCAGTTCATCATTGTCTTCATTGATGACATCTTGGTTTACTCTAGTTCAGAGGTAGAGCATGAGCAGCATCTTTGATAGGTTTTACAGAGGTTAAGGGAGCATCAGTTGTACGCCAAGTTTAAGAAATGTGAGTTTTGGTTGCCAGAGGTGACTTTTCTTGGGCATATAGTTGGAGCATAAGGGATTAAGGTGGATCTGTCCAAGGTTGAAGCAGTAAGAGATTGGTCGAGGCCAAGGAACGCCTCAGAGGTGCGGAGTTTCCTTGGGTTGGCAGGTTATTATAGACAGTTTGTAGAAGGGTTTTCAAAGATTTCTTCACCGATGATAGAATTGACAAGAAAGAATCAGAAGTTTGTTTGGTCAAAGAAGTGTGAGAACAGTTTCCAAGAATTGAAGCGACGACTTATTTCTGCACCTGTGCTGAGTCTTCCTTCGAAGGAAGGAAAGTTTGTGGTTTACTGTGATGCATCAAGGATGGGTTTAGGTTTACTGTGATGCAGAATGAGAAAGTTATAGCCTATGCAGAATGAGAAAGTTATAGCCTATGCATCTCGACAGCTGAAGGAGTATGAGCAGCGATATCCTACTCATGACATGGAACTGGCAGCAGTGGTATTCGCACTAAAGGTTTGGCGGCATTATCTGTATGGGGAGAAGTGTGAGATATACACTGACCACAAGAGTTTGAAATATTTCTTCACTCAGAAGAATCTGAACATGAGGCAGAGGCATTGGTTGGAGTTGGTTAAGGATTATGACTGTGATATCCTTTACCACTCAGGGAAAGCCAACGTGGTGGCGGATGCATTGAGCCGGAGAGGCCCAGGGCAGTTGTATATCTCCACCCAGATCTCGGAGGAGTTAGCTGATGAAATGTCCAGAGCAAGGATAGAATTGGTGGTGGGCCAGTTAGCTAATATTACCTTGCAGTCGACCCTGCTGGAGAGGATTAAGGAGGGAAAATTGGTGGATGCGAAGTTGCAGGAAGTCAGGCAGCATGTTTGAGCGGGGACAACTAAGGATTATTCCGTCTCTGAGACTGGTATGCTTCGATATCAGGGGCGGATCTGTGTTCCTGCAGATGAGGGGATCAGACAAGAGATACTGGATGAGTCTCACACTACGCCATACTCACTTCATCCGGGTACCACGAAGAGGTATGAGGATCTACGTACATTATATTGGTGGCACGGGATGAAGAAGGATGTGGTAGAGTATGTGTCTAGATGTTTGATATGTCAATAGGTAAAGGCTCAGCATCAGCGACCTGCAGGATTGCTTCAGCCTTTGGGTATCCTAGAGTGGAAGTGGGAGGACATCACCATGGATTTTGTAGGAGGGTTACCCAAAGCAGTGGGACTTTGTGACTCGGTGTGGGTGATAGTGGACAGATGCACCAAGTCAACTCATTTTCTGCCAGTGAAATCGACGTACTCAGTGGAACAGTATGCAAAGTTGTATGTGAGGGAGATAGTTCATCTCCATGGGGTTCCAAAGTCTATTGTATTTGATCGAGACCCTATCTTTACCTCCAAGTTTTGGGGAGCTCTGCAGAGAGCCATGGGGACTCAGTTGAAGTTTAGCACAGCTTTTCATCCCCAGACTGATGGACAGTCTGAGAGGATGATTCAGGTGTTAGAGGACATGCTTAGGGCATGTATGATTTATTTCGAGGGATCTTGGAGTAAGTACTTACCGTTGATTGAATTCTCGTATAACAACAGTTATCAGTCCACGATTGGGGTGGCCCCTTATGAGATGTTATATGGGAGAAAATGTAGGTCACCCATACATTGGGATGAGATGGGTGAGAGGAGGTACTTAGGACCAGATATGGTTCAGAGGACTAATGAGGCTATTGAGAAGATTTGAGCCAGAATGCTTGCTTTGCAGAGTAGAAAGAAAAGATATGCTGATCCTAAGCGTAGGAATGTCGAGTTCTAGGTTGGGGACCATGTGTTTCTACGAGTCTCACCCTTGAGAGGGGTAAGGAGATTTGGAATAAAGGGCAAGCTGAGCCCTCGTTTTGTTGGACCTTTCGAGATTTTGGAAAGGATTGGACAGGTGGCTTATAGGTTGGCCTTGCCACCGTCGCTGTCAGGAGTTCATGATGTGTTTCATGTCACCATGTTGCGGAAGTATGTTTCAGATACGACACATGTGCTAAAGTACAAGGACTTAAAGTTACAGACAAAATTGTCCTACGAAGAGCGACCAGTTCAGATTTTCGATCGGAAGGACAAAGTTTTCCGGAATAAGACGATTCCTTTAGTGAAAGTGTTGTGGAGAAATAGTAAGGTCGAGGAAGAGACCTGGGAGTTAGAGACAGCGATGTGGGATCAGTATCCCGAGTTATTCAAGTAAATTTTGAGGACGAAATTCTCAATAGGAGGGGATAGTTGTAACGACCCAAAATAACTAACATGGCTTAAGGGCCTTGATTAGTGTGCCGGAAGGGCATATTTGGTCCATGTGTGGATTAATTGATTAAATACATGATTATATGTTAAGAATGCCTGTTTGATTATATGAATGTTAAATTGTGATTAAATGTTATAATTGTGAGAACCACATTATTATGTGGGCAAATTTGCAGCGTGCGACCTGAGGCGATCCTAGGGAGTTAGATAGCGGGAAAAGTCACAACGGAGCTTAATAGTTGATTTTTGATAAGTTAGGTTATTTAGACTATCGGGTTATGAAGATAAATATATGGAGATATATCTGAGGTTAGGAAGTCTAGGCGGGAATATTGGGGAATTTTACCGTTTTGGCCTCGGGGACGTTTCCGGCACCTCGAGCCTCGGGATTGACTTAACGGTTAAGGATAGGCTAAAGTTAAAGGAAAAAAGTAGAACAAAAATTAGACCGACCCTTTATTCTCAGCCTTTTCTCTCTCTTTTCTCTCAAGGAAACACAAGAAAACAGAGGAAATTTGGAGATTTGTGTTGGGATTTCTGAGAATTGAAGGTGGGATTTAGCAAATTAACTCAAGGGTTATCCAAGGAACTTAACCAGGACTAAGGTAAGCATTGAATTCCCCTCTTTGTTAGAAATTCTATGTTTTGGCTGAGTAGTGAGATAGTTGTGATTTTGATGTTTAAGGGAAGAATTAAGGTTGAAGCTTGGCAATTAGTTTGGATTTTTCTTGGAGAAGTGGTTCAGTAGAAGAGGTAAGCTTCAATTTGTGAATTAGAGGTTCTAATTTGAGTTTTGCATGGCTGGTTTTAGTGTTTAAATCATTCTAAAAGTGCTGGGATTAATTTGTTTTGAATTAGGAAACTTTGGGAAGATTTTGGGTAAGTTTTAGGTGTTCAAAATGGTGGAATTTCTGGGCACGAAGGGTAGGGCCACGGCTCTGTTCTAGAGCGATGTGGCCCTAGGATGCGAAGGACCCAAGGAGGCTCGGCCAAGGGTGAGCGTGGTGTGTCTTCTTCCAGGGAGGCCCTAGGTTCTGTATTAGGGCAGGGCCGCGGCTAGGCTTCAAGGGCCGCAACCCTTAGGTGTGTACTTGAACGTTTAGGGTTTTAAAGCACGGGAATCTAGCCTAGAGTGCTCGGGATCGATTTCACCACCGTGCTTGGTGAAATTTGGTTTCCCGAAAGTTAGTTCTATATCCGGAAACCCTTATCTGAATATTAATGGAACCCTATATCTTGGTTGTGACTAGGTGTTGAGGCTAGGGCTCGGGAACGGATCGTGCTTGAGAAGCATTGCTCGTAAACAGTAACTGCAAAGATCAAAGGTATGAAAACTGCACCTGGTTGTATATCTATAATGGGACTAAGGGTTCCCTATTGTGTATGCTTGAAAGGATGGTATTATGCCACGAAAACTAATCAGTGAACCAACGGCCTAAGAGTGCCAAGGGTTACACTAGCGCACAGGGCGCGGCTTGGCCACTGGTAGCCAAGGACAACTTAATATGCACTGAGCTCAGTTTAAGCGGGTCGGAGTCAGTGGGGTAAACAGAGGGTGCGGCCTAAGTTGTCGGCCATGATTATTGTGTGATTTGGATGCAATGAGACTTGAATGTTATAAGTGATTAATTGCATCCTTGATTCTCAATATAAACGCTTAATGGTTAACGTGGATTATTTGTTAAAAGATCATTCTAAGTGAATTTACTATTTGTTATTATTGTTTGTGTTGCACATTATGTTTTCTTGCTGGGCCTTGGCTCACGGGTGCTACGTGGTGCAGGTAAAGGCAAGGGCAAACTTGATTAGCCCTGATTTGGAGAGCTCTACGAGCGGAATGTACATGACCAGTTGCTCAACCGCCACGGTTGAGGTTTTAGGCAGGGACGCGAGACCCAAAAATGTTCATTTTGCCTTAGTATGGCTGACAATTGTTTGTATTTTGGAGAGTCTGTAATCCAACTTTTAATCTCTGTTTCTTATGGGATCCCTTGTATATAACTGTTTAATTATATAAAATGTAACTTTTGAGACCAAAGCCTTTTTAACCCTAGCTCATACATGTTTAGTGACACGTTTTTAAATTAATGACTTGGTTAGCAAGTCTTGCACCTTTAGAAGTACACAGTGTAGCGGTCTTGGATATCCAGGACGTTACACTATCTTTGGGGCATGCCTTGTTCAAGTTAGTATAGTCTATGCACATGCTTTTTTTCCCGTTTTTCTTCAGGACCACCACTGGGTTTGCTAGCCAGCTGGGATATAGGCATTCTTTGATATCGCCTATGCTCAATAACCGTTGCACCTCTTCTTGTATTGCCTGGTTGACTTCGGGAGCGAACCTCATTTGCCTCTACTTGACGGCTGGGAAGTTGTTTGATATATTGAGGCTATGACACATGATTGTGGGATCTATACCTGGTATATCATGTGGGGACCAAGCAAAATTCCTAACTCTGGTTTTGAGGAACTTGATTAGACCTTGTTTTTTTTAATCTGGAAATCGGGCACTTACCAACAATTTTTTGGATGTATCATTTTCATCTATGCAGATCTCGTCCAGATCGTCGAGAGTTGTTTGTGGCCTATCGTAATCTTCCTATGTTTCCATGCTTCTGAGATATGGATGTAATCTGCCTTCTGATTTCTATTTAGTGGGGTCGTCGCCAGGGGTGGAAGTGTCAATTTCGTTTATCTTCTTCAGGGTCAAGTAGCACTTCTTTACCTGCCTCTGACACCCTTTTATGTAGATGGTGTAGTGTCCATTGGGAAATTGACATCGCATAACTTGGTGGAAAGTGGAGACGACGCCTTGCATTTTGTGGATCCAATTTCGTCCCATGATTGTGTTGTAGCTTGTGTAGAAACTACTATCAGGAAATCCAATTCTAAAGTGCGTTTTGGATCGACTACATTTAGCCTAATAGCGTCCTTCAGGTATACTCGTTGGCTGTTGAATCCCAGGATTGGTGCAACAAAGGGTCTGATCTGACTTTCCTCAAGACCCATTTTCTGGAAGGCCTCCCAGAAGAGGACATCAATGCCACTGCACTTGTTGACTAAAACTCTCCCCAACTGGCAACAATCTACTTGTATTTTGATGACCAAAGGGTTGTCATGGGGTAGGTGTACCGCCCGTAGGTCGTCTTTTATAAAAGTTATTGTAGAAGCGGGGTAGCACCTCTCTTTCAGCAGTGACAAAAGTGACAGCGTGCCCTAGTAATCTATATTGCTTTACTCTTTCCTCTATCCGCTTATGGTTTTTGGAGTTCCATGGTCCCGTGTATCATGGGAACTTGTTTGAGGGGTTCTTGTGAACTTGTATAAGCCACGTTTGTGGAGGCCGGGGCTATTGCTGGTGTTGGGGTAGGAGTGGTATTGGGATGTGGAATGTCGGGCCTGTTAGATCCTTTAATGTACTGGGTCAATCATCTGTTTCTCATAAGGGCCTGAATTTGGTTGTGGAGGTTATGGCATTCAGAAATTGTATGGCCATGATCCTTGTTGAAGGTGCAGAACCTACTCTTGTCTCTCCTTTCTAGGGTTGTGGTGATTTTGTATGATTCCCGCCAGATGGGTCTGTCTTTGTTCTCTTCATAGATGACCTCCTACGGGACAGTGTACTCGAAAGAAGAGAATCTTGATGGGTCTCGACTCGCTCTTGGACTCTTTCTCCCCTTCATAGGGTCTGACTCCTGCCTCTTTCTTTTTTTGTCCCTTGTAGATGGAGGGGATGAGTTGTTTGGTGGTGTTGTGGAAATGAGAGCAGACTTCTTCTGTGCGTGCTCTCGATATTCCAAGACTCTAAAGATGCCCTCAGCTCGGGCCTGAATTTCAACCATGTCACATTGTGGAGTCATAGTGAGATTTTCATGAAAGAGGGACCCCACATGCCTACTCTTGACGAAGAGGTTGGCCGCGGTTGCTGGCTCTACATCGTGAATTTGGTGTACAAGATCGATAAAGTTTTTAGGTATGACTTTTGGTGATCATTTTCTCCTTGCTCAATTCGATAGTGAACTGCCATCATTCTTGGAGCTTCGTAGTTGGCATTGTACTGCTGAAGAAAAGCTCTGCGAAGGCCGTCAAAGCTGCTGGCAGAGCCAGGCTTTAGTTGTCTGAACCACAGCAGAGCTAGTCCAGAAAAATTCATGGAGAATACTTTGCATTGTATGGCTTCATTATTTACTTCCAAGGCCATCTTCTATTGGTACTGGAATAAGTGATTAAGTGGGTCTCCCTTCCCATTGAATTCTGGTAGAGGGGGAATCACGAAATCTCTCAGCTTCGACTCATTCTGTATCCATTCTGTGAAAGGTGATCTCACATTAGTTCTTGAAACCAATTCCACGTAGTCAGAGCCGTGCGCATATCTCCCATCAGAGAACTTTTGCATCACCTTTCGCAGCATTTTCTCTTTCCAGCTTTCCAAGAACCGGACAGAGGGGGTAGGTTCTTCGATTGCTACAGCTTGTGGGACCCATGCCTGGGTTTGTTGTCACCCATTCTCTATGACAGTTTGGGCTATTCTTGTGGGTTATGCGTCAGTTCATAAATGTGTTTCGTACCACTCGGCACGTCGCTCGCCAGTCCTTTGATGGTGGCATGCCGGGGACGATGGCACAGGGCCCTGAGATCCCTCTCCGACATGATGAGAGTTCCCTTCGGGTGGGTCGATCTGGAGGACCTGAGTTCCTAATCCATCGAGGTTGGGACTTTCTTTGTCTTGAGTTTTGCGCATGGCTTCATTGCTTCTTTGCAACTCAATGATCTCGGCTTCTAATTTGGCCTGGGCTGTAGTCAATGCTTTGATGGCCTCATCGGATCTCTGTTGACTAGCTTCCAGTAATCGGCACATTTTGTCGATTTGGTCACTGGCATTCGTCGTAGGGGCGACCAGAGCTACCGTGCTTGATGCTCCATTGGTCTTTGGCGACATGGATTTTGTGTTCGACTGAATCTTGATCGTTCGAAAGTTTCGTGATTCAAAGATTTTATGAGAAAGAGTTCCCACAAACGGAGCCAAATTGTTGATGCAACAATCTTGTCTTTCTAAATTGGGTGGTACTTGTCGTCAAACTCTAGTTCTCTAATCTCTTTCCAGCAATGAGGATGGCTCTAGTGATCGTCGAACCGTCTAGGAGTACCTGCAAGAAAGGCACTCCAATGCTTAAGTTATATTCCGATCTTTTCTCTAAATGAGATCATGATATTAATAGGGTCAAAAATACTAAGAAGTTAGTCTGTTAGGTCTACTTCCTGATTGGTTGAATGAATAACTGAATTTCCTGCCAAAACGCTTCTGGATCTTTCAGGTATACAGAGGACAGAGGCAAGGTTTACCTCTGATCCGCGGCCTCTGACTCTCGCTCCTCTAACTGAACTAAAATGCTCTATTTTACTTCACCCAAAATAGCAAAACATTTGGGCCGAATATTTTGTAGAGTCCCAGAACTTTACTTAGCAAGTTAGATAGTAGTAGTAGTAGTAGTGGTGGTGGTGGTGGTGGTGGTGGTGGTGGTGGTGGTGGTGGTGGTGGTGGTTGTGGTGGTGGTGGTGGTGGTGGTGGTGGTGGTGGTGGTGGTGGTAGTGGTGGTGGTCGTAGTGGTGGTGGTGGTAGTGGTGGTGGTGGTCGTCGTCGTCGTCATCGTAGTATGATAGTTACTTTGGATTTTGGTTCAAGCCGGGACTTAGTTGTACACTCGTAGCAATACTTATAGATTTTATAAGTTCAACCTATAATTTAAGAATATTAATTATAACATAAGGTTTGATTAATATAGCTTATTATAAAGATGTTATTTATTATACAATAAGGTTTATATAGAATTAATAAGATCATGACACTTGTTGTGTGTACGTTTATTTAAGGATTTAATTATATTTTAAATAAAAGAAAGTTCAAGAAAGCTCTAGAATCTTCCAAGACCATTAAGAGCTTGACATTTGTCACAACCTTGTTTATTTGAGGATTTAAGCATTTTAAGTAGATAATTCAAAAGTATAAGTTTCTAGAAGCTCTAGACTCTTCCAGAACTTGCTGTAATATAGAATTACTCAGTCAAACCTGATTAATCAATTCAAATTATGCTGAAAAAGTGCAATTACGTGTTTACTATATTCACGTATGCCAATATATCACAGCATAGGAGTCGATGTATCTCCACATGGGGAATACGAAAAACATGTCAACTTCGCACAAACGAAAGGACGAGCACTCGGGACATAAGGCCAGGCAATATATCTCCTATGATGGGAAATATATCGGCGCTAGGGCCATATTTTCAAACGATGTTGAAACCGAGCTTGATTCATTTCCTAACCTCTTGACTGGCCTCTGAACATTTTGAATGAGTCTTCAGCACCTGCTGAATGAATATTCAAATATTTTTCAATTAATATTCATTATTTTATTCAAGCTAAAAGGAGGTAGTTTCACTCCTTGAACTCTATAGATAGGACCTAGTACCCAGCCATTTTTCTCATTCTTCAAGCTGTGTTCAGAGCCTTCAAGCTGCTAGGGTTACTATTGAGTGATAAACACTTGGGTTGGGATAAAAGCTTTATCATATTAAGCTTTATAAACACTTGGGAAGTGAGATTTATAGTGTGTCTTCAATATCAAGGTGTAGTTCGGTTCTAGTACATTCAATGGTATTCCTAATCTTAAGTTCGTTTTTATGGTTCCTTAGTTTCCTTTAGTTATCCTTACTCAAATCCTAACTCGTTGTTTCCATTCTTGGTTAGGTATTTAAGTTCTTTGAACTTAAGGTTTCTTTTCGGTAAGTTTCCTCCTGGTGGTTTAGTTCATTTCTGTATCATCTCTTTCTTTAGAAATACTCACTTTCTTATTGTTGGTTTTACGTGTGTTCCAAATCTCGTACTTGTTCTCAAATATCTCGGTATTGGTAAGGAAAATAGGATAGATCTTGTATGCTTTTATGTTTTGATATGTTTATGCTATATGTATGATATGTTTTTAGTTGTTTTAGTATATGAATTGTTTAGATAACAATCACATAATTTGTTTACATAAAAAATATATAACTTGTTTAGATAACAAGTCCGAACAATTTATTCCTTGGGCATATAATTGTTTAGACACCGTGCCCCATAAATTTATATGACTTGTTTAAATAACTAAGCCTCGTAAATTTATGGGCATATGATTGCTCAGCTAGCAAGCCCCAAGAAGTATGATGGCCATTATAATGCATGTTTTATAGTCATATGTTTTGTAGTCTTATGTTTATATTTTATGTTATATGTGCTAGTAGATTTTTCCTTGCTGGGCATTAGGCTCATTCCTTTATTTTTGATATATGCAGGAAAATAGATATGGGTGGAAGGATTCGTAGTAGCTTGGCTTGTGTATTAAGGATGAAGGGATTCGATGGACTGCGTGACGATTCGAGGACGAAGTTATTTTTAGTCTCTTTAAATTGTGTTTTTATGTATTTTCTGCATTTAGCTTTGTAAACAATTTCCTTTATTTTAAAGTTATGTTTTATTTTAAAACAATGGGATCTCATACCCCGCATGTATGTATTTCAATATTTACTTTGGAGTTTTCAATAAAGTTGTGAATATTTCAAATGTATGTTTTCTTCAAAAGTAGTAGCTAATTCTAGTAGTTTTTAATGTTACAAGGTCTTAGAATTATATGATCTTTGGGTATATATATTGTGTTTTGAGATCTCTATATATATTTGGGTTCAAAACAGAGATTCGAATTGTTGGATTAATTATTTTCCTCAGTTTGTTCTTTTGTGAGATGTAATGGCTAGAACCCGATTATCATCTTCAAAATTTAGGTATTGTAGCGCAACTTATTTCCTCAAGACGCTTAACTTCTCTGCTATGAACTTCATTGATTTATGTGTTAGATATTTATTTTTTAATCGTCAAATTCTACTTTGGGAGCACGAGGTATTTGTATTTGATTTAAATTGTATATTTGTTTTAATGATTTGATGCATGATCCATCTCCTATTGTTTTATTTTTTATTATTGTATATGGATTATTGGTAGTACTCCAAATGTTTATTTGTTCGAAATGTTGAAGAGGAATTTCAAAATTGGTTGGCTTTGAGATTAATTTTCAATACTTGGTCTTATATAAGAACTGAGTAGCCAAAAAAACAAAAATGAGTATCGTTTTAGGAGTAATGTATAAAGATGAGATATGAGTATTTCATGATAAATACATGGGTATTTATGGTCATCTTTCTTTTAGTCTTGCTTTTGGTCTTGCTGGATATTGTTGCGATATAGGCACAATTCTTTATATACGATATATAATAAAAAAAGATTGACTCAACTATTTGTTATATCTAACAACTAAAATTTATCTCTTCTCTAGAGATTTTCATGATCTTTTTCTTTTTCAATTCTCCTCTTATTACTATGCTAAACCCTTACATCTTGCTCCTGTCTTTCCTTGTCTCCATCTTATTCATATCTTAATTCTCTTTAAATTATTTAAGGCCTTCATCGAATTTTCATTGTTGAAAGGTAAGTGCTCCATTTTATTTGATGCATTTGTTTTTGGTAGATTGTAATGCTTTTCAGAATAATAATTTTGTTGGGTTTTTTTTATCAAATGAGGGATTTTTTGCCTTTTGGTTCATTGTTGCTGAGTTGAATGTCAGCTCTTCTGTTCTCTTGTTTAGGTTTAGGATTATATTTTCTAATCTTTGAATTTGAGAAATTAGTTTAAATATCTATTAGTTATATAATTCATATTACAAGAATAAATGCTGAAAATGTATTTTTTTTTTTTGTAATTTCTTTGATTTTTTTTAGTATAAATTAGAATTGTGGATTTATTTTAGTAATTAGGAAGTTGACCACAGCTGTATATATGAATCAATTTCGTGTTAATACCAAATATTTTGTATATTTATTCTTTCCAAAATTAGGGGATTTTAATGGTGTACTTTCTAGAATTAGCTATTTGTATTTATTAGGTCAGATTCTAGGTTATATATATACCCTCTCTTTGAGATAATAAAACATAGAAAAATATTCAAAATCTCACATGGTATCAGAGCTAGGTTCCGCTGCCTAGTTCTCCAAAAAAAAAAAATTCTCCTCTTCTCTGTGTGTCCATCTCTGTCCTTCTTTTCTGACTACCATGGCTGCCGAAAAAGACAGCTCCATCTCAGAGGTAACCTCCATGATCTCCTCACCAGTTCAGCCCCTCTCTAGTCCAACTCCCTCTCACGGCAATGAAGCTATATCCCTGGTTACCAGTCACAAATTTAATGGGCACAGTTATCTTCAATGGTCCCAATCTGTGGTGATGTATATTGGTGGAAAAGGCAAGGAGGAGTATCTCACAGGTGAAATCTCTGCTAAAAAAAAAGATGATCCTACATTCAAAGCTTGGAAATTTGATAATCACATGATTAAATTATGGCTAATCAGTTCTATGAACAATGATATAGGAGAAAATTTTCTCTTATATACCACAGCAAAGGAATTATGGGATGTTGTCAAAGATTCTTATTCATGTTCTGAAAATACCTCAGAACTTTTTGCAATCGAAGCTGCCGTGTTCGATCTTTGCCAAGATGATACCCCGGTCACGTAATACCTCAACACTCCCACACGGTATTGGCAGCAGCTAGATTTATTTGAAGAATATGCTTGGAAATGCAGTGACGACACTATATCGTACTATTGTGGAGAGAAAGAGAACTTTCAAATTTCTTCATGCCCTTAACAAAAATCTTGACGCAGTACGGAGTCGAATCATGTGCACCAAGCCACTTCCTAAGGTCAAAGAAGCATTTTCTGAAGTCCGTCTTGAAGAAAGTAGGAAAAAGGTTACGATGGGTTCTCAAAATTCTTTTTCAGATCAAGAATCATCTGCCCTTGCTGCCGAAAGACAGTTCCATGAAGCTACCCCTGATACTCGACAAACTAAGGGGTGCCCCTGGTGTGATCACTGCCGAAAACCTGGACACTACAAAGAAATGTGCTGGAAAATCCATGGAAAGCCTCCAAATTGGAAGCCAAAGTCTTGGGGTGATCATGAGAGTAAGGGGAATGTTGCTGCCACTACTGGTTTCACAGCTGAAGGAAAAATTGAGGCAACTGAGTCAGCTCCATTCACTAAAGCTCAACTTGAGGCCCTTCAGAATCTTCTACGTTAGTCCTCGACTCCGTTGACTGCCACTCATGGTACTGGAATGTTGGCAGAACGAGGTAATAAATCAATAGCTTATTTTGTCAATAAAAGAACTACTAAATCTTGGATTCTTGATTCTGGGGCTTCAGATCACATGACAGGAGATGCATCAAATTTTTCTGAGATTCACATGAGTACAGGAAATCATACTGTCAAAATTGCTGATGGTACACTCTCTAAAATTGAGGGTTTGGGTTCAGTCATCATTAATAAGGACCTAACCCTCATTTCTGTACTCTATGTATCGAAATTGGATTGTAATTTACTTTCTATTAGTAAATTTACTCGTGACCACCATTGTGTGACTAAATTTTTCTCAAATCTTTGTGTGTTTCAAGACTTGGATTCGGGGAAGAGGATTGGCAGTGCTGAGATGTGTTCTGGTCTTTATGTTCTAAGGAATGAAACTCGATCTACTAGCACAACCCAAAAGTTTAGTTTGCTTTCTTTGAATAATCAATCCATTTCTTGTTCTAATAAAGATAGTGATATTATGCTATGGCACTATCGTCTTGGTCATCCAATTTTTTTGTATTTGTAAATAATGTTTCCCTCTTTATTTATTAATAAAAATCCAAACTCTTTTTGCTGGGAAATTTGTCAGTTTGCAAAACACACTCGCAATAGTTATTCTAGATCAACATATAAACCATCCAAACATTTTTCATTAATTCATAGTGATGTTTGGGGGCCTTCGCGGGTCAACATTATATTGGGAAACAGATGGTTTTTATCTTTTATAGATGATCACACGAGATTAACTTGGGTGTTTCTCATGAAAAATAAAACAGAAGTGAGTGAAATATTTCAGCGCTTTCATTCTATGATTCAAACACAATTTCACACAAAGATTCAAATTCTCAAAACTGGCAATGCCAAAGACTTCTTTAATTCTGTTCTTGGTCCTTATCTGATACAACAAGTCATCATTCACTTAAGTTCTTGTGTTGATACTCCTCAGCAAAATGGAATTGCTGAACGCAAAAATCGACATCTCCTTGAAGTTGCTCAGTCTCTCATGTTTGGGACTCATGTTCCCAAATTCTTATGGGGTGATGCCATTCTTACTGCTGCATACCTCATCAATCGGATGCACTCGAATGTGCTAAAATTTCAAACTCCTTGTCAAACTTTTTTGCAACTATTCCCTCATACTCGGTTCATTAGCTTTTTTGACCCTAAAATCTTTGGATGCACTGTTTTTGTCAATCTCTATTCACAACATCGTAGTAAGTTAGATCCTAAGTCTATCAAATGTATCTTTATTGGTTATTCCTCCCATCAAAAGGGTTATAAGTGTTATTCTCCTACTACTCAAAAAACTTATAACTCTATGGATGTAACCTTTTTTTGAAAAACATGCTTACTACAAATCTGAGATTCAGGGGGAGAATGTAAATGAATCTCATATTTGGGAGAGTATTCTAGGTACCCATATTGACATTATTCTGGGTACTCATGCTAATACTCCACCTCTCGATCAATTTTCCAATCCAGTCAAGGACACTTCGACTTCTTCAGTCATGGAAAATCAAGGTCCTTCTAGTTCTTCCCAAGTCATAGAAAATCAAGATCCACTTATGACTATTGAGCCTCAACAACAAGAACTTAAAGAGATCTGTGTCTACCAAAGAAGGAAAAATTCTGACAAAGAATTAAAAGATCGAGCACATCTTGAGTGCCACCATGAATCGGAACTGGATCCACATCCTCCAGAAATACATTCAGGTTTGAGTAATCCTAGTCATGATAATGTTATTCATATAAATGATGACCTGCCTATTGCTTTAAGAAAAGGTGTTCGAGCTTGTACTCAACATCCTATTGGCAACTTTGTGTCCTACAAAATCTTATCTCCATCCTATCAGGCATTTGTTTCTACTCTTGACTAGTCATGATAGTGTTATTCATATAAATGATGATCTGCCTATTGCTTTAAGAAAAGGTGTTCAAGCTTGTGCTCAACATCCTATTGGCAACTTTGTGTCCTACAAAATCTTCTCTCCATCCTATCAGCCATTTGTTTCTACTCTTGACAGTGTACGAATTCCCCATACAATTCAAGAGGCGCTGATTGATCTTAGTTGGAAAAAGGTTGTACAAGATGAGATCAACGCCCTGGTGAAGAATGGTACTTGGGAAATCACAATATTGTCAACTGGGAAGAGACCCGTGGGATGCAAGTGGGTATTCACTATTAAGCATAAAGCAGATGGTAGCATTGAGAGGTTTATAGCTTGCTTGGTTGCCAAGGGTTTCACTCAGTCTTATGGGATAGATTATCAACAGACCTTTGCACATGTTGCTAAACTCAACACCATTCGTGTTCTTCTCTCTCTTGCTGCAAACCAGGACTGGCCACTGCACCAACTAGATGTTAAGAATGCTTTCTTGAATGGAGATCTTGAAGAAGAAGTCTATATGGATATTCCACCTGGTTTTGAGAATTCATCCAACCAGGATAAAGTATGTAGACTCAAAAAATCTCTATATGGCCTTAAGCAATCTCCACGAGCATGGTTTAGAAATTTCACTAAGTCAATCATTCAGAATGGCTATACTCAATACCAGGCAGATCACACATTTTTTGTCAAACTCAACTCAAATGAAAGGATAGCTATCCTAATTGTTTATGTTGATGATATAATATTAACAGGCGATTACAAGGAGGAACTAGTAAGGTTGAAAAGTTTCTTATCAAAGGAATTTGAGATTAAAGTTCTAGGGTATCTCAGATATTTTCTTGGCATGGAAATTGCACGATCAAGACATGGCATTTTTCTTTCTCAACATAAGTATGTTCTAAACTTAAAGAAATAGGAATGCTTGGGTGTAAACCAGCCTCAACTCCAATGAATTTGAACAAGAAAATTGGCTCGGGGAGAGATCAGACCCCTGTGGACAGGGGGAGACATCAAAGGCTAGTTGGATGCCTTATTTATTTATCTAACACTAGACCTAACATTGGTTTTCCTATTAGTGTGGTGAGTCAATACATGAATAATCCAACAGAGGAACACATGGAAGCGGTTACAAGAATGCTAAGATACATCAAGTTGGCTCCAGGAAAAGGTCTGCTATTTAGGAAGAATGAAAATAAGGAAATCAGAGTGTACACTAATGCAAACTGGGCAGGAGATATAACAGACAGAAGGACTGCTTCAGGTTACTATTTTTATGTTTGGGGTAATCTAGTAACATGGAGATGTAAGAAACAGATAGATGTTTCCAGAAGCTCAGCTGAAGCCGAGTTTAGAGCTCTAGCTCTCGGCATTTGTGAGGGAATTTGGCTGAAAAAGTTACTTGGTGAACTGGGAGTATTTACAGAAGAGTCTATCCAAATGTTTTGTGACAATCAAGCTGCCATCAGTATTGCAAAAAATTATGTTCATCATGATAGGACTAAACATATTAAGATAGATAGACACTTCATCACTAAGAAGATTGAGAATGTCATTGTTCAAGCTATTTATATTCCATCAAGATTTCAAACAGCCGACATCCTCACTAAAGCTCTCCCAAGAACCAGTTTTCAAGATTTAATTTGCAAGCTTGGGATGTTTGATATACACAACCCAGCTTGAGGGGGAGTGTGGATTTATTTCAGTAATTAGGAAGTTGACCACAGCTGTATATAGGAATCAATTTGGTATTAATACCAAATATTTTGTATATTTATTCTTTCTAAAATTAGGGGATTTTAATGGTGTACTTTCTAGAATTAGCTATTTGTATTTATTAGGTCAGATTCTATGTTGTATATATATTCCCTCTCTTTGAGATAATAAAACATAGAAAAATATTCAAAATCTCACAAGAATGTTTCTGAAAAAGTTTCCAAACCCTCATAAGCGGATTATTTACGGTTCTATTATAACAAGACTTTTATATCTAAAAGTTTCAAACTGGGATGCATTTTCTAGTGATTTATTTTGTATTCAACCTATACTCCATTAAAAAAAACATTAGTTTTAGATGTGATGGAATTGGTATTTAAGACATTCGTTAGGACTTAATGTTTATTAATGATTTGAATCTCACTCTATTTGATGTGCTCATTATTTATATTTACTTTCTAGCACAAATATAAATAGATTGTAGATGACCATGTTTTTTCTCAAAAAAGATGCAAAAAAGATGTGAGAAATAGATGGAAGGTGTTATGGTCTCTAAATTTTTTATTAAGGGCTTTATCTAGAGCTTCAACTGCCAAATGATAATGTATTCAAGCAGTCTTTGTGGGATAAGGTGGATGAAGATATTCAAAATGGTACCATAGTTTGACAAAACAAATTCCTACAAATTTCAATTGTTTAGTTGTACTTCACCATGTTTCTAACATTTGTCCTTCGTAGGCATTAAATTTTTTATGGAAAAAGCAATTAACTACAAACAAAAAAATGTGGTTCAACTTGTGGTTTTGAAGCCATGAATTTTTCTGAAGGAAACAGAGTTCATAGCCTCTTTTCATTTTCTATGTTTTTCAGCCATTGAACTCACAATCACCAAAAGGGCTGATGCTTAATGGTTGTCAATTTCTAGCTTAAATGTCACTGTTTTTTAGGTATGTTCAATATTGTCTTTGCCATTTATTGGATCTTTATCCTCATCTTTCTTTTCAGCCATGTTTATATGTTTACACTTGCTGTTATATTTGGTTATGTTTACGTGGGCACAAGATCAAAGCTATTATTTTCTTGTCATTTTTAGTGTTCAAGTAAGATATGTATAAGGTCTTGATTAATTTCCCCACTGCACCTCTTTCTTGCCCACTCTAATCCTATTTGTTATATTAGAAGGTGAGCTACACCAAATAGCGAATGGAAAAGGTTCAATACGACTATATTCTTGGTGTAGAATAATTCATATAATGCATATATTTATGTGTGGAATATGTTCTCAGTGACTCTTAAACTCTTGGTTTCAACTAATTTTATGTTATCTTCTACAAGTATAATTAAGTTTCTTTTGTTAGCTTACTAAGAGTACAGTGCACATTTTAATGTGTGAGTGTGAATGTAACATATAGTTGATATATATGATACTAGGTTCTCTACCTCAAAATGAAATTGCTAAAAAATCCCTTTGAAAATCTTGAAGTAGAACTAATTCCATAGAACACTTTAAAGGTTGTTGCAATTAAGCTAGTTATATAAGAAAATATCCCAATTTTTTCTTAGATTTTATTTTTTAAATGATTTGCTCTGTTTTTGGTTATTGTGAAATTGAGTGATTTCATATTTCAATGCACTTTTGATCAAGTATGGGTAGTTTCCCTTTACATTTCATTATTGAGTGGCTTTTTGTAATTTAGGAAAAGAATCTAAGAAAGTTTGAAATTCTAGCAGAATCTTACACCGAAACACGGTAGTGATATTATTGGTTTTTCTTGTGCTTCATAATAGTCTCTTTCAATGGAATATGTAAGTTTGTTTTAATGATTGGGATTTTTAGTATTAAGGATTATTTTTTTTGGTAGCTCTAATGACAGAATTGTTGACAGGAATGTTTCCCAACTTTCTTCAATATAGCTGCTTTTGGCTTATCTAGTTATTTGACAGTTTTTTAATATAGTGAATCATCCAGTTAATGTATTTTCAATGGAAATGCTTGGTTTACATGTCTGTTTCTTGTTAACAATGCAAATTTATTATTGTCTTCATAAATCTACATGGACTTGTGATTTTAATTAGTTTTTTCTGTTTGTAAATTTTATAGTAGTTCAACCGATTTCTTCAAACTTGTATTACAAATATCAGCATAATCTTATTGCAATTGAGGTATATTTCTTTTTTGTTTGTTTGTAGATTTTATTTTTATTCGTTCCTTGTTTTTTTATAGAGGATATTAGATTGTTTGTGAATAGTTCTTCTTTGTCTACTAGAATATCAGGTACATTTGCTGGCAGTAGTATTATTATTTATGATACTTGCCCCAAAGTGTCGACTTTAGGAGTCATTCGATTAGACTATATGTTGAATCTATTTGTGGCGCTAAGCTCTTGATTTCATAAAATGAATGGAGCAGAGTGGTCAATCAAAACCAGAGGATCAATAACTTTAACGCTTTACCAAATAAACTATCAAAGGGTCTCAGTATTTCAAACAAAAATGGGTAAGTATTTTTTTCATTTATTATTTCAACAATTTTCTTATTTTTTATGTTATTTAACTGTTTATATTTTTTGTGTTAGCACATAAAATTAACTAAATTTGATTTTACTTTTGTATACCTTATAAAATTTAAATTTCTTATTATAATCAACTCTTAAATAATTAACAAACATCAATTAGTGCACTCTTCCTACTTAGTGAGACTATTTAAAATTGCTTGGTATATTATGAGATTTTTTTTTCTTCTTCATAGTAATCAATTAATCCCACTTTCAAATTTTACTTTCTCATAAACTTATTAGGTTCTAGTTTGAGGAAGAGTAGTCAGCAATAAATTAATTACAGGAGAATACATAGTTGGTCTCATACTTTTTTTACATTCCTGAACAATTGAACTATGGTAGTTTTGCTCATTTTCTCTATAATTCAGTGTGTAAATCCTATAATTGGCATTTTTATAGAAATATCGTTTTTCTTAAAAGAGAAATTGGTTGATTTAATTCTTTCCTTTTATTATAATTTTCAGAAATATTTGTATTCCTTTTATTATAATTTTCGGAAATATTTGTTTTCCTTTTATTATAATTTTCGAAAAATAGATGTTTTCCTTTATTATATTGTTCGGATTTGTTTGGAAATATTTGGTTTCCTTTATTTCATTTTTCGGAAACCCTCTTTCCTCTTGTGTGTTTTTTGGTCAATAATATGCTTCCTTATTTAGCATATATTGTCTCATTTTGTTTATAAAGGAAACAAAGTTTATTGCAAATATTCTGTACTTGCCCAAAGTTATTTTTGGATTATTTGCTGATATATTTTCGTGCAGCTCAATGATTGCAATCAGGAAACTGGTTCTTAATATCATTAATTATTGTTTCCTTTTTGAGCTTGTTTTGATCCGACACAGGTCTGAGCTGTCCCCACCGATATCGCATCTATCGGATCAGCATCTTCTAAATAAGGCAACTCTTTGACAATCAAGAATATCTTCTGTGATTTTTGCCTTTATTAGAAGAATTCTTTCTCTGCCTTTGTGAGCACGAAAAAGACTCTATAAATAGGGCTCTAAAGGCAGTGAGAAAAGTGAACTCTTTGGTGCATTATTCGTGAGCTTTATTGTAATATTTGTGAGAGTTCCTCTTTGTATTCAAGATCATAAGTATTCACGTGATCTTGTAGAATTATGTGTGTTTAGTTTTTAGTGGTGAGTTTATACCATATTCATGAGTGAATACACATTGTAATTTGAACACAACATTTATAGTCTTCGGGAGAAGATTTTTTACAAGCCTTGCATCGGGAGGATGCAAGCACTCGCTGGCCATTGAAGGGAGTTCAAGTGGTTGAGCATTTCAATCAAGATCAGATTAGTGAAGAGAAGTACAACAAGTTGCAGCAAATCTCAAGAGGGAGTCTTGCTTTGTTTAAGTCAATGTTTTTGTACTTGTGATTCTTTATTAATTGGTTTTATTCTCTGGGCGTGGCCCCAAGGAGTAGGTTATCCGAAAGGGTTTCTGAACCTTGTAAAAATTCGTTGTGTTCTTTATTGTTTTGCACTGTCTTTTTATTGTGTTCAGTTTCTGTCGTGACAAGTTTGGTGTCTGTCTCGATAGAACTGTAATCTGTGTAAACAATTAATTGCCATTCCGCACTTTAGTTAATTTACTTGGTTTAATTAATTTGGTAATTACTAAAAACGGAATTTCAATTGGTATCAGAACGAGTCACTCATTTCTGAGTGTGATCTTGGTTTATTCCGTTTGTTGTTCTTGTTCTTGCAATGTCTTTTTTCACAGAAGGAGGTTCCATAACTCGCCCCCCTTTACTCAACGATTCAAACTATCCATATTGGAAAGTTCGAATGAGAGCCTTTATCAAATCTCAAGATGAAAAGGCTTGGAGAGTTGTTTTAAGTGGTTGGATTCCTCCAGCAGAAAGCGATGATATAACTAAGGTAAAATCTGAACTTGAATGGATTGATGCTAAAGATAAACTGTCCAGTTACAACAATAAAGCATTACATGCTATTTTTAATGGTGTCGGTGAAGGTTACATTAAATTGATTTCTTCATGTGTTTTGGCCAAAGATGCTTGGCAAATTCTTCAAACTCAATTTGAAGGAACTGCTGATGTCAAGCGTTCTAGGCTTGTTATGCTCACAACAAAATTTGAAAATTTGAAAATGAAACCCTCACTGAATTTTATGAGAAATTGTCAGATATTGCTAACGAATATTTTGCTCTTGGTGAAAAACTTGAAGAGAATGTTTTGGTTCGAAAAATTGTTAGAGTTCTCCCTGACAGGTTTCAGACAAAGCTAACTGCAATTGAAGAAGCAAAAGATCTGGACAAAATAAAAGTAGAGGAACTGATGGGTTCACTTCGAACTTTTGAACTAAACCAACAAATTAGACAAAAAGGTAAGACAGAGGAAATCAAGGAAAAATCTATTGCCTTGAAATCCTCTAAAGAAAAGAAGGAAAGTTCGGATGATGAGATGGCTCTGTTGACAAAAAATTTCCAAAAATACATAAAGAAATTGGGAAACAAAAAGGCCATATCAAAAAACCCAAAAGGTAATTTTTCTAAACCCTTTGAGACTAATAAAAAGGGTATTCAGTGCAGGGAATGTGAAGGATTTGGACACATTCAATCTAAGTGTGTAAATACCTTAAAGAAAAAGAAAGTCATGACAGCCACATGGAGTGATCAAGACTCTGAACAGAGTGATGAGGAGGAAAATAGTGTTGCCTTAACCTCTGTTCACAAAGGTATTATTTTTTCTTCAGTCGATTACAAGGATGTATTATGCCTTAATAATTCTGTTCAGAACAATGAGAATTCAGACAGTGATTCTGATGATTCTGATTTAGATGAGGAGTCATTGAAAGAGTCTTATAAAATAATGTATGATCAATGGCTGAAAGTGTGTTATGAGAATCGTCTAATGGCTGGCAATAATAAAATTTTTGTTGAAAATATTGAAAAACTTGAGATGATTATTGCTTCCAAAAATGATGAAATTGTTTCTTTAAATAAAGAAATTGATTTTTTGCAAAAAGGTGTCAAAATGCTTAATCCTAGATCTGGAATTTTGGATGATATTCTTTCTGTAGGAAAAAAGGTTGGTGACTACAGTGGATTAGGATCTAATGGATCTGAGTCCTCAAGAAAAATGGTTTTTGTAAAATCTATGAATTATTAGTCTGTTGTGTCAACTAACCATGTTGCAGGAACAAGTCACGTTGCTGAGAGGACAGAGTTGCCATCTGTTGCAACAGATCTACAACTAAAGAAAATTTCTCCAAAAAGAAACATTGAACATTTTGTACTAGTTTATCATTTTTGTGGGATGAAAGGTCACATAAGACCTAAGTTTTTTTCTCTGTTAAGCTTGTTCAAAAAAAATTATGATAAACACTTTGGTGGTATGAATCAGTTCTTGACCAAAAGAAATTCAAAATCAAAAACAGTATAGGTCAAGAAAGTTAATTCTGTTTGCTTGGCTACTTTTACCTGTCACAAAATGCATGCATCTAGTTCATGGTACTTTGATAGCGGTTGTTCGAGACATATGACAGGTAATGCCAACATACTTACCAACTTCAAATCCTTGATGTGTGGAGTAGTAACTTTTGGGGATGGAATGACAAGAAATATTTTGGGTAAAGGTACTCTAAACATTGAAGGGTTACCGAAACTGAAAAATGTGCTTCTTGTTGATGGGCTGAAAGCCAACTTAATTAGCATAAGTTAAATTTGTGACCAAGGTTTTTATGTTAATTTTTCACATGATGAGTGTAATGTTTTAAATCAAAATGGTGATATTATTCTCAAAGGCTCTCGTTCTTTGGATAATTGTTACACTCTCACACAAAAATTCACATGTCATGCATCTTCATCAAGTTTTAATATTACTGACTTGTGGCATGAAAAAATTGGTCATATAAATTTCAAAAACTTGAAAAAGATTGCTAATGCAGGTCTCATCCGTGGTATACCCAAGTTGGGTAAAGAATCGCTTGGTAAGTGTGAATCATGCCAATTGGGAAAACAGTTGAAAATTTCCCATAAAGCATTGTCTGATGTTAATACTTCAAATGTGTTAGAATTATTGCATATGGATCTCATGGGTCCTATACAAGTTGAAAGTATTAATGGCAAGAGATACATTTTTGTTTGTGTGGATGATTTTTCTAGATTTACTTGGGTAGATTTTTTAAAAGAGAAATCAGATACATTTGAAGCTTTTCAAACTCTATGTACAAGATTGAGAGTTGAAAAAAATTGTAACATTGGAAAGATTGTACGAATAAGGAGTGATCATGGTAAGGAGTTTGAAAATTCTATTTATGATGAATATTGTAAATCGTTTGGAATTTTGCATGAATTTTCTGCTCCCAAAACCCCTGAACAAAATGGGGTAGTGGAACGAAAAAATCGTACCTTGCAGGAAATGGCCAGAGTTATGCTTAACAGCAAAAAACTCACAAAGAAATTGTGGGCAGAAGCTATTAATACAGCTTGTTACACAATTAATCGTGTTTTTCTGCGTCCAGGTACAAACAAAAGTCCCTATGAAATCTGGAAAGGTAGAAAACCCAATGTTAACTACTTTCATGTTTTTGGGTGTCTATGTTATATTCTTAGAGATCGTGAGAATCTAGGAAAATTTGATGCTAAGAGTGATATGGGAGTTTTTCTTGGTTATTCCACTAATAGTAGGGCTTTTCGTGTCTATAATATGAGAACCCAAACTATTATGGAATCAGCTAATGTGGTTGTAGATGATTTAAAAGATTTTTCTGAGTACTCCAATGAGGAGGAAATTGACAGGCTCATTGATGTTCAACATCATAAAGAAATATTAGATCCGACAGCACAGCCTTCGGAGGGGACAACAGCCACTGCTGACGTATCAAATGCCAATTCTGTCGAAACAACAACTGGGCAAACAGAGAAGGAAAATCCAATTACTTCCTCTGACTCCGTTCAAAAAGAACCATCAACCAGAGTAAAAAAGAATCACCCTTCTGATCTTATTCTGGGAAATCTTGAAGAGAGTATGGTCACTCGAAAGAGGTATGTAAATTTGTTTCAATTTGTTTGTTTTACTTCCACTTTGGAATCAAAAAATGTGAAGGAGGCCTTAAATGATGAATCATGGATCAATGCTATGCAAGAAGAGTTAGATCAATTCACAAGGAATGAGGTATGGATTCTTGTCCCTAGACCGAGTCATACCAATGTTATAGGTACAAAGTGGATATTTAAAAACAAAACTGATGAATTTGGGACCATAATAAGAAATAAAGCTAGACTAGTTGCACAGGGGTACACTCAAGTTGAAGGAATTGATTTTGATGAGACATTTTCCCCTGTTGCAAGACTTGAATCCATAAGATTATTGCTAGCTATTTCATGTGTTCTTGGTTTTAAATTGCTCCAAATGGATGTAAAATCAGCCTTTTTAAATGGATTTTTGAATGACGAAGCTTATGTGGAACAGCCCAAAGGGTTTGAGGATCCTTACAATCCTAATCATGTTTTTAAATTGCAAAAAGCTTTGTATGGGCTGAAACAAGCCCCACGGGCTTGGTATGAGAGACTAACTCAATTTTTGGTCTCAAAGGGGTACAAGAGAGGGGGAGTAGACAAAACACTATTTATCAAAAATGTTGATGAAAATATTATGATAGCACAAATCTATGTTGATGATATAGTGTTCGGTTCTACTAATGATTCTCTAGTGCAGGAATTTGTGAAACAAATGCAGGAAGAATTTGAGATGAGCATGGTAGGAGAACTCAATTTCTTCCTAGGACTTCAAGTAAAGCATTCTGATGAAGGAATTTTCATTTCACAAAGCAAGTATGCAAGAAGTCTTGTGAAAAGATTTGGACTCGATGCATCTAAACCTGCTAAAACTCCCATGGGTACCACGGTCAAATTGTCTAAAGATGAAAATGGGAAGAAAGTTGATCCAACTCTTTACAAGAGTATGATTGGGAGTCTCCTTTACTTAACTGCAAGTCGCCCTGACATAAGTTACAGTGTTGGAGTGTGTGCTCATTTCCAAGGGAACCCCATGGAGTCTCATGTGACTGCTGTAAAAAGAATTATTCGTTACATCAATAATACTCTTGATTTAGGCATTTGGTACTCCAAAGAAACAAATTCTAACCTTGCGTGTTATAGTGATGCAGATTGGGCAGGAAACACTGATGATCGAAAAAGCACAAGTGGTGGTTGTTTTTACTTAGGAAACAATTTGGTCTCCTGGCATAGTAAAAAACAAAACTCCATCTCCTTGTCAACAGCCAAAGCTGAGTACATTGCTGCTGGAAGCTGTTGTACTCAACTTTTGTGGATGAAACAAATGTTGGAAGACTATGGGTTTGATGTTAAAACTTTAACCATTTTTTGTGATAATACAAGTGCTATTAATATCTCCAAAAATCCTGTTCAGCACTCTCGCACCAAACATATTGACATTCGTCATCATTTTATTAGGGAACTTGTTGAAAACAAAACATTGATTTTAGAATATGTTGAGACTAACAAACAAATTGCAAATATCTTTACTAAAGCCTTAGACACGGTCAGATTTGATTCCCTCAGGAAATCCTTGGGGGTTTGTTTTATTTGAAATTGCCAATAAATTGATTGTCTTACCTTGCATATGTGTTTGTGTAAATCTCTTGTCCTGACTGGAAGAAATTTGATGAGCATATTTTTTGTATTTTAGAAAATGATCGTTATGAGTCTTATACTTTGTTGGAATAAAAAAACCATATTTGAAAAATCATAGACATCCAAATTATATTTGATCAAATCATTATCTTTGTATGAGCATTCCTAATCCAGTTTCTTTTTCAGGCTCCATTTTGGAAAAGAGCTACCTATACTGATGTGTGAAAGCCGACACTGAGTAAGTTGGTACCAGGTAATTAGCAATTATATTGGAGGATACTCTACCAGCGTAAAGGGCTACCATCAGTATAAGAGTCATAGCCTCCATTATGGTTATAATTGGAAAAAGGCTAAAAATCGCCAAATATGGGCAATGACCCTAGCTTTAAAAAGGCCAAAAAGAAACGCCAAATTGCTTACACATGCACACACATATGCCTGTTCTAGACCGTGTAAGTTGGTTGTAAGACTCATACATATAATGAATTTACTCAAATATGTTTTGTGATTGGTATGTTTTTCGAATTATGGTCTCTTAGTATTTGAATTATAACTCATTTCTCTAATTTGTGAAAAATATTGTTATCTTGTTTCTTCTGAACAAGACTTGGGATTTACATGGACACATATGGTATGGCAATTTACACTTTATTTTCGGCAATTTTTGTAATAAAAATAATAAAAAAAAAAATTGAAAAAAAAAATCTGTTATCTACCGTGTACTTAAAAAAAAAGTTTGAAAAATTAATTTATGCAATTTATTTGTTTTATCTCAATATATTCTAAAAATATTCAAAAGTTTCCAATTTTGAGGTGTGACAGAATTTGTTTTAAAAAGGGAGATATTTTGGCATCTATCACTAAAAATCTGGTTACCCATTTTTGGTTACCCATTCTTGAACTTGCCTCATTTGTGTTCCGAATACTTTATATATTCGGAGTCCCTTTGGTTGTTTTATAATCAGTGTTTTTCCTATTAAATCCCTCACATATAACCGAAGTGTTTAGGGTTTCTTTCTTTGTGTGTTTCACTTGTTTCTCTCTTAGCAGCCATGAAGACTCGAGGCCATGGTTCATCTTCCAAGTGTATGAAATCTCAGCAGGAGACACTTCCTGAATCTGTTCCCACTGCCACTCCTTCGGTCCCAGCATCAATCCCTGCTGTCTCTCCTACTCCAGGCCGTCGTTCTAAAACCACAGCAAGAAAGAAGGTTCTTGCTCTTTCGGGTCCAATAAGTTCGTCTGTTTTTGGTGCTTCTAGCAAAGGAGTTACGTTCCCGAATTTGGATGCTGAGCAAATTCCAGCATCGACGGTTTCACTCGCCTCTTCCGAAGGTCAAATAAAAGCCAAACCGGCCTTGGGAACTAGTCAGTCCAAATCAATTTCCACTGAAGATGTGTCTGTTCCATTTGATCATGACTCTGAATCCTCACTATCACCTGATGTGTTGACACCCAAGGCATGGGGCAAACGTAAGTCCAAAGTTGTTGGGTCGAAGAAAGGGAAAAAGGCCAAAGTGGCTAAATCTAAAGGTACCAGCTCCATCTCTGATTCATCTCCTTTATCTCGTTTTAAATTAAAGGCCAAAATCAATCTTCCCCCATGCACCTCATCGGAGGAAGTCTCTCCCGAGTCGGAAGACTCTCAGCCTGAGTTGGACCCTTCTTTGACCGAGCCCAATCCTGAAGTTCCTCTTGATGATTTGGCTGAGGAAACTGACTCTGAAGAAGACCCATCTGAAGCCTCTCCAGTTGCATCGGACCCAAAAGGCACCACTCCATTGGCATTTCCTGAATTGTCGTCCAAACTTGCGAAGCAAAAAGGTGCTCCTGCTCGTAACTCAGGTTCTTTCAAAGCCCACTCTCTTACATTCTGTTTTAATGATAATGAGAAGAACATGCAATTCTATGACCATCGCCATTTTATTAGTGAGCGAAATTTTCTTTTTGCTCCTCATCGTGTTTTTGGGGTATTGCTTACTTTAGAGGAAAGAGGTTGGTTGCGATCCTTGTCTGGGTTTGATGGGTTTGTGCCTCGAGTTGTTAAAGAATTTTATGCAAATTTGAATGATGAGTTATTAGACCAATCTTCTTTCATGTTCCATAAAGTATATGTTAGGGGTAATTGGTATAACTTTAGCACGTCCGAAATTTCTAAGGCTCTCAATCTCGTCCCTGTGGAGATTGATGATTCTATTGAATTTGCAAAGGACCAAGTTTTGTCTGAACTGGTTGGTCAGGCTATGGTGTGGGAACCAAGCACCTCTCTTCGAGTCACCGATCTCACTCATTTCTATGGTGCTATTTTCAAATTTGCTATGTTTAATTGGATGCCTACCACTCATTCCTCCACCATCACACAAGATATGGCCTTCCTGTTGTTCAAAATTGGTACTAGAGTCGCCATAGATCTTGGAGCTGTTATTTTTGACCAAATCATGTCTCTAAGTGGTGCCAAACGTAAGGGACAACACTTGATGTTTCCTCAGGTCATTTACAAGCTTTTGGACTCTCAACGTCCTTTGAAGAAGTCTCATGAGACCTTGACTTCTCCTTTGGTTGGTCCCACCTATACTGTCAAAGATGATCATGCTCCGTCCACTGCTCAAAAAGTCAAAGGAATTAATCTGGCTAGTCGTGCTTCTGGAAATTTTGTGACTGGCACTCCTGCTGTCCCAACTGATCTTGGTGCTGTCCACACAGGAATTACCAGTCTTTCTGTCCGGTTCTCTCTCATGGAGGAAACTCAGCGCCAAATTCTTGCTTCATTGGCCACTCTTAATGCATCCAGCTCTCCTGCCCCATGATGATCTCAGTACCTTTGATCTATTTTTCTTTTGTTATTTGTAAAAGAACACTTAATGTGTCTTTCTTTTGGTTTCATTTACTTGTTCTTTGGCATTTTTTCAGACAATGAGGGGGAAAGAATGAGTCTATTTTTGGTACTTTGATTATGTTAACCTGCTGGTTATAATTGGTTTCTTTTGTTAACTGTGCTTTGGTTATCTTTCGCAGGGGGAGTCTTTTTTTTTTATTATTTTGTGACTCTTATGATTTTAAGCACTTACTTGTGTTTTGCAGGGATCTTTTAAAAATAGATATTCCTTGTCTATAAAATTGCCAAAGGGGGAGATTGTAAATCCTATAATTGGCATTTTTATAGAAATATCGTTTTTCTTAAAAGAGAAATTGGTTGATTTAATTGTTTCCTTTTATTATAATTTTCGGAAATATTTGTTTTCCTTTTATTATAATTTTCGGAAATATTTGTTTTCCTTTTATTATAATTTTCGAAAAATAGATGTTTTCCTTTATTATATTGTTCGGATTTGTTTGGAAATATGTGGTTTCCTTTATTTCATTTTTGGGAAACCCTCTTTCCTCTTGTGTGTTTTTTGGTCAATAATATGCTTCCTTATTTAGCATATATTGTCTCATTTTGTTTATAAAGGAAACAAAGTTTATTGCAAATATTCTGTACTTACCCAAAGTTATTTTTGGATTATTTGCTGATATATTTTCTTGCAGCTCAAGGATTGCAATCAGGAAACTGGTTCTTAATATCATTAATTATTGTTTCCTTTTTGAGCTTGTTTTGATCTGACACAGGTCTGAGCTGTCCCCACCGATATCGCATCTGTCGGATCAGCATCTTCTAAATAAGGCAACTCTTTGACAATCAAGAATATCTTCTGTGATTCTTGCCTTTATTAGAAGAATTCTTTCTCTGCCTTTGTGAGCACGAAAAAGACTCTATAAATAGGGCTCTAAAGGCAGTGAGAAAAGTGAACTCTTTGGTGCATTATTCGTGAGCCTTATTGTAATATTTGTGAGAGTTCCTCTTTGTATTCAAGATCATAAGTATTCACGTGATCTTGTAGAATTATGTGTGTTTAGTTTTTAGTGGTGAGTTTATACCATATTCATGAGTGAATACACATTGTAATTTGAACACAACATTTATAGTCTTCGGGAGAAGATTTTTTACAAGCCTTGCATCGGGAGGATGCAAGCACTCGCTGGCCACTGAAGGGAGTTCAAGTGGTTGAGCATTTCAATCAAGATCAGATTAGTGAAGAGAATTACAATAAGTTGCGGCAAATCTCAAGAGGGAGTCTTGTTTTGTTTAAGTCAATGTTTTTGTACTTGTGATTCTTTATTAATTGGTTTTATTCTCTGGGTGTGGCCCCAAGGAGTAGGTTATCCGAAAGGGTTTCTGAACCTTGTAAAAATTCGTTGTGTTCTTTATTGTTTTGCACTGTCTTTTTATTGTGTTCAGTTTCTGTCGTGACAAGTTTGGTGTCTGTCCCGACAGAACTGTAATCTGTGTAAACAGCTAATTACCATTCCGCACTTTAATTAATTTACTTGGTTTAATTAATTTGGTAATTACTAAAAACGGAATTTCACAATGAACACTTTATGCATAGTGAGCACTTTTTTTAATTCTTTATAAATTTTGGCCAATAGCTAATGCAAAATCTATGATCATGCATGAGCTTGAGGAAACACCTCATGCAATGGTTTAAATTGTTGGGTCATTTTAATAAACTTATTTTTGATTGCCAAGTATATTGTATGTTTTCCCTTTTCTAATTATGTATATTCATTATGTAATTTTCCCTTTGGTGATGATACTTAATCACTCTATCTTATCATATGTTTATTGTGGAATTTTTTTTATTCTTCTTTTTATGTTGTGTTTTGTTCTATTTTTACTTGAGTGATTTATTATGTTTTCTTTTTGTTATTGTCTTCGCACAAACACAAGTGAATATGTTGTAATATTTTGGATTAGTTGGGCTAGGCAATATTGCTGGATTATTTTGTTTCGACCACTTTTTATTTTTAAATTATTTTATTAAAATGTAGTTTAGTACTTTGCGATATTGATGTTGTAGCTTTATGACTTGTTCAAACTACTATATATAATGTGTAAAATATAATTTAAATTAATTTTTATGAATTTGTTCTCATTATTATTTCTTTCAAGTTGATTTATATTATTGAGCCAAGTGTATGTAAGGATACTATAAGAAAAAATTTAAAAAAAAGAAACTTAATTATTTCTTAAATATAAATGTATAGTGTAATTGCATATAATAAATAATGCAAATAAATGACAAATAAAGTCTAGTAAAAATTTTCATGTTAAAAAAATTCTATGAAAAGTATTAAAGATAACATTTGGTAACGTCATCATAGGTCAGCATTTGTGATGTGCACGTAAGCAGATATGACAGACACAAAATGTCATGACATCTTTCTATTAAATTTATAAAATTCTATAGTATTAGTTTCTATTGCAGACCGGCATCACATTTTTAAATCGTTGTAAAATAGTGGGGACTTATTAGAACATGGGATGACATGGCATTAGATTTAACATTTTATATTTTAAATGATAGTATTTTAGAAATTGTATGGTAAGATATTTTTCATGTAGTGCTCTTATAGGACCAAAAATGATAGAATGTAAGGCACAAAATAGGCAACTATCTAGGTTTTTTTTCTGGGTTTATAGGTTGAAAGGATAGCAATTTGGGCCAACAAATTAAGGGTTTCAAGTCTGAAATAGGGTAGCTTAAGCGACAAAGTTCTTGGGTGGGTTTTCATAAAAATCACCTTTTAAAACAACTGATCTGATTCGCGACTTCCGATGTGACTGTACCTCTCAAGATTAGGGCACGTGAATTAGGGGGATGTTTGGATACACATATTAGGGTTTCAGATAAGTTTTCAGCCCCTATAATATTTAGTTTGATTTGTGAAGCCTTTAATCCTTAGGTCTCCCTCTCGCATGTTCTTAAAACTAGGTTACATCCCTAGGTCACCTCTAACTAGTCGTTTTGTAATCAGGCGAGCAAAAAACACATTGAAAAAATAATGAGGGGCTACGAGATTGAGACGGACTCCATGTTTTATGCTTGGCCTGCTTTGGATGTTGAGTGGAGTTGTAGCCCTTTAGAGGATAACTTTGGGGCCTGGAGTGATGAGCACCTAAATGCAGGTGCATTCCTTCCCCTGAGCTCCTACTACACGAAATTTCTGAATTTCGTGAAGCTCGCCCCATTTCAGGATCCCACTCTAGAGGATAATTTTATTTTTTCTATCTGAAGCCCAACCTAGACACCAATACAAGAGGTGACAATTTCTATTACCTCACCCGGTCCCCAAATTCTGCTAGCATCATCGACCACCTTTGCCATCCTAGTGACTACAAGAACTAGTTCTTCATGTCGAATGGGTTCCGAACTTGGGAGCACCGCTACTTTAACCGGCCTCCTAAGTATCTTTTCCTTAAACCTTATTTGAGTTTTTATTGTTAAGTGTTGACTTGTTTTGATTTAGTTATTTCCTTGTGCAACTATTTAGAAAAGGTATGTGGCTTCTCCGGTCCGCATGGGTTAGTATCAGAATCTCATTTCTGCTTCTTCTGCTGAAAGGAGTATCGAGCCGTAGTGATTGATGCCACCATGTTGGCTTGTGGTTTCATCAAGGATGGTAAAACCTTGGCCAATAAACCTTGAGGTCCTAAGAGGCATCTAGCAGTTGTTGAAGAGGTCGAGGAAGAAGAATAAGTCACAGTTTAGTGAATAGGAGAAATGTTCAAGGTGAACAGAATAGTAACCAAGGTCGTGCAGAGTCGGGGACAGCAGCCGACACCTCTGGCCAAGGTAACCCTTATAGCAAAATTAAGCAGGTTGCTGCTAGTTTTGTATTATCCTGACAAAAACCAAGCAAGGTTATGACTTGGCCCCATGAGGATCAAGACATGGATGTCACATTGCAATAATGTGTCGACCTCCAAGTCCTCCGCATTGATCTTGCCTACCCTAAATATACAGTAATTGTAGATAACTCCTTCCATTTTAGGTCAACCATTTTTGAACAATATAGGACAATCCTTCATCCTGGGTACTCCTTAGATTACGACGCTTTTACCCCAGTCTTTACGGAAACCATATTCGAACCTAGTCCAGATGAGGAGATCTAGCCTGAAAGGGTTCCCAATTAAACTTTCTTAGAGTCTTCCCCACCCCCAAACAATCCAAGAGTTAGAATTCCTCACTGTGGCTAGCCCGGTACCCAATCTGGAGCTAATCATTGTAGTTTCCTCCTATAGTTTAGAGGGTAGGACTCTTGTAATTTTACTCTTTGTTGTTTACATAATTAGACTTTGTCCAACTCTTTTGGTCATTTAGCAAAAGACGATATGAATCTGAAAAATGCATTCACCAGCTCCGGCCCTATCATTAAGAGACAATAGGTCCTCAAGAAGAACATATCTGGCACTGGAGTTTCGATGGAAACTCCCCCGAAAGCAAAGGAGGCCGCCTCTTCCCAATAACAGACAAGGTCTTCCACGATAACAAGTAAGGAAACTTCTCCTCCCATTCCCCAGGACGCCTCCTCAGTTCCCTAGGTTGTTCCCTTGCAGTGTCAGGTCCTCCCATTTAGGCGAACAAGCATCCAAAGTGCTGGCTCCACTCCACGGTATCACCAGTCACTTGGTTGGGCATATTAGCCATCTAACTTGAAGGGATACGGAGGCTATTGAAGATAATTCTTCCACGGCCTTCCCTGACTTCACATTAGGGATGTCTTTGAACATGAGTTCTCTGATTGTCTTTTAAACTGCTCATATATATAATTTTAATTTCTTATTTGAATTTCAATGCAATCTTGCTTCACCCAGATCCGAGCTGAAGAGTAGATTTGCTCTCCCCTCGTCGAGGCGGAACAAACTGCAATGGAGCATGAATATGTAAAAGTGATCTTGGAGATTTCTCATAATAAAGAAAAGATTTCCAAAGCGCAGGCTTTGTAATTGATCCAAAGCTGCGACTAGCTTTAGAATGTGGTCGAGAGACACCAACTAAAGGTTAGGGAGAATGCTGCCCAGATCAAGGAAATAAAGCTTAAGGTGGAGGGGGGCGTTGTGGAGTTGGAGGGCGCATTGGAAACGATTTTTTACATGTTCTGGTGTTTCAACTAGGACGGGGACTTCACTTTTCTTGATGTCAAACTCTGTGAGCATTACCTCACATAATTCCAAGAGCAGATGGCAAAGGACTCGCAGAAATAGTTGACATGGGATACGGAGTTGGCGAAGATGGAGAAGAAGATGAGGTCTCATCCAAGGGCATGTTGCCGGAGCTCAGGGTTGAGGTTTATTTGTTTTAATACTTGTTTTTTGGGGATACTTCCATCCCTTGTAACAAGGGATTTTAGGCTGAGACAATTGCCTTAGGGCGTAGTTTGAGGTTAATTGTCATCGTTTTCAATTTACATATTTTTTATATATATGTTTATATTATACTCAATCTTTATGCTATCTCCCTTCTATTAGTTATTATAGTGTTTTTAAACTTTCATAGTTTTATACACTTGCATAGTTATAGGGAATGCTTTTTTAGATCGCGACATATGCCTGATGGCTTGACCAGTTAATTTCAATTCGTGGACTTGGTTGTATCCAGCAGTTTAATTACGTATACATGTTAGTATTAAGGCCTCAGACGTGGTTTAGTTCTAGGATTTGTTGTACCTAGTTAAATTCCAAGATTTTTCTTATGCTTTGAATTTTCCTAACTTAGTTCATATTCGAAATTACTTTGAAAATTCGAGCCTTAAAAATCCACTAGATTTCCAAATTCTAAGTTGCTAAATTTTTTAAATTTGCAGAATGTTTCGAAGACTATACTAGGGGTTATATGCCCCAAGTGGCCAAAATCTATAAATATTCTAGATGGCTTTAACACATGTACTTAAACAAGATTAAAAAATAAAGAAACATTTGTGGATGCCAAAAATCCACCAAGAAAAAAATCCCCAGTAAATGGTTAAAATACGCACTTAGTCACATTATCAGGCTCAGACCTGTAAGTCTTGTGAAATCGGGAGATTATCCCAAGGGAAGCATCACCTTGTGGGCTGTGAAGTATGGCCTTGCTAGGCTAGGAGGCCAAGCTACGGGTCACAAGGGGACAGGCGCATCAAGGGCCTCACGCCATGCACCCCCCGACCACGCACAAGGGTCTCACTATGCGAGGCTGCCCTTCCCCCGCATGCGAGGCTACCCTTCCCCCGCATGCGCCTGCCAAGGCCACAAGGGTCCCACTATGCCAGGCTGTCCTTCCCCCGCATGCGAGGCTACCCTTCCCCCGCATGCGCTTGCCAAGGCCACAAGGGTCTCGCTATGCGAGGCTGCCCTTCCCCCGCATGCGCCTGCCAAGGCCACAAGGGTCCCACTATGCGAGGCTGCCCTTCCCCCGCATGCGAGGCTACCCTTCCCCCGCATGCGCTTGCCAAGGCCACAAAGGTCTCCCTATTTGAGGTAGCCCTTCCCCCGCATGCGAGGCTACCCTTCCCCCCGCATGCGCCTGCCAAGGTCACAAGGGTCCCACTATGCGAGGCTGCCCTTTCCCCGCATGCGAGGCTACCCTTCCCCCGCATGCGCCTGCCAAGGCCACAAGGGTCTCACTATGCGAGGCTGCCCTTCCCCCGCATGCGAGGCTACCCTTCCCCCGCATGCGCCTGCCAAGGCCACAAGGGTCCCACTATGCGAGGCTGCCCTTCCCCCGCATGCGAGGCTACCCTTCCCCCGCATGCGCCTGCCAAGGCCACAAGGGTCTAACTATGCGAGGCTGCCCTTCCCCCGCATGCGAGGCTACCCTTCCCCTGCATGCGCCTGCCAAGGCCACAAGGGTCTCACTATGCGAGGTTGCCCTCACCCGCGCGCCTCGCGACCCAGATGCGCGCCAATGCCTCGCACAGCAAGACACACCTCACCACGCTCGTGTGCGTCTCGCGAGGTATGACCACACTAAGGAGCCTCGTACCACCATCGTCTTGTGGCTCTCATGCAACCCCATCACGCCTTGTGAGACCCATGTCCAAGCCTCGTGAATGCCCGGGTCATACATGGGTACTCACTTAGGCACCAAGGGTATTGCCTTGTGAGACCCATCCCCAAGCCTCGTACATGCCTATTTCCAGGCCTCCTACTTGGAGGTAAGGACGGGATAAAAGAAGTATGGATCGACACTTACTAAAATATAAAGAAACCTAGAGAAGATATTTAGGTAAAGGGGACCACTAGGGATGAGATAAATGTACAAGCATGGGATGTACAACCCTGAAAAAGGTCAAAGGCATGACTCTGACATCTGTGTCCTACAAGTAGTGGAGGTACAGATTTGTATAGAGAGTGGAAGCACTACATGCATACCTCTGACTATGTACCAGGCCGACACCATAACCTTCTGCTCCACCACGACCTGTGCCACTACCCTAACAATGTACCTCTGTACAATCTTGTCCCCTGGGACCACAATGTATGGGGAGCCATTAGAGCTCCAGTATAAATAGGTCATCACCCCTCTAGAAAAGGGGTTGGAAAATTGATTGTATGCTAAGGCTGTTAAGTAATATACAATTTCGACTCCATTGCAGTTCTACACATTTACTCTTTCAAGTTTTCTCCATCTTCTTCTGAGATACATTTGGCAATATAGTCTTAGTTTTCTAACCTTATATCGTTGACGAGATTTCACCGTCAACAACATTCTATTACTTTGTTTAAACTATATAACAACCTTTTATTGATTAAAAGATAAATAAAAATATATGGTCTTTATCATCAAGCGTTACAAAAATGATAACAAAAACTGAATCCAACAAATAAACCCTATTACTGATAGTACTTTTTAGATGTAAGGCATTCCAAGTTTATGGAACTGCCTTTCCATTAGACCGAGCTAGTCTGAAGGTACCCTCTCAAAATCTCCACAATCTGATATGGTCCTTCCCAGTTCAGTTGTAAAACACCATCCTTAGGGTCTTTGTTGGCTAAGAACACCCTTTTAAGCATTAAATCTCCCAGTTCGAGTCTTCGCTACTTGAACTTTGAGTTAAAGTAACGTGTCACCCATTGCTGATAATGGGCAAGTTGTATCTATGATTCTTCTCTCCGTTCTTCGATTAGATCCAGTGATGTATTAAGCAAATCACGATTCCACTCCAGGGCAAATGTTGTTTTCCTTTGTGACATTACCAAGGTCTCAACTAGGAGCATAATTTCACTTTCGTAGGTTAGTGAGAAGGGAGATGCCTAGTAGAGGTACGATGAGAAGTTTACACAGGCCTAACACTACACCAAACACCCATTACCATAACACATAATTATAATAGAATTTAAAAAGAGTTATTGTAAGGGAAAAAAATTTCAGGCGGCAACTTAAAATAAGGTACCGCCAAATGATTTAACTTTTTTTGACTTAACATTTTTCAACCCGTGTACCCATTTCCCCTATACCCATTTCCTCAATCATTCTTCGGTCTTCCCCTTCCTGGTCTCTCGGTCCCTTCAATCTTCAATCGTTCTTCGTCTTTCCGTTCCTGGTCCGTTCATGGTCTATCTCTCTCGGTTTCCCGTAGACCTATCCTCTCGGTCGGGAAATGAGAAAATAAGCAGAAATTTTTAATATTTCACTAACTCTCTATTCCCCAATTTCTATTTCTATCATTTACCACACAAAGACAACCCTAATCATTCTCTCTTCTGTCTTTTCCCCATGGATGGCTTGTTCTATCCTCTGTATCGTTTCCCACTGATGGTACACAGATAGTCATAGCCATTCTTCTTTTCTTTCACTAATTTTTTTTGCTCCAGTGCCTCCTCTTGGCCATGGCTAGGGCTACCATAAAGGTTTATTTCTTCATAATGGAGAGGGGTTAGTCCTTTTCAAAATCTCTGTTCCAGAAGTTTCTTCATCGCCAGCAAAGATTTTAAGGTCACTATATCATCTTCCTCTTCTCTAATTTTTATGTCTATTATTATTATTATTATTATTATTATTTGTGGCTTCCAAATGGCAATTTCCACGATTATCCTTGAGGTTCGTAAATTTGGGATTGCAAACCAGAAATTGGACATTAATAGCCTTCTGTTTAATATATAAAAAAATCATTTTGGGTCCTTTGAAGGACTAAATGGGATTAGAATTTTTTTGTGCCTATCGCTACCAGGTATCCATTTGTTCCTGTACTTTCTTTTAAATCTATTATGTATATATATATACATATATAAGCAACAATTAATAATTAGCAAGTGTTCTATGTATATGTCTATCTTTATGATGGAATATCTTAAGTGCTTAGATTGATAGTGTTAAATAGCTTTACGTTATTCTGCTGGTAATTATATGGGGTCTAGAGCCTAGACCACTTGCATCCATAAAAAAAATTATTAAAAAAATTGCTGGGTCAATATATCAATGATGAAATTTTGTTTTTAATGTAAAAATTATTTCTATTTCTAGGGTGGTGATTTATGGCTTGTTTGGATATTCAGATGGATGTAAAGAATCAATATTATGCAACTATATGGGTGCTCAAGATATGCATTTTCGAGAAAATGAGGTTTGTTTTCTAAATATCTAATTTCTCTCTTAGAGAATTATTTTGCTATAGGACCTAATTGTTTTGGGCATATAAAATAATATCAATAATGCTCTTTTCCCCTAGTATATAAATGTATATATGTATAAATATATATTTATATATAAAAGAAAGTTTAATTGAGTTCAACTATATCAATGAGAATTTTGTTGCTGTCGATGGGAATGTTTGAAAAAATGTGGCTTGCAAATGATAGCAATTATGGAGAGTTTAGACGGTTTACAACTTGGAAACAAAGGGACCAAATTGTTGACTTTTAATTGCCATATGAGATTTTTGGGGCTATGCAACAAAAGTGAGTACTATTCTGTTATGCCTTCATTCAATTTCTAGATGCGTAAATACAAACTTAATCCAATATGTTGAAGAAGTAATTTCTTTGGGCTCTTACTATAAAATTTGACTGTGAGATTGGATTTTTAGCTGACTATTGCTCATTTTAGATTGAAACTTTTTGAAATTAAAGATTAAGTTTTATGTAACAATGCTCATGGATTAAGAAAATAAAAAAAACTTCACTCCATATGTTTGGTAAAATGCCTTAGAAACATAATATAGTGTATAGATGTTTTATATAGACTATTCCATAGAGAATATAATATAGCTATGTTTGATCATAGATAAATCAATATAGTCATAGCTTAACATTTCCTTGGTAATGTTACACTTTAATTCAAAAGTTCAAACTTTTTTTCATTCTTTCTATTATGTATACTTTATATAGTTTTCTTCATGGCTGTACAATTTGGAACTCATTTATATACTGTCATGGTTTTCTATCATATTGAGTTGTTAAGAAACTGAACTGAGTACTTATTAAGCTCAATTTTGTCAGTTTACAGCATTGTGAATATCTTGGTTTTTTTTGTATACCTACAGTGTGTGAACATGCTTATTCTTTGGCTCAAAATATGGATCCTGACAGTGAAGGAAGAGGAGTTCTACAATTTAAAACTGGATTGATGTCTTTCATTAAGGTGTGTGCTTAGTTTGAAATGGATAAACTTGACTTCCAGATTTTTAGTCTGTTTTTTTTTGCATTCTATACACTTCGACAATAATATTATATTTGCCATATATTTACTTTTTCTTGTTTCCAAAATTTTAGCAAAAACTTGCAAAAAAAGGAGGGAGGAGTTATAGATAGAAGCCAAGACATTGCTCTTTTGCACGATTTCTACAAACTCTATCGAGAGCGGAATGACGTGGAAATGTTACGAGAAGAAGAGTTGAATTTAAGGGAGACTGGGGTTTTCAGTGGAGACTTGGGCAAGTAAGTATTTCACCCATTTGAACTCAAATAGATGACACTTTTATTTATTTGCTTTTGTTCTGTTTATGCTAATACTGTAGTTTTATTTTCTAATCTACCTATAAGGAGAAAAACATAATTATGTGAATGTGACTTTCAATTTTCTCCTTTTGTTTATTTTTGTCCCTTGGTTTATTATTAATTTGAAAACCTTCCTTTAACTATTAGGAAAAGTTTGATTTGTATATTCCTCTGTTTTTTTGGCCAGCCCTTTATCTTTGGTGTTAAAGGTATTTTCTCAGTTTTTCTTTCATGGCCATCATATTGATCTATTTATTGATTACTTTTTCCAGGTTGGAGAGAAAGACAGTTAAGAGGAAAAGAGTTTTTGCTACTTTAAAAGTTCTAGGCACAGTCCTTCAGCAGCTGACTGAGGAAATTCCTGATGAGGTTGGTTGTATGACTTTGTGATCAGTCGTAATGATTTACTATCACTATTTTTTAACATCCAAAATCTTGTGAAGCATTAATGTTGAGCCCCTAAAAAAAATTCATGTGAAGAATTAGTGACTAAATATTTGGAAAAAAATTGCATGATATGTATCTACAAAGGAGGGATATGTTTCTGCTTGAGCTTCTTCATTGAAAGTTGAAACTAACATAAATGGGACACATTCTATTTAATCTTGCATCTCTCAATTGGTTTGTTTTATGCAGCTGAGACGTGTGATGGAAACTGATGCAGCTATGACGGATGACTTAATTGCTTATAATATTATTCCACTTGATGCTCCTAGCCCAACAAATCGTATTGGGTTTTTCCCCGAGGTAATTCATTTAATAGTTTATGTTTCAAGTCCAAAATTTTGTTGTTTGTACCACCTTTTGGAATAAAAAATTTATGAATAGAACAAGAAATTTATGAACAGGTTCAAGCAGCAATCTCAGTGTTAAAGTATAGGGGACTGCCAAAATTGCCCGAGGATTTTCCCATCCCTGCTACAAGAAAAGCTGATGTTCTTGATTTTCTGCACTACATTTTTGGATTTCAGGTTTGTACGTCTAGATCAAGTGGTATATTGGATTTGGATTTAGTGTATTTTCTTTTATTTGTGCTATAAGTTGCATGTGGTTGCTATGAGTTTCAGGCAGGTAGTTCAGACACTGTTATATTTTTTCCTCTGAAAAATTTATTGTTTAGTTGTTCTTGCTTTATTTATATGGCGAGGAAATGTCCGAATCCTTCTATATGTTTTTCACATTGATGAACATTGATATATGCAATCATACACGTTCTGATATATATGCTTAAACATTCTGATTGTGTTATTTTTCTTCATAAGAACCTCGTCATTTGTTAAAAATATTGTACTTTAGGGGAAATGAGTTGATTCTTATTTCTCTTTTGAAACAAAAATTGCTTGTATTAATATGATCAATGAATGCAAGGGGTGTGGAATAGTCCATCATTATCACAGAGTTTATTCTTGTTTTGCCTTTGTTTCTTCCAATGATTGTCCATTTTAAGATTCTCATGAAGTGAGTAGGTGGGAAAAATTGCTTGGCTCATAAATTTTGGATTATGGTATTTGTCTTTATATCATAATACAGGACTAAATGTTTTGTTGTTTGCGAACTCTAAAATCATACTCATTATTGTGAGAGACAAATGCTTCTTAATCCTAATGTTTGAAGTTTGTTGTGCAGAAAGACAATGTTTCTAATCAGCGCAAACATATTGTTCACCTTCTTGCCAATGATAATACAGTTTGTTGTAGTACTTGCTTTTACTCGTTTTCTTTCTCTTCCCCATTTTTTTGGGATGTTCTTGCTTCCCGTAATAAAATTTGATCTTTCATCTTTTATATTCTTCTGAAAATTGTTAGCACTTAAATTTTTATATGCTCATAGTATAGTATACATCAAAGGAAAGGCTTTAGGCCCTGACTTACATTTTCTGTTGCTAGTTTGCATACTGAGCTAATTAGTAGGAGACACAATCTTAAGTAGAGCTACCTTAGTTTCTTTTATTTTTGTTAGTCTATGCAATATGATCTAGTGTGGCACCACAATTTTTACTATAAGGGAAAGAAAATCAATATAATATGTGATGTGGGAGAGTTGAATTGATAACTTTGTCCATGTTGTTTTTTGTTGAAGTAGTTTTTATGGATGCTAATAGTTCTGTTAATACGTTATTCAGTTTTGGCCTCTTCTCTTTATGGTAAGCCTATTTAGTTTTTCCCCTTTTCTTACTATTTGTATTACTGTTATGAAAATCTCTACAAATTAAACAAGGTATTTCATAACAGTACACAACTTTTTAGAAAAGTTTCTCTTTACACTGTCTATAATTTTTATGTAACGATTTTTTTTGTTTAACACCTTATTGTTTCTCTGATATTTCTTTGTTGTAAAATTTAAAATTTGATGGATTAATCTCTTCAAACAAAAAGAATTATATATATATATAAATTATGATGAGTTAAAATTAGATTCTCTAAGTTGGAATTAAGTGTTTTATGTATATAATAGATTAAGAAAATGAATATTAAATTTTTTTATTAAGCATTAAGTACCTTTAGTATATAATATATATATAAAATTGATGTTTATAAATATATATTTATTGTTGTGAATCTAAAAAAGATGGTATCACCTCTGTTTTGAACAAATTGTGATATTTGGATGCTTTATTTCTCTTGTTTGCGACTGTTTTTCTACAGGGGTTCTATTTATATTGAGTATTTTTTGGTCTTCTTTTTAGTCAATATTATATGGGTTAGTTTTAATTTGTTGGTTGTTTCATTGCATTGACTATCAGATGAAGTCCATGGCTGGCACCCAAGCTTAGCCTTGGCCCCAGAAGTTGAAGAAGAAAGCTTAGAACTTTTTGTTCATTTCAAGTAAGTAAATAAGCTTCTTTTCCTTTAGAACTCAAATTTTGTATATAATATAGATTTAGCATTTGCCTATGTTTTTGTCTTAGTTCTGAGTTTTCTGTTTTTGGATGATGATAGAAAATTGGCTGAGAATTCTGAACTTTGCATTTGCTATAGAACTCACTTTTTGTATATATATTTATATATTGGCTGAGATTTCTGAACATTCCATTTACTTTTGGTTCGAGTCATAGATCTATGATAAATAAAGTTATAAAGGGCCATCGATTGTAAGAACAAATCTGAGTTTATAACCATTTCTTATATATAGATGATTATATATCTAGGGAGGTCAGGTGTTAATTAGTTTTCCAGTACATAAATGCAGGACTTGATTCTTCTTCTAGTAGTGTGGGTAATATTACCTTAGATGTCTTATCAGCTGCCAAGAAGAGTCGATTCCCAGACCTCAGAGGTTTTTGCCACTCTTTTTTACTTCCTACTTTCACTATTATACCTTTTGTTTCAAGATTTAAGTAGCTTTTCCCTGAATTCTCTTGCTGCAAACACTATATTCATTATGCTTAAATACTTGATTTTTAGCTTTTGCATTTCATTTTATGGCTTGTTTCTTAAATTTAATATTCTTAAATTTTGTGTTTGAGTTCGGCTAGTGGCCCAAGATAATTTGGGCCAAGTGTCCACTGTGTACTATTCTCAGCGAGCTCGCTGTGTACTATGTTATGAAAAGTTGAACCAAGATCATTAAACAACACTAACCATGACTATCAAAAATAAACATTATTTAAGTAAGCACATTAATATTTTGGATGGCTTTTGTATTTCTTTAATACTATTCTGGTTCCTCTTACTTTTTCGATTAAGTTGATTTGTATTGTCTAAAGTTATTGCTTGTTTTATTGAATTAGTCTTAGATGTGTACACTTAAATATAGAGCTCACCACAGATTAAGTAGATCTTATTTGAATATACGACCTTATGAAATATTTTTTAGATTTAATGGTTAATTGGCCTTGTTAAAGCTCTGTTATATGCTGTTGCATGTTGGTGGGTAATTAACTTATATGGGTTTAGAAGCTATTTGCACTACATATTGGAGCTTACTGACTTTATTTTGCTCACAGAGATGACTCTCTAGTCACTGAAGTGGAGCCTTATATTCCTTTTAATTTCAACCCAGTAGGAATGCAGCATGTTCTTACCACTAATTATCTGTTGGCCGTCCCCAGCATTCTTGCTTTACAGATGACGTTATAGTCACTGGGGTCTTAACTACAAGGTGGTCGCCTGACTTAAAAGATGTTCGCTGCGACCTTGATCCTGTGTTGATTGCTAATCATGTGAGGTAAATGTAACAGCTCTGTTTGAAAGAAGAAACATTTTTCATTGTTGAGATGGTTGTTGTTCCATTGGAGTCATACATGGTACTAAAGAGAGGTAGTTCTTTTAATTTCATAAACTCTGCTTAGCCTTGGTGAACCTTGATCCCATCTTTCTTATGATGCATGGGATTTCACTTATGCAGCTAGTTGATGTTTCGAAGGGATAGAAAATGATTTGGTGGTAACTCTTTTAAGGGATGCTAAAGTAGTATCAGATAGATTGAAATAACTACCGATACTGAAAAGAGGCTCAAAACTTGTTACAAACTTACAAATATATTTCTATATTAAAATAATGCGAATAGGTTTTTGGAAAAAACCATAAAGTAGAAAATAGTTTTGTATTTCAACTTATCTAAGTATCAAAATTGGTTAGAAATTTTTCTCTCTTTCTTTCTTTTTTTTGGAGTGAAGCTTTGGTTACTATATGCACTTGACATACTTTTTATACACATATTTAGGAGAACAAATGAGCTGAAATCGGATATTACTATTGTCTTATAATTTATTGTTTGGTTTCTTTGTTTGCTTTGGTGTAGTTGTGAATCTATTATTTTGTATGTGGTGTCCTTTCTTGGATATAATTTCCATAACATTTTTCTAGAAGTAATTTGTGATGCTAGATAATAACAATAAAATATTTCTTTGTTTATTTTGCAGATATGACAAGTGAATTATAAAAGGATACTTAAGACTCCTTGAAAGTAGTAACTTTGTTAATTTCTTTGTGTTGAAAGTAGTAACTTTTAGACTCTTTGAATACTTAAAGAATATTTTGCTATTGATGACAGTGTTGAATGTTTTAAACTAAATTATGGATTGTTGATTTAATGTAGAATGTTCTTACTTTTTGTTATTTGAAAATCAAGTTCATTTGATGATGCTAGTATATATTAGAAAATTAATTTTAATTATATAAAAAAAATTAAAATATAATAGAATAAATTAGTGTAATATAAATAAAATATATAATGAGAATTTAAATATATCTAAATATAACAATAATACAAAAATTGAGTTATAATATATATTACAATAACACTTTTTATGTAAAGAATTATGTTATGCAAACTTCATTATATAACACAAATAATGTGTTATACTAAAGTGTAGTATAACACAAAAAATGTGTTATACTAAAGTATAGTATAACACAAAAAATGTGTTATAGTAAAGTGTAGTATAACACAAAAAAAGTGTTATACTAAAGTGTAGTATAACACAAAAAAAGTGTTATACTAAAGTGTAGTATAACACAAAAAAAGTGTTATAGTATCGACTATAAATAACATAATTTAACACTTATCTATATATTAAAATAACACAGAAATTGTGTTATCGTTGACAGTACAATAACACATCTATATAACACTGATAAAGTGTTATGTAAAGTACCCTGACCTACGATAACATAGTCTATCTTAACACATCAGAAAGTGTTATCGTAGGTTTTGATAACACATTTTTGGTGTTATTAAAAGCATTTTTTCTTGTAGTGTAAAGCACTTGTTGGAGCTATTCTGGCCATAGTCGTATAGCATCCTCTAGTCACTTTTTTAGACTCTCCTTGTCACTTTTGTTCACTCCTTGACTTGTCCATTAGCCTGGGGATATGCCACTGAGGAGAAACTTTTGGTGATGTCGTATAGTTTCCCAAAAAATTGTGAACAGATCGTTATCGAATTGAGTTCTGTTATCAGACATGTTCTTCTTTGGAAGTCCAAAATCACATATTAATTTTTTTTACCACAAAGTTCAGTACTCTCTTCAAGGTTATATTCGTCAGTGGTTCAACTTCAACCCACTTTGTAAAGTAGTCGATCGCGACCACCGCATAGAAAACTCCTCCTTTTTCAGTAGGCAGTGAACTGATTAGGTCAATCCCGCAAAAGAAAAATGGCCACGGTGAGGAGATCATAGAGAACTCCATGGGTGCAGATTGCGTAATTGTGGCAAAGTGCTAGAACTTGTCGCATTTTTGGACATATGATGTCGAGTCCTTCAGTGTAGGCCAAAATTAACCCTCCCTCAACACTTTCAAAGCCAAGCTTTGCCCCCCATTGTGGTCTCCACAGAATCCTTCATGGATATCCATAAGGATATCTTGCGCTTCCTTGAGCAAAAAATACCTTATAAGAGGCATGGAATGAGCTCGTCTGTAAAAAATACCTTATTGAGGTTGGAGAAGTTGATGTAGGTCCTCCACTTTCTGTTTGGTTTTGGAACTAGGACGGGGTTTGCTATCAACGTCGGATATTTTGCCTCCCTCATGAATTCACATTTTAAGAGTCGAACTACCTCTTCCTCCAAGGCTTCTCCTCTTTCCTTCCCCAATTGCTTTTTTTTCTAGTGCTTTGCAGGTACACTCTTGTCCAAATTCAGTGTGTGCATGATGACACTCGGACTGATTCCTACCAAATCAATGTGTGACCAGGCGAAGACATCAAAAATTTTCCTTAGACACTCGATCAGATCTTTTTTATGTTTTGCATTGAGGTTCTTACAAATCTTGACAACTTTATAAGTTGTTTTTGGATCGAGGATTACTTATTCTAGCTCCTCTAAAGCCTGACGCTCAAATCTATCTTCACCTACCACCTAAGGTTCTTACACCTCTTCAAAATCTATTTCTTCTGGCTAGGCGACCTCATTTACTGCCACCTGAGGTTCTTACACCTCTTCAAAATCTATCATTGTTTGAGGCTCCTCATTTTCTTCAATTACCACCATGGATTGCTACCCAGGTTATGATTTTCCCTTCATGGAAATGCTATAGCATTCCCCGATAGTGAGTTGGTCCCCCCTTACATTTCATATCCCCGAGGGCGAGGGGAACTTCATGGCCAGTTGGCAAATAGAGGCTACGGCTTCAAACGTCATTAATGTCGGTCTTTCCAAAATTGCGTTACAAGCACCTAAGTAACAACTCGTACTTCATCTCCAATAGTTACAAAGAGCTGGATTGTCCAAATAGATGTTGTTCTTTCTCCTGAGAATCTTGAAAGAGTTGTGGAGGTCGCCTTCAGATCGGCTAGTAACAATCCCGTCTTTTCTAGAGTAGATCTGAATATGACATTTACTATTCTCCCATTATCGATCCACATTCTTCTAACTCTCCAGTTGACGAGTTGAATGGTTCTTACAAGAGGATCATTATGAGGGAATTGGACATGACTAGTGTCCTCTTATGTCAAAATGATAGGTTTGTCCATTCGTTGTTGCTTTGATAGCCGCTATTCAAGGGTGAATATTGGACCCTCATGAGTTTTTAGCTCTTAAATGTATCTTTTCTAAGCCTCGTTGCTTATGCCCACCAAGTAGCCGCGTCTCTTCCTTCGATAGAAGGAGGGATGATTTGATTTTCAGAAGCTGGGACAGTTGGTGGTAGATTAGTTTTATTAGGAATGTCAAAATGACCAGGTAGAGCAGTGCAGGTTGTAGCTCTGATCAGATGGGGCGACTTTGATCCAGATTAAGCAGGTCAAAAAGCAGAGGGGTGCTGCCCCGATCCAATCTGATACTGATTATTGCGGGGCGGGCGGTAGCTCTTTTGTTTTTTTTATAGAATGCTTTTTTTAAAATACCTTAAACCTGAAACGCAGTGTCACACGTTCTCTCTCTCTTTCTCGTGGGTTCTCTCTCATGGATTCTCTCTCTTACCAGGGTTTTTCTTATTTGGGGCTTTATCATTTTCTTTTATTTTTTGTAATCTTCCTTGCCATGAAAACTCAGATTTGGTAAAAATCCAAACACCGTACGGCTATTGTTTAGATTGTTTTTATTTTTCTCTTTTTTATATATATGTTGTTTCTCTTTGTTATTTTTATTTTGTATATATATTTATTTACGTTTTGTTCTGTTTATAATATTTATTAAATGAAATGGTCATCATAAGGATATGATGATATGCGTATGCATCGTTTAATGCATTGTCTTCTTTTCATTATTAAATAAAACTATCTATTTTATATAGATTTTTTTTTTGTCAGAACAATTCTTTCTAGAATTGACTATAGCTTTCTTTTCATTAGAGAACAAGCCTTTGGTTGATTTTCATTTGAAATCTATAAGGAAGAATCAAATTTTATTTTTCATTGTGAAAACATTTTCTAGAAGAGCTTGTAGGTTTTATTTTCATGTTATTTTCCATTATAGTTTTTTAAATGATTTTATTTTCTATAATTTAATTTTTTGTTAATATTTTATAAAATTCAGACGAGTTTGAATATCTTACATATTCATCCATAGTGAGTAGTAGGTTTTGAGATTTTTGTGTGCTACGGTGATAACAGAAGAATGAGAACTTGTGTGTCTTAGTGAAGTAGCATCTGATAAATTTGTGAGTTGTGGTGACATAAAGTTGAAAACTTGTGTGTTGTTTGATTGTTTTAATTGATATTGACGTATGGTTAGATCAATAAAATAGGAGATATGTTGCTTGATTTTTTATATATCTAGTTATCATTTTTTGAATATTTTGCATGCATCATTATTTTGATATATTTTATAATGTGGATGTAATGTAGGTTAAATCAAACTATAAGCATGTCTTACGATGATGTTACCGGGTCTAATTTTGTTGGTGATATTGATTTTGTTATTTCAATAATTACACAAGAAGTGCAATCTCTTGATAATAGAAGTGATGGAAATGAGAGTATAGGTATTGTTGTGATAATATTCAATCAAATATGTGCAAGTGTACACAGTCACAAGACAAGTAATAAAGTGATAAGTATACAAGATCGTCTCCACAAGGATTTCAAATTAAAACTAAATGCGCCAATTAATTACCAAACAATTACACAAGAGTAACCAAATTAAATTGTTTTAATTTTTGTAAGCTAACACTACTTGGAATCAATTAAAAATGCTAAAAAATAAAATGCAATGCTATTATAAAAGTGAGATAAAATCGATTGGTTAAAACAGGCTTGAATTATTAAATCCTGCTATGTCAATTGGCATGTAAGTTTTTGCTGCAACAAAATCTCAGTAAACTACCCAGAGTAACAAGAATTCAAAACAAGTTCATGAAACTTTTCCAAGACCCATGATATTATTTCTTCCACTTAATTTAACATATTCCTATGCCAATCAAGTTAAAGAACCCAAAATGAAGCATCAATTTACCTAAGGCAAATAATACATTCCTATGTTATTCACAATCTAACAAGATTATCCACTAGTGTAATTCAAATCTATTCATTATATTCAAATTTTCCAGCACATATAACTCAATATCTTATAATTGGTGATCAAGCAATAACAAGAAATCAGCATTAAGCACAATTCAATGAACAATGGGTAAATTACTAAAATTAAGTGCTAGAAATTTAGAATTTAGACATAAAATTCATCAACAATTCAACCCACAAAATATTAGTTCAAGGCTAATTTAAAGAGCGTAAATCCACTTTCAATTCTGCCCATGAGTATCAAAATTCACACATCAAAAGAGGAAATACAAATCTAGAGAGAGAGAGAGAGAGTAAGAACAAAATTTCTTCAATGGAGATGTAAGATTCCTCTTCTTTTCTCTTCTTGGACTTCTTGTACTTCTCCTACCTCCTTTCTCTCTGTCCTTCCAACTCTCTCCAATCTCTCAAAAAAAAATGGCTCCCAAAAAATTCCGTAATGGAGGCTGTCTTTTTCTCCTCTTTCGCTAGGGTACCAAACTCTCTTTTCTCTCTTGCCAAATATGTCATTCAAGCACTCCACGTGAGCCCCTCCTTTTTTCTCTAGAATCTTCCTTCTAAAATGTCACTAACATTCTGATTTCCTGCCACCTCACCACCCTTTGACATATCAATTAATGAAGTGACACTTGTTTTTCCCTTATATGCTGACTTTTTCTCTTTGATTCCTGCTGAAAATGCTCTAGAAAAGCCTTTTTTGCTCCAGCAAACCTAATATTTCAGCACACAATAAACAAATAAGAGCCTTTTAACTTTTCATTATTTTCTTTGGAAAATTTTATACCTAAATTCCTTAATTTCTACCTTCATCTCTAAAACACCAAAAATTTCACAAGAACACAAAAAAGAAAAGAATGAACTAAACATAACAAATAACACATACATCACTCAATCTAATTCTAAAATTATAAGCTCAAAAGTATGAAAAATGATTCTTTATTCAAGAGTTATCAGGTATAAAAAGAAATAAAATATTTGTTGCACGGGATTATTTTACATTGTAAAAGATTAATGGTAAAATAAAAGGATTTTGCAATCACTGTGGGAGGAAATTAGTGGGAGAGATTTGTAAGGGGACTAAACACTTCTTCACATGGAAAGATATCCAGCAAGACAGGAACAACTTGCAAAGAATCCTAATGCAGGCCCCTCAACTACCTTCAATCTTGATCCTGAACTAGGAAGAAAAAAGTTCATCGGAATGATCATTATACATGAGTACCCTTTGTCGATGGTAAATCATAGTGGATTTATAGACTATTCAAATACTATTTCACCTATGTTTCAAATAGTGTCAAGGAATAAAATTAAGTCTAGCATCTTGAAAATATATAAGACAGAGAAGGAAAAGTGTAGAGAAATTTTGGAGAAAAATAAAAGTAGAATAGCATTAACCACAGTTATGTGCCAATCATCAAAATATGGGATATATGGCTGTGACATCTTACTTTATTGATGACTCTTGGAAGTTGCAGTCATATTATAAGCTTTAGATATGTGTCGTGCCCACATGATGCTCCAACACATACAAACACTCTATGTTCTTGCATGTTTGAATGGAATATTGAACAGAAGATTAGTACACTTACTATAGATAATTGAACTACGAATAATGCAATGATTCCACTTTAGAAGGAACAATTTGATTCTAAGTGTTTCCTTTGTGCGCATATTTTGAATATAATTGGTAGGGATGAATTGTCTGTTATTGGTGACAGCATTGATAAGATTCGAGATAGTGTTGGCTATTGGTCGGGCACACCAAAAAGGTATGAAAAATTTGAGGACACTGCTCATCTTCTCAAAGTGACATATACTAAAAAGTTGTCACTTGATTGTGTGACAAGGTTGAATTCAACGTGCTTGATGCTCAAAAAAATTTTATTGTACAAGATAATGTAATAATGATCAAAGCTATGTGATCCAAAGTATAAATGTCTTCCATCAGAAAATTATTGAATTAGAGCTCAGGCATTATGTGACAAGTTGGAAGTGTTTTATGAGGAGACATAGTTATTTTCTGGAACTAAGCATTCTACAGCTAAGTTTTTTTCCCAAAGATATGTCAAATAAAGATTAAAATTGAAGAATGGATTATATCAGATTTGTTGTTTATTAAGAACATGGAAACTCAAATAATGTCTAAGTTTCAAAAGTATTGGGAAGAGATTCATGGACTTATGATTGTTGCAGTTGTTTTGGATCCAAGGTCAAATTTAAGTTGATCTAGTATTTTTTTTCTAAGCTTTATGGAAATGATCTATATGAGATTGAAATTAAGAAGGCCCGTAAGCTTTGTTATGATCTACTAGATGAGTATAAGTCTAAATATCCTAATTTGAGTGAAATAAGTCAACAAATGGATGATGCATCAACATATTTTCAACACAGGATGATCTATCTAACTATGATACATATGTTAGAGTTGCATCTGGTATAAAAAGTATGAAGTCAGAGTTAGAAGCCTATTTTGATGAGAAAGTGTTACCCATGACTGATCAATTCTTTGATATATGCAATTATTTGATGGTAAAAGTGTTACGACCCAAATTTTCTAATAAGGCTTAGGGCCTTGATTAGTGTGCCTGGAGGGCAATAAGTGAATTACGATTATAATATGTGAATTTATGTCAATATGTGATAGAGATGCATGTTTAGTTGAATTAAATATGCATGTGGGCCCCGTTTGGATATTAGGGGTGTGTTTGTAATTTTAGCCCGTTGAGGGTACAAATGAAATATGCTTGTGATATATTTATGTAGCACGATCTGAGACTGTCCTAGGGAGCCGTTAGCCAGGAAGTCACAACGGGGTTGAATATCTGACTCGGGGCGAGTCGAGGGTTATTTCGGGTAATAGATGTCTTATGGGGTTATCGGGTTATGGAAATAAATATTAGGAAATATATATGAGGTTAGAATGTTTAGGAGGGAATATTGGGAAAGTTTACCATTTTGGCCTCGGAGACGTTTTTGGTACCGCGACCCTTAAGGTAACCACATAGATTTAAGTTAAATAAAACAAAATATAGGAAACCCCTAGACTTTTTCTAAACCTACCCAATCCATCTCCTTTGCTCTGGTTTTCTTACACTCTTGAAGGCCTAGTAATATCTTGGAGAAAACCAGCCAAAACTAAGGAATTGAAGCTAGGAACCAAGCTAGAGTTTTGGAAGCTTGGAGCTTAGGAAACTGAGTTGTGGATTCAATTATGTACAAGGTAAGCTTCTTAATATGTTGAGTAGTGTTAATTTGCAGCTGGTTTTAGGTTGAATATTAGAGTTTTGCATGTTGGAGGGATGAAGATTCAACTATGATTTTAAAAGGTATTTAGCTTGAGTTTTTGTTGGGTTTTGCTGTTGAATCTATGGTATAACCTCTGTGATAATTAGTTAGGATGGTTGGCTTGATTTTGGGGATAATTGGACTAGTTTTTGAGGTGAAAATGGTGAGTTTTTCTGGGCTCGAGGGGTCGGGTCGCGGCCTTGTTCTTGCTGAGCCGCGGCCCCCTTGATCTTGGGGCGTCTGGAATTGGAGGCACGCCGCGGTGCCCTTCAAGAAGGGCCGCGACGCGTGTGGGCTATTTTGAGGCAGGGCCTTGGGTTGAGCTGGGGGCCGCGGCATGAGTCCTCGCGACGCTTAGCGCATTTTTTGGTTCTAGAGGAGTTTTAGGCTCGGGATGGATTTTATCACCTGGATTGATAGAATTCAAAGTTTCGGAGACTAGAATTATGAATCAAAGCTATTTAATGGAATAGAACTTGATGGATGAATATTGTTAATGCGTTGTTACTAGGGTTTCGGTGAGAATCGAACTAGGAAACTGTGCTCGGGACATCGGTGCCTAGAAAGCTCGGGACACAGGTAAGAAAATTACTGTTCCCATAGAGCTTGTGTTGCAGGGCTCGGCCCTATATGACTATGTTGCAGGGCATGGCCCTTTGATTGAATTTATATGTGTTTAGATTTCTGCTTAGCTTTATCATATGTGTATGTAAATGATGGAACAACGAATGCCGGGAACGGCGAAGGCCGAGAACGGCAAGGGGACGGGTGCAGCATTTAGCACGGGGAGTGCGAGCTGCCAGGGTGAGACCCCAAGGGATATCTGGGATATCCTTATGGTTTAGACCGCGAACCCAGGGCCTGGTAAAGCGCCTGGGACGGCATGGTCGTACATGTATGACCGGGTGTTGGCTTGATTTTATATGAAGTGTTTGATATGCGTTTATTATATGCTTGTGAGGGTTTTCTTGCTAGGCTTCGGCTCAAGGGTGCTCTATGGTGCAAGTAAAGGCAAAGGGAGAGTCGATCAACCTTGAGTATAGCGAGCGGGACAAGCGGTGCGTACATGTCCAGTCTGTCTGGCTGCCACGGCGAGGGGTGTTTTTGGGAGATGTTTGTACAAAACCTGAATTTTGTCGTTTATTCGACTCTAATTATATTTTGAGTTGTAAATTCTTCTAAGCAATGTTTTTGGGATCCCAAATGTTAAATGTCATATAAATTTTCAATAAAAGGTTTATTCTCAAGTTTTTTACTCTGATTATGATTTAATTACACTTTTATCTTAAAACCTCGATTAGCAAGTTAATTGCACATTTTAAACTCACTTAGTAATGGCTCTAAGGCAGTAGGGCGTTACAAAAAGGATCTAAATATCCCTTGTTTAACATGATTTCCGAAGACATATTTGTTGTGCCTATAAGCATTGTTGCCTCAGAGTCTACATTTAGTACTGATGGTAGACATGTGGGTCCACATCAATCAAGACTTCAACCAACAACATTGATGGCAAAGGTCTGAACTCAAAGTTGCTTGGTGAAGGACAAACAAGGTATTTATACTTATCTTTTGTTTTATACATATAACATTATTTTGATAGTTAATGTTTGATATTTTTTTTTCTATAGGAGTGACTAAACTAGTCACCATCAACGATGAAGATAGTGACGTAGATCCAACTATTGTTATTATTCTAGCTTTTAAAATAAATGAAATAAATTATTAAACCTCCATTATTAATACTTATGTTTCTTTTCTTTGCAGGACCCATACATAATAGATCTTGATGATTAGGGTAGTGTATGAAAGTTTTATAGTTGATTTAATGTAGTTAATATACTTCATTATTAGTGATATGGATTTTAGCAAAAACTTTCATACTATGTTGGGTAAATTCTTAATATAATTAATAATATAATGATATGATTCAATCAAATATATGATGCATACAATAAAATGAAATGTAAATGAAAAAAGACTAATGAAAAATTAAGTAAAATGACACAGAAAATAACTTCAAATGTAATTCGATTAATTTGATTTTATATGGATGTTTTTCTTAAAATTATTATATTATTAATGATATAATGATATGATTCAATCAAATATATGATGCATATAATAAAATGAAATGTAAGTGAAAACAGACTAAAGAAAAATTAAGTAAAATGATATATAGAAAATAATTTCAAATGTAATTTGATTAATTTGGTTTTATATGGATGTTTTTTTGGGTCGTCATTAAAGTCTAGGATCACCAAATCCATATATAAGATTCGTTTCTTTGATATAATAACTTGTGTCAATAGTGATATGGATTTTAGAAATTTTAAACCTTGTATTTTTTTTAAAAATAAATTTCTTTATACTTTGGGACTTTTTAATAGTACTATGTTATGATTATTAAAAAAAAAAAGGTTGCATTGAGTTTGACCCGACCCAGATGGATCGGGTTGGATCAGATCTGATCCGCTAAGTTTGATGTCCCTAAGGTGGCTGTGTGCTCTACATGTTCGACAGGTTAGGAGTTACCATGTTTTGAGCACACTATGCCTACGGTCCAGCTCAGATGAGTGTTTCGATCTTATCCTTTAATTGATGACAATCATTAGTGTTGTGGGCGATGTTGTTGTGATAACGAAAAAACTTGACCGGATCCCTCTTTGCTCACTGATTTCTCAGGGGTTCTGGTTTATTCAAAGGAAGGCAGGCAGAATTAGCCAACTAAATGTTTTCACGCAGGTCTGTCAGACCTGTATACGCGGTGAACATAGAGGCATACTTCTCTCAAGCCTTTCCCTTTCTCTTATTATTCCCTTCTTGGTTGTTATGGGCACCGAGCTGAGCCATAGATGCAACATTCGCCACCACTCCAATGGGCTGAGTAGGAATTTGGTTAGTTCTGGCCATCGCAGACTTTGCTTCCTCGAGGTTTATCCATTCTTGAGCTCAGGCCAAGAACTCATTTGTATTTTTTACTTGGTTCCATTGGAGCTCATTCCACAAGTTACCTCCCATGATGATTCCTGATCCCATGGCCATGAGCTTCATACTATCATCGACGTCCCTTGCTTGAGCTGCTATGTTTGTGAACTGGTTGATGTATGCCTTAAGGGATTTACATGTTTCCTATTTTCTATTGGCTGGGGAGTGGCCTCTGCTTGAACTTCTTTGTCAACTTGAAACTATTTTTTGAATTCAGTCGATAATTATTTCCAGGAAGTGATCGAATGGCTGGGAACAAAACACAGTGTAGGTCGATGTCGAAGTTGTGGGCTCTCATCAAAGCGTTGATCGTTCCAATACAAATCGAGGGATTAGTAGTTCAATCATAAATGTTCGGGTTCAGCATTTTGAACCCAACATGATACGGAGTTGCTACAATATGAGGAGAAAAAGGTTGGGCTCCTCATCAGAATCACAACTGTCCAGGTTTTTCCGAATAGGAGTCATTTCATCTGTTTTTCCATTATTGCCAATCGATCAAGGGTAGGATCCTTTAATTCAAGGTTATTTGGGAGCTGATTATTAACCCCTATTATTTTATGCCCGTTATTTGGGTTATGTACCCTCCATGCTTGACCTCAGTTAATCGGGACGTTCTCATTGTCACACACTATAGAAGGATCTCCCAGGAGTGTAACTCAAATCGTTGATGTGCATTGGCTGTCCTCTATGAGCGATTCAATGATCACGCAGATCAGAGTGAGGATTAGAACACAAACTTTGAGCCGAGCTCAACTGATTTCATAGGTAACTCTCTTATCTTCCCTAACGATGGCTTTTTGTCCAATATCTTCCTTCCGCGAAGCATACCATTTGCGGCTGAGGAAGTGGGGCCTGATTGTTCGCGTGAACTCGGACTCCAATGTCTAGAGATTCTAAAACATCCATGTCTTTTCTGGGTACAAAATTTTTTCGATTGTGCCCGCAAACTAGAACAATCTTTTATGGTCGCGAGAGTGCTGGATGACAGCAATGGATGGTGCAATATTGGTGAGGCAATTCCCCTTCCATCAGAGCAGAACAAGCTAGCTCTCACATTGTAGAGTCCAAGAACTTTACTTAGCTAAGATAGATAGTATTATGATAGTATGTATAGTATTATCATTGTTACTGTGGATTTTTGGTTCAGACCGGGAATTATTTGGACACTCATAGTAGTACTTATAGATTTTCTAAGTTTAATCTATAGTTTAAGAATATTAAGTATAACCTAAGGTTTGATTAATGTGACTGATATTAAGGATTATATTTATTATATTATAAGGTTTAGACATCAACCAATAGGATTTTAAGCACATGTTATGAATGGTGATTAAGGATTAAGTATTTTTGAGGATTTAATTTAATAAGGAGTAAAGTTTGAATCCCCTAAGGTCAGTCAGCAGCTTTGAATACGTTGAGGGCTTAGTCAAGGCTATTTACCCCATTCAAACTTAGCTAAAAATGTGTAATTTCGTGTTTAATTATTCAGCGTATGCCGATATATCGCAGCTATAGGGGCTGATATATCGTAGCGCGTAGATACGGAAAACACGAGACGATGCACGGTCGCCTCGGGCATACTGGCCCAGGCGATATATCGCGCACAGGGGGCGATATATCGCCTCCTTCAGCATGAATTCAAACTCTTTTGAATTCATTTCCTTTCAGCCATTCAAACTCCTTCAACAGTCCAGCATCTTTTGAACGAGTCTTCAGCCTCTGCTGAACGATTATTCAAATGATTTTCACCTAAAAAGCCATTATTTTTATTAAAGTAAAATCAAGATATTTTCATTCCCAAACTCTATAAATAGGACCTAGTACCCAGCCATTATTCACCATTTGCTATAAGTTCAGAAGCTGCTAGTGTTAAGTGAGTGTGAGAGTGTAAACACCTGGTTTGGGGAAAAACTATAAGCTTAAACATCATAAGCTTATCAAACACTTTGGGAAGTGAGTTCTATAGTATTTCGGTGGAGGTTAGATCGATCTTGCAAATCTTTGAGGTAAACCCGAAACTCTATTTCATTTACTTCATGTTATTTTCTTTCTCAAAATCCTTCTACTCAGTCCCCTAACCTCATTCTTATTTTGGTTAGGGAATCCAAGTTCTTAAGCATATAAGTCAGTAAGTATGTTTTTTATGGTTTAGTCTTTCCATCCTTCTCATTTCTTCTTCTTCTTTCAACTCACTCTTGTTCATTATGGTTTTAGGGGTGTTCCAAAAAGTCCCAACTCAGTCCATTTTATCCCGGTAACTTTGGTAAGGAAAATAGGCTAGAATCTATATGTTTATGTTTATGTTATCTTATGTGTTATGTTATGATATGATATGAATATGTTATGAATATGTTATGCATGTGTTTGTTGTAGGCTTGGGCTTATGCCCTATTTGACTAACAAGACCCCAAAAAGATTGTGGGCATATGCCTATTTAGCTGGTAGGACCCCACTAATCTCATGGGCATAAGCTTGTTTAGTCTATGGGAACCCAAGTAATAATGGCCATTATAATAAGTGAATTATGTGTTATGATATGTCTTTACGTTATTATGAAATTATGTTTATGTTTATGACTATGTGTTAGATTTTTCCTTGCTGGGCATTAGGCTCATTCCTTTCTGTTTATGTGCAGGAAATAAGCTTTAGAGGTGGAAAGATTCGTGACGCTTGGAGGATGTGTATCGATGATGAATGGAGTCAAGGGGCCGAGCATTATTCGATTCGAGGATGTAGTCTCATTTTATGTTTTTATGTGTATTTTCCGCACCAATTATGTAATGTCTTTTATTTTAAATAATCTTTTGTTTTTAAAAACAATGGGATCCCATAATCCTTCTTAGTATTCTGTTTCTTTGTAAATAACTCTTATTTTGCAAGTTACTCAATAAATTATGGTATTTTCGTAAAAATGTAAGTTTTATGTATAGTTTCGTTAATGGTCCAAATAGTCTAGAGTAGTGGGTCGTTACACACATTATCCATTATTGTGTCTCAAGTTGGTTGGAAAATTTCCTCATTTCGTTGTACCTGACTAGCTTGTCGGGTTGGTGCTGTAGGATTTACGGGGACTTCCACTCTCTTTGATGTGGTCCTTGCTCGTCTCACCTGACTAGGCAAGTTTACGGTGATGTGAGTTGTCTATTCAGTCCTACCATTGTGCACAGGCTTGTTCTTTCGAGGAATTTGTCCAGATGGCACAAATCTCGGGATTGTTGTTCGAACAGAACAACTCACATCAGGGCGGTTATGTCATGGGATCTAGATCGGTGGGACCCACTTGCTTTCCTTTCGACATTATCATCAGTTGCAGGAGGGGGTAACCATGCCATGATTTCATCAATTCACCTATTAGCCTAGGCGAGGTGGCTTCTCATTGAGCATTCTCCATCTCTATGGCAATGATGTAACGCCCGAATTTCTTGAGATTTTAACTAATACAATAAATAATTTTGAAATAAAATACCATTTTTTATAAAGAAATCATATGTGACTAACAACCGAGCGTTAAAAAAAAGAAACTACAAATTTTCGTAATTCTCGTAAATAAAAAAAAATTAAAAAAAATTGAATCCAACAATAAAACTTAAAAATTTATTCAAATTCATCAATAAATTCCCTAATAGGACTAATCCTTTGCGGTCGTTAAATCCTTGACAAGTACGCCCTCCGCCAAAAATCTCCAACTCATTACACTATAACCACATCTTTGCCTTTATCGACATCATAAAATACCCATGAGCCAAAGCCCATCAAGAAGAGCTTTGTAGGACACAACTCCCTTAAAACATACCCAAGATCATAATTCAATTCAACACAACATTAGACAACTAATTTATGAATGATAACATTAAACAATAGTCATATCAAAAGAAAAATATACGTGCATTAAAGCACATAAGAACATAAGCATACACTTCCAACATATCATAATAATGATAACTTGTAACATAGACATGCATTTAAGAACATAAGCATGTAAAGCAACATATCACACGTACAAGTATCGACATAAGTAACATTTTAGCATAAACTACTTACAACATGTGACATTCACTAGCATAACCATACATCAATTATAGGTAATTTAAACATAAAAATTCTACCGTTAAGAGTAAGTCAAGTGTACACACTAACGTGTCCCTTCAAGTATCCTTAGCAACCTAAACATATCATATAATATCCAAGCCTGTAAAACTCAAACTAAATCAAAACCATATTAAAATAAACCTACGTCCCTCCTGAGGCAAACTCATGCCCAAAATATCCTTAAGAAAATCTTAAAACCATATTGTATAAAACCCGAAACCAAAAGGTACAAATTTATATCAAAAGGGTGCATTTGATTAACAAAATATTGCATTTCTGGATAACAGGTGCGATTGTTCCCACAGAGCGCACGAGCATTCTAGCCGAGTAGCGCGGTCGCGAAAGTGCTGGGCGTGAACACACTAGGCCTTTTTTCTAGAAATGGCATATGCAATTTTTAAACCTATATATCAACCTAAATCGCAAAATTTCAACCCCAATTCACCAAATCAGCCATCCTAACATGTTTCGAACCCTTGAAACACAGATATAGTCAATCATAAACCTCTAATAAACAATTATAATCCCAGATACAATTAAATCCCTCTTTTAAAATCAAAACATAAATCTTTATAAACATGAATAACATAGTTGAAAGGAATCACCTCTCAAATACTCAGTTTAAATCTTCAATGTTTTTCTTCCGTTGTGCGATCCTTAGTCCACTAAAATACAGAATCCACACTCTCCTTTGCATCTCCAAGTCCCAAAGATTCAGATCAAGAACATGAAGGATATTTTAATCCTGACACTCTATCGCATAATGAAATCAAATGTGTCTAACTATCATATGAATTTTAAACCTAATTCCCATTATTAATTTTATTTCTATTAATTAATCATACAAACCAAATTTACGACACTATCCCCAATCTCAAAATTTTCCTCAATAATTCCTTAAGCAAATTGTTGTAATTTCCATGAAACCTAATAGTTTTAACTTTCCTAATAGTTTCAACTTTCCTTAATCACAATTTTTACCATAAAACTCATATTTCTACTTTGACCCCTAATACATGAAAAAACACATGTATGGATTGTAACGCACTCGATAACCAAGACCGTTACACTGTGTATTTTAAAAAAGTGCAAGACTTGCTAATCAAGTCGTTTGAAAATGAATGTGATTCTAAAGTCAACTAATAGGTTAGGGTTTAAAGATTTTGATCATAACCGATTCATTTTCATTAAAACAAATGTTTGCTACTTGGGATCCCAAAAAAACAAGGTTTATGTGGTAAATACAACTCTAAAAAACTGATACAACAAAGCTAGTCTAATGGCAAAATACAATTTGGAGCTCTATCCCTATAACTTTCCCTTGGTCATGGAAGTCGAGCAGTTGACGATGTACACTCTGCCCCCAGAGCTCTTCAACTCATGGTTGGTCTAGTTTTCCGTTCCCTTTACCTGCACCACGTAGAACCTGTGAGCCAAGGCCCGGAAAGAGAACCATATACAACAAACACATATAGTATCAGTAGCATTCAATCAACTTTAATCCAATTAATTGAAGTATTCATTAGAGTACAAGCATTAAGTTTAACAACAGTAAACATGTATTTTCAAGCATACATCTCAATCAGTAATACGACTGTTAAGGTATCGGCGCCCTTAGGCTGAGCCCTCTGTTTATCTAGCTAATCTCAGCTTGCCTAGGCCGAGCTTCGTTCAGTACGCTTATCATTAGCTGTGACACCCTTAGGTCATACTTTCATATAACGCATAACAACCATATAATCACATAATACATACGTTTAATTACAGGGAAACTCAGCCCCGTTCACAACCACATGGGTGTTGTTTTCTTACCTCGAATCCTGAGCGATAAATAAAGAGTGGTCCCGAGCACGATCCTCAGTCCTGAGACATAACGATAATCCTAGTCACAAATAACCATGGATAATTATCAATCTCTAATTCAAATAAATGTTTTGGAAACAAATACTTGCCTCTGAGACCTCAAATTCTACTAAATCTGGTAGTAGAATTCGTTCCGAGCTCTTAGGTTTGAATCCCCTAGCCTAAGACTTTGGTTTCCCTTAATTTCTCACTTAGGGTCATGACTTTCCCTTAAGGTCCGCGACCCTCCCCTTAAACAGAGGCCAGGCCTTCCCTACTGGAGGACACGGGCCGCAACTTGCATCCCCTGGGTCGCGGCACGCCTAGCGAAACAGAGGGACCCTAGCCTCTTCAAACACGCAGGCCGCAGGGCCTGAAGAACAGGGTCGCGACTCGAGGCCCCATACCCAAAAATTCCAGCATTTCCCTCGAGTCCAAGCCTTAAAATTCAACCCAAACCTCCAGCCAAACTCAGAATTGAGCCTATCATTCTTATCCCTATAACCTAAATATCATATCCAATCTTATAAACAATTGATACTCTCCTTAACACCCAAAATCAACCTTAAAAATCATTCTCATGCAGGCTCTAAGCTCATCATCATTTCAATAGAAATCAATAATCATAGATTAGATTTTTATCTAAATTGATAGCTTGAATCCCCCAGCTAAACTCTGTCCACTTCTAGCCTTAACTTCTTAGCTTTTCCCAGCTCAAACTCAGCTCAATGCCCAATTTGGTCTCCATCAATTCTCCAAATTTACTTAGGTTTTAGAGAAAGTGATAGTGAGAACGTGCGAGGAAAAAGGAGAGTGAAAGAGAGTTAGGAGATTTCTGGTGAGTTCTGTCATTCCTAGAATCAGCTAGGTGTATTACCCTTAACCCAAAATGACTAATTTGCCCCATGAAGTCACTCAACCCTCTAATGATTTGTAAGGGTAAAAGAGTCATTTTCCCGATTCTCACTAATTCCTCAAGTGTTCCTACCATTTACCAATTAATCTCGTTGTGTGCAAATAATTACCAAATCCTTATTCATTATTCAATCAATCCCAAAATATTCTCTAAATTCCAAAAATACCCCTAGGCTCCCTCGAGCATGGTATTCAACCCTGTTGTGACTACTTCGCTAATCCGCTTAATAGGATCGTCTCGAGCCATAAACTACAAATATATCCATATTATAATGTGGTCTCATCCATTTATGACATATAGTCACATTTCTGCCCTTAATGAACCAAAATTACAAATATGCCCTTATAAATAGTAAAGAGCCCATATGCATATTTAATACTCATTAACATGCATATAATATATTCACTTAATAATATAATCATGCATGCCACATAGTCATGCATTTAACTAATTATACACACATATATCCAAGTATGCCCTCTTGGCACGCTAATCAAGGCACTAAACCCTTTTAGTAATTTTAGGTCGTTACATGGATGGAGTGAAAAGTTCATGTAAAGTAAATCATACGCTAAAATCATGCATATCATAGCTTAATTCATGTATCATGTAAAACATACAAATTACTATAATACCTTAGCCCACGCCACATTACCAAAATATCTTTTATTAAGAGAGTTTAAAAATATTACAAGTGAGATATCTTTGGTTAGGATTGTGGGGGCACGAAGCTGAGCTTCCAGTATCGCCATGGTTGTCATCCTGATTTTGGGGATCTTCCCAAGATGATGAGGTACAGTGGTGCCCTTAATCAAAGTACCAATTTTGCATACAAAATCCAGTCCTTTTTACCGTCAATTCCCTTTGTATTAATTGGGGGATGATGGAGAATTTTTGTAACAGTACAATATTTGATAATTTACAAGAATGAGTAACTTGCCAAATTCATAATTCCTTAAATATGTTGATTCTCTTGATATTTGGGATTTAGTAGATAACGATCACAAGTATTAATTATGTATAGAGAATCTTCCAGTTTATGGGAGTTCTTCCTTATGTGCGTCACAGTACTGCCACGAGCTAAATGTGATCTTCAAACTGGAGGATATACACGAAGGGCAATCTAACTCAAGTGATTCTTGATCTACAGCATCTCACACTATCTAGAATTAGCGATGCAACCTCAAGTTGTTTGAATAGACGAATTGATGAAAATGTCAATAGAGTACAATGTCTCATAACTAAGAATATGAGATAGATCTAAGACATACTTACGTAACATGGGCACATTTTCCAATTCTCTCCAAAATGTTGAATGGTCTAACAAATCGCGGACTCAACTTTCCTTTCTTGGCAAACCTTTTAATCCCTTACATGATCTCCAATTTGGAATGCGACATGTATACATTTAGGATAAACATAACTCTTTTATCAATCTTGTGTAGCAATTATGCAAGCTCTTATCTTGGCAATGGCCTTATTTGCTTCTTGTACCACTTTCGAGCCTAAATATTTGTACTGTGCTACTTCAATAGTTGACTAAGAACTATTTCTATATGAGTACTGTATCAATGGAAGGTAATTTCTCCACGAACCATTAAAATCAAATACACATGCTCCAAGCATGTCTTCCAGAATTTGTATTGTTCTTTCAATGTGTCCATCTACTGAGGATGGAATGCCATACTTAACTTCAACTTAGTACCCATCACTTTCTGTAATCCTTTCCAAAACTTGCATGTGAATTTCGGGTCCTTATCCGAAAGTATTGACTTCGGTAATCCATGATGTCTCACAAACTATTGATGCTCATAGTTAATCTTAAACTATTGACTTCAGTAATAAAAAAATATGAACATACATCTCTACGCATTGCTCTGTTGTATCCACTGTTTTTCAGGTATAAAGAGCATCGATTTCGTAAATCTGTCAATGTTCACCCAGACCAAATCATGTTACTTTGTGGTCTTTGGTTACCTCACCATGAATTCCATAGCAATCTCTTTGCACCATTTTATGATATTTAATGGTTGTAACAAACCAGACCGTCTTTAGTGCTCCACTTTGACTTGTTAGCACAAATGACATTTAGGTGACATACTCCACTATGTTCTTCTTCATTCCAGGCCACCAATATAACATCTTAAAGTCTTGGTACTGTGTGCTTCATCAAGAATCTCCTTCTTAACCTCTGCAGGAACACATATTTGTTCCTTGTACCTCACTGTCCCACTGTCACTTAGGGTGAAATCCTTGTTACATCCATCTAGAATCCCTTGTTTATACTTTTGTATTTGTGGGTGTTTATCCTGCCTTTATTTAATCCTTTCTAATGCAGTCGATTGTAGAGTCAAGTTTGATAATCCTCCCACAATCAACACTATACTCGCTCATTCTATTTCCTCCATCAATTTAGCATATACATCTCTTATAGCCACTACATTCCCTTGCTCCTACGACTTAGGGCGACAACTACCACATTTTTCGTCCCTGGATGATACAATATTTAACAGTCATAATTCTTGACAAATTCTAACCACCGTCGTTGCCTCATATTTCATTACTTTTGGATAAAGAAGTATTTCAAGCTCTTATGGTCACCATATCTTCAATGTGAACACTAATGCAGCCAATTCTGAGTCATGTGTCAGGTAGCGTTGCTCATGCTACTTTAGCTGTCTAGATGCATATGCGATCACCTTCTCTGCTTGCATCAATACACAGCCCAGTCCTTGTTTCGACACATCACATTACACAATAAATTTTTTGTTATCTGTTGGCAGACTTAATATAGGTGTCGTAATAAGTCTAACCATCAACTTCTGAAAGCTCCACTCATAATTCTTAGTCCATACAAACTTTATGTTCTTCTCGGTCAACTCCATCAATGGCGTGGAAATCTTTGAAAACCCTTCTATAAATTTCCTGTAATATCCTGCCAACCAAAGGAAACTTCTCACCTCTGAAGCATTCATTAGTTGTGGCCAATCTTTTACAGATTTGATTTTTACTAGCTCAACTTTTATACAATCCTTGCTAACAATGTGTCCTAAGAATGACGCTTATGTTAGAAAAAATTCACACTTCTTGAATTTCGCATACAACTAGAGCTCCCTCAATCTTTGCATTGTCATCCATAAATTTTCTTCTTGTTCCTCTTTAGTTCGCAAATAGATTAGAATATCTATAAATACTATCACGAACTTATCCAAATAGTCATTGAATACTTTTTTCATGAGATCCATAAATGTTGCGGGGACATTGGTAAGTCCAAACGACATCACCACAAATTCATAATGGTCGTACCTAGTACGGAATGCGGTTATTAGAATATCCTCACCCTTCACCCTTAATTGATGGTACCCCGTTCTCATGTCTATTTTCGAGAACACCGCCTTCCCTTGGAGTTGATCAAAGAGACCGTCTATCCTTGGCAAGGGGTACTTGTTCTTAATTGTGACCTTGTTGGGCTACCTTTAATCAATGAAAATCTTCATTGACCCATCCTTCTTCTTTACAAACAACACTGGTGCTCCCCACGGTGAGTAACTTGGCCTAATAAACCCTAGGTCAAGTAGTTCTTGCAGCTAAATTTTCAACTCCTTCAATTTCGCTCGTGCCATTCTATCAGGTGCTTTCAAGATTAGTGTTGTTTCCGGTGCTAATTCATTCGTGAATTCAATCTCCCACTATGGTGGCAATCCTGGCAAGTCTTCCAGAAATACATCCAAGTAATCACATACTATCGTGTGTCTTCTGGGTTTTGCGTCCCAGTTTCTGTCATTTTGACCACACTAGCCAAGAATCTCATACATCCATGTTGTAACATCTTTCTAGCCTTTAATGTTGAAATGATTGGTATTTTTAGTTTCGTTGCTATTCCCATGAACTCAAAAGGCTTCTCTCAATCTGGCTTGAACACCACTATTTTCTTCTTACAATCAATGGTAGTGTTATACTTCTTCAACCGATCCATTTGGAGGATAACGTCAAAATCATTCATGCAAAGCTCAATCAAATCTACGCATAAATCCCTACCATCTATCCTTAAAGGCAAAGCTTTAATCCACTTTCTAATATTACCACCTCACTGGTCAGCAACATGGTCACAATCACCTTAGCATGCATCTCATAAGGCCTACTAAATCTATCTAGTATTCGCTTACCAACAAACGAATGAGTGGCACCAGAATCAATTAAAATATGAGAATCAATTCTTGCAATATAAATCTGGCATGAGACCACGAAAGTACTTGCTTCTGCCTGAGGCTTGGTGAGAGCAAAAACATGTGTTGGCACCAACTTTTCATTCTTTTTAGGTTGATCCTTAATGCCTATTTGACTCCTCTGTGGGCAGTTCCCCATGATGCGCTCTTCCTTACTGCAATTGTAACATATATTTTCCTGACATTCTCTTTGGTGGTGCTTCTTAAAATTTCCACACTCTGGGTACCGTACCCATTCCTTGTCCTAGGGCGGTTGTTTCCCTTATTATCTTTTGGTCTTTTATCCTGAATTTTCTGCCTCGCATGGTCACTTCCTTTTCTCTTCTGGTCATTTGAGTTACGATTCTGCGAGGCGTTCCTTTTTGCTTTTCTTTTAGCCGCACCTTCTTTTAAAATCTTGTCTTTCATTCTCTTTGCAGTAAGAGCCCTTTCCAGAACCTGAGCATATGTATTGTTGCCTCCTACTGACACAATCTCCACCTCTTTGGCTATCATGGGCTTAAAGCGGCGTCTACTCTTGCAACGTTAGTTAGCACAAGGTCTGCCGCAAACTTTGCAGGTTTTCCAAATTCAATGCACCACTTTCATATTTCCCTAGCTCAAAGTAGCAAACTATTGAACTACTTGTCATTAAATGCTTGCTGAAATTCTGCCCATGTCGTTGTGGTAACATCTCTTGCCTTAGAGATCACTTCCCAACAGATCCTTGTGTCCTCTCTCAGCGTGTGAGTTGCACAAGCTACATTGTCATTCCCTCCGAATCGCATGAAGTCCAAAATTGACCCCATCATACTCATCCTTTGTTCAAACTTCAATGGATCATCACTCCCTTCAAACACTGAGCAATGTTGCTTCCTGATTTTTTTCATCCATTGCTCCAAACGATTACCCGCTCTGGGAATTGTTGCATTGGTGCTAAGGGTTTCTGAATGTCTCTTATTACTGGTGTTGGCTAAGCTTGTTGTTGCCTAAGCTGCCTCAGTTCTCTTAACTCTTCAGTCTGCCTTCGCATGATTCTTTCATGGAAATAAACTGCGCTTCCAACCTTTGGTAGGCAATATGAGGATCTTCGTGGCATCTATTTCCCCCATCAGCTGGTGGAGGGTTGCCATTGTTGTTAGATCGCGTATTAGGTATCGCAACAGGTGTATTGTCGAGGATGAAGTTAACCCCAACGTTCCTTCGTACTGATCTCCTAGGAGGCATGATTTCAGTTCGTTCCTGAAACCAACATCGTATCTTAGTGCAACTTTTCCAAATAAGGAACCAAAACATGCTTTTAATCCATCAAACAAAAATCTCCATTTATTCCTAAAGCCAAAATTTCTTGATACATCCATCACTCACAGAGTTCATAAACCAAAGTAGAGAAGAAAAAAAATAGACTAAAACTAATTCACATGCCGCAAAATGTCTAAAACCACATTTTATACATAGGAAAAGCACTTTTGAGTTTATCTAACAACATTACAGAAATTCCTTGATCAAATGGTTAATTAGGCAACTCGAACCCTCGTTGCCTTGCGAAATCCAACAATGCGCATTTATACTTAACACCTTCCAAAGCCATATCTTTCACTTGCTTCCATACCGCTTGACGTTCTTCCTGCATCCTTCTTGAAGAAATTGCATATATAAATACTTCGAACTTGTTCTTATAGCTTAATAGTCCTCCTTCCCAGACCACCTTCTGAATGCGCTGGTTTACTGTCACACAATGATTCACTAACTCTTGGATTCTCCATTCCGTAGAATGTCGCATCCTTATCCTTCTTGCTAGATTCCTTTGTTGAATCTTGTTCAAGAAAACCTTAAGGCCTCTAAGCACACAATCCATACTAGCTTACAGTACATATAAATCACTAAAACAAATAAGGCAAACAATTACATAACATAAACAAACTCAAATATACCTTACATTGCAATAAGTCGAGCATATCTTCAGCGACGAGAGTACATATCAAGACTGTCTACAAGTAACAAAACCTTTTCTCAGATACAAAATTGTAATGCCACAATTTCTTGAGATGTTAACTAACTCATACGATAAATAATTTTGAAATAAAATACCTTTTATTATAAAGAAATCAAACATGACTAACAACTAAACGTTTAAAAAAAAACCTTTGAAGTTTCGTAGTTATCGTAAATTATTAAAATAAAATAAAATAAACATTTGAATCCAACAATAAAACTTAATACTTTATTCGAATTCATAATGAAATTCCCTCGTTGCGCTAACCACATCTTTGCCTTTACCTGCAGCATAGAGTACCCATGAGCCAATGACCAGTAAGAAGAACTGTGTAGATCACAACCCCCTTAAAATTTACCGAAGAACATAATTCAATTCTAAACAACATTACACAATTAATTTATGAATAATAACATTAAACAATAGTAATATCTAAAGAAAAACACACATAGTGCATTAAATCACATAAGAACATAAGCATGCACTTCCAACATATAATAAGAATGCAAAGTTGTAACATAGACATGCATTTTAGAACATAAGAATGTCAAGCAACATATCACACATACAAGTATCAACATAAGTAACATTTAAGCATAAACTACTTAAAACACGTAACATTCACTAACATAACCATACATCAAGCATAGGTAAATTAAACATAAAAATTATACCATTAAGAGTACGTCAAGCGTGCACCTGTGTGCAGGTGTCCATTATTCTACCTCGATAGCAGCAGTGATCCACACACACTAACGCATCCCTTCAAGTATCCTTAGTGAGCCTAAACATGTCACATAATATCAAAGCCTTTAAAATTCCAACTAAACCAAAACCATATTAAAACATACCTATGTCCCTCCTAAGGCTAACTCATGTCCAAAATATCCTTAAGGAATTCTTAAAACCCTAATGCATAAAACCCCAAACCAAAAGGTACAAATTTATATAAAAAAGGTGCATTTAATTCACAAAATATTGCATTTCTGGGCAACTGGCGCGGTCGTGCCCAAAGAGAGCACGGGCTTTCTAGCCAAGTAGCGCGGTTGTGCCAGAGCTGTGCGCAGTTCCGCTTGGGCTCTTTTTCTGGAAATCATACATGCGATTTTTAAACCAATAAATTAACCTAAATCGCAAAATTTCGACCCCAATTCACCAAATCAACAATTCGAACATATTTCTAACCCTTTAAAGCCAGATATAATCAGTCATAAGCCTATAATAAACATTCATAATCCCAGATAAAATTAAATAACTCTATTAACATCAAAACCTAAGTCTATTATTTAATAACAAAGTTCAAAGAATTCACATTTCAAATACCCATGTTAAATTTTCAATGTTTTGTTCCCCTTGTTCGATCTTTAGTCCACAAAAATACAAAATCCACGCTCTCCTTTGGATCTCTAAGCCTCAAAGATTCAGATAAAGAACCGAAAGGATATTCTTGGCCTGACACTATACTACATAATGTAAATGAAAAATATCTAACTATCGTATGAATTCTAATCCAAATTCCCATTATTAATTTTATTTCTTGTAATTAGTCATACAGAACAAATTTACCATGCTATCCCCAATCTCAAAATTTTCCTCAATAATTACTTAATCTCATTGTTGTAATTTCCATCAAAACTAATAGTTTCAGCTTTTCGTAAGTACACTTTTATGACACATTGGCCCATAATAATTGAAGAAACGCATGTGTGGATGAATGTTGTCCCAAAAATTGACATATCTGACATGGCATTAAGCTTGGACATGTGTAGTAAACTGCGCAGACCCCCCCCCCCCCCCCCCGGACTGGCTGATTGGTGTATACATGTGGGGTATACGGAAAGTTACTGCTCGACATACTATCACCAGAGACTAAACTGCCCGGTATGATGGACAGCCAAACCTGGTTAGCGAAAAGAAGTTACACTCTTCGATAGAAGTCAGCAAGAATTGCTTGCCACCCGCAGAGGACACCTAATAGCTGTGAAGACTCGCTCAAGCTTCCTAAAAAATAGGAATGTAACTACCTACAAGAATAATGGGATATTTCCATTATTTTTTATGTTGTGCGCAGCCCCTGGGCTAACAGAGCATTATAAATAGAAACCCTCCATGACATTGGAGGGGGTTCGCGAGAAATAGCCACCGACCAGCACCAGAAATATACCGAGCAGCCTGGTTTAATACATTGCAGTGATTCTACCATTTTGTATTGTTTTTTACATGTAGAAATGTACATGTATTCAATGGTTATCTTTGGTAAAACCATAAGATCAATACAAATCTAAGAGGAAGTAGGTCATTACCATTTCTTGGGGCCAAACCTCTATAATTCTAATGTTGTTTATCATTTATTATTCATAGTTATTAAGTTTTTGGCTTATTTATGGTTCATTAATTGTCTAATTGAAAGCTCTCTAATTAATTAATATAACGTCGCGTTAGTTGACCAAAAAGCCAGCCAACATTTTGGTGCTTTCACTGAGAGCCCAAGGCTGAAATCTCTCACCATGTCCCATTGATGAGTAATTTGAATGGGCAAAGATGTGATTTTCCACCCAGGAACTCAGCTTGTGTCGAAGGCCAAACTGCTAGGCCCACTACACCTGGACGTAGAGTTGCTGCCTCTGTTGGAATCACCCATGTAGGAACTTCAGGTGGAGTTGCTGCAAGGGGAACCGACCAGCCAGGGCCAAGAGTTGGAGGTCCTGGACGGTATGAGCCCCACATAGATATCAATGGACTTGACCCCGAATTGAAGCAAATAAGGGAACTCATGGGACAGAGGCAAGATCGGCTTACAACCATGAACCAGGGGCAAGCTACTGCTCAGGAGGCCCTTAAAATGAGGCTTTGGAAGAGCAAATGAGAGATTTCCAAGAATGGATGGATAGACATGCATGGGAGGTGCAGGCCTGTCACGAAGACATGGAGCATCGGACTAGGGAGGCTACTGAATCCATCCACTATTATATGCAACAGCAGCAAACCCAAGGTATGGGAACTGCAGCTGGAACTACTGCACAAAAGCAACAACGTCCTCCCATTTTTGGTTTTGGTGAGGATGTCATGCATGGACCAGAGGCTTAACCTCAGAATGAGAATCAGGGTCTGACTAGGAGTCACAAATCTGGTTGGGGTGCCCAAGACAATAACAATAAGCGACCCTTACCAGCTGATGAGCATGTCCTTCCAAGGCGCTACATGGGACAAGACCAAGCAAGAAACTTTCGGCTGAGCTCTCAGGGCAGTGGCCATGACAGAAATCCTGGTGATACAGGATGGGATGGCAACCCCCTAGCACCAGTGCCAAATAGGAGTGGTCAGTCCCAAAATTACCAGAAGCAGCCTGGTCGGTACAAACAGCACCAAGAATAGTGACCAAGATCCCGAATGGAGGGGCCAAAGTTAGTAGTGAATACAAACCCCATTATTTGTATGGGTATGACCATGATGAGGCAGCGATCCAAGTTCACCAGCAAAATAATCAAGGCCAATAGAATAACCAGGGTCAGGAAGGTAACTAGCCCGGAGGACCGTTTCTCCCACAAGGGCAGGATATCCCAAACAACCAACCACCCAGAGGTGGAGGGTTTTAAGGAGTACCTCTAGTACCACCCCGGGGTGGAGGGTTTCAGAGAGTACCTCCAGACAACTAGAATGCTAGGGACAGGCCTCGACCAAACTCCGTTTACAACCGAATGGGCCCCATGGGAAGTGAAGACCTTCATGATGCTCTAAATTGTAGAAGGAAAAATCAGGATTCGAACAACATGGCTCCGCTTGAGCCTGTTCGGCACTCGAGAATGGATGAGGTCTGCAATTCAGCATAGTCCCAGGCAGCTACAGACCCAAACATCCAAGCCCAGCCGGATTTGTTAACCCAACTAGTAAGGGACTTGACAACCCCCAAGTTAACATATATTGAAATGGAGAGGTAAAGAGGTTCACCATTTTTAGAACATATTAATCAACTGCCCATACCTGTCAAATTCAAAATGTCGACATGGAAGATGTACACTAGACTGGAAGACCCAGTATCCCATGTTCTCAACTTTGAATTACAAACTGATCTCCAGCGGGTTCGGGATGATGTCAGGTGCAAGATCTTCCTGCCACCTTGTCAGAAATTGCCCAGCAATAGTTCTTCATGCTACAACTAGGGTAAATTATACATCATGGGATGGATTTGTACGCATATTCTATTCCCAAATTTCTTCGGCAATGCCCTTTTCGACTGAGCCGAATGACCTGGTGGACATAAAATAAAAAGATAAGCCACTAGAGTGAAATCCCTTAGTGATGATGGTAAGTTGATAGCCATCAACTCAGGAGTCAAAGTAAAAAGTCTGTTCTGGAGCAGTTTTAAAAGGAAGTGTGCGCGACCACCCAAGAGTTCCTTGATCAGGTAGAGGAATTCATCAAGCTTTAGGATGCTGAGCGGAATGTGAATAATCCAAATTAGAAAGCTGCCAACCAGGGGAAAATAGATGCTAGGAATACCACTAACCGTGTAAAGGGAGGTAAGAATGGGGCTAAGAATGACAAATGTAGTAATGGGGATGGAAGTAGCAGTAACCAGAATGACAATAATAGGACTAAGACTGCCAAGTAGCGAAAACCATGAGAATATGTTCCTAAGTTTACTACTTACTCCATCCTGTTGGAGCCCCATGCATATGTTTTCAATGCTACCCAAGCGGTCGTATCGTATAGAAGACCTCCACCAGTGAGGAAGGATGTTAACAGACAGGATATGACTATGTTCTACCAATTTCATAATGACTATGGTCATGACACTAATGAATGTTACCAATTCAAACAAGAGAAAGAGTTTCTCAATCGGTAAAACTATGCCCATCTGAAGAGGTATGTACGGCCGACTGCCAACCAACATCCTTAACAACCTCCTCATCAACAGTCTCAACAGTCTCAAAGCATTTAGCCTCTCCTACCACCACCAGTTGCTGGTCGGCTAGATATGATCTGTGGCAGACTGCATTTGGCGGACAACTCCGGCAAGGCTTGAGAAAGATACGCTTGCTCCCTTAGGCACGAGCAGGAAGAAGATGTACTAGTTGTCCAAGAGCGTACTCCCAAATAGCCTTGCTACAAGTGTGAGCCCATCACATTCAATGAGGAAGACACAAGTCACATACATCATTTGCATAATGACATTTTGGTGATAGAAGTGTAGATCTCCAACATGATCATGGCCTGGACGATGATTGATCATGGGTCGTCTGCCAACATCTTGTTCAAGAGTACCCGGGAAAGGATGAATTTAAGCATCAGAGATTTGGAACCATGCGAGCAGCTAGTGTATGGGTTTATAGGGAATGGCATGGCCCCAACAAGAAGCATAAGGTTTCCTTTGACAGTGGGGATGACACCTAAGCGCAACACTATAATGGCTTTGTTGATAGTAATCGATATCCTCTCTCCGTACAATGCCATGATAGGTCGACCAGCCCTGTATGACATCTAAGCAGTCACTTCGGTCTTCCATCTGCTCGTCAAATTTGTAACCCGTGTAGGTATAGGATGTCTCAAAGGGAACCAACTGGTTGCTAGAGAATGTTATAATTCATTAGTAAAAAGGGCAGGGAAGGCAGTTTGTACCGCAGAACTTGCAAGGCCCAATCACCAGAAATAAGATGCAACCCAAAACGAGGGGGAGGACATAGACCCTTGTTCTGGGGATATTGATACAGGGGTGGATCCAGTCGAAGAATTAGCAGAGGTCCCGCTTGACCCAAGGCTCCCGACCAAGGTTGTCAAGGTAGGGAAAGGGTTGTCCGAGAACATAAGATCTGCCTTGATCCAGTTCCTATGGGACAACCAAGATGTGTTCGCCTGGTCTCATGATGATATGGTGGGGATCTACCCAACCGTGATAAGCCATGCCCTTAAGATCGATACCGAACACTTCAAGCCGTACAGCAGAAAAGGATGACACTATATCCAACGTGGGCAAAGGCATTGAAGGAGGAGGCAGAGAAGCTTCGAAATAAAAATTTCATTAGGGAAGGCTTCTACCCAGTGTGGGTGGACAATCCCGTATTGGTACCAAAGCCTAATAACAAGTGGAGGGTGTTTATAGATTTAACATATTTAAATAAATCATGCCCAAAGGACTGCTTCCACTTCCGAGAATTGATCAACTGGTAGATGCTACAGCCGACCGCGAAATCTTAACTTTCATGGATGCCTACTTGGGGAACAACCAGAAAAACATGCATCCACCTAATTAGGAGCACACCATCTTTCGGACGGATGTGGGGCTGTACTGTTATAGAGCTATGTTGTTCGGCCTAAAAAACGCTGGAGCCACGTATCAACAGCTGGTAAACCGTGTGTTCAAAGACCATATAGGAGATAACATGGAGGTTTACGTGGATGATATGTTGGTGAAATCCAAAAAGGCTGGGGGGCACATTGAGGACTTGGAAGAATGCTTCAACATCTTAAGGCAGTATAGAATAAAATTGAACCCCCTAAAATGCTCCTTTGGTGTGGGGTCTAGAAAATTCTTGGGATTTATAGTGGACTAAAGGGGAATTGAAGCGAACCCCCCGAAGAAAAAGGCACTGGTGCACATGCCCTCACCATCCGGGATCAAGGATTTGTAGAGCCGAACAGGACGCATAGCAGAACTAAGCAGATTTGTATCCAAATCTACTGATAAATGTACTTCATTTTTTAATATCCTCAGAGGTACAAAGAAATTTGAATTGACTGAGGAGTGTGAAAAAGCCTTCTAAGCTTTAAAGCAACAACTAGCATAACCCCCAATCCTTTCAAAACCTTTGGAAGGCGAAGAACTGTGCATATACCTAGTGAACATGCTGTCAATGCAATTCTGGTCAGAGAAGAAAATAAGATTCATCATCTAGTCTACTATGTCAGTAACAGGCTAGTCGAAGCCGAGAGCAGGTATCCCCTAATTGAAAAATTAACTTACTGCCTGCTCTTATCTTCTAGAAAACTTCGCTCATACTTCCAAGCTCTTCACATAAAGGTTCTTACCGACCAACCATTGCGCCAAGTCCTGCAAAATCCGAACACCTCTGGTCAGTTACTCAAATGGTCTATAGAGCTCGGACAGTATGAAATCACCTACCAGCCCTGAACATCAATTAAAGGCAAGCTCTCAAAGATTTGGTAGCTGAATGTACCCGTATACCATAAACAAATGAGGAAATGGCTGACTAGCCATCAGAGTCTGGACCACTGCCCAGTACAGGTGCTGAGCATAATACCAAGCACCCAGAACCCAGCACTATTCATTCCAAAGAAGAACCCTAAGTCTGGAAGCTACACGTCGATGGCTCATCTATCGACCAATTGTTCGGGGCTAGTCTCTCACTAATCACACCTGAAGGGAAACACGTCCATTGTGCACTCCATTTTTGGTTTAATACATCTAATAATGAAGCGGAGTATGAAGCATTAATCGTGGTCCTCAAGACAGCAAAGGAAGTAAAGGTTGAATTCTTTGAGATATACAGTGATTCACAGCTTGTTGTCTATCAGGTCCTCGATGAGTACACTGGTCGGGAAGATAAAATGATTGCCTATCATAGTGAAATCAAAGACCTGCTTGCTCAGCTCAAGAAATATACCATCTAATAGATACCAAGAGAGCAGAACGCCACAACAGATGCACTAGACATATTGGCCAGCAGTACAGTGGTACACAAGGCCAACTTGGTTCCAATTGAATACCTGGCTGAACCTAATATCAACCTGCCAGAACCAGTCCTTCTAATAGACAACACTCCATCCTGGATGACCCCGATTGCAACCTATCTAGAACACAGAATCCTGCCCAACAGTCGCAATGAATCAAGGTAAACTGATGAGGAAAGCTGCTTGATACCTAATCCTTGACGAGGTTACGTACAGAATGGGTTTTTCCATGCCATTTCTCATGTGTGTCAACCAAAGAGAATCAAGTCAGCTACTAGAGGAGGTACATGAGGGTTTCTATGGTAACCATGCAGAGGGGCAAAGTTTATCTAAGAAAATTCTGAGGCAAGGCTACTTCTGGCCAACTATGAATAAGGATTCCATGGCATATGTTAAAAAATGCGACAAGTGTCTAAGGTTTTCCAAAATCAGTTGGGCAGCCCCAAATGAGATTACTCAAATGCAAAGTCTATGGCCCTTCGCCATTAGGGAAATTGACCTTATTGGTCGGTTACCAAAGGGAAAGGGGAGAGTACAATATGCAGTAGTGGCAGTTGATTTTTCACCAAGTGGGCGGAAGCCAAGCCACAGGCAACCATCACTTCCAAAAAAGTACTAAACTTAGTGATGAAGAATATAATTTGTAGGTTTGGTCTACCCTATAAAATAGTGTCTAATAATGGAACACAGTTTGATAGCCATTTATTTACTGATTTCGGTGCTAGACACGACATCACTAAATCTTCTCAGCATTCTTGCATCCTCAAGCCAATGGGCAGGTAGAAGCAGTTAACATGACTCTCAAAGACATTCTAAAGAAGAGGCTAAATAAAACTGGCCTGAGAAATTTCTTGAGGTACTGTGCTCATACAGGATTACTGAGTGAACAACCAATGGTGATACCCCCTTTGCACTCACATATGGTTATGAAGCAATGTTTCCAGTTGAGGTAACTCCCCCATTTCACTGGTGTACAACATACGACCGAGATCATAATCACCAGCTGCTAGTCAAATCCTTGTACCAAATTGAAGAAAGACGCGAAAAGTTCAACATACGCTTGGCTACCCACCAGCAAAAAGTTTCCCGGTACTTCAATTCTAGAGGTAAGGAATGAATGTTTGATGTGGGAGATCTAGTCCTGCGAAGAATATTCCTAGAAACTCGAGATGCCTCGGCAAAAGTACTAGGGCCAAGATGGGAAGGCCCTTACCATGTCACAGAGATATTACCACCCAACTCGTACAAGCTAGCACGGTTGACCATGATCTCCAGTTAGTACCTCTCCCCCGTTACTGGAATAGGGAACACCTAAGGAAGTACTACGAATAAACATTACTTGTAAGTGATCGTTGACTGGCCGGTACAGGCACGGATTGCCCCTACCACTTACTAGCCAAAGTTTTCTTTATTAATTATGCACAAGCACGATTTTCCCATTTATTGTAATAATTAATATTTATGAATGTAAGCTACAGTGTAGCGATGCATATTTTATGGTTAATTTTTAATCAATAGGACAAGATTCTGTCCATTTTTACAAGCCTTACATTTCAATGATTATCTTGCTAACTAGTGCATATGTCACGGATTGTCGACAGTGTACGAAACCTCTATAGGTTTTGCCAAACCCAATTGGTCCTGAATAGGTTATTATGAGCAACTTTGGTCAATTAGCAAGTGACCAAGAGGATAACCCACGAGTTATGATTCATGCTCGGTCCCTTGGGGACACCGTAGTCATACATGACAAATAGAGGAAAAAGCGCGTACTTAAAAGGACGTAAAAACGTTAATTTTATTAATGTTAAAGTGTTTGCACATTTCTTGGTATGTATCGAGCAACAAAAGAGCAATAAAACAATTTTTGTACATAGGGTTGATTAGTTTTTGTTTATAACTCATTCGAAAAAATTGAGCAGCTCCGTTTTACAGAGCCGCACAGCTCCAAAAATAATATATACCGAATGGTAAGATATAAGCAGATATGCTGTCAAATCGATAAGCATTTTTAGTTAAAGTGTTAATGTTCGAGATTAAAGGCTGCTCGGTTCAACCATGTTGTCTCAACAGAAATAAAACATTGCTCAAGGAAAAAAGTTGCTTGGCTTAGCGATTTTTTGTCTCTGCAAAAATAAAATAAAAGCTAGAAATGTTAAGTACTTCAATGGTCTTGAGGCTGGTCAGTAGGTTGGTAATGGGGTTGGACGACAGGAGGGTCTTGAGGCTGGTTGGCAGGGATGGAGGTGTCAGCTGAAACATTCAAATCAGAGGAAAGAGCAGAATCTTGGGGGGCTAGTGTATTAACATGCTACCCCACATTGCCTTGTTTGGCAACAGAGAAAGCTGGATCCTGAACGACTGGAATCTGTTCGGTAGACACAGTCTAGGCCTCAAATTGTACTCGCTTGATACAGTACCGCATAAGCTCATCAAAATCCTCTCCTAGATAGCAATAGTTGACCTCCTTATTGCGCACCCAAAAGTCGTAGAAGGTACTCATGCCAAAAGCCTCATAGGCCACGACATCGGCGGCCCGTGCGACTTTGTCGGCATTTAGGGCCTCCTCCAAGTCTTCTTATTCCTTCTGGGTTGCCTTCCCATCCTCAACTTTTTTTTGGTCTATTTGCTTAAGTTTCTTCACCCTTGTCTACAATCGGTTGACATATAACTCCCTTTGCTCAGTAGTAACTTTGAGATCCTCATTCTATGTCGAGAACCGCTCTACAGTCTTTTTTAGCTCCATGATTTGTTCGAAGGTGCCTTCAACGTCTTTGGTTAGCTGTTCAATCTGGGCTTTCAGAGAGACGTTATCTTCAGATTCCTTCAGCAAACTTTCCACCTACTTGTTCACCATCTTTACCCGGTGGTGAGCATAACTAAGCGCCAATAAGCCTTGCAACATTAAAGGAAGGAAGTCAGAAAAATTAAAAAAGAGAAAAAAAATTTGACGAAATATCGAGCAGATAAAGGACTTTCCCTGTCGACGTCCTAGACACCATTACTAGTAATGTTCTCCAGAGATCATGTTCCTAGGCCGACCATGAGTTTGCTCTGAGCAGTGGATACCTTATTTACGTGTGCCTGGTGGATTGCCAAGGCTTTCTTCAAGGGTTCGCTGAGCTCCTTTGCAGGATTTTTGACGTCACCCTCTTGAGCCTAACTTAGGGTAGAAGGCTCTTTCGCAGGGGCGGCAGGGATAGGTACCTCAGTAGAAGATGCTTTGCCTTTGCCCTGGCTAGTTTTTCCTGGAAAAATCTTCCCCCTGTTTTTTCCAGAGGGGTGGGCAAATTTTTGGGGGCGGGGGTCTTCCCAGGGGCCTTTTCTTTGTACTTTGTGGTCTTGGCAGGGGGGTCAATTTTTTGGCATTTAGCTAAAGGAGTCTCTCAAGCAGAATTACCAGTTTGTCTCAGGGAAAACTTCTTAAAGAAATCAGATGACATATCTACAACAAAAAAACAAGAGGTCAGAAAGTAGAACAAGCAGACTATAAATAAGTGCAATTAGGCAGGGTCAGATCACCCTCTATCACTCCTTTCGAGTAGCCAGTGGCTCTGAGTGGGGTATCCTCATCACTCTCTGACGAGTCAAAATCCATGCGCTCAACTAGGATCTTTTTTATCTTTCCATGTTGGGGGGTATTATCAGCTTAGGGGGTTCTCTGCTCGGTGGTCTCACTGATAAAAATGCCAGTTGAACTCCGGGTGCGGTGCACAACGCAGGGTCTGGCAGGAGGTACAGCAGTGTTTTTGTGTTTTCGTCTGGGCGACACTTTGCTGGGTGGTTGTATACTTAGAAGTTCCTTTCGTGGTGGAAATTTGCTAGGCGACTGTTTTACTGGGCGTGCTACCTTTACACTTTTCCTTAGGGTTAAGGTAAAGCCCAGCACAAATGAGCCTATCCTTAGAGGTCAGGGTGACTAGGTCTTTGCAGCTTGAGTCCATAGTAGCCAGCTTTTGAGACTGTCTCTCCATTTCATTAGTAGGCTCTAGACAGCTGAAAGGATCATTGCGTTGAAAAGAAAAGTGGTTGGCAACAATTTCAGTAGTGATAAAGTACTGCCTAGCATACTCCCCAACCTTAGATATAGCTTCGATGTTGGCCAGATGAACGTCCGAGTCCCTATGGATAAAATAGAAATACCTCGAGTGACCCTGGCGGGGGCTGGACTTTAGGTCAAACAGATGGTTCACTTCATGTGTTGAGGGCGCCAGCCAGCCATCGTATTTGTACATGACATACAAGGCAGACAAAATCCTAACACCTTTAGGAGTAATTTGGGTAGGGTGAATCCCAAAATAATTTGCCACACTCCTAAAGTATGGCAATAAGGGTAGGGTGGCACCAACAGTAATATGGTACATGCTCAAGGCGTAGAACCCAGATTGAGGATACTCTGCCCTCTGCACGACGGTGGGTTTGAGAATGGTGGCACTGCCAAGTCTGAAATGTTCATTGGCGTTCTTTAGTTGCTTGTCAAAGATGGTACTTGCTGGAGTAGAGTATAAGGGGGCTCTTCTATCACCTAAGATGAGTTTAGAGTAGCCTTAGTATAAATCTCCGTAGCATATTCTGGCTCGGAGTCTTCCTCCTGGCCAGTGCTGGTCGACCCTTCCTCGGTGGGATGCTGTAGACGCTCAAATTTCACCTAAGGTCTGGCCTGGCCTTGAGTGGGTACCGCCTAAGCCTCAAGGGTCTCATGATGCACAGCCATCAGTGACCCACATCCAAGTGCCCATGCGAGGCTCCGTCTCGTGCCTTTATGGGCGCACCCGTCTGCATACGCGAGGCCCCGCCTCGCGTCCTTATGCGCGCACCCGAGTGCCCCCGTGAGCCCTCGCTTCGCCATAGGACGAAGTGACCAATTGGCCCCGCCTCACCATAGGCCGAAGTGGCCTCGCCTCGTAGGCCTAAGTGGCCTCGCCTTGCCATAGGCCGAAGTGATCAAATGACCTCGCTGGAATCTCTCGGCGTCGCGCCCATGGCCTCGTCCAAGTAATATGGCCTCGTGTAGCCTCGCCAAGTAGGGCCTCGCATGGCCTCGCCAAGTAGGGCCTCGCATGGCCTCGCCAAGTAGGGCCTCGCATGGCCTTGCCAAGTAGGGCCTCGCATGGCCTCGTCACGCATGGCCTCGCCAAGTAGAGCCTCGCGTAGCCTCACCCAGTATGGCCTCGCATCGCCTCGCCAAGTATGGCCTCGCACGGCCTCGCCACGCATGGCCTCGTCACGCATGGCCTCGCCAAGTAGAGCCTCGCGTAGCATCGCCCAGTATGGCCTCACATGGCCTCGCATGACCTCGCCAAGTATGGCCTCGCACGGCCTCGCCACGCATGGCCTCGTCACGCATGGCCTCGCCAAGTAGAGCCTCGCGTAGCCTCGCCAAGTATGGCCTCGCACGGCCTCGCCACGCATGGCCTCATCATGCACGGCCTTGCATGGCCTCGCCCAAGCATGGCCTCACGTGCCCTCATAAGAGAAGAGGGGCCTCGTGAGCAGCTAGGGAGCCGAGTCACCAAGGAGGTCGCAAGGAGGGTGTCTCGCCACGCATCCTTAGACGTCCGCCAAGGCTACATGCCTATCAACCGGACTCATGAGTGACCTCGGGAGGCTTCGGGCATCTCGTGCCAAGGATCCAAGATCTCCACCTCACGCCGGGACCACAACACATACCCAAGGTCCCATTCCTTACACCTTGAGACCCCTATGCTAAGAGGCTCCAGTACGAGTCGAATGGGACATGCTTGTACGACCTAGTACTGAGTACGGATACCAGTGCCAGTGAGACTGCTGGGGTAAGAGTCATGGTCCGTACGTCTACGGCCATAGGTCAGAGCCGACACCACTACCTCCTGCGCCACTACACCTGCCACCACTCATCAGACATGGGTACAGACAAGTAGTGGAGGCATTCTTCTAACACCTGCTCCTGTGCTGGATGTACGACCACAACCTCTGAAGCCACTCCCCTGACATAGTACTTATGTACCCCATGGTCTCCTGGACCACTATGTACCTAAGGCCATTAGAGCCTACTATAAAATGAACTCTAAGACCACCTGAAAGGGGGTTGGAAATTTTACTGTAGCAGAGGCTTGAGTGTGAATGAAAGACTGAATTCTCCGTTATTGTTCTATCATTGTTCTTGAGTTATTGCTCAAGTTTTTACAGCTTTCCGATTAGTGATCTTGATTTGATAATTTTTCCAACTCAACTTAGTTGACGAGTTCTCACCGTCAACAGATGTGCTTCTTCATTTCAAGTGGCACAGCGGGCCACGTGGGAGTTTTGTTCATCGTCAGCCCAAGCCGTATATTTTGTGTGGGCCATAATCACCAGGTGGAAGAGGGCCTTTTTAGGTTGGGTGGTACCTCTATGCGGTGAATGCTGCGGTGGGTCGATGTTAGCCTAGTGATCTCCTCCCCAGTGTTCTGCGCGTACAATAAAAAAGGGGAAAGGAAGTGGTGAGAGCACCGAACAAGAGTTCTTAAGATAGTACAAGAGTTACCAAAAGAAAAGTAGCACTGATAATGATATTACAAAGTTAAAAGAAAAAAAAAGGAGCAAGACTATTTCAAGAACTCCTAAAGTCGGCACTCCACCAAGCCGCTCGGGCAACGGCCTGTTCACCAAAAGAGGAGAAGTCGAAGTTGGGATCCTGCCTCCACACATTGTAAAGAGCACGATCTATAGACCTGCGCTCGGTGGTGATCCTCTCCGCCTCCAAAGAAGCCCTCGCCGCCTCCAAGGAAGCCCTCTCCGCCTCCAAAGAAGCGTTCTTCTCCTGAGCCGACTATAGTTCGGCCCTAAGGGCCTCAACTTCGGTCTCCAGTCGAGTAACCCTCTCCTGCGATGCAGCCGCAGTGGCCTTGGCCCCCTGGAGCTCACGCTCCAAGCGTCTAGCCTTGCCCTTTAGCTCCTTGATCTGGGCCTTCGCCTTCTCCCTCTTTGAGAACAAGTTGGCAGACTTAGTTCGGGCCTTTGACAACTGGACCTTGGTTTCGCTAAGCTCATTTTCGAGCTCCTGGACCCGGGCCAGGAGGCAGTCCCTCTCAGCAGTAGATGTGGAGAGGACGCCGGACGTGTCAGCATGCTGAAGAGACACGGTGTAGATCTGCATAAGAAAGTCAATGGCGTCAGCAATAAGTAACAAAAAGAAAAACTCATGTACATCTATACATAATACTAATCGACGCAAGGTGCAAGAACTCACCTAGGCCGCGGCACGCCTTAGGGTTCCCCCAAGGTCTGGTTGAGTCACATTCCCTAGACCCCTCCAGTCGGAGACAGGGAGGCCCGAGGCAATTTGAATGTAACGCTGCGCATAAGCTGAGGCCATCCTAGTCACCCAAGGCTCCGCCTCGGCGCTAGGAGCATCTTGTTGGACAGGGACAGAAGACCCGCTCGCCGAAGCAGGAGGAGGCGCAGGGAAGGAGAAAAACTGAGACCCTGGTATATTAGAAGGGGGCTCCGTGAGGTTGACGAAATCAGCATCCGGTAAGCCAATATCACGAGGGACCTGAGGGAAGACGTCACAGCCATCAAGGCCAGGGGGAGTGTAACATCCCGCTGCGGCCTGCGGGTCCAGAGATTGAAAGGCCATGTCCTGGTCATGGGAGCCATAGGGGGGGCATCCCCCGGGGGACAGGGGGCGCTGATGAGATCCCCCACATTCGAGGGGGGCATCCTCCATCTCCTCCTCGGCCTCACCGTCGTGTAGGGACGGCTCAGCCAGCATAGCCATAGCCTTCTTAGACCCAGTAACTGACCACAGGAGCTTGGGGTCAGAGACCGAGGACAGTTGGTGGTGGTTGAGGTTCACCACAGTAAACAGGACCGCCGCCTTCTTCAGGGCGGAGTCTGCATTAATGAGGTTGTTTATGGCCTCCGCCTCCGGCCCAATGACTGAGGGACAATTTACGTGGTTTAGTGGTTAAAAATTGCTTAGTTTACGAGTTTATATTATGCTATTTTTGCATACAAAATTCGGTATGTTTTACTATCAATTCTCTCTATATTTATAGGGGGTTGATGGACAATTTTGGATAACAGTACAATATTTGATAATTTACAAGAATGGGTAACTTCCCAAATTCATAATTCTTTAAATATGCTAATTCCCTTGATATCAAACATTTATTAGATAAATATTACAAGTATTCATTGCGTATTTAAAATCTTCAAGTCTAAGGGAGTTCTTCCTTATGCAATCACAGTACTGCCATGAGGTGAATGTGACCCTCGGACTGGAGCTTATACACGAAGGGCGATCAGACTAAAGTGATGCTCGAAGCCTTACTAAAGCGATCTGGAAGTCGTGTCACAGGCGTTTTGGACGATCTACAAAATCTTACGATATCTAGAATTAGTGACGCAACCTTGATTTGTATGATTATACATATTAATGAAATGTCTTCAGAGTACAATAACCCTTCAGTTGTTGCTTGAAAGCTTTACCTCGAACAAGATGATTGAACTCGTATTTTTCGGCTACAACACTTGTTTCCCTAAATAAATAAATAAACATTAAAAATTCTCTTACTAAATTCAACACCCTATACATTCTATTTTTTCGAAAATACATCATTTGAGATAGTTCATAAAAGAAAATGATAATAATAAAACGTGCTTTAAAAAAAATATTTAGTGCAACATAATCGTGATTTTGAAAGGCTAAATAGATTTCTAAAATGACAATGGAATTATTTAAAGAATCCTTTAAAAGATAAAAGAAACTTGTTGTGTCCATGATTGATTTCTAGTTCATATGGCCCCCACAACATATACACTTCCTCTGGATAAGACTTAACTCGCCACGCTCATAAGCAATCAATTAATACCTGCAACTGGGGGCAAAGTATAAGGGTGAGCTCATATATAAGCTACTACAAACTGGGGGTAAAGTAAGGTATAGGCACCAATACATTATCTTTTAGGATCCAAAGTGTTTATTTGGAATATATAAGAGTAATGAAATTTTTTGAGGCATTTGGAGAAGTTTTGGGAAACGTTTGGGGGCATTAAGCCAAAGGTATTAGCGTCGCGGCGCCAGTGGGAGGAGACGCATCACTCGGGATAAAAAACCCCAAACAAGTGATTCATTGCCCTACATGGTGGCGATGCATCACCTAAGAGGTCTGTACAGGACCGTACAATTATGTGATTTTAGCTCCAAAACATTTAAATGCTCTAATCTCATTGGTTGACACTAATGACGGTTTTCATACTATTTAAAGGGTTCATTTGAGACTTTCGTGAATTCATTACTCACCACTCTCTTTCCCTCTCACAAAGATTATTAGTTTTCTCAAAGATCTTTGTAACGTCCCAAATTTGCTAATAAGGCTTAGGTCCTTGATTAGTGTGCCAAGAGGGCATAATTGGATGTTTATGTGTTAATATGATTTAAATGTGATTAAACATGTGAACTATATGAGTTATTGTAATGACCCAAATTTCCTAATATGGCTTAGGACCTTGATTAGGAGGTCGGGAGGGCCATAATTGATTTATTATGCCATTAAATGATTATGTGAGTTATATTATTATATGATGATAAATGCATGCATATGGGTCCACTTTTCATTATAAAAGCATTTCGGTAATTTGGCTTGTTGAGGGCATACTTGTATATTTTCATGCATGTTGGTGAATTATGAATGAGGCCACATTATAATGTGGATTTTTTCGAGCTATTCGGCATGAGACAATCTTTGAATGCAAGTTAGCGGTTTGGTCATAACAGGGTTAATTTCCGGGCTTGGAGTGAGTCTTGGGGTAATTTGATGATTAGTACATTACTAGGAATTATAGGTTAATGGGATATGATTTATTAGTATTTGAGAACATTGGGAATAACGGGAATTGGACGATGTTAATTATAATTAACGAGATAAATGGGAAAGAACGATTTTGCCCTTGCTAGTTTTAAAGGAAATTTGTTAACCTAGAAGCATTTTGATTTTTTTACGAAAGGATATATTCAAAATAGGAAGGTTGTGGATTAAAGGAATAAAAAACAGAGCTTCTCTCTTCTTCCTCCCGATCATCTTTTTTTTATTCTTCTTCCTTTGAAATTTCGAAGCTCCATTTAAGGATTCAAGCTTGGGAGTTAAAGCTTGAGGGTTTAGGATTGTGTTCAGCCTTTGAAGGGGTTCAATCTTGAGTTTGAGGTATGGTTTTAGCCATGAAATATCTTGTTTCTTGCTCTATTTTCAGTTGAAATTTTGGATTGGATAGTTGGGAATTCAATGAAGTTTTTAGGAAAGTTTGATTGGGTTTTGATGCCTAAGACTTGTAGAATTGTTTTTCAGGTTCATTTGTGGGTTTGGTTGAGGTTTGGAATCATTTTTTGGGGTTTGGAATTTGGAGAACTTGAAGGGGAAAAACTAGAGCTGGAACACCCTGGCTCTGGCGCTACAGTGCTATCCAGGGCTTGGCAGCTCTGCTTGTAGCGCCATAGCGTCTGTGCTAACCTATTTTCCCAAGGCACTCTTTTGGGTACATTTTAGGGTTTTTGTCTTGGGATTTTAATTCTTAAGCTCGGGATAGAATTTATTAATCGTGTTAGTAGGATTCGAGGTCCCGGAGCGAGGGTTAGATCATGAACCTTTTATTATTGATTTATTGATGGAATTCCATATTTGGTTATGACTAGGTGACCACTAAGGGATCAAAGGATTGATCGTTTTGAAGGGTCGTTTTTTACTTAATTCTCACTTGAACCAGAGGTAAGAAAACTACACCGAGTATGTGATGCATAAGATACATGTGATTGGGGCATGGCATGAATGTTGAATATGAAATTGATCAGAGCTTGAGTCTATGTATTTGTGCATGATTATAATTATGTTTCTGATTATTTATTAAGCATGATAAATGCCTTATATTTGAATATTTGACATATTATACATGTCTTTTTGCATTAGCTCATTGAGGAAGCACTGCCTTATTAGTCAGGGAACGACAATGGTGTCAGTATTGATTGTGAAGCTGTGACTCATTAGTCAAGTTCAGCAGTAGTACTGAGCATTGGTCGTATGGTATTGGCTTATGAGTCAAAAACAGTATTAGCGTGTTTAACGAGAAGATTAGATCTAATCAACATAAGCATTATCATCATAAGCGTGAAATGCTTGACCGACCTTAAGTTCGATGAAAACAAAAGCGCTTATCTAGTCTAAAGGCTAGTTACTTAGAGCCAGGGCCAAAAGGCTCAGGTGACTAGAACGTCACATGGCTGTGGGTGCTGAGCCCAAGTTCGTGACTCATTCATTAGTCACTTATTTGATTAGGGTGCATAGACCAAAGTGTGACTCATTAGTCACCTATCCAGAGTGTCTCATTAGTCACCTATACATAGTGTGACTCATTAGTCACCTATCCAGAGTGTGACTCATTAGTCATCTATCTAGAGTGTGACTCATTAGTCACCTATACATAGTGTGACTAATTAGTCACCTATTCAGAGTATCTCAAGGAGTGACTTATTAGAAAACTATTCAGAGATAGACTTATTAGTCATCTACACAGAGACAGACTTACCAGTCATCTATACAGAGATAGACTTATAATTCATCTATTTAGAGAGTGACTTATTAGTCGACTATTTACAGAGACTTATTAGTCATCTAACTCAGAGCGAGTGACTTATTAGTTATCTACTCAGAGCGCACAACTCCACAAACATTTATTTGCACTTGCTTGCATGCATAAGTAGGGTTATTAGTGCTAGACATGCTTATTGTGATTCAGTGACATGTTATTACCTGTTCATGAGTATATTAAGTTTTCTTGTTGAGCTTCAACTCACAGGTGCTATGTGGTGCAGTTAAAGGAAAAAGAAAGTTAGAACATCCTTGAGTTGGAGAGCTTAGGTGACGATGTGTACATATGCGGCTGCTCGACCACCACGGTCGAGGGTTTAAAGTGGAACTAGGGTTAAACCCTAATTTGCCGCTTAGGTCAGCTTGTTGTAAATATTTTTTTGTAATTAACCTTTAAAATATATTTTTGGGATCCCAATGTATATGGTAAACATTTTAGTGAAACGTTGTATCTTAACCAAAAATTTTAATCCTAAATGGTTAATCATACTTAGTTACACGATTATGGCCAAATGGCTCCATTAGCGAGTATAGCACTGTTTAAAATGAACATCGTAATGGTCTCTGGGTAGTAGGGCGTTACAGTTATATTATAATATGATTGTTTATGCATGTTTAAGTGTATTAAATGTGCTTATAGACTCGTTTCTGTTAAAAATGACATTTTCGTAATTTTGACTCGCTGAGGGTATAATTGTAATTATATATGCTTTTATAAGTGGGACCACATTATAATATGGATATATTTGAGATATTCAGCACGAGGCAATCCTAATGAGAAATTTGGCAGAAAGGTCAAAACAGGGATTAATACCTGGCTTGGGGTGAGCCTAGGGGTATTTTGGTAATTTAGTGAAATAATGAGAATTATTGGAGTATGATTAATAACAGAGGGGGGATTCTGGTATTTGGAGGATGAGTAGATTTAACCTCACTCTCATGTTTTCTCTCATTCTCTCCCTCTCACTCTACTTGGTTCTAAGAAAAGCGAGTTTTAAAGTCTTTAAATAATTTCAAGCATGGAAGTAGTCTTTGTCAGGATTTAGAACTTGTTGTTCAGGGATTAGGAGCTAGAAGGTGTGGGAATTCAACTAGGAAGTAGGGGTAATCCTTTCTCTATGAATTTCTTTAAGCTTTGAGTTTTCCTTTTGTGTTCTTGGACTTTGGGTTTGAAGTGTGTGTTAGTAGCTTTTGATGGTTGTATTTTGTGTGTTTGTGTTACGGAAGTTGTTCTGGTGGTTGGAATTGGGTTGAAATCGAGTTTGGTTGTGTTTATGATGGGTTTTGATTTATGAATGTCGCCAGAATTCTGGGATCGGGGGGTCGCGTCGTGGCGGTGTTCTGGGGCGCCGCAGCCCGCATGAACTTAGCGAGGCAGGAGGTGCCTCGAACAGACTTATTGTCGCGACGTGTGTGCAGGGATTTTAGGTGTGGGACTCTCTGCCTAGGGGAGTGCGACAGCCATTTTAGGACTGCATCACGACTCAAATAGGGGAAAATTGGGATGTTGTGTTTTGTGTTGCGCGAACCCAAACCCAAACCTTTGGTGGCACCTTCAAATACCAAAGAGTGTGCTAGAATCCAGAATTATCCTCCTACCCAATTTCTTCATCCTCTTGTATAATACGATAAGCACTTTTAACAAAGTAAATACCAGATGTTTCCCCTTTCCAGCTCCAAATATACTCAGTAATATTCATACTTAGAGGAATACTCAAAATAAGGTCCACATCCCTTTTGTCAAAAAGACCTTGAAGCACATCTACCTCCCACTTACGCCTATCAACATGAGTCAAGCTTGAAACTTTGCAATTCACTAAATCTTGATTCCTAGTCTGCACCATTGGATCATCATGATTAGGCAACCATGGATCCTCCAAAACAATCACCCTTGTACCTGACCTCACCCTCCAACATGTCCCCTTCCTGCATAGATCTCTAACTTACCACACACTACGCCACACAAAGCAAGGATTAGCACCCAACATCGCATTGAGTGTTTGATGCTTGAACTTACCACAATGTCCTTTCTGAATGCATTGCCAAATTTAACTTACCACAATGTCCTTTCTCAATGCATTGCAAAATTGAACTTACCACAACGTCCTTTCTCAATGCGAACTTAACACAACGTCCTTTATTTTAAGTTTTTGAAGCATTGCCAAATTGAAATCTTTTAAGTGTCTGAAGCCATCCCACCCTTCATTTTATGAGTACTCAGTCTGTCCCAGCTCATCCAACTGAAACCTTTGCTATTCTCAAAAGATGACTTCCACCAAAACTAACTCATCATCTTTTCAATTTCTCTTCTCATCTCCAAAGGCGGCAAGAACATGCTCATAGCATAGGATGGTAAAGCTTGTGCAACTGCTTTTAATAGGATCTCTTTCCCTGCCCTTGATAGAAGCTTACCATCCCAACCTTGTACCCTCTTTCGAAGCCTCTCCTTAAGGAATCCCATAATTACAAACTTATTTCTACCCATAGTGTTAGGTAACCCCAAATACATACTATCTGCCCCTGCTTCTTGTGTACCCAACAACGAAAAAACTTGGGTCCGAGTATGAGAACAAGTCTTAGAGCTAAAAATTATTTAAGACTTATCAAAGTTTACATTTTGCCTCAATGCTCTCTCAAAACAATTGAGTATATTAAACACATGTTGTGCCAACCCCAAATACGCCTTGCAATACATATAGTTATCATATGCAAATAACACATGATGAGAGATGATAGAAGCACCTCTAGCTACATGGCACCCTCTCAACCATCCCTTGTGTTCATAAGCTCAGATCAAAGATGGGAAACCCTCTGTGTATATAATAAATAGATAAGGCAATAATGGATCCCCATGCCTAATTCCCCTAGATGGGAAAATAGGCCCCATCTCTCTTCTTGCATGTGTCACCATGTATCTAACAAAATCCACACAAGTCATCACCAAATCCACCCATTCTCTAGCAAAATCTATCCTCTCCATGAATGCTCTAAGATACCTCCATTCTTTCCTATCATATTCATTGCTCATGTCCAAATTAAGAGTCATATATCCTTCATTTCCTAGCCTCTTTCTTTTCAAGTAGTGCATCACTTCAAACAAAACCATGATATTATCTTAAATGAGTCTACCAGGGATAAATGCACCCTAAAAGTCTGAAATAATGTAAGATAATACCTTCTTAAGTCGATTGGCCAACACCTATGATGCCACTTTGTAGAGAACGTTGCAAAGTTATATAGGCCACAAATCCCCCATGCCAACAGGCAGCTTCTTCTTCGGAATCAAAACAATATTGGTCTCGTTCAATGTCTCATTAAACCTGCCCAAATCAAAGAAACTTTTCACCAAAGACACCACATCAGAGCCATATATCCCAATATTTTATATAAAAACCTAGTCTCATTCCATCAGGGCCCGACGACTTATCTGGACTCAGCTGAAATAATGAAGCCTTTACCTCCAATACATCCAATGGTTTCAACAACTCCTCATTCTACACAGTAGTTATGGAAGGAGCAATACCATTGACTACTTCATCCCAATTTTCATTAGACGCCGAAAATAGCTCAAAAAAATAGTCCACCATTACTTGTTGCAAATCGCTATCCCAGTCCACTCTCTCGCCTACATTGTTTTGAAGACATTGCATTTGATTTCTTTTTCTCCTAGCATTAGCAGTAGGATGTAAATATTTACTGTTCTAGTCTCCTACCTTCAACCAAAGTTGCTTCGATCTCTGCCTCAAGGATACCTCTCTCTGAGTTATAACTCAAACATCTTATTCTCTTCCTCTTGATACCTCGAAATCGAAACTCGATCCCTTCTTCCTTTTAATCTCTTAATATTCGTTTACATTAATTAATCCTTTGCTTAAATCGACCTGTGTACTCCTTCCCCCACTCCATCAGTCGCATACTACAATGACTGAGCTTTCCCTGTAGATCTCTGTCATGACAAATATCCCAACTTTTCTTTAATAGTTGGTAGCACATGAGCTCTCGAAGCCACACATTTTTGAACCTGAATTTTATATTAGAGAACACAAAGGGCTTATAGATAGGGTCCAACAAAAAAGGAAAATCATATTATTAGAAGTAGGATATTGTTAGTTGGTTAGTTGGCCTAGTCACAGACTGATTAATTAGTTACCCAGCTCAGCTTTTTGCCGTTCTTTTGCTTCTTGTTTTCTATATAAGGTGATCTGCACCTATTGTATTTTTTAACAATTTCTCAATCAATAAAATCTTTTTCACTTTTATTTCTTCCGCAATATGGTACCAGAGCGGGAAGGTTAAGCTTTCCCACCGATCTTGGTTCTTCTTCCTCTTCCGCCGCTGCCGTGTCTTCTTCTCCGGTGAGGTGTGTGCGTTCCGTTTTTTCCTCTCTCGTTCTTGTTTTGCCATTCTCAATCAATCTTTATAATCAAATTGTTTCTCGCAAAGTTTGCCGACAATCGATCATCGCAAGTTTCTTCTCAAACTGGCATTCAAACCTCAGATCCTGCCATTACCAATGTTCAACAAGATCCTCTGATTGCTCACTCTAAATCTCTGATTGAAGATCCTGCAAATCAGTATTATCTTCATCACGGAGACAACCCAGGTAACATCTTGGTATCCCAACTTCTCACTGGCCAAGATAATTATGTATCTTATAGTAGGGTCATGCAACTTGCTATATCTGTGAAGAACAAGCTAGGTTTCTTGGATGGTTCTATTCAAAAACCTCTACCCACTGATTCCCTTTTGTATAACGCCTGGATTGGAAACAATAACATTGTTATTTCATGGATCTTGAACTCTATTTCTAAGGAAATCTCGTCTAGCATTTTATATGATGAAACTGCAACTGCAATTTGGACTGATTTGAAGATTCGATTTCATCAAAGAAATGGACCTCATATCTACAATCTCAGGAAGGAGTTAATGAATTTAAAGCAGGATACTCAAACCGTGAGCATGTATTTCACCAAACTGAAGACTGTATGGGAAGAACTTTCCAATTACAGACCAACTTGTACCTGTAATGGGTGTACTTGTGGAGGTGTTAAGAAACTTAAAGACCACTATCACATGGAGTACATAATGTCATTTCTTATGGGACTTTCCGATTTCTTTTCTCAAGTACGTGGAAACATCTTACTCAGGGATCCGTTGCCTGAAGTCAACAGGGTTGTTCACTTGGTTGCTCAAGAAGAAAACCAGAGAGGACATACCACCACTACTACTGATTCTAATCCCACCATAGCATTTGCTTTTCAAGGTGACAGATCTTCTTCTCACAAGTCAGATTCTCAGGGTTCCAAAACTTACCCACCAAAAAGGAATCGACCCTTTTGTACGCACTGCAACATTCTTGGACACACAATAGAGAGATGCTACAAATTGCATGATTATCCTCCTGGTTACAACAAAAATAAGCCCAAAGATGCCTCAGCTAATCAGATTCAAACAGATAGTGAAGTTAGTTCGAACACCATGGAGAATCATGCGCTACTCCCTCAGTTAACAGCCACACAATACCAGCAGCTTCTCAATCTTTTGGCTGGACAACAATCTGGTATGCAAGATCCTAGTTCCTCAACAGGTAACACAGGTATTATCTTATCCCATCATTTTGTGCCTCCTTTCAGTGGATCTTGGATTGTAGATTCAGGTGCTACAAGACATATATGTTCTAACATCCATCTGTTTCAATGCATTTGCCCTATATCTACAATTAAACTTATTTTACCCAATAATGAGTCTTTATTGGTGAACCGAAGTGGATCTATTGCAGTCAATAAACATCTTATTCTAACTGATGTTTTATATGTTCCCACTTTCAAATACAATATCATTTCGGTCAGTTTTCTCACTGCTGTTGCCCCCATTATAGGCAATTTTTCAACTAATAGTTTTTATATACAGGACACACACAGCAAGAAGATGATTGGAAAAGGTGAATCCAACAGTGGTCTCTACATATTAGATCCTTCACCAACATCATCTTACGTTTTATCTGTTTCTGCTGAGACATGGCATTCAAGACTTGGTCATTTGTCTAATAAATACTTGGATTTACTCAGTTCTAGCTTACATTGTAATACTACTTCTTTGCATAAAAATGTGCCTTGCTATATTTGTCCTATGGGAAAACAAAAGAAATTGCCATTTCCAAAGAATAATACTTTTGCTACTCATGTTTTTGATTTGATACATTGTGATATATGGGGACCTTACCACATTTCTTCACATTCTAATCATAAATTTTTCCTTACCCTTGTTGATGATCATTCTAGATTTACTTGGATTTATATGCTACACCAAAAATCTGATGCTACCATTATTATACCACAGTTCTTATCTTATGTTCAAACTCAGTTTAATTGCATTTTTAAGTGTTTCAGATCGGATAATGCTCCAGAACTTGTTTTCAAAGATTTGTTTTCTAAACATGGGATCCTACATGATTTTACATGTGTAGAAACACCCGAACAAAATGCCGTTGCAGAAAGAAAACATCATCATCTATTAAATGTTGCAAGAGCTTTATATTTTCAAGCACATTTACCTATCAAATTCTCGAGTGAATGCATCCTTACTGCTGCTTACAACATAAACCGACTCCCAACACCAAATTTACAAAACAAAACACCCTTTGAGATTTTGTTTAAAAAACCACCTGAGTATGATCATTTCAGGTCATTTGGTTGTTTGGCCTTTGCTTCTACTCTTACTGCTCACAGAACCAAGTTTGCTCCAAGAGCACGAACTTGTATTTTCATGGGATACCCTAAAGGCATCAAAGGATATAGGTTATATGATATTAATTCCAAGCAATTTTTTGTTTCTAGAAATGTTATATTTCATGAGCACATATTTCCTTTCAATAAGATTAATGATACAACTACAGATGTTGATCCCTTTCCACAACTTGTATTACCCTCTCATCATATCTCTAATACTCCCACTCATGACTATCCTCTGCATACTTCAGATTCTTCTATTTCTAACCAATCTTTGCAGGATAAAAACTCCTTCAGTACAGATGCATCTCCAACAGATTCAGTTACAACTTTACCAGATCAAATGGCACAAACCAATGAGTCTTCATATTCACCAGATGCACCTGCACCACCTCTACGAAGGACCAGCAGGATTCCTAAACCACCTAGCTACCTACGGGATTTTGAATGTCCTTCTCTTATACAAAATCATTCGTCTACACCTCATCATATTAACAATTTTATTTCTTACTCTAAGATTTTAGATTCTCACAAAGCTTTTATTTTTGCAGTTTCATCTCATCTTGAGCCTCAGTCCTATAGTCAGGCCATCCAATACAAACAGTGGCTAGATGCCATGGATGTTGAACTAGATGCTCTTCATGCCAACAAAACTTGGACTGTCATGCCTCTTCCTCCCAACAAAAGAGAAATAGGTTGCAGATGGGTCTACAAAATAAAGTACAATAGTGACGGATCTATAGAACGATACAAAGCCCGCCTCGTCGCTCAAGGCTACACACAACAAGAGGGGTTGGACTTCTTTGACACATTCTCACCTGTGGCTAAAATGGTCACACTCAAACTGCTGCTTGCAATTTCCACCATCAAACAATGGCTCACTCTTCAAATAGACGTCAACAACGCTTTTCTTAACGGAGATCTCAACGAAGAAGTTTACGTGACTTTACCGAAAGGTCTAACACTTCCCTCTTCTTTTGTTACAGATGACAACCTGGTTTGTAAGGTGCACAAATCAATATATGGACTACGACAATCATCTCGACAATGGTATAAGAAGCTGTCCGAAGCTCTGTTTCTTGAAGGTTTCAAGCAATCTCAGGCCGACTACACCTTATTCACCAAAGGATCCAATGACACCTTCATTGCCTTGCTTGTTTACGTGGACGACATTATCATCACCGGCCCAAACATATCAACTCTCCACCAGTTACAAGACAACCTTCATAAAAAATTCAAATTAAAAGCTCTTGGGCAGCTGAAATATTTCTTGGGCTTTGAAATTGCACGAGCAAAAAAAGGTCTTTTTCTTTCCCAACGAAAATCTACCTTACAACTTCTCGAAGATACTGGTTACATAGGAAGCAAGCCATCCAAGACACCTATGGATCCTCGTGCCAAGTTAGACAATCTTCAAGGTGAACCACTGGCAGATCCTTCACCTTATCGTCAACTCATTGGTAGGCTTCTCTATCTCACTCTTTCACGACCAGATATCACCTATGCCGTCAATTATTTGAGTCAATTCATGTCTGCTCCCTGAACCACTCATATGCAAGCTGTTCATCACTTGCTAAGATACTTAAAGGGCTGCCCTGGTCAAGGTTTGTTATACTCAGCTACCTCTTCTCTCCATCTCAGACTCAGACTGGGCCTCATGTCCTATCACTCGTCGATCCACTACTGGGTTCTGCATATTTTTAGGAGATAGCCTCATCTCTTGGCGCACGAAGAAACAACAAACTATCTCAAAAAGTTCCGCAGAGGCAGAATATCGTGCTCTTGCTGCTTCCACCAGTGAAATTACATGGCTTCAGTATCTACTTACAGATCTGCATATTCCACAAAACACCCCAGCCTTCATCTACTGTCACAATCAATCCGCCATCGACATCGCCAACAATCCAACTTTTCATGAACGCACTAAGCATATCGAGCTCGATTGCCACTTCATCAGTGACAAGATCAACAACTCCACCATCCGATTGATACCAGTTAGCAGCGCCTTACAACTTGCTGATGCTTTCACCAAACTACTCCCTTCCACAACTCTTTCTCTTCATATCAGCATGATGTCTGTATCTAACATATACAATCCACCTTGAGATGGGGATATTAGAATTAGGATATTGTTAGTTGGTTAGTTGGCCTAGTCACAGACTGATTAATTAGTTACCCAGCTCAGCTTTTTGTCGTTCTTTTGCTTCTTGTTTTCTATATAAGGTGCTCTGCACCTATTGTATTTTTTAACAACTTCTCAATCAATAAAATCTTTTTCACTTTTATTTCTTCCGCAATACATATGAAGAGGAAACCTCAATATTAAACAACTTAGCACTAAGAAAGCAATTAAACCAACTCTGAGATATTAAAGACCTGTCTTGTCCTACCTCCACCCACGTCTTTGTACCCTGACCTGTCTCCCATGTGAATATGTATCCCACTAATTCCATATCCATCGATCCACAATCCCCTACCACCTCTTAAAATTCTTGGACCAACCAATTAGGATACGGTTTGCCTCCCCTTATATCTTCTTGCCCCAGCACATTGTTCATATCCCCTATTAAGCACCACAGAAGAGATGATTCCCCATGAAAGCTTTCGAATTATGTCCCATGTGTTCTTCCTAAGGGCACGATTTGGGTAACCATAAATTCCAGTCAACCTGTAAGTTTGCTGACCTTCAGACTGAATAATCGCATCAATATGGTGAGGTGAAAATCTTAGTAATGACACCTCATTCTTCTCTATCAAAAGCATTGCAATGCCACCACACCTTCCATGTGAGTCAAACTGAGAAAGAGCATTCAAAGCCCAATTTCCTCCTCACACGTTCCACCTTATCCTTTTTACTCAAAGTTTCACATAAAAACAGAAAATTGGGCTACTTTTTTATAACAATATCCTGAAGGAATTGTACAGCGCATGGGTTCCCAAGCCCACGACAATTCTAGCTCAATATGCTCATAATCCTTGGCGATCCCATTCTCCTGAGCCTGCCTTGTGTACAACCCAACATTATCTTGGTTCATCTCCTCTTCTTCATTACACGACCCATCCTTCTCAATGGCCTCTTCCATCCTTCTTCTCTTAGGGTCTAGAATAATGAGCATATCTTTATTAGAAATAGCTTCCTTTTCCGCACTTTCCCGTCTAGCTATAACAGTTGACTTCAAACCTTTATTGCTCCTCAAATCAATTCCTAAAATCATGCTTCACTTCCCCCACTACCTGGTTGGCCATTACTCATGACCAGGCCACATTCCTTAATCAGAATATGTTTATGGACCTCCTCTCTTCAACCATTTGAGCTGCCGTTAGGACCATCAGAAGATAACCGTGCCGTTTCACTCCTCAACCATTTCGAACCTATAAGGTGATTTGTTCGTCGTGGTGCCGCTCTCATCCACAGACCATAAGTCTCATCTTCCTTCTTCTCTTTAGTGGGCTCTCTATGTCGATAGTCATCCTCAACCTTAAGTATTCACGCCATACGGCAGTAAAATTGTTTCGGTCTGATTCGACAAACATCCCGATATAATTCCCTAACTTCCCGCACCACCCTCTCGGACATGAATCTAGGGCACAAATCATGTATTTGAATCCATTTATCTAGTTTATTCAGCTTCATTAGTCTCAGATTCTCCCCAGGTTTCAGCCTTTCTATAATCAGTTGTCAATTCTTCTGGGTATCCACCTCGTGGTAAAAATGGAAGATATATAGATTAGCCTCCAATTCCTTCACATATAAACCTCTCCCCGACCTCCACATAAATGCCGACATGTGCTTAATAGCCTCAAAATCTGCATGTACATCATAAATTAATCTACCAACGGGTATCAATGCCTTCTTCTTCAACATCTTTATTATCATATGATAAGCCATCGTTTTCTTTATCTTCCATCGACATATCCGCTAAGCTGTTCTCAATCTCCCTTACTGTTATATTGCTCGAAGCCATGCTAATCCAACACTCCAAAAACCATCAGAACAAGACAATAACAAAAACTCTCAAACTATGTTAAAAGACGAGACAAAACTCTCTGATGAAAATTTATTTTTGAGTGCTGTAAAAAAATAAATTAATCACTTTAGGTTGTTCTTTATATTATTTATATACTAAAAAAACATTCTTATAAATTTGAAATGAACTTAAGCCCACCCGCATCTACATAAAATCGTGGTTGGTTGTAGGTGATCGATTTCACAATAAAATAAGTTGACAAGTTTGTCTATATTAGATTTTATTTTTGTAGGGAAATTGTTTATAAATTGATTGGGAAAAGCAAGTCAAGAAGAATTGAATGGGGTTGTCGATAGAAATATAATTTGCTAATTTATCATGTATATATATAAATTATTGGGTAGTAATTATTACCCAATAGTTACTTTTAGTATATTGGGTACATGAATAAGTTGCTACTCTATTTTTTTTATGTGATTGTGTATAATGAAGTTACAAAGAATATTTTACAAAATTTCAAGAAATTATTTCAAATAATTTAAGATGTCAAAATCAGAATTCAAATAACCTATATCACATGGATATAAATATTGAAACAAGCACTCATGCAATAAGCTCTTTGAATTATGATTTCAGTAGTTGAATTATTCAGAATTTTATGAAAAATTATGAGAGGTTTTCTGTAACCATATTATACACCGTCATATAAAAAAAAATAGAGTTAAAGCATCTCTAATAAAATGTCAAATTGGTGATGCATTGCCAAAATATAGCTCACTTTACAAAAAAGTTGCTCCAATGGTGTACCAAAAGATGTGCAAATTGCTAAAAATTGTGTCAAATTTGGCACACAATATAGCATATGCATATTTTACATCACCATAAATGCTACACTTTTTTATTTATTTTTATGTCATTTTTATTATTTTTAATAATCACTATTAAATACTAGATTTTTTACTTTATTATTTTATTATTATTTTTAACCATCAATTATAAAATATAAATAATTTTTTCACTTTTCCTATATATTTTTAGGACAAAGCTGTGGTGCGAGTGTTAAAAACGTCCCCACCTGTGGGAACCTTTTTTTGTAACCTGATTGGGTTTTATATTGATGGAAACTTCTTAATAAAATAGGCATGGCTGTATTGGGTATTATTTTTTCTCATCCCCACCTGAATAAAATAAAAATCTAACAACATTATTAGATTTTTTGTTCGCCTATCTCCCGTCTCCCATGAGCTCCTCCACCCCATCTCCCGTGTTTGCCTACCTAAAGCTCCTCCTGTATCATCACATGCGAGCCAAGCTCCTCTATTTGTCGAAGATCTGAGCATGTTTCGAAGCTGTACATCCCTGGTTAGTATGAAATTTTTTGTTTGCATATACTGCAGTTCTGTATTGGAGGGTTGTGTTTAGGGTGTATGAAATTGGGGATTAATTATTTTTATTGTTAATGGATCTTTTCCCCTAAAATCCCAGAAACCCAATTCCGATTTCCCTTCCAAATTCAAAATTTCTGAAACGGAGTGATGGGAAATGCCCCAAAATGTCCGTATATTAACAATGTTTTTCTTTAACTTTTTTTGAGCTTCTATTAAGGAAAATAATACTCAATCTAAGTGAACGGTGGGAGGTATTTAATGGAAAAAAAAACAAATAATTATAATATAAAAATAGATATATTTTTTATAAAAAATAATAGTGTACTGAAACGAAGAGAAAAGGTTAGGTTGGTTGGATTTGGCAGGCAAAGGATTGGCACTCTAATAAGTCTTATTTATTGGATATATTTTTCCTTTGTCACCGAATTCTCTTATAGCCACTCAGTCTCTTTCAACTTCACTCTTCAAAAAAAATTTCTTCATTTTAGTAAATGTTTTAGTGAATATGTTTGATTTTTTGCAGTTGATAGATAGTCCTATAATTCAATGAAAGTTGTTATTTTGTTTGAAATTGTACTTGATTTACTTGTCGATGAAAGGCTCAGTGACTTGAACTGTCCTTTTCTGGAGAAAAATAAGGTTGGACATTCTACTGATGTTTAAGCAAGAACATGTTTATGGCTAGTGATGTTTAAGCAAGAACATGTTTAAGCAAGAGCTGTCATTTTCTAGTGTTTTTTATGAAATTGTCATTGGAGAAAGGGGCAATTTGATTCCAACCGCATTTTCGATTAACCTTGGAACTGAGCTGCTGTATGGCTATTCTGTTTGCATAACCTTGGTAAAACTTGAAACCCGTGTGTTTGAAAATATAAGCATAAATAATTTGCACTGTTATAAATCTTGATTGTTTATGACTTTGCACTGTTATAAAACTGATCAAGTATAATATATCTTATTTGTAGGCCTTATTGGTTTCATTTGAGCTTATCATTTTTGTATAAGTTTTTTCCCTTGGATTTAATTTCTTTGGAGATAATTTTGATGGAGATTTAGTGGGTTGTAGAAGTCATTTTGTATAAGTTTTTTCCCTTGGATTTAATTTCTTTGAAGATAATTTTGATGGAGATTTAGTGGGTTGTAGAAGTCTTTGCATATGCAATGCTTATTAATTTCCCTAACATTATAGGTTATGGTGTGTATTGGTGATTTCGATATTCCCTAACATTTTTAGTTTCTATTCTTCATCTCTCAAGCATCTCATACTTGAGTTCTTCTTGATTTGCAAATAACAGTTATATTTTTTGCTTTTCTGCTGGGTTGAAGGGTGAACAAGCAAGAGGTCTTAAAGGCACCTGAAGCACTCTTCCAGGGTAGAAGCTTGTCGTTTAATTATGTTGTGCTTGAATAAATTTTGTTTGCCACATATTTCACTTTGTTTGTTGAAATTGTAAATCTTGCTGTGGTAATTTGACATGGTTTGGATAATTTAGAAAGACTTAAGTAGCTAATGTTCATGGAATATTGGTTGACCCTTTGTACTTGCTATTGTATAAGGTGGTATGGAAAAAAATAAGTTGCATGATATTCTGTCGGGGTTGATTTCCCACGAGTGTGAAGTACAGGAATTGAAGCGAGCGATATCATATTTAAGACATGATGTTTCTCAGCTCCATTTGAAGGAGCTTAGACAATATGAGGAAAGTAATTCATTTGATCTTTTGTTCGACGAAGCATGTGGCTTGATGAATGATTTTAATAGTTTGACTAAGAAATTTCGAAATAGAAATTTGTTTTGTGATGTTAATATAGAGAATGGGGATTCAGAGTTTGCAGGGGCTCATTTAGTTGATTTGAATGTAAAAGAATGTGAGGTGGAGTTGCAAGACATTGGTGGAGTGGATTCCAATGCAAAACATGGAGATGCAGAGTTGAAACATGATTCGTTAAGTGGTTTGAATGTGGAAGAAGGAAAAGGGCAGTTGGAAGTCATTGGGCGGGTGGATTTGAAACTAGAAAATGGAGAGGGACTGTTTCATGATGATGGGTTAGGATGTTCGAATGTAGACGTTTTTCCTTTGAATGCAGAAGTTGGGGTAGAGCAGTTGGAAGTCGTTGGTTTGGTTGATTTGAAAGGAGAAAATGGAGACATATTTGAAGGGCAGTTGGAAGACATTGGCGTGGTTGATTTTACGCTAAAAGATGCAGAGGGAGAGTTGGAGCAAGATCTGTTACAGAATAAAAAGATGGAAGATCCCCCATTGATTAGTCCATGTAATTTGTTAAGTGATGGAAACTCTAGGGAAGGAGATGGAATTGATATAGTTGATTTGGAGGAGAATACTTGCAACAATAGTTGTTATTTTAAAAATGGTGAGGTAGTTTGTGGAGAATCTAGTCAACTGACTGGTGAGGAATGTGTTGTAGAAGGAGATGGGTTGTCTTCACATTTTGTGACTTTAATTAATTTGATTAGTGCCAGTGAACAGTGTCACAAAGGTGAATTTTTCAAATCTGAATATCAAGTAATGTTGCACTTTGAAGAGGAGAAGGAGTTGGTCTTTAAGTTTGGTGGATCTGGATTTGATTGTAATACTTTTGATGTAGAAGAAAGAGAATTTCAGAACCTATCTTATGAGGTTGTTTATATTTTCACATTTATTATGTATTTTTAATAAATTTATTATTTGTAACTTTTTATTTATTTTGATTGGAGATGAAGTTAGTATCTAATATAATGCAGGAAAGTGTTAAGCAGAGTGTATTTCTGTAATGACCCACTAATCTAGACTATTTGGACCATTAACGAAACTATACATAAAACTTACATTTTTGCGGAAATACCATAATTTTATTGAGTAACTTGTAAAAACAAGAGTTACTTACAAAAAAATAGAATACTAAGAAGGATATGGGATCCCATTGTCTTTAAAAACAAAACATGATTTAAAATAAAAGACATTACATAAATAATGCGGAAAATACATGTAAAACCATAAAAAGGTAAAATGAGACTACATCCTCGAATCGAATAACGCTCGGCCCCTTGACTCCATTCACCATCGATACACATCCTCTAAGCGTCACGAATCTTACCGCCTCTAAAGCTATTTTCCTGCACATAAAACAAAAAGGAATGAGCCTAATGCCCAGCAAGGAAAAGTCTAACACATAGTCATACACATAAATTTCATAATAAACGTAAAGACATATCATAACACTTAATACATACACTTATTATAATGACCATTATTACTTGGGGTCCCATAGACTAAACAAGCTTATGCCCATGAGATTAGTGGGGTCCTACTAGCTAAGTAGGCATATGCCCATAATCTTTTTGGGGTCTTGTTAGTCAAATAGGGCATAAGCCCAAGCCTACAAACATACACATTTCATAACATATTTATAGCATGTTTCATAACATAACACATAAGATAACATAAACATAAACATATAGATTCTAGCCTATTTTCCTTACCAAAGTTACCGGGATATGTGGACTGAGTTGGGACCTTTTGGAACACTCCTAATAACCATTAGAAAGAGTGAGTCTAAAGAAGAAAGGAGATGAAATGAAAGGGATACAAAGACTAAACCATTTGAGAAACATGCTTACCGAAACTTATGTGCTCAAGAACTTAGATTCCCTAACCAAAATGAAGATTAAGGTTAGAGATTGAGTAGAAGACTATGAGAAAGAAAATAACATAATACAGAAATGAACTGGAGTTTTGGTTACCTCAAAGACTTGAAAGACCAATCTACACCTTAACCGAAATACTATAGAACCTCACTTCCCAAAGTGTTTGATAAGCTTATGATGTTTAAGCTTATGATTTTCCCAAACCAGGTGTTTACACTCTCACACTCACTTAACACTAGCAGATTCTGAACTTAGAGCAAAAGCTGAATAATGGCTGGGTACTAGGTCCTATTTATAGAGTTTGGGAATGAAAGTATCTTGATTTTACTTGAATAAAAATAATGGCTTTTTAGGTGAAAATCATTTGAATAATCGTTCAGCAGAGGCTGAAGACTCGTTCAAAAGATGCTGGACTTATGGAGGAGTTTGAATGGCTGAAAGGAAAAGAATTCAAAAGTGTTTGAATTTATGCTGGAGGAGGCGATATATCGCCCCCTGTAGGCGATATATCGCCTGGGCCAGTATGCCCGAGGCGACCGTGCATCGTCTCGTGTTTTCCGTATCTACGTGCTGCGATATATCGGCACACGCTGAATATTTAAACACGAAATTACACATTTTTAGCTAAGTTTGAATGGAGTAAACAACCTTGACTAAGCCTTCAACGTATTCAAAGCTGCTGACTGACCCTATAACATTCAAACTTTACCCTTATTTAATTTAATCCTCAAAAATACTTAATCCTTAATTACCATTCATAACATGTGCTTAAAATCCTATTGGTTGATGTCTAAACCTTATAATATAATAAATATAATCCTTAATATCAGTCACATTAATCAAACCTTAGGTTATACTTAATATTCTTAAACTATAGGTTAAACTTAGAAAATCTATAAGTACTACTATGAGTGTCCAAATAATTCCCGGTCTGAACCAAAAATCCAACAGTAACAAAGATAATACTATACATACTATAATACTACTAAATAATTAGCTAAGTAATGTTCTTGGACTCTACAATTTCCACCCTATATTTGGAATCGTAGTAGTTGGGCTAATTTTCACGATCTCAATAATGAGGAGAAGGTTTTGATGGAGTACGTGATGGACCATACAAAGCCTGCAGAGTAATTATATAAATATCAGTGCATAATTTAATTTATAATTTTTTTAGTTGGAGTATTTATTTGTAGAGTTTTAAGCTTATCTTCTAAACTTCTATTTACAGTGAGATTGTTTTCATTGGCGAGAAAGTTGTTGGTAGGAGGAGAGATTTCCTAACATTGTCAAAAAAGCAACTTGTGAGCGCAAGAGTATGTCCTTATATTGTTTTGGATTTCTGATTGTATTTTATATTAAATGATGTGAAGAAGGTTGTGGTATGCTAACTCTTTAAAGCGTTTGAAGGTTGTGAATTGCTTAGTTGAGATTTTATCTTCAACGGAGTTAGGTGAGCGTGGGAACAAGATTAGATTTTGCTGGATACCGACATATTTATCGGTTTGTTTTTGTATATTCTTTTTGTGGTTAATATGTGTGTTGATTTATTTGTATGAATGTGTTAATAATGTATTTGTACTTTAAACGTGGTAGCAGCGACCTGATCCTTTATCCTGCTCTAGTATTATTGATGGTGGAAAATGGCGTGCTTGGTGTGGAGAACTTGCTGACTGTGAGAAGGTAATGTTGGAGACCTTTAAATGAAAATGATTTCTCAGATTATGTAAGTCCATATTTTTTTTGCTATATGGTTATAGGTTTATGCCCCAATCCTTGCAAAAAGACACTGGTTCCTAGCAGTATTTAACTTGGCGTTGAAGAAAGTGGATGTTTATGACAATTTTGAAATTCCTTCTTTTCACCTCGGGTTCTATATAATTAACACAATGGTTGGTGCTATCATTTTTGTTTCGTTGTAATTTTTGTTTGATGATTTAATTATAATATAAATGATTTTTTTGCAAAATGTGTCTTGTAATGTGTTGGTTGTTTGGGTCATTAGTTGCGGTCGATGGATAATGCATTCTGTGAATCAGTGAAGAGTGTACACACAAGTGATTGGGCTTTCGCCGACTTTGATGTAGCAGAACCTTTGTCCCATCGTAAGAAGTGCATAGATTATGACTGCGGTGTGTACGTAATGAAGATGCTACTGCAAGAGTATGTGGATGGAATTTTAGGTGGAAGAGGAGACGATGTCGTTGCCGACTTGGACTGGAGATGTACTTGGGCAGGACCAACCAATGTTAGTTATATTGTAGTACATGGTCTAAATTGCTTTTGAATGTTACATGTGTATCATATTTTGATTTCTATTTTTATTTGTGGAACTTGTGCAGGTACCTAGGGAGATTGATAGGCTACTTATTGGTGCAAGAATCCTCACATCTGGGGTGAACAAAGTAAGAGATAATATGTTTCAGAAAGCTGTTAAGATGCAGGATAGAAAGGAAGGTTGAGTAGATGGAACCTATGTGGGTGGAGGAATGGTTTTTTATTTTCTTTAGTAAAAAGCAATTGTGAAGTTATAAGTTATTGGACAATTTTGTGGTAGATATGAAAGGTTATAAGGTCATGAATTTACATTAGTTGAACTATGTGATGAAGTTGGGCATATTAAGGTGTCTTCAATATAATTGTGTTTGATTTTTTGGGTTGCAGATTTTGATAGCATGTGTTTGGAGAACGTCTATGTTTATCAAGTTTAGTTCAGTTATAATTTTTTATAAGATAAGCATACCATATACTAATGTAATGGAAATTAAATTTGGAAATTAATTGTGTGTAAAGTAATTAGGATCCAAATTCAGATTTGGTCATATGGAATGGAAATATTGAGTTGTGTAGAATTTTTTTTAACAAAGATGAGGACCATCTTAGAAAGCTTGAAATATAAGAATTTTAAAAATATGTTTGAAATAATTTAGGGGACGACATGTTTCAACAACAGTTAAATAATTTATGTTTGGAATTTAAATAATTAACCATCATGAAAGTGGTAGCGTAATAAATGGAATATATTGTAACTTAAATTTATGATATAAAGCTCAACACTAATAAAATTAAAAAATGGTTATTCCACTAATGAATGATAAGTTGTCCTTCAAGATTTATAAGAAAATATCATGTTATGCCATTGAAAATGATGCAGACATTGTTCAGGTGGGGCAAGGTCGGTGTCCCGGGCCAAGAACTTTGATTATTGATCCCAATCTTGGTATTTTGAAGAATGACAATTAGTTGCCTGGATCTCCTCTCCTAAGCCGACAATTTTTAATTTTTTCTGCCATTATTTTCATAACTTTTCATTAGTAAACCAGAAAAGAAACATTCTTGGATGTTGTTGCATTTGAAGCTTTTAACACTTATTAGGTTTATGGATATGTTACCTTTTGTCGGTGCTCGGTCTGTAAGACACTTGTGTAACTCTGCACTGCCTCCCTTAATGTTGTAATTTGGTTTATTAGATTGTGTTGAACATCGTCTACTTTGGTGAGAACTTGGTTGATCTTGCTTTGTATTGTCTACAATGGGAGTGGAATATATTTTTTAGGTGTAATGGATATAGGAGTAATTGTGAAGAGATTGAAAATTTGCAACGTACCTCTGAATTTGATGATGAATTGGTTTTGTGAAGTAATGTCATGTGATTAATGTCATCTGATTTCTTGTTAATTTCCTGAAATAAGAATGAAAACATCACTTCATTAGCATAGTTTATCTATTTTGGTGGAGTATTAAACCTTCATTTTCTCCTCCCATCCTCTTGATTCTCCTTTATCATCAAGTAATTTTGAATTGAATAATCTTCATGTTGTTCCTTTAAGAAAGTGGAATACCATACCTTCTCCCTTGCCTTACGACACAAAACCTTAGATATGTATTCATTGTAATCCATGGTCGTGGTTTCTTCCCAGAAATGATAAGCTGGCCTCCCAGTAAGGCACCATGGTTTCATAATGATTATTAGTTTCTATTTAACTAGCATTGACTTTGGAGGTTTTTTTGGGATTGGAGTTTGTACCGTGGCAGAAGTCTGCATCGTGACTCTTTCGCCCAAATACCACTCACCTCCGCCTGGCCCAAAAAGTAGTATCCGCCGTGTATTTGGCTCTTCGCTTTGTGCGACATAGTATGGATGAAATGTATTTGCTCCCCATGGATACCACTCAACCTTTATGAAAATGAGGAGAACAATATTGTAAGCTCTGCTTAATTATGTACAATAGTGTACATGAGGATGTTCCAAGAATGTAGTAAATCATTATTGGCGAATATAGTTGGATTGGTACCTGTTCAGAAGTTAGTTGGGTCAGTTTCAGCCTGTAGTATTTCAACAACACTTTAGCTTCCATGGTTGGTGGGAGGCAATTACTCCATAACAAACTACGAGGAAATACTTTAGATGAGATGCATTGAGGTGTGATGCGCATACATGGAAGGTATTCTCAACCCCAAACCTGTAAATTTATTTGGCATATGAGAAATTAAGTTTATTGATAACATCATAAAATATATTGTGTACTAAGCATGTTATTTGGTTGAGTTTACCTCCTAAGCTTTCCATAGGCCACCAATCTTGGTTGTGTCTTGTCTGCATAAGTCGTCCATTTTTTGATAACAGAACGCAAGGCCAGCCCCTCCCCAATTGAAATTATTTATATCTGCAATACAGTCTAAAGATGGTAAATAGAACAGGTGAACCATATCATTGGCACTGGCGAAAAGGGTACCGCCTAAAAGAGCCAAAATGAAAACCCTGGATAATATGTCAATATCTTCCTCAGTTGTCGTACTCATATTCTTGTATGATTGGTACAACCAATTGATATCAACTCTTCTTTGGTTAACAAAGGCTAAAGGTCGTCCCAATAACCTTCGTATGGTATCCTTCTTCCTGTGAATGTGCTTGTCTATCTTTATTGGTCTCCCATACACAGGTATTCCAATAATGGCACTAAAGTCTTTAGGAGTCATTGTCATCACTCCTAATTGTTCGAATATGAATGTATGGGTAGTATCCCACCACTTTTTAGCAAGAGCTTGCATTAATGGGATGTCCATATCAGCTCGATTGAGGCCATCTACTAGTGGTTGCAGTCCTCTAACCCAAACCCATTCTCTGACTGCAATTAGTAGTTCCATATACCAGTTCAGTAGGAGTACAGAGTTTCAAGCTCCTTTTATCTGAATTGTTTTATCCTAATGAAGTCATCAAGCGTCAAGTGAGCATTCAGAATGTACACACGTTTGTATTTTCCATTCAATTATGTACAAATTAGTTAATTAGAATTAACATGGTACTTCAATGCATTACCAAGATGATACTTTTTCTATTGTGACTTTTGTGTAAAAATAAGCACATAGAAGTTTACCTCATAGGAGATGTGGTCCTGCTCATGTAGCTTGACAGATTTAATATGACGTAGTGTTCTTTTTTTTTTTTGCTTCCTTAGACCATGTTGACCCTGTGGTATACTTATAAGTTCGTTTATATTCAGTGGGTTGACGATGGAGTATTCCGATCGAGTGTGACTTTAAATGGATCCCCCAACGAAGGCATGGTGTCCGAGGGCCCGTGGAGGTATTTGGTTAAGCTTGTAGAGAGGTTCATGTCTTATTAATTCCCTATCGAGTAGCAGATGTTTATTCCTTAAATAACACAATGGAGGATATAATTAAATTAGAAAGTTAGAAAAATTGATTTATATCAGGTTTTAAATAATTTTAATAAAAGTGGGAAAACATATATGTACAACCTGGGATTCTTCGAAAGAGTGAGTTGCAAAGATCCATAATACTTTTTACTATGATAACAATTATTATGCCATGTGGTAAGAGCTTTATTAATGCATTATATTACACATCAAATGGAACAAGATTTAAATGACTATTTCATGGATTATTCCCTAATCTTCACGTTGACATGAAACAGCATACATCCCTTTGAAAATCAATTGATCAGTAAGAAATACCTTACAGTCAGGGGCAGTTATGACTCGTCGTAGTTGATGTTCTTCGATGACGGTGGTGTTGTACAGTGGGGAGGAGCTTCTGAATCTTCCTATCAATGGTCAATAGACTATTCCGGTTACTGGTTAATATTCCCTGTTGACAATGAAAATGATATGCATAACCCTTACTTGTCCACTCCATCAACCTGCCTAAAACCCTTACTGGGAAGGTGGTTGATCAATTTATTTCCCTCATTGAAGAAAGTACCCACCTTCGATCTCCATGTGCAGAATGGGGGATGATTCCATTGATGATACACAGAGCCCCAAAATGGTTTTAGGCCTTTTCATTTGCAGTGGGCCTTTCCAAAACATAAGCCAATGTCACGACCTAATTACATAAACTACTGAAAACATAGTTTTATATAGTTAATATATGGGCAGCTTAAAAAAATTTCCAAAAACAGATGGCCTTTTGTATTTGTTAAACACAAATATGGGAATTGAGATTTTCTCAAATTTTGTGGCTTCATTGTATCCTATAAATGTTGATGGGATTAAATTACCAAGCTTGTTTTTCTAATTTTGAAGGAATGTGATGTATATGAAAGAAGCTTAGGTGTTGTGTGTTTATACGTAAAAAAAAAATTATTTAATTAATACAAAATTTGACAATTAAACATAAAACGGTGTTTGGTAACTCTATTTTTATTTATTATGTTTTAAAAATTTAGTGGTTATAATTATTATAGTATAGTATAGTTTTACGATATTAGTAGGCTTGTTTGTGGGAAAATGGGTGATTGTGTAAGAATAAATTAATTATGGTATTATTATAAATTGTTATGGATCGAGTCTACATAAAGCCCTAAAGCCCAATAAGAATTTGGGCCTAGTAAATTCAAAATTAGTCTAGAGAATCAGAGTTTGTTATTTTATGGTTAGTTAGGATATTTGTGGATTAAGTTGTTATTAGGATAATTTAGAATAGAAGTGAATAACTAAAATTTTGAATTCGTCATAGAAATTAACAAAGATGAAAGTGGTTACAATGAAAACCCTGTGTTATCCCCAAAAATTTGAGATCGATGACGTGGCAACCAAGGTGACAAGTGGCAGTGCATGGTCAGTAAAAGACACATTAATAGTCAATAAATACATTTACTCTTCAGAGTTGTGATAAAGTGACCTGGTAGACTGATGGAGAGTTTTGACTGCTTGAGCGGTGTCATGACTAGTCAAGTTGTTGCATCCGACCAGTCACGACGTTACTGCCCAAAAATGGCATGCTAGAGGAGATTGCCATCTTAGACGAGAGACATGGCATGCTAGAGGAGAGTGCCATGTTAGACGAGAGACATGACATGCTAGAGGAGAGTTCCATGTTAGAGGAGAGAAGTGCATGTCCTACCACTTGCATATGTCCAGCATGCATGTGTCCGACCAGCACTTGCATGTCCTACCAGCAAGTGTATGACCGACCAGCATGTGTATGTTCGACTAGAGTGGAGGTGATGTGGATCAACTAGATAGAGGAGGACTAAGTCAAGATTCCCAGAAACGGCTCCAACAAGAACCGGTCTTGGCACACGCGAGAATCTCTCATTCTTCCCACAAATTGGGGGTTCTGTTGCATTTTGAATATTTTTGTAATTTAAATATAATAAATATAATAAAATATCCCGATTCTAGGGGATATCAGATGTATGATCCTAAGCCTATAAATATATGGCTTATGGGATTAGAGTGGGGGCTTCTTCTTCTTTTTGGACTTTTGCGAAATTTTGGGTCTGAGTTTTCTAGAGAGAGAAAGTGCTTGTATCTAGAAAAATCCTTGTATTCTTGTAATCTGTACTGAAGAAACTCAGTTGGCTCAGTTCATCTGATCTTGAGAACAGATCTATAAATCACAACTCTAAGTGGATTAGGCTATTACCAACATATTGGGGCTGAACCACTATAAAAATTGCTGTGTTATTTACTTTCTGTTCAAAAACCGTCTGTGTCGTTTTATTTCTCTTGAAGGTTTGTCATTTTTGACGTTCTCACGTCGTTGGCCAAAAACGCGGTCAACATTTTGGTTCTTTCATTGAGAGCCTGAAGAGAAATACAGACGGTCCCTGAAGTGTAATGGCACCTAAGAGCACCAATGCAGCCTCCAAGAAGACAAGCTCCTCTAAAGAGCCTGCTAGATCAGAAGGTCCTAGCCCACAAGACCATGAGAATGATCCTAGAGTCATGCTCGAGGATGTGACTCCAGGAGTTGAAGAGCTCCAAGAGGCCATGGGGGCCTTCCAGGAGGAAATGGCACAATTCCACGCCAGGCAGGAGGCATTTGCTGAAGAGATGGCCAGGCAGAGAGCTGTGTTAGAGCATCAAAGACGCGATATGGAGGCCAGAAGTGAGGAGATCCGACCACAACAGGAGGAGGTCAACCGGAGACATCGTGAAGCAGCACTTGCTTTAGAGGCAGCTACCTAGTTGGCCCAAGCCAATGCCCAAGCAGCCACCCCAAGAGCAAGGACCACAGAAGCTGGTCGTAAGAACAATGATAGATCAAGGAGGGGTGGTAATAACCCACCTAGTGAGGAAGATGGAGTCTGATCGCACACTGCCTCAACACAAAGGGAGCACTCTAGGACCCCCTCCAGGAGCCACAAATTAGAAACTTCAAGATCTAGAAGTCATCGATCGGGTAGTAAGAAGACTCCACCTGGGCAGGAGCAAAATAGAGCTCCTCGAGATAAGAGGACTTCACAGTTCAAAGATGGGCATGGTCGTGATGAGGCTGATAGTCATCCCACCAACCAGTCAAAGGAAAAGGAGGACCACAACCCACAAGGAGAAGAAAACTGCCAAGAGCGCGCCAAGAAGCCTCCACTGCACCCCGACCAGCAGCGTAGCAGGAGAGAGGAAGTCCCGCGTAGTAAGCCCTCTAGGAAATCGAAGAGTACGGTGTTCAATCAAGTAGGAGAGCATGCTTCTCAGAAGGATCTAAGGGATGTTATCACCAACAAGAGGAGGACTGTCCCGGTCGAAGGGCAAAATCTGGACCGCCCTGCCAGTCAAGTATAAATACTTGATGGTGGCGCGCCAGATGGTAATGCCCGACCAGGCAGTCAAAACCTTGGAACCTCATCAGTTGCACCAGCCATCCAAGCCCAGCTTGACATACTAGCAGCAGCAGTGCAAGGTTTGTCGAAACGACCTTCCAAGATAGATGCGATCGACCACCGGAGTGGCAGCCCATTTTGTGCTCGAATTAGAGCAGCCCAGCCACCAGCAAAGTACAAAGCACCGGTACTGCCAATTTATACAGAAAAGGCAGATCCCATCAGACATATTGGGAAGTTCGAGGACCAGATGGAACTGCTCGGAGTAAGCGACGACTATCGGTGCAGAGTCTTCCCCACCACATTGTCTGACATTGCCCAGGAGTGGTATTGGAAGTTTAAGCCAAACTCCATTACCTCTTGGGAAGCATTCAGGAAGGAATTTTGTTAGCACTGCCCGGACTCCACCAATTTATGCCAATGACTTGGCAGATATCAAACAAGGAAAAGATGAGTCTCTAAAGAACTATATACAGAGATTCATGAGAGAAGCCAATAGAGCAACTGTTGTAGGAGACGAGGGGAAGATGGTTGCCATATCTGCTGGGATAATTTATCGGAGTCCTCTATGGGACAGTATACATAGAAATCCAATTTCAACACTTCAACAATTTCTTGACCGGGCGGACAAATATATGAAATTGGATGATGCAATAGAGAAAGAGGAGAATGGCATAAACAATCCGGGAAGATCAACTGACTCTCCTACTGATGGTGGAAAGAAACGTGGAAATAATGGGTCTGACCACCATGAGGAAAAGAAAGCAAAGTTGAGTTCAAGTGAAAAGCCAACCAAGTATGACCCTCAATTCACTAACTACACCACTCTCTCAACCAGCCGAGGAGAGATATATCTTGCTAGTCATGAAGAGGTTCCCTACAAGAAGCCTCCACCCATCAGGAGAGAGATGAGGAAGAGGGACATGAACAAGTTTTGTCGCTTCCATGAAGATTATGGTCACGACACGAATGAATGCAACCACCTCAAGGACGAGATAGAATTTCTTCTTCGGTCGGGCAAGTTGAGGAAGTACCGGGCAGAAACACCTCAAGGAGAAGGAGGTAGCAGCAACTCTGGTCTCAAGCTACAAAGATCTCCACCCTTGCAGCTTGGACCTGTGGACTTTACCTTAGACACTATATGTGGAGGTCCACACTTGGCTAAGGAGAACAACTAAGCAAAGGAGAAGTATGCTGAGTAGGAGTGCTAGGATCAGGAATCACTGGAGTGGCGTGCACATAGAGCATCGAAGGATATATTATTTTTAAATACCGCTTTCAGAGTGGTAGCTTGATTTCGAGTTTTTAGACTTGTTATTTAAGTTTGGTGTATGAGCTGGTTATTTGCTAAATAGTCATTTTATTTTTGAATAATTTTGGTTGTTTAAGACTCGTTATTAGACATGTATTGTCCTTTTTAGTTTACGAGTAATAAAAGAGACTACGCTTAGCGTGGTCGATTCTTGCTACAAATATGCATGTGTGTTAGTTATCCGAGCAGTGTTCAACTGGTTGGTAAAATCGGGCAGTGTTCAACTGGTTGATATGTTCAAGCAGTGTTCAACTACTAAAATATTTTCCATATATTCTATGTGTTTCACGAGTAATTAACTGCTCGAACAGATTCTGTCAAGTAGCAAGTGACTGAGGATCTTTCAACCCTCATTCACCTGGGGGGCACATGGGGTATACTGGTATATAATTTAACACAGGAAATAAGAGCATGAGTTAATATATCTGTTTTTAGGCTGACTTGTAAATTTTCAAAGTCCAGAAAGGCCATTAAGCTAACTTGTTTGACAAAGCTTAAGTAACTTGGAATTTATTTCTAAAAATTTTCAAGTTAGGAGCAGATATTTGTGTGACAATAAGCATGCTCATAAAATGTTAGAGCAATAAGAGTATGAGAAAGTATACTTAGTATGGACTTATGAAATGTCTAGAATTTCTAAGTTAGAAAACTAAGTACTCATGCGAAAATATAAGGCATACACCAGAGTGACTTTACTATTCACAAAAAACTTATAACTTTTTAAGTCTAGAGGAGACTTAGAATGTTTTAAGTTAACAAAAAAAAGTAAAGTATAAATGCCAACAACTCAGCTATACAAAAATAAAGAGTAAACTACTGGCAAGGTACAAAGTCTAGCTTATTAGGTGCAACGTTTTCCTGGTCGGGAGAGATACAACTTCCCTGGTCAGCTAAGCATGTAACACTGCTCGAGTAGGGGACTCTATGGCTAAGCATGTACCACTGGTCGAGTAGGGAACTCTATTGTTAAGCATGTATCACCGATCAACTTCCCAGGAGTGAATAAAAAAAATGCATGCAAAATAAATGCTACATAGTGGAAAGTTGTCTTTGAGAGGAGAAGTCAAGTTTTCACCAAGATTGACTGAGAGAAATCAATCTCTCAAAATAATTATGGGAGATTCGAAGAAGGTGCTTTGGTGGTTTTTTGTAGGGAAGGACTTAAATGGCTATCCCATGTGCCCAAGCAAATGCCTAAGAGTGCCTAAAGGTGCTTAGTGTTTAAAAAATGTGGTGTCGAGCATACACCTTGAGATGGCCGATCGGATGCATGTTGATCCGAGGAGCATCTCGCCTATGTCCGAGGATCTAGGCCCAGAAATTTGGTGCCTAAGGTGCTGCATCCGAGGAGGAGATACACGCCTGAGTGGTTTAAGTGGGCATCCAAGTAGGCCCATCCGAGGAGCATCTCGCCTATGTCCAAGGATCTAGGCCCAGAAATTTGGTGCCTAAGGTGCTACGTCCGACCAAGAAGAGTTACATCCGAGCGGTTGTGCTACTCCGAGCAGCCCATGCATTCAAGGTTGATGTCCGAGTGGCTGGAAGAGATGCGTCCGAGCGGCTGTGCCAGTCCGAGGAGCTGCTGCCGCACCTGTTTCCGGTCGGACTTTAGTCCGAGAAGCCCGATGTGTGTCCGGTCGGACATTAGTCCGAGGAGCAGTCCAAGGGGTGTGGTCAGACTTTGGTCTGAGGAGCAGTCCAAGGCGTGGTCCAACTTTGGTCTGAGGAGCAGTCCAAGGCGTGGTCCGACTTTGGTCCGAGGAGCAGTCCAAGGCGTGGTCGGACTTTGGTTTGAGGAGTAGTCCAAGGCGTGGTCGAACTTTGGTCTGAGGAGCAGTCCAAGACGTGGTCGGACTCATGTCTGAGGAGATGTGGTCGGACTCATGTCCGAGAAGGCCTGGTCGGACGCATGTCCGAGGAGCCAAGGGGAAAATGCATCCGGTCGAATGTGTGTGTCCAAGCATGAGGCTTGGCCCTAGCCCAAAGCCAAGAGTTCGATCACCGAAATTGTAATCCTAGCGCAACCAAATCGAGGATACTCAACAACTTGTCTCTATACCATGATGATTTTGCAAAATAGACAAAGGGAGAATTGAGAGAGAATCAAAAGGAAGCCTATGTTTTCATTATATCAAGAAATAGAATTTGAAGAAATCACAAGACAAGTTCTGTCGTGGGAGTTTACGTGAAAGTTATCAACCGAATGGGAGCTTTGGATGACCTTGAGAACAATTGGTTAGAAGAAAAGTTTATCATACGAGAAAAATCGTATAATAAACTTGGGGGGCAAATGTTATCCCCAAAAATTGGAGATCGATGACGTGGCAACAAAGGTGACAAGTGACAGTGCATGGTCAGTAAAAGACACATTAATAGTCAATAAATACATTGACTCTTCAGAGTTGTGATAAAGTGACCCGGTAGACTGATGGAGAGTTTTGACTACTTGAGGGGTGTCATGACTAGTCAAGTTGTTGCATCCGACCAGTCACGACGTTACTGCCCAGAAATGTCATGCTAGAGGAGATTGCCATGTTAGACGAGAGACATGGCATGCTAGAGGAGAGTGCCATGTTAGACGAGAGACATGGCATGCTAGAGGAGAGTGCCATGTTAGAAGAGAGAAGTGCATGTCCTACCACTTGCATATGTCCAGCATGCATGTGTCCGACCAGCACTTGCATGTCCTACCAGCAAGTGTATGTCCTACCAGCAAGTGCATGTCCTACCAGCGCGTGCATGTCCTACCAGCAAGTGTATGACCGAACAGCATGTGTATGTTCGACCAGAGTGGAGGTGATGTGGATCAACTATATAGAGGAGGAATAAGTCAAGATTCCCAAAAACGGCTCCAACAAGAACCGGTCTTGGCACACGCGAGAATCTTTCATTCTTCCCACAAATTTGGGGTTCTATTGCATTTTGAATATTTTTGTAATTTAAATATAATAAAATATCCCGATTCTAGGGGATATCAGATGTATGATGCTAAGCCTATAAATATATGGCTTATGGGATTAGAGTGGGGGCTTCTTCTTCTTTTTGGACTTTTGCGAAATTTTGGGTCTGAGTTTTCTAGAGAGAGAAAGTGCTTGTATCTAGAAAAATTCTTGTATTCTTGTAATCTGTACTGAAGAAACTCAGTTGGCTCAGTTCATCTGATCTTGAGTACAGATCTATAAATCACAACTCTAAGTGGATTAGGCTATTACAAACATATTGGGGCTGAACCACTATAAAAATTGTTGTGTTATTTACTTTCTATTCAAAAACCATCTATGTTGTTTTATTTCTCTTGAAGGTTTGTCGTTTTTGACGTTCTCACGTCGTTGGCCAAAAATGCGGTGAACACCCTGGAAACTAAAATTAGGTCATGTTTATCATTAAAAAATCCATACAAAATAAACTAACATAAAGTAAATATAACTAGAAAAGAATAGAAATCAGAATCTTCTATGTAATTGCGGCCGCAAAATCCTCTTCCTGCGGTCGCAGGAATACCGTAGAAATGCCAATTTTCTCTGAAATTGCGGTCGTAGGATTCTATTTATGCGGTCGTAGGAATATCATAGAAAGGACTTACCTCTCTGGAATTGCGGCCGCAAAATCGTCTTCTTGCGGTCGCAGGAATAGCGTAGAAAGTGATATCTCCCCTGGAATTGCGGCCGCATAATCGTATTCTTGCGGTCGCAGGAATAGCGTAGAAAGTCATTTCTTCCCTAGAATTGCGGCCGTAGAGTTGTATTCATGCGGTCGCAGGAATAACGTGGAAAGGCCTATCCTCCCTGGAATTGCGGCCGCAAAATCGTCTTCTTGCAGTCGCAGGAATAGCGTAGAAAGTCATATCTCCCTTGGAATTGCGGCCGCAGCATGTTCTTCCTGCGGTCGCAGAAATTGCCCCTAACATGTGTTTTCCCTTTGTTAATGGCAGACATATAAGAAATCTAAGCTACTGATGAAATCATAATTGAATACCATTTGTACACCCCAATTTTAATCCACATATAACTTATTTTTCTCCTTGGTTAATGGCAGACATAACTGTTGACCCTCGTTTTGGTCAACTGACACGGAGTCAAACGCCTGTTGTGGATATATGTGTTGGAAAGGATATAATGACAAAAACAGTAAAGAACACAATAAATTATAGTGGTTCGGCCCCAAGAATTGGTAATGACCTACGTCCACTTAAGCTATTATTGATATGAGATATCAAAGCAGTGATCAAAGAACTAGGGTTCTCTGAGTTTCACAAGCCTGAGAGAGATAAACAATACAATCGTAATACAATATCTCTAATTCTCTCGTAAGTGTATAACTTCAATTAATCAAAAGCCAAAATGTAACGCCCTGGATAGCCAAGACCGTTACACTGTGTGTTTATAAAGTGCCAGACTTGCTAACCATGTCATTTAAATAAAATCGTGTTATTGAAACTATTAAGGAACTAGGGTTGAAAGCGTTTTTGTTTCAAAAGCCACATTTTCATTTAAAAAACATTGTTTATTTACACGGGATCCCAAAAATATCAGTTTAAAGGCCGTTTACAAAAGTTACAAGGTTCAAATACATTAACTAGCCATACTAAAGCAAAACGAGCAGTTAGGTAGATCCCTGTCCTGACTCACTCCTCGACCATGGTGATCGAACAGCTGGCTATGTACATTTCACCTCGGAGCTCTCCACATCAGGCTTGATCCAGCTTGCCCATGCCTTTACCTGCACCACGTAGCACCCGTGAGCCAAGGCCCAGCAAGAAAACACATCAACAATAGAGCATGAACAATTAACAGACAAGTCAACATCTCACATTGCATCACATATACTCAGATATATCATCAGTCAGTATAATCAAGTATTCCACATACTAGGCATTTCAGTTCATAATATTCACAATTCACAAACGATAACCAGGGCTAGCGCCCTCAGGCCGCTCCCTCCGTTATCCCATTGTTCTTGGCGCCCTGTACGCAAAAATCATGTACGGCACTCTTAGACCGCTTTTACATGTCCCATGGCATCATACCAACGTTGACACGATATATCTTTCGGGAGAACTTAGTCCCATCACAATCATACAACCGGGTGCAGTTTTCTTACCTTTCAATTCACTAGTTCCCGATGCCTCGAAGCCGCGAGCACGGTCCTCTACCCCGAGCCTCTCCAAAGACCTAATCACAACACAAATGAAACTTCCTTTGTCACTAATCAATTCAAAACTATTTCCCGAAACCAATCCCACACTCTCGGAACACCCAAATCCCTAAAACAATGCACCGAAGGCATCCCCTGAACCCCCGGAGCAAAGGCTCAAAATTGCAAATTCCCATGTCCTGAAATTGGCCTAACACCGCGGCACCCAGCAAGTCAGAGAGCTTGCTCTGCCCAGAAACAGCCTCGCGCCGCGGCGCCCAAGAACAGGGCCGCGGCGCTCCTTCGCGAACCCAGATTTCTAGGTTTTTCTTTACGTTTTTCCCGAACCCAAATCATTCCAAACCATCCCAAATTCATACCTAAGCCCCCAAAACCAACTGAAAACCCCTAATAGACCGCACAACAAACTAGAAACGTCATCCCCTAGCTCAATTACACAATCATTCCCAAAATTCACTCTTGAGTTCCACGCCTTAGTAACTCAAACCAGAAAGTTGAAAGCTTAAACCTAAACCCAAACCACACTTCAAATTCCCTAATTCATAACAGAAATAAGCTTTACAATTACACAGAATCCTTACCTTGAATGGAGAGTCCAACCTCTAGCTTCAAACCACCTTCTCTTTTGATTATTCCAACTCTGAATTTATGCAAAACCAGCCACCAACTTGTGTTTAATTCATGCTTATCTTCTAAAAACCAGACTTGAAACTTAAACAAATCATAGCTAAGTCCTTACCTCTGAGTATTCTTGGCCTAGGCTTGATTGATAACTTCAAACCCCCTTGATTCTCCTTCCAAGAGCCAAATTCAACTTCCCTCTTCTATCTTTCTTTTTCTCTATTTCTAGGTCTCCAAAATTTAGCATAAACCAATTTCCCAAAGTGTTATACGTATTGTATTTTCCTTCAGCTGAAATTCACCTATTCACTGCCAAAAGACCACTCTATCCCTCCATAAATATCCCTTTCTAACTAAACCTCAAGGGCACACTTGTCTTTTACTTAATTTACAGTTCTACCACTTTTCCAACAAAACCTGTTACTCTCTATGGTTACTAACAGTTACACAAGTTACCAAATCACCAGTTACCATTATCTAGCTTTCTAGAACCATCTCGGCACGTGCATCACATTGATATCACCACACCCACGTGGTACAAATCGCATAGCATAATTATCACATAACATAATACACATAGTCATATAACATGATTAAAATCATAATCATGCATCTTAATCATTAAAACCACACATAATTCCTATTATGCCCTCCAGGCACACTAATCAAGGCCCTTAAGCCTTATTAGTGAATTTGGGTCGTTACAACTATCCCCTCCTAATGAGAATTTCGTCCTCGAAATTTACCTGAACAACTCCAGATACTGATCCCGCATAGCTGTCTTAAGCTCCCTGGTCGCCTCCTCGACCTTACTATTCCTCCACAGCACTTTAACCAGAGGATTCGTCTTATTTCGCAACACCTTATCTTTTCGATCCAAGATCTGAACTGGTTGCTCTTCATAAGCCAAATCTGCCTGTAACTCCAGATCTTCATGCCTCAATACATGAGTCACATCTGAGACATACTTCCGAAGCATGGAGACATGGAACACATCATGAACTCCAGAAAACGATGGCGGCAAAGCTAACCTGTAAGCCACCTGCCCAATCCTTTCTAGGATCTCGAATGGTCCAATGAATCTAGGGCTTAGCTTGCCCTTCTTACCAAACCTCCTCACCCCTTGCAGAGGTGAAACTCGAAGAATGACGTGGTCACCAACCTGAAACTCCACGTCCCTACGCTTAGGATCAGCGTAGCTCTTCTGCCTACTCTGAGACGCGAGCATCCTAGCCCGGATCTTCTCTATGGCCTCACTTGTCTTCTGTACCATATCTGGCCCCAAATATCTCCTCTCACCCATCTCATCCCAATGAATGGGTGATCTACACTTCCTCCCATATAACATCTCATAGGGAGCCACTCCAATCGTTGGCTGATAACTATTGTTGTACGAGAATTCAATCAACGGAAGGTAATTACTCCATGAACCCTCAAAATCAATCACACATGCTCTGAGCATATCCTCCAACACCTGGATCATCCTCTCAGACTGTCCATCAGTCTAAGGATGAAAGGTTGTACTGAACTTCAACTGAGTTCCCAAAGCTTTCTGTAAACTACCCCAAAACTTGGAAGTGAAGATAGGATCCCGGTCTGACACTATAGACTTAGGAACCCCATGGAGACGTACGATCTCCCTCACATACAGCTCAGCATATTGATCCACAGTATATGTCGACCTCACTGGAAGGAAATGGGCTGACTTGGTGTATCTATCCCCTATCACCCATATTGAATCATGAAGTCCTACTGTCCTGGGTAAACCTCCCACAAAATCCATAGTAATGTCCTCCCATTTCCATTCAGGAATACCCAAAGGCTGAAGCAACCCTGCTGGTCGCTGATGCTCAGCTTTCACCTGCTGACAAGTTAGGCATCTGGCAACGTACTCTACCACATCCCTCTTCATCCCGGGCCACCAATACAAAGTTCGTAGATCCTGGTACATCTTCGTGGTACCCGGATGAAGTGAGTACGGCGTCGTATGAGACTCATCTAGTATCTCTCATCTGATCCCCTCATTAGCTGGAACACAAATCCGTCCCTGATACCGAAGTAAACCAACCTCAGAGACAGAATAGTCCTTAGCTATTCCTGCTAAGACATCCTCTCTAACCCTCTGTAATTGAGCGTCTATCAACTGCCCCTCTCTGATCCGCTCTAGCAGGGTCGACCGTAGAGTAATATTAGCCAACCGGCCCACCACCAACTCTATCCCTGCTCTAACCATCTCATCAGCTAACTTCCTCGAAATCTGAACAAAACTATATAACTGACCTGGACCTCTGCGGCTCAAAGCATCAGCCACTACATTGGCTTTTCCGGGATGATAAAGAATATCACAATCATAATCCTTTACCAGCTCCAGCCAACACCTCTGTCTCATATTCAGGTCCTTCTGTGTAAAGAAATACTTCAGGCTCTTATGATCAGTGTACACCTCACACTTCTCCCCATAGAGATAATGCCGCCAAATCTTCAAGGCAAAAACCACTGCTGCCAACTCCAAGTCATGAGTAGGATACCGTTGCTCATACTCCTTTAGCTGTCGTGATGCATAAGCTATAACCTTCTCATTTTATATCAACACACAGCCTAAGCCCAACCGCGATGCATCGCAATAAACAACAAACTTCCCTTCCCCTGAAGGCAGACTCAACACTGGCGCTGTAATAAGTCGTCGCTTCAATTCCTGAAAACAGTCTTCACACTTGTCTGACCAGATAAACTTCAGGTTCTTTCTTGTCAATTCTGTCATGGGTGCTGCTATCTTCGAGAAGCCCTCTACAAACCGCCTGTAGTACCCTGCTAATCCCAGAAAACTCCGCACCTCTGAGGCATTCCTTGGCCTCGGCCAATCCCTAACTACCTCTATCTTAGACGGATCAACCTTAATCCCATCTGCACCTACAATGTGTCCAAGGAATGTCACTTCAGGTAACCAGAACTCATACTTCTTAAACTTAGCATACAACTGATGCTCCCTCAACCTCTGGAGAACCTGTCGAAGATGGAACTCGTGCTCTGCCTCTGAGCTGGAATACACCAGGATGTCATCGATGAAAACTATAACAAACTGGTCCAGGAAATCCTTGAACACCCTGTTCATTAAGTCCATAAAGGCTGCTGGGGCGTTGGTCAAACCAAAAGACATGACCAAGAACTCATAATGCCCATACCGTGTCCGGAAGACCGTCTTAGGTATGTCCTCATCCTTGATCCTTAGCTGGTGATAACCAGATCGAAGATCAATCTTTGAGAACACCGTCTTACCCTGCAGCTGATCGAACAAGTCATCGATTCTTGGTAGGGGATACTTATTCTTAATAGTTAACTTGTTCAATTCTTGATAGTCAGTACACATCCTCAGAGTTCCGTCCTTCTTCTTAACAAACAAAACTGGAGCACCCCACGGCGAGTAACTAGGTCTGATGAACCCCAAATCCAGAAGCTCTTGCAGCTGTATCTTTAACTCTTTCAATTCCGCCGGTCCCATCCTATATGGTGCCCTCGACACTGGCTCTGTCCCTGGTGCCAACTCAATAAAAAACTCAATCTCTCTACGCGGTGGAAATCTAGGCAAATCCGCCGGTCCCATCCTATATGGTGCCCTCGACACATAGCATAATTATCACATAACATAATACACATAGTCATATAACATGCTTCAAATCATAATCATGCATCTTAATCATTAAAACCACACATAATTCCCATTATGCCCTCCAGGCACACTAATCAAGGCCCTTAAGCCTTATTAGTGAATTTGGGTCGTTACACAAAAAGTCCCTTCCTTGAGCTTTCTTTCTCTATTTATAGTAGGATTACATGAATTTGTTAGAGATATTATCTCCTAATTAATCGGATAATCAGGAATTATCGGAGATAATCTCGGAATTGATAATGATTTCCCCAAGATCATCTTCAAATATGCGAAGTGTATGAGAATGGTGGTCGTAAGGAAACCTCAAACGCTACACCAGGAGGATCTTACTGGTCGATTGTCGAACAGAACTCTGGCAGGTGTTAGCCACGTGTTTAAAAACGCCTGCCACGTCATTCGTGCCCATTTTTTGGATAACAATAACCTACTAATAAAACTCCTTTTTTTAACTGTCGATTCAGCCACACTATAATTAGCAGGGTCCATCCTTTCTTTTCAACTAACTTCAGTTATATGCTAACATATTGTTACTCGTATAACCTTTACCAATTTTTAAATCTTATGTCTCCCTTTGGTTAATGTGAAACGTTCAACAACTCTAACGCATTCAATTTTTTCAAGAGAAATCATGCTTTGTAATTAAACGTGTTTACCGAGTTTTTCGGAAACGAATACAAACAGAATAATAAAAAGATAAGAACTGTAGAAGTGCTGAAATGTAACTAAACAAACAGTGTTTTTACGTGGTTCAGGCGTTAACAAGCCCTAGTCCACGAGTCGATGTTACTATACTTGGAAAGGACTACAGTAAGATGGCTGGTGTATAAGAACTTCACACACTCACAGTGTTTCTCTCGGGTTCTCTTGAAGAAGATGAAGCTAGAGAGATTTTTGTAGAGTTTTTTGCTATGTGATCTGTTGGCCGTCCCCCTTCTTGTAAAATGAAGGGGTCTTTATAGCTAGGGTTTTGGATTAGGGTTTTTCTCTACGTACATGAGTCTTAATTACACCAGCCATAAATAGGGGATACGATTACTGTAGTAGCATGGCTACAAGACTCTATGTGGGTATATTTACGTGAAAGTATGGGGAACACACAAAGTCAGCCGTCTTTTCCAAGTTGTCAGCGGAACAGTAGGCGAAAAGGTACCCTTAGGCGTGCTGGGATGTGTGCGGCTTTGACCTGTCAGGCGTGTCAAGCGGGATCCTATGTCAGGTGGATATCATTCCAAATATGCCTCCTCCATGACTCGACTGTTTGGTTTTGTTCTATGCGAGGCACGGAACTGTTTCCGCGAAGACTACTTGAAGAGCTTCTCCTGGAAGGAGCTTCCCCGAAGAATACCCCTTCGGGAGTCCGAGAGGGTTGATGAGCCTCCGCGTCGCGTTTGCTTGGAAGAGTAATCCGGACACTAAACGGGAGAGGCGAAGCCTTTCTGTCCATCCGCGAGCTCTGGTCACCTACCGTGAACGACATCGGTAATTCTGCTTCCCCGAGGGTATCAATCTAAACGCTATCCGGAAATCTGGATAACATTTACCCCCCAAGGTCACGGAGCTTTGAGAGGTCCGGGAGCTTGTACAGTTCTCCGGGTACTTCGATTTCTTAGATTAGGCGAGGGGCCACCTTCTGTGTTCCCGGAAGGGTTCCTTTTTCCCGCCTGAGTGTTAGTATGAAAAAGAAAGGGAATTTCTTCTGTTTGAACTCAAGTACTCAAGTGCGGCAAGGACCACGCGTCATGCTGGGAATGGTTCTGCGACCAAGACGTGTGCGTGAGGCGACTGGTTGAGTAGGCGTGCGTCAGTCATCTGAGTAATGATTTGACGGTTTTTAATGGTACTCCGGGCCCGAGGTGGTATAATGATGGGAAATACATACTTTATTCCCATCCGAGGAGTCATAAATAAGATCTTCGCTTCATCTCCAGCCGTTGGATCTGATGTACACGGAATGGGAAGATCGGGACCGTCCATTTGAGGAATTCGAAACGACTTCTTCCCTGCTATAAAAACGAGGGAACGGACCTTTCTTCCTCTTTACGCTTTCAAATTCTCTATCTTTCGGATTTTCAGATTTTCAAACCTTCGAACTCTCAGGCTTCCAAGCATTCATTCCTTGCCACCTCTTTTGGTAAGGGATCTAGAAACTTTTCTTTTAGTTTAGCAGTGGGCTTATTCGCCGAAGTTCAGGGTTTGAATCGCCGTTCGTCTTTGCAGCTTTTACTTCTCGCGATTGTGCTGTGCAGTGATCCGGTTACTCCTTCAACCTCCGACTACCCGAATATCAGTAAGTATTTCTACTTTGCTCTTTCCTCCCAAACCTTAGGTTGTTGGTAGTTGTTAGAGTTGGGGTTTCTGCCATCATCGCTTATGTGCATGCGTGAATAGGGCTTTGGTAGGCATGTGATTGATGTGAGTCGATAAGTAGCCTTTTTTGCATGCTTTGACGATTTGCGTTTGGAAAGTCGTTCCTTGTTTTGCTGTTTTAGGGCATAAGCATGAACGCCTTTAGGGTGTCTTTCTCTGGAAAAACACTTCTTTTGGTGGGCTTAGGCTCGGAGTCTGAGTCTGGTTCCTTGCTGCCCTTCGGGTGGCATGGTGCCAATCCCTCGGTAAGCTCGGTGGGAGCCTCTCCAAGCAGTTTTCGGGGAAGGTCTCCCCGACGCCTTTGATACCACTAGGGTATGACAAGTGTGCTGACTGCTTAGAGTGTCTTCTTCTTTCTTTCTTTTGTCCAGTGACGAACATCTCAAAGGAACAACTCCTTGCTGTGGGGGAGGCTGATTCTGCCCAGGAGAAGGGTTCCCCTGTCGCTGGTGCAAAGGGGAAAGGAAAGGTGAAAGTGGTCGCGGCTAGCCCACCGACTTCCAATAGTTCAATCTGGGAGATGGACCAAAAGCCGAACCTTTTCAGGAATTATGGCATGCTGGAGCTGTATTCCTCCGAGGCAGGCCTGAAGAACATCCCAGGTCTGATGTGGCACCGTCTGTCGGTGCTGGGCGAGTCGGCTAGCCAGACTCACGAGGGCTTTGGTGCCTGGAGCTGGGCACACATAGTGTGTGGGGCGCACTTGCCCCTAAGAAGTTACTTTGCCAATTTCTGTGTGAAGGCGGGGATTTCCCCCTTCCAGTTGATTCCTCCCAGCTATAAGCTCCTAGCGTTGTGGTTCATCTTTTGCAAGTCCCGGAAACTGGAAGCTCCTACCCCGGAGGAGGTGCTGTACTTCTACGGGTTGAAGTCTCAGCCTATGAGGGGTCATTCAGACAAGGTGGGGTTTTACAGGCTGGAAAGGCACCCGGACGTGATGTGCCCCACCTGTCATACCGCGAGGGTTCCAGACCTCCGGGAGTACTGGTTCCTGACGACAGGCTTCCCGCTGAAGAGGGTGCCAGCCCTGTCTTTGGACTTCAAAATCCCTGGTAAGTGCTCCTTCCTCTCCTTTTCAACTTTGTTTCTTTCCGTTTGATTTGCCTTTTAGTAGGATCTCTAATGCTCATATTTGAATTTTGCAGAAGTCGTTCCGCGGACACCTCGCTGCGTGGAGATGATAAGGAGGTCCAAGTTCTACGAAGGGCTTTCTGAGGAAGAGTTGAAAGTGGAGGGACTTGTGACCTCCGAATCGTTGAGGGAGTATGGGCTACTCGCCTCTTTCCAAAACATCGAGCCAGTGAGTGGCAGGGGGAAAAGTCAGGTGTCAGCTGACATCCGGGAGCAGATTCCCTTGAGCTGTCCAAGGTGATCACCCAAGCAGCCCGGGACGAAAATACTTTATCTCCTAGTTGGGCGGAGAAGTTCCCTGACCCCCAGCCGGAGGAAGAGGAGATCGAGGCTCGCCACGCCGCGGCTTACCCTAACGAAGGGGCTCCGGGGGCTAGTACCTCCGGGAGAGGTAAGACTAGTTTTCGATTGATCCACACCCCCAGCCTGTCTGAGGTTTCCCGGACCTCTCAGATGGGGTTTGATCCCCGTTTCCTTAGGCTAGATCCGCGTAGGATACCCTTCGACAGATATTGCGATAGGGTAGATGAACTTCTCGGGTGTCTGAGTGACGGTAGTCTGCCAGAAGGTGTCATCATGGTTGACCCTTCTTCCCTCAGCATGTCATTCCCGGACTTCAAGGAGTACGGGAGCTTCCTGGAGCAGGAAGCGGTGTTTTGTTTTGCTCGGGGAAGGCCATCCACGTTTCTCGTGCATGGTCGTCCCTTTCAAACTTCTCTTTTTCTTGTTTCTTGTTCTCTGCTGGCCGACTTGCTTGTGCTTTTATGTTGTTGATTGTCTTGTCTTCCGCTTATCTTTTTTCTCATTGCTTGTTGGTTCGTTAACCTTGCTTTGTGTGTTTCTTGCAGAGTATCCAGAAGCCAAGATGTTGGGGAGAGTTACTTTGCTCATTAAGAAGGCTGCCACCAGCCAAGACCCGTCCACGGGGAAAGGACGGAAGACCAAGGCTGGTAGGGGGGGTAAAGCTGCCACCCCCAAGAAGACAAGTGGCGAGGTGCAAGCGTCTCCGGAGGTAGAGAAATCTCCTGCTGACGAGCCTTCCGAGACTATGATGGTCTCGAGTAGCAGCAGCGACGGGGAAGGGCTTGTGTTCCCCGTGAAGACAACTGGGGTGAGCAAGCGTCCCGGAGAAGATGCTGAGGGTGCTAACAAGAAACGCCTTAGAGACTCTTCTCCTGGTCGAAGGCAACAACAACAGCAACGACAGCAACCACAACTACAACAACAGCAGCAACAAGAACAACAGAGACGATCACCAACGCCACAGCGGCAGCAACAACAACATCCAAACCAGCAGCAGCAACAAGGGCAATTGCTTCCGCTGCCGCAGCAGCAAAAGCAATAGACCGGGGCCTTAATACCCCGTCTGCCTCCTCCTCCAGCCCAAAAGGGGTCCACCCTTTCGGGGTCTCCTTCTTCTCAGCCAACAAACCTTCCTCTGCCTGGCCTGAAGTTCCACTTCCCGCAGAAACCAACCCGTTTCCCCGCTGCCTCCTGGAGGGTGTAAGACGGGCCGATAATTTTTTGAAGAGACGGTTGGAGGCTGAGAAGGCCATTACCCAGGGAAGGGCAGACAACTTGTCTACCGTGAAGAGAGCTGAGTTGGCCGAGGGGGTGAGGTCTCTTCACCCGGCTGGAGCGGTTTTGGATGGCCCAGCCTTGGAGAAGAGGCTGGTGCCTAGGCTTGGACGTGCATTGGCGCCGTTCAGAGCGGAGATGATGGAGGACATGGCCCTGAGCTTGTGCGAGCTCAATTCTGAGAAATGGACCATCAGTAGCAGTAAGGATCCGCTGTTGGTGACACATGCCGTGAAGCAGCAATTGTCCGGGGTAAGCCGTCAGTTGTTGTGTTTCGGGATCATCTGTCTTTTGGTCCGGTTTAACTCATTCTGTTGTCTTTCTTTGCAGGCCTCTATGATTGCGGAACGCTCGTTCCGGGAGGTTGGTGCAGTTCTGGTTCAGTTGGAGGAGAGCCAGCTGGCTCGCCAGGCCTTGGAGGCGGAGAAGCAGAATCTGACCCAATAGGCCTTGGAGGCTTCGGAGAAGATTGATCAAGTCCGGCGCACGGTTGAGGGAGAGGCGGACAAGAAATATCTTGCCAAATATCAAGAGTACCGGGCCAAGGCAGAGAATGATTTCAGACAGCGGTCGGATGAGATGAAGGCCGAAAACTCCAAGCTCCGGGAAGAGCTGTCCCAAGCCAGGGTGGAGAAGGACACCTTGGAAGCCCGCTTGCAATCAAAAAATGATCTCCTCCTTAAGCAGCAAGAGGAATATTCCACTCTTTAGAGTAAGCTGCACGAGGAGGAGAAACTTCATAAGAGGAGCAGGGATCTCGTGTCTATGCTGCAGTTGGGGCTCGCCGAGAAGGATAAAGAGATCGGGGCCTTGCAATTCACTGCCAGGGGGCATGTGACCGAGAAGCAATCCGTGCTGAACCAAAATAGGGAGCAGCGCAAGGAGATTGATTCTCTTAAGGGGGAGCGGGATGCCTCCAAGGCCGAGACGGACAAACTAAGGGCTCAATTAGCCGTCGCGGAGGCACAGCTGGCAACCTCCGAGGCGGAGCGCTTGAAGGAGAAGGAGGATGCTGAGGTGATACTGAACAGGACGATTAATATATCGCATGTGGTCCTCATGCATCAACTCTGGAAAGTGAACCCGGAGGTACTAGGCTATCTGGGAGAGGATGCCGAAGCCATGAGGGAGAAGCTACTCGTGTGGGATCAAGGCCCAGAGGCGTACGTCCAAACTTACAACATTGACGAACGTGCTGGAGCCCCTGAGGCGGGAGATCCCGGAGAGGCGGGGACCTCTGAACCTTCCCGTGACAAAGTTCTGCCTTCCAATGAGCCGACTCCGCCAGCCTCAGTTGAAGCCGATGCCCCCGAGGCCGCGGCCGTGGAAGCTGCAGCTACCCCGAATGCTTGAAGGGGTTTTATCTTTAATTATTTTTCATTTGAGTTTTTCATTGCGGACATATTTGCCATAATTATAGCATTCTCCTTTCTTTTCTGCCGAGTTCTTTATTTATCTTTGCGCTTAGGGTAGACTTTTATACGGTAGAAACTGTTGTAGGGGCGCATGAGGTTTTGGTTCCAACGGCCAAAACCTATGCACTTCCCACTTGAAGCTCTAACGACTGATGTCTTTTCCCACGTAGTTTCTAGGTTACGAAGGTTTCCTGGTTCCAACGGCCAGGCTCCTTTCACCGTATTTTAGCTTTCCTAAGGCAAATTGCCAATCCCGGGACTTGTAGTTATACTGTTCGCTGGGATTGCTAAGGTGAGCCGTTCTATGGTTTGGAACGAGAGTTCTTTTGGTGAGCGTCGCTAGACTTAAGGTTAGATCTTTGCGAAGCAAAACTAACTGTTGTTGCGAACCTCATGGTGGCTGACTTTAGGGACCTGGCATGGAGCCCTGCGAGGCAAGGCTCGTTGCTGTCGGGGAAATCGCCACGCCCACCAGGTGTGATCCCGGAGCAGGGGCTTTGCGAAGCAAGGCCTGCTGTGAGTGGGGGGATCGACCATGTTTGCTCCTGGAGCTGAAACTTGCAATGGTCGAGGAGCTCGCCATGCATTATTTTGTGAGATCCGGAGTTGGAGCCTGCGAAGCAAGGCTTACAACGGTCGCGGATCTTGCCATCTTTCGTCTTGCGGGACCCGGAGCTGGAGCTTGCGAAGCAGAGCTCTACAGCGATCACGGATCTTGCCATCTTTCGCCTTGCGGGACCCGGAGCTGGAGCTTGCGAAGCAAAGCTCTACAGCGATCGCGGAGTATTTTGCAAAGGACTTGTCAGGGAGTTGGGGGTGTTTCGGCGTAGATCTATGAACGTGCCTCAACCCCCAGTCCTGTCCATCGCTGGGCTACATAGGAGATAATTTTCATGATACATAATGGCAGGCATTTCCATGGCAATTTTCACATAAGCACATAATGCACATATGACACGTAATGCAAGCATGTTCATGGCAACAAATAAACCTAAGCTTAACAATTTAAACATTTCAAACAATTTAAAAATTTCAAACACAATGCTAGCACATAAGTGGTGTTCTGTGTACGTTTTGTTCAAGGGGCGTATGGCTATGCCTTAGCCATGTATACCCCCCCAAGTGAGCGTGGGGTCCGGACGTCTCCGGACCGCGTGGTCACTTGTTAAAACGCAGCTTTGAACACAGGGATAAAAAGTGCAGTAAAAGCGGAGTGAATCTCTCCGTGTTTCATTAAATTAGCCTGCTAGGCGTGAGTTTTACAACAGGGAGGATTATTTCCACATTTTTCACTTTTGCTAATTTCACCAAGGACTTCCGACTAGATGGTCCGGGGCCTATTGGTAATAACGGCGGAGGTGCTCCGCATTCCAGGCGTGCGGGACTTTAGATCCGTCGAGTCTCTTTAAGTGATACGTCCCATGGCCCACTTTTTCTTGGACTTCGTAGGGGCCTTCCCAGTTGGGTCCGAGGACTCCCACTCCCGGATCCTGCGTAGCAGGAAATACTCTCCGTAGGACAAGATCCCCAACTTCGAATGTACGGCTCTTGACTCTCGTGTTAAAGTGTCGGGCTATCTTGCCATGGTACATTTTTAGTTGGACCTGCGACTGCTCCCGGATCTCTTCGATCATGTCCAAGGACTCCTGGAGAAGGGCATGGTTCCGGGTAGGGTCGTAGGTATCTTGCCTGTGAGAGGGGATCATAGTTTCTACTAGGATGACGGCCTCACAACCGAAGGTCATGGAATAAGGCGTGTGCCCCGTCGAAGTTCTCTCTGTTGTGCGATAGGCCCAAAGTACTCGCGGAAGTTCTTCCGGCCAGTGAGCCTTGCAGGCTTGGAGTTTTTTCTTCAACGTGGTCTTTAATATTTTGTTTACAGCCTCCACTTGCCCATTAGCCTGGGGTCTGGCGACTGCGGAAAAGCTTTTGATAATTCCATGCGAAGCACAGAAGTTCGTGAAGTGTTCACTGTCAAATTGATTTCCGTTGTCGGACACAATTTTTCGTGGAAGCCCAAAACGACACACTATATTCCTGATGACAAAGTCCAGTGCTTTTTTAGATGTGACTGTGTTCATAGGTCCAGCTTCAGCCCAATTGGTGAAGTAGTCTACCGCGACTATGGCATACTTCACTCCACCCTTTCCAGTTGGGAGGGAACCTACTAGGTCAATGCCCCAAACGGCGAACGGCCAGGGGCTGGTCATTAAGGTAATTTCTGTAGGCGGCGCTCGCGGAACCTTGGCGTACCTCTGGCACTGCTCACATTTCCTGACAAAATCCACACAATCCTTCTTCATGGTGGGCCAGAAGTATCCTTGTCGAAGGATCTTTTTGGAGAGGCTCAGCCCGGAGGTATGATCGCCACAGAAGCCTCCGTGAACCTCATGGATGATGGCGCTGACTTCGGTTCCGGCAACACACCTAAGGAAGGGTATGGACAACCCCCTGCGGTAAAGCTTTCCATCCATAACCACGTATCGGGGAGCTTGATACTGGAGCTTCCTTGCGTCAGCTTTATCAGTGGGGAGCTCTCCGGTGGTGAGAAATCTGAGGATGGGTCCTATCCAGGAGTGGGAATGGTCGATGATGGCGTTTATCCTTCGTGTCTCAGTACTGGGGGCTTCTAAGTGCCCGATGGGGACTAGGCCATACTGTTCAATCTCCGGGTCCGTTGCAAGCTTGGCCAGCGTGTCCGCGAGTGAGTTCTGGTCCCGGGGGACCTGGCGGATTTGGTAGCCTTTGAAATGCTGCAGTAGGTCGCGGGAGAGAGACACGTAGGCAGCCATTCTTTCGCCTTTCGTCTGGTATTCCCCGGATATTTGGTTTACCACAAGTAGGGAGTCGCTGTATACTTCGATTTTTTGGGCTCCGACTTCTCTGGCCAGTCGTAATCCAGCTAACATGGCTTCGTGTTCTGCCTCGTTGTTGGATGCTGGGAACGCGAAACGGATGGCGCTCTGGAGCTGATGCCCTTGGGGAGATATTAGGATGATCCCTGCTCCAGCTCCTTTTTCATTTGAGGCTCCATCTACATAGACCTTCCATGTGGGAAGTTCCGGGACAGGATCTTCCGGGAGGTCATTCATTCCCGAGCATTCCACAATAAAGTCCGCGAGAGCTTGACCTTTTATGGAAACACGTGGTTGGTAGTGGACGTCGAACTGGCTCAGTTCCATGGCCCACTTAAGCAATCTGCCAGAAGACTCGGGCTTCTGCAAGACTTGTCGGAGAGGGTGGTTGGTGAGTACTTTGATGGTGTGCACCTGGAAATATGGCCTTAGCTTCCGCGAAGCAATTAGCAAGCAGAGGGAGAGTTTTTCGATCATTGAATACCTGGACTCGGCGTCCAGTAACCTCTTGCTTACGTAATACACAGGGAGCTGAATACGGCTATCTTCCCGGACAAGAGCGCCACTCACTGCGTGCTCTGTCACAGCTAAATATAAGAACAACGCCTCTCCTTCGACAGGTTTGGACAGAATGGGAGCCCGGGTTAAATTTTCTTTGAGGTGTTGGAAGGCTGCTTCGCATTCGGGGGTCCACTCGAACTTCTTGTTTCCTCGCAACACATTGAAGAAGGGGATACACCTGTCAGTGGCCTTGGATACGAAGCGGCTGAGAGCAGCTATCCTTCTGGTAACGCTCTGGACATCCTTATGTTTCCAGGGGGAAGGCATATCTATGAACGCCTTTATTTTCTCAGGGTTGGCTTCCACTCCGCGGGAGCTGACAATGAAACCGAGGAACTTCCCAGACGAGACCCCGAAAGTACATTTCTTTGGATTCAGTTTCATCCCGTACTTTCGGATCACGGCGAAAGCTTCCTCAAGGTCGTCACTGTGGTCCCCGGAGGTCTTGGATTTTACCAACATGTCGTCCACGTACACCTCCATGTTCCTCCCCAGTTGGTCCTTGAACATCCTGTTTACTAGACGCTGGTACGTCGCCCCAGCATTCTTCAAACTGAAAGGCATGACCACGTAACAGTAGACACCCTTGTCTGTGAGGAAGCTGGTGTGTTCTTGGTCCGCGACATGCATCTTGATCTGGTTGTATCCAGAGTACGCATCCATGAAGGATAAGAGTTCGTACCCGGAAGTAGCGTCTACCATCTGATCGATTCGCGGAAAAGGGAAACAATCTCTTGGGCAGGCTTTGTTTAGGTCCGTGAAGTCAATGCACATTCTCCAGGACCCATCGGGTTTCGGGACCAGAACTGGGTTGGCCAACCACACGGGATAGTGTGACTCCTGGAGAAAGCCTATGGACATCAGCTTGTCCACTTCAGCTTTGACGGCTTCGGCCCTCACTGGGTCTAACGGCCTCCTCTTTTGGCGAATTGGAGTTGCAGATGGGTCTATGTTGAGTGCGTGGCACGCAACATTAGGATTAATCCCTATCATATCAGCGTGGCACCATGCCAGGATATCCTGATTATTCTTCACAGTGGCCACGATCTTATCTCGAATGGCCGACGGCAGGTTTTTCCCCACCTGAATGACTTTGGTGGGATCTCCCGGGTTGAGGATCACCTCTTCGACTTTCTCCATCGGCTCTATTGCTTTCTCGATTCCCACTCTTGGGTCGAGTTCGTCAAAGTATGCCTCTTGAGCACCCCCTGTTTCTGGTAATTCTTCCGTCAAAGGGATGGCAGCAACCGTCTCCTGGACCGTGTAGACGGATCGGACGGAGACGTTATAACAGCTTCGTGCACTTCGTTGGTCTCCTCGGAGGGTGCCGATACGCCCATCGTCGCATGGAAACTTCAAGCATAAGTGGCGTATCGAGGTTATGGCCCCACAATCTATTAGGACCGGTCGGCCTAGGATGGCATTATACGCTGTGGGGCAGTCGACCACCACGAATGTGCTGTGCTTGAAGGCACAAGCGTCGCTTTCTCCTCTGAGGGTGACTGGAAGTTGAATTTTTCCTAATGGCATGAGTGCATCCCCATTGAACCCTTGAAGCTGGATGGGGCATGGGGTCAGGTCTGTCTCGGTTAATCCGATCGCGTGGAAGGTCGCTTTGAAGAGGATGTTTACGGAGCTTCCGTTATCGACCAAGATCCGTGAGACCTTCTTATTGGCAATCTGGGCTTCCACCACGAGGGGATCGTTGTGGGAGAAGTGCACATGTCGAGCATCGTCCTCCGTGAAGGTGATGGGAAGGTCCATCATTCGGGGACGTTGAGCAGGTGATTGAACCAAGGCGCACATCTCCCCGGTGTGTTCTAACTCCCTCATATACCTCTTCTGGGAGTTGCGGGTGCTTCCGGCAAGGTGTGGTCCTTCGGAAATGGTGGCTACGTGTCCGTCAACGGGTGGCGGAGCAAGGCCGGGCGGATATGGGTTGCCAGGCCCTGGAGCCAACAAGGCAATGGGTGCCGGAGCGGCTGGAGCAGGAAGCGCTGGGAACTGAGACCCGGGAGCTTGGGGGTGACCGGCTCCAGGAGCTCTAGCGGTCCCCCTCTGTCCCGGGGAATATGCAGCTCCGTGAACTACCCCCTGTCCGGGATAGATAATGGGTATCCTCACCCACTGACCGAGGTGTCCCACCCTTGCCAGGGACTCGATCTCATCCTTCAGCTGAAGGCTCTCGTTCGTGCTGTGCCCCACGTCTCCGTGGAACTCACACCTCTTATTGGAGTCTCGCGGACGCCTTCCTCCGTGAGACACTTTCGGGGGCTTCCTGTAGTTGACCATATTACAGGTCGCCCGATAGACATTCTCTCGCGAGTCTATCAAACTGGTATATTCCGTGAACTTGGGCTCATAGTCCTTCCGGGGTTTCTTTGAATGGTCTCCCCGGTTGGAGTTTCTTCCGCTTCGTTTGCTCCGCGATTGGCTCAAATTTTGTTCTGGGCCTTCCGCTTGCGGCTGCGGCATGCCAGTAGCGATACTACATCCGGTTTGTACAGCTCCGTACCTAGAGAAATGGGTTTGACTCGGCGTCTGAGCAGACGCAGAAGGCCCATACACACTTGGAGTGAATTGGGCTCCTGGAAGCGTGAGGGCTGGTGCGGGAGATTGCGAAGCAAAGCTCGGCGCAGTCACGGAAGGCGTTGGAGCCGGGGGAACTCCAAAGGCCTGCTGGTAGGCATCCTCAAGGTTGATGATTCCCTGAGCTTTTGACATGAATTCGGACAGCGTTTCTGCCCGTCTCCTTTGCATTTCCCCCCATAGCAGGGAGCCGACAGTAAGGCCCGATTGAAGGGCGATCAGCTTCATGTCATCGCTGACCTTGGTCTTTGCAGCAGCTTCCATCATTCTCTGAATGAAAGCTTTGAGGTTCTCATTGGGTTGCTGCTTGATGTTGGTTAAGGACCCAACCTCCATGTCGTGGTCGCGGGCAGCAATGAACTGCCTTCTGAATGCGGACTGCAGCTCCTTCCAACTGTGGATTGATCCGGGAGCTAATCTTTTCCACCAGTCCTCCGCGGACTTGGTAAGGGTGAGTGAGAAGCACATGCATTTGGCGTCTTCACTGACACGCGCCACTTGCATCATTTTGTTGTATTTAGCTAGGTGGGTACGCGGGTCCGTCCTCCCATCATATAATTCTATGTGAGGCATTTTGAAGTTATCCGGGAGGGACGTTTCCGCGATCCTCTGAATACATGGTTCTGGGTCTTCCTCCTCAGAGTCTGACAGGGCCACACTTTGCTTCCGGACCAGCTTGGTCAAGGCAGCAATCTGTTCCTCGAGCCTCTTCGTATCACTCTCCGGGAGGTTACGTCCCCGGAGCTTGTCGTTAATATGATTTCGGAGGTCATCTCCGCGAGGCCGGGCCTTTTCTCCTTTGGCCTTTTCATACTTGGCCTCCAACCTTCTTCTTAGGTCCACCGTAGACCAACTGTCTTCGGAGTGCGAGTTCACAGCCCGACCGTCCTGGTTGACAGAATCACTGGGGCGGTTGTTCCTTCCCCTAGGCCTGGGTGCCTTAGCACCGGGCCCTTTAGGCACGGAGTGCCCCCTTGGGGCTGAAGGACGTCTGGGCTTAGGAGCGCCAGAGACCTTCTGCGCGGGGGGGGGGGGGGGCAGTCGGCCTGGTGATTCACGCCTTTAGGAGGTGCAGGGGCGTCAGCGCATACAGGCTCTCCAACTTTTTCTTTGCCCTTGTTAGGGGCGGCTTTGGATGGTCCAGCAGCGGCTGGATCCGGCATAGCGGCATCAGCACCACCTAAAACAGAGGCGTCCTCGTCCGAGTCGCCTAGGTCTCCGAACTTGCTTTGGAGGCGCTCCATCATGCGCTGCATTTTTTCGGAGAGGCGCTCCTGCTCAGCAAGCTTGGCTTTGGTGACGTCCAGTTCTTCGGCTACTTGGACCAGTTCTGGGTCCTTCTCATAGTAGCAACCGTCCTTGTAATAACCGTCTTGGACATACTCTTCTTCGTCTTCTAGGTATGTCGTATCTTCGGTACTGACCCGATCCTCGCGGGATGTCGGGTCTTCACCTTGGTAGTCCAGGGGTTCGGTTTGCACCGCATCTTCCATCACAGTATCGGGGTTGACCTTAGCATTTTTGTCAACCGCGGATTTTCTCGTAGTCACCATCTCTTTAGCACGAAGTGAATACAAAAAACGTACACAGAAAAAGAGCTGACTAACAACTTCCTACAGCTCTCAATGAAAGCACCAAAATGTTTACCGAGTTTTTCGGAAACGAATACAAACAGAATAATAAAAAGATAAGAACTGTAGAAGTGCTGAAATGTAACTAAACAAACAGTGTTTTTACGTGGTTCAGGCGTTAACAAGCCCTAGTCCACGAGTCAATGTTATTATACTTGGAAAGGACTACAGTAAGATGGCTGGTGTATAAGAACTTCACACACTCACAGTGTTTCTCTCGGGTTCTCTTGAAGAAGATGAAGCTAGAGAGATTTTTGTAGAGTTTTTTGCTATGTGATCTGTTGGCCGTCCCCCTTCTTGTAAAATGAAGGGGTCTTTATAGCTAGGGTTTTGGATTAGGGTTTTTCTCTACGTACATGAGTCTTAATTACACCAGCCATAAATAGGGGATACGATTACTGTAGTAGCATGGCTACAAGACTCTATGTGGGTATATTTACGTGAAAGTATGGGGAACACACAAAGTCAGCCGTCTTTTCCAAGTTGTCAGCGGAACAGTAGGCGAAAAGGTACCCTTAGGCGTGCTGGGATGTGTGCGGCTTTGACCTGTCGGGCGTGTCGGGCGTGTCAGGCGGGATCCTGTGTCAGGTGGATATCATTCCAAATATGCCTCCTCCATGACTCGACCGTTTGGTTTTGTTCTGTGTGAGGCACGAAACTGTTTCCGCGAAGACTACTTGAAGAGCTTCTCCTACAAGGAGCTTCCCCGAAGAATACCCCTTCGGGAGTCCGAGAGGGTTGATGAGCCTCCGCGTCGCGTTTGCTTGGAAGAGTAATCTGGACACTAAACGGGAGAGGCGAAGCCTTTCTGTCCATCCGCGAGCTCTGGTCACCTACCGTGAACGACATCGGTAATTCTGCTTCCCCGAGGGTATCAATCTAAACGCTATCCGGAAATCTGGATAACAAAACGTTCAACATTATACCATATCTTCTTTATATTTCTCTACTTCATTTAAATATTATATCATCAAACATATTTTATTAATAAAAGTAAAATAAAATAATTGAAAAAGAAAAAAGAAATAATAAATATATATACTAAATGGGAGAGATAAAGCTTATAAAGAAAATGAATAATATTAAAATAGTATATAACAGATATGTAAATGTTATGTAAATGTAGATATTGATTAATTGGAGTTTGTGCATAGCTATTATAAATATATGTATAAAAGAGCTGATGGAAGATATTTTTATGATTTTTAGCTAAATATTATAGAGAAAATATATTACAAACTACATCACCAAAACATACTATTTTATAATTTACCTCAAAATGTTACATTATACCATACACTAGTTCTCTATTTTTTCTCTACATCATTTAAATATTAAATTTTTAAAATATATTTTATTCATTTTAAGAAATAATATAATTAAATATAGTAATATCACACTTATATATATACAAAAGTTTATAAAAAAAATAATAAAATATTTATAGCTTGATAAATAGTGTTTCACTATATATAGAGAAATATTACTCATTTAGGTAAAAAAATATAACTTTATATAACTCAATGGAAGATTATTTAACAATTTTTTCTCTATATTATAAAGAATTATATATTTTACCTCTTCCTTCGGGAGTGCTCTTGTGACAGGTGAGTTGTGTGTTTCCACCTTCCCTTCTCTCTAATTTGTTTTACGCTTAATTACTAGTATCTATAAGAAAGTTCTTCACAATAATACACCATACAGTTAATGCTTTAAATTATTGAGTAGTCACATGAAAAGAAAATATAATAGTTACATTTTACCCCAAATTTATGTTAGTGGTAACTTCCAATGAAAAAGTCAAATAAAGCTTCAGTGGTCACTTCCATAGACTGCAGTAAAATAGAGCTTCAGTGGTCACTTCCAACAGAGAGTCGGTTTGTATATAATTTTTCTGTTGTGGCACTGCTCACATGTGAATTCATATAAGTTAACAGCCAATAATTTCAGCTGGCCATATAAGTTAATAGCTGTCCCTTATTTATAATCCAAGTCTGGGCCACTTTCCCAGCCTGCCTTGCTGCATGCCTCTCTGCAGGGCAGCTTTCGGCATGGCACACGTACCGAGAAGGCATTATTCAGTGATTTATTTATTTGAGCAGTGTTTCGGACATTGATGCACTCCTCTCTGCAGTGCAGATTGTTGATTAATGTACTAGCCTTTCATTGACCATTCAATTCCCACCATATTAATAGAGTTTGCCTTCACTATATAGCATAAAAATTACTGGGACCCACGGAGGACATCGTCCATCCACCATCCCACCCATCCTTCTTTATTCTATAAATAACTTTCATTTTCTACAATATTGTCCGACTGAGATATGTTCAATGCCTACATGAAAATTATAGGAAAGTTGGAGTGTACCTTATACCCCCACCTCTACACATCACTTCCATATGTAAATGGATTCTAAATAAGAGATGAAGGAGACGTGGACGCCTGAAGAATTTCTTAAACAAAATGTTTCCGGCTTAACCCATTTTCAAATTGGTAAAGTAAGATTTCCAATTATGTTACAACTTTCTATTTCAATCCTAACGTCTTCTCTATACGGTCACACCAATCGACCTATAGTGGTGACTAAAAATTATGCAGGTTATTCAAGTTCATTTACTTTCCCACATTTTTTTAACATCTAAACAAATAAACTTATATAAGGTGGCCTTGGCCACACCGCTTCCCCAACAATACAAAAATTCACCTACCCGACAAGCCTATAAGAATTAGTAGGTGGTGGTATAGGTTGTGATACTGATGAAAATGATGACCTCTATGAAGGTCGGGGAGTAAGGTCGGGGAGTATCCACAGCAACTATGTAATGTAATTTCAATAATATGTTTCATATATGACCTTTAGTATCAACTCAGGTAATCTTTATATGGAGTATTTTATTTTATTTTTGTAGAAGTATTTCTATTAAGCATTACCTCCATGTATTATCATATGAGAATGCAAATTAATAGTTGTAGAAGTTTTCTTGTCTATGTATAAGAGGTATAAAATGTTTGTGCAATGTAAAGGTCTGTAATATTAAAAATTGCCATAATAATAAATAAAAGTACATGTACAGTGTCACGCCCTTGTTACTCCAAGACCGTTGATGTGAACTTTGAACAGTGCTTAACTCGCTAATCGAGTTCTTTGGTTATAAACATGAATCTAGGTGTTATTAACAGGTTTAGGTGAAAAACCAATCAAAAGGAAATTATATGTTTTATTTATAACATAAAACTGTTCATGGGCCCATAAACAAGAAAATATCGTTCTTCACTTATTAGTTAGTACCATGTGACCAGTAGTTAGTATGTCACATATGGGGTGCAATTTTCTTACATCTGCAATCAATGCACCCATTTATGCAATCAATGTACACATTTAAACATTCAACATGCCCCAAATTGCTACCATGCATGTCACATATGGGGTGCAATTTTCTTACATCTGGTTCGAGCAAGAAATAGTAACAGAACGACCCTTTAGAACCATCGACCTTTTGATTCCTTAGCAGTTACCTAGTCATAACCAATTATAACATCCTTTCATAAAAATCAACAATAATAGGGTGTAGACCTACACCTCACTGACAGGACCATGAATTGTACCCAAACGGTGAGTAGATTCGCTCCGAGTCGTAGGAATTTAAACCCCGAGCCAAGAACCCTTATAAATGCCCAAAACAGGAATCTGATGGAACAAAGTAGCGCTACCCCCTAATGGTACACTCAGCCAGAAACGCCCTGAAACTTTCCCCCTTCGATTCCACCATTTCGTTAATCATAATTAACACCCTTCAATTTCCGTTATCCTCGACATTCTTAAATACCCATAATTAAAATTTTTGAGTGACTTCTTTATGAAATTGTCAAAAAGTATAATTTTAATTATTTTCATTTTTAATGTAGGAGTATAAAAATTTTAAATTGGGTTTATACCTTTTTGGACCCTGTATTTTTTTTCATTACCTATTTGGACGTTATGTTTTGACGAATTACTTTTTTGACCCTATGTTTTGTAAAATTGTTAAAATAGAAACCTAAACCCGAATTTGGTCAATGTTTTCTCATCTAAAATCATAAATAATTTACCAAACTAACAATTCAGAACAAAAATAAAATCATTCTGCTTAAAAACTGTGTTGTTATATTCAATTTTTTCTTCATCAAAATTAAGTTTAGTGTTCTATTTTAACCATTTTACAAAACATAGGGTCCACAAAATAAATCAAAACACATAGTTTTAATATCATGGTTTATTGTACCAAATTTGTGTTTGAATAATATATTATATTTAATTAGTTATTTCGTATAATATGTCAAAGTGGTTTATTGTATCAAAACGTATGTTGAAGGTCTTACCTCTTATTGTTTCCTGCCACATTCTGTGACCGCAGTGAAAGGATTCTCCGGTCGCAGCTACAGAATAGTTAGTCATTTCCAAGACACTGCTGTGACCGCAGGAAGAACTTTCTACGACTGCAGCTCCAGTGGGCAACACACCTTCGCGAGATTCCTGCGGTCGCACGCATGGTTTCCTGCGCCCGCATGATCGCGTTATTTTATATAAAAAAATATATGAATTTAATTAATTAAAAAATTAATTTTATCATACTCTCTTTCTTATCACCCTCATTTTATCATCTTCCTCTTCTCTTTATCACCTAATTTCATTTTATCTCATTCTCCTTCTGTCTTCAAAATTTTTATTTTTCAAGAGGCCCTACCACTCCAAGATTTTGTAAGTATATTTCCCTTTTAATCTTTGCCAACTTTCTCTCGACCATCATCCATCATTGTAAGTCTCCTTTATAATGTTATTATTAAGTTCTACATTGTGTTCTCCATAAATTTTTCATGCTAAGCTAGTGAATCAGAAATTTGTGTGTCGTGTTTCACCTCGTTATGTTATTTCTGGATTTTTATGCTACCATTGAACCAATTGTATTGAACGTTGGTGGATTTTCATTTGGGTTGAGTTTGCTTTATTTTGAAATTGGGAAATTTTGACCTAGTTTTGGATAAAAAATTTTATGACTTTATGAAATTGATGTGACATTGGTGTAATTGGGAAGTCTAGATGCTTACATTTATGTCCAATTTCATCGGGTGAAAATTTTATTTGGAGAATTTTTCCATTTTGCAAATCTAAGCCATAATTTTTGGGATTTTTAAATTTGAAGGTATTGATCATTGTTCTTGTGCTTCTTTTGATTGTGGACAATTATAAATTGAACATTGATTATAATTTTTGAAATTTGTGGTCTTCTGTGAATTGGTCAGGGTGTGTGCGTTATTTTTTGTAGTTTTTGTTATTGTGTAATAATGTCTACTAGTAGAAAAAGAACAAAAATTGGAAAAACGAAAAAACAACAACCACCACCCCCACCAATAGAGAATGAAGAAGACCTAAATTTTGAGGATGTGCCTAGGTTTGTCAACCCAATGGCCAATTCTAGGTACATTCAAGATAAGGAGCATAGCCTTATTAGGGAGAGAGGGTTTGCTACCAATTGGAAAGATGAGTTTATTGTCCTTGAAGAGCATACATCAGTCATTAGAGCCCATAAGTGGGAGGTTTTCTGTGCTCCTCCAATTACTGCAATTATCCTTGTAGTTAGAGAATTTTATGCTAATGCTTTTCATCATGACTATACCTGGGAAGCAACTGTTAGGGGCAAAATTGTGAAATTTCACAGAAGTGATATCAATAAATTTTTTAAATTACCTACCTTAGAAAATGATGAATATAGAGACTTATAGGACCAACTTTGTAAGGAGAGTACTTGGGACACTGTCTTGCCAGCCTTAACCCCGCCAGGTACTGAATGGACCTTCAATGGCACTCATCGAGTGGGGTTTCCCTTCAATTTATTGACGAGGGAGAAAAGAGTGTGGTTATATTTTATTTGTTCAAATCTGACACCCACTGAAGTCTTTACCATTGTCACACCTAGTAAACCAGTATTGTTGTATGCTGTTTTACACAAGAAATCTATAGATGTTTGCAATATTATTTCTGCTAATTTAAATGAGTGTTGTGTCACTAGTTATGTGGGGCTTTATTTTCCTAGCCTCATCACTAGTTTGTGTTTGGAAGCAGGGGTCCCCATTAATGACTTAGAGGAGAAATTTCCCCCTCTAGTTTACGATTTGGTCAAGATTAACAAGGTCAAAACTTTTTCAGCTGATCCTAGTGCAGATACATCAAATCAGTATGCTCATCCACCACCAAGACCTCAGAATGTCAACCAAAGGTTGGACACTTTGGTGTCACAGTTTCAGCAGCACCACTTGTGGAATGTCAGTGTGGCGCATAACCAATATGCCTACATACAAGCTTTCGCCACTCATTTTGGCATTGACACAAGTGGATTTCCACCATATCCACAAACACCCAATTTTGTGTATCCTCCACCTGAGGGGGATGACGAGGCCGGGCCTTCATCGTGAGTCGAGTCAAGTAAGTTTCCTTTCATTAACTTTTATTTAAACATTGGGGACAATGTTTTTGATAAGTTTGGGGAAGGGGGGTTTTCTTATTTGTGTTAAGCTAGTTTAGTCAAGTGGTTGTTTCGTTTGGTGTTTTGTGTTTTGTTAAATTGTGGTTGGTTTGTTTTTTTTTGCGTTAATTGTGTTTTGTGTTAGGGTATTTAGAGAGTCTGTCGAATCAAGATAACAATGATTAGCCAATGAGAATATGTGAATGCCTTGTAATATAGTTCGAGAAAAATATGCTTGATTGTAAAAACAATCTGTGTGCTTGGTTTGACCACTTCTTTGGATTACTTTAATTCATTGTAAACAGAATATTTGATCATGATTGGTAAATTTTTATATTTAAATATATTTACACTTGCTGAATTTTGAATGTGGAAATAATGTATGAATAAATTCTAGAACTTGCTTCCTTGCTATTTGGGGCGAAATTATAGTCAATGCTTGTTTAGGAAAATGATATAGGCAATTTTTTTTCAGAACGTTTGACCCTTTCAAGCCAACCTTGATTATTTTATCCCTAGTTACCATTTTTGAGCCTAAAAGAATATCTTTTTATTGTACAACACTTATTTTGAGCCTATTTGAACACTTTATTATTTTCCATTCCCTTGATTTATACCGTAAGCATATATATATAAAAACATATACATGGGGATTGATTTGTAATGGGTGTTATTTTTGTGATGTGGTTGTTGTTGGGGTTTTATGCCCTAATTAAAACCTAAATTCTTTGTAATCTCATTTTATTATCAATAAAAGAATAGAAATCATTTTTGACTTGGTCAATCACTTTGCTCACATGTTTTATTTCATGATTATTTGTTTAATATAAACTTCTATTAAATCCCGAGCATATAGCTAATCTTATTTATAGTGACGTAATCACAGTGGAATATAAATATGATTATATGTTCAAAATAAGTTAGTCCTAAGATTAGTCAGTGCACTGGATTTACACTGACTTGCCAATCTACGATATGATCTACTTACACATTACAGTGTTATGTTCTTTCCAGAACATTAGCAAAGTAGATAAGATCAGATGTATTTGTTACATCGGACAGGACCGATATTGACAGTTGATAAGATAAGTAAACATACCGTTATTATCTATTCTAGTCATATCATATAGTTGACCATAGGTCAATTCAATCTCAATTCTGAGTGGTTAGTATTCTAACTGATTGCATTATTTGAGTTCTTTGACTTGTTCGTTACCAGCTTACCCTACGGACTAGCCCATACTTACATCTTGGGAACTCGGTAGTATAATTGAGTGGGAGTGTTAATCATAGATATGAACATCTATAGCTTCTGATGAAGAAGTGAAACGATGGTTTCCTTTTAGTTTGGTACAAGGTGTTAAATGATAGAGATCTCATTTCAGTAATTAAATTAGTTTACTGAAATATCATTTACAATGAACTAAGTGTTTTAAGGATAAAATACAATGAGGGGTAAAACGGTATTTTAGTCCTATCTCATTGTAGACCGTCTATAGAGGATTGAGTGACAATTATGGTTGTAACAATGGATAATTAATAGTGTATCTATATTTTTTATAGAGCGTTCTATGAATTCAAGAGTGCAATTCCGAGTCTATAGTGGAGTCACAAGGAATTAATAAGTTAGTAAATTTATTTGTTAGATTTATGAAAACTTATTGAAGCTTGATTTCATAGGCCCATGGTCCCCATTGTACCTTGGATAAAATAATCTAGATAGTCTCAATTAATTGATTTAGTCATCAATTAGAACTATCAAAGTTGACCAGGTCAATTTTGGATAGTTTCACAGAGTTGTGTAATTTTGAGAAGAAAAGAGAAATTATGGCAGATTTATTAATTAAGATAAATTTGTATCTAAATTAATAAATAAGTTTAAATCAAGGTTCAAATTATAAATAAATAATTTGATAAAGGATTTAAATAATTATTTATTAATTAAATCAATAGAAAATAATACAGGCCTTGATTTTAAGTCCAATGGGCTTATAATCAAATGGGAAATTTCACGGGCCTATAGCCCATGATAATTTCGACCTAGGGCTTCAAAATGACTATTATTTTATTTATTTTTTAATTAAATTAAATGGTCTAATTGAGTCTATAAAAGGAGTGCTTAGAGAGAAGTCAAGAGTGACGACAGATAAGTCACAAGTCAGATTTTCTGATAGTTTTATATTCTCTCTAAACACAAGTCCTTTTCTAAGCCACTTTGTTATTTTCTCTTCTTCTCTCTATATCTATCTCATGTGTTGAGAATTTCCCACACTAGTCTAGGTGGTTCTAAGGATACATTGGAAGATCGTGAAGAAAATAGAAGATCGGATCAGTTTCTTGATAATACTCTGCGACAGAAAGGATACAAGAGTTAGAGAAACTGAAGGAAGGACTCTTAATTCCGCTGCGTATACTGTAAGTATGATATTATTTGTTTCACTTTGAATTCAATTTTAGAAACATGTTTTAGGCTATCTCGTATTAATTTGTTTAATATTAGATATACATGAAAATAAATAAAGATCCTGTATAAGCTTATCAAACAGTTGTAGTGGATGCCAAAAATCCACCAAAAAGAAACTCTTTAGTCCCTGGTTGGAACATAGGGATAAAGGTCGCTTATTCATGCTATTGGGCTCGAGCCTGTAGGCCTTGTTGAATACAGGAGATCATCTCATGAGAAATGTTGATGCTCATAATCCCATCAAGAGAAAGTATGAGGCCGAGGCAAGGCCCTAAGGCCACCGTCGTCTCGGGAATCCATCGCGCCATCACAACACGAGTCTGGGTTCGTTTCTCGTGGAGTCGATGCCAAGTGGCCCACGTTGGCAAGGCATAGGTGCCAAGGCTCAGTAGCCTCACGAGGCCCCTCTCGCCCATGCACTCGGCCCCACGGCCTCACCCCATGGCCTCCTCCATGGCCTCGCCCATGGCCTCCTTCCATGGCCTCGCCCATGGCCTCCTCCATGGCCTCGCCCATTGCCTCCTCCATGGCCTCGCCCATGGCCTCCTCCATGGCCTCGGCCCCATGCCCTCCGCCATGGCCTCCTCCATGGCCTCGCCCCATGGCCTCCTCCATGGCCTCGCCCATGGCCTCCACCATGGCCTCACCCATGGCCTCCACCATGGCCTCGTCCATGGCCTCCTCCATGGCCTCGGCCCCATGGCCTCCTCCATGGCCTCGGCCCCATGGCCTCCTCCATGGCCTCTCCCCATGGCCTCCTCCAGGGCCTCGCCCCCATGGCCTCCTCCATGGCCTCGCCCATGGCCTCCTCCATGGCCTCGCCCATGGCCTCCACCATGGCCTCGGCCCCATGGCCTCCTCCATGGCCTCGCCCCATGGCCTCCTCCATGGCCTCGCCCATGGCCTCCTCCATGTCCTCGGCCCCATGGCCTCCTACATGGCCTCGCCCATGGCCTCCTCCATGGCCTCGGCCCCATGGCCTCCTCCATGCACTCGGCCCCACGACCTCTCCCCATGGCCTCGCCCATGGCCTCCTCCATGGCCTCCTCCATGGCCTCGGCCCCATGGCCTCCTCCATGGCCTCGGCCCCATGGCCTCCTCCATGGCCTCGCCCATGGCCTCCTCCATGGCCTCACCCATGGCCTCCTCCATGGCCTCGGCCCCATGTCCTCCTCCATGGCCTCGCCCATGGCCTCCTCCATGGCCTCGGCCCCATGGCCTCCTCCATGGCCTCGCCCATTGTCTCCTCCATGGCCTCGCCCATGGCCTCCTCCATGGCCTCGGCCCCATGGCCTCCTCCATGGCCTCGCCCATGGCCTCCTCCATGGCCTCCTCCATGGCCTCGCCCATGGCCTCCTCCATGGCCTCACCCATGGCCTCCTCCATGGCCTCACCCATGGCCTTGGAGGTGGGAATACTCACAAGGGGCAAGGTACACGCATGAATATGGAATGTACCTACGAACCTAAAGAAGTCAGAGTACTTATATAGTACCCCTACCAGACAAGTAGTGGGAATGCCAGGAGTGGGTATGCAAGGATAGGAGTTATGGTCCGTACGTCTACGGCCATAGGTCAGAGCCAACACCACTACCTCCTGCGCCACTACGCCTGCCACCACGCATCAGACATGGATACAGACAGGTAGTGGAGACATCCTCCTGACACCTGCTCCTGTACGGGGTGTACGACCATAGCCTCTAGAGCCACTCCCCTGACACAGTACGTATGTACCACTTGGTCCCCTGGACCACTATGTACCTAAGGCCATTAGAGCCTACTATAAAATGAACTCTAAAACCACCTGAAAGGTGGTGGGAAAATTCATTGTATGCAGAGGCCATTGAGAAATATACATTTTTTCACTCCATTGTTCATCTGTGTTTATCCTTTCATAAGTTAATTCTAAGTTCTTATCTAAAGATCGCCGCATTTACCTTTGAGTTTTCCGACCTAATTTCGTTGACGAGATTTCACCGTCAACAGTTGTGACAATTGAAAAATAAAAGGAAAGATTGAGAGGAAAATTCGGAAATAAAAAAAAGAGTGAAGATAAACTACACTTCTTATGTTTGTTCACATCGAAAAACATAACTTTGGGGAAGTGTGGTTAAAAAAAAAAAAAAAAAGATATATCTAGTGTGAATTTTTCTCAATCTTGGAAAATAAAGGGAAATTTGGGGTTGTTTGGATTACAATGTGGATATCGGGTTTGGTTTTTTTGGATTATATGCTTATGGTATATTTGAGCCAAGATAACTATTTTATCTACCGTTACCTAAGCCTTTCAATTCAAGCTTTAAAAGACCTTTTGATTCTTGAACATGCATTGATATATATTCGTGGAGAATAATAAGTTAGCAAGCATATGGAAATATGAGATTTGATGGATTGAGGGTGAGAATTCAGCATGTGTAAATTATTTTAAATGTGTGTTATTTTTAGTTCTTTATTGAGTAGACAAAAATTATCAATGAGTTAGGGTAAATTGAAGAAGTGGTTGTATTGAAAATCTGGATTACTTGTTAGTTATTTTTCGACGATTTTATATGCTTGTCATTCAATTATTTTTTTGGTTTAAAAATTGTGGTTATCTTGATTCATTTGTTTAGTGTGTGTATTTGTTTGTGTCGTTTGTCTTCAGTCTTGTTTTCTCTGCACGAGGCCGAGAAAATTTTAAGTGAGTTTTACACTCATTTATCTATGTGTTTTCAAGTTAAGTGCTAGGGGGTTAGTTTTGTTTTTTTCTATTTTACGCTTGTTTTCATGTGTTTTTAGGTGTCAGTGGGCTTAGGTGACTTAGGTGTAGGAACATGATGGAAAGACCGACAAAAGGACAAAAGTTTGGGAGAAAACAGTGTTTTGGGCCACTTTCTGCGACTGCAGGTGAAGGATTATGCGGCCGCAGTTCCAGACGAGTTGGGGATTTCCAGGGCATTCTTGCGACCACAAGAATGACATCGTGCAACTGCAGGAATTGTCGTCAAAGGTGGAAAATGAATATTACTCAGTTTGGTCATATTTTTGTTTGAAAAAAAAACCTCAAATTAGGTTTAAATCAAGATCTAGGAGAGAAAATGAGGCACTTTTGCAGACCTATACTGAGAGAAAAGGAGTGGGGTCATTTTGGACAAGATTTAGGATCAACATAGAGTTCTTTTCTCTTCTTCTTATCTTTACTTTATGATTAATTTCTTGTTTATGGAATTATTAATGATGAACAACTAATTTCTATATTAGGGATTTCATTATAATCACTGGAAATTCTTTTACGAATTAAAGCAAAGTTTTATTTTCTTTATTCCTCTATTGACATCTTCTCAGTTTATGTTTATTGATGGACATATTATTATGATTATTTAGATATTGATTTTAGAAGGATTTTATGGTAGGGGCTTTAGAAATACCTCCACCGGTGGGCCTCTTTTGTATTTATGAGGTGTAAACAATTTTTAGCGTTGTCATTTTTATGACCGTGACTAATGTAGTTATTTAGAGCATAACAATATAATGTCGAAACCATAATAATTTACAATGATAAAAAATATTTTAAAGGAGAATGTTGTAGACGTGACTAATTTTTTTAGGTGCATGGAAAATAACGTTCAAAATAATCACTATAAAAAATAATAATAAATCTTCCACCTTTGGCAACTCACGTGGCACTCCCCCTTGTAGATATAAAAAAGTGGAAAAAGTTTTGCCTTATATCACAGTGTAATCAATAAATTCTTAATAACCATATGCATTAATTTTTATTGAAAAGTTGATTGACGTGACTGAGGAAGTAAGGCAATGTAGAGGAGAGGAGGTGCCCCTGGTCATATAAAGACAACACTTGTGGTGACCCCAACTTTATAAACAGATGTAGGCAAGTGGGACATGTCCTTAAAGCATTCAAAAAAATTACAATTTAAATTTAAACAACCCAGACTGTAAAAGTCCTCAACTCCTCTTTCGTTCATATTTTTGGCCCTCCAAAATATAATTTGCAGTACACTTTGAAACTTTACAGATAAGTTCATCAACAATTTATTGCGCCTTTGAAAATGGACTCTGACTCATCCGTGGATTCATGCAACTTGGAGGTTTTCCCTGTTGACTGCACTCAAAGACCTTCAACGCCGGATTCAAAGGTGGTCGGCTGTGTTAAGTTGACGGAGGTTCCGGTCGACCCTTTGAGAACCATTAACAAGCTGAGGCAAGAGGTTCAGGATTTGTCTTTCGAGATAAAATGTGGGAATTTATTCCGTCAGAAACAAGAACAAAAGATTGAATCGTTGAAGAAGAAGATTTCATCTCTCGAGGGTAACGTAGAATGGAATATGCACCTAGCTTCATGCTGCGATAGCTGTAACATTAATAATATTTCCAGGATCCAGGATCATTACGTGGTCGAGAAAGAGAGGGCGTCGTGCAATCTGAAGATTTTGTGGATGTGAAGGTGGATTCAATAGAAAAACGTCATACTGAGCTTGGAGCTGGACTGAGTGGAGGCAAAGAGTCAGAGGAATCCGTCATGGGTACTAACTGATTTTTTTACTCCTAACTCTAGTATTTCAAATGCTTATCAATATTTGTAACTCCTGTGGTAACTATGTATTTTGTTAATCTCTCAAAATACATCATCCGAGGATTAAAGCGTTCCATAAACGTTGACAATCGCATTGTTACTAGCTAGTACGTCCAGTGCATATGTCAGTTATGTAAATTGAAATTTACATTTATGACAGGGGAACTATTGTAAAAAATAGTGGCACGTGTACAATTCAGAAGCTCCCAAGCTAATTAAATTAAAAAAATTGATTTAAGAAGGGTGGTTGTTACATTTTAATACGTATTCAAAGTTGTACAAAGTAAAATTGGTCGGATACTTCCTACCAAATCAAAAAAATTTGTGACGTGCTTACAAGCTTCCCAGATGTATAATTGTTGACATGTATCTAATTATAGGAATGAATGTGACTTTGGTGTACCATCATTGGATCAAGGGTGAAAATTTATCCATAATATTATAATATCTTAATAACTAGTTGTGATTGAATCACCCCTCACTAAAGCAGTTAGTAGGAATTCGTATTGTAGTTATTTATATGAAATTGGGTTATTTGTGTTTGATAAGGGGAGTGAAGTTTACAAACAGAAAGGAGGATCCAATGGTGCAGATGATAAGAAGTTCCCCAGGGCTATTGGACTTCGCACAGGGGATAGGTAAAACCAAACTTCCATGTCATGAACACTGAAGTGTTAATATCCTCGATTGAGAAACCCCCAATATGTACATCATACATGTAGAGACAGGTAGCTGGTTCAAATGATGACCTCTATTTATTTTGATGACAGTGCCACATACTATAAAACTTTTTAACATGAGACGATCCTCATGATGGTGTATTCCATTTCCAATTACTTGTACGTATGTATTGGGTCAATGGTTCTGTGTAGAAATTTCAACTGAATATTTATGAATCTACCATATGAACCAGGATTGGAGAAGATCATAATGCAAGGCGATTGGAGAAGAGAAGGTGGCACATCATCCATTTTTTTTAAAAGAAAGTAGAAATTAATAAAAAAAACAAAAAAAACAAATGAAAAAGTCATTTTTGCTAAATTCACTATTTCAGAAAGCCATTTTGGCAAATTTATCTTCAATTGCCGAAGGTTAAATTTAAAATAAAAAAAGAAATACACAACATAAATTTATCCAGAGTATTTAAAATTTTATACACACAATAAGCTCCACCACAATGGATAAACTATCATTGATTGCTTCACATTAGAAAAACTGAGAACTTTATTGGTTGGTGCAAAAATTAGAGCAACACAAAACAACTCTGATCTAACTGAGGCTTCTTAATTATCCCTACACGACAGCCTACCATTTTCAACAAGTTGTGTAGAAAAATTGACTTTTATAAATGAATGTCAATACATTTGAACATCCCCAAAAGGGAAACACAATATCTAACACATGTGCTTCAATATTTGGTCTTCAATTTTTGGGTGCGTCAAAATGTCTTTGTCCAAATTTGACTCTCATAACAGCAAAATGCCCCTAACTTGAAGATATTTATTGTCTTGTTCAATGGAGTTGCTGTGTTGGTGGTGCCTTGTTTATGATATTGTTACATGATTTACTGAGTATCATTTTCCATCTATTAGGCACGACTACATTCACTTGTTGGCAGGGGACTGTTTTCCTGAGGAGGTGGTTGCATTTTATATTCCCCCATCTCCGGACACCTCCAAAGATTTCCATTATCGGAGAGGTACAATTTCTTATGTTATAATTTTTTTTAAGATTTCTCCATGTGTCTTGTGTATTTGTTTTAGTGTGGCTTGTTAAAAAAATATGAAAAATAACAACTTCACTATAAATACCTCCCCATCATATTTTAGCCTGTTAATAGGGTTGTAATATGTTCATAACAACATATGTGGGCAGTTTAAATTATTATCAGGATAATATGAAGGCAGATGTACAACTTGAGATCTCTGCCCTCCAACTTTTAAGAACAAGAAGTTGGATTACCCATTTTAGTGGACAGTGTAAGGTTATCTACCATTTTCCTGCTATAGAAATGTGTACGTAGCTTATTTTTCCACAACCAACTCTTGGGTGGGATATAGAAGTTTTATTGACTTTCGAGACATGACAATGAATGTAAGATTACCTAAGCCAACCTTGAACTATGTTTTTATGTTGTAGTCATAATATTCTCTCCAACCATAGATGTCATTTTACAAATGCAATATCATGTCCTGCCCTTTTTCAAACAAGGTTATACCTTTTTTATGGAGTACTGGGAAGCAGAATCGGAGGTGCAGGACCACTTTAGCAGTGACTCTAGTGGAGAAAATGAGACATGTGAAGAGCATGAAGTGGAAGATGTACGCCAGGGGGGACCTATTGATGGTGACAAAGTAAATGAGGCACTTAAAACACACGAGAGCATAACTAATGAAGGGGGCATGCAGATATCAAATGATGAAGGATTGTCCAACCAGGGGATATTTCTAAAGTACGGTATACATGCAGCGCCTACCAATTTGACAATGGATAACATGGTCGGTCATGCTTTTGCTACACTTCTTATGGCAGAAGAATTCATATATGAGTACGCAAAGGTAGTGGGGTTTAGTATTCGTAAGGGCCACATGCGTACAAATATTCGAGGTAACGTTCGTTTGAGAGAGTGGGTCTGCTCAAGGAAGGGAAGTAGGTCTGAACATCATATATCAAGACTTGATGGAGTGAGGGAGCAGAAGGCCATCACCCGATGTGGGTGCAATGTGGCTTTTCGAGTTATCCTTAATAGAAAGAGGGGTAACTGGATATGCAAATATTTTTTCCCATTTCATTCACACTCGTTAGCAAGTGATCGTCACAAGCAGCATCTATGGTCAAATAGAGTGGTATCACCTGGCTGTCTTCAGAAGGCAAATTTTATGAAGAAATATGGCATTAGAACATGCCACATTATATCATACATGGCAGAGCTAGTCGGCGGATATGATAAGACCCCATTTACAATCAAAGACCTATACAATCGAATGTCATCGGCTTCAACTGTTGGCTTTAAGGGGTCGGATGCTGGCAGAGCCTTAGGGTATCTGGAGCACAAAGCAGATCACGATCTAGGTTTCTATGGTTTATTTGCTTATGATAAAGGCAAGAGATTACTTCACTTGTTCTGGGCAGATGCAAAATCAAGGTCGGATTACGAAATATATGGACACGCAATCGCCTTTGATTCTACATATAAGACAAATAGCTTTGGTAAGCCTTTGTTGATTTAGGTTGGTATTAATAACCACTTTCGGACTTGTATACTTGGTTTCACAATCCTTGACAATGAATCCACTGCTAGCTACATGTGGGCAACGAGGGCCTTCCTGGCTTGTATGAAAGGTGTGCTACCAATAACAGTTGTCACCGATGAAGATCCTGCCATTGAAAAAAATAGTAAAAGAGTTGATACCTAATGTCACACATCGGCTATGTTATTGGAATATACACAACAATGCCATTTCTCACACAAAAGACCCATCATTCGGGAAGGAACTAACTAATTTAGTGTTTAGATATTACACCGAGGAGGAATTTGAAAGAAGGTGGGCAGCATTGCTCACTCACTTTGATGTGGAAGATAACTCATATGTCGCAAGTCTTTATAAATCAAGAAAGAGTTGGGCAGAAACCTTCTTGAGGGAAATTTTTTTTTGCGGAATGACAACAGCCCAAAGGAGCGAGGGTATTAATGCTATCTTGAAGAAGAAGGTCAATCAACATATGAAGATGTATGAGTTTGTTAGAGCTCTTGGCATGGCACTTTCATGGGTACGACAACGAGAGGCTAAAGACGAGTATGAGTCCTTGCACACAACCCCAGAATTAGGCAAGACAAATTTGCACAACATAGAGGAGGAGTTGTCGATAATTTACACGAGGAACATGTTCTTTAGAGTAAGGAAGCAGATGTCCAAAGAAGGAAACTACACCGTTGCAACTACTGACGTAGAGGATGATGCAATGATATTGAAGCTGGAGAAGTATCCTTACCCAGGAATATGGAGGTTAGTCTATGTCACAGACGATCGTCAATTATTTCCTTGTGAGTGCCAGTATTTTCTTTCCTTTGGCATACCTTGTCAGCATATTTTGCAGCAATTAAGCACGTGCGTATCACACAAATGCCTAAATCACTAATCCTAACACAGTGGACGATTAACGCTACACAACTTCCTGATGTGGAAACGATTCCTATGCAAGATATCAAGACAGAGATGCAGAAGAGAGAGCAAGGTTTGGTGGCATTACTAGCAAAATGACTGAACTTGCTTACCTGGGATCAAGGACTCATTATGCATACGAAATAGCAAACTATGAGATTTATAGAATTTGCGCACAATTAAGAAACAACCTCCAAATTGGTGAAGAAGGTTCCAAGGACAAGCTTCCTTTACATCGTCAATCAGACTTCAACATATTGGATCCTTATTTGAGTAAGAATAAAGGCACAGCTAAGATGAGAGGGTCAAACAGTGGAGTAGCCCGAAAGTGTAGTATTTGCAAAAAAAAAGAAGGACACAACAAGTCTACATGTCTACAAAGAAAGAAAAATGGTCACAAGAAGGGGGCTCTGACAACTCTGAACCACACGAACAAGACGAATATCTATATGGAACAGAGGATATGGATGATAGGGAAAGACATACTATCTACCATAATTCAGAAAGTGAAGACTTCAACGCACCTACTCACCGACAAACTTTCACACCATATTGTACGAACCAAGTGCATAACTATACAGAAGAAAATTTGAGTTACTTTGCAACAGATGATATGAGTTCTGCCTTTAAGTGGTGGGAACCTCCATATGGTTATTGAAACTATCTTCTTGAGGTTGGGAATATAATGTCTGAAATTCATCGTTTTAAATCTTGGATAATTAGGTGGGAGAGAAGGATTAATTTTTATTTATTGAAAACCCACTCTATGCTTCATATATTCCAATATATATTAAGTTCAAAATTTCAGAAAGTTCCGAACACATAAATTGACACAAGTGTAAGCATAATACGCATGGTGGGAGTATACAAAATTAGGTACTGACTTTGATATTTACGCATATGTATAAACTTCCCCTCATCGACCATTAAATCAATTAAATTTTCTACTATTCCTTTATTAAACTTTAATACAAGGTTCACAAAGCCTCACACTAATCAATCCATATCTTTAAACCTTCCCTCTCAAAATAACATTTCCTTATTATGTATAACTAATAAATTAAAATGAAACATAAAAAATTTGTAAATCAGATCAAATCATATAGGTAATGCTTAATAAATTGAATTACACAAAGTAGTTAAACAATTCCATCAAAATTCAAATATAAATGGGAATGAAAGTATCAAAACCTGCATTTTTCACTAATGAAGGTAAAATAATCCACACAACTATAGTTATATAAAAAATTTACAAAATGATGTACTAATTAAGTTCCAACTTCATATAAACAACATTTAACTCTCAAGTACTACTCAGTTTGAACAAACACATCTCATCTCTAAAAAATTATGTACATTAGGTAGATGAACAACCACCAAAAAAACATTCTGCCAAAATGTAATAGTACTCCTCTCACACATTACAACAAACTAATCGAGTAAATCAACTACAACAATTTCCCAAGGATTTCACCAACAACCTTCTCCTGCTTCCATGCAGTGGCTGCATTCTTAACTTCATCACGAACTTTGTTGTGTCTAGATGTGAGAAGACCAACGGCCACACAAGCCCTATCATTGTCAGAATCAAACTAAAACAAAACAACATTACTTAATACTATTACAAAATTTATAAATGATGATCGTAACAGTTTTAGGGAATAGTACTAAATCAAGCAACCTAAAATTAAATGAATAAAATAAGCGAAGATACTAACAACACAATGTTTCAAATATGATCTTGGACGCTGGTCCATCAATTTCATCACATGGATCCTGCAGTCATATCCATTCGTTTGTTGGACAATACCAGTGTTAATTCTAACTTGAAAGTTACAGAAAGACCCCCATTGTGGATTAATCCTTGCTATGTCTTCCGCTAGTAGAGAGTCCAACTTCTTCATCTAAATTTAATAACCAAAACACACACTTAGCTTCTCAACTATCATTTCCAAGCCTAAGTACCAAATACAAAATATTTCTACGTCTAAAGCCTAAAAACAAAACAAATAAAAAATTCATCTTCTAAATCTGCCTTACAAAAAAAGAAAAATTAAAATTATATATGCACTTCCAAACTTTTCATCTCAACAACACAAATGAAATAAATTCTAAAATTTTCTACTCACAAAATAATAAAAATTTCAATTTAATCATCTAAACTTATCCCCTGAATAAAAACAAAAGAGATTAAATAAATCATAATAAAGGTTATAAGAAATTTAGAGTAACTAAAATATGAATGAACTGTCTTCTAAAATTTTGTATTCAACACAAAACCATAAAACAAATAACATCACCTTCCAAAAATTTATAGTAAGCAATACACACTATAACTTGTTGAACAAAATATTATCAGTAACTACTAGCTATTCTAATAATCACCACGACATTCACAAAAGCAACTCCACTTGATTCAAACCCCCTCTGCAGCAATGAATCACAAATTTCTACAACTGCCTCATCCATCCGAACTATAAATAACAACCAGTGCAGTAGGTTTTCGTTGTGAATCGGAATATAAATCTGAAAAATCATGTTATATCCATAAAAATTTACTTTTTAAACAAGATAAAAACTCAACCAAAACAATATCTATGAATATCCATTAGTACATACCCGTTTACAATAAGCTAGATCTCCGATAAAAAATCGTTGAGCACACGTCTCCTTTCCATTATCAAGGTAAAGAGTTTGTATACTAATCACAGATAACTAAGTTCAAATAAAGAAAAACATACTCCTTGTTAGAAGAAGAAGATATAATTAAAATTATAACATACAATCAATATAAAAACCCATACCGACACACGAGTATTCAAATACCAGGCTGATTGACACTCCATTGACATGGAAACTTGCAACTCTGTGCATGTGTTCATCTCACACATTACATTCAAAATCTATGCCATCAACACCAAACAAAACATGAATAATCAATATAAACAATCTTAGTGCAGCTAAAAAAAAATATCCAAAATTTTTTATATATATATAACTCCCACCTCCCCCAAAACCATGCACCGGGTGACAATGATCTAATTATTCTCCTCGTCAGGTAATTAAATTCAATGTCCACAACTACCTCACTAAATCACATAAATAGAAAAATAATGTAAACAGTAATTTACCAATAATTTTTTATTTAAAAAATCGAAAATAAATTTAGACAGAAGAATTTCAGTCTCATCAAACAACCACACACTAACAACTTACTCCTCCGATAATTTCTCGTTAAAAACATACTCCACTAATGCTACAATGTCAACATCAAAAGATGACAGGGATATCTTAAATGGCCCGATATCCTGGAGTTGCATAGTATCGCAATTATGCGTGCCAACTCTACGTGAAATTGAGTCAGAATTACTCCCAACTAAACGTGATCTTGACTCAGAATTGCTCTCAACTCTGCCTCCACTTGAATCTGAATTACTCTGTAACTGTTCAATTTATACTACCATTTCCATTAATTGTCACCAACAAAATCACATATCAAATGGCAATATAAGAACACATGTACCTTCCCTCTAACTCCACCGCCACCACCACCACCAACACCACTTACGGTGTGTCCCTGACTCTTGCTTGCAGCATTAACATCTGAAAAGCTTATCCCAGGTTTTATCAAACACTCACTTGGCTTCTAAATATTCAACAGACAAAGACCATATTAGAAATAATAACAGTATTGCATACTTAACAACATAATAACTAAAAAAAAAAGAACAATTCATTACTATCTTACTTTCATAGACTGCTCACGCTGCAATAAAGTTTCCCCAAATTGCTTTGATGCCTTAAAAAATGAATCATCAAACTTCAACTTTTTATTACTTCCACAACTATCATCCAAACTACCTATGAATCTCTCTGTTTTACTACCTAACTTAATAGAAATCTCCACGCCACATTTAACACCTTTTACCAAAGAAGAAGTGGGTCCTTTACAATCAGCCATACTACCTTTTGACTTATTCAACTCAACCTCTCCATCATCTGCCTTACTCTTCTCTACACAACCTTTCATCCTATCACCCTTATATACATCACACGAGTTAAAGTTACCAATTGGTTTCAAATACGATGGATCAACATCATCAGATTTCGGTTCGAATCTATCCACCATCTTAAGTTGATAAACTTTTTGGTCCCACTCTCTGCGTTTGCAATTATCTAGTAAAGAACGCAATTCTTGATGTATGACCTGCAAGTCCTTCCTCACCTCCTTATAATCGGCCCGCAGTCTTTCCACACAACTCCATATGTATTTCAGAACTATACCTTCCATCCTAATACATATACAACAAAATTAATTCTCGCCAAAACTGTAAAACCACACCCATCTCTGTTAATCCCCAAAAAATAAACATTACAGAACAAATTCCCACATCATTCAAAATCAATTTGAATTTAATTTAATGCTATACCACAAAACCATCCAACTACTAGGTTTAGGGCTTCAGTTTAGAGATCACTTATATGTGTTAAAATCTAATTTCGTAAAACTAAACAATCAATCTCAAACGAAGCTACAGATGTAGAAACAAAAAATCTCACCTCCCTCTTTGAATGAACCCCACCCGTATATTGCCAAGCCTCCTTCTTTCTATCTTTGTTGTCCTTCTTTCTTTCTCTGTTCGAAACACCAAACCCTAAAGTCAGGGTTCACTTCTACACTACATACATGTATAGACTTACGAAAAAAGACCAACAAAATTTAGAAAAATACTCTTTTCTGCCCAAGTGCACAATAACTTAAGTGTAATGAAGAATCAACCATCCAATACAAATATACTGTATATTATAAAAGTCGGCATTGGTGGGGGCTATTTTAAAGTCCCCATAAGAGAAATATCCAAACAATTTTTTAGGATAATATCATACACAACATAAATAAAGACTATCACAAACAATGTCTATGAAATATTTTACTTTACTTTTCTTTAATTACTATTGACTTTGCATTGCTTACATAACCATGTATGGAAATCCAAACCATGTCAAATTACCACAGCAAGATTTACAATTTCAACAAACAAAGTGAAATATGTGGCAAACAAAATTTATTCAAGCACAACATAATTGAACAACAAGCTTCTACCCTGGAAGAGTGCTTCAGGTGCCTTTAAGACCTCTCGCTTGTTCACCCTTCAACCCAGCAGAAAAACAAAAAATATGACTGTTATTTGCAAATCAAGAAGAACTCAAGTATGAGATGCTTGAGAGATGAAGAATAGAAACTGAAAATGTTAGGGAATATCGAAATCACCAATACACACCATGACCTATAATGTTAGGGAATTTAATAAGCATTGCATATGCAAAGACTTCTACAACCCACTAAATCTCCATCAAAATTATCTCTAAAGAAATTAAATCCAAGGGAAAAACCTTATACAAAATGATAAGCTCAAATGAAACCAATAAAACCTAACAAATAAGATATATTATACTTGATCAGTTTTATAACAGTGCAAAGTCATAAACAATCAAGATTTATAACAGTGCAAATTATTTATGCTTATATTTTCAAACACACAGATTTCAAGTTTTATCAAGGTTATGCAAACAGAATAGCCATACAACAGCTCAGTTCCAAGGTTAATCGAAAATGCAGTTGGAATCAAATTGCCTCTTTCTCCAATGACAATTTCATAAAAAACACTATAAAAGGACAACTCTTGCTTAAACATGTTCTTGCTTAAACATCACTAGCCATAAACATGTTCTTGCTTAAACAACCTTATTTTTCTCCAGAAAAGGACAGTTCAAGTCACTGAGCCTTTCATCGACAAGTAAATCAAGTACAATTTCAAACAAAATAACAACTTTCATCAAATTATAGGACTATCTATCAACTACAAAAAATCAAACATATTCAATAAAACATTTACTAAAATGAAGAAATTTTTTTTGAAAACTTTGGAGTTCAGAGTTAAAACATACATCCAAATACCAAAGAAAACTGACACCATCACAAATATGACATTCAATTCAACCACCACAAATAAAAAACTGATAACAAAGAAAAAATTAACTACACCCTAAAAATGAAGATCCATTAACAATAAAAATAATTAATCCCCAATTTCATACACCCTAAACACAACCCTCCAATACAGAACTGCAGTATATTTCATACTAACCAAAAAATTTCAAACAAAAAATTTCATACTAACCAGGGAAAGTGACTTTGGTTGGAGCGCAGAAATGGCTGTAGGCAGAAATGACTGTGCATATGCTTCTTGATGGAGGAGCTTCGAAACCCAGAACTTGACGATGGAGGAGCCTCCAAGATGTCTGAGATCTCGCCCAAAACCCAGAACTTAGAACCCAGATCTTGCACTCCGTTCTAAAGCTCCTTTCAAGGCACTGGCGTGGTGGGTTCTTGTCGGGGGTGGGTGAACGCCGAACTTGACGATGGAGGAGCCTCCAAGATGTCCGAGATCTCGCCCAAAACCCAGAACTTATGTAACGACCCAAATTCACTAATAAGGCTTAAGGGCCTTGATTAGTGTGCCAGGAGGGCATTACTGGAGTAATTGTGATTTAATGAGTAATTATATGTTTAATGATGCTTGTATGATAATTGATTATATTATATGATGATATGATATATATATATGTTTGAGATATATGTGAGAACCACATTATGATGTGGATAATTCTGCAGCCGGCGACTCGAGGCGATCCTAGGGTTAGGTAGCAGGAAAAGTCACAACGGGGCATTATAATTGACTTTGGACAAGTCAGGGGTATGTTAGGTATCGGGTAGTGATTTAGACTATCGGGTGATAAAAATAAATAATTGGAGATATATCTGAGGTTAGGATGTCTAGGCGGGATTATTGGGGGATTTTACCGTTTTGGCCTCGGGGACGTTTCCGGCACCCCGAGCCTTGGGATTAACTTAAAGGATAAGTTAGACTTAAGGAAGTCTTTAGAAGAAAACACAAACCGACTAAGTATACTTCTCTCAGCTCACTTACACGCTCAAAGGAAACCAAAGGAAGGAAAAACACAGAAAAACAAAGGAAAAACTACTGAGTTTGAGAGGGAACTGCTGGGATTAAGCTGTGTCTTTGGGAATTGAAGGAAGTAATCTGGAGGATTAGCTCAGGAACTGATCAAGGTCTGAGATAGAGCTAAGGTAAGTTCTGAATTTTCGTTTTTGGGGTTAGGAACTTAAAGAAATGACTGAGTTTTAAATGGTTATGGTTTTGACATTCAAGGTGGAAATTGAGGCTAGGGACTTTGAAGATAGGTCAGGGGATTCTTGGAAAATCGATTCTACAACTGAGGTAAGGTTTAAATTACAGTTTGATGGTTGAATTTGAGAGTTATCATGGCTGGTTTTGAGTTCTATGGGTTGAAATTTCAGAAGTTGGAATTGGGGTTTTGGTGAGTCTTAGGCTGGATTTTTGGTTGGATTGTGTTGTCTAAATCATTCTTATGTTGTTATTATTAATTGGTTTTGGTTTGGGGGCTTTGGGATAGCTTTAGGTGAGGTTTGGAGATTGAAAATGGTGATTTTTTCTGGGTTCGAAGGGTCGGGCCGCGGCATGGTTCTTGGTGAGCCGCGGCCCTTCAAGGGGTGTTGCATGCTGAGAAAGAAGGGCGGGCCGCGGCATGGTCCAAGCAATGCCGCGGCCCTTACCTGTTTTTGTGCCTGGGATGGCTCTGTTTGGGGGCCATGCCGCGGCATGGGTGGCCTATGCCGGGGCGCTTAAGGGATTTTGGGATTTTGAGCTTTTAGGCTTGGAAATTTAACCTAAGGTGCTCGGGGTTGAGTCTTTTACTATATTTGGTGAAGTTCAATGTTCCGAGTACTAGAACTTGGCTTGGGAACTCATTTAAGGTTGTTAATGGTGTCTTCCTTCATGGTTGTGACTAGGTACTGAGCTAGGGCTTGAGGATCGGATCGCGCTCAAGGAGTATCGCCCGTAACTAACTCATTTGAAAGCTAAAGGTAAGAAAACCGCACCCGAATATATGGTTGTGAATGGGACTAAGTGCTCCCGAGAGTTGTATTGTGTCATCGTTGGTATTATGCCAAGGGACACGTATAAGCGGTCTAAGAGTACCGTTCATAATTTTAGCGCACGGGGCGCGAATTGGCCACCGGGAGCCAGAAACATTAGGATAACAGAGGGAGCAGCCTGTGGGCGCTAGCCCTGGTTATCGTCTGTGCATTATGTTTTATGAGATGAAATCCTTAGTATGTGGTATGCTTGAATGATGATATACTTGGAATTTATGAGATGCTATATGAGTAAATGACTTGATTGCTAATTGTTAATGCTCTGTCATTGCTGTGTTTTCTTGCTGGGCCTTGGCTCACGGGTGCTTCGTGGTGCAGGTAAGGGCAAGGGCAAGCTGGACCAAGCCTGAGGTGGAGAGCTCCGAGGTGTAATGTACATAGCCAGCCGTTCGATCACCATGGTCGAGGAGTGTGTCAGGACAGAGACTACCTAACTGCTCATGTTGCCTTAGTACGGCCGCTAATGTATTTAAACCTTGTAAATTTTGTAAATGACCTTTGAAACTGTCATTTTCGGGATCCCATGTAATGAAACAATGTTTAGTAATGAAAATGTAACTTTTGAGACCAAAACACTTTTAACCCTAGTTCCTCTACTGTTTCAGTAACACGTTTTACTTTAACGACTTGGTTAGCAAGTCTGGCACTTTATAAACACACAGTGTAACGGTCTTGGCTATCCAGGGCGTTACAACTTAGAACCTAGATCTTGCCCTCCGTTCTGAAGCTCCTTTCAAGGCACTGGCGTGGTGGGTTCTTGTCGGGGGTGGGTGAACGCCGAAGGTGGTTCTTACATGGGTGGATTTGTTAGATTTTTATTTTATTCAGGTGGGGATGAGAAAAAATAATACCCAATACACCCATGCCTATTTTATTAAGCAATTCCCATCAATATAAAACTCAATCAGGTTACAAAAAAAGGTTCCCACAGGCGGGGACGTTTTTAATACCCGCACCACAGATTTTTCCTATTTTTTTAAATATCAAATAAACATTAATGAAAGATAAATTTTTGCATAAACTTTTAGAATGGTGCATTGGAGTATAATACTAAAAATTATACTAAATATACCACATATTTATTTTTTGTGTTTAGATCTCTGGTAACAGACGTCTTGCAACTTATCCATTTATACCAAAAATACTAAAAGTTCGTAGAAATTAAAAACCATCATTACAGGTACCCCTTAAATATATATATACAGAGAGAGATCATGAATGCGATATTTATGTTTTTGAACTGAAAATGAAGTTGAAAAGTGCCGTAATGTATAGACAGCCCAGCGTGGCATGAGTTGGACATGCTTGACCAGAGATGGAAAACTAACTAACGAAGGTCCTTGAACTGGAATAGGGTCACACTAACATGGTTTGCTTTGCTTTTCTAGTTTTGGTGGTCCTCTTCGCCCCACCTTCATTTACTAATTATTATTATTATTTAAATTTGGTGTGCGTTGCCCATAATACCCTAAAAAATTTATTTATTTTTGTTTCTTTTGCGTAAAATATTAAAAGAGTAACAGCATGCGATTATACATGATCGTTACGAGTTATACTCTATAATTTTCTCTGGATATACTCTACAATTATTTAATTACATTTGTTTTTTTCTTTTGCAAATATATTATTTTATAGACAGGCTTTAATATCAGCTTATAAATTAAAAAACGAGAGTACATATTGAACATTCTATTTTGTTTTCAATATTTTGTCTTGTGGCGTTGATGTGGGTCAAATTCATTGAGAATTTTTGTGTTGTTGTACTGTCTGATAAATTTAATTATTTGATTGCAATTTTTTATTCTTTATAGTATAAGCGTGTTCACCTGAGAAATTTAACACTTAAACTAATAAATATTACACTTATATTTCACCAATTTTCTACGGCCTTGTACGTACATAAATTTAATTAGGTAAATATTATATAGATTTCTTATATTTTGATTTTATACAAATATGAATCATCTAGTCAAAGAAATTATTTACGAATAACCAAAAAAAAATCTGTGACATGAATTGGTCAACAAGAAATAATCCTTATTTTCATGAACTAATAACTTTAATTATAGTTATATATTTTAAAGGAAGACTTAAATATAATAAAATAAATGTATTTAAATAGATTGAAAAAAAATATCTCCTTCTTGCCTTCTCTCTCCTGATCCATGAGAACACCCAGCAAGATCGATGAATTTCAATATTTATTTTTTTTGTCGTTTTTATTAGGGTTTATTTTATTTTATATTTTCTCTAATCATTCAAATTAATTAAATATATATTATAAATAATTAATTAAAAAAATTGAGGATAGCTGGGTTATATTTAAATTTTTTATAGGCAAATTGGTATTTAACTGAAAAACACAATCGCTTTTTTTATTTTTTTTTATTTTGCAAAATAGAGAGCACTATACAAATAATTTATTTTCAACATAGAGTGTAACTAATAGGAAATTAAGATAGTGGGAACGGAAATGGTATTTTTAAATTTAAAATGTCAATCTTAAAATATCATGTTTTATATATTTCGAATTTTTTGGGTATATATCGATGTTTATAAATATAAATGCAAAAAGTATTGAAATTGAAGTTTATGAGTTTACTAATGATGTTAATTCTAAATTAATGGGAAATTTGTTTAAAAATGGGTGAATTGAGAAAAAATATGATGCCACTTATCTATATGATGCCACTTATCTATATATATATATATTGACGTGGTTTTTCGCCAAAAGTGTATTAAGAAATAAAATTGGTAGATTAATGCTTGATAGTAAACCGTAATGAAAATAACAAGAACCTACTCAAAAACACATAATTTTTACGTGGTTAAAATCTACTTAGTCCACGAGTCAATATTATTGTTGTTTCTCTCTCTATTTTGGCAGAGTTTCGGTCAATCAGAATATGGTCATCTTCCCTATCCAATATTCCCAGTATTTATAAGAGAATTCCATGGACAGGTTTGGGTAAGTATGTAAATAAACCACGTAATTATATATGGTATATAATTAATACAGATTATTCCCATTTACATTAGGATATGATTTGGTAACAGAATAAACACGCTCCTGCTGTCTCGGGTAATAAATGATATAGTTGTGATACTGCCTTGTCATTAATGAGCGTATAAAGAATTCATGAGTCTCTTGGGATCCTTCCGTATGTGTTATATCTAGGTCCTCATGAGCTGAATATCTCACCCAAGCTCGTGCTTGACAGCTATCTGACTCCGAGCTCGTAGTAAATCAAGGACACCTAATACTGGGTCTGACCATTATGAGTCTCGAGTTGTTCACATGGTTAATAACTATATTTTACTTGGTTATCTTTTAACGTATTCAACTGCCAGTTGTACCCGAGCTCGGCGAGTGAACTCGTGCTAAGTTTTGGGGTACTACATTTTCCCCCCAAGCTCCTGCTCGTGTTTGATGTCGTCACTTTCTGACATACACAGTAGGGGCATTTAGACTTCTGCCATATAAAATCGTGCCTGCCCACTACTCGAGTATTGGATACATGGTTCTTGCAATTGGTGTCCGTTTGGGTTTCGAGGACTGAAACAACTGTCCTGTCAACTTTTTGCCGCCATGTGGTCTATTTAACCTTGACCTTGGATCTCGAACTAACCCAATTGGATGGCTCAGATTGATTTTCGTGGTTTACGTATAAATATGGTGATCAGTCCTGAAACCTCACCACCATCACATTAAAAAATTTCCCTTTTCAAACACTCAAGTTTCCCTTTTTATTCTCCAAAATCCCCATTAATTTTCATCGTCTTGTAGAACTTCAGAAGCTTTCAAGTGGCTTCCAGTGGCCATACAAACATTTCCTCTCAAGAGAACGTATTTTCTGTAAGTATTTCATCCCCTGGTTTGACTTTTTTTTTTTTTATTCTTCATTTTCCAATATGAATTTTTTCGTTTTACTTCAAAAATGTTTGTTCTTCAGTATCATTACACTATTTATAAGTGCCAATAGGAAATGGGTTTTTGTTTAGGCTTCATTAATGAACCCAAACTAATTTAGAAATAGGACACTCATAAATTTGGGCAATTTTCTGGGCTAATCTGGGAGAACCCTAATGGAAAATTGGTTTGAAGAATACTTGTTTGGGGTATCGAAACCGAAGGGGTCTTAGGTTTAAACCTAGGTAGCTTTAGGGTTACGATTCCTTAGGCGGTTTTGCATTAAATTGCCTCCCAAAGGAAAGTAGTGGGTCTGATAGTTTGAAGCGCGTGGCCTAGGATACCGCGTGAGACCATGTGTTGAGGCTAGGACAAAGTTTAGCTCGTATTGTTATCCAGATTTCCGGATAGCGTTTAGATGGATATCCTCGGGGAAGCAGAATTATCAAAGTCTTTCATGGAAAGTGACCAGTGCTCGCGGATGGACAGAAAGGCTTCACCTCTCCCGTTTAGTGTCCGGCTTACTCTTTCAAGCAAACGCGACACGGAAGCTCGTCAACTCTCCCGGACTCCCGAAGGGATATCCTTCGGGGAAGCTCCTTCCAGGAGAAGCTCTTCAGGTTGCCTTCGCAGAAACAGTTCCGTGCCACGCACGGAACAAGATCAAGCGGTCGAGTCATGGAGGAGGCATATTTGGACTGATATTCACCTGACACAGGATCCCGCCTGACACGCCTGACAGGTCAAGGCCGCACACATCCCAGCACGCCTAAGGGTACCTTTTCGCCTACTGTTCCGCTGACTGCCTGGAAGCGACGGCTGCCTTTTGCTATTTCCCATACTTTCATGTAATTATACCTGCGTAGAGTCTTGTAGCCATGCTACTACAGTAATTGTATCCCCTATTTATGGCTGGTGTAATTAAGACTAAGGGGACAGAGTAAAACCCTAATAAAAAAACACCTAGCTATAAAAACCCCCTCATCTTACGATAGAGGGGACGGCCAACAAATCACATAGCAAGAACTCTGCTAAAATCCCTCTAGCTTCATCTTCTCCAAGAGAACCCGAGAGAAACACTGTAAGGTTGTGAGGTTATTGTACACCAGCTGTTTAACTGTAATTCTCTACAAGTATAATAACATCGACTCGTGGACTAGGGCTTGTTAACGCCTGAACCACGTAAAAACACTGTTTGTTTATTTACATTTCTGCACTTCTACAGTTCTTATCCTTTTATTATTCCGTTCATATCCGTTTCCGAAAAACTCGGTAAACATTTTGGTGCTTTCATTGAGAGCTGTAGGAAGTTGTTAGTCAGCTCTTTTTTTCTGTGTACGTTTTTTGTATTCACTCCGTGCTAAAAAGATGGTGACTACGAGAAAATCCGCGGTTGACAAAAATGCTAGGGTCAACCCCGATACTATGATGGAAGATGCGGTACAGAACAAACCCTCGGACTACCAAGGTGAAGACCCGACATCCCGCCAGGATCGGGTCAGCACTGAAGATACGACATACTTAGAAGACGAAGAAGAGTATGCCCAAGACGGTTACTACAAAGACGACTGCTACTACGAGAAGGATCCAGAACTGGTCCAAGTAGCCGAAGAACTGGCGGTCACTAAGGCTAAGCTTGCTGAGCAGGAGCGCATCTCCGAAAAAATGCAACGCATGATGGAGCGCCTCCAAAGCAAGTTCGGAGATCTAGGCGACTCGGACGAGGATGCCTCTGTTCTAGGTGGTGCTGATGCCCCCATGCCGGATCCAGCCGCTGCTGAACCATCCAAAGCCGCCCCTAACAAGGGCAAAGAAAAAGTTGGGGAGCCTGTGCGCACTGATGCCCCTGCACCTCCTAAAGGTGTGAATCACCAGGCCGAATGCCCCCCCCGCGCGCAGAAGGTCTCTGGCGCTCCTAAGCCCAGACGTCCTTCAGCCCCAAGGGGGCACTCTGTGCCTAAAGGACCCGGTGCTAAGGCACCCAGGCCTAAGGGAAGGAACAACCGCCCCAGTGATTTCGTCAACCAGGACGGTCGGGCTGCGGACACGCACTCCGAAGATAGCTGGTCCACGGTGGACCTAAGAAGAAGGTTGGAGGCCAAGTATGAAAAGGCCAAAGGAGAAAAGGCCCGACCTCGCGGAGATGACCTGCGAAATCATCTCAATGACAAGCTCCGGGGACGTGACCTCCCGGAGAGCGATACAAAGAGGCTCGACGAACAGATCGCTGCCTTGACCAAGCTAGTCCGGAAGCAAAGTGGGGCCTTGTCAGACTCTGAGGAGGAAGACCCAGAACCATGTATTCGGAGGATCGCGGAAACGTCCCTCCCGGATAACTTCAAAATGCCTCACATAGAATTATATGAGGGGAGGACAGACCCGCGCACCCATCTAGCTAAATATAACAAAATGATGCAAGTGGCGCGCGTCAGTGAAGATGCCAAATGCATGTGCTTCTCACTCACCCTTACCAAGTCCGCGGAGGACTGGTGGAAAAGATTATCTCCCGGATCAATCCACAGTTGGAAGGAGCTACAGTCCGCATTCAGGAGGCAGTTCATTGCTGCCCGTGACCACGACATGGAGGTTGGTTCCTTAACCAACATCAAGCAGCTACCCAATGAGAACCTCAAAGCTTTCATTCAGAGAATGATGGAAGCTGCTGCTAAGACCAAGGTCAGCGACGACATGAAGTTGATCGCCCTTCAATCGGGTCTTTCTGTCGGCTCCCTGCTATGGGGGGAAATGCAAAGGAGACGGGCAGAAACCCTGTCCGAATTCATGTCAAAAGCTCAAGGAATCATCAACCTTGAGGATGCCTACCAACAGGCCTTTGGAGTTCCCCCAGCTCTGACACCTTCCGTGACTGCGCCGAGCTTTGCTTCGCAAGCTCCCGCACCAGCCCTCACGCTTCTAGGAGCCCAGTTCACTCCAAGCGTGTATGGGCCTTCCGCGTCTGCTCAGACGCCGAGTCAAACCCATTTCTCTGGGTACGGAGCTGTACAAACCGGATGTAGTATTGCTCCTGGCCTGCCGCAGCCGCAAGCGGAAGGCCCAGAACGAAATCTGAGCCAATCGCGGAATAAACGAGGCGGAAGAAACTCCAACCGGGGAGACCAGTCAAAGAAACCCCGGAAGGACTATGAACCCAAGTTCACGGAGTACACCAGTTTGATAGACTCACGAGAGAATGTCTATCGGGCAACCTGTAATATGGTCAACTACAGGAAGCCGCCGAAAGTGTCTCACGGAGGAAGGCGTCCGCGAGACTCCAATAAGAGGTGTGAGTTCCACGGAGACGTGGGGCACACCACAAACGAATGTCTTCAGCTGAAGGATGAGATCGAGTCCCTGGCAAGGGCGGGACACCTCGGTCAATGGGTGAGGATACCCATAATCTATCCCGGACAGGGAGTAGTCCACGGAGCTGCATATTCTCCGGGACAGAGGGGGACCGCTAGCGCTCCTGGAGCCGGTCACCCCCAAGCTCCTGGGTCTCAGTTCCCAGCGCTCCCTGCTCCAACCTCACCGGCACCCATTGCCTTATTAGCTCCGGGACCCGGAAACCCATATCCGCCCGGCCTTGCTCAATCACCTGCTCAACGTCCCCGAATGATGGACCTTCCCATCACCTTCACGGAAGACGACGCCCGACATGTGCACTTCCCCCACAACGATCCCCTCGTGGTGGAAGCCCAGATTGCCAATAAGAAGGTCTCGCGGATCTTGGTCGATAACGGAAGCTCCGTAAACATCCTCTTCAAAGCTGCCTTCCACACGATCGGATTAACCGAGACAGACCTGACCCCATGCCCCATCCAGCTTCAAGGGTTCAATGGGGATGCACTCATGCAATTAGGCAAAATTCAACTTCCAGTCACCCTCAGAGGAGAAAGCGACGCTTGTGCCTTCAAGCACTGCACATTCGTGGTGGTCGACTGCCCCACGGCGTATAATGCCATCCTAGGCCGACCGGTCCTAATAGATTGCGGGGCCATAACCTCGATACGCCACTTATGCTTGAAGTTTCCATGCGACGATGGGCGTATCGGCACCCTCCGAGGAGACCAACGAAGTGCACGAAGCTGTTATAACGTCTCCGTCCGATCCGTCTACACGGTCCAGGAGACGGTTGCTGCCGTTCCTTTGGCGGAAGAATTACCAGAAACTGGGGGTGCTCAAGGGGCATGCTTTGATGAACTCGACCCTAGAGTGGGGGTCGAGAGAGCGATAGAACCGATGGAGGAAGTCGAAGAGGTGATCCTCAACCCAGGAGATCCCACCAAAGTCATTCAGGTGGGGAAAAACCTCCCGTCGGCCATTCGAGAAAAGATCGTGGCCACTGTGAAGAATAATCAGGATATCCTGGCATGGTGCCACGCTGATATGACGGGGATTAATCCTAAGGTTGCGTGCCACGCACTCAACATAGACCCATCTGCAACCCCAGTTCGCCAAAATAGGAGGCCGTTAGACCCAGTGAGGGCCGAAGCAGTCAAAGCTGAAGTGGACAAGCTGATGTCCATAGGTTTTCTCCAGGAGTCACACTATCCCGTGTGGTTGGCCAACCTAGTTCTGGTCCCGAAACCCAATGGGTCCTGGAGAATGTGCATTGACTTCACAGACCTAAACAAAGCCTGCCCGAAAGATTGTTTCCCTCTTCTGTGAATCGATCAGATGGTAGACGCTACTTCCGGGTATGAACTCTTATCCTTCATGGATGCGTACTCCGGATACAACCAGATCAAGATGCATGTCGCAGACCAGGAACACACCAGCTTCCTCACAGACAAGGGTGTCTACTGTTACGTGGTCATGCCTTTCGGTTTGAAGAATGCTGGGGCGACGTACCAGCGTCTAGTAAACAAGATGTTCAAGGACCAGCTGGGGAGGAACATGGAGGTGTATGTAGACGACATGTTGGTAAAGTCCAAGACCTCCGGGGACCACAGTGACGACCTTGAGGAAGCTTTCGCCGTGATCCGAAAGTATGGAATGAAACTGAATCCGAAGAAATGTACTTTCGGGGTCTCGTCGGGGAAGTTCCTCGGTTTCATTGTCAGCTCCCGCGGAGTGGAGGCCAACCCTGAGAAAATTAAGGCGTTCATAGATATGCCTTCTCCCCGGAAGCATAAGGATGTCCAAAGCATTACCGGAAGGATAGCTGCTCTCAGCCGCTTCGTATCTAAGGCCACTGACAAATGTGTCCCCTTCTTCAATGTGTTGAGAGGAAACAAGAAGTTCGAGTGGACCCCCGAATGCGAAGCAGCCATCCAACACCTCAAGGAACATCTAACTCGAGCTCCCATTTTGTCCAAACTTGTTGAAGGAGAGGCGTTGTTCTTGTACTTAACTGTAACAAAGCATGCCGTAAGTGCCGCTCTCGTCCGGGAAGACGGCCGTATCCAGCTCCCTGTGTATTACGTAAGCAAGAGGTTACTGGACGCCGAGTCCAGATATTCAATGATCGAGAAACTCTCCCTCTGCTTGCTAATCGCTTCGCGGAAGCTAAGGCCCTATTTCCAGGCGCACACCATCAGAGTACTCACCAACCACCCTCTCCGACAAGTCTTGCAGAAGCCCGAGTCTTCTGGCAGATTGCTTAAATGGGCCATGGAACTGAGCCAGTTTGACATCCACTACCAGCCACGTGTTTCCATAAAAGGTTAAGCTCTCGCGGACTTTATTGTGGAATGCTCAGGAATGAGTGACCTCGCGGAAGATCCTGTCCCGGAACTTCCCACATGGAAGGTCTATGTAGACGGAGCCTCGAATGAAAAAGGAGCTGGAGCAGGGGTCATCCTAATATCTCCCCAAGGACATCAGCTCCAGAGCGCCATCCGTTTCGCATTCCTGGCATCCAACAACGAGGCAGAACACGAAGCCATGCTAGTTGGATTACAACTGGCCAGAGAAGTCGGAGCCCAAAAAATCGAAGTTTACAGCGACTCCCTACTTGTGGTAAACCAGATATCCGGAGAATACCAAACGAAAGGCGAAAAAATGGCTGCCTACGTGTCTCTCTCCCGCGGTCTCCTACAGCATTTTAAAGGCTACCAAATCCGCCAGGTCCCCTGGGACCAGAATTCACTCGCGGACACGCTGGCCAAGCTTGCAACAGACCCGGAGATTGAACAATATGGCCTAGTGCCCATCGGGCACATAGAAGCCCCCAGTACTGAGACACGGAGGGTAAACGCCATCATCTACCATTCCCATTCCTGGATAGGACCCATCCTCAGATTTCTCACCACCGGAGAGCTCCCCACTGATAAAGCTGACGCAAGAAAGCTCCAATATCAAGCTCCCCGATACGTGGTTATGGATGGAAAGCTTTACCGCAGGGGGTTTTCCATACCCTTCCTTAGGTGTGTTGCCGGAACCGAAATCAGCACCATCATCCATGAGATTCACGGAGGCTTCTGTGGCGACCATACCTCCGGGCTGAGCCTCTCCAAAAAGATCCTTCGTCAAGGGTACTTCTGGCCCATCATGAAGAAGGATTGTGTGGATTATGTCAGAAAATGTGAGCAGTGCCAGAGGTACGCCAAGGTTCCGCGAGCGCCGCCTACAGAAATTACCTTAATGACCAGCCCCTGGCCATTCGCCGTTTGGGGCATTGACCTAGTAGGTTCCCTTCCAACTGGAAGGGGTGGAGTGAAGTATGCCATAGTCGCGGTAGACTACTTCACCAAATGGGCTGAAGCTGAACCTATGAACACGGTCATGTCTAAGAAAGCACTGGACTTTGTCATCAGGAATATAGTGTGTCGCTTTGGCCTTCCACGAAAAATTGTGTCCGACAACGGGAAGCAATTTGATAGTGAACATTTCACGGACTTCTGTGCTTCGCATGGAATCATCAAAAGCTTTTCCGCAGTCGCCAGACCTCAAGCTAATGGGCAAGTGGAAGCAGTAAACAAAATCTTAAAGACCACGTTGAAGAAAAAACTCCAAGCATGCAAGGCTCACTGGCCGGAAGAGCTTCCGCGAGTACTTTGGGCCTATCGCACGACAGAGAGGACTTCGACGGGGCACACACCTTATTCCATGACCTTCGGTCGCGAGGCCGTCATCCCAGTAGAAACTATGATCCCATCTCACAGGCAGGACACCTACGACCCTACTCGGAACCACGCCCTTCTCCAGGAGTCCCTGGACATGATCGAAGAGCTCCGGGAGCAGTCACAGGTCCAACTCAAAATGTACCAAGGCAAGATAGCCCGACACTTCAACACAAGAGTCAAGAGCCGTACATTCGAAGTTGGGGACCTTGTCCTACGGAGAGTATTTCCTGCTACGCAAGACCCGGGAGTGGGAGTCCTCGGACCCAACTGGGAAGGCCCTTATGAAGTACAAGAAAAAGTGGGCCATGGGACGTATCACTTAAAGAGACTCGATGGATCTAAAGTCCCACGCGCCTGGAACGCGGAGCACCTCCGCCGTTACTACCAGTAGGCCCCAGACTATCTAGTCGGAAGTCCTTGGTGAACGTAGCAAAAGTGTAAAATGTGGAAATAATCCTCCCTGCTGTAAAACACGTGCCTAACAGGCTAATTTAATGAAACACGGAGAGATTCACTCCGCTTTTACTGCATTTTTCATCCCTGTGTTCAAAGCTGCGTTTTAACAAGTGACCACGCGGTCCGGAGACGTCCGGACCCCACGCTCACTTGGGGGGGTATACATGGCTAAGGCATAGCCACACGCCCCTTGAACAAAACATACACAGAAAACCAATTATGTGCTAGCATTGTGTTTGAAATTTTTAAATTGATAAGCTTAGGTTAATTTGTTGCCATGAACATACTTGCATTACGTGTCATGTGTGCATTATGTGTTTATGTGAAAATTGCCATTGAAATGTCTGCCATTATGCATCATGAAAATTATCTCCTGTGTAGCCCAGTGATGAACAGGACTGGGGGTTGGGGCACATTCAGAGAGCTACGCCGAAAGACCCCCAACTTCCGGGCAAGTCCTTCAAAAAATACTCCGCGACCGCTGTAGAGCTTTGCTTCGCAAGCTCCAGCTCCGGGTCCCGCTAGGCGAAAGATGGCAAGATCCGCGACCATTGTAAGCCTTGCATCGCAGGCTTCAGCTCCGGATCTCACAAAATAATGCATGGTGAGCTCCTCGACCACTGCAAGCTTCAGCTCCAGGAGCAGATATGGTCGATCCCCCACTCACAGCAGGCCTTGCTTAGCAAAGCCCCTGTTCCGGGATCGCACATGGTGGGCATGGCAATTTCCCCGACCGAAACGAGCCTTGCCTCGCAGGGCTCCATGCCAGGTCCCTGAAGTCAGCCACCATAAGGTTCGCAACGACAGTTAGTTTTGCTTCGCAAAGATCTAACCTTAAGTCTAGCGACGCTCACCAAAAGAACTCCCGTTCCAGCACCATGGAATGGCTCACCTTAGCAATCCCAGCGAACAGTATAACTACAAGTCCCGGGATTGGCTATTTGCCTTAGGAAAGCTGAAATACGGTGAAAGGAGTCTGGCCGTTGGAACCAGGAAACCTTCGTAACCTAGAAACTACGTGGGAAAAGACATCAGCCATTAGAGCTTCAAGTTGGAAGTGCATAGGTTCTGGCCGTTGGAACCAAAACCTCATGCATCCCTACAGCAGTTTCTACCGTATAAAAGTCTACCCTAAATGCAAAGTTAAACAAAGAACTCGGTAGAAAAGAAAGGAGAATGCTATAATTATGGCAAATATGTCTGCAATGAGAAAAGAGTACAGGGAACTTCGCCCCAAAGAAAAACACAAATGAAAAATAATAATCAGCAAAGAATATTTTTCACGGAAAATAAGATCCCTTCAAGCACTGGGGGTGGCAGTGGCATCCTCGACTGGGGTCTCGGAGACAGCAGTTTCAACTGGGGCTAGCGGAGTCAGCTCATTGGAAGATGGAACGTCATCAGTGGCAAGTTCAGAGGTCCCCGCCTCTTCAAGGACTTCTACCTCAGGGGCTCCAGCAGGCTCGTCAATGTTGTAAGTTTGGACGTACACCTCTGGGCCTTGATCCCACACCTGTAGCTTCTCCCTCATGGCGTCGGCATCCTCTCCCAGATAGCCTAGTACCTCCGGGTTCACTTTCCAGAGTTGATGCATGAGGACCACATGCGATATATTAATCGTCCTGTTCAGTACCACCTCGACATCCTCCTTCTCCTTCAAGCGCTCTGCCTCGGAGGTTGCCAGCTTTACCTCCGCGACAGCTAATTGAGCCCTCAGTTTTTCCATCTCGGCCTTGGAGGCATCCCGCTCTCCCTTAAGAGAATCAATCTCCTTGCGCTGCTCCTTATTTTGGTTCAGCACGGATTGCTTCTCGGTCACATGCCCCCTGGCAGTGAATTGCAAGGCTCCGATCTCTTTATCCTTCTCGGCGAGCCCCAACTCCAGCATCGACACGAGATCCCTGCTCCTCTTATGAAGTTGCTCCTCCTCGTGCAGCTTATTCTGAAGAGTGGAATATTCCTCTTGCTGCTTAAGGAGGAGATCATTTTTCGATTGCAAGCGGGCTTCCAAGGTATCCTTCTCCACCCTGGCTTGGGATAGCTCTTCCCGGAGCTTGGAGTTTTCGGCCTTCAAGTCATCCGACCGCTGTTTGAACTCATTCTCTGCGCTGGCCCGGTACTCTCGATATTTGGCAAGATATTTCTTGTCCGCCTCTTCCTCAGCTGTGCGCCGGGCCCGGTCAGTCTTCTCCGAAGCCTCCCCCCTTAGGCTCTCGACCTGTTGGGTCAGTTTCTGCTTCTCCGCCTCCAAGGCCTGGCGAGCCCCCTGGCTCTCCTCCAGCTGAACCAGAACTGCACCCACCTCCCGGAACGAGCGTTCCGCGATGAGAGAGGCCTGCAAGGAAAGACAACAGAATAAGTTAAGCAGAACCAAATGCACTAAGACAGATGATCCCAAAACACAACAACTGACGGCTTACCCCGGACAGTTGCTGCTTCACGGCATGTGTCAGCAACAGCGGATCCTTACTGCTACTGATGGCCCATTTCTCAGAATTGAGCTCGCACAAGCTCAGGGCCATGTCCTCCATCATCTCCACTCCGAACGGTGCCAATGCACGTCCGAGCCTAGGCACCAGCCTCTTCTCCAAGGCTGGGCCATCCAAAACCGCTCCAGCCGGGTGAAGGGATCTCACCCCCTCGGCCAGCTTAGCTCTCTTCACGGTAGACAAGTTGTTTGCCCTTCCCTGAGTAACAGCCTTCTCGGCCTCCAACCGCCTCTTCAAAAAATTATCAGCCCGTCTTACACCCTCCAGGAGGGCAGCGGGGAAACGGGTTGGTTTCTGAGAGAAGTGGAACTTCAGGCCAGGCAGAGGAAGGTTTGTTTGCTGAGAAGAAGGAGACCCCGAAAGGGTGGACTCCCTTTGGGCTGGAGGAGGAGGAAGACGGGGTATTAGGGACGGTAGCGAAGACACTACCGCCCCAGTCTGTTGTTGCAGCTGATGTTGCTGTTGATTTTGCTGCTGTTGTGGCGGTGTTAGTTGCCTGTGTTGTTGTTGTTGTTGTTGTTGTTGCTGTTGGGGTTGTTTTTGCTGCTGAGTGGGGGTAGTCTGGTGGTGACTGCGCGCAGTCCGGAGATCTCCATCACCTCCAGGTGGAGAATGTCTAAGGCGTTTTCTCTTGTCGCCCTCAGCCTCCCCTCCGGGGTGTTTGCTCACCCCGGCCTTCTTCGTGGGGAACACAAGACCTTCCCCATCGCTGCTGCTACTCGAGACCATCATGGTCTCGGAAGGCCCATCGGCAGGAGACTTCTCTACCCCCGGAGACACTTGCGCTTCGCCACTTGTCTTCTTGGGAGTGGCAGCTTTACCTCCCCTACCAGTTTTGGCCTTTCGCCCTTTCCCCTTGGACGGGTCTTGGCTAGAGGCAGCCTTCTTAATAAGCAAGGTAGCTCTCCCCAACATTTTTGCTTCGGGATGTTCTGCAAGAAACGTACGAAACAAGGTTAACGAACCAGCAAGCAATGTGAAAGAAGATAAGCAGAAGACAAGGCAATCAACAACATAAAAGCACAAGCAAGTCCGCCAGCAGGGAACAAGGAACAAAAAAGAGAGACGTTTGAGAGGGACGGCCATGCACGAGAAACGTGGATGGCCTTCCCCGAGCGAAACAAGACACCGCTTCCTGCTCCAGGAAGCTCCCGTACTCCTTGAAGTCCGGGAATGACATGCTGAGGGAAGAAGGGTCAACCATGATGACACCTTCTGGCAGACTACCGTCACTCAAACACCCGAGGAGCTCATCTACCCTATCGCAATATCTGTCAAAGGGTACCCTACGCGGATCTAGCCTAAGGAAGCGGGGATCGAACCCCATCTGAGAGGTCCGGGAAACCTCAGATAGGCTGGGGGTGTGAATCAATAGAAAGCTAGCCTTACCTATCCCGGAGGTGCCAGCTCCCGGAGTCCCTTCATTGGGGTAAGCCGCGGCGTAGCGAGCCTCAATTTCTTCTTCCTCTGACTGGGGGTCGGGGAACCTCTCCGCCCAACTGGGGGACAAATTATTCTCGTCCTGGACTGCCTGGCAGATCACCTTGGACAGTTCCAGGGCAATCTGCTCCCGGACGTCAGCGGACACCTGACTTTGCCCCCTGCCACTCACTGGCCCAATATTTTGGAAGGAGGCGAGCAGCCCATACTCTCTCAGAGATTCGGCGGTCACAAGTCCTTCCACCTTCAGCTCTTCCTCCGAGAACCCCTCGTAGAATTGAGACCTCCTTATCATCTCCGCACAGCGAGGCGTCCGCGGGATGGCTTCTGCAAAATTCAAACATGGGTGTCAAAGATCCTCCCAGAAGGCAAATCAAACGTGATGAAATCAAGTTAAAAAAAAAACTAAAGGAAGGAGCACCTACCAGGGACTTTGAAGTCCAAAGACAGAGCTGGCACCCTCTTCAATGGGAAACCAGTCGTCAGGAACCAGTACTCCCGGAGATCTGGAACCCTCGCGGTATGACAGGTGAGGCACATCACGTCCGGATACCTCTCCAGCCTGTAAAACCCCACCTTGTCTGAATGTCCTCTCATGGGCTGGGACTTCAACCCGTAGAAGTACAGCACCTCCTCCGGGGTAGGAGCCTCCAAGTCCCGGGACTTGCAAAAGATGTACCACCCCGCTAGGAGCTTGTAGCTGGGGGGAATCAACTGGAAGGGGGCAATCCCTGCCTTCACACAGAAATTGGCAAAGTAACTTCTTAGGGGCAAGTGCGCCCCACACACTATGTGTGCCCAGCTCCAGGCACCAAAACCCTCGTGACTCTGACTAGCAGACTCACCCAGCACCGACAGACGGTGCCACATCAGGCCTGGGATGTTCTTCAGGCCTGCCTCTGAGGAGTACAGCTCCAGCATGACGTAGTTCCTGAACAGGTTCGGCTTCTGGTCCATCTCCCAGATTGAGCTGTTGGTAGTCGGTGGGCTAGCCACGACCACTTTAGTCTTTCCTTTCCCCTTTGCGCCGGCGACAGGGGAACCTTTCTCCTGGGCAGAATCAGCCTCTACCGCAGCGATGAGTTGTTCCTTTGAGATGTTTGTCACTGAACAAAAGAAACAAAGAAGAAAACACTCTAAGCAGTCAGCACCCTTGTCATACCCTAACGGTATCAAAGGCGTCGGGGAGACCCTCCCCGAAAACTGCTTGGAGAGGCTCCCACCGAGCTTGCCGAGGGGTTGGCACCATGCCACCCGAAGGACAGCAAGGAACCAAACTCAGACTCCAAGCCTAAGCCCGCCGAGAGAAGTGTTTTTCCAGAGAAAGACACCCTAAAGGCGTTCACGCTTATGCCCTAAAACAGCAAACCAGAACAGCGCAAGAACGCAAATCATCAAAGCATGCAAAAAGATCACTCATCGGCTAACATCAGTCACATGCCTATCAAAGCCCTATTCACGCATGCATAAAGATGACACCGGCAGAAAACTCAACCCTAACAACTACCAACAATCTGAGGTTTAGAAGGAAATTTCAAAGTAAAAATGCTTACTGGTATTCTGATATTTGAAGGTTGAGGGAGTAACCGGATCACTGCACCGCACGAACACGTGAAATGAAAGCTGCAAAGACAAGCAACGATTCAAACTTGGAACCTCGGCGAACAAACCTACTGCCAAAACATAAGAAAAGTTCCTGGATTCCTTACCGAAAGAAATGGCGGATTCGAAGGAAAGGAAGCTTGGAAGCTTGAGAGTTCGAAGATGTGGGAATCTGAGAATCTGAAAGCTCGAGAATTTGAAAGCGTAAAGAGGAAGAAAGGTCCGTTCCCTCGTTTTTATAGCAGGAAAGAAGTCGTTTCGAATTCCTCAAATGGACAGTCCCGATCTTCCCATTCCGTGTGCATCAGATCCAATGGCTGGGGGTAAAGGACCGGTCCTATTTATGGCTCCTCGGATAGGAATAAAGTATTTATTTCCCATCATTGCACCATCTCGGGCCCAGCGTACCATTAAATACCGTCAAATAATTACTCAGATGCCTGACGCACGCATACTCAGCCAGTCGCCTCACGCACACGTCTTGGTCGCAGAGCCATTCCCGGCATGACGCGTGGCCCTTGCCACACTTGAGTACTTGAGTTCAAACAGAAGAAATTTCCTTTCTTTTTCATACTAACACTCAGGCGGGAAAATGGAACCCTTCCAGGAACACAGGAGGTGACCCCTCGCCTAATCTAGAAACCAGAATACCCGGAGGACTGTACAAGCTCCCGGATCTCTCAAAGCTCCGTGACCTTGGGGGGTAAATGTTATCCAGATTTCCGGATAGCGTTTAGATGGATATCCTCGGGGAAGCAGAATTATCAAAGTCTTTCATGGAAAGTGACCAGTGCTCGCGGATGGACAGAAAGGCTTCGCCTTTCCCGTTTAGTGTCCGGCTTACTCTTTCAAGCAAACGCGACACGGAAGCTCGTCAACTCTCCCGGACTTTCGAAGGGATATCCTTCGGGGAAGCTCTTTCCAGGAGAAGCTCTTCAGGTTGCCTTCGCGGAAACAGTTCCGTGCCACGCACGGAACAAGATCAAGCAGTCGAGTCATGGAGGAGGCATATTTGGAATGATATTCACCTGACACAGGATCCCGCCTGACACGCCTGACAGGTCAAGGCCGCACACATCCCAGCACGCCTAAGGGTACCTTTTCGCCTACTATTCCGCTGACTGCCTGGAAGCGACGGCTGCCTTTTGCTATTTCCCATACTTTCATGTAATTATACCTGCGTAGAGTCTTGTAGCCATGCTACTACAGTAATTGTATCCCCTATTTATGGCTGGTGTAATTAAGACTAAGGGGACAGAGTAAAACCCTAATCAAAAAACACCTAGCTATAAAAACCCCCTCATCTTACGATAGAGGGGACGGCCAACAAATCACATAGCAAGAACTCTGCTAAAATCTCTCTAGCTTCATCTTCTCCAAGAGAACCCGAGAGAAACACTGTGAGGTTGTGAGGTTATTGTACACCAGCTGTTTAACTGTAATTCTCTACAAGTATAATAACATCGACTCGTGGACTAGGGCTTGTTAACGCCTGAACCACGTAAAAACACTGTATGTTTATTTACATTTCTGCACTTCTACAGTTCTTATCCTTTTATTATTCCGTTCGTATCCGTTTCCGAAAAACTTGGTAAACACGTATAAACTTTCAAACTTCTAAAGTAGTCATTTTTGTCCTCCGTACCTCCACGACCATAGTTATAGAACATCTTAGGTCTCCTACAACTAGGTCGCTTTATCATTAGGCGATCTGAATTATGGCACCTCGTAAGAAGAATGCCACAAGCTTATCTACCCACAACAAAGATAAAGGCAAGCAGATCGCCTCCGAATCTCTTATCCCACATTTTGGTCCTGTGGTGGAGAGAGAAGTCATCGTCGACCCCAACACTTTTTTCGAGGTTGAGCATATAGTCTCAAGGATAACAACTCAGGGGAAGGTGAACAAAATCCTATTAATTCATAATATCGAGATGGGAGCTGACGGTCTCCTCGCCCGACCTGCATTTGAAGGAGAATGGAGTTGTGCCCCCATCCAAGACGATTATGGGGCCTGGAGTGACGAGCACCTGAAGGTTGATACTTTCCTCCCACTGGACCAATACTTCATAGATTCTTTGAACTACGTCAAATTGGTTCCCTTCCGACTCCCCCCAAATTCTTACAGACTTTTGGCGGGACTAAAATATCTGTTTCTGAGGCATGAGTGGGAGGTCCCCACCCCAGCAGACATTTTATATTTCTTCTGCCTCAAAACGAGTCCTAACCAGAAAGGACGAGGTGATGGGTTTTATTACCTCACCAGATTCCCTAACACCAGCTCTGTCATTGAGCTTCCCAGCCACCCAAACGACTATAAAGATTTATTATTTATGTCTAATCGGTTAAAGAATTGTGAACATCGGTACTTCAACTGTCCTCGTAAGTCTTCTATCTTTGTGAACTCAGCATGTGAATTCTTATTCCTTTCATTATAATTTTTTTATATGTCCTGACTGAGTTTTCTCCTCGTGCAGCTATATTCGCAAAGACAAGCAAATCTGTGACCCTTAGGGGTTAGTACGAGAATTTATCTAGTCTCTGTCCGGGGGAAAAAGATTATCGCTAGGTCATGAATGATGCCACCATGTTAGCATGAAAATTGATCAACGGGGGTCAGACATTAGCTCTAAGGACCCAAGCTCCACTCCTTGTTATCCTTGAGCTCCCCTCTTCTCAAGAGGCCTTGCAAGCCACTGAGGACACTGAAGAGGAAGAAGACGTGGCACCACTTGTAGGAAAAAGAAAAGCTCCCGAAGCCAATCAGGGGCTCGATCCTGAGCGAGCTGCATCTGGGGTAGCAGTCGGCCCTTCCGGTCAAGGTAACCCATACCTTTTTAGAGAATTAGATTGGGCTGCTGCTAGCTTTAAGTTAATATTTTTTAACCCTAACCTTCTCGCTAGCCGACATCCTACTGATCCGGATCTAAATGTAACAAACCGTAGGACCTGGCCTTCTTTGCTCCAGGGTGCATTTGCTCCTGGGTTCACGCAATACGTAGATGAATCCATCCCCGAGGAGGGACTTGAACCCCCTAGGATCTAAGAGATCATAACCTTAGATATCCTCTCATCCATTAATCCCAGAGTCGGAGGTCGTGCCTAGCCCGATTCATATGCTCAAGTTGATCGTAAAAGATTCCTCCCCTAGGCTGGAGGGTAGGAACCTTGTTCTTTTTTTTTTTTGCATTTATAATACCTTTAAAGCATTACTCCTGTGAATTAAATTCTATCTTCGTTCTTTTTTTAGGTGAAGAGATGGAATCATCAAGAGCTCCTGATTTAAGGAGTGCCTTCAAGGCTGGGGGTCTTGGAAGTGGTCCCGTTGTAAAAAGGCCCAGGGTGGCAAAGAAGGCCATCCCTAAAATGGGGGGTACCAGAAAATCCCCCCTAAAGGGAAAAGGTGCGAGCACTACTCAAGAGCCAACTCCGGTGCCAACTGTCACTGTCCAGCAAAGTCCTCCTCCCCCTCCTCGACATATGCCTCCCTCACACCCCCAACTGATTCAAACAAAACCTTTCGTCCAAAGTAAGATTCCTCTCGTCTGGATATCGGTCAAGCCACACGATCTGGACAAGATTCCTGAGGACTTTCAGGGTATCGTATATGAGACAGTGAGTCATATGGTGGGCCATGCATATAAGGCCAATGCTGGGATTTGAGGGCCATAGAGGAAGGCAGCTCGAAAGATTTCCTCAAATCTGCTATGGAGATGAACCTCACTGTGAGTCCTTTTTCCCACTGCTAACCTTTCTTTATTATGTTTATTATTTTTTATTGACTTCGTTATTTTGCAGTCTGTCTTGGCTCGATATTGAAACGTAGCTTATGTCAAAGCCAGAAACGAAGAACTCCAAGCTGACTTAAACGCTACCAAAGCCGCTCTGAGTGCTGCTCAAGAGAGTGAGCATGCCGCCAAGGATTCTCTCATTTCTTCTCAAGAGGGTGAGAAATTCACGAAGATGGCATTGTCCGCCTCTCAGGTTCAGGTCGGAGAGGCGAGTTTCCATGTTGATCAGCTTCAGCCCAAGAACGACGAACTAAAAGCAAAGCTAATTGAGGTCGAGGTTAAAGCCAAGGAGGAAGCGGCACTGTCTTCGTCAATAGTGGTGGAGAGGCTTTACCATTGCTGGGTTTTCATCTAGGACGGGAAGTTCTCCTTCATGGAGCTCGAGCTGTGGGACCCGTATCTTGCTAAATTCAAGATTCAGTTTTCGTAAGAACCCTCGAAGACTGGCGAGGTTTTCAGAGGAGTAGAGGGAGACGGTTGGGAGGTTACTTCAGCGGGGCGAGTTAGCACAACCCAATGATTGTATTCAAGATTTTCTTTTGTAATCATTATCATATATTTTCTAACATTCCCTTGGGATTAAAACAATTGCCTTCGGGCTTAGCTCGATGTTTTTTTTTTCTCTTCGATGTGACGATATATTTTTTTATTTGAATATATATCTAACTTGTGATCTATTTGTCTTCCCTTTATTATTTTCTCATGTTTATGAATCCATAGACTCTTGTACATTCAAACTCTTAAGGATTGACTTTAGATCGAGATAGATTTTATCAATCTTAGTTGTATCCCATAATTTGCTATCTTATTTGCATCATACCTATTAAGAATTAGGCCTCGAACCTGGTTATATCCAAGGTTTTTAATAAGCTTACTAGCATTATACCTGTTAAGAATCAGACCTCAGACCTGGTTATATATAGGGTTTTTATTAGATTTTTTTAAAAGCTTAGTTTGTGCTAGGTTTATTGAAAACTCGAGCTTTAAAAAGTCATTGAATAATCCATTTCTCCAAGTTTCTAAGCTTTGAACTCAGTTATATCCAGGGTTTTAGATGAATTAAAGCCTAGTTTGTGCTATGTTTATTGAAAACTCGACCTTTTAGAAAGTCATTGAATAATCAATTTCTCTAAGCTTCCAAGTCTTTAATCTTATCAGAGTAGGCTTAATTTTCTCAAAACACAGCTCGGTTATGTGCCCCCCAAGTAACCAGAATGTATAAACTTTCCTGGTTGCTTTTACAATGTGAGAACACGAGCTTGCAATACTAAAACTAAGAAATGATTATTCAATAGTCCATCTATCATTTATTTGAAATGGCTTTTATCAATAAGCCTTACATTGATGGTAATATTATTGATAATACTTTTTTAAATGAAGAGTGTTCCAGGTCTGTGGGACTACTTCTCGATTTAGTCGAGCTATCTTAAAAGTCCCTTCGCGCAAGACTTCAACAATATGGTAGGGTCCTTCCCAGTTCGGACCTAGCACACCATCCTTGGGGTCTTTATTCGCCAGAAACACCCTTTGGAGAACTAGATCGCCTAATCCGAGTCTGCGTCCCTTGACTTTTGAATTGAAATAGAGAGTGATCTTTTGTTGATAATGGGTGAGCTGTAATTGCGATTCCTCTCATTTTTCTTCAATCAGATCGAGGGATGCGCTAAGTAGCTCGTTATTTTGTTTTTGGTCAAATTCCCTCTACATGTGAGTAGTCACCATTGCTTCAATTGGAAGCATGGCCTCACTTTCGAAGGTTAGGGAAAAAGGAGTATTCCCCGTGGAGGTTCTATGAGAAGTTCAGTAGGCCCAAAGTACTTGCGAGAGCTGGTCAGGCCATAATCCTTTGACTTTTTCCAACCTTTTCTTCAGGCTCGCCTTGAGGGTCTTATTTATAACCTCGACCTGACCATTGGCTTGTGGGTATGCTACCGACGAAAAACTCTTCATTATGCCGTATCTTTCACAAAAGTTTGTGAAAAGATCACTATCGAACTGTGTCTCATTGTCTGACACAATCTTCTTAGGAAGCCCAAATCGACAGATGATATTCTTCACCACGAAATCCAGGACTCTCTTTGAGGTGATAGTAGCCAGAGGTTCGGCTTCTACCTACTTTGTGAAGTAATCGATTGCCACCACCGCATATTGAACTCCTCCTTTTCCCATAGGTAGGGAACCTATCAGGTCAATTTCCCATGCTACAAATGGCCACGAGGATGAAATCATTGTTAGCTCTTCTGGAGCTGCTCGGGCAACTATGGCGAAACACTGGCATTATTCACACTTTTGAAGATATGAGATTGCATCTTTCGTTAAAGTGGGCCAAAAATAGCCTTGTCTCACTACCCTCAGCACCAGGTTTTTCCACCCAGCATGATCTCCACAAAGACCTTCCTGTATTTCTTGCAAAATGGTTTTGGCTTCCTCGGGTAGAACACATCGTAGGAGGGGTAACGAATGACCTCACCGATACAGGATTCCATCAACTATTACGTAACGTGGAGCTTGATAAAGTATTTTTCGCGTGTCTTTTCTGTCATCAGGTAAATTTCCAGTCGCGAGATATTCCATTATAGGAGTCATCCAAGTCAGTCTTATGTCAATCATTCTGACCTCTATTGCTTCTCCTAATACACTTGGGCTCTCAAGGAACTTCACTGGTACTACATTTAATGTTTTAGCCTCTTTTATGGTAGCAAGTTGTGCCAAAGCATCACCATTAAGGTTCTGCTCGTTGGGTATCTGTTCAACAGAGCTAAACTCAAATTTAGATAGCTCCCCTTTTACCTTGGCCAGGTAGGTCGCCATCTTGATGCCTCGAGCTTTATACTCTCCCAATACCAGATTTTCCATGAGTTGGGAATCACTATAGCATTAGATGGCTTTCGCTTTCAACTCTCTTGCCACCATCAGCCCTGCCAGTAAGTCCTCGTATTATGCTTCGTTGTTGGATGCCTCAAATACGAATCTCAGAGTTGTATGGAATCGATGTCCCACTGGCGAGATTAAGATTATTCCAGCTCATGATCCGTTCTCGTTTGATGATCCATCAAAGAAGATTTTCCATAATTCCCGCACTGGCTCCCTCATGAGCTCATCCTTAAAACTTGTGCATTCAACCATAAAATCAGCAAGGGCTTGACTCTTGATTGAAGTTCGTGGCATGTATAATATCTTGAATTGGCTAAGTTCGATGGCCCATTTTAAGAGACGTCCCGACATTTTAGGTTTTTACAATACCTGCCTTAAAGGTTGGTCGGTTAAGGCGTTGATAGAATGCAACTGGAAATATGGTCAGAGCTTTCTACAAGCCAAAATCAAACAAAATGCCAGCTCCTCTTTTAGTGGGTACCATGATTCAGCTCCAAGAAGCCACTTGCTTACATAATACACTGGTTTCTAAACACGAACTTCTTCTCGAACTAACATGACACTGACTACATTCTCTGTCACAACCAAATAAAGAAACAAAGGCTCTCCAGATGTTGGTTTGGATAATACTGGGGGCTCTGCCAGGTGCATTTTCAGATCATGGAATGCCTATTTTCACTCTTCGGTCCTTTCAAATTTCTTGTTTCCTCTGAGCAAGTTGTAGAATGGCAGACACTTGTCAATGGATTTCCAAATGAAGTGATTTAAAATTGCCACCCTTCCAGTTAGGCTTTGAACTTCTTTACGCGACCTGGGTGAAGGCATTTCTAACAACGATCTAATTTTTTCAGGATTCTCCTCTATTCCCCTTGTGTTGACTATAAATCCCATAAATTTTCCAAATGGCACCCCAAAAGTGCATTTTCGGGGATTAAGCTTCATGTCATATTTCCTTAATATCCCAAAACATTCTTCCAAGTCGGATACATGGTTACTGGCAGTCTTTGACTTGACAAGCATGTCGTCAACATACACCTCCATGTTTATTCCCGATCTGGTTAGCAAACATTTTGTTGACCAAGCATTGGTATGTATCCCCAACATTTTTCAATCCGAATGGCATCACTTTGTAACAATTTACGTTATGTTCGGTCATGAAACTAGTATGCTCTTGGTCCACAGGGTTCATCACGATCTGCTTATATCCAGAGTGCGCGTCCATGAAAGACATGAGCTTGTGACCTGCCATGGTGTCATCCAATTGGTCAATCCTCGGTAGTGGGAAACAATCCTTGGGACAGGCTTTGTTTAGGTTACTACCACCGGATCATTATGTGGGAATTGGACGTGGCTAGCATCCTCTTTCGTGAAAATGATTGGTTGCTTTTCCAATCGTTTCTGTTTCAATAACCGTTGCTCCAGGATGAACTCCACCCCGTTATGAGCCTTTAGTTCATTAATGTACCTCTTTTGGGCCATATTACTCATGCCCGCAAAATGAGGTCCTCCTACAATAGTGGTTATATATCCCCCTACTATTAGAGGAGGTTCGACCTACTTTGCCGGAGCTCCGGATTGGCCCATTAGAGCTTCTAGGACTGATTGAGGATTTTGCCCGACAGGCTGATTAAGAACTACCCGATTTCGGGCGTACTGGGCCAACGGTCCAGCTCTGATGAGAGTTTCAATTTCATCCTTCAGCTACCGACAATCATCAGTGTTATGACCGATGTCGTTATGGAATCGACATAATTTTGAAGGATCCCTCTTCGCCCTCTGGTTTCTCAAAGGTTCTAGTTTCTTCCATGGAAGTCGATTAGAATTTTCTAGAAAGATATGCTCTTGGGTGTCCGTTAGGTCGGTATATGTAGCTTAGATAGGTTTGAAATTCTCCTCAGACTTATTTTTTTCGTCCTGCCTGATCGCCCTCACCATTCCCCTTCCTTTTGTTGTTCCCCCTTGGTTATTCTGGGTAATGGTTTGAGTCGTAGCTGCAACATCTGTTACCGCTCCAATGGGTTGGGCAGAGGTTTGGCTGGTTCCTGCGACAGAAGCTCGCGCCTCCTCCAGGTTTATCCATTCTTGAGCTTGAGCCAAAAATTTGTCTACACTTTTAACTCCTTTTCTTTGGAGTTCCTGCAATAGGCCGTCGTGACGAGGATTCCCGCCCTCATTGCCATGAGCTTAGAGCTATCATCAGCATCCCTAGCTCGTGCACGAAAATTGGCAAATCTGCTCAGATATGCCTTCAGTGTCTTGCCAGGTTGCTTCTACGTTGGCCAATGAATCAGCCTCAACTCGAGCGACTTATGAAGCTCGGAATGTTTTTTTGAATTCAGAAAAAAATTTCTTCCACGAGCTTATGGAATGCCTCCTATCTTACTTAAACCATTACCTGGCAGGCCCGACCAGAGTTGCAGGGAACAAGACACACCTTAGGTCAAGCTCGACATTGTGGGCCATCATCATGGTGTTAAAAATTCTGAGGTGATCGAATGGATCTCCCTCTCCATAAAACTTCGACATGTGCGGCATCCTAAAACCTACAAGATATGTTGCTGCCGCAATGTTTGGAGCAAAAGGTTTGAGCTCCTCGTCTGAGTCTCAATCTTTCTTTTCCTTCCCAGACAAGAGTATTTTCATTTTTTCTTCAATTAGAGCTAGTTTCTCGAGGGTTTAGTCCCTAGTGTCTAGGTTAGCTGGGGGTTGTTCAACATCTCCCATCCTATCATACGCATTTGACAGGTTATTGTCCCTCCAAGCTCAAGCTTGGTTAGGTGGGGCATTCTCGTTGTTGCATACTATGGATGGTCCTCCCTCATGTCGAGTATAGCTAATAGCTTCATACCGAGCTGGATAACTTCTCTGTGAGTTTAGATGATCTCGCAAGTCGGGCTGTGGATCACACCAAGGACTTTGCGCTGAACTCAAATGATTTCTTAGGTCGCTCTCGGACCTACTGCTATGATGGCTTTCCATCCAATAACTTCCATTTGCGAAGCTTACAGCTCGCTATTGGGATCGAGGGCCTGGATTCTTAACACGTGTTCGTGGGATGGAAGTATGCGTGCACGGGGGAGGATTTCTCCTGCTCTCCCCATGAGTTGGAATATCTCGATGAGGAAAGGTGGTGTATGATGTCTTATAGGTGACGGAGGATACCTTATTGGCGAGGCTATCCTCGTTCCATCAGGACGGACTATGTTAGCCCTCCTTTGTTCTACTACAATGTCCTTATTTCTCTATGCCTGGCGCTCCGATCGTGGCATAGAGGGATTTTTTGGAGCATTGTGCCTTCATGAGCCTATCCCAGCCCCTCCCATGGATTGTCATGAGCATTCCTAGGAATCTGTGAAGAAGGCACCGAGCTTGGGGTCGAGGTCCTTACTGATCGACTGACATCCTGATGACCCCTGTGATGATCAGTGGGTCGAACATTCTGGTGATTTCGCCTTGAAGGCACATAACTCAGAGTGGCGGTCCTGACAGTTCGACTCATTTTAGACTGGTTATTCCTATGGGACTTGTGAGACACAATTTGCCTCTTTCCGACATTAACACTAGTTGCAAGAGGGGGTGGCTGAGCCAAGAACTCCTCAATCTGCTTGTTTTCCCTAGCGAGATGGTTTCTTAGTATCACCCTAACCTGCCAGTTGTTTTCCCCGACGTTGCTAAAAACCAGACCTCTTTCATTGGGAACAACGGTATGATGGGCCTCCTGCCCACTACGCTATTCAGTCTCATTATCGAGCATTGAACGAGTGAGCACCATGATGAAAGTTGAGTGGAACTTATGAAGCACTAATTTCCTCTCAATGAAAGCACCAAACTGTTGACGCGGTATTTGCCAACAGTGTATTGAGAAATAAAATGGTTAGATTAGTGTTTGATAGTAAACCACAATGAAACTAACAAGAACCCACTCAAAAGCACATACTTTTTACGTGGTTCAGTGGTTAACGTCCACCTAGTCCACGAGTCAATATTATTGTTGTTTCTCTCTCTATTTTGGCAGAGTTTCGGTAAATCAGAATATGATCCCCTTCCCTGTTCGATATTCCCAGTATTTATAGGGGAATTCCACGGACAAGTTTGGGTAACCGTGTAAATAAACCACGTAATTATATATGGTATATAATTAATACAGATTATTCCCATTTACATTGGGATATGATTTTGTAACAGAATAAACACGCCTTGGCTATCTCGGGTAATAAATGATAAAGATATTATACAGCCTAGTCATTAATGAGTGTATAAAGAATTCCTGAGTCTCTTGGGATCCTTTAGTATGGTTATATCTAGGTCCTCGCGAGTTGAATGTCTCACCCGAGCTCGTGCTTGACAACTATCTGACTCCGAGCTCGTTGTAAATCTGAGACGCCTAATATTGGGTCTGACCATTATGACTCTCGAGCTGTTCACATGGCTAATAACTATATTTTACTTGGTTATCTTTCCACGTATTCAATTGCCAACTATACCTGAGCTGGGCAAGTGAACTCATGCTAAGTTTAGGGTACACCAATATATATGGGTGCATTCTTAATGGTTACTACCCATGGATGGTTACTTTAATATTAACCATTAAATTAAGATCAATGGTCCATATTTACAGTTGTTAAGTAATATTTCTAAAAATAAATTTTAATTTTTGGAAAGGTTACGTGATAAAAAATGTGTATTTATTATGAAAATATAATATTGTAAATTTTTCATTTTTCAAATGCATGTAAATTTCTAAATATAGCTAGTGTCTCTCATTGGTGAAAACAACATTAATTATGGCAAAACAAAAATAACTAAATTCGAAATTAATGTAGAAAAAAAGTATTTACTTGTTGGTGACTTGCTATACCAAGTCACTATGTTGCCACATCATCATAATTGTTAGTACCCATCTATGGGTAGTAACCATTGAGAAGTCTTCTATATATATATATATATATATTCTATATAAAAAAGTGTGTATTTAACTATTTTTTTTGTTTTAAGGGATTTTTTTTTGTTAACTTTAATTAATAAAATATTCTAAATATTTGATGGAATACACATTTAAAACCAATTAAGAATAATTATTTTTCAAATATTTTAATATAAATTCAAATATTATAAAAATATCATTATTATAATTATATTAAATATAAGATAGATATTTATTAATTACATTAATATAATTTCAAATGTTATTAAATATCATTATTATAATAATATTTAATGCAAAACTAGATATTTACTAATTATATTAACATAAATTTAAATATTACAAAATATCATTATTATAATAATATATAATACAAGACTAGATATTTAATAATTATATTAATATAAATTCAAATGTTATAAAATATTATTATTGTTGTACCCCAAATTAAACACGAATTGAATCACTCAGTTCGGGGTACAGCTGGAAGATAAGTGCATGGAGAAAGCGAATAGCTAGAACATCTAGCTAACTCTAGAATGTGGTTCAACAAACATAAAAGACATTCAATCACCTCGTCGAAGAAATTTCCGTTCGAATTTAATATACAGTTTCAAGCTTCGAAGGAGACTCGCGTTGAGGCTAATTTGTTAGCCAACATTAAACAGCAACTTGGTGAATCCCTAAAAACGTATCTGAGAAGATTCACCAATTCAGCTGCACGAGCAACGGATGTTGATGATAGCTCCAAGCTCATGGCGAAGAGGACGAGAATCACGATTGGAGGTGATTTATTGTAAGAACTCTAGCGAAAAAGTAGTAAACAGTGTAGATGAATTCCTAGCCCGAGCTCAGAAATGTATAAATCTGGAGGAGACGCGATCTGTTGTCGTGGGAACCAGCCAGACCCCTATTCAGCTCGCTGGAGCGGTGACAGATGTTGCAGATACGACTCAACTTGTTACCTACAATAACCAGGTGGGGAACAATAAGAGGAAGAGGGCTGGTGAGAGCTACCAAAATGGAACCTAAAATAACATGCGTAGAGAAAAGTTCAAGCCTATTTACACCAACTATACCGACATGACTGATAAGCAGGAGCATATTTTCTTAGCAAACTTAAATTTCCTTCCATGGAAGAAGCCAGAGCCATTGAGGGATCAGAGGGCGAAAAATGATCCCTCTAAGATCTATCGATATCACAATGACATTGGCCATACCACTAATGATTGCCCCCAATTAAAGGATGAGATTGAAACTCTCATCTAAGCTGGACCGTTAGCCCAGTAAGCTGGAAACTGAGTAGTTCCCAACCAGCAAACTAGAAAAATACTCATACAGCCTCGGAAAACCTAAACGACCAACCCCAGGCTCAGACAGACCATGGGAATCAAGTTGATCCCCCTCCAATAGTAGGAGAGGATATAACCACTATCGCTGGAGGACCCCACTTGGTGGGCACAAGCAATGGGGCCCAAAAAAGGAACATGCAGGAGCTAAAAACCCACAACGATAATGAAATTATTTGGGAGCGACGCTTATCAAAACAACATAGGCTGCAGAAACAACCAATCATTTTCATGGAGGAGGACGCTAGACACATTCAGCTCTCGCATAATAATCTGCTGGTGGTAACCGTTCTGCTCGCCAACCGAAGGGTATGAAGGATATTGGTTGATAATGGGAGCTCAATAAATATGCTATTCATGTCCACCCTAGAAAAGATGGGATTGTCCGTAACCGATCTTAAGGTGACCTCAATGAAACTATATAGATTCTCAAGGGAAGGAACAACAGCCATAGGGACGATCAAACTGGTAGTCAGGCTAGGGGATGATACACAAACTACTTCTAAAATCCTTGAGTTCGTCGTATTCAATTGTTCAACTGCCTACAACTCGTTCTTGGGACGACCCGTGCCGATGACTTTTGAGGCAATCACCTCAATCTGACACCTAGCGATGAATTTCCCTCAACTTCGGGTATATGTACTATGAGAGGAGACCATCTCGCTTCCAGTAAATCGAAGGAGGAGAGGAGACCCAGGAAATGGAAATTGCCTATGAGGCGGAAGAACCTCAGGAATGAAGTAACGAGGTCACCCAGGTGGATGACATTGATCCAATATTAGGTGAAGAAAGGTCTGAACTCCAAGCATTGGAAGAGCCTGAGGAAATCAACATCGACCTGGATGTACCTTCAAGAGTGGTAATGGATTGGAAAAATATTGGAACCGAGAGGAAGAAGGAGCTGACAACTTGGTCATCCTTGCCTAGTCGCACGAACATATGGCGGGAATCAGTCCAAATATAATAACGCATACTCTGAATCTGGACACAAATGTGCATGCAAAGTCTAAAAAATGAAGGCTTCTAAGGAGAGAATGATCAGAAGCTTTAGAAGAAGAAGTGGCTCGCATACTTAAGTGTGGGTTTATTAGGAAAGCAAAGTATTCGACCTTGGTTCCTAACCCTATTTTGGTACCAAAACCCAATGCGAAATAGAGAACTTTCATTGACTTTTCCGATCTCAATAAGGCCTATCCTAAGGATTGTTTTCCACTACCTGAATAGATTTGTTGGTAGACGCGACAACTAGTCATGAGCACATGTCGTTCATGGATGTGTATATTCTTGATACAACTAGATCACGATGAACTCTGCACACCAAAAGCACACAAGTTACATGACCTAGCATAATGTATATTGCTACAAAGTTATGCCATTCAGGCTGAAGAATGTCGGTGCAACGTACGAATGGATGGTCAACAAAATGTTTGTTAACCAGATCGAGAAATACATGAAGGTCTATGTCGATGATATGCTCATTAAATAAAAGACTGCTAATAACCATGCATCCAACTTGGAAGAATGTTTTGGCATGCTCAGGAAGTACAACATGAAATTGAACCCCAGAAGTGTACTTTTCGGGTTTCATCGAAAAAATTTCTGGGCTTCATAGTCAACACGAGGGGGATAGAGGCAAACCCAGAGAAGATCAGATTGTTACTAGAAATGCCTCTGCCTAGGTCATGCAAAGCAGTACAAAGCTTAACTGGAAAGGTGGCGGCCTTAAACTGGTTCGATTCAAAGTCCATTGACAAATGCCTCCCATTTTACATTTTGCTCAGGGGAAACAAAAAATTTGGGTGGACCGAAGAATGCGAACAGGCATTTCAGAATCTGAAAACTCACATGGCCGAACCCCACGTACTATCAAAACTGGTAGCTAGAGAATGTTTGCTCTTATACTTAGCTATGACAGAAAATGCGGCCAGTGCCGTATTAGTTCAAGAGGAAAATCGGGCACAAAAATTGGTGAACTACGTGAGTAAAATACTTCTAAAAAAAACTCGCATTTTGCCTGATATTGGCCTTAAGAAAACTCAGGCCGTACTTCCAGTCCCACACCATCCAAGTGTTAACTGATCAACCTCTAAGGCAGTTCTTACATAAGCCTGAAACATCGGGACGTCTGCTTAAGTGGGCCATCGAACTTAGCCAGTTTGAGATATTGTATATGCCACGCACAACAATCAAAACTCAAGCACTCACTCACTTTGTGGCTGAATGCACAGGTTTCTAGGACTAGCCATTAAGAGAACCAGTGCAAGAGTTTTGGAAAATCTTTTTTGATGGATCATCCAATGAGAACAGATCTAGAGCTGTGATAATTCTTATCTCACCCGAGAAGCATCGGTTCCATACAGCCCAAGGCTCGGGTTCGAAACATCCAACAAGGAGGCAGAGTACAAAGCTCTACTAGCAAGGATAAGATTGGCAAAACACTGAAAGAAAAGGAGATCTAAAGTTATAGTGATTCTTAGCACGTGGTATCAAAATGGTGGCTTACCTAGCTAACGTTAAAGATGAGTTGACAGAGTTTAAGTTCTGCTCCATTGAGCAGGTACCACGTGAGCAGAATTCCAATGCCGACGCTTTAGCCTAACTTGCCACGACCAAAGAGGCAGATACACTAAATGTAGTCCCAGTGGAGTTCCTGGAACGACCAAGCATAACGGAGGAACCGGTTGAAGTCAGAGTGATTGACACAAAATTTACCTGGATAACCCCCATAGTGGAGTTCCTCACAGCCGGTAAACTACCAAACAACCGAAAGGATGCAAGAAAATTTCTATACTAAGCCCCCCGGTATGTTATGGTTGGGGGAATTCTATACCGACGAGGGTATTCGCTACTCCTTCTGCAGTGTGTTCTGCACGAGGAAGCACATATTATTCTACAAGAGATACATGAAGGCTTCTGCGCAGACCACACCGGGGGGAAAAATTTAGCTCTAAAGGTATTAAGACAAGGATATTTTTGGCCTACACTCAAAAAGGACTCGACCTCATATGTACAGAAATGCGACAAGGGCCAACGCTTTGCCAAAATTTCCCGCTCTACACACATTGAGTTAACCATGGTCTCTTCCCCATGGCCATTTACAATATGGGGAATTGACTTTATTGGTTCATTACCAACGAGAAAAGGAGGAGTTCGTTATGTAGTTTTCCCTATCGACTACTTTACGAAGTGGGTTGAGGCCGAGCCCCTAGCGACCATAACCTTAAAGAGAGTCTTGGATTTCTTCGTGAAGAACAACATATGTCATTTTTGGCTCCCAAAGAAGATCGTGTCCGACAACAAAACGCAGTTTGATAGCAATCTCTTCACAAGTTTTTGTGAGAAATATGGAATAAGCAAGAGTTTCACTTTAGTGGCGTATCCGCAAGCTAATGGGCAGGTTGAGGCTGTAAATAAAACCCTAAAGGTGAGCTTAAAGAAACGGCTAGATAAAGTCAAGGGATTATGGCCCGAGTAGCTCCCATAAGTACTTTGGGCATATAGGACCTCACACTACACCTCCACGGTGCATACACCATTTTCTTTGACCATTGGAAATGAGGCTATGCTCCCAGTTGAAACACTAGTAATGATACATAGACACCAAAGCTTCGTTCAAGATAAAAATCATGAATTACTCAATGCATCCCTGGATCTGATCAAGGAAAAATGGGAAGAGTCATAGTTACAACTCGCCCATTATCAACAGAGAATGACTCGTTACTTTAACTTGAAGGTAAAAGGCCGCAGACTCGAACTCGGTGATTTAGTGCTTCGAAGGGTGTTTTTGGCAAGTAAAGATCCCAAAGGTGTATTGAGACCGAACTAGGAAGGACCATACCAAATCATGGAAATTCTAGGAGAGGGAACCTTCAAACTAGCTCGGTTAAGTGGAGAGTTGGTCCCATGAACTAGAACGCCCTAAAAATTAGCATGAGTTTAATCACTCTACTTGGGATACAGTTTCCAGATGAATATAAGGAAAAAGTATACAAGTAGAACATTTAGCTAATGATGATGTGAGCAGCTCGAGTTAGGACTTGGAAATACGACATTCAGGTAATTATCAGGCCGCCTCTTAGGATGACAGGACTATTTTTGGAAGGTACTGAGAAATACATTAAGATTGAGAAGTTTCTAAAACAAAACCCCTGGAAAAAACTAGGTCCGAGGCCTGATTCCTAACAGGTACAATGATATTAAGTATACTAAAACCCCTGGATATGACTAGGTCCGAGGTCTGATTCTTAATAGGTACTATGCTATTAGGTGGGAAAAATCTTGGATACAACTAAGATATCCAGTATAATTAGTTAGTCAGGTCATCAAAATTTTATCCCGATATAAAGACAACCCCTAAGATTTCTAATGTGAAAGAATCCAAGAGTTCACAAACATGAGAAAACAATAGAACTATGGGGAACACAAGTAGATCACAAATTAAATATGTATTAAAAAACATATAGTTATCTTGAGGAGGAAAAAGCCTCGATTTGAGCCCGAAAGAGATTGTTGTGGTCCCTATGGACTTAGTTACAAAGCATAAAATAAAAGAAATAAATCATTGAGGTTCGTCGACTCGCTCAGAGGAGGTCACTTCCTCGCCATCCCCTTCAGCAACATTAGAAGCCTCGACGGTCTTAGAGGGTTCATGTGAGAATTAAATATTTAATTTGGCAAGACAAGGTTCCCAAAAACCTAGCTGCATGAAAGTAAAGTTCTCGTCTTGCTTGAAAGCCCAGCACCGGTAAAGCATCTCCTCCATTTGATTTGATGACTCTTCAATCTCTGACCTCACCTTCTTGGCCTCCTCAAAGGCTTTGGCCTTGACCTCATCAATCTTCTTTTTGGGACCCTCATTCTCAGTCTGCAGCTGGTCCAGGCAATGGCTCACATTCACAACCTAATTCTTAGCAATCTGCTCGCCTTCCTTTGCATATGGCTCGCTCTCCTGGGAGGAAACCAGGGCGGCTTTGGCTGACTACTTGCTCTCTTGGGCGGTGCTCAGGGAGGCTTGGAGCTCATCATTCTGAGCTCAAATCCAAGCAATTCCGCAGAGTTGAGCCAGGAAAGAATGCAAAAGGAAAAGGCAAGCCAAGTTTAGTTTAAAAAAAAGAGAAGAAAAGAAAAAGAAATGCTAGAAGAATGAGAGGGGCTCACGGTAAGTTTCATCCCCATAGCAGACTCAAGAGCTTCTTCTTGAGTACGCTTCTCCATGGCCCTTACATCCTTGAAATTGGCTCTATAAGCATGGCTCACCATATGGCTCGTCATCTTGTATACAGTCCCCCAAAATGCCTCGGGGATCCTTGCAAGCTCGAGTGGCTTTACCGGGATCTGAACGGAGGGAGCTTCACCTTGGATCACTTGAGGAACCAAAGGAGGTACATGTCGAGGAACAGGAGGCAGAGCCTCGAGAACTGTGACTGTTGTCATCAAAGCCGAGGGTTGAGTCTGTTGTTGTTGTTCCTGAGTGGTGTTGGCACCTTTGTCTTTGACTAGAAACTTAGTGGAAGTCCAAGTCTTGGAGGCGTGTTTCTTTGGCAATCTAGGCCTCTTCACCACAGGACCAGCTCTGGCCTCGCTAGCCTTAAAGGCACCCCTTAAACCCGAGGCATCTGGCAAGTCAATCTCTTCACTAGAAAAGGAACGAGAAGAAGATTAAGACATAAGGGATAGTTAGTAAAAGTAATGCAAAAGACAAGAACAAGAGCAAGAACCCTACCCTCCGAGCTAAGGGAGAAATCTACTACGATCAGCTCGGGGTTATGGACTGGACTGGGTATAACCTCTAACTCCTGGACTACTGGAGGTGGGGGAGACTCTAGAAGTAGTATATCTTGGGTCCTAAGGGGTTCAGAAACTTCTTCCGAGTTGGACTCATCTACATACTGCCTTAAGACGAGGGAGAATACACCCTGACGTAAGGAAGGCCATGTCCTACGATTTTCCCCATATTCCTCAAAAATGGAGGACCTAAAGTGGAGGGTGTTTTCAACCACAATTGTGCATCTAGGGTAGCTATGATCATAACGTAACACTAGATGATCCACACACCAGAGGAGTGTTGTGTTCAGGTCTAAGTCAAAAGGATGTCGGCTAACGAGCTGATGAGGTTTGAAGTGAATTAGCCTAAAACTTCCAGTAGCTCAATCTAATTGTCTATATGGGTTATCTTGGCCAGAAGTGTCGACTGCTACCTCGAACGCAACTCGCTCTGGATCAGGACCCTGATCATCTTCAGGAACTCTCCTCTTGTGCTTCAGTGGTGCACATCTTCTTCCTCATCGCTATCTTCAATTGTTGGCAAGACTTCTTGAGGAGGGGGGAACTCGGGAAGAATGGGAGGTAGACCTCGGGTCCTGATAGCCAGTGTCCAACCTTTGTTGATCAGGTTGCAGGCCACCATGGTAGCATCGTTCACTATATGAGGAAAGTCCTTCTCCTTCGAAGGAAGATGAGACAATGTCTTGTCTTGACCCCCAAGGGTCTCAGACCGCTCTGTCCTCATGAATATAGCGACACAAGGAACAAACTTAATTAGAAGGATTAAACAAAAAAATGAAAAGTGTAAGAGAAATCACGTAATAATTCAGAAAGTTAGGAGACTTACAAGGGCTGTTGAAGTATTGGTGATCGTAATTCTTGAATCCATTTGGCATAAAGAATTGGTCTTTGTAGTCATTTGGTTGGCAGGGGAGGTCAATGACGAAGGCTGAGTTGGGGAAGCGAGTGAGGTAATAAAAGTCATCACCTCGCCCCTTCTAATCAGGACTGGCCTTAAGGCAGAAGAAGTACATAGTATCTGTCAGAGTGCGGACCTCCCACTCGTACCTCAAAAACATATATTTTAACCCCGCCAAAAGTCGATACGAGTTTGGGGGAAGCTAGAACGAAGCCAGTTTGATGTAGTTAAGAAAATCCACGAATAACTAATCTAATGGGAGGAAAGCACCTGCCTTCATGTGCTCATCACTCCAAGCCCCAAAATCATCTTGAATAGGGACGTAACTTTGCTCTCCTTCCAACGGAGGTCAAGCGAGGAGGCCATCAATTCCCATCTCAGTCCCGTGCTTGAGAAGGATTTTGTTAACTTTGCCCTTCGACATTATCCGAGACACGATGTGCTCGGTCTCGAAGAAAGCATCAGGGTTGAACACAACCTCCCTCTCCACCATTGGGCCAAAGTGAGGAATTGGAGATTCAGACGCGATCTACTTGTCTTTATTATTATTATGAGTAGAGGATCTAGCGACATTTTTCTTTGGTTCAGCCATGATCTAGCTCACCTAAAAAAGTAGCCTAGTAGTTGCAATCTAAGACAATTACTGGCTATGACGATAAAGGTGTGGTGACTCGAGGGTTTAAGTGGTTTACTCTTAGCAATTCAAAAATTTACACGAGCTAAGATATGTCCTAGCACTAACGCGTGTTTGCACTCACAGCCCTAGGCTACATGCTACGAATTTGGGAAATTCCCCTATACTTCAGGATTTGCGTGTCAGATCCTTCAGACCCACTACTTTTCTGTTGAAAGAGGTTTAAAAAAAACCTCTTAAGGACTCGTGACCCTTAAGCTACCCAGGGCCAAACATAAAAACCCCTCAATTTCTACATCCAAAAAGGTAGCCTAATTTGATCATAAATGACATTTTTTCTTACAAAACCCAAAAAAATTGCCCAGTTTTCGAATATCTTATTCTAAACAAGTCTAGTACCGTTCTTTTAGCCGAAACCAAACCCTATTTAAACTCAAACATGGCTAGAAAAAGAAACAATATTGAACAAAGAATGTTTTTCGAAGTAAAAAACTCAATGGAAAATAAAGAAATGAAATATTCAAACCAGATGAGGAAATACTTACAGTTTATACGTTTGAGAGCTTCAGAGAGACTGAAGGGCGATGAAGATTTTTGGAAAAAGTTTGAGAGAAAAAGGGAATTTTTGTTTCTGAAATGAAATATTTTGAAAGCAAAGGTGGTAAGGTTCAGGTCTGATCTCCCTATTTATACATAAACTTTAGAAATTGATTCGAGCCATCCGATTGGGTTAGCTCGAGAACCAAAGGCCAAGGTTAAATGACCCGCGCGGCAACAAAAAGTTGATAGGACAGTTGTCACAGTCCTCGAAACCCGAACAGATGCCAGTTACAAACGACCAAATCTTAAACATGTTCGAAAAACATTCAGAGCATGCAGCGAAATTGGCATGGTGGGCCAACTGTTTAAGAACAACAACAATAAAAAAAATTCATTAAGCATATAAACAGTTTATATAACCAAGAAAACAATCCAGAAACATTAACATACAATATTATTAATTATCCAGCAAGTATATAAATATACAATAAATTTATATATAACATATAAACACAAAAAATTCCAGAACATGTACAATTATCTCTTGAAGCCTATCAAGTCTCCTTGAGTCTTTTCGTAAATTTTTCAATCTTCCTATCCATAGCTTTAATCACTCAAACCACGATCTTCCGGAATGTTCTCTACATTTCAAGATATGTGTGGGCACATAGAGAATATGGGTTTGCAATTTCAGGAATCACAAGTATTTCTCAACACATGAGAACTTGGATTATGGTATGAGAATGGCTAGAATAAAGAAGAAGAAGAAGAAGAAGAAGAAGAAGAAGAAGAAAGAGTTTTGTTTGACAAAAATTCTGAGAAATATTTTGAATTGTCTCTGTATTATGTTGTTGTGTCTTTCTTCTCTTTATTATATATCATATATATAGAGATAATCATATTATTATTCCCAATAATAATAGTAATATAATAAAATATCATAATGATAGGATTTGATTTAGGTAAATATTTAACTTACCAAATTTGAAAATACTATTTTTAAATTATTAATTAATTAAATAAATAAAATAAAAGCAACATTGATACAATATCATTGCACTTGGTACACGAATGGCACAATATTTGGACTTTATCATGTGTGTACTGCTATTTCCTTTACTGGGATTTTACATTTTTCTGTTAATTTATTTATTTAACTAAAATCAATCTTCCACAAAATAAGCTATTTATCTTTTTAAGGAAAAGATGACATCCATATTTCAAATTTTCAATCTTAAATTCAAAATTCAAAATTCAAATTGATGATCATCATTATCATCATCTTAAAAAATTAAATAAATCAAAAACAATTTTTGACATACCAATTTTGTTTTGTCCCTCTCAAATAAAATAATTAATTTCAAAATTTTATTTATTCATTTATATACATACATATGAATTTTGAAATTTTACATATTTAAATTAATAAATATATTTTTGAAACATAATAATTAATTCCAAATTAATTATTCAACCTCAATTATCATATAGTTGTATAGTTGACCTGAAGAATAAAATTCTTCTCAAATTCGCAAATTACAGTTATACCCTTGTATCAACTCTTACCTTGATATGGTGTTGATAGAGCCACCCTGGGGACCTATGGACCTAAAATATCAAGCTCTAATAATTATTACATTATTAATCAAAGTTCTTTGATTAAATAATCATATTTATTAATCTCATGATTAGTCCACTATAAATATGAGATTGAACTATTGATAATTTCAAAAATATATTTACTGAGTATTTTATTAAAAAATAAAGTGTCCATTGGTATAATCATTACATACAACGTTAATCATCTATTAATGGTTCATAATTGAAAGGGAATAAAATTATCGTTTTACCCTTTTAGCTATATCTTGTTCCTAGAGTGCCATTGACTTTACTAGTGAAGGTTGTGTCACAACAAGTTTACGACGTGAGCGCTCATAACCTTTTCAGTTCCAAAAGCCAACCTAATAGGGAACCATTATTCAATCTATAAGAAGGTATAAATTCCATATATGTTAAACTATTTCCCCAGCCATATACAACCCGATGAAGGTCATCCAGAGCAACCAATGCACCCACATCCTCTACGCATAGGCTAGGCAAGAGTCCCCGAATACACTCTGTGAGATCTAGCTCAAGGACTCGCTTCTATGAGGATGAGATACGCGAGTTACACAAAAAGAATCGAAGGTTTGAAACCACAGTTGAGAACATGAAGGAGGTTTTGAACGACCTTCTACAAGGGAAGTCGAGCATGCCCCTTCCCAAGCATAAGGAGAAGGAGCGTGAGAGAGGAGAAACCGTTGTCCCCGTAGACGATGGAAGAAAATGACTTTCAACTAGCAACACTCCCCAAACAAAGCCCCATCAAGGACCTAGGCCGAAAAAGTACCCCAAGGAACAAAGGCGGAGGGATGACAATAGTCGTAGGAACGAAGCCGAAGTCACCTCTAAGGAGGCGCCCCCTGACCTAAGAGGAAAGCTCAATGGAAGAAGGACAGAATTAAGGACAATACCTCTTATGGCCCCTCCGAATGGCAGAGAGAAGAGAAAGGCCAATCCTACAGAGTTGAGGGACTCCTTGAATAGAAGGCGACAGGATCTAGACACCAAAATGAGGATCCTTCACAGTAAAACCATCACTGCGTCTGGGGCACATTCTGATGAAGAGTTCGACTACGAGTCACCCTTCACAAGAGAAATCCAGCTTGAACGACTCCCAGCTAACTTAAAAGAACCTCATATGAGCCCATATGAGGGCACTTCAGACCACAAGTACCACTTAGACGCCTTCATCGATTTAATGAAGGTGAGAGAGATCAATAGCAGAGCAAGGTGTCACAGTTTCGCTGAAAGGGCCTATTACAAGTGGTTCAAGAGGCTAAGGCTGGGAACCATTAGGTCATGGCAATAATTTTTTGACGAGTTTCTCTAGCAACACCATGCTGTATGCGATTACACCATGCCGGGCACTAGCCTCGCTAACATAAAGCAAGGTGAAGGAGAAAGCCTGAAGAGTTATATGCATAGGTTCAACATGGAGGCGGCTAAAGTGAGAAGCCTGACTAGGGGAGACCTCAAGATGGCAATCACGGCTGGAGTGCGCCTAGGTAGTAAGCTATGGGATAATATGATGTAGAGTCCAAGAGCTTTACTTAGCTAATTATTTAGTAGTATTATAGTATGTATAGTATTATCTTTGTAACTGTGGATTTTTGGTTAAGACCGGAATTATCTAGACACTCATAGTAGTACTTATAGATTTTCTAAGTTTAACCTATAGTTTAAGAATATTAATGTTAACCTAAGGTTTGATTATATGACTGGTATTAAGGATAATATTTATTATACTATAAGGTTTAGATAAGGACCAATAGGATTTTAAGCACATGTTATGAATGGGTGATTAAGGATTAAGTATTTTGAGGATTTAATTTAATAAGGGTAAAAGTTTGAATGCTATAAGGTCAGTCAGCAGCTTTGAATACGTTGAGGGCTTAGTCAAGGCTGTTTACTCCATTCAAACTTAGCTAAAAATGTGTAATTTCGTGTTTAATTAATCAGCGTGTGCCGATATATCGCAGCTATAGGGGGCGATATATCGCAGCACGTAGATATGGAAAACACGAGACGATGCACGACTGCCTCAGGCATACTGGCCCAGGCGATATATCGCCTACAGGGGGCGATATATCGCCTCCTTCAATATGTTTTGAAAGTTTTTGAATTCTTTTTCCATTCAGCCATTCAACCTCTTGATAAGTCCAGCATATTTTTGAACGAGTCTTCAACCTCTACTGAACGATTATTCAAATTATTTTCACCTAAAAAGCTATTATTTTTATTCAAGTAAAATCAAGATCCTTTCATTCCTAAAATCTATAAATAGGACCTAGTACCCAGCCATTATTCATCTTTTGCTCTAAGTTCAGAGGCTGCAAGTGCTAAGTGAGTGTGAGAGTGTAAACACCTGGTTTGGGGAAATCATAAGCTTGATCCTCCTAAGCTTATCAAACACTTTGGGAAGTAAGGTTCTATAGTATTTTGGTTTGTGGTGTAGATTGGTCTTACAAGTCTTTAAGGTAACCCAAAACTCTAGCTCATTGGTTTTATGTTATTTTCTTTCTCATAGCCTTCTACTCAGTCTTCTAACCTCATTCTTATTTTGGTTAGGAAATCTAAGTTCTTGAGCACATAAGTTTCGGTAAGTATGTTTCTCAATGGTTTAGTCTTCCCATTCCTTTTCATCTCTTTTTCTTCATTAGACTCACTCTTTTTCATAATGGTTATTAGGAGTGTTCCAAAGTCCCAACGCTGTCCACATATCCCGGTAACTTTGGTAAGGAAAATAGGATAGAAATGCATATGTTATATGTCTTATATGTTATCTTATGTTTCTTATGTTATGATATGTGTTATGTATGTTTGTAGGCTTGGGCATATGATCCATATGACTAACAAGACCCCAAATAGATTATGGGCCTATGACCTACTTAGCTAGTAGGACCCCACTAATCTCATGGGAATATGACTTGTTTAGTCTATGGGACCCCAAGTAATAATGGCCATTATAGTATGTGTATGTAATAAGTGTTATGTTTATTATGAAATTTATGTACATGATGTATGTGTTAGATTTTCCTTCCTGGGCATTAGGCTCATTCCTTTTTGTTTTATGTGCAGGAAAATAGCTTTAGTGGCGGTAAGGTTCGTGGATGCTTGGGATTGTGTATCGGTGGTGAATGGATTCAAGGAGTCGAGAGTTCGATTTCGAGGATGTAGTCATTTATTTATGGTCTTTATATGTATTTTCCGCACTTACTATGCAATCCCTTTATTTTATAAATCATGTTATGTTTTGTTTTTCAAACAATGGGATCCCATATCCTTCTTGGTATTTATGTAAGTAACTCTTATTTCTACAAGTTTCCAATAAAGTTATGGTATTTTCGCAAATGTAAGTTTTATTAAGGATTTGTATGTATAGTTTCGTTAATGGTCCAAAAGTCTAGAGTAGTGGGTCATTACATATGATCAATGATAACCCCATTTTAGTGTCGTTTTAGGATGTATTTTTTTGGTAATCTTTAGTCGTTATGTTTGTTTTGTGCAAGATTACACTTTTGTTTGTTTTTGTTGTAGGTCAGTGCGTTGAATCATGAGTTAAATGCGAAAAGAAGAGGAAATGGTTGAAAAATTGAGCTCTTGGTGGTTGTTTAACTCAAATTGGTGCTAATGAATAATTATAACAAGTTGTTGATGAAGGAAGGATGTCAAAAGGTTAAAATCTAGAAAAAATAGAATTAGAGTCGCGTTCTAATTCTATTTGTGGGCAACCCCCCAAACTAAACAGTTGACTGCAACATTTGTAATATTGCTGGCTTAATCTTGAAATTATTTGTGGAAATATTGGGGTGTCTAATGCATGAATGCACTCTTGTGACAGTAGGAAGTACATAGTCTCTTAGCGTCCTTGGTCCTCTTTCCACTGAGACTTTTGCAATATTTGGGATATTATTAACATTAATAGCATTTACTTGATTCTCAGCCATGGCAAATCCCAACATTTTCTTTATCTTTTGGTTCTTTCTACACGTTCTTTCAATTTCAAGATCTACCAGTATGAGCTCCTTTTGTCTACTTCCTCGCATAAACCAATAATTCCTGAAACACAATACAACCTTGATCCAAATGTGTATAAAATATATAAAAACCAAATTAGAACAAAAACAATTATATTTGATATTGATTAAATAGTCTCAAGCAATGACGCCAAAAACTTGATCAGTAAAATATGCACGCAAGTGTATGTGGTCGTGTCAAGTAATAAATTCTGAAAGAACGGATATCGTCTCACAGAGACTATCAACCAATTACCAATAAAGGCTTTTAAATTTCTATTTGGATGTCGAAAATATAGTGATTTTTAAACTAACACATAGAATTAAAATAAACATTGCAAAAATAAAGATTGATTCAATAATTAAAAACCTAGGGTGTTAACTTCATCAACTTTTCATTATATTAATTTTATTAATCAGTTCTAAAGTTCTTTTTTCCTATTCTCATAGCAGTTTAACATAAATTGATTCCTATTCTTTTTCAAGATAAAAGATCTCAGCCTATATGCATGTTTTCTACATCTCTGTGATAAACTTAAACATATAGCAGACATTGAGCATAAAAACCTAATTACTACACAAGCCATACAGGTACTTTCGTCTAATATGTAACCTATGTCTATATAACGGTAGGATAATCAATTCTCATTTTTCGAATTTTGAATCATAATCATAAATCAAAAAAATATTAATCAGTTATTTACTAGCATTATATAGATTACAATAAAGAAAACTAAGAAATAGAACATCATAATAAGATTAAACAGAAATCCAAGTAACTACATTAAACCCTAGATAGAAGTGTTTAGTTCATATCAGACATGACTAAAACAACAATATAATTATTCAGAAACATAAAATTCAAAGACTTGAAGAAGAAATAAAAATTATGAAAATGCAGAAAAACTTGTCTCAGAATCAAATTTAAAATCGTAATTAAAATCTAACCTAACCCTAGTAAAAACCTAAAGTATGAATTGATACAAAAAAAACACGATTTCCACTTTTTTCATAGGTGGGCCGCGATTTGGCCTTTCCTAGGTCGCGACTCGTGTCCTTTTTTAGCCCTTCAGCATTTGGTTAACATATGCAGGCACCGAGGCCCTATAAACCCAGGTCGCAACCCGCCTCTCCATGGACCTCCTGGGTTTGCCTCTGAATTCTACTAGCATCGCGACACTATTGATGAAGTCACGACTCTAATTCCTTTTAGCAAGTCGCGACCAAGCTGCAACTCTAATTCCTTTCAGGCTCGCCTCTCCTTTTAGCAACCCAAGTTGCAAAGTCAAAGACTCAAGGGTTGATGAAAGGAATTAGAGTCACGACTTGGTCAATAGAGTTGCGACGCTAGTAGAAGTCAGAGGCAAACCCAGGAGGTCCATGGAGAGGCGGGTTGCAACTTGGGTTTAGAGGCTCCTGATTCCTGTATATGTTAACTAGAAGCTGAAGGGCTAAAAAAGGACATGGGACGCGACCTAGGAAAGGCCAAGTCGCGGCCCGCCTATGAAAAAAGAGGAAATCATGTTTTTTTTTTTTTTTTGTATAAGTTCATACTTTAGGTTTTAATTAGGGTTAGGTCAGATTTTAATTATGATTTTAGAAGATTAAATTTGATTCTGAGACAAGTTTTTGTGCATTTTCATATTTTTTTATTTCTTCTTCAAGTCTTTGAATTTTATGTTTCTGAATAATTATTTTGTTGTTTTAGTCATGTCTGATATGGACTAAACACTTTTATCTAAGGTTTAATATAGTCACTTGGATTTCTATTTAATCTTATTATGATGTTCTCTTTATTCTTCTTCTTTATTCTAATCTATATAATGTTTTCTTAATGCTAGGAAATAACTGTTCAATATTTTCTTGATTTATGATTTTGTTTCAAAATTCGAAAGATGAGAATTGAATATGCTATCGTTATATACACATATGGTACGTATTAGACGAAAGTACCTGTATGGCTTGTGTAGTAATTAGGTTTCTATGCTCAATGTGTGCTATATGTTTAAGTTTATCACAGAGATGTAGAAAACCTGCATATAGGTTTAGATCTTATATCTTGAAAAAGAATAGGAATTGATTTATGTTAACTTGCTATTAGAATAGGAAGAGAGAAATTTAGATCTGATTAATAAAATTAATAGAATGAAAAGTTGATGAAGTTAACACCCTAGGTTTTTAATTATTGAATCAATCTTTATTTTTGCAAAGTTTATTTTAATTTTAAGTCTTAGTTTAATAATCACTCTATTTTCGACAGCCAAATAGAAATTTAAATGCATTTATTGGAAATTTGTTGATAGTCTCTGTGGGACGATTTTCTTTATTCTAGAATTTATTACTTGACACGAGCACATACACTTGCGTGCATATATTATAGATTACTCAAAAGGGATGTCACTGACTTAGATGACTTCTACGAAAGGGCACAAAAGTACATTCGAGTCGAAGATGGCCATGTTAACCTAAAGGCAGGAAAAAGTGAATCCCTTTTCAAGCCCTCAACCCATGAAGGTTAAAATGGTGCAAGAAAGAAGAGTGTATGAGGGGCCAAGAGATGACCTCCAGAGAAAGAACAAATGCGGAGGTGACCCTAGGAAAACAACCTGACAGACACCAGACAACATATCTACCTCATGAATGAAGGCCAAGTTCCCTTCAAGAGACATCTATCGATGAGAATAGACCGATCCAAAAGGGACCCCAAAAAATATTGCCAGTACCACAAGGATATCGACCATACCATAGCAGAGTGTACCCATTTGAAGGTGGAAATTGAGGAACGCATACGAAGGGGGCATCAGGGAAGTTATGTTAGAAGGGAAAATAAAAAATCGAAAGACGGGCCAGCATCACCTCGGTCCCAAGAAAGAGCCTCGTAAGTACAAGGAGAAGTAAGAACAATCTTTAGAGGCCCAAGATTGGGAGGAGAGTCCAGGAAGGGGTGAGAACGGTATGCTAGTGAAGCTAGACGAAGTCCACCCCCATGTATCATGAGCCTAGAACAGCGACCCTCGAAGAGTCTTAAGGGAGAGAATGATTCGATCACTTTCACGAAGGAGGATGCACAAGCAGTGCATTTTCCCCATAATGATCCCTTGGTGCTGACCGTCCAACTGGCCAATATGTGGGTACATCAAGTCCTCATAGACAAAGGAAGTTCCGTGGACATCTTGTATTGCCCCGCCTTAGAGATGATGGGATTGGGCATTAGGAACTTAAAACCCTGCCATTCCTCCTTATACGACTTTATTGGCGACTTTGGTACAACCCCTAGGAGTGATCAAATTGGCCCTCACCATGGGACAGCAACCCAGACAAACTACTATCATGGAAAACTTTTTCATAGTAGATTGCGCTTCAGCTTTCAATGTGCTATTGGGGAGACCATACCTAAGAGAATTGAAAGCGATAACTTCAATATATCACATAGAAGTCAAATTCCCAACTCTTGGAGGAATAACGAGTATGAACGGGAAACAAAAAGAAACAAGGGATTGTTGTAACTCCTCCCTCCACACGTTTGTAAAGCCACGAGAACCTATGGAGATTGTAATACATGGAGGTAGGGAGTGTTATAACACCTCCCTCCGCACGTTTGTAAAACCACAGGAACCTATGACGATGGTAATACATGGAGCCACAAATCCGCATGAGCTAGACCCTCGAGTCACAGAGGAGATAGGGGTCGAATCCGTGGAGGAGTTGGAAGAAATTGTTGTAATGAAGGAACCATTGCGAAAGATGAAGGTGGGAACAAACCTTCAAGGCGATACAAAAGAGAAATTGATAAAAAATTTGAAGGATAACCTGGATGTATTTGCTTGGAGTCATGAAGACATGGTGGAGATAGATGCTTCCATTATGTGCCATCACTTAAATATCCACCCTGATGCAAGGCTGGTTAGGCAGAAGAGACGGGTGCTCGACCAAGAAAGATATGCTTCCTTAAAGGAGGAGGTCGACAAACTGAAGGCAAATGGCTTCATCCGCGAACCATTCTACTCCGTATGGGTATCGAACCCCATGCTAGTCCCAAAGCCAAATGGAAAGTGTAAGACTTATGTGGACTTCACTAACCTCAAAAAGGCTTGCCCTAAGGATAACTTCCCCCTTCCAAGAATAGATCAATTGGTGGATGCAATAGCTGGACATGAGTTACTACGCTTCATCGGTGCTTGCTCTAGATACAACCAGATACCCATGAACCTGGCTGATGAAGAGCATACTTCATTCATAATGGATAAAGGACTTTATTGCTATAAAGTTATGCCTTTTGGGTTAAAGAATGCAGGTGTCACCTACCAAAGATTGGTGAACAAGATGTTGGCTAACCAGATAGAAAGGAACATGGAAGTATAGGTATATGATATGTTGGTTAAGACCAAAAAGGCAGAAGAGCTCAACTGGGACCTAAGTGAGATGTTCGATACACTCTAAAAATATCGGAGGAAGCTTAATCCACTCAAGTGAACTTTCAGAGTCTTTTTGGGAAAGTTCTTGGGTTTCATGGTTAACTCTTGAGGCATGGAGGTTAACCTCGACAAAATTAAGGCCCTAATAAGAGATGAGTCTGACCAAGAGCAAGAAAGAGGCGTAATGTCTAACGGGAAGAGTAGCAATGCTCAACGGGTTCATTTCGAGGTCCACAGACAAGTGCCTCCTCTTCTTCAACATCCTAAAAGGGAGCAAAAAGTCTGCTTGGAATAGAGATTGCGAGGAAGCCTTTCCCAAGTTGAAGGAGCACCTAGGAAAGCCACCCTTGTTGGCTATACTTGAAAAGGGCGAAAGGCTATACCTATACTTGGCAGTATCCGAGCATGCCATAAGTGCTGCCCTGATTAAAGGGGAGAAGAAGCATCAACAACCCGTATACTACGTCAGTAAACACTTGGTAGACGTAGAAACCCGATACCCAGAAATAGAGAAGTTAGCATATGCATTAGTTGTGGCCTCAAGAATGTTAAGGCCCTACTTCCATGCCCATGCGATTGAGGTACTCACTAATAACCCCTGAGGCAGGTCTTTTAAAATGTGAAACCTCAGGAAGAATGATGAAATGGTCAATTGAGTTAAGTCAATTTGACATCACATATACCCCAAGGGCCTCTATCAACAGGCAAGTGCTCGTGGACTTCATAGTCGAGTTCACGTATCGGGCAAATGAAGGAGAGAGCGAATCAGTTGTTAAGGAAGAGGAAAGAAAGTTTAAGGAATGGATCATCCACGTGGATGGAGCATCCAACGAAGGGGGGGAGCTGGAGCAGGTATCGTGACGACTGGACCCAGGGGGCACAAGATGTATTGTGCGATAAGTTTTGGATTTGATGCTTCAAACAATGAGGCGGAGTATGAAGCACTTCTAGCCGAATTGCGGTTGGCCAAGGAGCTAAAGCTAAAACATTTACACATTTTTAGCGACTCACAGTTGGTAGTATTTTAGGTGAAAGGTGAGCATCAGGCGAGGGGTCGCAACATGGCCGCATACCTAGCAAGGGTAAAGGGTTATTCGGATCAATTGGAGAGGTATACCATATCAGAAATCCCAAGAGAGACGAATACCAATTTTGATGCCCTCACAAAGCGAGCCTCCACAAAGGATGGAGATACACTCGAGCCTATACCTGTGGAGTACTTATCCAAGCAAAGTATCGCTAAAGCAGAGGTTCACATGATCAACACCCCAAAATAATCTTGGGTAGACCAAATTTTGAAATACATGAAGGATGGAACTCTACCGACAGACAAGAGAGAAGCTCAGAGGCTGGCATATAAAGTCGCCCGGTACACCCTAGTAGACGGAGTCTTTTACAAGAGAGGATTTTCTATCCCACTCTTACGGTGTGTCGGTGAAGAGGAAGCAATGAAAGTTCTGTATGAAATACATGAGGGCGAATGCGGAAACCATGCGAGTGGGCCATCTACGGCCAAGAAAGTCATCAGACAAGGGTACTACTTGCCTCTATGGAAAAGGATGCTAGCAACTTCGCAAGAAAGTGTGAAAAATGTGAGAGACACGCAAACTACTCCCAAAAGCCTCAAGTGAGCTAATCAGCTTGACCAGCCCTTGGCCTTTTTCTATTTGGGGAATTGATCTGATGGACGCCCTTCCCGTAGCTAGGGGAGGGTCCAAGTACGCAGTTGTAGCGGTAGATTACTTCACCGAGTAGGTTGAAACAGAACCTCTAGTAAAAATAACGGCCAAGCAGATTACTACCTTTGTCAACAAGTTCATTGTCTGTAGGTATGGAGTGCCTTACAAAATCATTTCTGACAACGACACCAGTTTGAGGGGGAAATGTTCGAGGAGTGCTGTAAGGAGAAAGGAATAAGGAGAAGCTTCTCAGCTGTGGTACATAGTGGAGGCCATTAACAAGGTCCAAGAAGAACCTAAAAACAAAGCTAGAAAAATTGAAGGGAGCCTGGACCGATGAGCTACCCAATGTACTTTGGGCCTATAGGACCACACCACTCTCGACTACTGGGGAGACCCTTTTCTCCTTAACATATGGATGCAAGGCAGTCCTCCCAGTTGAGATGAAGAATAATTATTTCAGGGTACAAGCATACCAGGACCAAGTGAACCATGCGACAATGGCTGAAAATTTAGACATGTTGGAAGAAAGAATGGAAAGGGCACAACTAAGAGTTGCACTATACCAACAACGAGTAGCGAGGTACTACAACTCCAGTGTATGAGAAAGAACGTTCAGAGTAGGAGACTTGGTCTTGAGAAAAGTACTCCTCAATACGCGAAACCCAGGGGCGGGGGTACTAGGGGCGAACTGGGAAGGACCTTACCAAGTCGCCCAGTGTATACCGCCAAACACTTATAAACTAGCACGCATGGATGATACCGTAATACCCTGAGCATGGAACGCGGAACACCTCAACAAATACTACCTATAAGACTTTCGTATCCAATGCAAAGAATATTTCCATTTAGTTTGTTTATGTTATGCTAACTTCAACATATAAGAATGAAAGAGGTTACCCAGATAACCTCACAGTAGATGTAATCGTTTTATACATGGCTTTGTAATTTGCCTACTATAAATGAAAGTATTTCCTACTTCGCATGCAATATTTCTTCTCTATGAAAGCATCTATCAAAGTGCTTGATGGAATAAATTTCACCAAGCACTTAGGGGGTAGGATAGGAGGCACACACAGACACACACACACACACATATATATAAACTCGTCAAGCTATCTCTTAGGTTCAAAAGGATTAGCTACCTTTACGAATATCAAGAGAGTTAAGAAACTTCACAAAGATAACCTCCTACCAAAGGCTGACACCCCCATAGGGGGTGAGGCTTCAAGGAAGGTATCCCCAATAAGTTTAGAATGACCACCAAGTCGTCTATCCAAAAAGGGTCCTAAAAGAGACTCTTGTAAAAATAATACTATACAAAATGACTAGAATGACGCTTCTCGCACAAAATTACAAGCGCACACAAAGAATATAAAAGGATGCCAAGAACCTAAAGGGTTAATATGTCCTTACAAGTATAGTCAGGGTGCACCAAAAAGACTATTATCATCAGCTCAAAGAAGACAAAATAAATTCATCAAAAAAAAGGTGGACTTATCAAAGTCCCTTACAGATGATAACCAAAAAATAATGAAAAGGGCATGAAAGGCCAATTCATCCTTGTAGTCCATATCAAGAGTCCCACATATTATTAAAGACTTATAAGGAGTTCCATAAAAAAAAAACAACGCGGAGGGTTACACAACAACAATATATATATAAGTAAGCCTTGGATAGGGGCCTATGGGTTTCCACCCTAACCTTTCCACTCATCAATTTTCCCAGTAGCATACTCTCCAAAGGGAGACAAGTTAACATCAGTGTTTGTCCTCCACACAGCGTGCAACGTGCGCTGGACTATGCCATTCTCGGCATTTACCAAACCAGCCTCGAGCGCATTAATCTTCTCATTTAGGGCATGAATAGTGGCTTGAAGCCTGGTATAGGAGTGAGAGGTCAAAATAGCCTTGGTCAGTGCAGCATCCCTCTGGCGAACAGCTTCAGCAAACTGGCCCTCCAAATCCCAGACCCGTGCGGTCAAACTATATTTCTTTGCCTTGACTAGGGAGAGATTCTTCATCGCCCACTCAAGCTTGAGCTATAATCGTTTCATGGATGAGGAGCTTGAGGTGACAAATCGATGACCTAAGATGGAAGCTTAAGTAAAGACAAAGAAGCAAAACAAAACATCAATGGTTAGGTGATATTCAAACCAAAAGACATACATTGAGTGTTTTGACAAGTACCTGCATAGAGATTCACATATAAGCCTCACCCAACTTGGCATCTGGAATATCATACATAGACCCCCACTCACCTTCTGAAATATTTCCCAAGTAATGGCTCATGGCCTCTCTGTACTAGCTCACCAAAGGATGACCTCGGGAAGTGGAAGTATGAGCTTAGCGGGGGGAGACATGTATACATGTTGATGCATGCTTAGATAAGGAAGGGGATCAGGATAGTCCTGATCCATCCACACAGGCATGAAGGGTAGAGGGGCATGGAGTCACCTCTTTAGGAAGCGAGGCACCCAAAGATTCTTGCCCCAAATGCGCCCCTAAGGGTGGAAAGGCATCGCCGAAAAAAGGTAGGAGGAAATTCCTCTTCGGGACAGGAGGGGCAGGAGCATGGGTGTTGAAAGCAAACTCACCACCAAGCATCAGCAACATCCTCAGCCTCGCCAGCCAAGGACCATAAACAAGAATAGATCTCGGACTCCACCTTGACCTCATGTTCTGTATCCATCTAGTCACCCTCAGAGTTGAGATAATCGTCATCATCATCATCATCATCATATATTTCCCACAAAATGATAGATTTGGATAAGACGAAGCACAGGGAAACAACTTGATAAGGAGATAGTGACATGTACGAATAGAGATTTCCCTTTGTAAAAAGGCTACATGTATATTTGCACGAGGTCGACACAACCAGGATCTTCGCCACATGATCGCGGGCTACAGGACTCAAGGTAGGGCTGACAACCCCTTCAAGACCTATGGTCAAGAAAAAGAAATATTTATGGTTAGACAAACCTGAAGAGAGGGGTAAAGAAATTTTTTCTTATATATGCATTCAAAGTAGAAAAAGTTTACTTGATGTGTTGAAACGCGTATGTTGAGTGGATACGCTAATTGTGAAGAAAAAGTCGCTCTTCAACAAGCCCCTATTGGAAATAGAACCCTCCACGAGGGGGTACCCTGTAAGAGCCACTACTTTCTAGAGCTGATAGAAGCCAGGGGCTGTTGGGTTCGCCCTAAGAGTGTATAGATGATTGGCCTAGCTCATGGAAGTCCTCCAAGAGTGCACTTACTTATATAACACGCACAAATAACTAAGCACAACCCAAGAGTTGGAGACAATTGGAGAAGAGCCAACTCAAAATAGTTGAGTACCTTAACAAAAAAGGGGAGAAGTGGCAAGACCCCTCCAAACTTTATTAATGAGTCGTTGAAAGCTACAAGCCCCTCAGGTGGCTCAGATGCACAGTCATTACGAGATAGAATGATGAAGTTGATGTTCTGTGACAGTTAATGGGCCTTCAGGATGTTTGAAAGCTTAACCCAGACAAGAGTAGACCCGATGCCCGCATCCTCAGAATCATCAAGGATCCCCCTCAGCATGTATGGTACCTGGACAGAGACAACAGACAGTTTGTGAGCGAATAACTTCATCAACCCCCTAGAAGGTCCTCTACATGTCCTACGTCTATCCACATACTGCTTGACCCAATTACGTATGGTCGAGGACAGACAAGGAAATGTGGGAAATACCATGGAATAGAACTTAGGTTCAAATGGATCACAATCAGCACCCACACGGGTAGGACCCTCATAGCCTTGGGCTTCATCACCATAGGAAGATGGAGGTTCATGTGGCAGGCTTTCCTCTAGGCAAGTGATTTTGGCTATACAATCTTGAAGTGTTGATTTTAGCCGGGAGACATATGTTTCATGCCACATGGAGAAACCTATACCCCCATCATTAGTAACAGATTCAAGTTCATTCTCAAGGCTCCATGCCTTCTGCCTGAGGTAGGATAACCTCTATAGATTGAGCATTCGCACACCCCCATTTTTAGAGGGTTTGCAAATGTTGGCCTCAGAGTCGGAGGATGACAAGTTGATAAAATAAACACCAGGCGGACCTTTAAAGACCGTCCAGACGCCATAGGCAAGCTAAGACTCGATGACGTGTGTGCATGAAAACAACCCTATATCTACAACACGGGTGTAAAGGGTGTAAGAAAAAGACCCATGTATATAAGCATAATGAGCCATGAGAATAAAAAAAACCTTCAAGGAACAGGTACATACCAACCTATGGCCCTAACCTCGTATAAAATATAAAAGAGACATGTGTATTATTGGGGGAGGAAGGTATACCTGGGTGCATATATGTGAATCCACAGATGCGTGAGGACAGGCTTTTAGGCGAGTGGGGAAGGATCGAGCGATAAACCAGAGTGGACCTTTAGCAATGGGAGAACACCTTGTACCAATACAATGCAAACATGGTATGAGGAAGAATAAGTAAAAAAAATAAAAAAATAAAAAAAGGGAGATGAATCTGATGAAAAGAGGCGAAAATTACCTGGAAGATGCTTCTATAAGGGATAGAACCTTAGAGATCTAAGAAGTAGTTTAAAGGAGATACCACTAGGCTAAGCAAGTTTTGGTGTGAAGAGATGAATCCAAGTCTTGCGGTATTTATAAGGAAAGTTAAGACTTCCTAGCCATTAGATCAAATCTAGATGAATGGTGGAGATCAAGAGTCTTGGCAACCTTGGGATCCGCGCTTAGAAATGGTTGGCCCTCATTCCATCTTAAGGACACACTTAGATCACCACCAAAATTAGTTGGTTTTTGTGTTTCTTTATGAACTACAAAAAAACACACCACCAAGGTCCATTTTGTGTTCCCTCATTAACCACAAGATATCATTAAAAAGGTGAGTCTTCCACGCTCCTTTAATGAAAACGAAGCATGAGCGCCATACATATCACATGAAGAACATATGAAAAAGTCTACAAACATATTTAAAAGTATGCTCATAGACTCGGGAGCAGGTGTGAATATAGGAAAATTGCTAAAGGCATAAGGTAACCTTCATAAAGTCCCTCACTATGCGAGGCCGGATGCACATACAAAGTCTATGACGTAAGGCGTGAGGCGACCCTCGTGGAGGGCCTCGCTATGCTAGGGACCTGGTCACCTGCGTACCCTTCATGAAAGACTTCGCATCCATCGCCCGCATATACCTCACAATACATGTCAAAGGTGCGAGGTCCCTGAACGAAAGGGCCTCGCATAGCGAGACCCACATCCCTCTGCCTTGTGAGTTACCTGCATAAGACACCTATGACCTTGCTATGCGAAACGCCCGTGCAAACCTGACCTCGCTAGGCGAGATGCTTGCTAGACTATGCACCAAGCGTGTTTCATGCGCTTGCGGCCTCACTTTCTCTGCGATTTTTTTAAACGAACCGCAGAGAAAGTTTTTTTTTAATATATAATTATTTTTGTTTTTTTTCATTTATAATTTGATTTCATATTAATTTTTTTTAATACCAATACAATTATATTAATAATACTATATTCAATACAAAATTATATTTAAATTTTTTATATATACATAATTTCTCAAATTATTATCTAAATAAACATAATGTATAAATTAAAATTAAGAAAAACATTCACATATCATTACTAATAAAAAAATGTCATTTATATATAGATACATAAGTAGTTCAATATACATACATAAGAAAAATTAATAATAACATACAAATCAAGTTAGTAAGTTACACATAAGAAAAATTAGAATTCATAAATAAATGACATCAATATTGGAAACTAGTTGGTTTGTAGTGGGAGTAGGTCGTCCGTGACACTGCATACATTTTTCTCAAACCACTACAAAATTGACAAGTAAATATGGATTAGATGATTAAGTACGTTTTTCTCAAACCACTACAAAATTGACAATTAAATAACTTCTGCCGGATTTGGTACATTTACAAGATCATAAATGTATCTTCATACATATAAAAACCACATTTTGTGACCATTTGGCAGACGATGAGCTCATGTGTTAGTGCAGCATATTGGACATCCCTGGTAACCTTTTTTTCTTAACCCTGACATATTACCATATGCCAAGAAATCATTAACAGTCCACAACAACGCAACTTTTAAGTAAAAGACTTTTTTCTTAAAACCGCCATGCATAATTTCAATCAATAAATTAATCTTCTAAAAAAATTGGAGCAAAGTTTCCTCTGTTTCTATAGCAAATCCCAAATTATTACTTCCTATAAATTTAATTCAAACAAACCCAACAATCAACATGCAAAATTTTGTCAATAAACCACCGTATCATACATAATTCACAGAACCTACTTCACCAAGACACACATGTTGTCAACCTTTTGTTATGTCTGCAGCACACAATCTTTTCTCTGCACCTACTTCTTTTCGGATGAATATCTAATATATTCAAACTCCTCTCACAATAGTTTGTATAATATAAAAAAGAAATATAAAACATTAAGTAGTAATTATTACTCACCTTCAAAATTAATCTTCAACAATTTTAACACATACACTTCAACTTCAAACATGTATTTCCTACAATAAAAGTTTAAACAATGATTAGTAAATATGGTAATTAGTATGATTTAGAATATTCAAAATTACTTATTAAATTAAAACAAGTAAACTCAAATTTTAACTAGTAACTTTCTAATAAATTAGTTAGATAACTAAAATCCAATTTACTAAACCATAATTATAAAATTAGTGATAAATTAATAATAATTAAGGATGCCTAAAATAATTAACAAAAATTAACTTAAAAATATTCATTATGTAATTAATATAAAAAGATATGTAAAAAAACAATATTATAATATAAAAACTTATGTAAAAAACAATATATTGTAAATAATTAACATAATTAATATTAAAATTATGAAAAAACAAATACATTAGGTATTAATATACCAAAATCCGAAATATTAAAAAAAACAAAGTCAAGTTTAAGAGAACAATACCTATCTTAAAGCATGAAAATATTTTAAAATCCTCCACAAACATTAAAAAACGTCCAAAAATTAAAAAAAAAACTCAACGTATAAACATACATTAAAACCCTATCAAACCCACTCAAAATTTCTTCTTTTTTCCCTAAAACTTCAAAATAAATAATTTTTATGAATATATAGATGATTTAATGCATTAATGTGGAATGTTTTTTTTTTAAAAAAACACATAAAAAGGGTGAAGATGGTGATTACAGTGGCTGAGCACGATGGGTTTTCTGTTCTCTCGCATGGCTGAAACGAAGGAAATGAGGAGAGTGAAGGGTTGGGGCCAAGTATATGGGGAAGAGGAACTTTCTCTGCAGTTATCTTGAAAAACAGCAGAGAAAAGTCTACTTTTCTCTGTGGTTACTTTGAAAAAACCCCAGAGAAAAGTGTGGGTTTTTCATAAAAACCGTTGAGAAAAGTAGTGAAATTTTCTCTACGGTTTATACCAAACTTACTGTAACGTCCTAAAATGACGTAATAAGGATTTGGGCCTTGAAATATATGGAGTTATATGTTTATTTGTTATATTTAGTTGTAATTATGAGGATTATGTGATAATATGACTAGTTGTGCATGTTTAGGGGTATTAAATATGCATGTGGCCCCATTTCTTATTAGAAGGGAATCTTGATAATTTGGCATGTTGCGAGCATAATTGTATATTTATGTGCAAATATGTGATATATGTGTGAGACCACATTATTATGTGGATTTATTTGAGTTACTCGGCACGAGATGATCCTAGGGAGCAAGTTAGCGGGAAAGTCACAACGGGACCCAATATCCTTCTCGGGGCAAGTCGAGGGGTATTTTTGGTATTAGGCATTTAATTGGGTTATCGGGTGATGGAAATAAAAAATTTGAGTTATATTTAGAGTTAGGGAGTTTAGGAGCAAATACTGGGAAATTTGACCATTTTGCCCTCGGGGATGTTTTTGGTACCCCGGGCCTCGAGATTAGCTTAAGTCACTTAAGCCATAGGAAACAAAAACATAACATGTAAACACCTCAAGGAGCTCACTTCTTAGAGACCGACTCTTTCCTTTCTCTTTCCCTCTTGTTGTTTTTCTCTAAACTATCCTAGGGAATTCCTTGTGAATTAAAGGAGAATTCTAACTAAAACTTGAAAATTGAAGTTCTAAACTTATGGGATTAGTTTTCATGCAACTTGAGAGATTAATTTCCAGTTGAGGTAAGCTCTATATCATGTTTTCCATTAAAATTCTGTGTTGGTTTGGAAGTTTTAAAGTGTTTTGAACCTTTTAGCTCAAGAGTTGGAATCAGTGCTTTGGTGAGTTTTAAGACTAGAATTTTGTGGGGTTTTGCAGCTGGGAAGATGTTAGAACTATTGGGGTAATTGAATTATGGTTTTGGGGTGAAATTGGGTTAGTTTGTATTGATTTTGGCAGTTGGAAAGTGTGAAAAATCTGGGTTTGCAGGGCCAAGTCATGACTTTGTTCTTGAGGGGCCGCGACTCAGCTTGAACCCAGGCCTTGGGAGGTCTCGGTTTGGGAGGCGCTCTGCGAACCTCAAGGGCAATTTGCGACCCACGTCCCTTTGACAGAGGGGGACGCTCTTGGATAGGATGGGGCACGCTGCGACCCTCAGGGTTACGTCGCGGCTTGCCATGGCATTTTGGGCCTTAGGGAGTTTTTAAAAATGGGAACCTTTTCCTAGGGCTCGGGATTGATTTCACTACCTAGTTTAGTAGAACTCGAGGCCCCAAAGGTTAGGACTCGGTATGGTAGCCTTTATTTACTCATTATTGATCGAATCCTATATTATGGTTGTGTACATATGCAGTTGCTCAACCACCACAGCTGGGGATTTTTCAGAGGAACTATGGTTGTTCTAACGTCCCAAAATTACCTAATAGGGATTCGGGCCTTGATTAGGGGGCCGGCATGGCGATTTGTAGAAATATGTGCTTAATTGCTATATTAATTATTAATATTTGAATTATATGATAATATGACTAGATGTGCATATTTAGGGATATTAAATATCCATGTAGGCTCGCTTCTTATTAGAAGGGGGATTTGGTAATTTGGCCCGTTGCGGGCATAAATGTTTATTTATATGCATATATGTGAGAGACCACATTATTATGTGGGTTTATTTGGGTTACTCAACACGAGGCGATCCTAAGGAGCAAGTTAGCAGGAAAGTCACAACGAGACCCAATACCCAGCTCGAGGTGAGTCAAGGGGTATTTGTGGTATTGGATAATTAATCGGGTTGTCGGGTTATAAAAATTAATAATTGGAGATATATTTGGAGTTAGAGAATCTAGGAGGGAATGCTGGGGAAATTTAATATTTTGCCCTGAGGGAAGTTTTTGGTACCCCGATCCTTGGGATTAACTGGACATGCTAGATAAGTATCTGGGATTCTGTATTGTTCTATTTATGCACATCTTGAGTTTTATAGCTGATCCTTGGCTCACGGGTGCTTTGTGGTGCAAGTAAGGGGAAGTCAAAGCTTGATCAACAATGAGTTGGAGATATTCAATGGCAGCGTGTACATATATGGCTACTCGACCACCACAATCGGGGATTCTCAGAGGAACTAGGGTTGTAGCCCTGTTTTTGCCGCTTAGGTTGGCTGAATATAAATTTTGATGTATATAACCCTTTTTAAAAGTTTATTTGTAATATTTTGGGATCCTATGACTGTATGAATCTTTTAAAATAAAAGTCAACGGTTCTTTTGACCAAAATTTTTAACCCTAACCCTTGACATTAACCATAGTTACATGTTTTAAACCAAATGACTTGGTTAGTAAGTATGAGACAATTTTAAAGTACATAATGTAACACTCTTGGTTTAGGAGGACGTTACAACTTGGTATTAGAGCTGCCAAGGTTTAAGGGTTCCTGAAGAATTGTCGGGCATGTACACTCGCCACTAAAGGCAAACTCGACTCAGGGATCGACAATTATTATATGGTTATGTTTTTAAATGCTTAAACACGATATGAATGTCATATCTGCGTGCTTATTTAGGAAGCATGAGATAATCTGATAGGGTCTGGCCCTTGACTACGGCATGGATGATAAAGAGCGTGCTTATTAGCATCGTTAGTTCTTATGAATGCAAGGGAACTATTTATTAGCGTTGTTATTTGTATATAGGCCAAGAAATACTTATTAGCACTGTTAACACTGGCAGGGATTAAGGAACATGCTTAGTAGCTATGTTATACTTGCGTAAATTCTTAGATATGTATACATGCATTGTCAATTGTTGATAAATATCAAGAAGTGCTTATTAGCACCGTGAATGAATATGTTTAGTGATGGCATGCTTATTAGCATTGCACTTGCTGTTTATCTATTTGATCTTGGACTGTCAGGTGGCAAGAGTTATAGTTATTACTTACCTAACGACCTATTTGATCACTGTAGGGTGGATTGAGTAGTAGTATGAATCCTTGAAGGTCAGAGAGGTTGTCTGACCAAAGAGTTACAAGCCTGTGAAGGGAATGACCAGGACCAAGCCCCGCTACATGCTCCAGAAAACTGGCAATAGGTGCTTGCTGACATGCAAGCCAGGTTAGGGAGGCAAGAAGAAGAGATACGCCTCTTGAGACAGCAACAGGTTCTAGGAGGGAACCCACTGTCAACGATACCGGCAGTGATACAGCCAAAGGTACAAGTTGTAGTGTAGCCTCAGGCAGGGGGAGATAAGTGGGATCCCCTGTATGAGAGGTTCAAGAAGCAACACCCTCCAGTCTTTGAGGGTGGCTCAGATCCACTTAAGACTGAGCAGTGGATGACTATGATAACCACTATCCTGGATTTTATAAGGGTAGGTGGTATCGAGAGAATGGCCTGCGCCACTTATATGTTTTGGGAGGACGACTGAATATGGGGGGAGGCGGTATCTCAAACCAGAACATTGACCACCATGGAATGGGAACAGTTCAGAAACTTGTTAAATGAGAAATACTATAACGATGCAGTTAAAGTTGCGAAGGCTGAGGAATTTAGCAAGTTACTTCAGGGTAACATTACAGTGATTGACTAAGTGCTAAAGTTTGACAAATTGGAAATGTTTGTCAGGGATCTAATTCCCACTAATGAGACCAGAAGAGAGAGGTTTCTTCAGGGGCTACAACCTATGATAGCTTGGGATGTTACTATTACTGCTGTGCCAGGATTGACTACCTTTGCACAGATCGTGGAGAAGGCACTGACAACTGAGAGTGTATAGAATAAGATCTAGTGTGACAATGCAGCCAGAAGGGGTTCTAGGAGGCTGGGTCCTCCATTTCCAAGTTTTGGTAGGGGCGGAGGCCCCAGTGAACAGAAAAGGAAGACTCTAGATATAGTTTCAACTTAAGGGCCAGATAGGAGGCCACGAGGCATACAGACGAGTCGCCAGAGTGGCGGTGAGACATAGAGGGCATTTCTAGACTGTACTAGGTGCAGGAGGCGCCATATTAGGGAATGTAAGGCAAAAGTCTATTTTTTTTGTGGTAGTCTGGGGCATCTGAAGAAAGACTGCCCGAGAGCCAGAAAAGAGGAGCCGAAGAAAGTCGACGGCTTGACGCCAGCTCAAGTGTTCACCTTGACCCATGTAGAGGCTGAGGCTAGTCCCTTGGTAGTTATAGGTCAGCTTTCTAGTGCTAGAACCTTCTATGCTGTTTTGATTGATTTAGGTGCTACACACTCTTTTTTTGCTAGTAGGGTTATAGATGGGTTGTGTAGACCATGTATCTTTTATCCTATGGGGTTTGGTACGATGTTGCCTACTGGGGAGTTAGTGGTTTCCAAGAGTTAGGTTAGATCACTGCCAGTTACAGTGGATGGCAGGGAGTTATCAGTTGACTTGGTAGAGCTGAAGAAGACCGACTTTGACATAATTCTCGGTATGGATTGGCTAGAGAAGTCTGGGGCAACGATAGACTGCAAGAAACAGATGGTAACCTTTGAGCCCGAGGGTGAGGATCCATTTGTATTCTCAGGAACTGTGCATGTTCCTTGTATACCTGTGATATCAGTACTTAGAGCTAGAGACCTATTGTAGGGGGGATGCATTGGCTTCTTAGCTAGAGTGGTGAACACCACTCAGATCATGCCAGAGGGACCAGAACAGACCCGATTATTCAGTGAGTTTCTAGGCGTGTTTCTAGAAGATCTGCCAGGGTTACCACACCACAGGGAGATTGAGTTTGTGATTGAATTTGCACCAGGGACAGAGCTAGTATCTGGGGCACCTTATAGGATGGCACCAGCTTAGTTGTAGGAACTAAAGGTTCATCCACAGGAATTATTAGACTGGGGCTTTATCAGGCCTAGTTTCTCGGCATGTGGCGCACTAGCTCTCTTTGTGAAGACAAAGGATGGTTCTTTGAGGATGTGTATTGATTACAGAGAGCTAAACAAGTTGATTATCAAGACTAGATATCCAGTGCCGAGGATTGATGACTTGTTTGACCAGTCGTAGGGAAGAACAATATTCTCTAGGATAGATATTCAATCTGGTTATCACTACCTGAGGATCAGGGAGGAGGATATACCAAAAACAACTTTTCGCACCAGGTATGGTCATTATGAGTTTTTGGTGATGTCGTTTGGATTAACTAATGCCCCAGCAACATTTATGAATTTAACAAATAGTGTGTTCAAAGATTACCTGGACCAGTTTGTGATCGCCTTTATTGACGATATATTGATATACTCTCGGATGAAGACCGAACACGAGCAACACCTCAGATTGGTGCTATAGAGGTTAAGAGAACACAAGCTGTATGCGAAGTTCAAGAAATGCTAGTTTTTGTTGATACAGGTGACTTTCTTAGGTCACATAGTTAGTAAGGATGGAATAAAAGATAATCCAACAAAGATCGAGGCAGTCAGAGATTGGCCAAGACTGAAGAACGCTTCAGAGATCAGGAGTTTCTTAGGATTGGTAGGGTATTATAGAAGCTTTGTGGAGGGGTTCTCCAAGATTGCGTCTTGCAAGAATCAGAAATTTGTATGGTCAAACAAGTGTGAAGAAAACTTCCAGAAGCTCAAGAAGAGTTTGATCACCGCTCCAGTTTTGAGCCTTCCTACAGATCGAGACAAGTTTGTAGTTTAATGTGATGCTTCGAGCCAAGGTCTGGGTTGTGTACTTATGTAGACAGGGAAGGTGATTGCTTATGCATCATTTCAGTTGAAGGAATATGAGTAGAGGTACTCTACAAATGATTTAGAACTTGAAGAGGTAGTTTTTGCACTGAAGGTGAGGGGAATTACTTTTATGGTGAGATGTGTGAGGTATACACTGACCATAAGAGTTTAAAATACTTCTTCACTCAGAAATATTTGAACATGAGGCAAGGACGTTGGTTAGAGCTGGTAAAGGATTATGATTGAGAGATCCTCTATCACCCTGAGAAGGCCAACGTGGTGGCAGATGCCTTAAGCTGAAAGAGTCTGGGACAGTTATATAGTGCCAGGTAGATATAGACGAAATTGGCTGATGACATGACTAGGGCAAGAATTCAGTTAGTGGTGGGCCAGTTGGCCAACATTACTTTACAGTTTACTCTTTTGGAGAGGATTAAAGAGAAGCAGTTAGATGACCCACAGTTGGGGCAAATTAGAGGAGACGTCCTAGCTGGAATAACTAAGGACTATAAGGTGTCAAGTATAGGCTTGTTGAGGTACAAGGATTAGATTTGTGTTCCGATGGACATCATGATGAATCTCATACTACACCTTATTCTCTACATCAAGGCACCACAAAGATGTGCCAGGATCTGAAAGATTTATATTGGTGGCCTAGGTGAAGAGGGACGTGATTGAGTATGTGGCAAGGTGCCTGACCTGTCAGCAGGTCAAGACTATGGATCAAAGGATGGTAGGGCTGTTACAGCCTTTGGATATCCCAGAATGGATGTGGGAGGATATCTCGATGGATTTCGTGGTAGGGTTGCCCAGAACAGTGGGCCAGTATGATTCTATTTGGGTCATCGTGGATCAATACATGAAATCAACTTATTTTCTACCAGTGAGGACAAATTACATGGTTGACCAGTCTGTAGATCTCTATGTTAGAGAGATAGTTTTCCTTCATGGAACTTCGAGGTCTATCATGTCTGATAGGGATCCTATCTATACTTCCAAGTTTTGGGGAAGTTTGTAGAGGGCGATGCGTACACAACTGAAGTTCAGTACAACTTATCATCCTCAGAACGATGGTTAGTTTGAGAGGACTATCTAGATATTGGAGGACATGCTGAGAGCATGTGTGTTGGACTTTGAAGGGTCTTGGAGTAAATATTTGCCTCTGATAGAGTTTTCCTATAATAACAGCTACCAGTCTACCATTGGGGTGGTACCCTATGAGATGCTATATGGTAGGAAGTGCAGATCACCCATTCATTGGGATGAGATGGGTGAGAAGAAATATTTAGGTCCTGATGCAGTTCAAAGTACCACTGAGGCTATCGAGAAGATCAGAGCTTGGATGCTCACGTCTCAGAGTAGACATGAGAGCTATTAAGACCTAAGGCGGAGGAACGTAGAGTTCCAAGTGGGAGATTATGTCTTCCTTAGGGTTTCACCTCTGAGAGGGGTGAGGAGGTTCAGGACGAAGGGCAAGCTGAGCCCTAGGTTCGTGGGACTGTTTGCTGGAGAGGATTGAGCAGGTGGCCTATAGGTTGTCTTTACCCCTTGCACTGTCTAGTGTACATAGTGTATTCCATATTTCCATGATGAGGAAGTATGTGTTTTATGAAACTCATGTACTGAGTTGTGAGGATCTGGAACTGGAGGCATACTTGTCCTACGAAGAGAAGCCATTTCAGATTTTAGACAGGAAGGAAAAAGTCCCGAGGAACAAGACTATACCTTTAGTTAAGTTATTATGGAGGAACAGCAAGGTTGAGGAAGAAACCTGGGAGCTGGAGGAAGATATACAGACTCAGTATCCTGAGCTATTCAGGTAAAATTTCGAGGACAAAATTTCTATAAGGAGGGGATAGTTGTAACATCCCAAAATTACGTAATAAGGCTTAGGGCATTGATTAGGGGGCCAAGATGGAAATTTATAGAGTTATATGTTTATTTGTTATATTTAGTTGTAATTACGTGGATTATGTCATAATATGACTAGATGTGCATGCTTAGGGGTATTAAATATGCATGTGGGCTCGTTTCTTAGTAGAAGGGAAATCTTGATAATTGGGCCTGTTGCTGGCATAATAGTATATTTATGTGCATATATGTGTGAGACCATAGTATTATGTGGGTTTATTTGAGTTACTCAGAACGAGACGATCCTAGGGAGCAAGTTAGCGAGAAAGTCACAACGGGACCCAATACCCGACTCGGGGCGAGTCGAGGGGTATTTTGGGTATTAGGCATTTAATTGGGCTATCGGGTAAAGGAAATAAATAATTGGAGATATATTTGGAGTTAGGGAGTTTAGGAGGAAATACTGAGGAATTTGACCATTTTTCCCTCGGGGACGTTTTTGGTACCCCGAGCCTGGGGATTAGCTTAAGTCACTTAAGCCTTAGGAAAAAAAACAAAACACACAAACACCTCAAGGAGCTCACTTCTTAGAAACCAACTCTCTCCTTTCTCTTTCCCTCTTGCTGTTTTTCTTTCAACTTTCCTCGGGAATTCCTTGTGAATTAAAGGAGAATTCTAGCTGAAGCATGAAGATTGAAGGTCTAAACTGGGGGGATTAGTTTTGATGCAACTTGAGAGATTAACTTCCATTTGAGGTAAGCTCTAGATCATGCTTTCCATTAAAATTTTGTGTTGGTATGGATGTTTTAAAGTGTTTTGAACCTTTTAGCTCAAGAACTGGAATCAGTGCTTTGGTGAGTTTAAAACTAGAATTTTATGGGGTTTTGCTGCTGGGAAGATGTTAAAAATATTTGGGTAATTGAATTAAGGTTTTGGGGTGAAATTGGGTTTGTTTGGATTGAATTTGGATGTTGGAAAGTGTGAAAAATTTGGGTTCGCAGGGCCAAGTTGCGGCTCTGTTCTTGAGGGGCCGCGACTCAACTTGAACTGAGGCCTTCAGAGGTCTCTGTTTGTGAGGCGCGCCGCAACCCTCAAGGGCAAGTCGCGACCCACATCCCTTTGACAGAGGGTGATGCTCTCGGATAGGAGGGGGCGTGCCGCGACCCTCAGGGTCAGGTCGCGGTCCGCCTAGGCATTTTTGGCCTTGGGGAGTTTTTAAAAATGGGAACCTTTTCCTTAGGGCTCACGATTAGTGGAACTTGAGGCCCCGGAGGCTAGGACTCGATACGGAAGCCTTTATTTACTTATTATTGTTGGAATCCTATATTTTGGTTGTGTACATATGCGGCTGCTCGACCACCATGGCTGGGGATATCTCAGACGAACTACGGTTGTGATAACGTCCCAAAATTACCTAATAAGACTTAGGGCCTTGATTAGGGGGTCGAGATGGCAATTTGTGGAACTATGTCTTTAATGGCTTTATTAATTATTAATATGTGAATTATGTAATAATATGACTAGATGTGCATATTTAGGGATATTAAATATGCATGTGGGCCTGCTTCTTATTGGAAGGGCGATTTGGTAATTTGACCCGTTGCGGGCATAAATGTGTATTTATATGCATATATGTAAGATACCACATTATTATGTGGGTTTATTTGGGTTACTCGGCATGAGGCGAACTTAGGGAGCAAGTTAGCAGGAAAGTCACAACGAGACCCAATACCCGGCTCGAGTTGAGCCAAGGGGTATTTGTGGTATTGGATAATTAATCGGGTTGTCGGGTTATGAAAATAAATAATTGTAGATATCTCTGGAGTTAGATAGTGTACGCCCTGATTTTCCCACGGGCTGATTAGCAAGTCGAGCTGTGGCCTAACCATGATTACCTCATGATCATCCCCAGGGGCCGGAGCATCTGTCGTAGTGTCGTGCCTTCCTAGCTCGAGGAAGCCCCAAGAGCTCGCCTTCACTGCCCAAGGCCGGGGCAGGGTTTCTGAAGGTCGAAGACCGAGCTAAGTATGAAGCTCGTGATACAAGCTTCATATGGAGGCTATGACCCTTTGCGAAGTCAACACACGCAAGGTAAACGTGCAAATATCAGGCATCATGTGTCTGATATCCCCCTGACTTCTCGGACACGCAGTAGGAACATGCGTATTCAGACACCCACGACTGTGTTAGGCCGTGCGGCCCATTACCTCCTTACCTATTGATTTGACCAAACTTATGTGTTAGGTTTAGGAATTAATTATGAATGTCACAAAATTGATACGACAAGTAAGAAGGTCACGGGATGACCTTCTTACCAACTTCTAGGTGCCTTCTCCTATAAATATGGAGACCCTAGGAGTTGATAAGGGTTGGAAAAAATAACCTCTTGTAAGAAATACTCTGTAACCAAATACTCAGTATAGATCAATAATATTGACTAGTGGAGTAGAAGGATTTTAACCTTCGAACCACTTAAAAAACGTGTCTTGAGTCACCTCTTTCATCCTCTAAGATCATATATCTGTTTCGGTTCTGTATTTGGCACTAATCCCTTTCTCTTCTTCTCTTAATTACCTGTTGGCGAAGAACCGCGTCAACAGTTTGGTGCTTTCATTGAGAGGTTTTTCGATTAGTGCTGCTGCAAACATCCAACTATGGTGACTACTCGGACCAGGCACGGTAACGAGACAGAACAACATGATGGGCAGGAGGCTCATCATACTACCATCCCTGACGAACAAGTTCCTAAAGTCCAACAGCGGCCAGGAAAACAGCCAGTGGGCCAAGATGATACCGGTAGTTTGGCGCCTCGGCCACCTAATCCGAACCCATGTTATTATACTGCGGTGGAAATGGAGAACGCTCAACTGAGGAGTCAGTTAGCAATAGCTAGCCAGCAAATCCAGGATATCCTGGCCCAATTACCCCCTCTCACAACCGGCGTTAACGTCGGAGAGAGGCAAGGCGAGGCTCCTAAGTCTCACCGGGGTAACCGGTCCAGGCATAGCTGTTCGAATAGACATCCGGCAGCCAACTCCACCCCTTCATCACACCATCGAGAGGAAAAATTCGAGGAAATGCCTAGGACCGGACAACAGCAATACAGCCGTTCGGTCAGGACGTCGACTCCTAGCTCCCAACCTTCCTCGAGAACGCCCAGGGGAGCTCGAGGAAATTCCCGAAGGAGATCCGAGGAAGGCTCGCGACGTCAGCCCGTCCCCGACGACCGTCCTGCGTCTCATCCAAATCGCCCGGTGTGGGACCAACAGGTTGGCAGGGCTGAAAGGCCCCCACCAAACTTGATCCGTCCAGACGGAACTAGGATCGCCTCCCCAGTCAGGCATCCTCCATCTCCGATCAGATATCTGTCTCCTCCTCGGCCCGTCTGGGACATTCCAGCCTATGGGGGTAGTGGGAGAAACCCGCCATCAGCTGGACCTTCCCGGCGCAGTAGGGCGCCAGGGGAAGGCTAAGGTCATCACCACCAAAGGCGGACTCCAAGCCTATCCAGTAGGAGCCACTGGACAGGCAGTCGCCAGAGTGATCTCTCCGGAGGAGACCTTCGTCAGCGTTTAAGTTCGGCACAAAGTCACCAGACCACCCAGGGAGGTGACCTGCGAGATCGTCTCAACTCTCATAGAGGGGACAGAGCAGGAGAAGATGGCCAGGCTCGCTCAGGGGGGGCCCTGTCTGAAGCACGCAACGGGGGGAATGTCCCAAATAACCTATCTCTAGATAGGAGGGGCAATAACCCACCAAATGTGTACAATGGATCCGGAGCTGTTGAACAGCCCCAGAATAACCAAGGACATCAAGACCAAACCCTCGAGCGCCTGACTCAGATGGAGAAGCTGATGAGGAAGCTCCTGTCAGAAAAAGAAAAAGACGAGTATGATTCGGGAGACGAGATGGAACTCTTCGCCCCCAATATAGCATCAACGGCATACCCATCTGGTTTCCGTATGCCTCACTTGTCAAAGTTCAACGGGGACGGAGACCCGTTGGACCATTTAGGGATGTTCAACACCCTAATGATGGCCCATAACATTGGACCGGAGATGAGATGCTTGATCTTCCCCTCCACACTGACTGGACCTGCCAGGCAGTGGTTCAAGCAAAGTAAAAGACAATCAATCAGTTCCTGGAAGACCTTCTCAGCCGACTTCAAAAGGGCATTCCGAGCCTCCCAGGCCGCCCGTGTTTAGGCCGACTCCCTGGCTAACGTGAGACAGCAACCTGATGAGACTTTGAAGGCCTACTTGAGTAGATTCGCGAACGTCGCTGTTCGGGCTAGAGACGCAGATGATAGCTCCAAGCTCATGGCCATGAGAATCGGAATCCTTGTCGGAAGAGACCTATGGAAGGATATACAGAGGAAGGGAGTCAGCTCGGTCAACGAATTCCTTAATAGGGCCCAAGAATGGATAAACTTGGAAGAAGCCAAAGCCTCAGCAGCGGGAACCAGCCAGGTTCCCGATCAGCCCGTTGGGACGGAGGTCGTGGTAGCAACCCCAAACGTCACGCAGAGCAACCAGCCCGGTGGAGGAAAAAGAAAGGGCAATGGTGAAAACAGTCAGCACAGCCAAAAGAAGAATAAGTCCGTAGATAAGTTTAAGCCCGTTTTCACGATGTATACCGAGCTCACCCAGTCCAGAGAGAGTATCTTCTTGGCCAACTCTACTCGGGTCCCTTGGAAGAGGCCGGAGCCATTGAAGCACCACAAGGGAAAGAGAGACACTTCCAAAATTTGCCGTTTTCATAACGACATCGGCCACAATACCAACGAATGCAGGCATTTGAAAGATGAGATCGAGATTCTCATCCGAGCCGGTTCCTTGGCTCAATACTCACGGAACAGGGTCCCAGCGAGTCGACCTGCTCCAGAAACCCCAGCCAGTCAGCCCGGGTCTCGGGTAGATCACGATGTCCCTCCCCCCGTGGTCGGAGGAGAGATATCCACCATCTCTGGAGGTCTGCGCATGGCTGGCACGAGCAGAGGCGCCCAGAAGAGATACGTGAATGAACTAAAGGCTCACAATGGAGTGGAGTTCTTCCCGGAGCAGCGCCAATTGAAGCAGCAGTGATTGGAGAGGCAACCAATCATTTTTACGGAGGAAGATGCAGGAGGTGTCCAGTTCCCTCACAATGACCCCTTGGTTGTAGCAGTCTAGCTTGCCAACCGGAGAGTGAGGAGGGTATTGATAGACAACGGGAGCTCGGTGAACCTCCGATTCCGATCCACGTTAGAGAAGATGGGTTTGGTCGTCGCCGAGCTAAAGGCAACCTCCATGATGCTGTATGGTTTTTCGGGAGAAAAATAAGGCGATAGGGACGATCCAGCTAGTGATCACCCTAGGGGAAGAATCTCGAACAGTCTCCAAACTACTCGAGTTCGTGGTCATAGACTGCCCCACTGCTTACAATGCCATTTTGGGTCGACCTACGCTCATAGCTTTCGAGGCTATCACTTCCATTCGACACCTCACCATGAAGTTTCCTACTTCAACGGGAACCTGCACTATCCATGGCGACCAGCTCGCTGCCAGGGAATGCTACAGCATTTCCATGAAGGGAAAATCTAAACCTGGGCAGCTGGCTATGGCCATTCTGACTGAAGAGGAATCTCAGGAACCCTCAGCGGACCTTGAGATTGAAAAACCTCAATATGCCAAAGGGGGAAATGTCGCTTTAAGTGAGGATATTGACCCCCGAGTAGGCGAAGACAGATCCGAGCTCCAGGATATTGAGGAGCTCGAGGAGGTGAACCTTGATCCACAAAATCCATCACGGATGGTCAAGCTCGGGAAAAACCTCTGCGGCAAGAGGAAGGCGGAGCTGACTACGTTTCTGCGGGTTAACTTAGACGTATTTGCCTGGTCCCACGAGGACATGATGGGGATTAGCCCGAGTGTCATCATGCACACACTTCATCTGGACAAAAGCATTCCCGCTAAGTTCAGAAACAAAGACGTTTAGGAACAACCCGGGCTGAAGCCCTAGAAGAAGAAGTAGCCCGGCTAAAAAAATGTGGCTTTATCCGCGAAGCCAAGTTTCCAATTTGGGTCGCCAACCCCGTGCTAGTTCCAAAGCCCAACGGAAAATGGCGAACCTGCATCGACTTCTCCGACCTGAATAAAGCCTGCCCCAAGGATTGTTTCCCATTGCCAAGGATTGACCAGCTGGTGGATGCCACGGCGGGGCACGAGCTCATGTCCTTTATGGACGCGTACTCAGGCTACAATCAGATCGCGATGAATCTGGCGGACCAGGAACACACCAGCTTCATGACCCCGACTAATGTCTATTGCTATAAGGTCATGCCGTTCGGACTGAAGAACGCCGGAGCTACCTACCAAGGGCTAGTAAATAGAATGTTCGCGGACCAGATCAGTAAAAACATGGAAGTGTACGTTGATGACATGCTGGTCAAGTCAAAGACTGCCGATAACCATGTTTCTGACCTAGAAGAATGTTTTAAAATACTACGAGAATACGACATTAGGCTCAATCCCCATAAATGCACTTTTGGAGTCGCGTCAGGGAAATTCCTGGGGTTCATAGTCAATACCCGAGGAATCGAGGCAAACCCCAGTAAGATCAGGTCTCTGCTCGAGCTTCCTTCACCCAGGTTGCGGAAAGATGTCCAAGGCTTAACAGGAAGAGTGGCAGCGCTCAACCTGTTTATCTCCAAATCAACCGATAAGTTTTTTCCCTTCTACAACCTGCTCCGAGGAAACAAGAAGTTTGAATGGACAGTAGAATGCGAAAGCGCATTCCTCGACCTGAAGGCCCATCTGGTTGAACCGCCCGTGCTATCAAATCCCAAGGCAGGAGAGCCTCTTTTTCTCTACCTGGCTGTCACTGAGGATGCAGCTAGTGCCGTACTGGTACGAGAAGAGGACCAAGTCCAGAAGCCAATCTACTACATCAGCAAGAGACTTCTCGGGGCAGAATCACGATACCCATTGATGGAAAAATTGGCGTTCGCGAAAGCTCAGGCCGTACTTCCAATCTCACTCAATACACGTCATGACCGATCAGCCTCTAAGGCAGGTTTTGCAAAAACCTCAAGCATCGGGACGTTTGTTAAAATGGGCGGTCGAGCTCAATCAGTTTGAGATTTTCTACACTCCCCGAACTGCAATGAAAAGTCAGGCCCTCGCCAATTTTGTGGCAGAATGCACGGGATTCCAGGAGGATCCAGTAGAGGGCTCACCCCAGGTCACCTCACCCCAATCGTTGTGGAGGATCTTTGTGGATGGTTCTTCTAACGAAAACGGCTCCGGGGCCGGAATCATTCTGATATCCCCCGAGGGACATAGATTCCACTCGGCGCTAAGGTTCGGGTTTAAGGCCTCCAACAACGAGGCAGAGTACGAGGCTTTGTTGGCCAGGCTAAGGATAGCTAGGGAGTTAACGGCGAGCTCCGTCCAGTGCTTCAGTGACTCCCAGCTCGTGGTAAAACAGGTTCTGGGCGAGTATCAGGCATGGGGACCCAAGATGGCCGCATATCTGGTAAAGGTAAAAGTCGAGCTGTCTGCGTTTGAGCGAGGATCGATCGAACAGATACCTCAGGAACAGAACGCTAGTGCAGATGCTCTTTCCAAGCTCACCACCTCGGGAGAGACAAAGACCTTGGGGTTGGTGCCAATAGAATTCTTGGAAAAACCAAGTATAGAAGGAGACCGAGCTGAGGTCGAGATGGTTGATGCCAGGCCGACCTGGATGACCCCCATTCTTGAATATCTCGTCGAGGGCAAGCAGCCTAAAGGACGTAACGATGCACGGCGAATCCTGTTTCAAGATCCGAGATATACGATAGTCGATGGAGTGTTGTACCGACGTGGGCATTCCCTACCTCTACTCTGGTGCGTTCTTCCGAGTGAAGCGAAGGCCATCCTGCAGAAAGTTCACGAAGGATTCTGCAGAGACCACACCGGGGGGCAGAGCTTGGCCTTAAAGGTTCTCAGGCAAGGGTATTACTGGCCAACTCTATCCAAAGACTCGATCTCATATGTGAAGAAGTGCGACAAGTGCCAACGATTCGCTGCAGTTGCCCGAGCTCCTCCAGTCGAGCTGAAGATGATCTCGTCTCCATGGCCATTTACTGTTTGGGGGATAGACTTGGTTGGCGCCCTCCCCACTGGTAAAGGCGGGGTGCGTTACGCCGTGGTAGCCATCGACTACTTTACTAAGTGGGCTGAGGCAGAGCCGTTGGCAACGATAACGTCCAAAAAGGTGCTTGACTTCGTGGTTAAAAGCATCATCTGTCGGTTCAGCCTGCCCAAGAAGATCGTCTCCGATAACGGCACTTAGTTCGACAGTGACCTGTTCACTAAGTTCTGTCAAAGACATGGGATTGTAAAAAGTTTCTCCTCCGTGGCCTTTCCTCAGGCTAATGGCCAGGTCAAAGCTGTCAACAAGACCCTAAAGGCGAGCCTCAAGAAAAGATTAGATGAAGCGAAGGGTGTCTGGCCAAAACTGCTCCCCCAGGTCCTATGGGCATACCGGACCTCACATCGGACTCCTATGGGTCATACTCCCTTTTCCTTAACCTTTGGGAGTGAGGCAGTCCTCCCCGTGGAGATAGAGGTTCTTTCGCATAGAGTCCAGTCTTACGACCAAGATCGAAACCATGAGCTCCTATGCCATTCCCTCGATCTGGTTGAGGAAAGGCGAGAGGATTCGCAACTCCAGCTCGCCCATTATCAGCAGAAAATAACCTGCTACTTCAACACCAAGGTCAAAAAATGCGCCTGTAGCGTGGGTGACTTGGTCCTGAGGAGAGTTTTCCTCGCCGGAAAAGATCCCAAAGATGGAGTTTTGGGACCGAACTGGGAAGGACCATACCAGGTCATCGAAGTCATCAAGGAAGGAACTTACAAGTTAGCTCGACTTGATGGAGGGGCGGTCTCGCGGACTTGGAACGCCATCCACTTAAATAAATATTATCAATGATCCACTTGTAAGGCCTGGAAGGCCACTTTTTATGTATCAATGAAAATCAGCTTTTTACGCATATTTGCAAGTGTAATCTTAATGTAACCACGAAAGACCCTTTCCCAGTTACTTGGGGGGCATATGGTACCTGGATATAACCAGGTCTCCTTAACGACTTAGATGTTTATTCATATCGATTGACCGTTGTTTTCTTAAAAACGCGAGATATTGATAAGGGTTAACGCTAACTAAGTCCTATCCTGGTTTTAACCGGGTCATAAAACTTAGAAGTTGATTTAAATCTATTGATCGTTGTTCTTCTTAAAGAGCTCGAGACATAGATAAAAGTTAACACGAACTAAGTTTTCAAATTAAGTTCCTTGTTTTAACCCGGTCATAAAACTTAGAAGTTGATTTAAATCTATTGATCGTTGTTCTTCTTAAAGAGCTCGAGACATAGATAAAAGTTAGCACAAACTAAGTTTTCAAATTAAGTTCCTGGTTTTAACCGGGTCATAAAACTTAGAAGTTGATTTAAATCTATTGATCGTTGTTCTTCTTAAAGAGCACGAGATATGGATAAAAGTTAACTCGAACTAAGTTTTCAAAATGAGTTCCTGGTTTTAACCGGGTCAAAGAACTTAGAAGTTAATTTAAATCTATTGATCGTTGTTCTTCTTAAAGAGCACGAGATATGGATAAAAGTTAACCCGAACTAAGTTTTCAAAATGAGTTCCTGGTTTTAACCGGGTCAAAGAACTTATAAGTTAATTTAAATCTATCGATCGATGTTCTTCCTAAAGAGCTCGGTATATGGATAAATGTTAACGCGAACTAAGTTTTTCAAAAATTGTAACCAAAATGCTTAAAGGCATGAAAAAGCGTAAGTTAAAAACGTCAAAACAGATTGTCTCGAGGTGAAAACACCTCATGCAAGGGTTACATATAAAAAAAAAAATACTTAAAAATATTCAAGGGGAAAAGAGACAAAACGCCCTAAGCTCCATTAGATGGCCCCTGGGAGGTCGCTGTCTCACCCTGCTCCGCCGCGCCAGAGCCGTCCCCAGTCTCCAAAGGCGGCGCCTCTTTGTCAAGGCGAGCTTGGAACTTCACCAGCAAGCGCGCCCAAAGACTCGGTGACATGAAGGAAAAGTCAGCCTCCGGATTGTAAGCCCAGCAATGGTAGAACAGAGCTTCCAGGGACTGCTCCGAGGTAGTCTGTTCGGCCTCCAACTCGGCCTGGGCAGCCTGGATCTCAGTCTTCGCGGCCTCGAGGTCTGACTGCGAGGTGGCAAGGGAGGTCTTAAGCTCTTGGACCTTTGAGCGGGTCTTCTCCAACTCGGCCTTCGAGGTCGCCAGGGCATCTTTAGTCGCCTTAGCCTCCTGAAGACAGGCCTGGTGCTCGGTCCTCATATCTTCGAGCTGAGTTTTGGCCCTGATGATGCTCCGGTGAAGAGCGACGACGCCGTGCGAGAAATGAAAGACAAATTGCCTTAGAGGAAAAATAGGGCGAAATGTAATGGTAAAAGCTTTAAGAGAACAGGGCAGCTTACCATTAGGGTCATGCCCATTGAAGACTCCATTACGCCAACCGGGCTCATTGTCTCAATGGCCCGGAGCTCCTTCTCAGTGAACTTGTATATATGGCTCACGGCGTAGTTCGCCGACTCGTACACCGTCCCCCAGAAGGCCTCTGGGATCTTCTCCAGATCCTGGGGGTTGACTGGGATGCATACATCGGAGGCCACCACGGCCGGAGTCCTGAGCTCCGACCCCGCGTCCTCGGTGGCGCCTGGAGCTCGCAGAGGCGGTGGAGGCATTTGGCCTGCTCCTGCAGCGGGGAGAATCGCTCCCGCGACCTGATCTGTCGGGGTTTTCTCCTTCTCCTTTGCTGGAGATTTGGTGGAGACCCCAGCGGCGCTCTTGGACCCCCGGAGCCTTTTCAGTCTTGGCCCGGCTGAGGTGTTCCCCCCAAAGACTGCGCCTCGCAAGCTCTCCTCGGGCTAAGACATCTCTTCTGTCAAAACAAAAACATGGTTAATACAAGTTAGCAACCATACAAAGACAAAGACAAAGGGTTAAAGATAAATAGTATGTGAATACTAAGGGAGCCCTACCCCCCGAGCTGGAAGAAGAACCTAAGACGATTACTTCCCGAACTGGCGTAAGTTCTGGGTCCGGGTCCGACTCAGGGCTAGATTCTCCTACGTACTGCCTAAGCCCCAGAGCTAAGATACCCCTCCGGAGGGATGGCCATGAACGGAGGTTAGTCCCGTACTCCTCGAATAGGATTGACCTAAAGGCTAGGGTGTTATCTACTACTACGGTACCCCTAGGTCGGCTGTCTTGGTAGTCTAACACGAGCCGATCGACGCAGTGGAGCAGAGTTGTGTCCAGCTCCGGATCACTTCGTTGACGATGAACGAGCTGTCGGGGGTTGAATCTAGCTAGTCGGGGGTCGCCAATGGCCCTATCTAAGTTCCTAAGTATGTAAAGGTTACCTTGGCCCGAGGGACCCGCGGCTGCTCTGGACTGGATCCTCTCTTCATCCGTTATCTGGGCGACCTCCCGCGCCCTCTTCCTGCTCCTCACAAGTGGAGTCTCGTCCTCCTCGTCCTCGTCCATCGCGACCTCCTCCACGATTATGGGCATAGAGGAGCGAACTGGGGGAGGCCCCCGAGGCCTCCTTAGATTCAAAGTCTGATTTGGGAAAATCAGCTTACAAAACACCATCTTCTCGTCCGTCACGAGCACCCGGTAGTCCTTTTCACTGGGGGGCAAGCCCGCCAGTTTCTCGTATTGGGCCCCAAGGGTCACAGATTTCTCTGTCCTCGCGAAGATGGCTGCAAGATTAGTTTGAGTCAGAACGGGGTGCGGGAGGAGCTAAAATGACACTTAAAGTACGAGCTAAGGTCGGAGAAAACTTACGAGGACGATTGAAATAGTGATGCTCCAATTCCAGAACCCAGTTGACATGAAGAACTGGTCCTTAAAGTCATTAAGGTGGCTGGGCAGCTCGATGACCGTCGCCGTATTAGGAAACCGGGTTAGATAGTAAAACCCGTCACCTCGCCCCCGCTGGTCCTAGCTGGCTTTGAGGCAGAAGAAATATAAAATGTATGCAGGAGTGGGGACCTCCCACTCGTGCTTCTGGAAAAAAAACCTCAACCCTGCCAGCAGACGGTAGGAGTTGGGGGGGAGCTGAAACGGGGCCAACCCCATGTAGTTGAGGAAATCAGCAAAATACTGATCCAGGGGAAGGAAGGCCCCTGCCTTAAAGTGTTCACCGCTCCAGGCCGCGAACGACTCCTCGAGCGGTGCACAGCTCCGCTCGCCATCTGAAGCAGGTCGGGCCACTACGGATGCTTTCCCCAGGGCGATGTTGTCGGAAATGAAGATTTTGTCAATCTTCACCTGGTCGGTTATCTTTGAGACGATTCGCTCCGCCTCAAAGAATGCATCAGGGGCCACCTCGACCTTCTTCTCCACTGCCGGCCCGAAGCGGGGGATCAAGGAGTCAGGCATCGCCGCCTTTCCTCTGTCCTGTCGGGAGGCTCAGCTGCCGACGTTCTTCTGGGGGAGATTCCTCTTTGGAGCCATCTGGTCGCCTAACGAACAAAAGAAAACATTTCAGAAAAGGCGACCCAAGCATGAAGAAAAAGCAATTATTATTTACACGAGCTGAGGTAAGCCCAGCCCGTGGAGAGTGGGACCACGCAGTTCGATGAACACGTGCCTGTGCCCCCAACAGATCCCCGATTCCTCGGGATTCGTGTGTCAGGGGGGCCAGGATAGAATTTCCCTTGGGGGGAAAGTTTCAGTAGGCAGAAAATTGCAAAACTGCCTGTGAGGCGTGTTCCCTAAGCTACCCAGTTTTTCACCCAAAATTATCAAGACTCCTACCCAGAAAATTTTCCCCAGAAAAAGCATTCTAAAACCCATACTCTAAAATGGTTTCCTACAGCCAAGATACCCTAACCTAAAAAGGGTTTTCACCCTCCGTATCCAGAAAACCCAGTAAAACCTTGCATGCGGCTACAGTGAAATTTTTACCTATGCTACAGTAGCATATATTCTCAAAACGCACATGGTCAGGGAACTTACAGTGTGTAGCTGGGAGGCGGATGGAGGTGTCACCTTGGTAAAAGCTTCGTCGATGTATTGGCTTCCAAAGCATCAAAGAGATCCGTGCACCTAAGCTTCTTGAACGCTGAAAATGGCAGTAACGAGTAGAGGGTTTGTTCTTCTGAGATAAAGAGAGAAGGAGAAGAGAAATTTGAAAAACTTCGAATGAAAGGGTGGCCCATGCGTAGGGTGGCCACCCCTTTTTATATGCATAAAAGATCACGTGTAGAGGGCCGTTGGATGGCCCTGATGAGGGATCCGTGGCCCTCCACTCGGAATACGAAACGATGGCTGGGCATAGGCTAGGCCATTAAATGCGGTTCTCGTAAGACGTACCGTCACCACCCACGATGTTCCACGTATCAGGCGCCTGCGTAAAAAGTGGAATACGAAGAATTAATGGGGAAATCTAAAAGCCCCTACTGTGGTCTGATATACGACGTGATATACCACGAGCAGGAGCTTGGGGGGCAGATGTACGCCCTGATTTTCCCACGGGCTGATTAGCAAGTCGAGCTGCGGCCTAACCATGATTACCTCATGATCATCCCCAGGGGCCGGAGCATCTGTCGTAGTGTCGTGCCTTTCTAGCTCGAGGAAGCCCCAAGAGCTCGCCTTCACTGCCCAAGGCCGGGGCAGGGTTTCCGAAGGTCGAAGACCGAGCTAAGTATGAAGCACGTGATACGAGCTTCATATGGAGGCTATGACCCTTTGCGAAGTCAACACACACAAGGTAAACGTGCACATATCAGGCATCACATGTGTGATATCCCCCTAACTTCTTGGACACGCAGGAGGAACGTGCGTATTCAGACACCCATGACTGGGTTGGGCTGTGCGGCCCATTACCTCCTTACCTATTGATTTGACCACACTTATGTGTCAGGTTTAGGAATTAATCATGAATGTCACAGAATTGATACGACAAGTAAGAAGGTCACGGGATGACCTTCTTACCAACTTCTAGGTGCCTTCTCCTATAAATATGGAGACCCTAGGAGTTGATAAGGGTTGGAAAAAATAACCTCTTGTAAGAAATACTCTGTAACCAAATACTCAGTATAGATCAATAATATTGACTAGTGGAGTAGAAGGATTTTAACCTTCGAACCACTTAAAAAACGTGTCTTGAGTCACCTCTTTCATCCTCTAAGATCATATATCTGTTTCGGTTCTATATTTGGCACTAATCCCTTTCTCTTCTTCTCTTAATTACCTGTTGGCGAAGAACCGCGTCAACAGATAGACTAGGAGTAAATTTTCCATTTTTCCCTCCGGGACGTTTTTGGTACCCCGAGCCTTGGGATTAACTTTAGTAACTTAAGTTAGAAACAAAAGACAAAAACAGAGAACTTTGCCTAAACTGACCCTTTCTTCTCTCCCTCACTCTTGTTTCCTCTAGACACTTCTCTAAGGGAAAAGCATTGAAGCTAAGTGGGATTGTTGGGCTAGAAGTCACAAATTGGAGCACTAGACTTGAAGATTAGCTCAGTATTAGCTTGTGAATTCAAACTGAAATTGAGGTAAGCTTTGAATTATGATTTTAGCCATTAAATTCTATAGTTTTTAGCTGAGTTTTAGTGTTCTTGGGTTTTTGAAGTTAAAAATTAATTGTAGATTTGATGAGGTTTTAAGCTAGCATTTTGTTGGGTTTTGTTGCTAGGATCATTTTAGAACAATTGTAATAGTTAAATTATGTTGTTGGATTGATTTTTGGTTAAATTGGCTGAGATTTGGCTATTGAAATAGGGGATTTTTCTAGGTTCGAAGGGGTTGGGCCGCCGCTCTATTCTTGGTGATCGACGTGCTATTGGCCCAAACTAGCAACGTGCTATTACGTGCTATTGGCCCAAACTAGCAACGTGCTATTACGTTGATCGACTCTAAGGTTGAAGGTGGACCATAGGGGTGGGCTAGCTCTATGCATAGTGAGATAGAGCTAAGGGTGAGGCCCCATGTGACTCTATGGTCATGTAGCTAGGGCATAGGCATGAGAGTTATCATGAAAGCCAACTAAATAGGGTAATGGCCCAGGTCAATTAATTGATAATGTTATTGAACTAAATGACATTGGTTATGGAATGGTTGTAAACTTAGTTTACACCATTTTAGAATTTGGGGGTGTCGTGCATACGTGCTTAATAGGAAGACTGGGAAGTTGGAAACGTACTCTGAAGTATGTATGTTTGTGGGATATTCCAAAGAGACTAGAGGTGGAATTTTCTATAGTCCAAAAGAAAATAAAACATTTGTAATGACAAATGAAACTTTTCTTGAATATGACTATGTTAATAACCACAAACCTCGCAGTAAGGTTGTACTGGAGGAGATGGTCTCAAATAAAGTCGCAAAGTCACCAGCAATAACCAATGAAAAACGGCAAGAGGAAACTGCTAGTTCTAGTCAGAATAGTAGAGAACTTCATCGTAGTGGGAGGGTTAGTAAGTAACCCACGTACTGTGAACACGAAGTTCAAATGCTTGTGTTTGTCACAAACAAAGACGATCCATTGACATTTGAAAATGCAATGAATCATTCTGACAAGGAAAAATGGCAAGAAGCCATGAACCAAGAAATGGAATCGATGTGTTCCAATTCTGTCTGGGTTCTTGAAAATCCACCTGAGAATATCAAACCGATTGGTTGCAAGTGGATATTCAAGAAGAAAAGAGGAGCGAATGGGAAAGTAGAGACTTTCAAAGCAAGGCCTGTAGCCAAAGGTTACACACAGAAAGAAGGGGTTGACTATGAAGAAACCTTTTCTCCTGTAAGAGGGGTTGACTATGAAGAAACCTTTTCTCCATTAGCCATGCTAAAATCCATTCATATACTCTTGTCCATAGCTGCGTGCATGGATTAAGAGATCTGGAAAATGAATGTCAAAGCACCTTTTCTGAATGGCTGCCTTGACAAAACCATTTACATGTCTCAACCAGAAGGGTTTGAATTAAAAGATCAAGAGCAAAAGGTTTGCAAGCTTCTTAGGTCCATTCATGGACTCAAACAAGCTTCTTAGGTCTTGGAATCTTAGATTTGATGACACAAGAAAAACATTTGGTTGTTGAAGAAAATGTTGATGATCCTTGTGTCTATAAACAAATCAAAGATGGTATAGTAGTATTCCTCGTTCTTTATGTTGATGATATCCTACTCATTGGGAATGATGTGGAGACATTATCAAATGTAAAGAAGTTGTTATCTGAACAATTCCAAATGTAAGATTTGGGAGAGCCAAGTATGTTCTGGGCATTAAGAGTCTTAGAGATAGACAGAACAAAACTTAGGCACTGTCTCAAGCAACTTATATTGATAAGGCGCTAGAACACTTTAATAAGCAAAACTCCAAAAAGAATGATATGCCAACCCATTCTGGAGTATTCCTTTCCAAAGATTAGTGTCTCAAAACACCTCAGGAAAAGGAAAACATGAGACAGTATCCCTATGCCTCAGCAGTAGGCAGTCTGATGTACGCCATGTGTGTACAAGACCTGACATTTGTTATGCAGTAGGGATAGTCAGCCATTATCAATCCAATCCTGGATTGAGTCATTGGATTGTAGTGAAGAATATTCTCAAGTATCTTAGAAATACTAGAGAAACTATATGCTAGTATATTCAGGTGGAGACCTGAACCCCATTGGTTACACTGATTCTGATTTTAAATTAGACAGAGATAGTCAGAAATTGACTTCTGGATCAGTGTTTATTCTTGGAGTAGCATTAGTCTGGAAAAGCATTAAGCAAACCAGCATTGTAGACTCCACCATGGAAGCCGAGTATATAGCGTCTTGTGAAGCAGCTATGGAGGCCCTGTGACTCAAAAGGTTCTACTCTGATCTGAAAGTTGTTCCAGAAGTGGAGAAACCACTTGTTCTTTACTGTGACAACAGTAGAGCAGTGGCCAATTCTAAAGAACCAAGAAGCCACAAGAGGTGAAAGCATATAGAGCGCAAATACCAGTTAGTCAAAGAAATCGTACATAAAGGAGATGTGTCCATTCTGAAGTCATATCAGAACACAACCTTGCAGACCCATTCACGAAGACGCTTCCCGCAAAGCAATTCGAGGGTCATGTACGTAATATGGGATTGAGAGAAATGCCTCACTTGCTTTAAGTACAAGTGGGAGATTGTTAGGAGTGTGTCCTAAAAGCATGTAAAGACATTTGTTTTTTCTGTGAATAAATAAATACAATGTTTTATTATTATTGTCATATTTAGATTGTTAAATTATTGTTTGAATAATTTTGTAAATATCAGAAAAATTCCATATTCATTATTGAGGATGTGATCTTGTATTAGTACGAGAGAATTAAGATCACATGAATGAATAAAAATAGTCAACAATGACAAATTAAAGTTATGGAATTCTTTAATTGGAGTTGTAAGTACGGTTTACTGAGTATCATAATGATACAAATAATCTAGATTCAGATTATTGATGTGGTAAGACATCTCGGTAAAGGTGCTTTATATAATATGATTATATATGACATGGATCGATATGAATTAAAGTCTTTATCCAAAAACCATTTAACAATAAAGACTTGTAATTCATATCATAACTGATGATCATTTATAGATCAACCTAAATCCTGTGTGTTCATGAACTCCTGTTCATGTTTATTAAATCTTTTGATTCATTCGTTAAGGTCTCTTCAAAGAATGAGGCTAATGACTTTTGTTTTGGAGATTTAATATCATGGATGGCTGGGAACATGTATCAACAATACGGAATCTAATCTTTCCTAATGGATCGTATATTAGTTCCCTTAAGGGTTAATTTTGGAACTGAATGATTTTGAGCTCAAATCTATAATTCGATTATAGATTAATTATTCACTAGTGAATTAATGGTACTTAAGGAATAAGAAGTAAATTAGAAAGGTTAAATGGTAATTCTCCCATTCTAATTTATGAACTAATTAATTAGCGGGTTGAACTATTGTAAGATGGTTATATCAATGGACGACTTAAGAAAAATATTTATGTAAAAGTATATCTATAACATAAAGAGTGCAATTCTGAATTTATAGTGGAGTAATATCATAATTAATAAATTAACTATTATAATTAAAGAGTTTAATTATTTAGTTTCAATTTATTGGAGCTTAATGTTATAGGTCCATGGTCCCCGAAATGGCTCAAACAATCACTGTCAAAGGCAAATGCAAAAATGGGCAAAAATGACTTATGTGATAAGTAAAATATTTTTCTATGTATCAAACATAATTATTGTTTAATTATGTGTAATTAATTAATTAAGAATTAATTAATTATTTGATTTATCAAAAATATAATTAATTTTGAATTAATTTATTTTTGGGATTTTTGGTATTTAAATCATAATAAAAATTAGGAAAAATCACATGCCTGCACAGGCATGTGGTACACGTGTGGCACAGTGCACAGGCACTATGCTACACGCATAAGAGATAGACTTAGTCTCTTGATTCCACAATTTTAGTTATTTAAATATTAAATAAATAATGAGATATTTTAATATGATTAAAATATTATTATTTAAACAAAAATCTAATAACTGATAAGTTATTTTGAATTTGTTTAAAATAACAAATATTTTAACATATTTGATATTATTAAATATTGGATATCAGTTTTCACATAATGTAATTTTCAGGGATAGAAAAATATCTAGGATTCTCTCAGAGAAAAGATAACAGTGACAAAAACAAAGGTCATTGTTCTTCACAAAACCTAGGTCCAAACTTTATCAGATCTCATGTGTTGAGAACATCTGATAAATAGTTAATGCCTATTATTTGTATAGTGAGCCCACACTCGTTCTTTGTGTGCCTGAGAACATTTTGGAAGATCTTGGTGTGAGATCTCAAGGATTCAGCCATACGAAAAGATAGCAGCAAGGAAGGACCTGAGGTAATTTTTCTATTCTTGTCCTTGATTCAATATATATATGAGTGTGAAGAAGTAGATCTAGAAATCTTATGAGATTAATCTGACAATTTGATTGTTGTTCCGCTGCACATAATCTCTGATTTGATCAATAAAAACCAACACACGGCCGGGATTATCTCAGAGGAACTAGGGTTATAGCCCTATTTTGCCGCTTAGGCCGTTTGATGTAACTTTTGATATGTAATTACTCTTTTAATAGTTGAGTTGTAATATTTTGGGATTCCACGTTATATAAAAATTTTGGAATAAAAGTCAATGGTTCTTTGACAAAAAATTTTAACCCTAACCCTTGTCACTAACCTTAGTTATACAATTTAAGCCAAATGACCTGATTAGCTGGTCTGACAAAATTTTAAGTACACAGTGTAATGGTCCTAGATTAGGAGGGCGTTAAAACTTGGTATCAGAGTTGCCAAGGTTTAAGGGTTCTTGAAGACTGGTTGGGCAAGTACACTCGCCACTAAAGACAAGCTCGACTCAGGGTTCGGTAACTATTATGTGTTTATATGTTGAAATGATTAAACATGATACAAATTCCTTATCTGCATGCCTGTTTAGGACGCATGAGATTATTTAATAGGGTCTGGCCCTTGACTACCGCATGGATGTTGAAGGACATGCTTATTAGCATCTTTACTACTTATTAGTGCTATTATTTGTATATAGACCAAGGGAAAATATTTATTAGTATTGTTATTATTGGCAGGAAATAAAGAACATGCTTATTAGCTATGTTAGATTTGTGGAAAATACTTGGATATGCCTATGTGTATTGTAATTTGCTGATGGATATCAGGAGCTGCTTATTAGTACTATGAATGAGTATGTTTATTGTGTGATGGCATGCTTATTAGAATTGCATATGCATGTTATCTGATGATCTTGGACTGTTAGGCGGCAAATGGTATATTTATGACTAACCTAATGGCCGATTTGATCTTTGTAGGGTGGATAGAGTATTAGAATGAACCCTCGAAGGTTAGAGAGACTGGCTAGCCAAGAATTATAGGTTAGTGAAGGGAATAACTAGGGCCAGGCCCCACCACAAACTCTAGAGTACTAGCAACAAGTGCTTGCAGACATGCAAGCTAGGTTAGAGAGGCAGGGAGAAGAGATACACCTCTTGAGACAACAACAAGTTCCAGCAGGGAACCTACAGACCACGGTACCAATAGTGGTACAACCTAAGGTATCGGCAGTTGTATAGCCCTAGACAGAGGGAGATAGGTGGGAACCCCTATATGAGAGATTCAGGAAGCAACACCCTCCAGTTTTTTAGGGCGGTTCTGATCCATTGAAGGCTAAGTAGTAGATGACCATGATAACCACTATCATGGAATTTATGAGGGTAGGTGGTAGTGAGAGAGTGGCTTGCACCACTTATATGTTTCGCGAGGATGCCTGAATATGGTGGGAGGTGGTATCCTAGACCAAGGTAGTTACCACTATGGAGTCAGAAGAATTCGGAACTTTGTTCAACGAGAAATACTACAACGACACAGTTAATGTTGCAAAGGTTGAGGAGTTCAGCAGGTTACTTCAGGGTAACATGTGAGTGACCAATTATGCCCTGAAATTTGAGAGATTGGCAAAGTTTGTCAGGGATCTGTTGCCCACTGATGGGACCAGAAGAGAGAGATTCCTATAGAGGCTACAACCTGTGATAGCCCGGGATGTTTGCATTACTACTGTGCCAGGGGTGACTACCTATGCACAGGCTGTGGAGAAGGCACTTATGGCTCATAATGCAGCCATAAGGGATTTTTGTAGGCCGGGACCTCCATTTCCAGGTTTTGGTAGGGGCAGAGGCCCCAGTGATAAGAAAAAGAAGACCCCAGACACAGTTTCTGTTCTAGGGGCAGATAAGAGGCCACGGGGAATTCAGATGGGCCGCTAGAGTGGTGGTGAAAGATGGAGGGAATTTCCTGAGTGTCCTAGGTGTCAGAGATGCCATGTTGGGGAATGTCAGGCGAAGGCCATTTTTGTTTGTGGTAGTACAGGGCACCTGAGGAAATAATGCCCGAGAGCCAGAGAGGAGGAGTCGAAGAAGGTGGATAGCCTGACGCCCGCTTGGGTGTTCATCTTGACCTAGACAGAGGCCGAGGCTAGTCCCTCGGTGGTTACAGGTCTGCTTTCTAGTGCTGGAACCTTTTACACTGTTCTTATTGATTCGAGTGCTACGCACTTCTTTGTTGCTAGTAGGATTATAGACGAGTTGTGTAAACCATGTGATTTCTTTTTTGTGGGGTTTTGTATGGTATTGCCCACTGGAGAGTTAGTGGTGTCCAGGAGATAGATTAGGTCACTACCAGTTATAGTGGATGGCAGGGAATTGTCAGTTGATTTGGTGGAGTTAGAGATGACTGATTTCAGCATAATTCTTGGTATGGATTGGCTAGAGAAGTATGGGGCATCGATAGACTGTAAGAAGAATATGGTAACTTTTGAGCCAGAGGGTGAGGACCTCTTTGTTTTTGTTGGCACTGTGCATGGACCCCGTATACCTATGATATCAGTACTTAGAGCTAGAAACCTGATGCTGGGATGATGCATATGGTTCTTAGTTAGTGTGGCGGATACCACTCAGGTTGTGCGAGTGGGACCAGAACAGACTCGGGTAGTCTATGAGTTTCTGGATGTGTTTCCAGAGGACTTGCCAGGGTTACCTCCACACAAGGAGATTGAGTTTGTGATTGAATTATTGCCAGGGACAGAGCCAGTGTCTAGGGCACCTTATAGGATGGCTCCAGCAAAGCTGAAGGAACTAAAGGTTCAATTATAGGAGTTACTGGACTTGGGTTTTATCAGGCCCAGTTTCTCACCATGGGGCGCACCGGTTCTTTTTTTGAAGAAGAAGGACGGTTCTCAAAGGATGTGCATCGATTACAGAGAACTGAATAAGTTGAGTATCAAGAACATATACTCTGGCAAGATTGATGATATATTTGACCAGTTACAGGGTAGAATGGTGTTCTCTTAGATAGATCTTCGATCTGGTTATCACCAGCTGAGGATCAACGAGGAAGATATACCGAAGACAGCTTTTCGCACCAGGTATGGTCATTATGAGTTTTTTTTTATGTCATTTGGATTGACTAACGCCCTAGTAGCATTTATGGATCTGATGAACAGGGTGTTCAAGGACTACTTGGATCAGTTTGTGATCATCTTCATCGATGATATATTGATATACTCTCAGACGGACGGAGACAGAGCACGAGCATCACCTCATATTCGAATTACAGAGGTTGAGAGAGCATAAGCTGTATGCGAAGTTCAAGAAGTGTGAGTTTTGGTTGCCACAGGTGACCTTCTTGGGTCAAACAGTTAGTAAAGATGGTATTAAGGTAGATCCATCGAAAGTTGAAGCAGTCAGAGATTAGCCAAGACCAAAGAATGCTTTAGAGATTAAGAGTTTCTTGGGTTTGGCAGGTTATTACATGAACTTTGTGGAAGGGTTCTCCAAGGTTACATCATCATTGACAGAGTTAACACACAAGACCCAGAAATTTGTTTGGTCAGACAAGTGTGAAGATAGTTTTCAGAAGGTCAAGGAGAGTTTGATCACCGCACCAGTTTTGAGCCTTCCTACAGATCGAGATAAGTTTGTGGTTTATTGTGACGCTTCGAGGCAGGGTCTGGTTTGTGTACTTATGCAGAGAGGAAAGGTGATTGCCTATGCATCACGTCAGTTGAAGGATTATGAGCAGAGATACCCCACACATGATTTAGAGCTGGCAACGGTTGTTTTTGTACTGAAGGTGTGGCAGATCTACCTCTATGGTGAGAAGTGTGAGATATACATTGATCACAAGAGCCTGAAGTACTTTTTCACTTAGAAGGATCTGAAAATGAGGCAGAGACGTTGGTTGGAGTAGGTAACAGATTATGATTATGAGATCCTCTATGACCCTACGAAGGCCAAAGTGGTAGCAGATGCCTTGAGCCGGAAGGGGTCAGGACAGTTATATAGTGCCAGACATATATTGAGGAAGTTGGCTGATGGGATGACTCGAGCGGGGATAGGGTTAATGGTGGGCCGGTTGGCCAATATCACTTTACAATCTACTTTTTTTTGGAGAGAATGAACTAGAGATAGTTAGATGATCACAGTTGGGGCAGGTTAGAGAATACGTCTTAGTTGGAGTAGCTAAGGACTATTCAGTGTCGAGGGGGTTTGCTGATGTATAAGGGTTGGATTTGTGTTTCGATGGACACCGATATCAGACGAGAGATTCTGGATGAATCTCACACAACCTCGTATTCTCTTCATCCAAGCACCATGAAGATGTACCAAGATCTAAGAGTTTTATATTGGTGGTCTGGGATGAAGAGGGACATGACAAAGTAAGTAGTGAGATGCCTGACCTGTCAGCAAGTTAAGCCTGAGCATCAGAGGCCGACACGACTGTTATAGCCTCTGGATAACCCAGAATGGAAGTGGGAGGATATCACAATGGATTGCATGGTAGGCTTGCCCAGGATAGTGGGCCAGCTCGATTCTATTTGGGTCGTTGTGGATCGGTACACGAAATCAGCTCATTTTCTACCAATGAGGACAAATTACACAATTGACTAGGATGCAGATCTCTATGTGAGAGAGATAGTTTGCTTTCATGGGACGCCGAGGTCTATCGTGTCTGATAGGGACCCTATCTTTACTTCCAAATTTTGGGGGAGTTTAGAGAGGGCGATGGGTACACAGCTGAAGTTCAGTGCAGCTTATCATCCTCAGACCGAAGGTCAATCTGAGAGGACTATTAAGATATTGGAGGACATGCTGAGAGCGTGTGTGTTGGACTTGAAAGGGTCCTAGAGTAAATATTTGCCTCTGATAGAATTTTCTAATAAAAACAGTTATCAGTCTACCATCGGAGTGGCACCTTACGAGATGCTATATGGTAGGAAGTACAGATTGCCCAGTCACTGGAATGATATGGGTGAGAGGAAATATCTTGGTCTGGATGTAATCTAGAAGACCACAGAGGCTATCGGGAAGATTAGAGCTCGGATGCTCGCTTCTTAGAGTAGGCAGAAGAGCTATTCTGACCTGAGATGGAGGAACGTAAAGTTCTAGGTGGGAGACTATGTTTTCCTTAGTGTTTAACCTCTGAGAGGGGTGAAGAGATTCGGGAAGAAAGGCAAGCTGATCCCTAGGTTTGTCGGACCGTTTGAGATCCAAGAGAGGATCGGGCAAGTGGCCTACAGGTTGGCTGTAACGCCCTGGATAGCCAGGACCGCTACACTGTGTACTTATAAAGGAGCAGGACTTGCTAATCAAGTCATTTAGTCAAAACGTGTCACTAAACCATAAATGTGATAGGGTTAAAATGGTTTTGGTCTGAAAAGATACATATCATATATTTCAACAGATTTACATATGGGATCCCAAAAAGGAACAGTGTTTAAAGGTTAGTTACAAAATTTCCAAAATACAGACTACCATCAGCCACTCTAAGGCAAAACAGACATTTATAGCTTTTCTGTTCCTGTTATCCTCACAACCGTGGCGGCTGAGTAGCTGGTCATGTACATTCCGCTCATAGAACTCTCCATGTCAGGGTTGATCAAGTTTTCCCTTGCCTTTACCTGCACCACGTAGCTCCCGTGAGCCAAGGCCCAGCAAGAAAACATAATATACATCACAACAATCATAACAAGAGAATAATTCCTTAATCATGATCAAACACTTAATATTCCACATTAATTGCATAGCATGTAATTGGAATCAAAGATGTGACCAATCATTAATAACAGTCAAATCACATAATAACTAGGGCCGACAACTTAGGCCGCACTCTCTGTTTACCCCACTGACTTCGGCCCGCTTAAACCGAGCTCAGTGCATAATAAGCTGTCCTCGGCTACCAGTGGCCGAGCCGCGCCGTGTGCGCAAGTGTAACCTTTGGCACTCTTAGGCCGTTGGTTTACTATTTATATGGCATAATACCATCCTTTTCAAAGCATACATATTAGGGAACCCTTAGTCCCATTTACAAATACACAACCGGGTGCAGTTTTCTTCCCTTTGGGTTCCAAGTGTACTAGCTACGAACGATGCTCCTTGAGCACGATTCGATCCCCGAGCCCTAGCTTAGCACCTAGTCACAACCAAGATAAAGGATACCATCAAAAATCTTAAAAGAGCTTCTAGGAAAAGTTCTAGTCTCCGGAACATTGAAATTCAACAAACATGGTAAAAGAATTAATCCCGAGCACCCTAGGTTAAATTCCCAAGCCTAGAATCTCAAAATCCCAAAATCCCTTGAGGGTCGCGGCATTAGCCACCCATGCCGCGGCATGGCCCCAACCACAAGCCTCCTAATGACCAAAAACAGACAAGGGCCGTGGCCCTACTCAGACCATGTCGCGGCCCGCCCTCCTTCCTAAGCACACATTAGCTTCGAAGGGCCGCAGCTCACCAAGAACTACGTCGCTGCCCGACCCCTTCGAAATCAGAAAAACCTCCATTTTTGACTCTCAAACCTCATGCAAACTCACCCAAAACAACCCCAATTCCACAACTCAATTACCCAAAAACTTCCCACAAGGTTCCAACAACACAACCCAGCTGAAACCTAGACTAGAAACCCATTAAAAACCTATTTCAATCACTGAAACTTTCTAACTCAAGAACACAAAACTGAGCTATGGAAACACCATAACTCAGCCATTAAACCTTAAATTCGAGCTAACCTCAACTGCAGAACCAATCCTCCAAGAGCTTTCTGAGATAACATCCAAGGTTCTAGCCTCAATTTAATCTTCAAATCCAAAACCCAAAAACCACTTAGAACACACTCAAAATCACAAAATTTCAACCACAGAAAATGGGATTCAATGATTACCTCAACCTTGATTAAGTTCCTTTGACAATCCTTGAGCTAATCCTCTAAACCCTAGCTTTAATTCTAAGAATTCCAGCAAGAACCTCTAAGTTTCTGTGTTTTTCTTTGGGAGATAAAGAGAGAAAGAAAGAGAGGGTCAGTTTGCTATATTCTGCAGTTTTCTAAAATCTTCATAAGTTTATACTTAAGCAATTAAGCTAATCCCAAAGCACAGGGTATCGAAAAACGTCCCTGAGGGCAAAATGGTAAAATTCCCCAATTTTCCCACCTAGACTTCCTAACCTCAAATATATCTCCAATTATTTATTTTCATAACCTGGTAATCTAAATAACCACCCGATACCTGAAATACCCCTTGACTTGTCCAAAGTCAAACATTAGGCCCTGTTGTGACTTTCCTGCTATCTAGCTCCCTAGGATCGCGTCAAGTCGCCCACTGCAGATTTACCCACATAATAATGTGGTTCTCACAAACATAACATTTAACCACATCTATAATCATTTAATCATAGAAGTATGCTTATCATGTAATCATGCATTAAATCAATAAATTCACATATAAACCAATTATGCCCTCTTGGCACACTAATCAAGGCCATTAAGCCATATTAGTGATTTTGGGTCGTTGCATTGGCTTTACCCCCTGCACTATCTAGCGTGCATAATGTATTCAATATTTCCATGTTGAGGAAGTATGTGTCAGATGGGACTCATGTCCTGAGTTATGAAGATTTGGAATTGGAGGCAGATTTGTCTTATGAAGAACAACCACTTCAGATTCTTGATAGGAAGGACAAGGTCCTGGTTAACAAGACTATACCTTTGGTTAAGGTATTATGGAGGAACAGTAGGGACGAGGATGCGACCTGGGAGCTGGAGACAGATATATGAGCTCAGTTTCCCGAGCTATTCAGGTAAAATTTTGAGGGCGAAATTTCTGTATGGAGGGGATAGTTGTAACGTCCCAAAATTACCTAATAAAGCTTAGGGCCTTGATTAGGGGACCGGGATGGCGATTTGTGGAAATATGTGTTTAATTTATATATTAATTGCTAATATGTGAATTATGTGATAATATGACTAGATGTGCATATTTAGGGATTTTAAATATGCATGTGGGCCCGCTTCTTATTAGAATGGAAATTTGGTAATTTGGCCCATTGCGGGTATAAATGCGTATTTATATGCATATATGTGAGAGACCACATTATTATGTGGGTTTATTTGGGTTTCTCGGCACGAGGCAATCCTAGGGAGCAAGTTAGCAGAAAAGTCACAACGAGACCCAATACACAGCTCGAGGTGAGTCAAGGGGTATTTTGGGTATTGGATAATTAATCGGGTTGTCGGGTTATCAAAATAAATAATTGGAGATATATTTGGAGTTAGAGAGTCTAGGAGGGAATGTTGGGGAAATTTAATATTTTTCCCTCGGGGATGTTTTTGGTACCCCAAGGCTTGGGATTAACTTGAGTGACTTAAGTTAGAAACAAAAGACAAAAACAGAGAAATTTGCCTAAACCGACCCTTTCTTCTCTCTCTCACTCTTGTTTCCTATAGACACTTCTCCAAGGGAAAAGCTTTGAAGCTAAGTAAAGCTTTGAAGAGATCCAACAGTTAATTCTGTTAAAGGTCATTCCTTTACTAACATGTTTATCCTATGTAAACAAATATTTCCCAATCTCAAGTGCCAAATATATGATTCACTATCATAATTAGTCTTCTGACATTTAATAGATCTAGGATTAGCAACTTTAAACATTTCAGAGTTATAGATTGATCGTTCTTTACGCTTTAGTTTATACAGCCCATCAATGGATTTCGTATAATAAATTTCAATACCAGATCTCAAAATAACAATTAAATTATTACTAAAAGAAATATTAAAATCTTGTTCATGAAACATAGAAACTTAAGTCCCCATTAATAATAATATTACAAATCATAAACTAAATTTCTAAGCATTAGTTTTTTGATGCCCTAGGCTACCTTGAAATACAGCCTTCGCATAATCTATCACTGTCATATTTCCCTGAACTAGATTCATAAATCTGTTCATCTTCGTAGTTGGAACTGTGTTATTGTAATATCTTTCGTTAAACAACTGTCTAAATTCCTCCCAACCCATCATAACAACTATCTGGGATAAAAATTCCCTCCAAGTCCGAGCGTCACCTTGTAAAATACATGTAGCACAGACAACTCTATCATTTCCTGCCACTCTCATAAGGTTGAGGATGGAGCTGATCATACCCATCCACTGCTCAGCTCTGGGTGGATCTAGGCCTCCCTCGAAAGTTGGAGGGGAGTGTCTTTGGAACCTGTCAACAAGTGGTTCCCATATGTTCTCAATCCCACGTTGAGCCAAAATTTGTGACACATCCATCGGAACAAATGGAGTAGTGTTCCCTAGAAGAACGTACTATCTGAACCACCTGATCTCTTCCTCATGTCTCTGCAATCTCACATGCATATTTGAAAATATCTGCTACAAATTGTAAGGGGTAGGCGAGAGGTTCTAGCCCTGATTATTATTTACAACCTCGATATCAATCTTGCCTGGTCCAATTGACTATCTTGGATTCATAATTTCCTAGTATGTATGGAATCAATGACTTAGCCCATCAGGCATGATAATCATACCCAGAAACCACCCCACAATCAAACCAAACAACCACAACAATCACATCCAGTAACAATGTTAAAATACATGTTTATAATCTTCATATATCAATCAGTAGGCGCTGCCCTAAAAGTATGTATCATGCTCTCTATTCTAGCATGTAGATAAGACATACAGTTCATATAAAAATTTAAACAGGTATTCAACCCATTAACCACGAAACCATAAGTCGAGCTTGTCTTAGTAGCAAATGTACGTATTCAATCAATATCCTCGAACCATAACCCTTGGTAGCTCTAATACCAAGTCGTAATGCCATACTATTCCAGGAGCGTTACACTATGTGTTTAAAATAGTTCTTAACTCGATAAGAGAGTAATTTGGACTCAAAAGAGTAATTAAAAAATTTCAATGGTTTAGGGAATTATAGTCATTTATCGATGATATTTTGATTCCGTGATGAACTTGTACTTTAAGAGGCGAGCTACCTCCTTTTCCAGGGCTTTTCCTCTTTCCATTCCAAATAGCCTTCTCTTCTGTTGCTTGGTTAGTATGTCCCTGTCCATATTCAATGTGTGCTTGATTACCTTGGGATTGATACCACCATGTCATAATGTGACCACGCGAAGACGTAGAGGTTTTATTTGAAAAATTCAATCATGTATTCTTTTGTTTTGCACTAAGATTTATTCCAATCTTCACAACCATAGAAGTATCTTCCTGATCGAGGATTACTTCTACAAGTTCCTTGAGAGATTGAATCTCTGACTTGTCCTCGCATATTTCCAGGTCAATTCCTCTAATTCAACGACTTCGATCTCCATTATCTGAGGCTCTTTTTCCTATTGAACGATCAACATTGCTTGCTTCCCAGGTTTCATTGTTCCCTTCATTGAGGTGCTATATCATTCTTTGGTGGCTAGCTGATCTCCCTTGACTATGCATATTCCCTTTAGAGTAGGAAATTTCTTAGCCAGATGGCATTGTAGGCGGTTGGGAAGTCTATGAAGATAAACTCGAGCATCTTTGTCGAGGTTTGAGTCTCATCTCCAATAGTTACCATGAGCTCGATCATTCCTATCACTGCCATCCTTTCTCCTGGGAATTCCTAAAGAGTTGTTGAAGAAGATTTCACCTCTATGACTGAGAGTCCCATCTTTTCCAGAGTGGACCTCACACATTCACAAAGCCACCTTTATCTATTGAAAATTCTCCAGACTCTTCTACTGGCGAGTTGAACAATTATTACAAGTGGATCATTAAGTGGTAAATGGACGTGAATTTCATCCTATTCTGTAAAAAAAGATCTATTGTTTGTCTGTCTTTCGTTGCTTTGGCGTGCGCTGCTCAGGAGTATACATTGCACCGTCATGGGTCTTCAGAACCTGTATGTATCTCTTTTTTGACCCATTGCTTATTCTTGCTAAATGTGGCCTACTTGATATCGTGGAAATATCCCTCCCTTCAACTGAAGGTGGAATGAGTAAGTATCAAAAGGTGGTAGAGTCACAGGTTGGATTAGTTGATTATCTGAAGTTGGCCTCTGATTTTGTGTGGCCTGCTAGTTGGAAGCTACCCGATTCTGAGAATAATGTGTTAATGGTCTGGCTCGGATTAGCGTCTCAATCTCATCCTTCAACTAGGGACAGTCATATGTATTGTGACCGATGTTGTTGTTGAAATGACAAAATTTTGCTGGATCTATTGTAGCCCGTTGATTAATCATGGGCTCAGGCTTCTTCAAAGGGAGGCGAGTAGAATTGGAAAAGTATATATTTTCCCGTGTATTTGTTAAATCAGTATACATGGTGAAAATAAAGACATACTTATCTCCAGCTTTGTTCTTCTTGGATCTTGTTTGGTCGCCCTCATTATTACCTGCCTGGCTGAGTTGGCGCCACGTCATTGGTTACCATTCTAGTGGGTTGATTGAGAATATTACTAGTTCCCACCATTGCAGACTCTGCCTCCTTCAGGTTATTCCACTCTTTAGCATGACGTCTTTCCATATGTCTTCTCCTACGATGATCCCAGCTCGCATGCCTATGAGTTTGGTGTTGTCATCAGCTTCTCCAGATTGAGCTGCGATATTGGCGAATTGGTTTATGTAAGCCTTGAAACACTCAATCGTTCGCTTCTTTATGTTATCTAAGGAGTTAGCCTCCACACGTATGTCCTTGGCAGCTCAGAGCTATTTCTTAAAATCCAGGGACAATTGATTCTAAGTAACCAAATGCCTTTTTAACTTGTTGAACCATATTTTGGTCGTGCCTGTCAAGATTGATGGGAACAGAACACATCGTAGGTCCACACCTACATTATGGGCCTGCATTCAGGTGTTCAAAGTCTCAATGTGGTTAGACGGATCGGTGGTTCCATCATAGGTCGCCATACCCGTTATCTTGAAACCCTACGAATAAGGAGCTACAACAATATGAGGAGAAAATGGTTGGAGCTTCTCATCAAAATCACAATTATTATTGTTCCTATGTCCTTGGCAGCTTAGAGATATTTCTTAAAATCCAGGGACAATTGATTCTAAGAAGTAACCAAATGCCTTTTGAACTTGTCGAACCATATTTTGGTCGCGCCTGTCAAGGTTGATGGGAACAGAACACATCGTAGGTCAACACCTACATTATAAGCCCGCATTCGGGTGTTCAAAGTCTCAATGTGGTTAGACGGATTGGTGGTTCCATCGTAGGTCGCAATACGCGTCATCTTGAAGCCCTACGAATAAGGAGCTGCAACAATATGAGGAGAAAATGGTTGGAGCTTCTCATCAAAATCACAATTATCATTGTTCCTATGTCCTTGGCAGCTTAGAGCTATTTCTTAAAATCCAGGGACAATTGATTCTATGAAGTATCCAAATGCCTTTTGAACTTGTCGAACCATATTTTTGTTGCGCCTGTAAGGGTTGATGGGAACAGAACACATCGTAGGTCAACACCTACATTATGGGCCCGCATTCGGGTGTTCAAAGTCTCAATGTGGTTAGACGGATCGGTGGTTCCATCGTAGGTCGCCATACGCGTCATCTTGAAACCCTACGAATAAGGAGCTGCAACAATATGAGGAGAAAATGGCTGGAGCTTCTCATCAAAATCACAATTATCATTGTTCCTATCTACAAAGAGGAGCCTCATATACTCTTTCATCGATGAAAGTTATTCCTGTGTTCGATCCCTCACTGTTGGGTTAATGGGGAGCTCACTTATTTGGGACGTTTTTATCATCATGCCTCACAGAATGGTTCTCCCTTGGCTGAATGTAACTCATCTCGTGATCATGTCCTTGTTACCTGCAATGTGAGTTTACATGTTCACGCAGATCTTGTCTTCGAGATAGAGTGTTATGAACAGTCTCTGTCCTGTCTTCACTACGGCCCTCCATCCAATGACTTCCTTCAGCGAAACACACCCCCCGTTGGTGATGTTGGTGATTTTGGTTGTTAACATAGACTCAGATCTCGGTGTCACGAGATCGAGTGACATAAGTGACCTCTCTATGCATAGAGTTTCTTTGGTCATTTCCATGGAAATATGTATTGTCTCGAGCTCTTGGAAGTGATGGATATCATATTTGTGATGCCAAATGTCTTATGGGGGAGGCCAGCTGTCGTCGATCTGGGCGTACTGTTTGAGGTCGCCCATTATTCACCCCAATTTTCTTTTTCATTTGGTGGTCTTTTTCCCTGCTCTTGATTGTTCGATGGGACTGGAGCTGGTGCATTATGGGGAATCCCTTCCCTATTAGTTCACCTAAAGTTGCTTCCAACTCAATCAGGTTGACCAAATTGTTTCTTGGGTGCATGAGCAGTTTGCACATTCTCGGGAACTTGCCCAGATGTACAGTGTTGTGAATCGAAGTTCGAACCGAACAACTAACATTTGCATGACTACGTCTGTGCGATCTAGTCCATTGAGAACCACTAACTCTCCTTCTAACATTTCGATTGGTTACAGGAGGTAGTCGAGACATCATTTCATCAATACGCCTATTGGCGTGGGCGAGCTGGCTTCTTATCTCTGCATTTTCCTACTCAACCATCCCTACATAGTGTGCAGAGTAAGGAGTTTCCTGGTTTGGCTGTGATGATGAGCTGCCCATGTTATGATTGTTTCCAACATGAATTTGGGGGTGTTTCCCAACATGCCTAGGCATGTAAGTGCCCTCTCCAATAGGGGTGGCCATTCGGTGATTCCTCTGGTCAGCAGGCCTTTCTGACTCCTCTTCGTGCACCGATATTTTGGTTACCACCATCGTTTCAGGAAAAGTTTCAGAGTGAAAATTTCAAATCTAATTTCCTCTCAATGAAAGCTTCAAAATGTTAACGTGGTTTTTTGTCAACTTATAATTAAGAAAGAGCGTTGCATGGTTTAGTGGTTAAAATACAGCTAGTCCACGAGTCTATATTATTACTGTTTTCTCTCAAGAAATTATTTATGAAAATTTCTACACGGTTTCGTTTTATAGGAATGATATACCATTTCCTTGCATTCCCTCTCTATTTATAGGGGTTTAATGGACTAGTTTGGGGAACTTACAACATTGGGTAACTTCCCAAATATACAAATAATTACATTTAATACCTTAATTTCCTGATGTTATACATTTATCAGGCAAGATTATAATATTCTAAATATGAATGTTCAAATTTTGAGTCTTCATGGATTTAGATTTGAGCCTTTCGTGTGTCTGCTGTGAGATAAAGACATACCATGCGAGCTAGAGGATTTCAAGATAAGTCAATTTTAATACTAAGTTACTCAACCTGTGTCTAGGAAACCTAGAGGCCTGGCTGGACGATCTCCTTGATTTGTTGTCGACCTATGCATAGCTTAACTTAAGCATTCAAGAACTTGTACCATAACCTTCAAACTATAAAAACGTCATTAAATGTTTCAAAGTTATACCACGAACAGGACACGCCAACTTGTATTTTTCAGCTACGACAAGGAGTGTTACTAATTTCTTTGTAATGGCTTGGAGATTTTTTGAATCAATCCTTGGGCAACCATTTAGCTATAAATAGAAAACCACATCATAAATCTTTAGCTCTCCCATTTTTTATCTTAGTATCTCATTGTAATACTTGAGAGTGTTTTTTGTGCGAGTTTAAGAATGGTTTTTTTAGTGTAATAATTGTGTAGTTGTATTACCCAATCATGTAATTATGTTCATTGTTTACTTTGGAAAGAAGAAGGCACAACCATTTACACTAATCATATCTTTCATTGCCTTTAGGAGAAGACTCTTAGAAGCCTTTATTCAGAAGGAAGAAAGCAACAACTTTGAGAGAATTTTGACACCAAAGCATTGAAGGTTGTTCAAGTGTTGAAGGTGAAAAAACAATTATTACAAGATGGTACTGAAGCATGCGACAATAGAGTAGATGGAGTCTACCTTGTGTAAGATAATTATACTTTATACCATTGATCTCTTACTAATCATATTTCATCTCTCAGCGTGATCCCATGAACTAGGGAAATCAAAGCATGTAAAAAATTTATGTCCTTTAAGTTTTCTTTACTATATTGTACGATTTTAGAATTTTGCACTCTGTGAACAATCTCATCAAGCATATTGTATTTTTGACCGAACATATTTTGATTTGATTAATCAATTTTTCTTGTTTCTGCTTCTATAAAAAGTTGTATGCACGTTCTCTCATGTCTGGTGGCGTCGTGTGAAATGCAGATTATTGAGTGTACAATCTTGACACCACTACTCGTGGCTCACAAAAAGTTGTCAAATGATCTTCTGGTGAGCAACATTTGTGGGGACTGACACCTGGTAGCTACTCTAGGTTCAAGGACGAGAATCCTAGGTTAGGGGGATTGGCAATTGAAGAGATCGAGGACCATCAGAATGTTCCTCGTGGTGTGACCTTACTTGGGTACATCCACACCTTGGAGACGAGTCACAGGACGCGGCCTCGCTTGGAGACATACGTGCCTTGAGGACAAACCTCAGGACGTGGCCTCACTTGGAGAAATCCACATCAGGCCAAACCATAGTGTGAAACCTCACTAGTGCTAGAGGAGCTTAATTATTCCTCTAATGAATGCCACTTTTCCTCTAGTGAAAACATGGACAAAATTTTCCCCCAAGTCTTCACTTGTCCTCGGCAAATGGAGACTTAGATTCAGAGGAGTAATTCGAAAGGTGTTTGGGAGGAGACACTTGGGCTATTCATGTCATCACTATTGGAGAAGGTAGTGCCACTGTAGACTCCCTACTGCTAGGCCCATCAATCTATGCCATTAATGAGGAGTCCACTCCATTACCCAAAATGTCTAATCTGTACCATAGGTATCCTTTCACCCTACACCCGAGGTGTCCTCTTTCCATGCTAACGATTACAATCCACGCCTCTTGGATTTTGATCATTGGATTACCCTCGTGTGCCTATGTCCTAGGTATTCAATGGTGTGGATAGAGTTGCTTCCCCCCAAGCTATTCGATTATAAAACTTCGAGAATTGCCTATCATAAATCACTTTTAGCATTCGAAATTAAAAACCTCAGAACCTCCAAACCCTCTCTTCCTATTAACTTCATTGTTTCCCAAATTTCCCCCATTTTTCATGTTCTTGACCTATAGAAAGCTGTCAAGAATCATCATACTTCTGGTCAAATGAAAAATAATTATTCAGATCAAGACTCACTTCATCACATACAAGCGCTTCATCTCGAGTAAGTTTTACTTGTCCATCTCGTGTTTGGCTTTGAGTTTAGTTTTGAATTATGTTGAGGATTTTAAGTTCATGCCTAGGAGTTTGATTTTTTGGTACTTCAGAGGTCATTTTGACCTCTTTTAGACCTTTTTGGGCATATTTTGACGTTCAAAATAGTAGAAATGGCCCCTTACGCTCTGTATGTCACTTTTCGCATTTATGGACATTCAACCAGAATTTGGAAAATCCTTGACTCCGGCGATGCTCATAGTTTCCGGTAGTGCTCTCTAGTGACCATCTTTTGGTCTCAAAGACACTCTAGTCCTTTAGAAATTTTCCATCTCTTCTTCTTGAGCAGTAGTCTTAGGTGTTCTCGTATTTGGCCTATCTTTCTTCGAGTCTTAGGGATGATGTACAAGGCCCTAAGCAATGAGAACCACATAAGGGACTACTAGCACCACTTCTTTTGGGCATGTGACTTCCCCACGCGGACCAACCCGACTCTTTTCCTGGACATCGCCATGGTTGGTTAGTGTTACTTCTCGACCTATTCAGTTTGTTAGTCCTCTGCTTGTAGTTGCTCCTTAGTCTTAGCCGTTTCTTTTCAGGTCCCTTCCATCGCACACCTTTTGTTGATACCTACAATGAGAGTTTCAAGAAAATTAATGCCCTCTCTGAGGAAGAAATGAATCTTAGATTCCTCATCACCGAGGCCTATCTTTGGCAGTATGGCCTAATTAAGGAGGGGTAAATGATAGGCCCCGTGATCCTCACCAGCTTTTGTGACTCGAGGTGAGGTTCCGGACGGAGTATATGTCCTCGAAGGCTCAATACAAGTATGAAGAACGTCTTCAAGAGGAGCACACAAAGAACGTACTTGCAATCCAAGCTTCCAAGGAAACGAGAGAGAGCGAGGAGCTTGAAGCCATGCTCAAGGTTGGGATCAAATCATCCTCTATGCCTCAAGGTAAATCCTTAATAGTTTTCTACTATGCCCATCATGTAGGGGGGGGGGGGGGGACTAGTCAAGACCAATCCTTATTCTCGCCATCACTCCTCAAGGGTGGGCAAATGTCAAAGTGTCCCTGGACTGATGGGGAGTAACAGGACTATGAAGACCTTATCGACGTTTTTCTCCACCATCCAAAGAGGAGGATACACCCCCAAGGGTTCGTGCCTCTGGACGAGGTGACATCCATGCACGCGATATGGTTTTGTCAAATATGACAACAATGCGACGCATGAGATGGGCTGACTCATCTGTGAGTTTTCCCATTCTGTTCTTCACTCGAAGGAGCCTTATGGTGGTGGGGCTCCCGAGGAGACTTCTTTTTTATGTCTTGCATGCATATTGTTTGTCTTTATGAATTCATTCCTTTCTTTTCCCTCCGAAGACTAACCCTATCTATTTTTTTGTGTAGAAAGCATAGGCCTGTCAAACTTGGTCAGGTAGAAGCACTATAGGTAACAGGGTCCCCTCAAATACACACTCTAGAGTCATTCGCCGTGACGCCCTTGCCCCTGGCGGTTATACCTTTGGCCTCCACCTCTTGTGGCTCCTGTAGTTCTGGAAGCTGCTCCATTGGCTTCTCATCTGCGACCAATGGTTACCGATGAGTTCATTGACCTCGAGATCTCCCCTCCTTGAGAAAAGGGGCCTTATCGGAAGGGAAAGGAAATCTGTTTTAGGGTGTCTGACTATCCACCTTTCAAGACACCTTGCCTGGTGGTCTTTCCCAAGAACTTCAAGAGAGAGCACTTAGGAAGGCACCAACAGGTGGTTGAGTACTTCAACGCCTGTCTTGACGAGGGTAACGAGGATTACAATGTCCTCGCGATGTCCCTGCTAGAAGACATACCACATTACAAAGTCCATTGGCCTGTAGGTTGGGATTAACGGTTAGTGAGATGTTAAGTGGGAATGCTTAACACAATCGTATGTCCACGAGTCCCAAAAACTCGGGGCTTAGCAATCCATTATACTTAGAGCTTGATGATCTTCCTTTTAGTGTTTAGATGCTTTGGGCGTTTAGTGTTGTCTCCCAGGTGCACAATCCTCGGGATTAACTTTAACACCTTGTCAAATGGAACACTTGACGATCCTACGACAACAAATTGGGCATTAGGAAGTCTATATCACTATAGGATTGTAGGTTTCCTATCTCATAATTGACGCTTTGTGCATTTAGTGTTGCTTCCAAGTCTCGTTTTCCTCGGGAGTAACTTTGATTCCATCTGGTATCCTTAAGTGCCAATCACTCAAGCTCTTGGAGGCAAAATGTACTGAGATAATCACGCCCTGGGGCGTACTATCCCGAAGAAGCTATTTTGGGAATTTCACCATGCCCCTTGAGCATAGTTACTCAGACCTGTTCAACGTGGAAGTCGTGAACTCGTTGTTTGTGTGTTCTAAGTCCCCAGAGCATGCAACTGAGTTCCACGTCCTTAGTCTAAGCCTCGCGACATTAGATATATGTTGACCTCTCGAGTCGGCCCTCGCGTTACATGGATTTCTCATCGCCGGGGTTATTGTTTTGGGGTTGTGCGTGAGTACAAATGACTCATGACTCCATTCAGATCTCGAGGATCTGGACCTGTTTTTCGTTCCTCAGGCGTGCACTGTCCTTGGAATAATGCATTAGTTCTATTGTTGTGTTACATGGATTTTTCCGAAATTGGGATTTTTACCATGTCTTTGCTTAGTGGTCCCATGACACTTAGGTTGCTTTTCTTGTCAACTAGCTTAGCTTCCCAGGTCATTGACTCCCAATGCTATGATTCACATTACGGTGTTCAAGTTTTTGCAACGTGAAGCTTTGGGCTCGAGTGTGGATGACTCGGGTTTCCGTTCGCATTTCGAGATTTAGGAACTTGGTCATAGCTCCTCGGGCTCGATGTCCTCAGGAGGTAACCCAAGTTCGCTCTCGCGCAACTATGATTTTTAGGTCATGGACTTCCCTAGACATTGATTAGTTCCCTAAATTTTATGGGTACTCACACTAGGCCTACTCTGCTTACCACAAGCTTAGTTTCCTAGGTCATCCTCCGCGAGACACTACACTCTGCGAGGCTGCCCTAACCCCATGCCCTCCAAGTGATCAGAGACTAGTCTGCATTCACTTGTTTAGGCCCGCGAGTAGGTGCTCTACAAGTAGTATAAATAGAATAAAAAGGAAGGTAAAAAAAAATAAGCAGATTAATTTAAATTTTCTACCATGTTTTGTCTACACAATTTCCATTACATGTGCTCGGATGCTACACAATTTCACAAAAATATATTGCTCATATCACTTGTAATACCGGCGGAGATGCTTAGCATTCCAGGTGTGGGGTTTTAGTTCCCCACTCAGTCAGACAAGCTTGTACATCCTTGGACATAAAATGCTCTCGACTTGGTACGGGCCTTCCCAGATAGGGCCCAACACTCCAGCACTAGGATCTCTAGTGGCTAAGAGGACTCTTTGCAACACTAAATCTACAACCCCAAATTTTATATCCTTTACTTTAGAGTTAATGTATATGGCCACTTTCTACTGGTAGGACCCTACTCAAAGTTGAAAAGCTTCACGGAGCTCCTCCACGAGTTCTAGAGACTCGAAGTAATGCGTGGTTTATGGTCGGATCACTTGTAACCCATCAGTGCGTGGAGATTGCTGTCTTAACTAGGATCATGGCCTCGTAGGTGTAAGCCATGGAAAACAGTGAGTGATCGATGGAGGTCCTGGTAGTGGTGCGGTTACTCCACAATGCCCTAGGAAGCTCCTCAGGCCATGCGCCTTTCACTTGTTCCAGCCTTTTCATCGAGTTGGCTTTAAGCATCTTGTTGACTACTTCCACCTGCCCATTATCCTGCTAGTGAGCTATGAAGGAGAAGTTCTTCCCAACTCCATGCCTTCGATAGAAATTTGTGAACAACTCACTATCGAACTATAGACCATTGTCACGACTATCTTCTTCGGGAGCCCGTAGTGATAAACGATATTCTTAATGAGGAAGTCCACCGCCTTCTTGGAGGTGATGGTAGAAAGAGGTTAGGCCTCGAGCCCCTTTTTTAAGTAGTCGACCACCACAATTGCATATTTCACTCCTCCATTTCCTATTGGCAGGGACCCAATAAGGTCAATGCCCAAGACTACGAAGGGCCATAGACTTGTCATCTGAGTGAGCTCATTTGGAGGAGCTCAGTGCTGGATCGCTTGTACCTCCTCAGGGGCTGAGATGCTCAGAGTGGCCAAGTAGTCAATAGGGGCTACATTGATTAACTCAGCGTCCTTGGTGATAGCAAGATTAGCAAGGGCGTCAGCATTAGAATTATGTTCCCGTGGCACTAGTTGTATGATAAATTTCTTGAATCTATGTAGCATTTCTTGGGCTTTCATTAGATAAGCAACCATCTTTGTCCTCCGGGTCTTGTAGTCTTCGAGTACCTGATTGACCACTAACTGTAAGTCGCTGAAAATCTCGAGGCCCTCAGCCATGAGCTCTAGGGCTACTCAGAGCCCAGCAATAAGTACTTTGTATAAAGCTTCGTTGTTGGAAGCATCAAATCCAAACTTCATTGTACTGTGGACACTATGCCCATCGGGGGATACCAAGATCAGGCCTTCTCCGGCTTCATTCTAGTTGGAAGACCCGTCTACGTACCACTTCCATGTAGGCCCTACTACTGGGCCATCCCCAGGTCTCTCATGGTTTGCCATGCATTCGGAGATGAAATCTGCCAGTGCCTGCCCCTTTATTGTAGTCCTCAGGTGATAGGTGATGTCAATTTGACTGCCCATTTGAGGAGTCTTGGACTACTCTAGCTTCTAATTGACTTGCCAGAAGGGGTGGTTAGTGAGGACTTCCGAGAGGCCGTCATTAGGCAAAAGGTCAACTTCTCCATAAGCAGGTATCTAGACTCCGCCCTAAGGAGTCTCTTACTTATATAGTACACATGGTGCTGGACACGACCTTTCTCGTGCAACAGGGCGGCACTAATGGCACCCTCCGACACAACCACATAGATTAGGAGGAGTTCTCCATCTACGGGCTTCGAGCGGATCGGTGGGTTAGTCATGTGTTCCTTTAACTGTTGGAATGCTTGTTCCCACTCCTCCATCCATTCAAACCTCTAACCTCCTCAGAGTATATTGAAGAACGATATGCACTTATTAGTTGCCTTGGAGACAAAGAGACTCACGACTACTATCCTCCCAGTGAGGTTCTGAACATTTTTATGCTTGCAGAGGGATGGCATCTTGACCAGAGCTTTGATCTTCCCAGGGTTTGCCTCTATTCCTTAGGCATTGACAATGAAACCCAGGAACTTCCCGGAGGCAACTCAAAAAGTGCACTTTTGGGGATTCAACTTCATCTCGAACGTGTGAAGTATCAAAAAAATTTCCACCAGGTCTTTCAAGTGGTCGGTGGCCATCCTAGGTTTGACCAGCATGTCATCCACATAAACCTCCATGTTCTAACCCAACAGGATTTTGAACATATGGTTTACCAATATCTGATAGGTGGCACCCGCATTATTGAGCCCGAAGAGCAACTCTTTGTAGCAGTACACTCATTTGTTAGGTCAGAAGCCCAACATGCATGGAAATCTGGTTGTACCTCGAGTATGAGTCCATAAAGGAGAAGAGTTCATAATCGGAGGTGGCATCGACCATCTCATCTATCATTGACAAAGGAAAACAATATTCAACCATCTGATCTATCAACATGGACCTGACCATGTCTAACAAAGTCATGTTTCTTCTTTGGAAACATTATTTTGCTGTGGTGTTTCTGGTGCTGTGAGTTGGGATAAAATACCTTGCTCCAGCAAGAAATCTTTGAATTCTAAATCAAAGTATTCTCCAACTCGATCAAATTGAAGTGTTTTAAGAGTTTTACCCATTTGCTTCTCAGCCTAAGAATTGAATTCTTGAAACTTACCAAAGGTTTTAGATTTCCTAAGAACTAAGTAAGTATGACCATATCTTGAGTAATCGTCAATAAAAGTGACGAAGTACTCATACCCATCTCTTGCTTGTACATTGATTGGACCACAAACATCGTTGTGTACAAACTTTGAAGGTTTTTTTAGCACTATTACCTTTCACTAAGAAATGACTTTTGGTCATTTTTCCTTCTATAAACAAGATTCGCAAACTGAAAGAGTTCTAACTCTTAGTTCTCTCAAAGGTCGATCTTTTGTTAACCGAATTAACCTGTCTAGACCTACATGACCAAGTCTAAGATGCCAAAGATATGTGTTGTAACGCCCTGGCTACCCCAGAACAGTTACGGTGAACGGTGGACCAGAAATTTGACTCGCTACCCGAGTCCTTTGGTCAAAAACGTGCTCTAAGTGTAATTAACAGGTTAAGGCATAAAACCAATAAAAAGGAAATGGAGATTTTCATTACAAACTGCTCTGCAGAGCTAAACAAAACATTTACAAGTGGTTCTCAGTACAAAATGGTCATTACTGTTTTAAATTTACAATCCCGCCGACCTAAGCGACAAAAATAGGGTAAACCCCAAGTTCCTCTGAGAACTCCTTGGCCGTGATGGTCAAGCGGCCGCATATGTACACGTCACCACATCAGCTCTCCACTCAAGGCTAGGTGAGCTTTTCTTTCCCTTTACCTGCACCACATAGCACCCATGAGCCAAAGCCCAGCAAGAAAACATAACACTTTATATAAACATTATCAAATGATTATCATTATAATCACACTGAGCATAAAGCTTTCAAACAAACGAGTGAACATCACATGTTTCTAGCGGGGGAGAGTGGCTGCTAGGTAAGCCACTATCCTCCAAGCACTTATTTCATTCATCGACCCTCGGGGTCGGTCTGGCATTAATGCTTTTTGAGCCATTCAATGCTAATAGTCGATTAGATCTAATCTCTGTTGGCTTGCGTGGTACACGCTAAGGCCGTTCTGACTAATGAGTCAGCGCTATGTGACCAGTGTCCAATACAACTGCCGAACCTGACTGATAAGTCACAGCTTCACAGTTGATATTAACACCTTTGCCAATTCTGACTGAAGAGTCAGTGCAACGTGACCAGTGCCCAGTACCACTGCCGAACCTGACTAATAAGTCACAACTTCACAGTTGATACTAGCACCTTTGCCAAACCTGACTAATAAGTTAGTGCCATGCACAAGTGAGCAACATATGCCCAACATTCTATATTCAATCCATGTCCATATTACACAACCAACATGCCTCACGAGTATCCATGCATGTCACACTTGGGGTGCAGTTTTCTTACCTCTGGTTCGAGCTAGAATGAATAAAAGAACGACCCTGAGAATGATCAACCTTTTGGTCCTTTAGCGGTTACCTGGTCATAACCAATTAAGGGATTCCATCAATAAAATGAACAATAAAAGGTTCCCAAACCAAAACCTAACCTCCAGGACATCAAACACTACTAAACCGGGTAGTAGGTTCAACCCCGAGGCCTTAGGTTTGAATCCCCATGCTAAAAACACTACTCTGGCCAAATTTGCCCTGATGGGCCGCGGCTCACCCTCCTGACAGAGGCGTTTCCACCTCTGAAGCCATCTCAGGCCGCGGCACACCCTAGACAGGCCGCGGCTCATTATGCTAAATAACCCAGAATTCAGCAACGCATCAGCAAACTCCCCTGCGTTTTCCCTCTCAAACCAGCCCTTCAAACCAACTCAATACCTCTTCCAAACACCCATTTAAACCTCCAAACATCACCCATAACTCTCCCCCATCATAACCCAAGTAAAACACCACAAGAACTCCCCTTGATTCCAACTTTCCACACCAAAATCTAGAGCTGAAATCTTAAAACGAAAACAGAGCATACATGGAAACTAGTAGCTAAAAGCTTACCTCAAGTTCAGGTTATGGTGCTCTTACACAGTGGAACACTCTCCCAAAGTGCCAAGGCCTAGCTCCTAAGCTCAAATCCTCAACAAGATCACAAAAATTCACAAGGAAAATGAAGGAAGGAGAAGGTACGGGAAGGAGAAGAAGAATTGTCTCTGTTTTACTGTGTTTATTCTACAGCCTCCAAACATCATATATATCCAAGCCAAAAGACTAAAATACCCCTAGGTCTTTTAAAGCTTCTAAAGCCACTTCAAGGGTATTTTGGCACTTTTCATTAACACCGTTAATCATAATTAACGCTTCCCAATTCCCGCTAATCTCAATATACTCAAACACCAATAATCCACATCCCGTTACCCTTTAATGCCCAGTAACATTCTAATCATTAAAACACCCCGAGACTCACTCGGAGCCCCAAGCTTAAGCCTGTTATGACCAAACCGATAATTAACATTCCTTGATCGTCTCATGCCAAATGGCTCGAACAAACCCACATCATAATGTGGTCTCAGAATATATCACCAACATGTGTACAAATAATCAATTTACCCTCAACGGGCCAAATTACCATCACACCCCTGTAATAAGAAATATGGACTCACATGCATGCATTTCACATCATATCATAATATAATCAGCATATACATGCATTTTATCAATTAATAACATAATTAGGCAAGTATGGTCCTCCCGGCCTACTATTCACGCCGTTAAACACAACGGAGAATTCGGGGCATTACATGTGTCATCCTCATTCGAAACTTTTTTTCTTTTGTTTCCTTGCGGTTTTGCTACTTTAAATGATTCTGATCTATTAAGTTTTCCTTCATTAGGTTTGAGCGTATACAATTTGTTTGTATGTTCTGCTTGGCAAATTTTGAAACTATTATTTGAAATAATAATTTCATTATTACTAAAATAAATATCAAAATATTGTTCATGAAATATAGATAAATAAACTAAATTTTTAGATAATCTCGAAATAAAATAAACATTGTTCAAAACAAGATAATTGTTCCCAAAATGTAAACAGACTGTTCCTTTTGAAACAAGCGCTCCACTTCCAACTCACATGGTCACCTCGCCATCAGCCAGCCCCCTTGATGACTCAAGTATCTACATAGAAGAACAAACATGGTTAGTTGCTCCTGAATCTAAAACCCAAGATGACATTTCGTCTTGGACTACACAAGCTTCAAGTACAAGTAAATAAGATTTACCTTTTTTCTAGTTCTGAGAGATACATTTTACAGTTTCTCTTCCAGTGACCTTCAACTCCATAGTGGAAACATTTTCCTTTTGGTTTTTTCTTCTTGGAGTTATTTTCATTCTTGTTCTCCTTGGCTTTTGGTGCCTTCTTTCTTTTCTTGGACTTCTTGCCCTTTCCTTTGTCCTTATCATTGCTCTTCTCCCTGTTCTTGGATTTATCCTAAGAGTTTGAAGGTTTCTCCTCTACCACATTTTCCTCAGCCTCTTTTATATTGATTTTGTTAAGAGACTTAAATGTCTGCAGTTCATTCAACAACTGGGTCATGTTGAATTCCAACTTATTCATAATATAGTTGGTGGTTAACGCATAAAAGGTAGGAGTGAGCGATTCAAGTATGATGCTTACTTGTGTACGCTCATCAATGATGGCCCATGTATTTCTACTTCATGCATCACGTTAATCATACTCAAAACATGTTCACGTACAAAAACACATTTCTTCATCATAGTTGTCATGTAGGTTCTAGTAGCCTCATGTCTACTTTGATTACATTATTCTCCAAACATGGCCTGCAGTGATTCCATTATCTCAAACGCAGTTTCCATGGGTTCATGCTTTGTTTTGTTATTGGATTGAATCCAAGCATCATACTTGTCCCAAACATTCTTCGGGGCATTGGCAGCGGGCTCTTGAGGACATTCCACATTTAGGAAAAATTTATTGTTCTCACAGATTAACATAAGATTTAGCTTTGATTTCCATCTTCTAAATATATATTACCATTGAGTTTTTGAAGTGAAAGTAATGCAGTTATAGGATTTCCACCGTTCGACATTACTGAAAGAAATAAAACACACTAATATTACTATTTGAAAAAATATCAATTATTCAGAAAGTAAGTATGATGCATGAATGCAACAATTAAAACACATAAATAAAAATTTACTTTTCAATGATAAAACTACCCAATTAATAAAGTGCCGCCTTATGGTCGGTCAAGTTAAATTTAGATAGCTTATAAGGCAATGTTATCTTTATAATTTAAAACTGAAAATAACTCTTTATTTTCTCTTTTAAAAATAAAGTATCGCTGGTTTGGTCAAGATGAAATTATCCACTGCAAAAGCTTAATTGCCTCTTTGTAAGTGTAACCCATTATTTAGGAATTCATATCTTAACTTAGAAAATGTCGCCATAAGGTCGGTCAAGCCTAAAATACATTATTCCTTCCTATCTTCGTAAGAAGCCAACCTTGGTATTAATATGTTTAGAAACCTTACTTAGGGGGACGGAAACAAAGCTGCCTTGAAGCACTATTCATATCTCATGGTGTTGTACTAATAATGGAGACCATAGGTCATATTGAGATGTTCACCTTCTCCCACTTACTATTTTAAAATAATGTGTTTTATTAAACTAATCAATTAATTCCAAATTAATTACTAGTTAATTAATAACATATGAATATAATTATTTAAAAAATATATTTAATTATAAAAGAGCTTGTTTCTAAAATTAATGTGATCTAGATAATTACTCATGACATTCATCTAACTTTACTAAAACACTTTCTAAATAAAATTTGTTATCTCAAAGGCCTATAAAAACGATTGCATTTATTATGGTGTGAGTTACCAAGTTTTAACTAATTTAATATTTAGTAGTTTACATGTAATTTATTTCTCAAAAAACAATTCACATAAGCAATTAGAACAATCCTAACTAATCATGTTTTTGAAAGATGAAAATTGTGTGGGGTTTCAAGAATGACATGTAATTGACTAATGCATGATCATGTTATCAATCAAACATTTAATAACACTTATTTAAATAAATACAATAAATAAATAAACAATAAATCATGAACCGAGTACTATTGGGTATTTCAAAATTTACAACTTTTGAAAAAATATAAAAAAAAATTTCAAAAGTTGCCTATGACTTGTTTTCAAGACTCCAAGAATGCTTCTCCTCTCTTTTAGGCTTTCTTGCAAATCTTTAGGAAATTGTTAGGCCCAATTTAATAATTAGAAACTATCTTTCCAATTAATTTATTTAATTCAACCTAATTTTTAATTAAATATCTATTTATGTCATCTTTTTAATTTAGTTGAATTTAAATAATTAAAGAATCAAATTCAAATAATTATTAAAACTTAAGATAAAATCTTAACCAACTAAAAGATATTTTATTTTTCTAATAAAAATAAAATAAGATGATTAAACTTTTAAATTCTAATAATTTAAAATTAATTAAATTAAAGATAATGACAAAAAATTAGGATCTAACTTAGGCACCAAGAATGGTGCCCTAGATCACTAGGGTCGGCAGCATGGGGGAGCCACAAGGGGTCAAGTTGGCAATTGCCATATATAGTTAGCACGGCATCTAGGTGCACACGCAGTGGGCAAAGAGGTGTGGGCACACAGGCAAACATACACGGGCTCGCAGGCACACGGAGATTGTAGAGTCCAAGAACTTTACTTAGCTAATTATTTAGTAGTATTATAGTATGTATAGTATTATCTTTGTAACTGTGGATTTTTGGTTCAGACCGGGAATTATTTGGACACTCATAGTAGTACTTATAGATTTTCTAAGTTTAACCTATAGTTTAAGAATATTAAGTTTAACCTAAGGTTTGATTATATGACTGATATTAAGGATAATATTTGTTATACTATAAGGTTTAGATGAGGACCAATAGGATTTTAAGCACATGTTATGAATGGATGATTAAGAATTAAGTATTTTGAGGATTAAATTTAATAAGGAGTAAAGTTTGAATGCTATAGGGTCAGTCAGCAGCTTTGAATACGTTGAGGGCTTAGTCAAGGCTGTTTACTCCATTCAAACTTAGCTAAAAATGTGTAATTTCGTGTTTAATTAATCAGCGTGTGCCGATATATCGCAGCTATAGGGAGCGATATATCGCAGCACGTAGATACGGAAAACACGAGACGATACACGACTGCCTCGGGGCGATATATCGCCTCCTTCAGTGTATTTTGAAATGTTTTGAATCCATTTTCCATTCAGCCATTCAACCTCTTGATAAGTCCAGCATCTTTTTGAACGAGTCTTCAGCCTCTGCTGAACGATTATTCAAATTATTTTCACTTAAAAAGCTATTATTTTTATTCAAGTAAAATCAAGATCCTTTCATTCCTAAACTCTATAAATAGGACCTAGTACCCAGCCATTATTCATCTTTTGCTCTAAGTTCAGAGGCTGCAAGTGCTAAGTGAGTGTGAGAGTATAAACACCTGGGTTTGGGAATCATAAGCTTGATCATCATAAGCTTATCAAACACTTTGGGAAGTAAGGTTTTAGAGTATTTCGGTTTGAGGTATAGATTGGTCTTACAAGTCTTCAAGGTAACCCAAAACTCTAGTTCAATTCTGTATTTGTTATTTTAAGTTCTCATAATCTTCTACTCAGCCTCTAACCTTAAAATTTATTTTGGTTAGGAAATCCAAGTTCTTGAGCACATAAGTTTTGGTAAGTATGTGTCTCAATGATTTAGTCTTCCCATTCCTTTTCATCTCTTTTTCTTCATTAGACTCACTCTTTTTCATAATGATTATTATGAGTGTTCCAAAGTCCCAGCACTGTCCACATATCCCGGTAACTTTGGTAAGGAAAATAGGATAGAATCTATATGTTATATGCTTGTGTTATCTTATGTTTTATGTTATGAAATATGTTATAAAATATGTTATGAATATGTATGTTGTAGGCTTGGGCATATGACCCATATGACTAACAAGACCCCAAATAGATTATGGGCATATGACCTACTTAGCTAGTAGGACCCCACTAATCTCATGGGCATATGACTTGTTTAGTCTATGGGACCCCAAGTAATAATGGCCATTATAATAAGTGTATGTAATAAGTGTTATGATATGTCTTTATGTTTATTATGAAATTCATGTTTATGACTATGTGTTAGATTTTCCTTGCTGGGCATTAGGCTCATTCCTTTTTGTTTTATGTGCAGGAAAATAGCTTTAGAGGTGGTAAGATTCGTGGACGCTTAGAGAATGTGTATCGATGGTGAATGGATTCAAGGGGACGAGTGTTCGATTTCGAGGATGTAGTATTTTCTTTATGGGTTTATATGTAATTTTGCCGCACTTTCTATGTAACTCTTTATTTTAAATTATGTTTTGCTTTTAAGACAATGGGATCCCATATCCTTATTGATATTTTGTAAGTAACTCTTATTTTTGTAAGTTACTTAATAAAATTATGGTATTTTCGCAAATGTAAGTTCTATTAAGGTTTTGTATGTATAGTTTCGTTAATGGTCCAAAAGTCTAGAGTAGTGGGTCATTACAGAGGTGGGCTCGCAGGCGCACGGTCGCAGGTGCACAGTTAAAGGTGCGTAGGCGCACTGTCGCATGTGTGCAAGCGCACAAGCACAGGCTCGCAAGCATGCGTGCGGTGCGTAGGGTGTCGCGGCTCAAACTGCTGCGTGCGGCTAGGGCCATTCTTTCTTCTTTGTGTAAAAATTTTTAAAATATATATTTCAAAAATAAAATTCTACAAAAATTATATGCTCTTTATGGCTTACACAACATCTAGAAATTAAAATTCCTAACCCAATAGCACCATATAATCAATGATCCACCATTCAACCATACATTCATACAAACATATCCATCCATTCAATATACATATCAACATACATATATCAAATTCAAGAAACTCACAATAAATTTAATAGACTATTTAGGTTTTATACCCCCCGAACTATTACATATGCATATCGTGCCCCCCGAATTTTTCAGTCAGTTAAAAAATCCCCCCGATCTATTCACAGTCATGTAAATTAGGACTTCCGTCCAATTCCGTTCATTTTTTGTAACAGGAGGATGATGTTCAAGATTGAAAACTTTGTTTGGGCATGTGTAATGTTAACTAATCATGTAAACTTTGTTATAAGAGTGAGAATAACTAAATAAATAAATATATATATAAATTTATATGTAGAGAGGGATTGTTAATTAATTATTTAATTCTTTTTGTACACTTTAGAGTCCCACGTGTCATCCCAAATTATGTAAAAAAACAAGCCACATCATCCTCCCGTTACAAAAAATGAATGGAATTGGACGGAATTCCTAATTTACATGACTGTGAATAGATCGGGGGGATTTTTTAACTGCTTGAAAAATTCAGGGGGCACGATATGCATATGTAATAGTTCGGGGGGGTAAAAATCCTAAATAGCCAATTTAATATATATATATATATATAGAATGATATAGTACCAATTGTTGGTACTAAAAGAGAAAATTAGAGATATGTAGAGGGGAATAGGCCCTTTTTTATAATTATTAATACCAGCCAAGATCATACACACATATATATATATTTTAAATCACATACAATCAAATTAGAGATTACCTCTTGCAGCCTATCTAGTGTCATCAAATCTTTTTGTATAAAATCTATGATCTTCCTATCCATGTTTCGCAGACTGGCTCCCTGATCTTCTAGACTAATCGTCAAACACACAAGGATGTGTGTGGGCACATAGGATTCAAAATTTTGATTATGACTCTCTAGATGTACGCAACACATGAGATCTAGAGTGGTTTGATAGAGAGAAGAGGAATTGAATATTTTTCTGGTTTAGGAAAACTATCGCTTCTCTTATGACAGAGAGTCTATTTTTAAACAATAACCTTCTTTTTAGGTTTTTAAAGATAATTAACATATTGAATTAATCTTTATTTTATTAAAATAAAACTGATCAGTTATAAAATTATTTAATTATTTAATTTAAATAATATTTTAAAAATAATAATTAAATATAACAAATTTTTTGAAATTCAAAATTCAAATCACAAGGATAGGAAATATCCTTGTGTGGCGCCATTCAATGTGCAATAAAAAGAGTGGCGCGTGCCACATTAGGATTTTTCCTAATTTTCTCATTTTTTTATTTAATTAATATTTAAGACAATATATTTATCACAAAATAAATATCAGGTAACTCAACATTAACTTTATCTTAAAATATCACTTTTAGATAAATAAATAAATATGTTATTCTAAATAAGATAATGATTAATCTCTCTTTATATATTATTCCAAACAAGATTAATATTTATTTTAACCTATAGTTTTCAAACGAACACTATATAGTTAAATAATTAATGAATTAATAATTAATCAATTGCCCATAACTATGACATCATTATTTCATTGCCCTAGAAAATTAATTCCTTTGCAATTAAGTCCTTTTCTCTACAAATCTTTCTTTTGACATCCTTACCCTTGATATGGGGACCATAGACCTATAATATGAAGCTCTAATAAACCAGATTATTAATTAAATTCTTTAATCCAATATTCTTATTTATTAATTCCATGATTACTCCATTATAAATATGGAAATGCACTCTAAGTATTTATAGAATTATATTTACATAATTTTCTCTTGTAGTCCATTGATATAGTCAATAAATGTAGTTTTGTCTTCCATTTATTGGTTTTTTAATTAGAGTTGGTTAAGATTACCATTCTATCTTTCTAATTACCTCTTGATCCTTAAGTACCATTAATAAACTAGTGAATAATTATTCTATAAAAAAATTATAGATTTGAGCTCAATAACTATTCAGTTCCAGAATTAACCCTTAATAGAACCAATATTCGATCTGTTGTACCCAACAAAAAACACAAACTTAATCATTAAATTAGGGGGTACATCTGACAGTTAAAAACATGGAGAAAGCATGCGAGTAGGAAATCTAGCAAACTTTGATGTGAGCAGCTCGAGTTAGGACTTGGCAGTATGACAAGTAGATAATCTCCAAATCGGCTATCCGTCTAATGACCTATTTCGAGACATGTGGTGGCAAGATCGCCTTTTGAATACTCTGAACTTGGTCCGTACCAAAGTCTGTTTGCTCTTTGATCTCCAACTCGAGGAATATGTTTAGCTCGTGGAAACCTGGTCATGACGCACAATGAAGGATCCCGAAAGACTCAGAGGTTCCTTATACGCTCATTAATGCCCATATTGTATTACATATTTATTGTCTGAGATAAGGGATGTAAATTCCATAGGTAATCATATCCCTATGTAACTGGAAAATTATCCTAATTGATTATTTACCATATTTATGCACGCGGTTGCCCAAACCTATCCAGGAATATCCACTATAAATATCAGGGATAATGGACAGGAAAATGGACTACTTTTTAAGATATAAAAAATCTGTAGAAATTGTAAGAGATTAATAATATTTCCTCCTAGACTAGGTGGATTTTAACCACTAAACCACATAAAAGTGTGAGTGTGAGAAATTGTTCATTTAGTCAATCATGGTTTAGAAAAATGCACTAATCTCTCTATTAACGGATTTCTTAATCCATTGTTGATTAAAAACGGCGTCAACATATTTCTTAATCCGTTGAGAGTTCATTAGTGCTCATTTCCCTACGCAAAATTTCACTCAACATTCATCATGGTGGTCACCCAATCTATGCAAGAACATTGAATGGAGTAGTCTGGTGATCAAGAGGCGCATCACACAGCCTTTTTTGTTAGAAAAGGCCAAGACGATCTTTGGAGTTCAGCATTACACCCACCAAATCCTAATCCGGGGTATGTAACAGCCACCGAGATAGAAAATGCCTAACAGCCTGATCGAGGAGGTCCGGGCTTGGTTACCCCCTCTTGCAACCGATGTTAACATCGGAAAGAGGCAAAGTGGGTCCCATTGGTCCCACAAGGATAAACAACCCAATCCCATTTGTGATGTCAAAACTGAAACTTCGAGCTTCGTACCTTCCGAGGGAAAAATGTCGAATGTTGAACATGTTAATCCTAACAGGAACCATCGTCCTTATGTTAGTCAATCAATCACAACTGCAAGCCCCAACTCTGTGCCTTCTGAATAGATTCCAAGGAATGTTCACAACAACCCAGCAGGGCGAGCTAAGAGCAATTCAAAGAGACAAAACACCCCAACAAATCCATCTGTCCCATGACCAGAGCCTTCGACACAAAAGACCCAAGAGATCAGTGTAGAACCAAGACAGGCTTACCTAGTACGCCTTGATGGAACGAGCATAGCCTCACCGATAAGGTACCCGCCATCACCAGTTAGATATCCAATACAATCGTGCCCTCAGAGGATTGCTCCAGTTCGAGGGGATAGCAAGAGAAATCCTCCCCCCTCAGAGGATCTCTATGCTTTGTAGTCTTGCGCTAATAATCCAGGTCCTCGATCTCAGCCGCGGGTTGCAAGTTTCGCTAATGGGAGTTACTGGAAGGGGAGCCAGCATGGAGGAAACTCAGATCCATATAATCACCTCGACACATTCAATACACTAATGATAGCCCACAATGTCGGGTTTGACCTAAGGTGTATTTTTCTCCCCACAACTCTTATCGAACTCGTCAGATTGTGGTTCAATAAATACAAAAGACATTCAATTACCTCGTGGAAGAAATTGTCTTCTGAGTTTAAGAGTCTATTGTGGGCTTTAAAGGAAACTCGCATTGAGGACGACTCGTTGGCCAATATAAAACAACGACCTGGTGAGTCCTTGAAAGCATATCAGAGCAGGTTCACCAACTCCACAGCACCAACTAGAGATGTTGATGATAGCTCCAAGCACATGGCAATGATGATGGGAATCGCAGTAGGAGGTGATTTATGGCAGGAAGTCCAACGAAAAGGAGTAAAAAGTGTAGATGAATTCTGGGCCCAAGATGAGGAATGGATAAATTTAGAGGAGGCTAGTTCTGCTATTGCAGGAACCAGCCAGATCCTTATTCAGCCCACTGGAGCGATGTCAGATGCTACAACGAGGACTCAACCTGTTACCTAGGAGTTGAAAGGAAATAGGAGTCGGTTGAGTTCTTGAGAAATAACCTGGATGTCTTTGCCTGGTCGCACGAAGATATGGTGGGAATCAATCCAAATGTAATAATGCATACTTGAAATCTGGACAGGAATGTTCCTGCAAAGACCCAAAACCGAAGACTTTCGTGAAGAAAAGGATCGAAAGTATTAGAAGAAGAAGTGGCTCGCCTACTTAAGTGCGGATTTATCAGGTAAGGAAAATACCTGACCTGGGTTACTAACCCTATTTAGGTCTTGAAACCCAATGGGAATTGGAGAACTTGCATAGACTTCTCTTATCTCAACAAGGCTTGTCCTAAGGATTATTTCCCACTACCCAGAATCGATCAGTTGGCAGACGCAACATCCGGTCACGAGCTCGTGTCTTTCATGGACTCATATTGTGGATATAACCAAATTGTGTTGAACCCTACAGACCTAGAGCACACTAGCTTCATGACTGAGCATAATATATACTAGTACAAAGTTATGCCTATTGGATTAAAGAATGTCGTTGCAACATACCAACGGTTAGTCAACAAAATGTTCGTTAACCAGATCGGGAAAAACATGGAAGTGTATGTCGATGATATGCTTGTCAAATCAAATATTTCCAGTAACCATGTATCCGACATGGAGGAGTGTTTGGCGACCAGATTGAAAAGTTGATTCCTTAGCCAAGTTAGCAAGCGCCAAAGATGCTGACAATTTGAACATACTACCGGTTGAACATTTATCGGCACCAAGCATTCAAGACGTAGAATCCTCACTAATACCACAAGTGTACGACACATAGATGACTCCCACCATACAATACCTCAAACATGGATTGTTACAAGAAGATAGGAATAAAGCAAGGACACTTCAAAGGAACTCTATTCGGTTTATTTTCTTCGACGGAGTCTTATATAGATGAGGGTACTCGATGGGGGGCAAAGTTTGTCAAAGAAGATTCTCCAACAAGGGTATTTCAGGCCTACAATGATAAAAGATTCTATGGAATTTGTTAAGAAGTATGATAAGTGCCAACAATTTTCCAAGATACCTCGAGCAACCCCCAATGAGCTAAAACAAATGCAGAGCCCTTGGCCATTCGCGGTTTGGGGAATTGACCTAATCAGATCTTTTCCTACAGGAAAAGGGAATGTCAAGTATGTAGTAATTGTTGTTGACTACTTTACTAAATGGGCTGAAGCTGAGCCACTCACAACAATAACAACAAAGAAAGTATTGGATTTTGTTGTAGAAAACAATGTATGCCAATATGGGTTTCTGAAAAAAAAAATTGTCTCAGATAATGGCACACAATTTGACAGTGACCTTTTCACCGATTTTTGTGAGCGGCATGGTATCACAAAGAGCTTTTTGTCAGTCATTTATCCACAAGCCAATGGACAGGTTGAAGCTGTTAACAAAACTTTGAAGGACACATTGAAGAAAAGGCTCAAAGAATCTAAGGGAGCGTGACGAGAACCACTACGAGAAGTACTCTGGTCGTATAGGACATCTCACCGAATAGGCCATACGCCATTTTCCTTGGCCTATGGGTATGAAGCCATGGTACCCGTTGAGTTAGATCCACCATCGCATATAAGGCTGACATACGACCAGAGCACAAATAACCAGTAATTAATGGAGTCATTGGACTTTGTCAACGAAAGGCGTGAGCAAGCTCAACTTCGAGTTGCGGCTTACCGACAAAAGTCCGCTCGATATTTTAACTCTAAAGTACTCTAAAGAAAGTTTGACGTGGGAGATTTGGTACTTAGAAGAGTTTTCTCAACACTCATTGTAATGCCCCACGTCCCTATGGTTGCTTCATGGAATGACGACTGACCCTGCAAACCAACACGAGTCTTTCCAGCGTGCTTTGTCCTCACTCACACACTTCCTCGGAAAACTTCCTAGGAGGTCACCCATCATGAGACTACTCCAGGTCAAGCACACTTAACTTTGGAATTCTCTAGTGATGGGCTACTGAAAAAAGAAGATGCATCTTGTTGGCATAGGTTGTACCCATCAATCCATTTAAGGCATCTTTAGTTGTGTAGTCCCATACCTACACAGTCTTAGAATCATCACACTTGACCTTCCCCAGGCGATGTGGGATTGCACAGATTTTACCTGGTCTTTCCCCCAATAGATCACGAGATTTTGACTATCACACTCGCGACCAGGCTGCTAGAGTACTCGGACCAGGAACATACAAACTTGCTCGCTTAAATGGAGATCTCGTTCCTCGCTATTGGAACAGAGAACACATGCGCAAGTACTATCAATGAAAAATTCTTTTTAAAGACTTGGCTTGTATTAATTTTGCTTTTTACAAGTTTGTGAACAAGGGTTGGTCAGTTACATGGCTGGTCTCTTATAAGTGCAAGATCAATTTTTAATCACCCGTAGAGAAATCAATCTTGTCAATTTTATTACGAGAAATAAAAGGAACTGTGCATAGTCAGTTGTTCTTGCCAATTATTTTATTTATTACAAGTATTTGCTCATTACGTGTGTTGTTTTTCTATATTATCATTGGTCGTTTATAAGTACGCGAGCAGTAATATTCGAACAAGTATTGATCATGGCAAGTGACTGAGAACCTTAGACTCCTCAATCACTTGGGGGGCATATAAGATACTAAACGAGCAAAGCATATCAACATAGACATATATAAATACACGAGCAAAATAAGGGAAAGTATACTATGATACTTAGAGTATTTTTCAAAATTTTAGTTAATTTTGTGAAATCTTAATAAAGTGTTATGTTAAGTTTGGTCATACGAGTATATGTTATAATATCAATGAGAATATACTATAATATCACAATGAAACATCGTTACACAGTGAGCAATTGCTTCTTGGATGTAATTAAAAATATTAAAAGGAAAGAAAAGATGCCTTAGGCAGCAAATTCTCTTAACATCGTAAACAGTTGTTCGTGTGTTTTAATTACATAAATAATTTTTTTTACATTGTTGTTGAAGGGGGGTCCTACTGAGACTGATGGTCTGACTTCTTCAACACCATTGATGCCTGTCGCCAAGGAAATTTCAGGAGAATCTGAGGCATTTTGAGCATTTTTCTCCTCCTCTAGGTGAGTAGCACACTTGGTGAGTTCGGCTTGTTTTACCTGGTCAGGAAGGTAGTCAAAATTTGCCTCTGCATTATTCTTCCAAAACATGTAGAAGCAGTTGAAGGTAGCTCTTCAGAACCTCTCCAAGTTTTGGAAATTCTTCTCCTTGAGCAGTTTGACTCGCTCCTCTAGACCAGTGGCCTCCTTCATGCTTGCCTCCAGATTCTCTTAGAGCTTGGCTACTTCCTTGTAGTTAGTCTTGAAGGCTTCCTTAAACTTCTCCTTGGCAATAACAGCCTTTGCCAGATCTTCTTGGTTTTTCTTTAGCTCCTTTGTTAAAATAGCAACTTTGTCTTCAGCTGCCTTAACCTTGGCCTCCCATGCCTTGATTTCCTCGGCAGCTGCCTTTTCGTTGGCCTCCCATGCCTTGATCTCCTCGGCATGTTTTACATCAACCTCCTTAGCGCGGCACCAACCGTTGCTCATGGTCAAGATACCCTGCGAACAATGGAAGAATGAAGCTTTTAGAGATAATCAAAGGAAATGTTGGTCGAGTAAAATACAATACAGAAGAAACTTACACTAAGGACTTCATTGAGCCAACGAGCAGGGACTTGGTCAGGTTTCAACAAAGGAAGATATGTAAAGGCCTCCTGGCTACGATGGTGCTTGGCCAATCTTTGTAGTTTGTCATTTGTTGAGCTATAGGCATTGCTCAACAATTCTGCAGCCAAGGTTTTCCTGTCTGGTCGATGGAAGGATCAGTGCGAGGAGGAGGAGTAGTAGTTGATCTAGAAGGAATGGGAGTTGGAGGGTCCTCTGGTCGAGCCCTTTTTCTTGAAGGTTCCCCATTACCTTCACCAGGGTTTCTTCTACTCGCTACATTATCTAAAGAACTATTGCTACACTCACTATCTGCCTCGAAGAAGTCCAAGCTATAACTACTGGTCGTAAATTTAAAGTTGACATCCCTATCCAATAAATGATAAAGGATAGATAGTTTATTTAAGAGTAAGAAATCTATACCATTCTCGTCGGAAGATTCGATTATAGGACCAGTGTATTCTGGTAATTTTTGTTTTCCCCTCCCATGTTGGGAAGGAATATTAGTTGCTCGAGTGTTGGGAAAAACTTATACAGGATCTTTATTGATTTTTATGTAGATCTAATAGTAAACAAATTAATATGAGATAACCTAGAACATGTTTCTAAAATTTAATTCAAAGAGAAACAAAGATAAGAATACTTACAGTATACGCAGTGGAATGAAAGATTCTTTCTTTCAGTTTCTCTAACTCTTGTATCCTTTCTGTCGTAGAGTATTATAAAGAAACTGAACCGTTCTTCTAATTTCCTCACAGTCTTCCAATGTATCCTTAGAATCACCTAGACTAGAGTGGGCAATTCTTAACACATGAGATAGATACAGAGAGAAGAAGAGAAAATAACAAAGAGGCTTAGAAAAGGACTTGTGTTTAGAGAGAATCTAAAACCTATCAGAAACTCTGACTTGTGACTTGTCGAACTTATTTTTGACTTCTCTCTAAGCACTCATTTTATAGACTCAATTAGGCCATTTAATTTAATTAAAAAATCAATAAAATAATAGCCAATTTGAAGCCCTAGGTCGAAATTATCATGGGCTTTAGGCCCGTGAAATTTCCCATTTGACATAAAATCAAGGCCAGTATTATTTTTTATTGATTTAATTAATTAAATATTTATTTAAATCCTTTATCAATTTAATTATATATAATTTGAACCTTGATTTAAACTTATTTATTAATTTAGATACCAATTTATCTTAATTAATAAATCTGCCATAATTTATCTTTTCTTCTAAAAAATACGTAACTCTGTGAAACAATCCAAAGTTGACCTGGTCAACTTTAATAATTCTAATTGATAATTAAATCAATTAATTGAGACTATCTAGATGATTTTATCCAAGGTACAATGGGGACCATGGTCCTATGAAATCAAGCTCCAATAAGTTATCATAAATCTAACAAATAAATTTACTAACTTATTAATTCCTCGTAACTCCACTATAGACTCGGAATTGCACTCTTGAATTCATAGAACACTCTATAACAAATATAGATACGCTATTAATTATCCATTGTTACAACCATAATTGTCTACAATGAGATGGGACTAAAATATCGTTTTACCCCTCATTGTATTTTATCCTTAAAACACTTAGTTCATTGTAAATGATATTTCTGTAAACTAATTTAATTACTAAAATTAGATCTCTATCATTTAACACCTTGAACCAAACTAAAAGGAAACCATTGTTTCACTTCTTCATCAGAAGCTATAGATGTTCGTATCTATGATTAACACTCCCACTCAATTATAATACTGAGTTCCCAAGATGTAAGTATGGGCTAGTTCGTAGGGTAAGCTGGTAACAAACAAATCAAAGAACTTAAATAATACAATCAGTTAGAATACTACCCACTCAGAATTGCGATTGATTTGACCTATGGTCAACAATATGATATGACTAGAATATATAATAACTCTATGTTTACTTATCTTATCAATTGTCAATATCGGTCCTGTCCGATGTAACAAATACATCTGATCTTATCTACTTTGCTAATGTCCTAGAAACAACATAACACTATAATGTGTAAGTAGATCATATCGTAGATTGGCAAGTCAGTGTAAATCCTGTGCACTGACTAATCTTAGGACTAACTTATTTTGAACATGTAATCATATTCATATTCCATTGTGATTACGTCACTATAAATACGATTAGCTATATGCTCGAGATTTAATAGAATTTTATATTAAACAAATAATCATGAAAATAAAACATGTGAGCAAAGTGATTGACCAAGTCAAAAAATGATTTCTGTTCTTTTATTGATAATAAAATGAGATTACAAAGAATTTGAGTTTTAATTAGGGCATAAAACCCCAACAGTAGGTTCTTGAATGGTCACTCACGTTGTGGCACATCCTCCTGCTGCTCGGGGTTTTCTTGTCCTTCAGTGCCCTCTCCAATGGCACTCCCCGTGGCTGATTCCCTCACTTCCTGATGAGATTCTAAAAGGTCGACCAACCTTAAATTTCTCTTTGTGACTAACTCCTTGACGCTTTTTTCTATATTCATCATGTTGGCCAACGGTGTGGCTCTTATCTCCATTTCTGGAGATGGGTCTGGTCGGTTCCATGGACCTAGATACAGCAGAAAACAATTAAGGACAAGGAAATATGAAAAATTACTAGATAAATTTCGATCAGAGAATAAAACCTTACCTCCTCATGTGAAGACCATGTTGTCTGCAACCAAGTCAGTCGTGAGGAAGTACGCTTGGAAGTATCTTCCTCCATTGGACTTGTACGTAATTTCACTTAGGAATGTGCGAGCAGATGCTAGTCGATGGAAATGAAAGAACCCCGTGCTGTTCTGATTGGGGTTCGATTAGAGATTGAACAGATAGTTGATCTCATGTGGAGTAGGCACATGCCATATTTTGTGATTATATAAGATATAGAGCGTTGAAAGAACTCTATATCCATTGGGTGTTATTTGGATAACGTTGCTCGTGTATGACCAACAGAATCCTGATAAAAATGCAATAAACATGTGAGCAGATTGGAAAAACATATCAAAAAGTATATGTGAAAAGTTTTTTCAAAAAAACTTTTCAACTTCGAAAACAGGCGGGAAAACCCCAATTTTTTACGAAATACTCAAAATCGAATTTTCATTTCGATTTGGACCTGAAAACGATGTTCCTATACCCCATATTCCTTCCAAGCATTGACTAGTATTTTATACTGCATAAAATCCCTATTCTACCATACATATTCTATGTATATTTGCCTAAACCCGATTACCCAAAACTTTCTCAAGAAAAGTAGAAACCCAGTTACGAAAACTCGTGAATCAAGAAAAAAATACACGAAAAATTCTACAATGATAAGAGGATGGATTCAAAAACTTACTTGGAGTATGGATTGTAGGAGAAATCATGAATTTTTTGCTCAGAGTTGCTTGAAGACGACTCGAATCGGACTGCAATCTCTGGGTTTTCTTGAAGGTTTTTTTGAGCATTCTTGAAGAGAGAGAAGGTTTGGGTAAAAAATAAAAAAAGGTGAAGAGGCTTATATTTATATTGGTCAGGGAAATAATGGAAGGTAATAATGGGAATAGGGTTTCGATGCATGGGGAATCGTAGTAACCATCAAAACGTTTCTGGGAAACTTTAAAGGTCATGAGTACTTGCCTTTTCATAAAAGTAAGTACTGAAAGATGTGACATGTCAGATGGATTACTGGTTGTGTAAGTTTATTAAATGTTTGATCGAATTAAAATAAACTTGGGGGGAAAATGTTTACCCAAAAAAAATATATGCTTGATGATGTGGCACAATAGGGACGTATGTGGATAGCATGTGACTTATGAGTGATGATAGTCTAGTCGACCAACGACTAGGAAATCAAGCAGCTCGATGGATTCAAGAAAGATGTTTAACAGTACGAAAAAAGATATGGTGACATATGCGAGCAGGTCTGATCGTAGTAACAAAGCCAGAGTTCAAATACAGTTATAAGTCAGATATTTCAAAGATATTTGACCCTCTTTATGTGTAACTATTATGAACTCTGTTATTATTCAAATATGCCTGTGACAAAGTTTAAACACGGCCCATCACCCCATATGTACAACCTTTAGCCTATAAATAGGACTCATGGGATTCATTTAAACACACACAATAATTTGTATTTAGAAAGAACGAGTGCTTTTATACACGACTTTTGTATCCCCCTTTGGAGCATGTGAAACTTAGTGAGCCCTAGTTTGCTGATTGCAGGTTTCAGAGTTTACATCAATGGAAACACTAAGTGGACGTAGGTTATTTCCAATCTTTAGGGCCGAGCCACTATAAATATTTGTGTCATTTAGTTCTTGCATTCAGCTTATAAATTCTTATCATTTTAGTGACTTCGTGTCATTGGCTAAATCATCAGTCAGCACTACAAATTTCTTGTGATGTCTTTCAGCCTAACAAAGGAGTGAGCCTAATGCCCAACAAGGAAAATCTAACATATAACCATATACATAAATTTCATAATGTAACATAAAACATATCATAACACTTATGTCACATACATACGCCCATTAAATTAGTGGGGCTTGCTAGCTAAACAAGTCATATGCCCATAATCTATTTGGGGCTTGTTAGTTGTATAGGTCGTATGCCCAAATCTACAAACATACTAAACATAGCATATTACATAACATAAAATCATAAGATAACATATAAAATCATATAACACATAAATCCTATCCTATTTTCCTTACCAAAATTACCGGGATATGAGGACAGTGTTGGGACTTTGGAACACTCCTAAAAACCATTTATAACAGGGTGAGTATATTGAAGAAAAGGGATGAAAATAATGGAAGAACTATACCATTGAGAATATAGTTACCAAAAACTTATGTGCAAGTTCTTAGATTTCCTAATCAAAAATAAAGAGTAAGGTTAGAATGCTGAGTAGAAGACTATGAGAACTTAAAGAAAATAAAACCAATTGAACTAGAGCTTGGAAATACCTTGAAGACTAATATGACCAATCTAAACCTTGAACTGAAATGTGAATAAACCTTACTTCCCCAAGTGTTTGGTAAGCTTATAGTGATCAAGCTTATGACCCCCAACCTAAGTGTTTACACTCTCACAATAACCTAGCAACTTGCAGCCTCTGAACTTAGCTTGAAGAATGAATAAATGGCTGGGCACTAGGTCCTATTTACAGAGTTTAGGAATGAAAAGATCTTCATTTAACTTGAATAAAAATAATGGCTTTTTAAGTGAAAAACATTTGAATTATCGTTCAGCAGAGGCTGAAGACTCGTTCAGAAAGATGCTGGACTTATCAAGAGGTTGAAGATTTGAATGGAGAACATTTTCAAAATGTTTCAAAATGCCCTGAAGGAGGCGATATATCGCCTGGGCCAGTATGCCCGAGGCAATCGTGCGACGTTTTTTTTTTTTTTTTTTTCCGTGCTGCGATATATCGCCCCTATAGCTGCGATATATCGGCATACGCTGAATATTTAAACATGAAATTACACATTTTTAGCTTAATTTGAATTGAGTAAACAACCTTGACTAAGCACTCTAACGTTTTCAAAGCTGCTGACTGACCCTAGGATATTCAAATTTTAACCTTAATAAATTTAATCCTCAAAATACTTAATCATTATTAAACATACACATGACATGTGCTATTATCTTATTGGGTCTTATATAAACCTTATAATATAATAAATATCACTCTCAATATCAGTCACATTAATCAAACCTTAGGTTAAAATTAATATTCTTAAACTATAGGTCAAACTTAGAAAATCTACAAGTGTTACTATGAGTGTCCAAATAAATCCCGGTCTGAACCAAAAATCCACAATCATAACAATAATACTACTATTACTATTATACTACTATCTAACTAGCTAAGTAAAGTTCTTTGGACTCTATAGAGTGGAAATAGACCCTGCTAAGATAGAAGCAATTGACTAGCCCAAGCTCAAGACTACTACTAAGGTGAGGAGTTTCCTGGGTTTAGCAGGGTATTACAAACGATTTGTTGAAGGGTTCTCCAAGATAGCTACACCCTTATGAAATTTAACGCGGAAACAACAAATAATTCACATGGATAGAAAAATGTGACGAGAGTTTCTAAACATTTGTAGTGTACTGCGATGCATCCAAAGAGGGACTAGGTTATGTGTTGATGCAAAATGGAAAAGTTTTCGCTTATGCCTTGAGATAGCTAAAGGAGTATGAGTAGCGACATCCAACCCGTGTCTTAGAATTGGCATTTGTGGTCTTTACATTAAAGATTTGGATACACTATATGTATAGAGAGAAGTGTGAAATCTACACGGACCACAATAGCGTAAAGAACATCTTTACACAAAAAGAGCTTAACATGAGGCAAAGAAGATGGCTGTAGCTAGTGAAAGAGTATGATTGTGAGATTTTATATCACCCAGGAAAGGCCAACATTGTGGTAGATGCTCTCAGTAGAAAAATTTATGAAAGTGTATCAGTACTTAGAGTATTAGCACAAACCCAGCAGCAAAATATTATGAAAATCAGAATTGAAATGATAACGCGATGAATAGCTGACCTCACTATGAAGTCTACAATTCTTGAAGAAATTAAGGAGGAACAACAATGGGATGAGTTTCTTCTCAAGAAAAGGGTATTGCTGAAGAACTCAAAAATGTGGATTTCTCAATGTTAAAAGAGGGCATACTGCGATATAAGTACCGAGTATGTGTCCTAGAGAAGAAGCATACCACTTCATAGTCACTTCATCTAGGGTCGACACAAATGTACAACGATATCAAGAAAATATACTGGTGGTCGGGAATGAAGAAGGATAGAACAGAGTTCATAGCTATGTTCCTTATGTGTCAACAAGTTAAAACCGAACATCAAAGACCCGCAGGAACGTTACAGCCATTGGAGGTTCCCAAGTGGAAATGGGAAGATATAGCAATGGATTTTGTAACAGAATTACCAAGAACAACCAAGCAACATGACTCTGTTTGGGGTATTATAGATATACTTACAAATTCAACTGACTTCTTGCTAGTCCAAAACATTTACGTGGAGCAGTATGCATAGATTTATGTGGTAGAGATAGTGAAACTGCCTGGAGTTCCAAAGACAATTTTCTCTTACAGAGGATCGGTGTTCATCTCAAAATTATGGGAAATAAGTTAAGTTCAGCACTTCACCCTTGGACAGATGGTCAGTCAGAACGCAACATTTAAATTTTGGAATACACACTGAGGGCATGTGTTTTAGACTTCTCAGGGTAGTGGAGCAAGTATGTGCTATTGATAGAGTTTCTTACAATAATGGCTATCAAGCCATGATAGGCATGGCACCTTACTTAATGATTTACGGACGGAAGTTTCGATCACCACTTCATTGGGACAAGGTTTGTGAAAGGTGATACTTAGGCCCAGAAAGTAGTAAGAGAAGCCGCAAAAGCAGTAGAAATGATACAACAAAGAATGATCATTGCTCAAACGCGCTAGAAAAGTTATGCTAATTATAAGAGGAGGGGTGTGGAGTTTGTAGTAGGTGGTCAAGTATTTTTAAGAGTATCACCAATGAAGGGGATTATGCATTTCAGGAAGAAAGGGAGGTTAAGACCGAGATTTATATGTCCTTTCGAGATATTGGACAAAGTTGGACGACTAGCATACTGGTAGGCCTTACAGCCATCGTTAGCTGAGATTCATAATGTGTTCCATATCTCTATCCTGAGAAAGTATGCGTCTACTCCATCGCATGTGCTGAATTAGGAGGCTCTAGAGCCAAAGCATGATTTTAGAGATGAAGAACAACCAATACGTGTTCTGGAACATGGAACTAAGGAGTTGAGATCTGAGAATATCACTATAGTCAAAATCCCGTGGTGCCATAGCACTGAGAAAGAAGAAACATTGGAGCTGGAGGAAGACATAAGGGAACAGTACCTCGAGATTTTTGGTAAATGAAATTTCGAGGACGAAATTTATTTAACGGGGGAAGATTGTAATAATCAGGTTATTATTTTATAAGCTCCTGAAATTTTACCTTCTGTTATATATTATATTATAGTTTATAACTTGAGTCGTGAAATTTGAAAGATTTCTTTGGAAATGTTTATATTATAAGCTATTATTTTATAAATAATTGTAATTTGGATAATTATAATTATTTAGGTGTGGATGCCAAAAATCCACCAAGAAAAAAATCCCCAGTAAATGGTTAAAATACGCACTTAGTCACATTATCAGGCTCAGACCTGTAAGTCTTGTGAAACCGGGAGATTATCCCAATGGAAGCATCACCTTGTGGGCTGTGAAGTATGGCCTTGTTAGGCTAGGAGGCCAAGCTACAGGTCATAAGGGGCCAGGCGCATCAAGGGCCTCGCGCCATGGACCCCCCGACCACGCACAAAGGTCTCACTATGCGAGGCTGCCCTTCTCCCGCATGCGCCTGCCAAGGCCACAAGGGTCTCACTATGCGAGGCTACCCTTCCCCCGCATGCGAGGCTACTCTTCCCCCGCATGCGCCTGCCAAGGCCACAAGGGTCCCACTATGCGAGGCTGCCCTTCCCCCGCATGCGAGGCTAACCTTCCCCCGCATGCGCCTGCCAAGGCCACAAGGGTCTCACTATGCGAGGCTGCCCTTCCCCCACATGCGAGGCTACCATTCCCCTGCATGCGCCTGCCAAGGCCACAAGGGTCTCACTATGCGAGGATGCCCTTCCCCCGCATGCGAGGCTACCCTTCCCCTGCATGCGCCTGCCAAGGCCACAAGGGTCTCACTATGCGAGGCTGCCCTCACCCGCGCGCCTCGCGACCCAGATGCACGCCAATGCCTCGCACAGCAAGACACACCTCACCACGCTCATGTGCGTCTCGCGAGGTATGACCACACTAAGGAGCCTCGTACCACCATCGTGTTGTGGCCCTCATGCAACCCCATCACGCCTTGTGAGACCCATGTTCGAGCCTCGTGAATGCCCGGGTCATACATGGGTACTCACTTAGGCACCAAGGGTCTTGCCTTGTGAGACCCATCCCCATTCCTCGTGAATGCCCAAGTCATGCCTGGATACTCGCTTAGGAACCAAGGATCTTGCCTTGCGAGACCCATCCCCATGCCTCGTACATGTCTATTTCCAGGCCTCCTACTTGGAGGTAAGGACGGGATAAAAGAAGTATGGATCGACACTTACTAAAATATAAAGAAACCTAGAGAAGATATTTAGGTAAAGGGGACCACTAGGGATGAGATAAATGTACGAGCACGGGATGTACAACCCTGAAAAAGGGCAAAGGCATGACTCTGACATCTGTGTCCTACAAGTAGTGGAGGTACGGATTTGTACAGAGAGTGGAAGCACTACATGCATACCTCTGACTATGTACCAGGCCGACACCATAACCTTCTGCTCCACCACGACCTGTGCCACTACCCTGACAATGTACCTCTGTACAATCTTGTCCCCTGGGACTACAATGTATGGGGAGCCATTAGAGCTCCAGTATAAATAGGTCATCACCCCTCTAGAAAGGGGGTTGGAAAATTGATTGTATGCTAAGGCTGTTAAGTAATATACAATTTCGACTCCATTGCAGTTCTACACATTTACTCTTTCAAGTTTTCTCCATCTTCTTCTGAGATACCTTTGGCAATATAGTCTTAGTTTTCTAACCTTATATCGTTGACGAGATTTCACCGCCAACATTAGGTTATTATTTGTAGAATTTTATTTACTTAATGAAACTTAGAAACACATGATTAAATTAGTGTGTATATTTTTTAGAAAATAAGAGTTAATAAAAGATGTACAAATGTTATTGGTGGTAAATGTTGTACACATGTGGCATCAATTTAAGTCCTACTCGAATGAATTAGAATGCATGGCCGAAGTTTCTAGTAGTGTAGATTGTTGGAATTTTTAAGCATATTACAAAATTGATTTATTAGGTGGCATAAGAAGCTTGTGTTAATGTAATGTCCTGGTTAGCCAAGACCATTACATTGTGTTTAAAATAGTGCTTACCTCGCTAAGCGAGTAATTTGTTCTTAAATGTGTAATTAAAGACTAAATCAAAGTTAGGTATTACAAATTTTGGTCAATGTAGTAATTATTTTTCATTAAAATATTAAGTTTATACAAGGATTCCAACAAGTGTTTGGAAATAATAAAATACAATTAAAATAAAAATTAGCCATCCTAGGCGGCAAATCAGGGTTCAACCCTAGATCCTCCCAAGCTATCCCAACCGTGGCGGTCGAGTAGGCTGCATATGTACACACAACCCCTGAAGCTCTCCAACTCATGGCTGGTCCAACTTACCCTTGCCCTTACCTACACCACTAAGCACCTGTGAGCCAAGGCTCAACAAGAAAACTTAAATCAATAGGTACAAATGAGAAACAATATAGAAACAGTTAAATTCAATCAATAAATTCAATCAACAACAAGATATAAGTATTAAGCCTAGTAGTAATAATTTTCTCTATAAAACATATAATCCAATCTCAATAATCAATATAGCTAGTTAAGTGCAATCAACAATTTTGTTTGTTTATATAACGTTCAGGCCTGGCACCCTTAGGTCGAGTCCTCTAGTTGTATAGCCGACCACGGCATGCTTAGGCCAAGCTACGTTCCGCACGCTTGTTGTCGGCCCCGGTGCCCTTAGGTTGACCTTCAAAATAGATTTAATCACATATATTTCACAACACGCAATCAGATGTAGCATTTACAAGCATGGCCTATTGGATATTCTCAAATACAGTTATAGCCATATTCTCACATATAGTGATAGTCATACTCATATTTATTAACAGGGGTCCGAGTCCTAATCACAACCCAGGTGCGGTTTCCTTACCTCGAGTCTCGAGCAGATATCATATGGAAATCCTGAGCACGATCTCTATTCCTGAGCCTTAGCGATAAAACCTAGTCATAGCACAATAGTGGATAACCATCAAAACCTAAACCAATTAAAAACTTCAAAATAATATACTAGCCTCTGAGACCTCGAATTCCACTCAACCGGGTAGTAGAATCCTTCCCAAGCACTTAGGTTTGAGCTCCCAAGCTAAAAGAACTATTTTGGCTATTTTTCTTAATTAGAGTCACGGCTCAGGCCCAGGCGCCACGACGCTCTACAAGTCAGAGAGCTCAGGGATCTTGTAACGCCCCGCATTTAGGGCACTGGGTAAACCCTAGCTCGAGTATTTTAATTCCCCTTATTATGTATAATTTAAGGGGAACATTTTATGTTACAAGTAGATTGTGATGGTTGAATGCTAGCCATATTTTTGTAAGTGCGGTTTTTTTTAGAAACCGAGACCTTTGGTCGTGGACCGGGTCAAAAACCCTAATCGAGTAAACAAAATCTCGAATAAAATATTCTTGATAAAATAATTATGGAAAAACTAAGTTTGAGCATAAACTTAAGAAAAAAATAACTATAGGTTATTTTAATAATAAAACATGATAAGTTTGGGGATGTCACATTGTTATTTAAATTGATTTTTCTCACTAAGAAAAATTAATCAAAACTATACACTATGTTAAATGCCTTTTTGACCTCATGTTCGAGCTTATTTGAGAATTAATAAATTTAAATTAAGGGCACTTTGAGGCATGTGTTGCTGATTATGTAGAGTGCTTGAGTGGAAAAAACGTGCCCAATAGAATTTCAAGAAAATAGCCATCATTATTTTCCCATGTTATCATCTTTTTTATTGAAAAGAAAACTAAGCTAACTCAACACTCAATCTCACCACCCAAAGACCCCAACCGGACCCTCCCTCTCTCTAACTCTATTTGATTTTTTTATGCAAACACTCATCTCTCTCAAGCACTCCTCTCTTTCTAGAAATTTAGAGCACCATTGAAAAAACTTCATTGAAGGTTTTACGAAAAGCTTGAACCAAAGTTAAGAAAAAGGGGTGAGTTCTCTTGTTTATCTTACCATTTTTATTTTCCTTCTTCTTCCTATGTTGACTGAACCATTAAGGGTTATAAAATTCTATGCATGTTGTTTTAATATTCACCACAACCATCATTTCAAACCTAGGTGTGGTTGATGCAAGTGTGACCACCATCATCTGCATGCATGCAAGCTTAGAAGTAAATTTTAGAAAGAGGTAAACTATAGAGCAAACTCTTTTTAAGCATCCCTCTCCTTTTCTTTTTCTAGCATATAATCTTATTCTTAGTGTTTATGGGAAGGTATTTAAGTGGGTGAAGTGTTGAGAAGTGGTCCGAAACCCTAAGAGGTCAACCACCCCAAAGGCTTGAACATAAAGAGGTAAAAATCTTGAATCTTACCATAACATTTTAATGGCTTTAGAAAATCTGAATTTTATTATTTTTTTGTGAGTTCAATTAGTTATTTCGGTTGTAATAAGGTTTTTAGTTTGTTGATGATGCATGCATGTGGTTTATGTTGTGTTTGGTAGCTTCGAATCCAAAAATCCATAGGAATGGTTGATGCATGCTTGCTGCCAAAAAAATTCAGTGGCTTCCAAAGGGTCAACTCAAACATAAAAGACCTAATTATTCAATGAAAGTTTTTGTAATAAGTTATTTGGAAAGATTACATAATTTTAACATCTTGAACCATTGAAAAAGTTTTATATAACTCAAGTTATGAGCTTTTTGGGAATCTAGTGCATGCTGGATTAGGATTCTATAGTTCCGACCTTAAAAATTTGAACAGTTAGTTGAGTGGGTAAAAGTTATTATTTTTTTTACTTAAATTTTTAGTGAACTTTATGGACTTGTTTAATATTAAGCATATGAAATAGATTTTAAAAATTCACTATAGTTTGGAAGTTATAAATTTTCCAACTTAGATATTCAAAACAATTTGCTACCAAGATGGTATTGTTACAGTCGCTTCCAACGGGCCAAACAGTTAGTTATTTGTCAAATTTTCAAATGGGACTTTTAGAATCTCATTATTAAGAAGATTACTTGATTTTAACATTTTGAAATACCAAAAAACATTATGTTTAGGTCAAGTTATAAGCTTCTTATGATTGATTTGTAAGATAGACTAAAAAACTGACAGCTTGAAGAGTGCATGTTTGAGCAACATTTTGACAAATTTAAAATAAACATTTTTAGATGCTTTTAATTATTTAGACTCTTTTTATATTAACTAAAAGCCCTGCAAGAGTTTACTAAGAAATACCCAATAGATTGTGAGTTTTGTTTTTTCTAAAAAAGTTATCAAATCAAATTATATTTTGGACAGATTTGTTTTTTTGAATATTAAGTCATAATTTACTAGTCAAATCATGTTTCTTTTTCTTAAAGTAGATATAAGATAACTTTCTATGGATTAAGCATTAAGATTTAAGAGGTTTAAAATATAATGAGGTTTTACATTTTATTGAAAAATCTTAAGATAGTACTCTTGTGTGTGATAGGACTAAAATTTGTTTATTTGGTTAATTGAGAAAATAAAATCTTTTTGGATAATAACAATTATGGGGTTCTTAATTAACTGAAAATTGACCTTTTTGATTTAAAATTTTAATAAAGTTGGAGACAGCATTAAAAACTTTTATTTATAAGGAAACTAAGAAAATGGTAATGAAAGTTTTCTTTAGGCTTAAGAATGTGGTCTCTTTATGCAATTTGGAACTTATTTCCAAAATTTCTGGCACAATTATTTGTAGGCATGCCTTTATGAATAATGTGATATGACTATAAATTAAAGGATTTAGTCTAAGTTTTAAGATTTAAGGGCAAATGCTTTTAAAGTATTAAAAATTTGTTAAGTTCATTCTTAATCCCTCAACTTAAAGACATAAACTTAATTAATCAAATGCCATAATTAATTTGAGTCACAATGTGGTTTCACTATAGTGTTATATCAGCGTGAAGGCTCGCTTCTCGATAGAAGATTTCCACAAGCAAGAGCTAAGGAATCCGTGTAAGACAACTTATGATATGTTTGGCTACAATACGTTAATGAATAGTGTAGATAATTAAGTTATAAGATAATAATTTGAACTATTCTTAGAAGGTTCACTCAAGATTGTGCTGCTAGAGGGTTCGAATACTCATAACCAAGGTAAGCAGTCCGGCTTGCTACCGTGACGACTACGAACTCTGGCTAGCTACCGGGAACTAAGTAAGAAATTGGTTTGCCACCAGTGACTATGTAACTTAGGTCGGTTGGCCACCGCAATATGTAAGAAGTCTTGTTTAATGCCCGTGACATAAGAGTTTGGTTAAACTCCAGGAAACATAAGGAAGTTGATTATGATTCTGGTTAGCTACCATGACAACTATTAACTCCGGCTAGCCACCGGGGAAATAAGTAAGAAACTGGTTTGCCACCAGTGACTATGTAGCTAAGGTCGGTTGGCCACCGCAACATGCAAGAAGTCCTGTTTAACACCTAAGACATAAGAGTCCGGTTAAACCCTGTGACACGTAATTATGTTAATTCCATAATCAAATCTCTATGACTAAGAAAGTATGCCAACTTCTTCTAGGAGTCTGGGTAACCAGTGTAACTAGTTTATCCCCATCGACGCTATGGTAAGATATGTTAAGTTATCTTGAAGGTTCCTCTGGATCCGTAAGTAAGTATGTATGTTAAGATATGAATGACAAAGTATGTATGTACGTTAAGATATGAATGAGTAAGTGCGTATGTATATTAAGATATGAATGACTAAGTGTGTATGTACATTAAGATATGAATGACTAAGTATTTATGTATGTTAAGTTATGAATGATTAAGTATGTATGTATGTTAAGATATGAATGACTCAGTAATTATCTATGTTAAGATATGAATAACTAAGTATGTATGTACGTTAAGATAGGAATGACTAAATAAATATGTATGTTTAGATGACTAAGTAAGTATGTATGTTAAGATATGAATTAATAAGTTAGTATGTATGTTAAGATATGACTGAGTAAGTAAGTATGTATGTTACCAGTTAGGACTGTATGTATGCTCTGGGATTTTCTGCATGCAGGTGTACTTTCAGGATATGAATTTTGGTTATGAATCATGACCATAAGTTTTCCAGGACGTTCGCATGTTCTTAAATTGTATGTTAGGGTTCGGTTTCATCTGAATCCTATTCATGGTTGGTTATTTTCCTAGCTACTATTAGTTTAAGTCCTTGCTTCGTTTATGTGGTTATGTTTGTTAAGTTGATCTTACTAAGTGTTTCTCTTACCTAGTTGTTTCGTGTTGTAGGTAAGCTCAAAGGCAAAGTGGATCAGTGAGCGCTGGAGTTTATCTGCGAGGATGTACATTTGGGCCGACCTTTTGGGAATTTATGTTTTGGGGACTAGAACCCATATGATCACTAAGAAATTATTTTGGGCTTGTAAATTATAACACTGTAATTTACTTTTAAGTATGTGCATACTTCCAAAATCTTGCATGTTTTGATTTGTTTTTATATGGATTTTCGGTTACGTTATTTTTATAAAATGGTTATGTTTTTCCGCAAATTATGTTAATAGATTTTATGGGGCATTACAACTCTCTCCTGGGAGACACGGCCTGCAGCGCGACACTGACCATTGGATGGTTGACTACTTACAGTGCTTCCAAAAAAGGAATAATAGCCGTTTATGCTACCCTGGCACCAAGTCATGCAATGTTGTCACATAATCTCCAACTAGGATCGCTCCACCTGTGGGATGTGTTAAGGAAATTGTGGATGCAATTTGGAACAAACCCAACATGAAGGTGGGATTGGAGTTGAAATTCATGACTGTTATAGAATGTATATTGGTTTGACAAAAATGCCTCTACTCTGTACCACAGACCATAAAGTTGCAATGGCAGAAGCAATCAAACATGGAATTTTATTGTATTATCCCATTTTCGTTTCATGGTGGATTTGATTTGAAAATATGGTAGGGTGTGGTGATTTGTTTTATATACATTTGAGGGAGTATAATATTAATCTATAATGGTTAATAACATACTAGGGTTGAATTTGTTAAGATATATAGCTGGTTTTTGTAATTGGAAATATATCTTGGGGATTAAGATGAAGTTAGGGTTCTTGAAATCTAACCATGCGTGAACATGATTGATTACGTGAAACTATTTTGATAATGTTTAAAATATTTGATCATGTTATGAATTAAATATGATGGATCTATGGTCGAAATTACATTTAGATATGTAGTTTGGGATTTTCTCGGGTCGATTGCATGAGAGAAACATGAAGAAATCGCGATTTATGATTTTTGAAATGACTTTGGGCGCAACCTCGCCACTGCTTCAAAGGGCAGGCCTTTTTCGTTTTGTTTGTTTTGGTCAGAATTTTAAGGTTTTCGTTAAGAGCTCTTTGTTTGGGGATTTTATGACACTCTAAGGTTGATTAGGTATTAGAAATTGTAATATTGGTTCATGACATTTGGTTTAAGTTATGATTCTCTAAAGGATAATGTTTGTATGTCATTGAAATAGGACCAACAATACACTTGAATGGAGGTGATTGCATAGCTACTGGACACATGCACGCAGGGTGTACACTCAACGTACTATGTTTAAAAATGTGAGATTTTTTATGATATAGGTATGATTGAGTGGTATCGTGTTATGTGGACTATTGTTATTATTTCATACTTATGTATGATGTATATGTCTTCTAAATTGTGTGTGTGGTGTATTAATGAGCTATCACAAGGGTGGTGGGTCGTCGAATTTTTGTAAGATATGAGTACTTCTGTATACACCTATGCCATGACGTTATGAATTTTTTTGTAAGATATGAGTACTTCTGTTATGATACTAATACATGATTTTGTCATATGAATTGAGATTTATATCAATTAGTGTTATTTTGGGCTTTGGGGATGGTGTCCTACAAACCTATTCTTCATGGGTGTTAGTTCACAGGTACTTTGTGTTGTAGGTAAAAGTAAGAGTGTAGTTTGATGAGGCAATGAGTTAAAGGAGGCTTAGTCAGAAAATTGCATGTCATGAATATAATAACTAACATAAGGGTCAGGGGTTGCCTGCTTACATTTTTGGTTTAGAGTGTTTTCAAACATTATTTTGATGTTTTTACTAAAGTCATGTATTTTCATTCATTTAAATCTTTATTTATGTTGCATAAAGATTTATTTTTAGTTTAAACCTTGGCTACCCAAATCCTGTATGTTTTAATGAAGTAATATCGTGTATGATGAATTTCATTGAAAATTATAAATGTTTTATTTTACTTAAAGTATTATCATAAATAGTTGTATATTGGGTAAATTACTTAGCCTCAAAAATGGGGGCGTTAAAGTTACTTTGCCTAAGGACAAGGACATCAAGAAGTCCTCATCAAATCTAAATTTGAAAAAGTGATCAAAACTATCAAATTAGATTATTACTCCAACTTGGGCATGATTCTCCATGATGTGTTTCACATTCAAAGGTCCTTCAAAGTTATTTCTTTTCATCACTGCAATACAATGGCCAATTCTCTAGCAAAACTTGCCATGCTAAGACACAATGCTACTGTCTGGTGGTTGGGTTACCTCTGCTTAATTAACTTTGTCTTTGTTTTAGTTGTCATTTTTCTTCAAATTGTTACCCTAATTTTCTTGTAGCCTTTTGATTTCTGATCTTTGTAGCCTTCTTGCTCTGGTTTGGTGTCTTTTATACTTAAGTTTGTATTTGATTAGCTTTTTGTCTTTGGATTTTTATGTCATCGTTATAAGAAAAACAAAACAATGTCGAGTATAACATCTTATTTGTTCCTTTATTTTTTCGAGGGGACGAAATGCAAATCCCACCAAATTATTTAAAAACTTTAACTCCCCATTTAATAATAGTAAGAAACCTTTGCAGAATAATTATCCAATATATATATATACTAAAATATTTGTTTAACACAAAAATGTATTGAAGAAATGTGAAAACAATACTTTCGTCACTACCAGCTCTATTAGCTCTATTAATTGTTGATTGAACCGATACGATCTTATTGGTCCAACACATAATTATTTTTAAAAATAGTTTAAATAAATTTAAAACAAAATTTAATTCAATAATATATTTTAATTAAAAAATAACATTTCAATAAAAATAAATAAATTATAAAAAAAATTAAAAAACAACTATTCAATTATGTTAAACTTTAAACAAAAATAAATACTTTTTTCATACTTTAACAAAAATCAATCTTAAACTTATTTAATAATTAAAAATTTGATTTAAACATTGTAAACCCTAAACTAACCCTTATATATATAAGTATTTCTTCATTTGTTCAACTAAATTTAGTTACAACAGTATATAGAAATCTCATGACAAGAAAAAATCCTCAAATTTTCAACTAGTTGAACATAATTTCTAATTAAAATCTGCAAAAGTACATTCCAAAATCCTACCATTACTAACACACTCAATCATTAGCACATCAACCAACAATTCAACTCCACATACAAAAAAAAATGTTAAACAAATGATAGACCCTAGCGTAAAATCATTTACACGACCCATGCCGAGGGAGTCCATACCGCATCCCCAATGTTCCCTGCCATCACAACCTACATTCCGCATGATTATCGTCGAATTTGGCCCATGCCAAGCATTCACAAACAAATTCATGACAATTAATGCTATAGATACAATTACAGATTAAGAATATAACATTTCAAATAGATTTAGTTCACGGTTATAACTGCGTTCACAAGTCACGGTTGGTGCTCGAAAGACGGTGCATGTGCCAATTTTCTTACCTCGAATCTTGTGCAAATAACGCAATGATCCTAATCCCTCTCCCAAGCCTTGCGGAAATTCTACAATCACAACATAAATGGTATTCTCATTAAGAACTAATTCTAAAAATGGGTTACAGGAATAATCCCTAGCTCTCGGGACCTCCAGTTCCATCAATTCGGGTGATGGAATCGTCCCCCAAGATCCCGAGCCTTATTCCCATTATTTTAAACACAAATTGCATAATGAAATAGTGCTGGTACCGACCACCTGGCTCCATGCGCAAGTAGAATGGAACAATTCGCCCTAATCTGGTTCAGTGCCGCAATGCTGGCCCCTTGGCGCAGCAACAAAAACTCAGATTTTTTAGGTTTTTCCATGCGATTTCTCAGACCCCAAACCATCCTCAAATATGTACCAACCCCATAATTAAGCACCATAGCAGACATAAAACTTCATAAACACCTTAAAACACCACCACATCATCAAATCCAAAGTTTAAACAAGAATTAACAAATTTAGGATTCAGAAACTCATTTTCCTAATCTGAAAATTAGAGCTTTAAAATTTTGAATTTGACAAGGAAAAGAACTCTACTTTCCAACCCCAATCTAAACCTTGAAGTACCTTGGAAATTTTTCATCAAATTCTTGAAGGATTGAAGCCTAGTCTTGAATGCTCATGGAAGAGAGACAAAAAGCTGGTGAAGAGGAACACGTGAATGAGAAAACCTATAGAACTTGGTTTTCTTTTTCCTCTAATTACAAGGTCAATTGACAATTTTCCCCTCCCCTTTTCTTAATTCTCTAATTAATCTCAAGGGCTATTCGCTATTTTCACCTAAATTCCCACTAAACCTCAAATTTCAACAAAAATTCCAAATTAATCTATCAAACACAATAATGCCACCAATTAATTCCATTTATGAGTAAATCTAAAAAATATCAAAAATTCCCAAAAATATGCTTTGGGTCGACCTAAGCAAGACATTTATCCATGTTGTGACTTTTCCGTTAAAATTTCTCAAAAGGACCCACTTATGCCGAATATCACAAATATATTCACATAATAATGTGGTCTCTTGCACATAGCACATAAAATTACAAATACACCCTCAACAATTCAACATTACGAAATTTATCTTTTTTTAACAAAAGCAGTTGTTTAAGCACATTTAATACACATAATCACTTAATTAACACATAATTGTCCCACGTGTTTTGCCGGCATACTAATCAAAGCACTAAATTCTATTAGAAGTTTCAGGATGCTATAACTATCCCCTCCTAATTAAAATTTGGTCCTTGAAATTTACCTGAATAACTCGGGATACTAAACCTGCATATCCGAATTTAGCTCCCAAGTCACTTCTTATACCTTATTGTTCCTCCAAAATACTTTATCCAAATGAATAGCCTTGTTTTATAAGAATTTGTCCTTCCTATCCAAAATCTTAACTAGTCTCTCTTCATAAGATAAATTTGTTTTTAATTCCAAGTTCTCATAGCTCAGTATACGTGTCGTATCTAATACGTACCACCGAAGCATTGACACATGAAACACATCATGAACACTTGACAGAGCTGGGGGCAGAGAAAATTTGTAATCTACTTGCCCGATCCTCTCTAGGATCTCAAATGGTCCTACAAACCTAGGGCTCAACTTACCCTTTTTCCAAAACCGTTTTACTCCTTTCATTGGTGAAACAAAGAGAAAAAATGTAGTCCTTAATTTGGAGCTCCACATTCCTACGCTTAGGATTAGTGTAGCTTTTATATCTACTCTATGAGGCAAGCATTCGAGCTCTAATTTTCTCAATGGCCTCACTGGTCTGCTGAACTGCCTCAAGACCAAGATACTTCCTTTCACCAATTTTTATCCTTATGAATGAGTTATCTGCATTTCCTACCACACAACATCTCATATGGAGCTACTTTGATCGTTGATTGAAAAACTTTTGTCATAGGAAAACTCAATCAAACGAAGATACTTCATTAGGATCCCTCAAAATCCAATACACATGTTTGAAGCATTTCCTTTAATACATGAATCGTCCTCTAAGACTACCCATCTTTCAAAGGATGATAAGCGATGCTAAAATTCAACTGGGTACCCATAGCCTTCTACAGGCCTTCCTTGAACTTGGAAGTAATAGTGGGATCCCGATCTGACACTATAGACTTTGGTGCCCCATGGAGACATAAAATATCTCTCAGATATAGTTTAGTGTATTAATCCGTAGTGAAATTCAGTCTCACTGGAAAAAAGTGTGCTAACTTGGTGTCCATAACCAACTACTTGCTGACAAGTCAAGCACCTAGCCACATAACCAACTACATCTTTCTTCATTATTGTCCATCAGTATAGCGATTTCAAATCCTGATACATCTTCATGGTGCTTGGATATTGAGTATGCGGTAGTATGAGACTCGTCCATAATTTCCTGCCTGATATCAACATCCATAGGAACGCATATTCGATCCTTGTACCTCAACATACCTATCTCAGCAATAATAAATTCCTTATCCACTCTAGTTAGGACATCCTCCCAATTCTTAAATAATTGAGAATCACTCTCATGGGGTTCTTTTATCATCTCAAGAAGTGTATACTGGAGAGTAATGTTGACCAACTAGCCAACCCCAAGCTTTATCCCTGCTCTGGTCATGTCCTCTACCAACTTCGTTGATATCCGCTTTAAACCAAATAGTTGTCCTGGACCTTTCCGACTCAATGCTTCTACCACAACATTGGCTTTCCCTAGATGGCAAAGAATTTCACAGTCATAATCCAATACCAATTCCAACAAACGTGTAACGCCCTGCATTTTCGGCACCTTTAAATGACTTGGGTCAGGATTGTTTTTCCCAAGTTAAGAATATTATTTTAAATAATATTATATTTGTCTGGAATTTATTTCCATAAGTTATTGCTAGACAAATTATGAATTGTGTGATTAAAAGTCAAGGTAAGACTTTCAGTCTTGGATTGACACAAAACCCTAATCGGGTAAAAATCTCGTAAATAAAATGATAAATTATGGCAAATTTATTTTTGGCATAAAATGCATTCATAAATATTAAATTTTGGTCAAAAAATAATAAACCTAGGAGGAAAAGGAAATTCTAGGGCATTTTGTGTTAAATGCTTAATTTTTGCCTAATTGTGGAATTTTATTCCATAAATGCACCTTAGATAACATTGTAGTAATGTGTGGCTAATTAAATTAAATGCGAGAGACATTTAATTTAATTATTATGTGTTAATTTTTTTTTAAACTTTATAAGAGTGAAAAAGGATATAGAAAAGTGATTTAAGCTTTTAATCACATTTAATTAATGTTAATGACACAAAGTGACATAAAGTAAAAACAGTCAAGTGTTTTAGATATTTTTTAGAGTTGTCTATGTTCTTCTTAACTCCCCAAAACTGGCCCCCGTTCTCTCCTCTCACTCTCATCTTGTTCAAAAAAAAAAAAATTCTCAAGTTTTCCCATCATTTTAAACTACCAAAAACCCTAAGAAACCTTGAACCTTGATCTTGGAAGAGTTTCTCTAAGGTAAATGTTTCAAAAACTTGACTTTTGTAAAGTTTTTAACAATAAATCTTTCAATAACTAACTATATATGTTATTGGGGGAGTTGGTTTAAGGTTTTGAAAGAGTTTTGATGGATCTAAAGGTAGTAGAAACAACAAAACCTAAAGCAAGGACAACAAGAGGTAAGAAGTTTACTTTTTATTGTTGTTTTTGTATGGTTTTTATTTTTAAGCATTATTTTGTGAATTTAATGCTTAAAGTTCCTTATTTGTGATGTAATAGGCTATGTTAGTTGCTATAATATCATTATGATGCTTGTATGTTGATTGTGAAATTAGGCACCCAAAATCCCTAAGGATTTTGTTGGTGGAAACCCTAAAACCAAAAAATAAAAGTTTTTGAGCCTTGACATCCAAGGGGTCATGCATTCACTATACCAAATTGAACTGTGATGTTTTTGAGATGGAGTACATGATTTTGAGCTTTTGAAACACTAAAAAAACGTTTAGAAATGAGTGAGTTATGCTATTTTAAAGTTTAGGTAAAAATTTGCTTTTTAGTATTCTTAATTTTTGGACAAAGTTTGGACAAGCATTGTATAAGGCAATAGAACCAAGGTTTTGACAAAAGTTGGTGGAGATGTTCTTGGCCTACGCTAGTATTCCTCTGTAAAATTTGGTAATAAAATACTGAACAATTTGAGAGTTATTAAGTGCCAAAGTTTTGAAAAAATAAGGACTTGAAAATAAGGTCACTTTTACCTCAAAGTTTGAAAAATGTTTTCACAAATCAAAATAGCTTCTTTTGACCTAAGAGTTTATAGAGACCTAAATCGAATACCAAAGATTGAATTGACAAATTTTCGCAACAATTGGGCAAGAAAATTTTAAGTTATGACCTAACAAAATGTGTGGTTAAAAGTGTGAAAAATGAGGTTTTCACACTTAGTGAGAATTATTTTTATTCTTTCTAAAAATCAAAAAATAAATTTATTAATAAATTTAAAGAGTGTTTAAAACCCTATATTTTGAGAAAATAATTATGTAAATTATTTTTAGTAAGTAAACTTGATTAATCAACTTCGAGGAATTGACTAGTTAAATATGCAATTATTCACGGTTTTCCTAATTAAGTTAAAATTAGGCTATTTTATTAAGACGATTTTTAAAGATTAAAACCCTAAGAAAAATAAAAAGAAAATTAAGAGATTAGTTTCTTGAAAAATAATTGAGGAATTTAATTAGAATTTTCATAATATAGTACAAGCTAAAATCTTTTACATATTTAACAGACTTGTTGAAAGTACAGGTTAATATCATAACTTTTAAAGAATAAGATTTTTAGTAGATTATGGGAGATACTATTGCGATACCCAAGCCTAGGTATCGAGACCATAGGATAGGTCTCCCCGAGACTTAGGGTTTAGTCTCAAATTTTTGCGTATGAATTTCTTGAAGGGGTTTAAAACAAAATAAGGATCTTGAATCCTTATAAATGATTTTGAAAATGAAAAAACTACCCAAAATAAAAATAATGAATAATCAGTGCCATAATTAATCTGAGTATACTGTATGGATAATTACAGTATTGGCTTAGCATAACTGGATTGTACGTTGTAGGGTGAAATCCTACTAAGAGCTAAGGACTAAGTAAGTCAACTTTTATTGTGTGGCTACAACATGAAACGACTAGTGTAATGTATTTTATTATGGAGAAACATGCACATGTATACACCGCTGTAGAAAGTTTACATAGAGACGTTAGTCTAGTAGGCGATTCAGAAAAAAATCAGTGGTAGATATCTGATATATATCCTAGACGGTTGTTCCCTGTCATATTGCTTGTTTGATTTTATTATGTCCGGTTCACTACCACGGTGAGTGGCCAAGAGGTGAGGATTGCTGGTATTAACCTAGGGGCGCCAAAATGAATTGGACCTAGGGGACCTCGTGCTTACTTAATCATTGAACAGCTAGAACCCAAGCAAGTGCTTTGATATGTTATTCCCAGATTGAAAGCGTGAATATTGGCCATTCTGTGAGAGTTCCTATAGGGGCTGCCATGTTTGAGTGAGGTTGAACACCCTAAGGGAAACTGCTTGCCAGCACCACTAATTAAGATAGAAGTATCTATAAACCTGTGTAACTTCGGTTACACTCATGAATAGTAGCAACGCCCTAGGTAACTTGATGGTTACCCTTGTGAGGGATTTATTTTTGGATAAGTAGCGATGCCCGTAACTCGATAGTTACCCTTGATGGGGATATTTATTGGCTAGACCTTAGTGTTGAGACTTAGTTCTCCACTATTGATTAACAAATATGCTAGAGAGCGTGATTCGCGCGAATTGTCGGAAATTATTAAGCATTGGTCTCGAATTATATTGTGATATATTATATATGTTCGCTCTAGGATTTTTTGAGTGCAGGGATTTATCTGTTAATCTGAAATAGTTTGTCATTGATTATCAGGCATAACAATAAGTTTCCTAGGACACTTTTGCGTTCTTGAATTTTTTTGCTTAGGGTCGGGATGGATCTAGAACCCTAATTTGGTTGAGTTATTTTTATCAATGGTTAGTGACTTGATCAGTGACCACTTGTCTTCTCTACATACTTTTGTTTCAAAGTTGAACTTACTAAGCGTTTTCACTTACCTAGTTGTTCCTTGTTGTAGGTAAGGACAAGGGCAAAGTAGAACAGTGAGCCATGGAGTCTACTTTGTGGAAGTACATGTGGAATAACTATTTTTTGGAAGCTGTTTTGTGATTGGAAATGTGGTGTTCTTTTCATAAACAAGGCTCAATTTACTTTTCATAAAATATATTATAATTAAATATTAAGTATGGCCTTACGACTTTTAAAAAAAAATTATATGAGTTTTTGAGACATTTCATTAAATGAAAACGTCTATATTTCTGCAGTATCGAGTCTTAAAAATCTGGGATGTTATAGTTGGTATCAGAGCTCGATTTGAGCTGATTCTTTAGACAACTCACATGTACATTTTCCAAAGATAGATCGACACTCACTGTAAGTACTGTCTTTTCATATATGTTTCCTTTGCTTTATTTTATTTTCCACAATTCTATAAATTGTAGGTTATGGTGTGTATACCTTAGATAGGTGACCTTGTGATAGAGAAACTACCCATAATCCCTACGCCTATGATCGATTAATATAGACTCATTAATGATGAGAATCCTCGATGCTTTGAGTATGATCAACAACATTGGCATGTCATTTGGCGATGGACGCATTATATGACTGAAGTCTTTTATAGGGCCAACACACCTGAGCGACGGAGAGTGCAATATCCCAGCACTTTTCTGAGAAGCTCGACATAGATATGGTTTCGTAACAGATGTTGGTGGCAGGTTCGCGACATATGGGATGACTTCTGTATGAATATCGATCTAGTGTTTCGGCCATGGATTGGCCTTTATCCATGGTTGATAGCATACCTCGAGGCAGGGAGGTAGAGCTTAGTGCCTTGATTAGTGTGCCGGGAGGGCAATAATTTATTTAAATATGTTATTATGTGGATTAAATGATTATTTGAGTAGAAATGCATGTTTAGGTTAATTAAATATGCATGTGGGCCGATTTTGGTAATAGGAGTATGATTGTAATTTTGGCCTGTTGAGGGCATAAATGCAAATTATATGTATGTTTGCTCGAGACCACAAGATTGTGGTGATATATTTGTGATATGTGATCCGAGACTGTCCTCGGGAGCGAAATAGCGAAGTAGTCACAACAGGGTCAAATACACGACTCGGGGCGAGCCTAGCGGTATTTTGGGGACATAGTATGTGTTCGGGATTACCGGGTAATAGGTAGAGATTTAGCGATCATTTGGGTATGTCGGGATTAGATGGGGAATTATAATAACGCTCGAGGAATTAGCAGGATGTGGCAAATGATGGGATTGCCCTTGGTGGAACTAAGGGATTAAGGTTACAACTAGGGGCAATTTTGGACTTAGGTAATGGAGAACAAACTCAAGCCCAAAATAGACTTTTGGAACTAAGGAGAAACATAAAACAGAACCTCTCAGCCGATCTCTCTTTCTCTCTCTCGGCCTTTTCTCTCTATTGGTGAGAATTTTGGGAAGAATTGAAGGAAAAACTAAGAATTTGAGGTTGGAAGTTGAAGATTTGCAGCTAGAGGTGTTGGAGATCTAGCTTATTGTCAGAATCATCACTGAGGTAAGATTTAGAACAAGTTTTCCTACTGAATTCTCTGGTCTACTTTAACTGGTTTGAGGTTTTGAACTCAAGTATTCAAGCTTAAGTTGTAGTAATATTTTAGTTAAGTTTTTGGGGTGCTTGTGCTAGTTATGTTACTTGGATATGAATTCTGGACTAAATTCTAGGTTTAAGGATTGGAATCGGTGAATTTCATGAAGTTTAGCTCTTAAAATGCATGAGAATTTCTGGGTTTTGGGGTTCGCGTCGCAGCCCGCATGTACTCAGAGGCCTGCGAGCCTTGAATTTTTACCGAAGCGCCGTATCGCAAACTAAGGCAGGCCGTTTCTTGTGTCCCCAAGATGAGAGAGCTAGAGCTCTCTGACTTGTAGTAGGCCGCGATTCAAATTAGGTGAAATGGCCTATGTTGGGTTTTAAGCTCGGGACCCCAAATCTTAATGCTCGGGAAGGATTCTACTACCCGGTTTAGTAGAGTTCAAGGTACCGAATGCTAGTATTTTAATCCAAAGTTCTTAATTCGTTAGGGAATGATGGATATCTATTTATTATGGCATTGTGACTAGGTTTTACGTCAAGGCTCGGGTTTAGGGGATCGTGCTCAGAATGGCAATAGTCAATCATCTCAGAGACACAGGAAAGAAAACTGTTGGTGCACGTAGAGAAGGGCATGGCCCGATTATATGTGTTTAGTGTTTAGATGAATGTTTATGATTTTTTGTTCTATGTTCTGTATGATTGTGAATGAAACGACAAAAGATGAGAACGGTGAAGGTTGGAGACGGCGAAGGCCAACAACGGCGAAGGTCTGGAATGACAAAGGCCGGGGATGGCAAGGGATGGGATCGGCGTTAATCACGCTAAGTGCATGCCACTAGGGTGAGACCCTCTAAGGGTGTTGTATCCACCAGCTCAGTGAAGACTATGAACTAGGGCCTAGTACAGAACCTTGGTTGGCATAGGGAACTACATTATTGGATTGATTGTGATGTGTTATGTGTTGAGTTTTCATGCTGGGCTTCGGCTCACGAGTGCTTTATGATGCAGGTAAGGGCAAGAGAAAGGTCGATCAACCATGAGTTGGAGAGCATGGAGTAGCGTGTACATGTTTGACCTACCTGGCTGCCACGACTAGGATTATTTTGAGGAATATGTTGTAATGGTTTGTTTTGCCGCTTAGGTCGACTATGTTCACATTTTTGAGTTGTAAAACATTTTCAAACAGTATTTTGGGCTCTCAAATGTATAACATTTATGATTTTCATGAATGTCTAAATCGTTTATGATTGATGTTGTCAAATGAGTTCTTTTATTTTTATTTAATCACACTTTCAACCTAAAACATCGATTAGCAAGCTAATGGCACATTTATAAATATCATGGTAATGAGTCTAAGGTAGTAGGGTGTTACAACTTGGTATCAGAGCGTGCCAAGGTTTATGGTTCCTAGAGATCGACCAAACATGTACACTTGCTGCTAGTGATAAGCTCGACTCAGGGTTGGTCGGTATTAAATGAACTATGTGTCTAACTACTTGTTTAAGTTTCCTTTTTTGCCTGAATATTATAAATAGAGCATGATGAATGTGTTTATATATGTATAATGCCAGGGCACGACCCTTTGATTTCTATATGCTTATGTTATGTGCATGTGGTGTGAATTGATGTTTGTATTGGATTGATGGAACTTGGAGGTGGTTTTGGATGTTGTTATCGTGCCTGATGTGTGATGTCATTGATTGCAGTCATATTGAAGTTATGCCGTGGTGATTGATTAGAATCTGCGGCAATGTGGCCGAGGATGACAACCAGGGTTAAGACACTCCACCTGCCCCACATATGGCAATAGTTGTTTGTCGAAATGGGAGCCAGACTTCAATGAACGGAAGGTAAGCTCTGAGAATTGAGGCAACAAGCCCCTCCTCGGGGTATTGGGTTATAGATTCCACAAGCTGTGGCACCAGTGCCAGCCCAGCTTTTGATGGAGAATAGGTCAGAGCTTTTATACGAGAGGTTCAGGAAGCAACATCCTCCCACATTTGAGGTAGTCCAGACTCACTGCGGGCAGCCAGTGGATGAACATGATTTCTTCCATCCTGGACTTCATCTGGGTGGAAGGGAATGAGAGGGTCTCCTGCGCCAGCTATATGTTGAGAGAAGACGATTGCATTTGGTGGGAAGTTGTGTCCCAGAGGAGGGATGTGACAGTTATTAATTGGGAAGAATTTCCAAATGTCTTTATTGAGAAATACTACAGTGTGGCAGTCTGAGTTGCAAAGATGGATGAGTTTGTTAATATGACTTAGAAACGAATGGCAGTTACAGAATATGCACTGAAGTTTGACTGGTTGGCGAAGTTCGCACCATACTTGGTGCCTACTGATATAGCACGGAGGGATTGGTTTGTGCTGGGATTGAACGTCATGATATCCCGCGACGTCAAGATAACATTACATCCGAGGAATACTACCTATGCTCAGGTAGTGGAGAAGTCCTTTACAGGTGAGGAGGCCAAAGATAAGATATGGAGAGAGGGTGTCATAAGGTGTGGGATCAGGGGATGGTGCCTCATTTCATTGGTTCCTCCTGGTAGTGGCCCCAATGAGTAGAAGATAGGCCCCAGATTCTTTTGTTCCTCCTGGTTCAGATAGGAGGGCACAGGGTGCTTACAGTGGTTGTCGGGGCGGGGGAGATAACTAGAGGAGTTTCCTATAGTGTCCTCGGTGTAGGCAATGACATCAGGGAGAGTGCAGAGTCAGAGCATGCTTTAATTGTGGGAGTGTCAGTCACCTTAGGATGGAATGCCCACAAGCCGAAAAGAAGAACCGACGATGACCGACAACCTCACCCCAGCAAGAGTATTTACCTTGACCCACACTAAGGCTAAGGCTAGTCTCTCAGTTGTGATAGGTCAGATTTCTAGTGCTGGTTCTTCATTTACTGCATTGATTGATTCAGGAGCTACTCATTCATTTCTATCTGCTAGAGTGATAGATCATTTGTGTAGACCCTGTAATATGTATGCTACGGGATTCAAGACTTTGTTGCCAACTGAAGAACTGGTAGTCTCTAGAAGATGGGTTAGAGCATTACCAGTAGAGATAGACAGTGGGGAGTTGCCTGTGGGCCTGATCGGGTTAGCAATGGATGACTTTGATATGATTCTAGGGATGGATTAGTTATCAAAGTATGGGGCAACGATAGACTACAAGCAAAGGAATGGTGACCTTTGAACTGGAACGGGAGGAGCACTTTGTATTTGTTGGGGCAGTGAGTGGGCCACGAGTACCTATGTTCTCTTTAATGAAGGTTAGAGACCTAATGCAAGAAGGTTGCATAGGATTCTTAGCAAACATAGTTGATACCTCTAGGATTTTTTTGGTTGGATCGGATGAGACTAGATTAGTATGCGAGTTTCCTGATGTATTCCCAGTAGACTCGTCAGGGTTGCCACCACACCGAGATATCAAGTTTGTCATAGAGTTGGCGCCAGGGGCGAAGCTAGTATCTAGGACACTTTAACTGATGGCTCCGGCAGAGTTGAAGGAACTAAAGATTTAGTTGCAAGAGTTACTAGATCTAGGATTTATCAGACCCAGTTTTCCGCCATGAGGTGCTCCAGTGTTGTTCGTCAAGAAGAATGATAGATCCTTAAAGATGTGCATCGACTATAGGGAGTTGAACAAGTTATCCATTAAGAATAAGTATTTGACCAACTACAGAGAAAGACAGTGTTCTCCAAGATTGGCCTTCGGTCCAGCTACCACCAGTTAAGGATTAGAGAGGACGACATACCAGATCCCGCATTCCACATGAGGTATGGACATTATGAATTCTTTGTCATGTCCTTTGAATTAACCAATGCCCCAACAGCCTTTATGGAATTGATGAATAGGGTCTTCGGGGATTATTTGGATAAGTTTGTGATCATTTTCATAATTGATATACTGGTGTACTCCCAGTCAGAGACAGAGCCCGAGCAACATCTTCATTTGGTACTACAATGGTTGAGAGGGCATAGGCTATATATTAAGTTCAGGAAATGTGATTTTTGGTTACCCCAAGTAACATTTTTGTGCCACATTGTGAGTAACGAGGGGATTCTGGTGGACCCAAGAAAGACTGAGGCAGTGAGAGATTGGCCCAAGCTGAGCAGTGTACAAGAGGTTAGGATATTCTTGGGATTAGTAGGGTACTATCGGTGGTTCGTTGAGGGATTCTCCAGAATAGCTACACCGTTGACTGAGCTGATGCGTAAGAATACAAGGTATGTCTGGATAGATGGATGTGAGAACAACTTCAAGGAGTTGAAGCAACGACTGATCACCGCCCCGATATTGAGTCTGCCATCAGACAATGAGAAGTCTATAGTATACTTTGATGGTTCGAGGCATTGTTTGGGTTGTGTATAGATGCAAGCTGGAAAGGTGATAGGTCACACATCGAGATAATAGAAGGAGTATGAGCAGAGGTATCCCACTCACGATCTAGAATTGGCAGCGGTAATATTTTTACTAAAGTTTTGGAGGCATTATCTGTATGGGGAGAAGTGGGAAATATACACTGACCATAAAAGTTTAAAGTACTTCTTGACTTAGAAGGGCTTGAATATGCACCAAAGGCGTTGGCTGGAATTGGTAAAGGACTACAAATGTGACATTTTGTACCATCCTTGCAAGGCCAATGTGGTGGGCGACCCATTGAGTTGGAAGGGCCCATGGCAGTTATTTAGTTCGAGGCAGATATCAGAGAGGTTAGCTGAAGAGATGACCAGAGCAGAAATTGAATTGGTAGTTGGTAAGCTAGCCAATATCACACTTCACTCCACAGTCCTTGAGAAGATCAAGGAAGCCCAGAAGGAGGATCCATGGTTGAAGAAGTACACATAGGATGTCTTAGCCGGAGTGGTTAAGGACTTTTCTATTTCAGAAGTGGGTTTACTGCGGTACAAAGGTCAAATTTGTGTTCCAATGGATTTCGGTATTCGACGAGAGATTTTAGATTAGTCTTACACCATTCTCTATAACTTACATCCAGGTACAATGAAGATGTACCAAGAGTTGAGGACTCTCTATTGGTGGCTAGGGATGAAGACGGATGTGGTTGATTGTTTAGCCAAGTGTTTAACATGTCAGTAGGTGAAGGCTGAACATCAAAGGCCAATAGGGTTGCTACAGACTTTAAATATTGTGGAGTGGAAATGGGAGGATATTACCATGGATTTTGTGGTTGGATTACTGAAGACAGTAGGACAGTATGATTCTATGTGGGTGATTATGGATAGGTACACCAAATCAACCCACTTTTTGCCTGTTAAGACAACTCATACAGTGGAGTAGTATCATGAGTTGTATGTGAAGTAAATTTTGCGACATCATAGGGCTCTGAGTTCTATAGTATCTGACAACTACCCTACTTTCACCACTAAGTTTTGGGAGAGCCTACAGAAGGCTATGGGCACATAGTTGAGGTTTAGTACTGCTTATCATCCTTAGACGGATGGAGGATATGTTGCGAGCCTGTATGCAAGATTTTGGGGGATCTTGGAGTAAGGATCTCCCTTTGATTGAATTTTCATATAATAACAGTTATCAGGCGACTATCGTAGTGGCTCCGTAGGAAATGTTATATGGGAGGAATTACAGATCACCCATCCATTGTGATTAGACGGGTAAGAGAAAGTATTTAGGTTTTGAGGCTGTTCAGAGGACCAATGGGGCGATTGAGAAGATTAGAACTCAAATACTCGCCTCCTAGAGTCGACAAAGGAGTTACTCTGACTTTGGACATAGAAGTGTAGAGTTTCAAGTCGGTGATCATGTATTTCTTAGAGTTTCTCCCTTGAGTGGGATGAAACAATTTGGAGTAAGGTGGAATTTATTCTCGAGGTTTGTTGGCCACTTTGATATTCTAGAACGGGTTGGAGAGGTATCGTACAGTTTGGCAACTCCTCCGGCCTTATCATGGGTTCATAACGTATTTCATGTGTCCATGCTTCAGAAGTATGTATCTGATCCTATGCATGTACTGAGTATTGAGAACATGGAGTTGGATCAAGATTTGTCTTATGAGGAGAATCTGGTACATATTGTAGACCGAAAAGATAAAGTCTTGCAGAACAAAAACATTTCCTTGGTAAAAGTGCTGCGGAGGAACAACAAAGTGGAAGAGGCAACTTGGGAACTTGAGACTGATATGCGGGATCGATATCCCGAGCTACTTAGGTAAATTTCGAGGACGAAATTTCTGTAGGGAGGGGATAGTTGTAACGTCCCAAATTCACTAATAAGGCTTGGTGCCTTGATTAGTGTGCCGGGTGGGAAATAATTGATTTAAATATGTTAATATGTGGATTAAATGTGCATGTGGGCCCATTTCATAATTTCGGCCCGTTGAGGGCATAAATGCAAATTATATGTATGATGTGCTTGATACCACAAGACTGTGGTGATATATTTGAGATGTGTGATTCGAGACGGTCTTAGGGAGCAGAATAGCAAAGTAGTCACAACGGGGTCGAATACCTGGCTCGGGGGGAGCCTACGGGTATTTTGGGGACGTAGTATGTGTTCGGTATTACTGGGTAATGGGTAATGATTTAGCAATCATTTGGGTATGGCGGGATTAGATGGAGAATATTAGGAACACTCAAGGAATTAGTGGGATGTGGAAAATAACGAGATTGCCCTTGGTGGCATTAAGGGATTAAGGTTACACCTAGGGGCATTTTTGGACATAGGTAGCTGAGGATAAACTCAATCCCAAAACAAACTTCTGGAACTAAGGAGAAACATAAAATAGAACCTCTTAGCCTATCTCTCTTTCTCTCTCTCGGCTCTCTCTCCCGCTCTTGGTGACATAGAGAATTTTGGGAACAATAGAAGGAAAAACTAAGAATTTGAGACTGGAAGTTGAGGATTTGCAGCTGGAGGTGTTGGAGATCTAGCTTAAGGTTGGAATCATCACTGAGGTAAGATTTAGAACAAGTTTTCTTACTGAATTTTCTGGTTTACTTTGGTTTGAGGTTTTGAACTCAAGTATTCAGGCTTAAGTTGTAGTAAGATTTTAGTTAAGTTTTTGGAGTGCTAGTGCTGGTTATGTTGCTTGGATATGAATTCTAGGTTTAAGGTTTAGAATTGGTGAATTTAAAAAAGTTTAGCTCATAAAAAGAACGACTATTTATGGGTTTTGGGCACTACTACAAAACTGGGCTTTCCCGACACCCAATCACGACAGTCAACTCTGTTGATTGTCGTAATTACTTAGCGGGACTCTACACCAACAGTTAAGAACTGTGGGCATAGAGACCTATCCCGACAGCTAATAACTATCACCATTGCTTTTGACTGTCGTTATTGACCCCAATGCCGACAGTTAATTCGAGACCAATGCCGACAATTAAAATGTGTCGCTATTGACCCCAACGCCGACAGTTAATTCGAGACCAACGCCGATAGTTAAAATATGTCGCTATTGACCCCAACGCCGACAGTTAATTCCAGACAATTGCCGACAGTTAAAACGTGTCGCTATTGACCCAACGCCGATTGCTAATTTGGGACTAATGCCGATAGTTATAAAATGTCGCCAAAATTCAAATAAAAAATTTAAAATATAATTAATGAATAATAAAATTTTAAAAATAAACTAAATTATGTGAATATGTATTTATTAAAAACTTTTAAAACTACATTTTTTTATTTATAAATTTTTCATTTTATTAACTTTTGTATTTATAATAATTTTTATATCAAACTTTACATTAATCATGATATTGAGAGTTACAATACTTTATTTTAATTTAACTATATTATTGTTTAACATATTTATAAAATTAATATTAGTTAAAAATGAGTTGTTTTATTGATTGGAAAAATATTGTAATCTTGGTACCATATGGTTTTAATAATACTCATTCGATACCTTGTAATTGAAAATCGTACCTATTTGGTACCCTAAATTTAAATTTGGTCAACTCATTTTTTAAAAAAATTACCAAACTACCTTAAGTTATATTAATAATTAATTAAATATTATATTAAATTATTTATTAATAAAACACTAAAATATGAAACAAATAAGAAATATATTTTAATTCAAACAAAGTAAATTAAAAGAATTTTTTTTTTCCTTTTCTCTCTCCCCTTCTTCCCTGACTACTCCCTCTTTCTCTCTCACTTCTCTTTCTCCCTTTCTTCTCTCTTCTCCTACACCTCCAGCATAGACCCCCGACTGCATCTCTGCCCCTCCCTTACTCTCACTTTCTTTCATCCCTCTCCAATTCCTCTCTCTTTCTCCACATTCTCTGGAAACTCTCTCTCTCTCTGTCTCTCTCTATCCCTTATACTTATCCTCGCGGAGGGTCGAGCTTGCAGAGGGTCGTGGGTCGCGGATGGGGCTATGGATGGGGTTTAAGGGCTCAGGCTTGCAGAGGGTCGTGCGTGGCTTGGTCTCGCAGAGAGGTCATGGGTGGCTTGGTCATGTAGAGAGGTCATGGGTGACGGGGAAGAGTTGTGAGTCTGCGCTCATGGTCTTCCTTATGCCAAATGCGGGCTCATTGGCAAGGATGGGTAATGGGAAAACGGTGGGGGCTCGGGGTTCTTGCAGAAACGACCCAAACAATGGGCTCAGGATCGTGGGTGGCTCGGTCTCATGGAGGGGGTGGGTGGCTCAGTCTCGTAGAGAGGTCTTGGGTGGTGGCTCTAGCGATGGGGTTATGGCTATTTTCTCTCTGTGTTAACGGAGAAGATGAAGAATGGTAACTGCTTTTCTTTTCTTTTTTATTTTTGTTAGTTTCTCACAACTGAAATGTAATTGTGATATATCTGGTCATTGATAACTGAATGGGGTTGTGGTTCTTGGCTTAATTATCTGGTCATTTTTTCTGTATTTTGCTATGTAGAAGGACCAGTGGCCCCGAAGATCAACAACAGGAAAATGGACAGTTGAAGAGGTTTGGCAGATTTGAAAATGTAAGTGTGTTTGTTGTTTTGATATTTTTTTTAAAGTTTCACATCTAATTTTCAAGAGTCATTGTTGTTTGGTTAAGTTATTTCATATGATATTTGTAGTTTGGTGATACTTAATCATTTGTATTTTTCGATAGTGATGCTTAATATTGTTGCTTTTGTTTATTTTATGAGTATTGCGTTTTCTAAGTTGATGGGGTTGGGTGTTCATGGGCAGTTCTGTTCTATCTGAGTGGTCAGATTATCGGAAAGGCTTCATTAAAGCTACACAATTATGCAAATATATGTTTATAATAGCTAATAAGCTAGGCATTGCATATTTCCTTTTTGTAAACCTTAAGACCTATACATGAATTTAATTAGCTAGTAATGTTTCAAGCCAACCAATATATTAATTAGTTATTAGTATTATGCCAACCCACTACATATATATGTAGACTCTAGTTAGTAAATATTAAAACAATAATAGAATTTGTATGCTTTCCATAACTCAAAAAGAAATAAAGAAACCCTCTGTAATATATAACAATGTTTTTTTGATAACTTGATTGGGAGTACATACATTTGGTGAATGTGGCATTAGCTTAAATATAAATCAGTATACAAATAGAAACTAGGTGTCATTGCTTTGAAGAGGATAATACACTATTGATAGTTAGTATAAGTGGAGACCATCACAACTTGAATGGTTTGTGTAAAGTTTATATGTTTCTTTGAGTTCATTTCTGGTATTAATTTTTTTTCCCTCTTTGCAATGGTTTGACTGGGGTTTGCTATGTGAGGCAGAGTGGTTGAGTTTGCTAAATTTGATCTCTAAGATTTGCATGATGAGCATTAGCAAAGGAAAATTTCCAAGAACTCTTACTAATCATTTTGATAATAACCAATGACTTAACGATAGTCATCATCTTTATTCTCTGGATTTATTTTTCTGAAGTTTCTTATAAGTTGATGGATGGACTGTGCAAGGGGAAAATATTTGGGAAATACATGTTAAGAGTTTGGTTCCATAGATAAATTTGAAGAACTATCTTTTTTTTTTTACTTTCAAGGTGTCATGTTTGCTTTGATACAATATTTTAAATTTGCATTAAATGCCCCAGTTAACTTGTCCTTTCTCATCACTACTTTCACCCAAAACAAGTTTTGATTATGTGGTATATATATCTATTTATTTATATATGATCTGTAGTTGATAAATATGTGAGATTTGTAGTTGGTTTTTGCTTTTTTGATAAACAAATATGATCTATAGATTTGTTTTTGTTTATAACTGTAGTTTTTTTATTTTGTTTTTAAGATCTGTTTAATGGAGTGAAAAATTGAGACTTTGGTGGGAAAATATGTCTAATTTGTGTATTATTGCCATTAGTTGCATTGATTTAATGAGGTTTTGTTATATTCTTGGGTTTCCAACTTTAAAGCTTGTGTTGCCTGATTAAATGATTTGTTATGTTTTACCAGTAAAAATTTTTGTTGTATTAATTTTATTCTCTCTTTTTTCTGTTTGAAAGGGGAAAGTTTTGTGGGTTTTCTATGTAAATTATTACATGTTTTGGTGTATTCAGATTTATGTGTGCTATTTTATTATTGCATGTTTTATATATAGAAAAAACTTGTACTTTTAGATTAAACAGGTACAAATAGTAAGGAGTTCAAATTTTGTTGATAATTTGAAATCATGGTATGAAAACAGATCCTGAATTTGAGATTGCTGTAGAAATGGTTCTTTTTATATATTGTCCTTCTGAGCTGAAATCATATTGGAAAGTTTGGTTAAATTTTGTCTCATGACTTATGGTTCTTCTAGTATCCTGTAGGGTGACTTCATTTATTGATCTTGTTGCTTCCAGGTAAGTTCACGGCAGAAGGTAACACGTAGCACCTCAGGAATGTGTGAGACTGTTGAAACAAGTTTTCTTTTACACCATAGGGTAAAGGTATATCTCTATTTCTTTTTGTCTTTCTCACAGTTATGATTGTCACACTAATCACAGTCTGATTAAACTCTTGACACTAGCCATAGTCTAAACCATTGAGAATCCCAACTCTTTTTTGTTTTAATTGTTGTAGGAAGTAGTACCAATTCTTACTTTGGAAAGACTATTGGTAATGATGGTGAGTACAAGGACAAGAAGAAGAAATATACGTTGTTGGACAATGAATTTAGTATTTTATTTTATTTGTAATTTTTATTAGAGTAAATGATTCTTTTTTGAGTTGCTAATTATTTATTTTTTAAATCTAGTTATATATTTTTTAAGGTCAAGACGATTATGTTTATAGACAACATTATATGATTTTTGAGTCAAGTAGTAGTGTTATATTTGTCCAAAATTTGTTTTATTAGATTTGTAAATACTTTGTATAAGTTTTGTTATTTTAATCTATAATGTTTTAGATTTGTATATAAATATTTCATTTAAAAATTAATTTAAAATTTAAAATAAAAATAAATAATTTTTTTGCAAGCAACGACGACACCTAATAACTGTCAGCGTTGCCAGTAACGTTTACACCTAATAATTGTCAACGTTGCCAGAAACATCGACACCTAATAACTGTCGACCTAGCCAGCAACGGTGACACCTAATAACTTTCAGCATGGCCAGCACTGGCGACATCTAATAACTTTCGGCGTAGCTACCCCTATGCCGACATAGGTGTGACGCCCCACGTCACTATGGCTGCTTTCTGGAATGACGACTGGCCCTACAAACCAAGACAAGTCTTTCTAGCGTGCTTTGTCCTCACTCGCACACTTCCTGGGAAAACTTCCCAGGAGGTCACCCATCCCTAGATTACTCCAGGCCAAGCACGCTTAACCATGGAGTTCTCAAGTGATGGGCTACCGAAAAGAAGATGCACCTTCTTGATATAGGTAGTACCCATCAATCCATTTAAGCCCTCTTCAACTGTGTAGTCCCATACCTACACAGTCTTAGAATCATTACACTTGACCTTCCCCAGGCGGTGTGGGATTGCACAGCTTACCCGGTCTTTCCCCTTACGGATCACGGGATTTTGACTGTCACAATCACCCCCCCTTACGGGCCCGACGTCCCCGTCGGCCACACTTCCGGCTGGGTCAAGGCTCTGATACCATTATGTGACGCCCCACGTCACTATGGCTGCTTTCTGGAATGACGACTGGCCCTACAAACCAAGACAAGTCTTTCCAGCGTGCTTTGTCCTCACTCGCACACTTCCTGGGAAAACTTCCCAGGAGGTCACCCATCCCTAGATTACTCCAGGCCAAGCACGCTTAACCATGGAGTTCTCAAGTGATGGGCTACCGAAAAGAAGATGCACCTTCCTGATATAGGTAGTACCCATCAATCCATTTAAGCCCTCTTCAACTGTGTAGTCCCATACCTACACAGTCTTAGAATCATTACACTTGACCTTCCCCAGGCGGTGTGGGATTGCACAGCTTACCCGGTCTTTCCCCTTACGGATCACAGGATTTTGACTGTCACAATAGGCATATACAACTGTTAGTCGACTGTCATCATTGGTCAATAGCGACAATTAAAAACTATCGGGAAATCCCATTTTTGTAGTAGTGGGGGCTCGCGCCGCGACCCTGTTCTTTAGGCGTCGTGGCCCGCATGAACTCAAAGGCTTTGGAGCCTTGGAGTTTTTCCCAGGTGTCGCAATGCAAGCTGAGGCGCACCGCAGCCTGTGTCAACAAGATTAGAGAGCTAGAGCTCTCTGACTTGCAGCGCCCTCCTAATTAGTGCTCAAAAATATAATTTTATTAGTCTTAAAGTTTTAAATTAATTATGTTTTAATTAATATTTTCATGGATTTGTTGTAATATATTTTATATTTGAAAATATTAATTTTAAATAAAATTTGTGTTTAATTTTCAAGAAAATAAAATGTATTTTTACACAAAGAAAAATAAAGAATTAGAATTGAAAAAAATTATGAAAAATGGTATTTTTGAAGATGAAATGGCCCAAATAAGCCTAGGCTGAGCCACGCAGCCAGCTGAGCCAGAGCCGCTTGAAACCTCCTGACGTGCGCCTGCCACGATCTGACGAGCTATCCCATCTACCTGACCGCCTAAAGCCACGGTCCCACACCCCTGCGGAGCTAGTCAAACAGCGCCACGTGGTCTCCTTGTCCCCAACACCATGCCTGCCGAAGATACTAATCGCAAGACATGTGTCAAATGTGTCTCCCCATTGTTGTAGTTTGTCTCCCACTTGTCCTACTTTGCTCCAAGTTTTCAGCCATGTTCTCCACTATTTTGTACACGATTTTACAAATTTTGGGTCATATTTTCACTATAAATAGATAACCAAATGTAGAGAAAAGGACATCATATTGTGGAATTAAGTGTGGAGAGTATAGTTAGAGGGAAAAGCATTTATTTCTTGTTTTTCTTTCATTTTTTTTTACCCTTTTTCAGTAAAAGCAATGCCTATTTTAGGCTAAATTCTCTTGTGGAAAGGCAGAGTGAAGTTCATGTTTCACATTATATTTTTAATATATTAATTCTTTTTTCTATTCTTCATTTCTATATATTTGTTACAATTAAATTTATTTTCTTCTAATTTTTATTCTGAATTTATTAGTGTCTTTTATATAAGTCTAGTCATGCTCTTCTTATGTAATTTAGGCTCTTGAAATATTTTAGGATATTTGTTATATTATATGCTTTTTACTGCATTCTACCATTGGTATTTTGTCGCTCTAAGGTATATAATATGATAGGATTTTATAATTAGAAGTTAGTATAATTTAATTAAGAACATATTTTAAGGTGAGATAATTATAATTAATGGTGTAGAATTATAGTTGAGTAGAATGAATCAATTTTATTAATATAAATATACATATGTTTGCATGAATGAAACTTGTGTCTTCCATATTTTATTTCTGATTCTAATTCTTCAATTTTGTTTATTTAGTGTTTAAAAATTATTCTTTTTCAAAGGTACATTATTTCAAAGTTTATTATTTCTAATTTAGTAATCTTTCTTTTTACTTGTATTTTACCTCTCTGTGGATACGACATAGCCCGCTTACTACGACGACCACTTATGGGTTTATTGGGAGAAATCACCTCCTAGGGTCGCGGCTCAAATTTGGGGAAATGTTCTATGTTGGGTTTTAAGGCCGGGAACCCAAATCTTAACGCTTGGGAAGGTACTTACAACCTGGTTTTGTAGATTTCGAGGTCTCGAAGGATAGTATTTTAATCCGAAGTTCTTAATTTGTTAGGGATTGATGGATATCTATTTATTATGGCATTGTGACTAGGTTTTACATCAAGGCTCGTGTTTAGGGGATCGTGCTCGGGATCGTGGTAGTCAATCAGCTCAGGGACATAAGTAAGAAAATTGTTGGTGCCCGTAGAGCAGGGCATGGCCCGATTATCTGTGTTTAGTGTTTATATGAATGTTTATGATTTGTTGTGCTATGTTGTGCATGATTGTGAATGAAACGGTGAAGGATGGAGACGGCAAAGGCCAGCGACAGCAAGGGCCAGGATCGACATTAAGAACGCTGAGTGCAGGCTGCTAGGGCGAGACCCCCTAAGGGTGTTGTATCAACCCAATCTGTGAAAACCGCGAACCTAGGGCCTAGTAAAGCACCTGGGTCGGCATAGGCCGCTATATGTTTATTCTGTTGTCTATTTAAATTGTACATTATTGGATTGATTGTGATGAGTTATGTGTTGAGTTTCCTTGTTGGGCTTCAGCTCACGGGTGCTCTATGGCGCATGTATGGGCAAGGGAAAGGTCGATCAACCATGAGTTGGAGAGCGTGGAGTGGCGTGTACATGTTCAGCCTACCTGGCAGCCACAATCATGGTTATTTTGAGGGATATGTTGTAGTGGGGTTGTTTTGTCGCCTAGGGATACTGTGCTCACATTTTTTAGTTGTAAAACATTTTGAAACAGTATTTTGGGATCCCAAATGTATAGCTTTTATAATTTAAATGAATTTCCAAATCGTTTATGATTGATGTTGTCAAATGAGCTCTTTTATTTTTATTTAATCATAATTTCAACCAAAAATCCCAATTAAAAAGCTAATGGCACATTTATAAATCACATGGTAACGACTCGATGTGTAACGCCCTGAATAACCAAGACCGTTACACTGTGTGTGTTTGAAGTAGTATGAGACTTGCTAATCTGGTCATTTAAATAAAAATGTGAACCTAACAACATAAACATAATAGGTTTAAAACATTTCGGTCATAAACGAATATTTTTCATTAAAATAAATGTTTAGTACATGGGATTCTGAATCAGGGTTTAAATGACACAGTTACAAGATTTCCAAATGTTATAAATAATCAAGCCACTCTAATTGCAAAATACACATTTTAGGTTTCCGTCCCTGTACAATCCCTCAACCGTGGCGGCCGAACAGCTGAAAATGTACACCTCGCCCCCAGAGCTCTTCAACCCATGGTCAATTTGTCTTACCTTTGCCTTTACCCGCACCACGTAGCACCCGTGAGTCAAGGCCCAGCAATAAAACATAATATCATCGCAAGATCAATATCAATAACCAATTATTCTACAAAGCATAACAAGGTATTTAGCCATTCATAACATTCACCTGTTCAATGATAACAATCGACAAATTAACAACTTGTCATCTAGATAATCAACATATCATATTCATCAGATTAACAACAATAATCACGTTCATAATTGTAATGACCTAAATTTGCTAATAAGGCTTAGGGCCTTGATTAGTGTGCCTGGAGGGCAATAAGTGAATTATTGTTATAGTATGTGAATTTATGCGAATATGTGATAGTGATGCATGTTTAGTTGAATTAAATAAGCATGTAGGCCTCGTTTGGGATATTAGGGGTATGTTTGAGATTTTAGCCCGTCGAGGGCATAAATGTGATATGTTTGTGATATATCTGTTTAGCACGATCTGAGACAGTTATAAGGAGCCGTTAGTCAGGAAGTCACAACGGGGTTGAGAATTCGACTCGGCGTGAATCGAGGGGTATACCGGGTATGTGATATTTTTCGGGGTTATCGAGTTACGGAAATAAATATTTGGAGATATATTTGAGGTTAGAATGTCTAGGAGGGAATATTGGGAAAATTTACCATTTTTCCCTTGGGAACGTTTTTGGTACCCTGAGCCTTGAGGTAACCACATAGATTTAAGTTAAATAAAACAAAATAAAGTAAACCCCTAGACTTCCTCTAAACCAACCCACTCCCTCTCATTTTCTCTGATTTTCCTATACTCTTGAAGGCCTAGTAACATCTTGGAGAAAAACCAGCCAAAACTAAGGAATTGAAGCTAGGAATCAAGCTAGAGTCTTGGAAGCTTGGAGCTCAGGGAAACTGAGTTGTGGATTCTATTCTGTGCAAGGGTTTCAGCAAGGCTCGGACTAGGAAATTGTGCTCGGGACACCGATGCTTAGAAAGCTCGGGACACAGGTAAGAAAACTATTGTTACCATAGAGCTTGTGTTGCAGGGCTCGACCCTATTTGATTGTGTTGTGGGGCATGGCCCTTTGATTGAATTTATGTGTGTTATGATACTTGTTTAGTATATTATGTGTATGTATTAATGATGGAACGACGATGGCCGGGAACGGCGAAGGCCGAGAATGGCAAGGGGCCGGGAGCTTCGTTTAGCATGCGAAGTGCAAGTTGCCAGGGTAAGACCCCGAGGGATACCTGGGATATCCTCACGATTTAGACCGCAAACCCAGGGCCTGGTAAAGCGCCTGGGATGGCATGGCCGTACATGTATGACCTAATGTTGGCTAGATTTTGTATTAAGTGTTTGATATACATTTATTATCTGCTTGTGAGGGTTTTCTTGCTTGGCTTCGGCTCACGGGTGCTCTATGGTGTAGGTAAAGGCAAAGGGAGAGTCGATCAGCCTTGAGTTTGGTGAGCGGGACGAGCGGCGCGTACATGTCTGGTCTGTCTGGCTGTCACGTCCAGGGGTGTTTTGGGAAATGCTTGTACAAAAACCTGAATTTTGTCGTTTAGTCGACTCTAACTAAATTTTGAATTGTAAATATTTCTAAACAGTGATTTTGGGATCCCAAACGTTATATGTCTTATAATTTCTAATGAAAGGTTTATTTTCAAGTTTATGACTCTGATTATGTTTTAATTACACTTTTGTCCTAAAACCTCGATTAGCGAGTTAGTTGCACATTTTAAACTCAATTAGTAACGGCTCTAAGGTAGTAGGGCATTACAATAATCAACTGTTAATCGCAACCATTAATCAATATTCAAAGTCGGCGCCCTTAGGCCACACACTATATTTAACCCACTGTCTTCGGCTCACTTAGGCCTCCCCCAGCGTAAATCCACTGACTCCGGCCAGCTTAACCGAGCTCAGTGATTAATATGCTATCCTCAGCTACCAGTGGCTGAGTCGCGCCCTGTGCACAAGTATTGATTCTGGCACTCTTAGGTCGTTTATCACATGTCCCCATGGCATAAGACCACCTCCTAACATTCATACAATTATAGGGAGCTCTTAGTCCCAACATATTCATATTGTTTATCACAATCATATAACAGTGCATACGAATATAGGGAACACTTAGTCCCAACCTATCCACATAAACGGGTGTAGTTTTCTTACCTTTAATTTCGAGTGCTTTGATTAAGAAAGGCGACCCTTGAGCACGTTCTTGCCGCGAGCCCTAGCATACACCTAGTCACAACCATAATAAAGAATTCCATTAATCATAAATGAATAAGGGTTTCCAGACCAAGTTCTAGCCTTCGGGACATCAAATTCCACCAAGCACGGTAGTGGAATCGATCTCGAGCATCCTAGGTCAACTCGCCGCACCTTAAGCCTCCTTAAGGCCAAAATTCCCTTCAGAGCTGCGGCCAAGGGCTCTACATGCCACGACACGCCCCTACCAGAGGCCCAACCTCCACAAACAACACACACGGGCCGCGAACCTAAGCTTCACATGCCGTGGCACGCCCTCCTTCCTGGTACACCTCTTTTCTAGAGGGCCGTAGCAGACCAAGAACTGAGCCGCCGCCCAACCCCTTCAAACCCAATAAAACTCCATTTTCATCCACCAAATCTCAACCAAACTAACACAAAATCATCCCAATAACATATTCGAATTATCACAGCACTTCAAACATGCTTCCAGCAGCAAAACCCATAGGAAAACCAGTCTAAGGACTCATCAAAACCACACTTCAATCCTTGAAACTCAAAAGCTCATAAAGCTCGTAAAACATCCAGAAATTCATAGAATTCAAGGGCTAACCATAATTAAGAGCTTACCTTTTCTGGAGAACAAATCCACCTAGTAGTCGTAGAGCTAATCCCCAAGTCCCCAGCAATAAAACATAACAAGAATTCAGCTGAAATCCTCACCCAAAGCTTCAATTGAACTCTCTGCATAAAAGACCCAAAAACACTTAAAATTTAGAACATAAACATCAAAACCTTAATTCAAATCTTACCTCAAGCTCTACTTGAATCCACCAGCAATAACTGAGATAATCTCCAATTCTAGAGCTCTAATTCTTGTGAACCCAGCCCAAAAATCCCTTGGTTCAATGGCTAGCTTGGGAGACTCCTTGAGAGGAAGGAGAGAGAGAGTCAGTTCCAGGCAGACTTCCAAACGTTTCTTGCCTTTATCTTATCTAACTTAAGCCTCTTAAGTTAATCCCAAGGCTCGGGCTACGATAAACGTCCCCGAGGGCAAAATGGTAAATTTCCCCAGTATTCCCTCCTAAGCTTCCTAACCTCAAATATATCTCCAATTATTTATTTTCATAACTCAATAACCCAAATAAATATCTATTACCCAAAATACCCATTGACTCGCCCCGAGTTGGGTATCGGGTCCCGTTGTGACTTTCCCGCTAACTTGCTCCATAGGATCGCCTCGTGCCGAATGCTGAAAATATAAATATATCCACATAATAATGTGGTCTCAACGAGCCAAAATTACAATTATGACCTTACAAGCTAAACAGGGCCTGCATGCTTACCCAATAATCATAAACATGCATTCCACATATCCATATAATCATAGGATCATGAATATCACATAGTCATGCATTTTTACCAATAATTCATATAACTTCCAATTATGCCATTTCGGCACACTAATCAAGGCCCTTAAGCCTTATTAGTAATTTTGGGTCGTTACAACTATCCCCTCCTTATAACAATTTCTTCTTTGAAATTTACTCGAGCACATCAGAAAGTAAACCTTGTACCTCTGTCTATAATTCTCAAGGTCCAATACCTTTACTTTTACTCTTTGATAACACTCTTACAAGAGTAACAATCTTGTTCCACAAGATCTTGTCTAATAACTATACTTTTGTTAACCTTCGCTTGCACATCAAAACTACTGAAACTCCAGGGTCTGCTTATTTCAACAACGGTCGCTTTATTGTCTTATCATCGATACCCGAAATACTTAGGAGTCATCACCCCTACCAGGGTGAGATCATCTTATAGGCCCTCGGGCTAAACCTTTGTACAATCTCAGAATTCATGTGAAATCGGGAGTCAGAACTCTCCTTTCTTTCCTAGAATATTATACTTTTCCTTGTCTGCACTACTTGGAGAAATACAAATCTCTCCTTCTAGAACTTCGTATTCCAAAGTTAACAATTTTCCAGCGCTTATGTCCTTTCAAATAGGTAGACACTCCTGCCTTAAGAATTTCTAACAACTTCTTTGGTAACACAGCTAAAGATACAACTCTAGTTAAACTGCTCCCAGAAGATATTTTCCCTTCACAATTAAGCTAAACCGGTTCACACAAGTAAACTGTAAAAATTCCAAGGTAAATGCATGTGAAAACTTCTAGACTATAAACAAAAACTTACTAAAGATCTCAGATATTGTGGCCACTGGCCAACAATATCAAATCTCTTTAAAAAAAGAATAAACCATGAAAGATCATTTCAAAATATATCGTCAAGTGTATCTATAGATACAGACACGTGCACAAACTATATCTTGTAGTATAACATTGATTTCAATAGCAAAATATCTCTGCTACAAGATTAAGAAGGGAAAAAATCATAAGATTATATTAAGAAAAAAATCCATAAAACTTATTCCAGAAAACATTTACATTAAAAAAACTTTCATTAAGAATCCTAACCAACCTTGCCCGAGTATAAATCAATCGCGGTTGGGGTGTGCTCAATGGCCTCATCAATTTTAGAAAGGGAGATTTCATATTGTCCCCTTCTGTCGTAATGCTAGATCCAAATAGAAATTCTAAGCAAAAACAAATATCCCAACAAAAAATATTTAAGGGGGTAGCAAAAAGAAGAAAAATAAAGGTTCTAATAGGAATAAGGTCCACATAAGAGTTCAAGGAGGTTCTTTCTCTGACATGCATTTAAAGTAAATATTTTTTTTTAAAAGTGACATCATCAATAAGAATTACCAAAAGAATGCCTCTGGCAACAAAACCATGTGCCAGACTAAAAAAGCACTTGCAAGATAAAAAATTAGAGCAAATCAGAGCATTCACCATTCACAACTAAAATCTAAAAGCAAGGAGATAGTTTTATAATATTATGACACGTTCAGTGACCACAAATCTAAAATCATGTTGCTTAGATCATCTGCTTCAGTATAACAGAAACATGATTGACTGTTCATATATACAGTATATAAAGAGGCAGGAAAAAGATAAGTCTAATTGACTCTACAAAACCAAAACAAGGAAAAACAATACAGAAATCTATAAACTGTAAACAACCTCACACCATGAAGAAGCAAACCACAAGCTCCACTACCCATTGGCTAATCAACTAAACCACACCCGGAAGACAACTCTTATAAATAGGCATCACTGAAGTGTATGAATGTTTCAACATGATTTGCATTAATGCAAATAAGTTCTACTACAGCTTACCTTCCAGGGAATTGACAAGCAGTCCTAACAGCTTGCTCCAGCTCAATAATAAGTTCCTCAAGAATGTCTGCCTGGAAAACAGTGTGACAAAGCATAACTTAAACCTACAGAACTAATATTTTCTTAGGTCCTAAAAAATCAAAAAATTAATGTGTAAAACAATCAAGGAGAATGAGGAGCATACCTTTCCAGGATGATCATACAATGGAGAAAGATCAGTGAACAATGATGGAACTCCCTGAAAGCATCAAGAATATACGTTGCCATAAAATATAAAAGACCGAGTCAGAGTGATAAAAAAGGAACCATAAATACCTTAGTAAGGAGGGGCCTAATATAATTTTCAGCTACTTCTCTAAACCTGACACCTTGCAGAAAGTCGAGCGATATTCTCTGAAACACCCAACCCAACAAGATTTAGTGATAACTCTAAAAAGTCCATAAATAAGAAGAGCATAAAAAATTAATAATAATGATGATGGTCATTCTAATGCGGTAGTAACCGAAAAGTAGTACCAAGAAGCTAATTTAATTGCATTCAACTCATAAATCACCTGAGGACTTTTCAGCTAAGCATTTCTAATATTAAGTAAATATGATAAAGGCACGTCTAAAATGGAATGGTGTACCATGAAAGAAATTTGGAAATTAATAATAAATCAATATTAAGTTCAATAACTCAACCCATTGAAAAAGTCACGAAGTTCTCCCCATATGAAACTAATTAATAGCAGTTTATTAGTTAAAATTTACCAAAAATAATATCAACAACAGATACATGCAGAACAGAAAGAATCCAGTGTATAAATTTAAAATCAACTCCATCATAGCAGTGCACAATATTTGATAGAATAATGCCCGGTGTTATTACAAGTTTGTGTAATAGCTAATAGGCTTCACAGCATTCAGATAAAATCGCAACCATTACAAGGAAAGCAGCAAAGTTAAAATTCAGATCACTCAATATTTTACCTTGACAGCAGAAGACCAAGTGTATTGCTGCCTAAGAGAATTGTACAACGAATCGAACTGTTCAATTTGGTCGGGTGAATACTGACCATTTTCATAATAGAGCCCAACACACTTGTGAAGGCCTTCATAGTATCTGAAATTGAACTCAAAATAACAAGTTCAAAATATGAATCAAATTTTCACAAGGAATTGATATTTTGAAAAGAAATATAGCATTAGCATTACTAAATACCCGTAATTGTCATGATTCATAGAAAGTAGAGCCTTGAACAAAGTGGCACCTTCTTCAAAGCGACCAAGCTTTACTAAAAGAGAAACCTCTTGTTCTTTAAAAGCCAATTTATCATCCTTGAAAGACATAACAACAAATGGTAAGCACTTGAGATTCGCATGCTAAAAACATAACCTCATAAGAAATATAATAGTTCAAACTTACTATTTTTGGCTCTTTCTTGTGCAACTCATCAAGAGCTCTCTCAATAGAACCCGATTCTTCTAGCAAAGAAATCTGGAGAATAAAATTGATAAAGGCCACTATTAAAACCATATGATGGGATGGGACCATAAAACCTAATAAGTTTTTTCATTTGAAGTGTGAAACGTAGAACCCACTGATTGAAAGGGCATCAAACTAGGCTAACAAGGAAAAATAAATAACTGTTTTCATATTTACCATATAAAAGCAGCTTTTTAAAAAGTCAAATAACTTAAGAGATGTTCATGCATTCACAAAGAGCATTGCTATATGGCACCCATGATGCCCAGCAACACCTTAGGTTGATTGGTGCAATGCAATTAAGTATCGGGTCCCACATATTTTTATGTTACTATACCGCACCAATAACGGTATGCTATGTAAGGTGGTGTTGTGCACCAATGGTGCCCATTAGCATTAATCATTCACAAAACCAAGGGAACCTAAAAAAAAGACCACAAGAATAGTTGGGGAAAAACCTAAAACATAAATAGCCAGTAACAGCTCCAATACACACAAAACTTCTAGACAACTACAAAACCTAACAATAACTAAAACCCATATCAAAAAACAAGCCTAAAAATCAACATAATAGACAGCTAGTCTTCTATAAGATCAACATTAATATATAACATAAGAAACAATATACAGAAGATACCACTTAGAATACCTTATACAAAAGCATTTCCCCATGTTCACAACGTTCATTATCAGGAGGAAAATCATCTTCTAGTGTCCCTTCATATGCTTCCAGAATTTCAACTGCTTTTAAAGCACTAACAAGAAAAAATAAAATTTAATAGACCAAAACTTATACTCAAATTTAATAACCCAAACACACAACCAAGAAGAATTTATCCACTGAAAATGTAAAGAGGAACTATTCTTACATATTTACATATGCTATATAGAAAAAAAAAAGTATTGTTTGTATACATATATAATACTTAAACACATGTACAAAAGAAAGGAATAACATTTTCTAAAAGCAACAGATGGACTGTATTAACTTCCTCATGATTTATTTGATCTAGATTTTTAAAAGATTCAGCTTACATCACACTATGTAACAGACTTTTTGACAATAAATTCAAAACATGAATTACAAGTGTAATTTTTTACTGAGAACAGCTGCATGAACCATGACAGCATATTAGCAAAAAATTAACAGCAATGGCATGACCGATGTCAAAACCACTGTTTGAAAATATGAAGTCATAGATCTATAGTCTATAGTCAAGAAATTTCCAGTTGTGTTTAAAGCACGAATCAATTTGAATTATAAATGAGAGAACATAAGTTTGGAAACTTCTTGGTTGTTTATATCAAACATTAAGTATTTGAGTAACATTAGTGAGTGGGACCAACAAGAAAAACAATTTAGGTTTGTCACTGTAAAGTATGGCCACTAGAAATATAAATATATATAAATAAAGGATCAATAAATAAGGTCAAATTCATACTTTGAGTTTAAATGATGAGCAACAGCAAAGCCGATCCAATTCATACGATGATTTGATTTTAGAGACAAGAGTTGTTGTTTTATCTCGAAAAACCCTGCCAAATCTTGCATTTGCACCTGTACCACAATAGATAAAGAGCCATCATTAACCAAAACAAATTAAGGATTTAAATCAAGAAAAAGGCACTACTCACAAAAAATGATGTAAAAGACAAGCATGATATTAGCAGCTATATTTAACAAGTGTCATGTATTCCAATTAACTTTGAAACAGAAAATATAAGTGCTAAACTTCAATATTTTTTTTAAGTTACCAACAGAGCATAAGTCTCTAAAAGAAGAAAATTAACATCAAAAGCATACCTGTAATAGTGACAGATCCCGCAAAATTTCAATATTGTCTGGATCGATCCTCAGTGCATTTCTATAGCATTTGATTGCCTCCCTGTATTCTCTATCGGACCGATAAAGAAGACCATAAACATGCCAGCATACATGACTCTTAAGATCATTCTGCAAAGAGACAAAAAAGCCTTAGAGAACTAAAGATCCTACTCATTTTGAAAACAAAATAGAACATTAATATTTTAGACAACACCCTCACCTTTAATCCTTGCCGAACAAGCTCATATGCTTCATTACATCCCTCACCCTCTATGCTAACCCCAGTACATCCCTACATGAGAACTCCTCCACCAAACTCAAAACACAACCCAAAAATAGAAAAACTAAATAGAAGAAAGGGAAATTCCAGATACTAGCTGAAGCAAAGATGAAGGGAGAAATAAAGCATTGATTATTTTCCTTTTCTCATAGGAAATTAAAATTTATTATTAAATGTATTTAAATCACGATAAAAATGAATGAATATTACACATGCGGTGAAGTTTCTATTTGAGAGAAGAGCTTATCTATACAGTTCCTATCTGTACACAATTCAAAGAATGAATCTCAAAGAACTGCAAAAGTTGAGCTAGTACATATATATATATATCTCACAATAAACATTAAACACGATCAGCTGTTATCCAACTCAATCCAATTTCATACTAACCACATAATTTTGGACAACTACAAACCACATTTCTCAAAGCTGAGTAACACATTAGAGCATAGAAAACTCACTCGGATATGAAAAATCAGAAAGTTCACTTAGAAAAATCACATTTAGAAAGTTCATTCAATAGAAAAATAAGAACAACAATTTAAATGCAGATAATTCTCTCACCCAATACTCTTTAAGAATGAAAGAACATTCTCTTTAAAAACAAAGGAGCCAGAAAATTTCAGTGCAAACAGAATGCTATGCCTAAGAACACCTTGATATAGAATTATACATAAGCAAAAAATTATGACAATTGTTGAACAAAAATGATGAGAATAATTATTTATAAAGCAGCTGAAATGAATAACAGATGCTTTTCCAAAAAGCTTTGCTCAACAATAATTGCAACCGTTTAATTTCAGTAGCAACATAGGTCAAACACAAAAATTGTAATTATGAAAGCAAACCTGTGACAGAAACTCACACAAAACATCATGTGCAGATATCCGCCTTTTGGGATCTCAAATAAGCATTTTCCTTACTAAATCTTTGGCACCTTCAGAAATACTAGGCCATGGGTCTGTTGAAAAGTCTAGGTCACCATGTAATACTTCTTCAAATATCCCTTGCTCGCTCTCTATTGAAACCAAGGGGAAAGAAAAAAGGTCACAAAATACACATACAGAGACACAAATAGAAACACAGATACTAAATACAACAATGACTAACAAGAAGCATCTTTAAAAATCCTACCAGCCCAAAAATCCTACTGGATTTTCATTTTCTGGTAATATTACTTCTAAGAAATATCATTCCCATCAAACAACAAATCATAAGTTTGAATAGTTTTTTGCTATGTCAATTAATAATCTTTAGTTATTATGAAGTAACATTTTTTTCTTTATTTATCAAAACTAATAAACCAAATACACAAGACTGAGTTTCATCTGGATGTTGACTTTATCACTACATTACATCATTCATTCTATTTCACACATAGAACTATGACATAACTAATCTTATTCAAAATAAATTTAACACATCGTCTAATTAACCACAAAGCCTAAGACTGATGAGCAAAATACCCTCTCCAATTCTAGTAAAACTAAACAGTGTATCACTAGGCAGAAAGTTTATCCAAGTAATCTACCTCCAACCCGGCAACTTTCGACTCCATGCGAATGCCTGAACCAGTCAATCTCATTTCACAAAAATGAGAAACAGGGCAATTCATTACCCAAACTGCAAAGAGAAATCTAAAATATAAAATGCAAGAGATTTTTAATATCTAGGGGAAACACAAACCAATTCGAGAGTCAATTTTGGGGCTTTGGGAAATCAAAAAAGAAAACAAAACTACATACCAATAATAATAGCTCAATCATGAAAGAGAAAAACCCTCTCAAAATTGATTACTCTTTGGGTTCTTTCAAGCCTCTGAATAAATGGAGAAACGAGAAAGAAGAAGAGAGAGAAGAAAGGGAGCTAGAGAGAGAGCAAGGGAAAGCATTTGGTGATGGTGATGAGAACATTACCTGATTTCAAACCAAAGCCTCCAGGGAAGATCGTGCCTCCTAGCCTCAGAAGGGACTGGTCGATTCTAATGGTGGGTATTGCATAAATGGAAGATTCGATATAGGGAGAGGCACAGATGGGTGTGAAGAAGAAAACGGGCGAGTTATAGACGGGCTAGGAAATGGGAGAGTCAAAGAAGCCGATGAGGCGAACCCGCAGAGATTGAGCGAAAGAGAAGTCGCCTCTCTGTCGCCGCCGCCGAACCAGAACTCCAATATCGCCTTTGAATGTGGTGTAGCCCTTCTCATTTTTCTTTGAATGAAATGGGATTTTTCTTTCGTGAAGGGGAGTGAGAGACCGAGAGAGATAGGTCTCAGAGAAAGATGATAAAATGATAAATAAATATTTTATATAATTGGTGAAAAAATAAATGAAAAAGTAAACATATATGGTGCCTAAAATTTTAGTGAGCCCGCCTTATAATTTTAACACATGTAGCATAATACTTTTTCATTAGTGTTATACTTTAATGTTGTAGTAGTCCTAGTTTGTTGTAGTGCATAAATAGTCGAAGATACTTACGTTGTAGATGACGTGTTTACCGGCCTCGTTGTGCTCCTTATCCCTCAGGCGTTCTTCAGTAGCTTCTCCGTGGCTTCAGATGAAATCTCTTCATACCTGACCCCTTATCTTCTTGTAGCATTATCTTGCATACCCCCGGCGAGATCGAAAGTGACACTTTCTGGAGCCTTACTTGTAACCTTACTTCCTTGGTATTAACATCATCAGTGTAGTAGTTGTTTTTATTCCACGTCTAACTGGAGAGTAGTCCAACATACTGCCAATAAACCCGAACATGACTTGTTCACACTATTCCTATATTTTCTGCCTGTAGAACTTACCTGTGTTGTTGAACCTTGAATCAGTTAAGAACCTTTGTTACCAATTCATCACTCCCTACCTGGTACAAGTAGTAATTCCTGAAATGCCTCTTTCCTTGATCCTCAGCTGGTAATAACCAGATCGTAGATCATTTCCTGAAGACATTGTTCTGTCTCGTAACCGGGCATTTAAACTCTTCATCCTTAATAGACGATGCCAACAATTCCCACAATATGATGCTTTGTCTGATCCACCCCGAGGTCAAACTTCTTCAACTATTTCAGTAATTCTTTCTGTCAAACCATTACCATCTTCCATACTATCATTGATACCGAACCTACCCGTAGCCCAGTCTTGAAGCGTACCTAATCCTTCGTTGTATACCCATCTGAATTCCTACTAGTTAGCTCAATTTCCATTCAGTCTAATTAACATTCCCAAGTGATATCCCCTACAATCCATGGTTGTCTCTTAACAAATTAACTCTCACTCTGACTCATGCCAAGGTTCCCATATGACAAGCTCTATTTCTCTCACTACGAACATCTTTATTACTTGTATTCCAATTCCTCTTCCAGAAGTTTTTAATTCCTCCTCCACAACTAATATCTTCAGTCCCTCATAAATTACCCTTGAGGCATATTCTCTATGTCTGAACCTTTCCTAGAAGATACCCAACACCGAACTCTTCCAGCTCGCTATATAACCAAAAACGTTAACTATTCAGTCAACTAATCGTCTCCGAGGAACTAGCCTTGGGCTCGAATGTAACAAGGCATTCTAGTCTTCTATTCCGTGATCATGGGCAATCCATCCTAACATATCAAATCATTCCATGTAGAAATCATGCCCTCACCTGACATCTTTCCAGGTGGCGTCCCCTGCCTTTGGTGCATACTAAATAACCTCACTGGTTCCCATCACTGTCCTGATGGCTATCCCACAAATCAGACCCCCTTCCATTCCAAACTAGGAGCCGTAGAACTGTCTGGGGTTCTTCTACTTTGATTACCGAGAATCTGTCCTTACTAAATTCCACCAATGGAAATACTGTCATTTGCATCTCTTGCCCTACGAAATTCATCCTCTATACCTCATTCCACGTATCCCAAATAACATGGCCCTGATGCTTTGGACCATTCAAAAGTTTAATCCCTAAATGGGTCATCATTTCCAGCTACATTCGCCTGTATCAATTTACAAAATGAATTATTCAACTCACAAAACTCATTGACATACATTGTCGTTACCTTACCATTCCAAATAAAACTCATAAGCCTATTAGTCTCCACAGCTCAAACTATGTCTTTATAACCTCTTGAATCAAGTTACCATCTGAGTTCTTCCCAACTCATCATGTCAATGTCTCGATCTGAGTATCCTTTCCAGGCATCCTTCTGCCACAAATACTTAGCACAACTCCTTAGTCATCACCTCTCATCTTCATATAACCAAGGATGGAATTAGCTTTGCCTATCCACTGACCAATTCTTAAGAAAACCCGAACTTTCTTCAAAACCAAAGGATAATGCCTTTTAAGCCTTCCATTAAGTGCTCTTGTCTGTCTGTATCCTCATATTAAACCAACACTTGTAACCTCACTGTCAAAGTATACAAAGCAGCTCCTTCTCCAGAAAAGTCTGTTGTTCTTCTATCTAATCTTTGCTATTAGACCCCACATCTTACTCGCATACTAGCAAACATCTGCTGCGATTTTGAGGGGCAGATGGAGGTTTCCAACCCCGACTATCGTCTGCAACCACCTCTATAACAACAGCAAGTCCACTTAACCATTCTGGGCTCAAACAATTTGAATTCATCAACCTTTACAGGCTAAACCCCTCAGCCCTGAGGTTCACACTCCGAAAAAATCCACAACTAGGTCCAGATAACCACAGTAATCATGCACACAAAAGCATAATAAACACTAATCCACAATTCTATACATGTGGCTACGAAATTTCATTGCTACCAGGTATATGCACACTCTACCATGCTTCCTACATACCATAAACAGGTACAACATATAAATTCAATTCAGGAAGTTAACCATATACAATCACTATACAAACCATTGTTCAAATATTCATTCATATGCAATAGCAATGCTGACCAGCACACCTCAATCTCATCACACAATAGTCAAGGGCCACGCCCTTTTAGTATCTCGTGCTCCCTATACTCATACAACATAGTACATTCATATTTCAATCAAGAACTTAAGCATATAATCTCATATATTCTATTATAGAACCCTGAGTCGAGCTTGTCTTTAGCGGTGAGTGTACATGTCCAGCCAATCTTCACGAACCCTTAAACCTAGATGACTCTGATACCAAGTTGTAATGCCTTGGATAACCAAGACTGTTACACTGTGTGTGTTTGAAGTAGTGCGAGACTTGCTAATCAAGTCATTTAAATAAAAATGTGAACCTAACAACATAAACAGGTTAGGTTTAAAAGGTTTTGGTCATAAACGAATAATTTTATTAAAATAAATGTTTAGTACATGGGATCCCGAATCAGGGTTTAAATGACATAGTTACAAGATTTCCAATGTTATAAATAATCAAGCCACTCTAATGGAAAAATACACATTTTAGGTTTCTGTCCTTGTACAATCCCTCGACCATGGCCGCTGAGCAGCTGACAATATACACCTCGCCCCCAGAGCTCTCCAACCCTTGGTCAATTCGTCTTACCCTTACCTTTACCTGCACAACGTTCCACCCGTAAGCCGAGGCCCAGCAAGAAAACATAATATCATAGTCAATAACCAATTATTCTACAAAGATTAACCAAGTATTCAACCATTCATAACATTCACCTGTTCAATGATATAAATCGACAAATTAACAACTTGTCATCCAGACAATCACATATCATATTCATCATATTAACAACAATAATCACGTTCATCATCAACAGTTTATCGCAACCATTAAACAATATTCAGAGTCGGCGCCCTTAGGCGCACCCTCTACTTAACCCACTGTCTTCGGCTCACTTAGGCCACCCCCAGTGTTATATCCACTAACTCCAGCTAGCTTAACCGAGCTCAGTGATTAATAAGTTGTCCTCAGCTACCAGTGGCTAAGCCGCGCCCTGTGCGCAAGTATTGATTCCAGCACTCTTAGGCTGTTTATCACATGTCCCGATGGCATAATACCACCTCATGACATTCATACAATTATAGGGAGCTCTTATTCCCAACATATTCATATTTTTTATAACAATGCATACGAGTATAGGGAACACTTAGTCCCAACCTATGCACATAAACAGGTGTAGTTTTCTTACTTTTAATTCCGAGTGCTTTGATTACGAAAGACGACTCTCAAACATGATCCTGCCCCATGCCCTAGCGTACACCTAGTCACAACCATGATAAACTCCACCAAGCACGGTAGTGGAATCGATCCCGAACATCCTAGGTCAACTCCCCGCACCTTAAGCCTCCATAAGGCCAAAATTCCCTTAAGAGCCGCGGCATGCCCCCTACCAAAGGCCCAACCTCCCTAGACAACACACACGGGCTGCGGCCCTAAGCTTCCCTTGCCGCGGCCCGCCCTCCTTCCAATAACACCTCTGTTCTAGAGGGCCACGGCACACCAAGAACTGAGTCACGACCTGACCCCTTCGAACCTAGAAAAACTCTATTTTCATCCACCAAATCTCAACCAAACTAACCCAAAATCATCCCAATAACATATTCTAATTATCACAGCATTTCAAATATGCTTCCAGCAGCAAAACCCATAGGAAAACCAGCCTAAGGACTCATCAAAACCACACTTCAATCCTTGAAACTCAAAAGCTCATAAACCTCCTAAAACATCCAGTAATTCATGGAACTCAAGGCCTAACCATAATTAAGAGCTTACCTTTTTTGGAGAACAAATCCACCTAGTAGTTGTAGAGCTAATCCCCAAGTTACCAGCAATAAAACCTAACAAGAATTCAGCTGAAATCCTCACCCAAAGCTTCAATTCAACTCTCAACATCAAAGATCCAAAAATACTTAAAACTCAGAACTTAAACATCAAAACCTTAATTCAAATCTTACCTCAAGCTCTACTTGAATCCACCAGCAATATCTGAGCTAATCTCCAATTCTAGAGCTCCAATTCTTGTGAACCCAGCCCAAAAATCCCTTGGTTCAATGGCTAGCTTGGGAGACTCCTTGAGAGGAAAGAGAGAGTCAGTTCCAGGCAGACTTCTAAACGTTTCTTGCCTTTATCTTATCTAGCTTAAGCCTCTTAAGTTAATCCCAAGGCTTGGGGTACCAAAAACGTCCCCGAGGGAAAAATGGTAAATTTCCCCAGTATTCCCTCTAAGTTTCCTAACCCCAAATATATCTCCAATTATTTATTTTCATAACTCAATAACCCAAATTGTTGATTGTGTTTTTAGCCAACGACGTGAGAACGTCAAAAATGACAAACCTTCAAGAGAATTTAAACGACACAGACAGTTTAATCAAGAAAAGTAAATAACACAAGATTTTTATAGTGGTTCAGCCCCGATCAGTCGGTAATAGCCTAATCCACTTAGAGATTTGATTACTTTATCTACACTCAAGATCAAATGAACCAGTGTCAACTGAGTTTCTTCAGTGTAAATTCTCAGAATACAAAAGAGTTCTCTCTCAAGAAAACACACTTTCTCTCTCTAGAAAACTCAGACCCAAAATTCAAATTGCCAAAAGTCATTTTCTGATCCCATCAACCCTCTATTTATAGGCTTGGGATCAGAAACTGATATCCCCCTAGTCTTGGGATATTCTATTACTCATATTATATTTAAATTACACAAAATATTAAAAAATGCAACAGAATCCTCAATTTGAGTGAGGAGAGAGAGATTCCCGCGCGTGCCCAGACCGATTCTTGTTGAAGCCGTTTCTGGGAATTTGACGTAGTCTGGTCGATTTGATTGATGAATATCGTCTTCTGGTCGAACACATGCATGCTGGACACACACAAGTGCTGGTCGGACATATGCATGCTGGACACATGCATACGGACCATACCCCTTAGACTCTCCTCGGACCAACGTCCGACCATGCTTTGGATTCCTCCTCGGACCACACCCTTGGGCTCTCCTCGGACCACACCCTTGGCTCTCCTCGGACCAAGGTCCAACCTCATTCCTGGGGCTGCTCCTCGGACCAAGGTCCGACCACACCTCTTGGGGGTACCCCTCAGACCAAGGTCCGACCGGACACACAAGGGTGTTGGCATTGGGCTTCTCGAGTGCACTTGGCTCGAGCATGACTCCTTTCAAGCAGTCAAAATTCTTCGTTAAGGTACTGGGCTGTTGCTAAGCCATATCACCCCATCATTCCTTGCCACTTGTCATTTTTATTGCCATATCGTCATTTTCAAATTTTGGGATGACATTTGCCCGCCAAGTTTATTATATGATAGTTCACATAATAAACTTTTTCCTCCACAATTGACGGAATTATAAAAAATAACTGTTCATCTTCCCGCCATGCAGCAGACCACAACTTACAGGCCACGATCACTGCAAAAAACTGTCCATGATCGTGGGGAGAAAAAATAGCCCAAGAATACCAAGGGTCCAAAAATAAGTGATAACTCACACTTTTTTTCCTTTAAATAACCCCTACACTCAAACATTTTTCTTTACACAATAAAATCACATTTTTTTAAAAACCTCTCTTTCTTTCTTCTCTCTTGGCTGAAACCCCTTGTCTTCTACTCCCTTTGGTCGAATCTTCAAAGGACTTCAAGGGAAGCTCTCCATTTATTCAAGCAATCTCCAAGCAAGTCAATGGTTCTCCAAAGTTGAGTAAGTTTTCTTCTCCATGCCTTTACTTTGTCGTTATTTTTTCAAAAAATTTCATGAAAAACCCATGCCATGGCGGAAACCCCATTGATAGCTTTTTTCTTGAATTTGTTCATGAATCTCATAAGAATGCTTGTATAATGTGTTGGTTTGCTGGGTTTTGAGGATGTTTGTGCTATGGGTAACCCAACATTACCCTTAATTTCATAGGAATTTCAAGAAAAATAGGTCAATTTGGTATAAACCATGATTATGGGTTTTGGGGTTTTTGATAGCATAAAGGGTTTCAGGAACATGAAAAACCTTTCAACTTCCCTAGTTTGATCTTGTGTTTGTGTGTTTGGATGAGATACCATGTTTATGATAGGGAATATAGAACTTGCCTTTTCGGATTGGGTTTTATTTTCGGCTCAAAGAAAATAGTGGAACTTTTGGTAAGATTTTGGGTATGAAAAATGGGTAAACTTAGGGAAGTGGCCGATCGGCCACTATTTTTCTGGCCAAACATGTGGTCCGATCGGACCACATGTGCACTCCTCGGACTCCCTAGGTGCCTCCTCTTCTCGGACACTCCATGTTCGATCGGGCCTCTTTGGGCTGCTTGGTGCTGGGCTCCTCGGAGGTGCAAGGCAGCGCTGCCGCTCGGATAGAGATACCCAGATGCATGGCCGCTCGGACGCCACTCCGCTTGGACCATTGTTGCTGGTCGGATGCCTCGGCATCAGCCTTCGGACACTCATGCATACCTGCTCGGACCCACACGCTTAGGCATCCCTTGGCTTCTCACATGGTATCCGATCGGATGCCTAATGATCCTTTGCATACGCTGGCCAAGCGTCCCCTCAGACACACCCTTAGCCCAAGTTCACACTTGGATGCATGCGGCTGGGGTACACCTCTCCTCGGGCCTTTGGTGTCCGACCGGACACACACGCCTCATCGGATGCACAAGCTCACTAGGCACAATTTTTAAGACCAAGTATGGCATTCTTCATGCTATATATTTTATACACATTTCTTAGGCACCTTTAAGCACTGAAAATCTTTTTTCCATGCATGCTATACTTTTTCCACTTAGATAAATTTTTCTAAGTGTAAAAATAAATTTTGTTCTTGTTGGATTTTATCTGTATGGTTACTCACCTCCCCATTTTTTATTTATTTTTGTAGATGAATCGCTCTGATTATATGGGAGGTGACAACCATACAGACTTCGATACTTCTATCCCGCAGTCAATCGAGACTCCTCTAAACAACGATTCCTCATCAAACTCTTCCACTAGTCGTACTCCAGAGGACCGCCTTCGTCGCTTCAAGCGGATCCTTCGCCGCTCAGCCCTATACTTCCTTCACGAGGAACAGTTTCTCCAACAAGCTTCACAGTCGACGATGAGGGTGAAGAAATCTAATAGACTTCCCCAGGACCAAGATCCACAAGTTGCCCGCAGAGCGGTGCAGAAGGTGGTGGAGCGCAGTGACGCACGCACTGCAACTCCTTCAGGATCACCCTCTTAAAAGTTTGCCACTGTGATTCAGAACTTGGCCATTCAAAAGCCACAGAAGGGGAGAGAAGAAGAACCTTCCTGGTTCACTGCCCAAGCTTCAAAGCTTAATCCCAGGTCGTTCCACAAACACATCGAGGCTTTGGGTTTGACTGGGGTGAACGTGATTTTCCTGGGCTCTCATCAGAGAGCTAATAGGCCCGGTGGAGCGTACTATTCCTAGTCCAGGCATCATATCCACACAGGAGCGACACTTCCATTACATCCCTATTTTCGGTCTATAGCTGATTATTTCAACGTCTCCCCATTCCAGATCGAACCGAATGGGATCCAGGCATTATCTGCACTGTATATTCTCTACTTTCTACAAGGTTGGGACGAGCCCACCCCTCATGAGGTGCACTATTTGTTTGACTTCAGGACCAATCCCACCCACAACAACACAGGCTTCTTTCACCTCTATCACAGGCAAAGGGGGATTACATACCTTAGTGGTATCTCTCACAAGTCGAACCCCGGGAAGTATTACAGAGAATATTTCCTCACATCAGACATCAAGGCCAACAACTTGGCCTTTACACATGCGGGTCCTTTCCAGCGACCCTTGCCTACTGAAGGGATGTTCAAACTAGCGGAGGGGTTGGCCAGCATGAGTACTGAGGAGAAAGACGTGAAAATATTGGTCATTGTAGACTACCTTCAGATGGTGGGCCTGATACCGTGTGACCAAGATATGGCGGTGGAAAGTACCTATGGGGAGAACAACACGACTGATCAGTCCAATGCAGGCACGGAGATAGTGACTGACCAGTTTTCTCCTGGGCCATCTCCGCTTTCTCATAGACCTGGTGACCTCGTCATTGGGGAGCCTCAATCTGAGCCTCAACATAGATCTGCTATTCCTGCTCGGTCTGGGAAAGGAAAGGCCATCCAGATTGAGAGAGAACTTAGCTCATCTTCGGACGACGAGGATGAGTTCATCGATCAGATTCTCAACTCAGGTCTAGTAGTCATAGGAATATTTTTAATAACTTAGTGATTTGAGACTAATAAAATGGTGGTAGTGATATGCTTATCTACATTTTATTATATATTTATTTTTTCTAACGAGTCTCATGTTTTCCCTTTTTTGCAGACCTAGAGATGTTCAGACATTGCATCGTTCCTCCTGCTCTAAAGAGGAAATCTGGTGAAGGAAGTGGCCTCACTCCCCCGAGGAAGGTCCCAAGGGCAGTGCCTCCGAGCCAGGGGAGACAACCTGAGGGGTCAGTGACGATCCCGCAATTGACCCCTTCGTCACTTCCTCCATCTGCGAGCCTTACTCCCCAGGCCCGTCCGACACGAGCGAGGCACTCCGAGCTGCAGACACCAAACTCAGGGGGGCAACTGATCAGACCCTCCGTGATGCATCGACGATTCGAGGCTTTGAATCTCTTCCTCGACTCAACGTTGACGTTGTCCTAGATAGAGGGATTGCTCAGCTGACAAATGTAAGTACTCTACCACAAGATAGATTGTTACTTACATTAATGCTTTGTAGTAACTTTTTGTTTTTCATGCAGACGCTTATGACCTTCTGTCACGCCCAGCAATGATCGGTCGATTACAAGGAGTTGATCAAGGTCCTAAATGATCAACTCGTGGAGGCTCGAGCGAAAACGGACGCTCTTCAGTCCAAGCTGGAATAGGCAGAAAAGACTATGACTGAGCAAAAGGAGTCTCTCAAGGGGTTGGCTGATGGGAATGATCAGCTAACCCAAGCCAACAAATCCTTGACTGATCGGCTAGACAGACTGACTCGTGAGAACGAGGGCTTAGCTCGCGAGAACGAGGGACTGATTAGTGAGAATGAAGAGCTGAAGCAAGAGAAGGAGGCCGATCTGACCCGCTATGAGGAGACCTGCTTCAACTGCTTCTACCAGGTGTGGAAGCTAAATAAACCCCTTAAGCTCGACTTTCTGACCGATGAGATCCAGGCAGAGGAGCTCGCCAGATGCGAGGCCAGAGCTGCTGAGGAAGCTGCTAATCCTAGTGGCCCTACACCTGCCTCCTCTACACTATCATTCCGAGCAAGAGGAGCAGCTGAAGTTGAGGAGGGGGTTGATCAGCCTACCAGAGCAGCACGCCAGTGACTCCTCATCCTGCTAGAGGTACCTACATGACCAGATGTAGTCTTACTAGTTTTTATCATAGTTTGTTTTATTTTTATACTTTTGCTCGTATGATTGAGCAGTTTGACATTTAAACTTTACTTTTTCTCTTTTTTGACTGGCTTTAATCTTTTAAGTCTTTTTATATTTAAGACATTATAAGTTTATTGTGAATAGTAAAGTTCCTATATGCCTTCAATTTCACATGAGTACTTAGTTTTCTAACTTAGAAATTCTAGACATTTCATAAGTCCATACTAAATATACTTCCTCATGCTTTTATTGCTCTAACATTTTATGAGCATAACTTTTATTATCACACGAATATCTGTTTCTAACTTAAAATTTTAAAAATTCCAAGTTACTTAAGCTTTGTCAAACAAGTTAGCTTAATGGCCTTTTTAGACTTCCAAATTTACAAGTCAGCCCAAAAACAGATATCTTTGCTCGTGCTCTTATTGCCTGTGTTGAAGTACACGCCAGTATACTCTATGTGCCCCCCAATTGATTGAGGGTTGAAAAATCCTTGATCACTTGCTACTTGACCGAATTTGTCTGAGCAGTTATTACTCGTGAAACACATAGAATATACAAACATATTTCAGCAGTTAACCACTACAAAAACATGCATCTATTTAAACGTTGGTCATTCATCTCATGGTACCGACCAGTTGAACACTGTCCAGTATATATGTATACTTAGTTTTAGAAGACTTGTTTTGTTTAAATCATAATGACAGTTGAACACTGCCAAGCAAGAATAATCAACACATATGCAAAATTTGTAGCAAGATTCGACCATGCTGCGCGTGATCTCTTTTATTACTCGTAATAATAAATGACTAAACGTGTCTAACAACGAGTTTCAAACAAAATAACATTGTTCAAAATAACATGTCTGGTTAGCAAATAGCCAATTCACAAACAAAAAACTTAAATAACAAGTTAAGCACTTGATACAAAGCTACTACTCTGCAAGCAGTATTTATTGATAATATTTCCTCAAGTGCTCGCCATTCCAGTAATTTCTGATCAGCTCTCCATTCAACTGAGGAAGCTTGTAGGTGCCGGGTTGCAAGACTTGCTCAATTTGATATGGTCTGACCACATTCCTGGGGCTGCTCCTCGGACCAAGGTCCGACCGGACCTCTTGGGGCTGCTCCTCGGACCAAGGTCCGACCACACCTCTTGGGGGTACCCCTCGGACCAAGGTCCGACCGGACACACAAGGGTGTTGGCATTGGGCTTCTCAGGTGCACTTGGCTCGGACATGACTCCTTTCAAGCAGTCAAAATTCTTCGTTAATGTACTGGGCTGTTGCTAATCCAGATCACCCCATCATTCCTTGCCACTTGTCATTTTTATTTCCACATCATCATTTTCAAATTTTGGGATAACACAAATAAATATCTATTACCCAAAATACCCATTGACTCGCCCCGAGTTGGGTATCGGGTCTCATTGTGACTTTCCCGCTAACTTTCTCCCTAGGATCGCCCCGTGCCGAATGCTGCAAATATAAATATATCAACATATTAATGTGGTCTCAAAAGTTTATCACAAATAATAACTTTTCTGCCCTAACAGGCCAAAATTACAATTATGCCCTTACAAGCTAAACAGGGCCTGCATGCTTACCCAATAATCATAAACATGCATTCCACATATCCATATAATTAAAGGATCATGAATATCACATAATCATGCATTTTTACCAATAATTCACCTAACTTCCAATTATGCCCTCCCAACACATTAATAAAGGCCCTTAAGCCTTATTAGTAATTTTGGGTCGTTACACTATGGTTGCAGGGCTTTACAAGGATCCCGAGCAGACTCACAAGGATACCAACATAGAGCTGGATATACTGATGGATAACATAGATTCGGTTATGTTGTGAGATTCTTGTTTATAATTTTTGTAAAGACTTTACAAACCTACTAGGTTGTAGGACATTTGTATAGTTGTAGCAAGCGAATGTAGATACACGATGTGTAGCTATGGTTCTCTTTTGTATTTATTATTCTACTAACTAAAACCATATGGCATGATCTATCATGATCACTTTGTATTGCTAGGTTATATCCTGGATTGTTAAGTAACTTTATGTGTTTGTATTAACTTTTCACCTCTATGGGCTTAAAAGCTTTTTTATTTTAAATCAAACAAATGGCAAGGATAAGAGCACCAAGAAGAAGGGGTGTTGCTGGTCGGGGCCATGCCGCGCCTGCTTGTAAAGCTTAGAACGCGCCTGCCGCTAGGACTCCAGCCTAAGCTACTAGAGTTCACGAGACAGCTGAACAAATGAATAATCTGCAAAGGCTAGTGGAGACGCAAACATCCTAAATTGAAAGAGTGAAAAAGAGACAGGAGGACTCTGATGCCCTAAAAGCATAAACGATTAGTACCCTTTTGGGATGACTCCCCTTGCCACCCAATAACGCTGAAAACAACAAAGTACCACCCGCAAACAACAAAATACCACCTGAAAAAGCCTACCATTATGGAAGCTATAAAAGGGGCCAAGTTAGTCGATTCTTGAGTACAAATATTGTTGTACGAAGTGAGAAAGGAGGTGCGACCAGGATTCCATATCTCTGACGACGAAGTACTGGGGTTCTAGGGCATAATATGTGTTCCACACAATGAAGAAATCAAGAAGCAGAAATTTTTTTAGGGTTATAATTCACCTTAAAAATGTACCAAAACTTGAAGAAGTACTTTTGGTGGCCTAGGATAAAAAAAAGGGGCAATAGAATATGCAGCACACTGCTTGACTTGTCAGCAAAAAAAGGCCGAGCATCAATGGCCAGTCAGATTGTTGCAGTCCTTAGAAATTCTCGAATGGAAGTGGGAAATGGTCACTGTGGACTTTGTCATAGGTCTACCAACCACTCCCAAGGGGCACGATGCCATTTGGGTTATCGTAGATAGGTTGACTAAGTCTCCCCATTTTTTTGTTGATCAAGGTAAGTTATGGGGCACATAAATTGGCATATATTTACATTACAGAAACAGTGAGAATGCATGATCTACCAAACTCCATCGTATATAATCGCAACAGACATTTCACTTCAGCAATCTGAGATAGAATCCAAAAACGGTTGGGTACTAAACTAAAGTTCACCACCTCTTTCCACTCGTAAACAGAAGGTCAAAGAAAATGAACAATTTGGACCCTGGAAGATATACTAAGAGCATGCTCGACTTTAAAGTGTAACACCCTTGGTAACCAAGACCATTGCACTGTGTTTTAAAATTAGTGCAAGACTTGCTAATCAAGTCATTTAAACAAAATGTGAACCTAACGTCATCCACAGATTAAGGATAAAATATTTTGGCCATAACAGGTTATTTTATTAAAATGACAGTTTAGTACATGAAATTTCAAAACAAGGTTTAGATGACATATTTACAAAAATTCCAGAAGTTATAAACAACTCAGGCCACTCTCATGGAAAAATACACATTGTAGGTTTTCGTCCCTAAACAACTCCTCAACTGTGGCGGCCGAGCAGCTGACAATGTACATCTTGCCCCCAAAGCTCTCCAACTCATGGTTGAATCTACATACCCTTGCCTTTACTCGCACCACGTAGCACCCGTGAGCCGAGGCCCAACAAGAAAACATAAAACATAGCATGATCAATATCAATAACACAGCATTCCCCAAAGCATAATCAAGTATTTAGCAATTCATAACATTCACCTAATCAGTGATAACCATCGACAGATAAACAATTCGTCATTCAGATAGTTCACTTATCGTATTCATCAGATTAACAACAATAATCACATTCACTATCAACAGTTTATAACAATCATTACACATTATTCAGGGTCGGCGCCCTTAGGTCGCACCCTCTGTTTAACCCACTTTCTTTGGCTCACTTAGGGCGCCCCCAGTGTTATATCCTCTGACTCCAGCCAGCTTAACCGAGCTCAGTGATTAATAAGCTATCCTCAGCTACTAGTGGCTGAGCCGCGCCCTGTGCGCAAATGTTGATACTGGCACCCTTAGGCGGTTTATCTTATGTCCCCGTGGCGTAATACCACCTCATGACATTATACAAGTATAGGGAACTCTTAGTCCCTAGCACAATTACATATCACAATCACACAGTAGTGTATACAAATATAGGGAACACTTAGTCCCAACTTAACCACCGAATCGGGTGCAGTTTTCTTACCTTTAGATTCCAATAGCTTTGATCAATTCAACCCTCAAGCACGATCCTGCCCGAGCCCTTGCATACACCTAGTCATAGCCATAGATTAGAATCATCACCAAACTTCAAGTCCAAAACCTAGCCTCAGGACCAATCCCGAGCCCTCGGGAAGCCCTAATTCCACCAAACGGGGTGGTGGAATCAAACCCCGAACCCCCGGGAAAAACCCTTGAAAATAACCCAGAAACACCTTTCAGGAAATAGGGTAGCACTACAGCACTACAAACAGAGCCTAAAATGCCCCATACCACATAGCCTAGCGCTACAGCGCCCAGCGACTAGCGATGTAGCGCTAGTCACAGCACAGCAAACACTGCATTTTCCTCCTTCGATTTTCCCCGAGCAAAACCTTACCAAAACTCTTCCAAACTTTAAGCAAACATAAAAACAAGCCTACCAACATCTCCAACTCATCCCATAAGTCCCAACCATGCAAAACTCAATCACATTCACCCCAAGACACAAAATCCACCATGGCTGAACCTAGAGCTCAAAACTCAGCAAAGCAACAAAAATCACAAAGACTAAAGCTAATGTTTCTTACCTTTGATGAATGAGCTCAGCCTAGGTTGTCTTCCACACTTGTTTAGCCTTCACCTCCTCAGACCCTCAGCTTTAATTCCCTAGAATTCCCATCAAACTCAGCTTAGAAAACTAGTTTAGCACCAAAACCAGAAACTGAAGAAAACCTTGAAAACTTACCTCAAATAAGTGACAATTCCCTGCTAAAACCTCTAACTTCATCAAGGTCTCTAGCCCCAAGCTTCAACCGAAGTTTTCGTGAGTTAAATCTTCAAAATTCCTCAAGAGGTGGTGAAAGATGACCAAACCGATTGGAGGAGAAGAGAGTAAGTCCAAGTATTCTGTTTCCCCTTCTTTCTTTCTTCTTTCAGTTTTAACTTCTTTCTAGAAATTCCACTAAGTGATTAAGGCAGAAATAACTCTTATCCCCTATAAACCAAATGACCATAATACCCTCACATTAAATCCAAGTCATTAAATCATTCTAGGGGCATTTTGGTCATTACACCCAATTCTCGCTAATTCCTCAAATGTCTCTAATATTTATCGCTTACTTCTCGACACCTAGATAATTACCAATTATATTCCTCAATATCAAAATAGGTTCCAATATATTTCCTAAATTCCCAGAACTACCCCCAGGCTCGCCCCGAGCCGGGTATAAATCCCTGCCGTGACTTTTTCGCTAACCCGCTCACTAGGATTGCCTCGAGTCACAAGTTACAAATATATCCACATAATATTGTGGTCTCAACAATTTATCATAGATAATTGCATTTATGCCCTCAATGGGCCAAAATTACGAATATGCCATTCTACCCTAATTAGGGCCTACATGCATACTAATACACATAGTCATGCATCACAGATATCCAAATAGTCATATAAACATGCTTTCAGTCATTTGATTCACATATAGTTAAACTACGCCCTCCCGGCACACTAATCAAGGCCCTTAAGCCCTATTAGTAAATTTGGGTCGTTACATAAAGGGTCATGGAATGAGAAGCTTCCATTAATAGAGTTCACTTACATTAACAGCTATCATGATTAAATCAAGATGGCTTCGTGTGAGGCTTTGTAAAAAAGGAAATGTCGATCACCGATTCATTGGCACATGGCCGGTGAAAGACATCTTCTCGGATCGGATGAGGTTGATAAAGTTACCACAAACATCTGGTAGATAAGGCAACTCTTTCAAACTTTGGTAGATCAACAACGAAAATATTCTTACCAACGCAGAAGACCCATGAAATTTGAGGTTTGTGATAATGTGCTGCTAAAGGTTGCTTTGCTACGAGGGGCTTTGCGGTTCAAGAAGAAAGGAAAGCTTAGCTCAAGGTTCGTTGGACCTTTCGAAATCATAGAGAGGATCAGGGAAGTAGCTAATCATTTATCTTGTCTACTTGCCTTGCCTAAGGTGCATGACCTGTTTCATTTATCCATGTTGAGAAAATAGGTGCACAATCCCGCACAAGTACTCAGCAATGAGCAGATGAGCATTGATCCTCAACTCGTCTATGAGGAGAAGCCGGTAGTGATTCTAGATTGGAAGAAAAAAGTGTTAAGGAACAAGACCCTGCCATTGGTAAAGGTGCAATGGTCTAACCACTACATAAAAGAGCCGACTTGGGAAACAAAAGAGAAGATTAGGAATTTGTATCCTCATTTGTTTTAAGATTCGAGGATGAAACCTCTATAAATTGTAGGTATTGCAATGCTCTACGTGTTTGGTACCTTTAAACGACTCGGGTCCGGATTGTTTTACCCGAATTAAGAATATTATATTTTTCTGGAATTTATTTTCATGAATTATTTCTAGCCAAATTATCAATTGTGTGATTAAAACTTGAGATAAGACTTTTGGTCTTAGAGCAACACAAAATCCCTAATCGGGTAAAAATCTCAAAAAAATAAAATGATATATTATGGAAAATATATTTTGGGCATAAAATACATTCATAAATATTAAAGTTTGGTAAAAATATAATAAGCCTAAGAGGAATTGAAAATTCTAGTGCATTTTGTGTGAAATGCTTAATTTTACCTAATTGTTGAATTTTATTCCATAAGTGGACCTTAGGTTAAATTGTAATGTGTGACTAATTAAATTATTTGTTAGAGACATTTAATTTAATTATTATGTGTTAAGTTTTTTTTTAAAACTTTATAAGAGTGAAAAAGGTTATAAAAAAAAGTTATTTAAGCTTCTAATCACATTTAATTAATGTTAATGACACAAAGTGAGATAAATTAAAAACACTCAAGTGTTTTAGATATTTTTTAGAGTTGTCTATGTTCTTCCAACCTCCCCAAAACTGACACCCCTTCTCTCGTCTCACTCTCATCTTGTTCAAAAAAATTCTCTAAAGTTTTCTCATCATTTTCAACTACCAACAACCCTAAGAAACCTTCGAAGATTAAGCCTTTAACTTAGATGAGTTTTCCTAAGGTAAAAGTTTCAAATACTTGACTTTTGCAAAGTTTTAACCATATTTATTTCAATAAATAACTATATATGTTGTTGGGGGAGTTGGTTTAAGGTTTTCAAAGAGTTTTGAAGGATCTAATGCTAGTAGAAACATCAAAACCTAAAATGAGAACAACAAGAGGTAAAAAGTTTACTTTTTATGGTTCTTTGTATGGTTTTATTTTTAAGCATTATTATGTGTATTTAATGCGTAAAGTTTCTTATTGGTGATGTAATAAGGCTAAGGAAGTTTCTAGATAATCTTTATGATGCTTGTATGTTGATTGTGAAAATAGGAACCCGAAATCCCTAAGGATTTTGTTGGAAACCCTAAAACCAAAAAAAAAATAAAAAGGTTTTGAGCCTTGACTTCAATTAGGTCATGGATCCACTATACCAAATTGAAATGTGAAGTTTTTGAGACGACGTGCATGAATTTGAGATTTTGAAACACTAAAAAACGCTTAGAAATTAGTGAGTTATGCTATTGTAAAGTTTAGGTATAAATCTGTTTTTTCGTATTCTTAATTTCGGGACAAGGTTTGGACAAGCACTGTATAAGGAAAATTGAACCCAGGTTTTGAAAAAATTTGGTGGAGATGTTCTTGGCCTACCCTAGTATTCCTCTATAAAATTTGGTAATAAAATATTGAACGGTTTGAGAGTTGTTAAGTTCCAAATTTGGAAAAAATAAGGACTTAAAAATAAGGTAATTTTTACCTCAATGTTTGAAAAATGTTTTCACCAATATAAAAAGCTCCTTTTGACCTAAATTTTTACAGAGACCTAAAATGAATACAAAATATTGAATTGAGAAATTTTAGTAACAATTGGGTAAGTAAATTTCAAGTTATGACCTAACAAAATGTGTGGTTAAAAATGTGAAAAATGAGGTTTTCACACTTAGTGAGAATTATTTTTATTCTTTCTAAAATAAAAAATTTAATTTATTAATAAATTAAAAAGGGTTTAAAACCCTATATTTTGAGAAAATAATTAATTAAATTATTTTTAGTAAGTAAACTTGATTAATTAACATCGTGGAATTAACTAGTTAAGATAAGCAATTATTAACGGTTTTCCTAATTAAGTTAAAATTAGGCTATTTTTTTTAGGACGGGTTTAGAGATTAACACCCGAAGAAAAATAAAAAGAAAATTGAGAGACTATTTTCTTGAAAAATAACTGAGGAATTTAATTAATATTTTCTAGATATAATAATGGCTAAAATCTTTTATATATTTTACCGACTTGTTGAAAGTACAGGTTAATAGCGGAACTTGTAAAGAATAAGATTTTTAGTGGATTACGGGAAATACTATTGCAATACTCGAGCTTAGGTATCAAGACCATAGGATATATCTCTCCGAGACTTAGGGTTTAGTCTCAAATTTTTGTGTATGAATTTCTTGAATGAGTTTAAAACCAAATAAGGATCTTTAATCCTTACAAATGATTTTGAAAATGACAAAACTGCCCAAAATAAAAATAATGAGTGCCATAATTAATCCGAGTGTACTGTATGGATAATTACAGTATTGACTAAGCATAACTGGATTGTACGTTGAAGGGTGAAATCCTGCTAAGAGCTAAGGACTCCAAGTAAGTCAACTTTTATTGTGTGGCTACAACATGAAACGACTAGTGTAATGTATGTCAGTATGGAGACACATGCACATGCATACACTGCCGTAGAAAGTTTACATAGAGACGTTAGTCTAGCAAGTGCTAGTTCAGAAAAAAAAAAAAGAGTGGTAGATATCCGTCATATCCTAGATGGATGATCTCTGTCACACTGCTTGTTTAATTTTATTATGTCTGGTTCACTACCACGACGAGTGGGAAAGAGGTGAGGATTGCTGGTTTAAACCTAGGGGTACCAAAATAAATTGGACCTAGGGGACCTCGTGCTTACTTAATAATTGAATGGTTAGAACCTGAGCAAGTGCTTTAAAAAGTCATTCCCGGATACCAAGCGTCAATATTGGCCATTGTGGATGCCAAAAATCCACCAAATAAAATCTCTTTAGTCCCTGGATGGAACATAGGGATAAAGGTCACTTATTCATGCTATTGGGCTCGAGCCTGTAGGCCTTGTTGAATACAGGAGATCATCTCATGAGAAACAACACATTATGAGCCACAAGGTTTGGCCCTGCTAAGCTAAGGGGCCACAATGAATACTGCAAGAGGATAGGTGCACAAGGCCCTCACATAGTGAGGTCTGACGTGCCCGCGCAAGGCTGACATGGTCACGGGTCAAGATGCACTCATACGCGTAAACGCTGCAAAGATGCCCGGGACATACACCCATGGATGCTCAATATTCCACACTTATAAAAGACCCAAAGAATGCACTTAGACCCCCATACGCCTACACTCTCATTGGGTCCTCGGGCGATCAGGCATGCACCGCCTAGCGAGGCCATCAGGCACGCGCCTCCAGCGAGGCCCTCCTGCGCGCGCCCCCTAGCGAGGCCATCAGGCACGCACCACCAGCGAGGCCCTCATGTGCGCACCCCCAGCGCCTCAGGCCATCAGGCATGCACCCCCTAGCGAGGCCATCAAGCATGCGCCACCAGAGAGGCCCTCAGCCGCGCGCCCCCAGCGAGGCCATCAGGCACGCGCCACCAGCGAGGCCCTCATGCGTGCGCCCCTAGTGAGGCCATTAGCCGTATGCCCCTAGCGAGGCTCTCATGCGCGCGCGCCCCCAGCGAGGTCCGTAGGCCACCATCTTCTTGGGAGGCCGTTGCACCATCACGTCACTAGTCTGGATCCATGCCGCAAGGAGACAAGTATAGCTAGGCCCTTCGCCACTAGAAGCCTTGCAAGGCACGGCCAGTGCATGGGTCATTACCACCTCGCATCTATGCCTTGCAAATGAGGGTCACATGGCATTGATCTCATGAGGTACGGAGTCCACTGACGAACTGAAAGGAGTTAGAGTACAAACATAGTACCCACGTCAGATAAGTAGTGGAGGTACGAACAAAGTACCATGTGTTGTCCTCACCAGCCACTCCTCTGACACCCGTACCTGGCAGGTAGTGGAGGCATGACCAGGTACAGGAGGTGAGGTGCTCCCATGATCTCTGACCTTGTACCAGAGTTGACACCACTACCCCTGGAACCACTCTCCTGTTAGTGTACTTGTGTACCATCTGGTCCCTTGGACCACCATGTACCCAGGGCCATTAGAGCCTACTATAAAATGAACTCCACTTCCACAGAGAAGGGGGTTGGAAAATTCATTGTATGCAGAGGCTATTTTGAAATATACCAAGGCTTGCTCCATTGTTGATCTGTGTTTACTTTTCCTTAAATTTATTCTTAGTTCTTATATAAACATCACCTAACTTACCTTTGAGTTTTCCGATCTAATTTCGTTGACGAGATTTCACCGTCAACAGTTTGACGCCGTCTGTGGGAAGAACAAGCATCAAGCCAGTGTTCTTCCATCATTTCAAACAAAGAAAGATGCTAAGACGTTCAAAACGCCTACGGAAAATACAAGAGGTTGAAGTTCGCCGACACGAAGTAGAGCAGAGGCCTTCCAAGAAAGACCCCCCTCTGCCCGAGCATGGAGGTGGACCGGAAGAACCTCTTCCCCCGGAGGAGGAGAGGGAAGCATCATCCCTAGCTACCCAGCCCGATGGAGGTCATTTAGAGCCACTAGTGTATCCACTTAACCGGCCCCGGTTGACCCCACGCTCAGGCCACCAGGACCCCGGTCCCTCAACGCACTGGCCAGGCAAGGGTCCTGGGGTACGCTCGGTAAGTTCCAGCTCAAGGACACGCTTCTACCAGGATGAGATTCACGAGTTGCATAAAAAGACTTGGAGGCTGGAAACCATGATAGAGAACATGCAGAAGGTTTTAAACAACCTACGGCAAGGGAAGTCAAGCATACCCCTCCCAAAGTGTAAAGGGAAGGAGCATGAAAAAGGGGAAAACACTGTCCCCATAGACGATGGGGGAACCCAACTTTCCGCCAGTAAAACCCCCTAGGCAAAGTACCATGGGGGACATAGGCCAACGAAATGTCCCCAGGATCATAGGCAGAGAGAAGTTGATGGTCATAAGAACGAGGCCGAAGTCCCCTCAAAAGGGGCACCCCCTGGCCTAAGAAAAGAGCTCCATGGGGAGAGGTTAGAAGCAAGAGACGTACCCCCCGCGGTTCCACCGAGGGACACAACCAAGGCAAGGGATCAGCCTGAGAACCCGCAAAATTCCTTATATAAAAAGAGGAGTGGACTAGACACCAAAATGCGAAGCCCTCGAGGCAAGATCACCACTGCACTTGGGGGACACAGGGATGACGGAGAATTCGACCGTGATTCACCCTTCACAAGGGAGATTCGGGCTGAACAAATGCCCACTGGCTTCAGAGAGCTTCGCATGACTCCGTACGAGGGTACTACAGACCCAAAATATCACTTAGACTCCTTCAATAACTTGATGAGGTTAAGGGGGGTCAATAGTAGAGAAAAATGTCATGGCTTCGTCGTTACTCTTAAAGGAGTGGCGTACAAGTGGTTCAGGAGGTTAAGGCCAGGAACAATCAAGTCATGGCAACAATTCTCTGATGAATTTCTTCAGCAACACCATACAGCGTGTGACTACGTCATGCCAACTACCAGCCTCGCTAACATTAAACAAGGCGAGAATGAAAGTTTGAAGGACTACATCCATAGGTTCAGTATAGAAGCAACAAAGGTGGGAGATTTAACCAAAGCGGAGCTCAAGATGGCTATTACAGCCGGAGTTCATCCAGGAAGCAAGTTATGGAGTAACATGCTCAAAAGAGAAGTTTCAGATTTGGACGACTTCGAGAGAGAGCACAGAGGTACATACGTGTGGAAGAGGGTCATAAGAACTTCCATGTCGAAGAAAGCGAACCTTCCTCCAGTGGCCATACTACCAATATGTCTGGGGATTCCATATAGAAGGGGGGCATCGTGCTAGAGGGGTCGCTGACCAAGTTGGAGATCGAACGAAGACCATTTAGCCATGAAATTCCCCACCCGAGAGGAGGTCACCTCAAAAGCGACGCTTGAGAAAAGGGTCTCCAAAGTAGACGCTTGCAAAAAGGGTCTCATAAGTAGACGCTTGCAAAAAGGGTCTCCAAAGTGGACGCTTGCAAAAAGGGTCTCATAAGTAGACGCCCGTAAAAAGGGTCTCCAAAGTAGACGCTAGCAAAAAGGGTCTCAAAGTAGACGCTTCCAAAAAGGGTCTCAAAGAAGACGCTTGCAAAAAGGGTCTCAAAGAACACGCATGCAAAAATAGTACTATGCCTAATGACGAGAAGGACGCTTCTCGCAACAAATAATAAGCGCGCACGAAAATATATAAAAGGATAACTAGAACCCAAGGGGTCAATATATCCTTATAGGTGCAACCAAGGTGCACCAAAGAGAGACCTATCGAACCCCCTTTCGTGTGGGTTCCAAAGGACCTCGAGTATGATGAATGCAAAAAAAAAAAAAGGGATAATAAAAAGGAAGAGAAGAGTCTACAAGAACGCCTAAAGGCCTTCCTATAGACTGGGGGGCAAGTGTGGATGCCAAAAATCTACCAAATAAAAACTCTTTAGTCCCTGGATGGAACATAGGGATAAAGGTCACTTATTCATGCTATTGGGCTCGAGCCTGTAGGTCTTGTTGAATACAGGAGATCATCTCATGAGAAACAACACATTATGAGCCACAAGGTTTGGCCCTGCTAAGCTAAGGGGCCACAATGAATACTGCAAGAGGATAGGTGCACAAGGCCCTCACATAGTGAGGTCCGACGTGCCCGCGCAAGGCTGACATGGTCACGGGTCAAGATGCACTCATACGCGTAAACGCTGCCAAAGACGCCCGAGACATACACCCGTGGATGCTCAATATTCCACACTTATAAAAGACCCAAAGAATGCACTTAGACCCCCATACGCCTACACTCTCATTGGGTCCTCGGACCATCAGTTATGCACCCCCTAGCGAGGCCATCAGGCATGCGCCACCAGCGAGGCCCTCATGCGCGCGCCTCCAGCGAGGCCCTCCTACGCGTGCGCCCCCTAGCAAGGCCATTAGGCACGCGCCACCAGCGAGGCCCTCATGCGCGCGCCCCCAGCGCCTCGGGCCATCAGGCATGCACCCCCTAGCGAGGCCATCAGGCATGCGCCACCAGCAAAGCCCTCATGCACGCGCCGCCAGCGAGGACATCAGCCGCGCGCCCCCAGCGAGGCCCTCATGCACGCGCGCCCCCTAGCGAGGCCATCAGGCACGCGCCACCAGCGAGGCCTTCATGCGTGCGCCCCCAGCGACGCCATCAGCTGTGCGCCCCTAGAGAGGTCCTCATGCGCGCGCGCCCCCAGCGAGGCCCTCATGCGCGCGCGCCCCCAGCGAGGCCCGTAGGCCACCATCTTCTCGGGAGGCCGTTGCACCATCACGTCACTAGTCTGGATCCATGCCGCAAGGAGACAAGTATAGCTAGGCCCTTCGCCACTAGAAGCCTTGCAAGGCACGGCCAGTGCATGGGTCATTACCACCTCGCATCTATGCCTTGCAAATGAGGGTCACATGGCATTGATCTCATGAGGTACGGAGTCCACTGACGAACTGAAAGGAGTTAGAGTACAATCATAGTACCCACGTCAGATAAGTAGTGGAGGTACGAACAAAGTACAATGTGTTGTCCTCACCAGTCACTCCTCTGACACCTGTACCAGGCAGGTAGTGGAGGCATGACTAGGTACAGGAGGTGAGGTGCTCCCATGATCTCTGACCTTGTACCAGAGCAAGCACCACTACCCCTGGAACCACTCTCCTGTTAGTGTACTTGTGTACCATCTGGTCCCTTGGACCACCATGTACCCAGGGCCATTAAATCCTACTATAAAATGAACCCCACTTCCACAGAGAAGGGGGTTGGAAAATTCATTGTATGCAGAGGCTATTGAGAAATATACCAAGGCTTGCTCCATTGTTGATCTGTGTTTACTTTTCCTTAAAGTTTATTCTTAGTTCTTATATAAACATCACCTGACTTACCTTTGAGTTTTCCGATCAAATTTCGTTGACGAGATTTCACCGTCAATAGCCATTCAGTGAGAGTGCCAAGAGATACTAGGGGTTGCATAGTTTGAGTGAGGTTGAACACCATAGGGGCAACTGCTCGCCAACACCACTAATTAACATCGAATCTCTGTAAACACGTGTAACTTCAATTACACTCTTGAATAGTAGCAATGCCCTAGGTAACGTAGTGGTTACCCTTGTGAGGGATTTACTTTTTGATAAGTAGCGATGCCCTAGGTAACTCGATCGTTACCCTAGATCGGGATATTTATTGGCTAGACCTTAGTGTTGGGACTCACTTCTCCACTAATGATTAACAAATATGCTGGAGAGCGTGATACACCTGAATGGTTGAAAATTTTCGACTGTTGGTCTCAAATTATATTGTGATATATTATATCTATTTGTTCAGGGATTTTATGAGTGCAAGGAATTACCTGTTTATCTGAAATAGTTTGCCATCGATTATCAGGCATAACCATAAGTTTTCCAAGAGACTCTTGCCTTCATGAAATTGATTTCCTAGTGTTTGGATAGATACGAAACCCTAATTTTTTTGAGCTATTGTTATTAGTGGACAGTTAATTGGTCAGTGACCACCTGTCTTCTCTACATACTTTTGTTTTAAAGTTGAAATTACTAAGCATTTTCCCTTACCTAGTTGTTCCCTGTTGTAGGTAAGAACAAGAGCAAAGCAGAGCAGTGAGAGCTGGAGTCTACGCATTGGATGTACTTGTGGACTGACCTCTTGGGGAAGCTGTTTTGTTTTTTGAAATGTTGTTTTATTTTCATAAACTAGGCTTAGTTTACTTTTAATAAACAATGCTTGTATTAAATATTAAGTATGGCCATACGACTTTAATTTTTTTTATATGCGTTTTTGAGACATTAAGTTAAATGAAAACGTTTATATTTCTGTATTTTTGAGTCTTAAAGATGAGGGACATTACACAACGTCTCTATCTCTTGTTCAGGTCCTTTTGTGTTAAAAAATACTTCAAACTGTTGCGATCAATGTATATCTCACACTTTTCCACATACAGATAATGTCGCCACACCTTCAGTGTGAATACCACTGTCGCCAGTTCTAAATCATTAGTAGAGTACCATTGTTCATACTCCTACAATTGTCTTGAGGCATAGGAAATACCTTTACCAGCTTTCATCAGAACTCAATCTAACCCCTTTCTCGAAGCATCACAATAAACTACAAATTTCTCCTGATCTGAAGGAAGACTAAGTACTGGAGCAGTAATCAACCGCCGCTTTAACTCCTGGAGCTTGTTCTCACACCTCTTAGACCAAACAAACCTTAAATTCTTGCTTGTCAGCTCAGTCAATGGCATTACAATCCTCGAGAAGCCTTCCACAACACGCCGATAGCATCCTGCCAAACCCAAGAAACTTCTAATCTCTAAAGCACTCCTTGGCCTTGGCCAATCTTTGACCGTCTCAATCTTGGCCAGATCCACCATAATCGCATCCTTTGTAACAATATGATCAAGAAATTTCACCTCAGATAACCAGTACTCACACTTCTTGAACTTGGCATATAACATGTGTTCCCTCAGCCTCTGTAATACCAAATGAAGATGTTGCTCGTGTTCTGTCTTTTATTGGGTGTACATCAGACTATCATCGATGAACACAATCACGAACCTATCCAGAAGTTCGTTGAACACCCTATTAATCTTATCAATGAATGTTACCAAGGTATTGGTCAGTCCAAAATACATTACAAAAACCTCACAATGCTCATACCTCGTACGAAAGACTATCTTCAGAATATCCTCTTCTTTGATCCTCAGCTTGTGATAACCAGATCAAAGATGAATCTTCGAGAACACTATCTTACCCTTGCAACTGGTCAAATAAGTCATCAATCCTTGGTAGTGGATACTTGTTCTTGATATTCAGCTAGTTTAATTCCCTGTAGGCAATACACATCCTTAGTGTCCCATTCTTCTTTGTGACAAATAATACTAGCGCTCCCCATAGTGAGAAGTTGGGTCTGATGAACTCCAACTCGAGTAACTCGTGCAACTGAACCTTCAATTCTTTTAATTCCATCGGAGCCATTCGGTATGGTGCCCTAGATCCTGGTTATGTTCCTGGTACCAACTCAATAATGAGCTCAATCTCCTAGTGCAGCTGCAATGCCGGTAGATACTCTAGAAACACATCTAAAAACTCGCAGGCTAAGCTACTTTCTTCTGGTTTGACTGGTACAACCTTAGTTGTATCTACCACACTAGAAAGGAATCCTATGCAATCTCCTTGTAATAGGTCTCTAGCCTTCAGTTCTTATATCATAGGAACACAGGGCCCATTCACAGTACCCACAAACACAAATGGGTTCTCTCCTTCTAGCGCAAAATTCACGATCCTCCTTTTGCAATCTATGGTTGACTCATATTTAGCCAACCAATCCATACCTAAGATCATATAAAAATCCTCCATTGCCAATTCAATCAAATCTACAGAGAACTCCCGACTATCTACCTCTACCATTAGTGATCTGACCCATCTCCTAGAGTCTATCAATTCCTAGTAGGCAATAACGTCACAAACCGCAAAGCTTACAAATCATAGGTCTACAAAGTATGTCTATCACCCTAGTGTATACAAATGAATGGATGGTACCAGAGTCAATCAACATAGTATTAGAATAGCCAAAAATAGAAATCTGACCAGTCACTATGGAGAGACTAGCCTCGGCCTCTGATTGTGTCAACGTGAATGCTTAAGCTAGAACAATGTTGTCACCCCTCTTTGGTTCCACCTTCTTTGACTACAGGAAGTCCTTCTTGGGATGCCCAACCACACCATATAGGAAACATACCTTGGGATGACTTTATCCTTAGTGGTGTCTCTTGTATCAAGAAAACTCTAGATAACTTCTCCAATTCTCATCTCTGCCCTGGTAACCACCATGAGTGCCCCTAAACCTCTTGTCTGCGTACTAACCGTGTTTATGGTATTCCTTTCTTTATCATTGGGGCCTCCACCCCTACTAGACATAGTAAACGGAGGTACCACCCTCCAAGCATCGTACCTTGTGGCGCCCTCTCTCCATAACTTGTCCTCAATGCCCTCAGTAGTAAGGCATTCTCTACTACCTAACTGTAACTAGTCACTCTAAGCACTAGGTAATTCTAACATCCTAGGCTATCATAAGGTTGAATTACCTAACAATCCGATCTCTTCTGGCCCCATCGGTTGGCACCAACTCAGATGCAAACTTGACCAACCTATCAAATTTCAAGGCATTGATGTTGCATGTGGAACCAAACTAGTGAACTCATCCACCTTCATAGTTTGGGCTACATCACTGTAGTACTTCTCATTTAAGAACTCTCAAAACTCTCCCCAACTCACCAAACCCACATCTTGAGTCTGAGAGACAACCTACCACCAAGTATGGGCGTCCCCTTGCAAGATAGAAGTGGCACAGGCCACCCTATCATTACCTGCCTCACTCATAATGTCAGGGATGGAGGTAATTATACAAATCCCCTACTCTACTTGCAGTGGGTATGTCCCTCCCTCAAATGTAGTAGGGTGTTACTTCTTGAACCTCTCGTATAATGATTCCAACATTTTTTCAACCTCTGGCTATCCTAGAACTGATTCCCACATGGAGCAGCAATCCCTAGCAAAACCTACTATCTCCACTTCCTGATCACCTCTTCATGCCTCAAGAGCCTAGCTTGCATTTCTGGAAACATCTATTTCAAGTTTAAAGGGGCAAGCGGAGGGTTCTGACCATGATTATCTTCTCTAGCTTTGATCTGAGCGCCGACTAGTCCATTTGTTCACCTTGGAGGCAGAACTCCCCAAGTATATCTGCAATCAACAACTTGACTTATTAGGCAAGGATAACGATGTCCAAAAACTACACCATTCTCCAATCAAAAAAATAAGCATATACACGCAACAACAATGCTAATAAGCATTTCAATAGCTTCCACATGCAACATCAATGCTAATAAGCATGCCTTTTCATATTAACATAGCAGTCAAGGGCCAGGCCCAATTAGTATATTTCATGCTTCCTATTCTAGCATGCAAATAAGGCATATATTTCAATTTAGTAGTTATATCGCCCAATAAAATCCTAAGCGGTCACAATATTAATTGGGCTATCACTACAAGAAATCTGACATTTAACTACCAATTTCTTACCTACGTATATATTGGTAGGTAAAATTACATTTACCTACCCAATTTATAATGATACGAACTATTGCTAGGAAAATATTAGTAAAAATGAAAATATTCCACATTTATATTTTGTATACCAATAACATTGTTATGTAAAGGGTTTTGCCTATGGATATATTGGAGGAAATTTTTTTAACTTTTGGAGCTCATTTTTCCGTTCAACTTTATTTTAATTTTTAATTTTTTTATTAAAATTAACGTTGATCTATACATCATTAACATTATATCCTTCAACCTTTCTTCATAGAAACATAAACATATATATATTTTTAAGAAAATAAAAAAAACATAAATATACTTTTATATACATATATCTATTATTTAATAAAAACATAAATTGTATAAATCTAAACCCTAAACACTCTCTCTCAACTCCCTTTTTCTTCTCTCTTCACCGAGGCGCCTCCTCTTATGTTGAACCCAAGCGCCTCCTCTCAAACCCAGATGCCTCCTCATCTGTCGAACCCAGTTGCCTCATCTATCGAACCAAGACACCTCCTCTTCTATCAAACCCAAGCGCCTCCTCATCGATGCCAGACGCCTCCTCTTCTGTTGTAGCCAGACGCCTCTTCTATCGAACCCAGACGCCTCATGTCTTGTCGAACCCAGACGCCTCCTCTTGTCCTCCTCTCACCTTTAGAGCCACCCATAATCGAGTCCAGAACCACCCATAGCCGCCGCGAAAGACATCCATTGTTGACTTTCACTCAGTTTGTATTGCCATTGATTTTCAACTATATTTGTGGTTTTCCTTTGATTTTAATTCATTGTCTTTGTTGTGGGTATTGTTTTATCTAAATCTCTTTATCATGGTATTTTGATTATTTGTGTTCATTAGATTGTATTTTTGGGATTTCTTTTGGAAGCAGGAAGCTCGGTCATGGCTTTGGATTGCAGTCGCTGGGTCATGGATTTGGATTACATCGGTGATGTTATGGCTTCAGAACGACCTAGTAGATATTCTATTAAGGTTGATGACTTTGGATTGCAGTCTCACCTCTCACAGAAAAGAATGAATACTTAAATATGAAAAATTTCTAAGTAAATATGTGCTAACAACCATCTTAACACAACATTTGTAATGTGCATTATATAATTCTAGAAAAACTCTTAGTAATAAAGATAACAAAAATTGACTCAAAAGTAACATTTTGCTCGAATAAATAATTATTTTTTAAAAATTCGACCATGAAAATATTAATATGACAAAAATGAATACACATGAATATGCTCACCACCCCTGTAGCGCACCAATTTTTTATTTTTTTAGTTTTATTAATTTTGTGCTTTATTTTTTTTAATTGTTAAGTGTTAGGAATTTATTTTTAATTGTTTGAATTGTTTGGTAGGGATTATGTGAATTTAATTTTGTTATTTATTTATTTTAATTTGTATGTAATGAGCTTTGATTGGATGCACCAATGTACGTGGTTAGTAGAATTTCACCTTAGCACTTGTGTGTGTGCATGTGCATGATTGCATGCTGAACATGCAAGGATTTTCCCATGCATTATTCTAGATTTTTCACTTATTAATTATTTTATTTTATTTTATTATTTTCATTAAAGTAACAATAAGGATCAATGGAATAAGTAAATAGGGCAATCTTTGTGTTCACACAAACAAGAATTGGGAAACAAGTGTAGAAAAAAAAAGAGTTTCCATTTTTTTGAATTTCCGTAACCCTGGACCCAGCTTCAATAAAACGGGCATATCTTGGGCTGTGGATATCTAATTTAGACACAAATTGTACCGTTACAAAGCTGATTACATTTCCTAAAAATTTTGTGAAATAATGTTTTTGTCTAAAACACAACGAAAACGAGTCAAAACCCAACCCCAAGTCGCAGGACCCTAGAGTTACGAGAATAACATAAATTCCTTTATTAGCAATGGACAGCCAAGGAGGAAAGAGAGAAATTAGTGTGCTGTGAATTATCAAAGGGAACGATTGGCTGAGTACAATTATTCTTTTAATTTAATTTTTTTTAATTTAGGGGAAAATAAAGGAAAATGATAATTATCTTTTTTTCATAGAAAGGTTTTGGTGATTAGGGCATTTAAATAGAAAATAAGAAAGAGCTTGAAGGCTCACTTGGCTTGGTGGCTGCCATGTGCTTAGAGAGAAGGGAGAGGGATATCTTGTGAGTTCAAGAGAGAGAGGGAGAGAAGAAAAATGTAAAGGAGAAGAGAAAAGAGGAGAAGGCCAAGACTAGTTATCTTAAGGTATGGGTTGAGGTTCATAGTTTTATTTTTTCTTTGATTTTCATTCTTCTTCTTTATTCTAAGAAAGGAAAAATTATGGTTATGCTTAGTTTGATTGTGTTGCAAGAACATAGAAGGTTGGTGGCTAGGGTTCAAAATCCCTAGGGGGTAATCAAGTGGCGGCTGAATTTTGAGTCCTTGATTTCTACCAAGAAAGGTAATGGATTTCTCTACCTATGTTGATTAGATGAGTCTATTTTAGATATGGTGTTGTGGTGTTTAATGGTTTGGTCAATATAGGTTGATGATGGAAGGTTGTTGTTTTTATTAAGAGATGGTTATTGGGAAGCATGTAGGATTATTTGAGGTTGAATGTTATATGTTGGTGTGATTATTATGATTATTATTATTTGTTAAATAAAGATTATGTACGATTAAGTTGACAAGGGTTTTGGTTTTTGATCTACTAAAAATGATGATGGGTGTTTTCATTTTTTTTTAACATGAAAAGATTTGTTGATTTTTGGCTATGAGGGTTTCTACCTAGCGGTGGTGTTCAAAGCATGCTTGTTTTCTTTTTATGTTTTAATGCCAATTGTAATCTTAGAAACATGATAGGTTGTTTGTAAGATTTTAAATGGGTATATTTTAGTTTTTTGTTTTTTGAATACTTAAATGATTGAAATATGTTAGGGATTATATTCAAGACATGATTAAAGATGGTTTTTCTTTTATTTATGCTTGCTGTATTTTTTTTTTATAATTTGTGAATATAATGGTGAAACAATGTTTATGTAATGCCCTGAAATCCCTAATGCAGTTTAATGGCTCGATTAGTAGGCCAGGAGGGCCATAATTGTTTAATTATGCCATTAAATGATTATATGCATGTTTATGTGAATTATATTATAATATGATGTTGAATGCATGCATGTGCATCCACATTTCATTACAGGGGTGTTATGGTAATTTGGCCCGTTAAGGGGGTAATTGTATATTTGTATGCATGTCGGTGACCTATTGTTGAGACCACATTATAATGTGGATTTGTTCGAGCTATTCAGAAAGAGACGATCTTTGAATATAAATTAGCGGTTTAGTCATAACAGGTTTATGTTCGGGGCTCGGGGTGAGTCTCAGGGTGATTCTAATGATTAGAGTATTGCCGAGAATTAAAGGGTAACAGGTTATGAATTATTGGTGTTTGAGTATATTGAGATTAGCGGGAATTGGAGAGCGTTAATTATGATTAACGAAATAGGTGGAAAAGGTGAATTTTGCCCTTGGGAGCCTTTAGAAATGTTTATTTGACCTAGGGGTATTTTGGTCTTTTCAACCCTAGGATAGTATTAAGCCATTGAAGGCTGTAGAAGGAAGGGAAAATAGAACATTTCTTAGCACTTCTCCCGTACCTGTTTTCTCTATTTTCTTATTGGATTTTTTAGCCTAACTTGGGGATACAAGGTTGGGAAATAAGTCTTGAGAGCTTGGGAGTGTGTTCCACCATTGAAGAGCATCATAATCTGAACTTGAGGTAAGTTTCTAGCCATTAAAATTCTTGGTTTGCTCTGTTTTAGCTTTGGTTTTCAGTTGAAATTTCTAGGTTGGATGATTGGTTTTATTGGGAGATTTTTGCTAGGGTTCTTGTGGTTGTGATGCTTAGGGCTTGTGAAGATGGTTTTTGGGTTCATTTGGCACCAAAAATGAGGTTTGGAAGCATTGGAATCGAGTTGGAATTGAAGGAGTCGAAGGAGGAAGAATAGGGGAAGATCAGGCTGGGTGTAGCGCTACAGCGCCCACAAGGGGGAGCTACAGTGCTACCTAGGGGAGGCTTGGGTGGTTTGGGGTTCTGAGAATAGTGCTGGGGCGCTGGTGAGTAGCGCTACTCTGTTCATTAAGAATCCCCTTTTGAGTGTTTTCAAGGGTTTTTGGCTCGGGGTTTCAATCCTTAAGGTCTGGGATCGAATCTATTCACCGTGTGGGCACGTTTCGAGGTCCAGAGAGTGGGGTTAGGTAAAGACCCTTTCATTGTTGATTTTCATTAATGGAGGTTATAATTGGTTATGATTAGGTTACCGCTAATGGACTTAAAGTCAGATCATTCTCAAAGGTCGTTTCTTTATTCATTCTTGTTCGAACCAGAGTTAAGAAAACTGCACCCTATATATATGACATACATGGCTATCATTGAGGCATGTTGAGTGTTTAAATGTGGACATGGGTTGCATATTAAATGCTTAGCAGATCTTGCTTACTTGTGTATGGCACTGACTAGTCAGGGACGGTACTGGTCGCGTATTATTGACCTAAGAGTCAGGAACGGCATAAGCGTCCTGAATTCAGGGCCGATAAAAGATTAGATCTAATCGCTATCAACGTTGAATGACTCTAGGAGAATTAATGTTGGACCGACCCTAAGGTCGATAAAAATTATAAGTGCTTGACTAGTCTAGGACTAGTTATTCAGAGCCAGGGCCAAAGGCCTAGGTGACTTCTTGTCACGTGGCTAGGAAGTGGAATCCCATTGTTGTGACCCTATGGTCATGTGATAGGTTATATTGGTGACTAGTTCATCGAGCACCTATCTTGATAAGCTAGTGAAATGATCACTTATTTGTAAAGCCCAGGTGACCCTATCCTCACGTGGGTAATGGGAACGGAACCCACTTTAGTGACTTTTCTAATTGTCACTCCTCTATTTTGGACTGAAAGTCCTAAATGATTATTATGATCATTGTTGATATTATATTCATGCAATATTGTGTTTTCTTGCTGGGCTTTGGCTCATGGGTGTTATGTGGTGCATATAAAGGGAAAGAAAAGCTCACCCAGCCTTGAGTGGAGACATATAAAGGGGGTGCTGGGTACATATGCGGCCGCTTGACCACCACGACCAAGGAGTTCTCAGAGGAACTAGGGGGATTACCCTATTTTTCCAGCTTAGGTCGGCGGGTTGTAAATTTCAAACTGTAATGACCATTTTGAGTTGTAAATAACTTGTATAATGTTTTGATGGGCCCATGAACAGTTTTATGTTTTAAATAAAAGATATCATTCCCTTTTGATTGGTTTTCCACCTTAACCTATTAATAACACCTAGAAGCACATTTTTAACCAAAAAACTCAGGTAGCGAGTTAAATTCATGGTTCATCGTTCACCGTAGCTTTTCTGGGGTAAGCAGGGCGTTACAGTTTGAAATGCTCAAGTGGTGCCTCAAAATGATGTATGAGTTTATGTAAACAAAAAGGCATTTTTATTTCACATATAAATTGTGTTTTTATCAAATTAATACATGCAGATTTTTGTGTATATTTTATGAAGGAAAATATAGTTTTTAATCCAAGTTTATGATTTTGAATGAAAAATAGTTGCTGAAATTTTGGATTAAAAAATAAGATAGGTCTTTTAAATGAGATAAATAATTCTAGTGCATGAAATAAATTATACACTAAGCTATGTATATATAGATGTGGTACTTTAAAAATGTAAATATGAAATTTACACATTGTTATTTAGGTGCAATTTTTTTTATTTAAATGAGAAAAGATTATGGTTTAAATTCACATATGATTTTTAAACAAAATAAGTAGTTGTTGAAACTCAGACTTATTAAGCTAAAATAATTATTTTGTTTAAAATTAATGAGTCTTACACTTAAATAATTTAAGTCTTAATTAATATAAACGAAAATACATTTTTTCATACTTTATTTATAAATTTTCACATTTAAAACATGTAGTTTTCTTTTTATAAAAGTTATTTTCTAAAGGAAACAAGAAATTTATTAAGTATTTATAAATAGCTTCAAATTTTGTCACATTTTTTTACGCTATTTAAATAATAAATGGAATTATTTTTTATGAGAAATTAGAAAGGGCTTAATGGATTATTTTACAAAGTAAATATGTTATATTAACTTAGAGAAACAATTCATGGTAAATAAATTTGTTGCTGAACTTTGTTTGAAGAGGCCAGAAATAAGCATGTAGGAATTATTGTTTAAAACGTTAAATTTTAAGAACGCTCCAACGTATACATGTCACATGCTAATACATTTTTACGTTCAAATTTATGCCTATTTATCAAGAATATTGTTTTTACTTTGTGACCATGAAGGATTAATAGGTATAATTAACGTTATTCTTTTATGATTTTATGTGAAAATGTGTATGTTTGGAACTATTGGGCAACTTGTACCACGTGTGCATGGCCCATGCACACGTGGGTGTTGTGCATGAGTATTGTTATGTGATTCTAAGAGACGACATTTGATTATGATTATAGGCTCATTGTGAAGTTTGCTCATTTTTCTTTGCTCGAACCTGAGGTAAAGAAGTTAGATAGAATTTCTATGTTTCTGCTATGAAATTATAAGAATTGTATGTTATGAGGAAAATGATGTGCTATGTGTGATGATAGACCATGTAGTATGAAAAATGGAGTTCTATCTTGAAATTTTATGATGAGTATGATGCAACATGTGTTTTCTTTATTTTGATGTGAAATGGATTACATGTGTTTGAATGATGTATGAAAAGTAAAATGTTGCTAGCGTATTGAACACGACAAAACAAAGGAGTTACTAAGGAAATGACGTAACTCACAGGGAGGACGTGCTGAGGTTATTCGAGGACCTGAGATCTTGTGTACCGCATAGAGGAGGTCTTTCCAGTTTATGCTTTTGTTGGTTACCTCAAGATGTGACATGGACAATAGCAGTGCCATGATCACAAAGAGTATGATTATGTTGTGTGATTATTATTTATGATTATGAAGGTGATACGATATGATTATGAAATGAATATGATATGGTTATGGTATGATATGCTATGAGTTCTACGATATTAATGTGTCTTTCTTGTGTTTCAATGAATATTGTTGTATTTGTTTGTACTTTCTTACTAGGCATTTAGCACACCCCCTTACTTTCTCCTTTCAGGTAATAAATATGGTTTTTCTCTACCACACACTGTGATGTGGGGAGTTCTAACATTTGGGTGTGTATGGCATGGGGGTATCCTATGAACGAATAAATGATCAATATAAGCGCCAAGTTTCAAAGAATCATTTTATGGACTTTGGTTTTAAACTTATGAGTGAGACTTAAATTTTTATTTTCTTTAAACGTTGCATAAGAACACTTTATTTTTATTTTAAACTATTGAGCTCAACTTGCATGTTTTATGAAGGCCCCACTTAATTTTATCTGTTAAGTGGTATTTTCTAATTATATGTGAGATAAGAGACATTTTACAAAGTAATAGAATAGGACTCTTTACAACCCCCCACCAATCAGATAGTGTCCTCAATATCCAATAATATAATCAATATAAAAAGAAGTTGGAAATTGTAACGACCCAAATTTATTAATTAGGCTTAAGGGCCTTGATTAGTGTGCTGGGAGGGCATAATTGGCACATATGTGATTTAATGATTAAAAGTATGTTATATGACTATTTGAATATCTGAGATGCAAGACTATGTGTGTTAGTATTCATGTAGGCCCTGATTAGGTTATAAGGGCAAAATTATAATTTTGACCCGCTGAGGGCATAATTGTATATATATGTGATAAATTTTCAAGACCACATTATTATGTGGATAAATCTGTGATCTGAGATTCGAGACAATCCTAGTGAGCAGGTTTGTGAAAAAGTCACGGCGGGGATTTATACCCGGCTCGGGGTTAGTCGGGGGGTATAAATGGGAATTTAGAGAATATATTGGGGTCAATTTTGACATTGAGGAATATAATTGGTGAATAATTAGGTATCGGGAAGTAAGCAAAAAATAATAGAGACACTCGAGGAATTAGTGGGAATTGGGTGAAATGACCAAAATGCCCCTAGGTGGATTAAAATATTTAGAATTAAAGGGGAGGGTATTATGGTCATTTTTCTTATAAGGGGTAAGTATTATCAGGCTTTATACTTAGTGGAATTTGTAGAAGGGGCTGGAGTACGGAATGAAAGAAAAGAAAGAAAAAGAAGGGAAAGAAAAGGGAAAGAAAAACAGGGCATTTCCAAGGTCGGTTTGGGATTTCTTCACCATTTCTTGGGTTCCTTTGGAGCAAAAACTCAGGAGGAGTTTCGGTAAGATCTAGAGGCTAGGCTCCCTGTACTAGCTTGAGGAATTGGTAGAGCAATCCATCCAGTTGAGGTAAGACTTTGAGGTTTTCTTTGGTTTCTGGTTTTAATGTTGAACTAAGATTTCTAAGCTGAATTTGATGGGGAATTCTAGGGAAATTGGAGCTGAGCTTTGAGGAGGTGAAGGCCAAGCTTGTGAGGAGGACAACCTATGCTAAATTTATCCAGCAAAGGTAAGGAATTCTAGTTTTGTAATGCCCCGAATTCTCCGTTATGGTTTAGTGACGGGAATAGTAGGCCGGGAGGGCCATACTTGTTTAATTATGCCATTAATTGATAAAATTCATGTATATGCGGATTATATTATAATACGATGTTAAATCTATGCATGTCGTTGATATATGTTGAGACCACATTATAATGTGGGTTTGTTCGAGCTATTCAGCATGAAACGACCATTGTATGTAAATTATCGGTTTGGTCATAACAGGCTTAAGCTCGGGGCTCGGGGTGAGTCTCGGGGTGATTTTGAAGATTAGAGCGTTACCGGGCATTATAGGGTAACGAGATATGATTTATTGGTGTTCGTGATTATTGGGAATAACGGGAATTGGAGAGCGTTAATTATGATTAACGAGATAGGTTGGAAAGGACAAATATGCCCTTGGGAGACTTTAGAAACCCTTAAATGACCTAGGGGTATAATGGTCTTTTTACCCCTAGGATAGATATATACTCCTTTATGCTGTAAGTTGATGAGAGAAACAGAGCAAGTTCTTGAGCTTCCTGTACCTTCTCCTCCTTCCACTTTCTTTGTGATTTTTGGTGATCTTGTTGAGGATTCAAGCTTGGGAAGTAGACCTTGGGAGTTTGGGAGAGTGTTCCACCATTGAAGAGCATCACAACCTGAGTTTGAGGTAAGATTCCAGCCATTGGTTTACTGGTATACTCTATTTTGGTGTTAGTTTTCAGCTTATGTTTTTATGGTGGATTGTGGAAATTGATGGAAGTTTTGGTTGGGGTTTATCGTGGGTTTTGCTAAGGGAGTGATATAGATCAAGTTTAGGGGTTGTATTGGGGGTTTGAGTGGTGTTTAAGCTTGGTTTGAAAGGTTGGTTCCAAGAGAAAACGCAAGGGAAGATAAAACAGGGGTTTTGGCTGAACTAGAGGTTGGGTCGCGGCATGGCCAGGGAGGGCCGCGGCCCTTGAGGGATGCTGAAGATAGGCGCCTCTGTTTGAGGGGCAGGCCGCGGCATGGCCAAGGAGGGTCGCGGCCCTTAGTGGCTTTTTGTCCATAAATGGCCTTTTGGCTCGTGGATGCAAGCCTTAGGCCTCGGGGTCGATCCTACTACCCAGTTTAGTAGTGTTTGATGTCTCAGAGGCTAGGTTTTTGTTTGGGAACCCTTTGTTATTCATTTTATTGATGGAATCCCATAATTGGTTATGACCAGGTAACCGCTAAAGGACCAAAAGGTTGATCGTTCTCAAGGGTCGTTCTTTTATTCATTCTAGCTCGAACCAGAGGTAAGAAAACTGCACCCCACATGTGACATGCATGGTTATTCATGAGGCATGTTGGTTGTATAAATGTGGACATGAATTGGTTATGAAATACTTAGCAAATTTTGCTTACTTGTGCATGGTACTGACTCATTAGTCAGATTTGGCAAAGGTGCTAGTATCAACTGTGAAGCTGTGACTCATTAGTCAGGTTCGGCAGTGGTACTGGGCATTGGTCTCATTGCGCTGACTCATTAGTCAGGACGGTCTTAGCGTGTTCAACGCAAGCCAATAAAGATTAGATCTAATCGACTCTCTGCATTGAATGACTCAAAGAGCATTAATGCCAGACCGACCTCAAGTTCGATGAATATTATAAGTGCTTGAAGGCTAGTGGCTTACCTCGCAGCCACTCTTCCACTTGAATTAGTGATTTGCTTGTCCGTCACTCAGTATGGTTTATCAGAACCTCAAGTGATATTCACTCATTTGTTTGAAAGCTATGAGCTCTATGTGATTATAATGATAATCATTTGATGATGTTTAGATATAATGCTATGTTTTCTTGCTAGGCTTTTGCTCATGGGTTTTATGTGGTGCAGGTAAAGGAAAAGAAAAGATCACCCAGTCTTAAGTGGAGAGCTTAGGTGGTGATGTGTACATATGCGGCCGCTTGACCACCACGGCCAAGGAGTTCTCAGAGGAATTAGGGGGTTTACCCTATTTTTGCCGCTTAGGTCGGCGAGGTTTGAAATTTTGGAACAGTAATGACCTTTTTGAGTTGTAAATAACTTGTAAATGTTTTGTGGGCCCATGAACAATTTTATGTATTAAATGAAATATATCCTTTCCTTTTGACTGGTTTTCACCTTAACCTATTAATAACACTTAGAACACGTTTTTAACCAAAGGACTCAGGCAATGAGTCAAATTTTCGGTTAACCGTTCACCGTAACTGTTCTGGGGTAACCAGAGCGTTACTGCTTGGTATCAGAGCAATGCCAAGGATAAGGTTCCTGTAGACTGGCTGGGCATGCACACACATCACTTAAGTCAAGCTCGACTCATGGCGTGGTAACTATTTATGTAGTTATGTGCATAACTGCCTGAATGTGGTGCATGTGCTTTACCTGTATGCATGAGACACTGTGTTGAACCTGTGCCCCTGAAATATTATGAATTGTTATGTGATACATGCTGAGTGCTGAATGCCATAAAACATGTATATGCTTGTGAATATTGAATGACTGTGGAATATGATAATTGTCTGCTTATTCTTGGACCGTGAGGCGGCAAGAGGTTTAGTTATTACTACCTGAATTGCCGTATTGATCAATGTTTCAGCAAGGTATCAGATAAGAATGAATCCAGAACAGACAGATACTACAGCTGGTCAGAGTGATCAGGGCCAGAATAACAATAACAGCCAACTCCTGGAAACTGGCAGCAGTTGTTTAATGACTTACAGGCAACAGTGTTGAAACAAGGAGAGGAGCTTCGTTTCCTGAGACAGCAACAAGTGCCTGCAGTGGTGGGTGTATTAGAGGCACCTTCTGTGTCAGTGCCAGTGGTTGGACAGCTGCCTGAGGTAGGAAATAAATGGGAACCTTTTTATGAAAGGTTCAGAAAGCAACAACCTCCTATTTTTTAGGGCAGGGCAGTGCAGATCCTGCCAAGGCAGAACAATGGATGAGCATGATTACCACTATCCTTGACTTTATGAGGGTAACTGGTAATGAGAGAGTGGCTTGTGCTACCTATATGTTTCGGGATGATGCCCGGATTTGGTGGGAAGTGATTACCCAGACAAGGAATGTTAATGCTCTGAGCTGGGAGGAGTTTCAGACCTTGTTTAATGAAAAGTATTACAATGATGCCATCAGGGCAGCTAAAGCTGAGGAATTCATTAGGCTACTTCAGGGAAGCTTATCAGTTACTGAATATGCCTTAAAGTTTGACCGTTTGGCAAAGTTTGCCAAGGAACTAGTGCCCACAGATGGGACCAGGAGAGAGAGATTCCTCCAGGGTCTACAGCCCAGGTTAGCCCGTGACGTTCATATCACCACTGTGGCAGGGGTTACTACCTATGCATAGGTGGTTGAGAAGGCACTCATAGCTGAGAGTTCAGAGACCAAGATCTGCCGTGACAGTACAGCCGGAAAGGATTTTAGGAGGACAGTTCGTCCATTTGTGGGTTCTGGTAGGGGTGTTGGCCCCAGTGATCAGAAGAGGAAGGTTCCTGATTCCTTCCCAGTTCCAGGTCCTGACAGGAGGCCCCGTGGTATTACAATCGGTCGTCCTGGGGGTAGTGAAGCCTGGAAGACTCGTCCTGAGTGACCTAGATGCAAGAGGCGCGATTTGGGAGAGTGTAGGGCAAAGGCCTGCTACTTGTGTGGAGTAGTGGGTCATCTTAAGAAAGATTACCCTCAGGTAGGGAAAGAAGAACCCAGGAAGGTGGACAGCTCGGCCCCAGCCCGAGTGTTCACGCTGACACAAGCAGAAGCTGAGGCTTCCCCCTTAGTTGTTACAGGTCAACTTCTTAGTGCTGGAATCCCTTATAATGTGTTGATTGATTCTGGTGCTACACATTCCTTTGTTGCTAGTAATGTCATTGATAGATTGTGTAGACCTTGTGATTTCTATGCTGTGGGATTTGGTACCTTGTTACCCACTGGAGAGTTAGTGGTATCCAGAAGGTGGGTCAGATCTTTGCCAGTGACAGTGGAGGGCAGAGAGTTGTCAATGGACTTGATAGAGTTGGTTATGACTGACTTTGATATGATACTGGGTATGGATTGGTTGGCAAAGTATGGGGCAACTATTGACTGTAGAAGGAAGATGGTCACCTTTGAGCCTGAAGGTGAGGATCCTTTTGTGTTTGTTGGTGCTGTGCATGGACCTCGCATTCCTATGATTTATTTGTTGAGGGCCAGGGATCTATTGCAAAGAGGTTGCATTGGGTTCTTAGCCAGTGTGGTTGACACCACTCAGGTCATGCCAGTGAGACCAGAGGATACTAGACTTGTATGTGAATTCCTGGATTTGTTTCCAGAAGATTTTCCAGGATTGCCACCACACAGGGAAATTGAGTTTGTTATAGAACTGGCACCAGGGACGGAGCCAGTGTCTAGAGCACCATACAGAATGGCCCCAGCTGAATTGAAAGAATTAAAGGTACAGTTGCAAGAGCCGTTAGACTTGGGTTTTATCAGACTTAGTTTCTCACCTTGGGGTGCTCTAGTTCTGTTTGTGAAAAAGAAGGATGGTTCTCTAAGAATGTGTATAGATTACAGGGAACTGAATAAGTTGACAATTAAGAATAAGTATCCTTTTCCAAGGATAGATGACCTGTTCGATCAGTTGCAAGGTAAGAAGGTATTCTCAAAGATCGACCTTCGTTTTGGTTATCATCAGTTGAGGGTCAAGGAGGGAGACATACCGAAGACTGCCTTTCGTACCAGGTATGGGCATTATGAGTTTCTAGTTAAGTCATTTGGATTGACTAATGCCCCTGCTGCTTTTATGAATATGATGAATAAAGTGTTCAAGGATTATTTAGACCAGTTTGTGATCGTCTTCATCGATGATATTCTGGTATATTCTCAGACTGAGTTAGAGCATGAGTAGCATCTGAGGTTTGTTCTATAGAGACTGAGAGAACACAGGCTGTTTGCTAAATTCAAGAAGTGTGAATTCTGGTTGTCTCAGGTATCCTTTCTTGGACACATTGTCAGTAAGGAGGGGATTAAAGTGGATCCAGCAAAGATCGAAGAGGTCAGAGATTGGCCAAGGTCAAAGAATGCTTCTGAGGTTAGAAGTTTCCTTGGGTTGGCGGGTTATTACTGGCGTTTCGTGGAAGGGTTCTCAAAGATTGCTAGTGCTTTGACTGAGCTGACACGCAAGAATCAGAAATTTGTGTGGTCAGATAAGTGTGAGACCAGCTTCCAGGAACTGAAGCAGAGGTTGATTACAACTCCGATTCTGAGTCTTTCGACAAACCAGGAGAAGTTTGTGATTTACTGCGATGCTTCTCATCAGGGTTTGGACTTTGTTTTGATGCAATCAGAGAAGGTTATAGCTTATGCTTCTCGTCAATTGAAGGAGTATGAGAAAAGGTATCCCGCTCATGATTTAGAGTCGGCGGCTGTGGTTTTTGCTTTGAAGATATGGAGGCATTATCTTTATGGAGAGAAGTGTGAGATTTATACAGACCAGAAGAGCTTGAAGTACTTCTTCACCCAGAAAGACTTGAACATGAGACAAAGGCATTGGCTGGAGTTAGTAAAAGATTATGATTGTGAGATTCTGTATCATCCAGGAAAAGCCAATGTGGTAGCTGATGCTTTAAGCCGGAAGGGTCCGGGACAGATTCATGGTATGAGACTGATAGCCAGAGAGTTAGTAGATGATATGACAAGAGCTGGTATAGAGTTGCTGGTGGGCCAGTTGGCTAACATTACGCTACAGTCTACGCTGTTGGAGAGAATCAAAGAAGGTCAGTTGAGTGATCCACAGCTGATCAAGATCAGAGAGGATGTTCTAGCGGGAGCGTCCAGAGATTATTAATTGTTTGAGAGAGGCTTGTTGAGAAACAAGGGGCAGATATGTGTTCCGTTAGACACTGCACTGAGGCGAGAGATTCTGGATGAATCTCATACTACACCTTACTCTTTGCATCCAGGCACCACGATGATGTATCAGGATGTGAGATCATTTTACTGGTGGCCAAGGATAAAGAGAGATGTGGTAGAGTATGTGGCTAAGTGCTTGACATGTCAATAGGTCAAGGCTGAGCATCAGAGGCCGGAAGGGTCATTGCAGCCTCTAGATATCCCAGAGTGGAAGTGGGAAAACATCACAATGGATTTTGCGGTGGGCTTACCCAGGACTGTTGGTCAGCATGATTCTATTTGCGTGATAGTTGATCGCCACACCACATCAGCTCACTTCTTACTAGTGAGGACTACTTTTACAATTGACCAGTATGCAGATCTCTATGTGAGAGAGATCGTGCGTCTCCATGGAGCACCTAGGTCGATCGTGTCAGATTGGGACCCCACTTTTACTTCCAAGTTCTGGGGAATTTGCAGAAGGCCACAGAGACACAGCTGAAGTTCAGTACAGCTTATCATCCTCAGACAGATGGGCAATCTGAGAGGACAATTTAGATTCTGGAAGACATGCTGAGAGCATGTGTGCTGGACTTTGGTGGATCTTGGAGTAAGTATCTGCCTTTGAAAGAATTATCCTATAATAGCAGTTATCAGTCTACCATTGGAGTTGCACCTTATGAGATGCTGTATGGTAGGAAGTGCATATCTCCCATTCATTGGGATGAGACAGGTGAAAGGAGATACTTAGGTGCTGAGGCAATTTAGAGGACCAATGAGGCTATTGACAAGATTAGAGCTCGAATGCTTGCTTCTCAGAGTAGACAGAAGAGCTATGCAGATCCCAAACGCAGGAACGTGGAGTTCCAGGCAGGAGACTATGTTTTCCTCAGAGTCTCACCGTGGAAAGGGGTGAGAAGGTTTGGGAAGAAAGGCAAGTTGAGCCCTAGATTTGTAGGTCCATTTGAGATTCTGGAAAGGGTTGGTCAGGTGGCTTATAGATTGGCCTTGCCTCCGACGTTGTCTGCCGTGCATAATGTGTTCCATGTATCAGCGCTTCGGAGGTATGTATCTGATGTGAGCTATATTTTGAGTTATGAGGATTTGGTGCTTGAACCAGATCTCTCCTATGAGGAGCAGCCAGTTCAGATACTTGACTGAAAAGACAAGGTCCTCAAAAATAAGACGATACCTTTGGTTAAGGTATTGTGGAGGAACAGCAAGGTCGAGGAGGCGACCTGGAAGCTGAAGTCAGATATGCAGAGTCAGTATCCCGAGCTGTTCAGGTAAATTTCGAGGACGAAATTTCTGTAAGGAGGGGATAGTTGTAATGCCCCGAATTCTCCGTTATGGTTTAGTGACGGGAATAGTAGGCCGGGAGGGCCATACTTGTTTAATTACGCCATTAATTGATAAAATTCATGTATATGCGGATTATATTATAATACGATGCTAAATGTATGCATGTCGGTGATATATGTTGAGACCACATTATAATGTGGGTTTGTTCGAGCTATTCGGCATGAGACGACCATTGTATGTAAATTATCGGTTTGGTCATAACAGGCTTAAGCTCGGGGCTCGGGGTGAGTCTCGGGGTGATTTTGAAGATTAGAGCGTTACAAGGCATTATAGGGTAACCGGATATGATTTATTGGTGTTCGGGATTATTGGGAATAGCGGGAATTGGAGAGCATTAATTATGATTAATGAGATAGGTTGGAAAGGAAAAATATGCCCTTGGGAGCCTTTAGAAACCCTTAAATGACCTAGGGGTATAATGGTCTTTTTACCCCTAGGATAGACATAAACTCCTTTATGTTGTAAGTTGATGAGAGAAACATAGAAAGTTCTTGAGCTTCCCGTACCTTCTCCTTCTTCCACTTTCTTTGTGATTTTTGGTGATCTTGTTGAGGATTTAAGCTTGGGAAGTAGACCTTGGGAGTTTGGGAGAGTGTTCCATCATTGTAGAGCATCACAACCTGAGTTTGAGGTAAGATTCCAGCCATTGGTTTACTGGTATACTCTATTTTGGTGTTAGTTTTTAGCTTGTGTTTTTATGGTGGATTGTTGAAATTGATGGAAGTTTTGGTTGGGGTTTATCTTGGGTTTTGCTAAGGGAGTGATATAGATCAAGTTTAGGGGTTGTATTGGGGGTTTGAGAGGTGTTTAAGCTTGGTTTGAAAGGTTGGTTCCAAGAGAAAACGCAAGGGAATAAAAAATAGGGGTTTTGGATAAACTGGAGGTTGGGCAGCGGCATGGCCAGGGAGGGCCGCGGCCCTTGAGGGATGCTGAAGATAGGCGCCTCTGTTTGAGGGACGGGTCGTGGCATGGCCAAGGAGGGCAGCGGCCCTTAGTGGCTTTTTGGCTCGGGGATGCAAGCCTTAGGCCTCAGGGTCGATCCTACTACCTGGTTTAGTAGTGTTTGATGTCTCGGAGGCTAGGATTTGGTTTAGGAACCCTTTGTTATTCATTTTATTGATAGAAGCCCATAATTGGTTATGACTAGGTAACCGCTAAAGGACCAAAAGGTTGATCGTTCTCAAGGGTCGTTCTTTTATTCATTCTAGCTTGAACCAGAGGTAAGAAAACTGCACCCCAAATGTGACATGCATAGTTATTCATGAGGCATGTTGGTTGTATAAATGTGGACATGAATTGATTATGAAATACTTAGCAAATGTTGCTCACTTGTGCATGGTACCGACTCATTAGTCAGATTTGGCAAAGGTGCTAGTATCAACTGTGAAGCTGTGACTCATTAGTCAAGTTCGGCAGTGGTACTGGGCACTGGTCACATTGCGCTGACTCATTAGTCAAGACAGTCTTAGCGTGTTCAACGCAAGCCAATAAAGATTAGATCTAATCAACTCTCTGCATTGAATGACTCAAAGAGCATTAATGCCGGACCGACCTCAAGTTCGATGAATATTATAAGTGCTTGAAGGCTAGTGGCTTATCTAGTAGCCACTCTTCCACTTGAATTAGCTATTTGCTTGTCAGTCACTCAGTATGGTTTATCAGAACCTCAAGTGATATTCACTAATTTGTTTGAAAGCTATGAGCTCTATGTGATTATAATGATAATCATTTTATGAGGTTTACATATAATGCTATGTTTTCTTGTTGGGCTTCGGCTCATGGGTGCTATGTGGTGCAGGTAAAGGATAAGAAAAGCTCACCCAGCCTTGAGTGGAGAGCTTAGGTGGTGATGTGTACATATGCTGCCGCTTGACCACCACGGCCAAGGAGTTCTCAGAGGAACTAGGGGGTTTACCCTATTTTTACCGCTTAGGTCGGCGGGGTTTGAAATTTTGGAATAGTAATGACCTTTTTGAGTTGTAAATAACTTGTAAATGTTCTTGTGGGCCCATGAACAATTTTATGTATTAAATGAAATATATCCTTTCCTTTTTACTGGTTTTCACCTTAACCTGTTAATAACACTTACAACACGTTTTTAACCGAAGAACTCAGGCAATGAGTCAAATTTTCGGTTCACCGTAACTGTTCTGGGGTAACCAGGGCGTTACAAGTTTGAACTTTTTGGTTTCATTGGTAGTTTTCCTAAATTTTTTAATTCTAGGTTCAGCTATGGTGAAATGTTTGTTGAGGGGTGCATGTGTTTAAGTTTTATATGGTTGGGATGCTTGAGATGAGTTAGACATGTTAGTAAGCTTGACTCTAAGTTTGGTGGAAGTTTGGAGAAGTTTTGGTATGGTTTGGCTCTGGGAAAATCGAAGGAAGAAAAACAGCATTTGCTGTTCTGTGACTAGCGCTACAGCGCTAGCCTTTGGGTGCTGTAGCGCTAGGCCATATACCCTGGGATTATTTTGGGCTCTGTTTGTAGCGCTATAGCGCCCTCCTTAGAGCGCTGTAGCGCTACCCTATTTCCAGAAAGGGGTTTTTGAGTTATTTTCAAGGGTTTTTGACCGGGGGTTCGGGGTTCGATTCCACCACCCCGTTTGGTGGAATTGGGGCTTCCCGAGGGCTTGAGATTGGACCTGAGGTTAGGCTTTGGACTTTAGGTTGGTGATGATTCTGATTTATGGTTGTGACTAGGTGTGCGCTAGGGCTCAAGGGGGATCGTGCTCAAGGATCAAAGTGAACGAAGCTAGCGAATTTAAAGGTAAGAAAACTGCACCCGGTTATGTGTTTGTAATGGGACTAAGTGCTCCCGATATCTGTATAATGTCAAAGATGGTATTATGCCATGGGACATGTGATAAACGGCCCAAGGGTGCCGTATACAATATTTGCGCATAGGGCGCGACTTGGCCACTGGTAGCCGAGGACAGCTTAATATTCACTGGGTGATAGTGGACAGATACACCAAGTCAGCCCATTTTCTCCTAGTAAGATCGACATATACTGTGGATCAGTATGCTGAGTTGTATGTGAGGGAGATCATACGTCTCCATGGGGTTCCTAAGTCTATAGTGCCAAACCGGGATCCTATCTTTACATCCAAGTTTTGGAGTGGTTTGCAGAAGGCTTTGGGGACTTAGTTAAAGTTAAGTACAACCTTTCATCCTCAGACTGACGGATAGTCCAAGAGGACGATTCAGGTGTTATAGGATATGCTCAGAGCGTGTGTGATTTACTTTGAGGGTTCATGGAGTAAATATCTTCCGTTGATTGAATTTTCGTATAACAATAGTTACCAATCAACAATTGGAGTGGCTCCCTATGAGTTGTGGTATGGGAGGAAGTGTAGATCACCCATTCATTGGGATGAGATGGGTGAGAGGAAGTATTTGGGGCCAGATATGGTAGAGAGGACAAGTGAAGCTATAGAGAAGATCCGAGCTAGAATGCTCGCTTCTTAGAGCAGACAGAAATGCTACACTGATCCTAAGCGTAGGGATGTGGAGTTCCAGGTTGGGGACCAGTGTTTCTTCGAATCTCACCTTTGCGAAGGGTGAGGAGGTTTGGAAAGAAGGGCAAGCTAAGCCCTAGATTCATTGGAACTTTTGAGATCCTGGAAAGGATTGGTCAGGTGGCTTACAGATTAGCTTTGCCACGATCGTTGTTTGGAGTTCATGATGTATTCCATCTTTCTATGTTCTGGAAGTATGTTTCAGACACGACCCATGTATTGAGGTATAAAAATTTGGAGTTACATACAGATTTGTCTTATGAAGAGCAACCAGTTCAAATCTTGGATCGGAAAGATAAAATATTGTGGAATAAGACGATTACTATTGTTAAAGTGTTATGGAGGAATAGTAAGGTCGATGAGGCGACCTGGGAGCTTGAGACAGCGATGCGGGATCAATATCCCGAGTTATTCAGGTAAATTTCGAGGACGAAATTCTCATTAGGAGGGGATAGTTGTAACGACCCAAATTTACTAATAAGGCTTAAGGGCCTTGATTAGTGTGTTGGGATGGCATAATTGGAACATATGTGATTTAATAATTAAAAGTATGTTATATGACTATTTGAATATCTGAGATGGATGACTATGTTTGTTAGTATGCATGTAGGCCCTGATTAGGTTAGAAGGGCATAATTATAATTTTGGCCCGCTGAGGGCATAACTGTATGCATATGTGATAAATTGTCGAGACCACATTATTATGTGGATATATTTGTGATCTGTGATTCGAGAGGATCCTAGTGAGCGGGTTAGCGAAAAAGTCACGACGGTGATTTATACCTGGCTCGGGGTGAGCCTGGGGGTATAAATGGGAATTTAGAGAATATATTGGGGTCAATTTTGACATTGAGGAATATAATTGGTGAATAATTAGGTATTGGGAAGTAAGCGGAAATAATAGAGACACTCGAGGAATTAGCGGGAATTGGCTGAAATGACCAAAATGCCCCTAGGGGGATTAAAAGATTTAGAATTAAAGGGGAGGGTATTATGGTCATTTGGCTTATAAGGGGTAACTATTATCAGGCTTTATACTTAGTGGAATTTGTAGAAGGGGCTGGAATGCTAAAGGAAAGAAAAGAAAGAAAAAGAAGGGAAAGAAAAATAGGGCATTTCCAAGGTCGGTTTGGGATTTCTTCACCATTTCTTGGGTTCCTTTGGAGAAAAAATTGAGGAGGAGTTTGGGTAAGAGCTAGAGGCTAGGTTCCCTGTACTAGCTTGAGGAATTGGTAGAGCAATCCATCCAGTTGAGGTAAGACTTTGAGGTTTTCTTTGGTTTCTGGTTTTGATGTTGAACTAAGATTTCTAAGCTGAATTTGGTAGGAAATTCTAGGGAAATTGTAGCTGAGCTTTGAGGAGGTGAAGGCCAAGTTTGTGAGGAGGACAGCCTAGGCTAAATTTATCCAGCAAAGGTAAGGGATTCTAGTTTGGACTTTGTGGTTTCAGTGTCTGTTTTGCTGAATTTTTGAATTCTAGGATCAGCTATGGTGAAATGTTTGATTAGGGGTGCATGTGTTTAAGTTTTATATGGTTGGGATGCTTGGGATGAGTTAGACTAGTAAGCTTGATTCTCAGTTTGGTGGAAGTTTGGAGAAGTTTTGGTAAGGTTTGGCTCAGGGAAAATCGAAGGAAGGAAAAACAGCATTTGTTGTTCTGTGACTAGCGCTACAGCGCTAGACTTTGGGTGCTGTAGCACTAGGCCATATACCCTGGGATGATTTTGGGCTCTATTTGTATCACTCTAGCGCCCTCCTTAGAGTGCTGTAACGCTACCCTGTTTCCAGAAAGGGGTTTTGGAGTTATTTTCAAGGGTTTTTGCCCGGGGTTCAGGGTTCAATTCCACCACCCCGTTTGGTGGAATTGGGGCTTCCCGAGGGCTCAGGATTGGACCCGAGGTTAGGCTTTGGACTTGAGGTTGGTGATGATTTTGATTTATGGTTGTGACTAGGTGTGCGCTAGGGCTCAAGGGAGATCGTGCTCAAGGATCAAAGTGAACGAAGCAAGCGAATTTAAAGCTAAGAAAACTGCACCCGGTTATGTGTTTGTGATGGGACTAAGTGCTCCCGATATCTGTATAATGTCAAAGATGGTATCATGCCATGGGACATGTGATAAATGGCCTAAGGGTACCGTATACAATATTTGTGCACAGGGCGCGGCTTGGCCACTGATAGCCGAGGACAGCTTAATATTCAGTGAGCTCAGTATAGGCGGGCCGGAGTCAGTGGGATAAACAGAGGGTGCGGCCAAAGGGTTTTAACCCTAGTTATCATTTGTAAATTGATTATTGATATGAACTGATATGTTCGGTATGCTGAATGTTTGATTATCATTGATGCTTAGACTGATGAGATCATGTTTATGTGATGAAGTGATATGTTTGTTATGCTAAATGTTTGATTATCATGGATACTAAGACTGATGAGAACATGTTTATGTGATATGAGATATTGGATCGTCTGTGCATTGTTTATGCTCTGTTATTGTGTTTTCTTGCTGGGCCTTGGCTCACGGGTGCTACGTGGTGCAGGTAAAGGCAAAGGCAAGTTAGACCAATCCTGAGATGGAGAGCTGCAGGGCTGAATGTACATAGTCAGTTGTTCGGCCGCCATGGTCGAGGTGTGGATCAGGACAAGGAATGCCTAACAGTCTGTTTTGCCTTAGAGTGGCTAATTATTGTATTTAAATCTTGAATCGTTGTAAATGGTTCTAATCTTATTATTTTTTGGATCCCGTGTAAACAGAAAATGTTTATTTATAAGAATTGTTGCTTTTGAGCCCAAAATCTTTTAACCCTGGTTCCGCTATAGTTTTAGTAACACATTTTAATTAAATGACTTGATTAGCAAGTCTAACACCTTTATAAACACACAGTGTAACGGTCTTGGCTATACAGGGCGTTACAGAAATAGACCACCTGGATTGGGAGCAACGAGCGATAGAATGAATATTGATTCTCTCAAACATGAGAAACTGAAAACACAAAATGATAACAAATAAAAAAGTAAAATGACAAAAGGGAAATAAAAAAAAAAAAAAAACCTATTTACAAAAGCTTTGGAACACTACTTAGACTTGGTAAACTGGTTCCACAAGAGTGACCTCTTGAGGCTGTGTAACGCCCTGGTTACCCCAGAATAGTTACGGTGAACGGTGAACCGGAAATTTGACCCGCTACCCGAGTCCTTTGGTTAAAAATGTGTTCCAAGTGTTATTAACAAGTTAAGGAGGAAAATCTGGAAAAAGGAAAGGATATGCTTTATTGAGTATAAAAAACTGTTCATGAGCTTATCAAAACGTTTACAAGTTATTTACAACTCAAAATGGTCATTACTGTTTCAAATTTACAAACCCGTCGACCTAAGCGGCAAAAATATGGTAAACCCCCTAGTTCCTTTGAGAACTCCTTGGCCATGGTGGTCAAGTGGCCGCATATGTACACATCACTGCCTAAGCTCTTCACTCAGGGCTGGGTGAGCTTTTCTTTCCCTTTACCTACACCACATAGCACCCATGAGCCAAATCCCCGCAAGAAAACACAGTATTGTATATAAACATTATCAAATGATTAACATTATAATCACACAGAGCTTATTGCTCTTAAACAGATGAGTGAATATCACTTAAGGTTCTAGTAAACCATACTGAGTGACTGACAAGAAAGTCACTAATTTAAATAGAAGAGTGGCTGCTGGGTAAGCCACTAGTCTTAAACAGATGAGAGACTGATGGGTAAGTCTCTAACTTAACAGATGAGTGACTGATGGGTATGTCACACAAGCGCTTATAGTATTCATCGAACTTGAGGTCGGTCCAGCATTAATGCTTTTTGAGTCATCCAATGCAGATATCGATTAGATCTAAGCTTTATTGGCTTGCGTTGAACACGCTAAGGTCGTCCTGACTTATGAGTCAGCACTATGTGACCAGTGCCCAGTACCACTGCCGAACCTGACTAATGAGTCACAACTTCACTGTTGATACTGACACCTTTGCCAAATCTGACTAATGAGCCAGTACCATGCACAAGTGAGCAAGATTTGCTAAGCATTCAGTAATCAAACCATGTCCACATTTACACAATCAACATGCTTCATGAACAACCATGCATGTCACGTATGGGGTGCAGTTGTAATGCCCTGAATTCTCCGATGTGGTTTAATGGCGGGATTAGTAGGCCGGGAGGGCCATACTTGTTTAATTATGCCATTAACTAATATTATGCATGCATATGTGAATTATATTATAATATGATGTTAAATGTATGCATGTGGGTCCACGTTTTGAATTACAGGGGTGTGATGGTAATTTGGCCCGTTGAGGGCATAATTGTATATTTGTATGCATGTCAGTGATATATGTTGAGACCACATTATTATGTGGGTTTGTTCGAGCTATTCGGCATGAGATGATCTTGGATTATTGATTAGCGGTCTAGTCACAACAGGTTTAAGTTCGGGGCTCGGGGTGAGTCTCGGGGTGATTTTAATGATTAGAGCGTTATCGGGAATTAAAGGGTAATGGGATATGAATTATTGGTGTTTGAGATTACTGAGAATAGCGGGAATTGGAGAGTGTTAATTATGATTAACGAGATAGGAGGAAAATACCAATTTTGCCCTTGGAAGCCTTTAGAAACTTTAAATTGACCTAGGGGTATAATGGTCATTTCACCCCTAGGATAGATATAAACCATTTTTAAGCTGTGAAGAAGAGAGAAAACAGAGTAAGTTCAAGAGCCTTCCCATATCTATTTTTCCTTCAGTTTCCTTTGAGATTTTTGAACCATTCTTGAGGATTCAAGCATGGGAAGTAAGCCTTGGGAGTTTGGGATAGTGTTCCTCCATTGAAGACCATCATAAGCTGAGCTTTGGGTAAGTTTCTAACCATTCTATTCCTTGGTTTGCCCTGTTTTAGTTCTGTTTTGCAGCTGTGATTTCTAGGTTGAATACTTGGTTTTGTTGGGAGTTTTGGATAGGGTTCCTATGGTTCTTATGTTTGGGGTATGTTGGGATGGTTTTTGGGTTCATTTGGTATCAAAAATGGGATTTGGAAGCATTGGAATCAGGTTAGAATCGAAGGAGATGAAGAAGGAGGTTTCAGGGGGGCATCTGGTCTGGAGGTAGCGCTATAGCGCCCACCCTAGGGCGCTACAGCGCTACATAGTGGTCTTTTGGGTGTGTTGGGGGTTCTGAGTATAGCGCTGGGGCGCTAGGGGTCAGCGCTGTAGTGTTACTCTGTTCCTTCAAAGTGCCGTTTTGGGTGGTTTTAAGGGTTTTTGACTTGGGGTTTTAGTCCTTAAGGCCCGGGATCGAATCTACTCACCGTGTGGGCATGTTTCGAGGTTCCGAGAGTGGTGATTAGGTTAAGACCCTATTATCGTGGATTCTCATTAATGGAGGTTATAATTGGTTATGATTAGGTGACCACTAAGGAACCAAAAGATCGATTATTCTCAGGGATCGTCCTTATAATATTTTTCGCTCGAACCTGAGGTAAGAAAACTGCACCCTGTGTATATATGGCATGCGTGATTGTTATTGAGGCATGTTGATTGATAAATGTGGACATGGATTACATATTAAATTCTACTGAATGTTGATTACTTGTATATGGCACTGACTAGTCAGGGACACTGACCTAAGAGTCGGAAACGGCATAAGCGTCCTGAACGTAGGGCCGAATGAAGATTAGATCTAATCGATATCAGTGTTGAATGGCTCTAAGGCATTAACACTGGACCGACCCTAAGGTCGATGGACTTATAAGTTCTTGGCTAGTCTAAGACTAGTTACTCAGAGCCAGGGCCTAAGGGCCAGGTGACCCTTTGTCACATGGCCAGGGAACGTTGTTCCAGGGTTATGATTCTATGGTCATGAGGAAGGTTATGTTGGTGACCAGTCACCATGCACGTATCCTGGTTATGATAATGAAAGGTTCACTTACCTGTTAAGCCCAGTGACCCTATCGTCACAAGGCTGAAGGGAGCTATTCCCAATTTAGTGAATTTTGCGACTGTCACCTATTTGTTTGGACTGATGGTCCTGAATGATTATTACGATCATTATTGATATTATATCACACTTTATTGCGTTTTCTTGCTGGGCCTTGGCTCATGGGTGCTACGTGGTGCAGGTAAAGGGAAAGAAAAGCTCACCTAGCCTTGAGTGGAGAGCTTAGGTGGTGATGTGTACATATACGGCCGCTTGACCACCACGGCCATGGAGTTCTCAGAGTAACTAGGGGGTTTACCCTATTTTTTTTGCTGCTTAGGCCGGCAGGGTTGTAAATTTGAAACAGTAGTGGTCATTTTGAGTTGTAAATAACTTATAAATGTTTTAATTAGCTCATGAGCAGTTATATACTTCATAAAATATATCCTTTCCTCTTCATTGTTTTTCCACCTTAACCTGTTAATAACACTTAGAACACATTTTTAACCAAAGGACTCGGGTAGCGGGTCAAGTTTCCGGTTCACCGATCACCGTAACTGTTCTGGGGTAACCAGGGTGTTATAGCATTTTTCTCACCTCTGGTTCGAGCGGGAATTAATATAAGAACGATCCTTGAGAACGACCTGTCTTTTGTCCCCTTAGCGGTTACCTGGTCATAACCAATTATGGGATTCCATCAATAAAATGAATAACAAAGGTTCCCAAACCAAAACCTAGCCTCTGAGACATCGAATACTACTAAACCGGGTAGTACGATCGATCCCAAGGCCTAAGGCTAGAATCCCCAAGCCAAAAACCCATTTCTATCCAAAATGCCACTAAGGGCCACGGCCCTCCTTGGCCATGCCGCGGCCCGCCTCTCAAGTAGAGGCAGCCTCCTTCAGCACCCTTCAAGGGTCGCAACCCTCCTCGGCCATGCCGCGGCCCAACCCCCAGTTCAACCAAAACTCTGGTTTTTCTTCCCTTGCGATTTCCCTTGGAACCAACCTTTCAAACCAAGCTCAAACACCACTCAAACCTCCAATACAACCCCTAAAATTGATCTATATCACACCCTTAACAAAACCCAAGTTAAATCCCAACCAAAACGTCCATCAATTCCAACTATCCACAACAAAATCATGAGCTGAAACTAACAACCAAAACAGAGCATACATGGAAACTAGTGGCTAAAAAATTACCTCAAACTCAGGTTGTGATGTTCTTCAATGGTAGATCGCTCTCCCAAACTCCCAAGGCCTACTTCCCAAGCTTAATTCCTCAACAAGATCACAAAAATCACAAAGAAGATGAAGGAGGAGGAAGGTACGGGTAAGCTCTTGATCACACTCTGTTTTCTCTTCAATTCTACAGCTTAACTCAGTTTATATCTATCCTAGGGGTAAAAAGACCATTATACCCCTAGGTCAATTAAGGGTTTCTAATGATTCCGAAGGGAAAAATTGTCCTTTCCAACCTATCTCGTTAATCATAATTAACGCTCTCCCATTCTCGCTATTCTCAATAATCCTAAACACCAATAATTCATATCCCGTTACCCTTTAACTCCCGGTAACGCTCTAATAATTAAAATCAGCCCGAGACTCATCCCGAGCCTCAAACTTAAACCTGTTATGACTAGACTGCTAATAAATAATCCAAGATCATCTCATGCCGAATGGCTCGAACAAACCCACATTATAATGTGGTCTCAAAAATATATCACTGACATGCATACAATTATACAATCATACCCTCAACGGGCCAAATTATCATCACACCCCTATAATTTAAAAATGTGGACCCACATGCATGCATTTAACATCATATCATAATAATATTCACATATACATGTATTTTATCAATTAATGGCATAATTAAACAAGTATGGCCTTCCCGGCCTACTATTCCGCCTTTAAACCACATCGGAGAATTCGGGGCATTACAACTATCCCCTCCTTACAGAAATTTCATCCTCGAAATTTACCTGAACAGCTCGGGATACTGATTCTGCATATCTGACTCCAGCTCCCAGGTCGCTTCCTCGACCTTGCTGTTCCTCCACAATAACTTAACCAAAGGTATCATCTTATTCTTGAGGACCTTGTCTTTTCTGTCGAGTATCTGAATTGGCAGCACCTCAAAGGAGAGATCTGGCTCAAGCTCCAGATCTTCATAACTCAAAATATGGCTCACATTAGATACATACCTCCGAAGAGCTGAGACATGAAATACATTATGCACGCCCGACAATTCCGGAGGCAAGGCCAATCTGTAGGCCACCTGACCAATCCTCTCCGAGATCTCAAATGGACCTACAAATCTAGGACTCAGCTTGCCTTTCTTCCCAAACCTTCGCACCCCTTTCCATGGCGAGACTCTTAGGAAAACATAGTCTCCTACCTGGAACTCCACGTTCCTGCGCTTGGGATCTGCATAGCTCTTCTGTCTACTCTGAGAAGCTAGCATTCAAGCTCCAATCTTCTCAATAGCCTCACTGGTCCTCTGAACTGCCTCAGGACCTAAGTATCTCCTTTCAACCGTCTCATCCCAATGAATGGGAGATCTACACTTCCTACCATACTGTAACGCCCTACTTCCTTAGAGTCGTTACCAAGTGAGTTTTAAGACAAAACAGTGCAATTAACTCGCTAACCGAGATTTTGAAACGAAAGTGTAACTAATTAAAAGTTAAGGCTATAATCTTTGAAAATGCGTTGTTCAATAAAAACTTCTAATATTAAACATTTGGGATCCCAAAATGAGGTTTGAAAACTATTTACATCTTGAAATAAGTTTACAGTTGATTAGTTCTAAAAATCATAGATTATTACAGCCATTTTCGAATAAACCCCCAACCAAAGCAGTCGGGCAGGCCAAACATGTACGCGTCGCTTCACGCTCTCCGTACTCATGGTTGGTTGACTCAGTCTTTGCCCTTACCTGCAACACAAAGCACCCGTGAGCCGAAGCCCAGCAAGAAAACTCATGCAAAATATAACATATGCAATTTATACAGTTTATCATATCAGATAATCCACAGATAAACAAGTCAACCATTAGACTAAGCAAACACGGCCATGCCGCCCCAGAAGCCTTACCAAAGCCTGGGGTCTCGGTCCTTACCGTAAGGATCTCACATGTATCCTCTGGGTCCTACCCTGACTATAAGCATCCCATGTGCTAAGTGTTACTTCCGGCCCCGCTGCCGTTCTCGGCCATAGCCGTTCATTTAACTATAATCACACATATAGTATATCTCAAAATAACATTCAAACAAATATCAATTCATTTAAATCTGCACCCTAACATGTAATGCAATATATGGCCGTGCCCTGCAATCATCTCATCATGCAACATGCAATATAGGGCCGTGCCCCGCAATCACACTATGGGCCCATGCCCCATCCTACGGGTGTTATAGTTTTCTTACCTGTATCCCGAGCTTCACAATGCACCAAAGTCACGAGCACGGTCCTCTAGCACAAGCCTCTCCAATAGCCTAGTCACAACACACATAAAACATCCTTTAATACTAATCAATTCAAAACCACTTCCCGGGACCAATCCCACACACTCGGGACTCCCAAATTCCTAAAACAATTCATCGGAAACATCCCCCGAACCCCCGGAGCAAAGGCTCAAAATTGCGAAATTTCCCATCCTGAAAATAGCCTAGCGCCGCGGCACTGCCCTAGAGGGCCACGGCGCCCAGCAAGTCAGAAGCCTCACCCTTCCTGGAAAACAGCCTCGCGCCACGGCGCCCAAGAACAGGGCCGCGGCGCTCCTTCGCGAACCCGAATTCTGGGTTTTCTCTTGCGTTTTTTCCGAACTAAAACCTCTCCAAATCATCCCAAACAAATACCTACACCCCAAGATCAATTCAAAACCCCACATAGACCATTTAACAACTCAGAACATCATTAAAGAAACCCAAACACACAATCAAATCCCCAAAATCCACATCTTTGATTTTCAACTTCAGAAAATATGAAACCCAAAACTCAAACTTAAACCATGCTTAAATTCCTCAAACCATAACAGAAACAAGCCTTAAATTACATAAAATCCTTACATTGAATGAAGAATCCCACCCTAAGCTCCCTTGATTCATCTCCTAAGTCTCCAATTTCAGCTCCTTCACTCCTCTTCTTCTTCTTCTTCATCTCATTGCCCTAACTTTCCTTCTCTTTAGTTTTTCTTCTCTTTATTTTTAACAAAACCAGACAATGACCAAGCCCCAAACCGTGTACCCCTTAATACCCAGCTGCAACATATCAAATTCCGAGCCAAATGACCAATTTACCCCTTCATCAAAACCCTTTGCTAACTACACCTCAAGGGCACTCTAGTCCTTTCTCCTATATTGCACTTCTACCATTTCTTTCACCTAACTTGTTACTCTCAGCAGTAACTAATGGTTACCCAGGTTACTCAATCACCAATAACCATTACCCGCTAAATCTCAACTTAACCATAAAATTCCCGAGGTACCCCTAGGCTCCTCCCGAGCCGGGTATAGAAATCCCGTTGTGACTCTTAAGTTAATTTGCTCTCTAGGACCGTCTCGGCACGTGCATCACAATAATAACACCACACTCACGTGGTACAATTCACAGAATACAATTATCACATATATGCCCTCAGCGGGCTAAAATTACTAATTTACCCCTATCATGCAAACGGGGTCCACATGCATATTTATTTCACCTAACATGCATGCTAACCACGTAGTCACGCATCTCGAATGTTCAATTAGGCATATAACATGCTTTAAATCATCACCATGCATTTAACTCATAAAATCACACATAAATCCCAACATTCCCTCCTGGCACACTAATCACGGCCCTTAAACCTTATTAGCGATTTTGGGTCGTTACACATACAGCATCTCATAAGGTGCAACTCCAATGGTAGACTGATAATTGTTATTGTAGGAGAACTCTATCAAAGGCAAATACTTACTCCAAGATCCACCAAAGTCCAGTACACATGCCCGCAGTATGTCTTCCAAAATCTGGATCGTCCTCTCAGATTTCCCATCTGTCTGAGGATGATAAGCAGTACTGTACTTCAGCTGTGTCCCTATGGCCTTCTGCAAATTCCCCAGAACTTGGAAGTAAAAGTGGGGTCCCGATCTGACACGATCGACCTAGGTGCTCCATGGAGACGCACGATCTCTCTCACATAGAGATCTGCATACTGGCCAACTGTACAAGTAGTCCTCACTGGCAAGAAGTGAGCTGATGTGGTGTGGCGATCCACTATCACACAAATAGAATCATGCTGACCAACAGTCCTGGGTAAGCCCACCGCAAAATCCATTGTGATGTCTTCCCATTTCCACTCTGGGATATCAAGAGGCTGCAATAACCCTACCGGCCTCTGATGCTCAGCCTTGACCTATTGACAAGTCAAGCACTTAGCCACATATTCCACTACATCTCTCTTCATCCCCGACCACCAATACAACGATCTCACATCCTGATACATCTTCGTGGTGCCTGGATGCAAAGAGTAAGGTGTAGTATGAGATTCATCCAGAATCTCTCGCTTCAAAGCAGTGCCTAGCGGAACACATATGCGCCCTTTGCATCTGAGCAAGCCCATCTCAGACACTGTATAATCTCTGGATGCTCCATCCATAACATCCTCTCTAATCTTGATCAGCTGTGGATCACTCAGCTGACCTTCCTTAATCCTCTCCAACAGTGTAGACTATAGCGTGATGTTAGCCAACTGGCCCACCAGCAACTCTATACAGCTCTGGTCATATCATCTGCTAACTCTCTGGTTATCATCCTCATACCATGAATCTGTCCCAGACCCTTCCAGCTTAAAGCATTAGCTACCACGTTGGCTTTTCCTGGATCATACATAATCTCACAGTCATAATCTTTTACTAACTCCAACCAACGCCTTTGCCTCATATTAAGATCTTTCTGGGTGAAGAAGTACTTCAGGCTCTTGTGGTCTGTATAGATCTCACACTGCTCTCCATAGAGATAATGCCTCCATATCTTTAAAGCAAAAACCACAGTCGCCAACTCTAAATCATGAGTAGGATATCTCTTTTCATACTCTTTCAACTGACGAGAAGCATAAGCAATTACCTTTTCTGATTGCATCAGAACATAGCCCAAACGCTGATGAGAAGCATCACAGTAAATCACAAAATTCTCCTGATCTGTCGGGAGACTCATAATCAAAGCTGTAATCAACCTCTACATCAGTTCCTAGAAGTTGTTCTCACATTTATCTGACCACACAAATCTCTGACTCTTGCGTGTCAGCTCAGTCAAAGCACTAGCTATCTTTGAGAACCCTTCCACGAAACGCCTATAATAACCTGCCAATCCAAGGAAACTTCTAACCTTAGAAGCATTCTTTGGCCTTGGCCAATCTATGACCGCTTCAATATTTGCTGGATCTACCTTATTCCCCTCCTTACTGACAATATGTCCAAGAAAGGATACCTGAGAAACCCAAAACTCACACTTCTTGAATTTAGCAAACAGTCTGTGTTCCCTCAGTCTTTGTAGAACCAACCTCAAATGATGCTCATGCTCTGACTCAGTCTAAGAATATACCATAATATCATCAATGAAGACGATCAAAAACTGATCCAGATAATCCTTGAACACTCTGTTCATTAGATCCAAAAAAGCAGCATGGGCATTAGTCAATCCAAATGACATGACTAAAAACTCATAATGCTCATACTTGGTATGAAAAGCAGGCTTCGGTATGTCTCCCTCCTTGACACTCAACTGATGATAACCAAAACGAAGGTTGATCTTAGAGAATACCTTCTTACCTTGCAACTGATCAAATAGATCATCTATCCTTGGCAAAGGATACTTGTTCTTAATTGTCAGCTTATTCAGTTCTCTGTAATCAATACACATTCTCAGAGAACCATCCTTCTTCTTCACAAACAGAACTGGCGCACCCCAAGGTGAGAAACTAGGTCTGATAAAACCCAAATCTAACAGCTCTTGCAATTGCACTTTTAATTCTTTCAACTCAGCTGCGGCCATTCTGTATGGTGCTCTAGACACTGGCTCCATCCCTGGTGCCAGTTCTATCACGAACTCAATTTCTCTGTGCGGTGGCAACCCTGGAAAATCTTCTGGAAACACATCCAAGAACTCACATACAAGTCTAGTATCCTCTGGTCTCACTGGCATGACCTTAGTGGTATCAACCACACTGGCTAAGAATCCAATGCAACCTTTTTAATAAATCCCTAGCCCTCAACACAAAAATTATAGGAATATGGGGTCCATGCACAGCACCAACAAACACAAAAGGATCCTCACCTTCAGGCTCAAAGGTGACCATCTTCCTTCTACAATCAATGGTTGCCCCATACTTTGCCAACCAGTCCATACCTAATATCATGTCGAAGTTAGTCATAAACAACTCTATCAAGTCCACTGATAACTCTCTGCTCTCCACTGTCACGGGCAAAGATCTGACCATCTCCTGGATACCACTAACTCTCCAGTGGGTAAGAAAGTACGAAACCCCATAGCATAAAAATCATAAGGTCTACACAATCTATCAATAACACTACTACCAACAAAAGAGTGTGTAGCACCAGAATCAATCAAGACATTATAAGGGTTCCAGCACTAAGAAGCTGACCTGTAACAACTGAGGGAGAAGCCTCAGCTTCTGCTTGAGTCAACACAAACACTCGAGCTGGGGCTGAGCTGTCCGCTTTTCTGGGTTCTTCTTTTCTTACCTGAGGGCAATGTTTCTTAAAATCACCCATTGAAATACCACGGGGTCGCCTATTAGGACCTGGAACTGGGAAGGTGTCAGGAACCTTCCTCTTCTGATCACTGGGGCCAACACCCCTACCAGAACCCACAAATGGAGGAACTATCCTCCTGAAATCCTTTCTGGCTACACTATCATGCCAGATCTTGTTCTCTGCACTCTGAGCTGTGAGTGCCTTCTCAACCACCTGTGCATAGGTAGTAACCCCAGCCACAGTGGTGATACGTACATCACGGGCTAATCTGGGCTGTAGCCCTTGCAGAAACCTCTCTCTCCTGGTCCCATTAGTGGGTGCCAGTTCCATGGCAAATTTCGCCAAACGATCGAACTTCAAGGCATACTCAGTGACTGACAAACTTCACTGAAGTAGCCTGATGAATTCCTTAGCTTTAGCTGCCCTGATAGCATCATTATAGTATTTCTCATTAAACAGAGTTTGAAACTCCTCCCAACTCAGGGAATTAACATTCTTGGTGTGGGTAATCACCTCCCACCAAATTCGGGCATCCTCCCGAAACATATAGGTGGCACAGGCCACCCTCTCATTACCAGTTACCCTCATGAAGTCAAGGATAGTGGTAATCATACTCATCCATTGTTCAGCCTTGGCATGATCTGAACTGCCCTCAAATACCGGAGGTTGTTGCTTCTTGAACCTTTCATAGTGAGGTTCCCATTTATTTCCAACCTCAGGAAGCTGCTATGCTGCTGGCCACTGCAGGCACTTGTTGCTGTCTCAGGAGACGAAGCACTTCTCCCTGTTTCAACACTGTTGCCTACAAGTCATTAAACAACTGCTGCCAGTTTGCACGAGCTGGCTGTGGAATTTGAGACTGGTCATTTTCCTGACCCTGGCTGTTATTATTGTTCTAGCCCTGATCACTTTGGCCAGCTGAAGTATCTGTCAGCCCTGGATTCATTCTTATCTGACACCTTGCTAAAATAATGATTAATACGGCCAGTTAGGTAGTAATAACTAAACCTCTTGCCGCCTTACGGTCCAAGAACAAGCAGACAATTATCATATTCCACAGTCATTCAATTATACAAGCAGATACATGTTTATAGCATTCATCACTTATCATGTATCGTATAATAATTCATAAACAACAATACTGATGAGTATGTTCCAGCAATTTAAGTACTAATTAGCACACATTTGCTGAGGATATCATATTTAAGGGCACAGATTCAACATGGTGTAACGCCCTGGTTACCCCAGAACAGTTACGATGAACGGTGAACCGGAAATTTGACCCGCTACCCGAGTCCTTTGGTTAAAAACATGTTCTAAGTGTTATTAATAGGCTAAGGTGGAAAATGAGTAAAAAGGAAAGGATATGCTTTATTGAGTATAAAAAAATGTACATGAGCTCATCAAAATGTTTACAAGTTATTTACAACTCAAAATGGTCATTACTATTTTAAATTTACAAACCTCCCGACCTAAGCGGCAAAAATAGGGTAAAGCCCCTAGTTCCTCTGAGAACTCCTTGGCCGTGGTGCTCAAGCGACCACATATGTAGACATCACCACCTAAGCTCTCCACTCAGGGCTGGGTGAGCTTTTCTTTCCCTTTACCTGCACCACATAGCACCCATGAGCCAAAGGCCAGCAAGAAAACACAGTATTGTATATAAACATTATCAAATGATTATCATTATAATCACACAGAGCTTATATCTCTTAAACATATGAGTGAATATCACTTGAGGTTCTAGTAAACCATACTTAGTGACTGACAAGCAAGTCACTAATTTAAATAGAAGAGTGGCTGCTGGGTAAGCCACTAGCCTTAAACAGATGAGAGACTGATGGGTAAGTCTCTAACTTAACAGATGAGTGACTGACGGGTTAGTCACATAAGCGCTTATAGTATTCATCGAACTTGAGGTCGGTCTGGCATCAATGCTCTTTGAGTCATCCAATGTAGATATCGGTTAGATCTAATCTTTATTGGCTTGCGTTGAACATGCTAAGGTCGTCCTGACTTATGAGTCATCACTATGTGACCAGTGCCCAGTACCACTGCCGAACCTGACTAATGAGTCACAACTTCACAGTTGATACTGACACCTTTGCCAAATCTGACTAATGAGCCAGTACCATGCACAAGTGAGGAAGATTTGGGCCACCTTGAGATCAAAATTCATGCTTTCAACAGCCCAATAAGGTTTATGTTCCAGCTGAACAGGAAGGTGATAGACTTTGCCATAGACTAGCTTGTAAGAAGATATACCAAGATGTGTTTTGAAAATAGTGTGGTATGCCCAGAGAGACTCGAGAAGTCGTGAGGACCTATCTTTGTAGTCAAGATTAACCATCTTTTCTATGATTTGCTTAATTTATCGGTTGGCTAACATAGCTTGGCCATTTTTCTGTGGGTGATAAGGCAATGCAACCTTATGAAATACATTGTACTTTAACATTAAGATCTTGAAAGAATATTTGCAAAAATGGGTGCCTTAATCACTTATGATGGTGCATGGTGTGTCGAACCTTGATAACACACTTTCTTTTAAGAATTTCACAGAAGTTGTGTTATCACTGTTTCGACAAGGCACAACCTCCACCCATTTTGATACATAGTCAATGGCGAGGAGAATGTAAAGGTAACCAGATGAAGGTTGAAATGGTCCAATAAAGTCTATCCCCCAACAATCGAATAATTCTATTACAAGAATTGGGTTGAATGGAATCATGTGTCGCTGGGACAAAGCACCTAATTTCTTATACCTTTTGCAGGACTGAGAGGAATTATTAGTGTCTTTGTAGCAATCTTTTTCATAGAAAAATGACCACCAGATGCTTTACTATGGCAAAAGTTTAAGACACTGAAATTTTCATCATCTAAAATGCAACGTCTGATAATTTGGTCAAGGCAACACTTAAACAGATATAGATCATCTCAATAAAATATTTGAACCTCGACAAAAAAATTATCTTTATCTTGTGCACTCCATGAAGAACGAAGTTCTCCAGTCACTAAGTAATTAGTGATATGAGCGTACCATGGAAACTTAGTGACAACGAAGAGATGTTCATTAGAGAAGTCATCTCGAATGGCTAGGCCATCAGTGAAATCATTAAATTCAAGACGAGATAAGTGGTCTACTACCACATTCTCAACTCCTTTCTTGTCCTTTATGTTCAGATCAAATTCATGTAATAGAAAGATCGACCTAATTAAGCGCTTCTTAGCATCCTTTTGGAGATGAGGTACTTAAGAGCGGAATTGTCGATGAAGACTATGATAGGGGAACCAATCAGATAAGAACAAAACTTGTCAAGTGTGAATACTACAACAAGTAGCTCTTTTTCCTTAGTAGAATAGTTCATCTGAGCATCGTTAAGAGTTCTACTTGCTTAGTGGAAAACGAAGGGCTTCCCTTCCCTTCTTTGACCTAGGACGTTCCCTATAGCATAATTTCTAGCATCACACATGATTTTGACTGGTAAGTTCCAATCTGGTGGCTGGATGATAGGGGTGAAAGTGAGTTTTGCAACGAGTGTTTGGAAAGATTATTCACACTCGGGAGTCAAGTTGAAGACAATGTCTTTTGCGAGGAGATTTGACAAAGGGTGAGTGATTGTCGAGAAATTTTGTATGATCCTCCTATAGAATCCAGCATGCCCAAGGAAAGATCGAATGTCTTTAATAGTCTTGGAGGTGGGAAGATTTGATATGAGTTCAATCTTTGATTGATCAACCTCAATTCCTCGTTCTGACACGGCATGCCCCAAGACTACGCTAGAGGGTGCCATGAAATGACATTTCTCCCAGATGAGTACCAAGACTTTCTCCTTACATTGTTTAAGCACATATTCTTAATTGAGAAGGCTTGATTCGAAGGAATCTTCAAAGATTGTCAAATCATCCATGAAAACTTCCATGCATTTCTCGATCATATCACTAAATATGCTCATCATGCATCGCTGAAAAGTTGCTGGAGCATTGCACAAGACAAATGGAATACACCAGAAAGCATAAGTATAAAAAAGGACAAGTGAATATGGTCTTATCTTGAACTTCAAAGACAATCTCGATTTGGTAATTCCCTAAATAACCATTAAGAAAGCTATAGAAAGGATGACCCGCCACACGTTCCAATATTTGATCAATGAATGGAAGTGGAAAATTATCTTTGTGGGTGGCTGCATTTAATTTTCTATAATCATTGGACATGCGCGTCCCAGTTGTGACCTTGGTAGGAATGAACCCCCCCTTTTAGTTTTGTACCACTGTTACTCCCGATTTCTTGGGAACAACCTGAATTGGGCTAACCCACTTCCTGTCAGCAACAAGATAGATCATCCAAGAATCTAGAAGTTTCAAGACTTCAATCTTTGTTGAGGGTCACAATGTGGTATAGCCCCATCTTCCAATTGATTATGATGGGAGAAAATCAAAGGAGTAATACCTTTGATGTCAGCTATCGTCCATCCTAATGCATTTTTTGTTCTTGCAACATGTTGATTAATTGTTGCACTTGTTTTTCATTAATCTAGGAGGACATTATTACTAGAGAAGTTTTATCGGCTTCCAGGAAGACATTTTTTAAGCCCTCTGGAAGTTTGGCCAACTTTAATTGCGAAGCTTTTTCAATGGAGGGTTTTGGTATTTCTCGATCTTGAAGGAACTCCTCAATGATTAGATTCCAGAATAAGGTTATTTTAGCTTGTGAGTGTTTGATAATTTCATGGTTGATTTCAGACTCATCAAGCTCAAAACTTTTAGAAATTTTGAAAAGATAATTAAAATGATTAGAAGTATGTTTTGATTTGACCTCTTCCCAACAAGTGTATCAAATAGATATGATTGGAAACACTCCTCATTATCAGGTGGTTGTTTGCAAATGTGGAAAACATTCACTTCTAGACTCATGTTCTCGAAAGATATTTTCATGACAACATTCCTACAGTTAATGAGTGCATTTTCTATTACGAGGAATGGTCTACCGAGAATGATGGGAATTTTTGACTCTATAATCACTTCAAATTGAGTGTCCAAGACCAGAAAATCAATGCGGTAATAGAATTTTTAAATTTGAATCAACACTTTTTCAACTATTCCCTAAGGTTTCTTCACTGATCAATCGGCCAGTGGTAGCACCACAGATGTGGGCTTGAGTTCTCCTAGTCCTAAATGCAAGTATGTTGAATATGTCATGAGATTTACACTCGCTCCTAAGTCTAGAAGGGCTTGGAAAAATTCCTGTTCCCCATTTTGACAAGAAATGACAACCATGATCTTTGTACTTAGACAGTGTCTTGCAATCAATTACCGCACTAGCTTGTTCTGTCAAGAATGAGCTTTTCTTGACATGGTGCTTTCTTTTGACAATGCAAAAATCCTTAATAACCTTGGCATAAGCCAGAACTTGTTTGATCACATGTGACAATTGAAAGTTGATCTTTACTTGTGTTAAAAGATGTAGGATTTCACCATGATTTTCCAGTACCTTGCAAGTGGATCTCAAAGCTTGAGGAAAGGGCGCCTTTACTGGAATGCTTATTGGCACATTAACATCTGGAGCAGGCATTGATATACTTGTTGTCTTTGTTAACGATGAAATCGTACTTTGAACACTTCAAGTCATGATGTCATTAACCTCATTGAGATTTTTATTTGTAGAGGTGGAGGTTTGTGCCATGTGTTGCCCTTTTGATGGGTTAGAGGTTGAGCATGAAGTCTACCCCGCTCTTGAACAGCCAAAGTGTTATTTTGTCTTGTGATTTGGCTTTTCATGTCTTTGAGATTAGTCTTTGAGTGCCAAAATAGAGGCATCGGCAATGCGTCGCCTCGACGCGTCGCCTAAAGCCTTGAAAATAGGCCTGAGACAGACCAGGGGATGTGTCGCTTGGGCTGTTATGGAAAGTCCGTACAGTTACGTAATATAGCTATAAAACTTAAATTTAAGTGCTCTAACCTCATTGGTTGAGTCTAATGAGGGTCCTATCTATTTAAGGGGTTCATATGAGTTAATTGGTGAATTGATCACTCACCTCTCTCTTTACAAGAAGAACACTCTTTCTCTCTCTTTTGCTCCAAGATTACTAGTTTTCTCCATGATATTCATGAGGAAATCTTGGCTTGTATGAAGGATCAAGGCTTGTGTATCCCAATCTCATTCCATTACTGTAGCTTTAAGCATTTCCATAAAGAAGGCTAGGAATAGAGATTTTTTTACAACAAATCTTCATTTTTGTGAAGCCTTGGAACTTTTGTGTTTCACATAAAATCATAGGTTGTTAATTTATGTTCCTAGGGTTGGTTTTTAAGGAAGTTCCACTCTAAACTCTTATCTCATTATCTTTACGTAATTTGTGTTTAACTATTCTCAAAGGTTGATTTACTTTTAACTTTTATCTTGAGTTGTATCACAAACCAAAGGTTATCTATAGCCTAATCCCCAACAATAAAAAAATTCTATCTCTAAAACCATTGTTTTGAGTCAATGTTTGTGTATTTCTAAATTTTTTTATGCTAGTTAAAGTCGTGGAAGAAAGCTCATCAATCTCGGCCCTCAAATTCATGTATCAAGATCTAGTTAGACTAGATAGGTTTGATGGCTCAAACTTTGTAAGATAGCAAGACAAGATCAAGTTCATTACATTCTTGACAAAGAATTAAAGGCTTTGTAGCCTCCAAAGGATGGTGATTCTCAAGAATTGATCAAAGAAATGAAGAAAAAGGAAGAAGATGAACTCATTTGTAAAGGCCACATACTCAATGCTTTGTCAGATCGCCTCTATGAACTCTACACAAACACTACATTTGCAAAGGAGATATGGGAAGCTCTTTAGAAGAAATACAAAATAAAAGAAGAGGTACCAAGAATTTCCTTATCACTCAATACATGTAATTTAAATTCTTCGATGCTAAGCCCTTACTTCCCTAGGTACATGAGCTTCAATTTAATGTGAATAAGTTGTCTACTCTTTAGATAACATTGCCACAACCCTTCATTATGGGAGGGATTATAGCCAAACTACCTACATCATGGAGAGGCTATAAGAAGAAGATTCTCCATAAGAATGAAGAGATATCTATGGAAGAAGTCTTAAAACACCTAATGATTGAAGATGAGTCTCAGTCTAGAGACAAGAGTAAGGAAGAGTCTGATGTTTGGTTATCCAAGGCTAATACCATAGACAAACCCTCTCCATCCAAAGGGAAGACTCACAAGAAGCCCCAATCAAAGAAAGATACTCATCTAGCCGCAAGGAAGAATGAAGGGAAATTCAAGGGTATGAGAGGAGCTTGTTTTATTTGTGGCAAGAGTAGTGACATGGCTAGAGAATGGATGTATGGAAAGCCCCATAACAAGGAATTCCTCCATGTTCTTCTTTGTACTTGCTCAAGCTAGATGCTACCCTCGAACTGGATATAAATGTAATAGGATGGATTGACTCAGATAATACTCAGACTTAATGAAGGAAATCAAGACACTAGACACCTCGATCTCTATCATTTGCATCTCCAACAATTTGAAGGATCTCGGGCTGTCCCAGACTCACTGACACAACCTCGAGCTGTTTGACATGGAGTTGGCAAGAAATATTTGAATTCTTGCATCTTATATTTATTACGTGTGAGTTGTACACCGACCAAGATAGTTGAACTCTAGTTTTTAGGGTAGAACATTTGCCCCTAACTCCCTACTCAAGCATGGCGTCATCTCTAACACGCATGTAGGGTTTTTTGGGCTTCTGTCATGAGAAAATGTGCCAACCCACTAACTTGAGTATAAGACACGTGTTCTCATGTTATAGGCATCTGTTCATGTTTCGAGTACTATGATAGTTGTTTTCTCGACATTTTTCGGATAAATACCTGATTTTAATAGTGCGGCTCAGATTTCTCCCCAAATTTGATGTATAAATAGAATAACAAGGCCTGTCGTTCACCACCTTTGCTTTTGAATTTTCATTTCTCAATTCTCTCGAAAAATTATAAAAAATCCTCAAAAATCTCTCCAACGATTATCCTCCAATTTTTGCAATCTTTTTCATCCTTCCTCCTTTTACAACCTCGATCAAGAACAAATTTGTAAGTACGTCTCTACTCTTGTTTAAATTTCTCTTTTGCTGATTTTTATTTAATGTTTATGAAATTTTCTAGTGTGTCTTGCCTTATCTCTGTTCTATACGGGTTCTTTTTGGGTTATAATAGGCCATAAAAAAAAAGACTAGAAACCGTTAAATTAAATGCATAAAAATAGGTAATTTTTCTAGCATTTTCTACGTTTAGAGGTTAAATGTAAGGGTATTTTGGTCTAGGTAGCTGAAGTGACACGAAACCAGGGTGGCTTTGTAATAAACCTCTTTTCGAAACCATTGTGTCTAACACACTAATCCCGAAGATTCAACACCTTCTCAAGATTAGGGCATATGAGTTAGGGATCCGCGTGGGACCACGCATCAGGGTATTAAGCCTTAACTTAACCTGTAGATACTTTAGCTCGAGTGGTAAAGCCTGAGAATCTTAGGTCGCTATTTCGTCCGTTATTAGAAATAGGTTACATCCCTAGGTCACCTCTAATTAGTTATTTTGTAATCAGGCAAACTAAAAACAATCGTCATGGCCTCTCAAAAGAAAAAGACTCCGACATGCTCCTCTTTTCGAGGCAAGGATAAGCAGGTTGCCGTCGAGACCCCAATTCCCCACTTTGGTTAGTGATGGAGCAGAAGATCGAGGTAACATAATAGTTTCTTTGAGGTCAAGGGCATAATGTCTTAAATTACTTCTCAACCCAAGGTAATTAAAATAATGCTAAGTCACAGGATTGAGATCAACGCCAACTTCTTTGCTCGACCTCCATTTGAGGGTGAGCGCAGTTTTGCCCTGTTGATGGAAGACTTCAGGAGCTGGAGTGATGAACACTTGAAGGCAGATGTCATCCTCCCACTGGATCATTACTTCGTAGACTTCCTGAATTACGTGAAGCTCACCCCATTCTAGGTCCTACCAAATCCTAATCGCCTCCTCGCAAGATTAAAGAATATATTCCTCAAGAAAGAGTGGGAGGTGCCCACTTCAGGGGATATTTTATCTTTTTTCTGTCTGAAAGCCAATCCAGACGTTAAGACCTGAGATGATGGTTTCTACTACCTCACCCAGTTTCCCATATCCGCCAGCATCATCGACCTCCCCAGCCATTTGAATGAATTCAAAGACCAGTTCTTTATGACAAATGGATTGTGGAACTGCAAATACCATTATTTTGACCGACCTGGTAAGTGTCTTTTCTTTTTGTAGAGTCCCAGAATGTTTACTTTGTTAGCTAGATAGTTAGTCGTAGTTATAGTATTTTAGATTTCGTGGATTTTTGTTCAAACCGGGACTTAGTTGGAAACTCATAGCAACAATTGTGGATTTTATAAGTTGAACCTATAGTTTAAGAATATTAATTATAACATAAGGTTTGATTAATATTGTTGGTCCTAGATATATTATTTATTATAACCTAAAGTTTAGATAGAGTCAATAAGAATATGACACTTGTCATAAGCATAATTATTAAAGAATTAAGTATTTTAATTATAAAATAAAGAAATAGAAGTTTTAGTACCTACTAGAAACTGTTAGGGTCGTATTATGACTCAGTCAAAGTAGTTATCTCATTCAATTTATGCTAAAAAAGTGCAATTATGTGTTTAAAATATTCACATATGCTGATATATCACAGCATGGGAGCTGATATATCACCTAAAGAAGGATACAGAAAACACGTTCACATTGCACGAATGTACGAACGAAGGCTCAGGACTAAGGGAGAGCCGATATATCGCCCTTAGTGAGATAATTTTGAAACTTTTGTTTTTAAATTTAAAAATAAGCCTTAACTACTTAGACCTGCCTCTGAACGTTTTGACTGAGTCTTAAGCCTCTGATTGACGAATATTCAAATATTTTCAATTAATATTCATTATTTTTATTCAAATCAAAAAGGGGTTAGTTTCACTCCTTACCTCTATAAATAGGACCTAGTACTCAATCATTCCTCTCATCCTTCAAGCTGTGATTAGAGCCTCCAAGGTGCTAGTGTTACCATAGAGTGATAAATACTTGGGTTGGGAAAGAGCATTGTGATTCATAAGCTTTATAAAATACATGGGAAGTGAGGTAGTGTATTTCGGTATTGAAGTTAGACCAATCCATAAGGTCAACTAAGGTATTCCTATTCTTTAAGTCCAGTTCTTTAAAACTCTTTAGTTTTCTTTTAGTCAGATCCTAACTTTCGTTATTTGTTCTTGATTAGGTTCTTGAAACTTAAAGATCTTTCTTGGTAAGTTTCTTATTGAATGTTTAGTTTCCACATTTATTCTTTGCTCTTCAGAAATACGCACCATTCTTATTGTTGGTTTTAGGAGTGTTCCAAGTCCCGCATTCGTTCTCAAATATCCCAGTTTTGGTAAGGAAAATAGGATAGTTTTTTTATATGCTTATATGTTATAATTATGCTATAATATGTGATTTTATGAAATGTTATGATATATATATTTTTGGGGCTTATAGTTGCTTAATTAGCAAACCCCAATACTTTTATATTTCTTGGGGCTTATAGTAGCTTAGCTAGCAAACCTCAATGTATTTTGAGGCTTATAGTTGCTTAGCTAGTAAACCCCAATGTTTACCATGTACATGGGTTAGAATTGTGATATATGTTTTATAGTATATGTTTTTATTATAGTCAAATGTTTATGTTTTTATGTTATATGTGTTAGTATATGTTTCTTGCTAGGCATTAGGCTCACTCGTTTTTATTTTAGTGTGATGCATGGAACTAGATACGAAGGCAAGAGGATTCTTGGTGGCTTGACTTGTATATTGAGGATGAATGGAATGAATGGGCTGCGAGTCGATCGAGGATGACATTATTTTTAGATTTTTTTAAAATTATATTTCTTTGTATTTTCTACATTTAGTATTGTAAACAATCTTCTTTTGTTTAAAAATATGTTTTATGTTTGAAATAATGGGTACCCATACCAAAATTCTATTTTACTTTTTAATTTCCACAATATTATGTTGAAGTTTTAATAAAGTTATTGTTATTTCTTATGTATATGTTCTTTAAAGTAATAGATATGTTTAGTAGTTCTAATGGTCCAAGGTCTTAGAATAATTGGGTGATTACAGTTGGTATCAGAGCAACCGTCCATTTACATGAAATTCTCCTTCATACTCACGCTCAAGCTCCGAATCTAACCGCCAATGTAAGTATTTATGTTTTAGTTATTATGTTTCTGTGTTTAGCTAACGCTTTAGTCTTATGTTTTCAGTTAAGAAAGGATGGAGCTCTAACATATAATGACATCCGAGCCATTAAGGCCTTAAAAATGATTAAAGAACCAAGAAATTATTGGGGTTTTATGCCCTAATTAAAACCCAAATTCTTTGTAATCTCATTTTATTATCAATAAAATAATAGAAATCATTTTTTGACTTGGTTAATCACTTTGCTCACATGTTTTATTTTCATGATTATTTGTTTAATATAAACTTCTATTAAATCACAAGCATATAGCTAATCTTATTTATAGTGACGTAATCACAGTGGAATATAAATATGATTATATGTTCAAAATAAGTTAGTCCTAAGATTAGTCATTGCATAGGATTTACACTGACTTGCCAATCTACGATATGATCTACTTACACATTACAGTGTTATGTTCTTTCTAGAACATTAGCAAAGTAGATAAGATCGGATGTATTTGTTACATCGGACTCGACAGATATCGATAGTTGATAAGATAAGTAAACATACCGTTATTATCTATTCTAGTCATATCATATAGTTGACCATAGGTCAATTCAATCTCAATTTTGAGTGGTTAGTATTCTAACTGATTGTATTATTTGAGTTCTTTGACTTGTTCGTTACCAGCTTACCCTACGGACTAGCCCATACTTACATCTTGGGAACTCGGTAGTATAATTGAGTGGGAGTGTTAATCGTAGATATGAACATCTATAGCTTCTGATGAAGAAGTGAAACGATGGTTTCCTTTTAGTTTGGTTCAAGGTGTTAAATGATAGAGATCTCATTTCAGTAATTAAATTAGTTTACTGAAATATCATTTACAAGGAATTAAGTGTTTTAAGGATAAAATACAATGAGCGGTAAAACGGTATTTTAGTCCTATCTCATTGTAGACCGTCTATAGAGGATTGAGTGACAATTATGGTTGTAACAATGGATAATTAATAGCATATCTATATTTGTTATAGAGCGTTCTATGAATTCAAGAGTGCAATTCCGAGTCTATAGTGGAGTCAAGAGGAATTAATAAGTTAGTAAATTTATTTGTTAAATTTATGATAACTTATTGGAGCTTGATTTCATAGGCCCTTGGTCCCCATTGTACCTTGGATAAAATCATCTAGATAGTCTCAATTAATTGATTTAATCATCAATTAGAATTATCAAAGTTGACCAAGTGAATTTTGGATAGTTTCAGAGAGTTGTGTAATTTTGAGAAGAAAAGGAAATTATGGCAGATTTATTAATTAAGCTAAATTGGTATCTAAATTAATAAATAAATTTAAATCAAGGTTCAAATTATAAATAATTAATTTGATAAAGGATTTAAATAATTATTTAATTAATTAAATCAATAGAAAATAATACAGGCCTTGATTTTAAGTCCAATGGGCTTATAATCAAATGGGAAATTTCACGGGCCTATAGCCCATGATAATTTCGACCTAGGGCTTCAAAATGGCTATTATTTTATTGATTTTTTAATTAAATTAAATGGCCTAATTGAGTCTATAAAAGGAGTGCTTGGAGAGAAGTCAAAACAGAAGTTTGATAAGTCACAAGTCAGATTTTCTGATAGTTTTAGATTCTCTCTAAACACAAGTCCTTTTCTAAGCCTTTTTGTTATTTTCTCTTCTTCTCTCTATATCTATCTCATGTGTTGAGAATTTCCCACACTAGTCTAGGTGGTTCTAAGGATACATTGGAAGATTGTGAAGAAAATAGAAGAGCGGTTCAGTTTCTTGATAATACTCTGCGACAGAGAGGATACAAGAGTTAGAGAAACTGAAGGAAGGACTCTTTAATTCCACTGTGTATACTGTAAGTATCCTATTCTTTGTTTCTCTTTAAATTCACTTTTAGAAACATGTTTTAGGCTATCTCGTATTAATTTGTTTAATATTAGATATACATGAAAATAAATAAAGATCCTGTATAAGCTAATCCATTTGAAATACAGCAGGAATATTGGAAAGAATCACTCGGAGATTACTTTTATTCCATAATCAAATAGTTCATCTCCAAAAGAATAAGCAAATAATGATGAGAGCTACGGAACAATATATTTTAGTAATTAGGCTTTTTAAAGATTTTCCTTTTGTAATTGCTGCTTTGGAAGAAATATGAGAGACAATAGATGATGAAGATGAAATACCAGTGGCGATGAGATATTATTTTCTCATAATTAGGTTTACCTCTAAGATGGAATTCCAATTCATAAGAGAACAAAAGAATAGAATCTTTACGAATCTTCCCCGAGGAATTTTTAAGGCTCACGAAAATGATGATTATGAAGAGATAGATGATGACATGTTAGATGAAGGATCTGATGTAGAAGATCCCGACTTTTAGAATAGATTAGTTTCTTTATTTATTTTATTTATAATTTTGCCTTTATGATTGTACTTAGTGATAACTGTTTTTCCAAATTAATATCATTGTTATTTTAATGACATGTATGAGTTTACTTTTATTTTGAAATCATAATAAATAATAAATTTAATAAATAATGACTAAGTTCGGTGAGGGTGGATAAAAATCAATGAACCAGGGTACTATATTGAGAGTTAGGGGGCCATAGTAGTGGGAACGATTTTACTGATCCCAGCCCTCCCTCAGTATGGTTAACTTTGGAACAACGATGAGTTTCGAGCCTGAGAATTATGTCTATAGGATAATTAGAAACAGACTTAGAAAATAATAAAGATGGCTTATTTTTCTAAGTTTAGAAACACACCCAAATTATAAAGAAGGCTTATAAAATTCTTTTCATAAAAAATCATAATTGATAGGTCCGAATTATGTTTCCTTAGATTAAGTTTTGCTTTAGAACCTATTAATGTAAGTTCTAACATGTTTTTCTAAACTGTTAGAACTCTGCTGAAGATGTCGCTCAAAAGATATGCTCACAACAATGTCAATGTCTCCAACGCCGCTCCTGAGAGCAATGAAGCCCCTTTAGTTCGCAGAAGGGGAGTGTGTGCTAATGATAACCGAAATGCACCGTCGCCGTCGGTTGACAACATTGTAAAAATTGCCAGGCTACGACAGCAAGTTGAGGAATTACTGCAACAACAACGACAATAGGCTCAACCTCAGACTCAGCCTCAGCCACAACCACAGCCTCAGCATATGGCTCAAGCACCCCATCAAGTAGGTCCTTATGGGGGATGGCCAATGGCGAATTATGCGCCATACCCCGCTCAGCACATGGAGCCAGTTTATGAGCAGTTTCGTAAGAAACATGCTCCGAACTTTGAAGGGACAACAAATCCCTTCGAGGGGGAAGAATGGCTCAGAAATGTGGAGCCAATCCTAATGCACATGAATCTCGGCAACGCGAACCGCATATCCTGTGTTTCCTCTCTGCTTAAGAAGGAGGCTAGAATATGGTGGGACCTAGTACAACAGACTCACGATGTCACCACCATGACTTGGACAAGATTTGTGGAGCTGTTCCACAAAAAGTAATACTATTTGACAGTCATCGCTTCAAAGGTCGAGGAGTTCGCTGGTCTGAAGCAAGAAAGTTTATCACTAGCGAAATATGCTCGGCAGTTCAATCGATTAGCCAAGTTTGCACCAGAAATGGTTTCAACTGACTTTCTAAGGGTGACCAAGCTCGTTAGAGGACTTCGACCAAAGATTGAGCTAGGGGTTAAGCTAGCAAACCCAGGAAATACTACTTATGCCGATGTTATAGAAACGACAATAGAAGTGGAAAGGCTTCAGGCGAATGTTAGTAAAGAGGAGGCCAGTAAGCCTGAGCCTAAACAGCAGAGTCAACCTTAGAATGGTCGGAACAACCCCAACAACAACAACCAGCAGTCCACCAATAGTAATGGTCAGAAGAGATGACATCCTGACAATAAGGAGTCCGACAACGATAAAAGGGCACAGACAGACAATGGAGGTAATATGTCGGGTTATGTAGAATACCCGCAATGTGATAAATGACAAAAGAAACATCCAGGTGAGTGCCATGCAAACACTAAGGGATGCTACAACTGTGGTCAGGAAGGTCACCAAAAGAAAGAGTGTCCCCAGCTCAAGCTAGAGGGAAAAAGAGACGACAAGATGGTTCCTGCCAGGGTATTTACTTTAACCCAAGGAGAAGCTGATGCTAGAAATAAAGTGGTTATAGGTCAGGTTTCTATCCTCAATAATGTATGTTATGTATTATTTGATTCGGGGGCCACTCATTTGTATATCTCGTTAGGAATGATATAAAAATTAGAGAAACCTTGTGAAAGATTTAGAACTAGGTATGAAATAGAATTACCTTCGGATGAAATAGTCCTATCATCGCGGTTAGTAGAAGGCATACCAATCAAGATTGAGGACGTAGAATTAGAAGGAGACCTGATAGAACTAGAGATTAAAGACTTGGACGTGATACTGGGAATGGACTGGCTAGCAAGGCATGGCGCAACCATCGACTGCAAACGTAAGAAAGTAACGTTCGAGACTTCTGACGGTCAGAGACTATGCTTTATGGGAAAGGTTTCAGGGCTACGCACACCTCTTATTTCATCACTCAAAGCTCAGAAGATGATAGAAAAAGGATGTCAAGCATTCTTAGCCAACGTTATGGATGTGGTAAAAGAAACACTGATAAAAGTTGGAGACGTTCATATTTTAAAGGCATTTCTAGAAGTATTTCCTGACGACTTACCAGGGTTGCCGCCGACTCAGAAAATTGACTTCACAATCAAACTACTACCAGGCACCGAGCCTATCGCCAAGGCACCATATCGGATGGCACCTACCAAACTCGAGGTGTTAAAGATGCAACTACAAGAACTCCTAGACTTGGGATTCATTAGACCAAGCCATTCACCATGGGGAGCACCGGTTCTATTTGTGAAGAGGAAGGACGGGAGTATGCGGATGTGCATAGATTACCGCGAGCTGAATAAGGTGACAATTAAGAACAAGTACCTGCTTCCCCGGATTGACAACTTGTTTGATCAATTCCACGGAGCGACCGTGTTCTCAAATATTGATATACGGTCCGGGTATCATCAGCACAAGGTATGGGAAGAAGACATTCCTAAGACAGCTTTTAGAACTCGTTATGGGCATTACGAGTTTCTAGCCATGTCTTTTGGTCTTACCAACGCTCCAACTGCATTTATGGACTTAATGAATAGGGTCTTTAAGGACTACTTGGATAAATTCATCGTAGTATTCATCAATGATATCTTGGTGTACTCAAAGGATAAAGTCGAGCATGAGAAAGATTTAAGGTTAATCTTGTTGCGACTAAAGGAGCATCAACTATACGCCAAATTCAAGAAGTGTGAATTTTGGCTTTCAAAGGTAGCATTTCTTGGCCACATAGTATCCAACGACGGAATTTCTGTAGACCCATCTAAAGGAGAGGCTGTGAAGGATTGGTCAAGACCAAAGAATGCATTAGAGGTAAGAAGTTTTCTGGGACTAGCAGGTTAGTATCTTTGGTTTGTAGAGGGTTTTTCTAAGATAGCCACTCCACTTACCAACATGACCCGGAAGCAACAAAGGTTCAATTGGACGGATAAGTGTGAAGAGAGCTTCCAATTGCTTAAGGATAAGCTATGCTCAGTACCAGTACTTTGTGTACCGGCACCCAATGACAAGTTTGTAGTCGACTGTGATGCGTCAAAGCAAGGATTGGGTTGTGTACTAATGCAAAATGACAAGGTGGTAGCCTACGCCTCAAGGAAATTGAAGGAGTACGAGCAACGCTATGCAACACACGATATGGAGTTGTCAGCGGTGGTCTTTGCATTAAAAATCTAGTGCCACTATCTTTATGGAGAATGGTGTGAGATTTATACGGACCATAAAAGCCTAAAGTATTTCTTCACGCAAAAAGAGCTCAACATGAGGCAGCTCAGGTGGTTAGAACTAGTAAAGGATAATGACTACTAAATTTTATACCACCCAGGAAAGGCGAACGTAGTTGTTGATGCGCTAAGTAGGAATAATTATGGAAGTCTAGCAGCATTAGCTGGAATAGAAAAGCCACTACAACAGGAGCTGATCAATGCTGGGATAGAAGTAGTCATCGGTAAATTGGCTAACTTGTCCATACAGTCAAGTCTGTTAGAAGATATACGAATTGGGCAAGGGCATGATGATGCATTTGTAGCACATATAAATGCAGTCAAGGAAGGCAAGGCAACAGATTTCACAATATCATGTTAGGGGTTATTGAGATATAAGGATCAGATATGTGTGCTAAATGATCAAGGGATTAAGGTGAAGATTTTAGAAGAAGCACACAATACCCCATACTCAGTTCACCCAGGGTCGACCAAGATGACTCACGATCTTAAGGCAATGTATTGGTAGCCAGGAATGAAGAATGATATAGCAGAGTATGTGTTTAAATGTTTGGTATGCCAGCAAGTGAAAGTAGAACATCAGCGGCCTGCAGGCTTGTTGCAACCACTTAGTATTCCATAATGGAAATGGGACGACATAGCCATGGATTTCATGACGGGTTTGCCACAAACGAATAAGCAGCATGATTTGGCTTGGGTAGTAATAGATAGATTAACCAAGTTAGCTCATTTTTTGCCTGTCAAGACCTCATATACAACAGAGCAATACGCAGACGTTTATGTCCAATAAATATTAAGATTGCATGGAATCCCTAAGAAAATAGTGTCTGATAGAGGATCGGTGTTCACATCGAGATTTTGGGGAAGATTGCAGCAAGCCATGGGTACCAAGTTAAGCCTTAGTACGGCATTTCATCCTGAAACAGACGGTCGGTTTGAGTGTACGATACAAATTTTAGAAGATATGTTGCTTGCCTGTATACTTTATTTCGGAGGATCATGGAGTAAGTATTTGTCACTGATAGAATTCTCCTACAACAATAGCTATATGTCAATAATCAGGATGGCACCTTATGAGTTTCTTTATGGAAGGAGATGTCGATCGCCGTTACATTGGGATGAAGTAGGAGAAAGGAAACTTCTTTGACCCGAAGCTGTTAGGGAAGCTCAGGATGCAGTAGCGCTGATTAGAAAGCGTATACTCGCTGCTCAGAGTCGTGAGAAAAGTTATGCGGATACCAAGCGGCATGATGTGGAATTAAAGGTCGGAGATCAAGTATTCTTAAGGATATCTCCTATGAAAGGTGTGAAGCGGTTCGGGAAGAAAGGCAAGCGTAGTCCCAGGTTTATAGGTCCTTTTGAGTTATTAGAAAAAGTGGGAGCAGTTGCATATAGATTAGCCCTACCTCCAGCTCTAGCAGATAGCCATAATGTGTTCCACATCTCGATGTTGCGTAGATATGTGTCAGACCCATCTCACGTCCTCAAATATGATACGATAGCACTCTAGAAAGACTTGAGTTATAAGGAATAGCCGGTTAGCATCCTAGATAGAGGGATGAAGGAATTACGGGCTAAGAGTATTTCGGTAGTCAAAGTCCTATGGAGAAATAGTTCTGAACGGGAGGCAACATGGGAGTTGGAGGAGGACATGCAAGCTCGGTATCCGGAATTGTTTGGTAAGTAAATTTCGGGACGAAATTCTTTGTAGTAGGGGAGAATTGTAGAGTCCCATAATGTTTACTTAGTTATCTAGATAGTTAGAAGTAGTTATAGTATTTTAGATTTCGTGGATTTTGGTTCAAACCGAGACTTAGTTGGAAACTCATAGCAACAATTATGGATTTTATAAGTTTAACCTATAGTTTAAGAATATTAATTATAACATAAGGTTTGATTAATATTGGTGGTCCTAGATATATTATTTATCATAACCTAAAGTTTAGATAGAGCTAATAAGAATATGACACTTGTCATAAGCATTACGCTGAATCAAACCTTGTGGACTCTTCATATCCCGCCCATTACGCTGGTATCGGATACGTGGAGCATCGTGGTTGGTGACTGTCCGTCTTTCGAGAACAGTATTAAATGGCCTAGCCTATCCTCGGTCGTTGTTTCGTCTTTCAAGTTGTGATCCTCGTATACCACATCAAGACAATTGAATGACCCTCATTCTTTTGCCTTTTACGTATATATAAGGTTGGCCACCTTTTGCATGAGCCACCTTTTTATTTGAAATTTTTTCTCATCTTCTTTCTTCTCTCTTCTCAGCCTCAAAACCCTTTTTTTTTTCTTCCGGTCACTGTTTCAGACGTTCCTGAGTTTCAGACACGAGGGTATTTTCGTGATGCCGGTTCCAAATATTCCACCAGGATTCCAACCTCGACGCTCTTTTCAGTCTTTACGCAGCAAATAAAAAAAAACTTCTATAAGTCCTCTGTTTGTTGTATGCTTTAAATGTTTCCCTTTTTCCTTGCTTAGGTAAACTTTCTTCTTAGTCGCATGCAGTAGGTTGTTTGTCTTTTGTTTTTCTTTGCTAGTATTTTGTGCGTAGGTTTTTATCCTAGGGGTATCGACCGTAGGAAAGAGAATGCTTAGGAACATGACTCATAGGATACAACTCTAGGGTGATTTTTGGGTAAATTTTTTTATGCTTGTTTGGAACAACAAGTTTCTAGGGTGCAAAAATCGGGTAGCTTAGAAGACACGCTTCACAGGTGGCTTTTCCTTTCGAAACTTTCCTTCCAAGGAAAACTTTATCTTGACCCTCCTGACACACGGATCCTGAGCAATCGGGGACTCGTTGGGATCATAGGCGTGTGTTCATAAAACCGTGTGGTCTCACTCGCCGCGGGCTGAGATTACCTCAGCCTGTGTAAAGGAAACCATTCTTCACGCTAGATTCTGTCTTATGCTTCGGTCACCTTTTCTAAACTTTCTTCTTTGTTTGCTAGGCGACCAGATGGGACCCAAGAAGAGCGCATCCAAGAAGAGTGCTGGAAGCTCATCCTCCCAGCATGCTAGTAAAGGGAAAGAGGTGGCAACAGACTCTCCAATTCCCCACTTTGGTTCCACCGTGGAGAATGAGGTCGAGGTGGGACCTGACGCCTTCTTCGAGGCCGAGAGGATTGCCTCGAAGGTCATAACCTAGGGGAAAGTCAACAAAAACATGCTCTCCCACAACATCAAGATCGGGAAGGGCACCCTGGTCATCCGTCCTCCCCTGAAGGGCGAGCGGAGCTGCGCACCGCTCGATGAGGAGTTCGCGGCCTGGAGCAATGAACACCTCAAGGCTGGGGCCTTTATCCCCTTTGACCAGTACTTCGCAGACTTCTTAAATTTTGTGAAGCTGGCCCCCTTTCAGCTCCCCCTTAACTCCTACCGTCTGCTAGCGGGGTTGAAGTACTTGTTCCTGAAGCAGGAATGGGAGGTCCCCACGCCGGTGGACATCCTCTAATTCTTCTACCTCAAAGCCAGCTCGGAACAACGGGGGCGAGGTGACAGGTTCTACTACCTGACCCGTTTTCCCAACTCGGCCGCTGTCATTGAGCTACCCAGCCACCCCAATGACTTCAAGGATCAATTCTTCATGTCAACGGGGTTTCGCAACTACGAATACCATTACTTCAACCGTCCTCGTAAGTTCCCTCTAACTTTAGCTTGCAAGCTGGTCACTGATTAGTCTCTTTTCATTCCTTGCTGACTTGAAAACTATCGTGCAGCTATTTTCGCGAGGACAGCTAAGTCGGTGACCCTTGGGGGTCAGTACGAAAACTTGGCAGGGCTCCCCCCAAGTGAAAAAGACTACTGCTAGCTCATGTCTGATGACATGATGCTGGCGTTTAAGTTAATTTCCCTGGGCCAGACTCTGGCCTTGAGGAGGCTACGAAGCATCCCCGCTGCTTGCGAGATGGCGCCCATCCCCAAGGAGGAGGCCGCAGATGAGGACGAGGACGAGGACGAGGAGGACAAGGTGCCCCTCGTGCGCTGGAAGCGGGCTCTAGAAGTCACCCAAGAGGTCAACGCAGAGTGGACCTAGTCCGGGGCAGCAACCGCAGACCTACGGCTTGCTAGGTTTAACCCCAGCCAACTTGTTCACTGCCACCAAAATGACCCAGACCGCAACATCACTCTACTCCAGTGTGTTGACCAGCTCGTGTTGCATCATGACATGGGCCGCCCTAGGGGTACTGTAGTAGTAGATAATACCCTAGCCTGTAGGTCAGCCTTCTTTGAGGAGTACGGGACCAACCTTAGGTCGTGGCCCTCCCTTATGGAGGGTGTAGTAGCTCCGGGTCTTAGGCAGTATGTAGAGGAGTCCAATCCTGAGGCGAATCCGAACCCGGAGCCTCCTCTCATCCATGAAGTTATTATCTTAGACTCCCCCATAGAAGCTCTGGGGCTGGAGGTCTTGACAATAGATTCCTCCTCTAGCTCGGAGGGTAGGACCCTTTTCAATACATACTTTTAGCTTTTTTTTTTTTGTTTTGCAATCAAATATTTTTAAATACATATTAATGATTTGTTGTCTTTGTTTCAGATGAGGAGATGTTGCAGCCCGGGGACAATGTTCTACAGTCTATGTTCCTGGGGGGAAATACCTCTTCCGGGTCTTCCGGGCCCTTGGTGAAGAGGCTCCGGTTGGCCAAGAAAACCCCTGAGACTTCTTCCAAGTCTCCTGCCAAGAGGAAAAGCCAGGGTCCTGTCGCCATAGAGAAGGTGCCTCTACCCCCTCCTACCATGGAGAAGATGGCTCCATCTCCCCCGCAACCTCCTGTCCCTAATCGGGAACAGGAGGTACCCACTGGGACCTTTCCAGCTCCAACCCCCAGCGTGCGCGTCCCGGTCAACCCTCAGGCCTTGGAGAAAATCCCCGAGGTCTTTAGGGGGACGGTCTACGAAACCGCGACCTACATGGTGGACCACTGCTACAACACCACCTCGAGGGACTTACGGGAGATCGAGACGAGGAGCCCCGAGAACGTGATGGAGTCTTCATTGGGGATGACCCTCACGGTAAGTTGGCATTACCACTGGTTCTTTCTGTTTGTTTTTTTTTCCTAAGGCACTTGCCTTATTATCTTTTTGTCTTGCAGGCGGCTTTGGCTCTCCACCGGAGCATATCTCGGTCAAAGGCCAGGATGGACGAGATCAGGGGCGAGCACCAGGCTGCCCAGGCCACCCTCGCTTTCGCTCAACAACAGGAGCAAGATGCCAAGGCTGCCCTAGCAACTGCCCGGGAGAGCGAGAGGGTTGCGCAGACCGCCTTGGTTGCTGCGCAGGCCGAGCTGGAGGCATCTCGGGCCAAGCTGCTGGAGGTCGAGGCTGCCAAGGTCACCCAGGATGCCGCGAAGGTCAAACTTGAGGAGGCCAAGGCTGCCCTTGTAGCACAGAGGGTAGCTTCCAGCTCCTCCATGGAGGCCATGCTATACCATTGCTGGGCCTTCAACAAGGATGGTGACTTTTCTTTCCTTGGTCCGAATGTGTGGGAGTCCTTCTTGGAGAAGTTTAAAGCCCACCTTCAACAACAGGCACCCTCCGAGTCCGAGGAGACCTCCACTGCCACCGAGCAGGATGGCGAGGGGGTGACATCATCAGAGCGGCCTGGTGGGGCATAGGATTTTTCTCCTTTCCTTTTATTATTTACTTTTTTTTTGAAATCTTTCATTACGAGGTTTTTTTCCTCGAAACAATTAGTATCTCCAGATTTATTTCAATCTATTTACATATTTTTGTCTCGACCTTACTGTTACTCATCTTCAATGCATTTGGTGAGAACTTAGTTTCTGTTTGGTGTTGTGATTGACATCTTATGCTTTTTAGGAAAAAACATCTGTTAATCAATTTGCACCAACTTCTAAGACTTTGGACCTGGTTGTATCCAGGACGTTAATTTGAAAACTTAGTTCGCGTCAATCTTTTATTGATATCTCGTGCTTTATAAGTAAAACATCGATCAATCAATTTGAACTAACTTCTAAGTTTTAGGACCAGGTTGTATCCAGGACGTTAATTTGAAAACTTAGTTCGCGTCAATTCTTTATCGATATCTCGTGCTTTTTAAGAAAAACATCGATCAATCAATTTGAACTAACTTCCATGTTTTAGGGCTTGGTTATATCAAGGATATTAATTTGAAAACTTAGTTCGCGTCAATTCTTTATCGATATCTCGTGCATTTTAAGAAAAACATCGATCAATCAATTTGAACTAACTTCTAAGTTTTAGGACCTGGTTATATCCAGGATATATGCCCCCCAAGTAATCAGGAAAGAGTCTTTTCATGGTTACTTGAGTTTACACCCAAAAACATATACAATAATGTAAAAGATTAACTATTATTACTTAATAAACAAAAGATTGCTTTTCCAATTAAGCCTTACAAAGATATTATTGATAATATTTCTTCAAGTGTATAGCATTCCAAGTCCGTGGGACTGCTTCTCCATTAAGCCGAGCTAGCTTGTAGGTTCCTTCTTTCACGACCTCGGTTATTTGATAAGGCCCTTCCCAGTTTGGTCCCAACACTCCGTCCTTGAGATCTTTACTGGCTAGAAAGAATCTTTTGAGTACCAGGTCGCCAACGCTAAAGACGCATTTCTTGACCTTTGAGTTGAAATAACGAGTGACCTTTTGTTGATAATGCGCGAGCTGTTGCTATGAATCTTCTCGTTTTTCATCAACCAGGTCGAGGGACGCGCAGAGCAATTCGTCATTCCGGTCCTGGTCAAATCCCTGGACTCTATGCGAGGCTACCTTTACTTCGACAGGAAGGACTGCCTCACTCCCAAAAGCTAGGGAGAAAGGAGTATGACCCGTCGTCATTTGATGAGAGGTCTGGTATGCCCACAATACCTAGGGGAGCTATTCTGGCCAGACTCCCTTGGCTTCATCCAGTCTTTTCTTAAGGCTTGCCTTTAGCGTCTTATTGACAGCCTCGACCTACCCATTGGCCTGGGGATAGGCCACGGAGGAGAAGCTTTTAACAATGTCGTCTCTCTCACAGAATTTGGTGAAGAGGTCACTATCGATCTGCGTTCCATTATCTGACACGATCTTCTTTGGCAGCCCGAATCGGCAGATAATACTCTTGACCACGAAGTCGAGGACTCTTTTTGAAGTGATCATTGCCAGGGGCTTTGCTTCTGCCCACTTGGTGAAGTAGTCGATAGCCACCACCGCGTAGCGAAGTCCTCCCTTTCCAGTAGGGAGGGCACCAACCAGGTCAATCCCCCAGATCGCGAATGGCCACGGGGACGAGATCATCTTCAGCTCGACCGGGGGAGCTCGAGAAATTATGGCAAATCACTGGCACTTGTCACACTTTTTGACGTAGGAGATCGAGTCCTTTGACAAAGTGGGCCAATAATACTCTTGCCTTAATATCTTCACAGCCAGGCATTGCCCCCCAGTGTGATCTCCGCAAAAACCCTCATGCACTTCCTGTAAGATGGTCTTCGCCTCGCCTGGCAGAACACACCGTAGGAGAGGTAAAGAGTGTCCACGTTGGTATAATATCCCATCTATCATTGTATACCTTGGAGCCTGGTAAAGTATCCTCCTTGCCTCATTTCGCTCCTCGGGTAACTTTCCTGCTGTGAGATACTCGAGGATGGGAGTCATCCAAGTCGGTCTGGCGTCAATCATCTCGACCTCTGCCCCGACTTCCTCTATGCTTGGTCTTTCCAAGAACTCTACCGGCACTAGCCCCAAAGTTTCTGCCTCCCTAGAGGTAGCGAGCTTTGCGAGGGCGTCCGCGTTGGCATTCTTCTTCTGAGGAATCTGCTCGATTGAGCCGCGCTCAAACACGGACAACTCTTTCTTTACCCTGGCCAGGTAAGCATCCATCTTGGTTCCCCGTGCTTGGTATTCCCCTAATACTTGGTTTACCACGAGCTGGGAATCGTTGTAGCACTGGACGGAGCTGGCCTTTAGCTCCTGGGCCACCCTTAGCCCAGCCAGTAAAGCTTCGCATTCAGCCTCGTTGTTGTACACTTTGAATCCGAATCGCAATGCCGAGTTGAATTGATGTCCTTCTGGGGATATCAATATGATTCCAGCCCCGGAGCCATTCTCGTTACACGAGCCATCTACGAAGACCTTCCATGAGGCCTGGGTTAAGGAGGCCTGGGCTAACTCTTCTACATGATCTTCTCGAAATCCTATGCACTCTGCCACCAAATCAGCCAGGGCCTGGCTTTTTATTGCAGTACGCGGTATGTACAATATCTCAAATTGGCTGAGTTTGATAGCCCACTTCAACAGATGTCCCGATGCTTCAGGTTTTTACAAAACCTGCCTTAAAGGCTGATCGGTTATGACGTGTATTGAGTGGGACTGGAAATACGGCCTGAGCTTTCGGGAGGCCGTAATGAGGCAGAAAGCCATCTTTTCCATCAACGGATACCAAGATTCAGATCCGAGAAGCCTTTCGCTGATGTAATAGACTGGCTTTTGAGATCGGTCTTCTTCTCGGACTAATACGGCGCTAGCTGCATCTTCCGTGACAGCTAGGTAAAGGAAAAGAGGCTCTACTGTCGTTGGTTTGGATAATATGGGTGGCTTAGCTAAATGTGCTTTCAGGTTAAGGTAGGCACGTTCGCATTCCTCGGTCCACTCGAATTTTTTATTTCCCCGGAGCAGGTTGTAGAATGGCAGACACTTGACGGTAGATTTAGAAATAAACTGATTAAGGGTCGCCACCCTTCCTGTCAGACTTTGAATGTCTTTTCGCGACCGGGGTGAGGGCATCTCGAGGAGCGACCTGATCTTATCGGGGTTTGCTTCTATTCCCATGGTATTGATAATGAAATCCAGGAATTTTCCTGACGCGACCCCGAAAGTACATTTTTGGGGGTTTAGCCTCATGTCGTATTCTCTCAATATCTTAAAGTATTCCTCCAGATCGGAGACATGGTTATCGGCAGTTTTCAACTTGACCAGCATGTCATCAACATACACTTCCATGTTCTTCCCGATCTGGTTGGTACACATCTTATTTACCAACCTCTGGTGTGTAGCTCCGACATTCTTCAGCCCGAAGGCCATGATCATGTAACAATAAATGTTAGTTGGGGTCATGAAGCTAGTGTGTTCCTTGTCTGTTGGATTCATGGCGATCTGATTATAGCCCGAGTATGCATCCATAAAAGACATGAGCTCGTGCCCCGTCGTGGCATCTACCAATTGGTCGATCCTTGGCAAGGGGAAGCAATCTTTGGGGCAGGCTTTGTTCAGATCAGAGAAGTTAATGCAGGTCCACCATTTCCTGTGGGGCTTCTGGACCAACATAGGATTGGCGACCCAGATCATGAACTTTGCCTCGCGGATAAAGCCGCACTTTAAGAGCCGGGCTACTTCCTCTTCTAGGGCCTCAACTCGGGTTGTTCCTAGATGCCTTTGTTTCTGGGATTTTGCAGGCATGCTTTTATCCAAGTGGAGGGTGTGCATGATGACGCTCGGACTGATCCCTACCATGTCTCCATGAGACCAGGGGAACACATCTAGATTCTCCTGCAGAAACTTAATCAGCTTTGCCTTCCTTTCGCTACATAGATTTTTCCCAAGCTTTACCACCTTCGAGGGGTCTTGTTGGTCGATGTTTACCTCCTCGAGCTCTTCGATAGCTTGGAGCTCAGATCTATCCTCACCTATTCTGGGGTCGATATCATTATTTAAGATGATATTATCCCCTTTGGCACTTTGAGGTATTTTAATCTCAGGACTAGGCACAAGTTCCTAAGATTCCTCACTCCCGCCTTGGATGGTCATCGTCTGCTACCCGGGTTTTGATTTCCCCTTCATAGAAATGCTATAGCATTCCCTGGCAGTTAGCTGATCACCTCGGACCGTGCATATCCCCGAGGAAGAGGGGAATTTTAGCGCAAGGTGGCGGATGGAGGTTATTGCTTCAAACGCTATCAATGTAGGCCGACCCAAAATAGCATTGTACGCGGCGGGACAATCGATGACCACAAACTCGAGGAGTTTCGATATAGTTCGGGGTCCCTCTCCCAGGGTGATCACTAGCTCAATTGTTCCTATTGCTGCCGACCTTTCTCCAAAGAATCCATATAGCATCATGGAGGTGGCTTTCAACTCGGTGATAGATAAACCCATCTTTTCCAGCGTAGACCGAAATAGCAGGTTCACCGAGCTCCCATTATCGACCAGTATTCTTCTAACTCTCCGGTTAGCGAGCTGAGCGGCTACGACCAGAGGGTCGTTATGAGGGAACTAGACGTGACTGGCATCTTCCTCAGTGAATATGATTGGTTGCCTCTCCAATCGTTGCTGTTTGGGTAGATGCTGCTCAGGGATGAACTCCACTCCATTATGAGCCTTATGTTTGTTGACATATCTCTTCTGGGCACCTCTGCTCGTGCCCGCCAGATGGGGGCCTCCGGGGATCATGGAGATCTCTCCTCCTATCACAGGAGGAGGGATGTCCTAATCTATCCGAGACCCGAGCTGACTTATCGGAACTTTCGGAGCTGGATGGCCGGCGGGAACTCTATTCCGCGAATACTGAGCCAAGGGTCCGGCTCTGATGAGAGCCTCGATCTCATCCTTCAGGTGCCTACAATCATCAGTGTTGTGTCCAATGTCGTTGTGGAACTGACAAAACTTGGAGGGGTCTCGCTTACCCTTCTGGTGCTTCAACGGTTCCGGCTTCTTCCAGGGGAGGCGAGCAGAGTTTGCTAGGAAAATGTTCTCCCTAGTGTGTGTGAGCTCGGTATAAGTCGCGTAGACTAGCTTAAACTTTTCCTCCACCAAACTGGTTATTCTGTGTAACAGTTTGTGTCGCTGTCACGACATCCGTTCCCACTCCAGCGGGCTGTTCGGGGGCCTGGCTGGTTCCCGCGGCCGATCCTCGCGCCTCCTCCAGGTTTATCCATCCCTGGGCCCTATTTAGGAATTTTTTCACGGTGCTGACACCTTTTCTCTGTATCTCTTCCCAGAGTCCGCCTTCGACGAGGATCCAATCTTCAAGGCCATGAGCTTGGAGCTGTCATCTGCGTCCCTGGCTCGACCAGCGACGTTTGCGAATCTGCTCAGGTAAGCTTTCAAAGGTTTGTCGAGCTGTTGTCTTACGTTTGCCAGGGTGTCGGCTTTGACGCGAGCAGCCTGAGAAGCTTGAGTTGTCTTAAAGTCGACAGAAAAGGTTTTCCATGAGCTGATGGACTGCTTTTTACTCTGCTTGAACCATTGCCTGGCCGGCCCAGTCAAGGTGGAAGGGAATATCAAACATCTCAGCTCGGGACTGATGTTGTGGGCCATCATCAGGGTGTTGAACATACCCAGATTATCTGACGGGTCACCGTCCCCATTGAATTTGGACAAGTGAGGCATACGGAAACCAGGTGGATACGCCGTAGCTGCTATGCTGGGGGCGAAGAGCTCGAGTTCGTCCCCTGAGTCATACTCAACTTTTTCTTTTTCCGATAAGATCTTCCTCATTAGCTCCTCCATCTAAGCCAGTCGCTCTAGGGTTTGGTCCTTGCTTCCTTGGTTGTTTTGGGGCTGTTCAACAGCTCCAGTTCCATTGTACGTGTTAGGTGGGTTATAGTCCCTCCTATCTTGAGATAGGTTAAGTGCACTTCTGTGACATTCATGATTAATTCCTAAAACCTGACAATGAAGTGTGGTCTAATCAATAGGTCAGGGGGATAATGGGCCGCACGGCCCAAACCAGTCGTGGGGTGCCTGAACACGCACGTTTATGCTGCGTGTCCGAGAATTCAGGAATGGAGTAGACATGTGATGTCTGATATGTGCACGTTTACATTGCGTGGTTGACTTTATAAAGGGTCGGAGATGTCAGCTCCAGCTCGTACCCCGAGCTTGATGTAGTCTCAGCTCGTGGTGTCCACGCTGCTGACCCGATGCCTGAGTATTCTTACTGAACCATTGGTTACCTCGAGCTAAAGAGGTAGAGATTTGTAACAGCAGTTCCGGGTAGGTGGCTTCCATGTGGCTGATAGAATTATGTCCTTTTCCAGCTCATTAATAACCCATGGATATTTAGGGCGTATAGTTATCTATAGCCTAGTCCCTAACACTTTTTACTTGTCCATGGTTTTTCTTGAGTTTTTTTAGAAAAATGGGTTTTAGTTGTCTGAATTTTGAAACTGGTGTTTCTAGGGTATGTGGGTGTAGTAGTTAATATTATAAATCTTTCAAAATACTAAATTTTAGCTTAAATTTTGATTGAAAGCATGAAATTGAGTTTGGATTTTCAGATTTTGAGTAAAAGCTTGAGTTGAAAACTCAAAGTTTCAATTTTTGGTATTGTTGTGTTTCGTGTATTTTTCTATGGTTCCTTGAAGATACATGTATGTTGTTTGGATAATTTGAGGTTAATTGTTTGGAAAAAATGCTAGGAAATATGTTGGAATCGAGTTTTGGGACTATTACTGTAGGGAAAAAGTCATAACGTTCAGATTTGGGGAACAATACATTTCTAGTCTGCGATTTCCCTTTCCAGGGACCTAGCGTGACCGCGCTAGGGTGTATTATGTCTGCATTAGGTTGTAGCATGACCACGCTAGGGTGTAGTGCGAAGACACTAGTGTCCTAGAAACCTAGGAATTTTGGTCATTAGCGCGACCACACTAGGGTTTGTGCGACCACGGCAGGTGCCCCAAAACGTTTTTGGGAATTAGGCTCAGGGTTCCAAGGATCTCTTTTGGGGGCCCACTTGGGGGCTTGGGGGACGATTCCATTACCCTGTTGAATTGAATTGGAGGTCTTGAGATCTAGGGTTTAGTTTTGGAACCTGTGATAGAAATTATTCCCTAATAAGCATACCATTTATGTTTTGACTAGGGTTTCTGCAGAGCTCGAGAAAAAGGATCGCACTCGATGTAGCTCTACCTACAACATAGGAATTGAGGTAAGAAAACTGACATATGCACATAGAGTAGGGAATTCGCCCAGTTATGTTGGGTTACGGTTATAACCCTATATTTGGATTTATTAGGGTTCAGTTTCCCTTTATGCATAATGTTGTTTACAAATATTTTTGTGTTGTTTTTTATGTGAATGACCGACATAGTCTGTATTAGGCAATCGTACAGAATGTGGGCCATATTTAGCATTCATGCAAAACGTGGATCATGACAGGGTGCGACACCCACTCGTCTGGTATGGACCATAAGCTTGGTGCCAAGAGGCGGACCTCACTCAGTTGAGCCATTCGGCAAGGCTGCTTGGATGGTAATTGTAAATGGTTTATGCATTTGTATTGAGCATTTTTATAAGCTGTGAAACGTGTTTATGATTTATATGATTGGAATGAATGAACTTAATATCTTGGAAGAATGCTAATTGTTATTTATATTTAATGCGACTATTATTATGCCTGTGAGGTTTTCTTCTAGGGCCTTGGTTCACGTGTGCTCTATGATGCAGGTAAGGGCAAGGGGAAAGTCAACCAGCCATAAGTTGGAGGGCTTTGGCCAAAATAATTAGTAACTAACCTTATTTAATTTTAATTACACTTTTGAGTCCAAGTGACTCGCTTAACAAGTTTAGCACTAGACTTGTTACTGACATGTATCCTAGACTTCAAGTGCTCTTTGAATTATTATTTGTACCATATAGAGATTTTTCACAATAACAACTAGCAATCAGGGATAGGAATGGCTCCTAAGATGCTATATGGATAGAAATATTGACCTTTGCTACAATAGGATAGAGTGGGAGAAAGACAGTTTGTACATTCAGAATTATAACAGGAAACCAGTTAGGCTATTGAGAAGATTAGGAAACACTTGTTGATAGTGTAGTGTCACCAGCAAAGTTATACTAATGCGAAGAGGTGTGATTTTGAGTATAGTGTGGGAGATAAAGCATTTCTAAAGGTCTGACCCACTATGGTATTGTGTGGTTTGTAAAGAAGGGTATGTTGAGTTCGAGCTACATAGGTCCCATTGAGATCCTAGATAGAATAGGATTGGTTACTTACCATTTATCCTTACCGCCAACTTTGGCGAGTGTGCATAATGTGTTTCACATCTCAATGCTGAGAGAGTACATATCAAATTCATCCCATGTTTTTAACATCTCAATGCTCAGAGAGTACATATAAGATTTGTCCCATGTGTTTAACATCTCGATGCTCAAAGAGTACATATAAGATTTGTCCCATGTGCTGAGGTACAAGCTACTAGAATCAAGGAGCTTAGGAATAAGGAGATACCTCTAGTTAAGGTCCTATGCAAATATTTTGCAATAGAAGAAGTCACGTGGGAGCTAGAAGAAGCTATGAAGAAAAGGTTTCTAGAATTAATTGGTAAGTAATTTTGAGAATGAAATTTGAATAGAGTAGTTTTTATCGTGGTTTTTAGAGTTGTTTTAGGGAATTTTTGAGCTAATTTAGTTATGTTTATGCAGTATGAGGCTTTTGTTGCCTGTGTTTGATAATATTTCATGATTTATGGAAAATTTTATAAATGATCATGTTTGTCCTTGAAAAGATGTGATTTGGTGCAAAAAAGGCATTGGAGTCGCGATGCTGAGCATTAGAGTCGCAACGCTGCGATTAGAATGAGACGTCAAAGCCTGAGAAGTCTGGGGCTATGGTGCTACCTTTGAGAGCCGCAATGCTATTGATTGGTGAATTAGAGCTGTGGTGTAACAGCTTTAGAGCCATGATTCTTGTTAAGGCATAGATGAGACAAATTTTGATTCTTTGACATGGGCCGCGGTGCTTCATTATTAGGCTGCGGCACTTGAGGCAATCATAGTGAGAATCAAGGCATTTAACGCAGGAGAAATAGTTGAATTTCACATTAAAAACACAAACAACTATATAAGTAATATGATGACAATTTTTAAAGCGATCCCTAAGAAGAGACTTAAGGAAATACTCTGTGGAGGCAAAAGCTTGGAGACCATCTAGTTCTATCCTTCTTTTTCTTCATCGTCTTTTACTTTCTCTTGTAGTGATGTTTAAATTTAGTTTAATGGATTTTATTATGTCTAGCATGAACTAATTTCTTATTTAGGGTGTTAATGGATACTCTTGAAATGTTATGATGATCTAATGAAGTTTATTGAATTCTCAATCAATATTGTAAATTATTTATCATGTGTTTAATGCTTGTGAATGCTTGATAAAGATTTACATGATTTATATGATTTTGTCCTGAGATCTGAGAAATGAAGGATATATATACTATAGTAAAATAATCATAGATTTATATTGGATGAGAGTACATGTATAAATTGTGTAGTATAGGGATTACTTGTTCAATGCCTGCAATATGTTAGTTTACTATAGAGATGTAGGAGCTTGCTTATTGTAGATAATTCTAAGTCCTAGTAGGAATATAATTTACAATTGTAATCCGCTATCACAATATAAATATGAATTCTTAAATTTAGATTATCGAGGCATAGGTGGATAGTTAATGAAGTCAATGACCTAATTCTTATCCCATTGAATTAATATTTAGTATTGAGTTCTCTATTGTTCTAATTTATTGTTTTATTGTTTTACTCCTTTAGTTTTATAAATTATGAATTCATTATTTGTCAAATCAATTAGAATTACAGATTAATTGTTTGTAGTTAATAACAGTCTTCATGGGAAGGATAGTTTATTTATCACTTTATTACTTGTTACGATTACGTGCACTTGCGTAGTTTAAAATTCTCAGACCAAATTTTTGGCGCCATTGCGTAGTTTAGAGGAGATGGTGATGAATAACTACCAGTGGCCAACTAAGAGGGGACAACCAAAGAAGGTGGCTAGTATGATTGAATTGGATGTTATGTCCATGCTTATAGCTCAAGTGGAAGCTTTAACGAAACAATTAAAATAGACCAATCTGCCATCCCAAGCCATGCAAGTACATAATTTATGTGAGACATGTGGTAGTACCATTCCACTAAATCAGTGCCTTGTCCTAGATATGAATAACATCCCCATGGAAGAAGTTAACAAAGACAAAAAAATAAACCCTTTTCCATGTCATACAATAAGAGTTGGAAGAACCACGCAAATTTTTCATGGTCAAATAATCAAACAACATAAAAACCTTATAGTAACCCTACCTACAATATCATTCTCCACACAATAAATAACCTTTTTCACAACCTAAACAATCTTATCAAAACCTTCACCTATCCTTTATCAACCACAAAATAGACTACCACAACAGCTAATGACCGTGAAACAACCTGAAACATAACCTGATGTACTGAACAAATTCATGACGAAGTAAGGGCATCTATAAGGAGTTTCGAGACTAAAATAGGGAAGTTGGATACTTTGATGACAAATAGATCTCAAGGAAATTTTCCTAGCACTACTGAGATGAATCCTTAAGAATATTTTCAAGCCATCACCTTTGTAACACCCAAATTTCCTAATAAGGCTTAGGGCCTTGATTAGGGGGCCAGGATGGCAAATTTTATGATTATATGATATTTGTGTGCATTATTACGCGAATATGGGAACAATATTATAATGTGACTTGATATGCATGTGTTAGGTGTATTAAATATGCATGTGAGCCCATTTCTGATTAATTGGGAAAGTTTCATATTTTGGCCCATTTTTGGTATATTTGGCATATATGTGGTATGTGTGGGGTGCTTCATTATTATTTTGTTATGCTTGGGTTACACGGCACGAGACGATCCTAGGAGTAAAGCTAGTGGGAAAGTCACAATGGGATTCATACTTGACTCGGAGTGAGTCAAGGGGTATTTAGCACATTACCAGGCTATTGGGTAATGGGAATAAATATTTGATGATAAATTGGGAGTTAGTGAGATTAGGTGGGAATTTTGACTATTTTACCCCCGGGGGCGTTTTTGGGACCCTGAGCTTTAGGATTTTCTTGAGGTTTCTTAAGCGTGTAGTAACCTGTCAGAAACATAAAAAGAACGTTTAGTACGTCCTCTCTCTCTCCTGTTCCCTTTTTGACACCGATTACATTTTTGAAGGAAACTTGAGTTTTAGGACTCGGATTCAAGCAAGGATTGAGGCATATAAATTCTAGGGAAGATTAGAAGCTTTTTAGCCAGAGGATTTAGTTTGGAAACAACTCAATCGGAGGTAATCCAAGTTTTATGTTTTTGAGTTTTTAAGCTTTAATTGGATTTTATATTTTGATGAGTTTTTTGATGATTTGAAGCTTGAATTTTAATTGTTTTGGTTAATTAGGATGTTTGTGATCTTTGATTTTGTGATTTGGAGATGTTTTTATAGGTTTTTGGAAGGTTTTTAAATGAAGAAAACAAAGGTTTTTGGCTTGTTCGTGGTTGGGCCGCGACCCAGGCTTGATGAGGAGGATGAGGTTGGCTGATAGGTAGGTAGCGCTGCGGCGCAAAGTTGGTGTGCCGCGGTGCAAGGTGCAGGCAGAGAGGTGGTTTGCCTTCTATCTGGAGGCGGGCCACGGCTCAAGGTTTGGGAGCATCGGCTTAAGGTTTGCCTTTTCCTAGATTTGGTTTTTAGTCGTGGGAACTTAACTCTAAGGGCATGGGATCGATCCTACTACCTAGTTGGGTAGGATTCGACGTCCTGGGATCGATCCAAAAGTATTTATTTACTCATTTTGAATGGATTTTATATTATGGTTGTGACTAGGTTATCACTAGGATCTTCGAAACAAGATCGTGTTTGTGGCTCGTTTATTGGTAACCTATGCTTGGACCAAAGGTAAGAAAAATGCACCCAATATGTGATGCATAAGATACATGTGATTAGGGCATGGCATGAATGTTGAATATGAGATTGATCAGAGCTTGAGTCTCTGTAATTGTGCATGATTATGGTTATGCTTGTGATTATCGATTAAGCATGCTGAATGCCTTATATCTGGTTGTTTGAATGTGCATGGTTATAATTATGCTGGTAATTGTTGATGAGGCATGTTGAGTGCTCTATATATGGACATTGATTTCATAGTAAATGCATAGCTGTTTTGCTTATCTGTGTATGGCATCGACTTATTAGTCAGCAATGACAATGGTGTCAGTATTAATTGTGAAGGTGTGACTTATTAGTCAATTTCGGCAGTGGTACTGGGCACTGGTAGTATGGTATTAGGTTATGAGTCAAGAACTGTATTAGCATGTTTAAAGCAAGCCAAAAACATTAGATCTAATTGACTTAATCATTATCAACATAAGCATGAAATGCTTGACCGACCCTATGTTCGATGAAAACAAAAGCTCTTGTCCAGTCTAAAGGCTAGTTATTTAGAGTTAGGGCTATAAACTTAGGTGACTTAAATGTCACATGGCTAGGAGGGCGTTGAACCTCAGAGATAGACTTATCAGTCATCTATATGGAGATAGACTTATTAGTCATCTATACAGAGATAGACTTATCAGTCATCTATACAGAGATAGACTTATCAGTCATCTACACAGAGATAGACTTATCAGTTATCTACACAGAGATAGACTTATTAGTCATCTACTCAGAGATAGACTTATCAGTGATCTATACAGAGATAGACTTATCACTAATCTACATAAGGATAGACTTATTAGTCATCTATACAGAGTATTACTTATTAGTCGTCTATTCGGAGAGAGACTTATTAGTTGTCTACCTTAGAGAGACTTATTAGTCATCTACTCAGACCACATGACTCCACAAACATTTATTTGTACCTGCTTGCATGCATGAGTAGGGTTATTACTGCTAGGCATGCCTATTATGATTTAGTGACATGTTATTACCTGTTTATGAGCATGTTTAGGTTTTCTTGTTGAGCTTCGGCTCATGGGTGCTATGTGATGCAGATAAAGGCAAAATAAATCTTGACCATCCTTGAGTTGTGGAGCTTAGGTGACAATGTGTACATATGCGGCTGCTCGACCACCATGACGGAGTGTTTAAAGAGGAACTAGGGATAAATCCTATTTTTTCTGCTTAGGTCGGCTGGTTGTAAATCTTTTATTGTAATTAACCTTTAAAATATATTTTGGGATCCCAAGGTATACAGTAAATGTTTTATTGAAACATTATATCATTAACAAAAAAATTTAACCCTAAACCATTAATAACATTTAGTTACACGATTATGCCCAAATGGCTCGGTTAGCGAGTTTAGCACTGTTTAAAATGCACAACGTAATGTTCCCTGGGTAGTAGGGTGTTACAACCTTGAGAAGTGGAACATAGTATGAAGAGCCAAAGAGGAATCAGTTAGAGGAGATGAGTTAAGAGAAAAAGGCATAAGGCATAGGAGAGAAGAAGTCTAGTGAAGAGAAGGTCACTGAAGGCCTTCCAGAGAAAGAAGTGGTGCCACCAGTGAGCATTGAGCATCATATGAGGATTTCTTATCAATAGAGGCTCCGTAAGCATAATTTAGATAAATAGTTTGCGATGTTTTTAGAGGTATTCAAGAAGCTATATATGAACATTACTTTCGTTTAAGCACTGGAGAAGATGCCTAGCTATTTCATGATTATGAAGTATATGTTGTCTAACAAGAAGAATATGAGAGATTATGAAACTATAGCATTGACTGAAGAGTGTAGTGCCATTTTGAAAAGAAAGCTCCCACAAAAGTTCTGAGATCTGGGTAGTTTTGCTATACCGTGCACCATTGGGGAGTTTGAATACAAGCAAGTGTTGTATGATTTGGGGGCAAGAATACATTTAATGCCATTGTCCGTATATCGTAGACTTGGGTTGGGAGAAGCTAGGCCCACGACAGTGACATTACAGCTCGCAAATAGATCAGTTAAGCACCCAACATGTATTATAGGAGATGTGTTGGTGAAGGTTGATAAGTTTATTTTTCTACCGAATTTTATTGTTCTTGATATGAAGGAGGATAAAAATGTCCCAATTATTCTTGGGACACCATTTTTAGAAATTGGGCAAGCTTTAATAGATGTTCCAAATGGAGAATTACGGTTGAAAGTACAAGGTGATGAAGTAGTGTTCAATGTATTTAAGGCTAGGACTTATCCTTGGGCGAGTGATAGTTATCATTCGGTTGATGTGATAGATGGAGTGGTGGCAAGATATAAGCAAGTTGAAGATCCTCTTTAGTTGAGTCTTTCAGTCGATGACTTAGATGTAGAGGATTATGAGGAGGCAGTGAGTTATTTGAATTGAATACAATCGTATGTACCATTCAGAGAGAAGGGGTTTGAAGAGCTTGGTAAAGGGCCTGAGATACCATTGTCATCCATTGAGAACCCACCTGTTTTAATATTGAAGGCTTTGCCAAAGCATTTACGCTATGCATATCTTGGAGAAAAGGAGACCCTTCCAGTAATAGTATCTTCATCTCTCTCTCAGGTGCAGGTAGAAAAGTTATTAAGGGTATTAAGAGTTCACAACACAGCTACTAGATGGACTCTAGATGACATAAGGGGAATAAGCCCATCGATTGTGATGCATCAAATTTTGATGGAAGATGATGCTAAATTGACAGTTGATGCTTAAAGAAGATTAAATCCAACAATGAAGGACGTGGTTAGAAAAAATGTTCTTAAGTTGTTAGATGCTGGAGTGATTTACCAAATATCAGATAGTGCATGGGCAAGTCCAATGCATGTAGTTCCAAAGAAATGAGGAATGTTGGATAGGTTGGCGGGCCATAACTATTATTATTTCTTGGATGGGTATTCAGGACACCATCAAATTTCCATTGCACCGGAGGATCAAGAGAAGACCACGTTCACATGACTGTATGGTATTTTTTTCATTTAGAAGGATGCCATTTCGACTTTGTAATGCACCTGAAACATTCCAAAGGTGTATGATGGCTATATTTACTGACATGGTAGAGAAGGGTTTTGAGATTTTTATGGATGATTTTTTTTTGAGTTGGGAGAAGTGCCACTTTATGGTAAATGAAGGAATTTTGCAAGGGCACAAGATCTCACGTAGAGGAATTGAGGTAGATCGGGCTAATATTTCAACAATTGAGAATTTACCACCTCATCTCTCAATTAAAAGAGTGAGAAGCTTTCTTGGTAACGCTGGGTTTTATAGAAGAATCATTATAGATTTTTCCAAGATTTCAAAGCCATTATCTACATTACTGATGAGTGGACCTTTTGATTTTGATGAGAAGTGTCACCATGCTTTTAAGGTACTTAAGAAGAAATTGATTCAGTGCTCATAGTTGTTGCACGTAATTAGGATCTACCATTTGAGTTGATGTGTGATGCGAGTGATTATGCGGTTGGAGCAATGATGGGTCAAAGATTTGAAAGGTGTTTAGAACGATTTATTATGCTAGTCGCACTTTGAATGGCGCTCAAGTTCATTATACAACTATAGAAAAGGAGCTCTTGGCCATTGTGTTTAGGCCATATCTGATTGGGAATAAGGGGGTTGCATACACTAATCTTTCGGCTATTAAGTATCTTTTGACAAAGAAAGATGCGAAGCCTCATCTTATTAGTTGGGTTCTATTGTTTCAAGAGTTTGATATGGAGATTAAAGACAAGAAAGGGAATGAGAATTTGGTGGCAAATAATTTGTCTAGATTAGAGGTGGATGAGAGTCCATGTATGAAGGAGGTGAAGATAAATGATGTTTTTCCGGAAGAGCAGTTATTTGAAGCGAAGACTAGTAATGAGGTATAGTAGTTTGCAAATTATATTAACTTCTTAGCTGCTAACATTATACCTCCATAGATGTCTAGGAAACAATTGAAAAAGTTTTATTCTGAGGTCAAGCATTACTATTGGAAAGAGCCTATTCTAGTATAAACATTGTCCTGACCAAGTCATTCGTCGTTGTGTACTAGAAGAAGAGATGTTATCTATTTTGACTCATTGTCATACTCTTCATTGTGGAGGCCATTTGTGGCGACAAGAATAGCAGCTAAAGTGTTACAATGTTGGTTTTATTGGCCAACTCTTTTTAAGGACTCGAATATGTTTGTCAAAGCTTCTGACTGCTGTCAGAGAGAAAGAAATATATCAAGAAGGAATGTGATGCTTCTGCATGGTGTTTACCGAGTTTTTCGGAAACGAATACAAATAGAATAATAAAAAGATAAGAACTGTAGAAGTGCTAAAACGTAACTAAACAAACAGTGTTTTTACGTGGTTCAGGCGTTAACAAGCCCTAGTCCACGAGTCGATGTTATTATACTTGGAAAAGGTTACAGTAAGATGGCTGGTGTACAAGAACTTCACACACTCACAGTGTTTCTCTCGGGTTCCCTTGAAGAAGATGAAGCTAGAGAGATTTTAGTAGAGTTTTTGCTATGTGATCTGTTGGCCGTCCCTCTTCTTGTAAAATGAAGGGGTCTTTATAGCTAGGGTTTCGGATTAGGGTTTTTCTCTACGTACATGAGTCTTAATTACACCAGCCATAAATAGGGGATACAATTACTGTAGTAGCATGGCTACAAGACTCTATGTGGGTATATTTACGTGAAAGTATGGGGAACACACAAAGTCAGCCGTCTTTTCCAAGTTGTCAGCGGAACAGTAGGCGAAAAGGTACCCTTAGGCGTGCTGGGATATGTGCGGCTTTGACCTGACGGGCGTGTCAGGCGGGATCCTGTGTCAGGCGGATATCATTCCAAATATGCCTCCTCCAGGACTCGACCGTTTGGTTTGGTTCCGTGCGAGGCACGGAACTGTTTCCGCGGAGACTACTCGAAGAGCTTCTCCTGGAAGGGTCTTCCCCGAAGGATACCCCTTCGGGAGTCCGGGAGAGTTGACGAGTTTCCGTGTTGTGTTTGCTTGGAAGAGTAATCCGGACACTAAACGGGAGAGGCGAAGCCTTTCTGTCCATCCGCGAGCTCTGGTCACCTACCGTGAAAGACATCGATAATTCTGCTTCCCCGAGGACATCGATCTAAACGCTATCCGGAAATCTGGATAACATTTACCCCCCAAGGTCACGGAGCTTTGAGAGATCCGGGAGCTTGTACAGTCCTCCGGGTATTTCGGTCTCTTAGATTAGGCGAGGGGCCACCTTCTGTGTTCCCGGAAGGGTTCCTTTTTCCCGCCTGAGTGTTAGTATGAAAAAGAAAGGGAATTTCTTCTGTTTGAACTGAAGTACTCAAGTGCGGCAAGGACCACGTGTCATTCTGGGAATGGTTCTGCGACCAAGACGTGTGCGTGAGGCGACTGGTTGAGTATGCGTGGTGTAATGATTTGACGGTTTTTAATGGTACTCCGGGCCCGAGGTGGTGTAATGATGGGAAATAAATACTTTATTCCCATCCGAGGAGTCATAAATAGAATCGTCGCTTCATCTCCAGCCGTTGGATCTGATGCACACGGAATGGGAAGATCGGGACCGTCCATTTGAGGAATTCGAAATGACTTCTTCCCTGCTATAAAAACGAGGGAAAGGACCTTTCTTCCTCTTTACGCTTTCAAATTCTCTATCTTTCGGATTTTCAGATTTCCAAACCTTCGAACTCTCAGGCTTCCCAGCTTCCGTTCCTCCGAACTTACCACTTCTTTTGGTAAGGATCTGGAAACTTTTCTTTTGATTTGGCAGTGGCTTTATTCGCCGAAGTTCCTAGTTTGAATCGCCGTTCGTCTTTGCAGCTTTTACTTCTCGCGATCGTGCTGTGCAGTGATCCAGTTACTCCTTCAACCTCCAACTACCCGAATATCAGTAAGTGTTTCTACTTTGCTCTTTCCTCCCAAACCTTAGGTTGTTGGTAGTTGTTAGAGTAAAGGTTTCTGCCATTATCGCTTATGTGCATGCGTGAATAGGGCTTTGGTAGGCATGTGATTGATGTGAGTCGATAAGTAGCCTTTTTTGCATGCTTTGACGATTTGCGTTTGGAAAGTCGTTCCTTGTTTTGCTGTTTTAGGGCATAAGCATGAACGCCTTTAGGGTGTCTTTCTCTGGAAGAACACTTCTTTTGGTGGGCTTAGGCTCGGAGTCTGAGTCTGGTTCCTTGCTGCCCTTCGGGTGGCATGGTGCCAATCCCTCGGTAAGCTCGGTGGGAGCCTCTCCAAGCAGTTTTCGGGGAGGGTCTCCCCGACGCCTTTGATACCACTAGGGTATGACAAGGGTGCTGACTGCTTAGAGTGTTTTCTTCTTTCTTTCTTTTGTCCAGTGACGAACATCTCAAAGGAACAACTCCTTGCTGTGGGGGAGGCTGATTCTGCCCAGGAGAAGGGTTCCCCTGTCGCTGGTGCAAAGGGGAAAGGAAAGGCGAAAGTGGTCACGGCTAGCCCACCGACTTCCAATAGTTCCATCTGGGAGATGGACCAAAAGCCAAACCTTTTCAGGAATTATGGCATGCTGGAGCTGTATTCCTCCGAGGCAGGCCTGAAGAACATCCCAGGTCTGATGTGGCACCGTCTGTCGGTGCTGGGCGAGTCGGCTAGCCAGAGTCACGAGGGCTTTGGTGCCTGGAGCTGGGCACACATAGTGTGTGGGGCGCACTTGCCCCTAAGGAGTTACTTTGCTAATTTCTGTGTGAAGGCGGGGATTGCCCCCTTCCAGCTGATTCCTCCCAGCTACAAGCTCCTAGCAGGGTGGTTCATCTTTTGCAAGTCCCAGAAACTGAAAGCTCCTACCCCGGAGGAGGTGCTGTACTTCTACGGGTTGAAGTCTCAGCCTATGAGGGGTCATTCAGACAAGGTGGGGTTTTATAGGCTGGAAAGGCACCCGGACGTGATGTGCCCCACTTGTCATACCGCGAGGGTTCCAGACCTCCGGGAATACTGGTTCCTGACGACTGGCTTTCCGCTGAAGAGGGTGCCAGCCTTATCTTTGGACTTCAAAATCCCTGGTAAGTGCTCCTTCCTCTCCTTTTCAACTTTGTTTCTTTGCGTTTGATTTGCCTTTTGGGAGGATCTATAATACTTGTATTTGAATTTTGCAGAAGTCATTCCGCGGGCACCTCGCTGCGCGAAGATGATAAGGAGGTCCAAGTTCTACGAAGGGCTTTCTGAGGAAGAGTTATAAGTGGAGGGACTTGTGACCTCCGAATCGTTGAGGGAGTATGGGCTACTCGCCTCTTTCCAAAACATCGAGCCAGTGAGTGGCAGGGGGCAAAGTCAGGTGTCGGCTGACATCCGGGAGCAGTTTGCCCTGGAGCTGTCCAAGGTGATCACCCAAGCAGCCCGGGACGAAAATACTTTATCTCCTAGTTGGGCGGAGAGGTTCCCTGACCCCCAGCCGGAGGAAGAGGAGATTGAGGCCCGCCACGCCGCGGCTTACCCTAACGAAGGGGCTCCAGGGGCTAGCACCTCCGGGAGAGGTAAGACTAGTTTTCGATTGATCCACACCCCCAGCCAGTCTGAGGTTTCCCGGACCTCTCAGATGGGGTTCGATCCTCGCTTCCTTAGGCTAGATCCGCGTAGGATACCTTTTGACAGATATTGCGATAGGGTAGATGAGCTTCTCGGGTGTCTGAGTGACGGTAGTCTGCCAGAAGGTGTCATCATGGTTGACCCTTCTTCCCTCAGCATGTCATTCCCGGACTTCAAGGAGTACGGGAGCTTCCTGGAGCAGGAAGCGGTGTTTTGTTTTGCTCGGGGAAGGCCATCCACGTTTCTCGTGCATGGTCGTCCCTTTCAAACTTTTCTTTTTCTTGTTTCTTGTTCCCTGCTTGCGGGCTTGCTTGTGCTTTTATGTTGTTGATTGTCTTGTCTTCTGCTTATCTTCTTTCTCATTACTTGTTGGTTCGTTAACCTTGCTTTGTACGTTTCTTGCAGAGTATCCAGAAGCCAAGATGTTGGGGAGGGTTACTTTGCTCATTAAGAAGGCTGCCACTAGCCAAGACCCGTCCACGGGGAAAGGACGGAAGACCAAGGCTGGTAGGGGAGGTAAAACTGCCTCCCCCAAGAAGACAAGTGGCGAGGCGCAAGTGTCTCCGAGGGTAGAGAAGTCTCCTGCCGACGGGCCTTCCGAGACTATGATGGTCTCGAGTAGCAGCAGCGACGGGGAAGGGCTTGTGTTCCCCGTGAAGACAATTGGGGTGAGCAAGCGTCCCGGAGAAGATGCTGAGGGCGCTAAGAAGAAACGCCTTAGACACTCTTCTCCCGGTCGAAGGCAACAACAACAGCAACGACAGCAAGCACAACTACAACAACAGCAGCAACAAGAACAACAGAGACAATCACCAACGTCACAGCTGCAGCAACCACAACATCCAAACCAGCAGCAGCAACAAGGGCAATTACTTCCACTGCCGCAGCAGCAAAAGCAACAGACCGGGGCTTTAATACCCCGTCTGCCTCCTCCTCCAGCCCAAAGGGAGTCCACCCTTTCGGGGACTCCTTCTTCTCAGCCAACAAACCTTCCTCTGCCTGGCCTGAAATTCCACTTCCCTCGGAAGCCAACCAGTTTCCCCGCTGCCCTCCTGGAGGGTGTAAGACGGGCCGATAGTTTTTTGAAGAGGCGGTTAGAGGCGGAGAAGGCTGTTACTCAGGGAAGGGCAGATAACTTGTCTACCGTGAAGAGGGCTGAGCTGGCCGAGGGGGTGAGATCCCTTCACCCGGCCGGAGCGGTTTTGGATGGCCCAGCCTTGGAGAAGAGGCTGGTGCCTAGGCTCGGACGTGCATTGGCGCCGTTCGGAGCTGAGATGATGGAGGACATGGCCCTGAGCTTGTGCGAGCTCAATTCTGAGAAATGGGCCATCAGTAGCAGTAAGGATCCGCTGTTGCTGACACACACTGTGAAGCAGCAACTGTCCGGGGTAAGCCGTCAGTTGTTGTGTTTTGGGATCATCTGTCTTTTGGTCCGGCTTAACTCATTCTGTTGTCTTTCCTTGCGGGCCTCTATGATCGCGGAACGCTCGTTCCGGGAGGTTGGTGCAGTTCTGGTTCAGCTGGAGGAGAGCCAGCTGGCTCGCCAGGCCTTGGAGGCGGAGAAGCAGAAACTGGCCCAATAGGCCTTGGGGGCCTCGGAGAAGATTGATCAGGCCCGGCGCACGGCTGAAGAAGAGGCGGACAAGAAATATCTTGCCAAATATCAAGAGTACCGGGCCAAGGCAGAGAATGAGTTTAGACAGCGGTCGGATGGGATGAAGGCCGAAAACTCCAAGCTCCGGGAAGAGCTGTCCCAAGCCAGGGTGGAGAAGGACACCTTGGAAGCTCGCTTGCAGTAAAAAAATGATCTCCTCCTTAAGCAGCAAGAGGAATATTCCACTCTTTCGAGTAAGCTGCACGAGGAGGAGCAACTCCATAAGAGGAGCAGGGATCTCGTGTCTATGCTGCAGTTGGGGCTCGCCGAGAAGGATAAAGAGATCGGGGCCTTGCAATTCACTGCCAGGGGGCATGTGACCGAGAAGCAATCCGTGCTGAACCAAAATAGGGAGCAGCGCAAGGAGATTGATTCTCTTAAGGGGGAGCGGGATGCCTCCCAGGCCGAAATGGAAAAATTGAGGGCTCAACTAACTGTCGCGGAGGCACAGTTGGCAACCTCCGAGGCGGAGCGCTTGAAGGAGAAGGAGGATGCTGAGGTGATACTGAACAGGACGATTAATATATCGCATGTGGTTCTCATGCATCAACTCTGGAAAGTGAACCCGGAGGTATTAGGCTATCTGGGAGATGATGCCGAAGCCATGAGGGAGAAGCTACTCGTGTGGGATCAAGGCCCAGAGGCGTACGTCCAAACTTTCAACATTGACGAACGCGCTGTAGCCCCTGAGGTGGGAGATCCCGGAGAGGCGGGGACCTCTGAACCTTCCCGTGACAAAGTTCCGCCTTCCAATGAGCCGACTCCGCCAGCCTCAGTTGAAGCCGATGCCCCCGAAGCCGCGGTCGTGGAAGCTGCAGCTACCCCCAATGCTTGAAGGGGTTTTATCTTTAATTATTTTTCATTTTGAGTTTTTCATTGCGGACATATTTGCCATAATTATAGCATTCTCCTTTCTTTTCTGCCGAGTTCTTTATTTATCTTTGCGCTTAGGGTAGACTTTTATACGGTAGAAACTGTTGTAGGGGCGCATGAGGTTTTGGTTCCAACGGCCAAAACCTATGCACTTCCCACTTGAAGCTCTAACGGATGATGTCTTTTCCCACGTAGTTTCTAGGTTACGAAGGTTTCCTGGTTCCAACGGCCAGGCTCCTTTCACCGTATTTTAGCTTTCCTAAGGCAAATAGCCAATCCCGGGACTTGTAGTTATACTGTTCGATGGGATTGCTACGGTGAGCCGTTCCATGGCTTGGAACGGGAGTTCTTTTGGTGAGCGTCGCTAGACTTAAGGTTAGATCTTTGCGAAGCAAAACTAACTGCTGTTGCGAGCCTCATGGTGGCTGACTTCAGGGACCTGGCATGGAGCCCTGCGAGGCAAGGCTCGTTGCTGTCGGGGAAATCTCCACGCCCACCAGGTGTGATCCCGGAGCAGGGGCTTTGCGAAGCAAGGCCTGCTGTGAGTGGGGGATCGACCATGTCTGCTCCTGGAGCTGAAACTTGCAATGGCCGAGGAGCTCGCCATGCATTATTTTGTGAGATCCGGAGCTGGAGCCTGCGAAGCAAGGCTTACGACGGTCGCGGATCTTGCCATCTTTCGCCTTGCGGGACCCGGAGCTGGAGCTTGCGAAGCAGAGCTTTACAGCGATCACGGATCTTGCCATCTTTCGCCTTGCGGGACCCGGAGCTGGAGCTTGCGAAGCAGAGCTTTACAGCGATCACGGATCTTGCCATCTTTCGCCTTGCGGGACCCGGAGCTGGAGCTTGCGAAGCAAAGCTCTACAGCGATCGCGGATCTTGCCATCTTTCGCCTTGCGGGACCCGGAGCTGGAGCTTGCGAAGCAAAGCTCTACAGCGATCGCGGAGTATTCTGCAAAGGACTTGTCAGGGAGCTGGGGGTGTTTTGGCGTAGCTCTATGAACGTGCCTCAACCCCCAGTCCTGTCCATCGCTGGGCTACACAGGAGATAATTTTCATGATACATAATGGCAGGCATTTCCATGGCAATTTTCACATAAGCACATAATGCACATATGACACGTAATGCAAGCATGTTCATGGCAACAAATAAACCTAAGCTTAACAATTTAAACATTTAAAACAATTTAAAAATTTCAAACACAATGCTAGCACATAAGTGGTGTTCTGTGTACGTTTTGTTCAAGGGGCGTATGGCTATGCCTTAGCCATGTATACCCCCCCCAAGTGAGTGTGGGGTCCGGACGTCTCCGGACCGCGTGGTCACTTGTTAAAACGCAGCTTTGAACACAGGGATAAAAAGTGCAGTAAAAGCGGAGTGAATCTCTCCGTTTTTCATTAAATTAGCCTGCTAGGCGTGAGTTTTACAACAGGGAGGATTATTTCCACATTTTTCACTTTTGCTAATTTCACCAAGGACTTCCGACTAGATGGTCCGGGGCCTACTGGTAGTAACGGCGGAGGTGCTCCGCGTTCCAGGCGCGCGGGACTTTAGATCCGTCGAGTCTCTTTAAGTGATACGTCCCATGGCCCACTTTTTCTTGGACTTCGTAGGGGCCTTCCCAGTTGGGTCCGAGGACTCCCACTCCCGGATCCTGCGTAGCAGGAAATACTCTCCGTAGGACAAGATCCCCAACTTCGAATGTACGGCTCTTGACTCTCGTGTTAAAGTGTCGGGCTATCTTGCCTTGGTACATTTTTAGTTGGACCTGCGACTGCTCGCGGAGCTCTTCGATCATGTCCAATGACTCCTGGAGAAGGGCATGGTTCCGGGCAGGGTCGTAGGTATCTTGCCTGTGAGAGGGGATCATAGTTTCTACTGGGATGACGGCCTCGCAACTGAAGGTCATGGAATAAGGCGTGTGCCCCGTCGAAGTTCTCTCTGTTGTGCGATAGGCCCAAAGTACTCGCGGAAGTTCTTCCGGCCAGTGAGCCTTGCAGGCTTGGAGTTTTTTCTTCAACGTGGTCTTTAATATTTTGTTTACAGCCTCCACTTGCCCATTAGCCTGGGGTCTGGCGACTGTGGCATACTTCACTCCACCCTTTCCAGTTGGGAGGGAACCTACTAGGTCAATGCCCCAAACAGCGAACGGCCAGGGGCTGGTCATTAGGGTAATTTCTGTAGGCGGCGCTCGCGGAACCTTGGCGTACCTCTGGCACTGCTCACATTTCCTGACATAATCCACACAATCCTTCTTCATGGTGGGCCAGAAGTATCCTTGTCGAAGGATCTTTTTGGAGAGGCTCAGCCCGGAGGTATGATCGCCACAGAAGCCTCCGTGAACCTCATGGATGATGGTGCTGACTTCGGTTCCGGCAACACACCTAAGGAAGGGTATGGACAACCCCCTGCGGTAAAGCTTTCCATCCATAACCACGTATCGGGGAGCTTGATATTGGAGCTTCCTTGCATCAGCTTTATCAGTGGGGAGCTCTCCGGTGGTGAGAAATCTGAGGATGGGTCCTATCCAGGAGTGGGAATGGTCGATGATGGCGTTTATCCTTCGTGTCTCAGTACTGGGGGCTTCTAAGTGCCCGATGGGGACTAAGCCATACTGTTCAATCTCCGGGTCCGTTGCAAGCTTGGCCAGCGTGTCCGCGAGTGAGTTCTGGTCCCGGGGGACCTGGCGGATTTGGTGGACTTTGAAATGCTGCAGTAGGTCGCGGGAGAGAGACACGTAGGCAGCCATTCTTTCACCTTTCGTCTGGTATTCCTCGGATATTTGGTTTACCACAAGTAGGGAGTCGCTGTATACTTCGATTTTTTGGGCTCCGACTTCTCTGGCCAGTCGTAATCCAGCTAACATAGCTTCGTGTTCTGCCTCGTTGTTGGATACTGGGAACGCGAAACGGATGGCTCTCTGGAGCTGATGCCCTTGGGGAGATATTAGGATGACCCCAGCTCCAGCTCCTTTTTCATTTGAGGCCCCGTCTACATAGACCTTCCATGTGGGAAGTTCCGGGACAGGATCTTCCGGGAGGTCATTCATTCCCGAGCATTCCACAATAAAGTCCGCGAGAGCTTGACCTTTTATGGAAACACGTGGTTGGTAGTGGACGTCGAACTGGCTCAGTTCCATGGCCCATTTAAGCAATCTGCCAGAAGACTCGGGCTTCTGCAAGACTTGTCGGAGAGGGTGGTTGGTGAGTACTTTGATGGTGTGCGCCTGGAAATATGGCCTCAGCTTCCGTGAAGCAATTAACAAGCAGAGGGAGAGTTTCTCGATCATTGAATATCTGGACTCGGCGTCCAATAACCTCTTGCTTACGTAATACACAGGGAGCTGGATACGGCCATCTTCCCGGACGAGAGCGGCACTCACTGCGTGCTCAGTCACAGCTAAGTATAAGAACAACGCCTCTCCTTCGACAGGTTTGGACAGAATGGGAGCTCGGGTTAAATGTTCTTTGAGGTGTTGGAAGGCTGCTTCGCATTCGGGGGTCCACTCGAACTTCTTGTTTCCTCGCAACACATTGAAGAAGGGGATACACTTGTCAGTGGCCTTGGATACGAAGCGGCTGAGAGCAGCTATCCTTTCGGTAACGCTCTGGACATCCTTATGTTTCCGGGGGGAAGGCATATCTATGAACGCCTTTATTTTCTCAGGGTTGGCTTCCACTCCGCGGGAGCTGACAATGAAACCGAGGAACTTCCCAGACGAGACCCCGAAAGTACATTTCTTTGGATTCAGTTTCATCCCGTACTTTCGGATCACGGCGAAAGCTTCCTCAAGGTCGTCACTGTGGTCCCCGGAGGTCTTGGACTTTACCAACATGTCGTCCACGTACACCTCCATGTTCCTCCCCAGTTGGTCCTTGAACATTTTGTTTACTAGACGCTGGTACGTCGCCCCAGCATTCTTCAAACCGAAAGGCATGACCACGTAACAGTAGACACCCTTGTCCGTGAGGAAGCTAGTGTGTTCCTGGTCCGCGACATGCATCTTGATCTGGTTGTATCCGGAGTACGCATCCATGAAGGATAAGAGTTCGTACCCGGAAGTAGCGTCTACCATCTGATCGATTCGCGGAAGAGGGAAACAATCTTTCGGGCAGGCCTTGTTTAGGTCCGTGAAGTCAATGCACATTCTCCAGGACCCATCGGGTTTCGGGACCAGAACTGGGTTGGCCAACCACACGGGATAGTGCGACTCCTGGAGAAAGCCTATGGACATCAACTTGTCCACTTCAGCTTTGACGGCTTCGGCCCTCACTGGGTCTAACGGCCTCCTCTTTTGGCGAATTGGAGTTGCAGATGGGTCTATGTTGAGTGCGTGGCACGCAACATTAGGATTAATCCCCGTCATATCAGCGTGGCACCATGCCAGGATATCCTGATTATCCTTCACGGTGGCCACGATCTTATATCGAATGGCCGACGGCAGGTTTCTCCCCACCTGAATGACTTTGGTGGGTTCTCCCGGGTTTGGGATCACCTCTTCGACTTCCTCCATCGGCTCTATTGCTTTCTCGATTCCCACTCTTGGGTCGAGTTCGTCAAAGTATGCCTCCTGAGCACCCCCAGTTTCTGGTAATTCTTCCGCCAAAGGAATGGCAGCAAATGTCTCCTGGACCGTGCAGACGGATCGGACGGAGATGTTATAACAGCTCCGTGCACTTCGTTGGTCTCCTCGGAGGGTGCCAATATGCCCATCGTCGCATGGAAACTTCAAACATAAGTGGCGTATCGAGGTTATGGCCCCACAATCGATTAGGACCGGTCGGCCTAAGATGGCATTATACGCCGTGGGACAGTCGACCACCACGAATGTGCTGTGCTTGAAGGCACAAGCGTCGCTTTCTCCTCTGAGGGTGACTGGAAGTTGAATTTTTCCTAATGGCATGAGTGCGTCCCCATTGAACCCTTGAAGCTGGATGGGGCATGGGGCCAGGTCTGTCTCGGTTAATCCGATCGCGTGGAAGGCCGCTTTGAAGAGGATGTTCACGGAGCTTCCGTTATCGACCAAGATCCGTGAGACCTTCTTATTGGCAATCTGGGCTTCCACCACGAGGGGATCGTTGTGGGGGAAGTGCACATGTCGAGCATCGTCCTCCGTGAAGGTGATGGGAAGATCCATCATTCGGGGACGTTGAGCAGGTGATTGAACCAAGGCGCACATCTCCCCGGTGTGTTCTAACTCCCTCAAGTACCTCTTCTGGGAGTTGCGGGTGCTTCCAGCAAGGTGCGGTCGTCCGGAAATGGTGGCTACGTGTCCGTCAACGGGTGGCGGAGCAAGGCCGGGCGGATATGGGTTGCCCGGTCCTGGAGCCAACAAGGCAATGGGCGCCGGAGCGGGTGGAGCAGGAAGCGCTGGGAACTGAGACCCGGGAGCTTGGGGGTGACCGGCTCCAGGAGCGCTAGCGGTCCCCCTCTGTCCCGGGGAATATGCAGCTCCGTGAACTACCCCCTGTCCGGGATAGATAATGGGTATCCTCACCCACTGACCGAGGTGTCCCGCTCTTGCCAGGGACTCGATCTCATCCTTCAGCTGAAGGCACTCATTCGTGGTGTTCCCCACGTCTCCGTGGAACTCACACCTCTTATTGGAGTCTCGCGGACGCCTTCCTCCGTGAGATACTTTCGGGGGCTTCCTGTAGTTGACCATATTACAGGTCGCCCGATAGACATTCTCTCGCGAGTCTATCAAACTGGTATATTCCGTGAACTTGGGCTCATAGTCCTTCCGGGGTTTCTTTGAATGGTCTCCCCGGTTGGAGTTTCTTCCGCTTCGTTTGCTCCGCGATTGGCTCAAATTTCGTTCTGGGCCTTCCGCTTGCGGCTGCGGCATGCCAGGAGCGATACTACATCCGGTTTGTACAGCTCTGTACCCAGAGAAATGGGTTTGACTCGGCGTCTGGGCAGACGCAGAAGGCCCATACACACTTGGAGTGAATTGGGCTCCTGGAAGCGTGAGGGCTGGTGCGGGAGCTTGCGAAGCAAAGCTCGGCGCAGTCACGGAAGGCGTTGGAGCCGGGGGAACTCCAAAGGCCTGCTGGTAGGCATCCTCAATGTTGATGATTCCCTGAGCTTTTGACATGAATTCGGACAGCGTTTCTGCCCGTCTCCTTTGCATTTCTCCCCATAGCAGGGAGCCGACAGTAAGGCCCGATTGAAGGGCGATCAGCTTCATGTCATCGCTGACCTTGGTCTTTGCAGCAGCTTCCATCATTCTCTGAATGAAGGCTATGAGGTTCTCATTGGGCTGCTGCTTGATGTTGGTTAAGGAACCAACCTCCATGTCGTGGTCGCGGGCAGCAATGAACTGCCTCCTAAATGCGGACTGTAGCTCCTTCCAACTGTGGATTGATCCGGGAGCTAATCTTTTCCACCAGTCCTCCGCGGACTTGGTAAGGGTGAGTGAGAAGCACATGCATTTGGCGTCCTCACTGACACGCGCCACTTGCATCATTTTGTTGTATTTAGCTAGGTGGGTACGCGGGTCTGTCCTCCCATCATATAATTCTATGTGAGGAATTTTGAAGTTATCCGGGAGGGACGTTTCCGCGATCCTCCAAATACATGGTTCCGGGTCTTCCTCCTCAGAGTCTGACAGGGCCCCACTTTGCTTCCGGACCAGCTTGGTCAAGGCAGCAATCTGTTCCTTGAGCCTCTTCGTGTCACTCTCCGGGAGGTCACGTCCCCGGAGCTTGTCATTAATATGATTTCGGAGGTCATCTCCGCGAGACCGGGCCTTTTCTCCTTTGGCCTTTTCATACTTGGCCTCCAACCTTCTTCTTAGGTCCACCGTGGACCAGCTATCTTCGGAGTACGAGTTCGCAGCCCGACCGTCCTGGTTGACGGAATCACTGGGGCGGTTGTTCCTTCCCCTAGGCCTGGGTGTCTTAGCACCGGGCCCTTTAGGCACGGAGTGCCCCCTTGGGGCTGAAGGACGTCTGGGCTTAGGAGCGCCAGAGACCTTCTGCGCGCAGGGGGGGGCAGTCGGCCTGGTGATTCACGCCTTTAGGAGATGCAGGGGCGTCAGCGCGTACACGCTCTCCAACTTTTTCTTTGCCCTTGTTAGGGGCGGCTTTGGATGGTCCAGCAGCGGCTGGATCCGGCATAGCGGCATCAGCACCACCTAAAACAGAGGCGTCCTCGTCCGAGTCGCCTAGGTCTCCGAACTTGCTTTGGAGGCGCTCCATCATGCGCTGCATTTTTTCGGAGAGGCGCTCCTGCTCAACAAGCTTGGCTTTGGTGACCTCCAGTTCTTCGGCTACTTGGACCAGTTCTGGGTCCTTCTCATAGTAGCAGCCGTCCTTTTAATAACCGTCTTGGACATACTCTTCTTCGTCTTCTAAGTATGTCGTATCTTCAGTACTGACCCGATCCTGGCGGGACGTCGGGCCTTCACCTTGGTAGTCCAAGGGTTCGTTTTGTACCGCATCTTCCATCACGGTATCGGGGTTGACCGTAGCATTTTTGTCAACAGCGGATTTTCTCGTAGTCACCATCTCTTTAGCACGAAGTGAATACAAAAAACGTACACAGAAAAAGAGCTGACTAACAACTTCCTACAGCTCTCAATGAAAGCACCAAAATGTTTACCGAGTTTTTCGGAAACGAATACAAACAGAATAATAAAAAGAAAAGAACTGTAGAAGTGCTAAAACGTAACTAAACAAACAGTGTTTTTACGTGGTTCAGGCGTTAACAAGCCCTAGTCCACGAGTCGATGTTATTATACTTGGAAAAGGTTACAGTAAGATGGCTGGTGTACAAGAACTTCACACACTCACAGTGTTTCTCTCGGGTTCCCTTGAAGAAGATGAAGCTAGAGAGATTTTAGTAGAGTTTTTGCTATGTGATCTGTTGGCCGTCCCTCTTCTTGTAAAATGAAGGGGTCTTTATAGCTAGGGTTTCGGATTAGGGTTTTTCTCTACGTACATGAGTCTTAATTACACCAGCCATAAATAGGGGATACAATTACTGTAGTAGCATGGCTACAAGACTCTATGTGGGTATATTTACGTGAAAGTATGGGGAACACACAAAGTCAGCCGTCTTTTCCAAGTTGTCAGCGGAACAGTAGGCGAAAAGGTACCCTTAGGCGTGCTGGGATATGTGCGGCTTTGACCTGACGGGCGTGTCAGGCGGGATCTTGTGTCAGGCGGATATCATTCCAAATATGCCTCCTCCAGGACTCGACCGTTTGGTTTGGTTCCGTGCGAGGCACGGAACTGTTTCCGCGGAGACTACTCGAAGAGCTTCTCCTGGAAGGGGCTTCCCCGAAGGATACCCCTTCGGGAGTCTGGGAGAGTTGACGAGTTTCCGTGTTGTGTTTGCTTGGAAGAGTAATCCGGACACTAAACGGGAGAGGCGAAGCCTTTCTGTCCATCCGCGAGCTCTGGTCACCTACCGTGAAAGACATCGATAATTCTGCTTCCCCGAGGACATTGATCTAAACGCTATCCGGAAATCTGGATAACACATGGTATATTAGAAGTGGAAATATTTGATGTTTAGGGGATAGACTTTATGGGACCTTTTCCATCATCATATAATAATAAGTATATCTTTCTAGCTATGGACTATGTTTCCAAATGGGTGGAAGCAGCAACAACTCCAACTAATGATGGGAAGGTGGTACTTAATTTCTTGCATAAGAATATTTTCACTAGGTTTGGTACTCCTAGAGCTATTCTTAGTGTTGTAGGGACTCATTTTTGTAATAAAATTTTTTATGCTATGTTAAGTTGATATGGAGTGAGGCGGAGAATATCGATTGCTTATCATTCCTAGTCAAATGGGCAAGAAAAAATATCTAGTAGGGAGGTGAAGTGCATTCTTGAGAAGACACGTAACAGTTTGAGAAAAGGTTGGTCGAAGAAGCTTTGTGATGCACTATGGGCTTATAGAACGACATTTAAAATTCCTATTGGCATGTCACCTTATAGATTGGTTTTTGGAAAAGCATGTCATTTGCCAATGGAGTTGAAACATAAAAATTATTGGGCAATCAGACAAATGAATATGTATATGAATTTATCTAGTCATAATAGGCTAATGGAGATCAATGAACTTGATGAATGGAAGAATGAAGCTTATGAGAACGTGAAGAACTATAAGGAACGTACTAAAGCGTGCCACGATAAGAATCTCATTCAAAAGGAATTCCAGCCAGGGGAGCAAGTCTTATTGTACAACTCAAGGGTTGAAGCTCTTTCATGGAAAATTGGAATCAAGGTGGTCGGGACCATTTACTATTGTTAATGTTTTCCCTTATGGGGCAGTGGAGTTACAAGGAAAAAATCAAGACACCTTTAAGGTAAATGGGCAAAGAGTGAAGCCATATTTGGATGGTCCTATTGATCAAGTCAAGACCATCTTCCAGTTGAAACATTTGTGAAGAGGAGGTAAGCGTCTAGCTAATTGACATTAACGACAGTTCCATTGGGAGGCATCCCACGATCTTTCAATAATTTTGTTATTTTGTTTTATTATGTTTAGTGTTTAATTTTTACGTTATTTTAGTTTTTCTTTAGAATTTTGGATTTTTAGACTTTAGATTGTAAATATGAACTGTGGAAATCATTAAAGAAAAAGGTTTTTCGCACGAACGCATTTGAGCCTTGGCACCCCCTACATTTGAGCCGCGGCGCGTACCCATACAGAGAGCTGATGAATTTTGTGAGTGCTCAAGCGTCGTGGCATCATAAACTTGAGCCATGACTCGAATCCCCAGGATTGAACCTAGAAACTGACAAGGGTCATGGTGCTGACCCCTTATGTCGTGCCGTTTGAATTTCACCCTACAATGTCTTTTTGTCATATTGTTTTCCTATTCTCTCAAAAGCTCTCACCCTCTCCGAAACTCTTCACCTCAAACCTCCATCTTTTCAGGAAAAATCCTCAAATCTTCCATAAAATCTTCATGAATCTTCCAATAAACCTTATTTCAAAACTTTTTCTCTATCAATTTAGCCTATATTACCTTTAAAACCCATTTTCTCCATGTTCATGCCCTAGTTTTAAAATTTGGAGGAATCATAGCACTCATTGGAAGGTTTGAAGAGATTGATATTTGTAAGTAAAGAAGCTCAAGAGAGACATGATGGAGTAAGCAAGAGGATTTTGGTTCCAGATAGAGGAATGGACTATCAGAATTAGCCTTATGATGACTTGCCCTAAAAGCCTATTCGGGTTATACGTGAAGATAGAGGTTGGCAGTCATTGGTGAATGTCGGGAGCATTCCTAAACAAATTTTCTCCCTGGTGTATGGGTTTTAAGAAAATTGGCCTAAGCAAGAAAATAAAACATGTTTTGTGAGGGGGAAGAGGGTACCGGTTAGTTTTCAGACATTTAACAATTTTTACGAGCTTCAGTCTTATCTGGATGAGAAAGATGAGTATAATGCATTCTTATGCACTGAAATTAATTGTAAGGAGATGGAAGAATTCATTTGTTGTGTTGGGTCTAGGGTTACTTATACTCATGATGAGCCCAAACACATGTATAAGTGTCAGCTCAAGCGAATAGTGCGTGCGTTTCTCTATTTTGTGAGCACTCAGTTAATCCCTTCTTCACATTTTTCTTATATTTCCATGGACCAATTTCTTATGGTATAAACAATCAATAAGGGGATTAAACTTGATGTGGGTAAACATATTTGAAATAGTATTGGGTTTATTTGTCGGCTCAAGACAATTGATGGATTGGGGCATGATTCCTTTATCACGGACCTGTGTGAAACTTATGGGGTGTTGGTGCATCAGACTGATGTTAAGGGACGGGTACAAGGTATTATTACTAGGGGTGGTGTTTATTGAATGCTAATGTAGATCAATTGAATTCATTGGTCAATCGATGGAATCTTAATGATGGTCAACAACCTTATTTCTAGTATCCTTTGGAATTAATGAATGTATTAGTAGTCACCGCCTACTCCACCATACTGATGTGGTGATTTTGTATGTATTATTTTCTCTTTATTTTTGTAACACATTGGGGGCAATGTGTTGTTTAAGTTTGGGGGAGAGTTTACTTTGCTTTTAGCTGTTTTTCATTTTAGTTGTGAATAGTGTGTGAATCATGTTGTTTGGAAGCCGATGATACTAATAACCATGTGATATGAGTGAAGATTTTAAAATTGTGTGAATCCATGTGCTCAGTGAGGTTAATTTTGTGATGAGCTTTGAGCATAGATGTTAATTTCCATATTATCCTTAATTAATAAATTTCTTACAATCGTTTAGTATATGCATGTTAAGTAAGTTTGTGGAATGAGATTTGAAAAATATTTTAGAACTTGCATAGCTTGTTGATTGAGCTAAAATTAAAATGATGCATGCTTTGGAAGATGACTTAGGCAAATCTTTCGAATGATTGAGCCTGTCAAGCCAACATTAATGTATTAAATCTCTAGTTACCAAATTTTGAGCTAAACATGATTCTTTTGTTGTTTGGCACCTGTTTTGAGTCTATTTGAAACTTTGTTATTTATCTTTCTCTTTGATATGCAATGAGCATATGAAAAGTGATTGGGGAGGGAAATGATTTGTAATGGGATTCATGTGAAAATAAAACATTGTATCAACAATAGAAAAAAAAATATTGCAAGAGAAAAAGAGAAAAAATATATATTGACAAATGAACTGCACTCCAAAAAGGAATATAAATAAATAAGTTTGGGGGAGTGTAGTATCATTAAAAAGAAAAAAAAATCAAAATTCAAAAGTTTGTATTCTCTCAAAGTACGGAATTTTGGGAAATTTCAGGATTTTTGGGTTTTCAAGTTGAGAAAGATTGGTTTTGTTTGAGCTATGTGCTATGGTATAATTTAGCCTAAATGACTTTTTATTTACCTACTAGAGCCTATGTCTTTTGTTATAATTTGAAGAAGTCCTCTTGATTCTAGAGCTTGTGTTATCCTATTAGGGGAGATTGAAGAATTAGGCAAGCATATGGAATATTTGGTTTTGATGGAATGATTTGAAAAGATTTGATTGTGTGTTATTTATTGGCTAAGGTTGATTGGTGTAGCAAAGAATGAAGTTGCTTACTGAATTAATTTTGTTGAAATTCTCGATAAAATGCAGTTGAAAAATTATGAGTTTGAATTGCATGGTGTTTCTTAGGTTGAGGCTTGTTAGGTTATAACTTAATTCGTGTTTGTGATTAGTTTGTATTTGAAAGTGTCAATAGGTTTTAGTCGAGGACGAGAAAAAGTTATGTTTGGGGGAGTTTGATAAAGTAGTTTTTATAGTCTTTTAGAGAGTTGTTTTAAGGAATTTTTTAGCGTTTATAGTTATCTTTGTCCAGTTTGACACTGTTGTTGCCTGTGTTTGATAATATTTAAACATTTATGGAAAAATTGATAAATGACCGTGTTTGGCCTTCAAAAGATGTGTTTTAGTGAAAAAAGGCATTTGAGCTACGACGCTGCGATTAGACAGAGCCGCCAAATCCTGAGAAGTCAAGGGTTGCGGTGCTACCTTTGAGATTCACGGTGCTATTTATTGGTGAATTAGAGCAGCGGTGCACCTGCATTAGAGTTGCGACGCTTGTTGTGGCAAAGACGAGACATATTTTAATTCTTGGACACGAGCCGCGACGCTTGAGGCTGTCGGAGTGAGAATCAAGGCATTTTACGCAGGCACAAATGTGGAATTTCACATTAAAAGAACAAACAACTATAGAAGTAATATGATGATGATTTTTAAAGGGAACCCTAAGAAGAGACTAAAGGAAACACTCCGTGGAGGCTAAAAGATAGAGATCAACTAGTTCAATCATTCCTTTTCTTCTTCTTCTTTTACAATCTTTTGTAGTAATGCTTATATTTAGTTTAATGGATTTTATTATGGCTAGCATGAACTAATTTCTTATTTAGGGTGTTAATGGATTCTCTTGAAACATCATGATGATCTAATGATGTTTTATTGAATTCTCTATCAATATTGTGAATTATTTGTCTTGTGTTTAATGCTTATGAATGCTTGATCACCATTTACATGATTTATATGCTTTTAACCTGAGATTTGAGAAGTGAAGGATAAATTTTCTATAGTCAAATAATCATAGATTTATATTGGACGAGAGTACCTGTATGATTTGTGTAGCTTAGGGATTACGTGTTTAATGCCTGCAATATGTTAGTTTACAATAGAGATGTAGGAAATTGTGTATTGTACAAAATTATAAGTCCTAGTAATAATATAATTTACAATTGTAATCCGCTATCACAATAGAGATAGGAATTCTTAAATTCACATTATAGAGGCATAGGTGGATAGTTGATGAAGTTAATAACCCTAATTCTTATTCCATGAATTAATATTTAGCATTGAGTTATCTATTGTTCTATTTTATTGTTTTATTATCTTATTCCTTTAGTTTCATAAATTATGAATTCATTATTTGTCGAATCAATTAATATTAAAGTTAATTTTTGATAGTTAATAACTGTCTTTGTAGGAAAAGTACTTGATTTATCACTTTATTACTTGTTACGATTACGTGCACTTGCATAGTTCAAAATTCTCAAAACAAATTCTTTAAAGGTGAAATGTAATACCAGATTTTAATTTTTTTAATTATTTGATTTAATTAAATGTAATGTTGATGAATTGATTTTGATAATTAAATAATATCAGGACTATTCTAATATAATATTATATGAGTATATCGCTTAGAGAGTGTTATTGGAGATTTTAGACTAAAATAAATATAAGAGTTGATTACTATTTTTGTGTATAGTTTTGGGTGGTATATTACAATGACCTTAGAATAATTTTAGAATATGATTTCGGTTGGGTGCTATTAAAACCACAACAATTAATGGTTGTGGTGGTGGTTGTTAAGTGATGATGATTGTTAAGTCCTAAATTGCATCTATTTAAATAGTTACAATTTCTGTCAAAAGTGATGCACCAAAGTTGGTTTCGAGAACTTGTAAATTCTTATGAATAAGCTTAAGGTTCTTACTAACTTGTGTTCACTACATTTTTTATTATTATTAATATATATTATGTGACTAGTAAAATGCAAGCATGTTTTTTCTTATATATATTTAATTAATGGAAGACTTTTTTCTCATTAATTAATTAAATATCTTGGTTTGTTTTCATGGAAGCAATTTTGACCTAGGGCACAAAATAAAAAACTTTGTTTTCTTATTTGTTTCATGAAGATCACATCAAGACGCTTAAGGATAATATCCTTGTGCGATCTCGATCAACTGTTATTAAAACAAAATAATTCAATTATTTAATTTCTATTTTATAATTTATTTATTTATGTTTTATTCCTTTTTTATTTTTTACTTAAAAAGAATATAATTAATTTTTTATTCATTTTATTCTTGCTTTTATTATGTATAACATTTTCGTATTTTGCATGAATCAATGAATGGAGTGAACTTAGACACAATCATGTACTAATTTATTTTCAAATCTATCCAGAAAGAAGCAATATCTTATGTGCTAGGATTGATTTTCACAACTAACCAAATCCTCCTTGAATTAGGGGAAGGTATTTTCTTTTGATATTAATTGTGTAGGATCTCCACAATTATCTGGTCGATTTCTTTAGCTATAAAGTGAGAACCTTCAAGCACTCAAAGTGTAATCAAAAGAGTGTCATTTGAGAGTGTTGTTTTTGTATGTGAGGTTGAGTGTAGCATCTTATTCTATTGTTAGTATAGCTACATTGCACAGTGTGCTTTATGTAAAAGTGTCCTTCAAGAGAGAAGTTTGACACCACAACATTGAAGGGTGTCTCCAAGATTAGGCTTCTAAAAAGTTGACTAAATCGCATCTAATGATGTCTATATAGTGTTGATTAGGTTAAAATTGTTAAATTCCGAAATCGCCCATTAAATATCATAGAATGTCATGTTTTTGGACAACTGGTGTGATCTCGCTAGGTACTCCCTACGGTTGTGCCACTTCAGTCAAAACTCCAATTTTCATATTTCTCGTCCTTTTGTCAAGTTTCTGAACCTATTTTAGCTCAAATACATGCATAATCTTTCAAAACCTAAATCAACACAAAATCAATTGTAAAAATGCACAAAACAAACCTCAACACCTAAAACACCATTTAAAAAGACACACTAAACTGAGCCTAAAACTTGCCTAACAAATTCCCTCAAACTTAACCTATGCTCGCCCTCGAGCCAAGAACACAAACTCAACTAAAACCAAATAACACGCAATCATGTCAACAACAACAATTCAAGCCTGAAATTATGAATACCATGCTCATATAGTTCCCAGAAAATCTAGTCATTCACAATAATCGTGAATTTCAATCAAAACACTTCTCTAACTTACTCAAGTCCATTAAAACGTATGCTTACCTAATCATTATCAATAAATACACATGTAATTTAATTAACTTATACCTACTGAATGTTTTACAGAATCCACCAATTCCCTTATCTCATACGCTTGCATTACTTACTATTCTCCACTTATGTATACAATAAATGCACTAGAATCAAAAGGTCTTTCAAGGTTTACAATGACTGGCTTACGTATAGGTAGATGAGAAAGAAATTTTAAGCTCAATTATACCATAAGCACACAAACATCATAAATACACTACAAAATCAATCATAACCCTTATGTTCCCCCCTTTTTTTTCTTGCATTGAGAGAAAGAAAGAATTGATATTTCTTATTTTTTTTTATCTAAACTAACCCAAACTTATTTCGTTGCATATTTATGAAGAGTGTAGGCTCAAAACTTGTGTCAAACAACAAAAACCAATTCACATTAGACTCAAAAGGGATAATTAACGATACAAATTTATCGATATCCACTTGAAAGGCACAATCATTTTAAAAATTGCCTAAATCATCTTCCTAAGCATGCATTGTCTAGGATTTCGTCTCAACTAGCAAGCAACAAAGTTCTAAGAAAATCATGCATCTTTTCCTCAAATATATTTAGCAAGCATAAATAATCTTCAAACAAAATAAATTTCAAGATCATGATTAATTCCACAAATATTTAATGAATCCAAGTAAACAGAAGAAACATTTCGACCAAGCACTACAATTTTTAATGGCATTAATTCTCATCAAATCAAACAACACAAGAGTCATTTATTCTCATGAGCAAATCATTATCAACTTGATCCATCCTAACACTCTATACACTCTAAGCAAACACTAGCCAACAATATATCATAACTAAGTAAAAACTAAACACCATCAAATAATATACTAACAACCTACCCCACAACACAACTAAATATGCACAAAACACAAAAATCTCTTCCCCCAAACTTAACATAAACTTTATCCCCAATTTTTAATTACAAGCTAAGGAAAAGAAACTTACCTGACTCTGCTACAGAAACAATTGACACTAATTTGTGTTTGTACCAAAATGAGATGCAAAAGCTTGATGGAAACCATGCTGAAATTGTGTCATGTTAACACTTCAATGATGATGTTCCTGAAAATTCAACTCCAATTTATTTGTCCTCTCTGCTTACGTTAGTGTTCGAGGTTTTCTAGATCGCGCTTGTGAAGAAGATGCACCTACTGAATCAACACTAGAAGAACCAACAATCGTGGTCTTGTTAATTTGTATAGTATCATAAATTAATGGAGTAAGAAGTTCCTCGATATCACTGAAAGAAGCACCAGCCAGTAGACACAAGCTACAAATCAAAATAGGAAAATATAACCCTACATTTTGAGTAAAAATAGATGAATGAATCTATGAGGCTATAATCTTACCAATATCAATTATCATACCGGTAAGAATAGCATAAAGAAAAATTGTCTTATGAGGATTAACAGTAGTCACATGGCCATGCGTTGTTAGATTAGAACAAGTATAATTCAACCAGATTCTTTTTTCACGAGTCAACAAACTAAAAGAAAAACCAAGGCAAACAGTACAATTAAAAGACCATTGACTCGTAGGCATTAGGAGAGGTAAATTTGGTAATAGTTTCAAAATCAGGCTATTGTGGTTGTTGTTGTGGTTGAAAATTTTTGTTATGTTTTCTAGATGGTGCCATAATACAATTCTAAGTGTAACAACACACAATAAATCTAAAAAATAGGCAATATTTTCACAAAACATGCTCCAAATTCCTTTTCAATTTCTAAATAAGTTTATACAATATCAATGAACATCACAAAACCCATGAACATGTTCAATTTCAAGCACATATAATTTTTCTGAAATTGGTGACCTTAACACCCAAAACAATCCAACTTCACAATAATCACCAAAATCAAATCAATTCCCAAGTAAATGCAAGCATATTATCATTAATAATTCCCAAAATTATCAACAATTTTATCTCGAAATTACCAATTGCACAAGAAATTTTGAATCCCCAAATTCATGCCCTAGAATTACACAATTCCGAATTTCATTCAAATCCAACATATCAAAGGCACAATAACTTCATATAAACAACTTAGCCTAATCCAAAATATTCATCAATAAATCCACAATTAAACAAATTTTTTGGATTCCCCCAAATGTTAGGACAACAACCTCCAAATTGCAAAGAGAATGAGAAAAACATTTACAATATGGAGGAAGTAGAACTAGAATATGAAGGAATTTAGGTTCAAAGGTTGAAAATCATACCATATGGATGATTGAGGCTCGAACTCAGGCAAAATAGGTGTAGAAATCAGAGATGAAAGTGTAAATGCAGGGAAAAGCTAAGAAAATCACCATATAGAGGTGTTTTAAAATACCTTATCCCGTTCGGCACGGTTGCAGTCGCGCTATCTATTTTAAAGCCTAGGTCCTGGCATTTGGTGTGGTCGCAATATTTTAGTTCTACGGTCGCGCTACTAACTTAGAAAGGCTCTCCTATCTATGGGCATGGTCGCACTACTAACCTAGAAAGGCTCTCCTATTTGTGAGCGCGATTGCGATATAGGCCCGTTACGACCGTGCTACTAACTCTAAATGTGGAGTTTTATAATAATATTTTTAATGAATAAAAACTAATCTAAAATTATAGTAATTTAAAACTATTTGTAAAATTAATACAAAACAAACATAAAAATTAAAGAGGTCAACAAAATCCATATTGACAGATACTATTAAAACTCAAACTTAAAAATATTGATTGGGATGCCTCCCAAAGGCACTGTCATTAACGTCATTTAGTCGGATGCTGAACTTTTCTTCAAATTTGTGTCAAGATGATGACAGACTTGACTTTTTTATATGGACCACCTAAGTATGACTTCAATTGCTGCCCATTTACTTCGAAAGTCCCCTTTTTTCACCATTCAATTCAATCGCTCCATAGGGAAAAAAATTCACCACCGTTTAAGGCCCCGACCATTTTTAGTTCAACTTGCCTAGAAATAACTTCAACCTCTAATTGAATAATAATACCTGTTGTCTGAGTTGAAACTCTTTCCTCACAAGATTCTTGTCATGACAAGCTTTTTACGCTCCATATAAATAGTAGCATTCTCATAAGTTTCATGCATAAATTCATCTATCTCATTCAATGACATCAACCTGTTTTGACTCGCTTCTGCCGTGTTTGTGTTTTATTTCCTCGTTGACCAATAAGCTTGATGCTCTAAATCAACAAGCCAATGACAAGCCTTCCCAGAACCATCCGATAAGAAAACATGCTAATGGGGGTGTTCAATGTCGTTCTATAATTCTTTATTGCCTCATCAAGCTTCTTGGACAAATCTTTCCTTGAATTATTAACCATTTTCTCAAGAAGGATCTTTGCTTCTCTATTAGAAATTTTCACTTGACCATTGGATTGAGGATGATAGGCCATAACAGTTCTATGACAAACTCCATACCGAGGAAGCAAAGCTTCAAAACTTTAATTACAAAAATTGTGACTGTTTATGCCCTATGCAATGCCCTAATTTCTCAAAATAATATGGAAAACACTGCGTTGAATCATAAACATAAATGTTGCTTCTTTATTTAAGAAAACCATAATAAGCAAAGGGATCCTATATCTTTATAAAAATAAAATAAGGTTGTTAACAAAATGAATTGTGCAACATTTGAATAAAAAGAAAACTTAGAAAATTCTTTGTAAATAAAGTCGTAGGCAAGTTGATTATTCCTCGACTATATGGTCCCCATGAATACATCACTAAGCTCTTAGGTCTCACTTGCCACAGTCCATTCTAACCTCAATTATTTGCACAATAACATCATAAAGAGTGAGCTTCGAAGCCAAGTAAGGAAAATACAAACAAGCAATCATATAACAATATAGTCATAACAAACATACCATAAGTTCATACAAGTGTTCATAACAACGCTAATTTATATTAATCATACAAGATCATAATATATTCTAGGTCATAACATAGGTCATAGTAACAAAACAGGTATAAGGAAAAGATAAGTGCTTATAAAGAGGGTGGAAATTAAGCCTTAGACATCAACTTAGGTCTGTCATACAAGTTTGGCAACCATGCCTACCAGAAATCAACTTAGGTCTACCATACGTTTCTGAACACCTTAGGTGTAGCCACACTTATCTCTTTTTGCACCTGAAATGTTAAGGTCATACAAATCACTAAATAAGTTGTAGGCAAGTTAAGGGCATGTGACAAGCTAGGATGGCGCTCGGTCAGATACGCACGCGAGGGTGCAGGCTGGTGAATGGATGGGACTTGGTAGGTTCCATATTGAAGGGTCAATGAACGCAATGGTACGATTGAATTTGGGAGATTCGGAGAATTGGTGAGCTGGAAGCCAAATATGTCTCCCAAGCAAAAATCATTATGTTCCTGGTAGAAGGCTAAAAGCTCAGAAGGCTCTTTGTAGGGGGAGCACCTGGTGTCAGGTCTCCACCACCCCTGGCACAGGTGCGTCAAGTGAGCTACTACTAGTTGGGAGGACTAGTAGGGTGGGCATATGAGGACCACGAGGGGACTCATATGTCTCCATGAGTAGGAGTACTCATTGACATTACCGGGCCGCCCCGGTAGTGCGTCGAAGTGTGCTGCCAGAGGTGTAAGGGTAAGGTTCCCTTGGCTTGCCGGGATGCCGCTTGCATGGATCGTGGCCCAAACCTTCGAGAGACGTCATGGCGCGCCATGGCCATGAATCTTTACATGAGATGGCACGGGAAGTCATTCGTGGGACTTGTTATCATGCAAGCATTGGAGAGTGCACTATGCTTGAGCAGGAGAGAGGTCCAGTGTGTGCTACTAGTTTGGCAGCCAGTCTCGAGGGCTTCCCAACATGCATGATGGTATGGTGTCGTGCGGATTGGACCATGGACGTATCAAAGTCCTTGGTTTGTGACGTGAGCTAATCGGATAATATTGAATGGGGCCTGATAAGAGGTGTTGGCACGTCAGCTTGGTGTTGGCTCTTGGCCGCACATGCTACCTTGACTTGCGAATGTCTGGGTGAGCATCGGTGTTGGGATTTTCCTTGCCATAGTGAGAACCTATGGACAGTGTGAGTGTCTTGGCTAGATAGCCTTGATGTATGATTGCACTCATAGATGCTTGAGAGCATGACTCTGTGAGAGTTGTTCGAGAGACGGATGTGTGCAGAGGCACACGGTCGTGCAAAAAATGTGCCCATTGTTATTCGAATGGTTGGAAGGCTGACCTTGGCTCAGAGGAGTCAAGGTGCTGCACGGGCATTTCCGCTATGAAAATGTCAGCCCGTGACAGTTGGTATTAGAGCCAGGTTCATCTCAAGTTGGGGTGAACCTGGTTGGCCCATCCTAGAAAGGATGTAGGCGTGTTGAAGGACCAAAAAGGTCTGGATGGTTGGACAGATGTCGTTGAGCCTTTTAGTCTCCTAGAAAGGATCAGTAGGCTGAGACGGGATGAGACTTAGTTGCTCTTCTTCGTTGGAATACTAGAAATCCTAGAGAGGGGACAAGTTATGGTTACTTCGAATCAAAGCTCATGATGATAGAAAGACAACAACCATGTGCAATTGTGGAGAGGTGCTACAAAAGTGTTGGAACTCATTGACACGAGACAAGGTTGATCGAGAGGTCAAGGTTTTAGGCTGGGTTCACTAGTTCAGGTTTGCCTGAGTGACAGTGTAAGTCGCACGGAGCGCTGTTGTTGAAAAGGGAACTTGTACGCAAGAGTATGGGAGCATAACGGTGGCCGTCAGATGCTTGTCAGTCACGACAGAGGTCGAGAGTGGATAGCTTTGGGGAACCAGATAAAGATGAACATGAAGTCCTTCAGTTGCTACTTATGTGCCAAATGGCATCACATGGAGACCAAGGTGGCCGTGGCCGCAATTGTCAGGGGGCAGTCGTACTTGGAGGTGTTTACATGTTATCTTGTTTCGCCCAAGAAGGGAGGCGCCGAGACAATTGAGTGGAACGTGTTGCCTCACAGTGATTAGCTAGTGTGGGAAACATTGTGGCATCGTGGGAGATGCTGAGTTGTGGAATATATGCATCAAAGGCCAGCAGGGCCGAGTAGACCGCGCGTAGTGGTCAGAATAGTACTAGAGTTTATGGAGTATCGCAGAGCCGCGTCAAGGAAACTTAGTACTACAAGAAGGCTTAAGGAGGCAGAGATGGTGCTTGAGTTCAAACGTGGTCCGAAGGGCCTTGCTATCGGGACTTAGTGACCATAGAAGCCTAGAGAAGCTGCCCGGAGGGGCAAGATGCTAGTATGTATAAGATGGATAGCTATGTGGAGAGGTCACGCATAGGGGAATCGACAATGGTGCTACACGAATTCTTGCGTGTGGACAAGTTGTCGAGGATGCCAACAGTTGAAGTGGGGGAGGACCTTCACAGTCAAACACCCAAATAGCAGACCAATGTTCCATTACAAAAGCATCGACATGAGTTATCATGGAGATCATTAGTTGTTCAAAATGTAAAGTCAGGGAGACTCAGAGACAGAGCCAATTACCTAGGGTGAAAGTCGTCAAGACTCAGGTACTAAGGTAACATCAGTGCAACATTTGCATATGTGAAAGTCAGCAGGACTCAGGTGCTAAGGCAACATAGAGATGTCGAGAAGCGAAGAGTCCAAATGGCTGAGACATTAGTTCAAAATCATCTTCAAAAGTGATAAATGGAATGAGGGACCACACGAGAAAAGCGCTTAGCTTGCGAGCTATACCTTGAGAGGTACACCTCGAGAAGAGAAGTTATTCCCGAGTGAAAGTGGGGGAGCCCACTAATTAATATGTTTGAAGGGTCAGGGTACTTGTTCAGTTTTAGTGTGTGAATCTAGAGAGAAACACAACAACAGATGGGTTGTATAGTGCAAAGACATGCATGACTAATGCGAGTAGGTCGGGTGACCAATTGAAACAGCAGATAGATAGTATGCATGGGCGTAGGCTGAGACCAAGATTGGGCAGGTTTTGCAGCATATTATGGGACATGCTTAGTGTTTTATGGGGACACATGTGTATGGGAACACAAGCCGAATGATTCAGAGAACATATGCCGAAGGGAGATAGCAGATTGGGACAACTACAGACCTCAAGGGTTAGGTAAAGTGCAGTCAAGTTGATCAAGATTCAACAGGCCGTCCAGAGTTAGGAAATGTTGATTTGGCGGCAGAACTTGAGGCACGATGCTGAGAGTCACCATGAGAATGAGCCAGAAGGTAGTGTAGTGGTTTCGAATGATGTCAGATCATTGACCACATTGTAGAAGCTAAGAGGAGCAGTTATGGTTATGGTCAGGAGTGGCCATTTCGCATCAAGCCATGGGTATGCAGTAAGGCCGGAGGGCCAAAAGTCTGAGAGACTACTTCGCGAAGTCTGTGTGCAAGGATGCACTAGATACTGCATAAAGGCTACAGTTGGCATGAGTGCCACGTTGAAGAGAGACATGCCTTCAATGGAAGGATGTTTCGTAGGTGTCGTTGGGAACGGTTGGTTTGCGAACCTGACCCTGAGTGCGGGTGCATCTTAAATTTCTCCTTGTCAATAAGAGAGTAGGCATTGGAAAATTGGTGGGAAAGTAACAATCAAAAGATGTGTTGGCTTTGGGGTCAGTGTTGCAAGGGCTGCTTGGTTGACTAGAGGGACATCGTGATGGACTCAAGGGAGTTCATGTGTGCAAGGAATTAGTCGAGTGTAGCGGCACTACTTCATGGGAGGATTCTAAATAGCGAAGGTGGCATGGGGTCCTTGATCGAGTCCAAGGGTGGACGTGGGAGATCATCACCAAGTAGGTGGTTCTACAGTGGTTCAGGGGCTAGTGCAGACTCAAGATTTGGAAGAAGCATGGAGTGAGCTTAGGAGTCAACACAGGAAGAAGATTGGACAGCGGTCTATCGATGAGGGCATCAACAATTGAAGTGGGGGAGAGTGTAACATGCTAGCCTTGAGGGCATGTTACAAGCTAGGATGGCACTCGGTCAGATGCGCACGCGAGGGTGCAGGCTGGTGAGCATGCTGATGTCTAGTTTGTACGGAAGTGGCATTTTCATAAATATCTTCAATATTGCCCGGAAATGGACGGGACTTGGTAGGTTCCATATTGAAGGGTCAATGAACGCAATGGTAAGATCGGATTTGGGAGATTCGGAGAACTGGCGAGCTGGCAACCAAATATGTCTCCCAAGAAAAAATCATATATGTTCCTGGTAGAAGGCTAAAAGCTCAGAAGGCTCTTTGTAGGGGGAGCACCTGGTGTGTCATCTCTCCACCACCCCCTAGCGCAGGTGCGTCAAGTGAGCTACTAATAGATGGGAGGACTAGTAGGGCGGGCATATGAGGACCACGAGGGGACTCATATGTCTCCATGAGTAAGAGTACTCATGGACATTACCAGGCCGGCCCAGTAGTGCGTCGATGTGTGCTGCCAGAGATTTAAGGGTACGGTTCCCTTGGCTTGTTGGGATGCCGCTTGCATGGAACGTGGCCCAAACCTTCAAGAGATGTCGTGGCGCGCCATGGCCATGAATCTCTACATGACATGGCACGGGAAGTCATTCGTGGGACTTGTTAGTATGCAAGGATTGGAGGGTGCACTATGCTTGAGCAGGACAGAGGTCCAGTGTGTGCTACAACTCTGGCAGCCAGTCTCGAGGGCCTGCCAACATGCATGATGGTATGGTGCCTTGAGGATGTATCAAAGTCCTTGGTATGTGATGTGAGCTAATCGGATAGTATCGAATGGGGCATGAGGAGAGGTGTTGGCACGTAAGCTTGGTGTTGGCTCTTGGCCACACATGCTACCTTGACTTGCGAATGTCTGGGTGAGCATCGGTGTTGGGATTTGCCTTACCATAGTGAGAACCTATGGACAGTGTGAGTGTCTTGGCTAGATAGCCTTGATGTATGATTGCACTCATAGATGCTTGAGAGCATGACTCTGCGAGAGTTGTTCGAGAGACGGAAGTGTACAGAGGCACACGGTCGCGCGAAAAATGTGCCCATTTTTATTCGAATGGCTGGAAGGCTGACCTTGGCTTAGAGGAGTCAAGGTGCCGCACGGGCATTTCCGCTGTCAAAATGTCAGCCCGTGACACCGAGCACTATAAAGGCTATAGTGGTTCATCTATAGTGCGTTTATGGGGCAAAAATATGAGAGCTTTGGGTAGCTATGTATTTCAAAAATGAGAGGCTTGAAGACTTTGTTGAGTGTGAAAAATGGTGATGAGAATAGCTTTATTTATAGGCTCCAACTCTATTTAACAAATTTTCAAAATTCAAGCATTCCCTCCCCCAGGTATTTTCGGCCAACCACTATGTTTACCTATTCAAAGTGCTAAAAATACTATCTAAATTCCAGACATACTCATCTTTATAAATATCTAGTCAAATTCTCTTTAGTTACTATACACTTATGCTCACGCCTACACCTAGCATATTAAAATTCAAAATATTTGAAAATAGTTCGACCTATCTTCAACATATTCACATAGTTCAAGCCTAGTGTGACACCTATCCATGCAAGTTCAAAATAAGTAAAAAATTATCCTATTTTTATGCTACACGCCTAAGACTAGGTAAGTCTCCACTTGGTTCTTCAATTTAACTTTATTACTTAATTATTTAATTCATGAAAAATCCACCTAATAATTCTATAGGGAATTTTGGCAATACTAGCTAAATTCAAATAATCTATGACTTATTTTTATGTCACATGTATATTTCTTATGTTACCATTGAACATGTGTATATTATTCTTTATTAAAAGCTTAAAACTATTTTGTATTTTAATCTTATACTAAAAATCTCATAAATTACTAGCTATAATAATTATAATTATCTAATTAAATAGTTTAACTAATAATCTGGTTTATTGGACCTTCGTTTTATCATAATATGGTCCATGGGGTTGCCTCCATCCTACATTGTCAAGGGTAAGGATGTCACAAGGAAGATTAATAGAGAAATAATTATGTGATAATTATGAGAAATTAATTAGTTAACTAATTAGTTTTTATTTGAAAAACTTTATATTAGTTCAAATAAATATTAATCACATTTGGATTAATATTTTGGAGAGTTTAATTATTATCTTATTATAAGATAATTATTTAAAACTTATAGTTCTTAAGATAAGGTTAATTTATAATTAAACGATATTTTTTTAGGAATAAATATGTTTTCTTAACAATAATTAAACAAACAAATGAAAATATCAGGGATAACACATTAGTGTCACGCCACTCACTGTGCTATACTGTGGTGGCGCCACACATGTGTGTGCAACATTCCATAGATTTGAATTTTGAATTTCAAATTAAATCATTAATTAATTTATTTATTTAATTATTATTTTAAAATATGATATAAATTAAATAGTTAGAATTGGTTATAACTGATTTGTTTTAATTTAATTAAATAAAGAATATAAAAATAGTTTTAATTATCTCTATAAACCTGAAAATAAGCAATATTTTTAAATTAAGTTGTTTTTGGTTATCAAATTCTCTCAAAAAGAAAAGAAACAATATAATTTTCTAAGACTAAAATTCTAGAAGTTTCCATAGCCTCCTCTCAACTGTCTTCTCAAACCTCTTTAGATATCCTGTGTTGAGAATATCTAGAGAGACGAAAATCAACCTATGATCCCTACATGCCAACACACGTCCTTGTGTGTTAGATGAATGACTTGGAAAGCTAGGTGTGAGATTTCAACTTGGATAGGAAGATCGTTTAATTTTTGGTAATCTCTATATCCTTGTATCTGTTAATTTACTATATACATATGTATGATCTTGGCTAGTATTAATAATCTTTTAAAATCCCCTCCCCTACCTTCCACTGCATATTTTCATATTTTCTTATTTAATAAAAACAATCGGTGCTAGAGCAGTCTACATATATATATATTAAATGTTGTGTGAGTTTCTTGCATTTTTTATATGTATGTTGTATGTATATTGAATTGATGGTTATGTTTTCGAATGTATGGTTGAATGATAGATCATTAATTATATGGTGTTACTGGGTTAAGAATTAAATTTTATTTTTTCTTAGATCTTCTGTAAGTCATATAGGGCATAGGAATTTAAAAAAATTTATTTTTGAAATTTGGTTGTAAAAGGTCTAGTTGCATAAGAGAAGAAAATGGCCTTTGCCACCTGTGCAAGCCAAGGAGCCCACGACTGTTGGGCAGTTGGGACATCACGCACCAGCCCCACACACCCCTTGCGCTCGAGCAGCTACAGAGCTTCCTGCCTACGCGCCCATGCTCTTGTCCCAGCCGAGCCGAGAGTCACCCAAGCCCCATGGGGCTCACCAAACTAGTGGTAGCTTTATAATTGTACACAATTTTTTGGTGCATAACAAATCCTTATTTTTTAGATTTTATCTTTTATTTATAATTTATTCTTTAAATTATTTGAATTTGAAAAATTAATTATCTTATTTTATTTTGATAAAATTTCTTTTAGTTGGTTAAAATCTTAACTTAAGTTTAAATAATTATTTGAATTGGAATCTTTTAATTTTTTAAATTCAACTAAAATAAATGATGATAAAAATGGTTATTTAATTAAAAATTAGTTTTAATTAAAGAAATTAATTAGAAAATTAGTTTCTAATTAATTAATGGGCCAAATGGATTCCTAAGAATTATGAAGATTCGTTATGAGAAGGTGAAACCATTTGAGTCATGAAAACAATTGAAACCCATTTTATAATTTAAATTTCTATTTTCCAAGGGTTGTAAATTTAGAAATGCCCAATTGTACTCAGTTCATCGATTATTGTTTATTTATTTATTTAAATGAATGTTAATTGATATTTGATTGATAACATGATCATGCATTAGTATATTACATGTCTGACATGATACCCATAGTGTTATGATTAACCATGCATCTTTTAGAAACATGATTATCTAGGATTGTCCTAAGTGTTTATATGAATTGTTTTAGTGAAATCAATTTCTTGTAAAGTAATAAACACACCACATTAATAGAAATAGTTATTATAGGCCTTTTAGGATAACCAAATTTATTTAAAATGTGTTTTAATAAAGATAGATGAATGTGATGGGTAATTTTTTAGATCACTTTAATTCTAGAAACAAACTCTTTTATAATTTATGATTTTTTTAATTAATTACATTCGTAGGGTTATTAATAAACTATTAATTAATTTAAAATTAATTGATTAATTTAATAAACACATATATTCTGAAATAGTAAGTGGGAGAAGATTAACATTTCAATGTGACCTATGGTCTCCATTATCAGTATAACACTGAGAAATGTGATTAGGGCATCGTGGCAGCTTTGTTTCCATCCCCCAAAGGATGGTTTCTTGTCATAAAAATACCATGGTTGGCTTCTTACGAAGATAGGGAAGACTGATGTATTTTAGGTTTACCGAGACTAAGGAGACACTCTCTAAGTTAAACCATAAATAAAAAATAATGGGTTACCCTTACAAAGATACAATTAAGCCTTTTTAGTGGATATTTACTTTATTCTTAAAGGAGAAATATTAGTTATTTTGAGTATTAAATAATAAAGATAAGAGTGTCTTATAAACTATCTAAAATTAATTTTGTCGACCCTAAGGCGACACTTTATTTGTTGGGTATTTCTATCGTGGAATAGTAAATGTTAAGTTTATGTGTTTTAATTGTGGCATTCATGCATCATATTTACTTTTCGAATTATTGATATTTATTTTTGAATAATAATATTTTTTGTATTTTATTTCATTGAGTAATGTGAAATGTGGGCAATCTTATTACTGCTTTACTGTCACTTGTAAAACCTAATGGTGATAATTTTATCAGATAGAAATCAAATATAAATTTGATGTTAATTTGCGAGAACCATAAATTTGACCTAACTAAGGAATGTCCTAAATAGTCCGTTGCTACTGCACCAAAAATGTTCGGGATAAATATGATGCCTCGATTCAATCCAACAATAAGGCTAAGTGTTATATGCTTGTGAGCATGAATGATGTTCTGAGAACAAAGCATGAACTCATGCAGACTGCTTTTGAGAAAATGGAATCTCTGCACGCCATGTTTAGGCAACAATCTGATCAAAGTAGACATGAGGCTACTAGAACCAACATGACTACTCTAACGTCCCAAATTTGTTAATAAAGGGTCAGTGCCTTGATTAGTGTGCTGGGAGGGCATAATTGGATTCATATGTGAATTATGTGAATTTAATTGAAAATATATTTGTGATTATATCGCATATATGAGTTATATTGTGAGATGAATACTTGTGCATGTTTATGTGTAATAAATATGCATGTTGGTCCATTTTTGTTAATAAGGGCATTTTTGTGATTTTTACCTGTTGATGGTATAATTGTAATTATATGTTTAAGTGATTGAGACCACATTATTATGTTGATATATTGCAATATTCGACACGAGGCGATCCTAGTGAGCGAGTTATCAGAAAATTCACAACAGGGTCTGTTATCCAGATTTCCGGATAGCGTTTAGATTGATGACTTCGGGGAAGCAGAATTATCGATGTCTTTCACGGTAGGTGACCAGAGCTCGCGAATGGACAGAAAGGCTTCGCCTCCCCTGTTTGATATCCGGATTACTCTTCCAAGCAAGCACAACACGGAAACTCGTTGACTCTCCCGGACTCCCGAAGGATACCCCTCGGGGAGGCCCCTTCCAGGAGAGGCCCTTCGAGTGGTCTCCGCAGAAACAGTTCCGTGCCTCGCACAGAACAAAACCGAACTGTCGAGTCCGGGAGAGGGCATATTTGGAATGATATCCGTCTGACACAGGATCCCGCCTGACACGCCCGTCAGGACAAAGCCGCACACATCCCAGCACGCCTAAAGGTACCTTTTCGCCTACTGTTCTGCTGACAACTTGGAAAAGACGGCTGACTTTGTGTGTTCCCCATACTTTCACGTAAATATATCCACATAGAGTCTTGTAGCCATGCGACTACAGTAATTGTATCCCCTATTTATGGCTGGTGTAATTAAGACCCATGTACGTGGAGAAAAACCCTGATCCGAAACCCTAGCTATAAAGGCCCCTTCATTTTACAAGAAGAGGGGGGACCGAGAGATCACATAGCAAAAACTCTACAAAAATCTCTCTAGCTTCATCTTCTTCAAGAGAACCCGAGAGAAACATTGTGAGTGTGTGAAGTTCTTATGCACCAGCCATCTTACTGTAACCTTTTCCAAGTATAATAACATCGACTCGTGGACTAGGGCTTGTTAACGCCTGAACCACGTAAAAACATTGTTTGTTTAGTTACATTTCAGTATTTCTACAGTTCTTATCTTTTTATTATTCTGTTAGTTATTCGTTTCCGAAAAACTCGGTAAACATTTTGGTGCTTTCATTGAGAGCTGTAGGAAGTTGTTAGTCAGCTCTTTTTCTGTGTACGTTTTTTGTATTCACTTCGTACTAAAGAGATGGTGACTACGCGAAAATCCGCTGTTGACAAAAATGCTACGGTCAACCCCGATACCGTGACGGAAGATGTGGTGCAAAGCGAACCCTTAGACTACCGAGGTGAAGACCCGACATCCCGCCAGGATCAGGTCAGTACCGAAGATACAACATACTTAGAAGACGAAGAAGAGTATGTCCAAGACGGTTATTACAAGGACGGCTGCTACTATGAGAAGGACCCAGAACTGGTCCAAGTAGCCGAAGAACTGGTGGCCACTAAGGCCAAGCTTGCTGAGCAGGAGCGCGTCTCCGAAAGAATGCAACGCATGATGGAACGCCTCCAAAGTAAGTTCGGAGATCTAGGCGACTCGGACGAGAATACCTCTGTTCGAGGTGGTGCTGATGCCCCCATGCCGGATCCAGCCGCTGCTGGACCATCCAAAGCCGCCCCTAACAAGGGCAAAGAAAAAGTTGGAGAGCCTGTGCGCGCTGACACCCCTGCACCTCCTAAAGGCGTGAATCACCAGGCCGACTGCCCCCCCCCCCCCCCCGCGCGCAGAAGGTCTCTGGCGCTCCTAAGCCCAGACGCCCTTCAGCCCCAAGGGGGCACTCTGTGCCTAAAGGGCCCGGTGCTAAGGCACCCAGGCCTAGGGGAAGGAACAACCGCCCCAGTGATTCCGTCAATCAGGACGGTCGGGCTGCGAACTCGCACTCCGAAGATAGCTGGTCCACGGTGGACCTAAGAAGAAGGTTGGAGGCCAAGTATGAGAAGGCCAAAGGGGAAAAAGCCCGGCCTCGTGGAGATGACCTCCGAAATCATATTAATGACAAGCTCCGGGGACGTGACCTCCCGGAAAGTGATACGAAGAGGCTCGAGGAACAGATTGCTGCCTTGACCAAGCTGGTCCGGAAGCAAAGTGGGGCCCTGTCAGATTCTGAGGAGGAAGACCCGGAACCATGTATCAGGAGGATCGCGGAAACGTCCCTCCCGGATAACTTCAAAATGCCTCACATAGAATTATATGATGGGAGGACAGACCCGCGTACCCACCTAGCTAAATACAATAAAATTATGCAAGTGGCGCGCGTCAGTGAGGACGCCAAATGCATGTGCTTCTCACTCACCCTTACCAAGTCCGCCGAGGACTGGTGGAAAAGATTAGCTCCCGGATCAATCCACAGTTGGAAGGAGCTACAGTCCGCGTTTAGGAGGCAGTTTATTGCTGCCCGCGACCACGACATGGAGGTTGGTTCCTTAACCAACATCAAGCAGCAACCCACTGAGAACCTCAAAGCTTTCATTCAGAGAATGATGGAAGCTGCTGCAAAAACCAAGGTCAGCGATGACATGAAGCTGATCGCCCTTCAATCGGGCCTTACTGTCGGCTCCCTGCTATGGGGGGAAATGCAAAGGAGACGGGCAGAAACCCTGTCCGAATTCATGTCAAAAGCTCAGGGAATCATCAACCTTGAGGATGCCTACCAGCAAGCCTTTGGAGTTCCCCCGGCTCCAACCCCTTCCGTGACTGCGCCGAGCTTTGCTTCGCAAGCTCCCGCACCAGCCCTCACGCTTCCAGGAGCCCGATTCACTCCGAGTGTGTATGGGCCTTCCGCGTCTGCTCAGACGCCGGGTCAAACCCATTTCTCTGGGTATGGAGCAGTACAAACCGGATGTAGTATCGCTCCTAGCATGCCGCAGCCGCAAGCGGAAGCCCCGGAATGAAGTTTGAGCCAATCGCGGAGCAAACGAAGCAGAAGAAACTCCAACCGGGGAGACCATTCAAAGAAACCCCGAAAGGATTATGAGCCCAAGTTCACGGAATATACCAGTTTGATAGACTCGCGAGAGAATGTCTATCGGGCGACCTGTAATATGGTCAACTACAGGAAGCCCCCGAAAGTGTCTCACGGAGGAAGGCGTCCGCGAGACTCCAATAAGAGGTGTGAGTTCCACGGAGACGTGGGGCACACCACGAATGAGTGCCTTCAGCTGAAGGATGAGATCGAGTCCCTGGCAAGAGCGGGACACCTCGGTCAGTGGGTGAGAATACCCATAATCTATCCCGGACAGGGGGTAGTTCACGGAGCTGCATATTCACCGGGACAGAGGGGGGCCGCTAGCGCTCCTGGAGCCGGTCACCCCCAAGCTCCCGGGTCTCAGTTCCCAGCACTTCCTCCTCCACCTGCTCCGGCGCCCATTGCCTTGTTGGCTCCAGGGCCAGGCAACCCATATCCGCCCGGCCTTGCTCCGCCACCCGTTGACAGACACGTCGCCACCATTTCCGGAGGACCACACCTTGCCGGAAGCACCCGCAACTCCCAGAAGAGGTACTTGAGGGAGTTAGAGCACGCCGAGGAGATGTGCGCCTTGGTCCAATCACCTGCTCAACGTCCCCGAATGATGGATCTTCCCATCACCTTCATGGAGGACGATGCTCGACATGTGCACTTCCCCCACAACGATCCCCTCGTGGTGGAAGCCCAGATTGCCAATAAGAAGGTCTCACGGATCTTGATCGATAACGGAAGCTCCGTGGACATCCTCTTCAAAGCGGCCTTCCACGCGATCGGATTGACCGAGACGGACCTGGCCCCATGCCCCATCCAGCTTCAAGGTTTCAATGGGGACGCACTCATGCCATTAGGCAAAATTCAACTTCCAGTCACCCTCAGAGGAGAAAGCGACGCTTGTGCCTTCAAGCATAGCACATTCGTGGTGGTCGACTGCCCCACGGCGTATAATGCCATCTTAGGCCGACCGGTCCTGATCGATTGTGGGGCCATAACCTCGATACGTCACTTATGCTTGAAGTTTCCCTGCGACGATGGGCGTATTGGCACCCTCCGAGGAGACCAGAGAAGTGCACGGAGCTGTTATAACGACTCCGTCCGAGCCGTCTACACGGTCCGAGAGACGTTTGCTGCCATTCCTCTGGCGGAAGTATTGCCAGAAACTAGGGATGCTCAGGAGGCATACTTTGACGAACTCGACCCAAGAGTGGGAATCGAGAAAGCAATAGAGCCGATGGAGGAAGTCGAAGAGGTGATCCTCAATCCGGGAGAACCCACCAAGGTCATTCAGGTGGGGAAAAACCTGCCGTCGGCCGTTCGAAATAAGATCATGGCCACTGTGAAGGATAATCAGGATATCCTGGCATGGTGCCACGCTGATATGACGGGGATTAATCCCAATGTTCTGTGCCACGCACTCAACATAGACCCAGCTGCAACTCCAATTCGCCAAAAGAGGAGGCCGCTGGACCCAGTGAGAGCCGAAGCCGTCAAAGCTGAAGTGGACAAATTGATGTCCATAGGCTTTCTCCAGGAGTCGCACTATCCCGTGTGGTTGGCCAACCCATTTCTGGTCCCGAAACCCGATGGGTCCTGGAGAATGTGCATTGACTTCACGGACCTAAACAGGGCCTGCCCGAAAGATTGTTTCCCTCTCCCGCGAATCGATCAGATGGTGGACGCTACTTCCGGGTACGAACTCTTATCCTTCATGGATGCGTACTCCGGATACAACCAGATCAAGATGCATGTCGCGGACCAGGAACACACCAGCTTCCTCATGGATAAGGGTGTCTACTGTTACGTGGTCATGCCTTTCGGTTTGAAGAATGCTGGGGCGACTTACCAGCGTCTGGTAAACAGAATGTTCAAGGACCAACTGGGGAGGAACATGGAGGTGTACGTGGACGACATGTTGGTAAAGTCCAAGACCTCCGGGGACCACAGTAACGACCTTGAGGAAGCTTTCGCCGTGATCCGAAAGTACGGGATGAAACTAAATCCAAAGAAATGTACTTTCGGGGTCTCGTCTGGGAAGTTCCTCGGTTTTATTGTCAGCTCCCGCGGAGTGGAAGCCAACCCTGAGAAAATAAAGGCGTTCATAGACATGCCTTCCCCCCGGAAGCATAAGGATGTCCAGAGCGTTACCGGAAGGATAGCTGCTCTCAGCCGCTTCGTATCCAAGGCCACCGACAAGTGTATCCCCTTCTTCAATGTTCTGCGAGGGAACAAGAAGTTCGAGTGGACCCCCGAATGCGAAGCGGCCTTCCAACACCTCAAAGAACATTTAACCCGAGCCCCCATTCTGTCCAAGCCGGTCGAAGGAGAGGCGTTGTTCTTATACCTAGCTGTGACTGAGCACGCAGTAAGTGCCGCTCTCGTCCGGGAAGATGGCCGTATCTAGCTCCCTGTGTATTACGTAAGGAAGAGGTTATTGGATGCCGAGTCCAGATATTCGATGATCGAGAAACTCTCCCTCTGCTTGCTGATCGCTTCACGGAAGCTGAGGCCATATTTCCAGGCGCACACCATCAAAGTACTCACCAACCACCCTCTCCGACAAGTCCTGCAGAAGCCCGAGTCTTCTGGCAGATTGCTTAAATGGGCCATGGAACTAAGCCAGTTCGACGTCCACTACCAACCGCGTGTTTCCATAAAAGGTCAAGCTCTCACGGACTTTATTGTGGAGTGCTCGGGAATGAATGACCTCCCAGAAGATCCTGTCCCGGAACTTCCCACCTGGAAGGTCTACGTAGACGGAGCCTCAAATGAAAAAGGAGCTGGAGCGGGGGTCATCCTAATATCTCCCCAAGGGCATCAGCTCCAGAGCGCCATCCGTTTCGCATTCCCAGCATCCAACAACGAGGCAGAACACGAAGCCATGTTAGCTGGGTTACGACTGGCCAGAGAAGTCGGAGCCCAAAAAATCGAAGTGTACAGCGACTCCCTACTTGTGGTAAACCAAATATCTGGGGAATACCAGACGAAAGGCGAAAGGATGGCTGCCTACGTGTCTCTCTCCCGCGACCTACTGCAGCATTTCAAAGGCTACCAAATCCGCCAGGTCCCCAGGGACCAGAACTCACTCGCGGACACGCTGGCCAAGCTTGCAACGGACCCGGAGATTGAACAGTATGGCTTAGTCCCCATCGGGCACTTAGAAGCCCCCAGTACTGAGGCGCGAAGGATAAATGCCATCATCGACCATTCCCACTCCTGGATAGGACCCATCCTCAGATTTCTCACCACCGGAGAACTCCCCACCGATAAAGCTGACGCAAGGAAGCTCCAGTATCAAGCTCCCCGATACGTGGTTATGGATGGAAAGCTTTACCGCAGGGGGTTGTCCATACCCTTCCTTAGGTGTGTTGCCGGAACCGAAGTCAGCACCATCATCCATGAGATTCACGGAGGCTTCTGTGGCGATCATACCTCCGGGCTGAGCCTCTCCAAAAAAATCCTTCGACAAGGATACTTCTGGCCCACCATGAAGAAGGATTGTGTGGATTATGTCAGGAAGTGTGAGCAGTGCCAGAGGTACGCCAAGGTTCCGCGAGCGCCGCCTACGGAAATTACCCTAATGACCAGCCCCTGGCCGTTCGCCGTTTGGGGCATTGACCTAGTAGGTTCCCTCCCCACTGGAAAGGGTGGAGTGAAGTACGCCATAGTCGCGGTAGACTACTTCACCAAATGGGCTGAAGCTGAACCTATGAACACGGTCACATCTAAAAAAGCACTGGATTTTGTCATCAGGAATATAGTGTGTCGTTTTGGGCTTCCATGGAAAATTGTGTCCGACAACGGAAAGCAGTTTGACAGTGAACACTTCACGAACTTCTGTGCTTCGCATGGAATTATCAAAAGCTTTTCCGCAGTCGCCAGACCCCAGGCTAATGGACAAGTGGAAGCTGTAAACAAAATATTAAAGACCACGTTGAAGAAAAAACTCCAAGCCTGCAAGGCTCACTGGCCGGAAGAACTTCCGCGAGTACTTTGGGCCTATCGCACAACAGAGAGAACTTCGACGGGGCACACGCCTTATTCCATGACCTTCGGTTGCGAGGCCGTCATCCCAGTAGAAGCTATGATCCCCTCTCACAGGCAAGACACCTACGATCCTACCCGGAACCATGCCCTCCTCCAGGAGTCCTTAGACATGATCGAAGAGCTCCGGGAGCAGTCGCAGGTCCAACTAAAAATGTACCAAGGCAAGATAGCCCGACACTTTAACACGAGAGTCCAGAGCCGTGCATTCGAAGTTGGGGACCTTGTCCTACGGAGAGTATTTCCTGCTACGCAGGATCCGGGAGTAGGAGTCCTCGGACCCAACTGGGAAGGCCCCTACGAAGTCCAAGAAAAAGTGGGCCATGGGACGTATCACTTAAAGAGACTCGACGGATCTAAAGTCCCGCGCGCCTGGAACGCGGAGCACCTCCGCCGTTACTACCAGTAGGCCCCGGACCATCCAGTCGGAAGTCCTTGGTGAAAATAACAAAAGTAAAAAATGTGGAAATAATCCTCCCTGTTGTAAAACTAACGCCTAGCAGGCTATTTTAATGAAACACGGAGGGATTCACTCCGCTTTTACTGCACTTTTTATCCCTATGTTCAAAGCTGCGTTTTAACAAGTGACCACGCGGTCTGGAGACGTCCGGACCCCACGCTCACTTGGGGGGTATACATGGCTAAGGCTTAGCCATACGCCCCTTAAACAAAACGTACACAGAACACCACTTATGTGCTAGCATTGTGTTTGAAGTTTTTAAATTGTTTTGCTCTAATTGTTAAGCTTAGGTTTATTTGTTGCCATGAACATGCTTGCATTACGTGTCATATGTGCATTATGTGCTTAAGTGAAAATTGCCACAGAAATGCCTGCCATTATGTATCATGAGAATTATCTCTTGTGTAGCCCAGCGATGGACGGGACTGGGGGTTGAGGCACGTTCATAAAGCTACGCCAAAACACCCCCAACTCCTTGACAAGTCCTTTGCAGAATTCTCCGCGAGCTCTGTAGAGCTTTGCTTCGCAAGCTCCAGCTCCGGGTCCCGCAAGGCGAAAGATGGCAAGATCCGCGAGCGCTGAAGAGCTTTGCTTCGCAAGCTCCAGCTCCGGGTCCCGCAAGACGAAAGATGGCAAGATCCGCGAGCGCTGTAAAGCTTTGCTTCGCATGCTCCAGCTCCGGATCCTGCAAGGAAAAAGATGGCAAGATCCGCGAGCGCTCTAAAGCTTTGCTTCGCGCGGATCTAGCCTCGCAGGGCTCCATGCCAGGTCCCTGAAGCCAGCCACCATGAGGTTCGCAACAACAGTTAGTTTTGCTTCGCAAAGATCTAACCTTAAGTCTAGCGACGCTCACCAAAAGAACTCCCGTTCCAAACAATGGAACGACTCACCTTAGCAATCCCAGCGAACAGTATAACTACAAGTCCCGGGATTGGCTATTTGCCTCAGGAAAGATAAAGTACGGTAAAAGGAGCCTGGCCGTTGGAACCAGAAAACCTTCGTAACCTAGAAACTACGTGGGGAAAGACATCATCCGTTAAAGCTTCAAGTGGGAAGTGCATAAGTTTTGGCCGTTGGAACCAAAACCCCATACGCCCCTACAACAGTTTCTACCGTATAAATGTCTACCTTAAGCGCAAAGATAAATAAAGAACTCGGCAGAAAAGAAAGGAGAATGCTATGATTATGGCAAAAATGTCCGCAATGAAAAACTCAAAATGAAAAACAATTAAAGATAAAACCCCTTCAAGCATTAGGGGTAACTACAGCGTCCACGACCGCAGCTTCGGGGGCATCTGTTTCAGCTGAGGCTGGCGGAGTCGGCTCATTGGAAGGAGGGATTTGGTCATGAGAAGGTTCAGAGGTCCCCGCCTCTCCGGGATCTCCCGCCTCAGGAGCTTCAGCACGTTCGTCAATGTTATAAGTTTGGACGTACGCCTCTGGGCCCTGATCCCACACGAGTAGCTTCTCCCTCATGGCTTCGGCATCATCTCCCAGATAGCCTAACACCTCCGGGTTCACTTTCCAGAGTTGATGCATGAGGACCACATGCGATATATTAATAGTCCTGTTCAGTATCACCTCAGCATCCTCCTTCTCCTTCAACCGCTCCGCCTCGGAGGTTGCCAGCTGTGCTTCCGCGGCAGTTAGTTGGGCCCTCAATTTTTCCATTTCGGCCTTGGAGGCATCCCGCTCCCCCTTAAGAGAATCAATCGCCTTGCGCTGCTCCCTATTTTGGTTCAGCACGGATTGCTTCTCGGTCACATGCCCCCTGGCAGTGAATTGCAAAGCCCCGATCTCTTTATCCTTCTCGGCGAGCCCCAACTGAAGCATAGACACGAGATCCCTGCTCCTCTTATGGAGTTGCTCCTCGTCGTGCAGCTTACTCTGAAGAGTGGAATATTCCTCTTGCCGCTTAAGGAGGAGATCGTTCTTTGATTGCAAGCGGGCTTCCAGGGTATCTTTCTCCACCTTGGCTTGGGACAGCTCTTCCCGGAGCTTGGAGTTTTCGGTCTTAATCCCATCCGACCGCTGTCTAAACTCATTCTCTGCCTTGGTCCGGTACTCTTGATATTTGGCAAGATATTTCTTCTCCGCCTCTTCTTCAGCCGTGCGCCGGGCCTGATCAATCTTCTCCGAAGCCCCCAAGGCCTGTTGGGTCAGTTTCTGTTTCTCCGCTTCCAAGGCCTGGCGAGCCAGTTGGCTCTCCTCCAGCAGAACCAGAGCTGCACCAACCTCCCGGAACGAGCGTTCCGCGATCATAGAGGCCTGCAAGGAAAGACAACAGAATGAGCTAAAGCAGGACCAAAAGACAGGTGGTCCCAAAAAAAAAAAAAAAAAAAATATAATAACAACTGACGGCTTACCCCGGACAGTTGCTGCTTCACAGCGTGTGTCAGCAACAGCGGATCCTTGTTGCTGCTGATGGCCCATTTCTCAGAATTGAGCTCGCATAAGCTCAGGGCCATGTCCTCCATCATCTCAGCTCCGAACGGCGCCAATGCACGTCCGAGCCTAGGCACCAGCCTCTTCTCCAAGGCTGGACCATCCAGAACCGCTCCGGCCGGGTGAGGAGATCTTACCCCCTCGGCCAGCTCAGCCCTCTTCACGGCAGACAAGTTATCTGCCCTTCCCTGAGTGACGGCCTTCTCCGCCTCTAGCCGCCTCTTCAAAAAACTATCGGCCCGTCTTACACCCTCCAGGAGGGCAGCGGGAAAACTGGTTGGCTTCCGCGGAAAGTGGAACTTCAGGCCAGGCAGGGGAAGATTGGTTGTCTGAGAAGACGGAGACCCCGGAAGGGTGGACCCCCTTTGGGCTGGAGGAGGAGGCAGCCGGGGTATTAAGGCCCCGGTCTGTTGCTTTTGCTGCTGCGGTAGCAGAAGTAATTGCCCTTGTTGCTGCTGCTGGTTTGGATGTTGTTGTTGCTGCTGCTGCGGCGTTGGTGATTGTCTCTCTTGTTCCTGTTGCTGCTGTTGTTGTAGTTGTGATTGCTGTCGTTGCTGTTGTTGTTGCCTTCGACCAGGAGAAGAGTGTCTAAGGCGTTTTTTCTTAGCACCCTCAGCATCTTCTCCGGGACGCTTGCTCACCCCAGTTGTCCTCACGGGGAACACAAGCCCTTCCCCGTCGCTACTGCTACTCGAGACCATCATAGTCTCGGAAGGCCCTTCAGCAGGGGACTTCTCTACCCTCGGAGACGCTTGCGCCTCGCCACTTGTCTTCTTGGGGGAGGCAGCCTTACCTCCCCTACCAGCCTTGGTCTTCCGTCCTTTCCCCGTGGGCGGGTCTTGGCTGGTGGCAGCCTTCTTAATAAGCAAAGTAACCCTCCCCAACATCTTGGCTTCGAGATACTCTGCAAGAAACGTACAAAGCAAGGTTAACGAACCAACAAGAAATGAGAAAGAAGATAAGCGGAAGACAAGACAATCAGCAACATAAAAGTACAAGCAAGCCCGCCAGCAGGGAACAAGAAACAAGAAAAAGAAAAGTTTGAAAGGGACGACCATGCACGAGAAACGTGGATGGCCTTCCCCGAGCAAAACAAAACATCGCTTCCTGCTCCAGGAAGCTCCCGTACTCCTTGAAGTCCGAGAAGAACATGCTGAGAGAAGAAGGGTCAACCATGATGACACCTTCTGGCAGACTACCATCACTCAGACACCAGAGGAGCTCATCTACCCTATCACAGTACCTGTCGAAAGGTATCCTACGCGGATCTAGCCTAAGGAAACGGGGATCAAACCCCATCTGAGAGGTCTGGGAAACCTCAGACAGGCTGGGGGTGTGGATCAATCGAAAACTAGTCTTACCTCTCCCGGAGGAACTAGCCCCCGGAGCCCCTTCGTTAGGGTAAGCCGCGGCGTGGCGAGCCTCGATCTCCTCTCCCTCCAGCTGGGGGTCGGGGAACCTCTCCGCCCAACTAGGAGATAGAGTATTTTCGTCCCGAGGGGCTTGGGTGATCACCTTAGACAGCTCCAGGGCAATCTGCTCCCGGATGTCAGCCGACACCTGAGTCTGCCCCCTACCACTTACTGGCTCGATATTTTGGAAGGAGGCGAGTAACCCATACTCCCTCAACGATTCGGAGGTCACAATTCCCTCCACTCTCAACTCTTCCTCAGAAAGCCCTTCGTAGAACTTGGACCTCCTTATCATCTCCGCGCAGCGAGGTGTCCGCGGAACGACTTCTGCAAAAATCAAATACAAGCGTTAGAGATCCTCCTAAAAGGCAAATCAAACGCAAAGAAACAAAGTTGAAAAGGAAAAGAAGGAACACTTACCAGGGATTTTGAAGTCCAAAGATAAGGCTGGCACCCTCTTCAGCGGGAAGCCAGTCGTCAGGAACCAGTATTCCTGGAGGTCTGGAACCCTCGCGGTATGACAAGTGGGGCACATCACATCCGGGTGCCTTTCTAGCCTGTAAAACCCCACCTTGTCTGAGTGACCCCTCATAGGCTGAGACTTCAACCCATAAAAGTACAGCACCTCCTCCGGGGTAGGAGCTTCCAGTCTCCGGGACTTGCAAAAGATGAACCACCCCGCTAAGAGCTTATAGCTGGGAGGAATTAACTGGAAGGGGGCAATCCCCGCCTTCACACAGAAATTGGCGAAGTAACTCCTTAGGGGCAAGTGCGCTCCGCACACTATGTGTGCCCAGCTCCAGGCACCAAAGCCCTCGTGGCTCTGGCTAGCTGACTCGCCCAGCACCGACAGACGGTGCCACATCAGACCTGGGATGTTCTTCAGGCCTGCCTCAGAGGAATACAGCTCCAGCATGCCATAATTCCTGAAAAGGTTCGGTTTTTGGTCCATCTCCCAGATGGAACTATTGGAGGTTGGTGGGCTAGCCGCGACCGCTTTCGCCTTTCCTTTCCCTTTTCCACCAGCGACAGGAGAGCCCTTCTCTTGGGCAGATTCAGCCTCCCCCGCAGCAAGGAGTTGTTCCTTCGAGATGTTTGTCACTGGACAAAAGAAAAGAAAGAAGAAAACACTCTAAGCAGTCAGCACCCTTGTCATACCCTAGTGGTATCAAAGGCGTCGGGGAGACCCTCCCCGAAAACTGCTTGGAGAGGCTCCCACCGAGCTTGCCGAGGGATTGGCACCATGCCACCCGAAGGACAGCAAGGAACCAGACTCAGACCCCGAGCCTAAGCCCACCAAAAGAAGTGTTTTTCCAGAGAAAGACACACTAAAGGCGTTCATGCTTATGCCCTAAAACAGCAAAACAAGGGACGACTTTCCAAACGCAAATCGCCAAAACACGCAGAAAAGGCTACTTATCGACTCACAATCAATCACATGCCTACCAAAGCCCTATTCACACATGCACATAAGCAATAATGGCAGAAACCTCTACTCTAACAACTACCAACAACCTAAGGTTTGGGAGGAAAGAGCAAAGTAGAAATACTTACTGATATTCGGGTAGGTGGAGGTTGAAGGAGTAACTGGATCACTGCACAGCACGATCGCGAGAAGTAAAAGCTGCAAAGATGAACGGCGATTCAAACCAGGAACTTCGGGGAATAAACCCACTGCCAAATCAAAAAGAAAAGTTTCCAGATACTTACCAAAAGAAATGGCAAGTTCGGAGGAACGTAAGCTGGGAAGCCTGAGAGTTCGAAGGTTTGGAAATCTGAAAATCCTAAAGATGGAGAATCTGAAAGCGTAAAGAGGAAGAAAGGTCCTTTCCCTCGTTTTTATAGCAGGGAAGAGGCCGTTTCGAATTCCTCAAATGGACGGTCCCGTTCTTCCCATTTCGTGTGCATCAGATCCAACGGCTGGAGAGGAAGCGACGATCCTATTTATGACTCCTCGGATGGGAATAAAGTATTTATTTCCCATCATTACACCACCTCGGGCCCTGAGTACCATTAAAAACCGTCAAATCATTGGTCAGATGACTGACGCACGCATCCTCAACCAGTCGCCTCACGCACACGTCTTGGTCGCAGAACCATTCCCAGAATGACACGTGATCCTTGCCGCACTTGAGTACTTGGTCTCAAACAGAAGAAATTCCTTTTCTCTTTCATACTAATACTCAGGCGGGAAAAAGGAACCTTTTCGGGAACACAGAAGGTGCCCCCTCGCCTAGTCTAAGAAACTGATTGTACAAGCTCCCGGATCTCTCAAAGCTCCGCGACCTTGGGGGGTAAATGTTATCCAGATTTCTGGATAGCGTTTAGATTGATGACTTCGGGGAAGCAGAATTATCGATGTCTTTCACGGTAGGTGACCAGAGCTCGCGAATGGACAGAAAGGCTTCGCCTCCCCTGTTTGATATCCGGATTACTCTTCCAAGCAAGCACAACACGGAAACTCGTTGACTCTCCCGGACTCCCGAAGGATACCCCTTGGGGAGGCCCCTTCCAGGAGAGGCCCTTCGAGTGGTCTCCGCGGAAACAGTTCCGTGCCTCGCACAGAACAAAACCGAACTGTCGAGTCCGGGAGAGGGCATATTTGGAATGATATCCGTCTGACACAGGATCCCGCCTGACACGCCCGTCAGGACAAAGCCGCACACATCCCAGCACGCCTAAAGGTACCTTTTCGCCTACTGTTCCGCTGACAACTTGGAAAAGACGGCTGACTTTGTGTGTTGTATGTATATTGAATTGATGGTTATGTTTTCGAATGTATGGTTGAATGATAGATCATTAATTATATGGTGTTACTGGGTTAAGAATTAAATTTTATTTTTTCTTAGATCTTCTGTAAGTCATATAGGGCATAGGAATTTAAAAAAATTTATTTTTGAAATTTGGTTGTAAAAGGTCTAGTTGCATAAGAGAAGAAAATGGCCATTGCCACCTGTGCAAGCCAAGGAGCCCACGACTGTTGGGCAGTTGGGACATCACGCACCAGCCCCACACACCCCTTGCGCTCGAGCAGCTACAGAGCTTCCTGCCTACGCGCCCATGCTCTTGTCCCAGCCGAGCCGAGAGTCACCCAAGCCCCATGGGGCTCACCAAACTAGTGGTAGCTTTATAATTGTACACAAATTTTTGGTGCATAACAAATCCTTATTTTTTAGATTTTATCTTTTATTTATAATTAATTCTTTAAATTATTTGAATTTGAAAAATTAATTATCTTATTTTATTTTGATAAAATTTCTTTTAGTTGGTTAAAATCTTAACTTAAGTTTAAATAATTATTTGAATTGGAATCTTTTAATTTTTTAAATTCAACTAAAATAAATGATGATAAAAATGGTTATTTAATTAAAAATTAGTTTTAATTAAAGAAATTAATTAGAAAATTAGTTTCTAATTAATTAATGGGCCAAATGGATTCCTAAGAATTATGAAGATTCGTTATGAGAAGGTGAAACCATTTGAGTCATGAAAACAATTGAAACCCATTTTATAATTTAAATTTCTATTTTTCCAAGGGTTGTAAATTTAGAAATGCCCAATTGTACTCAGTTCATCGATTATTGTTTATTTATTTATTTAAATGAATGTTAATTGATATTTGATTGATAACATGATCATGCATTAGTATATTACATGTCTGACATGATACCCATAGTGTTATGATTAACCATGCATCTTTTAGAAACATGATTATCTAGGATTGTCCTAAGTGTTTATATGAATTGTTTTAGTGAAATCAATTTCTTGTAAAGTAATAAACACACCACATTAATAGAAATAGTTATTATAGGCCTTTTAGGATAACCAAATTTATTTAAAATGTGTTTTAATAAAGATAGATGAATGTGATGGGTAATTTTTTAGATCACTTTAATTCTAGAAACAAACTCTTTTATAATTTATGATTTTTTTAATTAATTACATTCGTAGGGTTATTAATAAACTATTAATTAATTTAAAATTAATTGATTAATTTAATAAACACATATATTCTGAAATAGTAAGTGGGAGAAGATTAACATTTCAATGTGACCTATGGTCTCCATTATTAGTATAACACTGAGAAATGTGATTAGGGCATCGTGGCAGCTTTGTTTCCATCCCCCAAAGGATGGTTTCTTGTCATAAAAATACCATGGTTGGCTTCTTACGAAGATAGGGAAGACTGATGTATTTTAGGTTTACCGAGACTAAGGAGACACTCTCTAAGTTAAACCATAAATAAAAAATAATGGGTTACCCTTACAAAGATACAATTAAGCCTTTTTAGTGGATATTTACTTTATTCTTAAAGGAGAAATATTAGTTATTTTGAGTATTAAATAATAAAGATAAGAGTGTCTTATAAACTATCTAAAATTAATTTTGTCGACCCTAAGGCGACACTTTATTTGTTGGGTATTTCTATCGTGGAATAGTAAATGTTAAGTTTATGTGTTTTAATTGTGGCATTCATGCATCATATTTACTTTTCGAATTATTGATATTTATTTTTGAATAATAATATTTTTTGTATTTTATTTCATTGAGTAATGTGAAATGTGGGCAATCTTATTACTGCTTTACTGTCACTTGTAAAACCTAATGGTGATAATTTTATCAGATAGAAATCAAATATAAATTTGATGTTAATTTGCGAGAACCATAAATTTGACCTAACTAAGGAATGTCCTAAATAGTCCGTTGCTACTGCACCAAAAATGTTCGGGATAAATATGATGCCTCGATTCAATCCAACAATAAGGCTAAGTGTTATATGCTTGTGAGCATGAATGATGTTCTGAGAACAAAGCATGAACTCATGCAGACTGCTTTTGAGAAAATGGAATCTCTGCACGCCATGTTTAGGCAACAATCTGATCAAAGTAGACATGAGGCTACTAGAACCAACATGACTACTCTAACGTCCCAAATTTGTTAATAAAGGGTCAGTGCCTTGATTAGTGTGCTGGGAGGGCATAATTGGATTCATATGTGAATTATGTGAATTTAATTGAAAATATATTTGTGATTATATCGCATATATGAGTTATATTGTGAGATGAATACTTGTGCATGTTTATGTGTAATAAATATGCATGTTGGTCCATTTTTGTTAATAAGGGCATTTTTGTGATTTTTACCTGTTGATGGTATAATTGTAATTATATGTTTAAGTGATTGAGACCACATTATTATGTTGATATATTGCAATATTCGACACGAGGCGATCCTAGTGAGCGAGTTATCAGAAAATTCACAACAGGGTCTGTTATCCAGATTTCCGGATAGCGTTTAGATTGATGACTTCGGGGAAGCAGAATTATCGATGTCTTTCACGGTAGGTGACCAGAGCTCGCGAATGGACAGAAAGGCTTCGCCTCCCCTGTTTGATATCCGGATTACTCTTCCAAGCAAGCACAACACGGAAACTCGTTGACTCTCCCGGACTCCCGAAGGATACCCCTCGGGGAGGCCCCTTCCAGGAGAGGCCCTTCGAGTGGTCTCCGCAGAAACAGTTCCGTGCCTCGCACAGAACAAAACCGAACTGTCGAGTCCGGGAGAGGGCATATTTGGAATGATATCCGTCTGACACAGGATCCCGCCTGACACGCCCGTCAGGACAAAGCCGCACACATCCCAGCACGCCTAAAGGTACCTTTTCGCCTACTGTTCTGCTGACAACTTGGAAAAGACGGCTGACTTTGTGTGTTCCCCATACTTTCACGTAAATATATCCACATAGAGTCTTGTAGCCATGCGACTACAGTAATTGTATCCCCTATTTATGGCTGGTGTAATTAAGACCCATGTACGTGGAGAAAAACCCTGATCCGAAACCCTAGCTATAAAGGCCCCTTCATTTTACAAGAAGAGGGGGGACCGAGAGATCACATAGCAAAAACTCTACAAAAATCTCTCTAGCTTCATCTTCTTCAAGAGAACCCGAGAGAAACATTGTGAGTGTGTGAAGTTCTTATGCACCAGCCATCTTACTGTAACCTTTTCCAAGTATAATAACATCGACTCGTGGACTAGGGCTTGTTAACGCCTGAACCACGTAAAAACACTGTTTGTTTAGTTACATTTCAGTATTTCTACAGTTCTTATCTTTTTATTATTCTGTTAGTTATTCGTTTCCGAAAAACTCGGTAAACAGGGTCAAATACTTCGCTCGGGGTGACCCTAGGGGTATTTTAGTAACTTAGTACATTACCGGGGTATACCGAAAATTGAGAATTTATTTGGTGATTATTTGGGTATGTCGGGGTTAATTGGGAATTTATAGTGTTATTTGAGGTTTAGCGAGAAAGGGGTGTTAAAAGACAATTTTGTTCTTGGGGACGTTAGTAAACCAAGGAAAAGGCTAAGGGCATTTTGGTCTTTTTCCTAGCCTTGGACTACCTTAGTCACTTAGAAGCTGTAGGAAGTTAGAATAAAGAAAAACACTCAGTTGTAGAAAGTTGTACGATGTGATGTTCGGAAGGCAGTGCCTTTGTTTGTGGGATCTTGTAGGGGCGGAGGCCCTAGTGAACAGAAGAGGAAGAACCCTGACACCTCGACCACTACAGGTCCTGATAAGAGGGGCTGAGGTGTTTAGGGTGGCTGCCAGAGCGGCTATGAGACTTGGAGGAGTCACCCAAAGTGTGCTAGGTGTAGGAGGCACCACCTAGGAGAATGTCGGTCGAAGGCATGCTATTTGTGTTGGGTGGTTGGACATCTCAAGAAGGATTGCTTGAGTTTAAAGAAAGAGGAACCCAAGACTACAGAAATCTTGACTCCAACTCGAGTGTTCTCCCTGACTCAAGCAAAGGCTGAGGCTAGTTCCTCAGTGGTGACAGGTCAAATTTCTAGTGTTGGCACTCAATTTACTCTATAGATTGATTCTGATGCTACAAAATCATTTGTTTCTAGTAGAGTGGTTGATAGATTGTGTAGGCCCTGTGATTATTATATTGCAGGGTTTCAGACTTTATTGCCTACTGGGGAGCTGGTAGTCTCTAGGAGATGGGTTAGGTCATTACCAGTGGTGCTGGACAATAGACAACTATCAATGGACTTGATTGAGGTTGGTATAGATAATTTTGACATGATTTTGTGAATGGATTGGTTAGCCAGGTATAGGGCGACTATAGACTACAAGAAGAAGATGATGACTTTTGAGCCTGAGGGTGAGGACCCCTTTGTTTTTGTTGGCACTGTGCATATATGTAACGACCCGAATTTGCTAATAAGCCTTAGGGCCTTGATTAGCGTGCCTGGAGGGCAATAACTGAATTAATATGTTAATATGTGAATTTGCGTGAATATATGATAATGATGCATGTTTAGTTGAGCTAAATGTGCATGTGGTCCCCGTTTGGATATTAGGGGTATAAATGTGATTAATGCGATATATATGTGATATATCTGTGCAGCACGATCTGAGACAATCCTGGGGAGCGATTATTCAGAAAGTCACAACGGGGTTAAGAATCCGACTCAGGGTGAGTCGAGGGGTACTTTGGGTATTAGATGTATTTTGGGGTTAACGGGGTATGGAAATAAATATTTGGAGATATATTTGAGGTTAGAATGTTTAGGAGGGAATACAGGGGAAATTTACCATTTGCCCTCGGGGACGTTTTGGTACCCCGAGCCTTGAGGTCTCCACATAGACTAAGTTAAATAAAACAAAAGAAAGAAACACTTAGAGGCTTGTAGAAACCAACCTAAGACTTCCTCTTCTCTCTCTCTCTATTTTCTTTAAGGAAAAATAAAGGAAACTCTTGGAAGCTAAGGAATTCAGCTGAGGGCTCTGTAGTTCAGGCTTGAATTTCGAAGGAAAGCTCAACTTAAGCAAAGGAATTCGACCAGGATTAAGGTAAGGATTGATTCTCATTATCTGTGTTGAAAATTCTGTGAAATTGGGTATGTTCTAAGTGGTTTTTGGGTTTTGAATTTGAAGAGTGAATAAAGGCTGGAACTTTGGGAATTAAGCCAGAAAACACTTGGAGGATTGGTTCTGCAGCTGAGGTAAGCTTTAATTTAAAGTTTGAAGGTTGAATTATAGTGTTTCCATGGCTGAGTTTGGGGTTCTTGAGTGAGAAAATCTCAGATATTGAAATGGATTTCTAATGGGATTTTAGTTTGGATTTCAGCAAGGTTTTGTTGCTGGAACCTTGTGGAAAGTTTGTGGATAATTGAGTTGTGAAATTGGGATGATTGTGAGTGGTTTTCAGAGAGCTTTGAGTGTCAAAAATTGAGGATTTTTCTTGGTTCGAAGGGTCGGGCCGCGGCATTGTTCTTGCTGAGCCGCGGCCCTTCGAATCTGATGCATGCTGAGGAAGGAGGGCGGGCCGCGGCATGGCCTGAGTAATGTCGCGGCCCTTACCTGTTTTTGGGCATTTGGAGGCCTCTGGTTGGGGCCATGCCGAGGCATGGTTAGCTAATGCCGCGACCCTTAAGGGATTTTGGGATTTTGAGATTCTAAGCTTGGGAATTTAACCTAGGGTGCTCGGGATTGAATCTTTTACCTTGTTTGGTGAAACTCAATGACCCGGAGACTAGAATTGCGATTTAAAGCTAGTTAATGGGATTGGAAGTTGATGGAGGAATATTATTATGTATTGTGACTAGGGTTCAACAAGACTCAAGTTAAGGGACTGTGCTCGGGATAGCGGTGCTCGGAAGCTCGGGACTCAGGTAAGAAAACCCTTGTTCCCATAGAGCTTGTATGCAGGGCTGAGCCCAATATGTTTGAACTACAGGGCGTAGCCCTTTGACTGAATTTTATAGTATTCTGTACTTGTTTAATTATGCTATGAGTGCAATTATGTGAATGATCAGCAAGAGCCGGGAATGGTGTAGGCCGAGGTCGGCAGGGGACGGGAATGGCAAGGCCGAGTACGGCAAGGGGTCGAGAGCATCGTTGAGCACGTGGAGTGCGAGTTGCCAGGGCGAGTTCCTAAAGGATACCTGGGATATCCTTACGGTGTGGACCGCGAACCCGGGGCCTGGTAAAGCGCCTGGGACGGCTAGATCGTATGTGTTTAGCCTATTGATGGCCAGTTTATATACTTGGTGTATGTTTTGCATATGTTATCTATTTGTGGGTTTTCTTGCTAGGCTTCGACTCACGGATGCTCTGTGGTGCAGGTAAGGGTAAGGAGAAGGCCAATCAACCATGAGTGTAGCAAGCATGAGGCGGCGTGTACATATTTGGCCTGTCTGGCTGCCACAGCTAATGGATTTTGGGAGATGATTGTAAATAAACTTAGATTTTGTCGTTTATTCGACTTGGTTCAAATTATATATTGTAAATATTTCTAAGCTGTATTTTGGGATCCCAAGTGTTAAACTTTTATGATTTTCAATGAAATAGAGTTATTTCTAAAGTTTTTCCTCTCTTTATGGCTTAATTACACTATTTGACCTAACACCTCGATTAGCGAGTTGAATGCACGTTTTTAAACTCACTTAGTAACGGCTCTAAGGAAGTAGGGCATTACAATATACCCTGTATTCCTATGATATCAACATTGAGGGCTAGAGATCTATTGAAAGGAGGTTTCATAGGATTCCTAGCTAGTGTGGTGGACACCACTAAGGTCATACCAGTAGACCTGAGGAGACTAGATTGGTGTGTGAGTTCTTAGATGTGTTTCCTAAGGACTTACTAGAACGCCCACCGCACTGGGAGATTGAGTACATCATTGAGTTAGCGCCAGGTACAGAACTAGTGTGAAGGGCACCATACAAAATGGCTCAGGAAAAACTGAAGGAGTTGAAGGTACAGTTACAGGTATTACTGGACTTGGGATTTATCAAGCCTAGCTTTTCACCATGGGGTGCTCTAGTTTTGTTTGTAAAGAAAAAGGATGGGACCCTAAGGATGTGTACAGATTATAAGGAGTTGAACAAGCTGACTATCAATAACAAGTACCCACTACCAAGGATAGATGACCTGTTTGACCAATTGCAAGGTAAGACAGTGTTCTAAAAAATTGACCTTCGATCTGGTTATCACCAGCTGAGGATCAAGGGTGGGCACATTCCAAAGACTGCCTTTTGCAAGAGGTATGGGCATTACAACTTTCTAGTCATGTCATTTGGGTTGACCAATGCCCAAGCGACATTTATGGATCAAATGAATAGGGTGTTCAAGGTTTATTTGGATCAATTCGTGATTGTCTTCATCGATCATATCCTGGTCTACTCTCATTTGGAGGTAGAGCATGAACAACACCTCTGGTTAGTATAACAGAGATTGAGAGAGCGCCAATTGTACGCCTAGATTAAGAAGGGAAAGTTCTGGGTACCGTAGGTGACGTTCTTTGGTCACATTGTCAGTAATGACAGGATTATTGTAGAACCAGCCAAGGTTGAAGTAGTTAAGAATTGGTCGCGGCCAAGGAATGCCTCAGAGGTCAGGAGTTTCCTTGGGTTGTCAGGGTATTATCAACGCTTCATGGAAGGATTCTCAAAGATTTCTACACCACTGACAAAATTGACACGAAAGAACTTGAAGTTTGTATGGTCAGACAGATGAGAGAATAACTTCTAGGAGTTGAAGCGACGATTGATTACTGCTTCAGTATTGAGCCTTCCTTCATATGGGGATAAGTTTTTGGTGAATTGTGATGCATCTAGGTTGGGGTTAGGATGTGTGCTGATGCATACTAAGAATGTCATTGCTTGCACATGACAACAACTGAAGGAACATGAACAACGATACCATACTCACCTTTGGAGTTAGCAGCGGTGGTATTTGCATAGAAAGTGTGGCGACACTATTTGTATGGAGAAATGTGCAAGATATACACCGATCATAAGAGTTTGAAGTATTTCTTCACCTAGAAGGACTTAAACATGATAGAGACATTGGCTAGAGTTGGTAAAAGATTATGACTATGAAATTCTTTACCATCCAGGGAAAGCAAATATAGTGGCAGATAACTTTGAGTCGGAGAGGTCCGGGAGAGTTGTTTAGTTCAAAGCAGATATTGAAGGAACTGGTAGAAGACATGGCTAGAGCATGGAACTGGTAGAAGACATGGCCGATATTACCATGCAGTCCACTCTATTGGAGAGAATAGAAGAGGGCCAAATGAGTGATTCTCAATTGATAAAGCTTAGAGAGAATGTCCAAGCTGGAGTACCTAAGGATTATTCCATTACAGAGACAGGTTTACTTAGATACAAGGATCGTATTTGTGTTCTGATGGACATGGGTATCAGACGAGAGATATCCTTGATGAATTGCATACCACACCATATTCATTACATTAGGCACCAAAAAGATGTATCGGGATCTATGGTCATTGTATTGGCGGCCTAGGATAAAGAAAGATGTGGTTGACTATGTGGCGAGGTCTCTAACCTGTCAACAAGTGAAGGTTGAACACCAGCGGCAAGCGGGGTTGCATGAGGCTTGATCAGAACACTGGTGCAACATGACTCAGTATGGGTCACTGTAGACAGATATACCAAGTCAGCTCATTTTCTGCCAGTGAGGACAAACTATACCATGGACCAGTATGCATAACTATACGTGAAAGAGATTGTACGTCTCCACGGGGTTTCAAAATCTATAGTGTCAGATGAAGATCCTATTTTTAACTCCAAGTATTGGGGAAGCCTGCAGAAGGCTATGGGGGCTTAGCTGAAGCTTAATACAGCCTATCATCCTCAAATAGATGGGCAGTTTGAGAGGACGATTCAAATATTGGAGGACATGCTTAGATCATGTATATTGGATTTTGAGGGGTCCTAGAGTAAGTATCTTCCATTGATTGAGTTTTCATACAATAATAGCTATCAATCAATGATTGGAGTAGCTCCATATGAGATGTTGTATGGTAGGAAGTCTAGGTCACCCTTTCATTGGGATGAAATGGGAGAGAGGAAGTATTTGGGTCCTGATATTGTTCAGAGGACTAACGAGGCTATTGAGAAAATTAGAGCTTGAATGTTCGCCTCACAAAGTAGATAGGAAAGCTATCTAACCCTATGAGTAGGAACGTGGAGTTCTAGGTAGGGGACCACGTATTTCTTCTAGTTTCACCTCTGCGGGGACTTAAAAGGTTTGGAAGGGAGGGAAAGCTAAGCCCTAGGTTTGTAGGACCTTCTTAAGAACCCAGAAAGGATCATGCGTGTAGCCTATAGATTGGTTTTTACCTCGTTATTATCAGGAGTTCATGATGTGTTTCACGTCTCAATGCTTCAGAGGTATGTGTCGGACACAACCCATGTGGTGGGTTATGAGGATTTGGAGATACAGACAGACTTTTCTTATGAGGAGCGACCAATTTAGATCCTAGATAGAAAAGACAAGGTTCTGAGGAACAAGACAATTCCTGTGGTAAAAGTTCTATAGATAAATAACAAGGTCGAGGAAGCGACCTATGAGCTAGAGTCAGATATGCAGGATCAACATCTCGAGTTTTTCAAGTAAATTTCAAGGATGAAATTTCTATAAGGAGGGGATAGTTTTAACATCCCAAATTTGCTAATAAATTCTTAGTACATTGATAAGTGTGTTAGGAGGGCATAATTGGATTCATATGTGAATTATGTGAATTTAATTGAAAATATGTGTGATTATGTGGCATATATGAGTTATATTATGATATGAATACTTCTGTATGTTTATGTGTATTAAATATGCATGTGGTCCCGTTTTTGTTAATAAGGGCATTTTCATAATTTTTACTCATTGAGGGTATAATTTTAAATATATGTGTTATGTGATTGAGACCACATTATTATGTGGACATATTTGCGATAATAGGCACGAGGCGATCCTAGTGAGCAATTTAGCGAAAAAGTCACAACGGGGTCAAATTCCCTGCTCAGGGTGAGCCTAGGGGTATTTTAATAACTTAGTACATCATCGGGGTTTCCTGGGAATTGTGAATTTATTTGGTGATTATTTGGGTAGGTCACGGATAATTGGGAATTTACAGTGTTATTTCAGGTTTAGCGAGAAAAGGGTGGTAAAAGATGATTTTTCCCTTGAGGGCGTTGAGAAAAAAGGTAAAGTCTAGGGGCATTTTGGTCTTTTCCATAGCCTTAAACTACCTTAGTCACCTAGAAATTGTAGGAAGTTAGAACAAAGCTGAACACTTAGCTCCCACTCTCTCTCTCTCTCTCTCTCTCATTCATCTCTTCTCTCTTGGGGACTTTTGAAATTCTTGAGTAGAAAGACTAGGAAACTTACATCTTGGTGTTAGGTATTGATTTAAGGTACAACTAGGAGGTCCAATGCTAGCTGAGGTAACATTTTTGGTCTTTTAATCTCATGGGTTTCCATTTTTCCTTTTTTGTGTTCTTGAGCTTCAAAGATGAAGATGGGATTTATGAGTTTTTATGGGGATTTTGGGTATATTCTTGTTCTGGATGAATTTCTTTGAGTTTATAACTCAATTCTGGGTCTAGTTGTTACTTAGGATGAATTTTGAGGAATTGGGCTTGGGTAAAATGTTCGAAAAATCTGGGTTCGCAGGGCTGCACCACGGCGCTGGTCCTGGAACGCCGTGGCCCCCATGAACTCAGAGGGACAATCAGGTTCCTTGAACTGCCTTTGCCCCGCGGTGCAAGGCAGGTTGCACCGCAGAGCATGTCTGCCAAATGAGGGAATTGGCTCTCTAACCTATAGAGAGTCGCGGCGCTTGTGATGGGCATCACGACTCAAGTTGGAGATTTTGGCCAAATATTTTTTTTGAGCACGAGAACTCAAACCTAAAGGCTCGGGAAGGATTCTACTACCCGATTTAGTAGAATTTGAGGTCATGGAGGCAAGGAATTAATCTCAAATCTTTTCAATAATTAAGTTCTTGATGATTATTCGTTGTTGCATTGTGACTAGGTTTTACCATTAGGGATCAGGAGTAAGAATCGCGCTTTGGATCACCATACGCTATCTGCTCTAGACTTGAAGGTAAGAAAACTACACCATAGGTGTAATTAGGGCTCGGGCCCCTATTCATGAATATGACTATAATTATGCTTGTGATTGCTTTATTAGGCATGCATGTTTATGTTGTATCTAATTGTGTGTTAGGAAAACTATATGTTTGATTATACCTGATTTGAAAGCTTGGCCTAAGAGAGCCGGGGTCTGCGATAAGTGTGTGGAAGGCAGGTCGTTTTGTATAGGGCAACTTAGGAGTGCAATAATCATTTGTCTAGCCCGAATGCCACCTAAATAATTAGATGTGCAGTCTGCACTTGTCTAACTCATTGGTTATATAAATTGGACAATGTATTTGAGGTCATGGAGGCAAGGAATTAATCTCAAATCTTTTCAATAATTAAGTTCTTGATGATTATCCGTTGTTGCATTGTGACTAGGTTTTACCGTTAGGGATCGGGAGTAAGAATCGCGCTTTGGATCACCATACGCTATCTGCTCTAGACTTGAAGGTAAGAAAACTACACCATAGGTGTAATTAGGGCTCGGGCCCCTATTAATGAATATGACTATAATTATGCTTGTGATTGCTTTATTAGGCATGCATGTTTATGTTGTATCTAATTGTGTGTTAGGCAAACTATATGTTTGATTATACCTGATTTGAAATCTCGGCCTAAGAGAGCCGGGGTCTGCGATAAGTGTGTGGAAGGCAGGTCGTTTTGTCTAGGGCAACTTAGGAGTGCAATATTCACTTGTCTAGCACGAATGCCACCTAAATAATTAGATGTGCAGTCTGCACTTGTCTAACTCATTGGTTATTTAAATTGGACAATGTATTTGATTGAGTAGAGTTATTAGTGTTAACCATGTTATTTATATTCTGCTGCTTATTTGAATCTATTGATTTTAGTTTTCTTGCTAAGCCTTGGCTCACGGGTGCGGGTAAGGGAAAAGGGGTGTTGAACCATTCATGAGTTGGAGAGCTTTAAGGGCGATGTGTATATTTGATGTTGCTCGACTGCCACGGCCGAGGATTCAAGAGGAACTAGAGTCAAAACCTAATTTTGCCTCTTAGGCCGGCTTGTGTTGTGATTACCTTTGAAGTTGTAAATGACTTGTAAATATTTACTTTGGGATCCCATGTACAGACTTGAACTTTTAAATGAAAGTAATTGTTCCTGTGATTAAAACTTGTAAACCCTAATTCATCAATTAAGATTACTCTTAAGTACACGTTTAAATCCAAATAACTTGATTAGCAAGTCCAACACTATTTAAAATACACAGTCTAATGGTGTTGGCTATCTAGGGCGTTACAACTACTAAGATGAAGAAATGTGTTTCTATGCATGAACATGAATTGAGCATGATTAATGTGATGCATCAAGTAGAAATACATGAATTAAGCATGATTAATGTGATTCATCAAGCATGATTAATATGATGCATCAAACATGAATCACTCACTCCTGCTTTCTCTGCATTCACAACCAACTATATTATGAATAAGTTGGAGTTCAACATGACCCAGTGGTTGACTGAACTATGGACATTTGAGTCTCTTAATAAAACATAACTAAAGAGGTAGAGGCAAATGTGACAGAGGAGAAACCTTCATCCTCTAATGATAAAACCAATAAAAGGAAGAAGAACAATGACAAGGACAAGAGTAAGGGCAAGAAGTCCAAGAAAGGCGAGAAGAAACTAAAATCCAAGGAGAACAAGAATGACAATAACTCCAAAATGAAGGAAGCACAGGGAAAGTGTTACAACTACAGAGTTGAAGTTCATTGGAAAGGAAACTGTAAAAAGTATCTTGTTGAGCTAAAAATGAAAGGTAAATCTAATTTTCTTGTACTTGAAGCTTGTGTAGTGGAAGATGATATGCCATCCCGGGTCATTGATTAAGGGGCCACTTACCATGTTTGTTCTTTTATGCAGATACTTGAGTCATCAAGGGAACTTATTGATGGCGAGTCGAATATGCGAGTTGGAAGTGCAGCGATCGTGTCAGCAAGAGCATTGGGAACAATCCATTTATATTTTGGGAAGAATTTTCTTATTTTGAATAATGATTATTTTATTCCTAGATTTTCAAGAAACTTAGTTTCTTTATATATGTTGCATGAGCAATATTTCGATAATAATGTGATTGTTATTTCGAAGAAACAAACAAACAGACAGACGGACTGTTTTGAGTGCCATTTTCGCTATAAACTAATTAAACAAGAACTTGAAGAAATGCAGGTGAAAGACACAGATTTTACGTGTTTCATGTTATAAAACAGCCCAAGTCCATGAGGCTTTATTATTAGTGTTCTTGAAGCTTTAGGTGGCAAGCTTCAATGGCAGTTTTCTTAGGCAGCGTATATATTGCTTTGAGTACAAAAGTGGGATCAAATGTCTAAAAGTCAAAAGATCTTTACAATGGATGCCCTAGCCCTCTTTATAGTTTTTGTGGGAAATTATTTCCCTTAATGGGGATTTATTACAAATATTCCCAATCTTTAGGTAATTTTAATCTAATTAATATCTTCGAGTGCCCTAAGGTGTGGGGCGTAGGCGTATGGCACGAGGCACTATTCGTAGGTTGCAGGCCACTACTTTACAAGAGACACGCCCTTTGACACTTCCAGAATGCAGTTGCACGTTTCCCATGTTAGGCAGTGCCTTAGGACATACCAATTGTCGAGTGTACCGGCTCGACACCACTACTCGAGGCACAAAAAGATGTTTGATGGCCACTTGCAGTAGAAAGCTACTATGACTGACATCTGGAATTCCCTCTAGTCCTTGAAGACAAACTCCAAGGCCTGGAGGACTAACTAATTAAGAAGACAGGAGGACTATATCGGATGTCCTCGGGATGTGGCCTAACTTGAAGACATCTACGCCTTGAAACAGATAATAACGCTCTGGAAGGAATCTCCACTACAAGGAGCTATAGGTGAGCTCTACAAGACTTTATTATCTCCCAAGGAGCCTAATCACTTCTCTGATGATTGCCACGTCTGCAATGATAAAATCATAGGCAACATTTTCCCCCCAAGTCATCACTTTTCCTCGGACAGTGGAGACTTCGTTTGAGAGGAGTAATTTCAATGGTTTTCAGGAGGTGACTCTTGAGCTCTTCATGATGTCACACTCCAAAAAGTTACATCCACGAGCTTAAACCCCATTGCTAGGCCCATCAATCAGTGCAATCAATGAGGAGTCTGTTCCACACCCAATATGTCCAATCCATACCTGAAGCGTCCTTTCTCCCTGTATCTGATGCTTCCTTTTCCCATGCTAATGATCATGATTTGTGCCTTGATAATCATGACTGTTGTATATGCTTGAGTGCCTACCCCATAGGTGATCAACAGTCTTGGTGGAGTTGCTTCCCCCAAGCTCTTCATGTATCAAACGGTACAGTTGCATCTCTCCTGTTCACTTTTGCCATTTGAAAATTTCAAAATTACCATATCTCTTTAAACTCTCTCAATCCCCTCGATTACTCACAACCCAAATCTTGATCAATTCTTGACCTCCATTGAGCAGGACAGCTGGAGAGAATCTACATATTTCAGGGTAAACAAAACGAAATATTTCCGTGTCCCCACGCGACAGAACACATACAGGCGCTACATCTTGAGTAAGTGTGTTATTTCCCTTTCTATTTTGATTTTTTCAGTTGAAATTAGTTGCATGTTTATGCACTAGTTATTCCTTGTATGCAGAGGTCATTTTGACCTTCTTTTAACACTAAAAATGGTCCAAGTGGAACGCCTTAGTCCTTTTTTTAGTTTTTTTAGTTTTTGGACCTTCAATCGTAATCTGGAAATTTCCCAGATTCATTGGTGTCATCCAGCACCAATTCATTGGTTCAAAGGACACCCATTCTCTTAGAAGTCCTTCTCCTCCACTCCCCGAGCAGTTGTCATAGGGATTCCTGTTTTGGCCAATCTTTCTTCTAGTCAATGCGCTAACTGCTTGGTTTGGATGTTACATATGTCTGAAGAGTTACACCACCTCAACGAGCAAGGGTTCTACTAGTTTGACTATGAGATATTGGAGATGGCTTGGGATGCCTGAGAACTATCAGAGGGGAAGAACCAATGAGGGCGGAGAGGCCACTGGTCGATTGGCGCCTCAGAGGAAAAGGTGAAAATAGGTCCAACGTATGGGACTAACAGATATGCGACAGAGGGTTTTGAAGCCAAGCAACACCCCAGCAAGTTGAAATATCAGGGAGTCCTTAATAGAATACTCGCCTTCTAAGGATTGGAGGATCGGGACATCTTGACGTGCCTATCTCAAGAGAACGAAAGGGTGCATGAGAGTATCCATGGCCTCGAGGCCTAGAGTACGTCTCACCTCCAGGCAGGAGCGACCCTTCCCCTACACCAATATTATGTCGAATTCCTAAAGTTGATCGGAATAGCCCCCTTCCAGCTATCCCCAAATAGGTATTGGGAGCTAGCCAGGCAGAACTGGCCCGTCCCCTCTCTGGTCAAAATTATTTACGTCTACAGCTTTCGGTCCCTTAAGAAGGGGAATGAGATCCATGGGCAGGATTACAAAGACCACTTCTTCTGGACATGTGGTTTCCCACGCGAACCAACCCCACTCTACTCCTTGACTTTGCCAGGGTTTGTATGTTTCTCAAACCTTTTGTTTCATTGTCCTCTGCATGTAGTTAGTTCTTAGGAAATTCATTTTTGGTCCCTTAAACAATACTCCACTTGTCGTGGCCTATGACGAACAACTTCAGCAGATGAAGGCTCTTCACAATGAGGAGTTGAATCTTGGCCGCCTCGTGTTGGAGGAGAACTTGCAACAATACGTCCTCTTTCGAGCAGACAATCACCTTGATTAGGGGGACCTTTCCCCCTTTAGAAACTCCAAGAGGTCCAAGGAAGAGGCCCAGCTCCACACAGAGTATGTGGCTGAGCAGGCCCCCCAGGTGCTTGAGGAGGAGCTCCAAGCGGGGATAGAATCCTCGTCTATAGACCAAGGTAAATCCCCTATCATCCTATACCATGCTAAGCATGTAGGAGAGGGTTAGTCCCAAACATGTGTGGGTCTCGTCATCACTCTTCGAGTGCGAATAGATCTGGAGAAGTCCATAGACTGAGGGGGAGTTCCAAGACTACCATGACCTAATTTATGCTTTTCTCCACAACCCAAAGAGAATGTTCAACCCCAGGGGTTCGTGCCATTGGACGAGGTGACGTCCATGCACCCGAGGTGGTTCTGCCAGTATGAGACGAACACCACCCAAAAGATCGGAACACTAGTGGGACAGTTTTCCCATTCTATTCTTCACCCAAAGGAGTGATCTAGTGTTAGGGCTCTCGAGGACTTTCATGCATATTTAGAATAATCTACATGCATTTTATTCTTTTTTTTTCCTTATGGAGGCTATCCATTTTCAATGCTTTCATAGATCTTTCTAGGGGGGTCCCCGATCTGTGATGAAGGGACATCGAGGATGTGAAATGACCTCCCATCCTCCAAGGTACCTTGTGTTTCATGCCAGCCTTGAGGCAATGTTACAAGCAAGGTTGGTGCTCAGTCAGATGCGCAAGCGATGTTGCGTGGGGGTGAGCATGTTGATCCCTAGTTTGCACGACAGTGGCATTTTTTTAAATATCTTCAATAGTACCTGGAAATGGTCAGGACTTTGTCAATGAACGCAATGGTGCAATCAGATTTAGGAGATTGGGATAATTGGCGAGTTGAGAGCCAAATATGTCTCCCAAGAAAAACTCATATATGTTCATTGTAGAAGGTAATGTCAGAAGGCTCTTTGTTGGGGGAGCAGCTAGTGTCAGCTCTCCACCGCCCTCTAATGCAGGTGCGTCGAGTGAGTTACTACTAGATTGGAGGACTAGTATGGCAAATATCAGGATCAGAAGGGGGTTCATATGTCTCCATAAGTAGGAGTATTCATGGACATGATCAGGCCTCCTCAATAGTGGGTCGAAGTGTGCTACCAGAGGTTTACCGGTATGATTCCCTAGGCTTGCAGGATGCTGCTTGCATGGAATATGGCCTAAACCTCTAAGAGATGTCATTGTGCACCGTCTCCATGAGTCTCGACACAAGCTATCACAGGAAGTCATTCGTGGGACTTGTTAGCATGCATGCATTGGAGGGTGCAGTATGCTTGAGTAGGATAGAGGTCCAGTGTGTGCTACTAGTCTGGCAGCTAGTCTAGAGGGCCTGCCAACATGACTAAAGGTATTGTTACTCGAGGATTGGACCATGGACATATGAGAGTCCTTGGGCCGCGAAGGGAACTAATCAAATGGTATAGAATTGGGCATGACAAGAGGCATTGGTATGTCAGCTTGGTGTTGGCTCTTGGCCACGCATGCTACCTTTGCTTGTTAATGTCTGGGTGGAATCGGTGTTGAAATTTACCTTGCCATAAGTGAGAAACTATGGATAGTGTAAGTGTATTGGCTAGAGAGCCTTGATGAAGGGATGCACTCATAAACTCTTGAGAGAATGACTCGGTGAGAGTTGTTCGAGAGACGGAAGTGTGTCGAGGCATACGATCGAGCAAAAAATATGCCCATTGTGATCTGAATGGTTGAAAGGTTGACCTTGGCTTAGAGGATTCAAGGTCCCTCACGGCCATTTCCGTTGTGAAAATGTTCGCCCTTGATAGTTGGTATCAGAGCCAGGTTTATCTCATGTGGGGGATGAACATTTTTGGCCCATCCTAGAGGGGATGCAGACGTGCAGAAGGACCAGAAATGTTTGGATGCCTGAATAGATGTCGTTGAGCCTTTTTGTCACCTAGAATGGATCAGTAGGATGATACGGGATGAGACTTGGTCACTCTTCTTCGTGGGAATATTGGACATCCTAGAGAGGGGAAAGTTATGATTGTTCCGAATCAAAGTTCAATGATGCTAGAAAGACAGCAACCACGACCAATTGTGAAGGGGCGTAGTAGAAGAGTTGGAACTCGTGGATGTGGGAAAATGTTTGATTGAGAGGTCACGACTGTATACTTGGTGCACTACATTGGGTTTTCCTGAGTACCATTGTAAGTCACAAAAGGCGTTTTTGTCGAAAAGGAAACTTGGGGGGATGAGTGTGGAAGTGTGATAGTGGTCGTCAAATTCTTATTTCTCGCAATAGTGGTCGATAGTGGAAAACTTTGATGAATCAAATAGAGATGGATATGGAATGCTTCAGTTGCTACTTGTGTGCCAAAAGACATCACAAGGATACCAAGGTTGCAGTGGTCGCGGTTGTCAAAGAAGAGTCGTACTTAGAGGTATTTGCATGTTATCTTGTTTTGACCCAGTATGGAGGTGTCGAGACAATGGAGTGGGACATGTGGGCTCATAGAGATTTAACTAGTGTGAACAACACTAAGGCATTGTAGGAGATGCTATGTTTTGGAATGTATGCATCAAAGGTCACCAAGGCTGAGTAAACCGCGTGTGGAAATCATAATAGTACTAGATTTTTTATATTATTGGAGGGTTGCGCCAAGGAAACTTAGTACTATAAGAGGGCTTAAGGAGGCCAAGATGGTGCAAAAGTTTGAATGTGGGTTGGAGGGTCTTGCTATTGGGACTTAGTGACCATATGAGCCTATAGAATTTGAGAAGTTGCGGTAGAGTTTATATGTAGCCAGAGGGCTGCATCGAGAGAAACTAAGTGCTTATTGGAAGCCCAGAGGGGCGAGATGCTAGTATGGATCAGATGGATTTCTATATGGACAATGGAGCTACATGAAGTAGTTGACTCGAGAGTCACATTGTGCGGGGGCACTTCCATATTTGGTGTGTGCATGAAGGTTTTCAGAGGATAGACGTTCTTGTGTGTGGTAAAGTTGTTGAGGACGCCAGTAGTTGAAGTGTGTGGGGGGGGGGGGGGGGGACATCTTCATGGTTTAAACATCCAAACAACAACAGACAAATATTTTAACTAAAAAGCATCGAGATAAGTCATCATGGTGATCGTTAGTTTTTCAGAATGTAAAAGTCAAGAAGACTCAGAGACAAAGACAAAACCAGTTTCCTAGGGTGAAAGTCATTAAGACTCAGGTACTATGGTAGCATCAATGAAACATTTTCCTAAGGTGAAAGTCAGCGAGACTCTAGTACTAAGGAAACATAGAAATTTCGAGAAGCAAAGAGTCAGAATGACTGAGGCATTAGTTCAACTTCAGACCCTAAGGGTGAGGTAGTGTGCAGTGAAGTTGGGCAAGATTCAACGTGTCGTCTGATTTAGGCAGGGTTAATTTAGGGGCAGAACTTAAGGCACGATGTTGGGGAGCCAGGATGAACACTAGCTAGAAGGTAGTGTAGTTGTTTCGAATGATGTCAAATGATTGGCCACATTCTAAAAGCTTAGATGAACAATTATGCTTATGGTCAGGAGAGGCCATTTAGCATCAAGTCGTGGGTATGTAGTAAGGTCGGAGGGCCAAAAGTCTTAAATACTACTTTGCAAAGTCTATGTACAAGTGTGCACTAAATACTGCATAAAGGCTACTATTAGCACGAGTGTCTTGTTCTAGAGAGACACATGATCATTTTCGACTTACGACATGTCTAAAGGGATTTGTCTAAGAGAGAAATGCCTTCAAGCGGGAGGATGTTTCTTAGGTGTCGGTTGAAATAGGGGTTTCCAAAAATCAACTTGAGGGGGTGCACCTTAATTTTATCCTTGTCAATAGGAGTTTGAATTGGACAGTTGGTGGGGAAGCTTCAATCAAAGGATGTGTTGGATTTAGGGTCAATGTTGCAAGGGCTACATAGTTGACTAGAGAGATGTCGTGATACACTGAGAGGAGTTAATGTGTGCAAGGAGTATTCGAGTGCAGAGGCACTACTTCATGGAAGAATTCTTAATAGTGAGAGTGGCATGGGTTCTTTGATCGAGTCCAAGGGTTGACGTAGGAGATCATCACAAAGTGCTTGAATCTATAGTGGTAGAGGGACAAGTGTAGACTTAAGATTTAGAAAAAGCATGAAGTAAGCTTAGGAGTCGAGGCATGAAGGCATCGACAATTGAAGTGGGGGAGAGTGTAACATGCCAGTCTTGAGGGCATGTTACAAGCTAGGTTTATGCTTGGTCAGATGCGCACACAATGGTGCATGCTGGTTAGCATGTTGATTCCTAGTTTGTACAACAATGGCATTTTTCGTAAATATCTTCAATATTGCCCAGAAATGGACAGGATTTGGTAGTTCCCATATTGATGGGTTAATGAAACCAATGCTGCAATTCGATTTGCGAGATTCAGAGAATTGGCGAGCTAAGAGCCAAATATGCCTCCAAAGCAAACTCATATATATGTTCATGGTAGAAAGCTTAGAAGGCTCTTCGTAGAGGGAGCACTGGATGCAAGATCTATACGACCCCTGGCGCAGGTGCATCAAGTGAGCTACAACTAGTTGGGAGGACTAATATGTCTCCATGAGTAGGAGTACTCATGGACATTATCGGGCTGATAGTGCGTCGAATTGTGCTGGCAAAGGGTTATGGGTATGATTGCCTTATCTCGCTGAGAGGTTGCTTGATTGGAATGTGGCCTAAAGATCTAAGAGAAACTATGATGTGCCTTGGACATGAATCTCGACACGAGATGGCATGGGAAGTTATTCATGGGACTTGTTAGCATGCAAGCAATGCAGGGTGCACTATGCTTGAGTAGGAAAGAGGTCTAGTGTGTGCTACTAGTCTGGCAGGTAGTCTTGATGGCCTGCCAGCATGAGTGAAAGCAAGGTGCCTTGAGGATTAGACCATGGATAGAAGAAAGTCCTTGGGCCTCGATGGAACTAATCTGATGGTATCAAATTGGGTATCACGAGAGTCATTGGCACATCAGCATAGTATTGGCTCTTGCCCACGCATGCTACCTTGGCTTATGAATGTCTGGGTGGGCATCAATGTTGGAATTTTACTTGCCATAAGTGAGAACCTACGGATAGTGTGAGTGTCTTGGCTAGAGAGCCTTGATGAATGGATGCACTCATACACGCTTAAGAGCCTAACTTAGCGAGAGGTGTTCGAGAGATGGAAGTGTGCAGAGGCACATGGTCGAGCAAAAAAATTTCCCATTGTGATCTGAATGGTTGGAATGTTGACCTTTGATTATAGGAGTCTAGGTGCCACGCAGCCATTTCCACTGTCAAAATGTCAACCCGTGACACCTGGCAGTCCGCCAGCCAGAATACCTCTGCTTGTCAACTTCCAGGAGCACTTCCAAGGGGAGGATCTTGAACGGCATGGACAAGTGGTTGAATACTTCAACTTCTACCTGAAGGATGTAAATGAGGACTTCTAGGCCCTTGCGAAATTCCTTCACGAGGACAGACCAAAGACCCTGATGTCACTTCCCAGTAGAGAGGACAACTCCACTGGCAGCAGAGCTCTTTTAGAGTTTGACGAGTTTCCTCCGTGAGATGCCTTCTCGCAGCTTCACCCATTGGAGAGCAGACAACAAGATTTCCCTCCTCGCGACCTGCCGTTACACCACAATGTGGGTAAATATTGTTCTGGATCTTCAAGACTTTTTTTTTATAGTTAAATGTTATCTTGAAGCTAATTTTATTTTGTTGTGCAGGCTACAAGTCTCCATCAGCGGCTCAGTGAGGTCATTACCACAAGATCCTTCGAGCTCAAGGAGTAAAGGGAGGTTGATGTCACACTAAAGGAGCATTCAAGGCTCTAAAAGGCACTGGATGACGAGAAGGCTTGTGCCTCCATCCTAGAAACATGTTTGGCGATGAAGTAGTCGAGACTCTAAACGTTCGAGGAGACTTCCTTTAAGCTAGTGGAAGAAGCCACGGGGCACTCCAAGGCTATTGAAGAGGATATCCATAAGGTCATGGAGGATCTTAAGGTGTCACAGGAGGAGACCCACCTTGCGCTCGAGGAGACCTGTCTTGCCCACGAGAAGGCAACGAAGCATGCTGGGGAGGCGTGGCATCATGTCGATGATGCCGCCCAGGCCCGAGGAGACGCTACCCAAGCTCGGGAGAATTCTCCATAGGCGGTTTTGATGGCTCAAACTACTGCCACAGAGTTAGAGGGCTTGAAACGTAATGTCCAAGAGCTGGAGAAGGATCTTCATGAGCTAGCAGAGGACACCCTCTATGTGGCTTGCCAGAGCAACATGGAGATGGACTTGGCCTTCACAGATGACCCCAACATAAGGATGTTGTTGGAAGAGCACTTTCAGGCGGACGAGGCACCAGTTGCCCAGGTTTAGGCTGTAGCTAAGGCGGGTTGTGCCCCCTAGGTCGATCTTGTAATAGACATCATTAAGGAGGTCCCCTCAAGAGATTAGACCCTTATATTTTCATTTTATTTCTTTCTTTTTAAATATGTCTGCGTGCCATTGTCTATTTGGGTACAAACAAGTTAATGCTCGAACAACGAGCGCATTTGTTAATTCTTGTTACTTTACTAGATGGCTCTTGCTTGCTCTATTCTACTACCTTCATTGCATTATCACTCAGCATATTTTGATCTTAAATTCTGTAAGGTTTTAATATTAACTCAACGTAATTTGATGTCATGGTAATTTTAAACCTTATCTTTTCCGCCACACGTTGGCCTTAGTCTTCGAGACTTAGGTCTTAATTTCCCTAGTCAGTTCGTCTAGGTACATGTGCTCGAGTCTTGATGACTCGATTCTTTTAGACTCAACTAGTATTTTGACCAATTTAACCACTTAGTGTTTTTTTACAGGCTCACAGTCCTCGAAAGTAACTTTAGTGTACTGTCAAGTGGGGGCAATCGACATGTCCTTACTTCCTAAAGTCCCAAAAACTCGTGTCTTAGGAGGTTGAATATACTTAGGGTTCGAAGACGAAGTGTACTCCACAAACGTGTTGTCCTCAGGAGGTTGCACTAGGTCGCTTTCATTTGCCACAATTATAGCTTTTCCCCATGAGTACGAGTTACTCAGTTTTGGGAATCGCAAACTCGCTGCTAGACCTCGGGCTCTATGTCCTCAGGACATGGATAGAGATCTCTGCCTCTTTAGGTCAGGCCGTGTGATCAAGTTTTTTGGAAATTTGAGGTTTAAGTCTTCTACGGAAGACTCGGGGCATGAGAACTAGTTACTGCTCCTCGAGCATGCAGTCCTCAGGAGATAACTCAAGTTTACCCATTAAATAGGTGTTTTAGGCTTTTCCAACACTAGGTTTTACATAATTTCCTAGGTCGTTTCATTCTTGCAAGTCATGACATTAGGCCTACTCTTCCCATGACAAGCTTAGTTTCTTAGATTTGTCTCCGCGAGTATGGGTGGTCAAGATTTTGGTAACTTGATATTTGCACCCGAGTGTGGTGACTCGCGGTTTGAGAACTAGTTATTGCTTCTCAAGCACATAGTCCCCAGGAGATAACCCAACTTTAGATGAAGTTTCTCACCTAGTACAAATTACTTGGGGTATCGATTACTCTTCGGGAGCAGAGAACTTGTTATTGCTCTTCGGACGCGTAGTCCTCAAGAGATAACTCAAGTTAGATGTGACAGTAGGCTTACTTCGCTCATGACAAGCTTATTTTCTTAGGTCATGTTCCACGATTGGTTACCTCACGAGGTGACCAAGCTATGCCACCCAAGTGATCGGAGACTGGTCTCCGTTCATTTGTCCAGGCCACCAAGTGGGTGCTCCATGAGTAGTCAATTAAAATTTAACAAACTAAAGAAATATAATCAAACTTTCTAAATTTCACCACCGACATCTGACAACCACCAATGGTTGGCTAGGATGTTTGTGGACATCCTCGGGGCATGTTACTGCCCGAGGCCTATAGTTAGAACAAGGTTCTTCATGGATGACGCCATATCCTTGAAAGGGGTCGTAGGTTCCTTGGTGAGTTACTCCTTGATGCTAAGTCTCATAGATGGATGTTCTCCAGATCAGATAGTTAAGGCGAGGGGTCTCATCTCTCAATCACCTCCCATGTCCGAGGTTCTAGTTCTCGGACCTAGGACAAGGATCAACGTGTCAATAGGAGCGGGTTCTCAGAGTCAAAGGATCGTTTGACACCCTTTGTGGGTGATCCGTCAATAGTTTTGTCGAGTGTACGACTCGAAAATTTGCACACCCACTATGCCACCTAACACGGGAGTATGTACAGTATGCCTTGACAGTCCGAGGGGCATATTCTCTGTAAAGTGGTTACCTTTCTGTAGTGGGCACTGTAATTCTCACCTGGATCTTAGTCTTTATTTAATGCAGCTCAATAAATTTAAGTGTATTATTCCCCCAAATATAGGATTGATGGGTATTAATTATTGATGATTAACATTAGTGACCCCAACCTCTGTAAATAAGGTTGGGAGTCTCATTGTAAAGGGTTTAGTTTTTTGGAGAGAAAACTACTTGTACTCGGAGCAATCTAAACGCTGCCTGAGAATACCCCATAAAAGCTTTCAATCACAAGCTAGCAACCCTCATAATACTAGAGACTCTTGGACTAAGGTTGTTTTATAACCCGAATCACATAAAAATCTTTGTGTTCTTACGATCATTTCTTTGATCTCTCTTATTAACGTTGATAGCGAAAAAGGCAGTCAACATTTTGATGCTTTCATTGAGAGCTTGAAGGAAGCATTTTAAACATTCACTATCATGGTTACTACACGAAGAAAAGTTACAGATGAAGTGCCCCCTCCTACTGAAGTTGAAGGAGGAGAACCCAGAAGACAACCACCTCAGGACGTACCTGAGATGATGGAGGACTACGATGAGTACGCTGAGTATAATGGCGAAGATAATGGTGCAAACCAAGGTTATTATGAGGATGAATATCGTCATCCCAAGAAGGCAGAAGAGATGCTGGTGGTGGTGGCGCTCCTAGACCAGGTGGCTACCCATCAGTAAAAAGTTAATGCTAAAGAAGGTAACATCACCACCCTTCAGGAGATGGTACTTGCCATGAAGGCCACTTTTGTAGCCCAGGGGTTGCGAGTGGACCTCAATGGCAATGTGCTAGCTGGGCACCCAACATGTGTGCTGCTTACACACCCTGTTGGAATGCTACCTATCAACACAGCTGATGTGCTTCCTTAGTACCCAGCTGTCGAGGCACGAGATCCGTTAGCTGGGATGCCCACCGGGCACCCAATAGGAGTTGGAGCCTCAGTGCCACCGTAGGACCGTGGTTAAGGAAAAGCCAATGATAACCCTGCTTCAAAGCATGAGAGGGCCCGTCAAGTGCCAAAAGGCCACTAGACTTCATAGCAGACTGGTAAGGGTAATGAAAATGGGGCCCGAGGACACCGCCAGGCAGACAGCTCCCGTGGAGCTTGGAGCCCTCCACACCGACGCGCTGATAAGAAACATGCAAGGCCTGGAGTTGGTCTCCATTCTAGACCTAACCCGTCCCACAGGAATAATTGCCCGAGGAATGCCCTGAAGAATAAAAAACGAGCATCAGTATCTCGGTAAACAAAATCGAGTCCAATGGAGAGACCGAGGTGGCTCACCCAGAAGATAACAGTGTGTTTTGAGGACAAGCCGACCTACGAGACAACCTCAATGCTTGGAGGTGTAATAAGGCTTGAGTATGTAATCCTGGTGGTAGAGGCATGTTTGATCTCCAAGATAATCTCAATGCTCGGAGAAGAGATTGCCCGACCCAAAGCATCAACTAGGATCGCGACCTGCTTCGAGCGGAATTAGAAAGTCAAAAGAAAATAATTCTCAGAATGGCCAGGCGACAAGGTCTCAAGTCTGACTCAGAAGATGAAGAGGAATCTCCATGTGCTCCTCACCTTGTTGAGGCCCTACTACCTCTGGGATTCAAAATGGCATCCATACCAACCTATGATGGTGGTTGGGATCCCGCAGACCATTTTTTGAAATTTAACAGGCAAATGTCGGTGCATCGCTTCTCCGACGATGCAAAATTTCACATGTTCCCTCTCACCCTAACCGGACCAACAGATGAACAGTTTAAGAAACTCCAACCAGGGTCCATTCAGATGTGGCAACAGTTATCATCTGCCTTCCGAAGATAGTTCATAGGGGTTCAGAAGGTAAGCTTCGAGGTTAACGCCTTAGTAAACATCAAGCAAGGACCATTTGAGACCCTCAAGGCCTACATCAAACACTTCAAAGAAGAAGCGACAAGAACCAACAGGGTCAATGATGGCTAACCATTGATGGCGTTGCAAGTTGGCATTCGCACGGGATCCCCACTCAGGGATTGTCTCCAGCGAAGGGGATGTCGGCGTCTCAATGACTTCATTCATCGAGCAAAAGAATACAACAGCTGGGAGGACACCCAGATCAGGGGGTTCGGAGCGTTCGCCCTTTTCCCTGCCTTGGCCACTCATAGCCCCATGGCCTCGGGTATCCAATACTCCCCCTATGTTCACATCCAGCAGGGGTCATTGGGAGCCCAGCTTGGCCAGAGCGCCATGTCTGCTCCTAGATTTGGTGTGTGTCCAGGAAGGTTTGGGGCATAGCCCACTTGATACAGTGCTTTTCAGCCTGCATTCAGTGCTGGAGTTATCGCCCCATCCCATCCGGTTGAACCCAGTCGAGCTTTAAGTAACACAAGGCATGGAGGGAAGGATAAGGGTCACGAACCCAGGGGAAGCATAATCACACAACCCAAGAAGGGAGTTACATCAAGCGAGAAGTACGTCACATCATCAAGATGGGACACCTCCATCAATAAGCTAACGGTGGACTGCGTCAGGCACAGCCTCTCGTGGCCGGGCTGGTGGTCCCGAGTGCCACAACGTAGGTCCCGGCAGTAGGTCCTGTAGTTCCCTAGCATTCAACGGTCCAAGGGCCTCCTCTAATAAATGGGCGTTTAGGAACTATCTCAGGAGGACCTCACTTGGGGGAGCACCTCATGAAGCTCTCAGAAGAGTTATGCATGAGCTTTTAACCACGATGATGAGGAAATGGCTTTGACCTAATTACCTGCCCAAATGCCCCGAATGACTGACCAAGTCATAACATTCTCTGAAGTTGAGTCTCGGAGAGTGCATTTCTTGCCCCACGATCCGCTGGTGATTGTGGGCCGAATCTCCAACAAAATGTGGCGCTAATTCTTATATATAACGGGAGTTCAGTGAATATCCTATTTAAGTCAGCCTTTAAGAAGATAGGGTTGACTATAGCAGACCTGTCGCTGTGTGACTCGACACTCTATGGGTTCTCGGGAGAAGCCCTCATCCTGATGGGGCAGATAAAGCTCCCAGTGATTCTTGGAGAGGTACCTTTCCAGACCTTTAAATATTGTACCTTCATAGTGGTGGATTGTCCCTCAACAAACAACAACATTTTAGGATGGCCAGCACTGGTGGAGTTTGGGGTAGTCACCTCCATCTGTCATCTGTGCATGAAATTCCCCATGGATGCAGGAATTGGCACAGTCTACGGTGACCAAGTGCTTAAAAAGACTTTTGAGTTCTTGTTCTCATGACATTCTTGTTACGTTGAATTTATAGGACCAAGTGTTCAAATGATTTATGTTCTTGTTCTCACGACATAGGTTTTACGTTGAACTTATAGAACCAAGACTTTTGAGTTCTTGTTCTCGTGACATTCGTGTTACGTTTAATTTATAGAAACAAGTGTTAAAATGGTTTGAGTGTTTATTATCATGACATTTTTAGTTACGGTGAATTCATAGAACCAAACCAAATAAAAAGCAGTGCAAGTTACTTAATTCTTAAATGGGTAAATAATCACAAGTATGCACAGGGTTCGAGCGATTGTTTGTCTATACCCCAATAAGTTTATGGCACGCAGGCCCGAATGCAAAAATTATACTCATTGTAACGTCGTGGTTAGCCAAGATAGTCACACTATGTACTTTAAATAGAGCTTAACTCACTAAACGAGTCAATAGGTCATAAACGTGCATCTAAGTGTTATTAATGGGCTAGGGTGAAAATCTCAGTCAAAAGGAATGAATATATTTTATTTAAAACAGTAAATTGTACATGGGATCCCATAAAAGTGTTTACAAAGTTGTTTACAATCCAAAATGATCATTACAGTTCAAAAGTTACAATCCGCCAACCTAAGCGGCAAAAATAAGGTTAAACTGTAGTTCCCCTGAGAAACACCCTTGGCGTGGTGGTCAAGCGGCCGCATATGTACACATCACCACCTAAGTTGTCCACTCAAGGCTAGGTGACCTTTTATTTCCCTTTACCTACACCACACAGCACCCATGAGCCAAGGCTCAACAAGAAAACTTATTACTGCATGTACACAATATAAATAAATGATCATGTAAAAATTCTGGGGTCCTGCGCCCTGGATTGTTGACTATTAAGTCGTTCTGGGGACCTACGCCCTAAATAGATAACTAGTAAGTCCCTTTCTGGGGTCATGCACCATAAATAGATGACTAATGAGTATCTCTGGGTCCTGCGCCCTAAGCAAATGACAAATAATTCTCGTTCTGGGGTCCTGCACCCTGAATAGATGACTAATGAGTCTTTCTGGGTCCTGCTCCCTAAACAAATGACTAATAAGTCTCTTTCTGGGGTCCTGTGCCCTGTATAGATGACTAATGAGTCTCTCTAGGGTCCTGCACCCTAAACAGATGACTAATAAGTCTCTTTCTAGGGTTGTGCACCCTAAGCCATTTGACTATCGAGTCACATGAACCTATTTGGCCGTGGCTTTGAGTAACTAGTCATAGAGTAGCCAAGCACTTTAGTTTTTTTTGACCAAAAGGTAGGTCAAGCATTTAATGCTCATGTTGATTAGATCTAAGCATTTCGGCCTGCGGTCAAAACGCTGATGTCGCTCTTGACTCATAAATCAATTCCATACGATCATCACTCAGTACTATTGTTGATCATGACTGATAAGTCAGAGATTCCCGACCAGTGCTAAACACCATTGTCGTTTCTGACTAATAAGTCAGTGCCATTCACAAGTAAGAAATGGTGCCAGACATTTACAATGCAACCAATGTCCACCTATAGAGCACTCAACATGCCTCATCAATAATCATGTATGTCATATACTGGGTACAATTTTCTTACCTCAAGTTCGAGCGTAAAATAAATAGTGAACGACCCTTGAGAATGATCTGTCCTTAGGCCCCTTAGCAGTCAGCTAATCATAACCAAATATGAAATTCCATTAATAACAATGAATAATGAAAGGTTCATGGACTAAACCCAGCTCCCGGAACCTCGAATCCTACTAAAATGGTTAGTAAATTCGATCCCGAGCTTTGAGATTCGTAACACGCACCTAAAACTAAACAAAAACCTAACATGGAACAAACAGAACAGACGGGTCGCAACCAGCCCCCCAAGGGCAGAGGCGTGCCCCCAAGACAGAGAGCCCCCTGTCTGGGTGCCAAGGGCGGGCCATGACTTGCCCGTGAGGGTCGCGGCGCGCCTACCAGACAGAGCTTAGGGGAGGCTTTGGGGTTCATTCATGTCGTGACTTGGATGAACTCGGTCACGACTTGAACCCGCGAGGCCAGCTCCCCTACATTTTCTACAATTCTAACTCAGCCAAATCTTCAACCAAACAATCCCAATATCACAATCGATCATCACCACAATATTATCATTTGTTTAACAGTAAAACCCAAGCTTGGAGACAGCCAAAACATCACTAAATATCTAAATCACAATCAAACTGTAAATCTAAAAGAATAACCTGAAAACAGAGTAAACTAGAGCTTTAAACATAGAATCTTTACCTCAAAGATGGATTGAACCCCTTCCAATTGCTGAACACACTTCTTAGCCCTCAATCCTAAAATCCTTAGGTTTTTCTAGTTTAGCTTCAAAATTCCAACCCGAGAGAGAGAGAGATGATCGAGAGAGAGAAAGCACAACTCTGTTTTGGCCTTAGTTAATTCCATAACCTTCCTTGGCTAAACTTATCCCATGGTCAAAATGACCAAATTTCCCCTAGGGCCATTTAAAACCTTCAAAGCTAAGTAAGGGCAAGATTGTCATCTCCCACCTATCCCGTTAATCATAATTAAAGTCCTCCAAATATTGTTACTTTCGATATTGTCAAATAATTATTAAATCATATCCCATGACCCACTCATTCCGGGTAATGTACTAAACATCAATTTACCCCTAAGTTCACCCCGAGCCCAGTAATCAACCTTGTTATGACCAAATTTCTAACTTGCATCCTACGGTCGTCTCATGACGAATAGCTCAGACATATCCACATAATATTGTGGTCTCACCCATATATCACATACATATACAAATACACCCTTAACGGGCCAAAATTACGAAAATGCCCTTCTTATAAGAAGTGGGCCCACATGCATGCAATTATCATCATATAATAATATAACTCGCATAATCATGCATATAATCACATAATCTCATATTAAATCAATTGTGGCCCTCCTTGGTCCCTAATCCGAGCACTAAGCCACATTAAGGAATTTGGGACATTACAACTATCCCCTCCTTACGGAAATTTTGTCCTCGAAATTTACCTGAACAGCTCGGGGTACTAACTCTGCATCTCTGACCCTAGATCCCAGGTCGTTTCCATGACCATGTTGTTCCTCCACAATACCTTAATCAAAGGTATATTTTAATTCCTCAGGACCTTGTCCTTCCTATCTAGTATCTGGACTAGCTGTTCCTAATAGGAGAGATCTGCCTCAAGCTCTAGATCCTCATAACTCAACACATGAGTCACATCTAATACATACCTCTGAAGAGCTAAAATATGAAATATGTTATGCAGGGCCGACAATGCCGGTTATAGGCCACCTGACCAATCCTCTCCAAGATCTCAAATGGACCTACAAATCTAGGGCTCAGATTGCCCTTCTTCCCAAATATTCTCACCCATTTCCATGGCGAGACTCTAAGGAAGACATAGTCTCCCACTTGGAACTCTATGTTCCGGCGTTTGGGATATGCATAGATTTTTGTTTGCTTTGAGAAGCAAGCATCCTAGCTCTCATCTTCTTAATGGCCTCATTGGTCCTCTGAACTACCTCAGGACCCAAGTATCTCCTTTCTCCTGTCTCAGCCCAATGAATGGGATACATGCATTTCCTACCATACGGCATTTCATAAGGAGCCACCCCAATGGTTGACTGATAACTGTTATTGTAGGAAAACAGTATAAAAGGTAGATACTCCAGGACCCACCAAAGTCTAGCACACATGCTCGCAAAATGTCCTCTAATATCTGGATCGTCCTCCAATATTGTCCATCTGTCTGAGGATGATAAATAGTACTGAACTTCCATTGTGTACCCATGGCCTTCCGTAAACTTCCCCAAAACTTGGAAGTGGATGTGGGGTCCCAATCTAACATGATCGACCTTGGTACCCCATGAAGGCGCACAATCTCTCTCACACAGAGATCTGCGTACTGGTCAACTGTAAGAAGTGAGCTGACTTGGTGTATCGATCGACAATAACCCACACCGAATTATGTTGACCCATAGTCTTGGGTAATCCCACCACGAAATCCATTGTGATGTCCTCCCACTTCCACTCTGGGATGTCCAGAGGCTGTAATAGGCCTGCTGGTCTCTGAAGCTCAGCCTTGACCTGTTGACATGCCAAGCACTTAGCCACATATTCTACCACATCCTTCTTCATCCCAGGCCTCCAACACAGCAATCTCAGTTCTTGATACATCTTCGTGGTGCCTAGATGCAAATAGTAAGGCGTAGTATGAGATTCATCGATAATCTCCCGCCTCATAGCATTGTCCATCGGAACACATATCCAACCTTTGTATTTCCAAAAGCCCATCTCTGACACTGTATCATCTCTAGACACTCCATCCAAAACATCCTCTCTAATATTGCTCAATTGTGGATCACCTAACTGACTTTCCTTTATCTTTTCCAATAGCGTAGACTAGAGCGTAATGTTGGCCAACTGGCCTACCAACAATTCTATGCCAGCTCTGGTCATATCCTCTCCTAACTTTCTAGATATTAGCCTTGCACTGAAAATCTGTCTCGGACCCTTCCGGTTTAAAGCATCTTCTACCACGTTGGCCTTCCTTGGGTGATACAAGATTTCACAATCATAATGTTTTACTAACTCCAGCCAATGCCTTTGTCTCATGTTCAGGTCTTTCAGTGTCAAAAATTACTTCAGGCTCTTGTGGTTAGTGTAAATCTCACACTTCTCACCATAAAGATAGTGCCTCCAAACATTTAATGCAAAGACCACTGCTTCCAACTCTAAATCATGAGTGGGGTTTCTCTGTTCATACACTTTCAACTGATGTGAAGCATAAGAAATCACCTTCCCTGACTACATAAGAACACAACCTAAACTTTGATTTGAGGCATCACAATATATCACATACTTTTCCTGATCTGTCAAAAGACTCAGAATTGGAGCTGTAATCAACCTCTACTTCAATTCCTGGAAGTTTTTCTCTCACTTGTCTGACCACACGAACTTCTGATTCTTGTGTGACAGTTCAGTAAATGAAGTGGCAATCTTTGAGAATACTTCCACGAAAGGCCTGTAATAACCTGCCAATCCAAGGAAACTTCTAATTTCCGAAGCATTCTTTGGCCTTGGCCAATCCCTGACTGCCTCAATCTTGACTAGGTCCACCTTAATCCCCTCCTTACTGACAATGTTCCCAAGGAAAGTTACTTGAGATAACCACAATTCACACTTCTTGAATTTTGCAAACAACCTGTGTTCCCTCAGTCTCTATTGAACCAACCTCAAATGTTGCTCATGTTCGGACTCTAACTTAGAATAAACAAGAATATCATCGATGAAGACGATCACAAACTAGTCCAAATAATCCTTGAACACTTTATTCATCAAATCCATAAAAGTAGTTGGGGCATTAGTCAACTCAAGGGACATAGCTAAGAACTCATAATGCCCATATTTGGTGCGAAAGGCAGTCTTTGGTATATCTCCCTTCTTGACCCTCAGCTGATGATAACCAGATCGAAGGTCTATCTTTGAGAATACCCTTTTACCTTGCAACTGATCAAACAAATCATCTATCCTTGGCAGAGGATAATTGTTCTTGATTGTTAACTTATTCTGTTCTTTGTAATCAATACACATCCTTAGAGAACCATCTTTCTTCTTCACAGATAAAGTGGTGCACCCTATGGTGAGAAACTAGGTCTAATAAAACCTAGGTCCAACAGATCCTGCAGTTGTACCATTAGTTCTTTTAATTCTGCTAGGGAAATTCTGTAAGGTGCTCTAGACACTGGCTTCATTCCTGGTGCTAGTTCAATCACAAATTTAATCTCTCTATGTTGTCGCAACCCTGGTAAATCTTTTGGAAACACATCTAGAAACTCACAGACTAGTCTGGTCTCCACTGGTCCCACTAGCATGACCTGAGTTGTATCAACCACACTTGCTAAGAATCCTATGCAACCTCCTTGGATTAGATCTCTAGCCCTCAGAACATTTATCATAGGTATACAGGGTCAATGCACAGTGCCAACAAACATAAAAGGATCCTCACCTTCAGGCTCAAAGGTTACCATCTTCCTTCTGAAATCTATAGTTTCCCCATACTTTACCAACCAATCCATACCCAAAATCATCTCAAAGTTGGTCATAACCAACTCTATCAAATCATTTGATAACTCTCTACCCTCCACTATCACTAGCAACAATCTAGCCCATCTTTTGGATACTACTAACTCCTCTGTGGGTAATAAGGTTCTGAACCCCACAGCATAATAATCACATGGGCTACACGGTCTATCAATAATTCTACTAGCAACAAAAGAGTGTGTAGCACCAGAACTAATCCAAACAATATAAGGGGTTCCAGCACTAAAAAACTGACCTGTGACTACTAAGGGACAAGCCTCATCTCTGCTTGAGTCAATGCGAGCACTCGAGTTGGGGTCGAGTTTTCTGCCTTCCTTGGCTCTTCTTTCTTTGCTCTTGGGCAATCTTTCTTCAAATATCCCACTACTCTACATAAGAAACATTCTCTTGCCCGATACTCCCCTATATGGCGCCTCTTGCACCTAGGGCACTCAGGAAAAGTCGTCCACGCCTCACTGCTGCCTTGGCGGCCCATTGTAATACCATGTGGTCGCCTTTTCAAGGCCTAGAGCTGGGAAGGCATCAAGAGCCTTCCTCTTCTAATAAATTGGGCCTCCGCCCCTACCTGTACCCATAAATGGAGGTCCCACCCTCCTAGTGTCTCTCTTGGCTGGATTGTCCCACCAGATCTTGTTCTTTGCACTCTCAGCTATGAGCGCCTTCTCAACCACCTATGCATAAGTAATACGAACATCACGGGATATCCTAGGTTGTAGCCCCTAGAGAAACCTCTCCCTTCTAGTCCCATTAATGGGCACCAGCTCCATTGAAAACTTTTCTAGTCTGTCAAACTTTAAAGCATACTAAATCACTGACAGACTTCCCTGAAATAGCTTGCTGAACTCTTCAGCTTTTGCAGCCCTGATGGCATCATTATAGTATTTTTCATTTAACAGAGTTTCAAATTTTTCCCAACTCAGGGCATTAACATTTTTGGTCTCGGATATCACTTCCTACCAAATTCGGGCATCCTCCTAAAACATATATGTGGCACAAGCCATCCTCTCATTTCCAGACACCCTCATAATGTCAAGGATGGTGGTAACCATGCTCATCCATTGCTCAGCCTTAGCTGGATCTGCACAACCCTCAAAACCTGGAGGGTGCTGTTTCCTAAACCTTTCATAAAGAGGTTCCCATTTATTCCCAGCCTCTGGCGGCTTCTCAACTGTTAGCACCACTACAGGTGGTGCCTCTGGAAAGATGTTCCCTGTAAGAACATGTTGTTGTCTCAAGAGGTAGATTTCTTCTTCCTGCCTCATTATGCTGGCTTGTAAATCAACAAACAATTGCTGCCAATTATCAAGAGCTGGCCGAAGGATATGACTCTAGTCATTTTCCTAACCCTAGCTATCATTCTAGAACTGAACTTCCTGACCAGCTACTGAGTCTACCTGCCTTGGAAGCATACTATCAACTTATACCTTTCTGAAATAATCAATACGGCATGTTAGGTAGTGATAACTAAAACTCTTGCTGCCTCACAGTCCAAGATTCAACAGAACTCATCCATGTTCCACCGTTATGCTAACAAACATGTTGATTTATAAACATAGCAGTTAACATTTGACATTTAACATTCAACAATTAACATTTAATGATGCTAATAAGCATGTTCTAGCAATATCAGTGCTAATAAGCACGTTCTTGCTCATCCTGCAGCAGTCAAGGGCCATCCCTATTAGTGTATCTCATGCAGGTAGATAAAGAATTTATATTCTATTTAAGCAATAAACACATAACCACACAAATAGTTACCGAACCATGAATCGAGCATGTTTTCAGTGGCGAGTGTACATGCCCAGCAAGTCTCCAGGAACCCTAAACCTTGGCATGCTCTGATACCAAGTTGTAACACCCTTGTTAGCCAAGACTGTAAAACTATGTACTTTAAATAGTGCTTAACTTTCTAAATAAGTCATTAGGTTATAAACGTGCATCTAAGTGTTATTAATGGGCTAGGGTGAAATTCTCGGTCAAAAGGAATAGATATATTTTATTTAAATCATTAAACTATACATGGGATCCCATAAAAGTGTTTATAAAATTGTTTAAAATCCAAAATGGTCATTACAATTCAAAAGTTACAATCCGTCGACCTAAGCGACAAAAATAGGATTAAACCCTAGTTCCCCTAAGAAACACCTTGGTCATAGTGGTCAAGCAGCTGCATATGTACATATTGCCACCTAAGCTGTCCCTTCAAGGTTGGATGAGCTTTTCTTTCCCTTTACCTCGACCACATAGCACCCGTGAGCCATGGCTCAGCAAGAAAACTTATTACAACATGTATACAATATAAATAAATAATCATCTAATCATTCTGCGGTCCTACGCCCTGGATTGTGACTATTAAGTCGTTCTGGGGACCTGCGCCCTAAATAGATGACTAGTAAGTCTCTTTCAGGGGTCTTGCACCCTGAATAGATGACTAATGAGTATCTTTGGGTCTTACACCCGAAACAGATGACAAATAAGTCTCTTTCTGGGATCCTGCACCCTGAATAGATGACTAATGAGTCTCTCTGGGGTCCTGCGCCCTAAACAAATGACTAATAAGTCTCTTTCAGGGGTCCTGCGCCCCGAATAGATGACTAATGAGTCTCTCTAGGGTGATTCGCCCTAAACAGATGACTAATAAGTATTTTTCTGGGATCCTACGCCCTAAGCCATGTGACTATCAAGTCACTTGAACCTATTTGGCCCTGGCTCTGAGTAACTAGTCATAGACTAGCCAAGCGCTTTAGTTTTCTTCGACCAATAGGTCGATCAAGCATTTAATGCTCATGTTGATTAAATCTAATAATTTTAGCCTGCAGTGTGAACGTTAATTCCGCTCTTGACTAATTAATCATTTCCATACGACCATTGCTCAGTGCTATTGCCGATCATGACTGACAAGTCAGATCTTCTAGACCAGTACTAAACATCATTGTCGTTTCTGACTAATAAGTCAGTGCCATTCACAAGTAAGCAATACTCTCAGGCATTTACAATGCAACCAATGTCCATATATAGAGCACTCAACATGCCACATCAATAATCATGTGTATCATATACTAGGTGCAGTTTTCTTACCTCAAGTTCGAGCGTGAAATAAATAGAGAACAACCCTTGATAACAATCTGTCCTTATGCTCCTTAGCGGTCACCTAATCATAACCAAATATGAAATTTCATTAATAAAAATGAGTAATAAAAGGTTCATGGATAAAACCTCGTTCCCAGAACCTCAAATCCTACTAAAATGGTTAGTAAATTTGATTCTGAACCTTGAGATTCGAAATTCGCACCCAAAACTAAAAAAAAACCCAACCCGGAACAAAGAGGACAAGCAGGCCGTGACCTTCCCCCCAAGGGTCGCGACACTCCTCCAAGACAGAGAGCCCCCTCTCTGGGTTCTAGGGGTAGGCCGCGACTTGCCCCTGAGGTTTACGGCGCGCGTCCCTGACAGATCCCAGGGGAGGCTCTCGGGTACATTCAAGTCGCGACTTGCATGAACTCGGTCACCACTTGACCCCGCAAACCCAACTCCCCTACATTTTCTTCAATTCTAACTCAGCCAAATCTTCAACCAAACAATCCCAATATCACAATCAATCATCACCACAACACTATCACAAGTTTAACAGCAAAACCCAAGCTTGGAAACACCCAAAACATCACCAATCATCTAAATCACAATCAAACTCTAAAGCTAAAGAATAACCTTAAAATACAGTAAAACAAGATATTTAAAATTATAATTTTTACAGCAAATATTAATTGAACCCCTTTCAATTGCTGAACACACTTTTAAGCCCTCAATCCTCAAATCCTTAGGCTTCTTGTAGTTTAGCTTCAAAATTCAAACCCGGGAGAGAGAGAGAGAGAGCACAACTCTGTTTTGGCCTTAGTTAATTCTATGGCCTTCCTTGGCTGAACATATCCCGTGCTCAAAATGACCAAATTGCCCTTTAGGCCATTTAAAACCTTCAAAGTTAAGCAAGGGTAAATTGTCATTTCCCAACTATCCCGTTAATCATAATTAACATCCTCAAAATTCTTTTATTCACGATATTCTCAAATAATTATTAAATCATATCCCATTACCCACTCATTCCCGGTAATGTACTAAACATCAATTTACCCTCAGGCTCACCCCGAGCCCAGTAATTAACCCCGTTATGACCAAACTGCTAACATGCATCCTAGGATTGTCTCATGCCGAATAGCTCAAACATATCAACATATTAATGTGGTCACACCCATATATTTCATACATGCACATAAATATAAAAATACTCCCTTAACGGGCCAAAATTATGAAAATGCCTTTCTTATAAGAAGTGGGTCCACATGCATGCAATTATCATCATATAGTAATAGAACTCACATAATCATCCATTTAATCACACAATTGAATATTAAATCAATTATGGCCCTCCTAGCTCCCTAATCCGGGCGCTAAACCACATTAGGGAATTTGGGACATTACACTTAGTCTTCGGGAACCTCCGCCACCAGTTCAATGACCAGATCTACACTCGAGGCAACGCCCGCCTAGGTCGCCTTGGTAGTTGGGGTCGGCTCAGCTGTTGGGACCACTGGGGTGACCTCGGTAGCTTGGGAAGCTCAGAGGCACTCATTGAAAAGGAACTTGTACTTCTTGGGCTCCTCGGTGAAGTCTAGGATCAGGTCATGATTATGGTACCAGGCTACATAAAAGGCATCCTTGGCGATAGACTCAGTCTCCTGGTTAAGCTTCTCCACCTGGTACATGGCATACCTATTCATCTCCATGGCTTGGTGGGTTCCTCTCGGCTAGCTTAGCTCGAATGGTCACCTCCTTAGCTTGCTCCTGAAGCTGAGAATTCTCCAGGGCTACTCAGGCGATCTCAGTCATAGCTTTCTTGGCCTCCTCTTAGGCTCATTGCATGCCGTCGATGGCCACTTGCATTTCCCCTTTGGCCTGTTACAAATCCTTGGAGGCTTTCTGGAGGGTCTCCTCAAAATCCCGAGAGCATTTTCGCTCGGCCTCGAAGGCATCTCTGGCTCAGGCAAGTTCTTCCCAAGAGCCATTCATTTTCTCCTTGAGGGAGGCAATCTTATCCTGAAATTTCTGGAGTTCATATGACTTCTCCACCATAATGTCTCCCAGGCGTTGGCAGGCTAAGGCGGACTTTAAAACAAAAAACACAGAATAATATAAATGTGTTAGCTCAATAACATCTGGTTAAGTTGAACTCAAACATGGGAGTGATTAGCTTACCTAGACAGAGTATACCAACAAGAGGCCATGAGGGATGCAACGATGGTGGGAGAAGCTTCGGGCGGTCAACTCGCACATGGTGGAGCTGACCCCCTGGAGGATCTCGGCGGGGAGAAGGGCAACGATGTCCCCTAACTTGGAGGAGAACAATGTCTCCTGCTCAGCTCGACCGATTGGGGGGATGATGGGCCTCTCTCAGGGTGGTGTGAGTTTCCGGAGAGCCTCAGATATCTTGTGCAAGGCCTTGTTGCCTTCTTCTATCCTTGCTTTGAAGTGTTGAAGCATCTTCTCCAACAAGTCCCCCTCATACTTCTAAGGATATACGAGGAGACGGACTTGGGGTGGCACCGCCTCCTGCTCTGAATTGTGAGCAGACCCTTGGCTCATTTCTGATACCCCCTCCAACTGTATCTCTTGTACTTCCTCAGACATTGTATCTTGTGTCGCCTTGTCTTTCCCGGCCGAGGAAAGGATCTCCACCACCGGTGGCAGATCAACCACAAGGGGCTCTGTGGTGGGAGATGAATCTCTCTACCTCTTAGCCGAAGGACAGGGATCGAGATGCTCTCGAGGACATGACGATCCCTCTCCTGCCAAAGAGCTAGGAGTGCTCCCAACCTTAAGGCAGATCCAGCATTGTCCGCCAATCCCATGTGAGTTGCAGGAACAAGGCAAATGGTTAGCATACATTCTGCACAAGGATAATGCAATAAAATAGCTACTCGGAGGCTCACCATGAGTTGAGCCTTGGTTCAAACTGTGAGGGTTTACTATCCTATTCCTTGCATCACAACTAATATTGGTGCCATATTGGCAAAACCAGCTCGAGATCAAGGACATCACTTGGTCTACGGGTACGAACCCATGGGAGGCAGATTGCCTTCTAGGGTGGTGGAGGTAAACATCTACGAGAACTAGGTAGTCTTGGAATTCTTCCCTAGCCCAACACCGATGTGAGATTTGACCACAACGAAGGAATGCTGGGGAAGCCCAAATGTGCTCGGGAGTTATCCTATTACCTACTCAGAAGGCAGACATCAGGACGAGAGGTGAGTAACCTGAGTCCAGGTGGGAAGCTTCCATCCCTGCCTGAAGCTCTTCCTCGAACTACGGGTCCTCTTGGGCCATTCGAGCCTCTTCTATGGCCCACGCTTTCACCAGCCTTTCCTCCACCAATCACCTATGATACGCTGTCTTGGCTAGCCCATCTATGTAATTGATGTGGTGAGATGCTAGCTCTTGGGACTTCTTGTACTGGCGGTATTTAGTCAACTCGAAATTGCTTTTTCGTTGCTCGACGCTGAGATGCCCCGACCTAATGAGATTTTCCTCTGTTACCAAGATGCTAAGGTCCAAACCCCAGTTAGGGAGAGCCTTCATCGCCTGGAGGTGATCCTCGAAAAGCTGAACGTATGGAGTTCGGCGGAAAGGACCTATTCAAAATGAAATGGATAAGTGTCGAATACGGAAAAGTCCTAGTGAGATAAAGAATAAACACACTCAAAAAGATACTCACCTACTCAAGTGAAGTCGAGAATTAAGGTCGGATTGCTATGGATTGGAAAGCCATTTTTAAAGAAAATGATATCCTTGAAGTTCCGACTATGATTCTTGTTGTGGTGGGGAGCCTTGTAGTTTAGCAACAAATTTGGATACTTAACTAGGGTGTAATATCCATCCTACTTGGAACCTTTCTTCTAAGGGGTGGTCTTAAAACTGTAGAAATACAGGATCTCTCCTAGTGAAAGCTTCGGCCATTTCTGCTCCAAAACAGAACATACATCTCTGCAAGCACTCTATAGACATTGGGGGAGAGCTGGAAGGGGGCTATCCCCGCGTACTTCAAGAAGTTAACAAAGTACTACTTGAGGGGTAGGGTAGCCCCTTCCATCAGGTGGGCCTAGCTCCAAGCACCTAGGCCATAGACGCTGCGATGCGCCCTCTCGGACTCACGGTAGAGGCAGATGAGGCATTTGTCCCTGACAGAATAGTACCCCATGATTTCCTCTAGAGCATCAAGATGTTGGAGTAGAGTGCAATAATACTCTGCCTTGAATACTTCACCCTCATATTTTTGTGAAGGGTGAGGGATGGGGGCTCTGTTTACCTCCTCTATGGTGAGCCCTGAGTCTTCAAACATTACAGGCCTCACTGCCACTTGGAGGTCGAGATGGACAACTTGTTCCCCACTCTGCTCTCGGTCCTTGCGTTGCCTTCAGGAGTGTCTCGTGTGTGGGCCATTTCAGAGATTTCCTGGTCAAAAAGGTATTTTTGTGGAGTTCGTCGGACATTTGAGACAAAAAAAAAACAAAGCAGTTAGTAGTTTATCTAAAAGAAAGATGGCCAAAACATAAGCGACTCTAGGAAAACTGCTTGGGAAGGAAATGAGAGTTTTAAAAATGCAAGATGGCACCGGTGCCTAAGGACAAGTCAGAGAGGACGAACCTACTGGAATCTGGAAAATTCCTAAATTCCAGTCACAGGCCTAAAAACGCTAAGTTAACGAACAGACCATTGAAGGACATTTCAAACGAGCCTAATGTCAAAATATGCCTAAAATGACTCGAAAAAAATGAGGAATAGACTCTAAAAGTCCACACTACTGCCAGCATATATCGAAAAACACCAAGCACATACTAAGAAAGTAGTAGGTCGAAGGTACTTACATGAAATAAAGCGAAGATAGGTGCTGAGGCGAGTCCTAACCTTGAAGCATAGCCTGCCATCTGACCAAAAGTAGGATGATTCGTGCTAGTCGTCCAGAACTCAGGGAAGGGGTTGAAGATGAGAAGCAGACGGGAGAGAAAAGAAAATAAAATGTGTTGGGAGGGTTTGTGATTTTCGAATGGTTGTGGTATGAGATTGAAGATTTTCTCGGGTCTTATACCTAGTAAAACGTATCAGAGAAGCAACTTCCCCATAACCGGCGGATAAGTAGATTCATGAAAGCAATCCAATGGTTAGGGTTCAAAGGCTGTGGATCGCAATCATTGTTTTCTTTGGCATAAGACACCTCGGGCACATAGTAGCCATTTGGGATATCGAGGTGACCCCTAATTAAATGTATTGATTGATGGGCCCAACAATGGGGCGTTGACACGTGATTCTGCTTTTCAGTGTGACATCAGTAGTATTCTAAATGTTTACTATTCGAGGACTCTACGAAATCTTCGTCAGTTTGAAGTCTCTACTGTCCAAGGACAAGTAGAGACTTGGGGGGCAAATGTTGTCCATATTTTTCACAACCGACATGTGACAACCAAAAATGGTTAGCTAGGATGTTTGTGGACATCCTCGAACATGTTACTTCCCGAGGGCTATAGTCGGAACAAGGGTCTTCCAAGATGAGGCCCTATCCTTGAAGGGGGTCGTAGGTGCCTTGGTGAGTTACTTCTCGATGCTCAACGTCTAAGATGGAGGATCTCCAGCTCGGATAGTTAAGGTGAGGGGTCTCGTCTCTCGATCGCCTCACAGGTCCAAGGTTCTTGTTCTCGGACCTAGGACAAGGATCAACGTGTCAATCAGAGCGGGTTTTTAGAGTCAGAGGATCATCTGAAACCCTTTGTGGGTGATTCGTCAACAGTGTTATCGAGTTTACGACTCGACAATTCGTACACCCACTACGCCGCCTGACACAGGAGTATGTACAGCTTGCCCTGACAGTCCCAGGGGCATGTTCCCCATAAAGTGGTTACCTTTCTGCAGTGGGCCCCACAAATCTCGCCTGGGTCGTACTCTTTATTCAATGCAACCCAATGCATTGAAGTGTATTAATCCCATAAATGTAGGATTGATGGGTATTAATTACTGATGATTGACATTATTGACCCCAACCTCTATAAATAAGGTTGGGCGTCTCATTGTAAAGGGTTTGGTTTTTTGGAGAGAAAACTACTTGTACTCAGAGCAATCTAAACACTGCCTGAGAATACCCCATAAAGTTTGCAATCACAAGCTTGCAACCCTCATAATACTAGACACTAGTGGACTGGGGTTCTTTTATAACCTGAACCACATAAAAATCTTTGTGTTCTTACGATCATTTCTTTGATCTCTCTTATTATGGTTGATAGCGAAGAAGGTAGTCAACAACAACAAAATTAAACAAAATACACTGTTCACACTACTAATAATACCGACGAAGATGCTTGGCATTCTAGGCGAGAGGCACTATTGCCCCACTAAGTCAGGCTAGTTTGTATGTCCTTGGACACACGATGCTCTCGACTTTGAATGGGCCTTCCCAGTTAGGTCCCAACATTCCAGCAAAGGGTTTCAGGCGGCTAAGAAAACTCTTCACAACACAAGATCTTTGATCCCAAACTTCCTATCCTTCACTTTGGAGTTGAAATATTTGCCCAAATTTTGCTGATAGGATGCTACACATAGCTATGAAGCTTCTCGAAGCTCCTCCACATGGTCCAGTGACTCTCGGAGTAAAGCGTGGTTTGTGGTCAATTCATAGGAATCTCGTCGGTGCATGGAGATTGTTGCCTAAACTAGAAGCATTGCCTCATACCCATAGGCCACGAAGAATGGCGAATGGCCAGTAGAGGTCCTAGTAGATTGCTGATAGATCCACAATGCCTTAGGCAACCCCTTGGGCCAGGCACCTTTCATCAGCTCATGCCTCTTCTTCATAGTGGCTTTAAGTGTCTTGTTGACCACTTCCACTTGCCCGTTTTCCTACAGATGGGCCACGGAGCAGAAAATATTCATAACTCTATGCCTTTAACAAAAATATGTGAATATCTCGCCGTCAAATTGGAGGTCTTTGTTGGAGACTATCTTCCTCAGAAGGCCATAGTGGCAAATGATATTTTTGATGATAAAGTCCATTACCTTTGTGGAAGTGAACGTAGCGAGAGGCTTGGTCTCAACCAAATTCGTGAAGTAATTGACTGCCACAATATCATTCTTCATTCCTCCCTTTCCTGTGGGTAAGGACCTAATGAAGTGAATGTTGGAAACAAATTTTCCAAGTGCACAGCAGAATGCGATTTATGGCCGTAGTAGATTGCAAAAATTCTATATATAAAACCAGCCATATATACGATCCTATGATTTTTATATATTAATTTAATAGAAGAAGATTTACCTATTGAAGCCTATCAAGTGTCCTTGCTATCTTCTTGTATAATAAGTGATCATCATATCCAAGTAGGCAAGACTCACACAAAAGTCTTCCAGGCTGTTATCTCAACACAACAAGACGTGTGTGGGCACGTGGAGATTCAATGGGACAATTTAGGACCCCATTTATATTCTCAACACATGAGGTCAATGAATTTTGGGTAAAGAGAATGTTGAAAACTCTCTCTTTCAGTCAGACTGAATATTACTATCTGTATCTTCTGCTAAGAGAAAGATCATAAAATATATTTATATTAGTCAACTAGGGTTTAATTAATAAAAATAACTATAATTAACTAAATTAAAATAGATCTGATTTATTATTATATTCAATTGAATTTAAATTGATTCAAAATCAATCTAACCACCTAGATAAGATATCTAATTTATTTCAAATCAATTATCTAAATTTTAATTTCTAAAATAAAATATTCAATTAATTTATCAAGTTAATTCAAAATAAGATGACATAATTGATTCAAAACTAATTATTTTACTTAATTATTTCATTATTAAGAAAATTAAAATTAATTAAATAGTAAATAAATTTTTCATAATTATCTCATAATTCGTGTTTACCCAAAACCTAATTTTGTTGACAAATATACCCATACTTGTTCTATTGGTGCTCTTACCCTATACAATGTTTATAGAGTCGATCTGGGGACCTATGGGCAAATACTTATTTAAACCTCTTTAATATAATAATCTTATTTATTAATCCCAACATTATTCCACTAAAAATATAAGATTGCACTCTTGTAATTATTGACTTATATTTACTGAATAATTTATTAAAAGTCCATTAATTTAATCACTTTATGCAATGCAATCCTCCAATAATTGGTTTATAATTATAGCTAGGTCATTATCATTTTACCCCTCTACTTACCTTGTTATCCTTAAGTATCATTAATTCACTAGCGAACAGTTAATTTATAAACATTTTACATATTAGAGGCCTCAAACTGTTCACTTTTAGAATAAACACTTAGGGGAATCAATATTAAATCTACTTATGAAGAAGACTTGGATTCCATATCTGTAAATCATTTCCCCAGCCATCTACATTAATGAACCCAAAAACAAAAGTTTTTAGCCTGATCATTCGGACAGACCCTAACGAGTGAATCAATGGACCCAAATAACATAAACATGAGTTCCTGATAACTTCAGGATTTAGATCGATTTGTATATGATCATCAAGTGATATGACTATAAATTGCTCACTATTTAATTCTTAATCTATAATCTTAATCCTCTCGTACCAATACAAGATTATAGTTACATTGATGAATTAGGAACTTTCTGATATTTATCTAAATATTATACAATAATAGTACACATTAATTATATATAAAAATATTTATTTTATAAATTTCATAAATAATGAACTACTTTCATTGCTTTAAGGGCACTTTGCCCAATAGTCAATGCCCCAGACTGCACTTGTCGTATGTGTGACCTCATTCAGAGGAACTCGAGGTATGTTAGCATAGTGTTAGCACTTGCCGCATTTCTTGACGTAGTCCATTGCATCACCGTTCATTGTAGGCCAAAAGTAGCATTGTCTTAGGATTTTCATGGCGAGGCTTTGCCCCTCTGCGTGGTCCCCGCAAAACCCTTGGAGAATGAGGCTAGCCTCTTGCTTGGACACACATTAGAGAAGGGGCAACAAATATCCTCGCATGTACAACTTACTATCCCTGATCACGTACCTAGGCGCTTGGTAGAGCACCTTGTGAGCGACTTTTTTATCCTACAATAATTCTACGGAGATAAGGTACTTCACAATAAGCTCCATCCAACAATCATGGGGCTGGACTTCTTCTGTCTCCTAAGAATTTGAGATGCTTGGAGTGCCTAGGAAGTCTATTTTGACCACATTAATCAACTTAGCATCCTTAGGGGTAAATTTCTTGGCACCTGTCAGATGGTAAATTTCTTGAAGCTGTGTAACATTTCCTGGGCCTTAGCCAAATATGTCGCCATTTTTGTACCCGCGCGTGATACTCTTCGAGGACCTAATTCACCACAAGTTGAGAATAACTGAAAATCTCGAGGACGTCAGCTTTAAGTTCCAGAGCCACTAGGGAGTCCGGCAATGAGTGCTTCATTCTCTGCCTCGTTGTTTGAGGTATCGAATCCAAACCTCAAAGTACTGTGAACCATGTGCCCTTCATGGTACACCAAGATAAGGCCTGATCTAACCCCATTTTCGTTGCAGGACCCATCCACATATAGCTTCCACGTGAGCCCGACTACTGGGGCATTCGAGGGTTGCTCTTGTGCTCTAGTGCTTTCGCAAATAAACTCTTCCAGTGCCTGCCCTTTGATGGAAATTCTCGGGTGGTAAGTGTTGTTGAACTAGCTCAGTTTGATTGCCCACTTGAGGTGTCTCCCAGAGGAAATCTGCTTCTAGAGGACTTGCTGTAAGGGTTGGTTGGTGAGGACCCTTATGGGATGCACATGGAAGTTGGGTTGCAACTTTCGAGAAGCTACCATTAAGAAAAAAGTTAGCTTTTCCATGAGTTGATATCTTGCCTCCGCTCCAAGGATTCTTTTACTCACCTAGAAGATGGGATATTGGACATGGCATTCTTTGCGAACTAGGGTAGAACTAATGGCGTTCTTGGAGACATCTATATACAGGTGTGGGGGCTCTCCTTTTATGAGCTTGTATAATATTGGAGGATTAGCCATGTGTTTCTTTAGCTGCTGGAATGCCTGCTCACATTCTTTCGTCCACCCGAACCTTTGGCCTCCTCAGAGGGTGTTCAAGAGAAAACTGCTCAAGGTAGCTATCCTTCCCTTCAGGCTTTCCACATCCTTATGCTTCATTCGGGATGGAATTTATTTTAGAGCTATGATCTTCTCAGGGTTTTCCTCTATTCCCAGGATGCTCTATGAAGCCCAGGAACTTTCCATAAGAAACTCTCAAGGTTGACTTCTGGGGATTGAACTTCATCCCAAATCGGCAGAGGATAGAGAATACTTTTGTTAGGTCTTTCATATTGTCAAAGGTCTTCCTAGACGTCACCAACATGTCATCCACGTATGCTTTCATGTTCCTATCGAGGTGGTTTTTGAACATCTGATTCACTAGTCTTTGATACGTGGCACCAACATTATTGAGACCAAATGGCATCACTTTAAAGAAGTAGACAACTTTTTCTGTTCGGAAATTGGTGTGCTCTTAGTCAACGACATGCATTGAAATATGGTTGTCCCTGAGCACGCATCCATAAATACTAGAGCTCGTAACTGGAGGTGGCATGGACCATTAGATCGATCTTGGACAATGAAAACCATTCCTTTGGGCAAGCCTTGTTAAGGTTGGAAATGTGTATACATGTCCTCCAGGTGCCATTTTTCTTAGGCACCAAGACCGGGTTTGACAACCATTTTGGGTATTTGGCTTCTAGGATGAAACCGTTGATGAGAAGCTTTGTCGACATCTGCTTTTAAGGCCTCCACCCGAGTTGGGTCAATTGTCCTCCACCGTTGTTGTATCAAGGCAACGTTAGGATTGTATTCAAGTCATGACATATGATGTTTGAGTCAATGTGTGTCATGTCCGAGTGTGACCAGGCGAAGACCTCCTGGTTCTCCTTGAGGAAACCCATCAGGGCTTCTCGAACTTCTGACTTGAGATTTTTTCCAACCTTGGTTTTCCTATCAAGACTGGAGGTGTCAAGGGTGACCTCCTCGGTCTCCTCCATGGGCTTGATGGCCCTTTCTTCCTGGACTTTGGAGTCCAACTCATTGGAGTCACTTTCCTCTTGAACAACCTAAACCTCAATCTCTTAGGGAGGAGGCTGCTCGGGGGCTGCTGCCAGCTCAATCACCATCACTGGATCCTTTAGGGACACATTGTACCACTGGTGGGCCTCCTTTTGATCTCCATAGATTATGCCTATTCTTTCCTTAGTGGTGAACTTCATGCACTAGTGGCCTACTGAGGTGACGAATCCAAACTCTAACAGGGCTGGACGTCCCAGAATGGCGTTATAAGTGGAGGAGCAGTCTATGACCACAACATGTAGTACCTGAAGGACTGGCGTGGCAGTTCTGCCAATGTCACAGGCAACTTGACCTGCCCCATTGGAATGAGACCTTACCTCGAGAACCCATAAATGGTAAAGGTACAAGGGGACAAGTCAGTAGATGTCAGCCCAATCTTCTCGAGGGCTGACTTGAACAAGATGTTCACAAAACTCCCATTTTCCACCAGGATCTGAGCCACCATCTTGTTGGAGATTTGGCTCTCGAACACTAAAGGAACGTGGTGGGAAAAGTGCACGTTCCAAGCATCGTCCTCATAGAATATGACTTAATCTGTTATTCAGGGAATTTGTGCTTGCATTTGGGCCAGTGCCAACACTTCGGTGTCGTGGGTTAGGGCCCGCACAAAGTGATTTTGCAAACCCCTTGACATGCCCCCCAGCTGGGGTCCTCTGGAGATAATCCATACTCTCTCATTCACTGAGGGAGGTCCATGGACTATCTGCTGTAGGGTCGCAGACACTTGGTCCAGGGGCAGAGGAACCCCCTGCTGAGGAGGCAATTTTGCAGCCTGAGCCTAGGTTGGGTGCGTGTCAACCCAAGCATATTGGTGTAGGTGACCAAATTTGATGAGACTTTCAATCTCATGTCTAAGTTGCCTCCACTCGTTGGTGTAGTGCCCTACATCTTTGTGGAACCAACAAAACTTAGTGGAATCTCTATTCTCCTGATCCCTCCGCATAAGTTGAAGTTTCTTGTAATAGACCTGCTACTCAGTGGCCAGTAAAATATTCTATTGAATATTCACCAGGTTCGTGTACACAGAGTATTGTGGAGCGTACTTCTTGTCGATAGCTGCTCCAGTTCCCTTGGGCTTGTTGCCCTTGCCTTACCCGCCACGTTTTCTCGCGATGGGGGTCCCTTTGGGTGTCTTAGACTAGGCCAGAGCCACAGTTCCAGCACTGAATGCAGGTTGAAAAGCATTGTATCCAGTAAGCGCTGCTCCATACCCTGTTGGGGCCACACTAAAACCAGCATTTGGTATGGTGCTGAAGCTAGCTGGTTGAACAGCAGGGCTGAACTATGGAGCACTCATAACACTCATTTGGGCTAGAGTGTATGGCAAATACTGGGTTCCCGAGGCTATGACGTTTGGGAATAATAGAGTGGGGTAAGGGACTGGTCCTCCGAATGCCTTAATCTAGGTATCCTCCCAATTGATGTACTCTTGGGCTCGAAGTATGAAGTCGTCGAGCCTATTGCCTCCTTTTCGTTAAAGGTAATCCCATAGTGGGGAACTTTCTCGGATGCCAGCTTATAGGGCCATCAGTTGTTGGCCATCATCGACCTTCTTTGTCCTCGCTGCTTCTTCTTTAAAGTGTTTGATGTAGGATTTAAGGGTCTCAAGCGATCCCTGCTTTATGTTGTCCAAAGCATTGACCTCAAAATTTACCTTCCGCACAGCTATGAATTATCCTCGAAAGAAGGAGGAGAGTTGGTGCCAGGAGTGAATGGATCCTAGTTTGCGCTTCTTGAACCATTCATCTTCTAATCCCATCAAGGTCAATGGGAAGACGTGGCATTTGGCGTCCTCTGAGACATGGTGGCTTGACATCAATCTATTAAACTTTGATGGTTGGTGGGATCAAGGCCTCCACTATACAAATCGATGTTTGGCATTTCCTCGAGGTAGTGTGGCATCCATAATATGGGGAGCACAAAGCTCCCCATCTTCATCCTTGGATTTTGAGTCATGATCTTGTCTCTAGGAAATCTTCATCGTTATCCTCTTCAAACTCTTCAATTATGCGCAGAGAGGGTCACGATTTTGATTGACACTCTTATCGAGTGTTCTCTCCTCCGAGCATTAAGGTCATCTCGAAGGTCTGGTTGTTGTTGTCTCCCAGGATTCTCTTCGAGAGCCACCCTGCCCCTGCGAGCGTTAAAGTCATGTCGTAGGAAAAGTTGTGCTTTGTGGCGACCATCATCTTTTGGGTATCCTACTTCTGTTTCCTCTCAGAATCAATGTATTCGTTATTGACCGACATACTGATTCCTTGTCCTAGATTGGCGAAGCATTTTACCTGTTGGCCCCTTGGCCAGAGTTTATCTATTAAGCTGGCAAGGTGCCGGTGGGACACTACCTCTAGGCCGAACGCAGTCTGATGTAGTGCGCTTAGATGAAGTGTCTTGGACTCTACGGATGCTAGCAACCTGGCGATATCCTCGAGCTTCATGCCCTTGGTTATCACTAGCCCGTCTCATGGCTCGAATGGGCTCGAAAGCCTGACAAGTTCTCTTCATCCCTTGCACAGGATCTTCATCGACTTTCCCTTTTCCATGATCCTATGGTGTAGGCGAGGCTCAAGCTCTAGCAAGGTGTATAGGTGGCACACCAGCTGGCGAATCTTGGGGCCTTGTCAGTGGGGTGCTTGGGAGGCACACCCACTGTCTCGTGAAGTTTTTCATTGGCTAAGTGTATAGGTGGCACGCCAGCTAGTTGCCTAAGTGGTACCTCACCGTGGGGGTTCACTCGGAGCCCTTAGGCTGTCAGAGCGCTCATGGTGTTAACCATCTCCTGTAGGGCAGGTATATTCCCCTCCTGTGCATCAATCTTTTATTTTTGGGTGATGACTTGGTCTCTAGGAGCCACCACCTCCAGCGATTTCTCTACATCAATCACCTGAGGATAATCATTCTCGTTAAACTCACTGTCGTAGTTGGTGTTTTCGTCGTAATCTTCCTAGGCCACCTCCGAATACTCTGGTGGAGGTGGTCAGCTGGGTTGTCCTTCCTCAACTCTAGTGGGATGAGCAGCGTCAATTGGAATGTTTCTTCTGGTGGTCACCATGACTGAATCTTCCAAGCTTTCTTAATAACTCTCAACCAAAATGTTGACTATCTTTTTCGCTATCAACTAATTAAAGAAGAACTTGAAGAAATGCAAGTAAATGACACAAATTTTACATGGTTCAGGTTATAAAAGCATTAGTAGTAGTGTTCTTGATGCTTGAGATGGCAAGCTTCAGTGGTGGTTTTCTGAGGCAGCATATATTTTGCTTTGAGTACAAAAGTGGGATCAAATTTCTTAAAGCCAAAAGACATTTACAAAGGATGACATAGCCCTATTTATAGTTGTTGGGGGAAATTATTTCCGTTAATGGGGATTTATTACAAATATTCCTAATCATTTTTTATTTTAAAGCTAATTAACACATTCGAGTGCCCTAATTAAGGTGGGGGGGCCCAGGCGTATCGTACTGGGCCCTATTCGTATGTTGCAACCCTCTACATTATAGGAGAAATGCCCCCTGACACTGCCAAAATGCAGTTGCACGTTTCCCATATCAGGCGACGCATTAGGACATACCAATTTTCAAGTGTACGGGCTCGACACCACTACTTGTAGGCACAAAAAGATGTCAGATGGCCTCTTGTGGTACAAAGCTATTGCGACTGACATCTGGCCTTCCCTCCAGGCCCCGAGGACAAACTCTTAGACTTGGAGGACTAACTGATCAAGAAGATAGGAGGACCATAATGAATGTCCTCTGGACGTGGCCTAACTTGAAGCATCCACGCTTGCAAATGGATAATAACGTATTGGGAAGAATCTTCACTCTGAAGAGCTCTAGGCGAGATCTACAAGACTTCATAAGCTCTCGAGGAGCCTAATCACTTCTTTAATGACTTCCGCGTGTCGAATGATGAAATCACATAAAGCAGACTGTATATGCTCAAGCCAAGGGAACGATCTATAAATAACTCTGAATTATTTATAGTAGCTAAACTGAAAGATAAAGAAAAACAAAAAGTTTCAAAAGAGGATGACACATATCTACAACATCTTAGACTAGACCATATTGTTAGGAGTGTGTCCTAAAAGCATGTAAAGACATTTTTTTTTTCTGTGAATAAATAAATACAATGGTTTATTATTATTTTCATATTTAGATTGTTAAATTATTGTTTGAATAATTTTGTAAATATCAGAAAAATTCCATATTCATTATTGAGGATGTGATCTTGTATTAGTACGATAGAATTAAGGTCACATGAATGAATAAAAATAGTCAACAACAACAAATTAAAGTTATGGAATTCTTTAATTGGAGTTGTAAGTACGGTTTACTGAGTATCATAATGATACAAATAATCTAGATTCGGATTATTGATGTGGAAAGACATCTCGGTAAAGGTGCTTTATATAATATGATTATATATGACATAGACCAATATGAATTAAAGTCTTTATCCAAAAACCATTTAACAATAAATACTTGTAATTCATATCATAACTGATGATCATTTATAGATCAACCTAAATCCTGAGTGTTCATGAACTCCTGTTCATGTTTATTAAATCTTTTGATTCATTCGTTAAGGTCTCTTCAAAGAATGAGGCTAATGACTTTTGTTTTGGAGATTTAATATCATGGATGGCTGGGAACATGTATCAAAAATACGGAATCTAATCTTTCCTAACGGATCGTATATTAGTTCCCTTAAGGGTTAATTCTGGAACTGAATGATTTTGAGCTCAAATCTATAATTAGATTATCGATTAATTATTCACTAGTGAATTAATGGTACTTAATGAATAAGAAGTAAATTAGAAAGGTTAAATGGTAATTCTCCCATTCTAATTTATGAACTAATTAATTAGAGGGTTAAACTATTGTAAGATGGTTATATCAATGGACAACTTAGGAAAAAGATTTCTGTAAAAGTATATCTATAACATAAAGAGTGTAATTTTGAATTTATAGTGGAGAAATATCATAATTAATAAATTAACTATCATAATTAAAGAGTTTAATTATTTAGTTTCAATTTATTGGAGCTTAATGTTATAGGTCCATGGTCCCCGAAATGGTTCAAACAATCACTGTCAAAGGCAAATCCAAAAATGGGCAAAAAGGACTTATGTGATAAGTAAAATATTTTTCTATGTATCAAACATAATTATTGTTTAATTATGTGTAATTAATTAATTAAGAATTTATTAATTATTTGATTTATCAAAAATATAATTAATTTTGAATTAATTTATTTTTGGGATTTTTGGTATTTAAATAATAATAAAAATTGGGAAAAATCACATGCCTGCACATGCATGTGGTACACGTGTGGCACAGTGCACAGGCACTGTGCTACACGCATAAGAGATGGACTGAGTCTCTTGATTCCACAATTTTAGTTATTTAAATATTAAATAAATAATGAGATATTTTAATATGATTAAAATATTATTATTTAAACAAAAATCTGATAACTGATCAGTTATTTTGAATTTGTTTAAAATAACAAATATTTTAATATATTAGATATTATTAAATATTGGATATCAGTTTTTCACTGAACGTAACTTTTCAGGGATAGAAAAATATAGGAATCTCTCAGAGAAAAGAGAACAGTGACAAAAACAAAGGTCATTGTTCTTCACAAAACCTAGGTCCAAACTTTATCAGATCTCATGTATTGAGAACATCTGATAAATAGTTATTGCCTATTATTTGTATAGCGAGCCCACACTCGTTCTTTGTGTGACTGAGAACATTTTGGAAGATCTTGGTGTGAGATCTCAAGGATTCAGCCATACGAAAAGATAGCAGCAAGGAAGGACCTGAGGTAATTTTTCTATTCTTGTCCTTGATTCAATATATATATGAGTGTGAAGAAGTAGATCTAGAAATCTTATGGGATTAATCTGACAATTTGATTGTTGTTCTGGTGCGCATAATCTCCGATTTGATCAATTAAAACCAACACATATTAGTCTAGACATAATAAATCGGTTAATGAAAGATGGATCATTGAGAGAGCTAACTGTTGGAACTCTTCTGGTTTGTGAGTCTTGTCTAGAAGGGAAAATGACGAAACAACCTTTCTCAATGAATCGCAATAGGCCAAAGAGCCATTAGAGCTTGTACACAGCGATGTTTGTGGTGCAATTAATGTATAGGCTAGAGGGGCTTATGAGTACTGTTTCACTTTCATTCATGATTACTCAAGATATGGTCATACATAGGCTAAGAAACTTTGGCAAGTTTAAAGACTTCAAAGCTGAGGCTGAGAAGCAGTTAGATAGAATATATTCAAAGATTTCATGCTAGAGCATGATATTCTATCTTTACTCACAACACCTAGAATTCCACAACAGAGTGGTGTTTCAAGAAGAAAAAATAAGAACTTGTTGTACATGGCCAGAGCTATGTTAAGCTTATTTCTTCCTCTCTAATTTGTGGGATATGCACTTTAAACAGTGACATAAATTTTGAATGTAGTCCCATCTAACTCCATAAAAAAGATGCCAATGGAACTGTGGAATGGTAACAAACCTTTGTGCCATTTCTTCATTGGGGGTTGTCTTGCTCTTGTTTGTAGACTTAAGTCAGGGAAACTTGACTTAAGGTCTAAAGTGTGCATTTTCATGGGATATGCTCCAGAGATACAAGGTGGTTACTTCTATTGACATAAGGACCAAAAGGTATTTGTTTCCACAAATGTGACCTTCCTTGAACGACTATATGACTAGCTATAAACCTCGGAGCAAGGTAGTTTTGGAGGAACTCACAGCTGATAAAATTCCATCACCACAACCACCACCATCATCATCATCATCATCATCATCATCATCATCATCATCATCATCATCATCATCATCTTCGTCGTCGTCGTCGTCATCATCATCATCGTCATCATCATCATCATCATCATCATCATCATCATCATCATCATCATTAAATGATAAACGAAAGACCAAGGAAAGCACTGTTCTTGAAAAAGGAAGCCTCAGTGCAACGCCGTTGTGGGAGGATTGTGAGGCAACCTGTCTGTTATTAACATAAGGCTCATGTCCTTATTTCTGGCATAGACAAGGATGATCAATTGACCTTTAAAGTTGAAATGGAGGATCCTAAAAAGGAAAAATGGCAAGAGTCCATGAGCCAAGAAATGAAATCGATATTGTTAACCGAGATTTTCAACAACTCTATTAATAACTATTATTAATACAATAATTATAATGAAAGCAGAAGATTAATACGGGGTTTTTACGTGGTTGGGGTGTTAACTTGCCTTAGTCCACGAGTCTATATTATTTGAGCTTGAAGAACCTTTTACAATGGAGTTTCCCTCTATATTTTGACAGAGTTCCTGTATTTTTTCTGTGAAGAGAGAGACCCCTTTACAATGTTCTGTAGCATATATTTATAGGCTTATGGGAACACTGGGCCTGGGCCTGGGCCGGGTATGACCCGGGCCCATCAGAGATAGGGATATTCCTGGCCTTTCTAGTGGAGGCCCAATACAAAAGGTACGACATACGTGAATTCCAAACCAGCTAAGGCCCAACAGGTTGACATTATAGCTATACCTCGCCCGACAAAATGGTGCTTTTGGTCTGGACACTTCGAGTTACGAGGCAGATTCAGGAGACAAGATCAGTCAGAGTACCTGACAGCACAGACCTGAAACAATGGCGTGCAATCCCGAGGCGGCCTTTTCTGCAGGTGAAAAGTAGGGACAATGCCCACGCGGAGTGAGGCCGCTTCAGGGTCCTGGACGCTTGACCCCTTAAACCGGGGGTGATGTGATCCGGGTCCGTTTACCTTTGTCCCTCTTCGTTTACCACAGGTCCGGACCATATCAGGGTCCGAGACCTGGACGCGTAGGCCGCGGGGGGTCTGAACGCTATGTACGTCGCCCGGACTATCGTCCCGGATAGCGGACCCGGAGGGACATGCCGGACCCCTCTACTGGGCCCAGATGTGTATCCCCGGTCCATACCCCTCTCTTTGTACACTCTCCGTACCAGGAGGCCTTGGGCTGGGCCTGCACGCTTACATGGCCATTGACGATGGGTCCGGATGACGGCCCCGAGCCCATGCAGGAAATGGGGATAACATTTACCCCCCAAGCCTTCGCCTAGGTCTGCCAAGAGGAGGGTTGCATTATCACCAGGATACTCGTGTAGTTGCCTCCCCAGTTCCTGCCCGAGATCGTGGGTCCGTGACAGCGGGCCGTGGCACTGGCCGCATGTTTGGCCCGGACCGTTTACCGTTATCCGGGGACGTTTACCTTCGTCCCACTTGGTGGCAGGGATACACGTGCCACCAGGTGATTGCTACACGGATCTTGAAAGGTCGCCTAGCCCTCTCAAAGGTCGCTAGGCCTAGGCTAGGGTTTCAGCACATGTCTCGAAGCATCCCATCCGCACGGGGGGCCATCATTAATGTCCCTGGGATGAGGTGGACCGTAGGATGGGGCGGCCTTTGGCATCTATCACTCCTGGGCCATCAGATCTGAGACGGCGAGGATCCAACCTGAAAGGACTCATAAATGTCCCTGCGCGGTTCCTGACCGTCCGATGAAGAGACACCTGTCCGTTGGATCGTGGGCCAGGACTTAGGGCCACTATAAATACCCCATGAAAACCACATTTTGCACTTTTACCTCTTCGAACCAGCTTAAGAACCGTCAAACACTACTCGAGCCTTACATGTCCAACATCGCCGACGACATACACCGCCATCTGCTAACTCTACGCCGCCGCCTGTTCCCCATAACCCCAACTTCCGCTCTTCTTCCTGAAGACACGTCTCGGGTTTGTCCCATTGATGAACTACTGCACCGGCTGCACCACTTCAAGAACGAGGTTCTGCCGTCCTTATAGTCTGACAACCATCATCATCTACGGCCGACACCTCACAGTAAGTTCTCCTGACTCTCTTGACAACTTTATGAACTTATGATGTTCTTTTGATGCGTGCGTTTAGGCTCTATGCTTAGAAGTTGTTAGGAAGGCCGCCTGGTTCGGGTTGCTCTGTATCCAGATGCTTCCCGGACAGAGGGCGGGCCTTAGTAGTCTCCTCTCCCGATCACGGTCCCGGGGCTCTTGGGAGTCCCAGACCTGATCCGACGGGACTCCAAGCAGTCCTTAGGAGACTCCCCGTACCTTGACTGACTTTCTTGGGTTTAGGTACTGACTGCTTGGTTTTCTTTCTTTGTTCCCAGATCGTCAGCTAAGGCAACGGGCGTTACGCTCCATTCTGAGGAAGAGGTCAATAGGGCCTCTGTCGTCGTTCCCGGATCCCAGACGCCTAAGGGCAACAGGTGGGAAATGGACGTGACGGCCAACTCGTTTTGGAATTACCGGATGATGCTGCTCCTGGAGCAGCGTCTAGGCATCGAATCAACTCCGAGCCTCTTACACAACCACCTGGCCAGGCTCGAAGAGCGGGCGCATACGTCTGTCGAAGGATTCGGAGACTGGAGTACTGGCCATATCAGTGCGGGAGCTACGCTCCCACTGCACGACTAATTCGTGCGGTTCTTGACGTACATGGGAATCGCACCATTCCATCTTCTGCCCCAAGCATACCGTCTACTCGCTGGATGGCGGGTGTTTTGCACCGCGAAGGAGATCGCGGACCCCACCCCTGCGGAGGTCCTGTACTTCTACAAGCTGGAGCCGCAGGTTTAAGTCAAGGACAAGACCCTGGACGACTTTTATAGGTTGAAGCTGCGGAGTAGCTATCTCGCTCCTACCAGCTCCTGGAGGCATCCCCCGGACGTCAGGCATTACTGGTTCATGACGTCCAGGTTCCTCGTGGACAAGAACCCCACCCTGCTACTGGACTTCCAGCGAGTGAGTAAGTAACTCCTTGGACCTCTCTTTTATTCCTCATCTTTTCTACTCGTCTCTTATCATATCTTCTGGGTGGCAGGGCCTTTCACTCAAATTCCCCTTACCGAGTTCATTCTGGAAAGGAGGAGATTTTATTCCAAGTTGAGCGCGGAGGATCTGGACGTCGGGGGCTACGTCACGGACGACAATCTCCGACTGGTTGGGATGCTCGTGGCCACCCAGACCATTGTTATCCCAAACCTTCGGGGCATCCCCTGGGAGAAGAACGTCAACGTCCGGGAGCAGATGGCCCTGGAATACATTGCCACTGTGGTAAGAGCGGCGCGAGCCGACGCGGCCCGGTGCAAGAAGGAGCAGGCCCCGGCCGAAGCGGCCACCTCAGAAGAGCTGGAGGAGCTCTTCGAAGATGCCCTACAAAACGTCGGGACCCCCGGGGCTAGCGTATCGGGGAGAGGTAACTCCCCTTTAATCTTAACTTATGCTCCCCGAGTCGGGGACTTAGCTAGGGATAGGCTAGTACCCCCAGACCCTGCGCTAGGGGTCGACGGGGAGAGGAGACCTTCAATTCCCATCCCCGTAGGCTCGGAGGTCCTCATGTTCTTATCTGGGTTCCTCCAGTACGGGGGTTTCCTGAACCCGGACGACATAGGGGATCGGGTCCATTCGTTTGCTTTAGAGGAATTGAGTCATGCCCGGGGCACAGACGAGGGTTTGTCCTGGGTCATTTATAACTTTGATTTATGTCTTCATCTGATTGGTTTATCGTCCTAACTCCCTTTTTCTTCTGTACTCTTGCAGGGGACTCCAATATGTCAAACCCTGCCAGCGAAATGAGGTGGCTTATTAAGGACAGAGCGGCCAAGAAGGCGGCAAGGAAGAACAACGAGGCGGCGGGCCCGGATCTCCACATAGCCAAGGAACTGTCCAGGACGGAGCCGCGCCCTAGTGAAGGTGCCCTGGCCGTGGTACCCTTCCAGGGCGTGGAGCCTGCTGGAAACTCTGCCTCCGCCCCGCCCCCCATGATTGACTTGGAGGCGAGCGCGGCTGTCAGCCGGAACTCCGGGAAGAGGGGACCAGACGCTGGTGCCGAAGAGGGCGACACCAGGAAGAAGCGCCGGATGAGGCGAGCCAGCTCGACTGAAGAGTCACATGGGGAGAGTCGGCTGGCCCCGAAGGAAATCCCTACTCCGCCAATTCTCCCCCTACGCCCAACTATTCTCGAGGAGGGGGAGTCAGCCCTGCGGGATGAGCAGTCCCAGCTAATCAACCGGACCTGGGAAAACGGTCGGTGCTGGAGGGACGAAACTTACAAGGCCCTGACGATCCATTGTCAGGTCGAATTCTTGGATCGTCTCGCCGAGTTCAGCGCTCCTCAGCCGATCGTGGACCGGCTAGTTGCCGAAGCGGGCCTCCGCCCTAAACTCGGCCAGGACACAGCCCCCCTGTCGGCTGACCTGTTGGACCAGTTTGGGAGCACCATGTCCAACCTTCAGCTCAAGAGGTACGCCACGATAGCCAATCCGGTCGAACTGTTCGTCTCCCAGGCTCTCCGCCACCAGGCCACCGCGGTAACTTTCACTTCTCTTACACTCCTTCCCTTGTTGATGATAGTTTTGTTTCCTAACTTTTCTTTGCTCCAGGTTGATCTGCTGTCCCAACGGAGTGCCGATTTGGTGGCCGAGCTCGCCATAAAGATGGAGATGGCCAAGCTGGAGTTGGAGGCGGCCGTGAATCAGAGGGAGGCCGCCAAGGAGGCTCTTGGCCGGGAGACGGCCCGCGTCCAGGCATAGGTGGCCCGTGTAAAGGCAGAGCACAAGGAGCTCGGCCGAGCCAAGGCCGGGTTGGAAGAGGAGTTGTCCCGGAAGACAAAGGAGGCCGATGCGCGGGCGACGCTCTTGGAGACGGCCGCAGCTCAGTCCGCCCTGGATAAGGAGGAGATCCAGGCCTTGAAAACCCGAGTCCGCGAACTGGGCGATTCTCTGCTCCAGGAGAAGACGGCGCATGAAACGACTCGTCGAGAAAAGGAGGAGGCCGAGGACCTACTAGATGTCACCTTTGACGAGGCCATCTACATGGCCTGGTGCAAGGATAAGAGTATGAATCTCCTTGTCTTCCCTGATCCTGAGTCAAAGTGGGCCGAGTATGAGGCCAAGGAGAGGGAGGATGCGGACCTTCGGGCGGATGCATTGTAGGCCCGAACCCCGGCCATGTAGTTTTTATTAGTATTTTTTGCTTGTAATTAAATTCAGAACACTACTACCTTCTCTGGTTTTTATGAAGGTTTCCTTTCGTTGTTCCAAGTAGGAATTTCATTTTGTTGCCGCGATTAACTAATTGCAAGGGTTTAGTTCTGGTTCCAACGGCCTGGACTAGACCCAACGACTTAACTTTCCAAGCTTCTAATCCTGGCACCCAGTCCAGGATCCTCGGGGCTTGGTTTAACCTGGAGTTCTGTTATCCTTTCATCAGTTTTCGGCCCTGGCTTTGCCCTGGGGCGAACCGGATGATTTTATATCCCAGCCATCAATTGTTCGGACTGGACGAGCTTGGGGCTCGTTCCTTTGCTTTATACCCTTGGGCATCGTTCATCCGAGGCGGGACCGGCTTCGGGCTCGGTCCTATAATTTATACCCCTGGACATTGTTCGTCCGGGGTGGGACCGACCTTGGGTCGATCCTCTTTATTCTATACCCCCAGACATCGTTCGTCTGGGGTGGGACCGGCCTTCGGCTCGGTCTTCTAATTTATACCCCCGAACGTCGTTCATCCGAGGTGGGACCGGCCTTCGGCTCGGTCTTCTAATTTATACCCCCGGACGTCGTTCATCCGGGGTGGGACCGGCCTTGGTCTCAGTCCTCTAATTTATACCCCCTGACGTTGTTCATCCGGGGTAGGACCGGCCTTGGGCTCGGTCTTCTAATTTATACCCTCGGACGTTGTTCGTCCAGGGAGGGACCGACCTCGGGCTCGGTCCTATAATTTATACCCCCGGACGTCGTTCATCCAGGGTGGGACCGGCCTTGGGCTCGGTCCTCTAATTTATACCCCCAGACGTCGTTCGTCCGGGGTGGGACCGGCTTCGGGCTCGGTCCTCTAATTTATACCCCTGGACGTCGTTCGTCCGGGGTGGGACTGGCCTTGGGCTCGGTCCTATAATTTATACCCCCGGACATCGTTCGTTCGAGGTGGAACCGGCTTCGGGCTCGGTCCTCTAATTTATACCCCGGGACGTTGTTCGTCCAGGGTGGGACCGGCCTTTGGTCGATCCTATAATTTATAACCCCGGACATCGTTCGTCCAGGGTGGGACCAGCCTTGGGCTCGGTCTTCTAATTTATACCCCCGGACGTCGTTCGTCCGGGACGGGACCGGCCTTGGGCTCGGTCCTCTAATTTATACCCCCAGACGTCATTCATCCGGGGTGGGACCGGCCTTGGGCTCGCGTCTCCCGGACCTTGGTGGTCCGAGCCGGGACTAGCCTGAGCTTCCTCCCCGCCAGATGTTTGCCTACACCCGGGATACCCCCCGCAAGTGAGCGGAGACGGGTCTGGGGTCACTTGAGAAAGATTAGCATGGTTTCACAATATTTCTTTATGACGTTTTGCATACGTCATTTCCATTGTTTGAAAAAGGTCTACCTTGAGGCATACATTGTTTACATCGAAAATGTTAAACTGGGAAAGGCTCCCTGACTATTGATAGTATTTACGGAGATGCTCCGCATTCCAGGCTCGCGGGACTTCCGAGCCATCGAGCCACTTTAAGCGGTACGTTCCGGGGCACACCTCGTGTTGGATCTCATATGGCCCCTCCCAATTTGGGCCCAGAACCCCCACTCCCGGATCCTGAGTGGCAGGGAAGGCTCTTCGCAAGACCAAGTCACCGGTTTCAAACTTACGGCTCCTGACTTTGGAGTTGAAGTGCCGTGCGATCTTGCCTTGGTACATCTTCAGCTGCACCTACGACTCTTCCCGGATCTCTTCGATGAGATCTAGTGATTCTTGCAGTAAGGGTTCTGGGCGGGATCATACGTGTCACATTGGTGGGATGGGACGGCCGTTTCGATTGGGATGACGGCTTTGCATCCATAGACCATAGAGTAGGGGGTGTGTCCGGTTGACGTCCGCTCGGTCGTCCGGTAAGCCCATAGTACGCGGGGGAGTTCCTCGGGCCACTTTCCCTTGCAGGCCTGGAGCTTTTTCTTCAGTTTCCCTTTTAGGATTTTGTTCATCGCTTCTGCCTGCCCTTTTGCCTGGGGTCTGCCAACCGCGGAGTAGCTCTTCACTATACCGTGCCTTTCGCAAAAATCCGTGAAGTAGGCGCTGTCGAACTGCTTCCCGTTGTCGGACACCATTTTATAGGGGAGGCCGTATCGACACACTATGTTGTTGACGACGAAGTCTAAGGGCTTTTTGGAAGTGATTGTGCTCATGGGCTCCGCCTCAACCCACTTCGTGTAGTAGTCCACGGCCATGATGGCGTACTTTACCCCTCCTCTCCCGGACGGGAGAGACCCGACGAGATCGATTCCCCACACTACAAAGGGCCAGGGGCTACTCATCAGGGTTATCTCTGTCGGGGGGGCCCGTGGCACCTTCGCGTACCTCTGACACTGCTCGCACTTGCGGACGTATTCAATGCAGTCTTTCTTCATGGTTGGCCAGAAGTATCCTTGGCGCAGGATCTTTTTGGACAGACTGGGCCCGGCAGTGTGATCTCCACAAAAACCTTCATGCACCTCATGCATGATGGCGCCAACCTCGATGCCGGACACGCATCTGAGGTAAGGCATGGATAAACCCCGGCGATAGAGCTTTCCGTCCATCATGACGTAACGGTGGACTTGATACTGGAGTTTCCTGGTAGCGGCCCGGTCGATTGGAACTTCCCCGGCAGACAAATAGCGTATCAGCGGTCCCATCCAGGAAGCGGAGTGATCTACGGTGTGGACCGCGGGGGCCCTAATGCTTGGGATGGGGAGATGATTAACGGGGACCAGACCGGCAAGCTCTGACTCGTCGTCGGTGGCCAGCTTGCCTAGTGTATCCGCGAAGACATTCTGCTCCCGGGGGATCTGGGGGATGGAATTTGCTGCGAACGGTTGTAGCAGTTCCCTCATTTGAGTCACGTACGCCGCCATTCTCTCCCCTTTGGTCTCATACTCCCCTGAAATTTTTCTGACGACTAGCTGGGAATCGCTGTAAATTTCCAGGTTCGCTGCCCCTACCTCCCGGGCCAAGCGCAGGCCGGCTAGGATAGCCTCATGCTCTGCTTTGTTGTTTGACGCTTTGAACTGGAAACGGAGGGTATTTTGTAGCTGGTGCCCCTGCGGTGACACCAAGATGATCCCGGCCCCGGCCCCAGTCTCGTTCGAGGCTCCGTCCACGAAGATTTTCCACACGGGTGCCGCGGGGGCTTCGGGAATATTGTCTTCCGGAGAAATCCCGGAACATTCGACAATGAAATCGGCCAAGGCCTGTCCTTTGATGGACACCCTAGGCACGTAAGATATATCGAACTGGCTCAGCTCCATGGCCCACTTCAGGAGTCTTCCCGGTGACTCGGGCTTCTGTAACACCTGCCACAGGGGATGGTTAGTTAAGACCTTTATGGCGTGGGCCTGAAAGTAAGGTCGAAGCTTCCGGGACGCCATCAACAGGCAGAAAGTCAGCTTTTCGATCAATGGATATCGAGATTCAGCGTCTAGCAACCACTTGCTTACAAAGTACACCGGGAGTTGTGTCCTTTCTTCCTCTCGTACCAACCCGGCGCTGACCGCGTGCTCGGTCACGGCTAGGTATAGATACAGGGGCTCCCCCTCTACCGGTTTCACCAGGATCAGAGCTTTGGCCAAGTGTTCTTTCAGTTTCCGGAAGGCCTCTTCGCACTCGGGCGACCACTCGAAACGCTGGCTTCCCCGAAGGACGTTGAAGAACGGGACGCACTTGTCCGTGGCTTTAGAAACGAAACGGCTCAGGGCGGCTACTCGCCCCGTCAGGCTTTGCACGTCCTTGTGCTTCCGGGGAGAGGCCATGTCGATCAAGGCCTTAATCTTATCCGGATTGGCTTCTATTCCCCGAAAACTCACTATGAAGCCCAGGAACTTCCCGGAACCCACGCCGAAAGTGCATTTCTTAGGATTCAGCTTCATCCCGTACTTCCGGATAACCGCGAAAGCCTCCACCAGGTCGTCAGAATGGTTCCAGGATGACTTAGACTTGACCAGCATATCATCGATGTATACCTCCATGTTTCGCCCCAACTGGGCCCGAAACATCCGATTGACGAGCCTTTGGTAAGTCGCTCCGGCATTCTTGAGTTCGAAAGGCATGACTATGTAGCAATAGATGCCCTTGTCGGTTTGGAAACTGGTATGTTCCTGATCATCCACATGCATAGAGATCCGATTGTAGCCGGAGTAAGCGTCCATGAAGCTCAAGATCTTGTATCCAGACGTAGCGTCCACCATTTGGTCAATCCGGGGGAGCGGGAAACAGTCCTTCGGACAGGCTTTGTTGAGGTCTGTGAATTCAATGCACGCTCTTCAGGTCTCGTTCGGTTTTGGTACCAAGACGGGATTGTCCAGCCACACGAGGTACACAGCCTCACGTATGAAGTTGATAGAAGACAGCTTCTCAACCTCCAATTTAAGGGCCTCGGCCCTCTCTGTCCCCAAAGGCCTACGTTTCTGGCAGACTGGGGTTGCATTTAGGTCAATACTTAATGCGTGGAAAATGATATTGCGGTCGATCCCGATCATGTCGGAGTGGGACCAGGCCAGAAGGTCCTGGTTTCCCTTGACTTGGGCAATGATGGCAACCCGAATGTCTACCGGCAGGCCTTTTCCGACTTGGATGATCCGTGTCGCTGATGCACACCTCTTCTATTTCATCCATTGGCTCCAGGATGCGATCTTCCCCTATCCGCGGGTCCAGGTCGTCCTCTTCCCAGACAATCCTCTCAGCAGGAGGGAGGAGAACTGGTTCCACGGGCTTCGCGCGGACCATGTATATGGGTCGGGCGGAGACATGATAGCACTTCCTGGCGCTCTTTTGGTCTCCCCGGACAGTCCCTACCCCTCCATTGTCGCATGGGAACTTCATGCAAAGATGGCGGATGGAGGTGATGGCCCTGAACTCGACCAGTGCGGGCCGGCCGAAAATGACGTTGTAAGCGGTGGGGCAGTCCACCACTACAAAGGTGCAGAACTTGAACGAGTGCTGCAATTCACCCACCAGCGTAACCGGCAGCTGGATCTTTCCCATGGGGAGAAGCGCATCTCCATTGAAGCCGTAAATTTGGGTAGGGCAGGATGCCAGATCTGCTTCTGTCAAGCCAATGGCTATGAAGGCGGGCTTGAACAACAGGTTGACGGAATTTCCATCATCCACCAACACGCGGGACACCAACTTGTTTGCGATTTGAGCATCTATGACCAGCAGGTCGTGGTGCGGAAAATGGACGTTGCGGGCGTCGTCCTCCATGAAGGTGATGGGGAGGTTTATCAATTTAGGGCGCTAAGCTGGAGCCTGGACAAGGGCGCAAACTTCCTGGTCGTGGTCCAGCTCGCTCAGGTAGCGCTTTTGGTCATTCCTTGATGGCCCTCCCAGGTGAGGTCCACCCGAGATGGTTGCCACATGTCCGTCAACTTGAGGGGGTGCCGCCCCGGAGGGATAAGGCATTCCGGGGCCGGGAGCTTGCGCGGTGAAGGCCCCCTAAAGGGCCAGCGCCAGGGGTCCCTGTGCATACCCTCCCTGGGGGGGTATGCCCGAGTCGTTCCCGGGGCCGTGGGTTGCCCGGGGCTTGTTGACATGCCCGGGACTCCCACGGGTATCCTTACCCACTGGTGGAGGTGCCCCAGCTTGATGAGATTTTCAATCTCATCCTTGAGCTGCCGACATTCATCGATGGTGTGGCCTACATCCTTGTGGTAGGCGCACCTTTTTCTTGTGTCTCGCGGATTCCTTCCCCCTTTAAACATGGGGCAAGGCTACCGGTAGTGGACCGCCCTCTCTGTCGCCAGATAGATGTTCTCCCTGGTGTCCATTAGGTTGGTGTACTCTGAATATTGGGGCTCGTATCCCCTCTTCCCCTTCTTGATCGGCTCGGGCCAGTTCTGGCCTTTGCCCGATCGCTTCCTCCGGGAGGGATTCACGCTTGCCTCAGTCACTCCTGTTTGTGACTGCTGGGCCCCGACAGGGGCCATGCTGTGTCCTGCCGGCGCGATGCCATAACCGGAGAAGTGGGTGGATTGGGCCGGGGCGTACCCCGAAGTGGCAGGGCCGTACACCGTAGGGGTATAGCCAACCCCAGGCGCGACAGCCGATCCTGGGGCAACGGGGGGTGCGTAAGGCTGCGCCGGGAACTGCCCCCCGTAACCCGGGAATGACTGGGGGACGGGCTGCGGGGCCGGAGGCCACCCGAAAGCCTGGATCTGAGCTTCCTCCCAGTTGATGAATCCTTGGGCCCTCCTGATGAACTCTTCCAGGGTAGCCGCCTAGCTACGCTGCATGTCATCCCAAAGCGGGGACCCGGCCCGGATTCCGGACTGTAATGCCACCAGGCGTTGTCCGTCGTCTACTTTCGTCTTGGAGGCTTCTTCAGTAAAGCGTTGGATGTAGGCCCTCAGTGTCTCCACAGGGAGTTGCTTAATATTTGCGAGGGCGCTGATTTGCATATCCATCCTCATAGCGGCCACGAACTGCTTTCGAAACGTGGACTGCAGCCCAGACTAGGATTGGATGGACCCCGGTTTAAGCCTCTTCCACCACTCTTCGGCGGGACCGCCCAAAGTGATCGAGAAGCAGATGCATTTGCCATTGTCGCTGACATGGACCACTGTCATGAGTCGGTTGTACCGGGACAGATGGTCCCTGGGGTCGGTGTTTCCAGTATAGGCAGTGAGGCTTGGCATCTTGAACCCCTTGGGGAGTACGGCTTCCAAAATGTGCCTTGCGCAGGGCTCTTTATCCTCTTCGTCAGAGTCGGTGTCTGCGCCTTCTTGCTTGCGGACCAGGCGATCCGTGACCTTTTTCAATGCGGCCATCTGCTCCATGAGCTGCCTGGCCGTGCCATCCTCCAGGGGGATTCTCTCGTTCCTCCTGTCGTTGATGTTGTTCCTGAGGTCGCCGTCTCAGGGGAGGATCTTTTCCTTGCAGGCCTGCTCCTTCCGGGCGTTCAGTCCGTCGCGTAAGTCTACCCGGGAAGTGTCGTCCCCTGAACTGAGGGCATGATGTTCCTCGCGGCGGGGCCGTTCCCGACGGTTCTTATTAATTGAGGCACTTGGGTGCAAAGACCCTTCCCGCCCGTCTCGCCCTGGGGCATGTCGGGGCTGTGTATTCTGCGGTCGCGTCCCCTGCGAATCGATCGGGTGGCCTCATCCTGGGACGGGGCGCACCTTTTCTTCCCTAGGTAGCGGCTGGGAACGGTCCCCGAATTTTGCGACGGGGGTGGTCTTCTCCCGGGTCTTCCGTCGCTCCTTGCTCGGGCCCCCCGGAGCTGGCTCGGGAAAAGGCTCCGGGGGAGGGACCGGGCTGGCACCTCTGGGGACCCCGGCTTGCTCTCGTGGGGCAGGTTGCTGCATTTCTGGAAATGGGCCAGTTGCGGGGTTGGCTGTCGGACCCTGCGCGGCCATGAGTGCCTGCAGGACTTGGAGAGACTCTTGCATCCGTCGATGCGCCTCCGCTTGCTCAGCGATCCTGGCTTCCTGATCCAGGACTTGCTGCCTTAGTCTGGTCACCTCCAAGTCTTATTGATCGACGTGGGGGGTCTTGGGATCCGCAGCTTCGTCGTGGTACTCCCCCTCATTTTCCTCTTCATAATACTTCTCCTCATTTTCCTCTTCGTACTCTGTCCCACCCTCGTAGTCTTGTGACTCATCTTGGTGAGATGTTTCAGGAGGCACGTTCTCGGGCAGATCCTGAGGGACATGCTGTGAAGGCAGTGGGTCTCTGTTGCCCTGCTCTGGATTGGTAGGATCGAAGGTGGTGTGTCATGTGTTCACCATCGTAGTAAAGGCCTGACGTTAGCACTAGCTTCCTTCGGCTCTCAATGAAAGCACCAAATTGTTAACCGAGATTTTCGGCAACTCTATTAATAACTATTATTAATACAATAATTATAATGAAAGCAGAAGATTAATACGGGGTTTTTACGTGGTTGGGGCGTTAACTAGCCTTAGTCCACGAGTCTATATTATTAGAGCTTGAAGAACCTTTTACAATGGAGTTTCCCTCTATATTTTGACAGAGTTCCTGTATTTTTTCAGTGAAGAGAGAGACCCCTTTTACAGTGTTCTGTAGCTTATATTTATAGGCTTATGGGAACACTGGGTCTAGGCCGGGTATGACCCAGGCCCATCAGAGATAGGGATATTCCTGGCCTTTCTAGTGGTGGCCCAATACAAAAGGTACGACATACGTGAATTCCAAACCAGCTAAGGCCCAACAGGTTGACCTTAGAGCTATACCTCGCCCGACAAAACGGTGCTTTTGGTCTGGACACTTCGAGTTACAAGGCAGATTCAGGAGACAAGATTAGTTAGAGTACCTGACAGCGCAGACCTGAAACAACGGCGTGCAATCCTGAGGCGGCCTTTTCTGCAGGTGAAAAGTGGGGACAATGCCCACACGGAGTGAGGCGGCTTCAGGGTCTTGGACGCTTGACCCCTTAAACCGGGGGTGATGTGATCCGAGTCCGTTTACCTTTGTCCCGCTTTGTTTACCACAGGCCTGGACCGTATCAGGGTCCGGGACCTGGACGCGTAGGCCGCGGGGGGTCCGAACGCTCTGTACGTCGCCCGGACTATCGTCCCGGAGGGCGGACCAAGAGGGACATGCCAGACCCCTCTACTGGGCCCAAATGTGTATCCCCGGTCCATACCCCTCTCTTTGGACACTCTCCGTACCAGGAGGCCTTGGGCCGGGCCTGCACGCTTACATGGCCCCTGACGATGGGCCCGGATGACAGCCCCGAGCCCATGCAGGAAATGGGGATAACAGATATATTCCAATTCTGTCTTGGAACTTGTAAACCCACCTAAAGATGCCAAGCCCATTGGGTGCAAATGGATCTTCACGAAGAAAATAGGTGTAGATTGGAAAGTAGACACTTTAAAAGCAAGGTTAGTAGCAAAAGGTTACACTCAGAGAGAGGGTGTTGACTTTGAACAAAAAATTTCTCCTGTTGCCATGCTAAAATCCATATGCATCCTCACATCCATAGTTTCCGTCTATGATTATGAGATACGATAGATGAGCATCAAGACAACTTTCCTTAATGGCTATCTTGATGAGAGTATCTATATGGTACAACCAGAAGGGTTCGTGAAGAAATGGGAAGATCAAGAGATGTGTAAGTATCTAGATCTTGGAACATCACCTTTGATGAGATAATTAAAACATATGGTTTCGAACAAAATGTCCAAGAAGCATGCATGTATAAATATGTCAAATGTAAAGTGGTGGTTTTCTTAGTTCATTACATGGATGACATTCTTCTCATTGGAAACGATGTAGAGAAACTGTAAAATGTGAATAAGTGGTTAGCTTAAAATCTCCAAATGAAAGATTTGGGCGAAGCGAGCTATGTTCTGGGACATGAAGAACAAGATCTTGGAACTTTATCAAGCTAATTATATAGATAAATTTCTTGAAAGGTTCTCAATCAAGAATTCCAAGAAAGGATAGTTACCGACCAGACATGGAATTACTTTTTTGAAAGAGAAATATGCTTCAGTAGTTGGGAGTCTTATGTATGATATGTTGTGTATTAGGCCCGACATATGCTTTGTAGTGGGGATTGTAAGTTTTTATCAATCTAATCCTAGTTTGGAACATTGGATTGCAGTAATGCACATTCTGAAGTATCATTGGAGAACGAGAGAATATATGTTTGTATATTATGGGGTGAGTTAAACAATACTGGAAACACTGATTCTGATTTCCAATCAGACAAAGACAGTCGTAAGTCGACGACTAGGTGAGTGTTTACTCTTGCTGGAAGAGTTGTAGTTTGTAAAAGTATTAAACAATCTAGCATTACGGATTTAACCATAGAAGCAGAGTATACGACAGCTTGTGAAGCAACTAAGGAAGCAGTTTAGCTTAGAAAGTTCTACACTCATCTGGAAGTAGTTCCAGCTATGGAGAAGTCACTAATCATGTACTGTGGCAATAGTGGAGCAATAGCTAACTCTAAGGAACCAAGCAGCCACAAGAGAGGAAAGCATATAGAAAGGAAATACCATCTGGTTGGAGAAATTGTGCACCGAGATGATGTGACAGTTATGAAGAGAGCGTCAGAACAAAACCTAGCAAACCATGTTAGGACATATGCCCTAAAAGAATTTAAAAACATTTTATTGATTTAAATAAAAATAAAATTTTATAATATTGGAATGTTATAATTATTCTTTGAATAATTTAAATGAATATTAAGAAAATTCCATATTCATTTATGAGGATATGATCTTGTATTAGTACGAGAGAATTAAAATCATATACAATGAATAAAATGTTCAGTAACATATTAAAGTAAGGAATCTTTAATGAATGGTTAATAGTACGGTTTACTAAGCATACAGATGCAAGTAGTCTAGATTTGGATTACATCTTGGAAATGGTACTGATATAATAGAGATTATATATGACATGACAGATATGAATTAACTATCATTATAAACTTACTGTTTGCCATAAAGATTTAATTCTTATCATAATACATGATCATTTGTACACCAATCTAAATTATTAGTCATGAACTCCTGTTTGTGCTTATTGGATTTTTTGATTCACTCGTTAATGTTTCTCAGTATAATGAAGCTAGTGAATTTTGTTTTGGAGATTCAATATCATGATTGGCTGGGAACATGATTTACAATAATGGAATCCACACTTTCCTAACAAATCAAATATTGGTTCCCTTAAGGAATAATTCTGGAACTGAATAGTTATTAGCTCAAATCTATAATTTGATTATAGATTAATTATGCGCTAGTGAATTACGGAACAGGAGGTAATTAGAAGTGTATAACGGTAATTTTGACAAGCTCTAATTAACGAAACAATAGTTAAAGGATAGAACTACATTTATTGATTTTATAGATGGACTACAAAGAAATCTCTATAAATATAATTCTATAAATACTTAGAGTGCAATTCCATATTTATAGTTGAGTAATCATGGAATTAATAATTAAGATTATCAGATTAAATAGTTTCATTAATAATCATATTTATTCGAGCATCGTATAATAGGTCCATGGTCTCTAGGTCACCTCTGTCCAACACTGTCAAGTATAAGAATGTCATAAGGAAGATTTGTAGAGAGAATGACTTAATTGCAAAGGAATTAATTTTCCAAGGCAATGAAATAATTATATGATAGTTATGGGCAATTAAAGTAATTATGTAACTATATATTTTTTGTTTTGAAAAGCTAATAGTTAAAATTAATGTTAATCATGTTTTGATTAACATATATAGAGATTAATAATTATATTATTATAAGATATTTATCTATTTATATGAAACTAATATTTTAAGATAAAGTTTATTTTGAATTAACTGATATTTATTTGAGATAAACATATTATCTTAAATATTAATTAAATAAACAAATGAGAAAATTAAGGAAATCCCTAATATGGCTCACGACACACACTTACTGAATTGTGAGTGTGTGGCGCCACCCAAGGATAGAAAATATCCCAGGGATTTGAATTTTGAATTTTGAATTTCAAATTTATTTATTTATTTAATTAATTATTTTTTAAATATGATTTAAATTAAATAATAAAATAAATTTTAATTGATTAGATTTATCTTAAATAAAATAATATTAAATAAATTAGTTAATTATCTTTATAAACCTGAAAAAAGCGTTTCAGAAGTTGTTTTGACAGTCAGATGCTCTCTCAAGAAGACGATAGAATTTCCTAAACCTAAAATTCTAATCATGACATCATCTCTATTCTTAATCCTCTCTAGATCTCATGTGTTGAGTATATCTAGAGTGTTCTAAATAAACATTTGAATCCTGCGTGCCCACACACGTCCTTGTGTGTTTGAAGATTGATTTGGAAGATCAAGGTGTGAGCTTTCAGAATAAGGATAGAAAGATCGGTGATTTATACTAAAGATTCAAGGGCACTTAATAGGCTTCAAGAGGTAATCTTTAATCTCTTTTTATGTAATTTAATATATCTATATATGTATGATCTTGGCTAGTATTAATAAATATTTAAAAGATCACATTCTGCTGCATATTCTGATTTTCATATTTAATACCAACAGACTCGTTCACAAAGACACTTCATGCAAAGTCTTTTATGGGCCATGTTTGCAATATAGGATTGAGAAAGATGCCTCACTTGATTTGAGGGCAAGTGAGATATTGTTAGGTTTTATGCCCTAAAAGCAAGTGAAGAGACATTTTATTGATTTAAATAAAAGTATAATTTTATTATATTTGAATGTTATAATTATTATTTGAACTATATGTATAAATATCACACAATTCAATATTTATTTATAACAATATGATATTTTATTAGTACGAGAGAATTAAGATCATGTACCATGAATAAAATTGTCAGCATCGTATTAAAGTAAGGAATTGTTAACGAATGTTTGCTAGTACAGTTTACTAAGCATGTGGGATGCACATAATCTAGATTCAGATTACTGATGTAAATCGACATCTTGGTAAATGTACTATATATAATAGTGATTATATATGACATGACCGATATGAATTAACCATCATTATAAACTTACCGTTGCCATAAAAATTTAATTCATATCATAATAGATGATCATTAGTAGATCAGCCTAAACCATGAGTAATCATGAACTCCTCTTTATGTTTATTGGATCTTTTGATTCATTTTTTATGGTCTCTTAACCTAATGATGATAGTGACTTTTTTTTTAGAAATTCAATATCATGAATGGATGGGAACACGATTTTACAATAATGGAATCCATGCTTTCCTAAGAGATCGAATATTTGTTTCCTTAAGGATTAATTCTGTAACTGAAAAGTTATTGAGCTCAATTCTATAATTTAATTATAGATTAATTATTCGCTTGTGAATTAATGGTACTATAAGAACAAGAGGTAATTAGAAGGGTAAAACGATAATTTTGACCAGTTCTAATTAGCGAACCAATTAATGGATGACAAAACTATATTTATTGATTACATCAATGGACTACGAGAGAAAACTCTGTAAATATAATTATATAAATACTTAGAGTGCAATTCTATATTTATAGTGGAGTTATAATGAAATTAATAAATAAGATTTTTGAATGAAAGATTTTCATTAATATTCTAGTTTATTGGCTCTTCATATTATAGGTCGATGGTTCATTGGTCACCTTTGTCCTACTATCAATGGTAAGGATGTCACATGGAAGATTAATAGAGAAATGACTAAATTGCAAAGGAATTAATTTTCTAGGGCAAGGAATAATTATTATGCGATAATTATGGGTAATTAATTAATTAACTAATTAGTTTTTATTTGAAAAACTTTATATTATTTAAAATAAATATTGATCATTTTTGGAATAATCAATGGAAGAGTTTCATTGTTATCTTATCATAAGATACTTATTTACACCTTATAGATTTTAAGATAAAGTTAATTTTGAATTAACTGATATTTATTTGAGAATAAATATGTTGTATTAAAATTAATTAAACAAATAAATGAAAAAAATTAGGGATAACACATCAAGTGCACACACCACTTATTGTGCCAGACAATGAGTGGCGCGACACATGTATGTGCCATATTCCTGGTATTTGAATTTTGAATTTTAAATTAATTTGTTTATTTAATTATTCCTTTTTCAATATGATTTAAATTAAATGATTAAAATAGGTTATAACTTATCAGTTTTAATTTAACTAAATAAAGAATATTAAAATGAATTTAGTTGTCCTTATAAATGTGGAAAGAAGCGATACTTTTCAAGTTAGTTGTTTTTGGTTATTAGACTCTCTCAAAAGAAAATAAACGATAGAATTTTCTAAGCCTAAAATTCAAGAAGTTTCCAAATCCTTCTCTCTTCTCATACCTTTCTAGATCTCGTGTGTTTAGAATATCAAGAGAGCCTCAAATCTACCTGTGAATCCTACGTGCTCACACACATCCTTGTGTGTTACTGGAATGACTTGGAAGGCTAGGTGTGAGCTTTCAACTTGGATAGGAAGATCGGTTATTTTTACGAAAAGATGCAAGGATACTTGATAGGCTACGAGAGCTAATCTCTATATCATTGTACGTGTTAATTTAATGTATATATATGTATGTATGATCCTTGCTGGTATTAATAATATTTTAAAATCTGCTTCCCTACCTTCCGCTGGATATTTTAATATTTTCTTATTTAATACCAACAAAAATGACTCTCTTCATCACTAATAATAGCCCGGAGAGTTCCAAACTGAGTAGATATATTTGCATGAAGGAAATTAAGAACCACTTTACCATTATATGTTGGAGTTACCACTGTTTCTACCAATTTAGACACATAGTCTCGAGGGAGCAAGATATATATTGTTGTACGATGACGTAAAAGGACTCATAAAGCCAATCCCTCAAACATCAAATAATTCTACCTCTAAAATATCATTCAAAAGCATCTTGTTTCTGCTTTAAATATTTCTGGTTTGTTGACAATGAAACCAAGCCTTGACAAAAGTATTAGCATCTTTAAAAAAAAAGTGGGCCAAGGAAAACCATATTGTAATACCTTTCTCGTTGTCCTTGTAGCTCCAAAGTGAATACCACAATGGAGAGTATGACAATAGGTTAGAATTAAATATTGGGAGAAAGTGAGAATACACCACCACAATAATTAGAATCTAGAAACAATTTTCTTTGACAGATACAAACAAAAGATTAAGAAACAGAATGCAAACACTAGTTTTTAGATCAAAACTCTTGGATCTTCTTGAAAGCTTCAAACCATAATTTGACCACCACTTGCAAATTCTTCTTCTTCAATGGGAATAAAAACTAAGGCATATACACGAGGTGTATCACTGTCCAAATTCTCTTTTTTCTAGCCACTAATGGATGCTTGAGGTTTTTTTTAAGAGAAAAATGGGAATTGGGATTGAACAAGCCTTAAAATTCACAAAGGCAATCACTTTCTTTATGAATTTCTTAGAGAAAACTTATGATCTTGAAAGTTAGAGAGACAGAGGGAGGTTATTGAGAGAGTGATCAAATCTTTCAAAACTCTAAGAGAACCTTTTTATAGTGTAGGCATCGTCATTAAGTCTGACTAATAGGATTAGAGCTTTAGAACCCATCATTTGCAGCTTAAAACATGTATTTGTATGGACACGTTAGGCGACGCGTCGCTTGTTTATTGGCGATGCATCACTTGCCATGAGATGTGTCGCCTGCTGAGTTTTGTCAGGCCCTAACGATTTAGGCGATGCATTTCCTCCTAGGAGGCGACGCAAGGCCATACGATCAGGTCTAACCTCTCAAAATTCTCTTTAAACACCTCAAAATGCTGCCAAATTTTTGGGCATCCTTAGATACCTCAATGTATCATTTTTTACCAAAAAACACAATTTTTAAAAGCATACAACAAAAAAAAAAATTCTCATCTTCACTATGTGACACCATTTAGTATTTTACACCTAGCTTGTGTAAAACCACTTGAGCTTTGTATTTAAACAATCCTAACATTGAATTCATTTCATCTTTTGGCACACAAAGATGAATGATTTGATCAACACAATGCTTGTAAAGGATGGACTCCTCCCAATAGGAATGATTTACCTCATAATATAATTTCTTGAGTTGTTTCCTAGACATCTCTGGAGGTTCAACATTGGCTACCAAGAAATTGACATAGTCCACAAACTGTGGCACCATAGAACCTTTACTCACCCCAAAAAGTTGCTCAGCCAAAAAATTATCATTTATTTGCACCTCCTCATTGTTGTGGTTCTCTTCTACTTCAAGTCTAGAAAAATGATCTGCTATTAGATTTTTCGTTCCCTTTTTTATCTTGAATCTCCATATCAAGTTCATGTAGCAATAACACCCATCTAAAGAGACAAGGTTTGGCATCCTTCTTTGTCATTAGGTATTTAATTGCGAAATCATTGGTATAAACAATCACCTTATTTCCAATATAATACGATCAAAACTTATCAAAGGCAAACACAATAGCAAGAAGTTCCATTTCAGTTGTAGCATAATTCAAGGTCCTACTAGCATAATAAATATTTCAAAATACCCTGTCAACCTGCTACCCCAGAACTTCTCCAACCACAGTCACTTGCATCACATGTCAATTCAAATGGTAAATCTCAATTCAGTGCAACAACTATGGGCTCTGAAATTAACTTCTCTTTAAGTATAAGTATAAAGGAACTCATCAATAAAGTCAAAAGTATCTCCATTCATCAATAAAGTAGAAAGAGGCTTTCACTCCTTTGTAAAATCTTTAATAAATCTTCTATAAAATCTCGCATGTCTAAGGAAACTCCTTACCCCTTTCACTGAAACGGAGGTGGAAAATTTTCAATAGTGGAAATCTTAGCCTGATCCACCTAAATACCTTTACTTGAGATCTTATGCCCAAGAGCAACCCCTTCGTTCACCATAAAGTGGCACTTCTCCCAATTCAAAACAAAGTTGGACTCTTCACACCGCTTGAGAACCAAATTTAAACTTTTCAAAGAATCATAAAATGACAATACAAACACCAAGAAATCATCTATAAAAATTTATATACTCTTCTCCACCATGTCATAAAATATAGCCATCATGCACCTTTGAAATGTGGCTGGAGCATTACACATGTAACGCCCCGCGTTTCGAGCACCTACTAGTATCTAAGAATGGGGAGGTGAGATATGTATGAATATTATTTTGAATAATAATATATGCTTGAAAAGAAAATTTCATGTTGTTATTGTTAGCTAAAGCGTGAAATGTGTGGTTTTGTGATAAACTGAGCATTTCAATCTCAGACCGAAATGGAAACCCTAACTGGGTAAATTCTCGGATAAAATATTATTGGAGAAGTATAATTATGGAAAAATATTAATGGGTGTAAAATTATTGAATTGTTTTATATTAAGGTCTAAAAAGTTTGATTTTTGTGTGAAAAATCTCTAAAAATGCATTTTTGTAAAAAAATGCTTAATTAGCCAAAAATGTAATTTTGCTTAATTAAATTACATGAGTTATAAACATAGGAGAGTAACCACTTAAATTAAATGGTAAGACACATTTAATTTAATTTAATTACTCTAGGTTAAGAATTCAATTTGGTGAATTATGAGAAAAATTACTACTTGGTAATTATCCTTGAAATGTATAATTAAGTGGGGATTGAGTAAGTTAATTAGTGGTAATTAAGGAAAATTTTTGGGTTAATTAGAGGTTAAGTGGGCACCAGCCTATAAAGGGTAATATGGTCTTTTTACACATATTGGAGTTAGTATAAATAGCAAAAATGTCAAAAAGTCTTCATTTGATACAAATTTCTCTCATTTTCTCTCTAATGGACGAAACCCTCTAAGAGTATCCTCTGAATTTCTTTCACAAATTTCTCAAACCTTTCTCTCAACCTGTACCCATCTCTAAACACTATCCAACATTCATTTGTAATTTCTTACAGTTAGAAGAAGCTTCAAAGGAGATAAATACAAAGGTAGAGTCTTAAGATTTGGGTGTTAGTTTTGTTAGTTCATTTCTTAAGTTTATCCTTCCCACTTGTTAGTGTGTAATAATCTAATTGTTGGATTTTGGGGGAGTGTAAATATGAATGTTGGATGCTTCTTCAAAGGCTAGAGGTGTAGAGGCAAACACATACCCTTTCAAAGAGTGTGGTCACTTTAAATGTGTTTATACTTAAATTTTGTATAATATACCTTGAATGTGTGTTTTGATGTGTTTAAATTCATTAGTTGGACTGTAATGTTGTATGAATGTTGGTTGATCATGCATGCATGGATTTTTGGTTGAATGTTTAGAATTGGATCCAACATCCATAGGATTTGTATTATTTCATGTGAAAAATATTTAAGTCTTGAATTCTGAAGGGTCAAGCGAAAATTATACAAACTTGATTCTGGATTTTTCATGGTTTATTGAGTATATCAGGAAGATTATATATTCATAGTGTGTATAAATGTTTAAAAAAATTTTGAAATGACCAAGTTATGACTTTTACAAAATTATTGTCCAATCTGGAAAAATGGCTTTTAAAAGCTATACAAACAGCCGACTTTGGAAAGTGAGTTTCATAAGTAAATAAATGTATTTTTGGCTGATTTTTGGAATGCACACTCTTTTAATATTTTAATAAAACTGGTAAAGTCTCAAAGAAAAATATTGAAATAGATAGGAGATGTGATTTTTAAAATTTGGGTAAAAATTCTAGATTTCTAAAATACCCCTTTAAACAGCCTTGTTTGTGAATGATTTTGACTAAGTAAAAGTTATCCAAATGATCTAATTTTTCACATGGGAAATTTTCACGTATCCTAATATGGACCTAAGAAATTTTAGACCTAAAGAAGGAATCAATTTGATTTTATGATCTCTCAAAGTTTAAGAAAAAAGTTAAAATTTCATTTGGCAATTTTAAAAGACAAATTTTTAAAATATTTTTCACTAACTAAAAATGATTATTTTTGTATAAAATTTGGCATGGGATTTCTTGGAATATCCAAGAATGGTTCTGAAAAGTTTAGGAATTTTTAGTATAATGGTTTTCAAAATATAATTTTGTAAAGTGGGCAACTTAGAAACTAAAGTGACAAGTTTCATACTTAGTAGAAAAATGGGAGTTTTTCTAAAAGTTTAAATTTTCAATATAGTTTAGTCTTAATAATTATAAATTAAATTTTAGCACACTAACTAATTATTAAGGTTAATTTGGATAGTAGAAATTAAGAATTTTATTAATTAATGAATTTTTGCTATAAGAAAATAAAAAGGGTCCAAAGCCCTAATTTTTAAGAAAATGGAATAAATTATCTTTTTAATATAAAATCAATTTTTTCCTAATTTTTCTTCAAAATATTTTAAATTTTTATTACTATCTTTATAATTATTTCTTAATCAAATAAATTAACTTAGTTGATCAAAATTTACAATTTAAATGATTTTACCCAAAAGTATAGATTCTTGGTAAATTATCAAAAAAAAAGGTAAAATTAGTAAAGCTAAAGTGATTCCAAGTTATATTTTTCCAGGTCTGATAGAGGAAATAGAGCAGGAAATTTTTATAAAAGTGAACTTTTAAATATTAAGACCCATTGTGGGAATCTTTCCAAGAAACCTTCAGTGCTTGTTTACGGCTTATAAAGTGTGAGGATGATAATACCCTTAGTGGATATTCGATTTATGACCTTAATGCCCAAAGTAGATTAATCTACCATAAATGCCATTATTAATCGTAGTATATTCTATGCTAATTATAGTATTGGCTAATAAGACGGGATGATTCGTTGGAGGATTGCCCACACACAGCAAGGACAACCTATAAATCAGTATGTGATTTACATGTCTACAACATGAATTAACTAATGTATTGCTTGTTAGAAGTAGGACTTATACGCTAGTTTGAGAGAGGGCTCATTTGGAGACAATGACTAGGGGTGCTTACGCTCCACATGGGATGTTGTGTATTTGTGTTCTGGGTCACACCCGAAACCTTTGACATAAGTATACTGGGTAAACTTAGAAGTCTAAACAATCATAGGGGTGTTTATGCTTCATTGTGAGAAGTGATTTTAGTCTGGTTCGCAATTGTGAGAATTTCCCATGAGATAAGTATACTGGATGAACTTAGGAGTCAAAACATTCCTAGAGATGCTTATACTCCATTGTTAGACGTTATTATTTGGTCTGGTGAGCTACCGTCACATTTGGCCAGGAGGTAAATATACTAGGTAAACCTAGAAGTCTCAATAAGCTGGTGTTGATCCACCAACCACATGCATGTTAGTATGAATGCCCAAGGTAACCATTGGTTACCCTCGAAAGGAATTTATAATTTTGGTTATTAGTGCGGTTACTTGGGTATCAAATGTGGTTGAAATGAGATACTTTTAGTGCGAATACCACCACTGCTAGTTCCAAATCATGGGTAGGGTACCGCTGCTCATATTCCTTCAGCTGCACCGACGCATAGGCAATAAACTTCTCATTCTACATCAACACGCATCCCAATCCCAGTCTCGATGCGCCGCAGTACACTACAAACTTGTCCCTATCCGAAGGAAGACTCAGTACCAGAGCAGTAATCAATCATAGCTTCAACTCCTGGAAACTACCCTCACATTTTTCTAAGAATGTGAACTTCAGATTCTTCCATGTCAACTCAATCAATGGTGTGGCAATCTTTGAAAACCCTTCCACGAACAGTCTGTAATATCCGGCTAGTCCAAGGAAACTCCTAACCTCCGAGGTGTTCCTTGGCCTCGGCCAATGCCTAACTGATTCTACCTTGGCCGGATCCACCTTCATCTTGTCTCCACTGACAATATGTCCAAGGAATGTTACCTCTGGTAACCAGAACTCACACTTCTTAAACTTATCATCCAACTCAAGTTCCCTCAATCTATGCAATACCCGTCAGTGATGCTTCTCAAGCTCTACCTCTGAACTGGAGTAAACTAGGATGACGTCTATGAAGACAATCTCAAACTGATTTAAGAAGTCCTTGAACACCCTTTTCATCAGATCCATAAATGATGCTGGGCCACTGGTAAATTCAAACGACGTGACCAAGAACTTATAATTCACGTACCTCATACGAAAGGTCGTCTTTGGAATATCCTCGTCCTTGATCCTCAGCTGGTGAAAACCACATCGAAGATCAATCTTTGAGAATACCACCTTACCCTGCAGCTGATTGAACAAGTTATCTATCCTTGGTAGGGGGTACTTGTTCTAGATAGTTAACTTGTTCAACTCCCTGTAATTTATACACATTCTCAAAGTCCCGTCCTTCTTCTTCACAAATAGAACCAAAGCACAGAGAAGCTAGGTTTGATAAATCTCAATTCTAGTAACTCCTGCAATTGTATCCTCAACTCCTTTAGCTCTGCCGGAGCCATCCTATATGATTCCCTTGACACTGGCTCTGTACCCGGTGCTAACTCAACGACGAACTGAATCTCCCTGTGCGGCGGCAGTCATGGTAAATCCTCAGGAAACACATCCAAAAACTCGCATACCAATCTAGTCTTTCCCGGCCCACTTACATAACTCTAGTAGTATCCACCAACCTAGCTAGAAAACTTATACAACCTCCTTATAATAGGTCCCTATCCCTCGATGCTGATATCAAAGGAATGCGAGGTCCGTGAATAGTACCCACAAAAATAAAGGGGTCCTCACCCTCTGGCTCGAAAGTCACCATCTTTTTCCTGCAATCTATAGTGGCCCTGTATCTGACTAGCCAATCCATCCCCAAAATCATAAGAAAATCATCCATACCTAACTCAATCAAATCTATCGACAACTCCCTATTGTCCACCATCACTGGCAGTGCTCTAATCCATCTCCTAGAAACTACCAGTTCCTCTATAGGAAGTATAGTCCCAAACCCTACAGTATAACACAATCTATAAATCACTTTGCTAGAAAAAAATGAATGTGTAGCACCAGAGTCAATCAATACAGTGTGTGAGGAGCCAATGCTAGAAAGTTGACCTGTCACTACAGAGGGACTAGTCTCAGCCTCTGCCTGTGTCAATGCAAACACTTGAGCTGGAGTCAATTTGTCTGCCGTCCCTGCTTCCTCTTTCTTCAATGTCGAGCAGTATTTCTTGAGGTGTCCAAACACCCTGCACAAGTAACAGGCCTTTTCTCGGCATTCGTCTAGATGGCGCTTCCTGCATCTAACACACTCAGGGTAGCTCCTTCATGTTTCACTGCCTCCCTAGCGGCGACCCTGGGCACCCCGACCCCTCCTATCAGGACCAGTAATGGTCGAGGTGTCAGGGGTCTTTCTCTTTTGATCACTGGGGCCTCCGTCTCTACCAGACCCTGGAAATGGAGGCACTATCCTACGAATATCCCGTCTCGTAGCATTCTTCCTCCAAATCTTATTCTCTGCCTCCTCAGCAGTGAGGGCCTTCTCAACTGCCTGGGAATAAGTTTTCTCCCCAGGTACTGAAGTGATCCTCACATCTCGGGCTATCATAGCATTGAGCCCTCGAACAAACCTGACCTGCCTAGCTGCATCTGTATGCACTATATCAAGTGCAAATTTCGCTAGCCTGTCAAACTTCATTGCATACTCAATAACGGTCATGCTACCCAATACTAACCCAATGAACTCAGTCACCTTTGCTGCCTTGATGGCAACGTTGTAATATTTCTGGTTGAAAAAATCTCTAAACTCATTCCAACTTAGCGTAGAAATGTCTCGAGTCTAGGATGCCACCTCCCACCAAATGCAGGCATTCTCTCTAAGCATATAGCTGGCATAAATCACCCTGTCATTACCTTCTACCCTCATAAAATCCAGGATGGAGGTGATCATACTCATCCACTTTTCAGCTTTAAGTTGATTTGGTCCTCCCTCAAAGATTGGAGGATGTTGTCTCCTAAATCTTTCATAAAGTGGCTCCCACTTATTCCCAATCTTAGGCGACTATACAGCTGGTGCCACAATGGGTGGCATGTTAGGTGCAACACTCCCTGGAGGAGCTTCCTACCTCAGAAGGCGAATCTCCTCTTCCTGACTTTGAAGTCTAGCTTGCATATAAGCAAGCAACTGCTACCAATTCTAATGGACTAGCGGAGGGTTCTGGCCCTGCTCATCATCTCTAGCCCCGACCCCGATGCCGACTAGTTGAATTGATCACCTTAGATGCATAACTATCCATGTTTATCTGCAATCAACAACTCGGCTGGTCATGCAATGATAACAGGTTTATATTCATCCCATGGTCCAACATCAAAACTCAACCAACAATACACAATCATAATGCAAACATGCATTTAAACAATTATTCACATACAGTAGGAATGCTAATAAGCACGCCCTATCATATCCACATAACAGTCAAGGGTTAGGTCCTATCAGAATATCTCATGCTCCTTAAAAAATGTATAGATAAAGCATTTATATTTCATTTAAACATTCAAACATATACTCACTTATATGGTTACCAAACGCTGAGTCGAGCTTGTCTTTAGTGGCGAGTGTACATGCCCAGCTAGTCTTCAATAACCCTTAAACCTAAACCGCTCTAATACCAAGTTGCAACGCCCTGGATAACAAAGACTGTTACATTGTGTGTTTAAGATAGTGCAAGACTTGTTAATCAAGTTGTTTGAACATAAATGTGTTTTTAAAGTCAATTGACAAGTTAGGGTTAAAAGATCTTGATCGTAAAACGGTTGACTTTCATTAAAATTAGAGTTTGATACATGGGATCCCAAAAATAATGTATATGTGGCTGTTACAACATTCATAATAAATATAATAGTAGCCACCCTAAATGGAAAAATACAATTTTTGGCTCTAGTCCTTATAAATCCCTCGACCGTGGCGGTCGAGAAGCTACCAATGTACACAATGCCCTCAAAGCTCTCCAACTCATGGCTAGGCTAGCTTTTCGTTGCCTTTTCCTACACCACATAGCACCTGTGAGCCAAGGCTCAGCAAGAAAACCAAATTCAACAGCAGAATGTGCATAGTAAACTTTAAATCAACTAGTTCAACCAACAACAAAGTATAAGAAATAAATTAGGCAGCAGTAAACAGATTCTTCCAACACATATAATTCAATCTTAATACAAATATTTAGGTGTCAGCGCTCTTAGGCCTTGCCTTTGGTTATTTAGCTGATCTCGGCTCGCTTAGGCCGAACTGCGTTCAGTATACTCAATATCAACCCCAACTCCCTTAGGTCGTACTTTCACATCACACATAACAGATATACAAGTTGCAGAACACATATGTTCATTTACAGGGGATCTTAGTCCAATTCACAACTAGGGTGCAGTTTTCTTACCTCGAGTCTTGAGCGGAAGATGTGGAGCTATCCCAAGCATGATCCTTAATCCCGAGCCTTAACAGTAACCCTAGTCACAAGTGACAATGGATAACAAAATCCAGTTAAATGCTTTGAAATCAAAAACTACCCTCTAGGACCTCAAATTCTACTAAACCGGGTGGTAGAATTCATACTGAGCGCTTAAGTTTAAGTCCCCAAGCTTCCCCAAGTCTAAAAACCAATCTTGGCTATGGCTGCCTAGGCGGGCCGCGACCTGGCCCTAAGGGTCACGGTGGGCCCCAAGTCAAAGGCGTCAGCCTCTTGTTCTAGTGGGGAGGCGGGTTGTGACTTGCCCCCTAGGGTCGCGGCATGCCCACAAATCAGCAAGCCCCCAAGGCCTTATAGGGCACGCGGGCCGCAGCGCCCATGAACTGGGTCGCGACGCGCCCCTGTGAACCCAAAAATCCCTTGGTATTCAGCATTTTTCCCCAACTCATAGCCTCAAAATTCAACCTAAATATATACCAAGCCAAAACTAGGTCAAGAATTCCCAATTCACCTAAGAAACAACACATATAGCCTATAATACTAGTTCAATCTTCCCTAAATGCCCAAATTCAGAATCCCTTCAAGTACCCTCAACATGATCACAATCAACTAGAAATTCAACAACTTAAAACCTGAAACCTTACCTCAGTTAGTAGCTTTAATCCCCCAGCTTCTCCTTGCCTACTCCGAGATTCAATTCTCTAGATTTCCCAGCTCTAATCCAAGTTTCTCCTCAAGAATTCCTTCAGCTTCAAAGCACAAGAGAGAGAGAGAGAGAAAGAACGTGCAAGAGAGAGAGAGAGAGAGAGAGTTTGAGAAATTTCTGAGATATTCTAGCCTAACCTAGAAACTTTCTATCTATATCCCTTAATTAAAATGAAAAAAATGCCCCTTACACTACACCAAATATCCATTTCCATAACACATGAATATAATAGAAATGAAAAAGTATTATGGTAAATGTTATGTATGTAGCAAAATAAAAAGGCGGTAATATTTTGGGAGCCCACCACTCATACATTTTTTTTCAGAAAAAATCACATCAATTTCGGACTCAACATTTTCTTCTTCGGCTAAGCAAAGTCCGAACTCTATCTTCGGTTTCATCATCCCTGCTTCAAATCTGAGCTCACATCTCCTCCATCCCTCATATCTCCTCCATCTCTCTCTCGTCTTTCTCTATCTCTCTGTCAGTAGGGTTCCATTTGTTGGGTTGTTTCACTCCTCTTCGGTCTTGGCAAGCCAGGTAAGGATATATAGTTTTAGGTGTTATTGATCTGGGTCATTGGTTTTTTATGCTAATCGAGCTTAATTTGGGAATAAATCTAATGGGTTGTTTGATTTTCTGTTTCCCTCTACCTCCGGCCTCCCCCGACCTCTGCTCTCACACTCTCTCTCCATATTTCTCGGCAACGGACAGTCCAGCAAGCCGAGCAGCGGAGGAAGCAGAGCACCCACCGACGACGACTTCTCCAACAGGCTCTCGACTCGCTCTCTCTCACTAGCAATGGCGCAGGAAGGGACTCCTCCAACAGGTTCTGTCAGCTCTCTTCTTTCTTTGTGTCTTGGACTGAATTAACTGGTCATAGAGAATTGAGATGGATGTGAATATCTTGTTTAGAAGCGTGGTTTGATTTTTTCTATGTAATTTTCTTCAGTCCAATTTTCCTTACATATAATACAAATTTTTCTCTTAGAGTGTCCCTCAATAATCTGCAAATCAGTTTCCTTCTCTGTCCGCCCCTCCTCTCTGTATATATACTATAAGCACATAGGCTAAATATTAGATAAATGTAATGAAGAAGCAGAGCAAAGGAGAATCGAGTATATTATCTTAAATGAGATTGACACTTGGCCTTATTGATCTGGGTCATTGGTTTTTTATGCTAATCGAGCTTAATTTGGGAATAAATCTAATGGGTTGTTTGATTTTCTGTTTCCCTCTACCTCCGGCCTCCCCCGACCTCTGCTCTCACACTCTCTCTCCATATTTCTCGGCAACGGACAGTCCAGCAAGCCGAGCAGCGGAGGAAGCAGAGCACCCACCGACGACGACTTCTCCAACAGGCTCTCGACTCGCTCTCTCTCACTAGCAATGGCGCAGGAAGGGACTCCTCCAACAGGTTCTGTCAGCTCTCTTCTTTCTTTGTGTCTTGGACTGAATTAACTGGTCATAGCGAATTGAGATGGATGTGAATATCTTGTTTAGAAGCCTGGTTTGATTTTTTCTATGTAATTTTCTTCAGTCCAATTTTCCTTACATATAATACAAATTTTTCTCTTAGAGTGTCCCTCAATAATCTGCAAATCAGTTTCCTTCTCTGTCCGCCCCTCCTCTCTGTATATATACTATAAGCACATAGGCTAAATATTAGATAAATGTAATGAAGAAGCAGAGCAAAGGAGAATCGAGTATATTATCTTAAATGAGATTGACACTTGGCCTTAATGTCTCTAGTTGTTTCAGATTATTACCTTGCTCCAAATACTTTATTAACTTTTTCACTTGATTGATTTTTTTTTTTTTGGTGTCTTTTCTTTATTTCATAATTTTAGTTCTTTCTGCAATTCCCTTTATGTAATTGGAAAAATAACAAAAAAGTATTGGGTTGTGACAATTAGGGCTAAAGATTGACTTGTGTGGCTTAAATAGAGAGGTGACTTTACCTTGCTATGGTGTGTTCTACATGGATCTATTTCTTAATTTAATGGTTTGAGTTTGTTGCCTTCCGTGGCGTTGTAAGGGATATGTTTCTTCCCTCTCTTTAATATTATCAATTTTCATTAAATATTATTTGCTTTATGTTATGCTTTCTGACTTGACAGAGCCAAAAGGACAGCTTCTATTAATTAATGGCAAAACAAAAGATGAAGTCGGCAGAAGTTTAGAGAGAGTTTTACTTACAATGAGGATTACAACTTCAGAACCTAAGGTATTTTATATAGCTCATAGTTGTGAGAAATCAACTTTAGATTATCTTTGCCATTATTAACATTCTAGGCTGTATCAAAATGTTGAAAAAAGTTCATTGTTATACTTATATCAGACAGTTTAAGTTTCTTTCAAGCTCACTCTGTTGTGTGTTAATAAGTATAATTTCATTTTATATCTTTTATAGTTGACATGTAAACATTATTCCTTCTGATCTTGTATATTATTCTTTTTTAAATGTCTGGTGTACTAACTTTGGCATGTTTTCAGCTTCTCTTTTGTTTCAGGTGTCTCAGGGACTAGTCTTTTTAATTCTGTTAGCTTGATGGCTTATAATGTTTTCTACACTAGTGTTCCTGTTCTAGTCAGTGTCCTGGACAAAGATCTTAGTGAATAAACAGTGATGCAGCATCCACAAATTTTGTTTTATTGTCAAGCGGGAAGGTTCTTTATAGGATAATTCACCTCACATTTGATTTTTAATGTTTATTTGAGATATTTTTCCCATCAGAATTTCCAATGGGAATTTACTGTCTAACCTAAAATGTTAATTTTCACTTTGTTTTTTTATTCTTGGGAACAGACTTCTGAATCCTAACACATTCGATGGATCGTTTGGAAGATCTCTTTTTCATGTGAGTTGTGTTTTTTAAAATAGTCGAACTCCTAAACAACTATTTTTGCTTCTTTTGTTCTTTTATATTCAAGCCTGCTGAATTATTTAGTTTTAAGCACTTCGACAAAACTTGAACTTAAATTTAGATGTTACTCAGAGAACCATTACATTGACCAAAACTTTGGTTGCTCAAAATATAGAGATGGTTGTTGCTTTTGATCCACTTATACTGATTCCTGGCTTGATTGATGTCCAGACAATTGTTGTATTTGTAATCAGCATACATGCCTACGCTAATGAAAAAAGTGAAATGGAGGAGATCTCATTGGTTGCTCTCTCTGGATGTATTTGGTTGCAGGCTTTTGTTATGATATTAGAAACAAAGTAAGTTTCTTTCTATTAAGCATGCTTTGTTGATTCAAATTTGACTCTTTGTAAAGCCTTCTTGCTGCTTAATCTAACAAACACTGAAATGGTATTCTTTCAACATTCAAATATTCTTTTTAGAATGCCCTGACTTGAAAGCTGCTTAGATCTACAGAGGAAAATTCGTATAATTCGGTGTTATTTTATTTATCCTGATTGCCTTTTGGGTTAGGCGGTTCTGATTTTTTGTTAATATATCTGTATGGTTTTTGAAACATATGTTGCATTGCCTTTATTTGAATTCTTTGTAGATTGGGCATTGTTCCATATATTTTATGAATTTTCTACTTGTGTCATTATGGGTTCTGTTTAGATTGGTCAATGTGCTTGATATAGTTGTTGTGAAGATGATGGTAAGCTTCCTTTTGTGACTTTAGCGTTCCCTATAAGCAATGCCAGTTTAGTCCAAGACTCAATGCAAATAGCTGTATATTTGAATATTTTTTTTTGGGATGAAGCTTTATGTAGTGTTTTTTGTAACAGGATTCTATACACCGTTAGTATCCTTGTTGCTAACTTGGCACAAGTAGCTGAGCATGATCACATGCTTGTAATTCAACAATGAAGCGTTACGTCTACATCAATGATGATGAATCTTTACATGATTTGTATTGTGCCAATCGCATTTCGAACACAAAATATAATTTTTTGAACTTCCTACCGAAGAATTTATGGGAACAATTTATGTGATTTATGATTTGATGTTATTGATTGCTTGATATAGTATTGGTTGTGGTAATTTAGTCGATTTGAATTGTTATTATAATTTACTTTATAGCATTCTTGTTTTTCTTAACTATAAGAAATGTATTTATGCTAAACTTGTAGTATGTATCTATGTGTTGGTTAGTGTTTTTAAGTTTTTATTGTTCAGGAACATGACATGATTGATAGGTTCGAAGTTTGGAAAATTTTAGAGAACATTTTCTTTTGATTTTATGCTGCAGCCTAGACCTTGTTTTTGTTTCCGTTGATTTTATGCAGCAAAACCGTCTTTGTTATTATTTTATTTATTATTAGAAAAAGGGGTTAAAGTCATATACTTGGTATTGCATTTCTATCTCTATCCAACGACATGTACTTCTATGTGATAACTTTGCTACAAACATTCTTATTTTCTTTTGTACTGCATATCACTAACAAATAATATGTTTTCAGCCGCTTCATGAACCAGTACTTTCTGCTAATAGCATGCCTTCAGTTATGGTCTCTTATTACTCCAGTAAATCCTGCCAGTACATGGGGTCCACTTATTTTCATTTTTGTTGTCTCTGCAACAAAAGAGGCATGGGATGATTACCACAGATTTCTTTCAGACAAGAAAGCGAATGAGAAAAAAGTTTGGGTTGTGAGGCAGGGCATAAAGAAACATGTATAGACATTTCTTTTCTTTACTCCTCTTTGGTTACATTTCTTTTATTGTGACAAACTGACTGGTCGTATTCACTTGTAGGTTCAAGCACAGGATATTCATGTGGGTAATATAGTATGGCTCCGAGAGAATGATGAAGTGCCATGTGATTTGGTTTTGATTGGGACATCTGATCCGCAAGGAATGTGCTATGTTGAGGTAAATATAAAATCCTTGACAAGTAACTGACCAAGTTTGGTGCAATAAGCAACACCTAGCCTTTATTCGTCATAGATAGTGAGGCTGCTTAAGTGTACCGATAAAATTTGGAATCCAACCAAATTCTATAGTAAGCCTGAGAAAGTTATTTTTGCAAAAAGGACCTTAGCTAGGTCATTGGTACCTAAACCTCTGCACTTTCGGGGTTTCTTTTCTCTGACATTGTTTGGTGTTGCTTGCATGCTTAGAAGATTATTCATTTCTAAAGAAGCAAAAACTTTATAGTACATTAAATTTCCATTCATAATCATGCTTATATCGTAGAATTATTGCAATGGTAGTGTTTCTTTTTCTGTAATCCTGTAACTATTTTCCTTTTGACCTTTACAATTGCTTAACACATGTCAAGAACTTGATAATGTAACTTCCTCCAGACTTCTTCTCTAGATGGTGAAACTGATCTAAGGACCAGGTTTATTCCCTCAGCTTGCATGGGGATTGATCTAGAACTCTTGCACAAAATCAAGGTAAGCTTTCCATGAAGATTTCTATCGGGTTTTATTTCACTTTAATAAGTGATGATGCATTTCTCTCTCTCTTCAGGGTGTGATTGAGTGCCCTGTTCCTGACAAGGACATTAGAAGATTTGATGCAAATTTACGGTTGTTTCCTCCTTTTATTGATAACGATCTGTGCCCATTAACCATTAAAAACACAATTCTTCAGTCATGTTACTTGCGGAATACCGAATGGGCATGTGGAGTAGCTGTTTATACATGCAAGTTTGTTTATTCTAGTTGTCAAGGCCATATTTTAATGCATACCTCTTTGTTCATGCATGCACATATTTGTTTTGTTTTGAAGCAATAAGAAAAGGGAAGTTCTCATAAATGGTAAATGACCTTATGCAGTATATGAAAAAAATTATGAATAAAGTATGAAAATTTGTACTTTAACCATGACATCTGCTGGTGAAGTCGAAAACTTTCATATTAATTATCAACATCAATATGCCAAGGGAAATATCTTAGTACCTCCCAAACTTGCTAATGTATCTTAAGAAATAATAATTGATAAAACTTGTATTTCTGATTGATGGGAATAGCACAAATTTAAGTGAGTCATGCTTCTTCTTCTTCTTCTTCTTCTCTCTCTCTTTCTCTATCTATCTATCTATATATATATATATATGTCTCTCTTTAAAGGCTATCATGTGGTTGATGGCTTCAGTGCCTACAAATTTTGTACCTTCTCTGCAATCTGACCAATTTTAGTTATGGAAGTTTCCAAAGGATTGATGTTGTAATGTTAGAATATCATAATAAACGTGTATCTTAATGTTATCTCAACGAGTTTACATAATGAATTATTCTTATTTTTATCAGGCAATGAAACAAAGTTGGGTATGAGTAGGGGCATACCTGAACAAAAGCTTACAGCTATGGATGCTATGATTGACAAGTTGAATGGAGCTATATTTGTTTTTCAAATTGTCGTTGTTATGGTTCATTTAATCTCTTCCTTGATGCAACATCTGATCGTTGGTAACCTGAAAATTCTATTATAGAGAAGTCAAAGTCAAGGCCATTGTTGGCATTGCAGTTTTATATACTAATAGAAACTATTTTTACTTTTTTTTTATTATAGCTCATAGTTGCAGCAGGGATGGGTCCGATTCTTGCTATAAAGTTCTTCCGGTACACGTACAGACCAAGTAAAATCAATACGCTTCAGCAGGCTGAACGTTTGGGTGGACCTATTCTGTCACTGGGCAACATTGAGCCCCAAGCAAGATCAATAGAGAAAGATGTTACTCCTTTGTCCATAACTCAACCCAAGAACAGAAATCTAGTTTATGAACCCCTATTATCAGATTCACCGAATGCTACTCGAAGAGCTTTCGGAGCTGTTCCACCTTTTGATTTTTTTCAGTCACAGTCCCGATTGTCCTCTTCCAACTACTCAAGAAATTGCAAGGACAACTGAGCTACAAAATAACAGATATTAGGTGCAAAAATTGAACCTTACCACCATTTTGCTTCTAGTGTAGATTAGCATTGTATTTGTATGTAACAACAACACATAGGATTAGTGGAGTTCTCATTAAAGGAACTCTACATAATTAAATAATTCTTTTCTTGGTCTGGAAAAAATAAATTATTTATAATTTTATGCATTTATATGAAGAAGAATTTACTTGCAAGAAAGTTTTTGGGTTAGTTGAGGTGAGTTTTCATTTTGGTCCTCTCTTCGAGCTCATTAAATTATTGTACATTTTAATAAGCTTTAACCGCCAGCAAGGTAAGTATAACTTATGGCATGTTTGGTAAGATTAGACAAGTTTGATCCAATTGGAAAAGAGTCTATCTTTGTGATGGTGGAGGCAATGGTGCTTCGTAAGACTACTACTTGATGTATTATATGTTTTTGTTTTTATGAAATTTTCAAGTCTGCTGCATTTTATACACATTTTCTTGACTCGTCAATCGTTCTCGTCTCTTTATGATAGTGAATCGGCAGAAGTTCCTAGCGTTCTTCCTCTTTAAATGAGGTACACATTTGGATTTTTATCGTGATAGATTTTGTTGTTACAAACCTTAAGATTGACTGCTTTATATTAACTTCATTGTTATATTAACTAGTTTGTTTACATGCAGGAGTCTTCCATTTTAAATGAGCACATGGTCGTGCTGTTGCCTGGAGCTGTTTATTCTCTTTCTGTAGGTTATAAGATATTTGGTGATCTATCCTGGTTATAAGGTACTGGGGTTTTGTATCATTTCGTTCAATTTTCTGTTTTGCTTTTCTTTGTGATTTTTTTTCTTGTTTATATTAGAAATTATATCTTTTTTCCTCATTAGATGAATGTTACATGTATGTAAATATGCAATGCTGATTTGGGCCATCTCAAATTCCATGGATATGTAGAAGAAGATAATTGTGATCATATAGTCTAGCAAAGCATGCCACCCTGTATGCACCAGTTTTTTCTGGATGTATACTTGATATTTCTTTCTGTATGTAATGAATTAGATGCTAATTTTTTTTAGCAACAATTATCTGGTGGGTTATAGTAGCAATATCAATTTTTAACTTCAGAATGTTTGATTAAAAAAGGTATTTTAAACTATCACAAGAAATTCAAGGCAGATTGGGTACTTTGTGTATATATTTTTTTTACCAAATATGTATTATATTAACTTGATGTAGACCTAGTCTTTATGTGTGTCATATACTCCCAAGGATCTCTTTGGCACTACACTACAGATATATAATACTAGAAGAACCATATATTATTTATATTAGAGGATCTCTTTGGCACTACACTACAGGCCTGCAATGACACTAATCATTTATATTATCATGGTTTTTATTCCAATCAGTATATTGTGCTCTACATTTTGTATAATAAAAATAATTTTTATACATTTTTTATCTATAAAAGTAATGCATGATAAGAACCATGATTCCAACACTTTGGTTATGAGGGTACTGCAAGAGTACTGATAGAGTGGCTATTAAGCATGTGAACAATTGAATTCATAGCTTGTTGTAGTAATTAGCTAGAAAAGGAAAGCCAGACTTGTTCTGTTCTACTTCTAGTTTTATTGATGTTGTTATGTCTACCATTTCTCTTGCTTCTGATGGTACATTTAGGTTTGCTTCTGATGTTGTACTTCCTTTGATAATTCTAAATATGCACGTGCTTTGGTTTCCTCTGTTTTTATAGCTTCTTTCACTGCTGCAATTTTCAACTTTTATGTTGGATGACTAATTATAAACAATGTTTATTAAACTCAAAATTTTGTGTTTGATTTTTAGTATCTAGCTTCTGTTCTGCTTCTACTTCTGGGGGTCTCTACTTCTGAGCTTAGTACTAGACCTTATATGCCTAAATTAGTATAGCACATAACATTATGCATACAAGAAACAGATGGCAGAAAATGAAATAGATTTTCTTTTGCTTCTGGCTTGCAACTAAAGTTGAATGATTAAGCATAAAGTATGATTGAGTTCTTCTATATCATATATAGACCTTTTCTTCAAAAATCATAAACTTGACACTAAAGCCAAGAGTTTAGAACACAAACAGGAAATAGAAATTTAAGACATACCAAAAACCGCCTCCTAAAAATTTCATACTAACATTAACTTCTTTAATTTTTCCCCTGCTGTATGTGTTTTACATTAGATTGTGTTGTTTCATTGGTTCACATTCTCTCTGTTCTTGTTCTTTCTCCTAATCTTGCTTGCTGTTTTGAACTTGTGTATATTCTTAGTTTGTTAATTTTCACTATCTTTATAAGAAGTTTAACCAAAAGATCTTAGTTAAACTATATTTTTTATATTTAGATTTGATTTATACATGTCTCTAATGTTTTTTGCAGCCACATGTTGACTTTGGATTAAAAGTAATTGGTGCAAAGTGTTTATATATAATGAACTCTCAGGAGAAGTCACTATTTGGACACTTTTCCATATGTTTGATTTTTCAGAAATTGGAAAAGCACAGGTTGTTTTACACATGTTTTCTTTTACCATTAATGCATGCTAATTATTGTTTGATTATTCTGTTCTGTGGTGCGGTGAATACTTTTTACGATCAAAACAAATTACTTGGGTCCTTTATTATTATTATTATTTAAGTTATAATTTTGTTTTTTGTCTTTCTTTTTTTAAAGGAATATTACTATGCCTGAAAATGAGCAAAGTCAAAACTGAAAGAGCTTCTTCAGAGCTTTGGAAGGTACTTTTTTCCAATTCATTCTTAATATGATATTACCTTCTTTCTTAGCTGCTTTGAGTTTTTCCATCTCTGATGCTAAACATGCTTTACTTTTCAACTTTATCGAGATATAAGATTGCTCAAAAGGTTTGTTTTTTGGCATATAAATTGGAAACCTTTTTATGAGCACTTTCCATGTTTTTTTCATGAAAGCTGTTAAGTTGTGCTGAATGAATGAAACTTTGGGTTTGCAGGTTGCGGGTTTAGCTGTTGTTTGTGTTATATGTTTCACCTCTAATGCTTTTGTGGCTTTGTTAACTGACATTCCTGTAAGTTCCTATCTATACGGCATGTAATGCCATTCATTTTTCATTCAAACATCTAACTCGGTCTAATAGATCTCTAGCAGTTCATTTCTCGTAATGCCATTCATTTGCACTTTGGAATTGGCACAAATGGGAATCTTCAATTTGTTGTGTTTTGATTATTTAAAAATTTTCCAAGAGTTTCTTTTCTTGATAGGCTTGTTTGATTTTTCTATAAATTTTTTGGTTTACCTTGTTCTTTCTATTGATATTTTTTTTTCTTTATGCTCTAGGCGGTGTGTTTTGCTTTAATGGGCATTGGCAGCTCATTTCATGCTCAAGAAACTGCTATGAGTGGGTAATTAAAGAGTCGAGTGTGGTAAATACTGTTCTTTTCCTGTGTACTGTGTTATGCTTGGGGTCATTTGGGACATGTTACTTTCTGATTCTTTTGAGATCTGCATGTAAAAGCCTCAACTTATCTATTTGCATACATTTGTTGAAAACATCAGGTTCTGGCCTTCGGGTACTATGTGACTTCAGGCCATCAACTACAGAGGTTAACATAACAATAAAGCTTTTACTTGTGTTGCTTTTCTCGACAGTGGAGTTTTGTTGTCTCAGTTCACGTTTTGGTGGCATGATAGACATGGAATCTGTCGAGGACGTGGCTAATATTTCTAATGTGTCTGGGATTACTACCCATTCTTTGCAACTGTACAGTCATTGCTGACCACTAGACCGTCTCCCTGCAACTGTACAGTCATTGCAACTGTTGTTTATTTCTTTGTGTTGAAAGTAGTAACTTTTAACTATGTTGAATATTTAAGACTCCTTGAATACTTAAAGAACATTTTGTTGTTGATGACAGTGTTGAATGTTTTAAACTAATTTGTGGATTGTTAATACAATGTTGAATGTTTTTACTTTTTGTTATTTGAAAATCAAGTTCATTTGATGATGTTAGTATATATTAGAAAGCTAATTTTAATTATATAAAAAAATTAAAATATAATAGAATAAATTAGTGTTATATAAATAAAATATATAATGAGAATTTAAACTTATCTAATTATTAAAATAATACAAAAATTGTGTTATAATATCTATTCCAATAACACTTTTTATGCAAAGAATTGTGTTATGCAGACTTCATTATATAACAAAAATAATGTGTTATACTAAAGTGTAGTATAACAGAAAAAATGTGTTATACTAAAGTGTAGTATAACACAAAAAAAGTGTTATACTAAAGTGTAGTATAACACAAATTTATAAGTATTGAAATGTGTTATATAATCGACTATAAATAACATAATTAAACACTTATCTATATATTAAAATAACACAGAAAATGTGTTATCGTTGACAGTATAATAACACATCTGTATAACAATGATAAAGTGTTATGTAAAGTACCCTGACCTACGATAACATGGTCGGTCTTAACACATCAGAAAGTGTTATTGTATGTTTTGATAACACATTTTCAGTGTTATTAAAAGCATTTTTTCTTGTAGTGTTATACCAACCCAACCCCCTTTGTTGTCCATAAGGGCTAAATGGTCATTTGCCTCGTTTCCTGCTAATTTCTCGAGTCGTCCTACAAATTCTCAATTAATCCTGACATGCCCAACTAATCACCAAACACTTACTCATTACTTGATAAATCCCAAATATATGTTAAACTTCCAAAATACCCCTAGGCTCACCACGAGCCGGATATTAAACCCTGATGTGACTATTCTGCTAATCCGATTACAAGGATCTCCTCGAGCCGTATACTGCAAATATATCCTCATAATAATGTGGTCTCAATTATTTAACACATATAATCACATTTATGCCCTAAACAAGCCAAAATTACAAATATACCCTTATAAACAGGAACGGGTCTACATGCCTATTTAATACTCATAAACATGCATATAAATATATTCATATTATCATATAAACCATGCATACCACATAGTCATGCATTTAATCACTTAATCATACCTCCCAACACGCTAATCAAGGCACTAAACCCTATTAGCATTTTTTGGTCGTTACAATAAGATTCCTAGCGAACATGGTGGATACCTTTAGGTTCATTTTGGTTGGACTAGATGAGACCAGACTAGTCTATGAGTTCCCTGATGTATTCCCAGCAGATTGCCAGGGCTGCCACAACACCAAGAGATGGAGTTTGTTATAGATTTGTTTCTAGGGGCGGAGCCAGTATCAAGGACACCTTATAGGATGGATCCAACAGAATTGAAGGAACTGAAGATTTAGTTGGAGGAATTACTGGATCTAGGATTCATCAGACCCATTTTTTCGCCATGGGGTGCTCCAGTGTTGTTCATCGAGAAAAATGATGGATTCTTATGAATGTGCATAACCTACAGAGGGTTGAATAAGTAGACTATCAAGAATAAGTATCCACTGGCCAATATCGATGACTTATTTTATCAGCTACAAGGGAAGATGGTGTTCTCTAAGATCGGCCTTCGGACTGGCTACCATTAATTGAGGATTAAGGAGGAGGACATACCATAGACCATTTTCCCTACGAGGTATGGACATTATGAATTCCTGGTCATGTCCTTTGGATTGACTAATGCCTCAGCATCCTTCATGTACTTGATGAATATGGTCTTTAGGGATTAATTGGATAAGTTTGTGATCGTATTCATCGATGATATACTAGTGTACTCCCAATCAGAGACATAGCACGAGCAACATCTTCGTTTTGTACTATAGCGACTGTAGGAGCATAGGGTATATGCTAAGTTTAATAAATGTGAGTTTTAGTTGCCCCAAGTAACATTTCTCGGCCACATTGTGAGTAAGGAGGGGATTCTGGTGGACCCAACCAAGATTGAGGTAGTGAGAGATTGGCCCAGGCCGAGCAGTGTACCAGAGGTTAGGAGCTTCTTGGGATTAGCAGGGTACTATCGGCGGTTCATTGAGGGATTCTCTAGAATAGCTAGGTCGTTGAATGAGCTGACGCATAAGAAGACTAAGTATGTCTGGACAGAAAGATGTGAGAACATTTTCAAGGAGTTGAAGCGACAACTGATTACCACTCCGGTATTGAGTCTTCCATCAGACATGGAGAAGTTCGTGGTCTACTGTGATGCTTCAAGGAAGGGTTTGGGTTGTGTACTGATGCAATATAGGAAGGTGATAGCCTATGCGTCTAGATAGCTTAAACAGTATGAGCAGAAGTATCCCACTCATTATTTAGAACTGGCAGCAGTTGTATTCGCACAGAATTTATGGAGGCACTACCTGTATGGAGAGAAATGTGAAATATACACCTACCATAAAGTATTTCTTTACTCAGAAGGATATGAATATGCGCCAAATGTGTTGGCTGGAGTTGGTGAAGGACTACAACAGTGATATTTTGTACCATCAAGGAAAGGCCATTGTGGTGGTCGATGCATTGAGTCAGAAGAGGCCAGGGCAGTTATTCAGCTCGAGACAGATATCATAATAGTTAGCTGAAGAGATGATGAGAGTGGGAATTGAATTGGTAGTTGGTCAGCTATCCAATATCACTCTTTAGTCGCTCCTTGAGAGAATATAAGAAGCGCAGAATAAGGATCCAGTTGAGGAAATACATGGAGAATGTCTTAGCCTGAGTGGCTAGAGACTTTTCTATTTTTGAGATTGATCTGCTGAGATATAAAGGTCGGGTTTGCGTTCCGACAGATTCTAGTATTAGGCGAGAGATTCTGGATGAGTCTCACACCACTACCTATTCTCTACACCCGGCGAGAACAAAGATGTACCAAGACTTGAGGACTTTGTATTGGTGACCAGGGATGAAGAAGGACGTAGTGGATTATGTGGTCTAGTGTTTAACCTATCAACAGGTGAAGGTTGAACATCAAAGGCCAGCAGGGTTGCTGAAGCCTTTTGGGATTCTAGAGTGGAAGTGGGAGGATATCGCCATGGACTTTATGGTTGGATTACCGAAGACAGTGGGCCAATATGATCTTGTGTGGGTGATTGTAGACAGGTACACTAAATCAGCCCACTTTTTTCCTGTTAAAACGACTTATACAGTGGACTAGTATGTTGAGTTGTATGTAAAGGAGATTGTGCGACTCAATGGGGCTCCGAGGTCGATAGTATTCGACACGCACACCTCTAAGTTTTGGGAGAGCCTGTAGAAGGCTATGGGCACGCAATTGCAGTTCAGTATTGCCTATCATCCTCAGACGGATGGACAGTCTGAGAGGACGATTCAAATACTAGAGGATATGTTACGGGCCTGTGTGCTGGACTTTGGGGGATCTGGGAGTCCCTTTGATTGAGTTTTGTTATGATCACCTCTAAGTTTTGGGAGAGCCTGTAGAAGGCTATGGGCACGCAATTGCGGTTCAGTACTACCTATCATCCTCAGACGGATGGACAGTCTGAGAGGACGATTCGGATACTGGAGGATATGTTACGGGCCTGTGTGCTGGACTTTGGGGGATCTTGGAGTCCCTTTGATTGAGTTTTGTTATAATAACAACTATCAGACGACTATCAAAGTGGCTCCGTATGAAATGTTTTATGGGAGGAAGTGTAGATCGCCCATTCATTTGGATGAGAAGGGTGAGAGGAAGTACTTAGGTCCTGAGGTCATTCATAGGACTAACAAGGCAATCGAGAAGATTAGAGCTCAGATGCTCGCCTCCTAGAGATGACAGAAGAGTTACTCAAACTTGAAACGCGGGAATGTAGAGTTTCAAGTTGGTGATCATGTGTTTCTCAGAGTTTATCCTTTGAGAGGGGTGAAATGATTTGGACTGAAAGGCAAGTTAAGTCCTAGGTTTGTTGGCCCCTTTGAGATTATGGAACAAGTTGGAGAGGTAGCTTACAGATTGGCTATGTCTCCATCTTTATAAGGGGTTCACAACGTATTCCATGTGTCTATGCTCTAGAAGTACGTATCAAATTCTACACATGTGTTGAGTTATGAAAACCTAGAGCTGGATCAAGATTTGTCTTATGAGGAGAGGCTGGTTCTGATCCTAGACCGGAAGATAAAGTCTTGCAAAACAAGACCATTGCCTTGGTGAAAGTGTTGTGGAGGAACAGCAAGGTGGAAGAGACAAGTTGGGAGCGTGATCTTGATATGCGGGATCGATATCCTAAGTTATTCAGGTAAAGTTTGAGGATGAAATTTCTATAAGGAGCTGATAGTTGTAACATCCCAAATCTGCTAATAAGGCTTAGTGCCTTGATTAGCGTGTCGAGAGGGAAATAATTGATTTAATTATGTTATTACGTGGTTAATTGCGATTTATTTGTATCAGTAAGTGATTACATGGATTAAATGATTATATGACTAGAAATGCATGTGTTAGGTGAATTAAATATGCATGTGGGTCCGTTCTTGTTAACAAGGGCATATATGTAATTTTGGGCCCATTGAAGGTGTAAATGTGATTATGTGTGTGTGTTGTGCTTAAGACCACAATATTGTTGAGATATATATGGGATATGTGGTCTGAGACGGTTCTAGGGAGAAGATTAGCATAATAGTCACAATCGGGTCAAATACCCGACTCGGGGTGAGCCTAGGGGTATTTTGGGAACATAGTACGTGTTCGGGGTTATCGAGTAACGGGTAGCTATATAGTGATTATTTGGGTATGTCAGGATTAAATGGGGGTCTATAGGACTACTTGAGGTTTAGCGGGAAAATGGTGGCGAAAGACGATTTTTCCCTTGGTGGTATTAGAAAGGCTAAGAATAAGTTAAGGGCATTTTTGTCTTTTGCATTAGGGGATAGACTCAGCCTTAGGAACTCTGTGGAAAGCACCAAAATTAGAAAGAAACACAACACTCTCTCTCCCTCTCTCACACAACTTGGAACTCTCTCCCTCTCTTGGTGGCTTAAAGGGTTTAAGGAATATTTAAAGGAAAAACATAGAATTTGGGGCTGGGAGTTGAGGATTTGAAGCTGGAGGAGTTGGGGATCTAGTTTAAGGTCAGAATCATCATTGAGGTAAGGTTTAGAACAAGTTTTCTTTATGAATTTTTCTTGCTTACGTTGAGTATTATGGGGTTTTGAACTGCTGATATTTTAAGGTTTAAGCTTAAGTTGTCATGATATTTTAGTTAAGTTTTGGGCTGTTTATACTGCTGATATTGCCTTGACATGAATCCTAGACTAAATTCTGGATCTAGAGACTGATTTAGGCATTAATTGAGGGTCTTAGCTTGAGAAAACGCATGGAGGATTTATGGGTTTTGGGCTCAAGCTGCGACCCGTGTGTGCGAAGAGACTTGGGAGCCTCTGAAATTTTCCCAGGTGTCGCGGCGCAAATAGGGCACATCGTGGGCTGTGTCCCCCAAAAGAGAGCCCCAAGGCTCTCTGAATTGTAGCACGTCGCAGCCCTAAGGGCTTGGGTCGCGACTTAAATAGGGTTTTAAGCTTGGGAACCCAAACTAGAGGACTCGGGAAGGGTTCTACTGCCCGGTTTAGCATAATTTGAGGTCTCGAAGGCCAGAATACTATTATGAAGTTCTTAAATTGTTTAAGGCTTGATGGACGTTTATTATTATTGTGTTGTGACTAGGTTTTACTGCCAAGGCTCGAGTTTAGGGGATCATGCTCGAGATCACACTAGTCAGTCAGCTCGGGACACAAGTAAGAAAACTGTTTATGCCCATAGAACAGGGCATGGCCCGATTATTTGTGTTTAATGTTGTATGTGAATATTTATATTTGTTATGCTATGTTTGCATGATTATAACTGATCAACGAGGGTCGGGATTGGCGAAGGCCAAGATCGGCAAAGGCCGGAATTGGCGAAGGCTGGGAACGACGATAAGCATGTTGAATGCAAACCGAATGACAACACGCATGCTGAATGCAGGCTGCCATGGCATGGCCTTCTAGGGTGTTATACTTACACGTTCGGTGAAGACTCTGAATCCAGTGCCCAGTTAGCACCTAGGTCGGCATAGGTCGTTATGTGAATAGTTTGTTATTTGTTTAAAGTTGTGCATTTACTGGATTGAATGGTCATATGCTATGTGTGGAGTTTTCTTGATGGGCCTTGGCTCACGGGTGTTCTATGGTGCATGTAAGGGCAAAGGAAAGGCTGACCAAGCATGAGTTGAAGGGCATGGAGCAGTGCGTACATGTTCGGCCTGCTTGGCCGCCACGACAGGGGTTGTTTAAGGGACATATTATAAACACTTGACTTTGTCACTTAGGTCGACTTTAAAGTAACTTTTGAATTGTAAGTATATTTTGCAATAGTATTTTGGGATCTCGGTGTATCACTTTTATGACTTTAATGTATGTCCAAACCTTTTATACTTAATTTTCATTAAATGAGTCTTTCTTCCAATTTAATCACACTTTTTAGTCTTAAACCTCGATTAGCGAGTTAATGACACATTTTAAAATCACATGGTCATGACTATAGGGTAGTAAGGTGTTACACAAGGCAATCCTTTCTTTCGCTGTTACTCCTAAGAATTCTCAGACACCAATATCACTTTCAACATTAACGGGTGTAAATGGTTGGTCATCGTATGTGTAAGGAATCTCCAATTTCAACCCATACATCCATTTATCAACACTAAGTTCCTTGTACAATATGTTAAGAAGTTGCAAGTACATTACGTCACTCTCCATTGGTATCACCATGCATTGAGCATCCTTAAAAATCCACTTCCTCCCTTCTATTTCCCAAAACCATTGTAAGATATAAAGACATAAACAATGGAACATGTGATGAGAAAAAAACAAGGAATCGTTAAAAAAAATTGTATTTTTTTTAAGGTTTTAAAAAGAAATCTATCAAGTCGTAATCGAACCTACATCAAGCTTTATCGAGCTCCTATCGAGCTTTTATCGAACCTACATCGAGCAAAAAGTTTTAAATCGAACCTAACCCTAACCAAACATTTCATCAAGCCCCTATCGAGCACCACATATCGAGCACCATATATCGAGCCACAATCGAGCAACATCGAGATCTTGACAAAACTGACATCATCTGCCTATTATGGAGCCCCTATCAAGCTCCCATCGAGCACGTATCGAGAAACTACTAAACCAAATAGTCTAGGGTCCAATCGAACCCCTATCAAGTTACCATCGAGAACCATTGAGAAATAAAGTCTAAACCTATTGAGCTATCATCGAGCTCACAACTTAGCAGTCTTCTACATATCATCGAGCCCCAATCGAGCTGTTATCCAACTCCTATCGAGCAAAGATGTTGCAGAAAACCTAGAAAAACGCAAATCACGAAATCTCTCAAACAAACCCAAAAAAAATACCAATATAGGTTCAGATTTGTTCGAAATAGCCAAAAAAAAAAGTAAGCAAACATTACCCAACACAAAAAAATGAACAATCTTTTTACCCATGGTTTTTCTCCAAAATCCCTCAAAATGGATGTTGTCTTTGATATTGGGATCTTTACAGAGACAGTAGAGATGGCTAACAACAATTTCAGTGAGAATTTTGCCACTCATCGTGGGTTTCGGTGAGGGTTTCGTGAGAGATAAAGAGAGAGAGAGAGAGAAGAGAGAGGAAGAGAGAGTTTTGGTCTTCTTGATATAATGGGAATGATATTTTGGGTAGATGGGGAATGTTTAGCATCAAAATGAAATAGTGAATAGTGGTGGTATTTTTTGGTAATAGTAGAGACTATTAGGCATAAAGAGTGAAATTTCCCCGTGTAAATTTTTCATTTAAAAGTTACTATGTAGTATACTGAAGTAAATGTTGCTAATAAATTATATTATTACTTGTTATACTATATAACAACTTATTAGTTTATGAAATACGCTTGAAGGTAACCAAAAATTATCTTAGATAATAAGACATCATAATATAACCTAAAAGTAAAGTCATGTTTTTAAAGATTACGAAAAATTACACATAGCACTCTAAATTAAAATTTAATTGAAAATACAGAATTTACAAAAATTACAAAAATATGGATAACAATTCGTAATAGTTCTGTTAGTATTTGTAAAAATTTTCTTTTTAGTCTGTAAATGTTGTTTACAAATTTGTAACACATGAATACAAACTTGTAAACTTTACTTACAAATTTGCAAACTTGGGTTACAAAAAAAATATTGTATTATTGCAAATTTGTAAACTTTGTTTACAAAAAAAAATTTATTTACGATTATGTCCCTCCGTAATTTTGTAATGTTCTCTAGATTCCGTATTTGTAGTATATTTTTTAAATCTTAGGTATATTTGAAAACTTCCCAAAAACTAATTTATACAAATAAGCTTAGAGAAGATTTTATGGAAAGGTTACCAATTGGTATTTTATCAATATCACAAGCAACCAAAATATTGCATTTGAAAACCCTAGGAAAACAAAAAGATATATAGGAAGCGAGATTGCTCCCATTTTTTGAGCATCAATATCACCATTTTTTGTGTGGAATTCAACTCACTTTTTGTGGGATGAATTATTTTTAAATAAGGTAGGTGATCTTTTATATTATTTTTTGTTTTATAGTTATTTTTCACCATTATTTTTATTCAAGTGATTTCTGTAAATAAAGTTTGTTTTAGGTGTACTATAGTAAAAATCCCATTATTTTTTGCTCAATCGTAATAGTTGAAATTCTTCAATAATAGGTGGTTATTTTTTATAATAAAAGACAAAAAAATAAGTAAATAAATATTTTTTATTATAAAAAATGTTGCCAAAACTTTATTTGGATTGTCTACGAATGCAATAAAGGTATGATTTGCATGAGAACATGTATTCATTAACAGACATTTATACAAGGAACAAAAGAATCAATTATATATGAATTACCAAACAACTAACAAGTCCAAAAAAGAACTATATATACAAACAAGTTCAGAATTTACAGCAGAGAAAGCTAAAACACTTCCCTCGGCGCTTTTTCAACTGTCTCTTTTCAGGCTTCACCATTTTTTCTGGGCTGCCATTCCATTCTGCAGCTAATCTGCTCATGTCATAAACCAAAATGCTTTAATAAATTAAAATTCACACAGCAACTGATGAAAATGGATGATGAAGTAAAAATATAACATCAGTAAAAAATAGAGTTGAATGAGAGTTTCATTACATAGGGAAAGCGAAAGACCGCGAACTAGTAGCGCTGCTGCTTGAGCGAAGAGAAATGCTTCGAAAGCTTGTTGATGCTGAAACATGGTGTGACATGAGGCCTGCAAGATGAGTTGGTTCTTCATTGCAGTACTGTTGGTGAACAGGACTTGGTTCTGTGAAGCTTTCTGAGATTTCATTTTCATGGCTTGTGGTGGTGTGTTCTGTTTCAGCAGGCTCCTGATGACAATCTGCACCAAGTGATGGCTCCTCTGCTCCAATGATTGTGGCTACAGAGAAATCACTATCACAGGAGTTCCTTCCACTCTTCACCTCTTTAGGGATGGTGACACTGCTTGTTTGGCTGGTGTCTTTGTTGTTGTCAACGGTTGGCGGGCTTGTCAAAGCTGACTTTTGAACCTATACACGTTTGCAGAATGAGAGCGCATTATGATATTATAAGCATTATAGCAAGAACACACAAGAAACTGCCATTACTTTTAATTAGGGAGACTTTGTGAGTGTATGTGTGAAAAGATTAACACCACGATTGCACGTACTCCAGATGACATAGTACAAGTTTCTTTGCATTAGCAAAATCAGGTTCGTAGACTATTTTAGATGATTATTAGAGCAAGTTGTTCATATGTTTGGACTTTGAATTTGGCTCAAATGCAAGTTTTTTCTCGAGTAAATAACAAAACTAGCTACTTTTGGGATAACGTCAAAACACATTAGTGATAGTTGATAAATCTTGTGCTATTCAAGAAGCTCTTGCCAATTTTAGTAATATAATTTTTTTTCGTTTTCTTTTTTTACCGTTCAGATACCAAAACAAGTAAAAGTAAGTAATGTCTCACCTTTTGAACCACAAGTTGTAATTCAGGTACAATCTCCTTGATGGCTTTATGAATTGAGATCCCATCACTTGGACTAGAATCTAAACCCTCTGTCACCAAGTTTGTAAAACCATGCTGCTTAGTACCTTTATCACCATGATCGTCTTCATCGGTAGGTTTTGATTCTTTCGTAATGGATGATGACAACGGTTTCATAGCTTGTTCCAATGGCTTGCTTTTTCTGTCAGCATCAGATTCAAGTACGCAAGAGATTATCTTATGCTCCAACTCACAATTTTCTACAAAACTCTTTTCCTTACAAGGCAATTTCTTGTCGATGCACATGTCCTTAACGAAATGGTAACTGCTCTCTTGAAGAAAAACAACCAGTTCAGGCAACTCATAGTCCATAGACTCTTTTCTAGTAAAATGACTATTTCTTCTTGTACTGTCCTCGGAGTCATTAGCAGCCTTGTGGTTCCCATTGATCTTGTCTTGAGTAGTTTCCAATGCCCTCCTTGCTACATTTCCATTCCCCTTTTCATCTGGTGGTGGATTGAGAATTACTCCGCAATCTTCACTCCTCACATCCGAGACATCAAGTTCCACTAAACAACTTTTGTCAGCTGCCTTGCCTTCCTTCATGCCCTCATTTTTGGCATTGAATTTAAAAGTTTTGTAATCAGGACTGTAAGAAATAGTAGGATGGCTGCACATGGATTCACCATCTATATATTGCATGTATAGAAGTTTTAAAACAGCTAAAAAAAGAAAGGAAAAAAAAACATTGGCATAACTAAGGTGAGAATATGTAGACCAGTGAGTATATTATACTGGAAAAAGCTAGTACAAGAGTACCAGTCCAGTCATTTTATTAATAATCAAAACTGTACGAGGTTTCTATATAAGACTTTTCTAAAGAATTCTTTAAAATATCAAAGTGATTTTGTAGTAAAGAAGGACCCAAATTACAACCATCCCCCACTCTTCCACAAATTTGAAGTACCATGGTTTGAGATTGAACCAACATTAGATATGAAAAATCAGATACTTACCAGCTTACATCTATGCAGGTGGAAAATAAATCTTATATAGCTGCAAAGAAAATATGAAGATTTGTTCAGCGAATTGAGCAAGCACCCTTAAATAACTGACCAATAAATCTGCACATACAAGGGAAAATTGCATTAGGAAAAATAGATGAGGGAGATAAATTTTGAAGAAATAACATTAGAACCAACTCATCGAAATTGGAACTACAACCTGAATATCAGTTATTTTAAATGATGATGGAATTTTGCTGCTTATGGAAAACATTAAAATCATCTTGTTTCTTGCAAGGAAAAGGAAATAAATATTATAGCCAGAGGTCAGAAATTCTTTCAATGAGATTAGTATTTTAAAAGGGTATATGCTTTTCTTTTAGACAAAAACACATAGGAATTAATGACTTTAGGTGCATATAGCTTACTCAAGCAATAAGTGTATTGCATATTAATTCTATTTTCAATTTTTCTATTAGAGAACATAGTGATCTTGTATACTTTTCTGGCTACACAAGCAAAACAATAATAATGACAGGAAAGAATGAAAAGGAAATCTCTTGGAAAGGAGAGAATTAAGACTAAAGAGTAAGAGAAACAATAAAGGACCAAATATTCGTATATATAATTAACTGATATCATAATCTCTCTGAGTTGTGAACTTGGTTTTCATACATTAATGAATAATAAATTTTCTGTTGAAATAAATTAATACATGCACCTTTACTTTTTCCAAAGTGTTTCACCAATATACTTGTCTGTCTCATCTAATCTTTCAGATTGATAAAAGCAATATATATTTGCACACACACACACACACACACACATATATATATTTTCTAAGGGGGAAAAAAGAGTGAAAACAAAGTTCCATACTGGCTTAAATCCTTAGACTGAGAGTTCAGAAGAGAATTAAAATAAAACCAGAGAATCCTACACGAAAGTCAGATCTCAACTTCTCTAAACTTAAACACAGTAGACAAAAACAACTGGTAAAGTACCTCGAGCAAGTTCTTGAATATGACTCCTTGCTTAAATATATATGTGTAGAGCAGTAGATAAAGAATTTATTGTAAAAGTATGATATACATATAAATATATATTTATATATAAGAAATGTTGAATAAGAGCAACAGTTCCAAAAAGAGTGCAATAAAAGGACATGTCAAAGAAATAAATATCCATAAAAACAGATACTGATAATATGCTCATATCAAACTGAACTGTCACTCTCTTACTTTGCCAACAACACAACCCTCTTCAAGGGTTATCTACCTTTTTCCACTTCTTCTTTTATCTTTATTAGTAACACCTTCACATGTCTTGCCCACTTTTCATGATTTTTAACTTTGTTTTCGGGCATAATTTAGAATGACAGAAGCCTTGGGACAACCATTATTCCTCTTCCTTTTCCTTTTTTTTTTCTCCCTTGTCTCTGGGACACTAAAAAGATGGTTGGGAATGACCCATAGAGACCCCCTCCAAAAAAAAGTAAAATTATAAGAGGGAGAGAATTGTTGGGCTTTGGATATGTTAAGTATTCAAGAAAATTAAACAAGCTTTTGCAGGGATATAGAAAAATTAATGAAAACCTTCAAATTTGGAGAATGGAAGAAAGAATGTTAGTTTATTATATGGATAAATAAATGGACATGCACATTAAGCCTAATGTCAGCCCATGAACTACTTATTTTTTGTGATATTTCTTAATTCTGGTGGGGTTATTCTGTTATACGTATTTAATGACAATGATCTCCATTACAGCTTCTGGTGATTTATTTATTTTGGCTTTACTCGTATGTTTTTTCTTCTCAACTGTCTGTGTAACACCTCATATGTTTTTTCTTCTCAACTGAGTAACAACTCATATGTACATATTGAGTTAGCTTCCAACTCACAATGTACTCTTCACAAGACCCGCGAATAAAAATAAATCATTAAATAACTTAAAAATTCTAAGTGTCCCACTGTCCCGCTGGAAGTTTTTAGCCGAGCTTAGTTGGCTTGATTTGATTGGATGTTTATTAATAATTTAGTTATTTTAATAATGAGAAGTTAGTAAAAATTGACTTTTTTTTTTTTTTTTTTTTTGTGATTTTACACTCTGTCATATTTTTAATAATTTTTTGTAAAATGATATCTGTATAATTGTCTAAATTTTTCGAACAATCGTCTAAAATTATTAAAATTAAGTTAGAGTGCAAAATGACTTTAAAAAATAAGTCATTTTGCCAAAAGACCGTTTCAATAATTTATTATCATTTGTAAATCTTTTAAAAATCAATGATAACAAAACATTTGGATCGTAAAAAAATTCAACTTGTGACATCTAGCAAAATGTTACTTTTCAAAGGTGATCTCCCTCTTCCCAATAGATTATTCCTCAACTTCTTAACAAGAGCAACAGTGTTTCAATTACATTTTTCATATGATAATTATATGATCATACTCGTTACTATCAGAGATGATGGGGGCATTAACAACCAAATAACAGGGAATAATCATAATGATAACCAATAACCGTTAATAATAACAAAGTTAAAATAATTTTTTTAAAGAGGAAAATAAAATTATTCATTGAATGAAATGATCATTAATGTAATTTCATATATTATTTTTATAATTTATATATGAAAATAAAATAAGAGGAAGTTATATTTATACCTCAAAATATTATAAATACAGTCTAATTTTATAGTATTTTCTACATATTCATCATGAGTAAAAAAACTAAAAAAAATACCACTTTAAATCTTAATTATATTTATAAAATTTTAAGCCTAATGATGTTATGTGTGTCTTTTCAAAGCCTTTCACATCAGGTTCCACGGCATGTGATGACCTTTATGACATGTGTCACTTCGAGAATGGGAAAACTTGTTTGATCCTGTTTGAGTACCCCCATCAGACAACTACGCCGTCCCGAGTAGGTAATCGATACCATTCACAACCAACTAGGAATAAATCTAGATCGCATAACCAACTAGGTTCTCAATCCTGGGAAGTCCATAATCGAAAGTATCAATCTATGTAGTTCCACTTTGAATTCCCTTATGAGACCTTCTAGTGGGGAATTGAGAGACTTATTGCACAAGTCTTGTACAATAAGATGAAGATAAAAAGAATGTGGGGACCGCGGCATAACAAAAAGTACAAAATGTCCAACTACCACTATTAGTTTTATGGCCATTGGAGAATAGTGGTTGTCGACTCTGTATAGCTGACAATGCAAAATGTCAGCGACAGAATCACACTTGGGAAGTGGAAGCATTTTCCCAATGTCTGTTACATTATGGTAATTCTCAAAATGTGGTTGTACACAGTACAAGTTCAATCATCCGACCAGTGCAAGCTATGGCTGCTCAAAGACACAAGAAAGCCATCTTCACTCTTGGATATAGGAAATCTTGAAGAATTCATGTACTCAATGTCTTTTTCCTAATTTTCTTTGTCTAAACCATGCTTTCTATATGTAATTAGGAAATGTAGCGCATAAACTCTCATTAATAGTATTAATTGCCAACAATGGCCTAATTAGGGTTGTGAAAGTCTTTTTAAATATATATCACAACTTCAGCAAGTCAAAACATTGCTAAATTATAAACCCTAAAAGAACTTAAAATTTTGCAAGTTCTTCCCTTAATTAGGGGTGAGCAGATTTTCTGCTTAACTGTGGAAGCCGCCTAACCCACACCACATCTCACAATGTGGTATGGTGTGGTTAAATGGAATGATTTGAGAGGCCTTGATCACACTTCTCAATCATCTCTCTAAATTTCTCTTTCTCTAGCTCCCAAGAACACATTTATCTCTAAGAAAATCACAGAGAATTGCTTGACTTGTGTGAATTTTAAGGCTTGTTGAATCCCAATTCTCATTTCACAACTGTAGATGCTTCAAGCATCTTGGGAAAGACTTGGAATAGAGAATTAGGATAACGATTCTCGTCTAGGAATGCTTTGTTGCAGGGATTTTGGTATCTTAGATAAAGGAAGTTTTGATTTCGTTTTGAATTTCCCATCTTATTTTGTGTTATTACTTTTGGTATTTGCATTGCACTTACTATTTAGAGTTGTAAAATTAGGGTGGAGACTACTCACTTTCTCAATATTCTAATTCTCTACTTCCTTGATTTTAAGTTCTATGTCTAACCATCATGGAAGAATGTTCTTCCATCTCCGCTCTCAAGTTTATGTCACCGGATTTTGTTCATCTAGATTGATTTGATGGGTCGAATTTCATTCATTGGCAAGATAAGAACAAATTCCTTCTCACTACCTTGAAGGTCTCATATATTTTGGATAAAGACTTGAATACCTAAGATCCACCAAAGGATGGTGATTCTCAACAGGTGGTCAATCAAAAGAAGAAAAGGGAAGAAGATGAACTAGTATGTCGTTGCCATATTCTTGATGTTCTCTCGGGTTGCTTATATTCTCTCTACACCAACACCACTTCTGAAAAAGAGATTTGGGAGGCACCAGAAAACAAGTATGAAGTGGAGGAAGAATGTACTAAGAAATTCATTATCCCTCAATTTAAATTCTTTGATGAAAAACCTTTTTTTTCCAAAATTTATGAGCTCCAAATTCTTGTGATAAGTTATCTACACTTAAAATAACATTTCCCAAAGCTTTCCTTGTGGGTGAAATCATAGCCAAACTAACTCCATCATGGAGAGGCTATAGGAAGAAAATCCTCCATAAAAATGAGGAAAATTCTTTGGAAGAGATTATCAAACAATTGAGGAGGAGTATCGCTCTAGAGACAAATGTGTAGATGAATCCATTGGAGGAACCTCCAAGGCCAATGCAATGGACAAGCCTACTCACCCAAGGGTAAAGGTCACAAGAGGCTTCAAAGCAAAAGAGAAAACTCTCTAGGTTCTAAGAGGAATGAAGGACAATTCAAGAGTTCTAAGGGACCTTGTTTTGTGTGTGGTAAATGAGACCACTTAGCCAAGTAATGTAGGCTTATAAAAGCCTACAATAACAACAATTGACCTAAGGTTTATACAATCGAAGAGGAATTGGTCGCAACATTAAGTGAAGTCAATGTCATCCAAGGGAAGATACAAGGATGGTATGTCTATTTTCAAAACTTTTGAAGAGACAAGTGATGGACATGATATTCAAATAGGGAATGAGATGAGATCCAAGGTTGAAGTTAAGGGCACAATTGATCTCATCTTCACATTCAGCAATAAGGTTCTTCTCACCAATGTCCTCTATGCGCTGGACATGAATAGGAACCTTGTAAGTGGAAATTTGTTGAGCAAACTGGACATCAAGGCAGTGTTTGAGTCTGGTAAGCTAATTTTTTCTAAGCGAGGGAACATTGTAGGGAAGGGATATTCTTGTGATGAAATGGTTAAACTTTGTACTTCTGATTGTTTGATTGACAATAAAAAAAATCATCTACATCTTCTCCTTATATGGTTGATTAAAATTCTTTTACTTTATGGTGTAATAGATTAACACATTTAGGTTTTGTACTATTAATAGAGTGATTAAATGTGGATTGATCGATTGTGAAAAAAATTGAGTATGATTAATGTGAACTATGTGTAAAATCTAAAATGATAAAGAAACGTTTCCCTAGTCTTGATAGGAATTCTAATTTGCTTAAATTAATACATATTGACTTATGTGAATTGAATGAAATATTAACTAAAAGTGGAAGTAAATACTTTATCACTTTTATAGATGATTGTTCTAGGTATACATATGTCTATTTTTTTAAGAGTAAAGATGAAGTAGTTAATGCATTGAAAGTATACAAGGCCGAATTTAAAAATCAATTAGATAGAAAGATAAACATACTTAGAAGTGATAGGGGTAGTGAATATTTTTCAAATGAGTTCAGTTAGTTTTGTGAAGAGCATAGTGTAATACATGAATGTACAACCCCTTATGTTGGGAAAGAGTGAGATTACACCACCATAATAACAAGAATCTACACACAATAACATTTGATATAGTTCAAGAAAAGATTATGATAGAGATATGCAAACACTAGTTGTAGAAAAAAACTCCTTGTTCTTCTTGCAAGCCACAAACCCTTGTTAGAACACCACTTGAGACCTTTGATAGAGAAAATCAAACACAAGGCTTATACATGAGACGTATCATTGTCCAAATTCTCCATTTCCTAGCCCTTGGTGGATGCTTGAGGATTCTCTTGTATGAGAGGGAAATGAAATTGAACAAGCTTTGAAATTCACAAAGACAAGCATTTTCTTTATGAATTTATTGGAGAAGACTTATGATCTTGAGAGCTAGAGAGAGAAAGAGAGATCGAGGTTAGAGATAGATTTGAAAGAGTGATCAAGTCTGTCGAAACTCTAAGAGAACCATTTTATTGTGTAGGCATCGTCATTAAGTCCGTCCAAGAGAATTGGAGCTTTTGAACACATCATTTGGAGCTTAAGACACGTGTCTGTACAAACACGTCACGCGACGTGATGCATCACCTGCTAGACGATACGTCACCTGCTGCGTTTAGCCAAAACCCTAATGTTTTAGGCGATGCAACACCATATAGGTAGGTCCAACTTCTCAAAAGTGACCTTAAATACCTCAAAATACTCCCAAACTTTTTGGGCATCATTAGATACCTAAATGTATCACTTTGGACCCAAAAACATAATTTTTAAATGCCTACAACTAAAGGTCTAATTTCACATATTTAGTATGTGAAATCATTTAGTGTTTTACACCTAGCTTGTGTAAGACCAATTAGAATTTGTATTTTAACCAATCCTTGCACCTTATAAGCCCTTACAAAATAGTATAGCGGAAAGAAAGAATAAAACTTATCTAGAAAGGGTTAATGCTATGCTACTACATGCAAAATTGATTTTTGCAATATGGGGTGAAGTCTTGCTATCCCCATGTCATATTTTAAACCGTATTCCTTTAAAGAAAAATCAAATATTACCATATGAGATATGGAAAGGAAAGAAATCTAATTTAGGTTATCTTAAAGTGTGAGGGTGCCTTGTTTATTGTAAGAGCATGGATATCCTAAAATGACCAAATTGTATCTATAATGTCCCAAATTTCCTAATAAGGCTTAGGTTAGGGCCTTGATTAAGGGGCCAGGATTGCAAATTATAGAATTATGTGATTATATAATATATATATAAATGAGCATCATTATGTGATTATGCAAGTTATATTATAATATGACTTGATATGCATATTTTGGTGTATTAAATATGCATGTGGGCTTATTTATGATTAATTGGGTAATTTTCATAATTTGGTCCATTATGGGTATATTTGGCATATATGTATTATGTGTGTGGTACTACATTACTATGTGGATATGTTTGGGTTACTCGGCACAAGACGATCCTAGGGTGTAAGCTAATGGGAAAGTCACAACGGGACTCATACTTGACTCGGAGTGAGTCAAGGGGTATAATAGGTATTTAGCACATTACGGGGATATTGGGTAATGGGAATGATTATTTTAGGATATATTGAGAGTTAGTGAGATCAGGAGGGAATTCTGAGAATTTTGACTATTTTACCCTGGGGCGTTTTTGGGACCCCGAGCATTAGGATTTTCTTGAGGTTACTTAAGCTCGAAGTAACCTGTCGGAAACATAAAAGAACGTTCAGTACGTTCTCTCTCTCTGCCTCTCTCTGTCTGTCTCTCTCTCTCTCTGTCTCTCTCTCGTTATCCCTTTTTGACACCGTTCGCATTTTCGAAGGAAACTCGAGTTTTAGGACTCCGATTTGGGCAAGGATCGAGTCATAAAAATTCTAGGGAAGATTAGAAGCCTATTAGCTAGATCATTTAATTGGAAAATGACTCAATCAGAGGTAATCCAAGCCTTATGTTTTAAGTTTTCTTGTTTTTAAGCTTTGATTGGATTTTATGTCTTGATTAGTTTTTGGGTTGTTTGAGGCTTGGGATTTAATGGAGTTGGGCCATTCGGATGTTTGGGAACTTTTTTTTTGAGATTTGGATATGTTTGGATAGGTTTTTGGAGGATTTTAAATGGGAGAAAACATAGAAAATGGCTGGGCTCGAGGTTGGGTCGCGGCCTTGTTCTAGGAATGTAACGACCCAAATTCGCTAATAAGGCTTAAGGGCCTTGATTAGCGTGCCAGGAGGGCACGATGGGATTCATGTGTGATTTTATGAGTTAAATGCAAGGTTATGATTTAAAGCATGTTATTTGACTATTTATTTATCTGAGATGCATGACTATGTGTATTAGTATGCATGTAGGCCCTGATTGTGTTTGAAGGGCATAATTGTAATTTTAGCCCGCTGAGGGCATATATGTGATAATTGTATTCTGTGAATTGTACCACGTGAGTGTGGTGTTATTGTTGTGATGCACGTGCCGAGACGGTCCTAGAGAGCAAATTTAACTTAAGAGTCACAACGGGAATTCTATAGCCGGCTCGGGAGGAGCCTAGGGGTACCTCGGGAATTTTATGGCTAAGTTGAGATTTAGCGGGTAATGATTATTGGTGATTGAGTAACCTGGGTAACCGTTTGTAACTGCTGTGGGTAACAAGTTTTAAGATAGAAAGTGGTAGAATTGAAATGAAAGTGTAAAGACTTAAGTGCCCTTGAAGGTTTAGCTAAGAAGGATTAGTAGGAAGGGGTAATTTGGTCTTTTGGCAAGGGGATTATGAAATTCTCAGCTGGGATATAGGGGGTACGGTTTGAGCATTTGGGTTCACTTGAGGCTTTGATAGAAATTGAAGAGAAGAAAGAGAAGGAGAAAGAAGAGCTAAGGCAAGCGTAAAAAAGAAAAGAAGAAGAAGAGAAGGAGAAGTGGGAGTCTAGGAGGAAATCAAGGAAGCTTTGTGTGGATTCTCCATTTGAGGTAAAGGTTTTATACATATTTAAGTTTGGGCAGGGCGCCGCGGCCCTCTTAGGTAGCGCCGCGGCGCTAGGCCATTTTCAGGACTTGAAGTTTACTTTTTTTGAGCTTTTGCTCCGGGGGTTCGGGGGATGTTTCCGATGATTTGTTTTAGGAATTTGGGAGTCCCGAGAGTGTGGGATTGGTCCCGAGAAGCGGTTTTTGATTTGATTAGTGTTGAGGGATATTTCTTGTGTGTTGTGACTAGGTTATTGGAGAGGCTCGTGCTAGAGGACCGTGCTCGCGGCTTTAGTGCATCAGGAGGCTCGGAATACAGGTAAGAAAACTATAACACCCGTAGGATGGGGCATGGGCCCATAGTGTGATTGCGGGGCACGACCCTATATTGCATGTTGCATGATGAGATGATTGCAGGGCACGGCCCTATATTGCATTACATGTTAGGGTGTAGATTTAAATGAATTGATATTTGTTTGAATGTTGTTTGATTTATGCTATACATGATTATAGTGAATTGAACGGCTATGGCCGAGGGCGGCAAGGCCGAGAACGGCAGCGGGGCCGGAAGTAACACCTAGCGCATGGGAAGCTATGGTCAGGGTAGGACCCAGGGGATACTGGTGGTATCCCTACGGTGAAGACCGAGACCCCAGGCTTCGGTAAGGCTTTGGGGGCGGCATGGCCGTATTTGTTTAGTCTAATGGTTGACTTGTTTATATGTGGATTATCTGTTATGATAAACTGTATAAATTGCATATGTTATGCTCTGCATGAGTTTTCTTGCTGGGCTTCGGCTCACGGGTGCTCCGTGTTCCAGGTAAGGGCAATGGCTGAGTCAACCAACCATGAGTACGGAGAGCGTGAAGCGACGCGTACATGTTTGGCCTGCCCGACTGCTTTGGTTAGGGGTTTATTTGAAAATGGCTGTAATAATCTATGATTTTAGAACTGATCAACTGTAAACTTATTTCAAGATGTAAATAGTTTTCAAATCTTACTTTGGGATCCCAATTGTTTAATGCTAGAAGTTTTTATTAAGTCAACGCATTTTCAAAGATTACAGCCTTAACTTTTATTAGTCACACTTTTGTTTCAAAACCTCGGTTAGCGAGTTCATTGCACTGTTTTGTCTTAAAACTCACTTAGTAACGGCTCTAAGGAAGTAGGGCGTTACAAGGAAGTCACGACCTGAGTGAACCCAGAACCAGGGGGTTCTGCCTGGGGGGCACGCTGCGACTCTAAAGGGCCAAGTCGTGGCCTGCACCTGAAGCCTAGGCAAAGGGATCTTTGTCACGAAGGTGTGCTGCGACCCCTAGGGCCAAGTCGTGGCTTGCATGTGCAGTTTTTGCCAAGTTGGGTTTTTAGTCGTGGGAACTACTCTAAGGGCCCGGGATCGATCCTACTACTCGGTTTGGTAGGATTTGACGTCCTGAAGGCTAGGACTTGGTCCGGAAATCTTTATTTACTCGTTTTTGATGGGATTCTATATTATGATTGTGACTAGGTGATTGCTAGGGGTTCAGAATCAAGATCGTGCTCGAGGGTCATTTATTTGTAACCTGTGCTAGGACCAATGGTAAGAAAACTGGACCCAGTATGCGATGCATGTGATTATGGCATGGCATGAATGTTGAATATGGAATTGATCAGAGCTTAAGTCTCTATAAATGTGCATGATCATAATTATGCTGGTGATTGTTGATGAAGCACGTCGAGTGCTCTATATTTGGATATATGTTGCATTGTTAATGCTGGAATACATTGTTTATTTGAGCTACACACTGACTTATTAGTTAGAAACAACAATGTTTTTTTAGTGCTGGTCGTGAAGCTCTCACTTATCAGTCATGATCGACAATAGTACTGAGCGTTGGTCATATGGAATTGGCTTATGAGTCAAGATCAGCAATAGTGCATTGAACACTGGTCAATATGATTAGATCTAATGAACAATAACATTATATGTTCATCTGACCTATTGGTCGAAGAAAACTAAAGTGCTTGGCTAGTTACTCAGAGCCAGGGCTAAAAGGCTTAAGTGACTGGAATGTCACATGGCTTAGGGCGCAGGACCCCAGAGTGACTTAATAGTCATCTATTCAAGGCAGAGGACCCTAGAGTGACTTAATAATAGTCATATATCCAGGGTGTATGTAACGACCCAAAATCGCTAATAAGGCTTAAGGACCTTGATTAGTGTGCCTGGAGGGCATAATGGAATTCATGTTTGATTTTAATGAGTTAAATGCATGGTTATGGTTTAAAGCATGTTATTTGACTATTTTTTTATCTGAGATGCATGACTATGTGTATTAGTATGCATGTAGGCCATGATTGTGTTTGAAGGGCATATTTGTAATTTTAGCCCGCTGAGGGCATATATGTGGTAATTGTATTCCGTGATTTGTACCACGTGAGAGTGGTGTTAGTATGGTGATGCACGTGCCGAGACGATCCTAGAGAGCAAATTAACTTAAGAGTCACAACGGGATTTCTATACCCGGCTCGGGAGGAGCCTAGGGGTAATTCAGGGATTTTGTAACTTAGTTCTTGAGAGATTTTGGTGACTGGTAATTTGGTAAGTTGTGTGACTGTTAGTAACCATAGAGAGTAACAGGTTTTGATGGTAAAATGGTAGAATTGTAATGGATAGGAAATGACAAGTAAGCCCTTGAGGTTTAGTTGGGAAAGGATAGGCAAGGAGGGGTAATGTGGTCTTTTGGCAAGGGTAATAGACAAATTTCAGCTGGGTTATATGGGGTGAACGGTTTGGCATTTATGCATTTTTGGGGGTTTTGTCTAAAATTAAGAAAGGAAAAGCTAGAAGGAGACCTAGGGCATGAAGAAGGAGAAGAAGAAGAAGAGGAGTGATGGAGCTGAAATTAAAAGACTTAGGGGATGGATCAAGGAAGCATAGGGTTGGATTCTTCATTCAAGGTATGGATTCTAAGCAATTTAAGGCTTGATTCTGTTATGGGTTAAGGAATTTGAGCATGGTTTAAGTTTGAACTTTGAGTTTTTATTTTTCTGAAATTTAAATCAAGGATGTGGATTTTGGGGATTTGATTGTGTTATTGAGTTGGGTTATGATGTTTATGGGTTGATGTATGGTTTATTTGAAGTTTGAAATGGGTTTTGGGGCTTAGGTTATTATTGGGATGATTTGGAGGGGTTTAAGTTCGGGAAAAACGCAAGAGAATACCCAGAAAATCTGGGTTCGCGTATGAGCGCCGCGACCCTGTTCTTGGGCGCCGCGGCGCGAGGTTGCATCAGGAGAGGGGTAGGTCGCTGGGCGCCGCGGCCCTTGAGGGGAGTGCCGCGGCCCTAGGCCATTTTGGCAGGCTAAAATTCTGGTTTTTAGGGCTTTTGCCCGGGGACTCGGGGGATGGTTCCAATGTTTTGTTTTAGAGAATTAGAGGTGCCGAGAGTGCGGGATTGGTCCCGGGAAGTGGTTTTGGGTTGGTTAGTATTAAAAGTGTTATGTGTGTGTTGTGACTAGGATTTCGAGGAGGCTCGTGCTAGAGGACCGTGCTCGCGACTTTAGTGCATCAGGAGGCTCGGAATACAGGTAAGAAAACTATAACACCCGTAGGATGGGGCACGGGCCCATAGTGTGATTGCGGGGCACGGCCCTATATTGCATGTTGCATGATGAGATGATTGCAGGGCACGACCCTATATTGCATTACATGTTAGGGTGTAGATTTAAATGAATTGATATTTGTTTGAATGTTGTTTGATTTATGCTATACATGACTATAGTGAATTGAACGGCTATGGCCGAGGGCGGCAAGGCCGAGAACGGCAGCGGGGCCGGAAGTAACACCTAGCACATGGGATGCTATGGTTAGGGTAGGACCTAGGGGATACTGGTGGTATCCCTACGGTGAAGACCGAGACCCCAGGCTTCGGTAAGGCTTCGGGGGCGGCATGGCCGTATTTGTTTAGTCTAATGGTTGACTTGTTTATATGTGGATTATCTGTTATGATAAACTGTATAAATTGCATATGTTATGCTCTGCTTGAGTTTTCTTGCTGGGCTTCGGCTCACGGGTGCTCCGTGTTCCAGGTAAGGGCAATGGCTGAGTCAACCAACCATGAGTACGGAGAGTGTGAAGCGACGCGTACATGTTTGACCTGCCCGACTGCTTTGGTTGGGGGTTTATTTGAAAATGGCTGTAATAATCTATGATTTTAGAACTGATCAACTGTAAACTTATTTCAAGATGTAAATAGTTTTCAAATCTTACTTTGGGATCCCAATTGTTTAATGCTAGAAGTTTTTATTAAGTCAACGCATTTTCAAAGATTACAGCCTTAACTTTTATTAGTCACACTTTTGTTTCAAAACCTCGGTTAGCGAGTTCATTGCACTGTTTTGTCTTAAAACTCACTTAGTAACGGCTCTAAGGAAGTAGGGCGTTACAACTTGGTATCAGAGCGAGCCAAGGTTTATTGGTTCTGGAGATCGACCGAACATGCACGCTCGCTGTCAGTGACAAGCTCGACTCAGGGTTGGTTGGTATGATTGATTAACATGTCTGAATATATGTTTGAATGCCCTGTTTGCCTGCTTATCTATTTCGAGCATGATGGATGAGTTGACATATGCATGAAATACTGACAAGGCCTTGCCCTTGATTATTGCATGTTGAGATTGATGCATGCTGGATAATACTATTATGCATATGGATGAATATTGGCATAATGGTTTACATATTGAGTTTATGTAGTTAATTGTTTAATTTGAACTCGTATGTAATATCTGTATATTGGCTTGTATGAAGCATGATGAGTATGGATATACTTAGTGATGATAGAATCTGGTAGCTAAATGTATATCATTGTGGATTTGACCTAGTATATGCTTGTGTGTGCATTATACCTGTGGATATTTGGATTTAGTTGTGAGCTGGTTCAGGGTATGAACCTCTGAGTTCAGGAGTTGGGTCAGTTTTGGCAGGTGAACTCGTGTTATTGGTTCCTAGACGGGTTTGTGGACCTGATATTGTGTTGAGAGGGGGGGTTCTAGATATAAGTTGGAGTTGAGATCTCCAGTTATCCCTGGAAGCAGCAGCAGTGAGTCACTAGTGTGTGAGTAGGCTGTGGAGTTTGTTAGTTGAGATGGGATAGAAGAACAGCGGATTTCTCTGGGGAAATAGCTGATTTCGATGTTTTAACAGTAAGGTTACCAGTGTTGGTCTACTGTGAGGTATGGACAGATAAGGGTATTGCATGAAAGGTTTAAGGGGTGTTATCCTCGGGTTTTGAGGAAAGTTCGGGTTGACAAGGAATTATCAATAGATAGGCAGAGTTAGTTCCACCCTTGGTTAAGAGGATGAGAGATCCTGATTAGAGGGTTGTGCTAAATGTTGAGGCAGGGAGATTCCTGGAATTGGTACTCGGGATGAGGTACTGGTCCAGTGGATTGGAAATAACCTAGATGATGATTGTTAGAAGGGATTATAAGACATGATTTGAACCGTGGAGACGGGTGGACTTATAAGTTTGGTTTGGACTGTTGGGGGTAACAACAGTGTAAATAAATGGGTTTGGTGAATTGGATAATTCATTTCGGGAATTTCTACTGGTGGATGTATCTGGAAATGATGGCGACCCATTTAAGGATTGAACTCTGGATTAGTCCAAGGTGTTTGGGCCGCTCTGATGTAAGAGCTTATCGTCTGTGTGTGGGTGGCGGAGAGGGCCATGTTGTTCGAGGAACTGATGGTAAATGTATAGAGCGTGAGTGCTAGAGCTGTATGGCAGTGCTTCCTTTGATGGAATTAGTAAAGATAGATTTGTGATAATCAAGTTAAAAGAACCCCGGATAGTTCTGTGGCTTCTGGTTGCCAGAAAGGGGGGAAAAGTCTGTTCGCTAAAATGGTACTTTTATTGGTAGAACGCAGCAAGGTTGGATTCACAATTGGTGAGGTAGAAGGACCCCAGACAGTGCTTGGGCACCTAATTGGAAATTGGAAAGAAGCTTGATTGCGAAGGTGGTTGTCATGTGGGCGACAGGAACCAGGGAGGTTAGTTGGTATGCACATGAGGGAGAGGATGCCCCTGAAAGGAGGTCAGGTGAGGGCATGACTTCTACATATAATGACTCGATATGTAAGGATGAATTTCCCATGGTGCGGGAAACGGAGAACTGGAATGCATCGATACATTCAAAGCTTGAGGCTGAGTCCTCAAAGATGAGTATTTAACTGACGAGCTTATGCTTTGGGCATATAGCGAACTGGAAGGACTCGGTGTTGTGAATGCTTCGAGAGGCTGATGATAGTAATACTTATTGGGAAGAATAAGAACTCTGGCAGATGGATTGTAGAGGATATCAGCTGGAGTATGTGAATGAGACTGAGTGGAACAGAGCTGACCAGTGGGAAAGCTATGTGGGTATGTAAAGAAAGATTTAGGGGATACTTCAAGGTCAGGCTATAGATAGGATTGGTATAAGGAATGTTGTAAAAGACGGTTTTGGCCGACAGAAAGTCTATCGAAGCAATTGAAGGAATCTGAGCCTGGTGTAGCCAGTGTGTTATACTGCGGGGATTGTTGGCATCGTCGGGTTTGAACGAAAAGTACAATGTTGGGTACCAGTGGGGACGATGTCTCCAAGAGTTGATCTACGACCTGGTTATTGCTAGTTGGAAACCAAGGATAGAGACATTTCGGGAAATTTTCTAGTCTGCACCGGGTTGGGTGTGAGGAGTTGGTAACAAAGATTCTAAAATGGTTCAAGCTACAGCAACACAGGTAAGTTCTTTAGGCTGAAAATGCGTGAACGGCATGGGTAAGTCCCTTCAAACTCACGAGCAGTGCATGTGGATTACTCCCAGACAGAAATGGTGAGCAACTGATTATTAGGCTGAAGACGTTAGTACCTAGAAGGCAGAGTCTCAGGTAAGGTTCTACGGAGTGTTAGTTTGGGTGTCGTTAGGAGTACTCAGAATAGAGCTACAAGGAGAAAGGACAGGCATGAGGGAGATTTGATCTGAAGCCGCAAAGAAGTTATTGATGAATATCTGAAGAATAGAAAGCATAACAAGACTGGTTAGCGTGTCATCAAATGTATAAGCATCTCCGGGGACAACTACATTAGAGACGAGGAGGACAGTAAAACTTGAGGTTAGACGGACTGAGTGGTGTCACATCAGAAAGAAATTCAGAGGACAAGGTAAGAATTGATTGATACCTAGTGAGGCCGGAATATGTGTGTGTTAAGATTAAGTAAAGAGTGATGGCATAAAGGATTTGATCTATGATGAGGACATGAAATTGTGGGAGTGCATCACGGATTGTGCACGCCCAGACGCATCTGGCGCGAGGATGGATCGAACCCTGCAGGAGATGAAAGAATGAACCTGGTTGATACACTTGGAACGTTAAGTCGACTGTTGTGCAGGGCATAAGGTGCTTGAGTATTGGGTGTTAGTGAGAAAGTTAACGTTGAGACCCAGATGTGGTGAAAAGTAATAGACGGATGATCAGTGTTTGAAATCCTCGATTGAGAGAAGGGAAATTTTATTGGAGGCGGAACTCCTAACTGTGAGGCATGTGTCAGTCTGGGAATAACGCTATAAATTGTATTAGAATGGACAAGGAAACGACTGAGATTGGCATAACGTTAGTAGGTAATGATTAGCTGGTGAGTGTCATTGATCTATGGAATTCAAAGTGTTGGCTTGAGTTGAAACAGGGAAGGACCCTGTCATGGTGGTACAAGTAGGATACCAGGATCGAGTGGAGGATCCAGTTAGGTTTGGTTTTGAATGAGGGTTCTGAATGGACATCATTCCACCTCCTAGGGTACGCGGTACCGAGAGGGTTAAGCGGATGATAGAATCTGGTGTTTTCCTTTTGACCCTGAGGGGTTAGGTGATGTGGTGGCGTATCATGGGAATAGACCACAATAGACCTTAAGTAAGGTATCCGGACATGAAAAGTTTTAACTCAGTTGATCGAGTTAGTGTAGCTGGGTCAAGTGAACTGGTTTCAGGATGGAGCGTCGATGACATTGAAAGGAGACCCTATAGTATTTTTAATTTTGGAATGGATTTAGAGAACGAAAAGAACAGAGTGGGAACCTGGGATTATCAGTTGATTGCAAGTGAATTGGCAGTCTGAAAGTTTATCAGATATCTTAAAGAATTGAGCGCCGAGTAGGCGAATACTTGAGGTATTAAGGGAAGTGTAATCCCTGATGAGTTAGTCGTGGTGGCAGTTGCTGGTGTCTTGTTAATGTAACACGACATAGGACATGATAAGAGGTGAAGGATAGTGAATACTACGGTTTGGCTTTAGTTCAGAGAGAAAGCCAAAGGGGTCGTTGAAACTTCTTAAGGCAGGGGTGTCTGCCTATTTGAAAGAATAAAGAGCTGGTAAATTGATAAGTTTTGAGGAAATAAAGTTCCGGGAAGAAAGAGTTGCGTCTCTGCGTAATAATAGACGAGGATCTGTAAGGTGTTCAGAGAAAGAAGGGAGAGTTCTGACTCTTAATTCGACATAAAATTCGGAAGTTGTACTAATGGTTAGGCCAGCGGGGCCTACAAGCTGATCCCACCTAGTAGAGGTGATGACTTTTGAGTATCTCTGGAATCAGGAATAAGACAATGAATTGGTCATTGTAATCTAGGCAGACCCTGAGGCTTCAGCTGGGTTGCGGTGTAAGCGAGAGGCTATCGAGAGTATGGCCGTTAGACAAGATCTTGTGGGGCAAGATTGATGTGCCTGTAAGAGTGTTGATGGAAACTAAAGTAAAGGCGGTGGACCTTGGGATACAGGGTCAGAGTTACGGGTTTTCTAACAGATGTGTTTGGATAAATTTCGAGGACGAAATTTCTATGAGGAGGAGATAGTTGTAACGACCCAAATTCGCTAATAAGGCTTAAGGGCCTTGATTAGCGTGCCAGGAGGGCACGATGGGATTCATGTGTGATTTTATGAGTTAAATGCATGGTTATGATTTAAAGCATGTTATTTGACTATTTATTTATCTGAGATGCATGACTATGTGTATTAGTATGCATGTAGGCCCTGATTGTGTTTGAAGGGCATAATTGTAATTTTAGCCCGCTGAGGGCATATATGTGATAATTGTATTCTGTGAATGGTACCACGTGAGTGTGGTGTTATTGTTGTGATGCACGTGCCGAGACGGTCCTAGAGAGAAAATTTAACTTAAGAGTCACAACGGGAATTCTATAGCCGGCTCGGGAGGAGCCTAGGGGTACCTCGGGAATTTTATGGCTAAGTTGAGATTTAGCGGGTAATGATTATTGGTGATTGAGTAACCTGGGTAACCGTTTGTAACTGCTGTGGGTAACAAGTTTTAAGATAGAAAGTGGTAGAATTGAAATGAAAGTGTAAAGACTTAAGTGCCCTTGAAGGTTTAGCTAAGAAGGATTAGTAGGAAGGGGTAATTTGGTCTTTTGGCAAGGGGATTATGAAATTCTCAGCTGGGATATAGGGGGTACGGTTTGAGCATTTGGGTTCACTTGAGGCTTTGATAGAAATTGAAGAGAAGAAAGAGAAGGAGAAAGAAGAGCTAAGGCAAGCGTAAAAAAGAAAAGAAGAAGAAGAGAAGGAGAAGTGGGAGTCTAGGAGGAAATCAAGGAAGCTTTGTGTGGATTCTCCATTTGAGGTAAAGGTTTTATACATATTTAAGTTTGGGCAGGGCGCCGCGGCCCTCTTAGGTAGCGCCGCGGCGCTAGGCCATTTTCAGGACTTGAAGTTTACTTTTTTTGAGCTTTTGCTCCGGGGGTTCGGGGGATGTTTCCGATGATTTGTTTTAGGAATTTGGGAGTCCCGAGAGTGTGGGATTGGTCCCGAGAAGCGGTTTTTGATTTGATTAGTGTTGAGGGATATTTCTTGTGTGTTGTGACTAGGTTATTGGAGAGGCTCGTGCTAGAGGACCGTGCTCGCGGCTTTAGTGCATCAGGAGGCTCGGAATACAGGTAAGAAAACTATAACACCCGTAGGATGGGGCATGGGCCCATAGTGTGATTGCGGGGCACGACCCTATATTGCATGTTGCATGATGAGATGATTGCAGGGCACGGCCCTATATTGCATTACATGTTAGGGTGTAGATTTAAATGAATTGATATTTGTTTGAATGTTGTTTGATTTATGCTATACATGATTATAGTGAATTGAACGGCTATGGCCGAGGGCGGCAAGGCCGAGAACGGCAGCGGGGCCGGAAGTAACACCTAGCGCATGGGAAGCTATGGTCAGGGTAGGACCCAGGGGATACTGGTGGTATCCCTACGGTGAAGACCGAGACCCCAGGCTTCGGTAAGGCTTTGGGGGCGGCATGGCCGTATTTGTTTAGTCTAATGGTTGACTTGTTTATATGTGGATTATCTGTTATGATAAACTGTATAAATTGCATATGTTATGCTCTGCATGAGTTTTCTTGCTGGGCTTCGGCTCACGGGTGCTCCGTGTTCCAGGTAAGGGCAATGGCTGAGTCAACCAACCATGAGTACGGAGAGCGTGAAGCGACGCGTACATGTTTGGCCTGCCCGACTGCTTTGGTTAGGGGTTTATTTGAAAATGGCTGTAATAATCTATGATTTTAGAACTGATCAACTGTAAACTTATTTCAAGATGTAAATAGTTTTCAAATCTTACTTTGGGATCCCAATTGTTTAATGCTAGAAGTTTTTATTAAGTCAACGCATTTTCAAAGATTACAGCCTTAACTTTTATTAGTCACACTTTTGTTTCAAAACCTCGGTTAGCGAGTTCATTGCACTGTTTTGTCTTAAAACTCACTTAGTAACGGCTCTAAGGAAGTAGGGTGTTACAAGGAAGTCACGACCTGAGTGAACCCAGAACCAGGGGGTTCTGCCTGGGGGGCACGCTGCGACTCTAAAGGGCCAAGTCGTGGCCTGCACCTGAAGCCTAGGCAAAGGGATCTTTGTCACGAAGGTGTGCTGCGACCCCTAGGGCCAAGTCGTGGCTTGCATGTGCAGTTTTTGCCAAGTTGGGTTTTTAGTCGTGGGAACTACTCTAAGGGCCCGGGATCGATCCTACTACTCGGTTTGGTAGGATTTGACGTCCTGAAGGCTAGGACTTGGTCCGGAAATCTTTATTTACTCGTTTTTGATGGGATTCTATATTATGATTGTGACTAGGTGATTGCTAGGGGTTCAGAATCAAGATCGTGCTCGAGGGTCATTTATTTGTAACCTGTGCTAGGACCAATGGTAAGAAAACTGGACCCAGTATGCGATGCATGTGATTATGGCATGGCATGAATGTTGAATATGGAATTGATCAGAGCTTAAGTCTCTATAAATGTGCATGATCATAATTATGCTGGTGATTGTTGATGAAGCATGTCGAGTGCTCTATATTTGGATATATGTTGCATTGTTAATGCTGGAATACATTGTTTATCTGAGCTACACACTGACTTATTAGTTAGAAACAACAATGTTTTTTTAGTGCTGGTCGTGAAGCTCTCACTTATCAGTCATGATCGACAATAGTACTGAGCGTTGGTCATATGGAATTGGCTTATGAGTCAAGAGCAGCAATAGTGCATTGAACACTGGTCAATATGATTAGATCTAATGAACAATAACATTATATGTTCATCTGACCTATTGGTCGAAGAAAACTAAAGTGCTTGGCTAGTTACTCAGAGCCAGGGCTAAAAGGCTTAAGTGACTGGAATGTCACATGGCTTAGGGCGCAGGACCCCAGAGTGACTTAATAGTCATCTCTTCAAGGCAGAGGACCCCAGAGTGACTTAATAATAGTCATATATCCAGGGTGTATGTAACGACCCAAAATCGCTAATAAGGCTTAAGGACCTTGATTAGTGTGCCTGGAGGGCATAATGGAATTCATGTTTGATTTTAATGAGTTAAATGCATGGTTATGGTTTAAAGCATGTTATTTGACTATTTTTTTATCTGAGATGCATGACTATGTGTATTAGTATGCATGTAGGCCCTGATTGTGTTTGAAGGGCATATATGTAATTTTAGCCCGCTGAGGGCATATATGTGGTAATTGTATTCCGTGATTTGTACCACGTGAGAGTGGTGTTAGTATGGTGATGCACGTGCCGAGACGGTCCTAGAGAGCAAATTAACTTAAGAGTCACAACGAGATTTCTATACCCGGCTCGGGAGGAGCCTAGGGGTAATTCAGGGATTTTGTAACTTAGTTCTTGAGAGATTTTGGTGACTGGTAATTTGGTAAGTTGTGTGACTGTTAGTAACCATAGAGAGTAACAGGTTTTGATGGTAAAATGGTAGAATTGTAATGGATAGGAAATGACAAGTAAGCCCTTGAGGTTTAGTTGGGAAAGGATAGGCAAGGAGGGGTAATGTGGTCTTTTGGCAAGGGTAATAGACAAATTTCAGCTGGGTTATATGGGGTGAACGGTTTGGCATTTATGCATTTTTGGGGGTTTTGTCTAAAATTAAGAAAGGAAAAGCTAGAAGGAGACCTAGGGCATGAAGAAGGAGAAGAAGAAGAAGAGGAGTGATGGAGCTGAAATTAAAAGACTTAGGGGATGGATCAAGGAAGCATAGGGTTGGATTCTTCATTCAAGGTATGGATTCTAAGCAATTTAAGGCTTGATTCTGTTATGGGTTAAGGAATTTGAGCATGGTTTAAGTTTGAACTTTGAGTTTTTATTTTTCTGAAATTTAAATCAAGGATGTGGATTTTGGGGATTTGATTGTGTTATTGAGTTGGGTTATGATGTTTATGGGTTGATGTATGGTTTATTTGAAGTTTGAAATGGGTTTTGGGGCTTAGGTTATTATTGGGATGATTTGGAGGGGTTTAAGTTCGGGAAAAACGCAAGAGAAAACCCAGAAAATCTGGGTTCGCGTATGAGCGCCGCGGCCCTGTTCTTGGGCGCCGCGGCGCGAGGTTGCATCAGGAGAGGGGTAGGTCGCTGGGCGCCGCGGCCCTTGAGGGGAGTGCTGCGGCCCTAGGCCATTTTGGCAGGCTAAAATTCTGGATTTTAGGGCTTTTGCCCGGGGACTCGGGGGATGGTTCCAATGTTTTGTTTTAGAGAATTAGAGGTGCCGAGAGTGCGGGATTGGTCCCGGGAAGTGGTTTTGGGTTGGTTAGTATTAAAAGTGTTATGTGTGTGTTGTGACTAGGATTTCGAGGAGGCTCGTGCTAGAGGACCGTGCTCGCAACTTTAGTGCATCAGGAGGCTCGGAATACAGGTAAGAAAACTATAACACCCGTAGGATGGGGCACGGGCCCATAGTGTGATTGCGGGGCACGGCCCTATATTGCCTGTTGCATGATGAGATGATTGTAGGGCACGGCCCTATATTGCATTACATGTTAGGGTGCAGATTTAAATGAATTGATATTTGTTTGAATGTTGTTTGATTTATGCTATATATGATTATAGTAAAATGTACGGCATGGCCGAGGGCGGCAAGACCGAGAACGGCAGCGGAGCCGGAAGTAACACCTAGCACATGGGATTCTTATGGTGAGGGTAGGACCCAGGGGATACGTGTGATATCCCTACGGTGAGGACCGAGACCCCAGGCTTCGGTAAGGCTTCGGGGGCGGCATGGCCGTGTTTTCTTAGTCTAATGGTTGACTTGTTTGTATGTGGATTATCTGTTATGATAAACTATATGAATTGCATATGTTATGTTATGCATGAGTTTTCTTGCTGGGCTTCGGCTCACGGGTGCTCCGTGTTGCAGGTAGGGCAATGACTTAGTCAACCAACCATGAGTACGGAGAGCGTAAAGCGACGCGTACATGTTTGGCCTGCCCGACTGCTTTGGTTGGGGGTTTATTTGAAAATGGCTGTAATAATCTATGATTTTGTAACTGATCAACTGTAAACTTATTTCAAGATGTAAATAGTTTTCAAACATTATTTTGGGATCCCAATTGTTTAATACTAGAAGTTTTTATTGAGTCAACGCATTTTCAAAGATTACAGCCTTAACTTTTATTAGTCACACTTCTACTTCAAAACCTCGGTTAGCGAGTTCATTGCACTGTTTTGTCTTAAAACTCACTTAGTAACGGCTCTAAGGAAGTAGGGCGTTACAGTGTAGGATGCCAAAGTGACTTAATAGTCATCTATTCAGGGCGCAGGACCCCATATCAATTTAATAGTCATCTATTCAGAGCGCAGGACCCTAGATTGACTCAATAGTCATCTATTCAGGGCACAAGACCCTATATTGACTTAATAGACATCTAATCAAGGCGCAGGACCCCATAATCATTTATTTGTACTTGCCTGCATGCATGAATAGAGTTATTACTACTGGGCATGCTTATTATGATTTAATGACATGTTATTAACTGCGTATGAGAATGTTTGAGTTTTCTTGCTGAGCCTCAGCTCACGGGTGCTACCTGGTGCAGGTAAAGGTAAAAGAAAGCTGGAACATCCTTGAGTTGTAGAGCTTAGGTGACGATGTGTACATATGCGGCTGCTCGACCACCACAGCGCGAGGGTTTAAAAAGGAACTAGGGTTAAACCCTATTTTCCCGCTTAGGTCAGCTGGTTGTAAATCTTTTATTGTAATTAACCTTTTAAATGTATTTTGGGATCCCAAAGTGTACAGTAAACGTTTTATAGAAACGTTTGTATCCTTGACAAAAAATTTTAACCCTAAATTGTTAATCACATTTAGTTACACAATTATGGCCAAATGACTCGTTTAACGAGTTTAGCACTATATAAAATACACAGTGTAACGGTCCCTGGGTAGTAGGGCGTTACACTATCCTAGGGTTATAAGGTGTGTATTTGTGGTCTATGCCTCAAATAACAAAGCCTATAGATTATTGGACTTGAAATTCAATGTAGTAATTGAATATAAAGATGTAGAGTTCTTTGAGAATATTTTGTATAGTGACAACAACCCTCAAAAACCTATTATACTTGAAGGATTTAAGTAAGAGACACCATCATGGGTTGAAGAGCAAACCATATTACCTAGAAGAAGCAAAAGGCTCAAAGAATTTGGATCAAGTGAGAAATGCTCCTATGTAGAAACACTCTACCTAGTAGAAGGAAATCTTGAAGAAGTCACGTGGAAGTTTCATATTGTTCTTCAAATTGAGGATGATCCCAGAACTTACCAAGAAGCTATGTCTTCAAGAGACTCCACTTTTTTTAAGGAAGCAATAAATGGCATAATGGATAAAAATTATGTTAAACTACACTTGGGAATTGATGGAACTGCCACAATCTTCAAAACCAATTAGATGAAAGTGGGTATTTGAAAGAAATATCACACCGATGACACCATACAAACCTTTGAGGTTAGATTATTAGCAAAAGGGTTTAGAAAAAAGGAAGAAATAGATTGCTTTGACAGATATGCAACGGTAGCTAGGACTACTTTTATTAGATTGTTATTTTCCGTATTGTCAATACATAACATTTATGTTCATTAAATGGATGTCAAAATAATATTCCAAAATGGAAATCTCAATGAGGATGTCTATATGGAACAACCAAATGTTTTGTTCTAATGAAAATGAACATTAAGTGTGTAGGCTTGTTAAATCATTATATGGTTTAAAAAAAACATCAAAATAATGACATGAGAAGTTAGAGAGTGTTTTATTTAATTCTGTTTATTTTTTCCTATTTTACATTTGTTTTGGTGTATTTTTAGGTTTTGAAGGACTCAGTATGTGTTGTGGTTGAAAAGGTGCTGAAAAGTTAATAAAGGATGAAAATGAGGTAAAAAACTACCTTTTGAAGCGATCACATAAGGTGTGTAGCACGACCCCGCTCACAGAGGTGCAGGCTGAACCACGCAAGTAGCGCGAGCGCACTGGTACAGTGGTGCGACCATGCCAGGTGCATAGAAAATGAGTTTATGCACTTTTTATAAGGCATTTTAAAATTTCACTACTAAATCCTAATTATCATTATAAATACATTTATTAGATGAGAATTTTAGGGGGGATTCAGATCTGGAAACTTAGAATCAATTTCGAGGCTATTGTGGAGAACGGAATTGGATCAACAATTAGTTTTTATTTCTTTCTTTTCTTAGTTTTATGTTCTCTTTAATTATTTCTATGGATCTTTTTATGATGATTATGAACTAATTTTCTCATCTCGGGTTTTAATGTAGTCTCTCGATACTTTATTAGTAGTTGATACAATCTTTATTAATTTTTTTCTTCATTGTGATTTATTCAATTTGTGCTTAATGAATGTGACTAATTTGACCGCGTTATTTGCATTATTTATGAGTTTAATTCAAAATTTGAGAAGTTAAAGTTAAATATGTTGCAGTTGAATGACACAAATTTAGATATTGGACGAGAGCACTTGTATGAATTGTATAGCTTCTAGGATTTCTATTCTTAGTGCTTGCCTTATGTTTGGAACTTATCAAAGAGAGGTAGATGGTTGGCATATAAGTTGAGAGATTTATATATCATAGGATGAATATAAATTGATTTTGTAAATCCGCTATCACAATAAAAAAAAAGAATAATAGAAATTCTATTAATGAAATAATAAAGTGGATAGATGATGAAATTAAATACCTTAGTTACATCCATTGTATTAAATCTTTTTTTTTTTGTTATTTTTTAATTGTTAATTTTATTAATTTTTGCTTTTGTTCTTGTTATTCATGAAATCCAAGTTTTATTAGCCAAATAGAAATAGGAAATTAATTTTTGGTAGTTAATAATCAATCTCTGTGTGGTGATGCTCTATTTATCTCTATCATTACTTGTTTGAGATACGTATACTTGCGTAATTCTAAAATTTGACAACAAAATTTTGGCTCCGTTACTGGGGATTATCTTATTAATATAAAAATAATTAATTCTTATTCTAATTTGTTTTTGTTTTTTGTAATTCTAACTTGGTTTGTGTCTTAATTCTTTTATTTCAGGTAGTATTGGTGCATGGAAAAATATCTGAGATATTACGGGTGAATCCTAAAATTTAAAGGACTTGTAGATAGCACCGAAAGAATAAGAGGTTGAAGGCTACGATGGCTAAAAACCAAGGGAATGTTGGAGGGGCAGCGGCTACTGAGGCCCAGGATCAAGGTGCACGAAGTCTGAGAGATTATGTACTCCCATGTATTACACGAGTGAACTTTTGCATCAGACCTCCAACAATTGTTGCGGATACCTTTGAGATCTAGCCAGCAATTATGCAAATGGTCCAATCTACTGTCCAGTTTGGTGGCCTACCTACAGAGGACCCAACTTTGCACATAGCTAATTTTTTGGAGCTTTGTGCAACTTTTAAGATGAATTGGGTGAATGGTGATGCTATTTTATTGAGGTTCTTTCCATATTAAGTAAGGGATCATGCTAAGAGTTGGTTGATTTCCTTATAAGCTAACTTCATTACCACATAGGTGGAGCTCGCTGCCGCAGAATACCATCTCAGCTCAAGCCATGCACATGCTAGTTGGATGTGAAATGTGTGGGGGTCCCAATCCATTTAATCAATGTACTGTAGGGGGTGTTAATAATATTTCTATTGAACAGGCTCAAGCAATAGGAAATTTTCCAAGACCGCCTAACAATCCATACTCTATGACCTATAATCAAGTGTGGCAGAATCATCCTAATTTTTCTTGGAAGAATAATCAAGGAACTCAGCAGTCGTACCAACAAAATAAGCACACATTCTGAATCCATAGTTGTAAGGCTCAACTCAAGAGGATCTTTATGGATTATTTCTCATTCTATCAGTCTTCATTTGATGACTACTTGGCGAACTTGGAGTTTGTTCTTATAAGGTGTGAGGAATCCAACTTGGTACTAAATTGGGAGAAGTGTCATTTTATGGAGAATGAGGGCATAGTTCTTAGGCATAAGTTCTCCAAGAAAGGTATTGAGGTGGATTAGGCTAAGATTTCAACCATTGAGAATTTTCCACCTCTATTTTTGGCGAAAGGGCTTCAAAGCTTTCTTGGCCATGCAAGATTTTATAGAGGATATATGATATAGTGTGTCATCACTATAATTGAGTACCTTAGGATTTATTGTTTGATAGTGTTTTGGAGTTTATTTTTCTTAATTTAGCTGTATTTTGTAGTTTTGAGGGCCATTGGAGCATGCAAAAGAGATGCAAGAGAAGTTCAGGAAGGAAGAAGAAATCTAGTGTGAAATCATATCTTATCTGATACACCTCTAGTCTCACGCCATACATGTCTTAACCAATCAACCTTTAAGGCAAATCTTGCAAAAGCCATCGAACGTTTCTTAAAGTGGGCCATCGAACTCATTCATTTCGAATCCTTATATAAAGCATGAACAACCATAAAGGGTCAGGCTCTCGCAGATTTCGTGGTCGAGTGTACACGTTTCCAAGATGAGCCTATGAGAGAACCAGTTCAGGAATTTTGGAAAATTTTCATTGATGGATCATCAAACATCCACGGGTCTAGAGCTGGAATAATCTTGATCACACCCGAAGGCCATCGTTTTTATACGGCTATCTTATTCGGGTTTGACACATCCAATAACAAGGCTGAGTACGAGGCTTTGCTGGCTAGAATTCTAGTCGCCAAAAAGTTAAATGTAATGACTATTTGGTGCTTTAGAGATTCTCAGCCTATGGTGAACAAGGTGTTAGGCGAATACCAAGCTCGTGGAATCAAGATGATAGTTTATCTAGCTAAAGTAAAAAGAAAACTGTCAGAATTTGAATTTTATTCCATCGAACATGTTCCACCCGAGCATAATACAAATGCAGACGCTCTCGCCCGACTTGCCACCATCAAAGAGGCAGACACATTAAATGTAGTCCCAATTGAATTTCTAGATAAGCCCAGCATAGGGGAATAGTCAAGAGAAATTAAGATGATCCATGAAGGCCCGACCTAGATGACCCCAATCGTGGAATACCTCACCACTGGAAAACTGCCCGAGGAAATTGTTGTACCAAGTCTCAGAGTATGTTCTGGTCGAGGGAGTTCTTTACAGAAGAGGTCATTCCATGCCTTTCCTTAGATGTGTTTTGCCCGAAGAAGCCCAGGGTATCCTGAAAAAAGTTCATGAAGAATTATGTGGGGACCACACCGGGGGCAAAGCTTGGCGTTGAAGGTATTGAGGCATGGTTATTTTTGGCCTATACTAAAGAAGGATTTGACATCGTATGTTCAAAAAATGTGAAAAATGCTAATGCTTTTTCACAATTGCTCAAGTTGCGCCTATGAAATTGAGTATGATCTCCTCGCCCTGGTCATTTGCCATCTAGGGGATAGATTTAATTGGTTCATTGCCAACCAGGTTTGCAACCTAAAAATAATTGGTTACCCATCAGGTATATGCCTCGATCTAAAAAGCAATCCCTATAAGTATGCAAGTGTATAAAAACTATGAAATTTTAAGAGCATGACAATAATTTATAGAAGGGAGATAGCATGAAGATTTTAGATAAAAAAATATATGTTTAAAATGAGGATAATTAACCTTGAGCTGAGCCCTAAGGAAATTCTCTTGGGCTAAAAGTCCTACATGCAAAGGATAGAAGATATCTAAAAAATAAACATAAAAATAATCAAAGAAGAACATCTCAATTTTGAGCTCCGACAACTTGCTCTTGGGATGAGACCCCATCTTCCCTGCCATTTACCCTAGCTCCTGAGGCTGCGTCGACCGTCTCTGCAGGCTTCTTTGCCAAAATATCATGGAATTTGGTGAGGTAACAGCCCAAGAGCTTGGAGCCAAGGAAAGAGAGTTCCCCATCTTGGTTGAAACTCCAAACTCAGTAAAACATCTTTTCCAATGCGTCCTCCAGCTCGGCGTTTACCTCCTTCATCTTCAATCGAGCTAGGCAGCATTCTCCTCAGGCTCCAGTTGGAGCCTGTTGACTAGCATTTTGGTCAACGACACTGAGTCAAATTATACTACAGAATGAGAATTAAATAAAATGAAATCATGTAAACGACACAAATAATTTTATAGTGGCTCGGCCCAAGAGGTTGTAATGACCTACGTCCACTTGCACTTTTATTAATAAAAAATGTCTCAAACTCAAGATCAAGGAGAAACAAGGTTCAATTGAGTTTCTTAAGCTAAGAAAAGAATAAAATTCAAAGGGTTTTACATGTAATCTGCATACAAAAGAAATCTTTAGCCTTTTCTCCTGTAATTTTCACTTAGGGTTAATGATTGAATGAACTCCCTATTTATAGAGTGTCTTTGTGTGTTATGGGCCTTTACAAATGAAACTAGGCCCTTCATGTGTAGGTGTGGGATCTGTATATTTAGTTACAAATTCAAATAACATGAGCATATTACAATTAAATATCAGTTACATAAATATCTTGGGATATTTGCTGGTATCTCGTGAAATTCGAATCTTTGGGTAAAAGTATCCTACTCATCGAGCAAGTCTTGCACTCGGAGAAGTTTCATGGGATGTACTAGCTTGCTCCATTATCGAGCAGGTTAGTTGAGCTTTGTAAATAAGCTTTTATATTCTGATGTGGCCCTCTCGAGCAACTACTCCTTCGGACCAGCTCTTTGAATTTCATACGGTGTAATGCCACGTGTCTCTTTCTTAGATGCCACGTCATCATTTCAAAATAGGGTTAAACATTTTCCCCACAAGTTTATCCTAGGGCGACCAGCACTGGATAAACTTTGAATCTTCGACCAGGTAAGTATCTATTTATAGGCAACGATCACGCCTCCTCGAATACGCTATTGGCAACTTTTAGGTTTCCTAAGCGTCAGACATGCTTTCCTCATCTACCATCATTGCATCTTTTAAGTGAAAAATTAGTCACCTTTTCACCAACTGTTGCGATAATTAAAGCTATGCAAGTGCACACAGTTGCAATTTTGTAATAAATTTTGGTAAGACCAAGTATTGTCCCACGAAGACTGATTTATCAATTACCAATTAATTAATTCTTAATTTATATTTGGCTAATGAAAATTGGACTTGTAAAATTTAAATCAAGAAAGCATAAATGAATGTAAGGTGCACAAATAAATTAACAAGAAGAATACAAGAATGAAATTCACGAACGAGAACAATCAGGAATTCTAATCCTCTCTACTATCCACTCTATTATTCTTTTATGCAATTACCCCTTAAATTCTTCTCACTAAAATGATAGGCATACAAAATTGTTAACTATTTGGATTAAGAAATAGAAAACTCGACCTAATATGAATTCCCTATATTTCTATGGTCAATTCAAACAATAGGAAGCAATAAGTACAACCCTAAATCATATAGACCAATTTGATACTGTTGTTCTAAATTGAAATCTACATCAACTCAATTTTAGCATATTCAAATATCACTTTTTAGATTTTGATTCAAATTCATAAATCATATGTAAAATGTGTGCAATCAATCACATGCACAATAAACACAAATTGAGTAAATTTTAGATGAAGAAGAAATAGACAAATGCATTAAATCATAATAGAGTTTCAAGACAGTTAATTAGAACCCTAATAATGAAATTAGTTCATAATCATTCTAAAAACATCAAAAACACTTAAGCTAAACATAAGAATGAAAGGAAATAGAAAAAAACTCTTTAGAACGAATTGAGATGCTCTCCGAGGTGTTCTCCACTTCTAATTTTCATCCCCCCTCTTCTGACTCTTTCTCTCCTCTCAAAATTAGGTGTAAAACCTAATTTTTTCTTCAAAAGCAATGCGGGCTACGACCCAACATTTCAGTCTCCATGGCCCGTGTCAATTTAAGCTTCATGTGGAAATTAGGCACACCGCGGCCCAACCTCTTCAGCGCCGCGGTCCGTGTAAATTTTCTGGGCAGACAAAGCCTTCAGCGCTGCAGTCCTTTGTTCCTACATCACGACCCATGTCAAACTTTGAAAAATAGGCTTTCTGTCTTGGACCTGGCTGCGGCTCAGCATCGTAGCGCCGCGACCTTTAACAACTTCTTCAATTTTTGTGCTTTTGGTCCTGAAAATTCACCGAAGCCATAAAATTTCTTGAGGATTCATCTTTTTACAGAATCAACACCAAAAACATAATTTTTCATCATTTTCCTGCCCATTTGCTCTAATTTATCTTTTCCTTTATTTATCAGCTAAAATCTGAAAACAAGCGAAAGCAAAACATAATATTGCACTAAACAACAAAAAAAGATTAATCAAAACTGCATAAAACACAACTTAAACAAAACACAAAACTAGACTCAGCACCAACCCATGCGCATGACATCACATCACCCCAGAAACTCATGATGAGTTTTCCAAGATGATGTCATCTGCTCGCACTTGAGTTGTTGCCTATAAATACGTCTTCCCATAACCTTTCACTCTTTACACTTTCAAACATTCCAAGCTTTCCTATTCACTAAAATCCTCTCAAACCCGTGACTTTGCTCTTTATTTCCTCTTCAAAAAATTCCCATTTTCTTCAAGTCTTGCTGCCAAATCTTCTTCACAGTAAGTTTCTAACTTCATTTTCTGTGTTTGCATGGCTCTTTACCACTTGTCACATAGTTTCCATGCATTTTTTTATTTCGTGTCTGTGTGTTCTTGATGTTCTTGATTTTCACGTAAAAACTTGGTTGCTTTTTTGCAAAAATCACTGATTGTTTAGGAAAATGTATGTTTTGGGAGTAGGAAAATGATTTTCGGTCTCAAGACACCTTTAATAGTGTTGTTGGCTTCGAGAGGATTTTTGAAAACTCAAAGAAGTACTGTTTGCTTTCTTGAAAATATCTGGTGAGAAAAGTTTTCACGTAAAACTTTTTAACTGCATTTTACATCCACTCTAGTTTCTGCTCGAGCGTAGAATTGTGTTTCTCGAATAGCTCACACTTAGTTAGGCACACACATAGGCTAGTCTAATAACTCACCTACCCTTTAATTTTCACCAGATGCATGCATGTGATCACTAGGGGAGTCATTATTCTATCAACCCGGACTTGCTACAAACCCGGACTTTCACGGAACGAACGAGCAGATATTGACTTCAATCGTGATATTCTACAACTATTTTATGAATCTGGTGAGAACTCTTATTATGATTTTCATTTTGTTCCCTAATCAGGAATAGTGCTAGATGATTGAGGAATTAGAACAAGGAATAAGGAAATTCCTTCCAAATAACTTGACTTTTATGGTACATCTTAACTCTATTGATCCACTCCCTGTCGAAATTCCAACCAACGGGAGGGCAACGAGCAAGTATTCGTTCATTGAAGAGGCCATAATTTTTGCTTTATGTTTCCTAGATATGGCTCGAATCAAGCAAACAACTAGATAAATATCAGTTGTTGATCCTCAGGTTGCAAAGTACATGACCAATGGGAAAAATGCTAAGCAGCCAATACAGTAACAACAACCCGAACAACTGGAAAGAGAATAGCTCGAGCAACAACAACAACCATAATGGCAACAACAAGCACAACCTCAAGATGAGCCTTTTGATGAGAATGATTTTTACGATGAGAAAATTACTGATGTCATAACACACATTGCAGAAAGAAAAGCATGCTCGAGGAAGCAAGTTAAGTGGTATGTGGCTCCGGCCAACACCCTCTCGATTCGGGTACTTGGGGGGTACTTCAAACATATGGACTTAGGGGGGTAGATTTAGTTCTTCCTCGACCTGATTAGCAAGCTCATAGTCTTGGTAGTGCGTACAGTGCCTGGTTGGAATATAATATTTAGGGAGGCGCCATTCACGCCCTCCATCCTTATTTTAGGAGCATCATAAATTAATTCAACATTGCTCCTTTCCAAATAACTCCAAATGGATACTTGATGATTTCGACAATATTTATCCTCTATCGTGATCAAGGATGGGCCACTCCTACTCCTCATTAGGTCCATTACTTATTCGACATGAAGTGGAACCAAGGCCACAAAGATGTTGTGTTCTTCTAATTCTATAACTGGGACAAGACCAGGGAGTTCCTAACTGAGCCCACAGTTAGGAGAAATGTGGGGAGTTATAATACGGAGTATTTTTTTGACAACATCCCTAGTCGCAGACAATTGAGCTTTTCACCAAGCAGGTAATTATTTAGTCTGCTAGGTCATTTCCTTCGTTTTTCTTTCCTTGGTCTCATTATTTTTATTGGATCTTAGGGCCATGGGATAGACCCATTCCTACTGTTTACATGGACAGGTGAGCAGTGGTCTTAGATAGGTTTCCTTTTGAAGCAAAGAACTATAGACTACTCGTAACCGACAAGAATATGAGGAGAGTCGGTCCGCTCGATACCACCACACTAATGAAGAAAAGCGTTGCTGGCGGAGGAACTGCGAAGGAAGTAGTTGGTGAGGAATTAGGGCATTATGACCAACCCCAGGCGGTCCTTGTTCCTTAGAGAAGAAGGCTAGTAGGGATCAACATGTGGGAGCCAGGAGATCCTCCTCACCCCGAGCCCCACCACCTCCCATTATCTTTTGAGAACAATGGATTATATGCTTGTATATTGAAGGGATGAGCTAAACCCTACTAGATACACTTATTCTAATTTCTAATCATTCAAAGATAGTCGTAAGTCGACGTCTGGGTCAGTTATCACTTTTGGTGGAGGAGCTGTAGTCTGGAGAAGTATTAAACAATCCAGCAATGTAGATTCAACCACAAAAGCATAGTATATAGCGGTTTGTAAAGCAGCTAAGGAAGCAATTTGGCTTGGAAATTCCTACACTGATCTGGAAGTAATTCCAGATATGGAGAAGCCACTAATCCTATACTGTGACAACAGTGGAGAAATAGATAACTCTAAGGAACCCAAAATCCACAAGAGATGAAAGCATATAGAAAGGAAATACCATTTGGTTAGAGAGATTGTGCACCAAGGTGATGTGATTGTTACGAAGATAGTATTGAAACAGAACCCGGCAGACCTGTTTACCAAGACACTTCCTACAAAATCATTTATGGATCATGTGCGCAACATGGGATTAAGGGAGATGCCTCACTTGCTTTGAGGGAAAATGGGAGAATGTTAGGATATATGTCCTAAAAGTAGTATTGACATTTTATTGATTTAAACAAAAGTACAATTTTATTATATTTGAATGTTATAATTATTATCAGAATAATTCATATGAATATTAAGAAAATTCCATATTCATTTATGAGGTTATGATCTTGTATTAGTACGAGAGAGTTATGATCATATACAATGAATAAAATAGTCAGTTACATATTAAAGTAAGGAATCTTTAATGAATGGCTACTAGTATGGTTTACTAAGCAAACAAGATCCAAGTAGTCTAGATTTAGATTACTGATGCGGATAAACATCTTGGGTTAGGTATTGTATATAATAGAGATTATATATGACAAGAATAATATGAATTAACTATCTCTATAAACTTATCATTTTCCATAAAGATTTAATTCTTATCATAATAGATGATCATTTGTAGATCATTCTAAATCTTGAGTAGTCATGAACTCCCGTGTGTGCTTATTGGATCTTTTGACTCACTTGTTAAGGTTTCTTAGTATAATGAGGCTACTGACTTTTGTTTTGGAGATTCAATAACATAAATGGTTGGGAACATGATTTACAATAATGGAATCCACACTTTCCTAACAGATCGAATATAAGTTCCCTCAAGGGTTAATTCTGGAACTGAAAAGTTATTGAGATCAAATCTATAATTTGATTATAGATTAATTATTCGATAGTGAATTAATGGTACTTACGGAACAAAAGGAAATTATAAGGGTAAAACGATAATTTTTACCAACTCTAATTAATGAAGCAATAGTTGGAGGACAAAACTACATTTATTGATCATATAGATCAACTACAAAGAAAACTCTATAAATATAATTCTATAGATACTTAGAGTGCGATTCCATACTTATATTGGAGTACTCACAAAATTAATAAATAAGATAATTAGATTAAATAGTTTAATTAAAATCTAGTTTATTGGAGATTCGTATTATAGGTCCATAGTCCACAGATCACCTTTGTCCTACACTGTCAAGCGTAAGGATGTCATAAGGAAGATTTGTAGAGAGAAGGACTTAATTGCAATGGAATTATTTTCCGGGGCAAGGAAATAATTATGTGATAGTTATCATAAATTAATTAATTATAGGACTATATAGTTTTTATTTTCAAAAATGATATGTTCAAATAAATATTAATCATGTTTGGATTAATATAGAGAGAGATTAATAATTATCTTATTATAAGATATTTATTTATTTAAAACAGATATTTTAAGATAAAGATAATTTTGAATTAAATGATATTTACTTTGGGATAACTATATTATCTTAAATAAACAAATTAGAAAATCAGGGAAATCCCTATATGTGGCTCACGACACACTCTCTATATAGTGAGTGTGTGTGGTGCCACCCATGGATAGAAAATATCCCTGGGATTTGAATTTCAAATTTATTTTTTTATTGAATTATATTTAATTATTCTTTTTAAATATAATTTAAATGAAATAATTAAATAGGGTTTAACTGATCAATTTTATTTAAAATAAAATAAAGATTAATTACATTAGTTAATTATCTTTATAAACCTGAAAGAAGCGATACTTTTAGAATAAGTTTTAATAAGTTGTTTTTGACTATTAGACTCTCTGAATAAAAGAAACGATAGAATTTCCTTACCTTGAGATTTCTATAGCCCCTCTCTTCTCAATCCTCTCTACATATCGTGTGTTGAGTACATCTAGAGAATCTAAATCAACGTTTGAGTCCAACGTGCCCACACGCATCCTTTAGTGTTTGAGGATTGACTTGGAAGGCTAAGGTGTGAGCTTTCAAAATAAGGATAGGAAGATCATTGATTTATACAAAAAGATTCAAGGACACATGATAGGATTCAAGAGGTAATCTTTGATCTATTTGCATGTGATTTAATATATCTATATTTGTATGATCTTGGCTGGTATTAATTAATTTTTAAAAGATCACATTCCGCTGCATATTCTATTTTTCATATTTAATATCAACACACCCTTGGTGGGGGTGTCGTTTCTTGGTAATCTAAGAAAAAAATATGTATATGTCACTCAACCATGGAGTCCAAGTTTGTAACTCTAGCAGCAACCGACAAAGAGATCGAGTGGCTAAGGGATCTCATGTTGGAGATACTGAAAACTACAGTTGATGTATCGACGATTTTGATACAATGTGATAATCAAGCCACTTTGATTAGAGCTTACAACAAGATAAATAATGGGAAGTCTAGACATATAAGTCTAAGACATGACTATGTGAGGGAATTGATTGATAAGAGTGTCATATCATTTTCATATGTCAAATCTTGTGAGAAGTTAGCAGATCTGTTTATCAAACCTCTTGGGAAAGATTTGGTGAGTTCTACAAATAGAGGGATGGGACTAAAACTTATTTACCAATAGATTCCCCAATTATGGCAACCCAACTCAAAACCTGTATACATCTAGTGTAGAGTTCAATGAGTAAGAACATTTCATCAATAAGGGAATAGTTTCAACATTAACAACTTAAAGGTCCCATCAAGGATGAGTTAATGTTTGTTTCTGCCGGACATGAGGGTTAAGCCATAGGCTTTTAATAAAATTCAGTTGAAGAGCAAAAATCATCTCTAAAGGAAGCAAAGATGTTGTAAGAATTTCACCTATGTGAACCTAGAGGAGGTGCCGCCTCTCAAGAGAGTAGGAGTTTTCTCTCCGAATGATTCATGAATAGATCAAGCACAAGGCCATAAAAGTGCTAAGCGTAAAAAGTGGAAAATACATGAGTAATCAGATAGAAATGTGTGAGACATTACCAATTTTTCTCAATAGGAATGATGGGTTCAATCTTTTAAGAATACCTTAGCATTTTAGTATGAGATTTGTAGTGTTTTCACTATGAAAAAGCTCAAACCCAAAAATTACTTTATTTTATGCACTAATATTGTTTGGCTAGAAGATTGAGGATGTATTTAACCAAGTGGTTGATTTTTGTGATTGGTTAAATACATGAAATTTGTTAGGCACGAAAGAGGTAAAGACCATAACAATTTCACTAAAGTCAACATGTGAGAGTTCGCTTTTTGTATAGGCATTTTTAAATTATATTTTTGGATCCAAAGTGTTTCTTTGGAGTATATAAGAGTACCCAAAAAGTTTGGGAGAAGTTGAGGATGTTTTTATACAAATTTTGGAGCACCAAGTTAGAGGCATCAGCGTTGTGTCACCTCTAGTAGGCGACACATCAATCGCCTTTGAAAAGAGCAAACAGGTGATGCATCGCCTGCTACGAGGCGATGCATCACCTGGTACTAGGCGACACGTCACCTAGGTCATCTGTACAGAGCCATACAATGACGTGTTTTTTGCTCCAAAATTCCAATTAAAATGTTCTAATCTCATTGGTTGACTCTAATGAGGTTCCTATACTATTTAAAGGGTTCATTTGAGTTAATTGGTGAATTTACCGCTCACCTCTCTCTCTCTCTCTCTCTCTCTCTAAAAAAACCTCTTTCTCACTCCCTCTCTAACTTTCAAGATTAATAGTTTTCTCCAAGATCTTCATCAAGAAAGCTTGACTTGTATGAAGGTTCAGGTCTTGTGAATCTCATTCTCATTCCATTGTTATAGCTTCAAGCAATCTCACAGATGAGGCTAGGAATAGAGATTTTTGGACAACAAATCCTCATTTGTGTCAAGCCTTGTTATGATTTTATGTATCAAAGTTTTTCATCAACAAAGGTCCACTCTGCACTTTGTTTATATGTTTTTATGTACATTGTACTCTTCTTCTATTGAGTTTAGATTAATCTTGTTTATTGTTTTCAGTTGTAACATACAAAATAATGGTTGTTGCCTTTCACCCCCAAAAATATTATGGGGGTGTGAAATTTGAGTTGTAGGCATTCAAAAATTACAATTTTGGGTCTAAAGTGATACAATGAGGTATCTAATGTATCATCCCAAAAATCCTAATAAGGATAAGTATTTTTATTAGTGTGCCAGGAGGGCATAATTGGAAATTATGTGATTTTAATCGAATATATAAGTGATTATGTGGGTTATGTGAGTTATATTATAATATGTCTATTTAAGCATGTTTATGTGTATTAAATGTGCTTAAAGACCCTATGCATAGGTAGTCACTCCTCGCACAGTGGTAATACGAACATCCCGGGCTATCATAACCTATAGCCCCTGGAGAAACCTCTCTCTTCTGGTCCCATCAGTGGGCACCAGTTTTTTTGGCAAACTTTTCCAATCTATCAAATTTCAAGGCATCTTCAGTCACTGATGAGTTTCCCTAAAGTAACCTGCTGAACTCTTCAGCCTTCGCCATCCTAATGGCATCATTATAATACTTCTCAATAAACAGAGTTCGAAAATTTTCCCAATCTAGGGCATTAACATTTCTGGTCTGGGATATCACTTCCCACAAAATTTGGGCATCCTCCCGAAACATATATGTGGCACAGGCCACCCTCTCGTTACCAGACACCCTCATAAAGTCTAGGATATTGGTAACCATACTCATCCATTGTTTGGCCTACGCCGGATCTGCATTACCCTCAAAGACCGGAGGGTGCTATTTCCTGAATCTTTCATAAAGAGGTTCCCATTTATTCCAGCCTCAGGCGGCTACTCAACTATTGGCACCATCACAGGTGGTGCCTCTGCCAAGATGTTCCCTACAGGAACCTGTTGCTGTCCCAGGAGGCGGATTTCTTCTTCTTGCCTCAATACCCTGGTTTGCAAATTAGCAAGAAACTGGTGCCGGTTCTCAGGAGCTGGCTGAGGGGTCTGACCCTGGTCATTATTCTGACCCTATCCATCATTCTGGCCCTGATCTTCCTAACTAATTGATGATTCAATCTGCCTTGGAAGCATAATTCCAATCTTATACCTTGCTGCAATAATCAATTCGGCTAGTTAGGTAGTGATAAATAAACCTCTTATCGCTTCACGGACCAAGATCAAGTATATTACCATTCACATTGAACATTCATGCTAATAGGCATGTCGATTCATATTAACCACTAGTGCTAATAAGTACTTCCTAATATTCATAACAATTAACAATGCTAATAAGCATTTTCTTGCATACATGTATCTATAAGAATGCTAATGAGTGTGTCCTGACCTACATGTCCATATAACAACGCTAATAAGCGGTTCTTTGGTATTCATAAGCAATATCAGTGCTAATAAGCACGTTCTGTTTAAATCATGCATCAATCAAGGGCTAGGCCCTATCAGTATATCTCATACTGCTTAATAAGGCATGAAGATAAAGTATTTATATCCTATTTAAGCAATTAAGCACATAACCACATAAATAGCTACTGAACCCTGAGTCGAATTCTACTCAACCGGGTAGTCAAATCGATCCTGAGCCTTTATGTCTGAGTTCCCGCACTCAAAACCTCCCCATTGCCAACTTTCCCCTTAAGTGCTGCGGCCCCAAGCCCCTCAGCCGTGACCCACCTTCAAATAGAGGCCTCTACCCCTTTCTTCCTGCGCCTCGCGTTGCGGCTCTAACTATCCATCAGTCAGGTCCTCTTCTTTGTCAACCTTGGGCCGCAACGCCCAAGAACAGGGCCATGGCCCGACTTGGAACCCAGCCAAAACCTTCATTTTTCCCATTTCAAAACACCCCATAAAACTTATCCAAACATATCTAAATCCCAAAAACAAAGTTCCCAATCATTTCAATGGCCCAAAATCATCAAAACCAAAGGTTCAAATAACTCAAAAACTCATCAAAACATAGAATCCAACCTCAAAACATAAGAAACTTTGGGAAAAGGAAACTCAGAAATTCAAAGCGTACATTACTTCTGATTATGTTGTTTCTCGCTAAATCCTCCAGTTAAAAATTTTCTAATCTTTCCTAGAATCACTATGGCTCGATCCTTGCTTGAATTCGAGCCCTAAAACTCGAGTTTCCTTTGAAAATGCGATGAACGGTAAAAAGGGATAACATAAGAGAGAGAAATAGTGCTTTGAATGTATTTTTCTTTCTGATAGGTTACTTCGAGCTTAAGTAACCTCAATTAAATCCCAATGCTCGAGGTCCCAAAAATGCCCCCGAGGGTAAAATAGTCGAAATTCCCAAAATTTCCTTCTGATCTCACTAACTCCCAATATATCATCAAATGTTCATTCCCATTACCCAATAACCCCGTAATGTACTAAATACCAAATATACTCCTTGATTCACACCGAGTAAAAAATTGATCCCATTGTGACTTTCCCACTAGCTTGCTCCCTAGGATCGCCTCGTGCCAAGTAACCCAAATATATCCACATAATAATGTGGTCTCACACATATTTCACATATACGTCAAATACATTCATAACGGGCCAAATTACGAAAATTGCCCTTCTAATAAAAAACGGGCCACATGTTTTATTTATACACCTAAACATGCATATCAAGTCATATAATAATATAACTCACATAATCACATAATTACACACATATAAAACATATAACCATGTAATTTCCATAATTTTCCATCCTGGCCACCTAATCAAGGCCCTAAGCCTTATTAGGTAATTTGGGACGTTACACAAAGGACCTCTTTCTGTTCGCGAACACTTCCGCTCCACTCCAAGTAAGTACCTCAAGTCTTTTCTTTTACACTGAGCTTGCTATGGTGGACCTTGTATTTGTGCTGATAGTTGAGCTAATTGTTCAAGGCATTTTACGATCCCTGATGTCCCTGAGTCGGAGACGACACCAATGGATGCCTTCCTTGATTCAGACCCTTTGATGAAAATTGCTTCCCATCTTTTCACCATGGCCAACCTCAACCGTTATAGTCTATCCAAGGTTCAGAGCCCGACCTGATATGACATATTTCTGAGAGAAAGAAGAAAACAACTCCAGTGGAACCTGACTCAAATAATGGTGACACTGAATGGGTGCATGAGGAGACTTCTCCCGAAGCAAAATTTCTAGCCCACCTATGTCCTGCCTCTAGGGGACACACTTCTCCTTCTCCTATGGACCACGACGTGGCCTCTCATTCCCATGCTTCACAGCCTATGAAAGGGCGCTTTGTTTTGCCTACCTACAATGAGTTCGACAATCCTCCTTATGTCCCTTTTGGTCATGGATATTCTGGATATCCTCTGCCTAATGCTCCCGCATCCCCTCCTCGTTCGGTGAGCGGGTCATCTAATCCTGCTCACCTAGACACTCCCAACTTGGAAGGGATGTCATGATTGAGTTGTACTTCTGCTCCTTATGTGCAGAGGTATACTCGGGTTGCCAAGGACATCCTCAAGACCGAGTGGAAAGATCTTGAGAGTTTTAACATAGCAAAACTTGGGGAAACCCTTATGCACTCCAATACTTGGGTGAGTTCATGCATTTTACATTGGACCTTTTAGTGTTTGGGTTCTTTATTTGCTCACTTTTCTTTCCTTTGCACACTTCTTTGGTGGCTAACCATTTGATAAGCTCGGCACAAGACCTATCCTCGTCCAATGTTGAAAGGGATTGTCTCACGGCCAGAATTTAGGAGCTTGAGGAACAACTTGATGATGCCAATCTTAAGCTGGAGATAGCCATAGCGAATGCCTCATCTTCGGCCGAAAGGAAGAAGAGAGCAGAGGCCCAGGCTGAAGTGTTGCGGGAGAGGATCACTCATCTGGAGGCCGACATGGTAGAGGTTGAATATAAGTCCATGGAGCACACCTTGTATGGAGTGTGGAGGCAGAATCCTACTTCAACTTCTCCTCCTTTGGTGATCATGTCGTTGCCAAGGAAGTCGATTGGAGGGCTCGTGGCAGGAGGCCTTGAAATTTTCTTTCTGTAGCTTTTATTTTTCTACTTTGATTTGGTTGTATTATTATCCAAACCTTATTATGCCTGAGAGGTTTCTCCAGGTCTTTTGCTTTATCCTTTAGGAACTTTTATAAGTCCTATTATGGTTGGTGCTAGTTTTATTATGGAACATTTTCATGCCTCTCTTTTTTCTTATTTATATGTGATCTTTTGTTATCATTTCTTTATGTTTGAGGTCCTTTAGAGCCCACTCTTGTATGCAGGAGAAAAAGGTGTTCATTAGGTCTTTTTTTTTTTTTATAACTTGCTGATGTCTTATATGGACTGGTAGTGATAGTCTCTTCGATGCACCTTGACTGTATTTGTAAGGATGTGTTAACCTCTTGGGTTTTTTTTTTTTTTTTTGATCAAGAATAAAGTTAATTCATTAATCAACCAGCAAGCTAAACAATGAACAATACAAACAATTCTTACAAACCAAAACCACAAGGGAAAACCCTTCACCCCATGCTAAATACAAGCAGCCAAAAGATCCCAAACTAGATTACATGATTAATCTATCTAAAAATCTCTGCTCTTGTATTGACAGTTTCCTACTTTTTACAATGAAAATTCTGTACTTTATCCTATACTTTATATCAGTAGTAATGCTAATGGCTGACCAAGAAAAACTATCAAACACACAACGATTTTGGTTCCTCCAAATTCCATACACTACAGCTGCTAGCACCAAGTTAATGATGTCAGATATTATTCCAGGCCTCCTACTAGAGAGCCAAACCAGCCAGCTAGGAAAGTCAGTAGGCCATGCTTGAAAACCCAACCAGCCAAATATGATTATGTTTTCATTAGTATCCTTTTATGTTTTCTTTTTACGTGTGCTTGTTATTTGTAAGGATGCGTTAACCTCTTCGTTATGCATAGTAATATTTTAGCAAGGGTCTCCTTTAGGACCCTTTTTGGCTAGACGGCATGACTGCCGCTCTAGACTTATTGATGGATGTTCTCCTTGAGGCCCTACCCCTCATGGAGGTATTAGCAATTTCTAGGAGGTTGTCTCTCTATCCGCTTGGCTACCTTATCATCATTGAGACCTTGTTCTTCATGGAGGTCTTTGTTGTGAAGTTACCCCTGTAGAACCTCTTGGCTTTCATGATATTCATAAGGGTAGCTAATCCTCATGAACTCAAGAGATGCCCTACAAGGCTTTCTTTTCTGCTGTATACCTTCCTTACATCTCCCTTGATATCCATAAGGGTAGCTAATCATTATTAATTCAAGGGATGCCTTGCAAGGTTCTTTATCATTTTTTTTTATTTCCGCTATATACCCTGCCCCTCATGTGGTTGGTGGGATTTATCTCATTGAGCACTTTGGTCATTCTATTTCCATCATAAATGCATATCTGTTATATGGGTGCTTTCATGGGAAAAGAATCTAACAACTGGAAAAGGAAATTTCCCGTTGAAGATAGGTAGATTACAAAGGCGCCCATGGCAGTACTGCATCCACTGAGGCTTTTGAGACAACCTCTTTGATTTTCAACTACTTAACTCGACATAGCATAAACAAACAAGGTAAAGACATTCTTGCCTCGGATATGGAGGTCTTACTGAAAGTATTTTTTTTAGGCATTCTACGTTCCACGCTCGGGGTACCATGGTATCATCTAAATGAGCCAACTTGTAGGTGTTAGGGGAAACCACCTAGGCAACCTAGAAGGGTCCCTCTCAGTTTGCTACAAACACACCCGCTCCTGGGACGTGAGTGTTTCGCAGGACTTTCCGCAACACGAGGTCTTCTACCCTGAATGCCCCCTCTCGCACCCTGGAGTTATAGTACCTTGCAGCCCATTGTTGGTATGTTGCCAACCTTAGTTGTGCCTTTTCTCTTCTTGCCTCCAACAGGTCCAAATTTTCAGCCATCGTTGTGTAGTTAGCTTGATCGTTGTACTATTGGAAGAATAACCTCACACCCATAGGCTAAAGTGAAAAGTGTTTCTCCAGTAGTAGAACGAGGGGTGGTCTTGTAGGTCTAGAGCACATTAGGTAGTTCATCAACCCAAGCTCCCTTCAACTTTTCCAATTTCATTTTCAGGTTCTTCTTAAAGATCTTGTTGATGCCTTCCACTTTTACATTGGCTTGTGGGTGTACTACAGCAGAAAAGCTCCTCTTAATCCCCTTTTCTCTGCAATATTCTTCGAACAACCCTCCTTCAAACTGGGTGTTGTTGTCAGAGATTATCTTGTCGAGCACCCTATATCTACAAATGATAGACTTGTTGACAAATGCGGTGATTTGTTTGGCCGTTATATTGACCAAAGCCTCTTCTTCAACCCACTTGGTAAAGTAATCCACTACTACAACCACATTCTTTGCACCTCCTCTACCTATGGGTAATGCAATAATCAAGTTGTTCCCCCACACAACAAAGGGCCATGGACTGGTCATGGTCACCAGCTCATTTGGTGATTGTCTGGGGTAGTTTTCATGCCATTGGCACTTTTTGCATCTTCTTGGGAAGTCACTCACATCCTTTTCCATGGTAGGCTAGTAATACCCCTACTGCATGGCCTTCTTTGCCCCAAGTATGATTTCCACATTCTCCTTCGTGTATCTCTTGTAGAATCTTCAAAGCTTCCTCCTTGTTAATACATCGGAGGACCGGGGCGGAGAAGCCCTTTTTATTCAAGACTCTATCCACTAGGGTGTATCGGGTGGCTTTGTCAACCAATTCGCCAGCATCCTTTTTGTCCAAAGGCAACATTCCATCACTTAAGTACCTCACGATGGGGTTGGTCCATGAATGCTCGGGGATGTTGACCATGTGAACTTCTCCCTCCATGATATTTGGTTTGGATAGGTATTCCACGTGGATAGACTCAAGCATATCTCCATCTTGGGTGGAGGCAAGCTTTGCGAGAGCATCGATATTCATGTTTTGCTCTCTTGGGATTTGTTCTATGGTATATTGCTCCAACTGGTCCAAATATCCCTTTACCTTTGTAAGGTATGCAACCATCTTTGAACCTCTTGCCTGATATTCACCTTTCTTTCCTGAAATACCATAAATTGTGAGTCGCTAAAAACATGAAAACGTGTTACCTTCACCTCCTTGGGTAGTTGCAGGCTAGCGAGGAGTGCTTCACACACTGTTTCGTTGTTTGAAGCCTCAAATTTGAATCTTATTGTGCAATACAATTTGTGCCCCCCAGGTCCTATCATTACAATGCCAACTCATGCCCCTCCTTCGTTGGACACTCCGTACACATGGTGGCTCCATTCTTCAGGTTGCTTTTCTTCTCCCATGTAAGTCAGTTCATTTTCTTCTATTTCTCCTTCTTCATGGGGTTGGTAGGCAAACTTAACTATAACAACCAAACAACTTGTCGACTTCTTCCTTCAGGATTCCGTATCTTTCTGGGTCTAGCGCCCTCCTTTGTTGTGTCACGAGTCTTGCTTTGGGGTCAATGTTCAAATGATGGCCCATGACCGATGGATCTATCCCCACCATGTCCTCATGAATCCAGGCGAATGCATCATGGTTTTCCTCCATAAATTATATCAACTTCTCTTTGGTGTTATCCTGAAGGTTTTTTCCTACTTTCATTTTCCTCACCGGCTCATTCATAACTGTGAGTTCTTCCAATTCCTCTATCGGCTCAGCCCTCGGTTCCTCTACGACTCAGGGGTCTAACTCATGTGGGTTTGCACTTCCACACACTACCATTTCCATGGGTACTGTCAGTTTCGTGGCTGTGCAAAGGGATGTATTATAATATTCCCTCACTTCCTTCTGCTCTTCTTTCACGCTCGCTACACCCCCCCCCCCTCCGGGAGTTGGGAATTATATGGACATGTGGTATATTGAGATTATCACCTTCAATTCTCTCAGGGAGGGTCTCCCTAATATCGCATTGAAGGCTGAGGCACAATCTACCACGACAAAATTTGTCTTTACAGTGGTTTGTCTAGGTTGTTCTCCCACGGTGAAGGCTAACTCGATTGTCCCTAGGGCTGTATTGAGACCCCAGTAAACCCATATAGGGAGGTATTAGAGGGATTTAGGTTTCTGATGCCCAATCCCATCTTCTCTAAGGCAGGGGGATATAGGATGTCTACAGAGCTCCCATTGTCTACAAGGACCCAATGCACCCTCATGTTAGCCAGCTGGACTGTCAGTACCAAGGGGTCGTTTTGTGGAAAATGCACACCCTGTGAATCCTCCTCAATGAAGGTCATTAAATCATTTTCACCCTTAAAGAATTTCAGAGGTCGTTGTTCCTAGCTCAGGATGCATGAGGGTGGACTTTGCCTCGTCTCCCTGACATATCTATCTCGCACCTTCCTCAATTCTCCTCTAAATCTTGGTCCTTGGAAGATGGTCCTCACCTCTCCTTGCACTTCTGGAGCTATATCTCATGCCCGTCGCGAGGCTGGTCTATCTTCTGGTCTTTGATTTTATTTTTAGACCTATCCATCCTAGTGCCCACTATGTACGAGTTCTTTGATTTCTACCTTTAAATGAGCTCATTCCTCCGTGGTGTGGTCAATGTCCTTATGATACTGACAATACTTACTGAGATCTCTCTTCATTGGCAGGGGTCTCATGAAGGGGACCTAATTCTCATTCGTGATGAAGATATGTTCCCTAGTATGTGTTAGGTCACTATAAAAGGTGTATGCGGCTTGCCTGTGTTAACTCACATGTTTGGGTTTCCTTAGATGATCGTTTTTGGAGAAACACGCACTGTCATTGTGTAATCAGGCACTATGTGATGTTGTGTAATTGTGTAATCACGCACTGTGTGATGATGCTGGAGAAACACGTCAAAAAATTGTTACCAAGACCTGTTAGATCCTGGCCTAAGTCTCTTGGACCACTTGTATGCAGCTCCCTTCAACGTGACCGCGAAGCTATGGCACCTGGCTCTGCTATTAAATCCCCATAACTTCATTAGGTCATTAAACACATCAAGATGGTACTTTTGATTTGTATTTCCCTCATAGGGGGTCATGTGGGGGCTCTTTGAAGTTGGTTGGGAGCCGCACGGCTTGGATTTCTCTAGTAAAGGGTGATTCGTAATCAAACTCATCATCAAGAGCATTCCCCCTAGAAGCAGTGATTATCTTGCTCTGTAGGCTCCTCATCTCGTTGTCTAATTCTTGTCTCCTTTTGTTCAAGGAGTCCCTCAAATTGGATGGGTTAGTCTTTCCTTTCCCTTTTTCATCTGGGGGAGCCACAAGAGGCATGGTCCTCACTCTCAAACTTCTCTTGTTGAGCTCCTCCCTCAAATCATAGGTATTTTCCTTGAAGTGACCTCAACTTCATTCTGATGGTTAGCTTCGTTCCTCCTCTTCACCCTCTTAGGTTGCTTCGCCTGCCTAGGACTCTCATGCTGCTTTGGCTGAGTAGTATTGGTAGTGGAGAGTCGAGTCCTCCCGTCATCCATAGGGATTGTGATCTCTCCATTCTAATATCCTCTCTCCTTTCGTTTTGGAAGAGGCATGCATGATTTTCCATGTAACATACCATTTAACACCTCTTACATGTTTTCTAAGGTGGTTTTTAGCCTTTGGTTCTGTTTGTGTAACTTGCGTATCTTATCCTCATATAATTGAGTCCTAGAGCTTGAGCTTTCTGAATGTACTCGGGGACTCTTGCTGGGCCTGTGCATTGAAGGACCCGGATCCCGTCGGCCGGAGCTCAGCATCAGTGATGACCTTGGGGGAGAGAACTCTCCCTTGCCATCCATAGGTGCAGCTGCTAGTCCTGGACAGTCTCCATCAGGCTACACAGCTTGGGATGAAGCCTCCTTTTCGACTTTAGGAGCCATGGGCTCTTTTGGTGTAACCACGTTTTTGGGAGGGGGAGGGTTCCTCATGGAAGCTCTCAATTGATCTCTGTACAAGTGGACTTACACTTCTTGTGGTTCTCTCAAACACTTAGAACGTCTTGGCATCTTTCCCTGCCATAATCAATGGAAGAACAGTGGCTTGACACTTATCCTTAAATTGACTAATCTTAAAACAAACTTTATGATATCTCAAAGAACTTAAAAATTGAATATTAGAATTGAAATGGAGAGAATGCATAAAATATGTGTATCACTCAAAAATGTCTAGTTACAATGCTAAAAAATTCAATCCTTTCTCAGGTGAAGGGAGGTCATATTTATGGAAGAGCACTACTGGCTCATTGTACATGGTGGTCCCGAGGAGACAAGGCCTTACACATGCATACTACAGGTGGTAGTTGTATTGGGAAAGTTGTGGTCAACTCTAGTACATGCCAAGGGTCTGCGAGAGCACTTCAGCTTTCGTACCAGGTTGTACCTCCACCATCTGTCTAATATGGACGTCAGAGGTTTGCTGGGAAAGTCCTCATCAGGTACCCTACTTGTACATCCACTACTTGTCTGGCGTGGAGATTAGGAACATACTTCTAGGGTCTTCAGGGTCGTACCCCCGTACTCGTACACATATTTTGTACCTGGGGTCGACAATGTGCACTACTTGTTTGGTGTGGACATTGTGTTCGTACCCTAACTCCTTTAGGTTTATAGGTGCATTTCATACCTGTATGAGCTCTTCAAGTCATACGCAGGTTCTCACCCTCCCAAGATACCTTGTTCCTATAAGCTTTAAGTATTTGAATCCTTATATGTTATAATGGATGATACACTTCATTGTTCACATCACTTATGACTTCATATCGAATCATTGTGGGGTCTTCTCTAACCTTCCTTGAATGCATGTTCAAGAGGTCCTTGACTCAGTATCTTGTGAGACCCACAGGGAATAAGGAGGTGCCTCGTTGGTGGAGTTATCTCAAGGAGGGAGAGAAGGCCTCTTCAATGAGGCCTGTGGCGTATGTGATGAGACATGGTGCCCATGCGTGAGAAGGGGGTCTCACCTCGCAAGATCCTTGCCCACATTCCCTGTGCGTTAGACATTCCTAGCGGGAGGCACCATCTGAGCGCGAGGTGCCCTCCTGGTGGGAGGCGCCATCTGGGCACGAGGGGCTATCATGGCCCGAGGCATCTTCCTAGGCATGAGACGCTCCTTACGTGAGGCATCTTCCCAGACGTGAGGCGTTCCTTGCATGTGAGGCATTCTTGTGGCTCAAGATGCCACTTGGGAGCGAGGCGATACCCCATGCCCAAGACGCTCTTGGCATGAGGCGTTATTCGGGCGTGAGGTGTGCTTCTAGCGCGAGCCATCCTCCCAAGTGCGTCCTTGGCGCAAGAAATCCCCTGGGCGCGAGGCACTCCTTACGCGTGAAGCATTCTTAGGGCGCGAGATGCTACTTGTGTAACGCCCCAAATTCCCTAATATGGCTTAGTGCCTGGATTAGGGGACCAGAAGGGCAATAATTGTTTTATTGTGTCATTATGTGATTATATGGATGATTTTATGAGTTATATTATTAAATGGCTGTGATTGCATGCATGTGGGATCGTTTCCTATTAGAATAGCATTTCTGTAATTTTGGCCCGTCGATGGCATATTTTTATATTATGTGCATATACGAGATATATGTGTGAGACCACATTATTATGTGGATATATTTGGGTTACTTGGGACGAGATGATCCTAGGAAGCATGTTAGCGGTTCAGTCATAATGGGGTTTGTGTATCCTAATTTCAGCACAGGTCTTTTACTCAGATCGTGTACAGCTGGCAAATGAATGCATGGAAGAAATAGCCTAGGAGTCCATGTATTTTCCATGTAGACAGCACAGTTTTCATGATGGTTGTACGAGCTAGGGATGCATAATTGATAAGCGCGAGCTTATAATATTTATGAGGCACGACCTCCATAGTACAAGTTCGATGGTATATCCAGATCGAGGTAACTTGGAGATATGGTGTATCCGCAGATCCCCGAAGACCCGGATACTGTATACAATCGCTTATGGCTAGCCTGTGATATTTAATGTCCCAGATATTAGGAGACTATTTATTTCATGATCAGATCATATCCTAGTATAAATGGGAATATTTCATATTAAATGTAATAAATGTATAAATCCGTGATTGACTCACGCGGTTACCCAAACTTGTCCAAGGAATTTCTCAGTAAATACTGAGAATATTGGACAGGAAAGGGGACGATTATTTTGTAATACCGAAACTATATCAAAATAGAGAGAGAAAAGTAGTAATAATATAGACTCGTGAACTAGGTGGATTTTAACCACTGAACCACGTAAAAAGACCAGTGTTCTTGAGAGTTATTTTCTTACTTCGGTTTATCATCAAGCACTAATTCAACCTTGTCATTTTCTTAATTCACTGTTGGCGAAAAATCACGTCAACCGCTTGGTGCTTTCATTGAGAGTTGAGATTAGTGCTTTCATCAAAATCCCAATCAAATATCATCATGGTGATCACTCACTCGATGCACGACAATGAGATGGAACAGCCTGGTGGACAGGGGGGCCACCATACTGTTGTTTCAAATGAGCATGGCCTTGTTGTTTAGCAACGACCAGGAAAGCAATTGGTGGGCCACGGCGATACAGGGAGTTCAGTGTCATTGCTGCCAAATCCAAACCTAGACTACTTAATTGCGGTGGAAATGGAAAACATGCAATTAAGAAGCCATCTTGCTAAGTGAAACAGGAAAACTGAGGAGGTTTTGGCTCAGTTACCCCCTCTTGCAACCGACGCTAATGTCGAAAAGAGGAAAATTGGGTCTTATAAGTCCCATTGGAATAACTGATCCAAGCCAAGTCAGTTAGTCAGAACTGCCACCCCAAGTTCTATGCCCACAACGCAAGATTGCCAAATGCTCAACCTAGTGGCCCTCCCAGGGGTCATCGGTAGGTGAGTCGATCGGTTAGAACCGCGACCCCAACTTCGGTACCATAATCGCACGTGCCTGGGAATACCCATGGCAACCCACAAGGAGGAGCCGAAGCAGGCTCACAGAGACAAAATGTTCTTACCAACCCTCCTGCGTCATGATCGAATCGCCAGACGTAAAGAGCTAGAAATGGTGGGGTGGAGCGACCGCAGGCTAATTTAGTTCGCCTTGATGGGACAAGAATTGCCTCACCAGTCAGGCATCCCCCATCACCCATAAGACATCCGACACCGCCTCATTCTGCACGAGACATTCCTGCTTATGGGGATAGTAGGAGAAGTCCTCCTCCGTCTGCCCCTACTTATGTCCTGTGGAAACGTGTCAATAATCTAGATCATCATCCTCAAACCGCGAGTAGTGAGCTTTGCTAATGGAAGTTATTGGACTGAAAGCCATCGAAGTGGCAGGTCCGAAGGTGATCTGAGAAATCTCTTGAGTTCAGCTTACAGTCCTCGATTCGATCCACAGCTTGATCTACGGGATCGACTAAGCTCACAGAGAAGAAATTCAGCCTAAAATGAAAGAGTTTTTCGCTCCGAATATTGCGCCGGCTGCATATCCAAAGGGTTTCAGGATGCCACATTTGTCAAAGTTTGACAGAGATAGAGATCCGTCTTACCACATAGGGATGTTCAACACCATGATGATGGCCCACAACATCGGGCCCGAGCTAAGATGACGAATATTCACCTCAACTCTGATTGGACCAGTTAGGCAGTGGTTCAAACAGTACAAGAGGCATTCAATCAGCTTGTGGAAGAGCTTTTCAACCTATTTCAAGAGAGCATTTAGGGCTTCACAAGCAGGCCATATTAAAGCTTACTCTCTAGAAAATGTAAAGCAACAACTCGATGAACTGTTGAAAGCATACCTAAGTAGGTTTGCCATTGTTGTTGTGTGAGCTAGAGACGCCACCGTGAGATACAAGCTGATGTCCTTTATGGATGCGTACTCTGGATATAACCAAATCGCGATGAATCCTGTGGACCAGGAGCATACTAGTTTTATGACTCCAACAAATGTGTATTGTTATAAATTTATGCCCTTCGGGCTGAAGAACGTTGGGGCTACCTACCAACGGTTAGTCAACTGAATGTTCATTGGTCAAATCGGGAAAAATATAGTAGTGTATGTCGACGATATGCTAGTCAAATCCAAGACTGTCGATTACCACGTTTCCGATCTAAATGAATGTTTTGAAATCTTGAGGAAATATAATATGAGGCTGAATCCCCAGAAATGTACTTTTGGAGTGGTGTCAGGAAAGTTTATGGGATTCATAGTCAATACAAGTGGGATAGAGGCGAACCCAGACAAAATCAGGTCATTATTGGATATGCCTTCGCCCAGCTCGCATAAAGAAGTTCAGAGCCTGACTGGAAAGGTGGCAGCGCTAAACCAATTTATTTCAAAGTCCACTAAGAAGTGTTTGCCATTCTACAACTTGCTCAGAGGAAACAAGAAATTTGAATAGACTGAGGAGTGAGAGCAGGCATTCCTCGAACTAAATACGCATTTGGCCGAGCCCCCAGTATTGTCTAAGCCTATATCTGGAGAGCCCCTGTTCCTTTATTTGGCCGTGACAAAAAATCCAGCTAGTGCCGTGTTAGTTCAGGGAGAAGACCGTACTCAAAATAAGCAAAAGACTGCTCGAGGCTGAATCACGATATTCGCTGATAGAAAAGATAGCATTCTACCTGATATTAGCTTCTAGGATGCTTAGACCATACTTCCAGTCCCATTCAATCCACGTCATGACCGACCAGCCTCTAAGGAAGGTATTGCAAAAACCTGAAACGTCGGGACGTCATCAAAAATTGGTGGTTGAACTCAGCCAGTTTGAGATACTGTACGTACCAGAGACCTCGATCAAAAGCCAGGCCCTTGCTGATTTTGTGGCGGAATGTACCTGATTTCAAGAGGAGTTTTTGAAGGAATCGGTGCAAGAGTTGTGGAGAATATTTGTGGATGTCTCATCTAATGAGAATGGGTCTGGAGCTAGAATCATATTAATCTCTCTGGAGGGGCATCGATTCCATACAACTCTGAGATTCAGATTTGAAGCATCCAACAACGATGCTGAATATGAAGCTTTGTTAGCCGAACTTAGAGTGGCAAAGGAATTGAAAGCAAGGGTTGTCCAGTGTTATAGAGATTCCCAGCTCGTGGCCAATCAAGTGTTGGGGGATTATCAAGTGCGTGGTACTAGGATGGCGGCTTATCTAGCTAAGGTGAAGGGAGAGCTGTCAGAGTTTGAATACAATACTGTTGAATAGATCCCTCATGAGCAGAACTCTAATGCTGACGCTTTGGAAAAGCTTGCCACCACCAAGGAAGCTGAGACTTTGAATGTAGTACCAATGGAATTCTTGGAGAGTCCCAGCATGGCATAAAAAATGGTAAAGGTCGAGATGATTGACACTAGGCTGACCTGGATGACCCCCATAGTGGAATATCTTACAACAGGAAGGCTACCTGAGGAAAGAAAGGATGCGAGAAAAATACTCTATCAAGCTCTGAGGTATGTGATAGTTGATGGAACATTATACCAGCGTGGTCATTCACTACCTCTTCTATGGTGTGTTCTGCCTGAGGAGGCTAAAATCATTATGCAAGAGGTGCATGAAGGCTTTTGTGGAGATCATGCGGGGGGGCAAAACCTAGCTTTAAAAATATTAAGGCAGGGTGATTTTTGGCCCACTTTAACAAAATATTCCATCTCCCATATTCATAAATGCGACAAATGCCAGCGCTTCACCACAGTCACCCGAGCTGCTCCAGTCGAACTAATGATGATCTCATCCCCGTGGCCATTTGCAGTATGGGGAATTGATTTAATAGGCTCCTTACCTATGTGAAAGGGAGGAGTTCATTATGCGGTGGTGGAAATTGATTATTTCACGAAGTGGGTAGAGGTTGATCCTTTGGCAACCATCACTTCAAAGAGAGTCCTGGACTTTGTGGTGAAAAACATTGTATGCTGATTTGGGCTTCCTAGAACGATCGTATCAGATAATGGAACCCAGTTTGATAGTGATATCTTCACCAGTTTTTGTGAAAAGCACGAAGTTATTAAAAAAATTTCTTCGGTTGCATATCCACAGGCCAATGGATAGGTCGAGGCTATGAATAAGACCCTACCGCAGCTCCCGCAAGTACTTTGAGCATACCGAACTTCCCACAGGACCTCCACAGGGCATACTCCTTTCACCTTGACCTTCGAAAGTGAGGTCGTCCTTCCCGTTGAGGAAAAGGTAGCCATGCACAGACTGAGGACATTCAGCCAGGAGCGGAATGATGAGTTACTTAACCCATCTCTCGACCTGATCGATGAAAAGCGAGAGGATTCGCAGTTACAACTTGCGCACTATCAACAGAAAATCACTCGTTATTTTAATTCTATGGTCAAAAGACGTAGTTTTGGATTGGGCGACCTAGTTCTCCGAAGGGTCTTTTTGGTAAACAAGGATCCTAAAGACGGGGCTTTCGGCCTGAACTGGGAAGGACCATATCAGATTGTGGAGTTTTGCATGAGGGCACTTTCAAGTTAGCTCGACTTAGTGGAGAAGTAGTCCCATGGACCTGGAACGCCATGCACTTAAAGAAGTATTACCAGTACAATTACCAACAACCTATGTAAGGCTTAGTTATGAAAGCCATTTAATTAAATAATGGGGGATTATTATGTAATTTTTCTAGTTGGCGTGGTTTTAAATAATTGTCCTTTTTTAAGCTCGTGTATTGATGTTTGTAAAAGCAACCAAGAAATTTTATACATTCTGGTTACTTTGGGGCATATAACCTGAGGTGGATCCAAACAAGGTTGCCAATTGAGTTTAAATTTTTAAACTAGTTAAAATCCTGGATATAACTAGGTATAAAACTATCTTGGATACAACCACGTTGGAAACTTAGAAGCTTGGAAAATTGATTATTCAATGGCTTTTTTAGAAGCTTGAGATGTCAATAAACCTAGCACTGACTAAGTTCAAATCACTTAAAACCCTGGATACAACCAGGTTCAAAACTTTGAAGTTAGCAAAATTGAATATTCGATGTCTTTTTTAGAAGCTTGAGATATCAATAAACCTAACACGAACTAAGTTTAAAATATTTAAAATCTTGGATATATCTGGGTCCAAGGCCTAACACTTAATAGGTATGATATAAATCAACACATTAAATTTGGATATAACCAAACTCAAAATAACTATCCCGATCTAAAAATTGATTCCTAAAATCTCGAATGTGCAAGTCTAAGAAAGCATAAACATGAGAGATAATCAAGGAGAAGACAAATAGATTAAAAGTTAGATATATGAATTGAAATTCAAGTTGTTCTAAGGAGAAAAACCTCGAACTAAGCCCAAGGGCAAATGTTTACAAACAAATAAATAAAAAAAAAGAAAGAGCAAAATAACGAAGACTTCATTGAGCCCCTCCAGGACGTTCTGAGGACGTGACCTCCTCGATCTTCTGCTCGCCCATTGTTGAAGCGTCCCCTATTTTCGACGGTTCTTGCAAGATCCGGACCTTGAATTTTTCAAGGTATGGATCCCACAGCTCGGGGGCCATGAAAGAAAAGTTTCCATCCTGGTTAAAAGCACAACAATGGTACAACATGTCTTCCATGGAGGACAATGAGGCCGCCTTCTCTTATTTAACCGCAGCCTCGGCCTCTAGCTGCTTTGCTTGGGCCTCAGTAACTTCGACCTGGAGAGCAGCCAAGGCTATCTTTGCATCCTACTCGCGTTCTGGAGACGAGGCAATGGCGAACTTGGCATCATATTCTCCCTTTTGAGCAGGTGCAAAGACAACTTTGGCAACTTGCTCGCCTTCTTAAGCAGCATTCAGGGCGGCCTTGGTGGTATAAGCTCAACTTGGAGTTCATCATTTCTAGCTCTAGCTCGGGCTATACTGTGGTGCAGAGCCAGGGCAGACGACAAAATAAAGAGACAAGTTAGATGTATACTTTGACAAGATGAAAATAATTTTTTTCACCAAGGAATGATATCTTATTGTGAGGGTCATCCCCAAGGCTGACTCCAGGACGTTCTCTGGGCTTCACTCTTCTATCATCCTCAGGTCTTTCGAGTTGGCTTTATAAGCGTTCCCCACCATGTGGCTCGGGGATCTTCACCAGGTCCTGGGGATCAACTGGGATGCGCACAGTTGTAGCTGAGACAGGAGGTGCTAGAGGATCAACTTGTATTACCTGATCCCGAGCAGGCGCGAACCAAGCAGCAGCAGGAGGAGGAGGAGAAATCCTCTTCCCCATCACGGTAGACGCTGGAGTGATTAAGCTCACTCTTTTCCCCTTAGCAAGGGATTTGGAGGTGTTTCTTGTCGTAGGGGGGTTTTCTTTGTAAATCGGGGCCTCTTTCCACCCTGGAAAGCTGTACGGAGGTCAGAAGCTCCGGATCGTTCCATATCTTTGCCTAAAAAGAATAAGAAGGGAGTTAATTCACAAGTAAAGTCGAAAACTTACACAAAACAAATAAATAAAGGTCTTACCCTCCGGGTTGGGGGAGGAGTCTATTATCACGACCTCCGGTGTTGGGACTACTGGAGGAGAAGGGGAATCTAAGTATAAAATTTCTTGGATTATAGGAGGTTCGGGCTCAGGTTCTACCTCGGGGCATGACTCATATACATATTTCCTAAATCCAGGGATAAAGGCGCCCTGAAGCAAAGAAGGCCACGACCTACGATTGGTCCCATACTCCTAAAAAATGGCTGGCCTAAAGGTGGAGGTATTATCTACAACAATAGTGCCTCTAGAGTAACTCATATCATGATGCAACTCTAAGCGATCCACGCACTAGAGCAGGGTAATGTTACGGTCTGGATTGTTAGGGTGGTGGTGGACGAGTTCATTTGGGTTAAATCTAACTAGCCTAAATTCAGAAACAACCCTATCTAATTCCCTATAAGGTTATGGGTTACCTTGGCTAGAGGGGCTAGGTGCTGCCCCCGACGCAGCTCATTCTAAATCAGGTTCCTGAGTAGCCTCAAGAACCCGCTTCTTCTGCACAAGAGGCACCTCGTCTTCCTCTTGCTCCTTGCCTTCAGCAGCTGCTGAGTCTTCCTCTTGGGAAGGCAGGAGCTCGTGGACTACAGGAAGGGTAGACCGAGTCCTTCTTAAGGCCAATGTCTGCCCTTCTCCGATCAATTTACACACCAGGATTGTAACATCATTCACGAGCTGGCGGTAATCCTTCTTGTTGGGTGGGAGCCCAGACAGTTTTTCATACTGACCCATGAGGGTCGCTGACTTCTCCGTCCTCATGCATATGGTTGTGCAAAAAAAATTAGACTCAATTAGTATATGCACAAGGAGTATGTCTTAAAAAATAATTTTATGAGCTGAGAAAAGAAAGAAAACTTATGAGGATGGTTGAAGTACCGATGCTCACAGTTTCAGAACCCATTCGACATAAAGAACTGGTCCTTGTAGTCGGTTGGGTGGCTTGGGAGCTCGATGACCGAAGTGGAGTTCGGGAATCTAGTGAGGTAGTAAAATCTGTCACCTCATCCCTTTTGTTCTGGGATGGCTTTAAGGCAGAAGAAGTATAGTGTATCTGCCGGAGTGGGGACCTCCCACTCGTGCTTCAAAAAGAGATATTTTAGCCCCGCCAGAAGTCTGTATGAATTTGGGGGGAGATGAAAAGGTGCCAACTTCACATAATTTAGGAAGTCGGAAAAGTACTGATCTAGGGGAAGGAACGCCCCCGCCTTTAAATCCTCATCACTCCAGGCTACAAAGTCATCCTGGAGAGGTGCGCAGCTTCGTTCCCCTTCAAACGGAGGTCGGGCAATGAGGACTCCGGACCCGGCCTCTATATTATGGCTCAGCATAATTTTATTGACCCTTCCTTGGGTCGTAATCTTGGAGGTGATTGTCTCTGCCTCGAAGAACACGTTGGGGTTTACCACAACCTCCATCTCCACCATTGGGCCAAAGTGAGGAAGGGGAGATTTAGAGGTGATCTCTTTTCCCTTGTTTGTTTGCTAAGCAGACAAGCCAGATGCATTCTTCTTGGATACACTCTTCTTGGGTACGCTCTTCTTGGATGCCATTAGATCGCCTAACGAACAAGAATGATGAGTTACTTAGTAGGCGATCTATGATTTTGTAAAGGTTATGAAACGGATGTACGGGGGAGAAGGCTATCTCTAATATACGAGCTGAGTTAGTCTTAGGCCGTGGCGTGATCCCACACGCTACCCTACGCTATGCGCCTAAGTTTCCCAACAAACCCCTGATGTTTAGGGATCCGTGTGTTAGAAAATCCGGCCATTACTGTCCTTGGGAGGCAGTTTAGTGAAAAACCACCCAAGAAGCGTGCTCCCTAAGTAATCTAGTGTCAAACCCTAACCTTTCATCTTCTATATCCCAAATGGGTATTTCCTAAAATTGGCCATAAGCTACCAAAATTTACCCAGAAATGATCCAATTCTGTGAATACCATAGTCTTAAGAAATATTTTAAGACCTTCTCAGTAAACCTAAGTTGAAGCCTATGTGCAAAAAACATTGAGAAAATAACCTAATATTAACTACGGTGAAGCATGGGTGAAGCATGGTACATAAATCACAGAAATCAGTAAAGAAAAAGTTTCTTCGAAACAATAAGGTATACAGTGTGTTCGTCTATAAAAGAGGTAGATTTCGCAAGGGAGAGTTCCTAGAAGATCCCTGAGTAATTGAGTAGCTGGGTTTCAGAGAGATTTTGCAAAAAAAAAAAAAGGTGTTTGGGTTACTTTTCTCTGAGAAAGAAAAAGGGTTTGAAAATGCAGAAGAGAGAAGATGAAGAAATATTTCGAATAAAAGGTGGTGAAATGTGGAAATTGTCTATCCTATTTATACGTAAACGACAAAGATTAATTTGAGCCATCTGATTTGGTCAGTACAAGATCCAAGGGCTATGTTTCAAAGGACAAAACAGTAGCAAAAAGTTGACAAGACAATTATTGCAGTCCTCGAAACCCGAACATGCGCCAATTGTAGTGTTCCACGTGTCTAGTACTTGAGTAGTGGATAGGCATGGTTTATTGCGATAGAAGCCTAAAAGTCCCTAGTGTGTAGGTAAGAAGGTGACGTAATAAACCACGAGCAGGGACTTGGGGGGGGGGGGGGGTGGGCAAATGTGTGTCTTAATTTCAGAATGGGTCTTTTACTCAGATTGTGTACGACTGGAAAATGAATGCATGGAAGAAATAGCCATGGAGTCCATGTATTTTCCATGTAGATAGCACGGTTTTCATGATGGTTGTACGAGCTAGGGATGCATAAATTAATAAGTGCGAGCTTATAATATTTATAAGGCACGACCTCTATAGTACAAGCTCGATGATATATCCAGATCGGGGTAACTTGGAGATATGGCGTATCTGCGGATCCCCGAAGACCCGGATACTGTATACGATCGGTTATGGCCAGCCTGTGATATTTAATGTCCCAGATATTAGGAGACTATTTATTTCATGATCAGATCATATCCTAGTATAAATGGGAATATTTCATATTAAATGTAATAAATGTGGAAATCCGTGATTGACTCACGCAGTTACCCAAACCTGTCCAAGGAATTTCTCTATACATACTGAGAATATTGGACAGGAAAGGGGATGATTATTTTGTAATACCGAAACTCTGTCGAAATAGAGAGAGAATAGTAGTAATAATATAGACTCGTGGACTAGGTGGACATTAACCACTGAACCATGTAAAAAGACTAGTGTTCTTGAGAGTTATTTTCTTACTTCGGTTTATCATCAAGCAATAATTCAACCTTGTCATTTTCTTAATTCATTGTTGGCAAAAAACCGCGTCAACAGGGTTAAATACCAAGCTCGAGGTGAGCCTAGGGGTAATTTGGAACTTATTACATTACCGGGATTGAGAGGGTATTGAGAAATTGTTTAGTAATTATTTGAGGATATTGGGAGTGATGGGAATTGTGAGACATTAATTATAATCAATGGGAAAAAAGGCTAAAAGACCAAGCTGCCCTTAAGGGGCTTTGAGTGAGAGGTGTGTCCTTAGGGGTATAGTGGTCATTTCCTAGTAGAATGAAACACTTAAAGACTCATCTCTCTCTTCTCTCCCTCCCTCTCTCTCGGTTTGATTTTGAGTTAAGTTGTTTGAGGTTTAATTGCTGCAACTAAGAGGCTTCAATTCACAGCCGAGGTAAAGGATTTATAAACTCTATTTTTGTTAGTTTTCTCTATGGATTTTAGCTGTTATTAAGCTTGAGATTTTTAGGTTGTGAATTGGGTTTTTGGTAGTGTTTTGAATGTGTTAAAGCATGGGTTTTGTTGCTGGGATTGAGGTGTGATGTTTGGGACTGTTTAGCTTTGATTTGGTTGAGTTTGGGTTAAAGAGAGAATATAGATGTTGGGTTGGCAGGGGTGCACTGTGGCCATATTGTTGGGCTCTGCGGCCCGTGCGAGCCCCAGAGCTTAAGTGAGGCTCTGTCTATATAGCGCATCACGACCCTCAAGGGAAATTCGCGACCCGCCTCTGAACCCAGGTTGGGGGGCTTTCTGTCTAGGAGGCATGCCGCGGCCCTTGAAGGCAGGTCTCGGCCTGCCTGGTCCTTTTTGGCCAGCTTAGGTTTTTATGATGGGTTTTCAAACCTTAAGTCTCAGGATCAAATCCACTATTCAGTTTGGTAGAATTCGAGGTCCCGGAGGCTAGAACTTGGTCCGGAAGCCTTTAATTGCTCTTTATTGACTGGATTTTATATTGGAATATGACTAGGTTATCGCTAGGGGCTCAAGATCTGTATCGTGCTCGAGGGTTATTCTTAATTTATTTTACACTCAGACCTGAGGTAAGAAAACTTCACTCATTATGTGACGTACATGATTAGGGCTTGGCCCGAATACTGAATATGGTTTGATTGGGGATTGGCACCTATAAATGGTCATGATTAAGATTATGCCTGTGAATATTGATGAAGCATGTGAAGTGTTTTATATATGGATATTTTTTATATGATGAATGCTTGTTTGCATTATATACTTGAGAAAATCATTGGCTTATTAGTAAAGGACGGGAATAGCGCTAAGCGCTGGTCGTAAAGCATTGACTTATGTGTCAAGGGCGACAATAGTGTATCAAGCGCTGGTCAATATGATTAGATCTAATAAGGAGAGCATTACACGCTCTTTCGACCCAATGGTCGTTGAAAACTAAAGCGCTTAATTAGCTCTATGGCTAGTTACTCAGAGCTAGGGAAAAGGGCCCAGGGTGACTTTATGGCCCCATAGCTAGGGAAAGGGTCCCCAGGTTGACTCTACGGTCATTTATTCAGGGCAAAGGGGCCCAGGATTACTCTGCGATCATCTCTTCAGGGAAAAAGGGCCCTAGTTGTCTGTATGGTCATCTGATTAGGGTTGCGAGTCCAGGAATGATTCTATAATCATTTATTGGTACTTGTAAGCATGCATGAGTAGGTTATTACTGCTGGGCATTCTAGATATACATCTGAATTTGTATATATTGTTCATGCACTTGTATTAAGTTTTCTTGCTGGGCCTTGGCTCACAGGTGCTATGTGGTGCAAGTAAAAGAAATGAAAAGCTGGACCAGCCATGAGTTGGAGAGCTTAGGTGGCGAAGTGTACTTATGTGACTGCTTGACCAGCACGACCAAGGTTTCTCAACGAAACTAGGGTTTGACCCTATTTTTACCACTTAGGTCGGCGGATTGGAACTTATAAGTTGAAAGGACCATTTTGGAAATGTGACAACTTTGTAAACGTTATTATGGGATCCCATTTACAATTTAATGTTTTTATAAAACATCCATTCCTTTTAATCAAAAATTTTAACCCTAGACCAATAATCACATTTAGATGCATGTTTACGGCTTAAAGACTCGTTTAGCGAGTATAGCACTATTTAGAATACTCAGTGTAACTGTCTTGGCTAACCAGGACGTTACAACTTGGGAGAGAGGCGCTACCCCATGCGTGAGACGCTCCTGGCGCGAGGGGCCATCCAAGTGTGAGGTGCGGTCCTGGCATAAGGGAACCTCCCAGGTGTGAGGTGCATCCCTGGAGCAAGACTAGGCGCTCCCTACACGTGAACCATTCTTGTGGCGCGAGGCCCTCTCAAGAGTATGTCTAATTTTTGGCAGTCACAAAAACTTGACTTCACTAACATAAATTTTAAATACTAACTTTAATGTTTAACACACTATGTAATAATCCTGAACTACTAGGGTGTTATATCTAAGCATGCCCAAAAATGTTGGGAGCACTTGGAGTTGTCTAAGGTCAATTTTGAGCAACTTGACCAGAGGTTTGGTGATATGTCATAGGTCATAGTTGACATGTCACCTATCTCATGCATAAAATACGTGTAATGCCCAAAAGCAGCAGGCAATATGTCGCATGTGACAAGCAACATGTCACCATACAATAGGCGACATGTTGTTTTTTCCTGACCTGGCAAAATAGTTTTTTGGCTCCAAATTTAAAATACAAAAGCTCTGATCCTATTTGTTAGAGATAATGACGATGCTTACACTATAAAAGGGGTCAATTATAGCAGAGAGGCCTTGATCACACTTCTCAATTGACTCTCTAAATCTCTCTCTAGGTCTCAAGAACACATCTTTCTTCAAGAAAATCACAACGAAATTTTTGACTTGTGTTATTTTCAAGGCGTGTTCAATCTTTGTTCTCATTTCACTACTGTAGAAGCTTCAAGAAACTTGGGAAAGGTTTGGAATGGAAAATTAGGACAACGATTCTCGTCATGGCATGCATTGTTGCAAGGATTTTGATATCTCTGAGATATGATGTTTTGATTTTATTTTTGAGTTTCCCATCTTCTTTTGTGTTATTACTTTTAATATTTACATTCTACTTACTGTTTATAGCAAGTTGATGGAGGTCCCTAAAGAGCGAGTCGATAAAGATCGTTGAAAATCAACCATAGATAAAGTGTTACCAAGCTTGTAGAAATAAATGACCACATTGCAATATAATCTTAAAAAATGAAAAATAAAAGTATGTTTGACCACTTCAACTAATGGCCTTTATCAAATGAAGAACAACCAAAATTAAGTGTCAAATTAAATAACATGACCATGTACAACCTAAAATTTTGATAGTGTTATCCCTCAAAAACCCAGGGATGATGTGGTGAGTGAGAAAGTGGCACGTGGCATCACAAATAAGGGAAAAACGATGAAGTATTGAGAAAAGACCGATGAGCAAAAAAGATAGGTCCAGGACCTATAGAGAAGTTGACAAGGCCAAAACCCCCTAGGGGTGGTCGGCCTGGCCCTAATCCCTAGGGGTGGTCGGCCTGAGCCTAACCCTTAGCACTGGTCGGCCCAAGCATGCCCAAGAACTGCTCGGGGTGGTCAGCCCACCCTATCCTCAATAGGGTGGTCAGCCTACTGTAGTGTCCCTGAATTTTACTTATCTAGATAGTAGTAGTAGTAGCTAGTGGTAGACAGTAGTATGTTAGTTTCTGTGGATTTTGGTTCAAGCTGGGACTTAGTTGGAAACTCATAGAAACAATTATGGATTTTATAAGTTTAACCTATAGTTTAGAAATATTAATTATAACATAGGGTTTGATTAATATTGCTGGTCTTAGAAATATTGTTTATGATAACCTAAGGTTTAGATAGAATTATTTTGAATTTGACACTTGTAATAATCATGTTTATTAAGCATTAAGTATTTTTGATGAATAGTTTAATTAAAAGAAAGATCTAGAAGCTCTAGAACCTTCCAGCAGCTATTAAGATCACATTTTGACTCAGTCAAAGCTCTTTAATCAATTCAAAATATGTTGAAAAAGTGCAAATACGTGTTTGATATATCAACGTATGCCGATGTATCGCAGCTATAGGGGCCAATATATCGCCTACGGGAGATACAAAAAACATGTCGACTTCGCATGAACGAACGAACGGGGATCGGCATATAGGTATAGGCGATATATCGCCCAGGGTAGGAAATATATCGTCCCTGGGAGTGAGTTTTTGGAATCTTGAGGATTTAAATTTAAAAACAGCCTTAACCACTTGGACTTGCCTTTGAACAATTTTGATCGAGTTCTGGGCATCTGTTGAACAAAAATTCAAATCTTTTTCATTTTATATTAATTTATTTATTCATTCAAAAAGGGGTTAGTTTCACTCCTTGAACTCTATAAATAGGACCAAGTACTCAACCATTTCACTCATCATTCAAGCATTGTTCAGAGCTTTCAGTCTGCTAAGATTAATATAGAGAGAAACACTTAAGTTTTGGGATAAAAGCTTTTCCAGTCTAAGCTTTTGTAAACACTTGGGAAGTGAGATATAGTGTTATCGAGGTTGAGATCAAGTCATATTTCATCCAAGGTATTCCCATCCTTAAGTTCAGTTCTTCATGGTTCTTGAGTTTTCTTTTATTTTCTTTCAGATCCTAACTCTTGTTTATGATTCTTGAAACTTAAGGTTTTCGGTAAGTTTCTACTTGGATGTTTTAGTTCTCTTTTTCATCTCTTTTTCTTTAGAAACTCATGATTTTTACTGTTCGTTTTAGGAGTGTTCCAAATCCCATTTTTTGGTAAGGAAAATAGGTTAGATTATATGTGTTTATATGTTTATGTTATGATATGTTTTATGCTATGATATGTATATGTATATGCATAAATATGTTTTGTAGTGGCTTGGGCATATGACTTGCTTAGATAGCAAGCCCCAAGAATTTATGTTGTAGTCGCTTGGGCATATGACTTGCTTAGATAGCAAGCCCCAAGATTTTTTTTTATCATTTCCATGGTTTAGAGTTATGATTTACGCTACCTCGATTAGTAGACAGAGGACCTAGATGGGTTATCATATACTATAGTTGTGATCTAACCTACCTCGATTAGTAGACAGAGGACCTAGATGGTTTTATCACATGCCATGTAAATGAGTTAATGGCCATTAACATTGTAGTCCTATATGATCTACATTTTTATAGTCATATGCTTTATAGTATATGTTTATGATATAGTCTAATTTTTATGATTTATGATATATGTTGTTAGTAGATTTTCCTTGCTGGGCATTAGGCTCATTCCTTTCTTTTTAGAATGATGTAGGAAAATGAACGTGGAAGGCGGGAAGGATTCGTTGCCGCTTGGCATGTGTGTTCAGGATGAATGGATTGAATGGACTGCTGGAAGATCGAGGATGAGGTTGTTTAAAGTCTTTTAAATTATGTTTATGTATTTCCGCATTTAGTATTTAAATAATTAATTTAAAGTTTATGTTTTATGTTTTATAACAATGGGATCCTATACCATATTTTGTATTTCATACAATATTTTGGGATTTAAATAAAGTTATGTTATGTAATATGAATGTATTTCAAAATAATAGTTCTGTCATAGTAGTTTTTAATTGTTCGAGATCTTAGAAATAGTCAGGGCATTACACCTACACTCTCAAAGATGTTTCATTGGGTAAAACTCATGTTCGTTTAAACTGAGATCAGCAGGCCTAACACCTAGAAGATCAACCGACCTAGCACCAAGAATATCACATGCCAAGAACCCAGAGGACCAACGGGCCTATCACCCAAGCTTTAAAGGGTCATCAAGCCTAGCACCTAAGTCTCATAGACCAATTAAGACATAGTGTTTTCTCAAAGGTCTCAATCGTGCATTATCGACCATAATCCAGAGAAGACAATGGGAAGACCCATGATCTCATAATCATGGGAAGATGGACACGTATCTCCACTCCCAATGATCGTGTACCAAACCACGATCCCAGTCTTACTGATCATGTAACAGCCCCTAGGTACTATAAATAAAGGACCCAGGGCTTCGTTTCAAAGGATCTCTTTTTCTAGACTTTTTTTATCAATCTTTTGGACGAACTTGTAACGAGTGAAATCCGTCTTTATATTTGTAATTGTCTATCGAGCGATTCAATACAAAATACTAAGTGGATTAGGTCATTACTTTCAGAAGAACACGGCTGGACCACTATAAATTCCTGCGTGTTTTGTTTAGATATTTGTACTCTATCGTATATTATATTCATTCCGTTCAAAAGGTGTCGTATACTGTACATACGACCATTGGCCAATTTCACAGGTCAACATTTTGGTGCTTTCATTGAGAGTGCGAAATCAAGAAACACACTTTCATTAGTTTTACGATGCCTCCAAAATCCATTTAGACAAAGAAGACGACTCCCAGGGATTCCACCACTCAGGATCCCATCAATCGCATTATCGAAACTCTGGTAGAGGTTGGAGACAACCTGATGCAGAAGATCCATAGGATGCTCACCAGGAGGAGATGGTGCAATTTCTGGCAAGGCAGAAGGCCTTTTTTGCAGAAATTTTCCTCCAGAGGGCGACTATGGAATGGAAATGAAGGGAGATAGATGAGCAGGTCCAAAGGATGATCCAGAGGGAGTAAGAAGCTGAGCAGAGGCATCAGGAGGATGATGTGGCCTTGGAGGCGGCTACTAAGTTAGCCCGAGCTAACGCTGAAGCTGCTGCTCAGGCGGCGATGGAGGCTAAGGCCAAAATAGCAGGAATGTGAGATAGCAGTAACAGAGAGTTCCAGGGGAGGAGTCAAACCCCAAGGATGCACTCAAAGTCACTTTTCAGTGACAGGATGAAGATGCACAGTCCAAGACTGCCTCCTCCATGACTAAGAAGAATAACACTTCATCTCAGTGTAAGAGTGTTACCAACCCGAAGGCCCCCTCCTAGGGTGATAGACGAAACAACGCATGAGATGAGGGTCAAGCATCTGAGAGGCATGACAGGAATGGAAATGGCCGCTCAAAGTCTCAAATTCATGTAGGAGGAGAGCCTCAAAGGCAAGGTCACACCGATAAGGGCAAGACGGACCTACCACCTTACACCAATACCGTGCTCGATAGGCTAAGGAAAGATGCACAACCTCAAGATCTGAGGGAGGTCATCAACAGGAGGACCAGCGCTCAGGAGGGGATACCAGGGATGTCTACCCCACCTGGAGCATCGATCACACCAGTAGTGCAGGCTCAAATAGATGCACTCGTCATGGTTGTCCACGGTTTGACAACGAATCATTCCGATATCAAGCTGGCTCATAGAAGTAGGAGTCCCTTTGGTGCTAATATCCAAGCTGCTCAACCACCACTAAAATACAAGACCCCAAAACTCCGACAATACACTGGGAAGGAGGACCCAGTATGACACAATGGAAAGTTCGAGGATCAAATGGAGTTACTCGGTGTGGAGCATGATTATAGGTGCAGGGTACTCCTTACCACTCTCTTTAACGCAGCTCAGGAATGGTATTGGAAATTCAAACCCAGATCCATCACTTCCTGGGAGCAGTTCAGGAAGGAATTTTACAAGGTCTTCAGTGCCGGATAGATTCAACTAGTTTATGCCAATCAACAAGCTAACATCAAGCAAGGGAAGGAAGAATCCCTAAAGGACTACATCCAAAGATTTATGAGAGAGGAAAACTGAGTGTCCACAGTAGGAGATGAAGGGAAGTTCGTTACCATCTCGGCAGGAATAATTTATCGTAGTCCCTTGTCGGATAACATACATAGGAACCCCATCAACACCTTGCAGGAGTTTCTAGACCGAGCAGACAAATACATGAACCTAGATGTCGCTATCACGAAGGAAGAAAAATGCATAAACCATTCGACCACTGTCAAGGAAAATAAGAACGACGCAAACAATCAAGTCGGCAATGGGGGCAACGGTAAGAAGAGGACCAGCCGAAAAACAGCATAAGCATCAGCCCTACCAACCCAGGTACACCAATTATATCGTCCTGACTACATCTAGGGCTTAGATTTACTTGGCAACATATCAAGAGGTACCATACTGAAAGCCACAACCATTTCACTCGGAAGGAAAGGGGGACAAGAATAAGTTTAGTGTTTTCCATAATGATTATGGGCACGACACAAACGAGTGCAAACAATTGAAGGATGAGACAGAGTTTCTCCTCCAGAGTTCTGAAGGCAAGGGAGTTCACCACTGGAGCCAACGGCCATAGACTTCACATTAGATACCATATGTGGGGTACCCCACATAGCAGGCTACAGTAAAAATGCTCGTGAAGGATATGCAAGGACCCTAATACATGAGGTAGGGAATTCTTCCCAGTGCATGGCAGTCGAGGAGAAGCCTCCAAAGAATCCAAAGCATGAAAGTGAAACTCTCACTTTTACGGAGGATGACACCAGGCACGTGAGGTACCCCCACAATGACCCTCTAGTTCTTACCATTCAAATTGCCAGTGCCCGAGTGAAGAGACACTTGGTGGATACAAAAAGCTCAGTAGATATCATCTACAAAACATCCCTCGAGAAGATGAAGCTCACAGTTAAGGACCTTACACCGTGTTCCCAAGTGATATATGGGCTCACGGGAGAATGCCTAGCACCATCAGGAACTATTAGACTACCGGTCACGGTGGGGGATGCCCCCAGGTACGAGACTGTGATGACAGAGTTCTTGGTGATAGATTGCTCATCGCTTACAATGTAGTGATCGGGAGACCCTTCCTGATGGCATTACACGCAGCAATGTCTATCCGCCATCTATCTTTGAAGTTCCCCACAAGCGTAGGGCAAGGATGCGTATAGGGTAACCAAAGGGAGGCACGAGAATGCTATAATGTGTCAGTAGTCAACGAAAAGAAAGGACCATGCGTAAACAACATGGTAGTAACCTGCTGTGAAGAGAAGGAAGGAATCGACGAGGTTGTCAACATGGAAGTTGGTGTTGAAAGAAACACTCTATTGGAGTTGAGGGCTCCTTTCAACAAATATTTGTTATTATAGAAAGTTTCCCAAAGCGAGGGAAAAGACATCGATACTCGCTTTCAGGATGACGTCATGGGGGTAGGACCAGTCGAAGATCTTTACGAAGTCCTACTAGATGAGGAGGGCCCGACTATAGTAATTAAAGTTGGGAATGAGCTAAAGGTGGAAATTAAGGCACAGTTGCTAGAATTTTTGAAGAAGAACCAGGACGTCTTTGCCTGGTCACATAAGGACATGGATGAAATTTCTCCATTCGTGATAAGCCATCTCCTCAATGTTGACAAAACTACCCACCGGTGTAGCAAAAGAGGAGGTTGCTTGAAAAAGACCAATCTCAAGCCCTGAAGGAGGAGGTCGAATGGCTCAAGGAAAACAATTTTATAAGGGAGGCCTACTACTCAGATTTGGTATCAAACCCCGTGTTGGTTTGAAAGCCAAACAGGAAGTGGAGGACATGTGTGGACTTCATAGATCTGAATAAGACTAGCCCTAAAGACTGCTTCCCACTACCCATAATAGACCAACTGGTCGATGCAACTGCAGGACATGAAATACTCTCATTGATGAATGCATATTCTGGGTATAATCAAATAAGTATGTGTTAGGGTTTTATGCCCTAATTAAAACCCAATTTCTTTGTAATCTCATTTATTATCAATAAAAGAATAGAAATCATTTTTTGACTTGATCAATCACTTTTCTCACATGTTTTATTTTCATGATTATTTGTTTAATATAAACTTCTATTAAATCTCGAGCATATAGCTAATCGTATTTATAATGACGTAATCAAATTGGAATATAAATATGATTATATGTTCAAATATAAGTTAGTCCTAAGATTAGTCAGTGCACAGGATTTGCTTTGACTTGCCAATCCACGATATGATCTACTTACACATTGTAGCGTTATGTTCTTTCCAGTATATTAGCAAAGTAGATAAGATCGGATGTATTTGTTACATCGGACAGGACCGATATTGACAGTCGATAGGATAAGTAAACATACCGTTATTATCTATTCTAGTCATATCATATAGTTGACCATAGGTCAATTCAATCTCAATTCTAAGTGGTTAGTATTCTAATTGATTGTATTATTTAAGTTCCTTGACATGTTCGTTACCAGCTTACCCTGTTGACTAGCCCATACTTACTTCTTGGGAAGTCGGTAGTATAATTGAATGGGAGTGTTAATCATAGATATGAACATCTATAGCTTCTGATGAAGAAGTGAAATGATGGTTTCCTTTTAGTTTGGTTCAAGGTACTAAATGATAGAGATCTCATTTCAGTAATTAATATTAGTTTACTGAAATATCATTTACAAGGAACTAAGTGTTTTAAGAATAAAATACAATGAGGGGTAAAATTGTATTTTAGTCCCGTCTCATTATAGACTGTCTATAGAGGATTTAGTGATAATTATGGTTGTAACAATGGATAATTAATAGCGTATCTATATTTTTTATAGAGCATTCTATGAATTCAAGAGTGCAATCCCGAGTATTTAGTGGAATCATGAGGAATTATTAAGTTAGGAAATTTATTTGTTAGATTATGATAACTTATTGGAGCTTGATTTCATAGGCCCATGGTCCCCACTGTACCATGGATAAAATCATCTAGATAGTCTCAATAAATTGATTTAATTATCAATGAGAATTATCAAAGTTGACAAGGTCAATTTTGAATAGTTTCATAGAGTTATGTAATTTTGAGAAGAAAAGAGAAATTAGGGCAGATTTATTAATTAAGATAAATTGGTATCTAATTTAATAAATAAGTTTAAATCAAGTTTCAAATTATAAATAATTAATTTGATAAAGGATTTAAATAATTATTTAATTAATTAAATCAATAGAAAATAATACAGGCCTTGATTTTAAGTCCAATTGGCTTATAATCAAATGGGAAATTTCACGGACCTAAAGCCCATGATAATTTTGACCTAGGGCTGTTAGTTGACTATTATTTTATTTATTTTTTAATTAAATAAATGACCTAAATGAGTCTATAGAAGGAATGTTAAGAGAGAGTTGAAAATATAAGTCAAACAAGTTGAAACACAAGTTTCTGATAGGTTTTAGATTCTCTCTAAACATAAGTCCTTTTCTAAGCATTATTGTTCTTTTCTCTTCTTCTCTATGTATCTATCTCATGTGTTGAGAATTGCCCACCCTAGTCTAGGTGATTCTAAGGATACTTTGGAAGGCTGTGAAGAAAATTGAAGATCGGTTCAATTTCTTGATAATACTCAGCGACAGAAAGGATACAAGGGTTAGAGAAACTAAAGGAATGACTCATTCATTCCGCTGCGTATAATGGAAGTATTCCTATCATTATTTCTCTTTGAATTCAATTTCAAAAACATGTTCTAGGTTATCTCATATTAATTTGTTTAATATTATATCTACATGAAAATAAATTAAGATCCTGCATAAGTTTTCCCAATAGTATGCACCTTCCCGACAAGGAACATACCAGCTTCCGGATAGACAAGGGATTGTACTATTATAAGGTGATGCCATTCGGCTTGAAGAACGCAGGAGCCACCTACCAGTGTTTAGTAATGGCATGTTCCGAGACTTGATCAGAAAAAATATGGAGGTATACGTCGATGACATGGTTGTCAAGTCTGAAGAAGCTAGAGGGCATGGTCGAGACTTGGAGGAATGATTTGCAATACTTAGAAAGTATAGCATGAAGTTAAACCCTCTTAAGTGCTCATTTGGAGTTGGTTCTGGTAAGTTTCTCAGATACATAGTCAATTCACGTGGAAACAAGGCTAACCCTAAGAAGATCAAATCATTGATCGACATGAAGTCACCTACCACAATCATTGAAGTACAAAGCTTAACAGGGAGAGTAGCTGCACTGAGTAGGTCCATATTAAAGTCAACGGACAAGTGTGTCCCCTTCTTTAACCAACTAAGGGGCAAAAAAAAGATCCAATGGACCGAGGAGTGGGAGAAAGCTTTCCAAGCCTTGAAGGAGCATCTCACTCAACCTCCAGCCCTAGCGGAGCCAATATATGGTGAAGTACTATTCATCTATTTGGCAATCACTGAGCATGAAATCGGCGCTGCTTTGGTAGAAAAAGTGAACAGGATACAACACCCTTTTTACTGTATCAGTAAAAGGATAGTAGGTGTAGAGTCTAGGTATCCCCCTCTTGAAAAGCTAGCCTACTATTTACTAATCGCCTCTCAAAAGCTACATCCATATTTCCAAGCTCATTCGATCCGAGTCCTGACCAATCAACTGCAAAGACAAGTTCTTCAGAAACCAGAGGCCTCAGGACGATTACATAGTGGGCAGTGAAACTAGGACAATTTGATATCACTTATCATTCGAGGACAATGATAAAAGAACAAGCATTGGCGGACTTCATAGTTGAAGGTACCAACCTTGAAGACCTTTCCTACCAGCCGGAGAATGGAGATACCGAGTAGGAAGGATATACTCCTGTATGGAAGCTATATGTTGATGGAGCATCCAATGAAAAAAACTCAGGTGCAGGAATCATATTGATCACTCCAAAGAATCACCGCTCTTAGATTTGGATTCAATGCTTCAAACAACGCGGTTGAGTACGAGGCATTATTAGCATGATTACACTTGTCTCAGGATGTGCATGCACAGTCCCTGGAATTATTCAGTGATTCCCAGCTAGTGGTATACCAAGTACTGGGGGAGTATCAAGCCAAGGGACTTAGGATGGTGCAGTACCTAAACAAGGCAAAGGACTTGTTGACACGGTTCAAGAAATACTCAATTATACAAGTCCTGGGGGAGCAGAATGCCAATGCTGATGCCTTAGCCAAGCCTGCCAGTGCCAAAGATGCGGACACCCTGAATGTCGTTCCCGTCGAATACTTGGCAAAATGAAGCATAACCGAGAAAGAGGCACTACTTGTTAAGTTAGGTGATACATGGATGACCCCTATTATTAACTATCTCAACCAATGAGTAACACCCAGTGATCGAAACAAAGCAAGGAAATTGGTGAGACAAGTTGCATGATATATGATAGTCGAAGGGGTCCTGTACAACCTAGGGTACTCCCTACCATTGCTAAGGTGCGTTACACTCGACCAGTCAAAGATGTTAATGATCGAGGTACACGAGGGGTTTTGTGGAGATCATGCTGGGGGGCAGAGCCTATCAAAGAAAATTCTAAGACAAGGATACTTTTGGCCAACGATGAATGAAGACTCGATGGAGTATGTTAGAAGATGCCACAAGTGTTAGATGTTCTCCAAGACACCCCAGGCGACACCTAAGGAATTAACACAAATGCAAAGCCCTTGGCCCTTCGCTGTATGGGAAACCTACATGATCAGAAAGCTACACACGGGAAGGGGAGGAGTCCAATTTTTTGTTGTAGCCGTACACTACTTCATCAAATGGACTGAAGCAGAACCACTCGCCACCATAACCTCCAAGAAAGTCTTAGACTTTGTGGTGAAGAATATCATATGTCAATTTGGTCTACCAAAGAAGACAATCTCGAAAAATGGGATTCAATTCGATAGTGATATGTTCACTGACTTTTCTACGAGGCATGGAATAACAAAAAACTTTTCCTCGATAGCACACCCCCAAGCTAATGGTCAAGTAGAAGTAGTGAACAAGCCTATCAAAGACACTATGAAGAGGCGCCTTGAACAAGCCAAAGGAGCCTGGCCAGAATTACTTCCAGAGCTCCTATGGTCACATCGAATGACGGCTCGAATGACGACAGGCCATACTCTGTCTATTTGGCATTTGGTCATGATGCCATGTTGCCGGTTGAACTCACTCCCCCATCGCATAGATGAGAGACATACAATCAAGGGAGTAACCATCAACTAATAGAAGAGTCGCTCAATTTGATCGAAGAAAGACGAGAAAAGGCAAGTCTCAGAGTAGCAACACATCAACAAAAAGTGGCTAGATACTTGAACTTCAGAGTGAAAGATCGAAAATTCCAAGTTGGAGACTTAGTAGTCTGGAGGGTGTTACTAAACACTAAGGACACTACAACAGGGGTACTAGGACCTAATTGGGAAGGGCCATACCTTGTGGAGGATGTGATCCCACAAGGGATATACACGATAGCTCAACTGAATGGAGAACTAATCCAAAACGACTGGAATGGCGAACACCGCCGCCGGTACTATCAGTGATGTTATTCAGCAGCAACACAAGTTTTAATTTTCAAATTTAGTATTTTCAAATTATCTATGTAACAGCCATTGTGCTTCAATGAATGAATGAATTTAACTTCTTAAGTTTGTCTTAATTCTTTAAATTTCGTTCAACAAGAGACAGATCCTAGGACCTTGTCGTCAAATTATGGATCATGTTCGATCATGGTTCTTGAGGAGCCTATTGACCCATAAGATCCAAATGAGAGACTGGTCCGAGGACCTTGTCGACCCATACAATCCAAACAAGAGACTGGTCTAAGGGCCTTGTCACCAATTTATGTGATCATGTTCGATCTTGGTTCTTGAGGAACCTATCGACCTATATGATCAAGAAAAGAGAGTGGTCCGAGGACTAGTCGCCATTATTTGATCATGTTCGATCTCGGTTCTTGAGGAACCTATAAACCCATACGATCAAAAAAGAGACTGGTCTGAAGACTAGTCACCATCATCAGATCATAATCGAATCTAGTCCTTGAGGAATCGAACAATAATTTGTTCTAAGACTAGTTATAGGCTCAATTAGCCCATCTAGACCCGGTTGGTCCAACTTAGACACTTCTGTCTACAATCATTATAACGGGTAGACGAGAGATTACGTAGATCGTGATCGACACTTGCTACAAAATCTGCATTTGTGTATAGGTATCATTACTACAGAGTATGAAACAATAACCCGACTACCAATGAGGGACAAGCATTTGTTACTTGCATCATTGGGTGAAAATGATAATACTATGTGTCTAAATGCTTGAAGCAAGGCATGGTCAAGTAGCAAGTGACCAAGGCTTGTAAACCCATGATCACTTGGGGGGCATATAGTACATACCGATCAGGGTAAACAGAAGCAAGGAGGACATATGTTCGACATATGTTCTGAAAATGCAAAAAGCAAAAACAAAAACAAAAAAGGCATTGGTGAGGAGACTCCTAGCCATGTCCCTTACAAAGTGGTCGGCCAATCATCCATGGGGTGGTCGACCTGACCTGTTTTGTTCATGGTACTTGGTGAAGTATCATACTACACACATTACCATGGTTGTTAGCATGAAAAACGTAAATGAGTAAGGTTAGTACGACACGTGAAATACATGTGTTCAAAGTATACTGATACCTGAACTAATGAGGGTTGTGAGTTGATATACTTAGTGAGCATTGGAAATAAAAAATTCCAATCCATACCGTGAGTACTCATAACAAAAAAGCATAAAGGCGTATAATGTCATATGTAAAAATTATTAAGTACAAGGTGCCCCACCAATGGCATGAGACGAAAGATAGAGTAAAAGACCAGAAGAAGACTAACTAGGGCGAGGAGTATCATTTGAAAGACCACCCTGAGCCTCGCCAGCCTCACGAGCCAGACACTTCCTAAGCTCCTTCGCTCGCGTCTTCTCGTGAAGGAAATCCAAGTTTAGGTCTTTGTTGGACTTCCAGATCAAGTAGAAGCAAGAGAAAGCTGTCTCTGAATACTCCTCTTGAGCCTTGTCCCGGGTAGCCTTGACCTCTTGCTCCTTCTCGACAAGAGCATCCTTCTGCAATTGGTCCATGTCGAAAATCAACTTCTCTTTCTCATCTTTAGATTGTCAGAGTTTATCGACAAGTTTCCCCTCCATCTAGGTTATCTTGATAGTCAACTCGCTCACTTCCTGCTATTTGAGCTCCACGGTATTGCGGAGGGTATCAATCTCTTCATCCTTCGAAGCAATGTTAGCATTCCAACATCCAAGAAAGTGCTTAAGGTCCAGGACCTCCTGGTGGGCAGCTTCAAGCTCAGAATGAAGGTTGGAGAGTGTAGAGATATACTCTACAAACCTATCACGGACATGAGAGACCAACATCAGTGCCTGCAAAAAACATACAAGTGTTAGATAAGCGTCAGCACACAAGCTAACGAGATAAGACGAGAATTGTAAAGGACTCACACTCTGAATGTCAAGGAGTGACTTCGTTAGGATGGTGCTCAAGTCCTCAGTCTTAATCCCATTAAAAGTTGTTGATGTTTGCTCTAGATTGGACGCTTGGTCCATGATGGCACCTAGGTTCCGTATGGCAGACTGGTGTGGCTCAGATAAGGGAGCAGGCGTAAAATAGGAGGCACCGACATCAGTGAAGATGGGAGGAACCGGTGTAGGCAAGGATGGCTCTACCTCTGCGATAGGACTAGACGCCAAAGGAGTCGGAGGACTGACCTCAACCCTCACCCTCACTCTCACCCTCTTAGCCGCTCAAATAGAAGGACTGACCTTAGCAAGAGTTGACCTCTGCTGGGTATGGACAAAGCTGAACATGTCTGAACATGCAAAAGAAGATCAAATGTTAGAAGGATATCAAGCATAGATGAATTATTAAATAAAGGTGATAAGGTGTCGAACCTTCTGAATGAGATTCAGGCTCAAACATAGTCTCACCAAAGTCATCCGAAGTAAGTGATGAGTACGTGACAGATGCACCCACCTCATCACCCTCCTGTCCAACTAGCACAAGCAAAGAGGTTACCTCCTCGACATGAATGGGTATTTGGGAGTCTATGGGGTTCATGGGCTCGGGACCATCTTCATCCGGAACATCGGCTATAGTAGGAGGAAATAGCCCAACCTTCATAAGGTTCTCTGAAGTAACGAAGGTCTTGATATTCTTCTCCTCAGGGGTCATGACAATCAATTCCTTGGCCCTAATTGTCATAGCCTGAGTCGGGAGCAGTCTATAAAAAGGGTTGTCATGCTTAAACTTGGAGTCATTTGCCTCTGCATCATTAGTGAAGAAACAGTTGTCGGCATATCTAAATGCCATGCTATTTCCCGAGATCTCTTCCAAGAAGGTGTTGGTACCCTCGCTCATATAATGGTAGAAGTGGAAATACCTCGGGTTGCACTGAGAAGGGTTCTTCTTCAGATCGAGTAAGTAGTGGATCTCGTGAGGTATTAGAGCAGCCCATTTTCTGCGATGATAAATAATGTACAATGCAGATAACACCAAAATCACATTGGGAGCTAGCTGAGAATGACTAATACTGAAATAATCTGCTACACTCCAAAATTATGGATGAAGAGGAAGTAGGGCACCACACTTCATGGCAGAACGTGTTCAGGTGCACATACCCAAAGGGGGCTCCTCAACTCTGTTATTTGGACCAGGGATAGTAATAGATACACCAAAAAGGTCAAAGGTCTTCCTTAACCTCTTTACCTTCTCTTCAGTCATGTCAGAGGTAGCCTCTTTTAACCAAACCACCTCATAATCAGTAGGGTGAGGCTTCTCAACTGGTTTACTTATGATCTCATTGGCAAAGGTGGCCCCAGAATTTGAGGAATGGAACACTTTTCGTCGTCTCTTCTTCTGCTGCGCAGCTGGTGAGACTATCTTGCTCTTGGAAGGAGGGCGAACCACCTTAGGCCAAAACCTATGAATAGAATGCTCCTGAGGATGAGTAGCCTGGCGATGAGAGCCCTCAGTATGTTTTCACTGAAAAGAAGAGTCATGGGGAACCCGAATGGTATCACGATGCAAAGGGCGTTACAATGAGTCTCGCTGACCGGACATATTCCACTAAGAAGAATGACTTTGCTGAGATGTGCCTTGAGAGCCACAGGGAGTACTATGCTGAGAAGAGCCTTGGGTGATGTGCCTGGCAATATGAGGGTCATCTTTGGAAGGTTGCCGAGTTTTCTGTTTTACTCTCTCCATTGGGCTATACCTTCTAAAGAAGTCTTCTACACTGAACAAATATAAAATGAAGCAAGGCAAAATCCTTTTCATCCTTTCCAAGAACTCAGGGGGAGTACGCTCGCTTACAGACTTATCTGACAAAAGGGAGCTGGACATCTGCAACAAAGGAAAAATAAAGAGTAAAGTTAGTACATCGACATAACAAAGCTCCCTACCATGGAACAGAGTGGACAATAGATGAGGGCATGACTATTACTAATGAACAAAAATGAACAGTTCAAGGGGAAAATATATATAGGGGGTCGGCCCAATTAGACTAAGCTCAAGCCAACTACCATAGGACTCCACTAGATTTGGAAAAATGGATCGAAATCTTAAAGTAGGGGTCAGCCTAGTGGAACTAAACCTAGGCTGACCACCTTGAGTCCCTAAGCTTACAAAACGTGAAAGAATGGGCATAGGTGGTCAGCCTACCACTGTAGGCCGACAACCCTAGGGATGCAAACCTTAGAAAAATGTCAGAGGACTAAGGTTTAAGTCTCCAATAAATTATACAGTACAAGGAAGACCCTAAAGAGATCAATAAAGGAGGAGAAAATTGTTAAGGTTCCAGGTGGTCGGCCTATGATTGGGCGACCACCCTAAACCCTGGATCCCTAGAAATCACCCAGGGAGTGTGGTGGTGAGCCCATGATGTAAACCCTAAGGTGCTCGGCCCATGATGGGGTATGTGAGCCTAGAAGTCGCATAAGGCAAGGGAAATGCAAGGGGAGTCCTAGAGGTGGTCGGCCCATGATGGAAACCCTAGGGGTGGTCGACACATGATGGAAACCCCAGGGGTGGGTGGCCCATGAGGGAATTTACATCCCTGGAAATTTCCTATGCCTAGGTTGTGAAACCCTGGAAATCGCCCAGCTAAGAAAACCTTACAGGTATTCGGCATAAACCCTAATCCCGTAAGCCTGGAAATCGCACAGGCTAAGGAATACCTAGGATGGTCGAACTTTGAGGGAATTTGAAGACCTGGAAATCGCCTATGACTAGATGGGGAACCCTGGAAATCACCTAACCCTAATTTCCTAAACCTGAAAATCGCCCAGGCCAATGAATCTAGAGGGTAGTCAGCCTACATGGATCTAAACCCTAAGCATCACGCAAAAAAGGGCAATGAACAAGCCAATTTTTTTTATTCAAACAAGACAATTATTTTGAATCAAAGCAGAGCAAAGTAAGGAGATTCAGACAGATTCATCAAAGACGTAAAGATTGGAAAAGAATACTAACCAAAGAGGAGATACGTAGAGTTGATGAAGAATTAGAGAATTCCACAGCTCAGAACTTCCTGAAGGAGGCGAATGGGTCAGGAGTCTGATAAGTGAGGCCCTAGTTATAGCCTCTCAGGCTAACCAAATTTTTAGGAATTCAAAATCCTTGAAAGATATTTAGTTAAAAATTTAAATTCCTTGAAAAAAATCTTATATTTTTAGGAATTCAAATTCCTTGAGAAATATTTTGTATTTTTAGGAAATAATATCCTTGAAAAATATATTATATTTTTAGGACTTCAAATTTCCTTGAAAAATATACTAGATTTGTAGGAAAATAATTTTTCTTTAAAAATATAATTATTTTTAGGAATTACAAATTACCCATAAAAAATTAGTGTTGAGAAAATTATCGACAATTGATGAAAGTACTACGTAATGTCCTGAGGGACTTTGTTGTTAAAGTACTTCTAAGATATGCTTCCCGGGCAAGATCAAGTTTATCGTAATGTTGCACACATTGCAATAAAATTGGGGGGCAAATGTTATCCCTAAAAAATCCAAGGATGATGTGGCGAGTGAGAAAGTGGCACGTGGCATCACAAATCAGGGAAAAATGATGAAGTATTGAAAAAAGACCGATGAGCAAAAAAGATAGGTCCAGGTCCTATAGAGAAATCGATCAGGCCAAAATCCCCTAGGGGTGGTCGGCCTGGCCCTAACCGCTAGGGTGGTCGGCCTGGCCCTAACCGCTAGGGTGGTCGGCCTGACCCCAACCCTCAGGGGTGGTCGGCCAAAGCATGCCCAAGAACCCCTCGGGGTTGTCGGCCCACCCTATCCTCCATAGGGTGGTCGGCCTACACTCCCAAACACATTTCACAGGGTAAAACTCATGATTGTTCAAACTGAGATCAAAACGCCTGACACCTAGAAGATTAACAGGCCTAGCACCCAGAAGATCGCAGGCCTAGCACCCCAGAGGACCAACGGGCCTGGCACCAAGGCTCTAAAGAGTTGTCGAGTCTAGCACCTAAGTCTCATAGGCCAATCAAGACTTAGCGTTTTCTCAGCGTTATCAATCATGCATTGTCGACCACGATCCAGAGAAGACAACGGGAACATCCACGATCTCATAATCATGGGAAGGTGGACATGTTTCTCCACTCCCAATGATCGTGTACCAAACCACGATCCCACTCTTACTAATCATGTAACACCCTTTAGGACTGTAACGCCCTACTTCCTTAGAGCCGTTACTAAGTGAGCTTTTAAGACAAGACAGTGTGCAATGAACTCGCTAATCGAGGTTTTGAAACATAAGTGTGACTAATTAAAAGTTAAGGCTGTAATCTTTGAAAATGCGTCGTTTCATCAAAACTTCTATTATTAAACAGTTGGGATCCCAAAAATAAGGTTTGAAAACTAATTACATCTTGAAATAAGGTTACAGTTGAGAAATTATAAAATTATAGATTATTACAGCCATTTTCGATTAAACCCCCAACCAAAGCAGTCGGGCAGGCCAAACATGTACGCGCCGCTTCACGCTCTCCGTACTCATGGTTGGTTGATTCAGTCATTGCCCTTACCTGCAACACAGAGCACCCGTGAGCCGAAGCCCAGCAAGAAAACTCATGCAGAACATAACATATGCAATGTATACAGTTATCATAACAGATAATCCACAAATAAACAAGTCAATCATTAGACTAAGCAAACACGGCCAAGCCGCCCCAGAGCCTTACCGAAGCCTGGGGTATCGGTTCTCACCGCGAGGATAACTCATGTATCCCTTGGGTCCCACCCTGAATATAGCATAACACATGTATCCACCGGGCCCCGCCCTGACTATAGCATCCCATGTGCTAGGTGTTACTTTCGGCCCACGGCCGCCCCGGCTTACGCCGTACTCGGCCCACGGCCGCCCCGGCTTACGCCGTACTCGGCCCACGGCCGCCCCGGCTTACGCCGTACTCGGCCCACGGCCGCCCCGGCTTACGCCGTACTCGGCCCTTGCCGCTCATTTCATCATAATCACACATATAGTACATTCGAAATAATCATTCACACACATCATGATTCATTTAAGGTTTAAACATTTTCACATAATACAATCTGGGGCCATGCCCTAACCTCGGGTGTTATAGTTTTCTTACCTGTACTCCGAGCCTCCTGATGCACTAAAGCCGCGAGCATGGTCCTCAAGCATGAGCCTCTCAAAAAGCCTAGTCACAACACACATAAAACACTTTTTAATACTAACCAACCCAAAACCATTTCCCGGGACCAATCCCGCACTCTCGGCACCTCTAATTCCCTAAAACAATACACCGGAACCATCCCCCGAGTCCCCGGGAAAAAGCCCTAAAAACCAGAATTTTGGGTGTCAAAATTGGCCTAGGGCCGCGGCACTCCCTTCAAGGGCCACGGCGCCCAGCGACTTGGCCTCCTCCTGATGCAACCTCGCGCCGCGGCGCCCAAGAACAGGGCCGCGGCGCTCATACGCGAACCTAGAAAATCTGGGTTTTCCCTTGCGTTTTTCCCCGAACTTAAACCTTCCAAATCACACCAAACCAATACCCAAACCCCAAAACCAATTTCAAACATCAAATAGACCATATAACAACCCATAACTCAAGATTCAAGCTCAAAACATCAATATACCCAAGATTCACACCCATTGATCTTAAAATTCAGCAACTATCCCAAAACTCAACAAAGCTTAGCTTAGGCATTTAATTTCCTCAAATCAAAACAAAACCCAAACTTAAATATGTATAAAACACTTACCTCCAATGGAGAACCCACACAAAGTCCTTGATCTCATCCTAGACTCCCACTTCTCCTTTTCTTCTTCTTCTTCTTCTTCTTGCTTGCCCTAGCTTTTCCCTCTCTTTTCTCTTCTCTTCAAACTCTATCAATGCCTCATAAAACCAATGCCCAAACCGAACCCCATATACCCAGCTGAGAATTTTCATAATCCCCAGCCAAAAGACCAAATTACCCCTTCCTACTAATCCTCCTTAGCTAAACCTCCAAGGGCACATAAGTCTTTACACTTTCATTTCATTTCTACCATTTTCTTTCTAAAACTTGTTACTCTCAGCAGTAACTAATGGTTACCTAGGTTACTAAATCTCCAATAACCATTACCCGCTAAATCTCAACTTAACCATAAAATTCCCGAGGTACCCCTAGGCTCCTCCCGAGCCGGGTACAAAATCCCGTTGTGACATCTAAGTTAACTAGCTCTCTAGGACCGTCTCGGCACGTGCATCGCAACAATAACACAACACTCACGTGGTACAAATCACGGAATACAATTATCACATATCAATGCAGTTATGCCCAACAAGGCCAAAATTACAGTTATGCCCTTCTAACACGATCCGGGCCTACATGCATACTAATATACATAGTCATGCATCTCAGATAAACAAATAGTCATATAACATGCTTTAAATCATAATCATGCATTTAATTCGTAAAAATCACACATAATTCCCATCATGCCCTCCTGGCATGCTAATCAAGGCCCTTAAGCCTTATTAGCAAATTTGGGTCGTTACAAGGACTATAAATAAAGGACCCAGTGCTTCGTTTCAAAGGATCTCTTTTTCTCGACTTTTTGGTTCAATCTTGTGGACGAACTTGTGACGAGTGAAATCTGAGTTTATCTTTGTAATTTTCTATCAAGCGATTCATGACAAAAGTCTAAGTGCATTAGGTTATTACTGTTCAGAAGAACAAGGCTGAACCCCTCTAAATTCTTGTGTGTTTTATTTAGATATTTGTAGTCTGTCGTATATTATATTCATTCCATTCAAAAGGTGTCGTATACTGTACATATGACCATTGGCCAATTTCACAGGGCAACAGATTGGACTAATCCAATTTTCCATGCCTATCTTTTAACCCTTTGAACATTAGGAGCCACACCTTCATGAATAGGAGTGGGCTCCCATGGAGGAGCTTGCTCTTTTTAGTGCTTGCAGCGTTGCTAGCAGTGTTGGGTTTTATGCCCTTAATAAAACTATATTTCTCATGTAATACGTTTTTATTATCAATAAAAAAAGTAAATTTTTTTTATTCATTCGCATTGTTTGCCTATTTTATTACGTGTTTATTCAATTAATACAAGCATTTATAGAATCTTGAACATATGGAGAGTTACAATTATAGTTACTGGTCAAAATGAATTATAGTTGTAATTATATGTTTAAAAGAATGAGTGTTGAGTTAAAATCAGTGCATTGAATTTTCACTGATTCAGTAATCTACGATAAGATCTACTTACACACTCCTGGTGTGATGTCTTGTCCAAGACAGTGACCAAGTAGATAAGATCAGATGTATTTGGTTACTTTAGACTTGGATCGATATTGATTATTGTTAAATATATAAGTATCTTTGTTATCAAATATAATCAATGTCATAATGAAATCTATAGCTTTTGTATGATAGGTGAGAAAATGATTTCCTTAATTACTTTGTTCAAAAAGTTAAATGATTGAGATCTCATTTCTGTGATTAAATTCACGAAATATCATTTATAAGTAACTTAGTGGGAGTTAAGGATAGAATACTGATGAGGTGTAAAACAGTAATTTGCACATGGTTCATTAGTAAGTCATCGATAGAGGATACACTGATTGTAATGGTTATAACAATTGATAACGTATTTGTGGCTTGGAAAATACGTTATGTGAACTCAAGAATTCAATTGCGATTCTATAGTTGAGTCACATTGAATTAATAAGTTGTGAGATAAACTCAGAGGAACTAATTGTAGCTTGTGTTCATGGATCCATGGTCCCCATGTCATCTCTAGTAAAATTAGATCTAATAGTTTCAAATATTTGATCTAATTATCGATTAGTAATATCGAGTTGACTGGGTAAACATATATAAATAATGGTGAATTATTTATTGATATTAGGTGATAATTAGAAATAAGAGAAAGTTTGAGAATTTAATTGGAAATTCTCACAAGAGAGTTTTATAGACAATTGGACAATTTTACTGATATTAATAAGTTAGTAATAATATTAGTAAAATAAATTAAATTAAGGTTCAAAATATAAATAGTTATTTTGAAGAAGTATTTAATTAATTATTATTTAAAATAAATAAATAAGGATTTGATTTTGGGTAATTTTGGAAACAAAATTGAAAAATCAAAATGGAATTTTTAACCCGTAGTGGCCTGCCATATATGTGTATTGGTGAGCAAGTAATTGCTCAAATTATACACTTATTTATTTAATTAAATCAAAACTTGAATAAACCCTATTTTGGTGGCCCTGGTATTTTCCTATAAATAGAATCTTAAGTGAGTGATTTTCTAAGAGTTATTGAGATAAGAAAACTCTGTCAAAATTCTCATTCTAGACCGACCCTATCTCTCTCTCTCTCTCTCTTTCTTTATGTATTTCTGTCTTCTCATGTGTCGAGACTTACCGCACCCTTTTTAGATCTAAATTAGAGAATGGTTTGGAAGATTGTGGTGTTGTGTTCTAGTGGTTTGAATCCCTTACAATACCTAGCATTTTAATCATAACAAAACGTTAGGGAATTCCAAGGAAGGTGTTAATTAATTTGTTGCATTTTCTTAAGTTTCTATACCTTAGTATTTGTTTTAATTTATGAATCTGATGTTTAAATGTATTTGTTGATGGACGAACTTAGGTTGGATTCAACAAAATGTAAACTTTGATGAACTTAGAAAAGCATAGACAAAAGTTGCAGAAAAACAATGGAGGAAAACTTGTGTATTTCTTTAAGAATGATCTGGTGTTACAAAAATTTCCTAACCCCCTTCCTTGGAGAATGGAGATTCCTTTTATAGGTGACCACTACTACCTAATACTACACAGTGATCCCAGGGGACAAAAGCTTACATCCATAGACAGTAGGTAATTGTGGTGTTGAAGAAGTGGTGGTCGGTTCTGACACATATCAGATACGTATAGGAAATCCTCCAGGCTTTGTACACTTCCGTACAACTAGTACTTGTCCAGTAGGGATATCAGGAGCGTGATAGTGGAGGCTTCACCAGATACTATCCTTGTACTACCACTACTTGTGTGGCATGGACATTATACCCATGCTCTGTCTCATTTTGGTTGATATGTACATTATGCACTTGTACATGTACCACGTACCAAGTGGATGTTTTCACCTTTCCAAGATGTGCATGTACCTCAAGCCTCATTATGTCCCAAGTTTTGAACACACGTTAGTAGCCGATTCGAGTAGGAGACGAATTATGTGGAAAATTATTTTGATAAATGATACTATATGAAATTGTGTTATTTTGGGAATTTTTATAGCCGTTGTGATGATCTGGTAAAGGGTCTAGGCTTATGCAAAGAAAGATTGGTCTCGGACCAAGGGGTAAACCCTAATGGTAAAAAACTCTTAGATTTGAAAAGAATGGGGAATAATATGGCATACAAATATTTTTGGCAACTGGGACTTTATAGTCGGACCAATAAATTTTAAGAGAATTGATTGAGGTTTGAATTCCAATCAACTGGGCTTCAGAATGAAAATTTCTTGCTCTGGCTATTAAGGACATTTTGATCAATATATGATAAATTGCAAAAATTATGTGATATTGTGACAAATTTATTTTTTTTTTGTCACAAATTAATTTATTTAATTATGCTTGGAGATTTACAACTATAGGTTAAAAATTGAGGGAAAACTAAGAGCACAAAATTACCATAGGGTCCTTGAGCAAGGACATAAAGGTAATCTCAAAAGGGAAGAGAGAGAGTGGTGGGTGGCATGGTGTAGGGGTAGGCCTTAAGGCTCTCATAAGCTAGGTTACATACCCCAAAAGCTAAGGAATGGGAAAAGTCTCTTACCATTTTACACAAGTTAAAGCTTAATCATTTTATCTTCTAACACTCTCTCTCTAGCTCTCCCTCTCTCCCAAAACTGATACACTCTCCCTCTCGATCCTCCGTTGCTAAAAAAAATTCAAATCCTAGAAAGCTAGTACTCATCTCCTCCATTGGAGAAGGAAGAAGTTCAAGAAGAAATCCTTGTCAAGAGTAAGTATAAAACTCCTTGTGCATTTCCTTCTCTTTCCCTTTAAACCTGAAACCCTAGGGGGTTTCCTTGTGCATGCATGTAATCTAATAGCCATGCATGGCATTGATCTTCTGTTCTAGGGTTCAAGAGAAGCTTTCACTAGTTGGATCTCAAAGATTGAGTACCTTTATGCTGAAGGATGAGATTGTGTGATGAAATGAAATGCATGCATGCATGTGGCTAGGGTCAATGCTAGAAATGTTTGTTGTGGTTAAGTGTGAGTAAAAATGCATGCTACAAAATACATGGTCTAGCAACCAACATGTCAGATTTCACCCTACTTCCATTGTTTGTGAAAATAATTTGTGTAGTTGTGTAGTGCTTTGAGAGTACTTGTGTTAGGCTTTGGAAAATCACAAAAAGGTCCTTTTTAAGCCCAAGTTATGAACTTTTGGCATTGTGATGCAAATCTAGAAAATTTCTAGGCAGAATACACTGCCCAAATTTCTTTATCTTTTGAACGGGTTTTACTAATCTAAAAGCTATGAAATTTGGTAATATTTTAGTTGATACATGTATAAGGGCCCTGTAAAATAGTAGAGGAATATATTATATGGTTTAAGAGAAACAAATTTTCAATGTTTGCTGTAAAATCTAGAAAAAACTTCTGTGCAGCAAGCACTGCCCAGATTGCTTTAATTATTTGAATGGGTTTTATTATCCCCAAAAATTTTTAAATTTTGAAGAAAATTAGTTATGATATTTATCAAGAACCCTGTAAAATTTAAGAGAAAAATGTATCACGGTTTAAAAGAAACAAATTTTCTAAGTTTGCCCTAAAATCTGAAAAGTAGTAATTTCGGACCATAACAAAAATTGAATTTTGGGAGGTTAGTTCTCCTAATCTAAAACGAGTTTTGATGCATTATTTTCTCCTAGAAACTGTCCTTATGACATAGAATACATTAATGATAGTGAAAGGGCTTTGGCAACAAAAAAAGTCAACTTATGGCAAAAATTTTAAAATGGGACTTTATTATTTTAAATCAAATAATGAAGATAAATTTTGGAAATGGGAAAAATGGTTCTTTTACAAAGGTAACTAAGGATTTTGAGGTTTAACCAATCCAAAATAAGCTTGAATGAAATAAAATATTATTTTTTAACATTTTAATAAATTAAGTGTCCAATTGCCCTTCTTTTCAAAAATACCACAAAAGAGGTTTTAGATTATCATTAAACATGGTAAAAATAGAAGTTTAGATTAAAAAAGGATCTTTATAAAAAAAAGGGTGACTTTTCAAAAATACTAATAATTAAAGAGTCTAAGATGAGTATTTTGGTATTATGAAAGGAAATAGTGAAATTCATAAAAGGACAAAAATATCGTATTTTTCTAAAGATGTGATTTTGTGAACTCCTTTTTCTAAAACCACAGTACCAAATGATCAAATCAGATAATCACTTCTTGAAGAAATAGTATAACACACGGTATGGAAAGCATGTTACTATGAGTCAATTTTCCTACAATAACTTAAAGATTGAAAAGAAAACCCGGTCTTATACACTATGAAGTGTATAAGAGGCTGCAGTATAGAGTCTCGGAGAGTTTATTGCATGCAGCTATTGTAGAAAATTAGCTATAAGAATATGTCATATTTTAATCCGAGTACACTGTACTAATTACAGTAATCTTTAAAGGGAAAAACGAATAGCGGTTTTAAGGATCTAGCTGGAAACTAAGGAATCCAGCTAAGTTAGCCTCTCCCTTCTTAGCAATAACATGAATATACTAGTCTGTGCTTGTAGTAGTGTATTACACTAGTTTTGTTTGGGTCATTAAGACCACGGTATGCTTAATACCCACTTTTGCAATGCTTTTGCATTCTACGAATAAATGGTAAGTAGGGTCGGGTTGGAGCAAGAACCTTACTGTAATATAGTTTAGGTTGGAGCCAGGACACAGTAAGCTAAAGTCCGGGTCAAAGCCAAGACATGGTAAAAATATAGTCCGGTTTTGAGCTTGGACATGGTAAAAATATATAGCCCGGGTTAGAGCATGGACAATGGTAATATAGTCTAGGCTGGATCCATGACATTAATTGTGCAACCGGGTTGAGGACCAGATCCCTTGCTGTTATTCTATTGATTAGTTATGATATGTGTTATAAATATCTTGAATGGTCTGGGAATTTTCTAAGTGCAGGATATTATGATACAAGTTATATATCTTGAATGTTTTAGGAATTTTTTGAGTGTAGATTGTTATGATATGTATGAAAATTGGTTGTTGGGCGAAACAAAAGTGCTTGATTTTCTGTTATGATTATTACTTGTGAAATTGTATGATAGGGTTGGAAATTATCCAATACCCTAATAACCAGTAGCTATATCTACCTTAGGTCGACCCGTTACTGGGTTTTAGTATACTTGTGTGTAAGGATATTCTTACTAAGTGTTGTTGCTTACCTAGTTGTTCATGTTGTAGGTAAGTGCAAAGGCAAAGTGGACCAGTGAGCACCAGAGTCTGCTTGCGGATATGTACATGTGGCCTGGCCTGGGAGTTTTTTGATGGATCACCATTTTAAAAAGAAAAAGTTGAAAGCTCGTTATTACTTTTGGGATAATTACTTTATTATAACTTTTTGGATGAGTATATGTATTTCCGTTTGCTAAACTAAAAGTCACACATGACCTTTTTAAAATTTTATTTTATATGGATTTTCGGTATGATGAGTTCAAGTGAAAGTTTTAAATTTAGCATGAGTTTTGTTCTTGTATGTTTTGGGTCGTTAGAAGTGGTATCAATGCACTGGGCTAAACCGGTTCTATAGACAAACCCACATGTACATTCTGCAAGATAGACCGACACACACTATAAGTACTGTCTTTTCATATTCTTTCCTTTGCTTTCTTTTATTTACCTCAATTTTATAAATTGTAGGTTATGAACGATATACCTGAGAAAGGTGACCGTGTAATAGATAACCTACCCATGATTCCTACATCTAGGATCGATTACTATAGACTCTTTAACAGTGAGACTCATTAACACTTCGAGTATGATCGACAGCATTGGCATGTCATTTGGAAATGGACGCATTACATGATACATGGGATGACTTCCGTATGCAGATCAAGCTAGCATTTTGGCCATGGATTGGCCTATCTCCATGGTTGATAGCATACCTTGAGGCAGGATAATAAAGCAAGAGGAGGATCCCGAGTAGACTGATGAACATACCGACATAGAGCTTGATATGTTGATAGATAGTATAGATTAGGTTATGTTTTGAGAGCTTGTTGATACATTTGGTAAAGACTTTGCAAACCTACTAGGTTGTAGGACTTTTGTGTAGTTGTAGTAGGTGGATGTAGAAACCCAACGTGTAGCTAGGGTTCGCTTTTTGCATTTATCATTCTGCTAACTAAAACTTTATGGCATGATCTGTCATGATCATTTTGTATTGCTAGGTTATATCCCTAAATGTTATGACTACCTATTTTGAGTTAAATTGTTATGATTTTTTTTCCTTTTTCTTTTCCTTTTGTGTGGGAAACTTGTATACTCAAATATTTAAACATAGTTGTATAGAGACTCTCGATGGTGACTAACAATCGATCTAGGGGAGGTTGACCTATTAATCCACCTGACCCAGCCGAGAGAGCGGCTGTTGACCAAGACGTAGGTCATGGCTGAGGCAGAGGAAGGGGTCGAGGTCGAGGGAGAGGCCAATGACAAAGAGCACAGCTGAAACAAAATCTGGAAACACAAATAGAGAATCTAAGAATGACTGTGATGAGCAAAATGCAGCGAATGCGAAGATTTCTAGAAGTGCCACACAACCCCGCACCCCAGTACCCCGGAAGGACGTTCCAAAACAACAGGAATTCTCGGGGCAAGAAGACCCACCAGTCGGAGCGAATCCGCCAGTGGATGCACCTAGAGCAGAACTGCCAAAACCGATCTTAGAACTATTTAGTAGGAAAAAACCACCCATGCTCGAAGGGACTTCGGACCTCCTAATGGCAAAAGAATGGGCCAGTGTGCTGGAGAGAATCTTTGACTTTGTGTCAGCTATCGAAAGGGAAAAGGAAATCTATGCAGTGTATATGTTGAGGATGGATGCCCGCATCTGGTGGGATATTGCTAGGAAGGGGTGTGATGTTGCACAGATGGAATGGGCAGAATTCCTGAACCTGCTCAATGCCAAGTACTACAACCAGACGATGATAGATCAGATGGTGGTTGAGTTCTCCAAACTTTTCCAAGGGTCATCTAGCATACAGGAGTACGTGGGCATGTTTGACCAACTCTCAAGACTTTCTCCGGATCTGGTAAACATTGAAGCCAACCTGGTATGCAAATTAATGAAGGGGTTGAAAAGAGAGATAACTCAGTTTGTGGATGCCGGCATGACCAGCCCAGATACATATAATGAAGCCATAGATTGAGCAATCCGCCAAGAATCATGGCTGGTATAAGAGAAGAAAGAGCCCTACAGGGCTGAAGAACGAGCACATGTCTCAAATGACTGGGGAAGATAGTCTAGTAACTAGAGCGGCCCTTCTGGGAGGTTTGCATCTAGGGGCAATAGCAGTATTGGGAAGACAAATACTACAGGAAACTCTAGGTTTTCCAATGGTAGAAATAATAAACGAAGAATGGAGCCACCAAGATGAAGTTCGAACTTCAAAAAGCAACCAAGGAGAGAGAACAACTATTGGCCGCAATGCAACAAATCCAATCGACTCCACCCAGGCGAGTGCAACAACAACAACTGCTTCACCTATGGAAAGTCAGGTTACTACTCCAAGCACTGGCTGAATCATGGTCAGAAGGAAAGAGATGACCAACCAAAGCAAATGAGAGCTGCACCGAGAGTTTATGCACTCACCCATGTCTATTTTCTAATTTTTCAAAGGGTTGTACATTTAGAAATACCCAATAGTACTCAGTTCATCATATATTGTTTATTTATTTATTATATTTATTTAAATAAATGTTAATTAATGTTTGATTGATAACATGATCATATATTGGTCAATTATATGTCATTCATGAAACCCAACACAGTTTTCATTAATCATGCATCTCTTAGAAACATGATTATTTAGGATTGTCCCAATTGTTTATGTGAATTATTTTTGAGAAACCAATTGCATGTAAACTACTAAGTATTAAATTATTTAAAACTTGGTAAGTCACACCATAATAAAGGTAATAGTTTGTAGGCTTTTTAAGATAACAAACTTTATTTTAAAAGAGATTTAGTTGAATGTAATGTAATGGGTAATTATTTAGATCACATTAATTGTAGAAACAAGCTCTTTTATAATTAAATATATTTTGTAATTAATTACATTCATAGGGTTATTAACAAACTATTAATTAATTAATAATTGATTGATAAGTTTAATAAAAACACATTATTTTCTAAAATATTAAGTGGGAGAATGTGAACATCTCAATGTGACCTATGGTCTCCAAAACTAATACAACACTGTGAGATATGAATAGGGCCTTGAGGCGGCTTTGTTTTTGCCCCCCCTAAGGAATGTTTCTAGACATATTAATACCAAGGTTGTCTTATTCCAATGATAGGAGAGTGATGTATTTTAGGCTAGATCGAACCTAAGGCAGTACTCTCTAAGTTAAGTCTTGAATTCTAAAATAATGGATTACACTTACAAAGATGCAATTAAGCTTTTATGGTGGATAATTGCATCTTGACCAAAACAACAGTACTTTATTTTTAAAAGAGAAAATAGACTTGGTCATATAGGAATAGATAGGATAAATCGGTTAACAAAGATGGACCTTTGAGAGAACTAAGAGTTGGAGCTCTTCCGGTTTGTGAATCTTGTCTAGAAGGCAAAATGACCAAACATCATTTCTCAACGAAAGGCAATAGAGCTAAAGAACCTTTGGAGCTTGTACATAGCGATGTCTATGGTCCAATCAATGTACAAGCAAGAGGTGGGTATGAATACTTCGTCTATTTTATTCATGATCACTCAAATATGGTCATACTTTTCTAATTCTTAAGAAATCTGAAACCTTTGGTATGTTTCACGAATACAAAGCTGAGGCTGAGAAGCAATTAGGTAAGACTCTTAACATACTTCTATCAGATCAAGGTGGTGAATATATGGATATAGAATTCAATGATTTCATGATGGAGCATGGTATTCTATCCCAACTCATACACCTAGAATGCCACGGCAAAATGTTGTTTCAGAAAGAAGAAATAGGACTTTGTTGGACATGGTCAAGTCTATGTTAAGCTACTCTTCACTTCCTCTCTCATTTTGGGGATATGCACTTCAAAGGGCGACTTACATTTTGAATGTGGAATGGAAACAAACCTAGTTTGCACCATTTCCATATTTCGGGATGTCTGTGTCATGTTCTTAGACCTAAATCAGGGAAAGTTGATTCAAGGTCTGAAGTGTGCATTTTTTGTGGGCTACGCTCCAGAAACAAGAGGCGGTTATTTCTATAGTCCCGAGGACCAAAAGATATTTTTTTCAACAAATGTGGCCTTCCTTGAACATGACTATATGAATAACTATAAACCTCAGAGCAAAGTAGTTTTGGAGGAACTGACAGCTGATAAGATTCCACCACCTTCATCATCATCATTAAATGATAAATGAAAAACTGAGGAAACCACTATTCCTGAAAATGAAACCCCATTGCAACATCGTAGTGGGAGGATTATGAGAAAACATGTTCACTACGAACATGAGGCACATGTTCTTGTTTCGTATATAGACAAGGACGATCCATTCACATTTAAAGAGGCTATGGATGATCCTGAAAAGAATAAATGGAAAGAAGCCATGAACTAAGAAATGGAATCCATGTATTCCAATATGGTTTGGGAACTTGTAAACTTACCTGAAAATGTCAGGCCCATTGGCTGCAAATGGATCTATAACAAGCAAAGAGGTGTAGATGGGAAAGTATAGGACTAACAAGGCTATCAAGAAGATCCGAGCTCGAATGCTCGCCTCATAGAGTAGACAAAAAAGATACGCTGACCCTAAGCGTAGGGATGCGGAGTTCCATGTTAGGGACCACGTATTTCTGCGAGTTTCACCACTGCGGGGAGTCAAAAGCTTTGGAAAGATGGGCAAACTGAGCCTAAGTTTTGAAGGACCTTTCGAGATCTTGGAAAGGATCGAGCAGGTAGACTATAGATTGGCGCTTCCCCCATCCTTATCAGGATTGCATGATGTATTAACATCTAAATGCTTCAGAAGTATGTGTCAGATACGACCCATGTATTGGTTTATTACGATCTGGAACTACAGACAGACTTGTCTTATGAGGAGTGACTGGTTTTGATCCTGGATAAAAAGGACAAGGTTTTGTGGAACAAGACAATTCCTCTAGTGAAATTTTTATGGGGGAGTAGCAAGGTCTAGGAAGCGACCTCGGAGCTTGTAAAAATATTATGAGAGAATAATTCTTGTGTATTGATTTTTAGAATAATAGTGTACATTTATAGGCTGTACAGAATAAGAAACATAAATACAAACTAAAATAAATCCTATAAAAAAGGAAAGTATATATGTATATCAAGATCTTACAGCTGTAATCAAATCATAATGGTTTGATTTTCATTCTGATTTGATTTCCTTAATAAATTTCTCTACACCCCCCCTCAAGCTTAGCTTGACTATAGATGTTGACGAGTCCAAGCTTGTCTAATAAGGAATCAAACATTTGCTCTGTCAATCCCTTTATAAGTATGCCAGCCAACTGTTGATTAGTAGGCACATACTTGATACAGATAATCCCTCCATCGATCTTCTCTTTAATGAAGTGATGATGCACTTCTACATGCTTTGTTTTGTCATCGTGAAAGGGATTATTAGCTATACTGATGGTGGATTTATTTTCACAATAGAGCTGAATGCGATGTTCATAATTTATCTTTAACTCTTCAATAAGTCTTTTTTTCCAAATGACTTCACACACTCCATGGGCCATAGATCTGTACTCTGCTTCTGCACTGCTCCTTGCAACAACAGACTATTTTTTACTTTTCCATGTTACCAAGTTATCCCATAGGAGAGTATATTAAGAAGATGTAGATTTTTTGTCGTCGATTGCTCCATCCCAATCAACGTCAGTGAAAACTTCAACTTTTCAATCACTCATTTTTTTGAAATATAGTATTTTTCCTGGTGTTTGCTTTAAGTATCTCAAAATTCTATAGACAATATTTAGATGTCCTTGATAAGGACTATGCATATACTGACTTACGAGACTAACAGAGAAGGCAATGTCAGGTCGAGTGTGTGAGAGATAGATAAGCTTGCCAACCAGCTGCTGGTATCTTCCTTTGTCGACCGGATCTTCTTCAAACCTGTTTGTTTTGTTCCCCAGTTCAATAGGAGTTTTACTAGGCTTGCTTCCTAGCATTCCTGTTTCTTTTAAGAGGTCAAGAGTGTATTTCCTTTGAGAGACAGAAATACCCTTTTTTCTCCTTGCAAATTTCATACCCATAAAATACTTTAATGCACCAAGGTCCTTAACTTCAAATTCGTTTGCCATCATTTTCTTGATAAGATTCATTTCTACAACATCATCAACATAAACTATTAAGATAGTTACTTTCCCGTTCTCTGAGTGCTTAAAAAATAGAGTATGATCAATTTTTCCTTTAATGTACCCAAGATTCTTGACCACCTTTGAAAAACAATCAAACCAAGATCGAGGGGATTGTTTTAAGCCATATAGTGACTGCAGACAACCTTCATATTGAGAGTTTCTTCAAAACCTGGGGGTTAACTCATGTTACCTCTTCTTCTAAATCACCATTTAGAAACACATTTTTTACATCAAGCTGATGTAATTCCCAGTCTAAGTTTACTGTTAGTGAGAGCAGGACTCCGATGGTGTTGAGATTGGAAATTAGAGCAAAGGTTTTAGTGTAGACAATTCAATAAGTCTGTGTAAATCCTTTAGCCACCAAACTTGCTTTGTATCACTCGATTGTACCACCGACTTTATACTTGATAGTAAAAACCCATTTTCACCCTACAATATTTTTATCGGGTGGCAATTCCACTAGGCTCCAAGTATTATTTTTTTAAGTTCTTTCATCTCTTCAAGTACAACGGCATTCCATTCGGGAACACCAAGAGCTTCTTCAATATTCGTGGGAGTAAAAGCACTTGAAAAACTAGAGGTGAAAGCTTCTAATGAAGATGATGGATTAGAATAAGAAATAAACTTTGAGATAGGATGTCGGGTACAAGACTTAGTCCTTTTTCCCAACGCAATAAGGACATCTAGATCAGAATTATTATTTGAATGATAATTACCTGACACATTTGAAGATGGAGGTTCTATCATTGGATCCGGCTCTGGATTATGGTGAGGATTCATGACTTGGTTATTTATTTGAGAAACATTTCTTCTAGTGTAGACACGTAGCTCTTGCTGTTGTTGATTCAACTCAAGAAGATTTGTCCTTGTTTCCATGATTGTATCAGGTTGACTATTTGGAGTGAGAGTAGATGGAGCTACAGTAGAACTAGGAATGACCGAACAATTAGGAAAAGGAGTTGGAGTATAAACAGGGACAACTGAAACATTCGGGCGAGAAGGAGATGGAGTTAGAGTAGGAAGCTCTAGTGGTAATCCTAATTGTAGGGTGTTCCACAACTTCTCAGCTTCTTGCTCTGGATGAGTATGCTCCCCTCGAAGTGAGGGAGGAGTTAAATATGGAGTATCTTCAAAAAATGGACATCGCATTAGACATATGTTTTTCTAGTGAGAGGACAGTAACACCGATAATCTTTTTTACTGGAAGAATAGCCAATAAAAAATTTCTTAATAGCCCTAGGTTCAAGTTTACTACGATGATGGGCATGGATATGGAAAAAAGCTACACAACCAAAGGTCTTTACAGGAGGAGTATTGGTTGAAATATAGGGATAAGAAAGATTAAGTATCGAGTATGGTGTTTGAAACTGAAGGGGTCGACTAAGTGGACGATTTGATAAGATATGTGGGTGTTAAGATAGAATCTCCCTAAAGATACTTTGGAACATTTATGGTAAACATAAAAGCACGTGCTACTTCCAACAAATGGCAATTTTTCCGTTCTGCAACACCATTCCATTAAGGGGTATCAACACACGAACTTTGATGAAGAATCCCACTTTGTAAAAGGTAAGGACCTAAAGTGGAATTATAATATTCTGTTCCATTATCCGTACGTAGTATATAGATTTTGGTTTGAAATTGTGTTTGAATCATACGGTGAAAATTTTGACAGACTTGAAATGCCTTAGATTTGTGTTGAAGGAGATATCCCCAAGTGATAAGTGTGTGATCATCAATGAAAGTTATGAACCAATGTTTCCCATGAGAAATAGTAACTTTGGAGGGTCCCCATATGCCACAATGGATTAGGGAGAATGGAGTCGTTGGAGTATAGGATCTTAGAGGAAAAGAGGTGTGTGTGTGCTTAGCAAGTTGAAAAATATCACATGAAAAATAAACAGAACTTTGATTAGTGAATAAGGATGGAAACAAATGTTGTATGTAAGGAAAACTTGGGTGATCAAGTCTATAATGCCACAACATTATTTTGCTAGAATTAGAAACAGAAGCAGAACTAGATATATGAGATTCATGTCTTATAGAATATTGAGTTTGAAAGAAATAAGTCCATCATGAATCCTAACATTGCTAATCGTCCTCCCCGATGATTGTTCCTGAAATGGACAAGAATTGGACACAAACTTAGCAACAGAGTATTTATCAAAAGTCAGTTTGCTAATAGAAATCAAATTACACACCAATGACGAAACATGAAGAAATGATTTAAGGAGAAGACTAGTAGATAATCTAATGGTCCCTATGCCTGAAATAGAAGATAAAGTACAATCGGCAATACAAACATTAGATTTATTAGAACACGGAGTGTAGGAATCAAATAAATGAGGAAAGTCTATCATATGGTCAGAAGCACCCGAATCAATTATACATGGTACTTGAGAGCCTACCATAGAGATTAGGGTAGAATAGAGATTACCTTAATGTGCAACAGAACATGAACCTAGATTGTTCCCAAAGGGTGCATGTGATAGATTAAGAAGGTTGTATGAGGACAAAGAAGATTTTCTATCATTGGGATGGTGAATAGGTTGGACTTCAATGATTGTTGGTTGCGGATGATGGGGGTCGCCAATGGAAACTAAGTATTACTTAGCACGCCGAACTCCAGTGAGTCCTTCTGGAAGCGACGATAACAAAGACAAGAAAATATCCTGAGCATCAGGCAGAGGGACTGTGATGGCATCTGATGTTTGAAGAGAGCCAAGGGTCTCGCTGGACTGAGCTATTGGCCATTGCTGGAGAAGAAGAACAAGGCAGTGTATGAAAAAAAAAAGAGAACCTTATGGCTATGACACCATGTAAAAATATTATGAGAGAATAATTCTTGTATATTGATTTTGAGAAGAATAGTTTACATTTATAGGTTGTACAGAATAAAAAGCATAAATACAAAATAAACTAAATCCTATAAAAAAAAGGAAAGTATATATGTATATAAAGATCCTATACCTGTAATCAAATCATAATGATTTTATTTTTATTCTAATTTGATTTCCTCAATAAATATGTCTACAGAGCTAGAGTCAGTTATGCGGGATCAGCATCCCGAGTTGTTCAAGTAAATATCGAGGATGAAATTTTCAGTAGGAGGGGATAGTTGTAACATCCCAAACTTGCTAAAAGGACTTAGTGCCTTGATTAGTGTGCCAGGATGGCCTAATTGGATTTTTATGAAAAATTAATTGAATATATGTGTGATTATGTGGCATATATGATTTATATGGTGATATGAATACTTATGCATGTTTATGTGTATTAAATATGAATGTGGACATGTTTTTTTTAATAAAGGCATATTTGTAATTTTGATCCATTGAGGGTATAAATGTAATTATATGTGTTATGTTATTGAGATCACATTTTTATGTGGATATATTTGCGATATTCGACTCAAGGTGATCCTAGCCAGCAAGTTAGGGAAATAGTCAGAATGGGGTCAAATACCCGGCTCAGGGTGAGCCTAGGGATATTTTAGTAACTTAGTGTGTACTCCGGATTTATCGGGTGATGGTTGGATATTTGGTGATTATTTGCGTATGTCCATATTAATTAGGAATTTATAGTGCTACTTGAGGATTCGTGGGAAATGTGGTACAAAGGCGATTTTTCCCTTGGGGGTGTTACAGAACCAAGGTAAATGCTAGGGAAAATTTGGTCTTTTCCTTAGCCTTGGAATGCCTTAGCCATTTAGAGACCTTAGAAAGCTGAGAAACAGGCAGAAAACACTCAGCAGCTCAATCTATTTTTCTCTCTCATTTTCTCTCTCAAACTCTCATAGTTGGGGCTTTGGAAATATTGAGGGGACAAGCAGTGATTCTCTGAGTTTAGAGGCTGTGATTGAAGGTTGGAGGCTAGAATTGGTGTATGCTCAACTCAGGGGTCGTTATTCTCATTGAGGTAAGCTTCAATACTGTTTTGATTAGCTTCAATTTAATGCTCTTGAGTTTTGAACTCAAGGAGTGAATTTTGAGCTGTGATTGAGTTTTTGTTGAGTTGTTGGTGTAGTTGTGTTGCCTTAGGTGTAGTAGTGAGGTATTGGGGTTCAATTGTGGCTTTGGTTCACGTTTGGGGTGAATTTTGATGATTTGGGCTCGGGGAAAAACGGTGGAAATTCTAGGTTCGTGGGGTCCCTATTAATGAATATGACTATGATTGTACTTGTGATTATCTAGTTAGGCATGCTTGTATATGGTGCATCTTATTCTGTGTTATGCAATCTACATGTTTGATTATATCTATAGGTGTTGGGGTCGGCAATAAGGGTGCGGAACGCGGGCCATTTGGCTAGGGCAACCAAGGAGTGCAATATGCAATTGGTTAGCCCGAAGCCACCTAAATAATTAGAACTACTATTTGCACTTGTCTATCTCGTTGATTGTTTAAGTTGAGCCATGTGTTTGTTTGAGCATGGTTGTTACTGTTGGGGTTTTATGCCCTAATTAAAACTCAAATTCTTTGTAATCTCATTTTATTATCAATAAAAGAATATAAATCATTTTTTGACTTGGTCAATCACTTTGCTCACATGTTTTATTTTCATGATTATTTGTTTAATATAAACTTCTACTAAATCCCGAGCATATAGCTAATCTTATTTATAGTGACGTAATCACAGTGGAATATAAGTATGATTATATGTTCAAAATAAGTTAGTCCTAAGATTAGTCAGTGCACCGGATTTACACTGACTTGCCAATCTACGATATGATCTACTTACACATTACAGTGTTATGTTCTTTCCAGAATATTAGCAAAGTAGATAAGATTCGATGTATTTGTTACATCGGACTGGACCGATATTGACAGTTGATAAGATAAGTAAACATGCCGTAATTATCTATTCTAGTCATATCATATAGTTGACCGTAGGTCGATTCAATCTCAATTCTAAGTGGTTAGTATTCTAACTGATTATATTATTTGAGTTCTTTGACTTGTTCGTTACCAGCTTACCCTACGGACTAGCCCATACTTACATCTTGGGAACTCGGTAGTATAATTGAGTGGGAGTGTTAATCATAGATATGAACATCTATAGCTTCTGATGAAGAAGTGAAACGATGGTTTCCTTTTAGTTTGGTTCAAGGTGTTAAATGATAGAGATCTCATTTCAGTAATTAAATTAGTTTACTGAAATATCATTTACAAGGAACTAAGTGTTTTAAGGATAAAATACAATGAGGGGTAAAACGGTATTTTAGTCCTATCTCATTGTAGACCGTCTATAGAGGATTGAGTGACAATTATGGTTGTAACAATGGATAATTAATAGCGTATCTATATTTGTTATAGAGCGTTCTATGAATTCAAGAGTGCAATTCTGAGTCTATAGTGGAGTCACGAAGAATTAATAAGTTAGTAAATTTATTTGTTAGATTTATGATAACTTATTAGAGTTTGATTTCATAGGCCCATGGTCCCCATTGTACCTTGGATAAAATCATCTAGATAGTCTCAATTAATTGATTTAATCATCAATTAGAATTATCAAAGTTGACCAGGTCAATTTTGGATAGTTTCACAGAGTTGAGTAATTTTGAGAAAAAAAGAGAAATTATGGCAGATTTATTAATTAAGATAAATTGGTATATAAATTAATAAATAAGTTTAAATCAAAGTTCAAATTATAAATAATTAATTTGATAAAGGAATTAAATAATTATTTAATTAATTAAATCAGTAGAAAATAATACAGGCATTGATTTTAAGTCCAATGGGCTTATAATCAAATGGGAAATTTCATGGGCCTATAGCCCATGATAATTTCGACCTAGGGCTTCAAAATGGATAATATTTTATTGATTTTTTAATTAAATTAAATGGCCTAATTTATTCTATAAAAGGAGTGCTTAGAGAGAAGTCAAAAGAGAAGTTTGATAAGTCACAAGTCAGATTTTCTGATAGTTTTAGATTCTCTCTAAACACAAGTCCTTTTCTAAGCCACTTTGTTATTTTCTCTTCTTCTCTCTATATCTATCTAATGTGTTGAGAATTGCCCACACTAGTCTAGGTGGTTCTAAGGATACATTGGAAGATTGTGAAGAAAATTGAAGATCGGTTCAGTTTCTTGATAATACTCTGCGACACAGAGGATACAAGAGTTAGAGAAACTAAAGGAAGGACTCTTAATTCCGCTGCGCATACTGTAAGTATTCTATTCTTTGTTTCTCTTTGAATTCAAATTTAGAAACATGTTTTAGGCTATCTCTTATTAATTTGTTTAATATTAGATATACATGAAAATAAATAAAGATCCTGTATAAGCCTTTTCCAACAACTGGCCTCAGAGCCTTTGGTAATCTTTATTTTCATGCATGAACATGTTTAAAATTGAATTATTTGATATGTTTGAATAATTTGATGGTTTTCATGTTTTTATGAGCATATTGATTTTATGTGAATTTTAGCAATTTTTAGGTTATTTTGTTGTGTTTTCTATGCTATTAATTTTTATATATGCTTTATTTTGTGTAAAACATGTTAAAAATTAATTAGAAAATGGTTTTGGTTTGAAAAATTGCTCAAAAAAAAATTTTGAAAAAATTTTGCACTGGCTCCCATGCGAGCGCGCGCCACCAGCAGCCAGAGCACTCGGGTGAACAGTACCCAATACGGGTACTGTTCATCCAGATTTTTTTTTGAAAAATAAATAAAATTAAAATTGTAGAAATTTATTATGTATAATCAAAACCTAAAATATCTTTTTTGTTTTATCATTTAAATTTTTTAAAATAAGATATTTTGGTTAGTTTAGATTTAAATAATTAGATATTTTCTACAAAGATTCAAATTAAAATTTTAAATTAGACTAACAACTTAATTTTAACTCTTTTAATATATTAAAATATTAGAATTATGATATCAGATATATAAGATATTTTCATTTAAATTCTTGATATTTTTATTAAATCTTTATTTGAAAATATAAATATCTTTTTATTCTATAGTTTTTAATATTTAAATTATTTAAAATTTAATATTGTTAGTTAGATATTTTTATGGATATTTGAATTTGTTTAACTATTTGAGATATTTTAGGCTTGTTATAACTATTTGTATTTTATTATTTTTAAATAGTTAAAATATTAGATAATAGTTGGAACAATAAAAGATATTTTTGGAAAATAGTTTAGATATTGATTTTAAATTTTAAAATTGGTTAAATTTTGAAAAATATCAATTTTTTTTAGCCAATTAATAAAATATTTTTTTTAATAAATGGGATTTAAATTAACTTTGGTTAATTGTTGATAAATCCTATTTAAATTAAATTAATATTTTTTTTTCAAATTAACCTAAAACCAAGTTGATTGTTGATAAATGAAATTTAAATTAACTATTGTTAATTATTGATAAATTTCATTTAAATTGACTTATTTTTTGTAAAAATTTAATTAATTTGAATTTTTTTGATAAATTCTAGATAATTAATTGTGGTATTTTTGCAAATGAAATAAATTGTGGTATTGTTGCATAAATTCATAAAATTGCTCATATAGTAACATGATTAGGCCCATCCAATTATAACATGTCTGTTTGCACTATATGTGGTATTTTTGCAATTGGGCTTAGATGCATATAGTGACCCATATGTTTGTTAGATATATGGTATTTTGCCAAATAAAATATTCATAAAAATGGTAGGTTTTATTTGGGCCCATTAAAAAATGTAAAGTTTAAATTCCTCTCTTGTGGGCGATTCCACTTGTGAAGGCTCATTTGCTTTGCATGACTATAGTGGGCCTAATCAATTAATAACAATTAATAAAACGAAGGTTTAAATTCCTGCCTTTTGGACCTTGTATGGAAGATAGGGGGCCTTTGTAGTGGGAACGACATACTGGACCCAGCCCTCCTCCATACAAGCCCAATTGTTAAGGCCCATTTACCTGAGTTGGACTTAATTGTATAGGTTCATTATATTAGTTAAACCTAAATATTGATTAGCAACAAATTAATTCTAAATTAATTGAATTTCTTTCAATGTGACACTTTAGAATTAATAAGAAATTATAGGACTTTGGTTTTAAAAATTTTAATCGGTTTAATTTTTTGTGGAAAGCCATAGTCATTAATTTTCTAAAAATAAATAATAAAAATACTAATTTTAATTTTATAATGAGCTTATTTTAAGAATTTTATTCGATCTCCACCGTTGGTTTAACATAGTCAATAGCTTAATGGGGCTTCGAGGCGCTTTGATTCGTCCCCCTACGGAAGGTGTTCATTAGTTATTTTGACAAGGTTAGATTTCGAAAGATAGATAATTATAGGTCAAATTCTACTAGATTCACCCCTACGGTGACTACTAGGACTAAATCTATGATTATTGAAACTGTGGGTCTAGCTCATAAAATAAGAGATTTTGTTTTCTTATTTTGATCGAATAGTAGGTTGTTAATAGTGGTGTCCTTTATTAAATGAGTTTACAACTCTATTTAACTAGTGGTATTTTTTTCTCTCGCCAACCGGGACAAGGATATCATAGATTAGTTAAAAACCTAAAGAAATAGAGATATGATTGTTTTTGGTATTTTTTCTCATATCTTACATATTTTTTGTATATGTTGTGCTATTTCTTGAAATTTGTGTGAATAGAAGTTTTATTGAGCAAATGTGATTGATTTCTATTTTATTGATAATTTGTAGTTTTAAGCTAAGTAGTGTCTGTGTCTACTCCCATCCTTTCTCAACTTTCGATGGAGAAACTCACTAGAGAAAACTTCCTTAAATGGAAGAAAAACATCAACATTGTGTTGATAGGTGACAACTCCAAGTTCGTCATGACTGAGGAATCCCCAGAACGAGCACCGTGTCTGCACATTAGTGATGGCACCGTCAATGCTCGTGATGGTACTGTAAATGCTTGGATAGCACCAACGCTGCACGTTCGTGATGGCACCATAAATTCTCGGATGGCACCGTGTCTGCACGTTCGTGGTCAACTCAAATATGGTCTGACGCAGATCATGAACGAGCTTCAGATTATTGAACCTGTCATGGGTGGACCTAGTAAAGGAGGTGAAAATAAGACTGCTAATGTTGCTGCTCATCTAGCTAAGGCTGAAGCTAACAAAGCTTCGTCTTCGAAAGCTGGAAACAAGAGGAAAGGTGAACAAATAAACAACCCCAAGCCTGCAAAGGCTACAAAGACGAGTGCACAACCACATGCACAGACGCCTAAGGGGAAGAACATGAAAAACAAGAAAGGTAAAGATAAATGTTTTCACTGCAAAGAGAAGGGGCATTGGAAATGAGATTGCCCCAAGTTTCTAGTAGCGAAAAACAAAGGTAATGATTATAGTTCATTTATCTTAGAAACATGTGTTTTAGAGAATGATAAATCCATTTGGATTATTGATTCTGGATCTACCAACCATGTTTGTAACTCTTTACAGCTTCTTGAATCGTGGGAGGAAGTGAACGAAGGCGGCATAAAGCTTAGAGTTGGGAACGGAGCGTTCGTTGCGGTCCAAGCTAGAGGAATAGCTTGTCTGAAGTTCGGAAATAAATACTTAATTTTAAAAGATGTATTTTTTATTCTGGATTTTAGTAGAAATTTAATTTCAGTTTCCATGTTGCAATTAGAATAATTTTTTATGACTTTCACAAGTTCTAATATATCTATTTCCTTCAATGGATCACAATTGTGTATTGCATGTTTGGAAAACGGGCTTTATATTCTGTGACCTAACGAACCCCTCGCTCTTAACAATGATTTATTCAAAGTAGCTAAACCTAGGACCAATAAACGTCAAAAGACCGATAACAAAAATATGACGTATTTATGGCACTTGAGACTAGGTCACATTGGCTATGATAGGATTCAAAGACTTACGAAGGATGGACCTTTAAGGGAACTCACCTTAGGTGAATTACCTGTCTGTGAATCTTGTCTAGAAGGCAAACTGACCAAGCGTCCATTCTCTGCAAAGGGTGATAGGGCCAAAGAACCACTTGGTCATGTGCATTCAGATGTTTTTCGACCTTTGAATATACAAGCCAGGGGTGGTTTTGAGTATTTCGTCACTTTCATTAACGATTACTCTAGATACTCATGTCTTTAGCTAATGCATAGGAAATCAGAAACATTTTCAAAGTTTCAGGAATTCCTAGCAATGGCTCACAACCAATTAGGTAAAACGTTAAAGATCTTGCGATCTGATAGGGGTGGAGAATATTTGGATATACAGTTCCAAGATCATTTAACTGAACTTGGGATTTTATCACAACTTACTGCCCTAGGTACTCCGCAACAAAATGGTGTAGCGGAACGCCGAAACAGAACTTTATTGGAAATGGTTAGATGCTTGCTTAGTTACTCAACTCTACCAACTTCTTTCTGGGGACATGCAATTGAAACCGCAAATGACATTCTCAATGTCATACCTTCAAAATCAATTCCCAAAACACCTTTAGAACGCTAGAATGGCCGTGAACCTAGTTTACGCCATTATAGAATCTGGGGGTGTCCCGCTCACGTCCTGAGGAAAAAGGAGGGACAACTAGAACTGCAAACTGAAGTTTGCATGTTTGTTGGCTATCCTAAAGGTACTCGGGGTGGACACTTCTATAGTTATTCAGAAAAGAAAGTGTTTACTTCTACAAATGCTACTTTTCTGGAAAATGACTATGTCCAGAACTTTAAACCTCGCAGCAAAGTAGTTTTAGAGGAGATGGTTAAAGAATTGACTCCAACCAATGTTCCATCATCATCAACACGAGTTGATGATGAAATTCCTACTCTTCATGTACAACCGACGCAAGTCGATTTAAATGAAGAAAGTACCACTGTTCTTGAGCAAACAGTCATGGAGCCTCGTCGTAGTGGGAGGGTTTCTAGAAACCCAGTTCGCTATGGTTTGGATGGTGAAACCAATATGGTTGTTGGTGACACTAGTGATGATGATCCATTGTCTTTCAAACAGGCAATGGCTAGCCCTGAAAAGGAACTATGGCTCGAAGCCATGAAACAGGAAATGGACTCTATGTACTCAAATTCTGTCTGGGATCTTGTCGAAGCACCTAGTGACTTTAGGGCCATTGGGTGCAAGTGGATCTACAAGAAGAAACGAGGTGTTGATGGAAATATCGAGACTTATAAAGCTCGATTAGTGGCAAAGGGTTATACCCAAAGAGAAGGCGTGGACTATGAGGAAATTTTTAGTCTGGTAGCCATGCTCAAATCCATTCGCATCCTCCTATCCATAGTAGCCGCTCTCGACTATGAGATTTGGCAAATGGACGTCAAGACAACTTTTCTTAATGGAAAGCTTGACGAGGCCATTTATATGGATCAGCCAGAAGGATTTAAAGTATCTGGACAAGAAGGAAAAGTTTGTAAGTTAAATAGGTCCATCTATGGACTTAAGCAAGCTTCTCGTTCCTAGAATCTTAGGTTTGATGAAATAATCAAAACGTATGGCTTTGAACAAAATCTTGATGAGCCCTGTGTTTACCAACTAAAGGCAAATCAAATAGTGGTATTCCTGGTTCTTTATGTAGATGATATCTTACTCATTGGAAACAATGTTAAGAAATTATCAGATGTGAAGAATTGGCTGAGCACTCAATTCCAGATGAAGGATTTGGGTGAAGCAAGTTATGTTCTAGGTATCCAGATCATCAGGGATAGAAAGAACAAACTCTTAGCTCTATCTCAAGCAGCTTACATTGATAAAGTGCTTGAGCGTTTCTCAATGACAAATTCCAAGAAAGGAAGTCTATCGTCCCGCCATGGAATTCATCTTTCAAAGAAGCAGTCTCCCCAGACTCCTGAAGAGGAAGATGCAATGAGAAAAGTTCCTTACGCATCTGCAGTTGGAAGTCTGATGTATGCCATGTTGTGTACTAGACCAAACATCTGCTATGCAGTGGGAGTAGTGAGCAGGTATCAGTCAAACCCAGGACCGGAACATTGGATAGTAGTTAAGCATATCCTGAAGTATTTGAGACGGACTAGGGATTATATGTTAGTCTACAAGGGTGGTGTTCTGAACCCTGTAGGCTACACCGATTCAGATTTTCAGACTGATGTCGATGACAGAAAGTCTACTTCTAGAATGGTGTTTACTCTTGGGGGTGGAGCTGTGATTTGGAGAAGTGTAAAGTAGTCTGCAATCTCAGATTCCACCATGGAGGCTGAGTACATAGCCGTGTCAGAAGCAGCTAAGGAAATAGTCTGGCTAAAGAAGTTCTATTCAGATCTTGGTGTTATTCCAGAGATGGATAAATCGCTTTTGCTGTTTTGCGATAGCCAACTCAAAAGAACCTCGAAGTCACAAAAGGAGTAAGCATATAGAAAGGAAGTATCACATTATTCGAGAATATGTGGCCAGGGGAGATGTGAAGGTTATGAAGATTGCAACTGAAGACAATCTTGCGGATCCGTTTACAAAGACACTACCAGAAGCTACATTTGATAAGCATATCATGGAAATGGGATTAGTAGAATTAAGGCATTAGTTTCAATTAGTGCAAGTGGGAGTTTGTTGGGGTTTTATGCCCTAATTAAAACCCAAATTCTTTGTAATCTCATTTTATTATCAATAAAAGAATAGAAATCATTTTTTGACTTGGTCAATCACTTTGCTCACATGTTTTATTTTCATGATTATTGGTTTAATATAAACTTCTATTAAATCCCGAGCATATAGCTAATCTTATTTATAGTGACGTAATCACAGTGGAATATAAATATGATTATATGTTCAAAATAAGTTAGTCCTAAGATTAGTCAGTGCACCGGATTTACACTGACTTGCCAATCTACGATATGATCTACTTACACATTACAGTGTTATGTTCTTTCCAGAATATTAGCAAAGTAGATAAGATTCGATGTATTTGTTACATCGGACTGGACCGATATTGACAGTTGATAAGATAAGTAAACATGCCGTAATTATCTATTCTAGTCATATCATATAGTTGACCGTAGGTCGATTCAATCTCAATTCTGAGTGGTTAGTATTCTAACTGATTATATTATTTGAGTTCTTTGACTTGTTCGTTACCAGCTTACCCTACGGACTAGCCCATACTTACATCTTGGGAACTCGGTAGTATAATTGAGTGGGAGTGTTAATCATAGATATGAACATCTATAGCTTCTGATGAAGAAGTGAAACGATGGTTTCCTTTTAGTTTGGTTCAAGGTATTAAATGATAGAGATCTCATTTCAGTAATTAAATTAGTTTACTGAAATATCATTTACAAGGAACTAAGTGTTTTAAGGATAAAATACAATGAGGTATAAAACGGTATTTTAGTCCTATCTCATTGTAGACCGTCTATAGAGGATTGAGTGACAATTATGGTTGTAACAATGGATAATTAATAGCGTATCTATATTTGTTATAGAGCGTTCTATGAATTCAAGAGTGCAATTCTGAGTCTATAGTGGAGTCACGAAGAATTAATAAGTTAGTAAATTTATTTGTTAGATTTATGATAACTTATTGGAGCTTGATTTCATAGGCCCATGGTCCCAACTGTACCTTGGATAAAATCATCTAGATAGTCTCAATTAATTGATTTAATCATCAATTAGAATTATCAAAGTTTACCAGGTCAATTTTGGATAGTTTCACAGAGTTGAGTAATTTTGAGAAAAAAAAGAGAAATTATGGCAGATTTATTAATTAAGATAAATTGGTATATAAATTAATAAATAATTTTAAATCAAGGTTCAAATTATAAATAATTAATTTGATAACGGAATTAAATAGTTATTTAATTAATTAAATCAGTAGAAAATAATACAGGCATTGATTTTAAGTCCAATGGGCTTATAATCAAATGGGAAATTTCACGGGCCTATAGCCCATGATAATTTCGACCTAGGGCTTCAAAATGGCTATTATTTTATTGATTTTTTAATTAAATTAAATGGCCTAATTTAGTCTATAAAAGGAGTCTTAGAGAGAAGTCAAAAGAGAAGTTTGATAAGTCACAAGTCAGATTTTCTGATAGTTTTAGATTCTCTCTAAACACAAGTCCTTTTCTAAGCCACTTTGTTATTTTCTCTTCTTCTCTCTATATCTATCTCATGTGTTGAGAATTGCCCACACTAGTCTAGGTGGTTCTAAGGATACATTGGAAGATTGTGAAGAAAATAGAAGATCGGTTCAGTTTCTTGATAATACTCTGCGACACAGAGGATACAAGAGTTAGAGAAACTAAAGGAAGGACTCTTAATTCCGCTGCGTATACTGTAAGTATTCTATTCTTTGTTTCTCTTTGAATTCAATTTTAGAAACATGTTTTAGGCTATCTCGTATTAATTTGTTTAATATTAGATATACATGAAAATAAATAAAGATCCTGTATAAGATTTTTCCAACAGTTACTGCTAAGGTCGTTGTTTATATTTTGTTGCTTATTTGAATATGTTGATTTAAGTTTTCTTGCCGAGCCTTGGCTCACAGGTGTTATATGGTGAAGGTAAGAAAAAGGGGAAGCTGGAACAAGCATGTGTTGGAGAGCTTTACGGGCGGCGTGTACATTTGCAGCTGCTCGATCACCACAGTCGAGGATTCAACATGGAATAGAGCCAAACCTAAGTTTTGCAGCTTAGGCCGACTTATGTTGTAATTACTGTTTGAAATTTTAAATTCCTTGTAAGCACTTATTTTAGGATCTCATGTACAGACTCAAACTTTTAAATTGAAAATGACTATTCCTACGAGAAATTTTTTTAAACTGTCATCTCTCAATTATCCTTAGTTACACGTTTATAGCCAAATGACTTGATACTTGATTAGCAAGTCGAGCACTATTTGAAATACATAGTGTAATGGTCTTGGCTACCTAGGGCGTTACACAGAATGTCAACGAAGCATGTGTATACAAATATATCAAAGGGAAAGTGGTGGTTTTCCTAGTTCTTTACGTGGATGACATTCTCCTCATTTTCATTGATGTAGAGACACTACCAAACGTAAAGAAGTGGTTAGCTAAAAAGTTGCAAATAAAAAATTTGGGCAAAGCGAGCTATGTACTGGGAATCAAAATCCTAAGGGATAGGAAGAACAAACTTTTATCACTTGCTCATGCTAATTATATAGATAAGATGCTTGAAAGGTTCTCTATGGAGAATTCCAAAAAAGGTCAGTTACCAACCAGACATGGAATTACTCTTTCGAAAGAGCAATGTCCAAAAACACCTCAAGTGGAAGAAGACATGAGAAAGTAACCCTATGCTTCAGTAGTTGGGAGTCTAATGTATGCTGTGTTGTATACTAGGCTCGGCATATGCTATGAAGTAGGGATTGCGAGTCATTATCAATCAAATCCTGGTTTATAACACTGGATTATAGTAAAGCACATTCACAAGTATCTTAGGAGAATGAGAGATTTTATGCTTGTATATTCAGGGGTGATTTAAACCCTACTGGATACACTGATTCTGATTTTTAATCAGACAAAGACTATCATAAGTTGATGTCTGGGTCAGTGTTAACTCTTGGTGGAGGAGCTGTGGTTTGGAGAAGTATTAAAGAATCCAGTATAGTAGATTCCACCATGGAAGTTCAGTATATAGCGGCTTGTGAAGCAGCAAAAGAGGCAGTTTGGCTAAGGATGTTCTATACTGATCTTGAAGTAGTTTGAGATATAGATGAGCTACTAATCATGTAATGTGACAACAATGGAGTAATAACTAACTCAAAGGAACCTAGAAGCCACAAGAGAGGAAAGCATATAGAAAGGAAATACGATCTGGTTAGAGAGATTGTGTAGAGAGGTGATGTGACTGTTATGAAGATAGCATCGGAATAGAACCTGGCAAACGCATTTACAATAACGCTACCTACAAATTCATTTATGGGTCATGTATGCAACATGGGAATAAGGAAGATGACTCACTTGCATGGAGAGCAAGTGGGAGATTGTTAGGATTAATTCTCTAAAAGCAAGTAAATTCATTTTATTGATTTAAATAAAAATAAAATTTTATTATATTTGAATATCATAATTATTGTTTGAATTAATTATATGATAATATCAAGAAAATTTCATATTCATTCATGAAAATATGATCTTGTATTAGTACGAGAGAATTAATATCGTATATAATGAATAAAATAATCAATAACATATTAAAGTCAGGAATCTTTAATGAATGGTTACTAGTGTGGCTTACTAAGCATAAGGGATGCAAGTGATCTAGATTCAGATTACTAATGTAGATAGACATCTTAGTAAACGTGTTGTATATAATAGAGATTGTATATAATAGGATTGATTTGAATAAACTATCTTTATAAACTTACCATTTTCCATAAAGATTTAATTATTATCATAATAGATGATCATTGTAGATTAGTCTAAATCCTGAGTATTCATGAACTACTATTTTTGTTTATTTGATCTTTTAATTCGCTTGTTATGGTTTCTTAGTATAATGAGGCTAATGAATTTTTTTTGGAGATTCCATATCATGAATAGCTGGGAACATGATTTACAATAATGGAATCTATACTTTCCTAATTGATCGAATATTGGTTCCCTTGAGGTTTAATTCTGGAACTGAATAGTTTGTTGAGCTCAAATCTATTACTGTATTATAGATTAATTTCACTAGTGAATTAATGATACTTAAGGATCATGAGGTAATTATAAGGGTAAAACGATAATTTTAACGAGCTCTAATTAATGATCCTATAATTTGAGGAGAAAACTACACTTATTGATTATGTCAAGTGACTACAAGAGAAAACTGCATAAATGTAATTCTATAAATACTTAGAATGCAATTCCATATTTATAGTGGAGTAATCATGGAATTAATAAATAAGATTATTAGATTAAAAAGTTTAATTAATAATCTTGTTTATTAGAGCTTCATATTATAGGTCCATGGTCCCCAGATCACCTATGTCTTACATTGTCAAGGGTAAGGATGTTAAAAGAAAGATTTGTAGAGAGAATGACTAAATTGCAAAGGATTTAATTTTCCAGGGCAAGGAAATAATTATGTGATAGTTATGGGAAATTGATTAATTAATTATAAAATAAATATTAATCATGTTTGGATTAGTGTACAAAAAGATTAATAATTATCTTATTTATAATAAGATATTTATTTATTTATTTAAAATAGATATTTTAAGATAAAGTTAATTTTAAATTGACTGGTATTTATTTTAGGATAAATAAATTATCTTAAATATTAATTAAACAAACAAATGAGAAAATTAGGGAAAACCCTAATGGCGCCACTCAGGGATAGAAATATCCCTGGGATTTGAATTTTGAATTTCAAATTAATTTGTTTATTTATTTATATTATATCATTCTTTTTTAAATATGATGTAAATTAAATAATTAAATAGGTTATAACTAATTAGTTTTATTTAAAATAAAACAAAAAGTAATTAGATTAGTTAATTTATCTTTATAAACCTGAAAGATGCGATACTTTTAGTTTAAGCTTTCAGAAGTTTTGACTGTCAGACTCTCTCTCAAGAAAAGAAACGATATAATTTCTTAAACCTGAAATTCTAATGTCAAAGCCTCTCTCTTCTCAAACATCTCTAGATCCCATGTGTTGAGTACATATAGAGAGTTCTAAATCAACATTTTGACTCATACGTGTCCACACACATCCTTGTGTGTTTGAGGATTTGTCTGGAAGATCAAGGTGTGAGCTTTCAAACAAGGATAGGAAGATCGTTGATTAATACTAAAAGATTCGTGGACTCTTGATAGGCTACAAAATGTAATATCTAATCTATTTGTGTTTAATTTAATATATCTAGATATGTATGATCCTAGCTGGTATTAATTTTTTTTTAAAAGATCCATTCCGCTGCATATCGAGCTCTTCCTTTTCTCGAATTTCCTTTGAGTCCACGGCCTCCAAATATTGTTCTACTTTCCCCATCGAACCTCTGGGGCCCGTTCTTAAGCTCTGGGCGAGTCTGGTCTCTCCTCTGGTCATAGATTCTCCCTTGTGTTAGGATTAATGTCCTAAAATCATGTAAAGACATTTTATTGAATTAAATAAAAAGAAAATTTTAATTATATTTGAATATTATAATTATTGTTTGAATAAATTATATGATAATATCAAGAAAATTCTTTATTCATTCATGAGAATATGATCTTGTATTAGTACAAGAGAATTAAGATCATATATAATGAATAAAATAGTTAGAAACATATTAATGTAAGGAATCTTTAATGAATGGTTACTAGTATAGTTTACTAAGCATACTGGATGCAAGTGATCTAGATTTGGATTACTGATGTGGATAGACATCTTAGTAAAGATGTTGTATATAATAAAAATTATATATGACACGACCGATAAGAATTAATTATCTTTATAAACTTATCGTTTGACATAAAGATTTGATTCTTATCATAATAGATGATCATTTGTAGATCAGTCTAAATCGTGAGAATTCATGAACTCCTATTTGTGTTTATTGGATCTTTTGATTTACTCATTAAGGTTTCTTAGTATAATGTGGCTAATGACTTTCGTTTTAAAGATTTAAAATCATGAATGGTTGGTGTTGATGGTGAGAACTGGTCAACGAAGTTAAGTTAGAAAAAATCAAAGTATACTGCTTAACAATGAAAAACTTCACGGATCTAATAAGAAACTTAGAAAATGGTTGCAGAAAGAAATATAGAAAAGAACTTGTATTTCTCTTGATATAAAGCTACAGCGTTTTTTCAACCCCCTCCTATGATGAAGTGAGGTTACCCTTATAGTGAGCTCTAATGGCCCCTGATACATTATGGTACTAGGAGACCAGATCGTATACAAGTACATTGTCAGGGGAGTGGTATCAAGTGTAGTGGTGTCGGCTCCTAGTACATGCTCAGAGTCCTTGGGAGCACCTCCACTTTAGTATTCGATTGTGCCCCCACTACTCGCCTAGTACGAGTGTCAAAGATTGGTTGGTGAGGACCACAATAGGTACCTCACTTGTACGACCACTACTTGTCTTGCATGGGCCTTGTGTCCGTACTCTAATCCCTCTTGGTTTGTAAGTTCGCTCCATACCTCTTCTGACTTCGCATCGAATCTCTGTGAGGCTTTCCCTCCCTATCCTTGCTTTAACACGTGTTAAAGAAGACCTTGAATTTACATCCTGTGAGACCCAGACGAAGAGAGGTGCCCCGTTGGTGGCGCTTATCTCAGGGAGAGAGATAAGGCCTCTTCAACGAGGATTGCTTCGTATGTTAGAAGACTAGACACCCATGCATGAGTTGACTGTCTCACTTTGCGAGACCAATGCCCCGCGGTCCCCATGCGCGGGGCGCAGGTGTGTGGGGCCACGAGATGCAAGCCTGGGCTAGGTGTGTCCTACTATGCGAGACCCTTCATGCGGCAGTAGCCTAGATGCATGAGGGGGGCTGCGAGACCTGCGCCGCTGGTGCACGAGGCGAGGCCACCACGAGACCCTCGGCGCGGCTGGTGCATGAGGCGAGGCCGTGAGACCCTCGGCGTGACTGGTGTGCGAGGCGAGGCCACGAGACCCTCGGCGTGGTTGGTGCACGAGGCAAGGCCACCACGAGACCCTCAGCGTAGCTGGTTTGTGAGGCGATGCCACGAGACCCTCGACGTGGCTGGTGGGTGAGACGAGGGCATAAGGGCCTCGCAAGACGACGGTGGTGTGAGGCACCTTGGGGGCAGTGAGACGCTTGTCTCCTTGGGGCAGTGACACAAGTGTACGAGGCAAGGGCATAAGGGCCTCGCGAGATGATGATGGTGATGGACCCATGTGGCACACCTGCTGGGTATGCAAGGCACAAGGTTGTCGCATCGTTAACGGGGCTTCGCTTGGCAAGGCGACCTGATACACACATAGGGACGTAGGCACAGGTATGTACTTAGGTGTTTATGGGACTTTAGCACGTGATTTAGATCTTTGACAAGTATGGAACTTTGAGCATCCACTTGGCCCCAAGTCTAGGAGAGAACCTTTAGATGCCCTGGTTCTTATAAGTAGGCCTTCAAAGCATAGGTGGTGTTATTGATGGTCCTTTTTATTACTTGAGATTGAATGTGAGCCTATCATTTGGCTTCGTGGATCCTAATGTAGGTGTTTGGCCCCATTTTTTACCATAGATCAAGCATTGGATTCGATGGCTAAGATGAGCCCATGATTCTTATAAATAGGCATTCATGTCTAGCCTATCATTCACACTTTATCTCCTTAGCTTAGTGGTTTTGGAATCCTTACTCCTTTCAAGAGGTAAGGGGTTCGACTCCTCACCACCTCACTTTTATTATCTTTTTCTTTTATCATTTGTGTTCATTTCTTTTATGCCCATATTCATGTAAGTACTTGGGGACTAAAACACCCTTTTCCTTTGTTTTTGCAAACGCGTATTTTTGACCATTTGCTTCTCTTCGATCGCGACGGTACTTTTGACCTTCTGCCTCCTTTCGACCATGACAGCGCTCGATTTTACTTACTTGAGGTATACTTTCTTTCCCTCTTATGCTCACTGGGTCTGAATTAGCACCACTCGGGATGGGTTGCTTTGGTCAGAGCTCGTTGTGAATTAATCCACTTACATGCCTTCGTTTATACCCCATAGTTGGTCATTTAGAGCGCTTGTGCCTAGAGGTTTTGAGCCCATTCCTTTGTGTTTTGTAGCAATCCTCTCATTTACACGTGCACCCTAATTACCTATGAGATGAGGTCCCATGGCATGTGAGGGATCATCTGGTGCTTCTCCAGGGGTCGAGTTTGTAGACTTATCTTCAGACTATGAGTCCTGTGAAAACAACCCTTACCAAGACTATGGCACTATGAGGCAGGCCCGTATACGTCATCTTGAGCATATGGCCAAACTTAGACATAAAATCTGGGTGGTGGAGAGCGAAATAGACTCAGTTCTGAGAGGAGATAAAGTTTCTTTCCCCCTTGACCTTAGCGACCACATAGCAAACCTTAGGGTGACCCTTTTAGATCTGCAGATGGAGTTGGAGTTCATGGAGGGAAATCTGCCGCCAGAACCTCCTGCTGCATTTTCACGTTATGATTGTCATGGGGTCATCTCGGGTTCCCCTCAACCCTTGTTTTCGATCTACCCTTGCTTAGCGCTCTTACACTCAGCACCTCGGTGAAAGACCCTTGCTAGGAAGAAAAAATGGAGGGTAAAGTGCCCTGTTTCTACCTCACCCTTTTCTTTTGGTTTTGCAGACACGACAAAGAGAGTACAGCGACAGGTGACTCCTGAGGCACAAGATTCTGGTCCTTTACTAGTGTCCTCCATTGTGTTCAACAAATCAGAGAATCGGCTGTTGGAGCTATCTACGAAACACCGCATTGGCAAGGAATACCAGTTGATTGTTCCTTCCAATACCTGCGAGATCGATAATCCCCCTCAAGGGTGCGTGGCCATGAGCGAGCATATCCTTAAAGTGGGTGGGACCATTCCTCTGCACCCATTTTTTGTCGTGATACTTAATCCTTTTGACCTTGCTCCGCTCCAACTGGCGCCAAACAGCTGGCTGACCTTAAGTTGCCTATACATGGCATCCATCGAGCTCGCTCCTACAGATTGGGAGGTGCACTTTATGTACAACCTTATGCCAACCCCAAAATCCAATGGCTTTTATTTTTTCTAGAAGGCCAACTCCCAGGTTTCCCTCATAGAGGGTTCTATTTCAAACCCGTGGTCCTAGAAGTAGGACTTCTTCTTCATGAAAGGTCCCCTCTACGTACGCGAACGCTTTCGCTCGTCCCCAAGTAAGTGCTTCAAGCTTGTCATCATTTTGCTTTGAATTGGTTATTCTAGAATTTATTTTTATATTTGTAATTGTGTCCATTGTGCAAAGGAGTTTGGTGACCCTGACATTCCCTGGTCGGAGGCATCACCAGTGGACCCCATCCTGAAAATAGCCGCTCGCCTTTTCACTGTGGCAAACCTAAACCGCTACAACTTGTCCACGGTTTCGGATCCTGATGCGTTGTGGAAAATTTCCGAGCGAAGGAAGAAGGCACCTCTAGTTGAGCATCACTTTGACGAAGGTGATGTGGAGTGGGTGCCCGAGGAGGTTTCCCCATAACACAGGCGACCTCGCCGATCATCTTTGTCTCCCAAGGGGTGACCTCCTTTGGCCCCTATGGACCATGACATGGCCTCTCACTCCCACGGTCAACAGGCCATGCTGAGGGGATTCGTCTGTCCCTTTTCCGAGGACTACGATGCTCTCCCTCATGCTTCCCTGAATCCTGGTTCGTCTGGGGCTCATTTTCCTGATATTCCTGTGCCCCCTCCTCCTTTGGTGAGTGGGTCATCTGTCCCTAACCAGCTAGGAGCCCCTGACTTGGAGTGGGCACCTTGGGTGGGTCATATGGCAACCTCTTATGGGCAACGGTATACCCGGGTTGCTGAGGGGCTTCCTAAGACTGATTGGAGAAGTCTTGGGAATTTCCTCATGTCAGAGCTCGGGGAGAATCTTGTACGCTCTGCCACCTAGGTGAGTTCATGCATTTTACATTAGCCTTACCCCCTTTTTTTTATCATCATTATTGTTGTTTTTCTTATGCAAACTTATACAGTGGCCCAAAGATTTGTCGACTCAGCGCAGGACCTCTCCTCGTCGAATGCCGAAAGGGACCGTCTAACAGTCAAGGTTCAGGGGCTCGAGAGGGAACTTACTGACACCAAGCTTAAGCTTGAGAAGGCCCTAGTTAAGGCCTTTTCATCATCGAAAAAGAAGAAGATGGCAAATGCCAAGGCCGTGACGCTGCAGGAAAAGGTTGCTCGCCTAGAGGCCGATCTTAGTGGAGCAGAAGCCAAAATTGCAACGTTGCAGGAGAAGGTCACTTCCTTAGAGGCGAATTTGACTGATATCGAGTATTAATCCATAGAGCGCGCCCTCTACGAAGTATATAGGAAAAATCCTAACGTCGATTTCTCCTCCTTTGGTGAGCACGTCGTTGCTAGGGTGCCTGAGTGGAATGCCTGCGGCAGGAGGCCCTGAGATTCTGCTTCTAGGATCTCTTCTTTTGATTCAATTTTGACTGTATGCTCATTTGAGCTTTTAATTTTAATTTTTTTTTCTTTTGTTGGAACTTTTATTAGTCCTGTGAAATTATTGAGACTCCTTTTTTATGCATATATATTTTATTTATTTGCTTTTGTTCCTCTATGCTTGAGATCCTTTTGAGCCCACAAAATGGGGTTCGATAGGTTCTCTTTTCTACATATTCTTTTTTATTTATCAGGTTTGAGGTCCTCTAGAGCCCATACGAAGGGGTTTGATAGGTCTCCCTTTGGTGCCTCTTAATGGTATCTATAAGGATATGTTGACCCTTTGGGTTCTAGTTATATTTTTATGAATTTTTGCGCGCAATTATTATTCCTTGCGAGAAACGTCCTTCTCGTCATAGTACCATTTTTGCAAGGGTTTCTTTTAGGACCCTTTTTGGCTAGACGGCTTGGTAGCCGCTCTAGGCTTATTGGTGGGTGCTCTTCCTGAGGCATTTCCTCTGGTGGAAGCATCTGCCTTTACTAGGAGGCCATTTTTTCTCTTTCTTTTTTGTAGGACCTTTTGACTTCCTTGATGTTCATAAGGGTAGCTAATCCTTGTGAGCTCAAGCGATGTCTTGCCAGGTCTTCTTCTTTATTTATAAGGGGGTCTTTTTCAGGATATAAGGGGTCCTTTTAGGATCCTCTTCTATGCTATATACTCTGCCCATGTAACGCCTTGGTTACCCCAGAACAGTTACGGTGATCGGTGAACCGGAAATTTGACCCGCTACCTGAGTCCTTTGGTTAAAAACGTGCTCTAAATGTGATTAACAGGTTAAGGAGAAAAATCAATAAAAGGGAAGGATAGTTTATATTATAAATTGCTCTGCAGAGCTAATCAAAATATTTACAAGTTGTTCTCAGTACAAAATGGTCACTACTATCTCAAATTTACAATCCTGCCGACCTAAGCGGCAAAATAGGGTAAGCCCCTAGTTCCTCTAAGAACTCCTTGGCCGTGGTGGTCAAGCAGCCGCATATGTACACATCACCACCTAATCTATCCACTCAAGGCTGGGTGAACTTTTCTTTCCCTTTACCTGCACCACATAGCACCCATGAGCCAAGGCCCAGCAAGAAAAACACAATATAGCATGATATAATATCAACAATGATCGCAATAATCATCCAGGACTATCAGTCCAAAACAGATAGGTGACAGTCGCAAATGTCAAAAAAGTGGGTGCAGCCCCCTCTAGCCATGTGACGATAGAGTCATCAGGGCTTAACTGATAAGTGAGCCTTCCATAAGTTTGACCAGGATAGGTGTATGGTGAATAGTCGCCAACATAACCCTCCTCATGACCATAGAGTCATAACCCTGGAACATCGTTCCCTAGCCATGTGACAACAGTTACCGGGGCCTTATGCCCTGGCTCTGAGTAACTAGTCTTATACTAGCCAAGCGCTTATAAGTTCATCGACCTTAGGGTCGGTCCAGTGTTAATGCCTTAGAGCCATTCAACACTGATATCGATTAGATCCAATCTTCATTCGACCTTGCGTTCAGGACGCTCATACCGTTTCTGACTCTTAGGTCAGTGTCCCTGACTAGTCAGTGCCATAGACAAGTAATCAACATTCACTAGCATTTAATATGCAATCCATGTCCACATTGTCAATCAACATGCCTCTATAGAAACTACGCATGTCATATATACACAGGGTGCAGTTTTCTTACCTCAGGTTCGATCGAGAAATATAATGAGGACAACCCCTGAGAACGATCGATCTTTTGGTTCCTTAGCGGTTACCTAATCACAAACAATTATAACCTCCATTAATGAGAAGCCACAATAATAGGGTCTTAATCTAAGCACCACTCTCGGGACCTCGAAACATGCCCACAAAGTGAGTAGATTCGATCCCGGGCCTTAAGGATTGAAACCCCAAGTCAAAAACCCTTAAAAACACTCAAAACGGGACTTTGAAGGAACAGGGTAGTGCTACAATGCTCAACCCCTAGCGCCCCAGTGCTATACTCAGAACCCCCAACATGCGCATCTGCCTCCTGAGGAGCGCTGTAGCGCCCAAGGGTGGGCGCTATAGCACTACCTCCAAACCAAAACTCCCCTGAACCGACCTTCTTCATCTCCTTCGATTTCAACCTGATTCCCAAGCTTCCAAATCCCATTCTTAATGCCAAATGAACCCAAAATCCATCCTAACACACCCCAAACATCACAAGCATGGGAACCCTAGCCAAAACTCCCAAAAAACCAAGTATTCTCCCTAAAACTCTCAATTGCAAAACAGAACCAAAACAGGACAAACCAGAGAATTCTATGGTTAGAAACTTACCCAAAGCCCAGCTTATGATGCTCTTCAATAGAGAAACACACTCCTAAACTCCCAAGGCTTGCTTCCCAAGCTTGAATCCTCAAGAATGGTTCAAAAATCACAGAGAAAGGTGAAGAAAAGAAGGTACGGGAGAAGCTCTTAAACGTGCTCTGTGTTTGCTCTCTTCTTCAGCCAACAATTGTTTTATCTATCCTAGGGGTGAAATGTTCATTTTACCCCTAGGTCAATTTAAAGTTTCTAAAGGCTCCCAAGGGAAAAATTGGTATTTTCCTCCTATCTCGTTAATCATAATTAACGCTCTCCAATTCCCGCTATTCTCAATAATCTCAAACACCATTAATTCACATCCCGTTACCCTTTAATTCCCGGTAACGCTCTAATCATTAACATCACCCTAGAACTCAACCCGAGCCCCGCACTAAACCCTGTTGTGACTAGACTGCTAATCAATAATCCAAGATCGTCTCATGCCGAATTGCTCGAACAAACCCACATTATAATGGGGTCTCAACACATATCATTGACATGCATACAAATATATAGTTATACCCTCAATCGACCAAATTATCATCACACCCCTGTAATTAAAATGTGAAACCACATGCATGTATTTAACATCATATTATAATACAATTCACATATACATGCATAATATCATTTAATGGCTTAATTAAACAAGTATGGCCCTCCCGACCTACTAATCCCGTCATTAACCACATCAGAGAATTCAGGGCATTACAGCCCCCCCAAGTGGTTGGCGAGATTTATCTCGGCAGTCATTTTGATCATTCCATTCACGTATTTTGATAATCATTTTGCTTAAACAAGAACTTTTACTACAAGTTCATCTAATGTCACATCATATTCATTGGAAATAGGTGAACTACATGATAACTTAATGTGACTTCGTTCTTACTACATGTTAAGGAATCCAAGTTAAACTTATAGCTATTACATTTAACTTGCACGTTAGACAGAACAATAACCTTCATGCCCCAACATGGAGGTCTTACTGATAATATTTCTTTAAATGTTCTCTGTTCCATGATCTAGGTACCACGGTATCATCCAAGCGTGCAAGCTTGTAGGTGTTAGGGGGCACAACCTAGGAAACTTGGTAGGGCTCTTCCTAGTTTTCCCCTAACACACTCGTGCTTGGATCTCGAGTGTTGGGCAGGACTTTCCGCAACACGAGGTCTCCAACTTGGAATGCCCTCTCTCACACCCTTGAATTATAGTATCTTATGGCTCGTTGCTGATATGTTGCTAGCCTCAGTTGTGCCCTTTCTCTCCTTGCTTCCAACAGGTCCAAATTCCTGGCTAATGCTATGATATTAGCCTGGTCCTCATATGCTTATGTGCGGGTGGAGTTAATCTTAATTTCTATTGGAAGGATAGCCTCGCAGCCATAGGCTAAGGCGAAAGGTGTCTCTCCAGTGGTAGAATGAGGTATGGTCCTGTAGGCCCAAAGCACAATGGGAAGATCTTCGACCCAGGTCCCTTTAAACTTTTCCAACATTGTTTTCAAGTTCCTTTTTAGGATCTTATTGATGGCCTCCACTTGTCCATTGGCTTGTGGGTGTACTACAGTAGAGAAACTCCTCTTGATTCCTTTTTCCTTGCAATATTCCTCCTTCAAGTTGCGTCCCATTGTCAGAGATTATCTTGTAGGGTACTTCAAACCTGCAGATGATAAATTTGTTGATGAAGGTGGTGATTTGCTTAGCCGTTATGTTGATTAGAGGCTTTACTTCCACTCATTTAGTAAGATAATCGACTGCTACCACCGCGTATTTTGCTCCTCCTCTTCCTGCTAGCAACGCTCCAATCAATTCAATCCCCCACACAGCGAAGGGCCATGGACTGGTCATGCTCACCAACTCATTCGGTGACTGTCTGAGGTAATTTGCATGCCTTTGGCACTTGTCACACCTTTTTGCGAAATCACTCGTGTCCTTCTCTATGGTAGGCCAATAATACCCTAGGCGGATGGCCTCTTTTGTCGTGGACTGCCCCCCAGCATGATTTCCACATTCCCCTTCGTGTATATCTTGTAGAATTTTTAAAGCCTCTCCCTTATCTATGCACCGTAGGAGCAGGGTAGAGAAGCCTCTCTTATATAAGACTCCATCTACTAGAGTGTATTGGGCGGCTTTGTAAGCCAGCTTATGGGCATATTTTTTGTCCAAAGGGAAGGTCTCGTCATTTATGTACCTCACGATGGGTGCAAGCCATGACTGCTCAGGGCTATTGACCATATGGATCTTTTCTTCTTTTATTCTCGGCTTGGAGAGGTATTCGCAGGGATGGACTCAAGCATGTCTTCATCTTGATTAGAGGCGAGTTTCGTGAGAGCATCGACATTTGTATTTTTTCCCTTGGGATCTATTCTATGGTGTATTTTTTGAACTGATCCAAATACCCCTTCACCTTGGCGAGATATGAAGCCATTTTTGGGGCTCTAGCTTGATATTCACCCTTCACCTGAAACACTACCAGTTGTGAGTCACTAAGGACATGCAAATGAGTTACCTTTAACTCCTTAGCTAGCTGCAGGCCAGCCAATAGTGCCTCATACTCTGCTTCGTTGTTGGAAGCTTCAAATCCAAATCTTAAGGCGCAATACATCTTGTGCCCCTCAGGTCCCGTCATCACTATGCCAGCGCCGACTCCTCCTTTGTTAGATGCCCCGTCTACATGGAGGCTCCATTCTTCAGGCTGCTTTTCTCCTTCACCCGCCGGTTCATTCTCTTCTACTTCTCCCTCCTCATGGGGTCGGTGTGCAAACTCGACTATAAAGTCTGCAAGTACCTGCCCATTGATTGAGGTCCTCGGGGTGTAAGTGATGTCAAATTGACTTAATTCAATCGACCACTCTTACAACCTTCCTGAAGTTTCTAGTTTGTGCAAGACTTGACGCAAAGGGGTGTTGGTGAGCACCTCGATAGCATGAGCATGAAAATAGGGCCTCAGCTTTCGAGAAGCCACTATTAAGGCTTATGCCAACTTTTCTATTTCTGGGTACTAGGTTTTTGCGTTTACCAACCGCTTGCTCACATATTACACGGGCTGCTGATGCTTCTTTTCTCCTTTGACCAAGACGGCACTTATAGCATGCTTTGATACAGCTAAATACAAGTACAATTTTTCCCCTTTTTCTAGCTTGGCCAAAAGAGGTGGTTTTCCAAGGTGTTCCTTCAGCTTAGTGAAGGCTTCCTAACAATCACCATCCCAAGCGAACTTTTTGCTCCCTTTTAGGATGTTGAAGAAAGGGAGGCATTTTTCAGTGGATCTGGAGATGAACCTATTGAGGGCTGCTACTATCCCTGTTAAGCATTGCACCTCCTTCTTGCTTCATGGTGAGCTCATTTCCAGCAATGCCTTGATTTTGTCAGGGTTGGCCTCGATACCTCTAGAATTCACTATAAAACCCAGGAACTTCCCGGATGGGACTCCGAAGGTGAACTTCAGCAGGTTGAGCTTCATTCTGAATTTTTGAAGGGTGCTAAACAGTTCACTGAGGTCATTTGTGAGCTCTTCTACCTTCTTTGTCTTTACAAGCATATTGTCCACTTATACTTCCATATTCCTCCCTATTTGATTCACAAAAATTCTGTTCACCAGCCTTTGATAAGTAGCACCTGCATTCTTAGAATAAAAGGCATCACTTTGTAGCAATAAAGCCCTTTGTTTGTTATAAACGAAGTGTGCTCTTCATCAGCAGGGTTCATGGGTAATTGGTTGTACCCAGAATATGCATCCATGAAGCTAAATATCTCATGACCCGGCGTGGCGTCTACTAACTGGTCTATCCTAGGAAGCACGAAGCTGTCCTTAGGGCAGGCTTTATTGAGTTTAGTAAAGTCCACACAAGTCCTCCACTTTCCATTGGGCTTTGGGACTAAAGCTGGGTTTGATACCCATATTGGGTAGAATGCTTCTCGAATAAACCCATTTGCCTTCAACTTGTCAACCTCCTCTTTTAAGGTCGTGTATCATTCTAGGTCTAGTACTCTCCCTTTCTGCCTCACAGACCTTGCTTTTGGGTTGATGTTTAAGTGATGACACATGATTGATGGGTCTATTCCTACTATGTCCTCGTGACTCCATGCGAATACGTCGAGGTTGGCTTTCAGAAATTCTACCAGCTTCTCTTTCACGATACCTAGAAGGTTTCTTCCTACCGTCAACTTTCTCAATGGCTCATTCATGATCATGACTTATTCCAACTCCTCTACTGGCTCGGCTCTGGGTTCTTCTGCGACTCGCGGGTCCAACTCATGCGGGTTTGCGCCTTCATGCACAACCATTTCCATTGGCACTGATGGCTTCATGGTCGTGCGGAGGGATGTATTATAACATTCCCTCGCTTCCTTCTGCTCTCCTTTCATGCTTGCTAGTCCCCCGGGAGTTAGGAATTTCATAGCTAAGTGGTACATAGAAGTTATCGCCTTCACTTCTTTTAGGGAAGGTCTCCCTAATACCGCATTGAAGGCTGAGGTGCAATCTACCATGACAAAGTTTGCCATTATGGTGGTTTTTCTGGGTTGTTCTCCCATGGTGAAGGCTAACTCAACTGCCCCTAAGGGATGTATTGAATCTCCTGTAAATCCATACAGGGAGGTATTGCAAGGCTTTAGCTGCCGGCAATTTAGTCCCATTTTCTCCAACGCGGGGCGATACAGGATGTCCACAGAGCTTCAATTATCCACCAAGACCCGATGCACCCTCATATTTGCAAGCTAGATAGTCAACACCAAGGGGTCATTATGGGGGAAATGTACACCCCATGCATCTTCTTCGGTGAAGGTTATCGAGTCATTCTCACCCTTAAAACTCTTCAGGGGGAGTTCCTCCAAACATAAGAAGCACGGTGGTGGACTACATCTTGCCTCCCTGGTATATTTATCTCACCCCTTCCTTGATTCACCTCTGAATCCTGGCCCTCCGAAGATGGTCCTGATTTCCTCTTATATCTCTGAGGCTGCCTCTCGTGCCCTTGGCGAGGATGCTCCTTCTTCTGGTCTCTGGTTTTATTTGCGAACGTATCTGCCCAAATGTCCCCTGCGTATAAGCTCTTCGATTTCTATTTTCAAACGGGTGCATTCTGCAGTGGTGTGGCCAATATCTTTATGATACTGGCAGTATTTACTGGGGTCTCTTTTTGATCGGTCTTTTTTCATTAGTGAGGGCCTCCTGAAAGGGACCTGGTTTTCATTTGTGACGAAGATATGTTCTTTAGTGTGGGTGAGGTCAGTGTAAAAGGTGTAGGGGCCTTGCCTATGCTCATCAGTGCACTGGGGCTTCCGAGGCCGATCATCTCGTGTCCCTTCATAGAACCTCTTCTTCTTTGTACCGCCTTGGCCTTCCCGGATTGAGGGTTTTGTGGGGACCGGTCTTTTCCGACCTTAAGGCTCTCGTGATCACCCTCTACACGTATGTATTTCTGTGCCCGCTCATAGAAATTTTCCAAATCTGTGACCTCCCTCTTGAGCATGTTATCCCATAACTTACTTCCCTGGCGTACTCCGGCCATGATGGCCATTTTTAGCTCTCTACGGGTCAAGCTCCCTACCTTGGCTGCCTCCACTTTTAGACTCTCATTTTCTCCTTGTTTCAAATTAGCGAGGTTGGTGCCCGGCATTGTGTGATCACGCACGGCGTGATGTTGCTAGAGAAATTCATCAGAAAATTGTTGCCAAGACCTGATGGACCATGGTCAAAGTCTTTTGAACCATTTGTACACAGGTCCTTTCAACATGGCAGCAAAGCAATGGCATCTGGCCCCGCTACTAATCCCCCTTAACTTCATCAGATTGTTAAATGCGTCCAGATGGTACTTAGGATTCGTATTTCCTTCATATGGGATCATATGAGGTTCCTTGAAGTTGGTCGGGAGCCGGATGGCTTGGATTTCCTTAGTGAAGGGCGATTTATGGTCGAACTCTTCATCGACGGCTTGTCCCCCAGATGTAGTGATTATCTTGCTCCGGAGGCTCCTCATTTCTGAGTCGAGGTCTTGTCTCCTCTTTTTAAAGGAGTCTCTCAACATGGACGGTTTGGTTCTTACGGTGTAGTTCACATATCTCCTCTTTGTAAAATCAAGATCTAGAACTTGATTTCACCGAATGGACTCGGGGATGCTTGTCAGGCCTGTGTATCGATGGGCCCGAATCTCGCCGGCTAGAGTTCGGCACCTACGGCGGCCTTGGTGGCGGGAACTCGCCGGCATCTCTCGTAGGGGTGGCTGCTGACCTTGGACGATTCTCATCAAGTGGAACGGCCAGGGATGAGGCCTCCCTTTCATCTTCGTGAACCCTGGGCTCCTCTGGGGCATCCACATTTTTGGGTGGAGGAGGATTGTTCATGGAGGCTTTCAGCTGACCTCCGTCAAGTTGGACCTCTACCTCTCATGGTTCTCAGTCGTTTAGAACGTCTTGGCATTTTTTCCTACCGTAATTAATGGAAGAACAGTGGCTTGGGACTTATCCTTCCCACAGACGGTTCCAAACTATTGACGGTGAGAACTCGTCAATGAATTTAAGTTAGAAAAAATCAAAGTATATACCTTAACAATGAAAAACTTCACGGATGTAATAAGAAACATAGAAAATAGTTGCAGAAATAAATGGAGAAAAGAACTTGTATTTCTCTTGACATAAAGCTACAACATTTTTTTAACCCCCTCCTATGATGAAGTAAGGTTCCCTTTATAGTGGGCTCTAATGGGCCCTGATACATTATGGTCCTAGGAGACCAGATCGTATACAAGTACATTGTCAGGGGAGTGGTATCAGGTGTAGTGGTGTCGGCTCCTAGTACATGGTTAGAGTCCATGGGAGAACCTCCACTTTAGTACTCGATGGTGCCTCCACTACTCGCCTAGTACGAGTGTCAAAGATTGGCTGGTGAGGACCATAACAGGTACCTCACTTGTACGACTACTACTTGTCTGACATGGGCCTTGTTCATACCTCTTCTAACTTCACATCAAATTGTTGTGAGGCTTTCCCTCCCTATCTTTCCTTTAACGCGTGTTAAAGAATTCCTCGACTTTACATCCTATGAGACCCACAGGAAGAGAGGTGCCCCGTTGGTGGCGCTTATCTTAGGGAGAGAGATAAGGCCTCTTCAACGAGGCCTACTTCATATGTGAGAAGACTTGACGCCCATGCGTGAGTTGACGATCTCACTTTGTGAGACCAATGCCCCGCAGTCCCTATGCACGGGGCGCAGGTGCGTGGGGTCGCGAGACGCAAGCCTGGGTGAGGTGTGTCCCACTGCACGAGACCCTTCCCGTGGCAGTAGCCCAGATGCGTGAGGGGGGCCGCGAGACCCGCGCGGCTGGTGCGCAAGGCGAGGCCACAACGAGACCCTCGGCATAGTTGGTGCATGAGGTGAGGCGAGGCCGCAGGACCCTTGGCGCGACTGGTGGGCGAGGTGAGGCCGTGAGACCCTCGGCGTGGCTGGTGCCCGAGGTGAGGCTGCGAGACCCTCGGCGTGGCTGGTGCACGAGGCGAGGCCACGAGACCCTCGGCGTGGCTGGTGCGCGAGGTGAGGCCATAAGACCCTTGGCGTGGCTGATGCGCGAGGCGAGGCTGTGAGATCCTCGTCGTGGCTGGTGTGCGAGGCAAGGCCGCGAGATCCTCGGTGTGGCTGGTGCGGAAGGCAAGGCCACGAGATTCTCGATGTGGCTGATGCGCGAGGTGAGGTCGCGAGACCCTCGGTGTGGCTGGTGCGCAATGCGAGGGCATAAGGGCCTTGCGAGACGCTTGTCTCCTTGCGGTAGTGACCTAAGTGTGCAAGCCGAGGGCATAAGGGCCTCGCAAGACGATGGTGGTGCGAGGCGCCTCGCAGAGGCACGAGGGTGATGGCCTCGCGGAGGCGTAGGAGCATGAGGGCCTCGTGTGGCACACCTCTTGGGCTAGCGAGGCGTGGGACGGGGGTCCCATTTGGCACACCAGCTGTGTACGCAAGGCACCAGGTTGAGAAGTCGCGTCAGTAATGGGGCTTCGCTTGGCAAGGCGACCCGATACACACCTCGGGACGTAGGCACAGGTATGTACTTAGGCATTTATGGGACTTTAGCACGTGATTTGGATCTTTGACAAGTATGGAACTTTGAGCATCCACAATTGGAAACATGAATTACAACAATGGAATTCATACTTTCCTAACAGATCGAACATTGGTTCCCTTATGGGTGAAATCTGGAAATGAATAGTTATTGAGCTCAAATCTTTAATTTTATTATAGATTAATTATTCGGTAGTGAATTAATGGTACTTAAGAATTAAGAGGTAATTAGAAGGGTAAACCGGTAATCAGGACCAGCTCTAACTAATGAACCAATAGATGGAGGACATAACTACATTTATTGATTATATCAATAGACTACAAGAGAAAACTATGTAAATATAATTCTATAAAGAATTAGAGTGAAATTCCATATTTACAGCGGAGATGTCATGGAATTAATAAATAAGATTATTGGATTAATGATTTTAATTAATAATATGATTTATTTGAGCTTCGTATTATAGCTCCATGGTCCCCAGATCACCTCTGTCCTACACTATCAAGGGTAAGGATGTCAAAAGAAAGATTTGTGGAGAGGACTTAATTGCAAAGGAATTAATTTTCCAGGGCAATGAATTAATTATGTGATAGTTATGGAAAAGTTATTAATTATGAATTAATTAATTATTTAACTATAGATATTATTTTGAAAAACCATAGGTTAAAATAAATATTAATCTTGTTTGGATTATTAAATATAGATAGATTTATAATTATTTTATTTAGAATAAGATATTTATTTAAAACTAGTATTTTAAGATAAAGTTAATTTTGAATTAAATGGTATTGAATTTGGAATAAATATATTGTTTTAAATATTAATTAAATAAACAAATAAAAAAATTAGGGATAACCCTGGGATTTGAATTTTTAATTTCTAATAATTTATTTTATTTAATTAATTTTTTAATATGATTTAAAATAAATAATTAAATAAGGTTATAATTAATCAATTTTATTTTAATAAAATAAATATTAATTAAATTAATTAATTATCTTTTAAAATCTAAAAAGAAAGATTAATTAAATTAAATAAGGTCAGACTATCTCTTTGAAACAGAAGTGAAATTTTTCCTAAACCTAAAAACTAATCAATTCATCTTCTCTCTATCAAACCTCTCTAGATCTCATGTATTGAATACACCTAGAGATTCATAAATCAACCTTTCGAATCCTACGTGCCCACACACGTCCTTGTGTGTTTGAGGATTGGTCTGAAGATCAAGGTGTGAGCATTTAGAACTTGGATAGGAAGATCGTTGATTTTATACAAAAAGATTCGAGGACACTTGATAGGTGGCAAGAGGTAATCTTTAATCTGAATGATGTGATTTAATATATATATGTGTATAATCTTTGGTGGTATTAATAATTATTAAAAAGGGCCCATTCCAGTTGCGTATCTTTGACTTGCTCTTTTAATACAAACAATTGGTACCCGAGTAGTATACACATATATATATTAAGTGATGTGTGGGTTTCTTGCATTTTTATATGTATGTTGATATGTTTATTAAATAGATGGATATGTTTTTTGAATGTATGGTTGAATGATTGATCGTTAATTATATGATTCAATTGAGTTAGGAATTTGAATTTTTAGAACTTGCGTAAGCCATAAAGGGCATAGGATTTTTTGTAAATTTTATTTTTGAAATATGTTATTTTAAAAAAATCTACAGACATAGAAAATGAGGACTCGAGCCCTCCCCAGACAGTTGCGTGCATCGTCCAGGCGAGCCCCAGCTTCCCGCGCGCATCACCCAGCTAGAGCCTCAGACTCCTATGCATCGCCCAGCCCTGGGCCTGCCTCCTGTGCCACTAATGTTGCGCCCCTGCGTCGCTGGTGCTTTGCGCCTTGCATCATTGGTGCTTCGCACCCCTACGCCATGGTGCCACTCGGTTCATCATTTATTGTTTATTTATTATATTTAATTAAATAAATTTTAATTAATGTTTGATTGATAACATGATCATGCATTAGTCAATTACATGCCATTCATGAAACCCCACAAATTTTTCATTAATTATGCATCTTTTAGAAACATAGAGTATTTAAGATTGTTCTAATTGTTTATATGAATTATTTTGGAGAAATGAATTGCTTGTAAACTACTAAGTATAAATTAGTTAAAACTTGGTAACTCACACCATAATAAAGGCAATAGTTTCTATAGGCCTTTAAGATAACAAACTTTATTTAAAAAGATTTAGTAATGTTACTTGAATGTAATAGATAATTATCTAGATCACATTAACTGTAGAAACAGACTTTTTTATAATTAAGAGTATTTTGTAATTAATTACATTCATTGGTTATTAATAAACTAGTAATTAATTTAAATTTAATTGATTAGTTTAATACAACACATTATTTCTAAAATAGTAAGTGGGAGAAGGTGAACATCTCAATGTTACCTATGGTCTCCATTATTAGTACAATATTGTGAGATATGAATAGGGCCTCGAGGCGGCTTTGTTTATGTTCACCTAAGGAAGGTTTCTAGACATATTAATACCATGGTTGGCTTCTTACAAAGATAACAAGGAGTGATGTACTTTAGGCTTGGCCGACCCTAAGGCAACACTCTCTAAGTTAAGTCATAAATTCTAAAATAATGGGTTACACTTACAAAGATGCAATTAAGATTTTGTAGTGGATAATTTCATCTTGACCAAACCAGCAGTACTTTGTTTTTAAAAGAGAAAGAAAATAGTTATTTTGAGTTTTAAATTATAAGGATAAGATTATGTTATAAGCTATCTGAACCCACCCTAAGGCGACACTTTATTTGTATCGTGGAAAAGAAAATGTTTATTTATGTGTTTCAATTGTTGCATTCATGCATCATATTTACTTTCTGAATAATTGATCTTTTTTCAAAAAGTAATATTATTGTATTTTATTTCTTTCAATAATGGCGAGCAGTGGCAATCCTATAATTGCATTACTTTCACTTGAAAAACTTAATGGTGATAATTTTATAAGATGGAAATCAAACCTAAATCTTATGTTAATCTGTGGAACCAAAAATTTGTCCTAACTGAGGAATGTCCTAAAGTGCCCGCTGCCACTACCCCGAAGAATATTTGGAACAAGATTGATGCCTGGATTCAATCCAATAACAAGGCAAAGTGTTACATGCTTGTGAGCATGAATGATGTTCTAAGAACAAAGCATGAACCCATGGAAACTGCATTTGTGATAATGGATTCTCTGTAGGTCATGTTTGGACAACAATCTGATTAAAGTAGACATGAGGTTATTATAACCTACATAACTACTACTATGAAGAAATGTGTTTATGTATGTGAACATGTTTTGAGCATGATTAACGTGATGCATGAAGCAAAAATACATGGGGCCCTCATTGATGAGTGTACACAAGTAAGCATCATACGTGAATCACTTACTCCTGCCTTTTCTGCGTTCACCACCATATACATTATGAATAAGTTGGTGTTCAACATGACCCAACTGTTGAATAAACTGCAGACATTTGAGGCAAATGTGGTAGTGGAGAAATCTTCAAACTCTAAGGATGAATCCAAGAAGAGTAAGAAGAGCAATGATAAGGACAAAGGAAAGGGAAAGAAGTCCAAGAAAAGCAAGAAGGCACCAAAAGCGAAGGAGAACAAGAATGACAATAACTGCAAGAAGAAAGAACAAAAAGTAAATTGTTTCCACTGTGGAGTTGAAGGTGACTGGAAGAGAAACTGTAAAAAGTATCTCTCTGAGTGGAAAAAGAAAGGTAAATATGATTTACTTATACTTGAAGATTGTGTAGTGGTAGGCGATATGTCATCCTGGGTTTTAGACTCAAGAGCTACTAACCATGTTTGTTCATCTATGTAGATTCTTGAGTCATCAAGGGAGCTGGCTGATGGCGAGGTGACCATGCGAGTTTGATGTGGAGCACTTGTCTCAGCTACAGCAAAAGGAACAATCCGTTTACATTTTGGGAACAATTATCTTGTTTTGAAAAATGTTTATTTTATTTATGGATTTTTTAGAAATTTAGTTTCTTTATCTATGTTGCATGAACAATCTTTAATATTTCTTTTAATAATAACTCGATCATTATTTCAAAGAATCGTTTCAAAATTTGTCAAGCAGAATATACAAACAGACTGTATATACTAAAACCTAATGAATGAATGCTTAATAACTAAGAATTATTCAAAGTAGCAACACTGTAAAGAAACAAAAGAAAAAAAGCTTCAAATGAGGATGACACATATCCTTGGCATCTTAGACTTTGTCATGTAGGTCTAGACAGGATACACTGGTTAACAAAAGATAGACCTTTGAGAGAACTAAGAGTTGCAACTCTTCTGGTTTGTGAATCTTGTCTAGAAGTAAGAATGACCAATCGTTGTTTCTCTGCAAAAGGCAATAGAGCTAAAGAACCTTTAGAGCTTGTACAAAGATGTTTATGGTCCAATCAATGTACAATCAAGAGGTGGGTATGAGTACTTCGTCAATTTTATTGATGATTACTCAAGATATGGTCATACTTACTTAATTCTTAAGAAATTTGAAACCTTTTGTAAGTTTCAAGAATTCAAAGTTGAGGCTGAGAAGCAATTAGGTAAGACTCTTAAATCATTTCGATTTGATCGAGGTGGAGAATATTTGGATTTAGAACTCAAAGATTTCTTGCTGGAGCCTGGTATTCTATCCCAACACACAACACCTGGAACGCTGCAGCAAAATGGTGCTTCAAAAAGAAGAAACAGGACCTTGTTGGACATGGTAAGGTCTATGTTAAGCTACTCTTCACTTCCTCTCTCATTCTAGGGATATGCACTTCAAACAGCGACGTACATTTTGAATGTAGTCCCATCTAAGACCATTAGCAAAACACCACTGGAATTGTGGAATGGAAACAAACCTACTTTGCACCATTTTCGCATTTGGGGCTGTCCTGCTCATGTTCTTAGACCTAAATCAGGGAAACTTTACTCAAGCTCTGAAGTGTGTATTTTTGTGGGCTATGCTCCAAAAACAAGAGGTCATTACTTCTATAGTCCCAAGGACAAAAATGTATTTGTTTCAACAAATGCGACCTTCCTTGAACACGACTATATGAATAATTATAAACCTCATAGCAAAGTAGTTTTGGTGGAACTCATAGCTGATAATAATCCATCACTTTCATCTTCATCATTAAATGATAAAAGACAAACCAAGGAAACCATTATTCCTGGAAAAGAAACGCTGGTGCATCATCGGAGTGGGAGGATTGTGAGACAACTTGTTTGCTACGAACATGAGGCATATGTCCTTGTTTCTGATACAGACAATGATGATCCATTAACCTTCAAAGAGGCAATGGATGATCCTGAAAAGGAGAAATGGCAAGAAGCCAAGAACCGTGAAGTGGAATCTATGTATTCCAATTATGTCTGAGAACTTGTAGATCCACCTGAAGATGTGAGGCCCATTGGGTGCAAATGGATATGCAAGAAGAAAAGAGGTGTAGATGGGAAAGTGGAAACTTTCAAAGAATTTCTAGTAGCCAAAGGCTACACTCAGAGAGAATGTGTTGATTATGAAGAAATACTTTCTCATTTGGTCATGCTTAAATCCATTCACATCCTCTTATCCATAGCTGCCACCTTTGACTATGAGATATGGTAAATGGACGTCAAGATAGCTTTTCTAAATGGCTATCTTGATGAAAGTATCTATATTGTATAACCATAAGGGTTCATCGAGAATGGGGAAAATCGAAAGGTATGTAAGTTGTTGAAATCCATATATGGATTAAAGCAAGCATCTAGTTCTTTGAATATCACATTTGACGAAATAATTAAAACATATGGCTTCGAATAGAATGTCGACAAAGCATGTGTGTTCTAAGTTCTTTACGTGGATGACATTCTCTTCATTGGCAACAATGTAGAGACATTGTCAAATATGACGATGTGGTTAGCCAAAAAGTTCCAAATGAAAGATTTGGGCGAGGAGATCAGTGTTCTAGGAATCCAAAACTTAAGGGATAGGAAGAACAAGCTCTTGGCACTTTCTCAGGCTAATTATATCGATAATGTGCTTGAAAGATTCTCTATGGAGAATTCCCAGCAAGGTCAGTTACAAACCAGACATAGAATTACTCTCTTCAAGGACTAGTGTCCTAAGACACTTCAGAAGGAAGAGTATATGAAAAAGTATCCATATGCTTCCGTAGATGAGAGTCTAATGTATGCCATGTTGTGTACTAGACCCGACATATGCTATGCAATAGCGATTGTGAGTCGTTATCATTCAAATCCTTTTTTGGAACACTGGATTGCAGTAATGCACACTGTCAAGTATCTTAGGAGAATGATAGGTTTTATCCTTGTATATTCAGGGGGTGAGTAGAACACTACTGGATACACTGATTCAGATTTCCAATCAGAAAAAAGAAACTCATAAGTCAACTTCTGGGTTAGTGTTCACTCTTGGTGGAGGAGTTGTAGTCTTGAGGAGTATTAAACAATCCAGCATAACAGATTCAACCATGGAAGCTGAATACTTAGCGGCTTGTGAAGCTACTAAGGAGGCGTTTGGTTAAGAAAGTTCTACACTGATCTGGAAGTAGTTCCATATATGGATAAGCCACTAATCCTATACTGTGATAACAGTGGAACAGTAGCTAACTCCAAGAAACCAAGAAGCCACAAGAGATGAAAGCATATAGAAAGGAAATACCATTTGGATAGAGAGATTGTGCATAGAGGTGATGTGACTGTTACGAAGATATTGTCGTAACAGAACTTGGCTGACCTGTCTACCAAGACACTTCCTGCAAAGTTGTTTGTCAGCCATGTATGTGAGATGGGATAAAGAGAGATGACTCACTTGTTTTGAGGGCAAGTGGGAGATTGTAAGGATTAATGCCCTAAAAGCATGCAAAGACATTTTATTAAATTAAATAAAAAGAACAATTTTATTATATTTGAATATTATAATTATTTTTTGAATTAATTATATGATAATATCAACAAAAATCCTTATTCATTTATGAGAATGTGATCTTGTATTAGTACGAGAGAATTAAGATCATATATAATCAATAAATTTGTCAGTAACATATTAAATTAAGGAATCTTTAATCAATGGTTAAAAGTGAGGTTTACTAAGCATACATGATGCAAGTGATCTAGATTCAGATTACTGATGTGGATAGACATCTTCGTAAAGATGTTGAATATATATGACAGAACCGATGAAAAGGACTGCACTGTGAAGGGTAAGGATGTCAAAAGAAATATTTGTAGAAAGAATGACTTAATTTCAATGGAATTAATTATTCAGGGAAATAAAATAATTTTGTGATAGTTATGGGGAATTGAATATTATGAATTAATTAATTATTTATCTATATAGTTTTTATTTTGAAAAACTATAGGATAAAATAAATATTAATCTTGTTTGGATTAATATATAAAGAGATATTGAAAATTATCTTATTTAGAATAAGATATTTATTTATTTAGTTATTTAAAACTAATATTTTAAGATAAAGTTACTTTTGAAATAACTGATATTTATTTTGGGATAAATATATTGTCTTAAATATTAATTAAATAAACAAATGAGAAAATTAGGGATAACCCTAATGGTGTGGTCGACAGACTCACTGTACAGCGAGTGTGGCACCACACATAGGGATTTTATATCCCTAGTATTTGAATTTTGAATTTAGACTAATTTTTTTAATTATTTGTATTAAACTATTCTGTTTTTTAAATCTGATTTAAATTAAATCATTAAATAAGGTTATAACTCATCATTTTTATTTTAAAATAAAAATTAATTAAATTAGTTTATTATCTTTATAATTTTGAAAAGAAGCAATACTATTCAATGGTCATTGTTTTTCATTAACTGTGAGACTATCTCTCTAAAACAGAAGTAATAGTTTTCCCAAACCTGAAAACTATTAAATTCCTCTTCTCTCGATCAAACCTCTCTAGATCTCGTGTTGAGTACATCTAAAGAGTCATAAATCAACCTTTAGAATCCTATGTGCCCACACACATTCTTGTGTGTTTGAGGATTGGTCTAGAAGATCGTTGATTTTATACAAAAAGATTTGAGGACACTTGATATGCTACAAGAGGTAACCTCTAATATGATTGTATGTGATTTAATATATATATATATATGTATATGTGTGTGAGTGTGTATGTTCTTGGGTGGTAGTAATAATTATTAAAAATGGCCCATTCCCATTGCGTATCTTTGATTTGCTCTTTTAATACCAACACCTTCTAACATACCTACCCAGGTTCTCCCCATGTATGAGCTCCTCAATTTCCACTTTCAAATGGGTACACTCCATCGTAGTGTGGCATATATCCTTGTGGTATAGGCAATATTTTCTGGGGTCCCTTTGGGATCGGTCATTCTTCATCGATGAAGGTCTTTTGAATGGCCCTGATTTTTGTTTGTGATGAAGATGTGTTCCCTGGTATCTGTTAGGTCCCTATAGAAGGTATATGGTGCATGTCTGGGTTCATCTCCGCATTTTTTCTTCCTTTGTTGGTCATTTTTCAGTTCTTCGTAGGCCCTTTTTCTTTTTTGCATCGTTCTCGCCATCATGGACAAAGGGTTTGGACAAGGGTTCACTTCCTCCTGCCTAGAAGTTCTTATGGCCATCTTTGACTTGTATGTACTTATTTGCTCTTGAAGAAGAAGTCATCTAAGTCTACGACCTCTCTCTTGAGCATGTTATCCCATAATTTTCTTCCTGGACGTACCCCGACCGTGATAACCATCTTGAGTTCTCTGCTAGTGAGGCTCTATACCATGGTTGCTTTCAATTTTTAGACTTTCACTTTCATGTTGCTTAATGTTAGTGAGGTTGGTACCCGACATAGCATAGTCGCGTATTGCATAAAATCTTCAAAAAATTGCTAGAGAAACTCATCAAAAAATTGCTGCCATGACCTGATGGTTCCTGGCCTTAGTCTATTGAACAAGTTATATGCATCTCCTTTTAGCGTAAAAGTGAAATAGAGGCACCTTGCTTTATTGTTTATCCCTCTCAATTTCATTAAATCGTTGAAGGCATCTAGGTGGTACTTAGGGTCCGTATTTCCATCATAAAGGGTCATGTGAGGCTCTTTGAAGTTGGTGGGGAGTAGCTCAACTTGAATTTCTCTTATGAAGGGTCACTCGTAGTCGAACTCGTCATCATCCATGTGCCCCCCAAATGCATTGACTATCTTGCTTTGAAGGCTCTTCATTTTCGTGTCTATTTTTCTTCTCCTTTTGTTGAAGGAGTCTCGTAGGTCTTTAGGGTGAACCATCACTTTGGTTGTGTCCCTCAGAGGAGCTTCAGGGGTGTGATTCTCATCTCGGACCCTTAAGCTTTTCCCTCAAGTCGAGTGGAGCTCTTTTTGAGGTTGTCTTGGGATCATATCTCTCGTAGGTGGGGTTCACACCATGTTGTTGTTCCATTTCTCTAGGTTGCACTGTTTGCATAGAATCCTCCCTGTGTCTTGGGCGAGGGGTATTACTAGTGGAGAGTCGTGTTTTTCCATCATTCACGGGTATGGTGGTTTCCCTTCACGCATGCTCTCTCCCTCTATGCTTAGGGAGGGGTGCATCAGACTTCCCGAGTAATAGGTTGTTGACTACCTCTTACATGTTTTCCACTGTGGTCTCTAATCTATGGTTTTTTTTTCTATGTAAGTCTTGTATCTCATATTCATAGCAACGAGCTCAAGAGCTTGAGCTCATTGAGCATACTCTTGGGCTCTTTTCGGGCCTGTGCTTCGAGGGACCACGATCTTGATGGTTTTAATGTGGGTTCACTTGCGACTTCGGTGGAAGGTGAGTTGCACGACCCTCTGCAGGAGTGGTGGCGTGTGCTGCTGGGCCAACCATAGGATGAATGGCTTGGGATGATACTTCTTCCTCTTTGTTGTTATCTTTGGGAAACTCCGACACACCTCCATTCGTCGATGGAGGAGGATCACTCATGGACGCCCTTAACTGGGTTCCATCTAGGAGAACCTCAACTTCTTGGTGATCTTGTTGGTGTTTCGAATGCCTTGGCATGTTTCCTTACTAGAATTAATGGAAGAACTATTGTTTGTTAGTTTTTCTTTCCACAGACAGTGCCAAATCATTGATGGTAAGAACTCGTCAACGAACTTAGGTCGAAAAACATAAAGGATTTAGCAAGAAACATGTAAACTTAGGTGAACTTAGAAAAACTTAGACAGAAGTTGCAGAAAAGCAATGGAGGAAAAGTAGTTTATTTCTCTTAGAATTATCTAGTGTTAAAAAAAATTTCCCAACCCCATTACTTATAGAAGGGAGGTTCCTTTTATAAGTGAGAACTACTATATCTTACTACACAGTGATCTGAGGGGGACAAAAGCATACATCTGCAGACTGCAGGTGATTGTGGTGCAGGAAGTAGCAATGTCGAAGAAGTGGTTGTACTTTCTGGTACATATCAGAGACCTAGAAGAAATGCTCCAGGCTCTGTACTATTTCGTACAACCACTACTTATCTGGTATGGATGTCAGGAGCGTGAAAGTGAAGCCTTCACCAGGTACAATCCAGTAGAGTCCCAGAACATTACTTAGCTAGTTAGGTAGTAGTAGTAGTAGCTAGTAGTAGTTATAGTATGATAATTACTGTGGTTTTTGGTTCAAGCCGGGACTTAGTTGAACACTCGTAGCAACAGTCATAGATTTTATAAGTTTAACCTATAGTTTAAGAATATTAATTATAACATAAGGTTTGATTAATATAAAGATGACATTTATTATACTATAAGGTTTAGATAGAATTAATAAGATCATGACACTTGTCGTGTGCATGTTTATTTAAAGATTTAATTATAGTTTAAATAAAAGAATGTTCTAGAAACTCTAGAATCTTCCAAGACCATTAAGAGCATGACACTTGTCACAATCCTGTTTATTTGAGGATTTAAGCATTTTAAGTGGATAATTGAAAAATAAAAGTTTTCTAGAATCTCTAGACCCTTCCAGAACTTGCTGGAATCATGTATTACTCAATCAAACCTGATTAATCTTTTCAAATTATGCTAAAAAAATGCAATTACGTGTTTAATATATTCACGTATGTCGATATATCGCAGCATAGGGGCCGACATATCGCCTACGGAAGATACGAAAAATACGTCGACTTTGCATGAACGATCGAACCAGGCTTGGGAATACTAGGAGAGGCGATATATCGCCTATAGGGGGCGATATATCGGCCCCAGCTATGTAATTTTGAAAGTTTAGTTTTTCAATTTTAAAAATAGCCTTAACCTCGTGACTTGCCTCTAAACATTTTTGACCGAGTCTTAAGCACCTGTTGAACGATTATTCAAATATTTTTCAATTAATATTCATTATTTTATTCAAACTAAAAGGAGGTAGTTTCACTCCTTGAACTCTATAAATAGGACTTAGTACCCAGCCATTTTTCTCATTCTTCAAGCTGTGTTCAGAGCCTTCAAGCTGCTAGGGTTACTATAGAGTGATAAACACTTGGGTTGGGTTAAAAGCTTTATCATCTTAAGCTTTTTAAACACTTGGGAAGTAAGATATAGAGTGTGTTTTCAATATCGAGGTATAGATCGGTTCTAGTACATCAAAAGGTATTCTTATTCTCAAGTTCATTTCTGTATGGTTCCTTAGTTTTCTTTACTCAAATCCTAACTCGTTGTTTTCGATTCTTGGTTAGGTATATAAGTTCTTTGAACTTAAGGTTTCTTTTCGAAAAGCTACTTCATGGTTGTTTAGTTTTTTTCTTTATCGTCTCTTTTCTTTAGAAACACTCACCATTTTTATTGTTGGTTTTAGGAGTGTTCCAAATCGCGACCTTGTTCTCAAATATCCCGGTGTTGGTAAGGAAAATAGGATAGATTTTGTATGCTTTTAAGTTTTTATTTGTTTATGCTATGATATATGAATGATATGTTTTTAGTTTTTAAGTATATGTTTTGTTTAGATAACAAGCATATAATTTGTTTAGATAACAAACATATAACTTATTTACATAACAAGTCCCAATAATATATTCCTTGGGCATATGATTGTTTAGATAACGAGCCCCATAAATTTATATGACTTGTTTAGATAACTAAGCCCCGTAAATTTATGGGCATATGATTGCCTAGCTTGCAAGCTCCAAGAAGTATGATGGCCATTAGAAGACATGTTTTTTTTATAGTCACATGTTTTGTAGTCTTATGTTATGTTTTATGCTATATGTGCTAGTAGATTTTCCTTGCTGGCCATTAGGCTCATTCCTTTATTTTTATGTATGCAGAAAAATGGTTATGTCGGCGGAAGGATTCTTGGTAGCTTGGTTTGTGTATTAAGGACGAAAGGATTCAATGGACTACGTGACGATTTGAGGACAGCGTTATTTTTAGTCTCTTTAAATTATGTTTTTATGTATTTTCCACATTTAGCTTTGTAAACAATTTCCTTTAGTTTAAAGTTGTGTTTTATTTCAAAACGATGGGATCCCATACCGCTCATTTATGTATTTCAATATTTAATTTCAAGTTAATAAAGTTATGAATATTCCTTATGTATGTTTTCTCAGAAATAGTGGCTACGTCTAGTAGTTTTAATGGTCCAAGATCTTAGAAATAGTTTGGTCATTACATATCCGTGTACTGCAACTACTTGTCTGGTATGGACATTATATCCGTGCTCTAAATCATTTTGGTTGAGACGTACATTTCATACTTGTACGTGTACCATGTACCAAGTGGATGTTTTCAACATTATGAGATGTTCATGTGCCTCGAGCCTCTTTATATTTTGCCAAGTATCGGAGTACTTGTGGAGTTGGAAGGGGTACATATGGGAGGCGCGCCCCACTAGTGGCACCTACCGTAGAAAGTAGGCCAGGGCCTCGTCAGTAAGGCGCACGTTCCAAAGAGAGTTGAGAGACGATCGCCATGCGGATTGGTGCTTAGGCGCAAAGCATCCCATCTCATGAGGCACGACAAAACCTAGGCACGAGATGCAAGCCACATGATGTGCCTATGTTGGCGCGAGAGGCTTGGCATGCTAGGCCCGAGGCACCTATGTTGATGCGGGACATGGGTCTCACAAGGCACCTCCCTGTGCGCATGACAAAGGTCTTGCGAGTTGGTCTCGTTTGGGACTTCGTTAGAAAGAACAGTAAGAGGCAAGAGTCTCACTTTTTGACCTTGTGAAGTATTGGTGACAAAGAAGTCCTATCGGGCATGCATTGAATTTCTAGCGTCCACAGTATGCCATGCGATTCAATGTTTCTATGTTTTTTGAAAAAACAGTAGGGAGCATGCATCTGAATTTAAATTCTTAGATCCTACAAGCACACACTTCCCTAGGCCTACTTGATCAATAGCTCGATTTCATCCATGAGGTTGAAGATATTAATTTGTATTGTGGCCTACAACATTATGAAGATGATAAAACTTGTTTGGATCCCACTTGTTCCTCTCGTTCTTCATAGGGGTGGTCACATATAAAGGAATTGAGTTTTCTAATAATTATGTAAGTGGGTATATTATATAAAGAGAAATTTGAAATTTTATGCATCTTAATACCCATTATTTAAAAAATATGCCTAAGTAACTAATTGTTGGAAAAGTACGCTAAAAAATACAAATATGACTAAAATGACCCTCTCATAATTTTCACTCATTTCCCCTTCTCTTTTGGCTTTTATTGTTTTTGTTTCTCTCCTAAGCACACCACCTCCCCTGACAAAAATATCACGTCAAATTCAACACATCACCAACGACAACATCCATCCACCAATAACTTTATCGATTTTTTTTTAATATTTTTAATGATTCAATATTCAAAACTTAAACCCACATAAATCTTCACTTAAGGCACTAATTTATAAATTTTTAAATTGTTCTGTTCATAATATTTTGGTTTTATTTGCATTTTTCTTTCGAAACTTGAAATTTAAAATTTGTATAATTCCGAACAACTTATATGCAAAAAGGATAATGCAAGAAAATCTTGATTTTGGAGAAAAAATTATGATGCAAGAAAAACTCAATTTCAAAAAATAATTTCAATGCAAACATAATGCACAATTAATGTCAATTTGATAGTGCAAGCAAAACTTGATTCATGTCGGCCTTGGAGTTTTGGAGTCTTTTGATAGCATTCCCATGTAGGGCGACTTAAAAAAGTGATAGTTTTTTACTTGTGTTGAACCACAGGACTTACAAGTTATGAAGCCGAACCTTGCTAAGAGATCAACACACTTGATAAGGTAAACTCATCTTAGCCCAATTTTAGGCCCAAAAATCATTATTTGAGCAACTTTTGAGCCTCAAAAGATTTACGATTAGTTATACCTGTAATATTTTTTAATTTTATTGTCGTAGGGTTTCAGGAAACCATATTTTATTGCTTGCACCATTGATTTGCATTGTTTTTTCCTCTAAAATCAAGTTTTGATGGAGCCATCGATTTTGCATTGGTTTTGTCTTCCAAAATAAAATTTTGCTTGCCCCATCGATTTTTGCATCGTTTTTTCCTCAAAAATCAAGTTTTGATAGAAACGTTGATTTTGCATCATTTTACATTGTTTTTGTGGAATTTTGTCTTCTAAAATAAACTTTTGATATAACCATCGATTTGCAATAGTTTTGTCTTCGAAAATCAAGTTTCGATGGATGGATCAAATTGCAATGATATTAGATCGAAATTCTACAGATTTTAGATTTCCATATATGTAAAGAAATGCAAACAAAACCAAAAAGTCATGCACATTATTGTTCGAGTCATAAAAATCAGTTCCATAAGTTAGATTTTTGTGGGTTTTAGGGTGCTCGTTAATGGTGTTAATGGTGATGGTGTACGGCACAAAATGATCCAAGATGTAGTCAACGGGTGTCGTCAATTTGGCTGCTCTCTAGTTTTCAGCTAGAGGAGAGAAAGAATTGCAAGGAGAGAGAAACTGAGAGATGAGAGAGAGAGAGAGAGAGAGAGAGAGAGAGAGAGAGAGTTTTGGAATGTGTGTGGGTTTTTTTGTCCAAAAGTGAATTATGAGCACAATTTTCAAATATTTAAGTAAGGAGGCATACTTTTTAAATATTAGATATTAATACCTCAAATTTAAATATGAGTGGTGTTTTGAAACCAAACAACAAACAGAGGCACAAAGCTCTACATCAGAGACAAATGGCACCACCAACGACCATGAACCGCGATCCACATCTGGAAGAGTGGTGCGAGCTATGGAGCACCACCACCACCAACTCTCGCCCATAGACCACGATTCCACCCCGGAGATGCCTAACTAGCCCCGGCGCACAATCCCAACCTAAAGTTGATTGAAATTTTTTATTGAAACTTCTTCATTGCTCTTCTTCAAAAAAGTTTCCTTCTCATTGGAGTTCTTCAACTGGATCTGATATTGAGAGAATAACAGACATATCAAACACATTACCAAGGAAATACAAGTCTTCACCATTCTCAACAAGCCCATAGGCAAAGCCAGAGCCACCGTTTATGCGAAGGAACAGTGTGGGTCGACGAGATTTACAATGAACGGGTTGTTGTGTGTCAATGGCATTGGAGTTGGGGTCCATTTGTGGGGTTTCTGCTTGGACTTTTCCATGGTTGTTGGCTGTGGAATCTGCCATGGATGTCGGTCGTTAGTTCTCATTTTAATTTTTGTTTGCACTGATCGATGAGGTCGTTTTGACGATGTTTTCATTATGGGTCATCCTGGGATGTTTATTGGGGCTCTTAAAATTGAGTTCCTTCAACTAGGTTTGGCCTAAATGAATAATTGCTAGTTTAACCGTGACTATGTTTGGGGTAGGCATGACTCTCACTTTCGATGATCTTCGCAGTGCGTTGGCTATGCCTAAGGAAATACTGGCTGGTTTCATTCTCCAATACTCTAAAGGTAGGACCCGAGAACACAAGCAACTCTGATTTACTAAGTAACCATTGACCAAGGATCAATTCCATCAAGGTTAGAGTAACATTGTGGAAAGACACTTGCGCTACAGCCTCTATTCAAAGAATAATAATAGGTTATGATATTTCTTACTATATTATTCTCATTTTCTTTTAGAAGATGTCACATTATTGATGATATTGGTAAGTATCTCACTATCATGGTTCTCTATATATAATAATTGGAATATCGCAATGCTTTGCATAGTCATTGTTTAGCATTACTTTTACATTTTCTTCAGTCTTGTTTAATTTTTTTTGTTCTATTTTCACTGAGATCAAAAGACTCTAATTATTAAGTGTATGGTAACATTTTTCTTTTTTTTTTTTTATTGTTGGTGACTCATCTTTTTCTTTTCCGATAATATATATGTATTCTTTTTTTCGACGAACATATTTCGTCAATGGTTTACTTTCCAACATATTTGTACTGTTCCAATTCAATTATGACACCCTTTCATATAGTTTAAATTTCAATTTCGTTATTTATTCAAATTTGTTTTGGCGCCCTTAAGTTGGTTAGTTTTAATTTACCTTACTATGTATAGTTACAAGTTAATTTAAATGGTTATACATTCTTGTTTTTTCAGCAAGTTATACATATATTTTAATTTTTGACAAATCAGTTATATTATTTCAAAAAATTTCTTGTTGTCTGTGTTTTCACCATGTGACACATGGCTGTCTCCGAGAGTAGTTAGGTTCTCCGAGAGGGTTTAGTGATCTCTATTGAGCTCACTGCCCACTCGAAAGATAGGGTGATTCCTGTCTTTGGGCGGCTTCTCAAGGGAAAGTTGCCCTCCGACAGGCCACACCCCGAGAACCTTGGATATGTTAGCTTGAGGTTCCTGCATGTGAGTACTTCAGGTTTGCGAGAAGACCTCTCAGAATCTAGATAGTAGCGCTAGGTGTCACGGACAGAGACCCTGGCCCACAAGTAATTATCTAACAAAGTTGTTGTCCTACTGATCATGGTGTCGAGCCAGTACAAGAAACAAGTAACATGTCCCAATGCGTCGCCTGGTGTGGGAAAATGTGTAGGTACTCTCTAACAATGTTTGGAGCGTGTCTCCTCAAGAGATGGTGGGCTGCAACATCATAAATGGGTCACGTTTGATACGCACGGGCCCACCACTACCTGTATCAGAAAAGGTGTATTAATTATCTTTTAATCCAAATTATTTGGGGATATTTTTGTAATAACATCCCATTAAGGGAATTAAAGAATCCCCAAATTTTGTATTCAGAGCATTGTAAAAACACTACATGAAACTCCATAGAAGCTTGCCCAACTAAGCTTCACCGATCCTAATATAATACCCTCGTGGACTGGTGTAACGCCTTGGATAACCAAGATCGCTACACTGTGTAGTTGAAATAGTGCAAGACTTGCTAATCAAGTAATTTGAATAAAAACGTGATCCTAAGGTCAAATATCATATTAGGGTTAAAACATTTTGAACATAAACGGTTAATTTTCATTAAAACAGATGTTTAAAACATGGGATCCCAAAAACGGGGTACAAGTGATGGTTACAATTCTCGAAAGTTTTAATACAAACAACATCCACTCTAATGGCAAAATACAAGTTTTAGGCCTCTGTTCCTGTACTTTCCCTCGGCCGTGGCGGTCGAGCAGCTGACTATGTACACTTCGCCCGTAGAGCTCTCCAACTCATGGTTGGTCCAGCTTCCCTTTGCCTAGCACCCGTGCGCCAAGGCCCAGCAAGAAAACCAGAAACAACAAACACATGTAGCAATAAGAATATTCAATCAAGCTTATCTCATTCAAACAAAAAACAGAGTACGAATATTCAACTAATCAATGATAAACACATAATCTTAAGTTCTCAAATAATCAGGGTTGGCACACTTAGGTCAAGCCCCCTATTGATCTAGCTAGCCCCGAATTGCTTAGGCTAGGCCGCCTTTAGTAAGCTCACCATCAGCCTCGGCTCCCTTAGGCCGGTCATTCTTGTATAACATATCAATCTTACCTTGAAATCCGAGCATAGGACACCAAACGGTCCCAAGCACGATCCTTAGTCCTAAGCCTTGGCGATAAACCTAGTTATAGTGGCTAATGGGTGACCATCAATTTCCAATCCAAACAAATACTTAGGAAACAAAAACTAGCCTCCGGGACCTCAATTTCTACTAAACTGGGTAGTCAAAATTGTCTCAAGTGCTTAGGTTTGAACCCCCAAGCCTTACCAATCCTAGAAATCATCCTAAGGCAAAATTCCCTAGGCGGTCCGCAACCTGACCCTAAGGGTCGCGGCGCACCCCCAAGTCAAAGACACAAACTTCAAGCATCAGAGGGAGGCGGGCTGTGACTTGCCCCCTAGGGCCGCGGCACGCCCCCAAGTCAGAGAGCACACCCAGGCCTTCTAGGTATGCGGGTCGCGACGCCCATGAGCTAGGTCGCAGTGCGCCCTATGAACCCAGAATTTTCTGCGCTTTTCTCAGCATTTTCCCACGATTCCAACCCCACATTTCCATCTCAAATCATCAATAAATCTCATAATTGAGCCCATAAAATATATCCTTATGTCTCAACCATCACAGCCAATCAATAACAATTTTCTTACACCATCAAACACCTACAATCAGCTAGCAAACCCAAACCCATGCAAACTCTAACTTTTAACATAACTTCAACATAATTTAGAGATTCTAGCCTTAATTCTTACCTCAAGTGGCAACCTAATTCCTCAATAAATTTCTCTGAGTATTCCCAGCTTGAATTCCCTCTGAGTATCAGCTTGATCACCTTAACTTTCTTCCAAAATTCAGAACTTCCCCTTATGCTTCTTGAGAGTAGAAAATGTGATACAGAGAGTGAGCAGGAGTTGAGAGTTCTAAGTGATTTCTGGCTAAATCTAGAATCCTACAAAGTATACCCTTTTAGCCCCTAAAAGACTAAATTACCCATTTAAGCTTATTAATCCCCTAAGTATCTCTAGGGGTATAATGATCATTCCACTCCTAGTTCCCGCTAATTCCTCAAGTGTTCCTAATGTTTACCAATTAATCTCATCATGTCCAATTAATTACCACAAACTTATTCACTATCTAATAAATCCAAAAATATTCTCTAAATTCCCAAAATTACCCCTAGGCTCCCCCGAGCTGGGTATCGAACCCCGTTGTGACTATTTCACTAATCTTCTCACTAGGACCGTCTCGAGCCATATACTGCAAATATATCCAAATAATAATGTTGTCTCAACAATTTATCACATATAATCAATTTATGCCCTCAACGGGCCAAAATTACAATTATGCCCTTATAAGCTATAAAGGGCCCACATGCATATCTAATACTCGCAAACATGCATATCACATATTCATATAATCATATTATTCACGCATGCCACATAGTCACGCATTTAACAATTTAAATATTCATAAATGCCAATTATGCCCTCCCGACATGCTAATCGAGGCCCTAAGCCCTAATAGTGATTTTGGGTCGTTACAACTTTCCCCTCCTACTGAGAATTTCGTCCTCGAAATTTACCTGAATAACTTAGGATACAAATCCTGCATCGCTAACTCAAGCGCCCAGGTCGCTTCCTTGACCCTGCTATTCCTCCACAATACTTTGACTACAAGAATCATCTTGTTCCGTAGAACCTTGTCTTTCCTGTCTAGGACCTAAATTGGTCGCTCCTCATAAGACAAATCTATTTGCAACTCTAAATCCTCATACTTCAACACATGAGTCATATCTGAGATGTATTTCTGAAGCATAGAAATGTGGAATACGTCGTGAACACCTGATAACAATGGTGGCAGTGCCAACTTATAGGCCACTAGGTCGATCCTCTTCAGGATCTCAAAAGGTCCTATAAATATAGGGCTCAGCTTGCCCTTTTTTGCAAATCTTCCCACGCCTCGCAGTGGTGAGACTCGCGTCCTGGAATTCCACGTCCCTACGCTTAGGATCAGCGTAGCTTTTCTGTCTGCTCTGCGAAGCGAGCATTCGAGCTCGAATTTTCTCGATAGCCTCATTAGTTTTCTGAACCATCTTCGGTCCCAAATACTTCCTCTTACCCATCTCATCCCAATGAATGGGCGATCTACACCTCCTTCCATATAATATCTTGTACGGAGATAGTCCAATCGTTGAATGATAACTGTTGTTGTATGAAAACTCAATCAACGATAGATACTTACTCCAAGACCCCTCAAAGTCTATCACACACACCCTGAGCATGTCTTCCAATACCTGAATCATCCTCTCAAACTCTCCATCAGTCTGAAAGGCCATGCTGAACTTTAGCTGAGTCCCCATAGCCTTTTGCAAACTACCCCAAAACATGGAGGTAAATATAGTATCTTGATCTGATACTATAGACTTGGGAACCCCATGAAGACGTACGATCTCCCTCACGTACAACTCCGCATACAGATCCACAGTATAGGTCATCTTCACTGGCAGAAAGTGAGTTGATTTGGTGTATCTGTCTGCTATCACCCACACTGAGTCATGTAATCCCATTGTCCTAGGTAAACCTCCCACAAAATCCATGGTAATATCCTCCCATTTCCACTTAGGAATACCCAAAGGCTGTAGCAACCCCGTCGGTCGCTGATGCTCAGCCTTCACCTGCTGATAGGTTAAACACTTGGCCACGTACTACACTACATCTTTCTTCATCCCAAACAACCAATATAACATTCGTAGATCCTGATACATCTTTGTGGTGCCTGGATGGAGTGAGTATGGTGTAGTATAGGATTCATCTAATATCTCTTGTCTAATACCCATATCTGTCGGGACACAAATCCGACCCTTATACCATAGTAGCCCTGTCTGTGAAATAGAATAATCCTTAGTTATCCCAGCTAGGACATTCCCTCTAGCCTCCTGCAACTGCGCATAATCCATCTGACCCTCTCTTATCCTCTCCAGTAGGGTAGACTGCAAGGTAATATTGGCCAACCAGCCCACAACCAACTCCATCCTCGCTCTAGTCATCTCCTCTGCCAACTCTTTTGCTATATGTGCATAGCTAAACAACTGTCCCGGGCCTCTCTGACTTAGCACATCTTCCACTACATTAGCTTTCCCTGGGTGGTAAAGGATATCACAATCATAGTCCTTTACAAACTCTAGCCAACGCCTCTGACTCATATTTAGGTCCTTCTGGGTGAAGAAGTACTTCATACTCTTATGATCGATGTATATCTCGCACTTTTCCCCATATAGGTAGTGTCGCCAAACTTTCAATGCGAATACCACCGCTACCAATTCTAGGTCATGGGTAGGGTACCGTTGCTCATACTCCTTCAACTGCCATGATCCATAAGCAATAACCTTCTCATTCTGCATCAACACACATCCTAATCCCAACCTCGATGCGTCACAATATATCACAAACTTCGCTTCCTCCGAAGGAAGACTCAGCACTGGAGTAGTAATTAGTTGTCGCTTCAATTCTTGGAAACTATTCTCACACTTATCTGACTAGGTTAACTTCAGATTCTTCCATGTCAATTATGTCATCGGTGCAGCATTCTTCGAGAACCCTTCCATGAATCGTTTGTAATATCTCGCTAATCCAAGGAAGCTTCTAACCTCTGAGTCATTCCTTGGCCACGGCCAATCTCTCACTGCCTCTATCTTAGCTGGATCCACCTTAATCCCATCTTCACCAACAATATGTCCAAAGAATGTCACTTCTGGTAGCCAAAACTCACACTTAAATTGGCATACAACTGATGCTCCCTTAATCTCTACAAGACCTGTCGCAAATGTTGTTCATGCTCTACCTCTAAACTAGAGTAAACTAAGATGTCGTCGATGAAGACGATCACAAACTGATTCAAGAAGTCCATGAACACCCTATTCATCAAGTCCATGAATGTTTTCGGGGCATTGGTCAAACCAAACAACATGACCAGGAACCCATAATGGCCATACCTCATTCGAAAGCCCGTCTTCTGTATATCCTCATCCATGATCCTCTACTAGTGATAACCAGATCGAAGATCGATCTTCAAGAACACTGTCTTTCCCTGCAGTTGATCAAACAAGTCATCTATCCTTGGTAAGGGGTATTTACTATTTATTATTGATGGTGAACTTGTTCAACTCCTTGTAATCTATACACATCCTCAGAGTCCCGTCCTTCTTATTCACAAACAAAACCGGAGCATCCCATGGCGAAAAGCTAGGCCTGATAAACCCTAAATTAAGAAGCTCTTGCAGTTGTATCTTCACCTCTTTCAATTCTACTGGAGCCATCATATATGGTGCCCTCGACACTAGCTCTGTCCCCGATGCTAACTCGACGATGAACTAAATTTCCCTATGCAGCGGCGGTACTGGTAAATCCTCAGGAAACACATCCAAGAACTCGCATACTAATCTAGTCTCTCCCGGCCCTACTAGCATAACCGTGGTGGTATCCAACACACTAGCTAGAAAATCTATACAAATTCCCTGCAGTAGGTCCATAGCCCTCAATGTTTATATCACGGATATGCGAGGTCCATGCACAATACCCACGAAAATAAAGGGATCCTCTCCCTCAGCCTCAATAGTCACCATCTTCCTCCTGCAGTCTATAGTAGCCCCATATCTGACCAGCCAATCCATCCCCAAGATCATATCGAAATCATCCATACCCAACTCGATAAAATGTACTGATAGTTCCCTACTATCTACCATCACTGGCAGTGCTATAATCCATCTCCTAGAAACTACCAGCTCCCCTATAGACAATATAGTCCCAAACCTTGCAGTATAATACTCACTAGGTCTACACAATCTATCAATTACCTTACTAGAAACAAACAAATGTATAGCACCAAAGTCAATCAATATAGTATAAGAGGAGCCAGTGCTAGAAAGCTGACTAGCCACTACCGAGGGACTACCCTCGGCCTCCACCTGCGTCAAGGTGAACACTCGAGCTGGAGTTAAGTTGTCCACCTTCCCTGGTTCCTCCTTCTTCGCTGTTGGGCAGTCTTTCTTGAGGTGTCCCACCACCCCAAACAATAGCAAGCCTTTGCCTGACATTCGCCCAGATGGTGCTTCCTGCACCTTGTGCATTCTGGGTAACTCCTCCATGTCTCATCACCTCTCTGGAGGCCACCCTGAGTACCCCGACCTCTCTTATCAGGATCAGCAGTGGTCGAAGTGTCAGGGGTCTTCCTCTTCAGATCACTGGGGCCTCCGCCCCTACCAGACCCTGTGAATGGAGGCACTGCCCTACGAACATCCCATCTAGCAGTGTTCTCCCTCCAGATCTTGTTTTCTACCTCTTCAGTGGTAAGAGCCTTCTCAACAGCCTGTGCATAAGTCGTCTGCCCAGGTACCAAGGTAATCCTCATATCTTTGGCTATCATAGCATTGATCCCTCGAATAAACCGGTCCAGTCTGGCCGAATCTGTAGGCACCAAGTCTGATGCAAACTTCAGGGCATACTCTGTAACTATCATGATGCCCTGTACCAGCCCTGTGAATTCATTTACCTTTGCTACCCTGATGGCAACATTGTAATACTTATGGTTGAACATATCTCTGAACCCATCCCAACTCAAGGTAGAAATATCCCTGGTCTGTGATGCCACCTCCCACCAAATACGGGCATCCTCTCTAAGCATATAGGTGGCATGAGCCACCCTGTCATTGCCTTCCACCCTCATAAAATCCAGGATTGAAGTGATCATACTCATCCACTATTCAGCCTTTAGTGAATCTGGTCCTCCCTCAACAGTTGGAGGATACTGTCTCCTGAATCTCTCATAAAGTTGCTCCCACCTGTTTCCAACCTTGGGTGACTATACAACTGATGCCACAGCAGGTGGCAAAATACATGCATCACTCCCTGACGAAGCTTGTTGTCTCAAGAGCCAAATTTTCTCTTCTTGACTCTATAACCAGGCTTGCATGGCTACAAGTATCTGCAAGTAGTTCTCAGGAACTAGTGGAGGGTTCTGGCCCTCATCATCATCTCTTGCCCCAGACCCTGTGCCGACTAGTTGTATAGATCACCTTAGACGCATAGCTATCCAAGTTTATCTGCAATCAACGACTCAGTGGACAGGCAATGATGATAGGTTGACAGTCTTTCCATAGTCCACCATTGAAACTCAACCAACCGCAAGCAATCAAGATGCAAGCAATCATTCAAATATTTATTCACATGAAGCAGCAATTCTAATAAGCGTGCCCCATAATAGTCACACAACAGTCAATGGCTAGGCTTTATCAGAATCTCATGCTCCTTATTACTCATGTAATAAAGCATTTATGTTCCATTCATGCATTCAGGCATTTAATCACATATATACAACTACCAAACCTTGAGTCGAGCTTGTCTTTAGTGGCAAGTGTACATGTCCAGCTAGTCTTTAGGAACCATTAAACCTAGCTGGCTCTGATACCAAGTTGTAACGCCCTGGATAACCAAGACTGTTACACTATGTAGTTGAAATAGTGCAAGACTTACTAATCAAGTCATTTCAATAAAAACGTGATCCTAAGGTCAAACATCAGATTAGGGTTAAAAGATTTTGAACATAAACAGTTAATTTTCATTAAAATGGATGTTTAAAACATAGGATCCCAAAAACAGGGTACAGGTGATGGTTACGATTCTCAACAATTTTAATACAAACAACAGCCACTCTAATGGAAAAATACAAGTTTTAGGCCTCTGTCCCTATACTTTCCCTCGACCGTGGCGGTCGAGCAGCTGACTATGTACACTCCACCCGCAAATCTCTCCAACTCATGGTTAGTGCAGCTTTCCTTTGCCTTTACCTACACGTAGCCCCCGTGCACCAAGGCTTAGGAAGAAAACCAAAAACAAGAAAACACATGTAGCAATAAGAATATTCAATCAAGCTTATCTCATTCGAACAAAAAACAAAGTATGAATATTTAGCTAATCAATGATAAACACATAATCTCAAGCTCTCAAATAATTAGGGTTGGCACACTTAGGTCGAGTCCCCTATTGTTCGAGCTGGCCCCTACTCGCTTAGGTCGGGCTACCCTCAGTAATCTTACCGTCAGCCTCGGCTCCCTTAGGTTGGGCATTCTTGTATAACACACCAATCATATAAGCACATAGTACAAGAAATCAATAACTGGGAATCTGAGTCCAGTTCAAAATCATGCAAGGGTGTTTTCTTACCTAGAATTCCGAGCAGAGGACACAAAACGATCCCTAGCACAATCCTCAGTCTTGAGCCTTGGCGATAAACCTAGTCACAGTAGCCAATGGGTTTCAAAAACTATCCTCCACGATCTCGATTTCTACTAAACTGGGTAGTCAAAATCGTTCTGAGCGCTTAGCTTCGAACCCTCGAGCCTTACCAATCCTAGAAGCCATCCTAAGGTAAAATTCCCTACGCGGTCTGCGACTTGACCCTAAGGGTTGCAGCGTGCTTCCAAGAGAAAAAAACTTCAAGCATCAGTGGGAGGTAGGCCATGACTTTCCCCCTAGGGCTGCGGTTCACCCCCAAGTCAGAAAGCACACTCAAGCATTCTGAGCATACAGATCGCGGTGCCCATGAGTTGGTCGTGGCGCGCCCTACGAACCCAAAATTTTCTGGATTTTTCTCAACATTTTCCCATGAGTCCAATCCCAAATTTCCATCTCAAATCCTCATAAAATCTCATAATTGAGCCCATAAAATCTCTCCTTATGTCCCAACCATCACAACCAATCCATAACAATTTTCTTACACCATCAAACACCTAAAATCAGCTAGCAAACCCAAACCCATGCAAACTCTAACTTTTAGCCTGAATTCTTACCTCAAGTGGCTGCCTAGTTCCTCAATAAATTTCTTTGAGTATTACCAGCTTGAATTCCCTCTAAGTTCCAGCTTATTTTCCAACTTGATCACCTTAACTTTTCTTCCAACATTCAAAACATCCCCTTATGCTTCTTGAGAGTAGAAAACGTGATATAGAGAGTGAGCAAGAGTTGAGAGTTTTAAGTGATTTCAGGCTAAGTCTAGAATCCTACAGAGTATACCCCTTTAACCCCTAAACGACTATAATGCCTTTTTAAGCTTATTAATCCCCTAAGTATATCTAGGGGTATAATGGTCATTCCACTCCCAGTTTCCGCTAATTCCTCAAATGTTCCTAATGTGTACTAATTAATCCCGTCATATCCAAATAATTACCACAAACTTATTCAATATCTAATAAATTCCAAAATATTCTCTAAATTCCAAAATATACCCCTAGGCTCCCCCCAAGCCAGGTATCGAACCCCGCTATGACTATTTCGCTAATCCGCTCCCTAGGACCGTCTCGAGCCATTATTGCAAATGTATCCACATAATAATGTGGTCTCAACAATTTATCACATATAATCACATTTATGCCCTCAACGTGCAAAAATTACAAATATGCCCTTATAAGCTATAAAGGGCCAACATGCATATCTAATACTCGTAAACATGCATATCACATATTCATATAATCATATTATTCATGCATGCCACATAGTCACACATTTAACCATTTAAACATTCATATATGCCAATTATGCTCTCCCGAAACACTAATCAAGGCCCTAGGCCCTAATAGTGATTTCAAGTCACCATTCTCCATGGCCTACGGGTGTGAAACCATGCTCCCTGTTGAGGCAGCAATCTTCATTCACTAACGAGACACATGCGATCCAACCACAAATCATGCTTTACTCCATGTATCTCTGGACCTTGTGGAGGAGCTCCGAGAAGCTTCACAACTGCGTGTAGCGTCCTATCAATAGAAGGTCGCCAGATATTTCAACTCTAAAGTGAAGGATAGGAAGTTTGGGGTCTAATACTTGGTGTTGCGAAGTGTTTTCTTAGCCATCTGAGATCCTGGTGATGGAGTATTGGGCCCTAACTTGGAGGGCCCATACCAAGTCGAGAGCATCGTGTGTCAAGGGATATACAAGTTGGCTCGACTAAACGGGGAGCTAGTGCCCCATGCCTAGAATACTGAGCATGTCCATCGGTATTATCAGTAATATAAGCAATGTATTTTGTAATTTTTTTAGTGATTTCGTACCCTTCGGGCACAATTAATTGAAATCATGTATGCAAAACATGATAGATTAAATTCTGAAAAATTGCTTGTATATTAATTTTAAGTTTACTAATTTCACTTCCCAGGTTGTACCCGCTCACTATCCTGAATAAGTGAACGTAGACTAGTTTCTGATCACTTAGGGGCGTAGTTGTGTGTCTTCACACGATAAACGTTCGCGGAGCATGACCTAGGAAGCTAAGCTTATCATGAGCGGGGCAAGCCTAGTGTCAAAGCTGGTGAGAACAGGCTACAAACTAAGTAAACTACTGGCAGAGAACTTTAATTATATCTCGAGGACTATGCGCCCGAGAACCAGTAACATGTTCCCAACTTTCGATAGGCAAACAGGCCCTCGAGTCATCTGTACACAGGGGAAACATTACTTTCATAACTAGTCACAATGTAACCTCCTGAGGACGATGTGCTCCTGGATAAACAATGAGCACAACCTAGGAAACTGAGCTATTCATATGTGTAGTAAGCCTAAGGTCGAAGCTTGCAGGACTAGGGTAAAATTAGTGCTATATTCCTAGCGGAGTCGTGCCGTCTCCTGAGGACATTGTGCTTGAGGACTAATAGCAAGTTCCCAGTTCCCAATAAGCAAAGTAAGCTCTGAGTCACAAACACTCGAGCTCAAGCCTCAAGTTGCCAAAAACTTGAGCGCTCTAAGACCAAATAACCTAGGAAGGAGAACTCAGTCCATGACCTGAGGACATAAAGCCCGAGGATGAGTTCCCAATCTCCTCTGATAAAAGCCCAAAGTAACTTGTACTTGGGGGAAAAATTATGACTGTGCCCAACAAAAAGTTCCAATGTAACCTCTTGAGGACAATGTGCTCGTGGAGTAAGAATGTATTATTGAACCCTAAGTTAATTTGACCTCCTTAGCCTTGAGTAGTTTAAGACTTGAGGGAGTAAAGACATTTTAGGTACTCACACTTGACGGCGTACTAAAGTTACTTCTGAGGACTACGAGCCCGGGAAGCAACACTAAGTGCTTAGAAGCGTAAAAGAACTAGGTGGATCGATTAGACTCGAGTCACCAAGACTCGAGCACAAATCCCTAGTTAAACTAACTATGGCAGCTAAGACCTCAACCTCACGATTGTGCCCCACGTATGGTGGAAAAATTAAGGTTGAATAAAACTCTCATGGCGGTTAGTTACATTGAGAGTTGAAAATAGGACCTTATGAATTTTAAGACCAATCTATAGAATTGCTAAAAGCTAGTTAATGTGTTTTAAGTGATTATGCAAAGAAGGAAAATAGATAGTGCAAGCTAGTTAATGTGTTTTAAGTGATTATGCAAAGAAGGAAAATATATAGTGCAAGAATTGCTAAAATATTACATAGTTGTGCTAGGGGGATCGAGCAGTAAATTTTTCATGCCCAGGAAAACAAAAAAGAAAAAAGACAACACGCAGGCCTCATTTACATGATGAGGATTAATTTTGGCCTTGAGGAACCTCCTCAACAACCTCCATGACCGTGTCCACCTGTGGCACATTCACAGCTACCATGGCTGTAGCGTTGGCAGTATCCACAGCCCTCGTCGCCCACAAAAGCTCCTCAAAGAGCAGTCGATACTTGTCTGCTTCACCGGTGAATTCAAGGCTGATCTCTTTTATGGAACCAAGCTACATAGAAGACATCCTCAAAAATGGTGTCGACCTCCCTCTTGAGGATCTCCACCTCCTATTGAAGGGACTTCGCCTCTTTCACCATTTGTGTGGACTTGTCCTCACTGGTTGTAGCTTTGCCTAGGGAAATTGCGGTCTCTTCTCAGGCCTTAGTGACCTCCTCCGCATATTAAGCAGCTTCACCTACAAACTTAGCAGCCTCATCCTTCGTTCTCTAAACCTCCTCTGTGGTGGCCTGAAGTTCCTCGGATGCTCTACGGGTTAAATCTTTGAGCTCCTTGGTCCAGGTCTTCTCTGCCTAGAGAGAGGTCCGCAGGCAGATTAGTTCCTCCAGAAGCACTCTGACCCTTTCATTGAGTGTGGAAACCATGGCCTGGGCTCGGTGAAGCTCGTATGACTTCTCATCATTATGTCCCCGAGATGCTAGCAGGCTAGAGCTGACTACAAAACAAGGCATACAACTAGTTATCTGGTACCACTCTACAATAAACATTGTAGACAACTGATGGTGAGCTGACTTACACAAACGGTGTCATATCAATAGGAGGCGACAAGGGACGCATCATTGCAGTCACCCAACTGGGCAAAACTCTGAGCGGTGAGCTCACACCCTTAAGAAGCACCACCGACAACAGAGCAACCACCTCTCCCAACTTAGCCGAGAACAGGATCTCCAACTTTGCACTGCCATTTGGGGGCTCAAAGGACCTTTCCCTTGGAGTTTTTAGTTGTCACAGAGTCTTCACAGTCTCGTAGAAAGCCCTGTTCCCTTCCTCCATGCGGGCATCGAAATGTTAGACCATGGCTTGGTAGTGCTCTAACATGTCCCCTTCGAAAGTCTCCGGATAAACTAGGAGTTAGGGGCAGGCCACAAATCTCTAGCTCTCCACTCCCAGAACCTCCTCACTAACTGGAGATGGAGAAAATAAATCTCAAGGACAGGTGTCTCCTATGCTCGAGGAACTTCTCCCTGGGGGAGGAGGTTCGCTATCGTTCCCTCCCGAAGAGGTTGCGATCCTCCCACTGGAAAGGAACCTGGAGCCCCTCCAAGTCTAAGGGTTGATCAAGCAATGTCCATCCGCCCCATGTGATCTCAAAGAAAAAATGACAGTTAGCAAGTGCATGGAAACAAAGAGTAAGCACTATTCAAAACCACGAGGGCTTCTCGGAAGCCCCACCACAAGCTCCTTCGGGTGAAAGACTGAGTGCACGAACTCTCTAACTAGCCTTCCCATTTCCTGGGTAGTGTTAGATTCGTACTGGAAAAGCTAGTTCGCATGGAAAGATGTCACATCGTCCAGAGTCACAAACCCCTGGGGAGGCAAATATCTTTGTGGGTGGTGGAGATAGGTATCTATTAAATCTCGAAAATCCTAATATGTGGTCCAGTGGCGATTTGAGATCAGGTCACACCAGAGAAGCGATGGAGAAGTCCACACGTGCTCATGGCTTGCGACTTCCCCTCCTTTTCTAGCGTAATAAACTACTATAGGATTTTTACCTTGGTCTAGGGATGAGCTCTCTATCCCCCCCCCCCCCCCCATGGAGGTCCTCCTCAAGCTCCTAGTCTACCTGGGCTTCTTCAGGATCTCGAGCTACTTGGACATTCTTGAACTGCTCCTCCAGTAGTCATTGGTTGAAAGTTTCAAGGGCTCGCCCATTGATGTGCTGGATGTGCTGGGAATTCTCTGGACTTATGGAACTCCTGAAGCCAATCAACTCCATGTTTTTAATGTGTTGCTCTGGTTGTAGAAGACCTACTTCTCTCAGGTGTTCCTCCATGACCATGTGGCTTAGTTCCACCTCAATGTCAGGATGGTCCTTCATCTCTGCAAGCAATCCTCGTACGCTTCCAAAAACAGGGTTCGACGGAAAGGGCTTGTGGGCTTGAAAATGACTAAGTATGGTACAAGCTATGTGTTGACGCAGTTTTCGCCAACAATAGATTAAGAAATCTGACAAGAAAGATATTAGTGTTCTCTTACTAAGCCATAATTAATCAAAAGAATAATACCTCAAACACTCACACTTTAACATGGCTCAGTGGCTAAAATTCACCTAGTCCACGACACAATATTATTAATCGCTTTTAGGCTCTTGATGAAATAGTTTCTTACAATTTCAGCAAAGTTTTAGTATATCAAAAAGTAGCATATTTTCCTATCCATTCTCGTGATATTTATAGTGGGTTTTCCTGGACAGCTTTGGGTTACTGCGTGCATAAATATGGTAAATAATCAATCAGAATAATATCCCATTTACATAGGTATATGATTGCCTATGGAATTTCCATCCGATATCTCGGTAATAAATGTGTAATACAATCTGGGCATTAATTAGCGTATAAGGAATCTCTGAGTGTTTTGGGATCCTTCACTATGCGTCATGATTAGGCTTCCACGAGCTGAAAACTTCCCTCGAGCAGGATGTCAAAGAGCTGACTGAACTTGACATGGGCCAAGTTTAGAATACCTAGAAGTAGATCTCATCATTACACATCTCAAACTAGGTTATTGGCTCAAGAGTCAACCTAGAGATTATTTGGTTGTCATACTACTAATTTTGGCTTGAACTGCTCATGCTAGAGTTAGCTAGAAGTTCTACATGTTTGTTTTCTCCATGCGCTTATCTTCCAGTTGTACCTCAAACTGAGTGATTCAGTTCGTATTTATTTTGGGGTACAACACTATGGAAACACGAAAAGAACAAATCTTGACTAGTATAATGCACACCAATCTTGGAGAACTCGAGTAAAAGTGTGGGGTTGAAGCAAGTCAAGAAGTCATTGGTGAAGAAAATTTGGTATTTGTAGTCCCCGAGAATGATTCTCGTTGTGGTGTGGTGCCTTATAGTTCAACGAGGGCTGACTATACTTCCTCAACACATAATACATGTCGAGATCACTCTACTTCATCCCTAGCATATTTCGGAAGTTGTAAAAATACAAGATTTCTACATGAGAAGGTGTTCCATTTCTTCCTTCGATACAGGACGTACATGCGCGCCAGGACCCTGTACCCATTAGGGGAGAGTTGGAAAGGAGCTATTCCCATGTACTTCGGGAAATTTACAAAATACCAGTGCAAGGGAAAGGTAGCTCTAACCATCAGATGTGCCTAGCTCCAGGCTGCGAAACCGTGGACACTGCGGTGCGCTCTCTCCGACTCTTGGAAAAGGCGCACCAGGAAGTCCTTGCTAATTCAATAATGCTTCATTATGAGCTCCAAGGCAAGAGGATGCTTAAGATTACTGGGGTATTGCTCCACCTCAAAGCCTGTAGCCTTATACTTTTGAATGGAATTAGGAATGGGATCTTGGTTAACCTCCTCCTTAGTTAGGCCACGTTGTATCTGGGACGCGGGCCTCTCGGCAATCGAATCCACTTCTCGTACCACTGGCACTTATGATGGTACTAGGGTCTCCGCTTGAGCAACATCTTATGGCCTACAGTCTTCTCGGGTCATGGTTAGTATCTCATGATCAAAAGAGTAAAAGCCTTATTGGTGCAAGTGCTGGAGCTCCTCGTACATCTGAAACAAAGCCAAGCAGTTAGCATCTTGTCCAGAAGAGAAAATGCCAAAATATGAGAAAACCTAAGACAACTGCTCGAGAAATGGAGAAGGAAGAAAAATCTAAGGGACTAGGGTGTCCCCGGATCCTTGGGTACAGCTCCAAAGAATACCACCGGGATTCAAAGGTTTCACCAAAATCTAGAAATTTTCCAGATTTCGGTCGAATGTCTTAAAATCCAAAAATAATGCAAAGAGACCTTAATGATACATTTTTCACAGCCTTATGGTGAAAATGGACATAAAATGACCATAAAGCGGTTGAAATGACCTCTAAAACTCTGAAGAACACAAAATACCTAAGCATGCAAGCTATAAATCATCTAGAGTAACCCGGACAGGAAAAAAAAGAGGAAAATTCTTACGTTTGAAGAACCAACATGGGTGCAAAGTCGAGTCCGAACAAGAAGATATTTAGTGTCGTTGACCCATAATTAGCTTGCTTCCCTCTAGCCATCCAGAATCTTTGGTGAAAAGATTTATGGTGAGGATGTCGATCGTGGGACGATGAAGGGGTTTGCGTGACTTCTTGTTTGGGGAAATTTCAAATGTTAGTGTGAAAGAATGGGAGGCAAATTTTAAGTTTTATACACAAGAACTTGGAAAGGAAATTAAAATTTGCTGACTGTCGATCCCCTATGAAGTAGGCATTCGAGCATGATTCAACAGTAACAAAAATTTAGGCATGGATCGTAAATACACCGAAAAAGGATGCCTCTAATACAACGTGAAAGGGAACTTCGGGTACGGAATAGACGTTTTTGGATATGGACTAAATCCTTCATTAAATGGATTCGATTGGTAGATCCAACAGCAGGGGCCAACACATGGCATCACCTTTTGGTAGGTTTGATGTAACACCCTACAAAACCAGGAGAGTTACACTGTGTTTTTGAAATTATGCTGGACTCGTTAAGCGAGTCATTAGGACTAAAATGTGTAAATAAGGTTAGTTAAAATTTTGATGTAAAAGATTTGGTCAATCGAATGCAACTTTTCATTAAAAGAGTTGGTATGTACGCGGGATCCAAAAAAAAAGTTTATAACTGATATAAGTGAAAATAAGCAAGGTACACAATAGTCGTCCTAAGCGGCAAAACCACTAAACTATAGATCCAAAAGAAGTCTCGACCGTGGTGGTCTAGCAGGCTGCCTATGAACACGGCGCCCCCGAGACTCTCCAACTCATTGCTGGTTCAGCTTCCCCTTGCCCTTAACTGTACCACATATCACATGTGAGCCAAGGCCCATCAAGAAAACTCAATTAAGAATACAGACAATCAACAGATTACAATTATAAATATCTCGCTTAATAATTATAAACAATGCCTAGATATATTTAATCCATTTGTGGCCATAGGGCCACCCAAGTGCGCACCGCACTTGCCTCGTTCAGACCAATATAGAGTCGGACAAGCATAACTCACACTCCAATCTCTTTTCAAGTGGCCAAAGAGTCGTACAAGTGTGTATCGCACTTCCAAGTACCAACATACATACATTGCATACATAAGTGAACTATGTAGATAAAAGTTATTCATACTCAAACAAACATTTTAAAATAGATTTATAGCTGGTTCAATCACAAGGGCTCAAGCCCTAATTTCAATAAAGGTGCAGTTTTCTTACCTTGAGTTCTTTGCGAAGGACAATACGGCCTCAAGTATGATCCCGACCCCAAGCCTTTCGAAAATATAGTCATAAGATAAACATAATCTTATTAGGGATTGAATCAAAATCTTGAGGCTCACTCTGAACCCCCAAATGGGTTCCCAAACCTCTCAAGCTCTAGTCCTAAAATCAGAAAAAACCAGCTTTCAGGACACCTGGCGCGTTCACGCCTACCCCTGGCAAGGTCACACCCACAGAAAATTTGGGATTTCTTGGGTACTAGCGCGGTTGCACCAAAGACCACAAAACCCCAAATTGACATCAAATACCATGGTTTCTGGGACACTAGCGCGGTCGCGCTAGGTCGCCAGAAACACAAAACGATCCCATTACTCAAATGTTCTTCGCCAATTATCAAATCAGTGATTCCCCTACATACCATGCCCAAAAATTGACCCAAAACAAACTTTGCAACAAGTTTGAAACCACAAAACGACTTATACATCCCAAAAAACCTATTACCATCATTAACAAACTTCAAAAATGCACCAAACCTCATCAAAACTACAACACACCAACAATTGACATGTTTAATCTCAGAACTCAAGCTTCCATCAACCAAGTTTAAAAATCTTAAAGCTAAATCACATATTCTAGCAGCGTACCAAAGTTTAAAGCAACAAAAACTTATTTCAAAACTCAGTACACCCAATCTTAGCTTAAAATCTAAAACTCCCCAAAATTAAATGACACACCCAAAAGCTTGAAAAACTTAAAATAAAAACCACCATACCTCTCAAAATTTCGAGTTCTAAGCTAAGTAGTGATCCTTGTGTAACGACCCAAAATTACTAAGAAGGCTTAAGGGCCTTGATTAGTGTGCTGGGAGGGCATAACTGGATTTTGTGTGATTTAAATGATTAAATGTATGATTATGTGATAAGCATGCTTATATGACTATTTGGATATATGAGATGCATGATTATGAGTATTGTTCACGCGGTTTTTCGCCAACAGTGAATTATGAAAATATAGCTGGGATGGATTTGTGCTTAATGATAAACCGTAATAAGAAAATCATACTTAAAAATACTAGAAACGAAATATCAAGAACACTCGTTCCTTTTTACGTGGTTTGGAGGTTAAAGTCGCCCTAGTCCACGAGTATGTATTATAACTATATATCTCTCTATATTTTGACAGAGTATTTGCATTACAGAAAAACAATCAACCCCCTCCCCTATCCAAGGTCTTGGTATTTATAGAAAAACAATCCCTGGGTAGACGTTGGGGTCATCACGTGAATACAAATCTCTCATGTGACCTGTCTCGCACTAATGATGAATATAACAATTTATATTAAGGTATGGTCTAATCATTAGGTAAAATTGATCATGGGTCATCTGGCATAATCGAACATGTGATGTCTAATCATGCACGATTATATTACGTGTCCAGGAATTCAGGGATGAACGGACATGGGGTGTCTGATCACGCACGTTTATATAACGTATCTAGGTTTATAAAGATCCATGGACATAGGAAATCTTTAGCGTATCTGAGTTGAGTGTAGTATCAGCTCGTGTCTTGGATGCTTTGTTTTTAGATCATGCCTATTGCTTTGTATTCATCAGCTCGTGCTATTTACCTGGGGAATCGCACTACCCTTACAGAGGAAATATGAACTTGTGGCTCATCCATTACAGTCCTTAGCTAGCCCACTGTACCAAAACTGTCAAAAAGGCTCGTGCTGAAATTCAGGATGTACATGTGCCTCCCAAGTCCCTACTCATGTTCTATGACGTCATTTTCTGACTTACACAGTGGGGACTTTTAAAATTTTGCTGCGATTATCCAGGTTTTTCCCATTACTTGAGTACTGGACATGTGGAACGCTGCGATTGGCGTCTGTTCAGGTTTTGAGGATTGCATTAATGGCCTGGCAAAATTTTTGCCATCGTTTCGTCTTTCAAAACACTATCCTCAGATCTTTCACTAGTTTGATCGGATTGTCCACATCGCTTTAGGCCTTTTACGTATAAATAAGGCTGGAAAATTCCAGGATTCACCACCTTTCATTCGAAATCTTTCCACATTTTCTCTCTTCTGCGATTCCAACCCATCTTCTTTCTCAGAAGAATCCAAAAACCATCTGTTGAAAAAAAGCTTAGAAACCCAATCGCTCAGGAGTCTTCCAGGAACTCTCCCCTGCAAAGTCTACTTCCCTTAACTGAAGAACATACTGTAATTCTTTTGGTTTTTAAGAAACTCTTCTTTTACTGGTTTCTGTTTTTTTATATATACAATGCCTATCCGCACTTCTCCATAGTCCATATTAGATTATTCCCCAAATGTTTTTGGCACACAGGCTTTGGCTTAGTTTTTACCGAGTAGGTCTTAAAAATACCTCTAGAACTGTGGTATCCATAAAACTAGGTAATTTCTGGGTAAACCTGCGAAATTTACGGCAGATTTTAGGAAATACCCATTCAAGATATAGAAGATGAAAAGTTTTTAGGGTTCAAAACTAGGTTGCTTAGGGGTTACGCTTCTTGGGTGGTTTTGCTCTAAACCACTCCCCAAGGAGGGTAGTGGCCTCATTTTCTGACACACGGATCCCTAAACATCTGGGGTCTGTTGGGAAACCTAGGCGCATGGCATCACACCGTGGGCTGAGATTGCCTCAGCTCGTGCATTAGAATCCTCATCCTTTCTTTGTTATTTTTTGCCTTTATAAAAATTCTAGGTCACCTACTAAGAGTTCCATCGTTCTTGTTCGATAGGCGATCTAATGGCACCCAAGAAAGGTGCATCCAAGAAGAACGTAGTCGGCTCATTATCTCAACGAGCCAATAAGGGAAAAGAGGTCACCTCTGAATCCTCTATCCCTCAGTTCAGCCCCGTGGTGGAGGAGGAGGCTGTGGTCGGACCTGATGCCTTCTTCGAGGCAGAGAGGATAGCCTCCAAGATCACGACCCAAGGAAGGGTCAACAAGATTATGTTGTCCCACAACATCAAGGTCGGGACTGGCGTCCTAATTGCTCGACCTCCATTCAAAGGGGAATGGAGCTGCGCATCGCTCTAGGACGACTTTGTGGCCTAAAGTAATGAGCACCTAAAGGCAGGGGCCTTCCTTCCCCTCGATCAATACTTTGGTGACTTCCTCAACTACGTGAATTTGGCGCCATTTCAGCTGGCGGGGTTGAAGTACCTTCTCTTGAAGCATGAGTGGGAGGTCCCCATCCTCGCAGACATTCTCTACTTTTTCTGCCTTAAGGCCAGCCTGGATCAACGAGGGCGAGGAGACGGGTTTTACTATTGTGACCCTCGGGGGTCAATACAATACTCTCTCGAGGCTCCCGCCTAGCGAGAAGTATTACCGCCAGCTCGTGTCTAATGACACGATGTTGGCGTGTAAGCTAATTACTGATGGCCAGACTCTGGCCTTTAGAAGAACTCAGGCTAACCTCCCGGTTGTCCGCAAGCTAGAGCCTATCCCCAAAGGGGGTGCTGAAGCCAGCGAAGGCGAAGAGGAAGACGAAGACGAGGTGCCCCTCATTCGGAAAAGGTGAGCTCCTGAGGCTGCTCAGGACCTTGATGTAGAGCGAGCTTCATTGGGGGCAGCAGCCGGCCCCTCCGGCCAAACTTGATAGGTTTGTCGCTGACCTTAGGTTAGTTAGGTTTAACCCAAACTAGCTCGTACACCATCACCCTAATGACCCCGACCATAACATAACCCTGCTTTAGTGTGTGGATCACTTAGTGTTACGTCACGGCATGGGCCATCCCAGGGGCATCGTAGTTGTGTATAACACCTTATCCTTTAGGTCGGTCTTTTTTGAAGAGTATGGAACCAATGTTTGGTCGTGGGCCTCCCTGCGCCAGGGTATCCTTGCCCCTAGACTTAGGCAATATGTAAAGGAGTCTAGCCTCGAGATAGAACCTAAGCCTGAACCTCCCCAAATCTAAGAAATTAAGGACTTAGGCTCTCCTTCTCCTGTAGCGATTCTGAGGCCGGAGGTCGTGGCAATAGACTCCTACTCTAGGTCGGATGGTAGGACTTTTTGCTATATCGTATATACATTTTATGTAAACTAATGACTTTGCCTGTATATTAACGTCCTTTCTCACTCTTTTTCAGGCGAGGAGATGGCACAACAAGGGGTTCTTGACATCAGCATGATTTTCCAGGAGGGAAAGTCCAGCTCGCGGCCACTAGTAAAGAAGCCCTGGTTTACAGCTGAGAAGGTGCCACCTGTGGCAGGGACGACCTCCAAATTCCTGGCTAAGGGGAAGATAGCTCTAGCCGCTACTGCTCAGGAGAAAAGAGGACCGCCTCCACCTCCTCCCAGGTTTCAATCTTCCTCTGTTCGAGATCAGGCGGCACAAGTTGATCCCCCAACGCCTATAGTCCATACCGCCTCCGTACGTATTCTGGTCAATGCCCAGGACCTGGAGAAGATCCCGGACACCTTTCGAAGGACTCTCTATGAGACGGCTAACCATACGGTGGAGCATTTTTACAAGGTCAATCCAAAGGACCTGAGGGTGATCGAGAAGAGGAGCCCGAAGAACGTTATGGAGTCCGCGCTGGGGATGAACCTTACTGTAAGCCAACTTTCTTTAGTTGAATATACTCTTTTGATTTTATCTCATCATGTGTCTAGCCTGATTTTTTACTTTTTGCAAGCGATCTTGGCTCAGCACCGAAGCATAGCTCAGGCCAGAGCCATGAATGACGAGCTTCGGGCCGAGCTCCAGGCTGCTCAGACGGCCTTGACTGCCGCCCAGACTGCCCTAACAACTGCTCAACAAGGTGAGCTGGACACCAAGGCTGCTCTTGAAGCATCTCAAGAGGGAGAGCCGACTGCAAAGGCCGCCCTGGCTACTCTGCAAACCAAGCTCGCGGAGGCCAAGGCCAAGGCCAAGCAATTAGAGGTCGAGACTGCTGCTAAGGAGGAGAAGGCGGCCTCACTAACCTCCATGGAGAGCATTTTGTACCATTGTTGGGCCTTCAACCAAGACGACAACTTCTCCTTCGTGGCCTCTGAAGTGTGGGATCCCTATCTCGAGAATTTCAAGGCTCGATTTCAACAAGAGCAGTCCGAGACTGGGGAAGCGTCCACCACTGGCGAGCAGGAGATCGAGGAGCTGACGTCTTCAAAGCGCCCTGGAGGGGCTTAATTTTCTTTTTCCTTTGTTTACCTTATATATTTTTTCTTTTGGTAAACATTGTCACTTTTGCTCGGTATGAGGTTATTCTCCTCAAGACAATTTCTTTATAATTGCAATATCAACTTTTTTATCTATTCCTTGATTTTTTTCGTAAGCTTATGACTTGTACATTCAAAATCTTAGGGAATGATTTTTAGATCGGGATAGATATTTTAATTTTGGTTATAACCAAAATTAATGTTGATTTATATCCTACATGTTAAGTATCAGGCCTTGGACCTGGTTATATCCGTGATTTGGACTGTTCCAAACATAGTTCTTGTTAGGTTTTATTGTTCTCCCGAGCTTCTTAGGGAGCCATTGGATCTTCAATTTTGCTAGCTTCTAAGTTTTAGACCTGGTTGTATCCAGTATTTTTAATTACAACTTAGTTCACGCTAGGTTTATTGACACCTTGTGTTTTTTAGAAAATACACTGGTTAATCAATTTTACTAACTCCCAAGTTTTGGACCTGGTCATATCCAGGATTTTTAATTAAAACTTAGTTCGCGTTAGGTTTATTGACACCTCGTGCTTTTTTAGAAAAAACACTGGTTAATCAATTTTACTAACTCCCAAGTTTTGGACCTGGTCAGATCCAAGATTTTTAATTAAAACTTAGTTCGTGTTAGGTTTATTGACACCTCATGTTTTTTCGAAAAAACACTGGTTAATCAATTTTACTAACTCCCATGTTTTTGACCTGGTCATATCCAGGATTTTGAATTAAAACTTAGTTCACGTTAGGTTTATTGACACCTCATGTTTTTTTAGAAAAAACACTGGTTAATCAATTTTACTAACTTCCAAGTTTTGGACCTTCTCAAGTTATATGCCCCCCAAGTAATCAGAAAGTAAACTTTCTTGGTTGCTTTGGATAAACATTATCACACGAACTAATACATGGATGAAACTATATGAAAGACAAGAAGTACACATGGATGATTCTTTTATTTCTTAGATAAAACGGCTTTTCTAACTAAGCCTTACATAGTTGGGTGGTATCATCATTGATAATACTTATTTAGGTGCATAGCATCCTAGGTCCGTGGGACTGTTTCTCCATTAAGTCGAGCTAATTTGAAGGTTCCCTCATGTACGACCTCCACTATTTGATAAAGACCTTCCCAGCTCAGACCTAATGCACCGTCTTTGGGGTCCTTGCTTGCCAAAAAGACCCTTAAGAGCATAAGGTCGCCCAAACCAAAGACACGCCTCCTGACCATCGAATTAAAATAACGACTGATTTTTCGTTGGTAATGTGCGAGCTTTAGCTGCGAATCCTGTCGTTTTTCCTCAATTAGGTTGAGAGACATGCTGAGCAACTCATCATTTTGCTCCTGGTTGAAGGTCTGGAGTCTATGTGTGGCTATTTTTGTTTCGATGGGAAGGACAGCCTCACTTCCGAAAGTCAGGGAGAAAGGGGTGTGCCCTGTAGAAGTTCGGTGGGAGGTCTGGTATGCCCATAGTACCTGCGGGAGCTGCTCAGGCCAGACTCCCTTGGCCTCATCTAGCCTTTTCTTAAGGCTTGCTTTGAGGGTCTTATTCACAGCCTCGACTTGCCCATTGGCTTGCGGGTAGGCAACCAAAGAGAAACTTTTAATTATGTCGTGCCTCTCACAGAACTCGGTGAAGAGATCGTTATCGAACTGAGTTCCATTATCTAATACAATCTTCTTGGGTAGCCCAAATCGGCAAACAATATTCTTGACTACAAAGTCAAGGACTCTTTTTGAGGTGATTGTTGCCAAGGGCTCAGCTTCTGCCCACTTTGTGAAATAATCAATGGCCACCACCGCATAGCGAACTTCTCCTTTTCCCATGGGCAGGGCTCCTATTAAATCGATCCCCCATACCGCGAATGGCCATGGCAATGAGATCATTTCAGCTTGACTGGCGGAGCTCGGGCAACTGTGGCGAACCGTTGGCATTTGTCACACTTTCGGACATAGGAGATGGAATCCTTTGATAAAGTGGGCCAATAATATCCCTGCCTTAATATTTTTATAGCTAATTTTTGCCCCTGGCATGATCCCCACAGAAACCTTCATGTACCTCCTGTAAAATAGTCCTGGCCTCCTCTGGTATAACACATCGTAGAAGAGGCAAGAAATGGCCACGCCGGTACAATGCTCCATCCACGATCACATATCTTGGAGCTTGATAGAGTATCCTTCTCGCATATTTTCATTCATCAGGAAACTTCCCTGTTGTAAGATACTCTATTATGGGGGTCATCCAGGTCGGCCTAATGTTGATCATCTCGACCTCCTTCGTGCCTCTAGCCACACTTGGGCTCTCCAAGAATTCCCCTGGTACTATGCTTAGAGTCTCGGCTTCCTTGGAGGTAGCGAGTCTCGGCAAAGCGTCAGCGTTGGCATTCTGATCGCAAGGGATCTGCTCGACTAGGTCATATTAAAATTCTGATAGCTCTTTCTTCACTTTGACTAGATAAGCCGACATCTTGGCTCCCCGTGCTTGGTATTCCCCTGTCACTTGGTTTACCACGAGCTGGAAATTGCTATAGCACTGGACAGTCCTGGCCTTCAACTCCTTTGCCACTCTAAGCCCGGCCAATAAAGCTTCGTACTCGGCTTCGTTGTTGGATGCCTCAAACCTGAACCGTAGCGCGGAGTGGAATCGATGCTCTTTTGGAGAGATCAATATGATCCCAGCTCTGGACCCATTCTTTTTAGATGAACCATCCATGAATATCCTCCACAATGCCTAAACTGGTTCTCGCAAAATCTCCTCCTGAAACCGAGTGCATTCAACCATGAAATTAGCTAGGGATTGACTCTTGATTGTAGTTCATGGTACGTATAGTATTTCAAACTGGCTGAGTTCGATTGCCCATTTTAAGAGACGTCCCGATGCTTCAGGTTTCTGGAATACCTGCCATAAAGGTTGATTGGTCATGACGTGGATTGAATGGGATTGGAAGTATGGCCTAAGCTTCCTAGAGGCTAGAATAAGGTAGAAGGCCGCCTTTTCCATTAAGGGATACCGTGATTGAGCTCCGAGAAGTCTTTTGCTTATATAATATACCAGTTTTGAACCCGGCCCTCTTCCCGGACCAGTACGGCACTGGCCACATTTTCCATAACTGACAAATAAAGGAAAAGAGGCTCCCCTGCCGCTGGTTTAAACAACACTGGTAGCTCGGCCAAATGTGTTTTTAGATCGAGAAATTCCTGTTCCCACTCCACTGTCCATTCAAACTTCTTATTTCCTCGGAGTAGGTTATAGAATGGCAGGCATTTGTTAGTGGATTTAGAAATGAACTGATTAAGGACTGCTACTCTTCCAGTCAGACTCTGGACATCTTTACGCGACCTGGGCGAAGGCATTTCTAAAAGCGACCTGATTTTATCTGGGTTCGCCTCTATCCCCCTCGTGTTGACTATGAATCCAAAAAACTTTCCTGATGCCACTCCGAAAGTACACTTTTGGGGATTCAACCTCATGTTATATCTCCTTAAGATCTCAAAACATTCCTTAAGATCGGGAACATGGTTATCGGCAGTCTTAGATTTAACCAGCATATCATCAACATACATTTCCATGTTTTTCCTAATCTAATCAGCGAACATTCTGTTGACTAATCGCTTGTAGGTAGCCCCTGTGTTTTTCAGCCCGAATGGCAAAACTTTATAACAGTAAACATTCCTTGGAGTCATAAAGCTAGTATGCTCCTGGTCTGCGGGGTTCATCGTGATCTGGTTATATACAGAATATGTATCCATGAAGGACATGAGCTCGTGCCCCGCAGTGGCATCCACCAACTAATCAATCCTTGGCAATGGGAAGCAGTCCTTGGGACAAGCTTTGTTTAAGTCAGAGAAGTCGATGCAGGTCTGCCACTTTCCATTTGGCTTTGGGACCAAGACAGGATTCGTGACCCAGATCAAATATTTAGCCTCACGAGTAAACCCCCATTTTAATAGCCGAGCTACTTCTTCTTCCATGGCCTCAGCTCGAGTTGTACCCAGATGTCTCTGTTTCTGGGACTTCGCAGGCACGCTCTTATCAAAATTTAGGGTATGCATGATCACACTCAGACTTATCCCTACCATGTCTTCATGAGACCAGGTGAATATATCAAGATTTTCTTGTAAAAATTTTGTCAGCTCCGCCTTCCTCTCATCGTCCAGATTTTTCCCGAGTTTAACTATTCTTGAAGCATCTCTGAGATTGATGTTTACTTCTTCGAACTCTTCAATAGCTCGGATCTCAGACCTACCTTCGCCTACTCGCGGATTGATATCATCATTCAGGGTAGTATCCACACCACTGGCTTGTAAAGGTTCTTCCATTCCAGGAGCAGTCCTTACTTCCTGGGATTCCCCGCCTTTGTCCTGTATGGCCATCGTTTGCTACCCAGGTTGTGATTTTCCCTTCATGGAAATGTTGTAGCATTCCCTGGCAGCAAGCTGATCACCTCAGACAGTATATATATTCCCACAGATGAGAGGAATTTGATCACAAGGTGGCAGACAAATGTTATGGCTTCAAACGCCATTAACGTAGGTCGACACAAGATTGCATTGTACACGGTTGGACAATTGATGACCACAAACTCGAGAAGCTTGGAAACAGTTCGCGGTCCTTCACCCACGGTTATCACTAATTCGATTGTTCTGATAGCAGTCGATCCCTCATCGGAACACCCATACAGCATCATGGAGGTTGCCTTCAGTTCGGTCATAGACAATCCCATTTTATTCCAGTGTGGACCTGAATAGTAGGTTCATAGAACTTCCATTATCCACTAGTGTCCTCCTAACTCTCCGATTAGCGAGCTAGATGGTTATGACTAAAGGATCATTATGCGGGAATTGGACAGGACTAGCGTCTTCTTCAGTAAAACTGATTGGTTGTTTCTCCAATCGTTGTTGCGTAGACAAATGCTGCTTCAGGACAAACTCAACTTTGTTGTGAGACCTCAGCTCATTGATATACCAATTCTGGGCACCTCTACTCGTGCCTGCCAGATGAGGGTCTTCGGAGATGGTTGTTATCTCTCCCCCTATTATCGAATGAGGGGTATCCTAATTCACCTGAGCTTCGGTCTGATTTTCCTTGGCCTCCGGAGCTGATGGAATGTTTTGTCCTGCGAGCTGACTGGGAGTTATTCGATTCTAGGCATGCTGAGCCAAAGGTCCAACCCTGATGAGTGTTTCGATCTCATCCTTCAAGTGTTTGCAATCATCGGTGTTATGACCAGTGTCATTGTGGAATTGAAATTTTTTTGAAGGATCTCTCTTTGCCCTTTGATTTTTTAAAGGCTCTAGCTTTTTCCATGGGAGGCGGGCAGAATTCTCCAAGAAAATGCATTCTCTAGTATCCTTGAGGTCGGCATAAGTCGTATAGATTGACTTAAACTTCTCCACGGGCTTGTTTTTCTTCTTACCGCTCTGGCCGCCCTCACCATTTCCCTTATTCTTTCCACCTCCCCCTTGGTTATTCTGGGTAACGGTCTAAGTCATTGCTGCAACATCTGTTACCGCTCCAACGGGCTGGGCAGGGACTTGGCTAGTTCCTACGACTGAAGCTCGTGCCTCTTCCAAGTTGATCCACCTTTGAGCCCTGTTCAGAATCTCATCCACGATGTTGACCCCCTTTCTTTGAATTTCATTCCATAGGTCGCCCCTAACAAAAATTCTTATTCTCATCGCCATGAGCCTAGAACTTTCGTCTGCGACTCTAGCTCGCGCAGCAATATTAGTGAATCTACTTAGGTATGCTTTCAGGGGTTCTCCAGGCTGCTACTTTACATTCGCAAGGGAGTCCGTCTTGATGAGAGCAACCTGAGAAGCTCGGAATGCCCTCTTGAAGTCAGCGGAGAAACTCTTCCACGAGCTGATAGAATTCTTTTTATATTGCTTGAACCATGGCCTAGCCGGCCCGACCAGAGTCGAGGGGAATACCAGGCACTTCAGCTCGGGTCCAATATTGTGGGCCATCATCAAGGTGTTGAACATTCCCAAGTGGTCAGACGGATCTCCATCTCCATCTCCATCGAATTTTGACAAATGAGGGATCTTGAAACTCGGTGGGTATGTTGTTGCAGCGATGTTAGGGGCGAAAAGCTCGAGCTCATCCCCTGAGTCATATTCATCTTTTTACTTCTCTAATAGGAGTCCTTTCATCAGCTCGTCCAACTGGGCTAACCTCTCGAGGGTTTGGTCCTTGGTTCCCTGGGGTTGTTCAACAGCTCCCATTCGGTCGTACGTGTTTGGCGGGTTATTGTCCCTCTAAGCTCGAGCTTGGTTTGGTGGGACGTTCCCGTTATCACGTACTTCGGAAGGACTTCCCTCGTGGTAATTGCCACTAACTCCATCGCGAGCTGGATTTCTCCTTTGTGAATTCAGGCGATCTCGTAGATCAATCTGTGGATCAACTTGAGGGCTCTGAGCCGAACTCAGCTAATTTCTCAAATCAGCACCGGTCCTACCACTTCGACAGCCCTCCATCCAATAACTTTCATTAGAGAAACTTAGATCTTGCAGTTGAGGATGAATACCTGGGACATTTCTGCGTGCTTGTGGGGCATAGGTAGGGGCAGCGGGAGGAGGATTCCTCATGCTACCCCCATAGGTAGGAACGTTTCGAGCGGAACGAGGTGGTGTTGGATGCCTTATGGGCGAGGGGGATGTCTAATTGGCGAGGCAATTCTTGTCCCGTCAGGTCAGACCAAATTAGCCCGCAGTCGCTCTGCTCTGGCATTTCCAACTCTCTTTGTCTGGCAATCTGATCGTGGCATAGGATGGTCGGCTGGAATATGTCGTCTTTGCGAGCTTGCCCTAGACCTTCTTTGTGGGTTGTTGTGGGCATTTCCAGGTGCATTTGATGGCGTTACTGAACTCGGGGTCAAGGTTCTAAGCGACCGGCTTATTTTCCGATGATCCCTGGGAAAGCCATCAAACGGGATTTCTTGGTGATTTTACGCCATCGGCGTAGAACTCGGGATCGAGGTCCTAACCGACTAACTTGGCCTGGGTCGACTATCCTGGCAGGACTTATGAGACCCACCTTGTCTCTTTCTGACGCTAAGGTCGGTTGTAAGAGGGGGTAACCGAGCCAAAACCTGCTCGATTTGTTTGTTTGCTTTGGCAAAATGGCTCCTTAACTACATGTTCTCCAATTCTACCGCAGTCAAGTAATTCGGTTTCGAATTCGGTGGCAATGATGTTGAACTCCCGGTGTCACCATGGCCCATTGATTGCTTTCCCGAACGCTGCAGGACTTCAAGGTTTTGTTCATCAGAAACAGCACTACGGTGAGCCTCCTGCCCACCAGGCAGATCCGTCTCATTCCCAAATCTTGAACGAGTAACCACCATGGTGAACTTTGATCTGAATCTTTCACAATAGCACTAATTTGTAGCTTTCAATGAAAGCACCAAACTGTTGACGCAGTTTTTCACAAACAGTGAATTATGAAAATATAGTTGGGATGGATTAGTGCTTTATGATAATCGGTAATAAGAAAATCATACGTAAAAATACTAGAAACGAAATATCAAGAATACTCGTTCCTTTTTACATGGTTCAGAGGTTAAAATTCCCCTAGTCCACGAGTCTGTATTATTACTATACATCTCTCTATATTTTGAGAGAGTATTTGCCTTACAGAAAAACAATCAACCCCCTCCCCTATCCAAGGTCTAGGTATTTATAGAAAAAACAATCCCTGGGTAGACGTTGGGGTCAACACGTGAATACAAATCCCTCATGTGACCTGTCTCACACTAATGATTAATATAACAATTTATATTAAGGTATGGTCTAATCATTAGGTAAAACTGATCATGGGTCATCTGGCATAATCGGACATGTGATGTCTCGTCATGCATGATTATATTTCGTGTCCGGCAATTCAGGGATGAACGGACATGGGGTGTCTGATCACGCATGTTTATATAACATATTGAGGTTTATAAAGATCAATGGACATGGCAGATCTTTAGCGTACCCGAGCTGAGCGTACTATCAGCTCATGTCTCGGATGCTTTGTTTCATAAGTGTTTTTAGATCGTGTCGATTGCATTGTATTCATCAGCTCGTGCTAATTACCTAGGGAATCGTGCTTCCCTTACAGAGGAAATATGAACTTGTGGCTCATCCATTCCAGTCCTTGGCTAGCCCACTGTACCCGAGCTGTCAAAAAGGCTCGTGCTAAATTTCAAGATGTACAAGTATTAGTATGCATGTAGACCCTGATTAGGTTATAAAGGGTATATTCATAATTTTGGCCCGTTGAGGGCATAAATGTAAATATTTGTGATAAATTGTTGAGACCACATTATTATGTGGATATATTTGCAGCTTGTGACTCGAGGCAATCCTAGTGAGCGATTTTGCAGAAAGGTCACGGTGGAGATTTATACACGGCTCGGGGTGAGCATGGGGGTATTTCTAGGAATTTGGGAAATATATTGGAGGCTATTTGATATTGAGGAAAATAATTGGTGATTAGTTAGGTGTCGGGAAGTAAACGGTAATTTTTAGGGCCACTCGAGGAATTAGCGGGAATTGAAAGCAAATGACCAAAATACCCCTAGAATATTTACAAGCTTAAGTATTAAAGGGAGGGAAAAGTGGTCATTTGGTTTAAATAAAGGGATAAATGATATGTTGCTTTTATGGACTTAGTCGAATTGTTAGAAAGTGTGAGAAGCTAAAGGAAAGAGGCGGAAGGAAGAAAGAAAGAAAGAAAAACAGAACACCTAAGCTTACCTTATTTTCTCTCACTCGGTTCCCTTTTCTTCACCATCTCTTGAGGAATTTAGAAGCTTTAACTCAGGAAATCTTGGGCTGGAGCTTGGGGCTAGGATCCTTGGTAAAGCTAAGAGATTTAGCATGAGTTAAATACTCAATTAAGGAAAGGTTTAAAGTTATGTTGAGATTGCTGAGTTTTGGTGAGTTTGGTCTGAATTTTCTAACATTGATGAAGTTGATGAGGATCTTGAACTTTGGATGGGAATTCAAGGTATTAAGCTTGAGGAATTGAGGAGCATAAGGCTGGAAGGGAAACTTAGGTTCGAATTCCCCACTTAAGGTAAGAAATTCTAAGCTTGAACACTTGAGTTTCTAGGCTGTTCAAGTTTTCTAGTTGAGTTGTTGATTCTTGGATTCAAATCTTGTTTTCTTTGTTTGATGGTGCATGTGGCTAAGTTTTGGGTTGTTGGGTTATGTAGGTTCAATTTGGTGTGTGGTTGAGGTTTGAAGGGGTTTTGGAGAGTTTGTGCTCGAGGAAAATCGAATGAGAAAATTTAGGGTATGGTAGTGCTATAACTAGCGCTGTAGTGCTAGCCTTTGGGGGCTACAGCGCTAGGCTTGGCAGATTTGGGCATTTTTGCTTCTGTCTGTAGCGCTACCCTGCCTCCAGAATAAGGTTTTAGGTATTTTTCTTAGGGCTTTTTCCCGGGGGCTCGGGGTTTGATTCCACCACCCCATTTGGTGGAATTAGGCCTTCCCGAGGGCTCGAGATTGGTCCCGAGGTTAGGTTATGGAATTTCAGTTTAGTGATGGTTCTGATTCATGGTTGTGACTAGGTGTACGCTAGGGCTCATATGGGATCGTGCTTGAGGGACGATTTCACTAATCAAGCTATCGGAATCTAAAGGTAAGAAAATGCACCCGATTATGTGTTATTGTTGGGACTAAGAGCACCCTATATGTGATGTCATGAGATGGTATTATGCCATGGGACATGTGATAAATGGCCTAAGAGTTCCGGAATCAATATGTGCGCACAGGGCGCGGCTTGGCCACTGGTAGCTGAGGACAGCTTAATGTTCACTGAGCTCGGTTTAAGCGGGCTTAAGTCAGTGGGATAAATAGGGGATGTGACCCAAGGTCGTCAACCCTGGTTAATATATGAATTGATTATTAATGTTAATTTGTTGAACTTGGTATGTTGAATGCCTGATTATGTGAATATTATGGATTGCTGAATATATGACTATGCTTTATGAGTAATCTAGTTGAATTATTAATGATTATGCTCTGTAATCTGGTGTCTTGCTAGGCCTCGACTCACGGGTGCTTTGTGGTGCAGGTAAAGGCAAGAGCAAGGTGGACCAGTCCTGAGTTGGAGAGCTTTGGGGGCTGAATGTACATAGTCAGCTGATCGGCCGCCATGGCTGAGGAGTGATACAGGTTGGGAGAAGCCTAAATGTCTGTTTTGCCCTTAGAGTGGCCAGTACATGTTTATAACCTAGAATTTTTGTAAACTATCTTTTAAACTCTATTTCTTTTGGGATCCCATGTACAAAATGTTAGATTATATGAAATGTAACTTTTGTAACCAAAATCTTTTAACCCAAGTTCAATTATAGTTTCAGTAACACGTTTCTAACTAAATGACTTGATTAGGAAGTCTTGCACCTTTATAAAGACACAGTGTAACAGTCTTGGCTATCCAGGGCATTACAACTTGGTATCAGAGCATCCTATGTTTAAGGGTTCCTAGAGACTGGCTGGACATGTACATTCGTCGCTAAAGAAAGGCTCGACTCAAGGTTTGGTAATTGTGTATAGATGTTTATATGTGTAACACCCCAATTTGCTAATAAGGTTTAGGACCTGGATTAGCGTGCCTGGAGGGCAATAAGTGAATTAACATGATAATGTATGAATTTAAATGAATATGTGATTAGAATGCATGTTTAGGTGGAATAAATATGCATGTGGGCCCCGTCTGTATGATAGGGGTAAATTGGTAATTTTAGCCCGCTGAGGGCATAAATGTGATAATTGTATTATATGATTAGTACCACATGTGTGTGGTGATATTAATGTGATGAACGTGGTGAGACGGTCCTAGGGAGCTAATTAGTTTAAAAGTCACAACGGGATTAAATACCCGGCTCAGGGGGAGCCTAGGGGTATTTTGGGAATTTTCTAAATTAGGTTGAGAATAAGTGGTTAATGGTTATTGGTGACTGAGTAACTTGAGTAACCATTGGTAATTAGTAAGGGTAACAAGTTTAGATGAGAAAGTGGTAGATTTGTAGGATTGGTGAAATGGCAAGAGTGCCCTTGAGGTTTAGTTTGGAAATGATCTACTTGGAGGGGTAGAATGGTCTTTTGGCAGGATATAGGAACCTTCAGCTGAGGGAAAAGGATCATTCACATTTTACACTTAGGTATATTTCTGTTCTTGCTGAAGTTGAAGGAGAACCTAGAGGAGGAAAGGAAACACTAAGGGAAAATCTCTTGGGATCAAGAAGAGAATTAAAGCTAAGGGAACTTGGAGGATTATTCAGTGAATTGAGGTAAGGAAATTCTTTGTATGTGTTGTAGAATTTAGCTAAGAGTATCATGGAATTGAGAACTAAGTTATGTGCTTTGTTTGGTAAACTCTTGGGATAAATTGAGGTTAGGTTCAGCAGCAGGTTGTGATTTGAGCTTGGAACTTGATTGGGAAGAGCAGCTCAAAGTTGAATTCTTGATTGAGGTAAGGGTTTTAAACATGTTTGAATTTTCATATCTGATATGGTTTAAGAATCTAGAAGTCTGGTTTACATCTTTCTCAAGTTCTAGTTTGAGTTTTGAAAGCTATTGTTTGAGTTTCTGAAATCTATTACTCAAGTGTGTATTTTGGGTGTAATTGTGTAATTAAGCTTGTTGTTGATGTTTATAGGTTGTTAAATGGTTTATTTGGGGTTTTAAACTGATTTTGGGGTTTGGGAATACATTGGGATTGAATTGGGAGTGTTTTGGCTCGGGGAAAATGCAAGGGAAAACCCAGATTTATGGGTTTGCGAAGGGGCGCCGCGGTCCTGTTCTTTGGCGCCGCAGCGCGAGGTTGAATCAGGAGCTGGGGGACTCTCTGACTTGCTGGGCGTCGCGGCTGTCAAGGGTAGCGTCGCGGCGCTAGGCTATTTTCAGGACAGGGAATTTTGCATTTTTGGGCATTTGTTCCGGGGGCTCGGGGGATGTTTCCGATACATTGTTTTAGGAATTTGGGGATCCCGAGAGTATGAGATTAGTCCCGAGAGGTGGTTTTGGATTGGTTAATATTAAAGAGTGCTTCATATGTGTTGTGACTAGGTGTTCGGAGAGGCTCAAGATAGAGGACCGTGCTCGTGACCTTGGTGCACTGTGAAGCTCGGGATACAGGTAAGAAAACTGTAACACCCGTAGAGCAGGGCATGGGCCCATAGTGTTGTTGCAGGGCACGACCCTAGATTGTATTATTGTTAGGGTGTAGCCTTGATTGAATTATTATATGTTTGAATGATGTTTGAGAATGCTAAATGTGATTATAGCATAATGAACGACAAAGGAGCCGGGAACGGAGAAGGGCCGAGAATGGCAAAGGCCGAGAACGGCAGTGGGGCCGGGTATAACACTTAGCACATGGAGTGCTTATAGTTAGGGTGAGACCCCAGTGGATACATGGGATATCCTTACGGTGAGGACCGAAATCCCAGGCTTTGGTAATACTTCTGGGATGGCATGGCCGTATATGTGTATAATCTGATGGGATATTTGTTTATCTGTGAGTTATCTGTTATAATGGTTGTGTGATATGCGTATGTTATGTGCTGTGTGAGTTTTCTTGCTGAGCTTCGGCTCACGGGTGATCTGTGTTGCAGGTAAAGGCAAGGAAAAAGTCAACCAGCTATGAGTACGGAGAGCGTGGGGCGGCGCGTACATGTTTGGCCTGCCCGACTGCTTTGGTTGGGGGCATTTTGAGAAATGGCTGTATTAAACTCTGATTTTAATGGTTAATTACTTGTAAACCTATTTTGGAATTGTAAATACTTTTTAAACTGTACTTTGGGATCCCCAATATAAGACACTTGAAAGTTTCAATGAATTAAGGAATTTTCAAAGATTACAGCCTTAACTTCTGTTTAATCACACTTTTGTTCTAAATACCTCGTTTAGCGAGTTAATTGCACATTTTAAACTCACTTAGTAATGGCTATAAGGTAGTAGGGCGTTACAATATGCTTAAATGAGTCGAAAGGAATATGAATGTTGATATTTGTATGATTAATAAGAAGCATGAGATACTGATAGGGCCTGGCCCTTGACTGTTGTGTGATGATATTAAGGCATGCTTATTAGCATTGTTGTGTATGTGCATGAGTATTAGAATAAATAGTCATATCTTGATTGCTTGTGATTGATTGTGTTCCATTGGTGGATTATGGAAGAATTATTACCCTGTCATCATAGTCTGACTGTCGAATCATTGATTGCAAATTAACTTGGATAACTATGCATCCAAGGAAATCTACGCCACTAGTCAGCACTAGGTCTGAGGCTAGAGATGATGACCAGGGCCAGATCCCTTCGCCAGTCCCTGAGAACTGACATTAACTTATGACAGACATGCAAGCACGGCTACAGAGCCAGGATGAGCAGATCCGACTTCTACGACAGCAGGCTCCATCAGGGAGTGCTTCCCCTATTGTGCCACTTGCAGTGGCACCAGTTGTACAGCCAACAGAGGCTCGGAACATATGGGAGTTGTTGTATGAGTGGTTCAGGAAACAACATCCTCCAAATTTTGAGGGAGGACCAGATCCACTAAAGGTTGTACAGTGGATGAGTATGGTCATTACTATTTTGGATTTTATGAGGATAGAGGGTCACGACAGAGTGCCCTATGCCACATATATGCTGAGGGAGGATGCCTGCATCTAGTGGGAAGTGCCATCATAGACTCGGGATGTTACTACATTGACTTGGGAAGGATTCAAGGATTTATTCATCCAGAAGTACTACAATGTTGCCATTAGGGAAACAAAGGTTAATGAATTTGTGGGGTTGGTTCAGGGTAGCATGGCAGTCATAGAATATGCCCTGAAGTTCGATAGGCTTGTGAAGTTCGCACCGGATCTTGTGCCTACTGATGCAGCTAGGCAAGATTGATTTATCAGAGGGCTTAATGCTATGATAGCCTGAGATGTGAGGATTACAACAGTTCCTGGGGGGAAAACTTATGCCTAATCTGTGGAGAAGGCTTTTATTGTTGAGGAAGCGGAGAATAAGATCTGGAAGGAGAGTGTGGTAAGGCGGGAGGGCTGCAGGGCGGTGCCTCCATATTCTGGACCTTGTAGGGGCGGAGGCCCCAGTGATTTGAAGAGGAAGACTCCTGACGCTTCGACCACTTCTGGTCCTGATAGGAGAGGTCGGGGTACTCAAGGTGGCCGTCAGGGAGGCGAAGATTAATAAAGGAGCTATACTGAGTGCACGAGGTGCAGAAGACGCCATCTGGGCGAATGTCGGGCTAAGGCTTGTTATGTGTGCGGGATGGTAGGACACCTCAAGAAATATTGCCTACCAATGAAGAAAGGGGAAGCAGGGAAGGTGGATAGCTTGACTCCAGCTCGAGTGTTCACCCTGACGTAGGCAGAGGCCGAGGGTAGTCCCTCGATAGTGACAGTTCAGCTTTCTAGCTCTGGCTCTCCTTTTACTGTATTGATTGACTCTGGTGCTACACATTCATTTGTTTCTAGATAGGTGATTGATAGACTATGTAGACCTAGTGAGTATTATACTGCGTGGTTCGGGACTATATTGCCTACAGGAGAACTGGTAGTTTCTAGGAGGTTGATTAGAGCACTGCCAGTGATGGTTGATGGTAGGGAATTGTCAGTAGACTTGATTGAGTTAGGTATGGAGGACTTTGACATGATTCTAGGGATGGATTGGTTGGTTAGATACGGAGCTACAATTGATTGTAGGAAGAAGATTGTGACCTTTGAGCTGGAGGGTGAGGATCCCTTTGTCTTTGTGGGAGCTATATATGGACCCCACGTACCCATGATATCAGCGCTAGGAGCCAGAGATTTATTACAGGGAGGATGTATGGGCTTTTCTGGCTAGTGTGGTGGATACCACTAGGGTTTTGCCAGCAGGGGTGGAGGAGACTAGACTGGTTTGTGAGTTCTTGGACGTGTTCCCCGAAGACTTACCAGCATTGTCGTCACGTAGGGAGATTCATTTTGTTATCGAGTTAGCGCCATGGACAGAGCCAGTGTCAAGGGCACCTTATAGAATGGCACTGGCAGAACTGAAAGAATTGAAGATACAGTTACATGAGCTTCTGGATTTGGGGTTCATCAGGCCTAGCTACTCGCCATGGGGTGCTCCAATTTTGTTTGTGAAGAAGAATGATGGGACTCTGAGAATGTGAATAGACTACAGGGAATTGAACAAGTTGACTATAAAGAATAAGTATCCTCTACCAAGGATTGATGACTTGTTCGATCAGCTGCAGGGTAAGACGGTGTTTTCAAAGATTGATCTTTGATCTGGTTATCATCAGCTGAGGATCAAGGACGAGGACATACTGAAGACGGCCTTCCGAACGAGGTATGGGCATTATGAGTTTCTATTCATGTCGCTTGGTTTGACCAATGCCCCAGCAACCTTCATGGACTTAATGAACATGGTGTTCAAGGAATTCTTGGATCAGTTCATCATCGTTTTCATCGATGACATCTTAGTGTACTCCAGATCAGAGGCAGAGCACAAGTTTCATCTCTGACAGGTTCTACAGAGATTGAGAGTGCACTAGTTGTATGCCAAGTTTAAGAAATGTGAGTTTTGGCTACCAGAAGTGACATTCCTTGGACATATTGTTGGTGCAGATGGGATTAAGGTTGATCCATCTAAGGTGGAGGCAGTTAGGGATTGGCCGAGGCCAAGGAATGCCTCGGAGGTTCGGAGTTTTCTTTGTTTGGCAAGTTACTATAGGCGGTTTGTGGAAGGTTTCTCGAAGATAATGGCACGGATGACAGAATTGACATGGAAGAATTTGAAGTTCGTCTAGTCAGACAAGTGTGAGAATAGTTTCGAAGAATTGAAACAGCGACTTATTACTACACCTGTGCTGAATCTTCCTTTGGAGGGAGGAAAGTTTGTGGTTTATTGCGATGCGTCAAGGTTGGGTTTGGCTTGTGTGTTGATGCAGAACAAGAAGGTTATAGCATATGTGTCACAACAGCTAAAGGAGTATGAGCAGCAGTACCTTACCCATGATTTGGAGTTAGCAGCGGTGGTATTCGCACTGAAGGTTTGGCGGCACTATCTATATGGGAAGAAGTGTGAGATATACACTGATCACAAGAGTTTGAAGTACTTCTTCACACAGAAGGACCTGAACATGAGGCAGAGACGTTGGTTGGAGTTGGTAAAGGACTATGACTGTGATATTCTTTACCATCTGGGAAAAGCCAATGTAGTAGCAGATGCGTTGAGCTGGAGGGGCTCGGGTCAGTTATATAGTTCGACCCAAATCTCGAGAGATTTAGTTGATGAGATGGCCAGAGCAGGGATAGAATTGGTCATGGGTCGGTTGGCCAATATTACTCTACAGTCGACCCTGCTAGAGCGGATTAAGGAAGGTCAGCTAGTAGACGCTCAATTAAAAGAGGTTAGAGAGAATGTTTTAACGGGAGTAGGTAAGGACTATTCTATTTCGGAGGTTGGTTTACCACGGTATCAGGGGTGGATTTGTGTCCCAGATGATGCGAGGATCAATCGAGAGATATTGGATGAGTCCTATACTACGCCTTACTCACTTCATCCAGGTACCATGAACATGTATCAGGATCTATGGACATTATACGGGAGGCCCGGGATGAAGAAGGATGCGGTGGAGTATGTGGCTAGATGTTTAACTTGTCAGCAGGTGAAAGCTGAGCATCAGCGACCAGCAGGGTTGCTTCAGCCTTTGGGTATTCCTGAATGGAAATGGGAGGATATTACGATGGATTTTGTGGGAGGTTTACCCAAGACTGTAGGACTTCACGACTTGGTGTGGGTGATTGTGGACAGTTACACCAAGTCAGCTCATTTTCTTCCAGTGAAGATGACATTTACAGTGGATCAGTATGCAGAGTTATATGTGAGGGAGATCGTTCATCTCCATGTGGTTCCTAAGTCCATAGTATCAAATCAAGATCCTATCTTTACCTCCAAGTTTTGGGGTAGTTTATAGAGGGCTATAGGAACTCAGCTAAAGTTCAGCACGGTCTTTCATCCTCAGACTAATGGACAGTCTGAGAGGACGATTTAGGTGTTGGAGGATATGCTTCGAGCGTTCGTGATTGATTTTGAGGGGTCGTGGAGTAAGTATCTTCCGTTGATTGATTTTTCATACAACAATAGTTATCAATCAACGATTGGAGTGGCTCCCTATGAGATGTTGTATGGGAGGAGATGTTGTATGGGAGGAGATGTAGATCACCCATTCATTGGGATGAGATGGGTGACAGGAAGTACTTGGGGCCGGACATGGTTCAGAAGACGAATGAAGCTATTGAGAAGATTCGAGCTAGGATGCTCGCCTCACAGAGCAAACAGAAGAGTTACGCTGATCCTAAGCGTAGAGACTTGGAGTTCCAGGTTGGAGACCATGTGTTTCTGCGGGTTTCACCACTGCGAGGGGCGAGGAGATTTGGGAAGAAGGGTAAGCTGAACCCTAGACTCATCGGACCTTTTGAGATCCTAGAGAGGATCAGACAGGTGGCTTACAGGTTAGCCTTGCCACCATCGCTGTCCGTAGTCCATGATGTATTCCATGTTTCTATGCTCTGGAAGTACGTCTAAGATACGACACATGTGCTGAAGTATGAAGACTTGAAATTGCAGACAGATTTATCTTATGTGGAACGACCGGTTCAGATTTTGGACCGGAAGGATAAAGTACTACGAAATAAGATGATTCCTCTGGTTAAAGTATAATGGAGGAATAGTAGGGTTGAGGAGGCGACCTGGGAGCTTGAGTCAGCGATGCGGGATCAGTGTCCCGAGTTATTCACGTAAATTTCGAGGACGAAATTCTCATTAGGAGGGGATAGTTGTAATGACCCAAAATTTCTAATAAGGCTTAAGGGCCTTGATTAGTGTGCCGGGAGGGCATAACTGGATTATGTGTGATTTAAATTATTAAATGAATGATTATGTGATAAGCATGCTTATATTACTATTTGGATTTATGAGATGCATGATTTTGAGTATTAGTATGCATGTAGACCATGATTAGATTATAAAGGGTATATTCGTAATATTGTCTCGTTGAGGGCATAAATGTAAATATTTGTGATAAATTGTTGAGACCACATTATTATGTGGATATATTCGAAACTTGTGACTCAAGGCAATCCTAGTGAGCGGTTTAGCAGAAAGGTCACGGTGGAGATTTATACACGGCTCGGGGTGAGCATGGGGGTATTTCTAGGAATTTGGGAAATATATTGGAGGCTATTTGATATTGAGGAAAATAATTGGTGATTAGTTAGGTGTTGAGAAGTAAATGGTAATTTTTAGGGTCACTCGAGGAATTAACGGGAATTGAAAGCAAATGACTAAAATACCCCTAGAATGTTTAAAAGGTTAAGTATTAATGGGAGGGCAAAATGGCTCCTAGCTTCAATATTGCTCTTGAGTGAAAGCTTGAGAATACAACCCAAAATGAAAGTGACTTTCCCCCTAAAACGCAAGCTGCCTAACCCAACTAACACTTTAGCCAAATAGGTCAACAGACCATTCTATCCTCACCCCAAAATTTCTCTTTAAAGCATCACCAAGGGGAAATTGGTCAATTTTCCCAAAATCCCACTAAACCTCAAATTAACACCCTAAATTCCCAATTAAATTACTAACCCTCAAAATATTAATATTTCTTCCAATAATACTCCATTAATTACCCCACATATGCAAAATTACCAAAATACCCCTTGGCTCACCCCAAGCTGGGTATAAATCCCCGTTGTGACTTTTCTGCCAAATTGCTTTAAAGGATTGAATCAAGGGGAATATCATAAACATATCCACATAATAATGTGGTCACAATCACATAACACATACAATTACAATTATACCCTCAACTGATCAAAATTACAAAAATGCCATTTTTAACAAAAACGGGCACACAAGCATATTTAATTCACATAAGCATGCATAAGCGATCATATCATAATATAGCTCACAAATTCCACATAATTACACATATATTCAATTAAATTCACATAACTCACATATAAATCCAATTATGTCCTCACATATATGCCTTATTAGCAAATTTGGGGCGTTACATTTGATATCTCGAGGTGCCCAAGCGTCTCCCCCCGAGTTCTCTCCTTGAAATTACTACTCTCAATCTAAGACTTGGGGGGAAATGTTGTTCATATTTTCACAAAGGGACACGTGGCATTCTCTGAGAGTAGTTAAGTTCTCTGGGAGGGTTTACTGATCTCTATTCAGCTCATTGTCTACTCGGAAGATAGGCTACCCCCCGTCTTTAAGCGGCTCCTAAAGGGAAAGTTGTACTTCGACAAGTCACGCCCTGAGAACCTTGGATATGTTATATTGAGGTTCCTCCATGTGAGTCCTCCAGATTTGTGAGAAGACCTCTTGGAATCTAGATGGTAGCGTCAGGTGTTGCGCATAGAAACTCAGGCCTATAAGTAATAGTCTGACAAAGTTGTTGTCTTACAAATCATGGTGTCGAGCCCGTACAGGCGACAAATAGCATGTTCCAATGCGCTGCCTAATGTGGGAAAATGTAAAGCCACTCTCTTTCAGGACCATGTCTCTCGAGAAGATGGTGGGCTGCAACCTTAGTAAAGGGCCCCATGTCATACGCACGAGCCCACCAATAGCTTATCACAAAAGGTGTAATAATTAGATTTTAATCGCAATTATTTAAGAATATTTTTGTAATAACTTCCCATTAAGGGAATTAAATGCTCTCAGCCTCTATAAATAGGGCTAGGGCATCCATTGTAAAAGGAACCCCAACTTTTGTATTCAGAGCATTGCAAAAACGGTAACTCAAACTCCATAAAAGATTTCCCATATAAGCTTCACCATTCCTAATACAATAGCCTTGTGGAATAGGGTCAATTAATATCCTGAACCACCTAACATCTCTTTCCCTTTACTGTATTTCTTTGAAGTTATGTTTTATTACGTTTATAGTGAAAAAGGCAATCAACAATTCCATTATATATTAATTTATGAACTTTATCCTAATTTTGTGGTTATCAAAATTACAAATTATGTATTTTAAAATACTTATTATTTTATTTAAAAAAATTTATATTAATTTTCAACATATTAAAGTAAGGAAACTTTAATGAATGGTTACTAGTACGGTTTACTAAGCATACAGGATGCAAGTGATCTAGATTCTGATTGCTAATGTGGATAGACATCTTAGTAAAGATGTTATATATAATAGAGATTATAAATGACAGGATAGATGATAATTAATTATCTTTATAAACTTACCACTTGACATAAAGATTTAATTCTTATCATAATAGATGATCATTTCTAGATCAGTCTAAATCCTGAGTATTCATAAACTCTTGTTTGTGTTTATTGGATCTTTTGATTCACTCGTTAATGTTTCTTAGTATAATGAGGCTAATGAATTTTATTTTGGAGATTAAATATCACGAATGGTTGGGTACATGATTTACAATAATGGCATCCATACTTTCCTAACAGATCAAATATTGGTTCCATTAAGGGTTAATTCTGGAACTTAATAGTTACTGAGCTCAAATTTATAATTTAATTGTAGATTAATTATTCGCTAGTGAATTAATGGTACTTAAGGATCGAGAGGTATTTAGAAGGGTAAAATGGTAATCTTAACCAGCTCTAATTAACAAACCAATAAATGGAGGGCATATTACATTTATTGATTATATCAATGGACTACAACAGAAAACTTTGTAAATAAAATTCTATAAATACTTAGAGTGCAATTCAATATATATAATGGAGAAATCATTGAATTAATAAATAAGATTATTAGATTAAAGAGTTTAATTAATAATCTGATTTATTGGAGCTTCGTATTATAGGTCCATAGTCTACAGATCACCTCTGTTCTACACTGTCAAGGGTAAGGATGTCAAAAGAAAGATTTGTAGAGAGAATGACTTAACTGCAAAGGAATTAATATTTTAGGGCAAGGAAATAATTATGTGATTGTTGACCCTAATTTTGGTCAACTGACACGGAGTCAAAAATACTTGATGTGGACAAATATGTTGAAATGAAGATAATGACAAAAATAATAAAGCGCACAAGAGTTTATAGTGGTTTGGCCCCAGGATCTGGTAATAACCTATGTCCACTTGAACTATTATTGATATAATATTTCAAAGGAGTGATCAAAGAACTAGGATTCAATGAGTTTCACCAACCTCTGAAGAACAAAACAATATACCGAGTGCGACAGCTCTAATTCGCTTGTAAATCCTTAATCTCTCGTAATTAGAAAGCAAAAAGTGTCTCAAAAGCTCCTTTCCTTGGGCTATTTTTCTCTATTTATAGGCTCAAGGAAGATTACATTAATTTGTTACAGATATTCTTTCCTAAATAATTGGATACTCAGGAAATCATGGGAGATAATTTCAGATATGATCATAACTGCATAAGATTTTCTCCAAATATAACAAGTATACGACCAAGCTAGTCGTATATAACGGTTGAGTGTTGCGCCACGGAAATCTTTCTGGTCGATGGTCGAACAAGACTTCCGCCAGGTGTCAGCCACGTGTACCAAACATCTGCCATGTCATCCATGCCTATTTTTTGGATAACATTTGCCCCCAAGTTTGTTTAGTGCGACCAGCAATAAAGAAACTTTAGGGAAACAACCGTTCATATGCCCCACGAAATCTGTCAGAGTCTTTGTGCGTTTTTGAAAACCGTGACATAATTATGTCTAATCAAGCCTTTTCGGTTTTCAAGAAATCAATGTGACGGCTTATACACTCCCCCACGTTTTGAAAATGGGAAAGTCATGATTGCCACTTTTTGCTACACTTCAGCCATCTGATGCTTGGTAAGAGAGTGTATTTCTGCTTTATATAAGTTAGGAGCTAGTTTGATAGTAAGGATCATAGGTTCAGGACGTAAGATCGACGTAAAAATTCAATCTTTAAGCTAGCTGAAAAAACTGGGTTTTTTCCCGCCCTTTAGGAGTTGAAAAAGTTTCTTTTCAAAAAATGTTTTATTTCCTTTTTGATCTGTTTTTCAAACTGCTAGCACCAAACTTAGTGTATGGATAGGATGCTGCTGGTCAATAGACGCGAGCAACGTTATCCCAATCTCCCACGTAACTCCTCAGGCCATGTGTCTTATCTCCTCCTTTGTCTGTTTGCAGTTCATATGCAAGACCCTTGGGGAGGAGAAAGACCCATTGAAGACGACCTCCTAGCTCAGCTGCTTGAAGGCGAAGAAAACCCCTCTACTCTGATACCAGATATCCCTTTCTCTCGCCCTAGCCCAAACACTTCTCCAGTTCCAACCCAAAGAATGTCTCGAACAAAAACTAAAGCTCAAAAAAGGAAAATCCCTAACTCCTTAGGCCAGCCTACTGCTGATGCCCCATCGACCAGTGGTCGAGGCGAAAACATTCCTGATGCCAATGTACAAAGGCATGCCCGTCCTCGACACGCTGCTCAGCTGGATGTCGAGTGGCATGTTGTTCCCCAGAGTAGAGTGACGATCAGGATGATCGCCAACTACTTAAATAAGTATAAACTGACAGGGGTGACCCTGGTTAAACCTTCCCTCGACCAGAGGGCCAACCTGCCAGGCGGGGCCTACAGCGCCTGGTCGCGATTTCATATTGAGGCAGGTGCCACTTTGCCTCTCCACTCATTTTTTCAGGGGGTGGCAAATTACTTTGGAGTTGCCCCCTTCCAAATTACTCCAAATGGATATAGAATGCTGGTCGCCCTCCATATCCTTTACAAACTCAAAAAATGGCCAGAGCCCACTCCCCACGAGGTCAACTTTCTTTTTGACCATAAGTCCAACCCTAACCAAGAAGGCACGGGGTTCTTCCACTTTTGTCATCAAGAAACCGGGTGCACTTTCTTGTCCGACACTACTCACATCTCCAATGTGGGGAGGTATCAACAAGAATACTTCCTTACTTTCGACTTGGCCGCAGACAACTTTTCCTTCACCTGAGGAGGTAAAAATTCTTACATCACTAGCTTCTTCACTTGGCATTTCACTGTGTTCCAGGCCCATGGTTACGTCCAATCCCAACTCCAGGGATGGAGTCAAGGGCGGCACTCTTAGCCAGCATGTCAAATGCTGATAAGAGTGTCAAAAATTTATTTACTGAGGCTAACCTTAGGCTAGTCGGCCTCTGGAATCCCCAACCAGCAACGAGCGAACCTTCGGCGGAAAATACCCAAGCCGAAGTGGAACCTGAGCAGCAACCCCAAGCGTCTCCTCCGCGGAGGAGACCAACTGGGGTTACGATTAGGGAACCTGCCGTCCCTCATCAAGCAGAGAAACCCTTGGCCCCCGAGGGCAAAGGAAAACAAAAGGCTGCCGAGCCTATTGAACTTTCTGACGATTCGTTGGATGAAAACGGTATAATAATCTCGCTTTTAAATCATTTGTCAATTCCCTTTCATCTATTTGATGGGGATGGCAACTTTAAGAATGCTCCCTCCTTAAATCCAGATTTCTTCCAGGAACTAGGTAGTTCAATAAATAATGTAATGACCAGTAGTTGTAGCGCGGGTACTTTACTTATAATCCTTTTACTTTTATTCTTTTATCCTACATGACCATTTAGTCTTACTATTTGCGTTGCTTCCTTTTGTGTAGGTATGGACTCCGAGGATGTTTTTGAGCATTACCAGGCTGTCACTACCTCTTCTGTCCCGAAGAAGGATAGCAAAAGGGCTCGAGAGGAAAGCAGCAAGATTCCCTCGAAGAAGGCTCGAACAGGCAATGTTCCAGCCACTGCCCTTTCCAAGGAGAACTCTCCACCTCCACCCTCCTCCGGGCAGACGACTCCCACTCTTGCTGATCCATAGCCTTCTTCCAAGGCTCCTAACAGGGAGGCATTGAACACCTCACCCGAAGGCTCCCTGCCCAGTTTCGTGGTCGGCTCAGCCAGGGAGAGGATATATAAGCTTTCGAAGCACAGACGCAGCCAGGCAGCCATTACTGAAACTGCCTCCATGGAGGCTGATCAGGTCGTCAACAGAGGGCTGAACGAGATAGTTAGCGTAAGTTATGTCCTGTTTACTTTATAATTTATTTCTAATTTCTTGTTCTTACTTTATCTTATTCTCTGTCTTCAGGGGCTGCTAACTTTAACTGCTGGCTAGCGCCGTGTTGGGGCGTTGGTATCTCGGGGACAGAACTTTGACTCCAGGCTTGCCGAGACTAAGCAAGCATTTGAGGCTGACTACAACAAGTTGCTCGAGGAGAATAAGGAGTTGTCCAAATAGAATGAAAAATTGTGCGAGGACAAAGCTACTCTCACCAAGGAGCTTCTGGATGCCCAAGATGCCTTGAAGAAAGCCAACGAATCCTGGGAAAGATTCAGGGAAAGTGCCAGGCTCAACACTCAAGCATGCGTTCAGCTTGAGCTTGATCTGATCGCCAGGAGGCAGGAGACGAGGGAGCTTGAAAAACAAGTGTAGGAGCTCGAGGAGGCCGGGGCCAAGAATTTGAAGAAGTATAAGGAGGCCACTCACCTTTGCTTCTATGAATTCTGGAAGCACTACTGGGAGGCTAACTTCAACTACCTGTCCGAGCATTTGAAGAGGACTGTGATGGTGCAGTGCGCCATCCGGCTGGAGGAAGAAGAAAAGGCCGAAGTGCCTGCCTCTCCAGAGATCTCTTTAGCAGGGGGGATCGATGGTGCTGATGCTGAAGCTGGTCCTTCGGCTGACCAAGGACTCCTCCCAACCCTCAGGACCCTCCAGCTCCTTTAAAAAAAAATCTTTTTATTTCGTTTTCATGGCCCACGGGTCGCATTGTAAAGACAATTTGTTTTTCTTGCTGCAAGGGCAGCTCTTTACTTTGCTGCAAGGGCAGCTTTTTACTTTTAATTAAACAATTACATCCGAGCAGTACTGCTCACGGTGTAAAAGAATGCTTTTTGATATTATAATATTTCTGTCTATTATAACATATGTTCGCATGACCGAACTTAGCATAGTACTTTGGCTTGATTTAACAAAATATAAATTTTGAAAAATACTCTAAGTACCTTAGCATGCTTTCACTCATTTTGTTCATGTGTTTACATACCTCTTGGTATGCCTTGCTATCAATGTACCTTATATGCCCCCCAAGTGATCGAGGAGCTTTAGGTCCTTGGTCACTTGCCTTGACCACGACATGTGCGAACATTACTACTTGGTAGGAAACGTAATACTTATAATATAGCAAAACAACACACGTAATGAACAAATACTTGTAAAAATAAATTTACAAAGGTTTGCAAGAATGACTGGCTGCGCACACTCCCTTATAATTCTCGTATTAAAAATGGACTAAACATGTCTTTACGAGTGATCTTAAAAAGATCTTACACTTATAAGTGATTAGCCATACAACGTGGCTAACCCTTTTTCACAACTTGTAAAAAGTAAAAATTAATACAAGCCAGTCCTTTAAAAATGACTGTTTATTGGTAGTACTTGCGCAGGTGTTCTCCGTTCCAATAGCATGGGACAAGATCTCCATTTAAGCGTGCAAGCATGTAGGTGCCTGGATGAAGGACTTCCTCAATCTGGTAAGGTCCTTCCCAGTTTGGTCCGAGTACTCCAGTAGTTGGGTCGCGGGTGTTTAAGAAAACTCGTCGAAGTACTAGATCTCCGACGTTGAACTTTCTTTCTTTCACCTTTGAGTTAAAATACTGGGCGACTTTTTGCTGGTACACAGCTACTCGGAGTTGGGCTTTTTCCCGTTTCTCTTCAAGTGAGTCTAGGGACTCCATCATCAGTTGGCTATTCTGGTCTTGGTCGTATGTAATTTTTCGGTGTGAGGGGGGATCTAACTCGACGGGTAACATAGCTTCATACCCGTACGCTAAGGAAAATGGGGTATGACCTGTCGTTGTTCGATGAGAAGTTCTATACGACGAGAGTACTTCAGGCAGCTGTTCTGGCCATGCTCCTTTTGCGTCTTCAAGTCTTTTCTTCAGGGTATCTTTGAGTGTTTTGTTCACTGCTTCGACTTGCCAATTTTCTTGTGGGTGTGCGACTGAAGAAAAGCTTTTGACGATTCCATGCCTTTCGCAGAAGTCTGTGAATAAGTCGCTGTCAAACTGGGTGCCATTGTCTGAGATAATTTTTTGAGGCAAACCATATCGACAAACAATGTTCTTGACGACAAAGTCAAGAACTTTCTTGGTCGTTATGGTAGCGAGCGGCTCAGCTTTGGCCCATTTGGTGAAGTAGTCGACTGCTACGACTGCATATTTTACTCCACCCTTTCCCGTTGGCAGGGATCCAATCAAGTCTATACCCCATACTGTGAAAGGCCAAGGACTCTACATCTGCTTTAACTCGTTGGGAGCTGCGCGTGGGATCTTGGAAAATCTTTGACACTTATCGCATTTTCGCACAAACTCCATTGAATATTCGTTCATAGTTGGCCAGAAATAACCCTGCCTCAGAATCGTTTTTGACAAGCTCTGCCCCCCAGCGTGATCCCCACAGAAGCCTTCATGTACTTCCCCCATGAGCTCTTTAGCCTTTTCCGGTGTAATGCACCTGAGCAGTGGCATGGAGTATCCTCTTCGGTAAAGGACACCATCGACCAGTATATACCTAGCAGCCTATCTTTGAAGAGCTCTGGCTTTGTTTTTATCTGCTGGTAGTACTCCATTTGTGAGATACTCCAAATATGGTGCCATCCATGTATCCTCCATCCGGATTTCCATATTGGGTTAGTCTACTCGTATGCTCGGCTCGCACAATCTTTCTACTAGCACTATATTGAAAGTGTCAGCGTCTTTCGCACTTGCGAGTTTGGCTAAAGCATCTGCATTTGAATTCTGATCTCGGGGAATTTGCTGGAGGGTATACTTCTCGAATTGCGCCAACATATCTCTAGTTTTGTTTAAGTAGGCCACCATTTTGAGGCCCCGTGCTTGATACTCCCCAAAGACTTGATTCACTACTAGCTGTGAATCACTATAGATATCAAGCACTTTTATATTCATGTCTTTGGCAAACCTTAGTCCCGCGAGGAGTGCTTCATATTCGGCCTCATTGTTCGATGCAGTGAAATCGAACCTAATAGCGCAGTGAAATTGATGCCCTTCCGGTGTTATCAATATCACTCCTGCTCTTGCGTGAGATTCGTTGGACGATCCATCCGTGAATAACTTCCACGAAGGAGCTTTGACTAGGGGCTTAGGCGCACTAGGTTTTTCGCACTGCTCGTCATCTGGGAGCTCAGTGAATTCAGCAATGAGGTCAGCCAAGACTTGTCCTTTTACTGCTGCTCGCGGTGAATATGTGATATCGAATTGCCCGAGTTCGACTGCCCATTTTAATAAGCGTCCAACCGCCTTTGGCTTTTGCAGAACTTGCCGAAGGGGCTGGTCAGTTAAGACTGTGATGGGATGGGCTTGGAAGTAAGGACGTCACTTCCTTGAGGCCAAAATCAAGCAATAGGCTAACCTTTCGATTGGAGGATACCTCAATTCAGCCCTGATTAACCTCTTGCTTACATAGTAAACTGCCTTTTGTACGCCTTCTTCCTCTCGCACTAGCACCGAACTGGCAGCAAATTCGGTGATCGCCAGGTAAATGAACAAAGTTTCTCTGTCCATGGGTTTTGATAAAATAGGAGGCTGTGCCATGTGGGCCTTTAAGGCTTGGAAAGCCTGCTCATAGTCTCTTGTCCATTCGAATTTCTTGTTGCCTCTAAGTAGATTGAAGAAAGGGACACATTTATCCGTCGACTTGGAAATGAATCTACTTAGTGCGGCAATTCTTCTAGTTAAACTTTGCACATCCTTGATTTTCATTGGCGATTTCATGTCGATCAGGGCTTTTATCTTGTTGGGGTTGGCCTCGATTCCTCTCGAATTAACAATAAACCCCAAAAATTTCCCTGATCCTACTCCGAAGGAACATTTGAGAGGATTTAACTTCATCTGATATTTGTTCAGAATGTTGAAACACTCTTGTAAATCCTTCTCATGTCCTTCTACTTTTTTCGACTTTACCAGCATGTCGTCCAAGTACACCTCCATGTTTACTCTGATCAACTCCTTAAACATGTGGTTGACCAATCGCTGGTAAGTCGTACCAGCGTTTTTCAGTCCAAAGAGCATTACTTTATAACAGTATAACCCTGTATCGGTCTGAAAACTAGTGTGATCCTTGTCAGGGGGATGCATACTGATCTAATTGTATCCTGAGTATGCATCCATGAAGAAGAGGATCTCATGTCCTGCAGTTGCATCGACCAACTGGTCGATCCTTGGGAGTGGGAAGCAATCCTTTGGGCAGGCTTTATTGAGGTCTATGATATCCACACAGGTTCGCCATTTTCCATTAGACTTGGGAACCAGTACCAGATTAGAGACCCACGATGGATAAAATGCCACCCTGATGAACCCATTCTCCTTCAGTCTCTCGACTTCCTCTTTTAAGGCTTTTGACCAATCCTTGTCGAGCAGCCTCCTTTTATGTTGCACGGGTGGAAAACTCTTGTCAACATTCAGGACATGGCTGATAACTGCAGGATCTATCCCAGCCATGTCTTTGTGTCTCCAGGAAAAAACTTCCTGGTTCTTTCTCAAAAATTCCACCAGTGCATACTTCGTTATTGCTTCTAAGTTTTTCCCGACCTTTACCACTCTGGTCGGGTCTTCTTAGTCAAGTTGGACCTCTTCCAGGTCCTCGACAGGTCCAACATCTTCCTCAAAATCCCCAAAGCGAGGATCTAAGTCCCTATCCTCACTTTGGGCAACGCCCTATTTGGTGACTCCATCACCGGATTGGGCTTGTGTATCAATTGCCATCTGCAACCTATCTGGGGGAGTGTTTTTCGATGTTCCCTTCTTCGCCTTTGTAACTGAGGCGTTGTAGCACTCCCTTGTTTCTCTCTGATTTCCCAACACGCATCCTACCCCTGCGTCTGTTGGGAATTTCATGGCCAAGTGCCATACTGAGGTGAGGGCTCGAAGATCAACCAATATGGGCCTTCCAATAACACCATTGTACGACGAAGGACAATCGACTACTGTAAAAGTAGTGAGTAATGTCCTGGTAGCAGGCGTTGTACCTGCTGTGACTGGAAGTCTGATTGACCCTGCTGGGGCGAGTCCTTCGCCAAAGAAGCCGTAAATATTTTGGTTGCAGGGCTCCAAGTCCTTGACGGACAACTTCATGCGTTCTAGCGAAGATTTGTACAGGATGTTCACTGAATTTCCTGTATCCACTAGTACTCTTTTCACCATCATGTTGGCGATTTGAACGTCCACGACCAGCGGATCAGAATGTGGGAATCGGACATGCTGGGCGTCGCTATCAGAGAAGGTTATATCACCATCCTCTGACCAAGCCTTCTTTGATGCCCTGTCCTCCACAGTCATCATCTCGATGTCCTGGTTGTGACGTAGGGTCCGAGCATATCGTTCCCTTATCTTTCCACTGCTTCCCGCTAGGTGTGGGCCTCCGCAGATGGTGAGTAAAGTGCCAGCTACGGGGTCAGGCTGCAAAGGTGGTGAGCGTTGGCATGTGGGCGCATGCTCGTTGCCACCTGGAGCCTCTCGTTGGGAATTTTCCGAGGCCCGTACATATCTTCTCAAGTGTCCTTGTCTAATAAGGAACTCGATTTCATCCTTTAGCTGGTTGCATTCATTTGTATCATGTCCGTAGTCGTTATGATAACGACAGAACTTGGTAGTGTCTCTCTTCGAAATATCTTTTAGAATAGGAGCAGGTTTTTTATAAGGCACACTAGAACTCGTGGCCTGATACACCTCTCCCCGAGACTCAATAAGGGTAGTGTAGTTAGTGAACCGAGGTTCATAACGATTACCCTTGGCTCGTTTATTGTCAGGGTGGAAGGCTCATTATGTGGTCGTTTCCCCCCATTCTTGCCATTACCATTGTCGTTCCCGTTGCCTTTCTCGTTGTCATTGGGTTTTGACCCACTGGCGGCTTTGGCGGGCTCGGCAGTCCCCTTATCCTTACCTGAGGGCTTTCCTTCACTAGTTATGGCGTCTTCGAGCTTGATGTATCGATTAGCTCGATCCAAAAATTCCTGGGAAGTCCTGACCCCATGCTTTCTGAGGCTGTTCCAAAGAGGCGTGCGGCGCTTAACTCCTGCAGTTATGGCCATCATCTTGCCTTCGTCTCCCACTGTTTTGGCTCCAGCAGCTGCTCGCATAAAATTCCTTTACGAACATCTCCCAAGAAACAATACATGCAGGAGGGAATTTGAAAAACCACTCCTGTGCAGCATCAGAAAGTGTTGCAGGAAAGATCCTGCACCGAGCATCTTCGGACACTTTCTGAATGTCCATTTTTTTCTCAAACTTGTTGACATGAGATACTGGGTCACCATACCCGTCAAATTTTGGAAGCGTAGGCATCTTAAACTTGCTAGGAGTTTCTTCCATAGCTATCCTTTGAACGAAAGGAGTGCCCTTTCTCCTATCATGATCAATATAAGACGTTCTTCCCCCGACCAGCTGTTGCACTGCCTGGTTGAGGGCATCTATCTGGGCTTGCACGACACCAGGAATCGCCAGGGCCTCTGCTGCTGGAGGAATGTACTCATCGTGTCGTTCCCTTCGATTGTTGAGTACATCTCTTAAATCCTCGTCCCTTCTTCGCTGCTCGCTGACTCCGAGCTGGTTGAAGACATTATTTTTTCTGGGCTGACCCCCAGCGTCACGTCTTTCGGGTTGGTCATCCCTAGGTGGTGGGCTTCTGCCCCCACCTCTTTCTTCATTTCTCCGACCGACGTTTCCTCTGCCTGAGTCGGCCTCATGATAACCATGGCCATCTCTGAACCTCTACTGGCCGTGGTGGGATTGACTATTCCCTCAGTTGCTTCCTCGGGCTGGAACGTCTCGAGTGTTAGAGGGTGGCCTACGTTGGTCGGTGGGTCCACGTGCATTGTCATGCCATGGGGGGCCCCGGACTACAGAGCCTATCTCCAAGTTCCTTCTGTTACCAGAAGGACGCTGCCCTCTGCTCGGTGGGTTCGGCCCTTCACCCCTATGGCGTCTAGGACTGCGGGGCTGCTGCCCAGCCCTATTCTGCCTTGACTGTGGGGGATTGTCGCGACCAGCCTGGGATGGAGGCTGCGCTTCAGGATCCCTTAGAGGGACATCGTCCTGAGGCATTGGTGGCTGCTCGGGCCTTTGGGGGCTCGAGGGCTGGATCAGCGGGCTAGGATTAGGACCCCTTTGGGGTGGCCCATTTGAAGGTTGATCAGGCTGCGATGCAGGTGCAGCCTGATTCCTAGCCAACTGTAGGGCTTCTTCGAGGGCTGCCATGGCCTCCCTCTGGCGACGGTCCATCTCTGCCTACCTTTCACTCAGTTCCAGGCCCTGTTGCTCAATCTCTTGTTGCTGCCGTACCATAATCTCGGCAGCACTTTCCTGGCTGGCCCTCAGATTGGCCAGTTCATCCTGCAATACCCCCAGGGTATTCTTCAGCGTCTCGGAATCCAGTTCTTCTTCATCGAACTCCAAATGTGGCTCATCTTCAGTCAAGTTTGGAAGAGGAGGCGGTTGAGATGGTGCAACGCTAGCCGCTTGTCCAGTCTTCTTTGTTGTTTTCGCCATTGATACTTCAACAATATTATATCAAGCTCTCAATGAAAGCACCAGAATGTTGACCCTGATTTTGGTCAACTGACACGGAGTCAAAAATGCTTGATGTGGACAAATATGTTGAAATGAGATAATGACAAAAATAGTAAAGCGCACAAGATTTTATAGTGGTTCGGCCCCAGAATCTGGTAATAACCTACGTCCACTTGAACTATTATTGATATAATATTTCAAAGGAGTGATCAAAGAACTAGGATTCAATGAGTTTCACCAACCTCTGAAGAACAAAACAATATACCGAATGTGATAGCTCTAATTCGCTTGTAAATCCTTAATCTCTCATAATTAGAAAGCAAAAAGTGTCTCAAAAGCTCCCTTCCTTGGGCTATTTTTCTCTATTTATAGGCTCAAGGAAGATTACATTAATTTGTTACAGATATTCTTTCCTAAATAATCGGATACTCAGGAAATCATGGGAGATAATTTCGGATATGATCATAACTGCATAAGATTTTCTCCAAATATAACAAGTATACGACCAAGCTGGTCGTATATAACGGTTGAGCGTTGCGCCATGGAAATATTTCTGGTCGATGGTCGAACAAGACTTCTGCCAGGTGTCAGCCACGTGTACCAAACGTCTACCATGTCATCCATGCCTGTTTTTCGGATAACAGTGATAGTTATGGGCAATTGATTAATTATGAATTAATTAATTAATTAACTTTATAGTTTTTATTTTGTAAAATTATATCTTCATATAAATATTAATCATGTTTGGATTAATATAAAGAGAGATGAATAATTATCTTATTTATAATAAGATATTTATATATTTATTTAAAGCTAATATTTTAAAATAAAGTTGATTTTGAATTAACTGATATTTATTTTGGGACAAATATATTCTCTTAAATATTAATTAAATGAACAAATGAGAAAATTACGGAAACACTAATGTGGCTCACGCCACTCACTGTATTGTACAGTGAGTGGCGCCACACAAGGATATTTCCTATCCGTGGGATTTGAATTTTGAATTTCAAATAATTTTTTTATTTAATTATTTTTTATATATGATTTAAAGTAAATAATTAAATAGGTTATAACTGATCAATTTTATTTTTAATAAAATAAAGATTAATTAAATTGGTTAATTATCTTTATAAACTTGAAAAGAAGCGCTCCTTTTCAATAAGTTGTTTTTCCAAAAGTTTTGATTGTGAGACTCTCTCTCAAAAAAAATTAAGCGATAGATTTTTATAAACCTAAAAATCTAGTCACAAATTCCTCTCTCTATCAAACCTCACTAGATCTCATGTGTTGAGTATATCTAGTGAGTTCTAAATCAACCTTTTGAATCCTACTTGCCCACACACGTCTTTGTGTGTTTGAGGATTGGTCTGGAAGATCAAGGTGTGAGCTTTCATAATAAGGGTAGGAAGATTGTTTATTTATACAAAAAGATTTATGGACTCTTGATAGACCACAAGAGGTAATTTCTATTCAACTTGTGTTTGATTTAATATATCTATATATGTATGATCCTGGCTAGTATTAATAAATTTTTAAAAGAACGCATTTTGTTGTGAAATCTAATTTTCATATTTAATACCAGCAATTGGCATTAGAGCAGTCTACATATATATATTAAATGATGTGTGGGTTTCTTGCATTTTTATATGTATGTTAATATAAATATATATATATTGAATGGATGGATGTGTTTTATTGAATGTATGGTTGAATGATGGATCGTTAATTATATGGTGTTATTGGGTTAGGATTTTGAATTTCTATATCTTGTGTAAGCCGAAAAGGCATAAGATTTTTTGTAATTTTATTTTTGAAATATGAGATTTTAAAAATATGTACACAAGAAAAAGAAGAAAAAGGGATCTGAGCCATGCACATTGGAGGCATGTGGCCCGAGCCCCACGGCTGTCCCACCTGCGTGTGAACGGTCCCAAGCAAGCCCTTGCTTCTGCGCGCATCACCCAACCTGAGCCCCTGCACTGCGCATGTCACCTAGGCTCCGCGACCCTGCCTCAAGCATGGGCACCCGCAGCTCTGGGTGCCTACAGCCAGTTCGCACCCCTACCGGTGCAGCACCCCAACCACCTGCGACAGCCACCAACACGAGCCCTTGGCTCACCATGTCGCTGGCCCTAACCCTAGGGCACCATTCTTGGTGCCCGAACTAAAGATCCTATTTTTGTGTGAATAAATCTTTTATTTAAATTATTTTAATTTACAAAAATCATTATCTTATTTCATTTTTATTAGAAAATAAAAATAAAATACGAGCCCCTCGGCTGTCCCACCTACGTGTGAAAGGTCCTAAACAAGCCCTTGCTTCTGCGCGCGTCGCCTAGCCCGAGCCCCTACTTTGCGCGTGTCACCTAGGCTCCGCGACCCTGCCTCAAGCATGGGCACCCGCAGATCTGGGCGCCTACAGCCAGTTCGCGCCCCTACCGGTGCAGCACCCCAGCCACTTGCGACAGCCACCAACACGAGCCCTTGGCTCACCATGTCGCTCGCCCTAACCCTAGGGCACCATTCTTGGTGCCCGAACTAAAGATCCTATTTTGTGTGAATAAATCTTTTATTTAATTAATTTTAAATTATTTTAATTTAAAAAAATCATTATCTTATTTTATTTTTATTAGAAAAATAAAATATAAATTTATATGATTAATATTTTATCGTATGTTTAAAGAATTATTTGAATTTGATTATTTAATATTTTAAATTCAACTAAATTAAAAAGATGAGAAAACGGTTATTTAATAAAAAAGTTCGTTTTAATTAAATAAATTAGTTAGAAAGTTAGTTTCTAATTAGTTAGTTGGGTCTAAAAAATTTCTAAGAATTATAAAGAAAGCCTAAAAGAGAGGATGAATATTCTTGGATTCTTGCAAACAACTTAAGGCTTTTCTTATAATTTTATTTCTATTTTTTCAAAGGTTTGAAAATTTAGAAATACTCAATAGTACTTGGTTCATCATTTATTATTTGTTTATTTATTTATTGTAATTATTTAAATAAATGTTAATTACTGTTTGATTGATAACATGATCATGAATTAGTCAATTACATGTCATTCATGAAACCCCACACAATTTTTATTAATCATGAATCTTTTAGAAACATGATTATTTAGGATTGTCCTAATTGTTTATGTGAATTGTTTTGGAGAAATCAATTTCATGTAAACTACTAAGTCTTAAATTTGTTAAAACTTTGTAAATCACACCAAAATATAGGAAATCGTTTATAAAGGCCCTTAAGACAACCAACTTTATTTAAAAAGTCTTTTAGTAAAGTTAGATGAATGTAATGAGTAATTATCTAGATCACATTAATTGTAGAAATAGACACTTTTATAATTAAATGTATTTTGTAATTAATTAGATTCATAGGGTTATTAATAAACTAGTAATTGATTTATTAGTTTAATAAAACACATTATTTCTAAAATTGTAAGTGGGAGAAGGTGAACATCTCAATGTGACCTATGGTCTCCATTATTAGTACAACACCGTGAGATATGAATATGGCCTCGATGAGGCTTTGTTTATGTCCCCCTAAGGAAGGTTTCTAGACAAATTAATACCAATGTTGGTTTCATATGAAGAGTGATATATTTTAGGCTTGACCGACCCTAAGGCGACACTCTCTAAGTTAAGTCATGAATTCTGAAATAATGGGTTACATTTACAAAGATGCAATTAAGTTTTTGCGGTGGATAATTGCATCTTGACCAAACCAATGGTACTTTATTTTTTAAAAGAGAAAATAAAGAGTTATTTTAAGTTTTAAATAATAAAGATAAGATTGTCTTATAAGCTATCTGAATTTAACTTGACCGACCCTAAGGCAACACATTATTTGTTGGGTAGTTTTATCGTGGAATAGTAAATGTTAGTTTATGTGTTTTAATTGTTCCATTCATTCATCATATTTACTTTCCATGTTATTGATATTTTTCAAATATTATATTATTGTATTTTATTTCTCTCAATAATGTCGAATGGTGGCAATCTAATAACTTCTTTACTTTCACTTGAAAAACCTAATGGTGAAAATTTATAAGATGGAAATCAAATCTGAATCTGATGTTAATCTGTGAGAACCATAAATTCTTCCAAACTGAGTCATGTCCTAAAGAGCCTGCTGCCAATGCCCCGAAGAATATTCGGGACAAATATGATACATGGATTCAATCCAATAATAAGGCTAAGTGTTACATGCTTGTGAGCATGAATGATGTTCTGGGAACAAATCATGAACCCATGGAAACTGCTTTTGAGATAATGGAATCTTTGGAGGCCATGTCTGGGCAGCAATCTAAACAAAGTAGACATGAGGCTACTAGAACCTACATGACTACTAAGATGAAGAAAGGTGTTTTTGTGTGTGAACATGTCTTGAGCATGGTTAACGTGATGCATGGAGCATAAATACATGGGGTCGTCATTGATGAGCGTACACAAGTAAGCATCATGCTTGAATCGCTCACTCCCGCTTTCTCTGCTTTCACAACCAATTATATTATGAATAAGTTGGAGTTCAATATGACCCAGCTGTTGAATGAACTGTAGACATTTGAGTCTCTTAACAAACCCATAACCAAAGAGACTAAGGTAAACGTGGCAGAGGAGAAACCTTAAACCTCTGAGGATAAAACCAAGAAGAGGGAGAAGAACAATGAAAAGGACAAAGGTAAGGGTAACAAGTCCGAGAAAGGGAGGGCACCAAAGGACAAGGAGAACAAGAATGATAATAACTCCAAAAAGAAAGAACCAAAGGGAAAGTGTTTCCACTATGGAGTTGAAGATCACTGGGAGAGAAACTGTAAAAATTATCTCATTGAGCTGAAATAGAAAGGTAAAGTTGATTAGCTTATACTGGAAGCTTGTATAGTGGAAGTCGATATGCCATCCTGGGTTTTAGATTCAGGAGCCACTAACCATGTTTTTTCTTCTATGTAGATATTTGAGTCATCAAGGGAACTTGCTGATGGTAAAGTGACTACGCAAGTTGGAAGTGGTGCGCTTGTTTCGACAAGAGCTAAGCGAACAGTCCGTTTATATTTTGGGAACAATTATCTTATTTTTAATAATGTTTATTTTATTCTTGGAATTTCTAGAAACTTAGTTTCTTTATCTATGCTTAGGAAATCTAAAACCTTTGGTAAGTTTGAAGAATTAAAAGCTAAGGCTGAGAAATAATTAGGTAAGACTCTTAAAACACTTTGTTGATGGTGAAATATCATCAACAATATAAGGTTAGAAAACTGAGATTGTATTGCAAAAGATATCTTGGAAGAAGATGGCGATAACTTGAAAGAGTAAATATGCAGAACTACAATGGAGTAAAAATTGTATATTGCTTAATAGCCTCAGCATACAATGAATTTTCCAACCCCTTTGCTGGAGGGGTGAAGGTCTATTTATATTGGGGCTCTAATGGATCCTGATACATTGTGGTCCCAGGGGACAAGATTGTACATAGGTACATTTTCAGGGATGTGGCACAGGTGTAGTGGTGTTGGAAGAGTGGTGGTCGGCTCTAGTACGTGTCAGGGGTCTGCAAAAGTACTTCTGCCTTGGTATCACATTACACCTCCACTACTTTTCGGGTACGATCCTCTTGAGCATGCTGAGGGAGTCCTTAACATGTACCATTCTTGTACTACCACTACCTGTTTGGCATGGACATCGTATCCGTACTCTAACTCTTCTTGGTCTATAGGTTCATTTTGTATCTCTTCTGCCTTCAAGCCGAATTGTTGTGAGGCCCTTTCTAACCTTCCTCTAATGCATGTTCATGAGGCCCATGACTCTACATCTCATGAGACCCACAGGGAAAGAGGTGCCCTGTTGGTGGCACTTATCTCAGGAAGAGAGATAAGGCCTCTTCAACGAGGCCTGCTTTGTGCCTGTTGCGGTATGATGTCTACATACGAGATACGGATCTCACCTTGCGAGACCATCACCCCCAGCTTTCCTGCGCAAGGCCCTTGGTGCGGGGCACTCGGACAAGGCCATGCGGCACTTGGGACGAAGCGCTAGGTGCGTGGCCATGGTGCACAGCCCTTGGCGCAAGGTGTTTAGACATCGAGGAAAGGTGCACCTCACTTGGCGTGAGACACATGGCCTCGCTATGCGAGGCTATGGGCCCTTGGGGCGAGGTGTGCCTCACTTGATGAGAGACCCTTGGTGTGAGACCCTCGGGGCGAGGCTAGGTGCACCTCACTTCGCACGAGATAAATGGCCTTGCTATACGAGGCTATAGGTGCTTGGGGCGAGGTGTGCCTCACTTGGTGAGAGACCCTTAGCACTAGACCCTCGGGGCGAGGCTATGTGCACCTCACTTAGCGCGAGACACATGACCTCGCTATGCCAGGCTATAGGTGCTTGGGGCGAGGTGCTAGGCGCGAGGCCGTGGTGCATGGCCCTTGGCGCGAGTCATTTGGGCATCGAGGTGAGGTGCACCTCTGTTGGTGCGAGACACATAGCCTCACTATGTGAGGCTCCCCATATGCTTCGACACTGAGAGACCCAGACCTTTGTGCGCCCCTCGTGGGCGTGCCACCCTCGGCACTTGGCTAGCCAAGTCATGTGGGGCATAGCATTGCGAGGGGTGTGTGAGTGCAATTGGTTGGCTACCTACATGAAGCCTCATGGTGCTAGTCTTCCTCAGTGCAAGGGACGGAACTCGTAGAAGAATTTATATGTGTTGGTGTAACACAGGCCTCCTTCTTGGGTGCGTTGCACCTTGAACGATTTTTTTCTTGGTGGATTTTTGGCATCCACACACTTGAATCAAATGAAGGTGGTCAATATTTTGATTTAGAATTCCAAATTTTCATGCTAGAGCATGGTATTCTATCCCAACTCACAACACCTGGAACGCCACAGCAAAATGGTGTTTCAAAAAGAAGAAACAGGACCTTATTGGACATGGTTAGGTCTATGTTAAGCTTTCTTCACTTCCTCTCTCATTCTGGGGAAATGCACTTCAAACAGTGACTTACATTTTGAATGTGGTCCCATCTAAGACCATAAGCAAAACACCACTGCAACTATGGAATTGAAACAAACCTATTTTGCACTGTTTCCACATTTGGGGTTGTCCTGCTCATGTTCATAGACCTAAATCAGGGAAACTTGATATGAGTTCTGAATTATGCATTTTTGTGGGCTATGCTCCAGAAACAAGAGGCAGATACTTCTATAGTCCCAAGGACCAAAAGGTATTTGTTTCAACAAATGTGACCTTTCTAGAACATGACTATATGAATAACTATAAACCTCAAAGCAAGGTAGTTTTGGAAGAACTCACAGCTAATAAGATTCCATAACATTCATCATCATCATCATGAAATGATAAACAACAAACCGAGGAAACCAGTATTTTTGAAGAGGAAACCTTAGTGCAACATCGTAGTGGGAAGATTGTGAGGCAACTTGTTCGCTACGAACATGAGGCACATGTCCTTATTTCTGATACAGACAAAGATGATAAATTAACCTTTAAAGAGGCCATGGATGATCTTGAAAAGGAGAAATGGCAAAAAGCCATGGACCAAGAAATGGAATCTATGTATTCCAATTCCGTTTGGGAACTTGTAGACCAACCTGAAGATGTCAGGCCCATTGGGTGAAAATGGATTTATAAGAAGAAAAGAGGTGTAGATGGGAAGTGTAGACTTTCAAAGCAAGGCTAGTAGCCAAAGGTTACATTCAGAGAGAAGGTGTTGATTATGAAGAAACATTTTCTCATGTGGCCATGTTGAAATCCATTCGCATCTTCTTATCCATAGTTGCCACATATGATTATGAGATATGGTAGATGGATGTCAAGAAAACCTTCCTTAATGGCTACCTTGAAGAAAGTATCTATATGGCACAACCAGAAGGGTTCATCAAAAATGGGGAAGATTGAAAGGTGTGTAAGTTGCTAAAATCCATTTATGGATTAAAGCAAGCATCTAGATCTTGGAATATCTCTTTTGATGAAACAACTAAAACATATTTCTTTGAACAGAATGTCAACGAAGCATGTGTATATAAATATATCAGAGGTTGTTTTCCTAGCTCTTTACATGGATGACATTCTCCTCATTGGAAATGATGCAAAGACACTGTCAAACGTAAAGAAGTGATTGACCGAAAAGTTCCAAATGAAAGATTTGGGTGAGGCGAGCTATGTTCTGGGAATCCAAATCCTAAAGGATGGGAAGAACAAGTTCTTGGCTCTTTCTCAAGCAAATTATATAGATAAGGTACTTGAAAGGTTCTCTATGGAAAATTCCAAGAAAGGTCAGTTACCGACTAGACATGTAATTATTCTTTCCAAAGAGCAATGTCCAAAGACACCTCAGGAGGAGGAGGACATGAGAAAGTATCCCTATGCTTCAGCAATTGGGAGTCTTATGTATGTTATGTTGTGTTTTAGGCGTAACATATGTTATGCAAAAGGGATTGTAAGTCGTTATCAATCAAATCCTGGTTTGGAACACTGGATTGCAGTAAAGAAAATTCCAAGTATCTTAGGAGAACAAGAGATTATATGATTGTATATTTAAGGGTGAGTTAAACCTTACTGGAAACACTGATTCTGATTTCCAATCAGACAAAGATAGTCGTAAGTCAACGTCTGGGTCAGTGTTCACTCGTGGTGGAGGAGCTGTAGTCTAGAGAAGTATTAAAAAATATAGTATTGAAGATTCAACCATGGAAGCCGAGTATATAGCGGCTTGCAAAGCATCTAAGGAAGTGGTTTGGTTGAGGAAGTTCTACACTAATCTCAAAGTAGTTTCGATATGGATAAGCCACTAATCCTGTACTGTGACAATAATGGTGCAGTAGCTAACTCCAAAGAACCTAGAAGCCACAAGAAAGGAAAGCATATAGAAATTAAATACCATATGGTTAGAGAGATTGTACATTGAGGTGATGGGACTGTTATGTTAATAGCGACGGAACAGAACCTGACAAACCCGTTTACCAAGGCACTTCTTGCAAAGTCGTTTATGGGTAATGTATGCAACATGGGATTAAGGGAGATGCCTCACTTTCTTTGAGGGCAAGTGGGAGAATGTTAGGATTAATGCCCTAAAAACATGTAAAGACATTTTATTTATTAAATAAAAGTACAATTTTATAATATTTGAATGTTATAATTATTATTTGAATAATATATATGAATATCAAGAAAATTTCATATTCATTTATAAGGATATGATCTTGTATTAGTACGAGATAATTAAGATCATATATAATGAATAAAATAGCTAGTTGACGTGTGTCGTATGCCATGTTAAATTTAATTATTTATTTTAATCACTATACCAGCTACTTCAGTATAGCGGTAAATAATGGTCGAACTCATGAGGGCTATGATTCCAATTATTATTCAAAATAAGAAATAAACAGAAATTAACTAGGGGATTTGGTTTTAAAGATTAATAACATAAAATAAATAACAATTAAAAGAGTAAAAATTATAGATTCACGATTCAAGAACTAAGGAAACTGCAATTTTAATGAAATAGTCAAAAGTTACCCTCCACCTTCGACAATCATTCTATCAACAAAGATAAATAATATTCTCTTCCTCCCAATTAAACTATTAACCTCGTAGATAACACTTAAGCAGTCAATTATCCCAGTTTCCCTATTATAATTAATTAAATTTAAGTGTTATTAACTAATCATTTTTACCAAGCAATAAGCACATTAAGCATGTGATCTATTTAACCTAGGAAAAGCAATACACTCTATGAAAACAGGTTAATCTAGGCAACAAATTCATTAAGCATGCAATTCATTTAACCTAGGTTCTATTTTTCATCAGAATCAAGACACCTGTTACAATACCCTAATTTCAATTTATCACTCTACTTAGAATCCTAAACTATTAGATGAATAGCAATCCTAAGATGATAGTAAAATAATGCAAAACCCTAATTAGCGGCCGTATAAATAAGATTTTACAAGATCCAAGACATTAAATTAGAAAATTATAAGCAATATAACATAAGGGAATAGAAAGAATAAGATTTATCAATGCATTCAAGATCTCATGTCTAGGGTTTTAAAATAACCCTCAACTGCAAAGAAAACTACTCCATAATCACATTCATATTCACAAACATAAATATTCAATGAAAATAATGATGTTTTGAGAAGAAAGAAAAAATAGATTAAAGAATATAGATGATGATGATGATGTCTTTTCTTCCCCTTTGTTGCTCTGGCCTCTAAAATTCACAATCCAAAGTTATTCTCAAAGTGTACCCTAATCCATTTTATAGCCCCTTAAAAATTATATTTAAAAATCAAAATTTAAGAAAAAAAAAAGTCTATAGCTTGTCGAGGCTAGTGATTCTTGGTGCCGGCATCCAAGTGTTTACATTGGCCACAGCCACTAGTCTCTCACTCCTAGGTCGGGGCCTTGATTAAGGCTTGCCATGGCCAGTTCCCAATTTATGCTCGCGTGCTTTTTCTTCGTAATTTCCAACTTTAAGCTCAGACCTCGGGTTTAGGGACTTCTAAAATACTTCAAACTTTTCCCAAACTTCATTTCCTCAAAGCCTTTCATCGCACATCAATTCCTAACCACAAAATTACATTAACTTCATCATTAATACCTTATAAAATATTTTATGCCTTAGAATCAATGACTTGTAAAACAATTCTAAGAACATCTAAAAACACTAGAAATTAACATTATCTAAGTGTGAAAGGATAACAAATATAATATCCAAGATGCCCTTATCAAATTCCCCCACACTAAGACTTTGCTAGCCCCTCAGCAAAAAAACTAATAAAAACTAAAAACTAAACAAATAAAACATAAGCAATGATTTTCTCGAAAGAGTTAGTTGTCTCAAAAATTGATCAAACAAATACGTCATAAGAAAAATCTGAATTCCACATTCCTGAGTGTTGTCTATGTTTTTCCAGCCAGACATGTAGCGATTAGGAGTAATTAACAATAAGACAACACATGATGTTCCCGGAGTGTAAACTCCTACAGGTACCCCGAACTGGCCAAACACTGATGTCTCCAAGGGAGGCCACCCCCCCCCCCTGAGGTCTGTCCTTGAGGTATGGATATCTCCAAGTGAGGCCACGCCCCGAGGACCATTTTAGAGGTCCTCGCTCCTTCGTCAGTTGGCTGTTCCTCAAGGTCTAAGATTTTGTCCTCGAGACCTAGAAGAGCTGCCAAGTGTCAGTCACTGCGTATATGAGCCATGAGGAGATCTTTTGACTACCTTTTGGAAGAGCCTTAAGTAGTGGTGTCGAGTCGTACACTTGACAAGCAGCATTTCCCACTACGTCTCCTGACATGGAGAAATGTGAGGCCACACACTGACACTGTCGGAGGCATGTTCCCCATAAAGCTGGTAAACAACTTTCACCAATGGGCCCCGTGCAATTTACCTAGGTCGTAGTCTCTATTTAGTGCAGCCCTTTTTGTATTAATTCAGCATTAATACCCCAATAAGGGGGAATTTCGTATTAATAATATAAGATTGACATTAATGACCCCAGCCTCTATAAATAGGGTTGGGATATCTCCTTGTAAAGCGTCTGGATTTTAGAGAGAGAAACTCTGTAACTCAATGCAATATATACGTTGCCTGAGAACCACCATTGAAACTTGCTCAAATAAGCCTCAAGCTAACTAAATACCAGAGACTCGTGGACTAGAGTTATTTTATAGCATGAACAACGTAAAATCCTTGTGTTCTTTTTCCATTAATTTCTTTAAACACTAGGATTAGGTTGACAACGAAAAAGGTAGTCAACATTTTGATTCTTTCATTGATAGCATGAAGAAAGCTTGAAGAACGTAGTCATGGTGACCACTCAAAGAAACACACCATACGATGCAGCTCCTCCAGCTGGAGTTGAGGGAGAAGAAACCAGTCGTCCACCACTGCAGAACCTCCCTGAGATGGTGGAATCCAACGACAAAAATGTCAAATACGACGGCGTAAATGACGAGTATTATGAGGAGGAATATCCTCAGCCCATGGATGTAGAGGAGACGCCAGAAGTGGTGGAGCACAACAACAGAAACTCGACACCATACAGAAGATGGTTAACACCATGATGACTATTCTAGCAGCCCAAGCATTGCGATTGGACCCCATGGCAAAGTACCAGCTAGGAAACCAGTTGGTGTGCCCCCTATGCACCCAGATAGAGTGCCACTTGTCGATCTAGCCGATGTACCTCCCAGGCACCCAACTAATGTGGTGCGAGATCTGCCAGCTGGCGTGCCCCCCGTGCACCCAGCTAGAGTTGGAGCCCCACCTGTGCCATAAGATCATGGCAAAGGTAAGGTCGACGACAACCCTTCTCCCAAGAAAAAGAAGGCTCATCGTACTCCTGAAGATAACTAGGCTCTGAGGCCAACTAGTAGGGATAAAGGCCTAGGTGCTTGAGGACACCACCAGGTCGTCAGCACCCGTGGAGCCCAGGGCTTTCCGCCCAGGCACGCCAATACAGATCGTGCGAGGCTTGGGGGCAGTGTCCCCCCAGCACCTCTCCATCACCACAGGAACAATGGGAAAGAATCCAACAAGTGAAACATCTCTGTTAACTGAGAGTGCGGCATTAGCATCTCGGTTAACATTGAAAATATTGAGTCCGACGGGGAATCAAAAGTAGCATAACTCGAGGGAAGTGGTGCATTTCGAGGTCAAACTTTCCTACGAGACCGGCTGGATGCTAATAGGGGTAACAAGGCTCTCAAGCGCAAACCCAAGAGGAAGGACCAACCAGACCTCCGGGATAGTCTCAATGCCCGAAAGAGACTTAACGTGGCATAAAGTACCAACCAAGACAGCGACCCCCTCCACACGGAGTTAGAGAGCTTAAAGAGGATCGTGCTTAGAATGGACAGACGACAAGGACATGACTCTAACTCAGAGGATGAGGATGGGGAGCCATGCGCTTCACACATTGTGAATCCCCGCTTCCATGAGGCTTTAAGATGTCTTCCATCACATCTTATGATGGTAGTATGGATGTAACGACCCAAATATACTATTAAGGCTTAAGGGCCTTGATTAGTGTGCTGGGAGGGCATAACTGGATTATATGTGATTTAAATGATTAAAAGCATGTTATATGATTATTTGGATATCTATTAAGCATGACTATATGTATTAGTATGCATGTAGGCCCTGATTAGGTTAGAAGGGCATATTCGTAATTTTGGCTTGTTGAGGGCATAAATGTAAATATCTGTGATAAATTGTTGAGACCACATTATTATGTGGATAAATTTGTAGCTTGTGACTCGAGGCGATCCTAGTGAGCAGTTTAGCGAAAAAGTCACGGCGGGGATTTATACCTGGCTCGAGGTAAGCCTGGCGGTATTTCAGAGAATTTAGGAAATATATTGGAGTCTATTTTGATATTGAGGAATATAATTGGTGATTAGCTAAGTGTTGGGAAGTAAGCGGTAAATATTAGAGACACTCGAGGAATTAGCGGGAACTGGGAGTAATGACTAAAATGCCCTTACGAGGTTTAAAAGCTTAGTTTTAATTGGGAGGGAAGTTTGGTCTTTTGGGGTTTAAAACCAGAGATAAGTGTGTTTTCAGCTTTATTGCCTTAGTGGGATGTGTAGAAAGCAGTAGAAGTCTGAAGAAAAGAAAGGAAAGAAGGAAAAAGAAATAGAAGTCTCCTCTCTCTCACGGTTTGGGATTCCTTCTTCAATTCTTAGGGTCTTTTGGAGCTAAAATTCAGAGGAGCTCTTGGCCAAGGCTTTGCACTTGAGACCTTGATCAATTTTGAGAGTTCAACAGGGATAAGGCATCCAATTGAGGTAAGTTTCTAGGTTCTTCTCTTGTGTTTCTGGTTTTGGCTGAGATGGTTATCTAAACTTGAGTTTTGGATGGAATCAAGAGGATAAGCTTTAGGAAGTGAAGGGCTTGAGGCTGAAAGGACACTAGGGATAATCTAGGTTGAGAGTCTCCATTGAAGGTATGAAATTCTAGCTCTAAAGTCCTGAAGTTTCTGTTGTTTTCTGTTGAGTTTTTGAGCTTTAAGCTCAATTATGGTGATTTCTTTATTTTGGGGTGCATGTGATTGAGTTTTGTATGGTTGGGTCATATGGGGTGAGATATAGATGTTGGTAGGCGTTTCTTGAAGTTTGGTTGAGGTTTGGAAGTATTTTGGAGGGTTTTGGCTCGAGGAAGTTCGAAGAGGAGAAAATAGGGTGTTGGTTGGCTGTGACTAGCGTTGTAGCGCTAGCGTTAGGGCACTACAGTGCTAGGCTTGGATGCTTGGGGAGTTTTTGGCTCTATTTGTAGCGTTGTAGCACCCACTTTAGGGCGCTGTAGCGCTACCCTATCCCCAGAAGGGGATTTTTGGGTTATTTCCTAGGGTTTTTTCCCAGGGGCTCGGGGTTTGATTCCACCACCCCGTTTGGTGGAATTAGGACTTCTCGAGGGCTCAGGATTGGTCCCGAGGTTAGGTTTATGGGATTGAAGTTTGGTGATGATTCTGATCTATGGCTGTGACTAGGTGTATACTAGGGCTCGAACGGGATCGTGCTTAAGGGGTATCATCATTGATCAAAGCTACCAGAATCCAAAGGTAAGAAAACTCCGGTTATGTTATTGTGTTGGGACTAAGAACTCCCTCTATCTGTATGATGTCATAGATGGTATTACGCCATGGGACATGTGATAAACGTCCTAAGAGTGTCGTAATCAATATTTGCGCACAGGGCGCGGCTCAGCCACTGGTAGCTGAGGACAGCTTGATATTCACTGAGCTCGGTTTAAGTGGGCCAAAGTCAGTGGGATAAATAGAGGGTGCAACCTAAGGGCGTTGACCCTAGTTATCATATGTAAATTGGTTATTAGTATGAAATGATGAACTTGGTATGATGAATACTTAATTATTGTGAATATTTGGATTGTTGAGTATATGATTATACTGTTATCTGGTTGTTTGTTTGATGATTATGCTCTGTTATTGTGTTTTCTTGCTAGGCCTTGGCTCACGGGTGCTACGTGGTGCAGGTAGAGGCAAGGGCAAAGTGGATCAGTCCTGAGATGGAGAGCTTTGGGGCTGAATGTACATAATCAGCTGATCGGCCGCCACGGCCGAGGAGTGGTACAGGACGAGAAGAGCCTAATTGTCTGTTTTGCCCTTAGAGTAGCTAGTAACTATCCTTTTATCCTGGAATTTTGTAAAGTGTCTTTTAACGTTACTACTTTTGGGATCCCATGTAAAAATGTTTGATTATAAGAAATGAAAATTTTGTGACCAAAATATTTTAACCCTAGTTCAACTGTAGTTTTTGCAACACGTTTCTAACTAAATGACTTGATTAGCAAGTCTTGCACATTAGTAAACACACAGTTTAACGGTCTTGGATATCCAGGGAGTTACAATGGATTCAACTGACCACATTTCGAAGTTCAATTGGTTGATGCCAAAGATGCTAAGTGTCATGTGTTCCCAATAACCTTGACATGACCAGTAGATGAATGGTTCAAGAACAACAAGCCAGAATCCATTCATTCGTGGCACCAGCTGTCAACATCATTTCAAAGACAATTCATAGCTGCTCAGAAGGTGAGCTTTGAGGTTAACACTTTGGCAAACATAAAGTTGGGACCTTTCGAGACCATAAAAGCTTACATCAAGTGTTTCAAGGAGGAAGTTGCAAGGACCAAAAGGATCAGATGGCTAGCAGCTGATGGCCTTGCAGGCCAACATCCGCACGGGATCCCCATTATAGGATAACCTCCAACAGAGAGGATTTCGTAGGCTCAACGACTTCATTCGTCGAGCATAATAATACATTCATTAAGAAGATACCCAAATTAGAGCATTTTGTGGGCTCGTCGCTTTTCCCACTCTGACGACGCCAAGCCATGTTGCTTCGGGGACCTAGTATCCGCCCTACACTCTTGTAAGACCGACTGTGGCGGGAGCCCAGCCCAGTCCAATTGTTCCGCCAGCAGTCTTTAGTGTCGTGCCACCCGCTGGTTTCAGTGCTGCTCCGACGGGATATGGAGTTGTGCCCACTAGATACAGTGCTTATCAACCTGAGTTCAATGCTGGAGTTGCTGCTCTATCCCGCAGTAACAGTAGACGTGGGGGCAAAGGCAAGGGCAGAAAACTCAAAGGAAATGGAATAGTTCAAACAAGACAGGGAGCTACCCAACACGAGAAGTATGTCTCGTAGTACTCCGAGAACACTGACTTAGTGGACACTCGGGAGAACATATTTGTGGACACATAACAGCACGTCCATTACTGAAAGCCACAGCCCATTCGGAGAGACATGGATAGGTGAGATCCCAACAAAATTTTCCATTTTCATAACGATACAGGGTACCACACCAATTAGTGTCACCAAATCAAGGATGAGATTGAAAACCTCATCAAACTAGGACACCTCAACCAGTATGCTCAGGATGGAGCATGCCAGGCTCAGGCCCCGGTTGTGGCTGCGAGAGCACCTGCACAACTCGCAGCTCCTCAAGCTCTGGGTACAGTGCATGCAGCTCTGCAACAGCAGATAGTCCATGGACCTCCCCCAGTGAATGGGCAAGTTGGGACCATCTCTGGAGGACCCCACTTTGGGGGCACCTCCCGAGGCTCACAGAATAGGTATGTGTGGGCCTTAAACCATGATGACGAGGTTTTGGCACTATCTCAATTGCCAGCCCAGATGCCAAGGATGATTGACCAAGTCATCATGTTCTTCGAGGATGATGCTCAGAGTGTATACTTTCCACACCACGATCCTTTCGTGATCGAGAGCCAGGTTTCCAATAAGATGGTGGCTCAGATCCTAGAGGACAATGGGAGTTCAGTAAACATCCTGTTCTAGTCAGCCTACGAGAATATGGAGTTTTCCACAAGTGACATATCCCCGTGCAGCTCGACTATTTACGGGTTCTCAGGGAAGGTCGCATACCAATGGTCCAGATCAAGCTTCCTGTGACACTTGGTGAAGTGCCTCGCCACGCCTTTAAGTATTGCACCTTCATGGTGGTGGATTTCTCATCGGCGTATAAATGCCATCTTGGGGCGTCCAACCTTAGTGGAGTTCGGAGTAGTCACCTCCATTCGACACCTGTGCATGAAGTTCCCCACAGAGTCGAGGATCGACACAATCTGAGGAGACTGAAAAGAGGCAAGGCATGCTACAATGTGTCCCTCAAGAAACCAGTAATGGTAGTTTAGGTGTTGGCCCTGAAATAGACTCTTTCCGAGGAGGTGGAGGTGCAGGCTATTATGATTGATGAAACAAATGAGTTTGATTCGCGGGTTCAATAAGAGAGGGCTATCGATCCCATGGAGGAAGTCGAGGAAGTGGCCTCGACTCCTCTATCCCTGAAAGGAAGACAAAGGTTGGGAAGAATCTAAAGGTAGATGTTTAAAAAGCACTGGTGGCCTTTCTCTGGGAAAATCAGGACGTTTTTTCCTGGTCTCACTCTGGCATGACTGGCATTTACCCAAATATCATTTTTCTTGCCTTGAATGTAAATCCAAACGTCGCTTCGATTCAACAGAAGCGGAGAACATTTAACCAAACCAGGGCAGAAGCCTAAAGGTGGAGGTGGACAAGCAACTCGCAAATGAATTCATTTGGGATGCCCAATATCCCAAGTGGGAATCCAATCTGGTCCTCATGCCCAAGCCAAATGGCACCTACATAGACTTATCCGACCTTAACAAGGCTTTCCCCAAAGACTATTTCCCACTGCAAAAGATAGATCAGATGGTCGACGCCACCTCCAAGTACGAGCTCTTGCCCTTGATGGATGCGTACTCAGGGTACAAACAAATTTCCATGCATGTCATGGATCAAGAACACAACAACTTCTGAACTAATAAAGGAGTTTACTGCTATAAAGTGATGCCCTTTGGGCTAAAGAATGTTGGTGCCACCTACCAAAGGCTCGTGAACCATATGTTCAAGGATCAGCTGGGGCGGAACATAGAAGTTTATGTAGATGACATGCTGGTCAAGTCTAGAACAGCACCCGACCACTTAAAGGATCTAGCGAAAGTGCTTTCCATACTTTGCTGGTTTGGGATGAAATTGAATCCCTAGAAATGCCCTTTTGGAATTGCCTCCGGGAAGTTCTTGGGCTTTATTGTCAGTGCTCGAGGGATAAAAGCAAACCCCAATAAAATCAAAGCCATGTTTGATATGCAATCCCCCTGAAATCATAAGGATGTTCAGAGCCTCACCAGGAGGATATGTGCCCTGAGTCGCTTTGTTTCCAAGGCAACCGACAAGTTCATCCCGTTCTTCAACATACTCTGAGGAGGTCAGAGGTTTGAATGGACGGAGGAGTGTGAGCAAGTGTTCCAGCTGTTGAAGGTGCACATGGCAAACCCACCTTTCTTGTCAAAGCCCTTAGAAGGAGAGCCCATCCTACTCTACATGACTGTCTCAGAGAATGCCAACAGTGTCACCTTAGTATGCGAGGAAGGTCGTGTCTAGCACCCTGTGTACTACGTAACCAAAAGACTCCTCAAAGCGGAGTACAGATACCCGCTCATGGAGAAGCTGACATTTTGCCTAATGGTAGCTTCTCGAAATCTAAGGCCCTATTTCCAGGCGCATCCCATCAAGGTCCTCACAAACCATCCCTTAAGGTAGATACTCCAAAAGCCGGAGTCATCTGGGAAACTCCTGAAGTGGTCAAACGAACTTAGTCAGTTTGACATCACTTATCACCCGAGGATTTCCATAAAGAGACAAGCACTGGCAAATTTCATCACCGAGTGCACAGGAAACCACGAGAGACCTAAGGACACTTCAGTGGTTGGGCCCACATGGAAGCTATACGTAGATGGATCGTTGAATGAAAATGGTGCCGGAGTAGGCCTCATTTTGGTATCCCCAGAGGGGCAAAGGGTTCACAGCGCCCTAAGTTTTGGGTCTGACACCTCAAACAATGAACCAAAGTATGAGGTGCTTATTGCTGGGCTCCAAGTAGGACTTGAGCTCAAGTCCGAGAGCCTCGAGATTTTTAGAGACTCGCAGCTTGAAGTTAATCAGGTACTCGGGAAGTATCAGGCCTTGGGGACAAAAATGGCCACTTACTTGGCGAGAACCCAAGAAATGCTACACAACTTCAAAAAATTCACCATTTCGCAAGTGCCACAAGAACAAAAATCTAACGCTGATGCCCTGGCCAAGCTTGCAACCACCAAGGATGTTGAACTGATCAATGTAGTCCCCATTGACTACTTGGCTGCTCTGAGCATCTCAGCTCTAGAGAAAGTGGAAGCAGTCCAACCCCAGGACGGTTGGATGGAGCCCATAGTGAAGTATCATGTCTACGATGAGTTACCATAGAACAAGAAAGCAACTCAGACTATACCAGGCACCTTGGTATGTTATCATGGACAACAGACTGTATAGATAAGGATATTTTTTGCCCTTGGTCTAATGTGTGTCCAAGCAAGAAGTCGTCCTGATACATTGAGAAGTGCATGAGGGCTTTTGCGAGGACCACCCTAGGGGCAGAGCCTCACCTAGAAGATCTTGAGACAGGATACTTTTGGACCACAATGAACGAAGACGCGATGTACTATGTCAAGAAGTGTGACAAATTCCAACAATTCACCAATATACCTCAAGCTCCTCCAAATGAGCTCACCCAGATGACCAGTCCTTGGCCCTTTGCAGTTTAGGGCATTGACCTTATCGATTCATTGCCCACGTGAAAAGGATGAGTGAAGTATGCAATGTTAGGAGTGTGTCCTAAAAGCATGTAAAAGACATTTTTTTTTCTGTGAATAAATAAATACAATGGTTTATTATTATTGTTATATTTAGATTGTTAAATTATTGTTTGAATAATTTTGTAAATATCAGAAAAATTCCATATTCATTATTGAGGATATGATCTTGTATTAGTACGAGAGAATTAAGATCACATGAATGAATAAAAATAGTCAACAACAACAAATTAAAGTTATGGAATTCTTTAATTAGAGTTGTAAGTACGGTTTACTGAGTATCATAATGATACAAATAATCTAGATTCGGATTATTGATGTGGTAAGACATCTCGGTAAAGGTGCTTTATATAATATGATTATATATGACATGGACTGATATGAATTAAAGTCTTTATCCAAAAACCATTTAACAATAAAGACGTGTAATTCATATCATAACTGATGATCATTTATAGATCAACCTAAATCCTGAGTGTTCATGAACTCCTGTTCATGTTTATTAAATCTTTTGATTCATTCGTTAAGGTCTCTTCAAAGAATGAGGCTAATGACTTTTGTTTTGGAGATTTAATATCATGGATGGCTGGGAACATGTATCAACAATATGGAATCTAATCTTTCCTAGTGGATCGTATATTAGTTCCCTTAAGGGATAATTCTGGAACTGAATGATTTTGAGCTCAAATCTATAATTAGATTATAGATTAATTATTCACTAGCGAATTAATGGTACTTAAGGAATAAGAAGTAAATTAGAAAGGTAAAATAGTAATTCTTCTATTCTAATTTATGAACTAATTAATTAGAGGGTTGAACTATTGTAAGATTGTTATATCAATGGACGACTTAAGAAAAGATTTCTGTAAAAGTATATCTATAACATAAAGAGTGCAATTCTGAATTTATAGTGGAGTAATATCATAATTAATAAATTAACTATTGTAATTAAAGAGTTTAATTATTTAGTTTCAATTTATTGGAGCTTAATGTTATAGGTCCATGGTCCCCGAAATGGCTCAAATAATCACTGACAAATGTAAATACAAATATGGGCAAAAATGACTTATGTGATAAGTAAAATATTTTTCTATGTATCAAACATAATTATTGTTTAATTATATGTAATTAATTAATTAAGAATTAATTAATTATTTGATTTAACAAAAATATAATTAATTTTGAATTAATTTATTTTTGAGATTTTTGGCATTTAAATAATAATAAAAATTGGGAAAAATCACATGTCATCATTGGCATGTGCTACACGCATAAGAGACTGTAATCAGTTTCTAGGTTTTACAATTTTAGTTATTTAAATATTAAATAAATAATGAGATATTGTAATTTGATTAAAATATTATTATTTAAACAAAAATCTGATAACTGATTAATTACTTTCAAATTGTTTAAAATAACTAAGATTTTTTTAATATATTGGATATATTAAATATAGGATATCAGTTTTACAGAACGTAACTTTTCAGGGATAGAAAAATATCTAGAAATCTCTCTCAGAGAAAGAGAACAGTGATACAAACAAAAGTCACTGTTCTTCACAAAACCTAGGTCCAAACTTTATCAGATCTCATGTGTTGAGAACATCTGATAAATAGTTTTTTTCCTATTGTTTGTATAGCGAGCCCACACTCGTTCTTTGTGTGCTGAGAACATTTTGGAAGATCTTGGTGTGAGATCTCAAGGATTTAGCCATACAAAAAGATAGCAACAAGGAAGGACCTGAGGTAATTTTTCTATTCATGTCTTTAATTCAATATATATATATATATGCATGTGAAGAAGTAGATCTAGAAATCTTATGGGATTAAACTAACAATTTGATTGTTGTTCCGCTGCGTATAATCTCTGATTTGATCAATAAAAACCAACAAATGGTACCAGAGCCATCTTCACATATATATATATTGAATCTGTGTGGGTTTACTTTTATGCATTTATTTATTTTGATGAATGAATGGATGGCTTAATGTGGTTGAATGCATGGGAATGTTGAATCGTTAATTGTATGGTGTTTTTGGGTTAGGATTTGTTTATGATTAGATCATTGTGTAAGCCATTAAAGGGGATAGGATTTATGTAATTTTATTTGGTTTTTGACACGATAAAATTGTAATTCCGATCACACAAAAGTCAGAACGAAGCCCGGGATTCAGAATTCAGCCACCGCTCCTCCGAGGCCGCCCTCCGAGCCGCTGTCGGGACGTCGTACGGTTCCGTACAACTAGGCCCTGGCAGCCCCGTTTGACGCTACGTGTCCCCGCCTGACTGGTCCATAATTTTTTTATTTTTTATTTTTTCTTAAACTAATCTGTTATTTTTTTTAATTTTTAAAATGTTTAAATATCCTATTTTTGAAATTTGATATTTAAATAATGTGATATTTTTGTTATCTTAACAAACCTTTTTTAATATCTTATTTAAAATTAATTTTTTTAAAATAACAGATTTTAATTTAAATTCATTTCAGTTTTAATTAAAAGTTGTTTTATTTAAAAAGAAAAATAAAAATAATGATTATTTAAAAGTTTGTTTTAATTAATCAAAATAATTAGAAAATTATTTTCTTATTATTATTCTGGACCAACAATGACACATATCCTACCGACAGTAAAGTAAAGAAGCCCGATGAGATCAATGCGGTTTTTTTTTTTTAATTTTATAAAGTGGTTGTAAAATTAGAAATACCCAAAAGCACCCTATTCAATATTTATTGTTTATTTATTTATTTATTTAAATAATTATTTTCATGTGATTGATGTGATTGATAACATGTTCATGCATTGTATGCCATACATGAAAACCCACACAGTCATAATCATGCATCTCATTAGTAGAAACATGATTATTAGGATTGTCCTATGTGTTTATATGAATTGTTTTGCGAAATCAATTGCATGTAAATTACTTAGTTTTATTTTTGAAAACTTGGTAAAATATCACACCAATTTTAAGTCTTTATGACTTATTTTCTTTAAACAAACTTTATTTTAAAAGTGTTTTTTTAGTAAAGTTTAGATGAACATGATTGGTAATTTAAAATTGGATATGGACCTAGAAACTCGTTTTCTTTCCAATTTTAATTATGTTCATAAGGTTTAAAGATGTTATAATTAATTAGGTTAAAAACACTTATTTCAAAATAGTGAGTGGGAGAGGGTTGATATCTCAAACATAACCCATGGTCTCCATTATTAATATAACACCATGAGATATGAATAGTGCCTCGCGACGGCTTTGTTTTCATCCCCCTAAGGAAGGTGTCTGGACATATCAATAGCAAGGTTGTATTTCTTACATAGATAGGAACTAATGATGTATTTTAGGCTTGACCGACCCTAAGGCGGCATGTCCTAAGTTAAGTCATGAACTCCGAAATAATGGGTTACACTCACTACGTTATGATTAAGCTCGTGCAGTGGATCATCATAACTTGACCAAACTAAGCGGTACTTTAATGTTTAAAAGAGAAAATAAAGAGTTATTTTAAGTTTTAAACAATAAAGATAAGAATGTCTTATAAATTCTCTAAAATTAATTTGACCGACCCTAAGGCGGCACTTTAATTGTTAGAAAATTTTATCGTGGAAATTAATCTTTATTTTATGTGTTTTAATTGTGCTCATGCATCAAGTTTAATTTTCAAAAACTTTGATATTTATTATTCTAAATATAATAATATTTATTTGTACTTATTTATTACAAGAAAAATGTCTATTGGTGAATTACACACCGATGCCTTTCTCAAATCCTTGGTTTTTGAACCTGAAAATATGCAACACTGGTTTCGATGCATGTTGACTATTTTTTCTTATAAGAAGATGATATCAACCGTCTGTGAAAAACCTCCAATAGAACCACCTCTGGCTACTAGCTATGAAGCAGAAGAAAAATATGCAAATTGGATGAAATTCGATCGGTTGGCACGTTATTGCATGCTTTCAACCATGCCTAACGAAACAAAAGAAAAATATATACACTATGACTCAGCACATGAGATGTGGTGAGCAATGATAGAGGAAGTCTTTGCTGAGTGTCATCGTTTATCTCAAACGAAAAAGGTGAATAAGATTCACATATATTTTTTCAACTTTGAATACTAGATTCAAATACTATGAATATCATATTCAAATTTTTGGATAGTACATTCAAAAATATATGCCACTAATCTATTTTTCTTTTTGTTTTTCCTTTTGTAGAATCAGAACCCTGAAAATGAGGAAGAGACTGATGAGGATTTTGGTAGCGAGTAAAGAGCTGGAGAAGTTGGAGAGTAGTTTTATTTAGTAATTTTTATTGTTAGTTGAACAATTTAAATTTCTTTATTTTGTTTTAGAAATTTTATATTTCCTTAAACAAAGAAAACTACAGTCTAGAAATTTAGTTTATTGTTAGTAATTTTGATTATTAATGTTTGGAAACTTATTTCTATTTTTTCATAACATTTATTTCTTTTATTAATAAAGTAGTTATTATTTAAAGAAATTATCTATTTACTTGTTATGAAAATGCTTTGGGATAAACAAAGTTTACATACTTATGAAAAAAAAAATTATAATTCTGAATCATTTAAAACAGTTAATCCTATATCTATTAAACTGATTCCAATAGTGAAACATATCTGTAGCACTTGAGATTGGGCCATATTGATCTAGACGGAATAAATAGGCTTGTAAAGGATAGTCCTTTAAGAGAACCATCTATTGGATCTCTCCCTATTTATGAATTCTGTCTAGAAGACAAAATGACCAAGAGACCTTTCTCTGCTAAAGGTTCAAGAGCCACAGAACCACTTCAGCTTGTACATACAAATGTGGCAATCCACTTAATGTACAAGCAAGAGGAGGTTATGAATATTTCGTCACTTTCATTTACGATTATTCAAGATATGGTTACCTATACTTGATGCAAAGAAAATCTGAAACTTTTGGAAAGTTCAAAGAATTTCAAGCAGAGGCTGAAAAGCAATTAGGTAAATCACTAAAAAGCACTTGATCTGATCGAGGAGGAGAGTACTTGGATTTTGAATTCGAGGACCATTTACGTGAGCATGGCATTCAATCCCAACTCACTACACCTGAAACGCCACAGTAAAATGGTGCTTCAAAAAGACAGAATAGAATGTTATTAGATATGATTAGATGAATGATAAGTTTCTCATCATTACCAATGTCATTCTGGGGTTATGCGATTCAATGTGTTATATACATATTGAATGTTGTTCCATCTAAGTTTATCCAAAAAGCACCCATAGAATTATAAAGTGGTTGTAAATCTAGTTTACACTATTTTCAAATTTAGGGGTGTCCTGCACGTGTGCTTAAAAGGAAGACCAGGAAGTTGGAAACGCGCTCTGAAGTGTGTATATTTGTGGGATATTCCAAAGAGACTAGAGGTGGAATTTTCTATAGTCCAAAAGAAAATAAAACATTTGTATTGACAAATGAAACTTTTCTTGAATATGACTATGTTAATAACCACAAACCTTGCAGTAAGGTTGTACTGGAGGAGTTGATCTCGAATGAAGTTGCAAAGTCACCAGCAATAACCAACGAAAAATGGCAAGAGGAAACTGCTAGTTTTAGTCAGAATAGTAGAGAACTTCGTCGTAGTGGGAGGATTAGTAAGCAACCCACGTACTATGTACACGAAGTTCAAATGCTTGTGTCTGACACAAACATAGACGATCCATTAATATTTGAAGATGCAATGAATCATTCTGACGAGGAAAAATGGCAAGAAGCCATCAAACAAGAAATGGAATCTATGTATTCCAATTCTGTCTGGGTTCTTGAAGATCCACCTAAGAATATCAAACCCATTGGTTGCAAGTGGATATTCAAGAAGAAAAGAGGAGCGGATGGGAAAGTAGAGACTTTCAAAGCAAGGCTTGTAGCCAAAGGTTACACACGGAAATAAGGGGTTAACTATGAAGAAAACTTTTCTCCTGTAAGAATGGGTTGACTATGAAGAAACCTTTTCTCCATTAGCCATGCTAAAATCCATTCATATACTCTTGTCCATAGCTGCATGCATGGATTACGAGATCTGGCAAATGGATGTCAAAACAGCTTTTCTGAATGGCTACCTTGACAAAACCATTTACATGTCTCAACCAGAAGGGTTCGAATTAAAAGATCAAGAGAAAAAGGTTTGCAAGCTTCTTAGGTCCATTCATGGACTCAAACAAGCTTCTAGATCTTGGAATCTTAGATTTGATGACACAAGAAAAACATTTGGTTGTTGAACAAAATGTTGACGATCCTTGTGTCTATAAAAAAATCAAAGATGGTATAGTGGTATTCCTCGCTCTTTATGTTGATGATATCCTACTCATTGAGAATGATGTAGAGACATTATCAAATGTAAAGAACTGGTTAGCTAAACAATTCCAAATGTAAGATTTGGGAGAAGCCAAGTATGTTCTGGGCATTAAGATTCTTAGAGATAGACAGAACAAAACTTAGGCACTGTCTCAAGCAACTTATATTGATAAGGTGATAAAACGCTTTAATAAGCAAAACTCCAAAAAGGGTGATATGCCAACCCATTCTGGAGTATTCCTTTCCAAAGAGTAATGTCTCAAAACACCTCAGGAAAAGGAAGACATGAGATAGTATCCCTATGCCTCAGCAGTAGGCAGTCTGATGTACGCCATGTGTGTACAAGACCTGACATTTGTTATGCAGTAGGGATAGTCAGCCGTTATCAATCCAATCCTGGATTGAGTCATTGGATTTCAGTGAAGAATATTCTCAAGTATCTTAGAAATACTAGAGAAACTATATGCTAGTATATTCAGGTGGAGACCTGAACCCCATTGGTTACAATGATTCTGATTTTAAAACAGACAGAGATAGTCAGAAATTGACTTCTGAATCAGTGTTTATTGTTGGAGGAGGAGCATTAGTCTGGAGAAGCATTAAGCAAACCAGCATTGTAGACTCCACCTTGGAAGCCGAGTATATAGTGGCTTGTGAGGCAGCTAAGGAGGTTATGTGACTTAAAAAGTTCTACTCCGATCTAAAAGTAGTTCGAGAAGTGGAGAAACCACTTGTTCTTTACTGTGACAATAGTGGAGTAGTGGCTAATTCTAAAGAACCAAGAAGCCACAAGAGGGGAAAGCATATAGAGCGCAAATACCAGTTAGTCAAAGAAATCGTACATAGAGGAGATGTGTCCATTCTGAAGTCATATTAGAACACATCCTAGTAGACCCGTTTACGAAGACGCTTCCTGCAAAGCAATTCGAGGGTCATGTACGTAATATGGGATTGAGAGAAATGCCTCACTTTCTTTAAGTACAAGTGGGAGATTGTTAGGAGTGTGTCCTAAAAGCATGTAAAAGACAGTTGTTTTTCTGTGAATAAATAAATACAATGGTTTATTATTATTGTTATATTTAGATTGTTAAATTATTGTTTGAGTAATTTTGTAAATATCAGAAAAATTCCATATTCATTATTGAGGATGTGATCTTGTATTAGTACGAGAGAATTAAGATCACATGAATGAATAAAAATAGTCAACAACAACAAATTAAAGTTATGGAATTCTTTAATTGGAGTTGTAAGTACAGTTTACTGAGTATCATAATGATACAAATAATCTAGATTCGGATTATTGATGTGGTAAGACATCTCGGTAAAGGTGCTTTATATAATATGATTCTATATGACATGGACCGATATGAATTAAAGTATTTATCCAAAAACCATTTAACAATAAAGACTTGTAATTCATATCATAACTGATGATCATTTATAGATCAACCTAAATCCTGAGTGTTCATGAACTCCTGTTCATGTTTATTAAATCCTTTGATTCATCCGTTAAGGTCTCTTCAAAGAATGAGGCTAATGACTTTTGTTTTGGAGATTTAATATCATGGATGGCTGGGAACATGTATCAACAATACAGAGTCTAATCTTTCCTAACGGATCGTATATTAGTTCCCTTAAGGGTTAATTCTGGAACTGAATGATTTTGAGCTCAAATCTATAATTAGATTATAGATTAATTATGCACTAGAGAATTAATGGTACTTAAGGAATAAGAAGTAAATTAGAAAGGTAAAATGATAATTCTTCCATTCTAATTTATGAACTAATTAATTAGAGGGTTGAACTATTGTAAGATGGTTATATCAATGGACGACTTAAGAAAAGATTTCTGTAAAAGTATATCTATAACATAAAGAGTGCAATTCTGAATTTATAGTGGAGTAATATCAAAATTAATAAATTAACTATTATAATTAAAGAGTTTAATTATTTATTTTTAATTTATTGGAGCTTAATGTTATCGGTCCATGGTCCCCGAAATGGCTCAAATAATCACTAACAAATGTAAATACAAAAATGGGCAAAAATGACTTATGTGATAAGTAAAATATTTTTCTATGTATCAAACATAATTATTGTTTAATTATGTGTAATTAATTAATTAAGAATGAATTAATTATTTGATTTAACAAAATATAATTAATTTTGAATTAATTTATTTTTGGGATTTTTTGCATTTAAATAATAATAAAAATTGGGAAAAATCACATGCCATCATTGGCATGTGGTACACGTGTAGCACAGTGCACAATCACTGTGCTACACGCATAAGAGACTGTAATCAGTTTCTAGGTTCCACAATTTTAGTTATTTAAATATTAAATAAATAATGAGATATTGTAATTTGATTAAAATATTATTATTTAAACAAAAATCTAATAATTGATTAGTTACTTTCAAATTGTTTAAAATAACTAAGATTTTTTTTTAATATATTCTATATATTAAATATAGGATATCAGTTTTACAGAACGTAACTTTTCAGGGATAGAAAAATATCTAGAAATCTCTCTCAGAGAAAGAGAATAGTGATACAAACAAAAGTCACTGTTCTTCACAAAACCTAGGTCCAAACTTTATCAGATCTCATGTGTTGAGAACATCTGATAAATAGTTTTTTGCATATTGTTTGTATAGCGAGCCCACACTCGTTCTTTGTGTGCTGAGAACATTTTGGAAGATCTTGGTGTGAGATCTCAAGGATTTAGCCATACAAAAAGATAGCAGCAAGGAAGGACTTGAGGTAATGATTCTATTCATGTCTTTGATTCAATATATATATGCATGTGAAGAGGTAGATCTAGAAATCTTATGGGATTAAACTAACAAATTGATTGTTGTTCCACTGCGTATAATCTCTTATTTGATCAATAAAAACCGACATGCAATAGTGGCGGTCGACTACTTCACAAAGTGGATCGAGGTCGAGCCACTCGCTACAATCACTTCCAAAAAGGCATTGGACTTCGTCATCAAGTACATTGTTTGCTGCTACGGGATCCTGAGGAAGATAGACTCCAACAACAGCCTGCAGTTTGACATCGAGGTGTTCACGAACTTTTGTCAATGTCGTGGAGTTATGATGAGCTTTTCCTCTATGGCCCACCCATAGGCAAATGGGCAGGTGGAAAAAGTCAACAATATGCTCAAAGCCACCTTGAAGAAAAGGCTTGAACAAGCGAAAGGTGCTGGCCTGAGGAGCTACCTAGGGGATTGTGGAATGTACCACTGCCAGGACCTCCACTGGCCACTCTCCATTCTCTATGGCCTATGGGTATGAGGCCATGCTCCAATTGAGGCAGCAATCTCCATACACAGATGGAATACATATGATCCAACTACAAACCATGCTTTACTTCGAGAGTCCCTAGACCTTGTGGAGGAGCTCCGTGAAGTTTCTCAGCTTCGAGTACCGTCCTACCAACAGAAAGTAGCCAGATATTTCAACTCTAAAGTGAAGGATAGAAATTTTTAGGTCAGAGATCTGGTGTTGCGAAAAGTCTTCTTAGTAACCCGAGAACCCGGTGCGTGAGTGTTGGGACCTAACTGAGAGGTCCAATACCAAGTTGAGAGCATTGTATGTCTGGGGATATACAAATTAGCTCGACTGAATGGGGAATTGATACCCCACGCCAGGAATGTCGAGCATCTTTGCCAGTATTACCTGTAATATGAGCAGTGAATTTATTAATTTTTGTAATCTCCATTTAGCCTCCGAGCATAGTTAATGGAAACCGTGTAGACAAAACACAGTAAAAATTTTTGAGATTCTGCTTATATTTGTTAGTTTCTTTTATTTTGTATGTACTACTCGTAGAGTACCCACTCACTGGCCTGGACAAGTGAATGCAGACTAGTCTCTGATCATTCGGGGGCATGGAGTTAGGGCAGCCCCACAGAGTACAACGCCTCGTGGAGGATGACCTAGGAAACTAAGCTTGTCAAAAGCGGAGTAAGCCTAGTGTAAATACACCAAGAATAGAAAAACCTAGGAAACTAAGAAGTCTTGAGTCCGCCACCTAAGAAACTAAGCTTGATTAGAGCGGAGTAGGCTTAGCATCTAGAGACTAAAGACTAAGAATCCTAGTAGTGTGAGAACGGACTTAGGTCACCTCCCGAAGACATTGCGCCCAAGGAGCACTAACCAAGTCCCTTGATCTTGAGATGCGAACAGAAGACCGAGTCCTCTATACTGGATTCTAAGGCATGGACTTGGGTTACATCCTGTGGATACTGGGCTCAAGGAGCACTGACCATATCCTAAGTAAGCCGCAAGCAAAAATAGCATCGGGAAGTCGATGACTTGGGAAGCTAAGCTATCCGACGAGTGAAGCATCTCTCATGTCATGAGACCCCATAGAGATTGGATTTAGTATATTCTCCTGAGGATAGCGCACGACCGAGGAGTAATAACAAAATCCCAATCCTCGAGATGTGAACCGCAGCCCGAGACACCTGTACTTGGCACGAGCCTAAGTCTCCTAAGACTTAAAAACCCAAGTAGCACGAGCACGGACTGAGGTTGCCTTTCGAGGACACCATGCCTGAGGAGTAATGACCTAGTCCTATGATTTCGAGATGCGAACAGAAGCCCAAGTCATTGGAACTCGGAGCTAAACCTCGAGTGCTAAAATAGAGTATCACGAAAAACTTAGTCTAATGGCGGGGAACTCGAATATCTGAACCCGGGATGATGATTATACCTTCCACATGATTAGGAATCGAGTTGTGCACTCAGGGGACAATCGAAAGGCTCGAGTGACCCACCAGTTACCACATACCTGGGGGGAAGGTATCTTAGTGAGAATGACCTCCAAGGGGCCCAAGTCATTGGGACTTGAGCACACAAGATGACATTAAAATTACTTTCAATGACACCAAGCCTGGAAGACAACACTAAATTTCCTAAGTGTCGAGCACTAAGGAAAAACCTTACAGTGCAACAGACCTCCTAAAAGCCCTAGTCGTTGAAACTTGAAGGCATACGATATCCAAGTGCCCACACTTGACACCGCATCAATGTTACTCTTAGCACCACGAGCCTAAGAAGAAACACTAAATGCACAAGCGTCTAGACACTGGCAGGAAGATCCTCAAGCTCTAAGTACCATAGGTTGGCCCCATCTTAAGTCGTTAGAACTCGAGGACTTATGGTCATGTCAAGTGTATCACTTGACATCACGATAAAGTTACTCTCGAGGACCGCAAGCCTACAGAGCAACACTAAATGCCTAAAAATTGTCTAAGTACTAAGAGAAGTCGATAAAGACTCGAGTCTTCAAGACTCGAGCACAAGACCTAAGTCAATGACTTGGGACTCTCCTGAGTTACGTTACGTTGAGTTGAATTAACAAAATCCAAGTTGCCAATTTACTAAGTGTCAATTCGATAATGATAGTGCAACCATGGCAATAAAGTAGTGCAAGTTGCCTAAGTATAAATGGAAAAATATTTACAATAGTGCTTGAGGGCTTGAGCATTAATTGTATGTACTCCAATAAACTATGGGACGCAGGCCTACTTAGCCAAATATATATATATATATGTAAAGAATAAAATTAATAGGCCACTTGGCCTAGAGGAACCTTTACCACTAGCTCGATCACAGGATCGACCTTAGGGATGCGACCTGCCACCGCAGCTTCCCTCTCCTGGGTCGCCTTGGCCTACTCCACCTCAAGTCGTGCCTCGAGCATTGTCCTCATGCTAGGCTCCTCGATGAATGAGTGATCCATATCTCTATTGCTCTGCATCGAGGTCCTTTTCCAATTCTTCTGCTTAGAGACAAAGGTCTTTGACCTCCTTGGCGACAACTTCAACATGAGTGGCTGCCCATGCAGTGTCCTCCCAGACCTTGGCCAGCTCCTCAACGCAGGGCAAAGACTCATGCCGACTCAACTAGAACACTTCACGGGCCTTAGCTAGCTCCTCCTCCACCGCCCGGGTGCGACCCGCGACATTATGGACAGATTTGACCGCTTGGTGGCCAGCAGAGCCTCTATCTCGCGAACGCGGGCCCTTGTGTCCTCCACCTCCTTCTGGAGTCACGAGTCCTCCTCCAGTTGAACCATAGTTTCTTAGAATCGCACCAGCTCTTCTGGAGCCTCCTTCAGCTCAAAGGGTCACATCAGTACAATGTCATCGAGTCATTGGATAAGAGATGCAGTCTGTGCCAAGTTAGAGTATCAGGTCAGTAAAAAGAAGCTAATGAAATAGATAATGGACTAAGATAAACACTTAAAGACTTACCCTTACAAAGGAGTGGCGGGTGGCAGCTATCAGTGAAACCTCGTTGTCGCTACCACAATGAGAAAAGCTACAGGAAGGCATCTAACCTAGGGACTCTGATATCCCTTGGAGGAGCTCCGTGATGAGTGGAGTAGTCTTCCCTCCTACTCTCCCCACAAGAAGAGGCTCCAGCTCCTTGCGGCTGGGAGGAGCAACAGGATTTTACGGTCGATCATCATGCAGGAACTCAGTGAGGATTCTGAAGTTCTCACTGCCCTCATCAATATGGGCGTTTTAGTACTCAACAACCCGTTAATGCTTCTCAAATTCTTCCCCATCATAGTGCTCCAAGAAGACTATCAATTGAGGTCCCCTGACCAGAGAGGAAGGCATTTCCTTACTGACCCTGGAGGATCCCCCATCTTGAGAGGGGGGGGGGGGGGGACCTCGAGGTCAATGTCCTCACTGAGAGCCACTGTCCTCAGGGTGAGGACAAGTAGAGTAGTTGTAGGAGCTATTGGGGCAACTGGGGCTGGAGGCGTAGTAGTCGGGGTGTGGACACCTTGGTTGATGACATCAGGAGATCTATCTGAGAGGGTCCCGACACCCTCTGACGCATCATCTTGACCAATTCAAACAGGCCGCCCATGCTTCCTGCACAAAGAACTAGTTAAGTACTCAGAAGGAAAGGAAAGCCGTGAAAATCAAAACATGCATGCAAGACTAAAAATAAATCTCCTAGGGTGCCCCACCATGATTAGGCTCTTCACGGATGAAATGACCCATCTCATGCATCAGATTTTCCTCTTACTGCCAAAACCAGATGACGTGCATAAATGTCACCTCATTCAGAGGCACGAGACCTTGGGGATGTCTCCTCCTCCTTAGGTTGTGAAGGAATACGTCGATGAGGTCCTTATAGTCTTGGTACTCCTCCTCGAACCAACGACATCCTGAGATTTTCCCACACTAGCAAAAGTGAGGGCAAAAATAATGACTGGTTGGGACTAGCTCCCTCCCCTACGTGATTGGCATAATGAAGAACGGTTGGGGATTTACCTTGAGGCAAGAGGACAACTTGATCCCCCTGGAGCTCTGCCTCGAGCTCTTCATCTTCCTTCACCTATGTGGCAGCCTTGATGGCGAGGACGCTCTCTGCATGTTCCTCGCGAAGGTGTTTCATATATTCAAATTGCACCTTAGCCGCCACATATTTTGTGTGGAGCCTCGCCTCGTGGTGTGATTACTTTGAGTCTCAAAAGTTGGTGAGGATCACTGGGTTTATACTATACCCTCCCGCAGTAGCCCGTACTGCTGGAGGTGAGCATCAGTGATAAGGAAGGTAAGATCCAGCTCCTCGTCGCGAAGGGTGTTCATTATCTTAAACCTTTCTTTTAAAGAACCAACAAAAGGTGTACGGCGAAAGGGACCTGAAATTATCCGTTTCAAGACTAAGGATCAATTATGAGCGGGACACTATTAGACGAAACTACTCGAGGAAAAAAGCTTTTACCAACCCTTGTGAAGTCTAGGAAAAGGGTGGGATTGGTCCTCGTCGGGAAACCACTGGCCCAGAAGAAGTGATCCTTGTAATCCCGAGCGTGGTTCACGTTGCAACCCGAAGCCTTGTATCTCACCCCTGGGAAAGTGTGCTTCATCAGGGTTTAGTACCCACCTTGGTCCCTCTTCCTCAAACACTGTTAAAGGTGTAGACATACAGTATCTTAACTGGGGAAAGTGCGGGCTAGTTCAGTCTCCTGTACAGAACGTAGAGCCCGGCCATCACCTTATATCCATTCGGGAACTATTGGAAATGAGCTATGCCAACGAACTTGAGGAAGTTGACATAGTACTGGTGCAGTGGCAGGGTTGCACCAACCTAAGGATGAGAAGCACTCCAGGGCCTGGGCCCATGGATGCTCTCATGTGCCCTTTCATCCTCTCAAGACAAGTGCACCAACATCTCACAAGTGTCCACCCCATAGTGGGTAAGAATCTTCTCCAAGGCCCCCCAGTTTCAGAGCTTGTTGGGGATCGCCTCTACCTCGAATCTCGCAGTGGTGTAGGGTTTGTCTGTTGGCATCGGACCCTCATTGGATGCTTTCTTCGAGATGCCAACTCGAAGGGGTCTTGTCGCCACTGAGGCGGGGTCCTCTCGTACTACGAGGGCTTGACAACAACTAGCCACTTGTTTCCCTTTCTCGGGGTGTTGCCCAACTTCTCGGGCCATCTATAAAATCTCAACATTGAAGGTGTAGAACCCTTGTTTTTGTAGTTGGTGGAGCTCCTCGGATATCTAAAAAAAAAACCAAGCAGTTAGTGCCTTGGCCTAAAAAAAGATGGGTTAAAACTATTGGGAATAGTGTCCTTAAAGCAATTGTCGTTGATAAATTTTTTAAATGAAATAAATAATTGAATTAAATTATTTTATATATAGACTATGTTTGATATTATGTTGATAATATTAAGTAAATATAAGAAAATTCCAAAGTTTATCTATGTGGTCTTAATCTCATATTGATATGAGAGGATCGAGATTAAGATAATAAACGTGAAACAGTTCGCAGTAAAATAAAGTTATCGAATATTTAGATTAATCACTGCTAGTATGGTTCGCTAGTATTATGAATACAAGTGACCTAGATCTTGGTCACTAGTGTAGTAGGACACTTTAGTGAAGGTACATTATATATAGTGATATATAGAACTGGACCAGATGTGATTTGTTAGTACTTGTTTAAACACGTTTCCATAGTATTAATCAAACACATCAAATGATGATCGTAATCTTGAGGTTACTATGAACTCCTATATATCTCATCTGATCCTTTGATTCATGCATTATGGTTTGTCAAAATGATCAGACTAAGAACAATTGTTTTGGAGACTCAATGATATATATGGCTGGGGACATAGTTTAATAGATATGGAATCTATACCTTATTATAGATTGAATAATGGTTCCCTATTGGGTTGAATTTTGGAACTGAAAAGGTTATGAGCACTCACGTCGCAAACTTGTTGTGACAAAACCTTCACTAGTAAAGTTAATGGTACACTAGGAACAAGATATAGTTAAAAGGGTAAAACGGTAATTTTATTCTCATTTAATTATGAACCATTAATAGATAATTAACATTGTGTGTAATGATTATATCAATTGACACTTTATTCTTTAGTAAAGTACTTTCTAAATATATGTCTATGATTATCAAGAGTTCAATATCATATTTATAGTTGAGTAATTATGAGATTAATAAATATGATTATTGAATCAAAGAGCTTTGATTAATAATCTAATATTTATAGGAGCTTGATATTATAGGCCCATAGGTCCCCAGGGTGGTCTATCAACACTATATCAAGGTAAGAGTTGATACAAGGATAAGACTGTAATTTAGAAATTTGAGAAGAATTTTGTTCTTCTGGTCAAATATACAATTATATGATAATTGAGGTTAAATAATTAATTTGAAATTAATTATTAAATTTTTAAAAATATGTTTAATAATTCAAATCTATAATTTCGAAATATATATAAAAAAAATGGATATTGGAAACGATAATAATTAAATCTTTTCAAAAGTTACACTTTAATACCTAAATCTTTTTTTTTTTTTGCAGTAATAATACATTCTGTCGAGAAATCAGTGTAGATGTTGGTACCCACACTTAACGTCTGACATTGGCGCATACGTGGCAATATTTAATTGGTCCATATTATTCTAATTATTTACAAATCATTTTAAAATAGAATAAAATTACTTAAAATTAAAAAAATCCAATTTTTTTAAAAAAGGAATTAAATTTTATTTTAATTATTTAAAAAAACAATTTTAAATTATTATAATTTTTTTTATCTGAACTAATTTTAATTCTTTAATCATTAATTAAAAATTATTTAAAAATAGTTACAAAATTATTAATAAAATTAAATTAAAAAAAAAATATTTGTCTTCCAAACATCTTTTTATTCAAATCATTAATGATGTTGCCATTATTTAAAAAAAAAATTATTGACGTTGTTTGATACTTTGATTCAAATTAATATTCATCTTTTTTTAATCTGATCAGTATTCATCAATTCATAAACATAAACTAATAAACTCATAGATTTACTATCCTAAGTTTATCATCTTCATCCAAAAGAAGCAAAACTAAAAAAATGTGTTCTTGAGTTAAGAACCCAAACCCAAATCAACATTAAAGAACAAAATATCATATCTGAAGCAAAATTGAACGCATTCAAAATTCCAAATGATTATTCAAAAGAAATATTAAGCATCCAAACTCAAACTACAAATCAAAACATCAACGAAAATATGGGTTACAATATTTCACCATCAAAACAGATCTAAAATACCTAGCCTTCATCTAAAAGAGATGTAAAAAACTCGACCCAACATAAAAAATCTAGATCTCCTCAACTCAGTTGTCCCTGTCTTCACGCGTGCAATTTGTGGCGAGCGAGGCTTGGATCTCATGCAAAACCTTTGAAACCCCAACAGCGAAGGCGTGGATGTAGTGCAGGCAGTGATGGCAGTGTAGAGCCTTCAAAGCCAGAACCTCCATCTGCGAGTAGATCCTACGACCCGACATCATGGCTGCCATGTATCTCCATGGGTGTCGAAGCTACATGTTACAAAATAAAATAAAAAAAGAGAGGGAGGGGAAAGGAAAACATCCTTGAGCTCCTTGTTTCCTGCTTTAGCATTGGCAACACAGTGATAGTCTTCCATGGGTCCAAGCATGCAAGATCGAGTTGAAATCGATGTTATATTAGGGAAGAAGAAGCTGAAATGAACCTCAATTTTTTGAGGGTGTTTGGGGCTTGATGGTGGTTGTGGCTTAGGAAGAGGAATGGGAGGGTTAATACGTTAAGTTTACTTCAATTTTTCGCATTAGGTTTTAGTTTTAATTTAATAAAAGAACTCAAATTAGTTTAAATTTAGGTTTAGTTCAATTTTTAGTTTTATGATAAGTTTTAAATTATTTTTTATTTTAAATTATTTTATTTTATTTTAAAATTATTTTTAGATAATTAAATTATAGGGACCAATTAAATGTTTCCACGTATGCGCCAATGTCAAACATTAAATGTGGGTACCAACGGTTGCACCGATTTCTTGACAAAATGTATTATTGCCACAAAAAAATTGGGTATTAAAGTATAACTTTTGAAAAGATTTGAGTATTATCACCGCCAATATCCCATAAATAAATAAATTAATTTTTGAAATTAATTATTTTATTTGAGCGGGAAAAAATAAAATTGGTAAGTCAAAATAGTTTTTGATTTATTGAATTTTAAAAGATGATGATAATGATGATCATTAATTTGAATTTTGAATTCTGAATTTAAAGTTTAAATATTGAAATATGGTTGTGATCTTTTCCATAAAAAGATAATACCATATTTTGTGGGAATGATAGATTTTAGTTAAATAAATAAAGAAAAGAAAAATGCAATATCCCTGAAAAAGGAATACTACTACATGTATGACAATCCAGGGACTGTGCCATGTGTCTAAGAAAGTGCAGATAAAGTATCTGTGTTATTTTGGACTATGTTATGTGTCTAAGACAGAGCAGATAAAGTATCTATGTTATTTTTATTTTATTTATTTAATTAATTAATATTTTAAAAATTGATTTTTTCAAATTTGGTAAGTTAGATGTTTACCTAAATCAATTCCAATCATCATTATGATATTATTAATATATTACAATTATTATTAGAAATAATAAGGTAATATATAATTTCTAATATATATATATAAATTATGTAAGAAGAAGAAAGCAAGAGAGTGAGAATTCACAAAAAGTTTTACGATTTGTTAGACAAGAAATTGTCATCTTCTTCTTTTATTCTAACATTTCTCAAGCCATAATCCATATTCTCATGTGTTAAGATATACTTTTGATTTCTAAATTACAAACCCATGTTCTCTATGTGTCCACACACATCTTAAGGTGTAGAGAACACTCCAGGAGATTGTTGTTTGAGTAGTCAAAGCATTGGATAGGAAGATCGATATATAAAAGACTCAAGGACACTTGATAGGATTCAAGAGGTAAATATTTTTGTTCTTGAATATTTGTATAAATGTGCATATGATATATATAAGTATGTGTATAATTATATATATATACATATATGTTGCATGATTAATTATATTGCATATTGATGTTTCTGTCTGGATGTTTTTTTTATCATATAAAATGTTTATAAGAGAGATGGAAAATTTTGTGTTAAAATAACTAGGCCCACCACGCCATTTTTGCTGTGCACTCTGATTGTTTATCCAACAATTGGTACCAGAGCAGGTCATTAATCTCTACATATTAATAATTGTTGTGTGAGACTATGTGCATTTTTATATTATATGTGATATGTGTTTGAATGGATGGATGTTTATATTGATGATGATAGATTCTTAAGGGTTGTTTATAATAGTGCTTTTGGGATTAGGAATTGTTCTTAAAATTTTTTAGATGAAATATATAAGCCAATTATTTGGGGCATAAGAATTTTTTAATTTTTTATTTTAAAATTTATGGATAAAACTTTGGTATGGCCCGAGCCTCGAGTACGAACCCCGAGGCCTGAGTCGTTCCCCTACACCCATGCACGCCCGCCTGCGCCCACATTGCACCCGAGCCGTGCGCCTGCACTCTGAGTCGTGCCCACGCATGCCTTCCCAGCCGCGCCCCTATGCCCACACTGATCCACACGTCCAGACCGTACAACACCCCTGCGTCCAGTCGTGCGCCCACGCCACCTCCACCCCGAGTCGTGGCCTCTTCCACCGTAGGACCCTCTTGTCGTCGCCCATAATGGTGACACACCTAGGGTTTTTGTTATACAAACCTTAATGTGTTGTTACCAAGATTATTTTAATCATTCATTTAATTAAAAATTTGAAATTGAATTAAAATAGTTTTAATTTGGAATTTCTTTAATTGAAATAATATTGATTATTTTCCTTAATTAAAAATGTTTTAATTATTCTCTTCCATAATTAAAATTGTTTTAAATATCCAAAATTAAAATAATTCTGAGTTTTAATTTTTTAAAATTAAATTGTTTAGTTTTATTTTTTAATTAAATTACCCCAATTCAAATTCGGCCTTAGAAACTATTTGGGTGTTAAAACCCAAAGTTTAATTATTTTAAAAGGTTGTTTAAAATAATTATAAAGTTGTATAATTCAAAATGGATATGGAAAATGATGGCATTGGCTCAACAAGACTACATATCAAGGTTCGAGATCAATGTGCTCTTCATCAAGTCGTAGTTAGTCTAGGTTACATTTTCATGTATTTTTAGCAAGTATTATAGTTTTTCTAGAAATACCCAAAAGTTACGAACCCGCTTTTATTTACTTATTATAAATGTTTGAATATGATTAAATTGTTTAATATTTTGTCATGCATTATAACACGCCATTCATATACCCACACAGTATGCACTTAGCATACATTACATCCGTGTAGAAACATGCTATTAGAAATGTCCTATATTTTATTAAATGTTTATATATGATAATTCATATAATAATAAACTTAGTCTTAATTAGTTAAGATCGTAAATTAAAATTAAAGTTGTTTAATTTGTTATTTTAATGAAAAATATTTTATTAAAATAAAAATGATATTCTCTTAATTAAAGCAAAATTAAAATTAGAATTAAGGGCACATTTTTTTTATTTTTTGCTTAATTGGATTTGTAATAATTAGAATATCATTTGGTGGTTGGGTGCGGGATGTGGAGGGACAATTTGCATTTTTAGATGAAGCAGCCTTAGCGGGATTTTTTCTTGGTCCCATAATAACACAATGCACCAAATACTACTCCAAAAATTCTGCAGCACTTTTGCTAATTTTTCTTACTTCCCTCAACTGAATAACACCCCAATAATACCAACTCAAAGAACACAATATATAATAACAATTTTTCCTAAAATTCCAATGAAATCTCTTGTCTATCTAGCACAAAATTACTTCAACCCAGAACTTGAAGAACATAGAAAATTAGAGACTTACTTGCCTTTGAGTTGTTGAGATTGCCCACTCTTCAAATACTCCTCCTGTCTTCAATGCCATAAATAAAACTATTTAAGTTTTGGACTAAGAGAATGAAAGAAGGGAATATGAATCTATGAAGTTGAGGGTTTGGCTTTATGGTGGTTTTAAGAAGGATGAAGATGGGAGAATGAGCAAAATTCTGAAGAAGAAAAAATTGGGTTTGAAGGAGGAAAAATTCGAAATGTGGGTTATGGCTTGAGAAAATGAGTTTATAAGAAAATTTCCTTTTCTGATAGAGGCGCGCTGCAACCCAGAAATAGCAAGTCGTGGCCCGCTTCATTTTTTCTCAAATTTCTATTGTGTAGGCGCCATGACTCAACTGTAGCAAGTCGCGGCCCGCCTCTTCCACCAGAACTTGCATGCTCTCTTACTTCATTTAGGGTCGCGACTTGACCTCTAGATGAATTTTAAAACTACTTTTTACGAATTGCACGGTTTCTACATACAACCTATTCTAAAACTATAATAAAAAAATAAATAAATCTTTATAAATCCAAAATTAAATTAAATATAATTATTCAACTAATTAAGAATTAAAACAAAAACAAATTAAATAAATTATAGGAATGCCTCCTACAGCGCTGTCATTAACATCATTTAGTTGGACGTTGAACACCCAATTCAAAGGGGTTCCAAGAGCAACACAAACTTGAATTTTTCACGGTCCTTCCAAATAGTGCTTCAATCTCTGACCATTCACCTTAAAGTATCCCGTGTTCTCGCTATGAATTTGCACTGCTGCATAAGGCAATGAGAAAACAACGGTGTATGGTCCTGACTATCTCGATTTCAATTTACCCAGAAAAATCTTCAATCGAGAATTAAATAATAGCACCTTGTCTCTCGGTTGGAAATCCTTCCTAAGTATCATTTTATCATGAAATGCCTTAGACTTTTCTTTATAAATCTTTGCATTCTCATAGGCTTTATTCTGAAATTCATCGAGCTCGTTCAATTCAAGAAGCCTATTCTGTCCTACCATAAAGAGATCAACGTTCAGCTTTTTTACTACCCAGTAAGCTATGTGCTGAAGTTCCACTGGTAAATGACATGTCTTTCCAATCACCAATCGATACGGTGATATACCGATCGGAGTCTTGAAGGTTGTGTGATATGCCCACAGTGAACCATCAAGCCTTTTTGACCAATCCTTCCTTGATGTATTTACAGTCTTCTCCAAAATACTTTTTATCTCCCGATTTGACACTTCTGCTTGATCATTGGCAAGTGCATGATAGAACAAAGCCTTTCGATGATGAACTCCATAACGAGCACATAGAGCAATGAATGACTTGTTGCAGAAATGACTTTCTCTGTCACTAATAATTGCTCTTAGAGACCAAATCGGGTAAAAATATTTTTATGAAGGAATTTAAGTACCTCTTTACCATCACAAGTAGGAGTTGTTGCAGCTTCCACCCATTTAGAAACATAGTCCACTAGAAGCAAAATGTACTTGTTATTATAAGATGACGGGAAAGGGCCCACAAAATTTATTCCCCACACATCGAACAACTCAACTTCCAGAATTCCAGTCATTGGCATTTGATCTCTTCTTGATATGTTACCGGTCCTTTGGCAACGATCACACCTCTTAACAAAGGCACTAGCATTTTTAAATAACATAGGCCAATAAAACCCACATTGCAAAACTTTTGCTGTTGTCCTTGTTCCTCCAAAGTGATTGCCACAATGTAAAGTATGGCAATGAGTAAGAATGGAAATCATTTCCTCTTCCGGAACACATCTTCTAATTATTTGATCAGCACAATGATGAAAGACAATGGGCTCATCCCAATAATAATGCTTGACTTTCGAATTGAACTTTTTACGTTACTGCCTTGACATGTCCGGAGGCACAACTTTAGCTACCAAATAATTGACATAATCAGCAAACCGCAGTAGCTTTTCTTCACTTTCAATGGAAAATAACTGTTCATCCAGAAAGTTTTCATCAATTTGTTCCTCCTTCTCATTAGGATCTTCCTCTTTTTCTAATCTAGATAAATGATCTGCTACTAGATTTTCTGTCCCCTTTTTGTCATAAATTTCCATATCAAACTCTTGAAATAATAGGACCCATCGAATCAAGCGGGGTTTAGCATCCTTCTTGGTCATAAGGTACTTAATAGCAGAATGATATGTGTAAACAATTACCTTATTACCAATTAAATATGGCATGAATTTATCGAACGCATAGACAGTTGCAAGTAATTCTTTCTCAGTAGTTGCATGATTTAATTGATAATCATTCAAGGTTCAACTAGGATAATAAATCTTTCGAAATACCTTGTCAACTCGCTGTCCCATAACCGCTCCTACTGGATAATCGCCCGCATCACACATCAATTCAAAAGGTTGATCCCAATCTGGTGACACAACAATAGGAGCAGAAACCAATTTCTCCTCCTTTAGCATGTTAAATGCCCTTACACATTTAGCATCAAAGTCAAACACCACATCATTCCTAAGTAGAGAGGATAAGGTCTTTGAAATCTTTGAAAAGTCCTTTATAAACCTCCTATAAAATCCAGTGTGGCCCAGAAAACTATGAACCCCTTAACAGACACCAGTGGGTAAGTTTTCTATTGTAAATATCTTGGCCATGTCTACCTCAATACCATGGCGTGAAATCTTGTGGCCCAAGACTATTCCTTCTGTCACCATAAAGTGACATTTCTCCCAATTTAATATTAAACTTGACCCCTCACAACTTTTCAAAACCCTCTCCAAATTAGCCATACATCCATCAAAAGAGGACCCAAAGACTAAAAAGTCATCCATGAATATCTCTATCCCTTTTTTCCACCATGTCTGAGAATGTAACGACCCAAATTCGCTAATAAGGCTTAAGGGCCTTGATTAGTGTGCCTGGAGGGCATAATGGGATTTTGTGTGTGACTTTAATGAGTTTAATGCATGATCATGATTTAATGCACATTATATGACTATTTGATTATTTGAGATGCATGACTATGTGAATTAGTATGCATGTAGACCTGATTATCTTAGAAAGAGCATAATTGTAATTTGGCCATTTTGGGCATGACTGTGTTGATATCTATGATCTGTGACTCGAGACGATCCTAGAGTGAGCGAGTTAGCGGAAAAGTCAAAGCGGAAATCTATACCCGGCTTGGGTTAAGCCTGGGGAGTTTAAATGAGAATTTGGAAAATATATTGAGGTTAATCTTGATGATGAGGAATGTATAATTGGTGATTAATCAGGTATTGGGTAGCAAGCGGGAAATTATTAGGAACACTTGAGGAATTAGTGGGAATTTGGGTAATATGACTAAAATGTCCCTACATGGGCATAAAGGTTTAGAATTATTAAGGGAGGGCATTTTGGTCTTTAGGCTTGTTAGAGATAAGTTGAAGGGAGCTTTATACTTAGTGGATTTAGTAGAAAAAGAGTTAAGGCTGAAACAAAAGAAAGAAAGAAGGAAGAGAAAAGAAAAGAGAGAAAATAGAGGGGTTTGGCTTTAAAGAATCGGTTTGTGGCTCTCCCAACCATTTTCCTTCATTCTTCTTGGAGTTAAGCTCAGTGGAGAGCTAGGGTAGGCTGAGCATCAAGGATCCTAAGCTAGACTTGAGGATTGGCAAGGGATTAGCAAGATCACATCAGAAATTTGAGGTAAGTTCTTGGAGATTTCAGTTTTAGGGCTTGACTGGTTTGAGCTGTGTATTTGAGCTAAATAGATGGGATTTTTGGGGAAATCAGGTCAAGGTTGTGAAGGAGCAAGCTAAGGAGGTCTAGGGTTCAACTCAAGGTCGAATTTCCATCCACGGTATGATTTCTAAGACCTTATCTTTGTTGTTTGAGTGAATTTCTGGTTTTTGGGTTCATTATGGTAGATCTTGAGTTTTGGGTTGCTTGAGCTTGGGGTATGAGTTCTTGGGATGCTTGGGATGAGTGTGAGGTGTTGATAAGTTTGTTTTTGGGCTTGGGAATGATTTGGACAAGTTTGGGGTTGAAATGGTAGAAGGAAATCGCAAGAAGCGATTTTGGGTTTTGCTGGTCTGCAACTAGCGCTACAGCGCTAGTCAGGGGGCGCTGTAGCGCTAGCCCCTGTTTCTTGGGGAGTGGTTCTGCTTGTAGCGCTACAGCGCCCTCTTTAGAGCGCTGCACTGTTCACAGAATGGGATTTTTTGGGCTTTTGTTAAGGGATTTTGACCTAGGGTTCGGGGCTCGATTCCACAACTTTGTTTTGGGGATCTAGGACTTCCCGAGGGCTCGGGATTGGTCCCGAGGCTAGGTTTTGGACTTGAGGTTTGGTAATGACTTTGACTTATGGATTTTGCTTAGGTAAGCGCTAGGGCTCGAGTAGGATCGTGCCCAAGGAGTCAGGTGTTCAAGGCTATCGAATTTAAAGGTAAGAAAACCGTAACACCCAGGATCAGGGCATGGGCCCATAGTGTTATTGCAGGGCATGGCCCTAGATTGTTTTACTTGCAAATGTATGACCTTGGATGAATTATTATATGTTTGAATGATTATTTTGAAATGTATTATGCGTGCGATTATAATGAAATGAACGGCTAAGGCCGAGAGCGACAAGGGCCGGGTACGGCCTTGGGGCCGGAAGTAACACTCAGCACATGGGGTGCTTATAGCCAGGGTGGGACCCAATGGATACATGAGTTATCCTTACGGTGAGGACCAAGACCCTAGGCTTTGGTAAGGCCTCTGGGACGGCATGGCCGTGCTTGATCAGTCTGATGGTTTTCCTATTTATCAATGGATTATATGTCAGCTATATTCTGTGCATATGTTATATACTGTATGGGTTTTCTTGCTGGGCTTCGGCTCACGGGTGCTCTGTGTGGCAGGTAAAAGCAAGGAGTCAGTCAACCGGCCATGAGTATGGAGAGCGTGGGAGCGGCGCGTACATGTTCTGCCTGCCCGACTACTTTGGTTGGGGGCATTTTGTATATGGCTATATTAACTCATTCTTTTGATAGTTAACCTGGTGTAAATCTATTTTTGAGTTGTAAATATTTTGTAAACCTTATTTTTGGGATCCCAAATGTTTGACACTTAATGTTTTCAATGAAACTAAACATTTTCAAAGAGTACAGCCTTAAATTCTGGTTTATTCACACTTTTGGTTTTAGAAACCACTTAGAGTCAGTCAAAAGCACGATTTCTGTTTTAAACTCACTAAGTAACGGCTCTAAGGTAGTAGGGCGTTACAGAGAAGGTAGACATCATACATCTCTGAAATGTTGCTAGAGCATTACATAACCCAAATGGCATTCTTTGAAATGCAAATGTTCCACAAGGGCACGTGAAGGTGGTCTTTTCTTGGTCCTCCGGTGTTATGGGGATTTGATGGTACCCTGAATACCCATCCAAGAAACAGTATTAAGGATGGTCTGCCAATTTGTCCAACATCTGATCTACAAAAGGCAAGGTGAAATGGTCATTCCTTTTTGCCTTATTCAGTTTACGATATTTTATACAAATTCTCCACCCTATCACCATACAAGTTGGAATCAGTTCATTATTATTGTTCTTAACCACTGTCATGCCACCTTTCTTCGGACCTGAACAGGACTAACTCATGCACTGTCATATATTGGGTAAATCACCCTTGCATCCAACCATTTAAGGATTTCCTTTCTTACCACCTCCTTCATCGAAGGATTAATCCTTCTCCGAGCATCGATACTAGGCTTACTATCCTCCTCCATTAGTATACAGTGCATCACCCTTGAAGGGCTTATACCCTTAATATCGGCCAAAGTCCACCCAATTGCTACCTTGTGAGCCCTCAAGACTCTCAGTAACTTCTCTTCTTCTATCAGAGACAACGAAGCTTAAATAATAACTATTAGTGTGTTATTCTCACCAAAATATGCATACCTAAGATGATCAGGCAATGTCTTTAACTCAAAGACTGGTGACTTCTCAATAGATGGGAGTGATCTCTCAGGCACTTGCCCCAATTCCTCATATTTCTTTTTATGAATTTGCCCCAATGAGTTCAACCACTTAACATATTCGTTGGCTTCAGTACCATCACACTCCTCTTGACTTGTAACCAAACTTAACTCAAGTGGATCCCCAATAGACTTAACCCCTTCACCTTGTTCATCCAATACGTTGAGACTAAAACAAATGTCACAAGCTGAATGGTATTTCAAGGCTTTAAAGACATTAAAATACTTCATATCCTTGTACTCCAAGCCTTAACTCACCCTTTAGGACATCTATCAAAGCTTGCCTCGCGGCTAAAAATGGTCTTCCCAATATAATAGGCACGTCCTCAGCTTCCTCCATATCTAATACACAATGAAACCCGTTGGAAAGATGAGTTATCTACCTTTACTATAACGTCCTCTATAATGACCGATCAACCAATTGAAGAGTAATAGTAGTGTGTCTAGCTTCCCCCAAACCAAGTCTTCTAAATATGGATAACGGCATTAAATTAATGCTTGCACCTAAATCACATAAAGCCCTCTCTCAATGAAAGTTCTCAATGGTGCAAGGTATAATGAAGCTATCTCTTAACTTTTGAGGAAGTTTCTTTTGAATAATTGCACTACATTCTTCTGTCAATGCCATGGCTTTATAATTCTCCATTTTTCTCCTATTAGACAATATCTTTTTCATAAACTTCACATAACTAGGCATTTGTTCAAGAGCCTCAACAAAAGGAATGTTAATGTGAAGTTTCTTAAATACCTCAAGAAATTTGGAGAATTGTTTGTCAAGATTGGCCTTTCGGAACAGTTGAGGATAAGGAATCTTTGGTGTAGGCTCGGTGTATTTCTGCTTCTCTTTCTTGGAAAGTCTTCAGTAACCTCATCTTGTGATGGATTAGTGGCATGTTGATCCTCTATTTTCTCTCCCTTGTCATCCACTGTAGGCCAATCATACTTAGTCCCACTCCTCAAAGTGATAGCTTGACATTGCTCTTTTGGGTTTACCTCTATAGTGCATGGTAAATTCCCTTCAGTACGATTTGTCCTATTTGAGTCTCCAAACTCCTAATAGATGCCCTGGTTTTGGTCATGAATTGGTTCAATGCATCAGGTTGTAGTTCAGGTTGCTTCATGGGTATTGGATGTTGTGGTGGTCTATTTTGTGGTTGATGAAACCTAGGATGAGGATGTTGGAATTGTTGTTGGTTTTTCTGGAAAGGTTGCTGAACACTTTGATTATTATTTTTCCAAGAAAAGTTAGGGTGATTCTACAACCCTTGGTTATAGGTCATGGAATATGGGTTATTGGCAGGTCTTTGGACGTTTCCTATGGCTTGGACTTGTTCCATAGGTATATTATTCATATCCATGGAAGGACACTTATTTAATGGATTAACACTACCATATTTGCCACATAAGTTCTGTACTTGCATGGCTTGGACTGACATGTTGCTATGTTGTAACTGTTTCGTTAAAGTGGCCACTTGAGCTGTAAGCATTGTGATGGCATCTAATTTGGTCATACTAGCTACCTTCTTTGTATTTTCCATCTCTGTAGGCCATTGGTAATTATTCATAGCCATCTCCTTTAGTAGATCATAAGCTTCATTGGCACTCTTGCTCAAAAATTCCCTTCCTGCTTCAGCATCTATGATAGTGTGAGTAGTACCGCCTAACCCGTTGTAAAAATTATTGACTAACATCCATTTTTCAATCCCATGATGAGGGAACTTCCTTAACAACTCTTTAAATCTCTTTCATGCATCATACAATGATTCCCCTTTTGTCTAGTAAAAATTATTAATTTCCCCTCTGAACTTTGCAGCTTTTGTTGGAGGGAAAAACTTTGCAAGGAACTTTTGAGCGAGCTCCTTCCAAGTGGTGATAGAATTAGGTTGTAGGAAAATTAACCAACTATTTGCACAGTCCCTTAGGGAAAATGGAAACAACCTCAACCTTATTGGGTCATCTCTCACCCCATTCATCTTAAAAGTCGCACAAAGCTCCAAGAAATTAGTTATGTTCATGTTACGGTCCTTTGCAAGCAAGCCTCCAAACTGAACAGTTGATTGGACCATTTGCAAAATTGCTAGCTTAATCTCAAAATTGTTTGCAGCAATTGTTGGAGGTCTGATGCAAGAATGCACTCCAGTGATAGTGGGAAGTACATAATCTCTTAAAGTCCTTGGTCCTTTTTCCACAGGAACCTCTACTACATTTGGAATCTCAACAACAAATGTTGCCCTATAAACATTATTAATAGCATTGTTCATTGCATTCCCTTGATTCTCAACCATAGTACTCTCCAACCTCTTCTTCTTTCTGTTATGTCTGCAGGTTCTTTCTATCTCAAGATTCACTGATATGATCTTAGATGTTTTTCCACGTCACATATACCAAAACTTTCTGAGATTAGAAAATTCAGACACAAACTAAGTTATAAGATAAACAACCAAATTAGAGTAAAAATTAATTAAATTCGTATTAATAATTTTCAATCCCCGGCAACGGCACCAAAAACTTGATCGGTAAAATATGATGTGTAAGTATACACAATCGATTCAAGTAATAAAATAGTAAGTAAAGTTTCATTCCCACAAGGACTATCAACCAATTACCAATAACTGCTTTTAAATTTCTATTTGGCTGTCGAAAATAGAGTGATTTTTAAACTAAGACTTAAAATTGACATAAACTTTGCAATAATAAAGATTGATTTAATAATTAAAAACCTAAGGTATTAACTTCATCAACTTTCATTCTATTAATTTTACTAATCAGTTCTAAATCTCTTCTTCCTGTTCTAATAGCAGGTTAACAAAAATCAATTCCTGTACTTTTTCAAGATATAAGATCTCAACCTATATGCAGGTTTTCTACATCTCTGTGTTAACTTAAACACATAGCAGTCATTAAGATGTGTAACATAATTGCTACACAAGTCATACAGTTACTTTCGTCCAATGTGTAACATCTGTCTATATAACGATAGTATATTCAATTCGCATCTTTCGAATTTTGAATCAAAATCATAAATCAGGCAAATAGTGATCAAGTATTTACTAGCATTAAGCAAACATCATATAGATTAGAATAAAGAAGAAGTATCAATAGAACATCATAATAAAATTAAATAGAAATCCAAGTGACTAAATTAACCCCTAGATATAGGATTTAGTTCATATCATACATGACTAAAACAACAAAATAATTATTTAGAAACATAAAATCCCAAAGCTTGAAGAAGAAATAAAAATATGAAATTACAGGAAAAAAAAACATCTCAGAATCAGAATTGCTCTCTAAATTCGTAATAAAAAATCTGACCTAGTTCTAATTAAAATCTAAAGTCTGAATTTATATATATAAAAAAAAATCAAATTCCTCTTTGTTGGCAAGGTAGGCCGCGACATGGCCTTTCTTAGGTCACAGCCCATGTCTTTTTTAAGGCATTTCAGAATCTGGTTAGGTCTTCAGGTGCCGCGGCCCTCTTCACCCAGGTCATCGCCAGCGTCTTGATGCGCCTCTTACATTTGCCTATGTTTCTTCTAGCACCATGACTCTTTTTACCAAGTCGCGGCCCTAATTCCTTTCCGTGGGTTATGCAGCTTTGACTTTGCAAGAGTCGCGGCCTGGCCCTTAAGCCCATACCACGACTCTAATTCTATTTTTTTCTTCAGATTTTGACCATTTGAAATCCTTCCTTCATCAACTTCATCAAAAGCTTCTTGTAACTCCTCCTTAACACCAATTTGAGTAAAAAAAAAAACCACCAAAAGCTTCATTTTTTCACCATTTCTTCTTCTTTTCTCATTTAGCTCATGATTCATAGCATTGACCAACAACAAATACAAGCACAAGCGTAATCTTGCACAAAACAAACGAAAAGACCCAATATTACCACAAAAACACACCCTACAACGACACTAAATTGGAGTTATCATTGGATTAGTAATTATTAGAATATCATTTGGTAAAAATAATTAAATTTATTTTTACAACTAAATTAAAAAATATTGATTTTGTGAAAAACACATTTTTTCAAAATACTGAGTGGGAGGGGGAGTTATGACAATAAGTCTCATGGTCTCCATTGTTGAACACCGAGAGGCATAGGAAGGGCCTCGTGTCGCCTCCGTTTGCAGCCTCCCTAAGGAAAGACTTCCAAATATGTTTATTCTATCTTAAGGTTGACTTCACTTGTGAAAATATGATTAGTGATGTATTTCAAGTTTGACTGACCCTAAGGCACACATTTGAGTTATGTCATTAATTGAAAATAATGGGTTACACTCTGAAGGTGTATCCAGGCTTTCGAGCACGACTAGTGCATCTTGACCAAACTAGCAGTTCATAAGTCAAAAGAGGAAAAATAAAATGTTTTTAAGCTTTCACTTATGAAATTGAGATTTATCTCATAATTAATTTGGAGTTAGTCTGACCTACCCCAAGGCTGGTCCATTAATTTTCAAATTAATTTATCGTGGATTAGTACATAATTTTTTATGTTTTTTTATATGTTGCATTCATGCATCATGTTTACTTTTCCAAATAAAAATCTGTTATTTATTATATGTTTTAATTCATTATATTTTATTTATTTATTTCCAGAAACAGTGGTTAATTCTCTTAATCCTGATCAAGTACTTGAAAACTTGGGAATTCAAACACACCTCATTGATAAACTCTTGGAAATGATTCCATTTAGTCTTAACCGCATAAGAAGATGGCATGAAGGGATTCACATTGTATTTGGAACACAAAACTTGTACGGAGCGATCTATGATCTACCTCCAGAGGTTCCAAGCTTTTCATCCAACTTTAATGAACATGAAAAAATATGGCAAATGGATGAGATTGAATCACCTGGCACTTCAATGCATGTTATCGACCATGCATGACGGCATTAAAGAAAAATATATAGTTATTGAAACTGCATACGAGATGTGGGCCTTGATAAAGAGTGATGCTCTGGCACATGCTCAATTTTTGAAATACAGGGTAAATTCGATTTACTCAAAAATTCTTCTTTAATATTTTGAATGGTTGATTCAAAAGTATGCCATTAATATTATTTTTCATTTGTTCTTTTCTTCAGGGATGCATAGATCTTTTGAGAAAAAAAGTAATTGCATTGAGCGAATAATAAATGATGAAGATGATTGAATAAAGAAAAGATTAGTTTAGAAATTTATTTTGTTTATTTTAAAAACAATTTAAATTTTTGTCATTTTGAAATAGTTGATTTTCATTATGAAAGAAACTAATAAGTTCTTTCTTTAAATTAGTTCTAGAATTCTTTCTAGAAACTACATTTTGGATTTGTTTATTTGATGACTAAACAAATTTGATATTTTTTTTTAATAATAAATTCAGTTGTTATTTTTTAAATATATTTGTTCCACCTATTTCATTAATGAGTATAAATGATAATTATGAATTATTCATTATTGTGCAAATTATAGATTTAATAAATAAGACATATTATTCCAACCACAATTAAGTGAAACATATATGTGAATTATTATTTAGAATGGTTTGTAATTAATGAGACACATAAAACAAATAAAAGACAGTCTTTTATTAGAACCATTCATTGGTTCTCTCCCTGTTTATATAGTGTATTAATTAAAGTTAACCAAAAGACCTTTCTCTAATAAAGGCTCAAACATCACATAATCGTTTAGCTAATACATAGAGATGTATGTTGAACATTTTAATGTTCAAAGCTAAAAGAGATATTAAATAGTAAGTCAATATTGATTGACATTTGTTTAAGATATGTTTAGTTTTTTATTGAATGTAAAGAAAATGTCTATAAATTTTCATGCAACATTCAAAGTAAAGTTACTCAAAGACTTGTTTGATCTTATCAAAAGGAAGTCTAAACTCGAATTTGGAATTCAAGTAATTTGCATGTGAACTTGGAATTCAAACCCAATTCACATACAACTAGAATGCTAAGCAAAATTAGTATTTTAGAAATGGAATACAATCATATTAGATAAGATTACATAGATAATGAGTTATCATTATCGTCTTTATTAATTCTATAATTTTAACACTTGTTATACTCAGTACATGTTTGATTGTACAACATCAATGACTTAAAAATTGGGATTCACAAGTGTTTATGTGAATAAATTAAAAAAAAATCATGAATTCATTTAGTGAAACAATTTAATAATCATAAAAGATTACAAAAGTGTTTGTATATCTTAAATGCTACTTTAATGAAGCATGATTATTATAATCACTATATTTTTCTAGTTAAATTGTACTAGAAATAATGACTATAAGTCAAGTAAGTGAGTTACTGATAATACCAATGACAAACCAAAGAATATCACAAAATTTGTAAAGCTTTATTGTAGTGGGAGCATTAGTTAGTAACAACTCTGTTACATATATAAAGTTGGTTGTCTATAACACAATCTAACTATATTTCATTCACATACTAGTAATAAAAAGTTTTTAACAGAAAACAATGGTTGAAACACCATGAATCTAGAAATGGAATTTGAAATTCCTATGACATCTGGATTCTTGAACATCCAACTAAAGTTCATTAAACTTCTGTTTGAAACGGGATATTCAAGATGAAGAGGAGAACAGAGGAAAGTAGAAACTTTTCAAAGTAAGGTTAATAGCCTAAGTCGATAAATAGAAAGAAGAATTTATTACTCGAATAAATACCTTCTACTGTAACCAAGCTTAAATATGTTTACATACTCTTATCCATTGCTTTATGCATGTATTATGAGATTGATTTAAATGGATGTATGAGTAGTCTTTACTGAATGGTTGATATGACAACACCGTTTGAAGATCTCGGCCAGAAAGATTCAGTTGTGATTCCTATTCTTAATATTGATAATGTTCCAATCATTGGGAATGATGTAGATAAATTATCAATAGAAAAGAAATGGTTATCTTAACATTTCTAAATATTAGATTTGGAAAGGCCAAGAATATTCTATACATTCAAGTCTATAGAGATTGAAAGAATTATCTTTTACACTGTCTCAAGCAACTTATATAGATAAGAAGCTTAAATACTTTAGTTTACAAAAGTCCAAGAAAGGCTTTTTGTCTTCCCAGTTAGGAGAATGTATTATCTAAATAATAATGTCCATTTATTCTTTTACTAGAAAAGAAGGACACGAGACAGTATGCCTACAACTCAGTGATGGACTATTTAACGTATCGAATGTTATGTCTTCGAATTAACATTTGTTAAACAGTGGGAATAGTCAGCAGTTGTCAATCCATTGATGGATTGAGTCATTGAATAATTATAAGGACTTAATTTATAGAGTATCTTGAATGTAATGGAGATTATATGTTTGTGTATTTAGGCAATGACCTAAAATCCCAAAGGATAAACAAATTTTAAATCAAATAGAAATCTTCAAAGATTGATATCAGAATCAATTTCCATAACTGTGGAGGAAACACATTAATCTAGAAATGTATTGGACATTTCAGAATTGTATATTTCACCATAGAAGTTTAAATGTAATAGCTACGGAAGTTAAATAGGCTATTTGATTTAGTTAAGTTCTTTTCCATTCTGGAAAGTGTTTCAAACTTGAATAAACTACTAGTATCTCATTGTGAAAGCAATGGAGATATAACTATTCTAGAAGAACTAGAAATCATGAGAGAGTAAAGCACATGAAATGAAATATCAAGACAATTTTACATAGTTGATGTAATAATCTTGAAGATAGCTTCAAAGCAATTTCTTACAAAACACTTTACAAAGACTTTGTTAGACAAATTCGTTCAGGATAATGTGATTGACACATTCAGAGAGATGCATCAATTCGCTTTAGGGCAAGTGGGATATTATTGGGAATAGTGCTCTTAAAGAAATTGTAGTTGACAAATGTTTTAAATGAAATAAATAATTGAATTGAATTATTATTATATATAGACTGTGTCAGATATTATGTTGATAATATAAAGTAAATATCATAAAATTCCAAAGTTTATCTATGTGGTCTTAATCTCATATTGGTATGAGAGGATCGAGATTAAGATAATAAGCTTGAAACAGTTGGCTAGTAAAATAAAGTTATGGAATCTTTAGATTAATTATTTCTAGTACGATTCGCTAGTATTATGAATACAAGTGACCTAGATCTAGGTCACTAGTGTAGTAGGACACTTTAGTGAATGTACTTTATATATAGTGATATATAGAACTTGACCAAATGTGATTTGTTAATACTTGTTCAAACATTGTTTCATAGTATTAATCAAACACATCAAACGATGATCATATACACGATGATCTGAATCCTGAGGTTACAATGAACTCCTATATATGTCATATAATCCTTTGATTCATGCATTATGATTTGTCAGAATGATCAGGCTAAAAACAATTGTTTTGGGGACTTAGTGATATATATGGCTGGGGACATAGTTTAACATATATGGAATCTATACCTTCTTATAGAATGAATAATGGTTCCTTATTGGGTTGATTTTTGGAACTAAAAATTTTATGAGTGCTCATGTCACAAACTTTTTGTGACACAACCTTCACTAGTAAAGTCAATGGTACACTAGGAACAAGATATAGTTAAAAGGGTAAAACGATAATTTTATTTCCTTTTAATTATGAACCACTAATAGAGGATTAACGTTGTATGAAATGATTATATCAATAGACACTTTATTCTTTAGTAAAGTACTCTGTAAATATATGTCTATGATTATCAAGAGTTCAATATCATATTTATAGTGGAGTAATCATGAGACTAATAAATATGATTATTAAATCAAAGAGCTTTGATTAATAATCTAATATTTATTGGAGCTTGATATTATAGGTCCATAGTTCCCCAGGGTGGCTCTATCAACACTATATCAAGGTAATAGTCGATACAAGGGTAAAACTGTAATTGGGAAATTTGAGAATAATTTTGTTCTTCGGGTCAAATATACAATTATATGATAATTGAGATTGAATAATTAATTTGGAATCAACTATTAAATTTTCAAAAATATATTTATTAATTTAAATATATAATTTCAAAATATATATATAAATAAATTAATTAATTTTTGAAATTAATTATTTTATCTGAGTGGGAGAAAATAAAATTTGTAAGTCAAAATAATTTGTATAATTATATATATAAGTATGATATATATAAGTATGTGTATAATTATATATGTATGCTGCATGATTAATGATATTGCATATTAATGTTTATGTCTGGATGTTTTCTTGAACATATAAAATGTTTATATGAGAGATGGAAAAAATTTGTGTTAAAATAACTGGGCCCACCACACCATTTTCGTTGTTCACCTTGATTGTTTATCCAAAAAAAAAAAACAATAATCCCTAAGTCTACTGCTCGAGGAGAAGAGAGGAAAGAATTTATAAGCACTTGGGGTGTCCTCAGGGCCAAAGAATCGGTATCGGAGAACACCATCGAAGATTAAGAACATCGCCAAAATTTGGGAATTCTCCGAATTCCGGTCAAATGCCCAGAAAGGTAAAAGTTGCATCAGGTGTGCAGTAGGTCATTTTGACCACTTTGAACGTCAAAATATGCCTAAAAAGACCTATAAGAGGTCAAAATAGTCCCTCAAGTGCCACAAAAAGCACGTTCCTAAGCATTCACCTATACTCTCAAACGAAACTCAACGCAAATGTGAAGCCAAACACAAAACCAGTAAATACTTACTTAAGATATAGTGTCGATAGGTGCTGAAATGAGCCCAAACTCTAAATAATTGCTTGTCGTTCACCTAGAAATAAGACAATTCTTGCTAGCCATCTAGAATGGCAGAGGAAACTCTGAATTGGTTGAAGGTCTGGAAATCTTGAGAAAGAAGAGAGTTTTTTAGATTTTGAGTTTTGAATGGTTAAAGTGCATACTGAGAGGTAGTTCTCAAGTTTTTATACTCATTGAACTTGGGTTGGAAGCAACCCCACCCCGACTGTCATATTACCAATGACGTAGGTACTCAAGAACAATTCAACGGTCAGGATCATTGGAAAAGGGCGTCTCGAGAATGGGTTGAAGGGATGCCTAGGGTACGGATTGGACGTTTTGGGTCGTGGAGTTGACCCCTCATTAATTGCACGGATTTACAGGCCCAACAATAGAGAGTCAACACATGGTGTGACTTCCCAGAGTTACGTCAAGGGAAGCCCAAATGTCTCCCCCCGAAGACCTTTCAAGTTACTCATCAATCTAACTCTCCACTGCCCAAGGACGAGTGCAAACTTGGGGGGAAAACTTTGTCTGTGTTCTTACCACCAGACACATGGTGATTAGCAGTAATTAACGACAAGACAAGATATGATGTTCTCAAAGTGTGAACTCCTCCATCCTGAACTGACCAGACACTAATGTCTCTAAGGAAGGCCACCCCCCAAGGTCCGTCCTCAAGGTATGGATGTCTCCAAGTTAAGCCATGCCTTGAGGAACATTTTAGAGGTCCTCGAGCCTTCTTTAGTCAGTTGTCCTCCAGATCTATGATTTTTTCCTCGAGACCTAGAAGAGCTGCCAGGTGTCTATTACTGCATATATGAGCCACCAGGAGATCGTCTGACAACCTTTTGGAAGAGCCTTGAGTAGTGGTGTCGAGTCGTACACTCGACAAGCAAAATTTCTCACTGCGCCACCTAACATGGAAAAATGTGCAGCTACACCCTAACACTTGTCAAAGGCATGTTTCCCTATAAAGCTAGTAAACAACTTTCTGCAATGGACCACGTGCAATCCGCCTAGGTTGTAGTCTCTATTTAGTGCTTCCTTTTGTTGTATTAATTCAGCATTAATACCCTAATAAGGGGGAAACTTGTATTAATAATACATTATTGACATTAATGACCCCACCCTCTATAAATAGGGTTGGGTATCTCCTTGTAAAAGGTATAGATTTTAGAGAGAGAAGCTCTGTAACTTAGTGCAATAGATACATTGTTTGAGAACCACCATTGAAGCTTGCTCAAACAAGCTTTAAGCTCACTAAATACTAGAGACTCGTGGACCAGGGCTCTTTTATAGCCTGAACCACGTAAAATCGTTGTGTTCTTTTCAATTATTTTCCTTAAGCTCTCGGATTAGGTTGACATCGAAAAAGGAAGTCAACACTCAGAATTTCAACTCAATGCTCAGTCACCACTTAAACTCGATCTATTTATGATTATGCACAATTAAATCTACCAAAACACAAGCATTTGAATCAATTTATACATGCCAAAATATATTTTATTGTCTCTTATATAATAATATTTTCATGAAAAACATCCACTCCATAGATATTAACCAGTTATTCTCCACTAATGTAAACACATATGAAAAGGAAAATCTAAATGTACACATATTATGTTTAAAAGTCAAAAAATCAAGCATAAGTGTCATGCAGAATTCATAATGTTCCTAGAAGTAGTCTCATCTCAATCATAAGTTTTATCATCGACAAACGACTTTCAACACAACCATGCTTATGACAACCTAAAAACAAACTAAAAAATGACACTAAAAATAACTAAACAACACAAACACAAAAAACAACTAAAGAAGTGACAAATAAAAATAAAAGAGGTAGTTTTCCCTTCCCCCGTACTTAATTTAAGCATTGTTCTCAAGGCATATATTAAATAAAAAATCAATGCAAAATAAAAAGATATGAGTAAGAAAAACTCCTGTAAGTTTACTTTGTTTAACGTCATTAGCTAAACGAAATGTTGCTCTCAAGATCTTTATGTTGGGTATTTCAACGAAGTCTCCTTCTCTTTGATCTCACCAGTTGAATCAAACACATTGAATTTGATAACTTCACCATCAAATTCCATTGTCAGTGTTCCTGCTCTAACATCCAGCTTTATATTTGTTGTCATCAAGAATGGCCTCCTAAATAAACCAATGTCGGATTGTGTATTGATGCATCCCCCATTTCAAGTATACAGAAATTTAATGGGAAGATAAGTCCATCAACCTTCATCAGCACATCTTCAACTACCCCTAAAGGATAAGCATTAGTGCGAACGTCCAATTGAATAATAACTATTGTCTCCTTTAGTGGTCCAAGATTTAAGGAAGCATATGTTGAATATGACATGACATTTATCGATGCTCCCAAATCTATCATACACTGCTCAATTATTTTATTCCCAATCATACAAGGAATTGTAAATGTTCTAGGATCCTTGCATTTTGGTGGCAGCTTATGGAACGTCCCAAATTCGCTAATAAGGCTTAGTGCCTTGATTACTGTGCTAGGAGGGCATAATTGGATTTTTATGTGTTAATTGTGATTATACATGTGCGATTATGTGAATTATATGAGTTATATTACGATATGGCTATTGATGCATGTTTAAGTGTACTAAATGTGCTTATAGGCCTGATTTTATTAAAAATGGCATTTTTGTAATTCTTGACTTGTTGAGGGTTTATTTGTATTATACATGCTTTATGAGTGAGACCACATTACTTTGTATATATATTTAAGTTGTGTGGCCCAAGGTGATCCTAGTGAGCAATTTGACGGAAAAGTCACATTAGGGATTAATACCCGACTCGGGGTGAAGCTAAGGGTATTTTAGTAATTTGGTGAATTATTGGGGGTACTAGAATATGAGTTATAACTGAGGGAAAATATTGGTGTTCGGAAGATTAGTGGGGTCAATTGTGAATTTATGGTGTTATTTGAGGTTTAGGGGGGAAATGATGGCAAATGACGATTTTTCCCTTAGACGCATAAAAGGACTAAGGTTTAGGCTAGGGGTGCTTTAGTCTTTTCCCTAACCTTAGATGGACTTAGGCTGTAGAAGCCTTCAGAAATCAAAACCAAAGCAAGACACTCAGCTCACACTCCCTCTCTCTCGTTTCTCTCTCTCTCTCTCTCTCTCTCTCTTGAAGTGTTGAGGAGCTCTTGAATTTTGAGGAGAATGGCTTGGGAATTTAAGGAGCTTGGGGATTGGACTGGTTAAAGGAAGCTTAGGGTAGAAATTCACAAATGTGGTAAGAATTCGTACTTTGTTTTTTTGATGAAATTCTGCTATAGTTTAAGTTTAGTTGAGTTTTAAACTTTTCCTTGGGTTTTGAGTTTTGGTAAGGATTTGGGTTGGTTTTTGTGGTATAAATGTTGTTTATGTTGTGTTAGTAAGAGTTCTAGGTTCATTTGGGAACTTTGGGGCAACCTTGGGATTTTTTTTGGAGGTTTTGGTTTGGAGGAAATGGCTGGAAAGTATTGGAAATTCTGGGTTCGCAGGGTCGCGCTGCGGCACTGTGGCCCGCGTGAACTCAGAGGCTTAGGCAGTTCTCTGAATCACCTTAGTGTCGCAGTGCATGTCTAGGGAAACAAGGGTTTTGGCTCTCTTACTTGTAGAGATTAGCGGCTCTTGTGAGGGGCGCCGCGGCTCAAATTGGTGGTTTTGGCCATATAGGGATTTTAAGCATGGGAACTCAAACCTAAAGGCTCGAAAAGGATTCTACTACTCGGTTTAGTAGAATTTAAGATATTAGAGGCTAGGAATTTATCTTGAAGCTTTTAATTAGTTTAGTTCTTGATGATTACCTATTATTATGTTGTGACTGGGTTATACCGTTAGGCTCAGGAATAAGGATCATTCTTGGGGTCGCCATACGCTATCTGCTCAGGACTCAAGGTAAGAGAACTGCACCCTAGTTATAGTTGGGGCTCGGGCCCCTGTTAATGAATATGACTATAATTATGTCTATGATTACTTGATTAGGCATGCTTGTATATGTTGTGTCTGATTGTGTGATAGGCAAACTGTATGTTTGATTATAATTGAACTTAAAGCTGGGCCTAAGAGAGTCGGGGTCCGCAATAAGATCTAAAAGCTTGGCCTAAGAGATTCGGGGTCAGCAATTAAAACTGAAAGCTTGACCTAAGAGAGTCGGGGTCGGTAATAAGATCTGAAAGCCCAACCTAACAGAGTCGGGTCGGAAACAAGTGTGCAGAACGTTGGCCATTTTGGCTAGGGCAACTTGGGAGTGCAATATGCACTTGTCTGGCCCGAACGCCACCTAAATAATCAGAAGTGCAATTTGCTCTTGTCTAACTCATTGGCTATTTAAATTGGACTATGTGTTTGATTGAGTAGGGTTATTATCGCTAAGCTTGTTATTTATATTTTGTTGCTTATTTGAATCTATTGATTTAAGTTTTCTTGTTGAGTCTTGGTTCACGGGTGCTTTGTGGAGCAGGTAAGGGAAAGAGTAAGCTAGAGCAGACATGAGTTGGAGCGCTTCATGGGTGGTGTGTACATATGCAGCCTGCTCATTTGCCACGACCGGGATAGCTTGGGAGGAACTAATGTTGAACCCTGTTTTGTCGCTTAGGACGGCTAGTTTTTATTTTATTTGTCTTTTATGAGTTCATAAACACTTTTTGGGATCCCGTGTATAAACTAAACACTTTTAATGGAAACTAAACTAAACACTTAGCGTATAAACTAAACACTTTTAATGGAAAATGATTACTTCCTTGACCAAAATTTTTAATACCTATCCTTTGTTTAGTTTTTAATTACACATTTGACTCCAAATGACTCACTTAGCGGGTTAAGCACCATTTCAAACACACAATGTAACGGTCTTGGCTAACTAAGGCATTACCTCTTATTTTGGAGAACATTAGAAATGTTCTACCCCACACCGATCTTCTCATCACCCCTCAGTTTCTTCTTATTTATGCACAACTCCTTCAAAAATTTAGCATATCAAGGCGCTTGTTTAATAGCATCAAGTAGTGGAATGTTCACCTCCACCTTTCTAAATGTTTCTAATATCTCTTTGTTTGTCTCTTCCTTCTTAATCTTTCTTAATCTACTTGGAAAAGGCAGAATAGGGACATAGGTTGGCCTATGCGACTTCTTCTGTGCTGATGGCTCATCATGGATGGAATTGTCTACTACTTGCTTTTTCACTAGAGCTGGTTATGAAGGTTTTGTGGGTGGCTCATATTTTATACCACTTTGCAATGTTATCACACTTACATTTGCTCTTGGGTTCCTCTCTGGCTGGGAAGGTAATCATTCATAATTTGAACTTTAAGCTTGCTGAGAGATTTAGCAATCTGTTCCATTGTGTTCTCCAAATTCTTGAGGGATGCTTGAGTACACCAAAGAATTACTTGAGTTAGTATATTGGAAGCCACCAAAGTTTTAAGCATGTCTGATATTGATGGTTCATGATCTTGTGGGATTCCAATAGCAAGTTGTTGAGGACAAGGTTCATAGACTTGTTGAGGCATTTGTTGGCAAATAAACCTTGGTGGTCTGGTAGGTGCTGCTTGTTGTTGGTTCCCATATCTTAAATTAGGATGATCCCTCCATCCTTCATTATAAGTGTTGACGGTGAGAACTCGTCAATGATCTAAGGTCAGAAAACTCAAAGCATATTATGAAAACTAGGTAGATAGAATTTATGAAATGCTTGAGAAAGAATAGTGTAGAGCAATAACAATGGAGGAAAAAACGTATATTACTTAACTGCCTCTGTGTACAATGAATTTCTCAACCCCTTAGTATGAGGGGTGGAGCTCAATTTATAGTTGAGCTCTAATGGCCCCTGATACATGGTGGTCCCAAGGGACAAGAACGTATGTAGGTACATTGTCAAGGTAGTGGTGCAGGATGTAGTGGCATAGAGGTTCGTGGTGTCAGCATTAGTACATGGTCAGGGGTGCTCAGGTGGTGCCTCCACTCTTCGTACGGGGTCGTACCACCATTATTTGTCAGATACAGACGTCAGGGTTATGCCTCTGTCCTCCCCAGGGTCATACATCTCATACCCGTACGCGTGCTTCGTACCAGATTGTAGCCTCCCAAATTCACTAATATGGCTTAGTGCCTGGATCAAGGGGCCATGAGGGCAATAATTGGTTTAAAATGTTATTATATGATTATATGTATGATTATGTGAGTTGTATTATTATATGGTTGTATTTTCATGCATGAGAGTTTGTTCCTTATAAGAAGGGCATTTTCGTAATTTTGGCCTGTTGAGGGCATATTTGTATATTTATGTGCATGTATGTGATATATGAGTGAGACCACATTATTATGTGGATATATTTGACTTACTCAGCACGAGGCGATCCTAGGAAGCAAGTTAGTGGTTTAGTCATAACAGGGTCAAATACCGGTCTCAGGGTGAGCCTAGGGCTATATTGGGTATTTAGTACATTACCTGGATATTGGGTAATGGAAATGAATATTTGAGGATATTGGAAGTAACGGGAATTGTGAGACGCTAATAATGATTAACGAGACAATTTGCTAATGACAAGTTTTCCCTTGGGGCATCAAAGGACCTAGGTTTGACTAAGGGGTAAAAGGGTCATTTTCTAGCCTAACGAAGGTTAAGTGTAGAACACAGTGGAATGAACACTCAGAAACTTTCAGCTCTCTCTTCTCTCCTTGGATCAATCTATCCCTCTCTCTTTCTCTCTCGTTTGATTTTGGGGCAAGGCTAGAGAATTCAAAGCTTGGAGTTCTAAAGCTTGAGGTTTAGGATTGAATTACAATAGCTGGAAGGATTCAAATCACAATTGAGGTAAAGAACTTTAAACTTTGTTTTTAGTTGGTTTTTCTCTATGGTTTTGGTTGTTTTTAAGCTTGAAACTTTAAGGTTTTGATTGAGTTTTTGGTGGTGTTTTGAATATGTTAAAGTTTGGGTTTTGTTTCTAAAATTGGGGTGGGATGTTCGGAAGGATTTTAATTGGTCTGGTTGAGTTTGGGCTGAAGAAAGAACAGGGGTGCTGGGTTCGCAAGGGTGCGCTATGGCCGTGTTCTTGGGCGTCATGGCTCGTGCGAACCCCAGAGGCCTTGTGAGGTTGTGTCCTGGAGGCGCGTTGCAACCCTCGTGGGCATGTCGTTGCCCGTGCCCTAGACCCAGATAGGTGGCCTTCTGTCTAGGAGGTGTGTCACGACCCTTAGGGGAAAGTCGCGGCCCGCCTGGCCATTTTTTACAACCTTGGGTTTTAATGGCAGCATTTCAAACCTTAAGGCTCGGGATTGAACCTACTACCCTGTTTGGTAGAATTCAAGGTCCCAGAGGCTAGGACTTGGTCCAGAAACCTTTATTTACTGATTATTGATGGGATTTTATATTTGGCTATGACTAGGTTACCGCTAGGGGTTCAAGGTATGGATCGTGCTCGAGGGTCGTTCTTAATTTATCTTACGCTCGGATCTGAGGTAAGAAAATTGCACCCATTATGTGACGTACATGATTATTTATGGAGCGTGTTGAGTGCTCTATAAATGGATATTTGTCGTATAATGAATGCTTATTTGCATTACATACTTGAGAAAGGCATTGACTTATCAGTCAAGGACGGCAATAGTGCTGAGCGCTAGTAAAGCATTGACTTATGAGTCAAGAGCGGCAATAGCGCGTCGAGCACTAGTCGATATGGCTAGTTACTCTAAGCTAGGGAAAAAGGCCCAGGGTGACTTTATGGTCACATGGTTAGGGCAAAGGACCCAAGGTTGACTCCATGGTCATCTATTCAGGGCAAAGGACCCCAGGTTGACTCCATGGTCATCTATTCAGGGCAAAGGACCCCAGGTTGACTCCATGGTAATCTATTTAGGGCAAAGGGCCCCAGGTTGACTCTATGGTCATTTGGATTAAGGTTGCGGGCCCCATAATGATTCTATAATCATTTACTTGTACTTGTATGGATCCAGTAATAAGTTTTCTTGTTGGGCCTTGTCTCACGGGTGCTATGTGGTGCAGGTAAAGGAAAATAAAAGCTTACCCAGCCATAAGTCGAAGCTTAGGTGGCTACGTGTACATATGTGGCCACTTGACCACCATGGCCAAGGTTTCTTAGAGGAACTAAGGTTAAACCCTACTTTTTCCTTTTAGGTCAGCAGATTGTAACTTTTGAGTTGTAATGACCATTTTGGACTGTAAACAACTTTGTAAACATTATTATGGGATCCCATATACAGTTTAACGTTTTTAATAAAATATCCATTCCTTTTGACCAAGATTTTAACCCTGGCCCATTAATTACATTTAGATGCACGTTTATGTCCTAAAGACTCATTTAGCATGTTAAGCACTATTTAAAGCACACATTGTGACGGTCTTGGCTAACCAGGGCGTTACAACTTGGTATCAGAGCGTGCCAGGGTTAAGGGTTCCTATAGACAGGCTGAGCATGTACACTTGCCACTAAAGACAAGCTCGACTCAGGGTTTGGTAATTATTTATGTGGTATGTGTTTAACTGCTTAAATAGGTTATAAATGCTTTTCTTATATGCCTTATTAGGTAGCATGAGATTTACTAATAGGGCATAGCCCTTGACTGCTACATGATTTAAATAGAACGTGCTTATTAGCACTGATATTTCCTAGGAATGCCAAAGAACCGCGTATTAGCATTGTTGTCTGGACATGTAGGTCCGGACACGCTCATCAGCTCTGTCATAGATACATGTATGCCAGAAAATGCTTATTAGCATTGTTAATTGCTAAGTGTTAATTGTTAATTGCTATGAATATCAGAACATTCTTCTTAGCACCATACTTGAATATTAACATGAATCGACATGCTTATTAGCATGACTGTTGAATGTGAATGGTTATATGTTCGATATTGGACCGTGAGGCGGCAAGAGTTTTAGTTATCACTGCCTAACTGACTGCATTGATTATTGCATCAAGGTATAAGGTTGAACGTATGCTTCCAAGGCAGATTGAATCATCAACTGGCCAGGAAGATCAGGGCCAGAATGACAGACAGGGTCAAGATAATGACTAAGGTCAGACCCCTCAGCCACAACAAGAGAACTTGTAGCAGTTGTTTGCTGATTTACAAGCCAGGGTGTTGAGGCAGGAAGAAGAAATCCACCTCCTGAGACAGCAACAAGTTCCTGCAGGGAAGATCTTGCCAGAGGCGCCACCGATGATGGTGCCAACAGTTGAGCAGCCGCCAGAGGCTGGGAATAAATGGGAACCTCTTGATGAAAGGTTCGGGAAACAGTACCCTCCAGTCTTTGAGGGTAGAGCAGATCCGACTAAGGCCTAGCAGTGGATGAGTATGGTTATCACCATCCTAGATTTTATGAGGGTGTTTGGTAATGAGAGGGTGGCTTGTGCCACATATATTTTTCGGAAGGATGCCCGAATTTGGTGGGAAGTGATATCCCAAACCAGAAATGTTAATGCCTTGAGTTGGGAAGAGTTTCAGACTCTATTTAGTGAAAAGTACTACAATGATGCCATCATGGCTACAAAAGCTAAAGAATTCAGTAAACTAATTCAGGGGAATATGTCAGTAACTGAATATTCTTTGAAGTTTGATAGACTGGAAAACTTTGTCAGAGAACTGGTACCCACTGATGGGACCAGAAGGGAGAGGTTTCTCTAGGGGCTACAGCCTAGGATAGCCCGGGATTTTCACATTACCACTGTGTCGGGGGTGACTACTTATGCACAAGTGATTGAGAAGGCGCTCACAGCTGAGAGCGCAAAGAATAAGATCTGGCACGATACCATAGCCAATAGAGACATTAGGAGGGTGGGACCTCCCCTTGTGAGTTCAAGTAGGGAAAGAGGCCCCAGTGATAAGAAAAGGAAGGCTCCTGATGCCTTTCTAGCTCCAGGCCCTGACAGGAGACCACATGGTATTACAGTAGGCCACCAAGGCAGTAGTGAAGGCTGGAGGACTTTTCCTGAGTGTGCTAGATGTAAGAGGCAAGATATGGGGGAGTGTCGGGCAAAGGTTTCCTTCTTATGCGGGATAGTGGGACACTTGAAGTAAGATTTCTTAAGGGCAAGAAAGGAAGATCCAAGAAAGGCGGACAGCTCGACTCCAGCTCGAGTGTTCATGTTGACACAGGCAGAAGCTGAGACTTGTCCCTCAGTAGTCACATGTCGTCTTTTTAGTGTTGGAACCCCTTATACTGGTTTGATTGATTTTGGTGCTACACATTCTTTTGTTGCTAGTATAATTATTGATAGACTATGTAGACCATGTGATTATTATGTTGTGGGGTTCGGGACATTATTACCCACTGGAGAGTTAGTAGTATCAGTCAGAGTTAGAACATGAGCAACATCTGAGGTTGGTTCTACAGAAACTAAGATAGCATAGGATGTTTGCTAAGTTAAAGAAATGTGAGTTCTAGTTACCTCATGTAACTTTCCTTTGTCATATTGTCAATAAGGAGGGGATCAAGGTTGACCCAGCCAAGATTGAGGCGGTCAGAGATTGGCCAAGGCCAAGGAATGCCTTAGAGATCAGTAGCCTCCTTGGATTGGCAGGTTATTACAGGCATTTCGTGGAAGGGTTCTCAAAGATTGCCACTTCATTGTTTGAACTGACACGTAAGAATCAGAAATTTGTGTGGTTAGACAAGTGCAAGAACAGCTTCTAGGAATTGAAGCAGAGGTTGATTACAGGTTCAATTCTGAGTCTCCCAACAAATCAGGAGAAGTTTGTGATATACTGTGATGCCTCGTATTAGTGTTTGGGTTATGTTCTTATGCATTCAGGGAAGGTGATTGCTTATGTCTCACGTCAGTGGAGATATCGCACTCATGATTTAGAGTTGGCAGCAGTGGTCTTTGCATTAAAGGTATGGAGGCATTACCTTTATGGGGAGAAGTGTGAGATAACACTGACCACACTACAAGAATTTTAGCCTAATATTACACCTAAAAATAACAATTTTCAAAAAACGCTATGGTTAAATAGAAAAAATTAGGCGCGCTTTGGTACAGTAAATTTTAAAGCCTGCCACTAGCTTTTCCATCTCCTCCTCTAATATTCTATTAGCCCTAAAGTATCTCTCTCTCTCTCTCTTGTATCTTCTTCTTAACAAATCAACCCTAACCGCGTTCCCCTCTCTGTCTCTTTTTCTCTCCCTCTAAAAATAGCCACACACACTCCAATCTCTTGCCTTCTCTCAATCTCTCGTTCATCCCACTCACAGTGACTCTCTCTTTCGCTCTCTCTGGTTTGGAACCATCGTTCACCGACCTCTCTCTCTCATTCTCTTTCAGATGTGGGTGCTAAGGATCAATGATGAAGGGTCCCAGGAAAGGGCTTTGGGACGATGATGAAAAGACGCAATAAGGGGCGAAGCAGATGCTCCCCAAAGTGCTTTGACCCTTTCTTCTCCCTAGCACGAACCAGAGGCCTTTCCTCCATGGTCGATGGGCAACCGAGTCTGTCCATTATGTGAATTAATGTAACTTTAACCCATTTTTTTAATTTATGATATATGAAGTATGATTTATATGTAAACTAAGGTAACTGAGCCTGTCAATTTTGATTTTTTTTTTTTTGTGTTGATTTATGGATTTGAAAGTTTAAAATCCTAAACCTCAAACATTTAATGAGCCTCAATCAATACTTGTAGGACAAACAACTTCAGATTCAATTACAATAAAGAACACGACCACTGAACTCGTTGATCTCTGGGGTGTAAAGATTTATGCCTCAACCCGAGAAGACACGTTCACGATTTCTCTAATGGAGCCTCCGAGGGCAGATTCTGATGTAAAAGCCATACAAGCATTCCTTGAATCTCATTCCTTGGAAGACAGGGTGCTTCAGCCTGGTGAGACTTTGACTGTATGGCTTTCTTGCAAACCCAAGGAAGTTTGTATGCACACTGGAATAGTGCATTTTGATATCGATAATGATACTACAGAAAGAGTTGTTTTTCTCTTGGCGGATGATAAGATTTCTCAGACACTTGCTTCCAGGAATCCTTACTCAAAAAACATTAGAAAGAAAAAACAGTTTACTGTGGATTCATATGTTACAGCTCCACGCCCTTCTAGAGGGAATCGCCAATTTGTAAGAAATAGGCTTCCGCGATATGATATTCCAAGAGAAATTAGAGAACTTCTTCAAGAAAATCAGATCCCTGATTGCGTTCATGAGGGGCTTACTAGTAGAAGAAACTATTCTTCTTTCTTTAAAACTTTACTTATTATGGAAGAGCTACAATTGGAGGTAGCTTGTTTATTTTATAAGATGTGTAACAGTCAATCTTTCTTTTTCTTTTTGGGTGCTAAAAGTTGGCCATTTGTTAATTCAGGAAGACATGAGGACCTATGACATGGAGCATGTTTGTTTCAGGAGAAAGGGAAACCAATTTTTGTCCCTTGAAGTCCCTGGGCTTGCTGAGAGAAGACCATCACTTGTCCATGGGGATATTATTTTCACTAAGCTTGCCTTTGAAGATGCATGGAGTCCCTCATATCAGGTTTGATTGTACTATAATTTTATGACCTCGTTAAGTTGATGTAGCATGGACTATTGGCCATCCATGGAAGTAATTTCTTTTAATTTTTATTCATAGGAAGGAAATATATTTGAACGAATGCTCCTCTTTATTATGTGAATCACTTTCTTGTTTTCTTTATCAAATAAAAATGAGAGAATAGAAACAAAAGGCTAAAGAATAGAATTTTAACTAGGTTGATATTATACTCGAAACCAAATGACACTCTCTCAATATATTAATAAAGGAAAGAGAAACCAATACAAAGAGTATCCTAAAAAGCTAACAAAAAGAAAAACACAAATTAAAGTGAAGTCTCTTTAAAATCTTCCTAGTTCAAAACTACTAGGAAAAAAAATCATTGCAAAAGAGCACAACATTTTAACAAATTATCTTAAATTGTTAAATTCTGAACCATAAAATTCCTAGAAATAAAAGAAGATAAAAAATTTGGACAAGGAGACCATCAAGAAGATAAAATTCCTAGAAATAAAAGAAGATAAAAAATATGTGAGTTACTATTAATGTGTCTCTTTGAAACTATATTTATTTTTTTGGAATTCTTCCCATAGATATTGTTTATAATTTGTGATATAATTGAAAAATTCCCACAAATATTTCAGACATATGACTGGTTTTTTTTTCTTGTTAATCCAAATTTAGGGTTGTATCCACCGAGTTGAGGCTGACGAAGTGCATTTGAAGTTTGCCCCAGATTTTCATTCACGGCATAGATATGATAATAGCCATAATGTACAGTTTACATATAACCGAATCAACATGAGAAGGTTATATCAAGTTGTTGATGCTTCAGCACAATTAGAGAAAAGCTTCTTGTTTCCATTATATATGTAACACTCGATCATGCTCTTTGATTGTTTTTTTTTTTTTTGCAGTTTATTTTAATATTGATTGTGTTCATGTTGCCATTTACAAACCAAAAGCAAACCGTCTCTCCCCCTCTGTTTATCTCTCTTGTTGGCTATGAGCAAGAACAGAAGACCTCTGTTTATCTCTGTGAGAGGTATAGTTTGTGTTTTTTTTTCTTTTCAGATTTCAATATCAAGAAAACATTTTGAATATTATCAGTATATATATATATATATGTGTGTGTGTGTGTGTGTGTGTGTGTGTGTGCTTGTGTTAGAATTATTTCTAAAATCCTGACTTTCATACTCAACTCAGTTTTTTATTTTGTTTCTTAGTCATTGAGTTAATATAATATATGGCTTCAGTTTATTCTTGTTTCTTGCCTGACCTTTTCCTGATCTAGTAACTTCCCCACCGCTGCTGGATTAGCTTCCTCTGCTACTGGTTTAGCTTGTTTTGGCAATATAAAAATTTTAAGTCTTTCTTCTTTTCATACAGATGTAGTGTTGTTTTAACCGTTTCTCTTCTAAAGTATAGTTAAAAGAACCATAGTTTTGATTGTGTTTTCTAAAGTGCTAAAGTACCATTAACTTGATTTAAAATGTATGTTAAAGTGATCTTTGATTTATTTTACTGAAAGTCCATTTTTCCATATCTGTTTTGTTTTTGTATTTCTCTCTTCCCTTCTCTATGTTGGTCTTTTTCCCATTTTTTTTCTTTCTTTTTAATAAAATGGCCAAATAAGTTATATGTATTTCTGATTGTTTGTTTTGGATTTAGACAGAGTTAGAAGTTTTACAATAAGTTTTCTTTCATTTGTAAATCCGGTGTTCTTGATTTTCTTAGTTGTTTGAAGCTTTTTTTTCTGGTTTTGTTGTTTGTTAATTAGGAATATATATTTTGATTTGTTTTTTGAAATTGATTTGATAATCTGATATGGGAAATTTTGGGGAATTTTAGTTGGCACTTCAGATTTGATTGGCTGACAATATTCTTGTACAGTTAAAGAGTACACAAAATTTGAACTCAAGGGCTTAACTTTCTCTTGGTACTTTAGCTTTAATATGCAAAATTTGAAACCATAGACTTCAATTTGAGTCCAATATGGGCTCCTTTCTGACCACAGGGATCTCAGCCAGCATATTTTTGGTTCATTTTATAGTAGTTAGAATCTACCTCACACAAAAATATGTTGAATAACTTGCAGCATAGCTAGAGAGCTTGATTTGGAGGAATGGACTTCCAGGATTGAAACTGCTAATGTGCTGCATGAGCTAGTATGTCTCTTTTCATCTCATCTCATCTTGCAAGTCATTTATAATTTAAGTAGTTTCTTTTTCTCTAGAGTTAATTATGAGAAATTCATAAACATTGTTTGGTAAATGAAAATTGTATTGTTCTGCTTTACTAACTCTGTTAGATCATTCCTTTTATTCTGTTAACTTTCAATTTTATACATATTTGTAAAATTTGGGCTCCTTAATCTATTTCTAAAATTTAAAATGTATTTGAATGAATTAGTTTAGTGATAGTGCTAGTTCTCTCAATATCCTATCTTTCCATATCAAGTTTGAAATTCATGTCTAGATCATTTCACTGGTAGTCCTGTGCATATTTTGTAGATGCATTCATACTGATATTGATTGGCATTGTGGCTGTTAAGTTGTCAGTTGCAATTTGGTACAAAAGAATAATGCAATTTGGTACTCATTGGCTTGCTATAGTAGTATAAACCATGCACGAATATAATATTTATGTCCTTTAATATTAATAGTGCTTTAATATCGTTGTTGTTTAATTTGGTGATGTCATATTGCTAATGTATGTATCTATCTCTGTATTTTTTTTCTCTCCTTGTAATTTAGTTAAAGCTTTTTTGGTTGCCTGCCTCCGAGAGACAAGACAAGATACTTAGTGTATCTGATGGGTCAATCAAATGTTTAATGCCTTTTTGCCATTAACAAAAAAGAATCCACACATGAAGCTATTTGAGTCACTACTCTATACAATCACTTTTCAATCTAAATGATTGAAGACAACATTTCTTTATTTCACTTTCCAATAAAAGCTTCAGAGAGTTTTATTGAGTTAACTCTAATCTAAGTTTAAAATTAGTTTTATACTTCTTTAAGGGTCCTTAGCTAAGTCCTACAATGTTGGCCACTGTAACATATTCAACAAATTTCATACAAGCTAACCATGGACCTGACCACTGGACTTACTTCTCATTAGTTGAAATGATGGGAGAAAACTTATTTTAGTATCATGTAAAGAATTTCAACTTCAAATGTCTAGTCTTAGATGATTTTCTTACAATCTATCAGCTTTTGATTCTACTTAACTTCAAAATGATGATACAACTTTCATTTTGAACTCACAGGACAAGAAGTCATCAACGGGATGATGTCGAAAACTACAAGGCTAAAGTACCTGAAGAGAATGCATGATATAAATGCGGCCTGCTATTGGTTCATCTCTTGGATTTCAGTTTCTTTCAGATAGTTCATCTCCTTCAGTAATGGCCATAGCACCTGTTGGCTTCACCTTTAAAGCTTTTGGTTACAGAATAGCTCTGCCAGAATATGCTCCAGGGTATGTATCCCCAAAGGAAAAATTGGGTTAAGTCTTGTGCTTTTGAAATATGGGGTTAATCTCACTTTAATCTCATTGTAGGTGGATTTACTTTTGGCTGCTGCTTGTGGTCTATTCATCAGTGAAGAAGCTTTAAATATATGGGTTTGTCTTCTGTTCTGGTACTTCTGTTATGCTATCTATCAAACTAGAATAATTAATTCACAGTTTGATGTTGGGACAGCCTAACACTCTGTTTTTTAATTTTATTTTTAATCTTTATTGCAGGTATATATCATAGACTATGGTCTTGCAAAAAAGTATAGCGATCTTCAGACGCACAAGCACATTCCATACAGGTAACAGATATTTGAGAAATATTATGGTCTTAAGTAAAGTGGAAGGTGTTTATATCATGTGTAATGATTATCACTGTGCTGAGTTTTAACTTATAAATGTTAATATTAAATAACAAGTTTTTATATTGGTTTGGGCAAACATTAGGGTGATACTTATGTGTTTCTCATTATCAATTTTGTGTTCTTGGATCCAAATTTGCTTGAATCTTCAAATTTCTAATCATTATGTTAATTTATTGCTTCAGGGAAAACAAGAATCTCACAGTAATTTATTGCTTCATAATGCTTAGAGATAACTGAAAACTAAATGGAAGATAAAATGTAAACTGTAAACAGTAATATGGAAGAAAAGAAAACTGATTTTTAAGTAAAATTATTCCAACAGTTATTCAAGTTTAATTAGATAGGGAATTACCTCAAAATAGCCTTTGGTATAACCAACCTAGGCCAATCCCTTATGTGTGGGTGGGGGTGGTCAGATATTTTTTTCCACATGATTCATTAAATCATATCACATTTTGTTGTAGAATGAAAATAATAGAAATTAATCATATAAGCTATACAACAACCTATTATTATTGATTACTGGTATTAAATGCTAACAAACAAACTCTTGGTGTCAAGAAAATTATCAGCGGAGTAAGCAAAACATGAGTAGTAAAATGTCTTGCATAAACTGAAAAAACACCTTTGCAGCACTTTCATATGCATTAGCGCTTCCCTCATAATCCTTTAGTTTATACTTAACTTCTCCAAGCAAACGAAAAACATCAGGGTCACTTGGCTTCTCCTGTGTAAACAGCAGTTTTCTGATCATTATCTTCCCTGTTCTAAACAGGTTCTTTGTTTATTCTGTATACTCTCTCTTCTTCATGTTTATAATGTTTTCCCCCTTTTGTAGCAACCAAGTGGGAAACTGGTTCTAAATCCTGGGCCATCTGCAGAGAGAATAGAGAGACCTTCAGGTTTGTTCTTTTTTTCTTGGAAACATCCACTCTCGCTGCCCTAGTGGACATTGTTTTATGTTGGAAGTTAAACTGCGCTGAGCCTTTTACATATTTTATTTATGCATATTCTATAATATGATTTTATCAAGCTTTTATTCATGTGAAAATATATAATATTGATTGGGGAAGATATTGAACTCCTATGCCATATTGGCCATGAAAATGTAAGGACTGTTAAGAATCAGAATAGCTCCTTAAGCTCTTAGCCATTTGAACTCCTTAAGCGATTTAGCCATTTGAACTCCTTAAGCGATTTTCACCTTCTTTACTAATTTTGACCTCATTACTGACTAGTTCAGCAGAGAATTTGGTTTTAGTTTTACACTAATGAACATGACTATTTCATATATGTTTCATATCTTGCAAAGCTTCTTTGTTATGGTTTATACTGTACATATTTTTGTTTAATCTAACATTACTTACTTAAGTAGTGTTGGGTTTCATTGCTTTTTGCTTTTCATATATGTTTCATTGTAGAGTTAAATTGTTTGACAATAAGGACCCCCTTACTTGCCTTGTATTATATACCATTTTGATCTTAATTTTTCTGTGTTTAAGGATCTTATTATATTTTTATTTTACTAAGTGATTTACATATTTTTGTTCACTTTAATTTCTAGGTCTTTGTGCATTTGAAGTTTTGATGTTTATGAGTATCTTTCTATAATGCGTTAAAGCTTTTTATTTTAATAATGTCTTATGTTATAGCTTAACTGATTTTTATAAGGCTTTCTGCACAGTTTTGAACACCTAATGTTCGAGTTTTCTTTATCCCTTTTTCATGTGTGATTTTTGAGGAGGCAAAACCTTATATTTATATAGATATTTTCAGGTAAAAATATATGTGTGTATCTGAATTTGTTCTCAGTTACATGTATTTTATGTTTGGTTAGTTTGATAATATTGGGCATATAATTCTTGCTTTGAGCTTCATATTAGATTAATCAAATTTAAGAATTAGCATATTGGGTTTAGAGTACTAAAGTTATGTATGTAACTAGAATTTATTTGATTTTGTTTTGTTTTTCTGAAATCTCCTTTCTCACTTTATTCATATTTTTCCTCTATCTTCCTATTTTTTTTTTCATCTTCATTGAATCTCTAGTTTGGTTCTTCATATGTTCATTATATAGGTTTTCTAACAACTAGATATACTTTGGTCATGTTTGTGACTGATAATGATTTCTTAATCTCTCTAATTTTCATCTGTTTTTCTTTTGCTTCAAGCCTGGGCTGCATTTGTCTACTAATTCTTGGGTTTGGTTTCCTTCTTTGGTGGAGGTACAGACACAATCAGCAAATATCTTTGACGTCAACGGTTAGTAAACCTAACTCATTTTTTAAGCAATATCATTAAAAAAGAAACAGAAGAAGAAGAGATTAACAGTTGTAGGCTTTAAAAAATTTCAGAGCAACATCATGAGGAGGTTTGCCTTGGAAACCTGAGGAGATTTCAATTTAGAGAGCTTCAGATGGCAACAAACAACTTCAGCAGCAAGTACTTGGTTGGGTGATGAATTGAAGAATGGAGCAAGTTTCATGCATGATTTACTTTTGTGTATCTTGTAATGTTTCTGTTTTTCATTTTTAAAGTAAAAAATATTCAAGATTATAAAACTTTATTATGTTATGCTTTCAAATTTAAGTTAGAACTAAGATCTCATGAATTTGACATATTCATGGTTTGAATTAGTTATTGTTTAATGTAATATTTGTGGTTTATCAATCTATTGAGAATTACAATTTATGATTAATTTTGATTTTTTTGATCAAAATACAATAATAAAAATCTTTTAATTAAAAAAAAACCTTATAAGTATATTTATCAAAATAAAATTTAAAATATATTATCCATACTAAAGTAACAAAATTTTATTACTAGACTTTTAATATGTTATGATTTAGAAATATATTATAAGCATAACAAATCGTTATGATTTATATAATATAACAAACTAAAAATGCTATCAAAATAATCAAATGTAACAGTGGAAAAGTGTTATGCATAAAGTATAAGATTAAACTCTAAATTTATAATCATTTACTCTAACTAAATATTATTATTTGAATATTATAGCAACTAAAAATGTGTTATTGAATAGTTTAAGATAACATCGAACATAACATTCGAATACTGTTATAGAAAAGATAGGACTTTTAATAACAGGAGCTATGTTAGCATTTTCAGAAGCTTTATCAATACTCCCGGTTAGCAGTTTTTAAGTGTTATGAATACTGTTTTTTCTTGTATTGCCATAAGAGCCTAAAGTACTTTTTCACACAGAAAGACCTAAACATGAGACAGAGGCGTTGGCTGGAGTTGGTGAAAGATTATGATTGTGAAATCCTGTATCACCCAGGAAAGGTCAATGTGGTAGCAGATGCCTTAAGCCGGAAGGGTCCAAGACAGGTATACAATGCGAGACTCATATCCAAAGAGTTAGCAAAAGATATGACCAGATCTGGTATAGAGTTGCTGGTAGGCCATTTGACCAATATTACACTATAGTCTACACTGTTGGAAAGAATAAAGGAAGGTTAGTTGGGTGATCCACAACTAACAAAGATAAGAGAGGACGTTCTAGCTTGAGTGTTTCGGGACTATACAATGTTAGATAGGGGCTTGTTGAGATACAAGGGTCGGATCTGTATTCTGATGGACACTGTTATCAGATGGGAGATTCTGGATGAATCTCATACTACTCCTTACTCTTTGCATCCAGGCACCACAAAGATGTATTAAGATGTGAGATCGCTGTATTGGTGGCCTAGGATGAAGAGGGATGTGACAGAATATGTGGCTAAGTGCTTAACAAGTCAACAAGTCAAGTCTGAGAATCAGAGACCAGCAGGGCTATTACAACTTATGGACATCCGAGAGTGGAAATGGGAGGAAATCATGATGGATTTCGTGGTGGGATTACCCAGGACTCTGGGTCAACATGATTCGGTGTGAGTTATCGTGGATCGATACACCAAGTCAGCTCACTTCTTACCAGTGAGGACAACTTATATAGTTGACCAGTATGCAGATCTCTATGTGAGAGAGATTATGCACCTTCATGGGGCTCTGAGGTCGATCGATTCAAATCGGGACCCCACATTCACTTCCAAGTTTCGAGGAACTTTGTAGAGGGCCATGGGTACACAGTTGAAGTTCAGTCCTGCTTATCATCCTCAGACAGATGGACAATCTGAGAGAATGGTCCAGATATTAGAGGACATGTTGTGAGCATGTGTAATGTACTTTGGTGGGTCCTGGAGTAAGTATTTGACTTTGATAGAGTTTTCCTACAATAACAGCTATCAGTCGACTGTTGGTGTGGCTCCTTATGAGATGTTGTATGGTAGGAAATGCAGGCATCACATTCATTGGGATGAGACAGGAGAAAGGAGATACTTGGGTCCTGAGGTAGTTCAGAGGACCAATGAGGCCATTGAGAAGATCAGAGCTCAGATGCTTGCTTCTCAAAGCAGATAGAAAAGTTATGTTGATTCCAAACATAGGAACGTGGAGTTCCAAGTAGGAGACTATGTCTTCCTTACAGTCTCACCATGGAAAGGGGTGAGGAGATTTTGGAAGAAGGGCAAGCTGAGCCTTAGATTTGTAGGACCATTTGAGATCATGGAGAGGATTGGTCCGGTGGCTTATAGGTTGGCCTTACCACCAACACTGTCGATCATACATAATGTATTTCATATTTCGGCTCTTCGAAAATATATGTCAGACGTGACTCGTGTGTTGAGTTACAAGGATTTGGAGCTTGAGGCAGATCTCTCCTTTGAAGAACAGCCAGTCCAGATACTAGATAGAAAGGACAAGGTCTTGAGAAAGAAAACTATACCTTTGGTTAAGGTATTATGGAGGAACAGTAAGGTCGAGGAAGCGACCTTTGAGCTAGAGTCATATGCAGAGTCAGTATCCTGAGTTGTTCAGGTAAAATTTCGAGGATGAAATTCTTGTAAGGAGGGGATAGTTATAACGTCCCAAATTCCCTAATATGGCGTAGTGCCTGGATTAGGGGGCTAGGAGGGCAATAATTGGTTTAATGTGTTATTATGTGATTATATGCATGATTATGTGAGTTGTATTATTATATGGTTGTATTTGCATGCATGCGAGGTCGTTTCTTATAAGAAGGGCATTTTCATAATTTTGGCCCGTTGAGGACATATTTGTATATTTATGTGCATGTATGTGATATATGGGTGAGACCACATTATTATGTGGATATATTTGAGTTACTCGGCACGAGGCGATCCTATGAAGCAAGTTAGTGGTTTAGTCATAACAAGGTCAAATACCGAGCTCGAGGTGAGCCTAGGGATATTGGGCAATGGGAATGAATATTTGAGGATATTGGAAGTAACAGGAATTGTGAGATGTTAATTATGCTTAACGGGATAATTAGCTAATGACAAGTTTTCCCTTGGGGCATCAAAGGACCTAGGTTTGACTAAGGGGTAAAAGGGTCATTTTCTAGCCTAAGGGAGGTCAAGTGTAAAACATAGTGGAATGATCACTCAAAAACTTTCAGCACTCTCTTCTCACCTTCGATCACTCTATCCCTCTCTCTCTCGGTTTGATTTTAGGGCAAGGCTAGAGAATTCAGAGCTCGGAGTTATAGAGCTTGAGGTTTAGGATTGAATTACAACAGCTAGAGGGATTCAAATCACAGTTGAGGTAAAGAACTTTAAACTCTATTTTTAGTTAGGTTTTCTCTATGGTTTTGGATATTTTTAATCTTGAAACTTTAAGGTTGTGATTAAGTTTTTGGTGGTGTTTTGAAGATGTTAAATTTGGGTTTTGTTGCTAAGATTAGGGTTGTAACGTCCCAAAATTACCTAATAAGGCTTAGGGCCTTGATTAAGGGGGCAAGATGGCAATATATGGAATTATATGTTTATTTGATATATTTGATTGTGATTATGTGAGTTATATGATAATATAACTAGTTATGCATGTTTAGGAGTATTAAATATGCGTGTGCGCCCGTTTCTTATTAGAAGGGCAACTTTCGTAATTTGGCGCGTTATGGGCATAATTGTATATGTGTGCATATATGTGATATATGTGAGAGACCACATTATTATGTGGGTTTATTTGGGTTACTCGGCATGAGACGATCCTAGGGAGCAAAATAGCGGGAAAGTCTCAACGGGACCCAATACCCAACCCTGTAATGCCCCGGAATTCCTAATAGGGTTTAATGGCTAGATTAGTAGGCCGGGAGGGCCATAACTGTTTAATTATGCCATTAAATGAATTTATGTATGTTTATGAGAATTATATTATAATATGATGTTAAATGCATGCATGTGGGTCCACATTTGTTTACAGGGGTGTTTTGGTAATTTGGTCGTTGAGGGCATAATTGTATATTTGTTTGCATGTCAATGATATATTGTGAGGCCACATTATAATGTGGATTGGTTCGAGTTATTCCGCATGAGACGATCTTTAAATATAATTTATCAGTTTGGTCATAACAGGCTTAAGCTCGGGGCTCGGGGTGAGTCTCGGGGGGTTTTTAATGATTAGAGCGTTACCGAGAATTATAGGGTAACGGGATAAGAATTATTGGTGTTGGAGATCATCAAGATTAGCGGGAATTGGAGAGCGTTAATTATGATTGACGATATAGGTTGGAAAGGACAATTTTACCCTTGGGATGACTTTAGAAACCTTAAGTGACCTAGGGGCATTTAGGTCATTTGGTTTGGATTTATATGAACTTTAGTTGGCTGTAGAAAACAGAACAAAACAGAGCCCTTACTTCTCCTTCCCGTACATCATTTTCTCTCATTTCTCCTTTGGAGTTTTTTAGCCCAAATTGAGGAATCAAGCTAGGAAATCAAGGGGTTGAGTTCATAGAGTTGGTTCAGCCATTGAAGGGGATTTAATCCAAGTTTGAGGTGAGTTTCAGCCATAAGTTTTCTAGTTTTACTCTGTTTTCTTTTAGTTTTCAGCCTATGATTTTGTTGAGGATAGCTTGGATTAATGGAAGTTTTGATTGATGTTTGACTTGGGTTTTGATGAGGGTTTGATATAGATGATGTTTAGGGGTTGGATTGAGTGTTTGGAAGAGGTTTGGAACTGGTATGAAGGTTTGGTTTCGAGGGAAAATGCAGGGGAGGACAAGTTGGTGCTTGCTGGTTTGGGTAAAGGGCCGCGGCATGGCTATGGTGAGCCGCAGCCTACGTTGGTTTCTAGGGTGGAAATGGCTCTGTCAGAGGGGTGAGTTGCGGCCCATAGAGGCATTTTTTGCCAGAAATGGGTTTTTAGCTTGGGGATTCAAGCCTTAGGCCTCAGGATCGATCCTACTACCCGGTTTAGTAGGATTCGATGTCTCGGAGGCTAGCTTTTGGTTTGGGAACCTTTGCTTATCATTTTCATTGATGAATCCTATATTTTGGTTATGACCAGGTGACCGTCAAGGAATTAAAAGATTGATCGTTCTCAAGGGTCGTTCTTATATTAATTTTAACTCGAACCAGAGGTAAGAAAACTGTGTATGAATACAGTTGCACCCTGTATATGTATATGACATGCTTGATTTTTTATTGAGGCACGTTGGTTGGTAAATGTGGACATGGATTGCATATTAAATTCTAGAGAATGTTACTTACTTGTTATTGCATTGACTAGTCAGGGACATTGACCTAAGGGTCAGAAATGGCATAGCGTCATGAACATCGAGCCAAATGAAGATTAGATCTAATCGATATCAGCATTGAATGGCTCTATGGCATTAATGCTGGACCGACCCTAAGGTCGATGAACTTATAAGTGCTTGGCTAGTCTAAGACTAGTTACTGAGAGCCAGGGCATAAGGCCCAGGTGACTACTTGTCACGTGGCTAGGGAACGATGTTCCATAGATATGACTCTAGAGTCATGAGGAAGGTTATGTTGGTGACTAATTACCATGCACCTATCCTGTTAAAGCTAGTGAAATGTTCACTTATCTATTTAGCCCTGGTGATCCTATCGTCACATGGCTAAAGGGAGCTGTCCCCATATTTGTGACTTTTGTGACTGTCACCTATTCGTTTGAACAGAAAGTCTTGAATGATTGTTACGAACATTGTTGATATTATATCATGTTATATTGTGTTTTCTTGCTGGGCCTTGGCTCATGGGTGCTATGTGGTGCAGGTAAAGGGAAAGAGAAGCTCACCCAACCTTGAGTGGAGAGCTTAGGTGGTGTTGTGTACATATGTGGCTGCTTGACCACCACGGCCAAGGAGTTCTCAGAGGGACTAAGGGGTTTACCCTATTTTTGTCGCTTAGGTCGGCGGGGATTGTAAATTTGAAACAGTAGCGACCATTTTGTACTATAAACAACTTGTAAATGTTTTGAATGGCTCATGAGCATTTTATATACTCAATGAAGTATATCCTTTCCTTTTTATTGGTTTTTCACCTTAGCCTGTTAATAACACTTAGATCACGTTTTTAACCAACGGACTCGGGTAGCGGGTCAAATTTTCAGTTCACTGTTCACCGTAACTGTTCTGGGGTAACCAGGGCGTTACAGACTCGGGGCGAGTCAAGGGGTATTTTAGGTATTTAGCATTAAATCGGGTTATCGAGTAAGATAATGAATAATTTAGGATATATTTGGAGTTAGTGAGTTTAGGAGGGAATACTGGGGATTTTGACCATTTTTCCCTCGAGGTCGTTTTTGGTACCCAGAGCCTCGGGATTAGCTTAAGTCGTTTAAGCCCCAAGGAAACAAAACACTCAAACACCTCACACACTCAAATTAATCTCTCTTTCTCTCTCCCCCTCGTAGTTTTTCTCTCAACTCTTTTAATGGGAATTCTTTGAGAATTAAGGGGAAATTGTTGGCTGAAGCTTAAGAGATTGAAGGCTTAAGCTTGGGATTGGATTAGCTACAACTAGGGATACTTTAATCACAGTTGAGGTAAGCTTTGGACCTTGATTTCCACTGATTTTTCTATTTAGTTTGGATGTTCTTGAGGTTTTCTTGAGCCTTAAAGCTCAATAGTTGAAATGGGAGTTTTGATGAGCTTTGCATCTAGGTTCTAGTTGGGTTTTGTTGCTGGGAAGATATTAAAACTGTTATATGGATAGAATTATTGTGTTTAGGGTGAAATTGTGATAGTTTTGGTTGGATTTGGCGTATGAAAAATGGAGGAAATCTGGGTTCGCAAAGCCAAGTCACGGCCCTATTCTTGAGGGGCCGCGACCCAACTGAACCCAGGGCCTTGGGAGGCTTCTGTCTGGGAGGGGCGCCGCGACCCTCAAGGGGTAGGTCGCAGCCCATGTCCATTATCATGGGAGGAGGACCTCTGACTTGAGGGGTGCTCCATGACCCTCAAGGGCAGGTCACGTCCCACCTAGGTTGTTTTGACCATGGTGAACTTTTAGTGACGAGAATCTTTTCCGTAGGGCTCGAGATTGATTCTACTACCCAGTTTAGTAGAGTTCGAGGTCCTAGAGGCTAGGACTCGGTCCAGAAGCCTTTATTTGCTCGTTATTTATGGAATCCTATATCATGGCTATGACTAGGTTCTCGCTAGGGGCTTGGAACTGGGATTGTGCTTGAGAGTCGTTGTTATTTTATGCTATACTCGGACCTGAGGTAAGAAAACTGCACCCAATACGTGTTATATGTGATCAGGGCTTGGCCCGGCTGTTAATAACAATTATGATTAGGGCTTGAGCCCCTGAGAATGTTTATGTTTAAGTTATCGTTTTCACTTATTGGTTAAATGTACTTGAATATTCCTACTTGCTTAAGTGTTGCATGACTGTTCGCATGGTTTGTGTGGCTAGAGCATGGTCCCGTTAAATAAGCATGATTATTAATATGATTATGGTTACTTGATGATGTTATGTGATTAACATGTATGCGTATTTATCTTGTTGGGGTATGCCTATCAATATCTGCTTCTGTATTGATATTCGAATACCTGGTTCACGACTTGACTTATTAGTCAAGGACTGCAATAGCGCACTGCGCACTGGTCGAAAGGCTTAGGTTTAAATCAGCAATGTACTAATACGTTGGTCAACCCTATGGTCTTTGGAAAACCATAGGTGTTTGGCTAGCTCTATGGCTAGTTACTTAGAGCTAAGGGCAAGGGTCCCAGTTGGCTCTATGGTCACATAGCTTGGGCATAGGGCCTCGGGGTTGACTCTATGGTCAACTGTTCAGGGCAGCGGCCCCAAATTGGTCCAATGACCATTTATTTGTAATTGAATGATTGTATGAGTAGGTTATTACTGCTGGAGAAGCTAGATAAATTTTGGGAATCTATATTTTCTGTTTATGCACATGTTTTAGTTTTCTTGTTGGGCCTTGGCTCACGGGTGCTTTGTGATGCAGGTAAGGGAAAAGGAAAGCTTGTCCAGCCATGAGTTGGTGAGCTTCGGTGGCGGCGTGTACATATGTGGCTGCTCGTCCACCACAACCAGGATATCTCAGAAGAACTAGGGTTGTAGTTCTAATTTTGTCACTTAGGTTGGCCGGTTGTAATTTTGATGTATATACACATTTTTAAAAGTTTGGTTGTAATATTCTGGGATCCCATGTATGTATAAAGTTTTGAAATAAAAATCAATAGTTCCTTTGACCAAAGTTTTTAACCCTAACCCTTGAAATTAACCTTAGTTACACGTTTATAACCAAATGACTTGATTAGCAAGTCAAACACAATTTAAAATACACAGTGTAATGGCCCTGGATTAGGAGGACGTTACTGGGGTGGGATGTTTGGAAGGATTCGATTTGGTTTGGTTGAGTTTGGGCTGAAGAGAGAACAGGGGTCCTGGGTTCGCAAGGGCACGTCGCGGCCGTGTTCTTGTGCGCCGTGGCCCGTGCGAACCCAAGAGGCTAGGTGAGGCTATGTCCTAGAGGCACGCTGCGGCTCTCGTTGGCATGCCCCAGCCCGAGCCCTAGACCTAAACAGGGGGCTTTCTATCTAGGAGGCGTGACGCGACTCTTAGGGGCAAGTTGCGGCCCACCTAGCCATTTTTGGCAACCTTGGGTTTTAATGGTGGGATTTCATACCTTAAGGCTCGGGATCGAACCTACTACGCGATTTGGTAGAATTAGAGGTCCCAGAGGCTAGGACTTGTTTCGGAAGCCTTTATTTACTCATTATATATAGGATTTTATATTTGGTTATGACTAGGTTATAGCTAGGGGTTCAAGGTCCGGATCGTGGGGTCATTCTTAATTTATCTTACACTCGGACCTGAGGTAAGAAAATTGCACCCATTATGTGACATACATGATTATTGATGGAGCATGTTGAGTGCTCTATATATAGATATTTGTCGTATAATGAATGCTTGTTTGCATTACTTCTTGAGAAAGGCATTGACTTATCAGTCAAGGATGGCAATAGCGCTAAGCGCTGGTCGTAAAGCATTGATTTATGAGTTAAGAGCGGCAATAGCGCGCCAATCGCTAGTTGATGTGATTAAATCTAATCAGTAGAGTATTACACACTCGTCTGACCCCATGGTCGTAGAAAACTAAAGCGCTTGACTAGTTCTATGGCTAGTTACTCAAAGCTAGGGCAAAAGGCCCAGGGTGACTTTATAGTCACATGGCTAGGGCAAAGGACCCCAGGTTGACTCCATGGTCATCTATTCAGGGCAAAGGACCCCAGGTTGACTCCACGGTCATCTATTTAGTGCAAAGGGCCATAGGTTGACTCTATGGTCATCTGGATTAGGGTTGCGTGTAACACCCTGGGTAACCAAGGTCGTTACACTATGTGATTATAAAAGGTGCAAAGCTTGCTAATTAAGTCATATAGTTGAAAACGTGACCCTAAAGTCGTAATTAGGTTAGGGTTAAAATTTTTTGGTCATAAACAGGAAATTTCTCATTAAAATAAATGTTTAATACATGAGATCCAAAAATAGGTTTTAAAGGACAGTTTACAAAAATTCCAAATTTTATGTACATCCTTAAACCACTCTAATGGCAAAATAGGCACTTTAGGTTCTCCTGTCCCTGTACCATTCCTCGGCCATGGCGACCGATCAGCTGACTATGTACATTCTGCCCCAGAGCTCTCCAACTCAGGACTGGTCCACCTTGCCCTTGCCTTTACCTGCACCACGTAGCACTTGTGAGCCAAGGCCCAGTAAGAAAACCATATTACATAGCATAATCAATAGTGAGATAATTCATAGATCATCAATCAGATACTCAACAGACCACATTGTTTACATAATCAGTATTATCAATCTGCAAACCAATAATCAATCATCCAGGTAATAAACATGCCATAATCATCAGATTAATAACAATAAAAATATCTCACAATATCCAAGGTCGACGCCCTTAGGCCGCACCCTCTATTTATCCCACTGACTCCGGCTCACTTAGGCCGAGCTCAGGGATCATATACTTAACCTCAGCTACCAGTGGCCGAGTCGCGTCCTTGTGCACCAATATTAATTCTGACACTTTTAGGACATTTATTTCATGTTCACATGGCATAATACCATCATACAACATTACATACAGATATAGGGAACTCTTAGTCCCAACATAACCACATAACCGGGTGCAGCTTTCTTACCTTTGATTCCAAGCGCTTTGGCTAATTAAGATGACCCCGTCCGAGCCCTAGCGTACACCTAGTCACAACCATAAATTAGAACCCTCACTAACATTCAATTTCGTAACCCAGCTTTGGAACCAATCCCAAGCTCTCGGGAAGCCCAATTCCACCCAATGGGGTGGTGGAATCAACCCCCGAGCCCCCAAGCAAAAACCCTAAAAGAAATCCCAAAAACCAAGTTCTGGAGGCAGGGTAGCGCTACAGTGCCATAAGAGGGGTGCTTCAGCGCTACAGTCAGAAATCCAACCCCCTAGAAAACGAAGCACATCACTGTAGTGCTCCTATCCTAGCGCTACAACCAGAACATGAAAAAAAATAGGGTTTTTCCTTCGAACTTCCTCGAGCCAAAACCCCAAAAATCCTTTACAATTTTCCACCAAACTCAAAATCAAGTCCTTAAACCACTATAGCTCACCCAATACAACATAATAACACCCAAAACCTAGCTAGAAATCCCATCAACCACAGGAATCAAAGTTGAGCTTTGAGGCTCAAAAAGACCATCTAAAAACCAGAAAACTCAAACAGTTAAGGTGAGAAATGGTTACCTCAAATGGGTGAATCCGACCCTAGGTTGCCCTCAGTGTTCCTCCCAGCTTTGAGTCCTTCAAACTCCCAAGTTTGAGTCTTTAAACCTCCACCCAAAACCAAACTCAGAAACCATACCCAACAAAGCTCAACAAATTCAGTCAAAACCTTTTAAACCTTACCTTAATTGGAAGCTAATTCCAGTTGAACTCCTAGCCACTCCAAAGATCAAAATCCCAAGACTTAGTCTGGACTTTCTCTGAGTTCTCAGCTCCAAAATCCACAAGAAAGAGAGAGAAAAAGAAGAAATCGTGTGGGAGAGAGATGGTGAGTTGGGAGTCTATGTTTTCCTTCTTTCTTTTCCTTTCCTTTTTAGCTTCTAGCCCCTTTCTACCACTTCCCACTAAAGTCTAAATGAACAGAATATTTCAATTATCCCCCTTCATAATCAAAGGACCCTTTTGCCCTCCCAATTAAATCCAAGTCTTTTAATCACTCTAAGGGCATTTTGGTCATTTGCTCCCAATTCCCGCTAATTACTCAAGTGTCCCTAATAATTACCACTTAATTCTCGTCATCTAATTAATCACCAATTATTTTACCCAATGTCTAAAAATCTCCAATATATTTCCCAAATTCCCATAAATACCCTCAGGCTCCCCCGAGCCAAGTATAAATCCCCGCCGTGACTATTTCGCTAAACCGCTCACTAGGATCACCTCGAGCCATATGCTGCAAATACATCCACATAATAATGTGGTCTTAACAATTTACCACAAATAATCACATTTATGCCCTCAATGGCCAAAATTACAAATATACCCTTATAAGCTAAACAGGGCCCACATGCTCATTAATACTCATAAACATGCATTTTATACATCCACATAATCATGTAAGCATGCTTATCACATAATCATGCATTAAATCATTTAAAGCACACATAAACCAATTATGCCCTCCCGGCACACTAATCAAGGCCCTTAAACCTTATTAGTAAATTTTGGGTTATTACAACTATCCCCTCCTACTGAGAATTTTGTCCTCGAAATTTACCTGAATAACTCGAGATGCTGATCCCGCATTATTGACTCAAGCACCCAGGTTGCCTCCTTGACCCTGCTATTCCTCCATAACACTTTAACCAGAGGAATTGTCTTGTTCCGTAGAACCTTATCCTTCCGATCTAAAATATGAACCAGTCGCTCCTCATAGGACAAATCTGTCTGCAATTCCAAGTCTTCATACTTCAACACATGTGTCGTATCTGAGACATACTTCCGTAGCATAGAGACATGGAATATGTCATGAACTCCCGACAATGATGGTGGCAAAGCTAACCTGTAAGCCACCTGTCTGATCCTCTCGAGAATCTCAAAAGGTCCGATGAATCTAGGGCTCAGCTTGCCCTTCTTTCCAAACCTCCGCACCCCTCGTAGTGGTGAAGCTCGCAGAAACACGTGGTCCCCAACCTGGAACTCCACGTCCCTATGCTTAGGATTAGCGTAGCTTTTTTGTCTGCTCTGCGAAACAAGCATTCTAGCTCAGATCTTCTCAATAGCTTCATTGGTCTTCTGAACCATGTCCGGCCCTAAATACTTCCTCTCACCCATCTCGTCCCAATGAATGGGAAATCTACATCTCCTCCCATATAACATCTCATATGGAGCCACTCCAATCGTCGATTGATAATTCTTGTTGTACGAAAATTCAATCAACGGGAGGTACTTACTCCAAGATCCCTCAGAGTCGATCACGCATGCCCTAAGCATATCCTCCAACACCAGAATCATCCTCTCAGACTGTCCATCAGTCTAAGGATGAAAGGCCGTCCTAAACTTCAACTGAGTCCCCATAGCCTTCTGCAAACTACTCCAAAACATCGAGGTAAAGACAGGATCCTAGCCTGACACTATAGACTTAGGAACCCCGTGAAGACATATGATCTCCCTTACATACAACTCTGCCTATTGATCCACCGTATAAGTCGTCTTCACTGGAAGAAAATGTGCTGACTTGGTGTATTTGTCCACTATCACCCACACCGAGTCATGAAGCCCCACTATCCTGGGAAAACCTCCCACGAAGTCCATCGCAATATCCTCCAATTTCCACTCAGGAATACCCAAAGGCTGAAGCAACCCTACTGGTTGCTGATGCTCAGCTTTCACCTACTCACAGGTCAAACATCTAGCCACGTACTCCACCACATCCTTTTTCATCCCAGGCCACCAATACAATGTCCGTAGATCCTGATACATCTTCGTGGTACCCGGATGAAGTGAGTACGACGTAGTATGCGATTCATCTAGTATCTCTCGCCTGATCCCCACATCAGTTGGAACACAAATCCGACCCTGATATTGTATCAAACCAACCTCAGAAATAGAATAGTCCTTAGCTTCTCCCGCTAAGAAATTCTCTCTAACCTCCTATAACTGAGCATCCACCAACTGACCTTCCTTAATCCACTCTAGTAGGGTTGACTATAGAATAATTTTGGCCAACCGGCCCACTACCAACTCTATCCTCGCTCTAGTCATCTCATTAGCTAACTCCCTCGAAATCTGAGTGGAACCAATTAAATGACCCGGGCCTCTCCGGCTCAATGCATCCGCCATTACGTTGGATTTCCCTAGGTGGTAAAGAATGTCACAATCATAGTCCATTACCAATTCCATCCAACGCCTCTGCCTCATGTTCAGGTCCTTCTGCGTGAAGAAGAACTTCAAACTCTTATGATCGGTGTATATCTCATACTTCTCCCCATACAGATAATGTCGCCACACCTTCAGTTCGAATACCACCGCTGCCAATTCCAAATCATGGGTAGGATATCGCTGCTCATACTCCTTCATCTGCCGTGATGCATAAGCTATAACCTTCCCGTTCTGCATCAACACATAGCCTAAGCCTAACCTCGACGCATCACAATAAACCACAAACTTTCCTTCCTTTGAAGGAAGACTCAGCACAGGTGCAGTAATAAGTCGTCGCTTCAACTCTTGAAAACTGTTCTCATACTTGTCTGACCAGATGAACTTCAAATTCTGCTGTGTCAATTATGTCATCGGTGTAGGAATCTTCGAGAACCCTTCCACAAATCGTCTGTAGTAACCTGCTAACCCAAGGAAACTCCGAACCTTTGAGGCATTCCTTGGCCTCGGCCAATCTCTAACTACCTCCACCTTAGATGGATCCACCTTAATCCCATCTTCACCAACAATGTGTCCAAGGAATGTCACTTCTAGTAGCCAAAACTCACACTTCTTAAACTTGGCGTACAATCGGTGCTCTCTTAACATCTGCAAGACCTGTCGAAGATGTAGCTCATGCTTTGCCTTTGAACTAGAGTACACTAAAATGTCATCGATGGAGACAATGAAGAACTGATCCAAGAAGTCCTTGAACACCCTATTCATTAAGTCAATGAAGGCTAATGGGGCATTGGTCAAACCAAACGACATGACCAAAATCTCATAATTCCCATACCTCATTTGAAAGGTCGTCTTCGGTATATCCTCGTCCTTGATCCTCAGTTGGTGATAACTAGATCGAAGATTAATCTTCGAGAATACCGTCTTTCCCTGTAGCTAATCAAACAAGTCATCGATCCTTGGTAGAGAGTACTTATTCTTGATGGTCAACTTGTTCAATTCTCTGTAATCTATACACATCCTCAGTGTCCTATCCTTCTTCTTCATAAACAGAACCGGAGCACCCCATGGAAAGAAACTAGGCCTGATGAACCTCAAATCCAGAAGCTCCTGTAACTGTATCTTCACTTCCTTCAGTTCTGCCGGTGCCATTCTATATGGTTCCCTCGACACTAGATCTATCCCTGGCGCTAACTCAATAACGAACTGAATCTCCCTATGCGGCGGTAGTCCTGGTAAATCCTCAGCAGACACACCCAAGAACTCACGAACTAATTTGGTCCCCTTCAGCCCTGTTGGCAACACTCTGGTAGTATCCACCACACTAGCCAGAAAACCTATACATCCTCCCTGTAATAAGTCCCTAACTCTTTGCGCTGATATCATGGGTACGCAGGGTCCATATACCGCACCCACGAAAACAAAAGGATCTTCTCCCTCCGGTTCGAAGGTCACCATCTTCTTCCTACAATCAATGGTAGCTCCATATCTAACCAGCTAATCCATGCACAAAATCATGTCAAAGTCCTCCATACCCAACTCAATCAAGTCTACTGACAACTCCCTACCATCAACCATCACTGGCAATGCTCTAATCCACCTCCTAGAAACTACCAGTTCCCCTGTAGGCAATATACTCCCGAACCCCGCAGTACAGTACTCACTAGGTCTACACAATCTATAAATCACCTTACTAGAAACAAATGAATGTGTAGCACCAGAGCCAATCAATACAGTAAAAGGAGAGTCGGCGCTAGAAAACTAACCTGTCACCACCGAAGGACTAGCCTCGGCCTTGGCCTCTGCCTGCGTCAGGGTGAACACTCGAGTCGAAGTCAAGCTATCCACCTTCCCTACTTCCCCTTTCTTCACTGTTGGGCAGTCCTTCTTCAGGTGTCCCACCACCCCACACACATAATAGGCCTTAGCCCTACATTTGCCCGGATGGCGCCTTCTGCACCCCGTGCACTCTGGATAGCTCCTCCATGTATCACCGCCTCCCTGACGACCACCCTGAGTACCCCAACCTCTCTTATTAATACCAGCAGCGGTCGAAGTGTCAGGGGTCTTCCTCTTCAGATCACTGGGGCCTTCGCCCCTACCAGACCCAGAATATGGAGGTACTACTCTGCGACCCTCCCGTCTTGCAGCATTCTCCCTCCATATCATGTTCTCTGCTTCCTCAGCAGTAAGAGCCTTCTCAATAGCCTAGGCATAAGTCGTCCCCCCAGAAACTATTTTAATCCTTACATCTTGGGCAATCATGGCATTAAGCCCTCCAATAAATCTGTCCTACCTAGCTACATTTGTAGGCACAAGATCTGGTGCAAACTTTGCAAGTCTATCAAAATTCAGGGCATACTCTGTAACTGTCATGTTGCCCTGAACCAACCCCACAAATTCATTCACCTTTGCTGCCTTGATGGCCACATTGTAATACTTCTGACTGAACAAGTCCTTGAATCCATCCCAACCCAATGTAGTAACATCTCTGGTCTGTGATGCCACTTCCCACCAAATGCGGGCATCCTCTCTTAGCATATATGTGGCACAGGCCACCCTGTCATGAACCTCTACCCTCATGAAGTCCAGGATAACGGTAATCATACTCATCCAATGCTCGACCTTTAGTGGATCTGGTCCTCCCTCAAAAGTTGGAGGATGTTGTCTCCTGAACCGCTCATACAACGGCTCCCATCTATTCCCAACATCCACTGGTTGTATAACCAGTGCCACTATAGGTGGCACAATGGATGCAGCACTCCCTGACGGAGCCTGCTGTCTCAGAAGTCGGATCTGCTCATTTTAGCTCTAAAGCCAGGCTTGCATATCTGCCATAATCTATTGCCAATTCTCAGGGACTGGTGGAGGGTTCTCGCCCTGGTCATCATCTCTAGTCTTAGACCTAGTACCGACTAGTCGTGTAGATCATCTTGGATGCATAGCTATCCAAGTTAATCTACAATTAATGTCTCGGTGATCAGACTATGATGACAAGGTAATAATCCTTCCATAATCCACCATTGGAACACAATCAATCACAAGCAATCAAGATATATCATTTTATCCAAATATTCATTCACATGCACCAGCAACGCTAATAAGCGTGCCTTAATATCATCACAAAACAGTCAAGGGCCAGGCCCTATCAGTATCTCATGCTCCCTATTAATCAAACAAATAACAACAATCATGGTTTTTTCTAATCATTTAAGCATATAAACATGTATACACAATTACCAAACCTTGAGTCGAGCTTGTCTTTAGCGGTGAAAGTACATGTCCAGCCAATCTTCAGGAACCCTTAAACCTAGGATGCTCTGATACCAAGTTGTAACACCCTGGATAACCAAGGTCGTTACACTATGTGATTATAAAGGTGCAAAGCTTGCTAATCAAGTCATAATGTTGAAAATGTGACCCTAAAGTCGTAATTAGGTTAGGGTTAAAAGATTTTGGTCATAAACAAGAAATTTCTCATTAAATTAAACGTTAAATACATGGGATCCCAAAATAGGTTTTAAAGGACAGTTTACAAAAAATTCAAAGTTTATGTACATCCACAAGCCACTCTAATGGAAAAATAGGCACTTTAGGCTCTCCTGTCCCTGTACCATTCCTCGGCTGTGGCGACCGATCAGCTGACTATGTAAATTCTGCCCCAGAGCTCTCCAACTCAAGACTGGTCCACCTTGCCCTTGCCTTTACCTACACCACGTAGCACTCGCGAGCCAAGGCCCGGCAAGAAAACTATATTACAGAGCATAATCAATAATCAATAGTCAGATAATTCATAAATCATCAATCAGATACTCAGCAGACCACATTGTTCACATAATCAGTAATAGCAATATGCAAACCAATAATCAATCATCCAGGTAATAAACATGCAATAATAATCAAATTAATAACAATAAACATATCTCACAATATCTAGGGTCGATGCCCTTAGGTCGCACCCTCTGTTTATCCCACTGACATTGGCTCGCTTAGGCCGAGCTCAGTGATCATATACTTAACCTCAGCTACCAATGAACGAGCCACGTCCTTGTGCGCCAATATTAATTTCGGCACTCTTAGGTCGTTTATTTCATGTTCACATGGAAAAATACCATTTTACCGGGTGTAGTTTACTTACCTTTGATTCCGAGCGGAGAAAGTGAACTGGTTTTGAGCACGATCATTAGCCTCGAGCCTCGGTGATAAACTTAGTCACAAGGGTCATTGATGTCTATCAACTTCCAATCAGAAATAAAATACCTAGGGAACAAAACTAGCCTCCAGGACCTCAATTTCTACTAAATCGGGTAGTAGAAATTGTCCCGCACCCCTAGGTTCGAACCCCCAAGCACTAACAATACTTGAAATAGTTCCAAGACAAAACTTCCTAGGCGGGTCGCGACTTGGCGTAGCAAGTGGCGACTTGCCTCAAGTTAGAGAGATAACTCCCAAGCCAAAGGGGAGGCAGGTCGTGACTTGGCCAAGCAAGTCACGGCGCGCCCCCAAGTCAGAGAGCTAACTAGGCCACAAGGACCACATGCGCCGCGACGCCCCTAGGCTGGGTCGCAGCGGGCCCTGCGAACCCAGAAGAAACCTAGGATTTCTCCTCCTTCTCTCAGCCAAGAACACTCACACTTACCCATAATTTTATTCAACAAATTTCCCTAATTCAATCATCAATCAAGCTACAAATTCTAAGAATAAACCACCTATCTTAATCCTCAAAACCTCAACAATAAACTTGAAGTCACCAATCAAATTCATCATCTATTAAGACCCCAAGAACTTGATCTAATTCCATCATCTAATTCAAGTTCAAGAGTCCAAACTTACCTAGACAACCTAGCAAAAAAATCAAAATTAAAAGCTAAAATTCTTATCTCAATACAGCTGTCTTCTCCTCTGAATTTCCAGCTCCAACACCCAGCTAAATTCCCCTTCAATTCCCTTCTACTTTCCTCCGAAAATTCCCAGTCCAAGCTTAGTACATGCCTTCACCTTGAAGAAAAGCTTCAATATCCCAAATGGAAACTAAGGAGATAGAGATACGTGGGAGACAAATGAGCTGAGAGAGAAAATAGGCTTAAGACTTCTACTTAGACTTAGGTGAGTCTTTCTTTTCTGAGTTTATCTCTAAGTAGCCTAATGACTTAATTACCCCTCCAACCATCTCAATCCTTCTAAGGTGTCTAAAGGGGCATTTTAGTCATTTTGCTCCCAATTCCCACTAATTCCTCGAGTGTTCCTAATATTTACCACTTAAATCCTGTCATCCAATTAATCACCAATTATTTACCCAATGTCTAATAATCTCCAATATATTCTCTAAATTCCCAAAAATACCCCCAGGCTCCCCCAAGCTGGGTATAAATCCCCGTCGTGACTATTTCGCCAAACCGCTCACTAGGACCGTCTCGAGTCATATGCTGCAAATATATCCACATAATAATGTGGTCTCAACAATTTACCATAAATAATCACGTTTATGCCCATAACGGGGCCAAAATTAAAAATATGCCCCTATAAGCTAAATTGGGCCCACATGCATATTAATACTCATAAACATGCATCTCACATATCCATATAATCATATAATCATGCATTTAATCATTTAAATCACACATAAACCAATTATGCCCTCCTGGCACGCTAATCAAGGCCCTTATGCCTTATTAGTGATGTTGGGTCATTACAACTATCCCCCCTACTGAGAATTTCGACCCCGAAATTTACCTAAATAACTCAGGATACTGATCCTGCATTGCTGACTCAAGCTCCCAGGTCACTTCCTCGACCCTACTATTCCTCCATAATACTTTAACCAGAGGAATCCTTTTGTTCCATAGAACCTTATCTTTCCTGTCTAAGATCTGAACTGGTTACTCCTCACAAGACAAATCTGTCTGCAATTCCAAGTCTTCATACTTCAACACATGTGTCGTATCTGAGACATACTTCCGGAGCATAGAGACATGGAATACGTCATGAACTCCTGACAGTGACGGTGGCAAAGCTAACCTGTAAGCCACCCATCCGACCTTCTCCATAATCTCAAAAGGTCCAATTAATCTAAGGCTCAACTTGTCCTTCTTCCCAAACCTTCTCACTCCTCGCAGTGGTGAAACTCGCAGAAACACATGGTCCCCAACCTGGAACTCCACGTCCCTACGCTTAGGATCAGCGTAGCTTTTCTATCTACTCTGTCAAGCAAGCATTCTAGCTCGGATCTCTCAATAGCTTCATTAGTCTTCTAAACCATGTCCGGCCCCAAATACTTCCTCTCACCCATCTCATCCCAATGAATGGGTGATCTCCATCTCCTCCCATATAACACCTCATATGGAGCCACTCCAATCGTTGATTGATAAATGTTGTTGTATTAAAACTCAATCAACGGAAGATACTTACTCCAAGATCCTTCAAAGTCGATCACACATACCCTAAGCATATCCCCCAACACCTGAATCATCCTCTCAGACTGTCCATCAGTCTAAGGATGAAAGGTCGTGCTGAACTTCAACTGAGTCCCCATAGCCTTCTGCAAACTACCCCAAAACTTGGAGGTAAAGATAGGATCCCGATCTGACACTATAGACTTAGAAACCCCATGAAGACGTATGATCTCCCTCAAATACAACTCTGCATACTGATCCACCGTATAAGTCATCCTCACTGGAAGAAAGTGAGTTGATTTGGTGTATCTATCCACTATCACCCACACCGAGTCATGAAGTCCCGCTATCCTAGGTAAACCTCCCACAAAGTCCATCGTAATATCTTCCCATTTCCACTCGGGAATACCCAAAGGTTGAAGCAACCCCGCTAGTCGTTGATGCTCAGCTTTCACCTGCTAACAGGTCAAACACTTGGCCACATACTTGACCACATCCTTCTTCATCCCGGGCCACCAATACAACATGTGTAGATCTTGATACATCTTCGTGGTACCCGGATGCAGTGAGTATGGCGTAGTATGTGATTCATCTAATATCTCTCATCTAATCTCCACATCAGTCAGAACACAAATTTGACCCTAATATCGTAGTAAACCAACCTCACAAATTGAATAATCCTTAACTGCTCCTACTAAGACATTCTCTCAAACCTCTTGTAACTGTGCTTCTACCAACTGACCCTCCTTGATTCGCTCTAGTAGGGTCGACTAAAAAGTAATGTTGGCCAATCGGCCCACCACCAACTCTATCTTCGCTTTGGACATCTCATCAGCCAACTCCCTAGAAATCTGAGTAGAACTAAACAACTGACCCGGGCCACTCCGGCTCAATGCATCCGCCACAACATTGGCTTTTCCTGGGTGGTAAAGAATGTCACAGTCATAGTCTTTTACCAACTCCATCCAACGCCTCTGCCTCATATTCATGTCCTTCTGTGTGAAGAAGTACTTCAAACTCTTATGATCGGTGTATATCTCGCACTTATCCCCGTATAGATAATGTTTCCATACCTTTAGTGCGAATACCACTACTGCCAATTCCAAATCATGGGTAGGGTACCGCTGCTCATACTCCTTCAGTTGTCGTGAGGCATAAGTTATAACCTTCCCATTCTGCATCAACACACAGCCCAAACCCAACCTCGATGCATCACAATATATACCACAAACTTTCCTTCCTCCGAAGGAAGACTCAGCACAGGTGCAGTAATAAGTCGCTGCTTCAATTCTTGAAAATTGTTCTCACACTTGTCTGACCAGACGAACTTCAAATTCTTCTATGTCAATTCTGTCATCGGTGTAGCAATCTTCGAGAACTCTTCCACAAACCGTCTGTAGTAACCTACTAACCCGAGGAAACTCTGAACCTCTGAGGCATTCCTTGGCCTTGGCCAATCTCTAATTGCCTCTACTTTAGATGGATCCACCTTAATTCCATCTTCACCAACAATATGTCCAAGGAATGGCACTTCTAGTAGCAAAAACTCACACTTCTTAAACTTGGCGCACAACCGGTGCTCTCTTAACCTTTGGAAGACCTGTCGAAGATGTTACTCATGCTCTGCTTCTAAACTGGAGTACACTAAGATGTCATCGATGAAGACAAATACAAACTGGTCCAAGAAGTCCTTGAACACCTTGTTCATTAGGTCCATGAAGGCTGCTGGAGCATTGGTCAAACCAAACGACATGACGAGAAATTCATAATGCCCATACCTCATTCGAAAGGTCATCTTCGGTATATCCATCATTGATCCTCAGCTGGTGATAACCAGATTGAAGATCACTCTTCGAGAATACCGTCTTTCCCTGCAGCTGACAAAACAAGTCATCAATCCTCGGTATAGGGTACTTATTCTTGGTAGTTAACTTGTTCAATTCTCTGTAGTCTATACACATCCTCAGAGTCCCGTCCTTCTTCTTCACAAACAAAAACGGAGCACCCCATGGCGAGTAGCTTGGCCTGATAAACCCTAAATCCAAAAGCTCCTGTAGTTGTATCTTCAATTCTCTCAATTCTGTCGGTGTCATTCTATATGGTGCCCTCGACACTGGCTCTGTCCCTAGTGCCAACTCAATGACAAACTGAATCTCCCTGTGCGGCAACAACCCTGGTAAATCCTTAGGGAATACATCCAAGAATTCACGAACCAATGTAGTCTCTCTCGGCCCTGTTGGCAAAACTCTGGTTATATCCACCACACTAGCCAAAAAACCTATACATCCTCCCTGTAATAGGCCCTTGGCTCTTAGCACTAATATCATGGGTATGCGGAGTCCACATACCGCACCCACGAAAACAAAGGGATCCTCTCCCTCTGGCTCAAAGGTCACAATCTTCATCCTACAATCAATAGTAGCCCCATATCTGACCAGCCAATCCATCCCCAAAATCCCTTAAAAATCCTCCATACCTAACTCAATCAAGTCTACTGATAGCTCCCTACTGTCAACCATCACTGGCAGTGCTCTAATCCATCTCCTAGAAACTACCAATTCCCCTGTAGACAATATAGTCCCAAACCCCACAGTACAGTACTCACTAGGTCTACACAATCTATCAATTACCTTACTAGAAACAAATGAATGTGTAGCACCAGAGTCAATCAATAGAGTAAAAGGAGAGCAGGCGCTAGAAACCTGACCTGTCACCACTGAGGGACTAGCCATGGCCTCTGCCTGCGTCAAGTTGAACACTCGAGCTAGAGTCAAGCTGTCCACCTTCGCTACTTCTCCTTTCTTCACTGTTGGGAAATCCTTCTTAAGGTGTCCAACCACCCCACACACATAACAGGCCTTGGCCCGACATTCACCTGGATGGCATCTTCTACACCTCGTAGCGGTTGAAGTGTCAGGGGTCTTCCTCTTCAGATCACTGGGGCCTCCGCCCCTACCAGACCTAGAATATGGAGGCACCATTCTACAGACCTCCCGTCTCGCAGCATTCACCATCCAGATCTTGTTCTCCTCTTCCTCAGCGGTAAGAGCCTTCTCAACAGCCTGGGCATAAGTCATTCCCCCATAAACTGTTGTAATTCTCATATCTTGGGATATCATAGCATTAAGCCCTCTGATAAATCTGCCCTACCTAGCTGAATCGGTAGGCACAAGATCTGCTGCGAACTTCGCAAGTCTATCAAACTTCAGAGCATATTGTGTAACTGTCATGTAGCTCTGTATCAATCCCATAAATTCATTTACCTTTGCTACCCTAATGGCAACGTTGTAGTACTTCTGACTGAAAAAATCCTTGAATCCATCCCAACCCAAAGTAGTAACATCTCTAGTTTGTGATGCCACTTCTCACCAAATACGGGCATTCTCTCTTAGCATATATGTGGCACAGGCCACCCTATCATGAACCTCTACCCTTATGAAGTCCAGGATAGTGGTAATCATACTCATCAACTGTTCGGCTTTTAGTGGATCTAGTCCTCCCTCAAAAGTTGGAGGATGCTACCTCCTGAACCGCTCATACAACAGCTCTCACCTATTCCCAACTTCTAATGGCTAAACAATTGGTGCCACTACAGGTGGCACAATAGATGCAGCACTCCCTGATGGAGCCTGCTGTCTCAGAAGGAGGATATGCTCTTCCTGGCTTTGAAGCTGGGCTTGCATGTCTGCCATAATCTGTTGCCAGTTCTCAAGGACTGGCGAAGGGTTCTGGCCCTGGTCATCATCCCTAGCCTCAGATCCAATGATGGCTAGTTGAATAGATCACCTTGGACACATAGCTATCCAAGTTAATCTACAATCAACGACTCAGCAGTCAGACTATGATGACAGGGTAACAATCTTTCCATGTTCCGCCATTGGAACACAACCAATCACAAGCAATCAAGATATAACAGTTTATCTAAATATTCATCCACATGTAACAGCAATGCTAATAAGCATGCCTCAATATCATCATACAACAGTCAAGGGCCAAGACCTATCAGTATCTCATACTCTGTGTGTTTACAAATGTGCAATACTTGCTAATCAAGTCATTTAGTTAGAAACGTGTTACCTGAAACTACTATTGAACTAGGGTTAAAATATTTTGGTCACAAAAGTTTCATTTCTTATATCAAACATTCTTACATGGGATCCCAAAAGTAGTAACATTAAAAGGCAGCTTACAAAATTTCAGAACAAAAGTACAATTACTAGCCACTCCAAGGGCAAAACAGACAATTTGGCTATTCTCGTCCTGTACCACTCCTCGGCCATGGCGGCCGATCAGCAGACTATGTATATTCAGCCCCAAAGCTCTCCGTCTTAGGATTGGTCCACTTTGCCCTTGCCTTAATCTGCACCATGTAGCACCCGTGAGCCAAGGCCCAACAAGAAAACTCAACAACAGAGCATAATCATCCAACAAACAACTAGATAACTCATACAGTATAATCATATACTCAACAATCCAAATATTCACAATAATCAAGTATTCAGCATACCAAGTTCATCATTTCATACTAATAACCAATTCACATATGATAACCAGGGTCAACGCCCTTAGGTCGCACCCTCTATTTATCCCACTGACTCCAACCAGCTTAAACCGAGCTCAGTGAATATCAAGCTGTCCTCAGCTACCAGTGGCCGAGCCGCGCCCTGTGCACAAATATTGATTATGGCACTCTTAGGCCGTTTATCACATGTCCCATGGCATAATACCATTTATGAAATCATACAGATATAGGGAGCTTTTAGTCCCAACATAGTCACATAACTGGGTGCAGTTTTCTTACCGTTGGATTCTGGTAGCTTTGATCAATGATGACACCCCTCAAGCACGATCCCTTCCGAGCCCTAGCGTACACCTAGTCACAGCCATAGATCAGAATCATCACCAAAATTTAATCCTGAAACCCTACCTCGGGACCAATCCCAAGCCCTCGGGAAGCCCTAATTCCACCAAACGGGGTGGTGGAATCAAACCCCGAGCCCCCGGGCAAAAACCCTAGGAAATAACCCAAAAATCTCCTTCTGGGAACAGGGTAGCGCTACAATGCCCTAAAGTGGGCGCTACAGCGCTACAAACAGAGCCAGAAAACCCTCTGACCACAAGACCTAGCGCTGTAGCACCCAAAGGCTAGCGCTACAGCCCTAGTCACAACACAACCAACCTTGTTTTCCTCTTCCTTCGATTTTCCCGGAGCCAAACCTCTCCAAAACTCAACCAAACCTCAACCATACCCCAAAGCAAGCCTACCAAAATCTCCAACTCATCCCAAATGACCTAATAATATGAAATTCAATCACATGCTCCCCAAAATAAAGAAATCACCATGGTTGAGCTTAAAGCTCAAAACTCAGCAGAACATCAGAAATTTCAGAACTTCAAAGCTGGAACTTCTTACCTTTGGTGGAGGATTTCGACCTAAGTTATCTTCCACACTCCCTTAGCTTTCACCTCCTCAAATCCACAGGCTTAATTCCCTAGAATTCCCATCAAAACTCAACTTAGAACAACCATTTCAACACAGAAAACCAGAACTGAAAAACACTTTAAAACTTACCTCAAATGGATGAACTACTCTTGCTAACTCCTCAAGCCAAAACAAGGACTCTAGCCCCAAGCTCCAGACCAAACTCTCCCTGAGTTACAACTCCAAATTCCTTCAAAAAGTGGGGAAGAAACCTAAACCGTGAGAGAGAAACAGAAATAGGACTTATGTTTTTCCTTCTTTCCTTTTCTTTTCCTTTTGTCTCTTGCCGTCCTTTCTTTCAACTTCCTTTAAATTCTAGACATTCCAATAAGTGATAAAGGTAGAAATAACTCTCATCCTTTATAAACCAAATGACCATAATACCCTCCCATTAAATCTAAGCCCCTAATCCTTCCAAGGGCATTTTGGTCATTTGTTCCCAATTCTCGCTAATTCCTCGAGTGTCTCTAATATTTACCGCTTACTTCCCAACACCTAACTATCACCACTTATACTCCTCAATATCAAATAGACTCCAATATATCTCTTAAATTCCTAGAAATACCCCCAGGCTCGCCCTGAGCTGGGTATAAATCCCCGCCGTGACTTTTTCGCTAAATCGCTCACTAGGGTCGCCTCGAGTCACAAGCTAAAAATATATCCACATAATAATGTGGTCTCAACAATTTATCACAAATATTTACATTTATGCCCTCAACGGGCCAGAATTACGAATATGCCCTTTTAACCTAATCAGGGCCTACATGCATACTAATACACATAGTCATGCATCACAAATATCCAAATAATCATATAAACATGCTTTAATCATTTAAATCACATATAATCTAGTTATGCCCTCCCGGCACACTAATCAAGGCCCTTAAGCCTTATTAGTAACTTTGGGTCGTTACAACAATACCCAAGGTCGATACCCTTAGGCCGCACCCTCTGTTTATCCCACTAACTACAGCTCACTTAGGCCGAGCTCAGTGATTATATAGTTAACCTCAGCTACCAGTGGTTGAGCTTCATCCTATGTGCAAGTATCAATTCTGGCACCCTTAGGTCGTTTATTTTATGCTCACATGGCATAACACAATCTTACAGCATTGTAAACAAGTATAAGGAACCCTTAGTCCCAACATAGCCACATAAACGGGTGTAGTTTTCTTACCTTTGATTCCGAGCGGAGAAAGTGAACTGGTTTCGAGCATGATCCTTAGCCTCAAGCCTCAGCAATAAACCTAGTCACAAGGGTCATTGATGTCTATCAACTTCCAATCAGAAATAAAATACCTAGGGAACAAAACTAGCCTCCATGTAACGACCCAAATTCAGTGTTAAGGCTTAAGGGCCTGGAGTAGTGTGCCTGGAGGGCATAATGGGATTCTGTGTGTGACTTTTATGAGTTTAATGCATGAATATGATTTAATGCACATTATATGACTATTTGATTAATTGTGATGCATGACTATGTGAACTAGTATGCATGTAGACCTGATTGAGCATATTTGTAATTTGGCCATGTTGGGCCTGACTATGTTGATACCTGTGATCTATGACTCGAGACGATCCTAGAATGAGCGGGTTAGCGGAAAGTCAAAGCGGGAACCTGTACCAGGCTTGGGTTAAGCCTGGGGAGTTTAATTGAGAATCTGGGAATATATTTGATGATTAATCCGGTATTGGGTAGCGAGCGGGAATTATTAGGAACACTTGAGGAATTAGTGGGAATTTGGGTAATATGACTAAAATGCCCCTTTATGGACATAAAGGTTTAGAATTAGTAAGGGGGGGCATTTTGGTCATTAGGCTTGTAAGAGATAAAATAAAGAAGGTCTTTATACTTAGTGGATTTTGTAGAGAAAAGCATAGGCTGAAAAGAAAGAAAGAAGGAAGAGAGGGAAAACTGAAGGGTTTGGCTTTGAAGATTCGGTTTGTGGCTCTCCCAACCATTTCACTTGATTTTCTTGAGGTTAAGCTCAGTGGAAAGCTAGGGTTAGCTGAGCATCAAGGATCCTAAGCTAGGCTTGAGGATTGGCAAGGGATTAGCAAGATCACATCAGAGATTTGAGGTAAGTTCTTGAGGTTTTCGGTTTTAGGGTTTTGCTGGTTTTGAGCTGTGTTTTTGAGCTAAATGGATGGGGTTTTTGGGGAAAATAGGTCAAGGTTGTGAAGGTGCAAGCCAAGGAGGTCTAGGGTTCAGTTCAAGGTCGAAATTCCACCCACGGTATGATTTCTAGACCCTATCCTTGTTGTTTGAGTGATTTTCTGGTTTTTGGGTTCATTGAGTTGGATTTTGAGTTATGGGTTGGTCGAGCTTGGGATTGAGTTCATGGGGTGCTTGGGATGAGTGTGAGGTGTGTATAAGTTTGTTTTTGGACTTGGGAAAGAGTTGGACAAGTTTGGGGTCGAAATGGGGGAAGAAAATCGCAAGATGCGATTTTTGGTTTTGGTCTGCTGCAACTAGCGCTACAGCGCTAGTCGGGGGACGCTGTAACGCTAGCCCTGTTCTGGTGAGGGTGGTTCTGCTTGTAGCGCTACAGCGCCCTCTTTTGAGCGCTGTAGCGCTGCACTGTTCACAGAGGGGATTTTTGGGCTTTTGTGAAGGGATTTTGACCTAGGGTTCGGGGCTTGATTCCGCCACTTTGTTTTGGGGATCTAGGACTTCCCGGGGGCTCGGGATTAGTCCCGAGGCTAGGTTTTGGACTTGAGGATTGGTGATGACTTTGACTTGTGGACTTTCCTTAGGTAAGCGCTAGGGCTCGGGTAAGATCGTGCTCAAGGAGTCAGGTTGATCAAGGCTACTGAATCTAAAGGTAAGAAAACCGTAACACCCGAGAATAGGGCATGGCCCCACTGTGTGATTGCAGGGCATGGCCCTAGATTGTATTATGTGCAAATGTTTAACCTTAAATGAATCATGATGTGTGTGAATGATTATTTCGGATGTACCATATGTGTGATTATAATGAAATGAACGGCAAGGGCCGAGTGCGGCGTAGGCCGGGTACGGCCGTGGGGCCGAAAGTAACACACAACACATGGGATGCTTATATTCAGGGTGGGACCCAAGGGATACATGAGTTATCCTCGCGGTGAGAACTGAAACCCCAGGCTTTGGTAAGGCCTCTGGGGCGGCATGGCCGTGCTTGTTTATTATGATGGTTTTCCTATTTATCAGTGAATTATGCCAGCTATATGAATTGCATATGTTATGTATTATTTGGGTTTTCTTGCTGGGCTTCGGCTCACGGGTGCTCCGTGTGGTAGGTAGAAGCAAGGAGTCAGTCAACCGGCCATGAGTATGGAGAGCGTGGGGGCGGCGCGTACATGTTCGGCCTGCCCGACTGCTTTGGTTGGGGGCATTTTGTAAATGGTTGTATTGATCCATTCTTTTGATAGTTAACCTGGTGTAAATCTATTTTTGAGTTGTAAATATTTTGTAAACCTTATTTTGGGATCCCAGATGTTTTATACTTACGTTTTCAATGAAGTTAAACATTTTAAAGAGTACAGCCTTAAATTCTGATTTATCCACACTTTTGGTTTTAGAAACCACTTAGAGTCAGTCAAAAGCACGATTTCTATTTTAAACTCACTTAGTAACGGCTCTAAGGTAGTAGGGCGTTACACTCCAGGACCTCAATTTCTACTTGAGGTAGTATAAATTGTCCGGTGCACCTAGGTTCGAACCCCCGAGCCCTAACAATACTTGAAATACTTCCAAGACAAAACTTCCCAGGTGGGTCGCGACTTGCCTCAAGTCAGAAAGCTAACTCCCAAGCCAAAGGGGAGGTGGGTCGCGACTTGGCCAAGCAACTCACGGCGCGCCCCCAAGTCAGAGAGCTAACTAGGCCAGAAGGGCCACACGCGCCACGGCGCCCCCAGGCTGGGTTGCGACACGCCCTGCGAACCCAGAGGAAACCTGGGTTTTCTCCTCCTTCTCCTAGCCAAGAACACTCACACTTACCCAGAATTTTACTCAACAACTTTCCCCAATTAAATCATCAATCAAGCTACGAATTTTAAGAATAAACCACCTATCTTAATCCTCAAAACCTCAGCAATAAACTTGAAGTCACCAATCGAATTCATCAGCTATTAACACCCCAAGAACTTGGTCTAATTCCATCATCCAATTCAAGTTCAGGAGTCCAAACTTACCTAGACAACCCAGCAGAAAAATAAGAATTAAAAGCCAAAATTATTACCTCAATATTGCAGTCTTCTCCTCTAAATTTCCAGCCCCAACACCCAGCTAAATTCCCCTTCAATTCTCTTCTGTTTTCCTTCAAAAATTCCCAGCCCAAGCTTATCGCATGCTCTCACCTTGAAGAAAAGCTTCAATATCCCAAATGGAATCTAAGGAGAGAGAGATACGTGGGAGAGAGATGAGCTGAGAGAGAAAATAGACTGAAGACTTCTACTTAGACTTAGGTGAGTCTTTCTTTTCTGAGTTTATCTCTAAGTAGCCTAATGACTTAATTACCCCTCCAACCATCTCAATCCTTCTAAGGTGTCTAAAGGGGCATTTTAGTCATTTTGCTCCCAGTTCCCACTAGTTCCTCGAGTGTTCCTAATATTTACCACTTAAATCCCATCATCCAATTAATCACCAATTATTTAACCAATGTCTAATAATCTCCAATATATTCCCTAAATTCCCAAAAATACCCCCCAGGCTCCCCCGAGCCGAGTATAAATCCCTGTCGTGACTGTTTCGCCAAACTGCTCACTAGGACCGTCTCGAGTCATATGCTACAAATATATAAACATAATAATGTGGTCTCAAAAATTTACCACAAATAATCACGTTTATGCCCATAACGGGGCCAAAATTACAAATATGCCCCTATAAGCTAAACATGGCCCACATGCATATTAACACTCATAAACATGCATCTCACATATCCATATAATATTATAATCATGCATGTCACATAATCATGCATTTAATCATTTAAATCACACATAAACCAATTATGCCCTCCTAGCACGCTAATCAAGGCCCTTATGCCTTATTAGTGATTTTGGGTCGTTACATCAGACGTATTTGTAGAAGGGGGATTGGAGAAAGGTTTGCTCTCCCCAGCATGCAGGTTATCATGGCCGTCTTCCACACATATATACTTCTATGCTCTTTTGAAAAAGTCTTCTAGGTTTGTAACCTTCCTCTTGAGCATGTTCTCTCATAACTTGCTTCCTGGATGAACTCTGGCTGTGATAACCATCTTGAGTTCCGGTTTAGTTGAACTTCCCACCTTAGTTGTTATCATATTGAATCTATGGATATAGCTCTTCAGGCTTTCACTCTTGCCTTGTTTTATATTAGCGAGGTTGGTGCTCGACATAGCATAATCAAGGACCGAGCGTATTGCTGAAGAAATTTGCCATAGAACTCCCGCCATGACTTGATTGTTCCTGGCCTTAACCTCTTGAACCACTTGTACGTAGCTCATTTGAGTGTAATGATGAAGCAATGGCACCTTGCCCTGCCATTGACCCCCCTTAACTTCATCAAGTCATTGAAGGCGTCTCAGTGACACTTTGGGTCCGTAGTGCCCTCGTACGGAGTCATGCGAGGCTCTTTGAAGTTGGTGGGGAGTTGTTCAACCTAGATCTCCCTTGCGAAGGGTGACTCGTAGTCGAACTCTTCGTCATCTTTGTGCCCCCAGGTGTAGTGATAATCTTGCTCTAAAGGCTTTGCATTTCGACATCTAATTCCCTTATCCTTTTGTTTAAGGAATCCTGTGGGTTCTTAGGGTGAACCCTTTCTTTGGTTGTGTCCATCAAGGTAGCTGCATGGGGTGTGGTTTTTACCTCGTACCCTCTCTAGTTAAGTTTATCTCTCAGGTCAAGTGAAGCTCTTTTGGAGGCTGCAGGGGGTGTAGCTTTTACCTCGGACCCTTTCTGGTTAAGTTTCTCCCTCAAGTTAGGTGAAGCTCTTTTGGAGGCGATCTTGGTTTCGCACCTCCCGTAGGTGGGGTTCGTGCTAGGTTGTGTCATTGGTGTAGAATCTTCCTTGCGTCCTGGTCAAGGGGTATGACTAGTGAAGAGTTGTGTTTTTCCACCATCCACGGGTATGGTGGTTTACCCTCGTACAAGTTCCCTCTCTTTATGCTTAGAGAGGGAAGCATCAAAGTTTTCGTGTAATAGGTCGTTGAGTACCTCTTGCATGTTTTCCACTGTGGCCTGCAACCTTTGGTTTTTTAAGTGCAGGTTGCGTATTTCATCGTTATAGCAACAAGTTTGGGAATCTGAACTCCTTGAGTGTACTCTTGGGCATTTACCATGTCTCTGGTTAGAGTGACTCAGGTCCTGATGGTTCAGACTTAGGGCCACCGGTGGCCGTGGTGGAGGGTGAGTTGTACAACCCTTCGTTGGAGTCCTAGCATGTGTTATAGGGTCCGGTGTAGGATGAATGGCAGGGGATGATACTTCTTCCTTTTCGCCACTGCCTCTGGGCATATCCATCGCACCTCCATTCGTCGGCAGGGGAGGATCCCTCATGGACGCCCTTAGCTGGGTTCTGTCTAGGTGAACCTCCACTTCTTAGTGGTCTTGTAGGTGTTTTGAATGCCTTGGCATGTTTTCTTACTGAAATTAATGGAAGAAAAATGACTTGATACTTGTTCTTCCCACAGACGGCACCAAACTATGACGGTGAGAACTCGTCAACGATAAGGTCAAAAAACTCAAAGTGTATTATGAAAACTAGGTAGATAGAATTTATGAAAAGCTTGAGAAAGTAAAGTGTAGAACAATAACAATGGAGGAGAAAACATATATTACTTAATTGCCTCTGTGTACAATGAATTTCTCAACCCCTTAGTATGAGGGGTGGAGGTCAATTTATAGTTGTGTAATGTCCAAGAACTTTACTTAGCTAAGTTAGATAGTAGTATAATAGTAATAATAGTATTATCTTTATGACTGTGGATTTTTGGTTCAAACTGGGATTTATTTGGACACTCATAGTAGTACTTGTAGATTTTCTAAGTTTAACCTATAGTTTAGGAATATTAATTTTAACCTAAGGTTTGATTAATATGACTGATATTGAGGATAATATTTATTATACTATAAGGTTTAGATAAGAACCAATTAGATAATAGCACATGTTATGTATGGGTTTATTAATGATTAAGTATTTTGAGGATTAAATTTATTAAGGTTAAAATTTGAATACCCTAAGGTCAGTCAGCAGCTTTGAAAACGTTAGAGGGCTTAGTCAAGGCTGTTTACTCAATTCAAATTAAGCTAAAAATGTGTAATTTCGTGTTTAAATAATCAGCGTATGCCGATATATCGCAGCTATAGGGGGCGATATATTGCAGCACGAAGATACGAAAAAACACGAAACGTTACACGATTGCCTCGGGCATACTGGCCCAGGCGATATATCGCCTACAGGGAGCGATATATCGCCTCTCTCAGCATATTTTGAAAGTTTTCAAAAACGTTCTCCATTCAAACCTTCAACCTCTTGATAAGTCCAGCATCTTTTTGAACGAGTCTTCAGCCTCTGTTGAACGATAATTCAAATTATTTTCACTTAAAAAGCCATTATTTTTATTCAAGTTAAATGAAGATCTTTTCATTCCTAAACTCTATAAATAGGACCTAGTACCCAGCCATTTATTCATCTATTACTCTAAGTTCAGAGGCTGCAAGTTGCTAGGTGAGTGTGAGAGTGTAAACACTTGGGTTGGGAATTATAAGCTTGATCACTATAAGCTTATCAAACACTTGGGGAAGTAAGGTTTATTCACATTTCGGTTCAAGGTTTAGATTGATCGTAGAAGTACTCAAGGTATCCCAAACTCTAGTCCATTTATGTATTATGTTCTTTAAAATTCTCATAGTCTTCTACTCATTCTAACCTTATTCTTATTCTTGGTTAGGAAATCCAAGTTCTTAAGCACAAGGTTTTTGGTAAGTATATTTTGATAACATAGTCCCTTTTTCACTTTCATCCCTTTTCTTCAATATACTCGCCATATTATAAATGGTTTCTAGGAGTGTTCCAAGGTCCCAAATCAGTTCTCATATCTCGGTTATTTTGGTAAGGAAAATAGGATAGGATTTATGTGTTATATGCTTTTATATGTTATCTTATGATTTTATGTTATGTAATATGTTATGTTAAGTATGATTGTAGACTTGGGCATATGACCTATATGACTAACAAGCCCCAAATAGATTATGAGCATATGACTTGCTTAGCTAGCAAGACCCCACTAATCTAATGGGCATATGACTTGCTTAGTTTATGGGACCCCAAGTAATAATGGCCATTATAGTATGTATGTGACATAAGTGTTATGGTATGTTTTTATGTTGCATTATGAATTTTTATGTATATGGCTATATGTTATATTTTCCTTGCTGGGCATTAGGCTCACTTCTTTTTGTTTATATGTGCAGGAAAATAGTTTTAGTGGCGGGTAAGGTTCTTGGAAGCTTGGGGAATGTGTATTGAGGCGGAATGGATTCAAGGAGTCGAGAGTTTCGGTTTCGAGGATGAAGTCTTATTTATGGTTTATGTGTATTTTTCCGCACCTATCTATGTAATATCTTTCCATTACAATTAAGTTATGTTTTTTTTTAACAATGGGATCCCATATCCTACTTGAGATTTTATGTAAGTCTAACATTTGTTTTTACAAGTTTTAATAAAGTTATGATCTTTTCACTTGTAAGTTTTGTTAAAGATTAGTGTCTATGTATAGTTTTCGTTAATGGTCCAAGGTCTAGAGTAGTTGGGTCATTACAAGTTGGGCTCTAATGGCCCCTAATACATGGTGGTCCTAAGGGACAAGAACGTGTGTAGGTACATTGTCAAGGTAGTGGTGTAGAACGTAGTGGCGCAGAGGGTCATGGTGTCGGCACTGGTACTTGGTCAGGGGTGCTCAAGTGGTGCCTCCACTCTTTGTACAAGGTCGTACCACCATTACTTGTCAGGTACGAACGTCAGGGTCATGCCTCTGTCCTCCTCAAGGTCGTACATCTCGTACCCATATGCATGCTTCGTACCAGATGGTCCTTCTAACATTTCTAAGATACATCTTTTCTCCAAGCTTCCTTGTAATTTGCTAAGTGTTGGAAAGTTAATGGGTTCTTATCTAAGGTAGAGAGGGTTTCCTTGAAAGAAAAGGTTGAAGTAGGGGGTAGACCCATGTATGGGAGATGTGCTCCACTGGTGACACCTACCATGGAAAGCAAGGAATGGCCTCGTCAGCGAAGCATGTATCTTCACGCTTAGAGAGGTTGCGTGGCGTGACATAAGGGTGTCGCAAGGCATGAGGTGATGGTAACGAGAGGCATCATGTATGGTGCTAGAAAATGGTCTGGCGAGGCGCTGCTGCTTGGTGCGCGAGGCACGACACAAGGGTGTCATGAGGTGTAGCTATTTGGTGTGCGAGGCACGAGACAAGGGTCTTGCGAGGTGCAGCTGCTTGGCGTGAAAGGTACAAGATGAGGGTATCACAAGGCGCAGCTGCTTGGAGCGCAAGGCACAAGATGAGGGCCTCATGAGGTGCAACTACTTAGAACGTGAGGTGAGAGACGATGGTCTCGCGAGGTGTAGCTGCTTGGAGCGTGAGACGGGGGTTTCGTGAGGCACAACTGCTTGGCAAAAGATGATGGGTCTTGCGAGGCACTAGCCGATGGGGGGTTGCGAGGCACTGCTGCTTGGCAAGATGAGGCATTGTGTGGCTTGCGGAGCCTTGCCTAGCGAGGCTTCCCAACACGCCTCCAGAGGTGTAGGCACATGTGTGTATTAGGCCTCGCATAGCGAGGCCCTTATTCCTTCTGGGTAAGCAGCGTGCGACCGCGGGGGTATGTTGCATCTAAGCAAGTTAGGCCTCGCCTCGCATAGTGAGGCCTTTGTCCATTCAAGATTTGGGCGTATACTCATTAAGTTGCGGTGGCCATCTTAGTGCAACACTCATTAAAGTGAGGCACCTAGCATAGAAGGGCTCTCGCATAGTGAGGCACTCATAGGTTGTCGCTTCGCATACGAGACATTTGGGAATATAGGACCTCACTATGCGAGGCCCTCTTCTCTTGGCGGGAATCTTATGCTGAGGCCTTATGCCTCAGGCGAGTTGGGCTTCGCTATCGAGGTTCTCGCCCATAAGGATCTTGCGCACTTGGCTATTTCGAGGGTTCGAACACACGGGCCTCGCTATGCGAGACCCTATTCTTCTATGTCTTTGTGCCTTCATTGATAGTTGCTTTAAGGAATAATATTATATACTCACACTTGATTATCTAGGAGCTTTGGACATGAGTTGCGGTCTTTACTTGGTGTAGAATTTCGGGGTCCATAATAAGTATTTCAATAGGGATCATATTATTGTCTTGGCTACCCTGGAAACCTTCCAATGTCATTTACTTCCTCGGATTAAACCTCTTGAAGAGTGGTACAAGCATCAGTAGGATGCCCCACCACCTGAAATATGCCACAAGGTCTCACTTTCGTACCTAAGGCTATTTGTTGAACCATACTAGTCAACTGCACAAGTAGCCGCTCTACTTTAGAGTTCGTCTCATTTACTCCTTTAACTGAAACGTCATGATGAACTCCAAACTGTTGGGAATTCATTGCCATATTAGAAATTAAACTCCTAGTTGCAACAGGAGTCTTGTCCACCAGTGCTCCCCTACTTGCTGCATAAATCATGCTTCTATCCAATGGAAATAATCCTTCATAAAAGTATTGGATCAAGAGTTGTTCACTTATTTGATGGTGGGGGAAACTAGCATATAGCCTCTTAAATCCCTCCCAATACTCATATAAAGACTCCCCAATATGTTGGTGAATGCCACAGATTCCCTTCCTTATGCTACCAACCTTAGACGCTGGGAAGTAACGCTCCAAGAACAACGTCTTCATTTCTGTTGACCCTGATTTTGGCCAACCGACACGGAGTCAAAATACGCTTGACGTGGATGAAAACGTTGAAAAGAATGTGATGACGAAAATACTAAAGACACAAGATTTTATAGTGGTTCGGCCCCAGGATATGGTAATAACCTACGTCCACTTGAATTGTTATTGGAATAAGATTCAAAGGGGTGATCAAAGAACTAGGGTTCAATGAGTTTCACTAACCTCTGAAGAAGAAAATACAATTATTCCAATGTAATCTCTAATCTAAAATGACCTCTTTTGCTCAAAGGAAAAAGATCGGATCCCCTTCCCTGAGCCCTCTTCTTCTATTTATAAGCTCAGGGAAGATTTACATTGATTTGTTACAGATATTCTTTCCTAAATAATCGGATACTCAAGAAATCATGGGAGATAATTTTGGATTCCATCATAACTGCCTAAGATTTCCTCCGCGTATAATGTGTGTACGACCATGCTGGTCGTATGAAGAAGCTGGTCGCATGACGCTGTACGTCTTCTTGGTCGATAGTCGAACACAGATTCTGCCAGGTGTCAGCCCCGTGTAATTAATGTCTGCCATGTCATTCACTTCTGATTTTAGGGATAACATTTGCCCTCCAAGTTTCTTTAGTGTGACCAGCAATAAAGAAACTTAAAGGAACAACCGTTCACATTCCCATGATGTCTGTCAGAATCCCCGTGCATTTTCGAAAACTGTGACATAATTATGTCTAATCAAGCCTTTTCAGTTTCCAAAAAGGCAATTTGACGGCTTATACACTTCCCCATGTTTCGAAAGTGGGAAGTGATGATTATTGCCTTTTGGCCATCCCTTCGATCCCTATAAGTAGGCTTTTCTTCCCCTTTAAGAAATTTTTACTCACCATCTTTGCCAAAATTTTCAAGAACTTGCACCAAAGTTCAGAGCTTCGAAAACCAGTCTGACGTTTAGCCAAAGGTCTTCCAGTTCGAGTTTCCATCTTCGCCTAGGTAAGAATTCCATTCCTTAAGCTCTTTATTACGCCATGCATGTCGTTCTTATGCTCTGCGACCTCTGTGTTCTTGAGTAGGGTTTAAGGGTTTTTTTGGTATAAACCGCCTATTGCTTGGTAAAAGTGCGTTTTTATGCTTTGTATAGGTCAGGACTATAGTTTGATAGTTAGGATCTCTGGTTTAGGACGTTAGGTTGACGAAAGATTCAACCTTTAAGCAAGGTGAAAAAACTGAAATTTTTTCCCGCCCTTCAGGAGTCGAAAGAGTTCTCTTTTCAGAAAACAATTTACTTTCCTATTTGTTTTCACCTGTTTTTCAAACTACCCGCATTGAAAATAGCGTAGGATTAGGATGCTACTGGTTATCTAGGCACGAGCAATGTTATCCCAATCTTCCACACTACTTCGCGGATTATGTCTTATCTCCTCCATTGTCTGTTTGCAGTTTACATGCAAGACCCTTGGGGGGGGGGGGGGGGGGGGGAGAAAGACCTATTGAAGATGAAATTTTGGCCCAACTGCTTGAAGGCGAAGAGAATCCACACACACTGATTCCAGAAATCCCCTTTTCACGTCCTAGCCCAAATCCTCCACCAGTTCCCAACCAGAAAATGGCCAGAACCAAAACCAAAGCTAGAAAAAGATGCAACCTTGACTCTTCAAGTCAGCCTTCTGCTGATGCCCCCTCGACCAGTGGTCGAGGTGAATTCCCTCCTGAAACCGATGTTTAGAGGCATGCCCGTCCTCGTCATGCCGACCAGCCGCCTGTCGAGTGGCACGTCGTTTCTCCAAGTTCGGTGACCATTCGTATGATCGCCAACTATTTAAATAAATACAATCTGACGGGGGTGACCCTGGTCAGACCTTCCATCGACCAGCGAGCTAACCTGCCAGGGGGGGCTTATAGCGCCTGGTCGAGATACCATATCGAGGTGGGCGCCACCCTGCCTCTTCATTCGTTCTTTCAAGGGGTGCCAAACTACTTCGGGGTGGCCCCTTTTCAAATCACCCCAAATGGGTATAGGATGCTGACCGCGCTCTATATCCTTTATAAGCTCAAGAAATGGCCAGCTCCTTCTCCTCATGAGGTCAACTTCCTGTTCGACCTTAAGTCTAACCCCAACCAGGACGGTACGGGGTTCTTTCATTTCTGCCACCAGGAGACCGGATGCACCTTTCTGTCCGACACCACTCACATCTCCAACGTGGGGAAGTACCATCAAGAGTACTTCCTTACGCCCGACATTGCCGCGGAAAATCTAGCCTTCACTCGAGGAGGTAAAAAGAATAGCAATCCTTGAACCAGTAGTTTTTGCACTTTGATCTTTTCTTGTCATAATACCTCGTTGTTCCAATGTGCTCCAGGTCCATGGTTACGTCCAACCCCCACTCCAGGAATGGAGTCGAGGGCAGCACTCTTAGCCAGCATGCCAAGTACTGCTAAGAGCGTTATGAATTTAACTAATGAGGCTAACCTTAGGTTAGCTGGTCTTCGGGGCCCCCAACCTGTGACTAACAAACCCGCGGCAGGTGGTGTCAATGCTGATGTGGATCTTGAGCGAAGACCCAAGCAGCAACCTCAGGCATCCGCTCCTCGGAGGAGGCCAACTGGGGTTATAATCAGGGAACCTGCTGTTCCCCATCGAGCAGCAGAATCATCGGTCCCCAAAGGCAAGGGGAAACAAAAGGCTGCTGAGCCTGCCGAACTATCTGACGACTCGTCAGATGTAAACGGTACATCATTCTCATTTTTGAATAATCTGCCAATTCCTTCCCATCTATTTGATGGGGATGGCAACTTTATGAACGCCCCTTCTTTAAATTCAGATTTCTTCCAGGAACTAGGTAGTTCAGTAGATAATGTTACGACCAGTAGGTGTAGCTTGGATACTTTTGTAATCCTTCTACTTTAATCTCTGTTTCCTCGCGAACCTTTAATCTCATCGTCTGAATTGTTTCTCTTTGTGTAGGCATCGACTCCGGGGACTTTTTTGACCACTACCAAGCTGCCGCTGAATCTTCTGTCCCGAAGAAGGACAGTAAAAAGGCTCGAGGGGAAAGTAGCAAGACCCCTTCAAAGAAGGCCCAGACAGAAGAGGCTCCTGGCACAACCCCTTCCAAGGAGGCCTTACCACCTCCGCCCTCCTCTGAGCAGGCGACCCCCGCGCCCGCCAATCCACGGCCCTCCTCAAAGGCCGCAGATAAAGATACTTTGGACCATTTGTCGGAAGGCTCCCTGTCCAGCCACATAGTTGGCATGGCCAGGGAGAGAATATATCGGCTCTCGAAGCACAAATTTAGCCAGACCGCCATCGATGACACTGCCACAATGGACATCGACAAGATCATTAACAGAGGGCTGAATGAGATAGCCAGCATAAGTCGTCTTTTGTTGCTTTGTCGTTTATGCTAGACTTCTATTCCTAACTTTCATTCTTTTTTTTTCAGGGGTTTTTGTCTTTGACTGCTAGTTGGTGCCGTGCTGGGGTAATGGTCTCTCGAGAGAATAACTTCGACTCCAGGCTGGTCCAGGCCAAGCAAGCGCTTGAGGCTGATAACACCAAGCTGCTCGAGGATAACAATAAGCTGCTTGTGGAGAACCATGAGCTGTCCAAGCTGAACGAGCAACTGTGCGAGGACCAGGCCACTCTCACCCAAGAGCTTCAGAAGAGCCAAGGGGCTTTGAAGAAAGCCAACGAGGAGCGGAATAAATGGAGGGAAAGCGATGTACTCAACACCCAAGAGTGTAAGCAGGCCATTCTTGACCTGACTGGCAGCAGGGAGGAGACAAAGAGGCTCGAGGGACGGGTGCAGGAGCTTGAAGGGCATGTTCAGGAGCTTGAAGGGCGCATCCAGGAGCTCGAGGAGGACGGGGCCAGAAATCTAAAGAAGTACAAGGAAGTCGCCTTCCTCAGCTTTTATGATTTCTGGAAACACAATCAGGGGGCCAAAATTAACTACCTCTCCGAGAATTTGCAAAGGACGCTAATGGTGCAGTGTACTGCTCGGCTGGACGCAGAGGAGAAAGCAAAGGCCAAGACCTCCGCTGCTGACGCTAAGGTTGATCCCCCGGTTGACAAGAGCCATCCTCGTCCAGAAGACCCTCCTGCTCCCCAGTAATTTTCTTTTTATCTTCCACAATTTTTATGGCCCACAGGCCTACTTGTAAAGACAATTTTATTTTTGATTGCTGCGAGGGTAGTTTTTTACTTACACTTGAACAATTACATCCGAGCAGCTCTGCTCGCGGTGTAAAAGATTTTTCCTTTTAATGACATATTTACATCCGAGCACTAATGCTCGCGGTGTAAACAATTGCTTCACTGATATTATAATGTTTCTTTTATTATAATACCAGTTCGTATGACTGAACTTAGCATAGTACTTTGGTTTGATTTTTCAAAACATAAATTTTGAAAAAATGCTCTAAGTACCGTAGCATGCTTTCACTTATTTTGTTCATGTGTTTACATACCTTATGGTACGCTTTGCTATCGATGTACCTTATATGCCCCCCAAGTGATCGAGGAGCTTTAGGTCCTTGGTCACTTGCCTTGACCACGACCTGTTCGAACATTGCTGCTCGTAATAGAATTCAACACTTGTAATACAGCAAAACAACACACGTAATGAACAAATACTTGTAAAAATAAATTTACAAAGGTTGGCAAGAATGACTGGCTACGCACAGTCCCTTATAATCTCGTATTAAAATGGACTAAACATGTCTGTACGAGGGATCTTAAAAAAGATCTTACACTTATAAGCGATTAGCCATACAACGTGGCTAACCCTTTTTCGAAACTTGTAAAAAGTAAGAATTAATACAAGCCAGTCCTTTAAGAAGGACTGTTCATTGGTAGTACTTGCGCAGGTGTTCTCCATTCCAGTAGCGTGGAACGAGATCTCCATTTAAGCGTGAAAGTTTATATGTGCCTGGGTGAAGGACTTCTTCAATTTGGTACGGTCCTTCCCAATTTGGTCCGAGTACTCCAGCAGTGGGGTCGCGGGTATTCAAGAAAACTCGTCGTAGCACTAGATCTCTGACGTTGAATTTCCTTTCTTTTACTTTTGAATTAAAGTACCGGGTGACTTTTTGCTGGTACGCAGCTACTCGGAGTTGGGCTTTTGTATCAATTGCCATCTGCAACCTTTCAGAGGGAGTGCTTTTTGATGTTCCCTTCTTCACCTTCGTGACTGAGGCGTTGTAGCACTCCATGGCTTCCCTCTGGTTCCCCAACACGCGTCCTACCCCTGCGTCTGTCGGGAATTTCATGGCTAAGTGCCATATAGAGGTGACGGTCCGTAGGTTAACCAGTATGGGTCTTCCAATGACGGCGTTGTACGCCAAGGGACAATCAACCACTATGAAAGTAGCGAGTAATGTCCTGGTAGCAGGCACTGTACCTGCTGTCACTGGAAGTCTGATTGACCCTGCAGGGGCGAGTCCCTCGCCAGAGAAGCCGTATATTGTCTGGTTGCAAGGCTCCAAGTCCTTAACGGACAACTTCATGCGTTCTAGAGAAGACTTGTATAGGATGTTCACTGAACTTCCTGTGTTGACTAGCACTCTCTTCACCATCATATTGGCCATTTGGATGTCCACGACCAGCGGATCGGAGTGTGGGAACCGAACATGTTGGGCATCGCTATCAGAGAAGGCTATCTCGCCTTCTTCTGATCGAGCCTTTTTTGGCGCGCGGTCCTCCACAGCCATCATCTCGATGTCCTGGTCGTGGCGTAGGGTCCAAGCATATCATTCCCTTGCCTTGCCGCTATCTCCCACGAGGTGCGGGCCTCCGCATATGGTTAATAGGGTGCCGGCTACGGGATCAGGCTGCAAAGGTGGTGAGCATTGGCATGTGGGCGCTTGCTCGTTGCTACCTGGAGCTTCTCGTTGGGAATTTCCCGAGGCCCGTACATATCTTTTCAAGTGTCCTTGTCTGATAAAGAACTCAATCTCATCCTTCAATTGGTTGCACTCATTGGTGTCATGTCCGTAGTCGTTGTGATAACGACAGAACTTGGTGGTGTCTCTCCTCGAAATATCCTTTCGAATGGGGGCAGGCTTCTTGTAAGGAACACTGGAACTCGTGGCCTAATATACCTCTCCCCGAGACTCAATAAGGGCAATATAGTTAGTGAACCGAGGTTCATAACGATTACCCTTGGTCCTTTTGTTGTCAGAGGTGGAAGGCTCGTTGTGTGGCCGTTTTCCACCATTCTTGCCATTGCCGTTGTCATTCCCATTGCCTTTGCCGTTGCCGTTGGGCTTGGACCCATTGGCGAGTTCGGCCGTCTCCTTATCTCTGCCTGGGAGTTTTCCTTCACTGGCAATGGCGTCTTCGAGCTTGATGTAACGATCAGCTCGATCTATAAATTCCTGGGTCGTTCTGACCCCGTGTTTTCTGAGGCTCTCCCAGAGAGGGGTACGGTGCTTAACCCCTGCCATTATGGCCATCATTTTGCCTTCATCACCCACCGTTTTCGCTCCGGCGGCTGCTCGCATAAAACGCTGAACGTAGTCTTTCAGCGATTCTCCATTTTGTTGGCGTATCTCGACCAGCTGATTTGCCTCGGTAGGGTGCACGCGACCCACGTAGAACTACCCATAAAAATCTCTCACGAACATTTCCCAGGAAATTATACTTGCGGGAGGGAATTTAAAAAACCACTCCTGTGCAGCATCAGAAAGTGTTGCAGGGAAGATCCTGCACCGAGCGTCTTCGGACACTTTCTGAATGCCCATTTGTATCTCAAACTTGTTGACATGAGATACTGGGTCACCATACCTGTCAAAGTTTGGGAGCGTAGGCATCTTAAACTTGCTAGGAGTCTCTACCATGGCTATCCTCTGGATGAAAGGAGTACCTTTTCTCCCATCATGGTCTATATAAGATGTTTTTCCCCCAACTAGCTGCTGCACTGCCTGGTTGAGGGCATCTATCTGGGCCTGCACGGCGCTAGGAATCGCCGGGGTCTCTGCTGCTGGGGGGACGTACTCACCATGCCACTCAAGGCGATCGTTGAGTACATCTCTCAAGTCCTCATCTCTTCTCCGCTACTCACTAGCTCCGAGCCGGTTGAAGACATTATGGTGTCTGGGCTGCCCCCCAGCGTCCCGTCTGTCGGGTTGGTCATCTTGAGGTGGTTGGCTTCTGCCCCCACCTCTTTCCTTATTTCCCCGACCGGCATTCCCTCTACTTGAGTCAGCTTCATTATAACCATGGCCATCTCTAAATCTTGATTGGCTATGGTGGGATCGGCTATTCCCTCGATGGCCCTCCCGGGCTGGAACCTCTCGAGCGTTAGAGGGTGGTCTGCGTTGGTCGTTAGGTCCCCATGCATTATCATGTCGTGGGGGGCCTCGGACCGCAGAGCCTAACTCTGAGTTCCTCCTGTTACCAGAAGGATGCTGTCCTCTGTTCGGAAGGTTTAGCTCATCGCCCCTATGGCGTCTAGGACTACGAGGCTACTGCTCATTCCTATTCTGCCCCTGCTGCGGGGGATTGCGCCGACCAGCTTGGGATGCAGGCTGCTCCTCAGGGTCCATCAGCGGGACATCGTCATGGGGCGCCTGTGGCTGCTAGGGCCTTTGTGGGCTTGAGGGCTGGATAGGCGGGCTAAGATTGGGACCCCTCTAGGGTGGCCCGTCCGCGGGTTGATCAGGCTGCGAGGCAGGTGCAGCCTGATTCCTAGCCAACTGTAGGGCAGCTTCGAGGGCTGACATGGCTTCCCTCTGACGGCGGTCCATCTCCGCCTGCCTCTCACTCAACTCCAGACGCTGCCGCTCGATTTCCTGCTGCTGCTGCGCCATGATTTCGGCAGCACCTTCCTGACTGGCCCTCAGATTGGCCAGCTCTTCATGCAGCGCCCCTAGGGTACTCTTCAGCGTCGCGTCGTCCATTTCTTCCTCATCAAAGTCTAGATGTGGCTCATCCTTAGCCACATTTGTAGGAGGAGGAGGAGGCGGGTTAGATGGTGCAGCGGCGGCCGCCTGTCCAGTTTTCCTGGTAGTTTTCGCCATTGGTTTTCTCAACAATGCTATATCAAGCTCTCAATGAAAGCACCAGAATGTTGATCCTGATTTTGGCCAACCGACACGGAGTCAAAATATGCTTGACATGGATGAAAACTTTGAAAAGAATGTGATGACGAAAATACTAAAGACACGAGATTTTATAGTGGTTCGGCCCCAGGATATGGTAATAACCTACGTCCACTTGAATTGTTATTGGAATAAGATTCAAAGGGGTGATCAAAGAACTAGGGTTCAATGAGTTTCACTAACCTCTGAAGAAGAAAATACAATTATTCTAGTGTAATCTCTAATCTTAAATGACCTCTTTTGCTCAAAGGAAAAAGATCGGATCCCCTTCCCTGAGCCCTCTTCTTCTATTTATAAGCTCAGGGAAGATTTACATTGATTTGTTACAGATATTCTTTCCTAAATAATCGTATACTCAGGAAATCATGGGAGATAATTTCGAATTCCATCATAACTGCCTAAGATTTCCTCCGCGTATAATGTGCGTACGACCATGCTGGTTGTATGAAGAAGCCGGTCGCATGATGCTGTACGTCTTCCTGGTCGATAGTCGAACACAGATTCTGCCAGGTGTCAGCCCCGTGTAATTAATGCCTGCCATGTCATTCACTTCTGATTTTAGGGATAACAATTTCATTCCAAGTATTAACAGTTCCAGGAGGAAGGTAATAGAGTCATTCCTTCATACCATCCTTCAAAGAAAATGGAAAGACTCTCAATTTAATTTTCTCTTCAGTTACCAATGCTGGCTTCATACTAGAGCAAACTATGTGAAATTCTGTCAAATGCTTATTTGGGTCTTCTCCTGGTAGCCCATGGAAAGAGGGTAATAAATGTATGAGGCCCAACTTAAGTTCAAAGTTAACATCCAAGGCGAGATACTGAATACATAGAGGTTGATGATCTAGATTCGGCGTTGCCAACTCTTTCAACATTTTTCCTTAGCCATTTGAGACTTAACTGATGTTTTAGAGTTAGAATCATCGTCGGATGGTAATAGTATTTGTACTGGATTGACTTTCCTTGAAGTTTGAAAGACTGGATTGTCAGTGATAGTCCTTGAAGATGTCTCAAGATATTGATTTATGGCTTGTAGTCTTTCTTGAGTATCATCGGCAAATATATACACCTGCAATCAAAAGTTTAAACTAGTTAGTATGTACTTAATTAAATTGAATAATAAAAAGACTTACAATAGTCATCAACAACAATGCCAAAAATTTGACGCGTGTCGTATGCCATATCAAATTTTATTATTTATTTTAATCGCTTATACCAGGCACTTCAGTATAGTGGTAAACAAGGGTCGAACCCACAAGGACTATGATTCTAATTATTATTCAAAATAAGAAATAAACATAAATTAACTAGGGGATTTGGTTTTAAAAATTTGATAACATAAAATAAAATAACAATTAAAAGAGTAAAGATTACAGATTAACGATTCAAGAACTAAGGAAACTACGATTTTAAAGATATAGTAAAGAGTTACTCTCCACCTTCGACAATCAATTTATCAGCAAAGATAAATAATATTCTCTTCTTCCCTATTAAACTATTAACCCCACGGATAACACTTAAGCAGTCAATTATCCCAGTTTTTTATATTATAATATATTAAAGCTAAGTGCTCTTAACTAATCATTTTTACCAAGCAATAGACCCATTAAGCATGCAATCTATCTAACCTAGGAAAAGTATTACACTCTATGGAAACAGGTTAATCTAGGCAACAAATTCATTAAGCATGAAATTCATTTAACCTAGGTTCTATTTTTCATCATAATCAAGGTACCCATCACAATACCCTAATTGCAATTTATCACTCTATTTAGAATCCTAAATTATTAGGTGAATTGCAATCCTAAGATGATAGTAGAATAATGCAAAACAGTAATTAGCGATCGTCTAAAAAAGATTTTACAAGATCCATGATATTCAAGTAGAAAAATAGAAGCAGTTTAACATAAGGGAATAAAAAGAATAAGATTATTAATGCATTCAAGATCTCATGTCTAGGGTTTTGAAATAACCCTCAACTACAAAGAAAACTACTCCATAATCACATTCATATTCCCAAACATAAATATTCAATGACAATAAACATGTTTTGAGAAGAAAGAAAAAATAGCTTGAAGAATATAGATGATGATGTCTTTTCTTCTCCTCTGCTGCTCTAGCATCTAAAATTCGCAATCCAAAGTTATTCTCAAAGCTAACTCTAATCCCTTTTATAGGCCCTTAAAAATTACATTTAAAAATTAAAATTTAAGAAAAAAATTCTATTGCAGGGTGCAGCCAATTATTCTTGGTGGTCGCGGCCATGAGACCAATCTGGGCAAAAATACGTGCGTTGACCGCATCCAGGAGTATATGGTGGTCGTGGCCACTAGTCAATGACTCCCAGGTCACGCCCTGGATTAAGGTTAGCTGCCGCCAGTGCCCAATTTTTGCTCGTGTGCTTTTTCTTCGTGATCTCCAACTTTAAGCTTGAACCTCGGGTTACGGTGTAGGAAAATACATATTGCAGGATCTTTATTTATTTTCATGCAATTTACATATTATCAAACAAACATGCAAATTCCTAGAACAAGCTCCTATGAAATTGATACAAATACAGAGTAAGGTAAAAACTTACATTAAGCAACAGAACTGGAACAACTCATTCCTTCAATCTCTCTAACCCTTCATTCCTTTTAATGTAGCAGAGTATTATCATTCCCAAAAGCCATTCCTTTTAATTATTTAACTATATAGTTTTTATTTTGTAAAACTATATGTTCAAATAAATATTAATCATGTTTGGATTAATATAAAGAGAGATTAATAATTATCTTATTTATAATAAGATATTTATTTATTTATTTAAAACTGATATTTTAAGATAAAATTAATTTTGAATTAACTAATATTTATTTTGAGATAAATATATTATCTTAAATATTAATAATAAAACAAATGAGAAAATTAAGGAAAATCCTAATGTGGCGCAACACAGGGATATTTCATTTCCCTAGGATTTGAATTTTGAATTTCAAATAATTTAATTATATATATTTGATTATTTTTTAGATATGATTTAAATCAAATAATTAAATAGGTTATAACTGATCAGTTTTATTTTAAATAAAATAAAGATTAATTATGTAACGACCCAAATTCGCTAATAAGGCTTAAGGGCCTTGATTAGTGTGCCTGGAGGGCATAATGGGAATTATGTGTGGTTTTAATGATTAAGATACATGATTATGATTTAAAGCATGTTATATGATTATTTGAATATTTGAGATGCATGACTATGTGTATTAGTATGCATATAGGCCCTGATTAGGTTAGAAGGGCATACTCGTAATTTTGGCCATTATGGGCATAACTGCTTTGATATATGTGATAATTGTCGAGACCACATTATTATGTGGATATATCTGTGATTTGTGACTCGAGACGATCCTAGCGAGCAAAGTAGCGAAAAAGCCATGGCGGGGATTTATACCCGGCTCGGTGTGAGCTTAGGGGTATAAATGGGAATTTAGTGAATATACTGGAGTTTATCTTGACATTGAGGAATGTTATTGGTGATTAATTAGGTATCAGGAGTTAAGCAGGAAATATTAGAGACACTCGAGGAGTTAGCGGGAATTGGGGTAAAATGACTAACATGCCCCTAAGTGGATTAAAGGGTTTAGACTTAATAGGGAGGGCATAATAGTCATTTGGCTTACAGAAGTTAAGTATTACAAAGGCTTTATGTTAGTGGGAATTGTAGAGAAATGTGGAAGTCTGAAAAAGAAGGAAAAGGAAGGGAAAAGAAAGAGAGAAAAACAGAGAGAGTTCTCTAGGTCGGTTTATATTTCCTTCATCTGTTTCTTGAGGATTTCTGGAGTAAAGCTCAGAGGAGAGCTGGGATAAACTAAGCATCAAGGATCCCAACTTAGGATTGAGAAATTGGCAGAGGTTTAGCAAGGATTCATCAGCACTTGAGGTAAGACTTTAGAGTTCTTTAGTTTTTGTTTCTGGTTTTTGAGCTATGGTGTTTAAGTTGAATTGGATGGAACTTTAGGGAATTCAGGCCTAAGGCTGAGGAGGAGCAAGCCAAGGAAGTCTAGAGGCACCTTGAGGTCGAAATTCCACTAGAGGTATAAATTCTAAACTCCAACTTTGTTGTTCAGCTGGTTTCTGCTGAGTTTTAGTGTTTAGGAGTGGCTATGGTGAATTTTGAGTTTGGGGATACATGTGCTTGAGTTCTAGGTATTTGGGGTGCTTGGGATGAGTGGAGTATGGTCATAAGGTTTTTTTTGAGGTTGGGGAAGGTTTGGAAGAGTTTTGGTTGAGGTTGGTTCGAGGAAATCGCAGAAGGAAAAAAACTGGTGTTGGCCAGTCTGTGACTAGCGCTACAGCGCTAGCCTTTGGGTGCTGTAGCGCTAGGCCAAGTTTGCTGATGGGGTTTTGCTTCTGTTTGTAGCACTGTAGTGCCCTCCCATGAGCGCTGTAGCGCTACCCTGCCTTCTGAAGGGGATTTTAGGGTTATTTGCAAGGGCTTTTGACCTAGGGTTTGGGGTTTGATTCCACCACCTTGTTTGGTGGAACTAGGACTTCCTGGGGGCTCGGGATTGGCCCCGAGGCTAGGTTTTGAACTTAAGGATTGATAATGACTTTGGCCCATGATTGTGTTTAGGTGAGCGCTAGGGCTCGAGGGGGATCGTGCTCAAGGAGTCGAGGGATCAAAGCTAGTGAATTTAAAGGTAAGAAAACTGCACCCGATTATATGTTTGTGATGGGACTAAGTGCTCCCGGGAATTTTATCGTGTCAATGATGGTATTACGCCATGGGACATGTAAAAGCGGCCTAAGAGTGTCGTACATAATACTTGCGCATAGGGCGCGGCTTGGCCACTGGTAGCTGAGGATAGCTTAACATTCACTAAGCTCGGCTTAAGCGGGCCGGAGTCAGTGGGATAACGGAGGGAGCAGCCTGAGAGCGCTAGCCCTAGTTATCATTTGCGCAGTGATATGAGATATGAATTGATATGCTTAGTGTGTTGAATACTTGGTCATACTGAATGATTATATGTTTGAGAACTTGTGATGTAATGTGAGATATGATTTGTCTGTTGATTGCTTATGCTCTGTTGTTGTGTTTTCTTGCTGGGCCTTGGCTCACGGGTGCTACGTGGTGCAGGTAAAGGCAAAGGCAGATTGGACCAAGCCTGAGATGGAGAGCTCCGAGGTGGAATGTACATAGCCAGTTGTTCGATCGCCATGGTCGAGGAGTGGATCAGGACAGGGATTACCTAATTGTCTGTTTTGCCTTAATATGGCCTGATATTGTGTATAAACCTTGTGTCTTTTGTAAACAGTCTTTAAACTTAATATTTTTGGGATCCCGTGTAAACAGATGATGCTTCTTAATGAAAATGTGGCTTTTGAGACCAAACCATTTTTAACCCTAGTTCCTTTATAGTTTCAGTAACACAATTTTAATTAAATGACTTGATTAGCAAGTCTGGCACTTTATAAACACACAGTGTAACGGTCTTGGCTACCCAGGACGTTACAAATTATCTTTATAAACCTGAAAATGAGCGATACTTTTCAATAAGTTGTTTTTCCAAAAGTTTTGTTTGTGAGGCTCTCTCTCATAAAAAGAAAGCAATAGATTTTTCTAAACCTGAATTCTAATCACAACATCCTCTCTCTATCAAACCTCACTAGATCTCATGTGTTGAGTCCATCTAATGAGTTCTAAATGAACCTTTTGAATCCGTGCCCACACACGCCTTGTGTGTTTGAGGACTGGTCTAGAAGATCAAGGTGTGAGCTTTCATAATAAGGATAGGAAGAACGTTGATTTATACAAAAAGACTCGTGGACTCTTGATAGGCTACAAAAGGTAATCTCTAATCTATTTGTGCTTGATTTAATATATCTATATATGTGTTGACCCTAGTTTTGGTCAACGACACGGAGTCTAGAAAATGACAGAAAAATAATATAGAGCTTGAGAAAATGATCTAATGGAAAATAAAGGACACAGAGAATTATAGTGGTTCGGCCCCAGTGATTGGTAATAACCTACGTCCACTTGATTCTATTATTAGTATTGAGCTCCAAAGGTGTGATCAAAGAACTAGGGTTCCTGAGTTTCACAGACCTTAGAAGAAGAAAACAATACAAACGATGGATAATAGTAATACAATTCTGAAAAAGAGCCAAAGATCCCCTCCTTAAGCTATTTCTTATGTATTTATAGGCTCAAGAAGGATTACATGAATCAAATAATAATATCTTTCCTTAATAAACGGATCCTCAGGTCATAATGAAGAGATATTCTCGGATATCATTACAACTGTACAGATCTTTACATAAATGCACGGAGTATACGACCAGTCTGATCGTATATAAAACTTGAACTTCGCATGCAGAAATATTCTTGGTCGATAGGCGAGCAATATCTCTGCCACGTGTTCGGTCATGTGTCAAAAATTCTTGCCACGTCATCAACAGCTGTTTTTTGGATAAACATTTGCCCCCCCAAGTTTATTTATTGCGACCAGCAATAAGTAAACTTAGAAAACTAACTTTTCGTATGCCCCACGAAATCTGTCAGAGCCTCTCATGCGCTCTTGAAAACTGTGACCTAATCACATCCAATCATGCCTTTTCAGTTTCCAAGTAACCTTTCCGACGGCTGTTACATTCCTCCATGCCTTGAAAAAGGTAACTCATGATCACCCCTTTTCAACACATCTTAGCTTCTATAAATAATCCTCTCATTCACCTTTTAACCTTTTACTCGCCATTTCCTGCCAAGAACCCTCAAGAACTCCATCCCAGAGCTCAGAACTTTGAAGGTCTCCCGTCACTTTGCTTAAGGGTTCTTTGTTTGCAAGCCCAAAGTCATCCCGTTTCAGAAACTCCAACTTTCATCTAGGTAAATTTCTTCGTCTTTTAAACCCTTTGAGATGCCATGCATACTGCTTTTGAGTTGTGAAACTTTTTGTGTTCTTGGGTAGAAATCTGTGAGGATATTGTATATACCTTTTGATGCTTGATAAGGTAGTGTAGTGTTGCTCTGTAGAAGTTAGGAATCATTTTGATAGTCAGGATCATGGGTTTAGGGTGCAAAATCGAAGTAAAAATTCGATTTTTAGGCTAGCTAAAAAACTGGGTTTTTCCCGCCCCTTTGGAGTTGAAAAAGCTTTTTCCAGAAAAACTTTTTACTTTCACTTTTTGATCCGTTTTTCAAAATGTTCGCATAAAACTTAGTGTTTCGGTTAGAATGCTGCTGGTCGTAGATGCGAGCAACATTATTCCAACTTTCAACATAAGCTCTTAGGCTGTGCATCTTATCTCCTCCTTTGTCTGTTTGCAGTTTACATGCAAGACTCGTGGGGAGGAGAAAGACCCATCGAGGACGATCTGCTAGCTCAACTGCTCGAGGACGAAGAACAACCCTCGTCTTTGATACCTGAAATTCCATTTTCTCGTACCAATCCAAACACTTCCCCAATCTTGACCCGAAATATGGCTCGCACCAAATCCAAGGCCCAAAAAAGGAAAACCTCCGACCCTTCTCATTAGCCTGCTGCTTCGGCCAATGCTCCCTCAACCAGTGGTCGAGATGAAAATGCTCCCAACCCTAACATCCAAAGACATGCCTGCCCTCCACATGCCATTCAGTCGGATGTTGAGTGGTATGTAGTTTCTGAAAGCAGGGTGACGATCAGAATGATCGCCACCTACTTAAGGAAATACGGTCTCCCAGGGGTGACCTTAGTCAAACCCAAACTAGACCGCGAATCTGCCCGAAGGCGCCTTCAGCGTCTGGTCAAGGTTTCATATCGAGGCAGGGGCTACCTTGCCTCCTCACTCATTTTTTCAGGGGGTGGCCAACTATTTTGGAGTTGCCCCCTTTCAAATAACCCCAAACGGATATAGGATGCTCGCTGCACTCTATATCCTGTACAACCAAAAGAAATGGCCCGTGCCATCGCCTCATGAGGTCAACTACCTGTTCGACCTCAAATCTAACCCCAACCAAGAAGGCACGGGGTTCTTCCACTTCTGTCATCAGGAAACCGAGCGCACCTTCCTTACTGACACAACCCACATCTCAAACGTGGGAAGGTACTACCAAGAGTACCTCCTTACTGCTGACATGGTTGCGAACAACCTGGCTATCGCACGAGGAGGTAAAACTTTCATATCACTGGCTGACTTCTTCACCTAGTGTTATCCTCCACAATGTCTTAAACTGTTAATGTCTTCCAGGCCCGTGGCTGCGACCAAACCCAACTCCAGACATGGAGTTGAGATCGGCGTTTCTAGCCAGCATGACTGATGCTAAAAAGAGTGTCAAGAATCTGGTTACAGAGGCTAACCTTAGGTTAGTTGGCCTTTGGGCCCCTCAACCGGACACGAGGGGGCCCTCAGCAGGGAGTGCCTGCACTGAGGAGGAACCCGAGCAGCAACCTCCAGTGTCACCTCCCTGAAGAAGACCGACTAGGGTCATGATCAGGGAACCTGCTGGCACTCCTCCAGCAGAGAGGCCCTCGTCCCCCTTAGGGAAAGGGAAGAAGAAGGCCACCGAGCCTGTCGACCTCTCTGACGATTCGTCGGATGACAATGGTACAGTTATTTCGCTTTTAGACACTTTGCAAATTCCCTGTCATCTTTTTGACGGGGACGACAATTTTAAATATGCTCCAAATTTAGGGCCAGACTTCTTCATGTCAAAGAATGGGTATAAGACTAGTAGAGTCTATAGTGTAGCGACCAGTAATAATAGCTTGGGTATTTGACTTTGTAATCCTTTTTTGCTTCTTTTTTCTGATGTAATGTACTTAGTCATTCATGCTATCTCACTGTTCGACTTTGTTCTTGCTTTTCAGACATGGACTCTGCCAATGTGTTCGACCTCTACAGCACTCCAGAGGCTGTCGCGGCTCCTCCAGGCAAGAAGAAAACCAGTAAGAGACACGCCGGGGAGAGCAGCAAAGGGCCTCAGGCAAAGAAGGCCCGGAACACAGGCCCTTCGAAGGAAAGGCCCTCTACCACCACGACTCCACCTTCTCCCCGCGAGCTACAGACTCCTTCTGCTGCGGCCAAATTGACTCCTTCTCCTGCGGCCCCGACTGACCAACCTCAGCAGGTTGATCCTGCTTCAACTAGGAATGAGATGGTTGGTCGCGCCTTCAAACTTATCAAGAAGAGGATCACCAAGATCGCGAAGCACGAACACTGCCGAGAGGCAATGGCTGCTACGGAGACAATGGGAGTTAACCCGATCCTGAATCGTGCCTTGAACGAGTTCACCAGTGTAAGTCATCTCTTTTTGTGGAAACAAGTCTTCTTTAGTTTACCGTTTGTATAACTTTTGTTCTGACTGCAGGCCATGCTAACCCTTACTGTCGGCCGCATCCACCTGGGTGCCGTCACCGAGCAGGCCAGGACTTCGGAGCAATGGCACGAGGATGAACTCAAAGCTGCTGAGGCTAAACATGCTGATCAGCTGGCGGCGGTGGTTGAGGAAAAGGCCCAACTGGCTAAGGAGTTGGAGGAGAAGCTGAAGTCTTTGGAGAAAGCCCGCGAGCAGAGGGACCAATACAAGGAGTCCAACCGCTTTAACTACAAAGCGGCCAAATAGCTCGAGCTGGACTTGATCACGAGTAGGCAGGAGACCACAACTCTGGAGGGCCGGGTTGAGGAGTTGGAGAAGACCAACGCCGGCAACTTGGAAAGGTACAAGAATGCCACTCTGAGATGCTTGTATGATTTCTGGAAGCACAATCAGGGTGCCAACTTCGACTACCTTCCCGTGAGTGCGAGGGATGTCGAGCTTGCTCGCTGTGCGGCTCAGTTGGCTGAGGAAGAAAGATCGAGGGTCCCTGCTTCCCCCAAAATCTCACTGGCCGCTGGGATGGACAGTGCAGACAATGAGGCTGCGGGTGTTGTCAACCAGAATCTTCCCCAGGATCCTCCAGCTCCTCAAGCTCCTTAGTCTTTTCTCTTTATGTTTTTTTTCTTTTTTTAACTACACGACCTACGGGTCGTGATGTAAAAACAATATAATTTTTTGGTTTGCTGCATGGGCAGCTTTTACTTTTACTTGAACAATTACATCCAAGCAGTTACTGTTTACGATGTAAAAGGATTCGCTTTGATATTATAATATATTTGCATATTATTATAACATCTATCTGTTCGCATGACCGAACTTAGCATAGCACTTTGGTTTGATTTAACAAAATATCAAAATTTTGAAAAATACTCTAAGTTCCCTAGCATGCTTTCACTTATTTTTCTCATCTGTTTACATACCTTTTAACGATATGATTTGCTTACTTGTACCTTGTATGCCCCCCAAGTGATCGAGGAGCTTTAGGTCCTTGGTCACTTGCCTTGACCAGAACTTGTTCGAACATTACTGCTCGTAGCAATATGAATAGAATTATAATACAGCAAAACAACACACATAATGAGCAAATACTTGTAATAAATACAATAGTTGGCAAGCAATGACTGGCTGAGCACAGTCCCTTTTATTTCTCATAATAAATGGACTAAACATGTCTTTACGAGCGATCAATAAGATCTTACATTTTTCCAAAACTTGTAAAAAGTAAATTTTATACAAGCCAATTCTTTAAGAAGAATTGTTCATTGATAATACTTGCGCAGGTGTTCTCCATTCCAATAGCGAGGAACGAGATCTCCATTTAAGCGTGCAAGTTTATAAGTGCCTGGGGTGAAGGACTTCATCAATTTGGTAAGGCCCTTCCCAATTTGGCCCGAGTACTCCAGCAGCTTGGTCGCGGGTGTTAAGGAAAACTCTTTGGAGTACAGGATCTCCAACATTGAATTTCCTTTCTCGCACTTTAGAGTTGAAATACCGGGCGACCTTCTGCGGGTACGCAGCTACTCAGAGCTGGGCTTGTTCATGCCTTTCATCAATCGAGTCCAAGGATTCCATCAGTAGCTGCCTGTTAGAGTCCTGGTCGTATGTTAATCTGCGGTGCGAGGGTGGATCCAACTCAACAGGCAACATGGCTTCATACTCGTATGCTAAGGAAAACGGGGTATGACCTGTTGCTATTCGGTGGGAAGTTCTGTACGACCAAAGGACTTCAGGCAACTGTTCTGGCCATGCTCCCTTAGCTTCTTCGAGTCTTTTCTTTAGGGTATCCTTCAGGGTTTTGTTAATTGCTTCGACTTGCCCATTTGCCTGGGGATGAGCGACTGAAGAAAAGATTTTGATAATATCATGTCGTTTGCAGAAGTCTGCGAATAGATCACTGTCAAACTGGGTGTCGTTATCTGAGACTATCTTCTTTGGTAATCCATAGCGACAGATGATGTTTTTTACTACAAAATCAAGCACTTTCTTGGTCGTTATGGTCGCAAGTGGCTCAGCTTCGGCCCATTTGGTGAAGTAGTCGATGGCAACCACTGCATACTTTACACCACATTTTCCTGTAGGCAAAGATCCGATTAGATCTATTCCCCAAACTGCGAAGGGCCATGGACTCTGCATCTGCTTCAACTCGTTGGGAGCTGCTCGTGGGATTTTGAGAATCTCTGACACTTGTCACACCTTCACACGAACTCTATTGAGTCTTCATTCATGGTTGGCCAGAAATATCCCTGCCTTAGGATCTTTTTTGACAAGCTTTGCCCCCAGCATGGTTCCCGCAAAAACCTTTGTGTACCTCTTTCATTAACTCTTTCGCTTTCTCCTTTGTAATGCATCTAAGAAGTGGCAGTGAGTATCCCCTTCGATACAGGATTCCATCGACCAGAATATACCTAGCAGCTTGCCGCTGAAGGGTCCTGGCTTTGTTTCTGTCCGTTGGCAGCACGCCGCTTGATAGATACTCTACAAATGGTGCCATCCATGTATCCGCCATCTGGATGACCAGAGTGGTTTCTGCCACTTGGATGCTTGGCTCTGATGGTCGCTCGACTGGCACTATGTTCAGAGTATCAGCATATTTTGCACTTGCCAACTTCGCCAAAGCGTCCGCGTTGGAATTCTGATCGCGAGGTACTTGCTGGAGATTATATTTGTCGAACTAGGCTAACAAATCCTTTGCTTTGTTCAGATAGGCAACCATCTTCAAACCTCACGCCTGATACTCTCCCAAGACTTGGTTCACCACCAGCTGAGAATCACTATAGACGTCAAGTGCTTTTATGTTCATATCCTTGGCCAATCGTAGTCCAGCGATCAATGCTTCATATTCAGCCTCATTGTTAGAAGCAGTGAAGTCAAATCTTATTGCACAGTGAAATCGATGCCCTTCCGGTGTTATCAATATCACTCCTGCTCCTGCGTGGGATTCGTTAGATGAACCGTCTGTGAACAATTTCAACGAGGGTGCTTGGATTCGACATTCAGGCTCGCTGGGCTTCTCAATTTGCTCGCCATCCGCGGGCTCTGTGAACTCGGCGATGAAGTCCGCTAAGGCTTGTCCTTTTATCGCTGCTCGTGGAAAGTAAGATATGTTGAACTGCTCGAGTTCGACTTCCCACTTTAGTAATCTTCCGGCATCCTCTGGCTTCTGCAGAACTTGCCGAAGAGGCTGGTCGGTCAATACCGTAATCAGATGAGCTTGAAAGTAAGGCCGCAGCTTCCTTGAGGCCAAAACTAAGCAGTAGGCTAACCTTTAGATGGGGGGATACCTCAATTCTGCTTCGATTAGCCTTTTGCTTACGTAATAGATAGCCTTCTGCACACCCTCTTCTTCTCTTACAAGAACAGCACTAGCAGCGTAATCCGTGATTACCAGGTAGATGAACAAAGTCTCTTTATCGACAGACTTTGACAGGATGGGTGGCTGCGCCATATGTGTTTTTAGTGCTTGAAAGGCCTGTTCGCACTCATCTGTTCATTCAAATTTCTTATTGCCTCTGAGTAGATTGAAAAATGGGACACACTTGTCTGTTGATTTTGAAATAAATCTACTTAGAGCAGGAATCCTTCTGGTTAGGCTTTGGACATCCTTAATCTTCACTGGCGACTTCATCTCGATCAGGGCTTTTATTTTCTCTAGATTAGCTTCAATTCCTCTTGAGTTAACTATAAATCCCAAGAACTTCCCTGATCCTACTTCGAAGGAGCATTTAAGGGTATTTAGCTTCATCCTATATTTATTCAGGACGTTGAAGCATTCCTGTAAATCCCTTACATGCCCTTCTGCTTTCTTTGACTTAACCAGCATGTCGTCGACATAAACCTCCATGTTTGCACCGATCAGCTCCTTAAACATGTGGTTGACGAGTCTCTGGTAAGTCGCACCAACGTTTTTCAAACCAAAGGGCATCACTTTGTAACAGTAGAGCCCTGTATCAGTTCGAAAGCTAGTGTGATCCTCATCAGGGGGATGCATACTGATTTGATTATACCCAAAGTATGCATCCATGAATGAGAGGATCTCGTGTCCTGCAGTGGCATCGACCAGCTGGTCGATCCTCAGGAGTGGGAAACAGTCTTTGGGGAAGGCTTAATTTAGGTCTGTAAAATCCACGCACATATGCCACTTGTCGTTCGGCTTGGGCATGAGTATGGGATTGGAGACCCACGATGGATAAAATGCCACCCTGATGAACCCATTCCCCTTTAGCTTCTCAACTTCCTCTTTCAAAGCCTTTGATCTGTCTTTGTCGAGCAGCCTTCTTTTTTGTTGCACAGGTGGAAAGCTTTTGTCAATGTTCAGGACATGGCTGATGATTGCAGGATCTATCCCGACCATGTCTTTATGCGACCAGGCAAAGAAATCTTGGTTCCTCCTTAAGAACTCCACCAGTATGTGTTTTGTTGTTGTCTCTAAGTTTTTACCGACTTTCACAACTCTGGTCGGATTTTCCTCATCGAGTTGGACCTCTTCAAGGTCCTCGATGGGTCCCACTTCTTCTTCAAAATCCCCAAAGCGAGGATCTAAGTCTCTATCCTCACTTTGGGCAACGCCCTATTTGGTGAGATTATCACTGAGTAAGCTTGAACATCAGTTTCCATTTGCAACTCTTTCCCGATGGCATCTCTCGATACACCCTTCTTTGCCTTGGTGATCGAGGCATTGTAGCACTCCCTCGCTTCCCTTTGGTTCCCCAACACACATCCTATCCCTGCGTCCGTTGGGAATTTCATGGTGAGGTGCCATATAGAAGTGACGGCTCACAGGTCGACTAGAATTGGTCTCCCTATCACAACATTGTACGCCGAAGGACAATCAACTACTATAAAAGTAGTGAGTAATGTCCTGTTAGCAGGCGCAGTGCCTGCTATGACTGGGAGTGTGGCAATGCCCTTTTCGCCATCATATTCACGATTTGTACGTCCACGACCATCGGATCGGAGTGTGGGAATTGCACATGCCGGGCGTCGTCGTCAGAGAAGGTGATCAATTCCTCCTCTGTTCGAGCCTTTTTTGGTGCATGATCCTCGACACTCAACATCTCGATGTCCTGGTCGTGGCGTAGGGTTTGAGCATATTGTTCCCTCCCTTTTCCACTATCTCCTGCAAGATGTGGGCCTCCGCAGATGGTGAGTAGGGTACCTGCCACGGGAGCTGGCTGTAAAGGTGGCGAGCATTGGCGTGCAGGTGCCGACTCATTGCCACCTTAAGCCTCTCACCGAGAACCTCCCGCGGCTTGTACATATCTTCTTAAATGTCCCTGTCTTATTAGGAACTCAATTTCGTCCTTCAGCTGGTTACACTCATTGGTGTCGTGCCCATAGTCGTTATGATAACGAAGGAACTTTGTTGAATCTCTCTTGGAGATATCTTTTCTTATTGGTGTAGGTCGCTTGTAGGGCACGCTTGAGCTGGTCGCCTGGTAAACCTCGGCTCGACTTTCAACAAGGGCAGTGTAATTGGTGAATTTCGGTTTGTACCAATTACCTTTGGGGCGCTTACTCTCGGAGGTCGAGGGTTCATTGCTCGCCTTCTTTCCACCATTCTTACCATTGCCATTCCCATTGCCTTTGCCGTTGCCATTGGGCTTAGACCCGTTGGCGGCTTTGGCGGGTTCTTCCTTGGGCCCCTTGTCTTTTGCTGGCGATTTTCCTTCATTGGCAATCGCGTCTTCAACCTTGATGTACCGATCAGCCCGATCTAAAAACTCCTGGGTACTTTTAAGCCCATGCTTCCTGAGGCTACTCCAGAGGGGAGAATGGCGCCTAACCCAGCGGTTAGGGCCATCATCTTGCCTTCATCGCCCACAGTCTTGGCTCTTGCTGCGGCTCACATGAAGCACTGAACGTAATCCTTCAAAGGCTCCCCCTCTTTCTGGCGTATCTCGACCAGTTGGTTCGCCTAGGTGGGGTGCACACGACCCGCAGAGAACTGTCCGTAAAATTCCTTCACAAACATCTCTCAGGATATTATACTTGCAGGAGGAAACTTAAAGAACCACTCCTGGGCGGCATCAGAAAGTGTTGCTGGGAAGATCCTACGGCGAGCATCTTCAGAGACTTTCTGTATGTCCAACTGTATCTCAAACTTATTAACGTGAGATACCGGGTCTCCATACCTGTCGAAATTTGGCAGAGTTGGCATCTTGAACTTGCTGGGGGTTTCTGCCACAACAATCCTTTGCACGAAAGGGGTGCCTCTCCTCCAATTGTACTCGATATGCGATGTCCGCCCCCCGTCCAGCTGCTGCACAGCCTGGTTCAAAGCATCGATTTGAGCCTGAACGGCTTCCGGAATTGCTGGGGCCTCTGGTGCCGGGGGAATGTACTCATCGTGCCTTTCTCGGCGGTCGTTGAGTACATCCCTCAAGTCGTCGTCTCTTCGCCGCTGCTCGCTGGCTCCGAGTAGGCTAAAGATGTTATTTTGTCTGGGCTGCCCCCAGCGTTATGTCCTGCTTGTCGGTTTTCTCTAGGTGGGGGCCTCTTGCCTCCACCTCTTTCTTCGTTCCTCCGACTAGCATTTCCTCTGCCTGAGTCGGCCTCATTGTAGCTGTGGCCATCTCTGAACCGTGACTGGCTATGATGCGACCGACTATTTCCTCTGTTGCCTCCTTGGGCTGGCATTTCCCGAGCGTTAGGGGGAGGCCTGCGTTGGTCGGTGGGTCCCTGTGCATTGTCATGCCATGGGGGGCCCCTGACCGCAGAGCCTGTCTCTGAGTTCCTTCTATTGGCAGAAGGACGTTGCCCCTGCTCGGTGGATTCGACTCTTCACCCCTAGGCGTCTAGGGCTACGGGGCTGTTGCCCGGCCCTATTCTGCCTCGGGCGCGGGGGATTACCTCGACCTGCCTGAGACGGAGGTTGCGTCTCAGGATCCCTAGGCGGGATATCATCCTGAGGCATAGGCGGCTGCTCCGGCCTCTGAGGGCTTGTTGGCTGGAGCGGAGGGCTAGGATTCGGACCCCTTTGAGGTGGCCCGCTTGAGGGTTGATCAGGCTACGAGGCCGACATAGCCTGATTCCTAGCCAACTGGAGGATTGCTTCAAGGGCTGCCATGGCATCCCTCTGCCGACGGTCCATCTCGGCCTGCCGCTCGCTCAGCTCTTGGCCCTGGCGCTCTATCTCCCTTTGCTGCGACGCCATAATCTCGGCAGCATTCTCCTGGTTGGCCCTCAGATTGGCCAACTCATCTTGCAACACCCCCAGTGTTGTCTTCAGGGTCTCAGAGTCCAACTCCTCCTCATCAAACTCCAAATGAGGTTCGTCTTCAGCCACATTTGGGGGAGGAGGCTGGGATGGTGCAGCGGCAGCCTGTCCAGTCTTCTTGGTAGTTTTTGCCATTAGATCTTCTTGAGTTCAATGCTCTCAATGAAAGCACCAGAATGTTGACCCTAGTTTTGGTCAACGACACGGAGTCTAGAAAACGACAGAAAAATAATATAGAGCTTGAGAAAATGATCTAATGGAAAATATAGGACACAGAGAATTATAGTGGTTCGGCCCCAGTGATTGGTAATAACCTATGTCCACTTGATACTATTATTAGTATTGAGCTCCAAAGGTGTTGTTATCCAAAAAACAGGCATGGATGACATGGCAGACGTTTAGTACACGTGGCTGACATCTGGCAGAAGACTTGTTCGACCATCGACCAGAAAGATGTCTATGGCGCAACGCTCAATCTTTATATACAACCAGCTTGGTCGTATACTCGCTATATTTGGAGAAAATCTTATGCAGTTTTAATCATATCCGAAATTATCTCCCATGATTTCCTGAGTATCCGATTATTTAGGAAATAATATCTGTAACAAATTAATGTAATCTTCCTTGAGCCTATAAATAGAGAAAGATAGCTCAAGGAAGGGACTTTTGGGGGGCTTTCTAATTATTTGAGATTAGAGTTTTACAAGTGTATTAGAGCTATCACATTCGAGATATTGTTTTGTTCTTCAGAGGTTTGTGAAACTCATTGAACCCTAGTTCTTTGATCACTCCATTGAATCTTATATCAATAACAACTCAAGTGGACGTAGGTTATTACCAGATTCTGGGGTCAAGCCACTATAAATTCATGTGTGTTTTATTGTTTTTGTCACTATTCTCATTCCAACATATATGTCCACATCAAGCAATTTTGACTCCGTGTCAGTTGACCAAAATCAAGGTCAACAGGTGTGATCAAAGAACTAGGGTTCCTGAGTTTCACAGACCTTAGAAGAAGAAAACAATACAAACGATGGATAATAGTAATACAATTCTGAAAAAGAGCCAAAGATCCCCTCCTTGAGCTATTTCTTATGTATTTATAGGCTTAAGAAGGATTACATGAATCGAATAATAATATCTTTCATTAATAAACGGATCCTCAGGTCATAATGAAGAGATAATCTCGGATATCATTACAACTGTACAGATCTTTACATAAATGCACGGAGTATACGACCAGTCTGGTTGTATATAAAACTTGAACTTCGCATGCAGAAATATTCCTGGTCGATAGGCGAGCAATATCTCTGCCACGTGTCGAAAATTCTTGCCACGTCATCAACAACTGTTTTTTGGATAAACAATATGTATGATCCTGACTAGTATTAATAAATTTTTTAAAAGAACATATTCCACTGTGAAATCTGAGTTTCATATTTAATACCAACAATAAGTTAGTGATTGTAACTTTTCAAAAAAATATTTTAATAATTGTTTGTTAGTATTTCACAATTAGGGGTGTTCGTGGTGCGGTTGGTGCGGTTTTTCTCTAATTTTTTGAACCAAACCGCAACCCGCACCGCATAGACCTCAAACCGCATAAACCGCACCACAAAAATGCGATGTGGTGCGGTGCGGTTTTGGCGGTTTATACCTTTCGCCAAATAATTTAACAATTAAATATTATAATTAAGAAAGATTCATAATAAATCTCATAACCATAAAGTGTTTAACAAAATAATTAAATGTACAACAAGCTAATAAACTTTAAGCAAGACAATAAAAATATAACAAACTCATAACAAATAAAAAATGTAATATAAAAGTAAATATTATTTTAATTAAGGAGGGATATCTTTAGATTGAAGTAGAATATGTGTTAGCATCCTATGAAACATTATATTTCTTTCTAGATATTGTGTATATTATATTATACTATATAAATATTTATGCATTAACTTTAAATGTAGTAAAATTGAAAAAAAAAATATATAAAAAAGTTAATATATATAGTGATGCAGTGCGGTGTAGTTTGAACCGCATTTATAAAATTTAAAACCGCAAACCGCACCGCACCGCGCGGTTTGGCAAAAATACAAACCGCAACCGCACCGCGAAGGATTCTAAACCGCAAATTGCGGTGCGGTGTGGTGCGGTGTGGGCGGTTTTATGAATACCCCTATTCACAATTGCTTAGTTTTTTTAATTTAATTTTAGTTTAGATTAATTTAATTTTTTTTACCAAATTATATTAATGTTATAATAGAATAAATATATATTTACAAATTTCTTTTTTAATTTCTATTTGAAATAGACTATTAGTTGGTTCTTTCACATTTAATATTTTATTTTTCTAATTTTATATTTAATATTTAATTTTTATAATTTCACAATTAAAAGTTGGTTGTTATTTCATATTTCTTTTTACGCTTTATATAATTCATATCAAACCTAATATGCTAGGACTTAGTTATTCTGTTATTGATATTATTGTGATATTTAATGTTATAATGTTATCATCATCAAAGTTATTCTTTATATTGGTTATTTGACTTTGTGCTTTGTTATGTTAAGTCTTGTTTTATTAAGTTCTCAAAGTTGTTGAAAACTATTATGAATGTTAAAGTATGAAGCACTAATAAATGATAAGTTTTAATTTTTATTTTTTTTATTGTAATTATATGGTGAAATATTTAATTTTAAATTATTGTTATTATTATTATTTAACATGTTTATGCTATTGTTTTCTCTTTATTTCATTCTTAAAATTTTCATACTCATATCAATTTTATTTTATTTTTGATATTTTTGTAGGTTATTTTGTTATCTAAGGAGAATGCGTGACTTTAACAATGTTATTGATAATAGTTGTACTTTACACACAAGTTTTTTCTTCTTTTATATTATATAATTGATAATTTTATAATTATTATGCTATTTAGTATTATTGTCCATTAAATTTTATCATTCATTCAATTTGTTAACTAATGTTGTTTTTGTTTGCATGATAATTTTATTTTGTAAGTTGCTTTTCACTTATACAAGCAAAATGTGTAGTGAAAAATGTGCTGGATTGGATTATTTGGCTAGATCTTCTAGTGGATATTGTAAGCACGTATTGTTTAGTAGTTGTTTCTATTTTTTACTAAGAGAACTATATTTTACTATGACCTTGGATTTGTTAGAGGTTATAACAAATTTGTTATCCAAATTTTTAAGAGTGTCTTTAATTCATGATTTGTTGTTTCATAATTAGTTGTGCATACTCTTATAAAGAAAAGACAACTTGCTTAATTAGAAAATATCCTTCATTTTCTTCATAATATTTAGATTTTATAAGTTATACCACATTAAGATTATGATTAATGAAGTTAACATTGCTAAAAAAAAATAAGAGTGTTTTGAATTAAAGGGCATTTTGGTAAAGTTACACCCAATGGAAATAACGTTGAAAATTAATGTCCAGTAAAAGCAGAAAAGAGATTCAAACTTGAGTCACACCAATTACTCCTTCCTTCACTCCCACTCATCTTCTTCTTGAGTCACACCAATTTTTATTGAAAATTTGAAGAAGAAGGAGAAGGAGAAAGATGTACGAGGCACAACAACATTTTGTAGAACTACAGGACAATGCAAGTGGTTTTAGGAATGGGGACCCTAATTCATGGCTTTCAGGGGATCCCACCTTATCCCCTACTCACCGTCGGAATCACCCTTCTTCCGTTGCCGGCTCCAATGTCGATCGCGACCTTTTCAAGGACCTCGTCGAGATCGTCCCTCTTGTTCAGTCTCTTATTGTAAGCACTTTCTTTCTTATTCCATGGGTTTTGAATTTTATTGAGGGATTCTTATTAGTGTTTGGTACCCGGTAAATTCGGGAAAAATTTGACTTGAATTTTGTTATGGGTGAGGTGACTCCAGTTGACTTGTGTTGAGTTTATCATTTCAATAACAGTTGTGGGAAAGTTATCTTTGTCTAAGGAAACTTAAGGAAGTGATTGGATTTCTAGAAAATTGGGAAGGGATACTGCAGGAAAAAAAAATTGGGAAGGAAAGAAAAAGATGATGATTTTTCTCACAATTTCTTATCAATCTTTTTAGGATCGTAAAGCAAACAGTTCATTTACGCGTCGTGGCTCAATGATCTACACTAAGACGCCTTCTAGGGTATCACTATCCAAAAAGGTATGAATTTACACGTGTGTATGTACATATATATATATATATGTAGTTATATTGTACACTTGGCTTACGATAATGGGATTTTGTGAAAGTTTTAAGCGTTACTTGTTGAATATTTCATTGAAATGATGGAGTTGGTCGATTTGATTTGATTGCTACGTATTGAGTTTTTGAAATTTGATAATTAAATGCTATTAACTTCTTTTTGTTATTTTGCTAGTGTGGAGCAATCAAGCGGCAATTATAAGTATAACAATGACTTTTTTTGGAATTTAGAGATAAATGTTCTATTAAGTGCCGTTTCATATTTCTCATTACTATAATAAATATGATGGTGAAAAGTCTTCTCGTAATGTATGGGCAGTCTGACCTGCTTAAATGGCAATGCTACGGTCAATTGGCCATGGCCATGGATGGAGTGCCTTTGTTAGAGTGAGATACATTAATTGTTTGTTGGTGATAATTCCTGCGATCATCTACGATAAACACATATTTGAAAAGGAACCGTGATTTTCTTATTGTATTATCTTTGGACTGGTTTGATAAGGTTATATATGCAATTTAACTAGGAGCTAGCTTGAGGCAGTGGACAAGTTTGTTGCTTTATTGTTTTCTAACAGTTTTTCATCCTAGGCAGAATTTGTTATGTAACAATAATCCAGTAGATACAACCTTGCTTAAGGTATGTTTTTTGTTTTAATTTCACTATGTTTAATGTCTCTGTTAACCCTTGTGTATCTAGCATTGTGTATCTAGCATATACAATTTAAGAAGTTTCCTGAATTGACTGGCCTCCTTAACCTTTATTTGAACATGGATCATTTAATAGATTTATATTCGTTAAAGATATTATGCCTTTGTCTTTCTTAATTATAAGTTTTTCTTTTTCTTTCAGTTTGAATTTGTTATCTAAATATGCTCTGTTTTTCTTAATGATATGGTTTACGATAAGGCCATTTTCTCTGCAAGAATAGAACTTTGATTGCTGGCTACAGATATTTCTTATCACTTCATTCTTTTCTTCTTTTTTTTTTTTTAAAAAAAGGTGTCTGACCTAAAGGGGAGGAATGCAGCTCAACCTATTCCAACTAGAAAGAAAAGGGAGCTGGGAGAGAAGAATGGTACTAATAATCCAGAAGCTGAGGGCTTTTCAATTTTTTCATCAAAGGGTTTGACAGCAGATGACAGAGAAGAGTTGGAGCTACTGAAGGGACAGGTGGAAGATCTGCAAAGGAAATTGTTGGAAAAAGATGAATCTTTAAAATCAGCAGACGATTTGAAGAACCAAATGAGTGCTATTTATGCACAACTTGATAATCTAAAGCTTCAAACTTCAGAGAAGGACTCTTTCATCAAGTCTACACAGCAACAACTCTCTGATGCAAAGGTGCTTATTTTACATTGTTCTGTCAAGACTAGTGGATTGTAAACTGTTTTCCTCCTCGTTAATACAAGCTTTTGGTTGCTAGATGTTGCAAATTAGTATGCCTCCTATGTGTTTAATATGACTTCAGATTTATTACGTGCAATTTTTTTTTTTTTAACTAGGCTCCCTCACCTAACCCTGCAATATCTGGGGACCAGGAACTATAGCAATTTGCTATGTAGGTGCCTAGGAGGGATTCGAACCTCAGATCTTGTGGGAGCAAATCACCAATCTAACCATTTGAGCTACCCGTCTTTTGTTATTACAAGCAATAATTGCATTTTGGTACCTTACAACAGTCATCATATTTAAAAGCAGTACTATATTAGAGATCTGCTAGGTCCAGGGGGCAGCTTTAGAGTGTTTCATTACTGCATCTGGAACATTTATTCAAATTGTAGTTGTGATTTGGTTATGACATTGATCTTCTTGGTATTAATCAACTTAATATAAAGTAAATTACCTAAATTTTCTTTTTCAGTTTTTGGATTGAATACAAATAATATATCTAGATTATCCCCGGACATTTAAAGGTTTTATCATATAAAGTTATATGTGAAGCTAATATTCTTCATTGAATCAAAATTTAAGGATGTGCGAGGATGTTCAGAATGGAGATTTCAATTCATCTCTCTGTTTGTGTCACTGTAGAGTTGAATTTCTATATATGAAAACCACTGTCTATGCCTACAGATTACACTTGCGGACAAACAAGCTGCACTGGAGAAGATACAGTGGGAAGCTATGACATCCAATACGAAAGTGGAGAAGCTCCAGGAAGAGCTAAACTCAGTGCAAGGGGATATTTCATCATTTATGTTACTGTTTGAGGGGTTGCTGAAAACTGATCCTGGTCATTATGCTGAAGACTATGACATCTCTCCCTGTAATTTGGACAGTCTTCCTTGTATAGTAAGCACCAAGTGCCTATCCCATTTGTAGTGTTTACATTCTGTCTTGTGCCTTTGTATTCTTCTTCTTGACTATAATTTGCCTGTCATTGCATAATATTTACAATCTGTTTAACAAGCATTGAGGTCTCTGAGCTCATACTTCCATTAATGGGAGATTATTACTGTCAAGGAAACCATTTTTTTCCCCCTAGTAGTTCAGATAGATTTACCTTCTATATAGGCCGTTGAATTTTTTAACTAAGACTTTGTTGCTTGAATAAATAGGATGATTTGGATGAGATGGAAATGCATAAAATGGAAGAAGCTAGAAAAGCTTACGTGGCTGCGGTTGCTGCTGCGAAAGAAAGAAAAGATGAAGAGTCCATTGCTTCTGCTGCTCGTGCAAGGTTACACCTTCAAGGATTTGTTTTCAGAAAAAGTTCAGTTGGGGGGATGCAATGAGTGCTGTTTAATGAGGTTTTACACTGGCAGCTTTTGGTAAGAACAAGTTCACACATTGTTTTATTTGTCGAACAAAGTGATATGTATTGGTGTGTTGTAACATTGTGCATGATTAAATAGGGTCACAAAATGTTAAAAATAGAAAAGAAAAAGTGTTGCTTGTGTAACCTGTGCTACATTGTGAATCTTAGCTAAGCTAGCCAAACTGTTGAACCAGCTTCAGTCTCTGATTACTATATAAGCATTTAGCGAAAATAGGTTTAGTAAAGTCTTGTTGAGTTGTCTAAGACTGACATGGGTTTTAACAGTACTCATAAGTGCATGGTTGTAACCAATGGTTGTATGGTTACAGTTGGTAAAGGGTAAAAACAAAACACACACACATTGTCTCAAGTTGCACCTTGAAATATGAAATGTGACAAACCGTACACTGAGTTGATTTTTATTTTTACATTTTCACGCTTTGTTAACATGTTGAAACACAATTAGGGATAGAAAGATAGATTAACAAGGGGCCAATTAGTTTAGGATTTTGAATCTAGAAACTTCAAGTGGGTTGGACCTGGGTTTTAACCGTACTCAAAAGTCACTTGTTAAAATACTTGATGAGTTGCTTGTTATGTAAAATTCTAAAAGCTTAAATTAAAAAACAAATTAATTCTTTATAAAAATTGAAAACAAAATTTTATCCAATAAAGTATAATAATTTTATTTTAAATTTAAATATAAAAATATTATAAATTTATTTTATAACTTATTTTTTAAATTCTATATTTTTGATATATATTATGGAATTAAAAAAGCAACTAGATTGTTTTTTAAAATAATATTTTTATTCATAATATTTTATTTTTAAATATTGTTTTTTATGTTTTAGTTCAATTTAATTTCCATCAATTTAAAATGAATTCTGATCATACTTTATTAAATGATATTTTATCTATTTTAGAAAAGAAAAGACATTTCTTTGCATGACACGTCATTTAGACAAAATAACTGATATAAAAATAAACATGATACAAAATTACAAGTTTTGAGATACAAATGTTACAAAATCTAGTTTGCAACCTATATTGGGAATATTTATGACATGTTTCTATAATTGAATTAAAGAGAGATAATGATAAGAACAAATATATTATATGCCACAAAATGAATAAGTCATTCCTTTAGTTTCTTTAACGTATTCTTTCTGTCGCAGGGTATCACCAAAAAACTGAATCGATCTTCAATTTTTTTTACAGTCTTCCACAGTATCCTTAGAATCACCTAGACTAGATTGGACAATTCTCAACACATGAAATAGATACAGAGAAAAGAAGATAAGAGAATGTAGAGGCTTAGAAAATGACTTGTTGTAGAGAGTCTAAAACCCTAAAACATCAAAGCTAGATCTTCTGATCATTTGTTTTCAACTCTCACTTAGCATTTGTTACACCCAGATTTCGAGACCGGAGATTATGACCTCGAAAACTGGACTCGTCAAGTGTGAGCTCGAAATATATGAAATACATTGTATGCTCCAGTTGTAAGATCTCCGAAGTAAAATGACGATCTCGAAGATGTGTAACCTCGGGATTCTTTCTGAGCTCGAAATGACATGACATTGGGATACATCTGTCATCGAGTGCCTTCGGATTGAGCAGCCCGAGCTTGGGAAGTGCAGGCTCGAGTGTGATAGCCTTGGCAGTATTTTTCTGCTCCGAGCATGTCTTGGAGTAGGTGGCAAGTTCGTAACGAGTCTATAAGTCTTGACAGTCACGATGCCGATCGCTGACCTCGAACATCCAATAAGTCACTTGGGATAACCCGTTGTGTATGTACATATTTATTGTTGTAAAATCCCAATATTTAAGGGATACCATTTAGTTTGTTATTTATTCCCGGGTCTTCAGGGGACGTTTCCTTGTATATAGAAGATATAACATTTAATGTTATTATTTGAATTGATATACAGAATATATTCCCGAAATATGTGGGAACAAACTCTGTAACCTTCCCTATAAATAGAGAAGGAATGACCATTTGTAAGGGGACCGATTATCTGATATCTGGAGAAAAAACTCAGGGTAATTCATCTTTGAAGAATTTTCAGAAAACTCCAAGTCTTAATAACACAGACTCGTCGACTAGGCAGACTTAATTCCTGAACCACGTAAAAACCCACTTGTCTTTTTTCAACATCCATTCGCTTCATAGTATGTGTTGTTTAATTGCTCTACGATTTAAGTTGACGAAAAACGATGTCAACAGTTTGATGCTTTCATTAAGAGCATTAAGCAATATGTATCTGAGTCTAGTCAGTCGAAGAAGCCTCCCTGAATCAACTATGGCCGCGAATGATCCCAATATTCCTGAGGAAATCCTAGAGGAAGTTAACTATCCGAGGCGCCTTGGGAAACAACCGATGATAAATTCGGACCCAGATGAGAGGAATGGATCCTCTGACTCTCGAGGACTACCTGCACCACTGGCCCCCAGGGACGACGAGGACATGTATTACAACCCTGAGCGATATGTCCCTATTGTGGAGCTTGAAAAACGTCAGTTGCGAAAGCAGGTGGCTTAGCCCTCGCCTCTGCCTGAGGCCCAAGCTCCACCTCCGTGAGATGTTCATGTTCTGCCCCGCAGGCCTCGTGGGAGACCTCGCAAAAATGCTGCCACATGAAGGATGGAGCAACCTCCGCCACCGGCAGAATAGCCTGCTCCCTCAAGGCTCCGGAGAAATACCCAGGCTGGAGCTCTTGTCAACTCAACTGCTGAGGTACCAGCCGAGACTGGGAATAACCGAGCCCCCGCGGTGACTCGGACCCAAAATCCTGGTAACACGCAGAATGTTCCTGAACCGGCACAGGCGAACTCGAGACCTTCTAGGCCCCGTAATGGATGGCAGCCACCATCACCCATAAGGCACCCACCATCGCCGATAAGATATCCCTCACCGCCTAGGAGAAACACGCAACCGACGTAGGGTGATAGGGAAAGGCGAGCTAGGTGGAAACATGGGAATGGGGAGACTGCTAGAGAACGTAGAGGTGCCCATCCTACGAGAAGCCAAATGTCTCGGTCTCACACTATTGAGACGAGACAACCAGAAAGGAACCCATCTCGAAACAACCGCGCAACAAGCCTTACCAGCGAAGGCTCAGGAGACACCAGGTCGGTCAGTATGTATGACCGGGGACGCAGAAATACTAGGAATCGAAGGGATCACCCAGATTTACGGGAACACTTGAACCAGAATAGGGGTAATGATAACCCCTCAAAGCCAGACCTGAGGGATCACCTAAATGGGCGCAAGGATCCCATGCGGAGGCGCCAAGCTGGAATTGTGATCGATGATAACCAATTTCATGGCAGACCCCTCGTGGATCCAGTCCAAGAAAGGATTGACCAACTAGAAAGAGCGTTCAGGCTCTTACCAAATGAACGAGGTCGGGATCGGGATGAAGAGTTTGACGAGGAACTCGAACCCTTCGCCCCCCATATTTCCAGCATCCCGTTTCCTCAAGGATTTTGGATTCCTCATGTCCCATCGTTTGATGGGAATTCTGATCCATACAGTCACTCAAGTACGTTTAATACCATTATGAGAGCAAGTAATGTGGGCTACGAGCTCATATGCATACTGTTTCCAGCTTCGCTCATAGGACCAGCAAAAAATTGGTTCGAAAAATATAAGAGGCATTCAATTGCTTCTTGGGATCAATTATCTAAAGATTTCAAGAAGCAATTTAGAGCCATGATCGGAATAAAGCCCGAGGCGTCTACCTTGGCCAATGTTCGACAACACCCAAATGAAACAGTGAAGAGTTACCTTACAAGGTTCAATTTGGAAGTCGCCCAAGCTCATGACGTAGACGACAACGACCATTTATTGGCTGTCCGAGCCAGGGTGATGCCTGGAAGTCCCATCTGGGAAAATATGCAGAGGAAATCTGTGAGGTCCTTAACCGAGTTCAATCGACGAGCTTAGAGATTTGTCAATGTAGAGGAGGCAAGGTCAGCGCTGAATATGGCCTCTCAGCCTGTAACTACAACAACAAACATAAGCTCTGCCTCAACCTTGGCGGACCCATCAGCCTCGAAGCCCTCTGCGGAGATCCCTTCCAAAAGAAAGAAGAATGAAGGGAGTAACCCCGAGGCAGAAGGGGGAAAGAAGAAGAAAGAGGAAAGGTATTTCTCCGTGTACAAGGTCTACACCAAGCTCAATGAGCCTCGGGAGAATATCTACTTGACTAATGAAAACCAGGTCCCTTTCAGGCGTTCGAACCCCATGAGAAACCAGAAATCAAAGAGTGACTCCAGTAAATACTGCAGATTTCACAGAGATACCGAACACACAACCGATGAATGTAGGCAACTGAAGGACGAGATCGAAAGTTTGATCTCAAGAGGGTACTTTAGGCAGTATGTAAGGAACCAGAACCACAATCAGGCTTCTATCAGCCAAAGGGCAACTGCACCACCGCCTACCCAAAACAATAACTCCCGAGCAAGGGAGGACGAGAGACCCCTTCCGATTGATGGAGAAGATGTTGTAACCATCTTGGGGGGACCTCATCTCGCAGGATCAGGCAGGAATGCCCAAAAACGATATGTGAATGAGTTGAAAACTGGTGACGGGTCCCCTTACGAACCCGAACCCAAGGCTCCGAAACACCAGAGGGTTGAATCTCAACCTATAACTTTTACTGAGGACGACGCATCTCATGTGCAGTTTCCTCATAATGACCCACTGGTCATCACCATGCAGCTCGCGAATAAGAGGGTTCACCGAGTCCTGGTTGACAACGGGAGCTCAGTGAATATCCTCTATTAGGTCACCTTAGAAAAGATGAGACTCGCGCTTCGTGACCTAAAGGCCTGTGCAATGACATTGTACAACTTTTCAGGAGAAGGGATTGCTTGTATGGGATCCATTGAACTTCCCGTGACCTTGGGAGACTTCCCGGTCTCAACAACCAAGATGATGGAATTCGTAGTAGTGGATTTATCATCGGCCTACAACGTGCTGCTCGGGAGACCCGCCCTAGTAGGGTTGGGGGCAGTTTCGTCTGTGAGGCACTTGGCCATCAAGTTCCCGACTTCTAGTGGCATCGGGACACTGAAGGGAGGCTAGTTAGCCGGGAGGGAATGCTATAGCATTTCCATTAGATGAAAGAAACAGACAAGCGCACAAACACTTGTCATAATTCAGAATACGGACAGAGCAGTCTTCGAAATAGACGAAGAAATCGATCCAAGAATAGAGGAAAGAGCTGACCTCGAACCATTGGAAGAGCTCGAAGAGGTCAGGCTCGAGGAAGCAGACCCCCCGAAGACAGTAAAGGTAGGGAAAAACCTTCCCGAAGAAACGAAATAACAGTTAATTTGCTTTTTGAAAAAGAACCAGGATGTTTTCTCATGGTCGCATTCGGACATGGTAGGGATAAATCCGAATGTAGTAAGCCATGCTTTGAATATTGACAAAAGCTTCCCCCCGAAGCAACAAAAGCGAAGACTCTTGGATGACGACAGGAAGAAGGCCCTAAAAGAGGAAGTCGACAGGTTGAAAGCAAACCGATTCATACAGGATGCCTTCTACCCCGTTTGGGTAGCCAACCCGGTGCTAGTTCCGAAACCTAACAGGACATGGCGGACCTGTATCGATTACTCAGACCTCAATAAGGCCTGTCCTAAGGACTGCTTTCCCCTACCTCGGATCGACCAGCTCGAAGATGCCACAGCCGGGCATGGACTTATGTCATTCTATGACTATTCTGGATATAACCAGATTGCCATGCATGCCCCTGACCAAGAACATACGAGTTTTGTGACGGACAAAGGACTAATTTGCTACAATGTCATGCCGTTCAGACTCAAGAATGCTGGAGCCACTTACCAGCGACTCGTGAACATGATGTTCTTCGAACAGATAGGTAACAACATGGAAGTTTATGCTGACGATATGTTAGTTAAATCTCAACATAACAACAACCATGTAGTCGACCTCGAAGAATGCTTCGCCGTGTTACAGAGGTATGACATGAAGCTTAACCCCCAGAAGTGCTCTTTCCGAGTATCCTCGAGAAAGTTCCTAGGCTTCATTGTAAATGCCCGGGGAATAGAAGCAAATCCAAACAAGATCCAGGCTCTAATCGATATGCCCTCACCTCGGAAGCATAATGATGTCCAAAGTTTGATTGGGCAGATGGCGGCACTAAGTAGGTTTATCTCGAAATCTACAGACCGTTGTCTTCCATTTTTCAACATTTTGAGGGGAGGAAAAAAATTTGAGTGGACAGAAGAATGCGAGTTAGCTTTTCAAGAGCTCAAGAAGCACCTCGTGGAACCCCCCATCTTGTCAAAACCCATCACGGGGGAAGTTCTGTACCTATATCTTGCTACGACCAAGCACACCATTAGCGCTGTACTCGTCCGAGAAGAACAGAAAGTGCAAAGGCCTGTGTACTATGTCAGCAAAAGGTTGCTGGGGGCATAATCGAGATACCCCTTGATGGAGAAGTTGGCTCTCAGCCTAATCCACTCATCTCGAAAGCTCCGACCTTACTTCCAGGCACACCCCATCCATGTACTAATCGATCAACCACTAAGATAAGTCTTGTCCAAGCCAGAAGCCTCGGGCCGGCTACTAAAGTTGGCTGTTGAACTCGGAAAATTCGAGATAACCTACCATCCGAGGACAACAATAAGAGGACAGGCCCTGGCAGACTTCATAGTGGAATGCACTGGAGTGACTAACGATGAAGTTATAACCCCAGCCCACGAGCTGTGGAAACTTTATGTTGATGGATCTTCCAATGAAAATGGGTCGGGGGGTAGGAGTATTTCTGATCACCCGAGTAGGAAGTCGATTTCACTCTGCTTTGAGATTTGACTTTGATGCGTCAAATAACGAAGCTGAATACGAAGCTCTACTGGCAGGACTTCAGATAGCCAAGGAACTCAAGGCTAAAGCGATACATTGCTACAATGACTCCCAATTGGTGGTTAATTAAATTTTAGGGGAGTACCAGGCTCGTGGGACAAGAATGGCAGCATATTTACAAAAGGCAAAAGCAGCACTCGAGCATTTCGAGTCCTACGCGATAGAACAGGCCCCCCGAGAGAAAAACTCGAACGCAGATGCCTTAGCCAGGCTCGCTACATCCACTGAGGTCGATGAGTTGAATGTCGTGCCAATCGAACATCTAACGATACCCAGTATAACCGAGCCTGAACATGAAGATGTTTGCATGATAAATTCCGAGCCAACCTGGATGACCCTGATAATTGAATACCTTGAAGCCGACATTCTCCCAAAAGAACAGACCAAGGCTCGAAAACTGATGTATCAGATCCCCAGGTACACCATTATAGATGGAAGGCTATATAGAAGAGGATACTCCATGCTGTTACTCCGATGTGTGACTCCACCCGAGGCTAAGAAGATCATAGAAGAAATTCATGAAGGATTTTGTGGAGACCACATTGGGGGGCATAGCCTATCTAAGAAAATCATACGCCAAGGGTACTTCTGGCCTACCATTTAAGCAGATTCGTTCGATTACGTCAAGAGATGCGACAAGTGCCAACGGTTCGCCACAATCCCTCGAGCTCCACCTTCCGAGCTAACTATGATGACCTCCCCGTGGCCATTTGCGGTATGGGGAATCGACCTCATAGGTTCATTGCCAACTGGCAAAGGCGGAGTCAGATAAGCAGTAGTCGCCGTAGATTACTTCACGAAGTGGACCGAAGCCGAACCTCTGGCGACAATCACCTCGAAGAAAGTCTTGGACTTCGTGGTAAAGAACATCATATGCCGATATGGGATAATAAAGAGCTTCTCCTCTGTGGCCCATCCCCAGGCGAATGGCTAGGTCGAAGCTGTGAATAAAACCCTAAAGAGTTCTCTAAAGAAAAAGTTGGAAGAAGCTAAAGGGAAATGGCCTGAAGAGTTGCCCCAAGTTCTGTGGGCATATCGAACCACAGCCGGTACTTCAACGGGACATACCCCCTTTTCCCTGGCATATGGATGCGAGGCTATGCTGCCAATCGAGGTCGAAATTCCCACAATTCGTGCCCTCGCTTATGACCAAGCCTCAAACCATTCCCAGCTCAAAGTAAGTCTGGACCTGATTGAAGAAAGAAAGGACGAAGCTCAGCTAAAAAATGTTGCATACCAACAGCGAGCTACCCGGTATTTCAATAAATGAGTTCGAGATAGAAAATTCGATGTGGGAGATTTGGTGCTGAGGCGTGTGTTCTTGGCAACACAAGATCCAGCTGCTGGCGTGCTCGGACCTAATTGGGAAGGACCTTATTAGATCAAATCAGTCATCCGATCTGACATATACAAGTTGGCAAGATTGAATGGGAGTTTGGTACCACGAGCATGGAATGGCGAACATCTACGACCTTACTACCAATAGTGTAGGAATGATGTCACCTGTAACTATGCTTGTTTATCTTTATTATGTTCATGTTAATAAATTATTCGAATACAGTTTGATTTCGTTCTAATATGTTGTATTTTTTGCAATCTCTCTTAATTTAATAACCTATGGTCACACTCATAGGATATTAAGGGGGCATTAGTGGTACATATACCATCAGCTTGAAAAAATGAAATAGCATATGCGAAAAACATACAAGTGTTTGGATATAACTAAACGCGCGAGCTAAGATGGTTTGGACATAACCAAACTATCAAAAACATACAAGTGTTTGGATATAACCAAATACGCGAGCTAAGAAAGTTTGGACATAACCAAACTATAAAAAACATACAAACGTTTGGATATAACCAAACACGCGAGCTAAGAAAGTTTGGACATAACCAAATTATCAAAAGATAAGAGTGTTTGGATGTAACCAAATATGTGAACTAGATCAAGAATATAAGTGTATGGATTACAAACCACACACGACCTTAATAGGTTTGGAACAAACCAGCTAAAACTAATCGACAGTAAGTTGGAACAAAAACCCACTTCGCGTTAAGTCGAGATCGAGGCTGGAGTATCTTGCAAAATGATAGTTTCGACCTCATAACCTCAGGGAGCTACCCGAGGACGAGGAAAAGTTACTAAAAAAAGTAAGATAAAACTAGACCACTTACGTTACACGCCATATAAGTACCTTCGGGTGCATGGTAAAAGTAATCTTCGACCTTGACAAATAACAAGATCAGATGCGGATATTTCGAGCAAACTGTCCATGAATGCATTGAACCTCGAGCTTAAATCCACCATATGTTTGTATGAATAAACAGACATTTTAATATATAATGCGTGAAATATTTTGACCTAAGAAATGTAAAGCAAGTATATTAAAGTCAAATATGGTATCATGAATATCATAAGAAAGCGGCTCTTTCACGAGCTATAAATTGTCTTAGCCCCAGGGGCATAAAAAGCAAAAAATAAAAAATAAAAACTATTACAAAGTGTTCAGAGGGACGCAGCCCCGAGGCAAGATTTAGGAAGGAGCATTCTCCTTGGCCTTCTCAGCATCCTCCTTGGCTCTCTCTGCCTCCTCCTTAGCTCTCTCTGCCTCCTCCTCATCGAGCCGGACTTGCCACTTGGCCACTAGATCTGCCTCGAAAGAGCCTAAGAAGCTGGTATCGAGGTTGGCATTACTGGCCCAGATCCTATACATGGCCAGGTCGATGACCCGATCCTTCTTCTCTTTAAACTCTGCAAGGAGGCGGGCCTTTTCACCCTCCATAATCTCGAAAGTGGCAGCCTTCTCCTCCTCAAGCTTGGCATTGATCTTTTCAAGCTCAGCGACTCGGGCGTTCACCTTCTCAAGCTCCACGAGCTGGGCATTCAGCTTCTCGAGCTCGGCTGTCTTGGCCTTTAACTGTTCAGCTTCAGCCACCATCTTTGCCTTTGTGGCCTTGAGCTCGTCACTAAGCTTGAGTTGGAGATCCTTCGACTCCTGAGCATAAGACATGCTCGAATGGACCTCATTGTTCAACTTATAGTTAAGTTGAGCAGAGACAGCAAGAGTCTGACAAACAAAGAAATCAAATTAGGACATGAACTAAGTATAAATACAACTAGCAACTAGATGAGGAAGGTTACCGTAGCAGTGAGATCGATGCTCTTCTCATAAAGAGTGTTGCAGTCTCGAGCATTGTTCAAGAACTGCCAATGAGGGGCGTTGAAGCTGCCAAAACTCTGGCCCACTCGAGACAGAATGTCTGAGCCAAGTGTAGCCCCTTGGGATCCGGCTGCATTATCAATTACATACTCATCGACGTGAGTAGAAATCGACATCAAATGTGTTTTGGAGGCCGAGGGCTTTTCAGAGGTGGTCCAAACGCGAAGTGGGCCTGGATCGAAGGAGGAGTGGGAGGAGTGGTCGTAGAGGACGCCTCGACCTGAGGAGTCGGATCCACAGCTGAGCTCGGAGCAGCTGGAGCTGGTGGAGGAGGTGTCTTCTCAGTCCTCTTAAGGACCTTGGTAGGACGATCTGACCTCCGCGACCCCGTCGGGCGCTTACTCCTTTGGGCTCCCTCGCCACTAGCGAGCACATTGTCGAGGTCGGGATCCATATCACCTGCACAGTTACACAACATAATGAGATATTCCAAGACAAAACAAGTTAGCATGATGCAGACAGGCAAAGAATAAAAAGACAAGTAGAGAGAAACCTAATTGGAACTCTCCCCCGAGCTCGTGCTTGGTGACCACGTAATTCTCCCATCTTCAGAGGAGGCGGGGGGAGTACCTTTCCTATAAGTGGATGTAACGCCCTGGATAGCCAAGACCGCTACATTGTGTATTTATAAAGATGCAGGACTTGCTAATCAAGTCGTTATTTTAAAAACGTGTCATTAAACATGTAAGAGCTAGGGTTAAAAAGGTTTTGGTCTCAAAAGACTCATTTTATATAATTAAACTGTTATGTACACGGGATCCCATAAGAAAACAGAGTTAAAAGTAAGTTTACAAACTCCCAAAGGTACATGAGTAATCGCTGGCCATTCTAAGGCAAAACAGACAGTCTTTGGGTCACGCATCCCTACCTAAACCTCAACCGTGGCGGCTGAGCAACTGGCTATGTACATTCCACTCACTGAGCTCTCCAATCAGGGCTGGTCCAACTTGCCCTTGCATTTACCTGCACCACGTAGCACCCGTGAGCCAAGGCCCAGCAAGAAAACATCATATATAACATAATTAATGATATCAAACACTTAAACCATCAAGCATGATTTCCCATCAATTAACTCAACACATATACTCAGATTCAAGATGCAAACAATCACTCATGTCACATAATATTCAGGGTCGACGACTTAGGCCGCACCCTCTGTTTAACCCACTGACTCCGGCCCGCTTAAACCGAGCTCAGTGCATAATAAGCTGTCCTCGGCTACCAATGGTCGAGCCGCGCCCTGTGCGCTAGTGGAACTCTTGGCACCCTTAGGCTGTTGGTTCACTAAATAGCTTGCATGGCATAATACCATCATTTCAAGCCTTTACAATAGGGAACCCTTAGTCCCGTCACATATATTCAACCAGGTGCAGTTTTCTTACCTTTAGTATGTACGGTTATTGATTATGAGCAACGCCCCTCAAGCACGATCCGTTCCCGAGTCTAAGCTTTTATCACCTAGTCACAACCAAAGTATAGGGTTCCATTAATATTCAAATATAAGTTTTCGGTAACAAAACTAACTCTCGGGGATCCGAATTCTACCAAGCACGGTGGTGAAACCAATCTCGAGCAAACTAGACCACATTCCCATGCCTAAAATCCTCAAAAGTTCATGTGCACAACCAAGGGTTGCGGCCCTTGAAGCTTAGCCGCGGCCCAAGCCTCAAAACAGAACCAAGGCCAACCTGAACAAAGACACGCGCCGCGGCCCTTACTTTGGGCGCCGCGGCGCCCACCCTTGGCCGAGCCTCCTTGGCTTTTCTTCATCCTAGGGCCGCAACGCTCTAGAACAGAGCCGCGACCCTTCCCTTCGAACCCATATTTCCCACCATTTCTAAGCTTGAAACCTCACCTTAAACAATCCCAAAGCTCCCCAACTCATAACCAATTAATCCCAACTTCTTTGGCATGACTTAAACCACATAGTTCCACAGAAAACTCAGCCTAACACACATTAATCTCCTCTTTTCAATTTCTGAAACTCAAAAGCTATAAACACCCAAACCAACCATTCAAATCCAAATCAAAACCTTTAAATCATGGATTGAAACTGACCTCTTCTGCTGAACCACTTCACCAAGCCAAAACCTAGCAAATTCCCAAGCTTTCCTCCTTAATTTTGTCTTAAGACATCAAAACCATATTTGCCTCAAAACCCAATCAAAACTCAGAATTTCCAACCACAGAAAAGAAGATTAAATGCTTACCTTAACCCTAATTTAGTTCTTGATTAATTCCTGAGCTAAGCCTCCAATTCCCCCACCTCAATTCTCAGAAATTCCAGCTTGAGTCCCTTAAAATTTCTGTGTTCCTTTCTTTCCTTATGTTTCCTTGAAAGAGAGTGAGAGTAAAGTTGATAGGAAGAGTCGGTCTATTTTCCTTCTAAGGGTTTCCTCAAATTTGTCTTATCCACTAAGTTAATTCCCAAAGCTCGGGGTGCCAGAACCGTCCCCGAGGGCAAAATGGTAAAATCCCCCAATATTCCCGCCTAGACACCCTAACCTCAAATATATCTCCATATATTTATTTTCATAACCTGATAGTCCAAATCACTACCCGATACCTAAAGTACCCCTGACTTGTCCAAAGTCATATTTTAAGTCCCGTTGTGACTTTTCCCGCCTTCTGACCCTAGGATCGTCTCAAGTCGTGCTTTGCAGACCTGGCCACATAATAAAGTGGTTCTCACACATATCACATGTTTATTTCATATTATCATAAAAACATTACTAAACATATAATTACACATTTAAATCACATAATAACCCAATGATGCCCTCCAGGCACACTAATCAAGGCCCTTAATCCTCATTAGCGAATTTGGGGTCGTTACAGTGGAAGTCAACCTCGAAATGTCCCTATAGTCGTTCGTTCCGTATTGAATGGATATTCCGTTCCATACCTCGTTCAGACTATACATAGTGTCATACTTCCCGAGCCAACTATCGAACATATGTACTCTCTCATCTACCCAAGTCCATACATAAAAATGGTCCCTATCATCCTTGCACAATACTAATTTATCGGGTTTATGCTTAAGTAGTGAGGGAGACCACAAATCCGAGCTAAGGATGACTGTACCTCTGTCACTCGAGCTCGAGCTCGAGGCTTCATCATTGGCCTCGTTCCCCGATTGCGGACTCTCGCGGCGTCGAACTGGAGATGGAGGCTTAACATTTTGCCTCGGGGGGAGGCTGCCGGTTGGAAGAGGCACAAGCTCCCACTGGGCGTATTTTTTGTTGGACCAGTCGAATGTTGACTGATCCTTCTCCAAGAGGCTGCAGGCTCGAAGTTTATCCTCATGAAGAAGATAGGAGAGGGACCTCCTGCCGTAGGGAAGCTGGAGCAGAGCCTCCTTGTGCTCACTCATCTCCTTGGTGGGAGTGGGACGACGGTAGTTGGCTGGAAAAATGAACATGTCATGGTTAAGCGCAAGCTGAAACAAAAATTCGAGCGCAAAAAAGAAGGATTTTTTTAGATACTTACGAATTCGTCTGAACGAATAGTATCTGGATGGAGCTAGGCCATCTGTCCAGAAGAAAGCCTTCTTGAAGTCTGGAGGATGGTTGGGAAGATCCTCGAAGATCTTCTTCTCCTTGGGATAGCTCGAGAGATAATAGAAGCCATCCCCTCCTCGAGCTCGGGAGGGATTGCTTTTCAGACAAAAGAGATACAAGATCTCCTTTGGCGAAGGTCCTTCCCGCTTTAGCTCGTGGTAAAGCGACCTCAGGGCAGACAAAACCTTGTAAGAATTGGTATTGAGCTGGAAGGAAGCCAGCCTAACGAAATCCAAGAAGTCTTTAAAAAAGGATTCAAAGGAAGTACATCCCTTGCCTTCATATGTTCATGGCTCCAAGCTGCATACCTTAGCTTGCTGTCAGGATTCCCATCTCCCAGGGCATGGCAACTTCGCTCGTGGGAGGCCGGAGCTCAACACCTCAGCGAGCCCGACAGTCCGATGTTGTGTAAGGCAAGGATGTCAGAGATCTGCCCTAATGATGAGATCGAGCTCCAATAATGCTCGGCCTCGAGAAATTCCCTCTTCAAGGTAGGCACGGAGGTTGGCTGCGAGGTAGAAGGTTCCCCCATCAACGAGAATTGAAGATCATCTGGCTTGAAAGCAACTGTCACTTTGAGCGTAGATTCGAGGGGGATCGGTCTACGCTCGGGGTCCGGATCTGGATAGATGGCGACCCTTAGTTTTCTCCTTTTTCCTTCTTCGACCTCGTCTATCTGACGTCGAAAGTGATCTCGGATGTCCTCCTGCTCACACCTCAGTTCGTGCTCCCGAATCAAGCGCTGGTTCCGAGTGAAAGGAGACTCCGGGCTCGGAGTTACTAGTGAATAAGGAATCGCGAGCTTTGACCCCCACCACTTTTCCGAGTTTTCGAGTTCTGCGACATCTAGCAAAAGGGTGAGGGCCAAGAGAACTAGAAATAATGAAAAAACAGGATGACCTAAGCTCGAATATTCGAGGCTACAAGGCAAACTCGATCCAATGGGCGATGCCAGTCTCTCGGAGCGTGTATTCCACCGAAAGAAAGGAAGGTGAATTTATTTTTTGAAGATCTCGATATTTCAGGGAAAAAGTTGGCGGTTACCCAAAGAGTGGAATTTTTGGGAAACGTGCATTTTGCAAAACCCTAATTTTATACCCGATATCTTGTTGTGCAAGATACGCCATTCGAAATTCAAAAAATTTAGTAAAAGAACTATATCTGGGTTTTCTACGCATCAACTGGGTTTGGAACCCATGATATCAAACCTTAAGGCTAGTATGTACTAAAACAATCTAATATGCTAAACTAGTAAGGGAACAAACAGTGCAGCAATGTAAACATGCATGAAAAATATACGGGCATACGAAGCTATGAACAGGAAACTTACACAATGCGATCAGTGGAAACAGAGAGATTGATGATTGAATAAGTGGCTGTAAAAATGATCTCACAGAGTCGAAGAGGTGCACATTGTTATGCTTTCGTGGTTTGGAGAACATGCAAGAACTGGGCAGTATTCTCTGGTTTTTCTCTTCTTTCCTCTCTGCAAAAACTCGAATGTGAAAATAAAACGGGGACGAAAAATAGAGTCCTATTTATAAACCCATGGAAGTGTAAAAGGTCGGATTAATCTGGGCCATTGGCCAGATTTCGTATCAGATCAAACGGCCAGGGATCTGTGAGTTGATAGTACCATAAAGAATGGCAGGCGGATAGACGTGGGCAGGTTTCCAAGGTACTCAAGTACATTGAGTGATCAATACCCGTTCGATGCGTGTCTGCACTCTAGTGTTTTTGATGGTACAGTTTCCAATAAGAGCAGTTCAAAAGTTTCCTTCTCATAGGATTCGAACTGATACTTTTGAGGGGGCAAACTGTTACACCCAGATTTCGAGACCGGAGGTTATGACCTCGAAAGCTGGACTCGTCAAGTGTATGCTCCAGTTGTAATATCTCCGAAGTAAAATGACGATCTCGAAGATGTGTAACCTTGGGATTCATTCTGAGCTCGAAATGACATGACATTGGGATACATCCGTTATCGAGTGCCTTCGGATTGAGCAGCCCGAGCTTGGGAAATACAGGCTCGAGTGTGATAGCCTCGACAGTAAGGTGGCAAGTTGTAACGCCCTACTTCCTTAGAGCCGTTACTAAAGTGAGTTTAAAACGGAATTTGTGCAACTAACAGACTCTACGAGGTTTCTAAACCCAAAAGTGTGATTTGACTAGAAATTAAGGCTGTAATCTTTGAAAATACTTAGTTTCATTGAAAACATTAAGTATCAAACATCTGGGATCCCAAAATAAGGTTTACAAAATATTTACAACTCAAAAATAGATTTACACTTGATTAACTATCAAAAGAATAGGTTAATACAGCCATATACAAAATGCCCCCAACCAAAGCAGTCGGGCAGGCCAAACATGTACGCGCCGCCCCCACGCTCTCCATACTCATGGCCGGTTGACTGACTCCTTGCTTTTACCTGCCACACAGAGCACCCGTGAGCCGAAGCCCAGCAAGAAAACTCATACAGTATATAACATATGCATAGAATATAGCTGACATATAATCCACTGATAAATAGGAAAACCATCAGACTGAACAAGCACGGCCATGCCGCCCCAGAGGCCTTACCAAAGCCTGGGGTCTCGGTCCTTACCGTAAGGATAACTCATGTATCCATTGGGTCCCACCCTGGCTATAAGCACTCCATGTGCTAAGTGTTACTTCCGGCCCCAAGGCCGTTCTCGGCCTTCACCGCTCTCGGCCTTCACCGCTCTCGGCCTCAGCCGTTCATTTCATTATAATCACACATATAGTACATTTCGAAATAATCATTCAAACATATAATAATTCATTTAAAATTATACATTCGCACGTAATACAATCTAGGGCCATGCCCTGTAATAACACTGTGGGCCCATGCCCTGTCCTCGGGTGTTACGGTTTTCTTACCTTTCAATTCGATAGCCTTGATCACCTGACTCCTCGAGCACGATCCTACTCGAGTCCTAGCGCTCACCTAAACAAAATCCATAAGTCAAAGTCATTATCAAACCTCAAGTCCAAAACCTAGCCTCAGGACCAATCCCGAGCCCCTGGGAAGTCCTAGATCCCCAAAACAAAGTGGTGGAATCGAGCCCCGAACCCTAGGTCAAAATCCCTCAACAAAAGCCCAAAAATCCCTTTCTGTGAACAGTGCAGCGCTACAGTGCTCTTAAGAGGGCGCTGTAGCGCTACAAGCAGAACAACACCTCCCCAGAAACAGGGCCTAGCGCTACAGCGCCCAAAGACTAGCGCTGTAGCGCTAGTTGCAGACTGACAACCCCAAAAATCGTTTTCTGCGATTTCTTTCAACCATTTCAACACCAAACTTGTCCAAATCTTTCCCAAACCCAAAAACAAACTTATCAACACCTCACACTCATCCCAAGCATCCCAAGAACTCATACCCCAAGCTCAAGCAACCCAAAACTCAAGATCTACCATAATGAACCCTAAAACCAGAAATTCATTCAAACATCAAAGATAAGGTCTTAGAAATCATACCGTGGATGGAAATTCGACCTTGAGTTGAACCCTAAACCTCCTTAGCTTGCTCCTTCTCAATCTTGGCCTGATTTCCCCAAAAATCCCCATCTATTTAGCTCAAATACACAGCTCAAACCAGTCAAACCCTAAAACTGAAATTTCTAAAACTTACCTCAATGTTTGATGTGTTCTTGCCAATCCCTTGCCAATCTTCAAGTCTAGCCTAGGATCCTTGATGCTCAGCTTACCCTAGCTCACCACTGAGCTTAGCTCCAACAAAAATGAAGGGAAATGGTGGGAGAGCCACAAACCGATTCTTTTGGAACGAAACCGTTCTGTTTTCTCTCTTTTCCTTTTTCTTCCTTCTTCTTTCTTTTTCAGCCTTAACTCTTTTTCTACCAATTCCACTAAGTATAAAGCTACCTTTAACTTATCTCTAACAAGCCTAAAGACCAAAATGCCCTCCCTATTAATTCTAAACCTTTTTGTCCATGTAGGGCCATGTTAGTCATTTTACCCCAATTCCCACTAATTCCTCGAGTGTTCCTAATAATTTCCCGCTTGCTACCCAATACTTGATTAATCACCAAATATACATTCCTCATCATCAAGATTAACCTCAATATATTTCCAAATTCCCATTTAAACTCCCAGGCTTATCCCCAAGCCGGGTATAAATTCCCGCTCATTCTAGGATCGTCTCGAGTCACAGATCACAGATATCAACACAGTCATGCCCAAAATGGCCAAATTACAATTATGCTCTTTCTAAGATAATCAGGTCTACATGCATACTAATTCACATAGTCATGTGTCTCAAATAATCAAATAGTCATATAACATGCATTAAATCATAATCATGCATTTAACTCATTAAAGTCACACACAAAATCCCATTATGCCCTCCAGGCACACTAATCAAGGCCCTTAAGCCTTATTAGCGAATTTGGGTCGTTACATAAGTTCGTAACGAGTCTATAAGTCTTGACAGTCACGATGCCGATCGCTGACCTCGAAGATCCGATGAGTCACATGGGATAACCCGTTGTGTATGTACATATTTATTGTTGTAAAATCGCAATATTTAAGGGATACCATTTAGTTTGTTATTTATTCCTGGGTCTTCAGGGAATGTTTCCTTGTATATAGAAGATATAGCATTTAATGTTATTATTTGAATTGATATACAGAATATCTTCCCGAAATATGTGGGAACGAATTCTGTAACATTCCCTATAAATAGAGAAGGAATGACCATTTGTAAGGGGATCGATTATTTGATATCTGGAGAAAAAACTCTGGGTAATTCATCTTTGAAGAATTTCCAGAAAACTCCAAATCTTAATAACACAGACTCGTGGACTAGGCAAAGTTAACTGCTGAACCAAGTAAAAACTCACTTGTCTTTTTTCATCATTCATTCGCTTCATAGTATATGTTGTTTAATTGTTCTACTATTTAAGTTGACGAAAAACAGTGTCAACAATATTCTTTTTAAATGCTCAATTATGTCACTTATTTATTTAAAAAAATCAATTAAATAATAGGTAATATTAGCCATTAGGTCGAAATTCTCATAGGCTATAGGCCCGTTAAATTTCCCATTTCATTATAAGTCTGTTAGACTTGTATTCAAGATCCATATTATTTTATATTGATTAATTAGTTAAATAATTTATCAAATTAATTATTTATAATTTGAATCTTGATTTAAATTTATTTATTAATTTATACACTAATTTGTCTTAATTAATAAATTTGTCCTAAAATTTATTTTTTTCTCTAAATTGCATAACTCTGTGAAATTATCTAAAATTGATCTTGTCAACTTTGATAATTCTAATTGATGATTAAATCAATTAATTGAGATTATCTAGATGATTTTATCCTATGTACTGTGGGGACTATGGGCCTATGAAATCAAGCTCCAATAAGTTATCATAAATTTAACAAATAAATTTATTAACTTATTAATTCCCCATAACTCCACTAAAGATTCAAAATTGCACTATTGAATTCATAGAACGCTCTATAAGCAATATAGATACGTTATTAGTTATCAATTGTCATAACCATAATTATTACTCAATCCTCTATACACGGTCTACAATGAGGTGGGACTAAAATGTTGTTTACCCATCATTGTATTTTATCCTTAAAACACTTAGTTCCTTGTAAATAATATTTCAGTAAACTAATTTAATTACTTAAATGAGATCTCTATCATTTAGCACCTCGAACTAAACTAAAAAGAAACCATCGTTTTACTTTTTCATCAAAAGCTATAGATGTTCATATCTATGATTAACACTCACATTCAATTATACTATCGAGTTCCCAAGATGTAAGTATGGGCTAACCCGTATGGTAAGCTGGTAACAAACAAGTCAAAGAACTAAAATAGTACAATTAGTTAGAATACTAACCACTCAGAATTAAGATTGAATTGACATATGACCAACTACATGATATGATTATAATAGATAATAACGGTATGTCTTCTTATCTTATCTACCATCAATATTGGTTATATCCAATGTAACAAATACATCCGATTTTATCTACTTCGCTAATGTTCTAGAAAGAACATAACACTACAATGTGTAAGTAGATCATATTGTAGATTGACAAGTCAGTGTAAATCACGTGTACTGACTAATCTTATGACTAACTTATTTTTGAACATATAATCATATTTATATTCCATTGTGATTACGTCACTATAAATATGATTAGCTATATGCTCGAGATTTAATAGAAGTTTTTATTGAACAAATAATCATCAAAATAAAACATGTGAGCAAAGTAATTGATCAATTCAAAAAATGATTTATATTCTCTTATTGATAATAAAATGAGATTACAAAAAAATTGAGTTTTAATTAAGGCATAGAACTCCAATAACCTAATTAGTACACTAAATAAGATATGAAAACTCTCGTTACTATCTACATTTTTTTTCACTGAATTATGGGATCTGAAGGCAGTTTTAATTGAAAAACTAACAATTACTGAAGTTTTAAAGGGATCATTAAATTTATTGGAACAAATAAAAACTTGTGAATTGTATTAATAATTTCATTGAACATTGAATGAAAGAAACAACATAGTTTTACTCTAATATTCAATCAAATGCCTTAAAAAAAGAAAAATTAGTCATTTTGTTTATCGCTTTTGTTAGTAGTATGTATTTGCCGCATTGTTTTCAAATACTCCTTAAATGACAAAATTATTATTCTTTTACCCCAAACAACTTCTCTTAATATAAATTTACCACCAAACTTTTTGTCATTCATTAAATATTACATACATGATAAAATTATTTCAATTTTACCCTTAATTTTTTTTACTGTAAATTTGACCACAAAATTGATATTATTTTTATTCAATTGACATAAATTAAAACAAAAAAAGAGTTATTAATTTTTTACCTATAATTTATAGGAGTTGATTATTTAATTTTTTGTTGGATTATATAATTAATGAAATGGTTCGAATAAAAAATTGAATAAAGATGAATTATTTATATTAATGTTCTTAATGTAGTTGTTAGCTATATAGTTAAAAAAAAAGAATTTCCAAATTTATATAGTTTTATTATGGTTTTGTGTTATTCATTTATTTTTTAATAATAAAACTAAATGTAAGTTTGTTAAAATATTTATTTTTTCCAAAACAAATATATTATTAATTGATGAATATAGAATTAAAAAAAATAATTTAATTTTTTTGTATTATTTATTTTGTTATTAATTAATTTAATTTTCTAAGGTAAATTATTTACTTTTATGATGGTTAATAAAATTATAATTAATTTAATATGTTTCATATTTTTAAACAATTTTACTTAATCATATATTGTAACATAAATCAATAGATATTCACATGTTTGTAAGGAGAGTATTTTTTTAATATTTAAATAATAGTTGAATACAATAAATCAAGACTAAAATAAATAAATTAATAAAAAAAAGTTAAATTTAAGAGTAAAAATGAGCTTTATCGTTTATATGATATTTAATAATAGATAAAAACTTTAGGGGTAAATTCATATTAAAAAGAAGTAGTTAGGGGATAAAAGAAGGGAAATTTCACTTTCTATACCTAAGGCCTCTTGCTAATTAAAAATGATGCTAGGCATTATGTAAATTAAAAAATATGCCAAACTTTCCCAACTTCCCAAAAATACCCCTCTCATTTCCTCTTCTCTCTCTCGGTTCACTCTCACGGCAGCCACCATCACACCTCTCTTCTCCCACAACAGCCACCATCACACCATCCCCATGCATCCATAACTTTGGTCATCTTGTAGAAATCAACACAATACCAAAAACAACATACATTTGAGAATTCTTGGAGTATAAAAGTAATTTTTTTTCTTAAATATAGTGATGTTTCTTTCACTAAGGACACTAAACATTTCGAACTAATTTGTGAATGATTTTTTTAGATTTTTTGGGAATTTTAAAATATGCAGAAAATCGGCATTGTTTTATGGTTGCTCGATGTTAGCTCGATGAGGCCTTCAAAATCAAGATTTTCGTGAAAAAATTGACTTTTCTCCATGGTTGCTCGATACTGCTCGATGGTGCTCGTGACGATTTTTGCAAGAGACGTAATTTTTCACTCGGGTGTCCGTTTGATGTATTTTTTTTTAATTTGGGTATTTTTTTCGAGATCTACACATTTCAAGTGTTTATAAACACATTTGAGAAGCGTATAGCTAGAAAAAATATACAAAAATGCAAACATGCCTCATGTTTAAGACATGTTTTGGTATGTTTTCAAGTTTTAAACCTAAAAAATGTGTATATGAACATCTTAAACGTGTAGATATTGTAACGTCCCGTAAAATTTCTTAGCATAATTTGCGGAAAAACATAACCGTTTGCTAAAAATAAGGTAACCGAAAATTCATACAAAAAAAACTTTTCAAACATGCAATAGTTTGGAAGTATGCACATACTTAAAAGTAAATTTCAGTGTCATAATTTAAAAACATTCAACAAGCCCAAAATAAATTCTTAATTATCATATGGGTTTTAGTCCCCAAAACATAAATTTCAAAAAGGTCGGTCCACATGTACATCCTTGCAGATAAACTCCAGCATTCACTGATCCACTTAGCCTTTAAGCTTACCTACAACACGAAACAACTAGGTAAGTGAAACACTTAGTAAGAACAAATTAACAACATAACCACATAAACGGTTAAACAAACTGTAACTAGGCAGATAACCAACCAAGAATAGGATTATGGTGAAACTGAACCCTATATACAATTTAAGAACGTTCTGGAAAACTTATGGTCATGCCTCATTACCAAAATTCATATCCTGAAAATACACCTGCACGCAGAAGATCCCAGAGCATACATGCAGTCTTAACTGGTAACATACATACTTATTTACTCATTCATCTTAACATACATACTTACTTACTCATTCATCTTAACATACATACATACTTACTCATTCATCTTAACATACATACTTACTTAGGGTTCTGGAGGACCCATCAAACATAACTTAACATATCTTACCATAGCATCGATGGGTGTAAACTAGTTACACCAGTTACCCAGACTCCTAGAAGAATTCAACATACTTTCTTAGTCATAGAGATTTGATTCTAGAATCAACTTACTTATGTGTCACGGAGTTTAACTGGACTCTTATGTCACAGGTGTTAAACATGACTTCTTACATATTGCAGAATCAACTTACTTATGTGTCACTGAGTTTAACTAGAATCTTATGCCATAGGTGTTAAACCGTACTTCTTACATATTGTGATGGCCAGCCAACCTTAGTTACATAATCACCGGTGGCGAACTAGTTTCTTACTTAGTTTCCGGTGGCTAGCCGGAGTTCATAGTAGTCACGGTAGCTAGCCAGACTGCTTACCTTAGTCATGAGTATGCAAACCCTCAATGGTCTTGAGTAAGCCTTTTAAGACTAGTTCAAATTATTAGCTTATATCTTAGTCATCTAAACTAGTCATGATCGTGTTGTATCCAAACATATCATAATTTGTCTTACCTGGATCCCTTAGCGCTTGCTTGTGGAAATCTTCAATCCAGAAGCGAGCCTTCCCGGTTAGATGACATTGTAGTGCAACTACATAGTGACTCGGATTAATTATGGCAATTATCTAAGATTGTTCATTCGTAATTTGGGCATTGAAAGTCGAATACTTAATTCTTATTATTTCCAAAACTATACTTTTACTATTTATTTTAAAGTGGTAAAGTCTCCCTTTTTTTTTTACTTTTTCCCTAAGTTGAATTTTTGGCAAATACCCTTAAACTATCGCTCAAGTATTCTATATCTTAAGGATGGGAACTAGGCAAAAGTCTCGCATCAAAACTTATTTTAGGTTAAGAGAACTAACCTTTCAAAAATCGATTTTCGATAAGGTTCGAAATTGCTACTTTTCAGTTTTTAAGGCAACTTAGAAAAATTATTTCTCTTAAATCATGACACATTTTTTTCTAAAGTTTTATAGGAGTCCTTGTACACTTCTTAACTAATTCCTTTCAAAATTATATAATTTTTGGGATAGAAAAACCCATTCAAATGTTTAAAGAAATCTAGGCAGTGCCTGCTGCTGAGAAGTTTTTTCAAGATTTTATGGTAACTTTGAAAATCTATTTCTCTTAAAATATAGCCCAGTTCTTTCTGAAATTTTACAAAAATATTTATACATATCTAAATTAGCTCTTTTAAAAATTTCATAATTTTTGGAATAATAAACTCATCAAAATATTTAAAGCAATCTGGGCAGTGCTTGCTGCCCAGAAGTTTTGTTTCTAGATTCTAGGGAAAACTTTAAAAGATTATATCTTTTATACCTTAAACTATTTTCCTCTACAATTTTACAGTGACCCTTATAAATATTTAAAATAACTCCCTACCAAATTTCATAGCTTTTTTATTAGTAAAACCTATTCAAAAGTAAAAACAATATGGGCAGTGCATGTTGCCCATAAATTTTCCAGATTTACATTAAAATGCCATAATGTGCATAACTTGGGTTTAAAAATACATTTTTATGATTTTCAAAAGCTTATCATCAAGTACCCAAAAATAACTATGCAACTACACATATATTTTTCTCAATCAAAGGAAGTATAGTACGATCTGACCCGTTAGAAGCCAGACCACGAAATTTTGGCAGCATGCATTTTTACACAACCTAACAACAATAAGCATTTCTAGCATAACCCTAGCCACATGCATGCATGAAAATCATCAAATCACACCACCTAAACCTTAAGCATAAAATTAACTCCAAAAACCATTAAAATAACCTATACAACCAGTTCTACCAACATAAATCACAAAACTCAAGAACAACCATAAATTTCTACCTTTGATAGTTCTAGCTTGGAAATGTGTTTTTCTTAGCTTCCTCACTCCCCCTTATTCTCTATACTCTTAAAACCGAGCCCCAAGTTCCACATGCGTATTTTTAATAAAAGGATTAGGGCAGAAAACTTAGATGAGGGAGAAAACATGCAAACTACCAAGATTTCTTACCTTGCTTTCACTTGATCACCATAGTGCTAAATCCTTGAGATCCTACTCGTACAAGCCTTTCTTGAACCCTAGAACAAAAGATCAAAGACATGCAAGGCTATTAGCTCACATGCATGCAATATAAACCCTTAGGGTTTCAAATTTGAAGAGGAAAAGAGGAGAAGAATGAGGTAGGTTTTGAAACTTACTCTACCCAAGTGTGCTCTTGAGCTTCTCCCTCCCTCAATGGGGAAACGAGTGCTCTTGGCTCATGGAGAGAAAACTTGTAGCAATGGAGAGAAGAGAGACTTAGGGCTTCGGTTTTGGGGAGAGGAAATGGAAGAGGGTATTTTTGTTTTCTTGAGGGAAAATGATTTTTTTTTAAAAAAAAAAAATAATGATTAGAAGTGTAAGAGAGAAATGATTAGGGTTAAGCCAATGAGTCCGTAAGGCCCTTTCTCTTCCATAGGGTAGATGTCCTAGGCTCTTGAGATCCCTAGGCAAAGTCTTGTTACCCCCCTTCTTTCTCTCCTCCCTTGGAAAATACCTTTATGCCCTTGCTCCCTTTTACCTCTCTCCTTAGACACTCAAGGGCCCTTTGGTAATTTTACTTATCTAAAATTTTCTAAAATTTTACCCTATAGTTTTTAAATATCACCAAGCTTAATTAATTAAATCAAATGTGAACCAAAAATAAAATTTGGCACATATCACATAATTTTGGTAATTTTATGAAATCAACCAAATTGTCCGTAGAGGCTCGAGCAAGAAATTCTCATTCTTAAGCCTGATTGATTAGAGTTCAAACCTCAATCAATTTTTCTTAAACTTACTGACTCGACTATAAAGTCCCAGTTGCCAAAAAAAAAAAAAAAATCTTATGTCATAGTATTCTTATTTAATTAATCCAAGATTTTTACCCGATTAGGGTTATTGACCCGGTCCACGAACAAAGGTCTCGATTTCTAAAAAAAGCGCACTTACCATAATATGGCTAGCATTCAAACATCACGAACTTCTAGTAACATAAAATGTTCCCCTGAAATTATACATAATAAAGGGAATTAAAATACCTGAAACTAAGGTTTACCTGATGCCTAAACGCGGGACATTAGAATACCTATAATTTATGCAAGTTTCGTCCCCGAAACTTAGAACAACTGTGGGTATAACTCTCTCATCCGGTCTTTGGGTTCCCATATTGCTTCTTCTATCCAATGGTTACACCACTGCACCTTAACCAAGGGTATAGTCTTATTACGCAGCACCTTATCCTTACAATTCAGAATCCTCACTAGTTTTTCCTCGTAACACAGTTTCAGATCCACCTCCAACTATTCGTAACTAAGTACATGGCTCAGGTCTTCCACATATTTTCTCAGCATAGAGACATGGAATGCATCATGTACTCAAGCCAAAGTAGGTGGGAGATGGTAGGCTACCACACCGATTTTCTCCACTATCTCAAAAGGTTCAACAAAGCCACCTTCAGGAGCACCTTATCTCCAGCTTCAAATGCCAAGGGTCTTCAACATCGATCCTCATATTTTCACTATCGATCCGTTGAGGTCTGCAGCCTCTCCCGAATCTTCTCGATATCTTCAATAACTTTGTCCACTTCCTTTGTACCCAAGAATTTTCTTTCACCACTTCATGCCAATGAATTGGGGATCGACATTTTCGCCCATACAGGGCTTCATATGACACCATCTTAATAGAGTCATGGTAGCTATTGTTGTAAGAAAATTCCATCAGTGGAAGTTTTCCACTCCACGACCCCTGGAAGTCGAGTACACAGGCTCTCAACATGTCTTCCAGGGTTTTGATCGTCGCTCACTCTGGCTGTCTGTTTGGGGATGGAAAGCAGTGCCAAACTTAAGTTGAGTCCCTAAACCTTGTTGCATCCTTTTCCAAAATGCTGAGGTGAAGCGTCCGTCTCAGTCTGAAATGATTGACTTAGGTACTCCATGTAGTCGTACAATCTCTGTTATGTACAAGTCTGCTAACTTATCCACATAATAAGTTATCTTAATGGGTAAGAAATGTTCAGAATTGGTCAATCTATCAACAATAACCCATATCATATCTTTCCCCTTAGGAGTATTAGGCAGTCTAGTGACAAAATCCATTGTGATCATCTCCCACTTCCATTCCAGAATCTCTAACGGTTGCAGCAACCCAGCCGGTCACTGGTGCTTCACCTTGGTTTGTTTGCAAGTGAGAAAATGAGCCACATATTCTGCTACTTCCTTTTTCATCTTCGGCCACCAAAAATATTTCCTTAAATCCTGGTACATTTTTGTAGCATTGGGGTTCATTGCGTAAGGGGCATTGTGTGCCTCATAGAAGATTTTCTTCTTAATCTATGCATCGTCAGGAACACAAATTCTACCTTTAAATCCTAACACCACATCTTCCGATATGTGGAATCTCGATCGTAGATCTTTCCTCACCTCATGTTTGATCTGCTCATACCAAGGTTCGAAAAGCTGTCTGTAACGACCCAAAATCACTAATATGGCTTAAGGGCCTTGGTTAGTGTGTCGAGAGGGCATAATTGGTTTATGTGTGAATTTATTAAATTAACGTGTGATTATTTGATAAACATGTCTGTATGGATATATGAATGTAAATGTGGTCATACGTTATATTTGTGAGAACCACATTATTATGTGGGTAAACCTACAGCGTGCGACTCGAGGCGATCTTAGGGAGCTAGTTAGCAGGACGTCACAACGAGGCTTAATATTTGACTTAGGGAAAGTCAAGGGATATTTCAGGTATTAGGTGATTATTTGGGTTATCGGGTTATGGAAATAAATATATGGAGATATATTTGAGGTTAGGAAGCCTAGGCGGGAATATTGGGGAATTTGACCATTTTTCCCTCGGGGACGTTTCCGGTTCCCCGAGCCTCGGGATTAACTTAACTAACTAAGGCTAGGCTAAGTAGGCAGAATACAGTAGAACAAAAGAAACAAACCGACCCATTTTGCTCCTCTTTTCCTTCTCTTCTCTCTCTTAAGAAATCTACTAAAACCTAAGGGAATTCAGTGGTTTGGGCTAGAATCTTGAAGTTTTAGTCCAGTGTTTAGCTAAGGAAACTCAACCAGGATAAAGGTAAGGGCTCAATTACACTCTTGATCATTAGAATTCTGAGTTTTGGCTGAGTATTAAAAGTGTTTATGGTTTTGATGTTTAAGGACTGAATTGAAGCTGGAAGTTTGGATTTTAGCTCAGAAATTGCTAAGAAATTGGTTCATCAAAGAAGGTAAGCTTCAATTCGTAGTTTAGAGCTTAAATTTTGAGTTTGCATGACTGGTTTTAGAGTTCTTGCACTACTGGGTTTTAGAAATCGAAATGGGATTTTAATGAGTTTTTAAGCTAGGTTTTTGTTGGATTGGGTTGCTAGAATCATGTTAGGAGTCTTGTGATCAATGGGTTTTGGAGTTAGGGTGCTTTGGGATGGTTTTTAGCAAGGTTAAGAGGCTAGAAATTGTGGTTTTTCTGGGCACGAAGGGTTGGGTCGCGGCTCTATTCTAGAGTGTCGCGGCCCTGCGAAGCAAGGAAGAGCCAAGGAGGCTCTGCAGTGGGGAAGTGCCGCGGCGCCATAGGGCAGGGCTGCGGTGCGTGTCTATCTTCAGAGAGGCCTAGCCTCTGTTTCAGGGGCGGGCCGCGGCTGGGTTTCAAGGGCCGCAACCCTTAAGGGTAATTTTGATCTTTTAGAGGTTTTAAGGGCGGGAACCTAACCTAGGGTGCTCGAGATCGATTCCACCACTGTGTTTGGTGGAATTTGATGTCCCGAAAGCTAGAACTCTACCCAGAAATATTGATGTGATTATTAATGGTACTCCCTATCTTGGTTGTGACTAGGTATTAAGCTAGGGCTTGGGAAGCGGATTGTGCTCGAGAGGCGACGCTCGTAATTAGTAAACTTGGAAATCAAAGGTAAGGAAACTGCACTCGGTTGTGGATTTATAATGGGACTAAGGGTTCCCTATTCTGTATGCCTTGTAAAGGATAGTATTATGCCATGTAAACAGTAAACTAACAGCCTAAGAGTGCTGAAGTTTACACTAGTGCATAGGGCGCGGCTCAGCCACTGGTGGCTGAGGACAGCTTATTATGCACTGAGCTCGGTTTAAGCGGGCCGGAGTCAGTGGGGTAAACAGAGGGTGCGACCTAAGGTGTCGACCCTAATTATTATGTGATTTGTTTGTTAATATTGACTGGTGGATTGTTATGCTGTATAGTTGGGTGATGATTAGCTGACTCTTTGGTTGAATCTTCATGCTTTGTGATTATTGTGGTATGTTAGGTGTACGAACATGCTTAAAGGGTCATCCAAATGTTATTATTGCTTGTTATGTAATATGATGTGTTTTCTTGTTGGGCCTTGTCTCATGGGTGCTTCATGGTGCATGTAAAGGCAAGGGCAAGCTTGATCAGCCCTGATTTGGAGAGCTCTGAGAGGAGAATATACATGATCAGCTGCTCAGCCGCCACGGTTGAGGGGAGACAGGGATAGGAAAACCATAAATTGCTGTTTTGCCTTTAGAAAGGCTGGTGGTTGTCTCTACACAGGAAATTTTGTAAACAGGCTTTTAAACGCTATTTCTTTTGGGATCCCATGTGTAAAATGTTTAATTATATGGAAAGTATCTTTTGAAACCAAAACCTTTTAACCCTAGCACATTAATGACTTTAGCAATCACATTTTCAACTGATTGGCTTGATTAGCAAGCCCTGCACCTTTATAAATACACAGTGTAGCGGTCTTGGCTATCCACAGTGTTACATTGTCCTCCTTGTATGGCTTCCATAATGGTGGGTTGCACTGAAAGATTTGCTAATTTTCCAACAACTACCTCGAGATCCAACGTAGAGATGTCACCTGGCAGTTCGAAGGGAATTTCTCGCACAATCATCACGTACGCCATCAGCTACTGACTCGGAGCATCTGCCACCTTATTGGCCTTTTCGGGATGGTATAGAACATCACAATCATAATCGTTGAACAATTCTAACCGCTGGCGCTGCCTCATGTTCAATTCCTTCTGGGTGAAGAAGTACTCGAGGCTTTGAGGTCGATGTAAATGTCGCAATGTATCCCAAAGAGATAGTTCCTCTAGACTTTTAAAGCGAACACTACTGCAGCCAATTCTAAGTCATGTGTCGGTTAGTTCTTTTTGTAATTATTTAGCTGTCGGGACGCATAAGCTATTACCTTGCCATGTTGCATCAGTACCGGGCCCAGTCCTTGTCCTAAACCATCGCTGTAGATCGTGTATCCCTTTGTCCCACTGGGGATAGTCAGCACTGGGGCGGTAGTCAACCTCGTCTTTAGTTATTGGAAACTCCTCTCACACTGTTCTGTCCATACAAACTTAGCATTTTTACATGTAAGAGCGGTCATTGGCGTAGCTATTTTCGAGAACCCTTCTACGAACCGCCTATAATACACTACTAATCTGAGAAAACTTCTCACTTCCTGAGTATTTTTCAGAGGTTTCCAATGACTTACTGCCCCTATCTTGGTAGGATCCACAGATATCCCTTCTCCTGACACCACATGGCCCAAGAAACTCATTTTTTCCAGTTAAAATTCACACTTGGAGAATTTGGCATAAAGTTTATGTTCCTTCAAACGCTAAAAAACCATCTCCAAATGCACTGCATGTTCCTCCAGATTCCTTGAGTATATGAAACTATCATCAATAAACACGATAACGAATTTATCCAGAAACTTGCTAAACACTTAGTTCATGAGATCCATGAATGCGGCGGGTGCATTGGTTAGTCTGAAGGACATCACTACGAACTCCCAGTGCCCATACCGCATTCGAAACACTGTCTTAGGTATTTTTGACTCCTTAACTCTAAGCTGATGGTAACCTAATCGGAGATCTATCTAGGAGAATATTGATACTCCTTGGAGTTGATCAAATAAATCATCGATCCTGGGAAGTGGGTATCGGTTCTTAATCTTCACATTGTTTAACTTATGATAGTCTATACACATTCTCATACAACCGTCTTTCTCTTTTACAAACAACATCGGGGCTCCCCACGGAGAATGACTTGGTCTTATGAACTTTTTAGCCAAAAACTCCTGGAGTTGAGCCTGCAGTTCCTTCAATTCCACTGGCGCCATCCGATATGGAGCTTTCAAAATGAGAGTCGTCCCCATAATAATTTCTATTTCGAACACCACTTCTCACTTCAGTGGTAGACCGGGAAGGTCATTGGGAAATATTTCAAGATATTTGCATATGATGGGTACTTCGGTTGGTTGTAACATGCCCTCTTTATCCTTATCCACGACATGGGCCAGATATCCAATGCAACCATCCCCTAACAACTTCCTCGCCTTCATAGCAGAGATGATCGTGAATTTCTTTTCCATGGCTGCGCCTTGGTGTTGGTATTAAATGATCAAATAAAAGGTACGCAACAAAATATATGGACCCATTTTAATAAATATTAATACCAGCCAGGATCATATACATATATTGTTGATGCGGTTTTTTTCCAATAGTGTATTAAGAAATAAAAAGGTAGATTAGTGCTTAGTATAAACCGTAATGAGAAATGAAATTAATTCACAAGAACACAAATCTTTTTCGTGGTTCAGTGGTTAAAATCCACCTAGTCCACGAGTCTATATTATTGTTGTTTCACTCTATATTTTGATAGAGTTTTAGTATTACAGAATAATTGGTCCCATTTTCCTGTCCAATATTCTCAGTATTTGTAGAGAAATTCCATGGATAGGTTTGGGTAACTGCGTAAGTCAATCACGCATATACATATTTATTACATTTAATACGTATATTCCCCATTTATAATGGGATTTGATTTGATCATACAGTAAATATTCTCCTAAAATCTGGGACATTAAATATGACATCCTGGTCATAAATAACCGTATAATGAGATTTCAAGTCTCCAGGGATCCGAGTATGCAATACATTCGAGTTAGCACGACCTGAACATCTCCTCCAAGCCCATATTTCGAACGTCATTTGAATATTATAAGCTCACACTTCACAACCTTCGTGTTTGTAGCTCGGGTTAAACCCATGACGTCTAACACCATACGTACCCATGTGAAACTGGAATTGCTTACGTGGATAATAAGCAGATATCATTCCCTTGGTTATTTCTCCGTATATTTATTTGCCAGCTGTACCCGAATTGAGTGAATGACTCGAGCTAAAATTAGGGTACAACATTTTCCCCCCAAGCTCCTGCTCGTGTATGACATCATCATTTATAGACCTACACAGTAGGGGATTTTAGTCTTCTGGTACACAAAACCATGCCTGCCCACTACTCGAGTACTGGACATGTGGTGTACTGCAATTGGCGTCTGTTCGGGTTTTGAGGACTGCAATAATTGTCTTATCACCTTTTTGCTGCTGTTTTGTCTATTTAACCTTGGCCCTTGGATCTTGAACTAACCCAAATGGATGGCCCAGATTAATTTACATAATTTACGTATAAAAGGGATGGCCAAGTTTCAAACCTCAGCACCTTTCATTTAAAAAATTTCCTCTTTTGCACTTCCGAACCTCTCTCATTTTCCAAAAATTCCCAAAAATAGTTTGCCACACCCAGTTGCTCAGAAGATTTTCAGGAACTTCCCTCCGCAAAATCTATATATCACCCTCAAAGATGACACTGTAAGTATCTCACTCTTTTGACTTTAAGTGTTTTTTTTTTCTTTTTCATTTTAGACTTCTGTTCTTCAGCATGCTCATCCACAATATTCACTGTAGTCATTGTTAGGCTATTTCTAAACATTTTTAGCTAATAAGCTTCAACTTAGGTTCAACGTGTGAGTCCAAAAATATCTTTAGAAATAAGGCATTCATAAAATTGGGAAATTTCTGGGTAAATCTGTGTAATTTTGGGTAATTTCTATGGTGAATTAATTTAAAGAATACCCATTCGGGGTAAAGGAGACGAAGGGTTCTTAGGGTTTAAACCAGGTAGCTTAGGGGTCATGCTTCTTGGGTGATTTTTGCACTAAACCGCCTCCCAAGGAAAGTAGGGGTCTGGCAATCTGACACACGGATCCCTAAATATCAGGGGTCTGTAGGAAACCGAGGCGCATAACTTAGGGTATCGCGTGGCATCACACGACGGGGGTGAGGCTAACCTCAGTTCATATAACAAAAGTAAATCTTCCCCCATTCATACTTTTGCGTCAGTCTTTAAACCCTCTTAAGTCGCCTACTAACTAGGTCGTTCTGCTCGTTAAGTGATTTGATGGCTCCTCACAAGAAAACCGCCCCCAAGAAGAATGCCTCAAGTTCGTCCACTCAATAGAAGAACAAGGGGAAGCAGATCGCCCCATAGTCTCCCATCCCCCACTTCGATCCAGTGGTGGAGAAGGAGATGGATGTTGACCCCAACGCCTATTTTGAGGCTGAACGCATCGTGTCAAAGATCACGACCCAAAGGAGGGTGAACAAGATCATGCTGAGCCACAATATAGAGGTCGGGACCGGAACTCTCCTTGCCCGACCTGCGTTTGAAGAGGAACATAGTTACTCCCCTCTCCAAGAAGACTTCGCGGCTTGGAGCAACGAGCACTTGAAAGCGGGGGCTTTTCTTCCCCTGGACCAATATTTGGCTGACTTCTTGAACTATGTGAAGTTGGCTCCATTTCAGCTCCCCCCAAATTCTTATAGGCTTTTGGCGGGGCTGAAATACTTATTTTTGAAGCATGAGTGGGAGGTCCCCACTCCGGTAGATATATTATATTTCTTCTGCCTTAAAACTAGCCCGGAACAAAGGGGCGAGGTGACGGGTTCTACTATCTGACAAGATTTCCCAACTCTGCTCAGTCACCCCAACAACTACAAAGATCTATTCTTTATGTCGAATGGGTTCCGGAACTGCGAACACAGATACTTCAACTGTCCTCATAAGTTCTTTACTTTTGAAACCTCAGCTAGTGACATTTTTTATTCCTTTCAAGGTGTTTCTTTTGTACATGTCGTAACTGAATTTATTTCTCGTGCAGCCATATTTGTGAGGACGGAGAAGTCCGTGACCCTCAGGGGTCATACAAGAAATTGTTTCGGCTTCCACCTAGCGCGAAGGACTACCGCCAGGTCGTGAATGACGTCATGATGCTTGCGTGTAAGTTGATTGGCGAAGGTCAAACATTGACCTTAAGGACCCGGGCTACCTTTCTGGTGATCCAGGAGCTCCCATCCTCTCAAGAGGAGGCCTTGCTAGCCACTGAAGGTGAGGACGAAGAAAAGGACGAGGTGCCTCTTGTGAGGAAAAGGCGGGCTCCCGAGGCTGCCCGGGAACCTGACTTAGAATGAGTTGCGTCAGGGGCAGCAGCTGGCCCCTCTAGCCAAGGTAACCCATACCCCTATAGAGAATTAGATATGGTTGTTATCGATTTTAGGTTAGTTCGATTTAACCCAAATCAGCTCGTCCATCATCATCCTTATAACCCAGATCGTAACGTAACCCTGCTCCAATGTGTAGACCACCTAGTGGTACGCCATGACAGTAGTTACCCGAAGGGCACAATAGTTGTTGACAACACTTTAAACTTTAGATCTGCCATTTTTGAGGAGTATGGAACCAACCGTAGGACCTGGTCCTCTCTGCTCCAGGGTGCCTTTGCCCCTGGATTTAGACAATATGTAGATGAATCCATCCCTGAGGAAGGACCTGAGCCTGAGCCCCTTAGGATCCCAGAAATATTAACCATAGATTCTCCCTCTCCTCCATTAGTTCCAAGGACAGAGGTCGTGATAATATACTCCTCCCCTAACCCAGAGGGTAGGATCTTTGTTTATTTTCTTTCTTTGTGTATCTCTGACAACCTTATTTGCCAACTAATTCCTTTTTATTCTTTTCAGGCAAAGATATGGAACAACCTGGAGCTCTTGACCTTTGAACCACCTTTCAAACAAAGAAAACTGGCTTGTGCCCCACCGTATAGAGGCTCAGGATCTCAAAGAAAATCCCCTACTGTGGGCAACACCTCCAGATCCCCTGCCAAGGGGAAAGACGCGAGCTCAACCTAGGAATCAGTTCCGGTGAGTACTGTTACCGTTAGGGTTCCTCCTCCTCCTCCACCTTGATTCGCGCCTCCTCAGGACCAAGTAATACAAGCTGATCCTCCATCCCCCACCGCTCTAGCCCTAACCGGTCAAATTCTAGTAGATCCCTAGGATCTGGGCAAGATCCCTGAAGTTTTTTGGGGAATCATTTATGAGATGGCGAGCCATATGGTGGGGCACACCTATTAGGGCAGCTCGAGGGATCTAGGGACCATCGAGGAGCGCAGTCTGGAGAATGTCTTGGAGTCAGCTATGGGGATGAAACTCACTGTAAGTTATCTTTCCTTGGTGAAAAATTCCTCATTATTGTTATCAAGGGTATATCTCTGACTTGTTTTGTTATTTTGCAGTTTGTCTTGGCCTAATATCGCAACATAGCCCAGGCTAGGGCTAGAAATGATGAGCTCCAGGTCGATTTAAAGGCCGCCAACACTGCCCTGACAGCTGCTCAAGAAGGCGAGCAGGCCGCCAAAGCTGCCTTGGCGGCCGCTCAAAAGAGTGAGCATGATGCTAAGGCCATTCTCACCTTTTCCCAAGAAAGCGAGCAGGCTGCAAAGACTGCATTGTTTGCCCTCCAGGCTCAAACTGCACAACTTCAGTTTGAGGTTGATGAAGCCAAAACCAAACTGCTCGAGGTCAAGGCCACAGTTAAAGAAGAAAAGGCGGCCTCATTGTCTTCCATGGAAGAGATGTTATACCAGTGCTCGGCCTTCAACCCAGATGGGAACTTTTCTTTCATGGAAACTGGGTTGTGGGATTCGCTCCTTGAAAAATTCAAGGCTCAACTTTTGCAAGAACTGCCAAAGACTGGTGAGGTTTCCGGGGTAGCTGAGGGAGATGGAGAGAAGGTCAACTCGGCTGGGCGAACTGGTGGAGCTCAATGATAGCCTCTTTTTTTTTTTTTTTTTATTTGTGTATAATTATTTAACGATTTTTTTTATTAAACAATTGCCTTCGGGCTTGGTTCAAGGTTTTTCTCCTCGGGATAATGCCTGCTTTGTTTCAATATATATATATATATCTAGTTTTCTGATCCATTTATCTCTCCTTTACTATCTTTCATGTTTGTGAATCCTTAGACTTGTACATACGAGATTTTAGGAATCGATTTTTAGATCGGGAGAGATATTTTGAGCTCGGTTATATCCAAGTTTTGTATGTTTAATTTGTATCATACCTGTTAAGAATCAGGCATCGAACCCGGTTATATCCAGGGTATTTAATTTTTTGAAACTTAGTTCGTGCTAAGTTTATTGATAACACAAGCTTTAAAAAACCCTTGATATTAAACAATTTTCCCAACTTTCCAAGTTTCGGACCTGGTTGCGTCCAGGGTTTTAAATGATTTTAAAATTTAGTTCGTGCTAGGTTTATTGACAATCCGGACTTTAAAAATCCATTGAATAATCAATGTTTTCAAGCCTCTAAATTCCGGACCTGATTGCGTCCAGGGTTTTAAATGACTTATACTTAGTTTGCGCTAGGTTTATTGAAAACTCGAGCTCTTAAAAGGTTTTTGAATAGTCAATTTTCCAAGCTTCTAAGTTTCGGACCAGGTTGTATCCAGGATTTTAAATAATTTAGACTTATCCAGCGATCTGGCCAACCTCGGGTTATATGTCCCCCAAGTAACCAGAATGTAGAAACTTTCTCGGTTGCTTTTACGAACATTAATGCACGAGCTGATACAACCTTAACAAGAAAAACTATTTAAACCGACTTAACAAGAAAAATTATTTAATAATTCATCTATTATTTAATCAAATGGCTTTTATAGATAACCCTTACATGGATGATGGTACTACTGATAATACTTTTTCAAATGTAAGGCATTCTAAGTCCGCGGGACTACTTTCCCATTCAACTGAGCTATCTCGAAAGTTCCTTCACGAAAAACTTCAACCACCTGATATGGTCCCTCCCAGTTCGGACCTAAGACCCTTATTGGCTAGAAAGACCCTTCGGAGAACCAGGTCGCCCAATCCAAATCTTCGCGTCTTAACTTTAGAATTGAAATAGCGATTGATTTTTTGTTGATAATGGGCAAGCTGTAATTGCGATTCCTCTCGCTGTTCTTCAATCAAGTCGAGAGACGCGTTAAGGAGTTCATCATTCTATTTCTGGCTGAATGTTTTTTGCCTGTGAGTGGCTACCATGGCTTCGACTAGAAGGACGACCTCGCTTCCAAAAGTTAGGGAAAAAGGGGTATGTCCCGTGGAGGTTCTGTAAAAAGTCCAGTATGCTCAAAGAACTTGCGGGAGATGTTCGGGCCATAATCCTTTGGCCTCATCTAACCTATTCTTTAGGCTCTCCTTTAGGGTTTTGTTTACAGCCTCGACCTATCCATTGGCCTGCGGATACGCTACTGAGGAGAAACTATTAATAATGCCGTATTTTTCATAGAAGTTAGTGAAGAGATCACTGTCGAACTGTGTCCCATTATCTGACACGATCTTTTTAGGAAGCCCAAACTGACATATAATACTTTTCACCACAAAGTCTAGGACACTCTTTGAAGTGATGATTGTTAGAGGTTCGACTTCTACCCACTTCGTGAAATATTCGATCGCCACCACCACGTAATGAACTCCTCCCTTTCCCATAGGCAGGGATCATATGAGGTTGATTCCCCATACCGCAAATGGCCACGGGGATGAGATCATTGTTAGCTTGACTAGTGCAGCTCGAGCAACTATGGAAAAACGCTGGCATTTGTCGCATTTCTGAACATACAAGGTCGAGTCTTTTGTTAAAGTGGGCCAAAAATAGCCATGCCTCAGTATTTTCAATGCTAGGTTTTACCCCCCAGCATGATCTCCACAAAAGCCTTCATGCACTTCTTGCAAAATGTTTTTAGCTTTCTCGGGCAGAACACATCGTAGGAGAGGCAATGAATGACCACGTCGGTACAATGTCCCATCCACTATCACATACCTTGGAGCTTGATATAGTATTTTTCTTGTATCCTTTCTATCCTCAGGCGGCCTTTCTGTTGTGAGGTATTTCATTATGGGAGTCATCCAGGTCAGTCTTGTGTCGATCATCTCGACCTCTACCATTTCTTCTGTCATGCTTGGACTTTTGAAGAACTCTACTAGCACTATGTTGACCCACGATTTAGCCAACTGACACGGAGTCAAAATATGAATGATATAGACGAATATGTATAGATAATAACGTAATGACAAAAGTAAAGAAAACACAGTATTTTATAGTGGTTCGGCCCCAGGATCTGGTAATGACCTACGTCCACTTAGAATGATATTGATATGGGACCAAAAGTGTGATCAAAGAACTTGGGTTCAATGAGTTTCAACACTCCTCATAAACAATACAAGTTTTACTCAGATAATTTCTATAATCTCTATGATTTATGGGCCCAAAAGTCCCTTCCCATGAGCCATCTCTTGCTTTTTATAGGCTCATGGAGGGTTGCCCAATATTGTTACAGATATTATCCCCTGAATCATGGGATATTCAGAAGATTGCATGAAATAAATTCGGGATACATAAGATCTTTCCATAAACGTTGTTTTGCCAGCGGAACCACCGACCAGTCTGGTCGTGGTAAAGACAGGTCTGTCCTGCTTCTGGTGTGTCTCCTGGTCGATACTCTAGCAGACGCTCCAGGTGTCAGCCACGTGTCAAGAGATTATTCGCCACGTCACAAATGCTAATTCATTGGATAACATTTGCCCCCCAAAGTTTATTTACCGCGAACAGTAAATAAACTTTGATCGAACGACCCTTCGGTAACCCCTCCTGACGTGTCAGAGCCCTTCGTGCGTTCTTGAAAAAAGCAAACCACTCCTGTCTAATCAAGGCTTTTCAGTTTCCCAGAAACAATTATGACGGCCATTACGCTTCCCCATACTTCAAAAATGGAAAACTAACGATCACGCCTTTTGAACACCCAAGACAAACTTATATAAGGTTACTTGAGGCACTTCTTTCCTTTTTACGCACGTCATCTCTTTGTCGAAAAACCTTAAAAACCAGAGCTTTACTCTCTCCGGCGAACCTTCCTTTGCGCTGTAGGATTAGACGGTGGGCTCATTGACTCCCGAAACTCTCACTTCCATCTTCACGACCACTTTCCTTGGTAAGTTACTCTGAAACTCCATGCTTCTAACCTTTCGTGGTGCATGCTTTTAAACGGTATACTGTTTGAATCTCTTGGTTTCTGATTTTTTTTTAACGCCTGTATATAAGATGTTTTTTGTAGGCAAAGTAGGCTTTTGAGTAGGTTTAAAACCCAGGATTAGTGCCTTTTAGGACGTAGGATCGAAGTAGCATTTCGATTTTTTAAACCAGTTGGAAATAATTTCTTCCCGTTGTGAGGGGAGTCGAAAAAGCTTTTCAGAAAAACTTTTCACTTTCACCCTTTTGGTCCGTTTTTTAAACTGTTTGCGCAGAGAGACTTAGTTAGAATGCTGCTATATAAAGGCTTAGCTTTTATACTCGACCAGCGTTACTTTAAGAATCTCCTAGATTCCTCTGAGCTCGCCTCCCCATTCTTTTGTTTGCAGATTTTGATGCCAGATTTGTGGGGAGGCGAGAGACCCATCAACGACGACCTCCTCGCCCAACTGCTCGAGGGAGAAGAACGACCAGCCGATCGCATCCACCAGATACCTTTCTCACGAGCCTCATCCAGACTGCACCTTTCTCCTTCAATGGCCCGTTCAAAATCTTCTGGCAAGAAAAGGCCCGAATCTGAAAGTAACCCTTCTTCATCTGCCCAGCCTGATTCGCAGGCGGGGGCTCCCTCGACCAGCGGTCGAGAGAATCTTGTTCCTGACCCCAATATCCAAACCAGGGCTCGTCCTCGTCATCGCAATCCGCCTGATGTCGAGTGGTACACTCCTCCAGCCAGTTCGATGACCCTTCGGATGGTCGCGAACTGCTTCAGAAAATACCCCCTAACGGGGGTAACCATTACCCGTCCTACTGCGGAGCAGAGGGCTAACCGTCCAGGAGGAGCAAACAAGGCCTGGTCTCGGTATCACATTGAAGCGGGGGCTTATCTCCCTCTTCATCCTTTCTTTGTGGGGGTGGTCAATTATTTCGGCGTCGCTCCCTTTCAAATAACCCCTAACGGATATAGGATGTTGGCTGCACTCTACGTCCTGTACAAACTTAACAAATGGCCAGAACCTTCACCTCATGAGGTTAACTACCTTTTTGACCTCAAGTCCAATCCCCAACACAACAGGACGGGCTTTTTTCACTTCTGCCATCAGGAAACTGGCCGGACGTTTTTGAGTGGCACCACCCACATATCAAACGTGGGACATTACAACAAGGAGTACTTCTTTACTCCGGATATATCCAGTGACAACTTGGCTTTGCGAGAGGAGGTACGAATTTGTCTTTGCCCTGGTCGATACTTTATCATATAGTATTTCCTATCGTCATTTCTCAAACTCGATTTGCTTTTCAGGCCCCTGGTTGCGCCCGACCCCAACACCAGACATGGTGTCGAGGTCTGATACTCTGGCCAAGATGTCCGCCGCAACCAAATGTGTCAAGACCTTGACACTAGAAAAGAATTTGAGGTCATCTGTCCTTCTGGCTCCTCGCCATGACAATAGAGGGTCCGAAACGGACGAACCCAGTGCCGGGGGGGTTCCCGAGCAGCAACTTCCTTTGCCCTCTCCAAGGAGGAGGCCAACAGGAGTTACGATCAGGGAACCCACGGGCAGCCCTTCTGCAGAAAGGCCTTCTGCTCCCCAAGGCAAGGGGAAAGAAAAGGCCAAAGAACCAGTTGTTGACTTGGGAGAGTCTTCTGATGACAATGGTAACGTTATTTCTCTTTTAAATGGTCTGCCAATCCCCTGTCACATGTTTGACGGGGATGGCAACTTTACATATGCTCCAAATCTAGGGCCAAACTTCTTCATGCCAGAAAATGAGTATATGATTAATAGAGTCAATAGTATAGCGACCAGTAGTTGTAGCTCGGGTATTCACTTTATTATCTTCTTTCTGTTGTCTTACTTTCACCTTTTTCTTCCCTTACTAACCTCTTATGTTTATTTTCATGCAGATATGTCGACTCCCAACATCTTTGACATGTACCAGGCCGAAGAGGAAGAGGAAGTCCCTCAACTTCAGCGGAGGTCAAAGAAACGAACTGGTGAAACCAGTCGAGGCCCTTCAGCCAAGAAGAGTCGACCAGAAGACCTTCCTCAGGGCTCACCAACCGTGCAAAGTCCTGTGCCAACTGGGCGAACTCCTACCCCTCCTCCAGCTCCTTCTGAACAGCAAAACACCCCTGCTCGGTCCAACCCTCCACCTGCGCCTGCTAGGGAGCATCTTTCTCGCGAAGAGGCTCATGAGGCCAGGCTCGTGAGCCATACCATTCGATCCGCTAAGGATCGAATTAAACGCATTGGCAGAGGTGAGCGTGTTGGGGCCGCCATGATCCAAGCTGTAGAGCTACCAGTCGACCAGATCCTGAACAGGACTCTGAACGAGATCTCCAGCGTAAGTATTTCTTTGCTCCTCGAGTCTTTGTTTTTTCAATTCTCGTGATAATTCTTGACTTCTTTTTCTTTCGTTTACAGGCCTTACTTTCTGCCATCACTGCTCGTACCCGAGCCCAGGCCTACTTTGAGCAGATTGAGGCTAAATTTCTCGAGAAACATCAGGTGAAGGCGGCTGAGGAGCTTTCGGCTGCTGAGGCTAAACATGCTAAGGAGTTGGAGACGGTGGCCCGAGAGAGGGATGCAGCGGTGACCAAACTGTCCGCGGCTGAAGCTGCAAAAGATGCAGCGGTTAAGCTGAGGGAAGAGTACCGGTCGTACAACAAAACTCATCTCCGCGAGATCAAGCATCTGGAGGGGGTAGTCAAGTCTAAAGACGAGACTATTGCCACTCTCGAGGGCAAGGTGCAGCAGTCGGAGCTTGACAACTCCAAGAATCTGGAAAAGTACAAGAGGACGACACTCCGATGTTTCTATAACTTCTGGAAACACAATCAGGGTGCTGAATTTAGCTACCTTTCAGAGGAAGTCAGAGTTGTGGAGTTGGCTCGGTGCGCTGCTCAACTGGCTGAAGAGGAGGCAAGAGCCGCGATTCCAGTAACCCCAAGCGTCGTTGGTTTGGACGAAGAAACCATCGAGGAAGAGACTGACCAGGTTGTTGCCCAGGATCCTCCTGCCCCCCAAGCCCCTTAATTTATTTAACTGTCTTTCTTTCTTTTGGAACATGCGACCCACAGGTCGCAATGTAAAGACAATAATTTTTTTTTTAAACTTTGCTGCACGGGCAGTAAATCTTTTTGTTTGAACAATTACATCTAAGCAGCAATGCTTGCGGTGTAAAAGCTTAACTCTTGGTGTTATAATATTTTTACTTATTATAACGTTTGTCCGTATGACCGAACTTAGCATAGTACTTTGTCATGATTTATCAAAACATATATTTTGAAAAAATACTCTAAGTACTTGAAGCATGCTTTCACTCATTTTGTTCATGTGTTTACATACCTTGAGAGTATGCTTTGCTATCGATGTGCCTTATATGCCCCCCAAGTGATCGAGGAGCTTTAGGTCCTTGGTCACTTGCCTTGACCATGGCCTGTTCGAACATTCCTGTTCGTGCGGAAAAATGATACTTGTAATACAGCAAAACAACACACGTAGTGAACAAATATTTGTAAATGTAAATTCACAAAGGTTGGCAAGAACGACTGGCTGAGCACAGTCCCTTATAATTTCGTATTAAAAATGGACTAATCATGTCTTTACGAATGATTCTGAAACAGAATCTTACATATACGAGCAGTTAGCCATACACCGTGGCTAACCCTCTTTGCAAAACTTGTAAAAATTAATAGAAGAATTTGAACAAGCCAGTCCTTTAAGAAGGGCTGTTTATTGGTAATATTTGCGCAGGTGTTCTCCATTCCAGTAACGTGGAACGAGATCTCTGTTTAAGCGTGCAAGTTTGTAGGTGCCTGGGTGAAGGACTTCTTCAATCTGGTAAGGTCCTTCCCAGTTAGGTCCGAGCACACCAGCAGTGGGGTCGGGGGTATTCAAGAAAACTCGTCGTAACACCAAGTCTCCGACGTTGAATCTTCTTTCTTTAACTTTGGAGTTAAAGTACCGGGCGACTTTTTGCTGATAAACAGCCACTCGGAGTTGAGATTTTTCTCGTATCTCATCAATTGAGTCTAAGGACTCCAGCATTAGCTGGCTGTTTTGCTCTTGATCGTACGTTAAACGCCGATGTGAGGGGGGATTTATCTCGACGGGTAACATGGCCTCATACCCATAAGCTAAGGAAAATGGGGTACGCCCTGTGGCTGTTCGATGAGATGTTCTATACGACCAGAGGACTTCCGGTAGTTGTTCTGGCCATGCTCCTTTCGCTTCTTCAAGTCTTTTCTTCAGGGTGTCCTTGAGGGTTTTGTTTACAGCTTCGACTTGCCCATTCGCTTGGGGGTGTGCGACTGAAGAAAAGCTCTTAATTACCCCATGCCTTTCGCAGAAATCGGTGAATAGGTCGCTGTCAAATTGGGTTCCGTTGTCTGATACTATTTTTCTGGGCAAACCATACCGGCACACAATGTTCTTGATGACAAAGTCGAGAACTTTCTTGGTTGTGATGGTTGCGAGTGGTTCGGCTTCGACCCATTTTGTGAAGCAATCAACTGCCACAACTGCGTACTTTACTCCTCCTTTTCCTGTTGGCAGGGATCCAATTAAGTCTATTCCCCATATTGCGAAAGGCCACGGGCTCTGCATCTGCTTTAGCTCGTTTGGAGCTGCTCGTGGGATTTTGGAGAACCTCTGACATTTGTCACACCTTCGTACGTACTCCATTGAATCCTCGTTCATCGTTGGCCAAAAATAGCCCTGTCGGAGAATTTTTTTCGCCAAACTCTGCCCCCCAGCGTGATCTCCGCAGAAGCCTTCATGCACTTCTTTCATGAGTTCCTTAGCTTTTTCTGACGTGATACACCTGAGCAGTGGAATTGAGTATCCTCTTCGGTACATAACACCGTCGAGCAGTATGTACCTAGCAGCTTGTCTTTGCAGAGTTCTGGCCTTGTTTCTATCTGCTGGCAATGTCCCATTTGTCCGATACTCCAGGTAAGGCGCCATCCATGTATCTTCTATTCGAATTTCCATGCTGGCTTCGGCCGCATCGATGCTTGGTTCACTTAATCTCTCTACTGGGACTATGTTCAAGGTGTCAGCATCTTTAGCACTTGCAAGTTTGGCCAAGGCGTCTGCATTCGAATTTTGGTCTCGCGGAATCTGCTGGAGGGTGTATTTTGTAAACTGCGCTAGCAAATCTTTTGTTTTGTTAAGGTAGGCCATCATTTTTAGCCCTCGCGCTTGATATTCTCCCAGGACTTGATTCACGACCAGCTGGGAGTCACTGTAAATATCAAGCACTTTTATATTCATTTCCCTGGCCATTCTCAGCCCAGCGAGGAGTGCTTCGTATTCCGCTTCATTGTTTGATGCTGCGAAGTCAAACCTGATTGCGCAGTGAAATCGATGCCCGTCGGGCGTTATCAATATCACTCCCGCTCCAGCGTGAGATTCATTAGATGATCCATCTGTGAATAGCTTCCACGAAGGAGTCTTGTCTTGAGGCATGGGCGCCTCAGGCTGTTCTCACAACTCGTTGCTGGGGAGTTCGGTGAACTCCGCAATAAAATCGGCTAAGGCTTGCCCTTTTATTGCTGCTCGCGGTGAATAAGTTACGTCGAACTGTCCCAATTCGACCGCCCATTTTAACAGTCGTCCAGCCGCTTCAGGTTTTTGGAGGACCTGCCGAAGGGGCTGGTCGGTCAGAACCATGATAGGATGGGCTTGGAAGTACGGTCGCAACTTTCGGGAGGCTAGAATGAGGCAATATGCTAATCTTTCGATCGGTGGATATTTTAATTCTGCACCGATAAGCCTTTTGCTGACGTAGTAAACAGCTTTCTGCACGCCTTCTTCTTCCCATATCAGTACCGCACTAGCAGCAACTTCGGTAATCGCCAGATAAATATACAAAGTCTCTCCTTCGATTGGTTTTGATAGGATGGGAGGTTGCGACATATGAGCCTTTATTGTCTGGAATGCTTGCTCGCAGTCTTCCGTCCATTCAAACTTCTTATTTCCCCTAAGTAGATTGAAGAATGGAACGCACTTGTCAGTTGATTTTGAGATGAATCTACTAAGGGTAGCTATCCTTCCGGTCAGACTTTGGACATCCTTGATCTTTTCTGGCGACTTCATATCGATCAGGGCTTTTATCTTGTCGGGGTTGGCCTCGATGCCCCTTGAATTCACTATAAACCCTAAAAACTTTCCTGACCCGACTCCAAAGGAACATTTGAGGGGATTCAACTTCATATGGTACTTGTTTAACACATCAAAGCACCTTCGCAAATCCCTCACATGCCCTTCAGCCTTCTTGGACTTTACCAGCATGTCATCCACATATACCTCCATGCTTACTCCGATCAGCTCCTTGAACATGTGGTTGACTAGTCGTTGGTAAGTCGCACCTGCGTTTTTTAGTCCAAAAGGCATTACCTTGTAACAATATAAGCCCGTATCGGTCCGAAAGCTGGTATGATCCTCATCAGGTGGATGCATGCTGATCTGATTGTAGCCTGAATACACATCCATGAACGAAGGGATCTCATGCCCAGCAGTTGCATCAACTAGCTGGTCGATCCTCGGGAGTGGGAAGCAGTCTTTTGGGCAGGCTTTATTGAGGTCTGTAAAATCCACACAGGTCTGCCATTTGCCGTTAGGCTTGGGGACCAGCACCGGATTGGAGACCCATGATGGATAAAACGCCACCCTGATGAACCCATTCTCTTTAAGTCTTTCGACTTCTTCTTTCAAGGCTCTTGATCTGTCTTTATCGAGCAGCCTTCTTTTCTGTTGCACCGGTGGAAAGACTTTGTTTATGTTCAGGACATGGCTGATCACTGCAGGATCTATTCCGACCATGTCTTTATGTGACCAGGCGAAAACTTCCTGGTTCTCTTGCAAGAATTCCACCAGCGCCTGCTTTGCGGTAGGTTCTAAATTCTTCCCAACCCTTACGATTCGGGTCGGGTCTTTTTCATCGAGCTGGACCTCCTCCAGGTCCTCGACGGGTCCAACATTTTCTTCAAAATCCCCAAAGCGAGGATCCAAATCTATATCCTCACTTTGGGCAACACCCTATTTGGTGACTTTTCCACCTGATTGGGTTTGTCTGTTTTCCGTCATCTGCAATCGTTCTGGGGTAGCGCTCCTCGATGCTCCACTTTTTGCCTTTGTGATTGAGGCGTTATAGCACTCCCTGGCTTCCCTTTGGTTTCCCAAAACGCATCCTACCCCTGTGTCCGTTGGGAATTTCATGGCTAGATGCCACATGGAGATGATGGCCCTCAGTTCAACCAGTATGGGTCGCCCAATAACTGCGTTATACGCTGAAGGACAATCGACCACTACAAAAGTGGCGAGTAATGTCCTTGAGGCAGGCGCTGTACCCGTTGTCACTGGGAGTTTGATCATTCCGGCTGGTGCGAGTCCTTCTCCAGAGAAGCCGTATATGGTTTGATTGCAGGGCTCCAAGTCCTTCACGGACAGCTTCATGCGTTCCAGCGTTGATTTATACAGGATGTTCACTGAACTTCCTGTATCGACCAGTACTCTTTTTACCATCATATTGGCCATTTGGATGTCCACGACCAGCGGATCGGAATGTGGGAACCGGACGTGTTGGGCATCACCCTCAGAGAAGGTTATCCCGCATTCCTCTGAGCGGGCCTTTTTCGGCGCTCGGTCCTCCACAGTCATCATCTCGATGTCCTGGTCGTGGCGTAGAGTTCGAGCATATCGTTCTCTAGCCTTTCCACTGTTTCCTGCGAGGTGCGGGCCTCCACAGATGGTTAAAAGTGTTCCGGCTACGGGGGCAGGCTGTAATGGTGGCGAGCGTTGGCGTGCGGACGTCTGCTCGTTTCCACCTGGAGCTTCTCGTTGGGAAGTTCCCGAGGCCCGTACGTACCTTCTCAAGTGTCCTTGTCTAATGAGGAACTCAATTTCATCTTTTAGCTGGTTGCATTCATTGGTGTCATGTCCGTAGTCGTTATGGTAACGACAGAATTTGGTAGTGTCCCTTTTTGAAATGTCTTTTCGAATGGGCCCAGGTTTCTTGTAGGGCACACTAGAGCTTGTGGCCTGGTAAACCTCTCCTCGAGACTCAACGAGGGCAGTGTAGTTAGTGAACCTAGGTTCATAACGATTACCCTTGGCTCGTTTATTGTCGGAGGTGGAAGGCTCATTGTGTGGCCGTTTCCCACCATTCTTGCCATTACCGTTGCCGTTTCCGTTGCCCTTGCCGTTGCCATTTGGTTTGGTGCCATTGGCGGCTTTGGCGGGTTCGGCAGCCTTCTTACCCTTGTTCGAGGGTTTTCCATCATCGGCAATGGCTTCTTCGAGCTTGATATACCGATCAGCTCGATCTAAGAACTCCTGGGTGGTTCTGACCCCATCCTTTCGAAGACTTTTCCATAGGGGCGAACGGCGCCTCACTCCCGCAGTTATAGCCATCATTTTTCCTTCGTCCCCGACTGTCTTTGCTCCGGCTGCCGCTCGCATAAAGCGCTGGATGTAATCTTTTAGTGATTCTCCATCTTGCTGGCGGATCTCGACCAGTTGGTTTGCTTCGGTCGGGTGGACATGACCTGCGTAGAACTGTCCGTAGAACTCCCTTACGAACATTTCCCAGGAAACTATGCTGACAGGTGGGAACTTAAAGAACCATTCCTGCGCGGCTTCAGAAAGTGTTGCAGGAAAGATCCTGCACCGAGAGTCTTCGGACACCTTCTGAATGTCCATCTGGATTTCAAACTTATTCACATGCGAGACGGGATCCCCGTATCCATCAAAGTTTGGGAGCGTAGGCATCTTGAACTTGCCGGGAGTTTCTGCGTTGGCTATTCTTTGGATAAATGGAGTGCCTTTTCTTCTATCGTGATCGATGTAAGAGGTCCTTCCTCCGACCAGCTGTTGCACAGCCTGATTTAGTGCGTCTATCTGGGCTTGCAACGCAGTAGGAATAGCTACGGTCTCTGCTGCTGGGGGGATGTTCTCACCATGCTTCTCTCGACGATCATTGAGTATGTCTCTTAGATCTTCCTCTCTTCTCTGTTGCTCGCTACCTCCGAGCCGGTTGAAGACATTATTTTGCCTGGGTTGCCCCCCAGCATCTTGTCTATTTGGTTGATCATCTTGAGGTATTTGGCTCCTGCTCTTACCTCTATTTCCGTTCCTCCCATCAGCATTGTCCTTCCCTGAGTCAGCCTCGTTGTAGTCGTGGCCATCTTTGAACTTCGACTGGCTGTGGTAAGACTGGTTATTCCCTCTATTTCCGTCTCTGGCAGAAACACCCCGAGCGTTAGAGGGTGGCCTGCGCTGGTCGCGATGTCCCCGTGCATTATCATGCCGTTGGGATCCACGGACCGCAGAGCCTAACTCCGAGTCTCTCCTGTTACCAGGAGGGTAGTGACCCCTGTTCGCTTGGTGTGGCCCATCATTCTCACAGCGTCTAGGACTACGAGGCTGTCGCTCGGCCCTATTCTGCCTCTGCTGCGGGGGATTACCTCGAGCAGCGTGAGATGGTGGATCAGCCTCAGGGTCCAGTGGGACGACGTCATGGGGCATCTGGGGCTGTTCAGGCCTCTGCGGACTTGAAGGATGGACCGGTGGGCTAGGATTGGGACCTCCCTGGGGTGGCCCATTTTCAGGTTGATTAGGCTGCGAGGCAGGCGCGGCCTGATTTCTGGCCAACAGCAAGGCCGCTTCAAGGGCTGCCATGGCCTCGGTCTGGCGGCGATCCACCTCCGCTTGTCTCTCGCTTAACTCCGCCCCCTGACGATCAAGTTCCTGCTGCTGCCTTGCCATAGCTTCTGCGGCAGTCTCTTGATTGGCTCTCAGACTAGCCAACTCTTCCTGCAACGTGCCCAAGGTGCTCCTCAAAGTCGCATCGTCCATTTCCTCCTCTTCAAAATCTAGCTGCGGCTCATCTTCCGCCATGCTTGCAGGTGGAGGAGGAGGTGGCGGATTCGACGGTGCAGCGGCGGCGGTCTGAGCAGCTTTCTTCCCTGCTTTCGCCATTAGTTTTATCAACAATGATGAATCGTCCTCTCAATGAAAGCACCAGAATGTTGACCCACGATTTAGCCAACTGACACGGAGTCAAAATATGAATGATATAGATGAATATGTATAGATAATAACGTAATGACAAAAGTAAAGAAAACACAGTATTTTATAGTGGTTCGGCCCCAGGATCTGGTAATGACCTACGTCCACTTAGAATGATATTGATATGGGACCAAAAGTGTGATCAAAGAACTTGGGTTCAATGAGTTTCAACACTCCTCATAAACAATACAAGTTTTACTCAGATAATTTCTATAATCTCTATGATTTATGGGCCTAAAAGTCCCTTCCCATGAGCCATCTCTTGCTTTTTATAGGCTCATGGAGGGTTGCCCAATATTGTTACAGATATTATCCCCTGAATCATGGGATATTCAGAAGATTGCATGAAATAAATTCGGGATACATAAGATCTTTCCATAAACGTTGTTTTGCCAGCGGAACCACCGACCAATCTGGTCGTGGTAAAGATAGGTCTGTCCTGCTTCTGGTGTGTCTCCTGGTCGATACTCTAGCAGACGCTCCAGGTGTCAGCCACGTGTCAAGAGATTATTCGCCACGTCACAAATGCTAATTCATTGGATAACACACTACATTCAAGGTCTCAGCTTCTTTAGTGGTGGCAAGTCTTACCAAGGAGTCAGCATTAGAATTCTACTCACGAGGTATCTGTTCAATAGTACTGTACTCAAATTCGGATAGCTTTCCCTTCACCTTAGCTAGGTAGGCCGCCATCTTGGTACCTCGAGCTTGATATTCTCCCAAAACCTGATTAACCACGAGCTGAGAATCGCTATAGCATTGGACGACCTTCGCTTTGAGCTCCCTTGCCACTCTCAATCCAGCTAGTAAGGCTTCATATTCGGCTTCGTTGTTAGATGCTTCAAATCCAAATCCAAATCCAAATCTCAGAGCTGTATGGAATCGATGCCATTCTGGAGAGATTAGTATGATCCTAGCTCCTGATCCGTTCTCGTTCGATGATCCATCTATGAATATCTTCCACATTTCCTGCACCGGTTCCTTCAAAAGCTCCTCTTGAAATCCGTCACATTCAGCCACAAAATCAGTAAGGGCCTGACTTTTGATTGAGGTCCATGGCACGTACAATATCTCGAATTGGCTGAGTTCGATTGCCCATTTTAAAAGACATCCCAACGTTTTGGGTTTTTGCAACACCTGCCTTAAAGGCTGGTCGATCATGAAATTAATTGAATGGAACTAGAAATATGGCCGGAGCTTCTTGGAAGCCAATATCAGATAGAATGCCAACTTTTCTATCAGTGGAGACCATGATTCAGCTCCGAGAAATCTCTTGCTTATATAATACACTGGTTTTTGAGCACGACCTTCTTCTCAAACTAACACGGCACTGAATGCATTTTCTGTCATGACCAAATAAAGGAATAGAGGTTCTATAGACATAGGCTTAGACAATACTGGGGGCTTGGCCAAGTGCATTTTTAGGTCGAGGAATTCCTGCTCGCATTCCTCAGTCCATTCAATTTTTTTGTTTCTTCTAAGCAAGTTGTAGAATGGCAGGCACTTGTCAGTGGATTTTGAAATAAAATGATTCAAAGCTGCCACCTTTCCAGTCAGGCTTTGAACTTCTTTACGCGACCTGGGCGAGGGCATTTCTAACAAGGACCTCATTTTATCAAGATTCACTTCTATCCCCCTCGTATTGACTATGAGTCCCAGAAACTTTCCCGATGCTACTCCAAAAGTACACTTCTGGGGTTCAACCTCATGTCATACTTCCTTAAAATTTCAAAACATTCTTTCAGATCAAACACATGGTTATCAGCAGTCTTGGATTTGACAAGCATATCATCGACATACACTTCCATATTTCTCCCGATATGATTAGCAGAAATTTTGTTGACTAACCGTTGATATGTAGCTTCGACATTCTTCAGCCTAAAGGGCATGACTTTATAACAATATACGTTCATTGGGGTCATGAAGCTAGTATGTTCCTGGTCCGCAGGATTCATCACGGTCTGGTTATACCCAGAATACGCATCCATGAAGGACATGAGCTCGTGACCTGCCGTGGCATCTACTAACTGATCAATCCTTGGTAATGGAAAGAAATCCTTGGGGCAAGATTTGTTCAGGTCGGAGAAATTGATGCAGGTCCTCCATTTTCCATTTGGCTTTGGGACCATCACGACATTGGTCACCCAGATCAGGTATTTTGCTTCACGAATGAACCCGCATTTTAACAGTCGAGCTACTTCTTCCTCAAGTGCTTCAGCTCGGACTGTTCCCAAACGTCTTTGTTTTTGGGATTTATCAGGCACGCTCTTGTCCAAATTTATAGTGTGCATGATCACACTCGGGCTTATTCCCACCATGTCTTCATGTGACTAGGCGAGAACGTCCAGATTCTCTTGTAAAAAATTGATCGGCTCCTTCTTCCTTTTAACATCAAGATTTTTTCCAATCTTAACGACTCTTGAAGCTTCTTTGGGATCAATTTTTACTTCCTCAAGATCCTCATTAGCTTGGAGTTCCGACCTATCTTCACCCATTCATGGGTCAATGTCTTCACATGGGGCGACGTCACTATCCTCTGCCTTTTAAGGTTCTTTTGTCCCATAAGTACCTTCCACACCCTGGAACTTCTCACCTCTGTCACTTATGACCATAGTTTGCTACCCGGGTTGTGATTTTCCCTTCATAGAAATGCTATAGCATTCTCTGGCAGTGAGCTGATCACCTCTGATGGTGCATATTCCCACAGCTGAGGGGAATTTTATTGCTAGGTGGTGGATAGAAATTATGGCTTCAAATGCCATCAGCGCAAGTTAGCCCAAAATTGCATTGTATGCAGCTGGACAGTCGATCACAACAAACTCAAGTAACTTGAAGACAGTTCGTGAGCCTTCTCCCAATGTTACCACTAATTTGATCGCCCAAATGGCTGCTGACCCTTCGCCAAAAAATCCGTACAAATTAATTGAGTTCGCCTTCAGTTTAGTGATAGAAAACGCCATTTTTTCTAAGGTAGACCTAAAAAGTAGATTCACAGAACTCCTGTTATCTACTAGTGTCCTCCGTACCCTCTGGTTGGCAAGCTGAACGGTTATGACCAAGGGTTTGTTATGTGGGAATTGTACGTGGGACAAATTGGCTAGCATCCTCTTCTGTAAAAATGATTGGTTGTTTTTTCCAATCGTTGTTGTTTCGATAATCGCTGTTCTAGGACGAATTCCACTCTGTTTTGGGATTTTAGTTCAATAATATACCTCTTCTGTGTCTTTTTATTCGTGCTTGCCAAATGAGGTCCTCCCAAAATGGTGGTTATATCTCCTACTATTGGAGGAGGATCGTCCTGATTCGGTTGAGCTCTGGTTTGATTTAATGGACCTTTGGGAGCTGACGAGAGAACTGCTCTAATAAGAGTTTCGATCTCATCCTTCACCTGTCAACAATCAACAGTGTTGTGACCAATATCATTATGAAATCGGCAGAACTTTGAAGGATCTATCTTCGCTCTTTGGTTCTTCAATGGTTCTGGATTTTTCCATGGAAGGTGAGTAGAATTTTCCAGGAAGATGCGCTCCCTAGTATCCATGAGGTTGGTATAAGTGGTGTAAATAGGCTTGAATTTCTCCCCAGATTTATTTTTCTTTGTTCCGCTCTGGTCGCCCTCACTGTTCCCCTTCCTTTTGTTACTCCCCCCTTGGTTATTATGGATAATGGTTTGAGCCGTTGTTGCAACGTCTGTTACCACTCCAACAGGCTGGATAGGGATCTAGCTGGTTCCTACGACGAAAGCTCGTGCCTCTTCCAAGTTAATCCATCTTTGAGCTCGTGCCAAGAACTCGTCCACACTATTAACTCATTTTCTCTGTAATTCTTGCCATAGGTCACCTCCAACAAGGATTCCCATCCTCAATGCCATGAGCTTGGAGCTATCATCGACATCTCTAGCTCATGTAGAGACATTGGCAAACCTACTTAAATATGCCTTCAACGTTTCTCCAGGTTGCTGCTTTACATTGGCTAATGAATCAGCCTTAACCCGAGCTATCTAGGAAGCCTGAAATGCTTTCTTGAAATCAGAAGAAAACTTCTTCCGCGCGCTTATAGAGTGCCTCTTGTACTGTTTAAACCACTGCCTAGCTGTCCCAATTAGAGTTGAAGGGAGTAAAATGCACCTTAGACCGAGTTTGACATTGTGGGCCATCATCACGGTGTTAAACATCCCGATGTAATCTGATGGATCTCAATCTCCGTCAAACTTTGATAAGTGTGGCATTCTGAAGCTCATCGAATATGTAGCCACCACAATATTTGGATCGAAATGCTCGAGCTCAGCCTCTAAGTCGCAATCATCTTTATCTTTTCCAGATAAAAGTTTCTTCATTTGCTCTTCCATCTGAGCTAGCCTCTCGAGAGTTTGGTCTCTGGCCCCTAGGTTATCTACAGGCTATTCAATAGCTCCCATCCTATGGTATGCATTTGATGGGTTATTTTCCCCCCAAGCTCAAGATTGGTTTGGTGGGGCATTCCCATTATTACGTACTATGGAAGGACCTCCCTCTTGATGAGTATAACTAACATCCTCATCCCCAGCTGAATTTCTTCTCTATGAATTCAGACGAACACACAGACTAGGCTGTGGATCGTATTGAGGGCTTTGGGCCAAACTCAGATGATTTCTCAGATCGCCTTCGGACCTACCACTACGATGAATTTCAGTCCAATAACTTCCATTTGCGAAGCTTACAGCTCGCGGTTGAGGTTGAGGATCTGGATTTTCAACATGTCTCCGTAGGACATAGGTATGGGACGACGGAGGAGGATTTCTCTTGCTGTCTCCATAAGCAGGAATGTCCTATGTAGGACGAGGTGGCATCAGATGTCTTATGGATGATGGGGGATGCCTAACTGCCGAGGAAATCTTGTCCCATCAGGGCGGACTAAATTAGCCCGCCTTTGTTCTTCCCATTATTCCTAGCTCTCTGTGCCTGATGATCCGATCGTGATGTAGGAGAGTTTGCGAGAACATTCTGTCTCTGTGAGCATGTCCCAACCCCTCCTCATGTGTTTCCATGGGCACTCATAGGTGCTTGTGAAGGAGGCACCAAACTTGGGGTTGCGGTTTTAACCGATCGACTGATATGTTGATGACCCCTACGAGGGCCACTGGGATGGGCATTCTGGCGGTCTCGCCCTATTGGCACAGAACTTGGGGTGGCAGTTCTGACTGATCGACTTGGTTTGGATCGGTTATTCTTGTGGGACTTGTGAGACCCACTTTGCCTCTTTCTGACATTTACGTCGGTTGCGAGAGGGGGTAACCGAGCCAAAACCTCCTCAATTTTCCTGTTTGCCTTAGAGAGATGGCTTCTTAACTGCATATTTTCCAACTCAACGGCAGTTAAGTAGTCTGGGTTTGGATTCGGTGGTAATGACGCCGAACTTCCAGTTTCGCCACGACCAGCCTGTTGTTTTCCTAGACATTGTTGGACTTCAGGGCCATGCTCATTCGAAATAGTGGTATGATGGGCCTCCTGCCCACCAGGATGAGATTCTACTAGGATTTTGATGAAGCACTAATTTCCCTCTCAATGAAAGCACCAAACTGTTGATGCGGTTTTTCGCCAACAGTGTATTAAGAAATGAAAAGGTAGATTAATGCTTAGTATAAACCATAACGAGAAATGAAATGAATTCACAAGAACACAAATATTTCATGTGGTTCAGTTGTTAAAATCCACCTAGTCCACGAGTCTATATTATTGTTGTTTCACTCTATATTTTGGTAGAGTTTTAGTATTACAGAATAATCAGTCCCCTTTTCATGTCCAATATACTCAGTATTTATAGAGAAATTCCATGGACAGGTTTGGGTAACCGCGTGAGTCAATCACGCATATACTTATTTATTACATTTAATACGTATATTCCCCATTTATAATGGGATATGATTTGATCGTACAGTAAATATTCTCCTAGTATCTGGGACACTAAATATGACAGCCTGGTCATAAATAACCGTATAATGGGATTCTGAGTCTCCAAGGATCCGGGTATTCAATATAATCGAGTTAGCACGAGCTGAACATCTCCTCCAAGCCCGTATTTTGAACGTCGTTTGAATATTATGAGCTCAAACTTCACAACCTTTGCGTTTGTAGCTCGGGTTAAACCCAGGACGTCTAACACCACACGTACCCATGTGAAGCTGGAGTTGCTCACGTGGATAATAAGCAGATATCATTCCCTTGGTTATTTCTCCGTATATTTATTTGCCACCTGCACCCGAACTGTGTGAATGACTCAAGCTAAAATTAGGGTACAACATATATAAATATTAAATCACTTACAAATAGATCAGGGATTACCTCTTGTAGCCTATTAAGTGTCCTCGATCCTTTTTGTATAAATCAACGATCTTCCTATCCAGTGTTCTGAGATCTCACACCCTGATCTTCCAGACCAATCCTCAAACACACAAGGACGTGTGTAGGCATGTAGGATTCAAAATGTTGATTTATGTGACTCCCTAGCTATACTCAACATATGAGATCTAGAGAGTTTGACAGAGAGAAGGTTTAGAATAGTTTTCAGGTTTAGAGAAAACTATCGCTTTTGAGAGAGAGTCTGATATTTTTTTTATCATTTCTGAATATCACATATATGAGATTTATAAAGATATTTAATCTAATTAAATAATCTTTATTTAATTTAAATATAATTTAAATTAAAATTGATTAGATATTTTAATTTAATTATATATTTAAATCATATTTAAAAAGAATAATTAAATAACTGATTAAACAAATTTATTTGAAATTCAAAATTCAAATCCAGGGATAAAATCCCTAATGCTAGGCGCCACACAGTGTATGGTACAATGTGTCACCCAACCCTGTTAGGGTTTCCCTTATTTTTTTATTTATTTATTTAATCAACTTTTAAGACAAGATATTTATACCAACAAAAATATCAGTTAATTCAAAATTAACTTTATCCTAAAATACAGTTTTTAAATTAAATAAACAAATATCATATTATAAATAGGATATTTATAATCTTCTCTCTTTATATTATTCCAATCAAGATTAATATTAATTTTAACCTATAGTTTTTCAAAATAAAAACTATATAGTTAACTAATTAATTAATTTACAATTAATCAATTACTCATAATTATCAAATAATTATGTCCTTGCCCTGAAAAATTAATTCCTTTGCAATTTAGTCATTTCTCTTAACAAATCTTTCTTTTGACATCCTTACCCTTGATAGTGTAGGATAGAGGTGATCTGAAGAACATGGACCTATAATATGAAGCTCTAATAAACAAGATTATTAATTAAAATTCTTAATCTAATAATCTTATTTATTAATTCCATGATTACTCCACTATAAATATGGAATTGCACTCTAAGTATTTATAGAATTATATTTACATAGTTTTCTCTAGTAGTCCATTGATGTAATCTGAATCTAGATTACTTGCATCTCGTTTGCTTAGCAAACTGTACTAGTAACCATTCATTAAAGACTCCTTATTTTAATATGTTACTGACTATTTTATTCATTATATATGATCTTAATTCTCTTGTACTAATAAAAGATCATATTCTCATGAATGAATAGGGGATTTTCATGATATAATAAAATTGTACTTTGATTTAAAACCAATAAAATATCTTTACATGCTTTTAGGGAATTAATCCTAACAATATCCCACTTGCCCTCAAAGAAAGTGAGGAATTTCCCTTAATCCCATATTGCGCACGTGACCCATGAACGACTTTACAGGAAGTGTCTTAGTTAACGGGTCAGCCAAGTTCTGTTCGGACTCTATCTTCATAACAGTCACATCACCTCGGTGTACAATCTCTCTTACCAGATGGTATTTCCTTTCTATATGCTTCCCTCTCTTGTGGCTTCTCGGTTCTTTGGAACTAGCTACTGCTCTACTGTTGCCACAGTACATGATTAGTGGCTTATCCATATCTGGAACAACTTCCAGATCAGTGTAGAACTTTCTCAACCAAACCGCTTCCTTAGCTGCTTCACAAGCCGCTATGTATTTGTCTTCCATGGTTGAATCAGCTATGCTGGATTGTTTAATGCTTCTCCAGAAAAAAAACTCCTCCACCAAGAGTGAACACTGACCCAGATGTCAATTTTGGACTGTCTTTGTCTGATTGGAAATCAGAATTAGTATATCTAGTAGGGTTTAGCTCACCCCCTGAATATACCAGCATATAGTCTCTCGTTCTCCTAAGATACTTGAGAATGTGCTTTACTGCAATCCAATGTTCCAAACCAGGATTCGATTGATAACGACTTACAATCCCAACTGCATAACATATGTCGGGCCTAGTACACAACATAGTATACATCAGATTCCCAACTGCTAAAGCATAGGGATGCTTTCTCATATCCTCTTCCTCCTGAGGTGTCTTGGGATGTTGTTCCTTGGAGAGGGCAATTCCATGTCTGGTCGGTAATTGACCTTTCTTGGAATTCTCCATAGAGAATCTTTCAAGCACCGTATCTATATAATTAGCCTAAGAAAGTGTCAAGAGCTTGTTCTTCCTATCCCTTAGGATTTGGATTCCCAGAACATAACTAGCCTCGCCCATATCTTTCATTTGGAACTTTTCAGCTAACCACTTCTTTACGTTTGACAATGTCTCTACATTGTTCCCAATGAGCAAAATGTCATCAACGTAAAGAACTAAGGAAACCACTACTTTTCCTTTGATGTATTTATACACACATGCTTCGTCGACATTTTTTTCAAACCCATATGTTTTAATTGTTTCATCAAAAGTGACCTTCCAAGATCTAGATGCTTGCTTTAATCCATAAATAGATTTTAGTAACTTCCACACCTTTTGATCTTCCCATTTCTTTATGAACCCTTCTGGTTGTACCATATAGATACTTTCATCAATATATCCATTCATAAATTTTTTCTTGACATCCATTTTTCATATCTCATAATTATTGGTAGTTGCTATGGAAAAGAGGATATGAATGGATTTGAGCATGGCCACAGGAGAAAATATTTCTTCATAATCAACACATTCTCTCTGAGTGTAACCTTTGGCTACAAGCCTCGCTTTGAAAGTCTCTACTTTCCTATCTACACCTCTTTTCTTCTTGTATATCCACTTACACCCTATAGGCCTGACATCTTTAGGTGGATCCATAAGTTCCCAGACAGAATTGGAATACATCGATTCTATTTCTTGGTTCATGGCTTCTTGTCATTTCTCATTTTCAGGATTATCCATTGCCTCTTTAAAGGTTAATGAATCGTCCTTGTCTGTATCAGAAACAAGGACATGTGCCTCATGTTCATAGCGAACAGGTTGTCTCACAATCATCCCACTACGACGTTGCACCGGGGATTCTTTTCCAGGAATCATGGTTTCCTCGGTTTGTCATTTATCATTTAATGATGAAGATGATTGTGATGGAATCTTATCAGCTGTGAGTTCCTCCAATACTGCCTTGCTCTAAGGTTTATAGTTATTCATATAGTCATGTTCAAGGAAGGTCACATTTGTGGAAACAAATACCTTTTGATCCTTGGGACTATAGAAATAACCACCTCTTGTTTCTGGAGCGTAGCCAACAAAAATGAAAACTTCCGACCTTCATTCAAGTTTCCCTGATTTAGGTCTAAGAACATGAGCAGGAAAGTCCCAAATGCGAAAATGGTGCAAACTAGGTTTGTTTCCATTACATAGCTCCAGTGGAATTTTGCTAATGTTCTTAGATTGGACTACATTCAAAATGTACGTTGCCGTTTGAAGTGCATATCCCCAGAATGAGAGAGGAAGTGAAGAGTAGCTTAACATAGACCTGACCATGTCCAACAAGATCTTGTTTCTTCTTTTAGAAACACCATTTTGATGTGCCATTCCTGGTGCTGTGAGATGGGATAGAATATCATGCTCCAACAAGAAATCTTTGAATTCTAAATCCAAATATTCTCCACCTCGATCAAATCGAAGTGTCTTTAGAGTCTTACCTAATTGCTTCTCAGCCTCAACTTTGAATGCTTCAATCTTACCAAAGGTTTCAAATTTCCTAAGCATTAGGTAAGTATGACCATATCTTTAGTAATCGTCAATAAAAGTGACGATATACTCATACCCACCTCTTGCTTGTACATTGATTGGACCACAAACATCGCTATGTATAAGCTCCAAAGGTTCTTTGGCTCTATTGCCTTTCACTGAGAAATGACATTTGATCATTTTTCCTTCTAGATAAGATTCACAAACCAGAAGAGTTCCAACTCTTAGTTCTCTCAAAGGTCCATCTTTGGTTAACCGACTTATCCTATCTAGACCTATATGACCAAGTCTAAGATGCCAAAGATATGTGTCATCCTCGTTTGAAACCTTTTGTCTTTTGTTACCTTGTAGTTTTGCTACTTTAAATAATTCTGAATTATTGAGCATTCGTTCATTTGGTTTGAGCATAAACAATCTGTTATTATGTTTTGCTCGACATATTTTGAAACCGTTCATTGAAATAACAATCGCATTATTACTAAAAGAAATATAAAAAAACTATTCATGCAACATAGATAAAGAAACTAAGTTTCTAGAAAATTCATGAATAAAATTAACATTGTTCAAAACTAAATAAGAGTTCCCAAAATTTAAACGAATTGTTCCTTTTGCTCTTGTTGAAATGAGCACTCCACTTCCAACTCGCATGGTCACCTCGCCATCTTCCAGCTCCATTGATGACTCAAGTATCTGCATGGAAGAACAAACATGGTTAGTGGCTCTTGAATCTAAAACCCAAGATTACATATCGTCTTCCACTACACAAGCTTCAAGTACAAATAAATCATATTTGCCTTTCTTTTTCAGCTCAAAGAGATACTTCTTGCAGTTTCTCTTCCAATGACCTTCAACTTCACAGTGGAAACATTTTCCTTTAGGTTTTTTCTTCTTGGATTTGTTGTCATTTTTATTCTCCTTGGCTTTTGGTGCCTTCTTTCCTTTATTGGACTTTTTTCCATTTCCTTTGTCCTTATTATTGTTCTTCTTTCTCTTCTTGGATTTCTCCTCAGAGTTTGAAGGTTTTTCCTCTACCACATTTGCTTCAATCTCTTTTGTAATGGATTTGTTAAGAGACTCAAATGTTTGCAGTTCATTTAACAGCTGGTTCATGTTGAATTCCAACTTATTCATAATATAGTTGGTTGTGAACATAGAAAAGGCAGGAGTGAGCGATTCCAGTATGATGCTTACTTGTTTATGCTCATCAATGATAGCCTCATGTATTTCTGCTTCATGCATCACATTCATCATGTGTAAAACATGTTCATGTACAGAAACATCTATCTTCATCTTAGTAGTCATGTACGTTCTAGTAGCCTCATGTCTACTTTGATCAGATTGTTGTCCAAACATGGCCTGCAGAGAATCCATTATCTCAAAAGTAGTTTCCATGGTTTCGTGCTTAGTTATCAGAACATCATTCATGCTCACAAGCATGTAACACTTTTCCTTATTATTGGAGTAAATCCAGTCATCATACTTGCCCCAAACATTATTCGGGGTAGTGGTAGCGGGATCTTCAGGACATTCCTCAATTAGGACAAATTTGTGGTTCTCACAGAATAACATAAGATTTAGATTTGATTTCCATCTTATAAAATTATCACCATTAAAATTTTCAAGTGATAGTAAAGCAATTATTGGATTGTCATCGTTCGACATTACTGAAATAAATATAAAACAACAATATTATCATTTGAAAAAATATCAATGTTTTGGAAAGTAAACATGATGCATGAATGTGACAATTAAAAAAAAAAAATTAACATTTACTTTTCCACGATAAAACTACCAAACAAATAAAGTGTCGCCTTAGGGCGGCTAAGTTAAATTCAGATAGCTTATAAGACAATCTTATCTTTATAATTTAAAACTTAAAATAAATCTTTATTTTCTCTTTTAAATATCAAGTACCACTGGTTTGGTCGATGTAATTATCCACCGCAAAATCTTAATTACATCTTTGTAAGTGTAACCCATTATTTCAGAATTCATGACTTAACATAAAGAGTGCCGCCTTAGGGTCGGTCAAGCCTAAAATACATCACTTCCTCCTATCTTCGTAAGAAGCCAACCTTGGTAGTTATATGTCTAGAAAACTTTCTTAGGGGGACGGAAACAAAGCCACCTCGAGGCCCTATTCATAACTCATAGTGTTGTACTAATAATGGAGACCATATGTCACATTAAGATGTTCACCTTCTCCCACTTACTATTTTAGATTAAATGTTTTTTATTAAACTAATCAATAAATTCCAAATAAATTACTAGTTTAATAATAACCCTATGAATGTAATTAATTCCAAAAAACATTTTTATAAAAGAGCATGTTCCGATAATCAATGTGATCTAAATAATTATCCATTAATTTCATCTAACTTTATTAAAACACTTTTTTACATAAAATTGGTTATCTTAAAGGCCTATAAAAACTATTGTCTTTATTATGGTATGAGTTACCAAGTTTTAACTAATTTAATACTTAGTAGTTTACATGCAATTGATTTCACCAAAAAGAATTCATATAAACAAATAGGACAATTCTAGATAATCATGTTTCTAAAAGATGCACGATTAATGAGAAACTGTGTGGGGTTTCATGAATGCCATGTAATTGACTAATGCATGATCATGTTATCAATCAAACATCAATGAACAATTATTTAAATAAATACAATAAATAAATAAATAAACAATAAATGATGAACTGAGTACTAAAGGGTATTTCTAAGATTTACAACCATTTGAAAAAATTATAAATGAAATTGCAATCTAAGCCTATGTAGCTTTCAAGACTCTCTAAGAATGCTCATCATTTCCTTTAGACTTTCTTGCTAATCTTTATGAACTTTGTTTTTGCCCAACTTATTAATTAGAAATAAATTTTGCTAATTAATTAATTTAATTAAAACTAAATTTTAATTAAATAACCATTTTTTTTCATCTTTTTAATTTAGTTGAATTTAAATAATTAAAGAATCAAATTCAATAATTATTTAAACTTAAGATATTAAAATATCTTAACCAACTAAAAGATATTTTAAATAAAATAAAATAAGATAATTAAAATTTTAAATTCAAATAATTTAAAAATTAATTAAATTAAAGAATTTTTTCAACAATTTAGGAATTAGGGTTTTGGGCACGAAAATGGTGCCCTAGGAAACCTTAGGGCCGACGGCATGGTGAGCCTAGGGCTCGGGTTGGATATTTGTCGTGGGCTAGGGTACATGGGGCTGGGCGCGCATGACTCGCGTGCAGGAGTAGGGAGCCAGAGGCCCGCACGTGCATGAGCTAGGCGAAGGCATGGGCGCGCGACACTGGGCGAGTAGGGGCGTGCGCAGGGCAAGGAGCCAGGAGGCTCACATGCGCGCGCAGGGGGCACCTTCGGTTGGTGTGTGAGGCTCAGCCTTGTGGCCGAGGGGTTCGGGCTGCTGCCATGGTGGCTGGTGGCTCGGATCCCTCCTATTTTCTGTGTACAGATTTTTAAAATACATATTTTTCAAATAAATATACAAAAAAATCCCATGCCCTTTATGACTTACACAATATCTAGAAAAACAATAAAATTCCTAACCCATTAACACCATATAATTAACGATCTATCATTCAACTATACATTCAAAAAACATTTCCATCCATTCAATATACATATCATCATACATATAACAAATGCAAGAAATCTACACACTATTTAATATATATATATAGACTGCTCTGATACCAATTGTTGGTATTAAACGATCAAATCAAAGGTACGCAACAGAATATATGGACTCATTTTTGTAAATATTAATACAAGCCAGGATCATATACATATATAAATATTAAATAACATACAAATAGATCAGGGATGACCTCTTATAGCCTATCAAGTGTCCTTGAATCTTTTTGTATAAATCAACGATCTTCCTATCTAGTATTCTAAGATCTCACACCTTTATCTTGCAAACCAACCCTCAAACACACAAGGATGTGTGTGGGCACATAGGATTCAAAATGTTCATTTATGTGACTCTCTAGATGTACTCAACACATGAGATCTTGAGAGTTTGACAGAGAGAAGGTTTATAATAGATTTCAGGTTTAGAAAAAACTATCGCTTTTGAGAGAGAGTCTGATTTTTTTTTATCCTTTCTAAATATCACGTATATTAGTTTTATAAAGATATTTAATCTAATTAAATAATATTTATTTAATTAAAATATAATTCAAATTAAAACTGATTAGATATTTTCATTTAATTATCTATTTAAATCATATTTAATAATAATAATTAAATAATTGATTAAACAAATTTATTTGAAATTCAAAATTCAAATCTGAGGGATAGAATCCCTGATGTTAGGTGCCACACACTATACTGTACAGTGTATGTCACCTAGTACAGTGTGTGTCGCCCAACCCTATTAGGGTTGCCCTAATTTTCTCATTTGTTTATTTAATCAACTTTTAAGACAAGATATTTATCCCAACATAAATATCAGTTAGTTCAAAATTAACTTTATCTTAAAATATAAAATTTAAATTAAATAAATAAATATCATATTATAAAGAAGATATTTATTATTTTCTCTCTTTATATTAATCAAAACAAGATTAATATTAATTTTAACCTATAGTTTAAAAAAAAAAAACTATATAGTTAAATAATTAATTAATTCACAATTAATCAATTACCCATAATTACAAATTATTTCCTTACCCTGGAAAATTAATTCTTTTACAATTTAGTCATTTCTCTTAACAAATCTTTCTTTTGACATCCTTACCCTTGATAGTGTACGATAAAGATGATCTGGGGGACCATGGACCTATAATACGAAGCTCCAATAAACCAGATTATTAATTAAACTCTTTAATCTAATAATTTTATTTATTAATTCCATGATTACTCCACTATAAATATGGAATTGCACTCTAAGTATTTATAGAATTATATTTACAGAGTTTTCTCTAGTAGTCCATTGATATAATCAATATATGTAGTCCTGTCCTCCATTATTGGTTCGTTAATTTGAGCTGGTCAAAATTACCGTTTTATCCTTCTAATTACCTCTTGATCCTTAAGTACAAGTAATTCACTAGCAAATAATTAATCTATAATTTAATTATAGATTTGAGCTTAATAACTGTTCAGTTCCAGAATCAACCCTTAAGGGAACCAATATTCGTTTCGTTAGGAAAGCATGGATTCCAATATTGTAATTAATGTTCCCAGCCATCCATGATATTGAATCTCCAAAACAAAAGTCATTTGCCTCATTATTCTAAGAGACCATAACGAGTGAATCAAAATATCAAATAAACATAAATAGGAGTTCATGAATACTCAGGATTTAGATTGATCAACAAATGAAAATTTATTATGACAATAATTAAATATCTACTTCAAACGATAAGTTTATAAAGATAATTAATTCTCACCGGCATTGTCATATATAATCTCTATTATATACAACACCTTTACTAAGAAGTCTATCCACATCAGTAATCTGAATCTAGTTTACTTGCATCTCGTATGCTTAGCAAACCATACTAGTAACCATTCATTAAAGATTCCTTACTTTAATATGTTATTGACTATTTTATTCATTATATATGATCTTAATTCTCTCATACTAATACAAGATCATATTCTCATGAATGAATAGGGAATTTTCATGATATTATTATATAATTAAGTCAAACAATAATTATAACATTCAAATATAATAAAATTGTACTTTTATTTAAAACCAATAAAATTTCTTTACATGATTTTAGGGCATTAACCTTAACACTTGGAACGTAAAAAACTCTTCTCATGCCGGTTTGAAAACCACTCTCCTCTTCATACAGTTCACTATGACACCATACTTAGATAAGCAGTCCATCCCTAATATTACATCATATTCGTGTAGCTCTAAAATCAACAGATCGACTGTCAATTCTTGTCCCTCTACCCAAACTAGTATGACTCTTACCCACGACCGCACCAACATATCTTTGCCTGAAGGAAACAACACCCAACAGACACTAGGCATAGGTTCAGGCATTTTATTCATTTTTTTGACAAAAGAGTCAACTATAAAAGAATGTGATGCACCAGTGTCCATTAATGCATATGCTGAGGTTTGAGCAATAGAGATCTGAGCTGACACCTTCTTAGATGGTCCGATTTCTTGGTTGCATTGAGTAAGAGCGTTGACCCGTGGCGGGGCTCCTATATGCTTTTGTTGGTTGTTGCAGCCCTTATAGCTTTTTTATTAGTAAAACCCGTTCAAAAGTCAAAACAATCTGGGCAGTGCATCCTACCCAGAAATTTTCTAGATTTACATCAAAATGCCAAAACATGCATAACTTGGGTTTAAAAATACTTTTTTATGATTTCCCAAAGCCTAATATCAAGTACTCACAAAGAAATACGCAACTACACAAATATTTTTCATAATAAGAGGCTGTAGAGTGTTATCTGACTCGTTGGAACCAGACCACGAAATTTTGGCAGCATGCATTTTTACACAACCTAACAACAATAAGCATTTCTAGCATAACCCTAGCCACATGCATGCATGCAAACCATCAAATCACACCACCTCAACCTTAAGCATAAAATTAACTCAAAAAATTATTAAAATAACCTATACTACCAGATCTACCAACATAAATCACAAAACTCAAACAACAATAAATTTCTACATTTGATAGTTCTAGCTTGGAGATGTGTTTTCCTTAGCTCCCTCAAACTCCCCCTTGTGCTCTACACTCTCAAACTGAGCCCCAAGTTCCACATGCAGATTTTTAAGAAAATGATTAGGGTAGAAAACTTAGATGAGAGAGAAAACATGCAAACTGCCAAGATTTCTTACCTTGCTTTCACTTGATCACCAAAGTGCTAAATCCTTGAGATCCTACATGTACAAGCCTCTCTTGAACCCTAGAACACAATATCAAATCGATGCATGGATATTAGCTCACATGCATGCAACATAAACCCTTAAGGTTTCAGGTTAGAAGAGGAAAAAAGGAGAAGAATGAGGTAGGTTTCGAAACTAACTCTACCCAAGTGTGCTCAATAGTGCTCTTGGCTCATGGAAAGAAAACTTGCAGCAATGGAGAGTAGAGAGACTTAGGGCTTTGGTTTTGGGGAGAGGAAATGGAAGAGGGTGTTTCTGTTTTCTTGAGGGAAAAGGAATTTTTTTTTTTTAGAAAAAAGATTAGAAGTGTAAGAGAGAAATGATTAGAGTTAAGCCAATGAGTGGGTAAGACTCTTTCTCTTCCCTAGGGTAGATGTCCTAGGCTCTTGAGATCCCTAGGCATAGTCTTGGTGCCCCCCCCCCCCCTTATCTCTCTCTTCCCTTGGAAAAGACCTTTATGCCCTTGCTCCCATTTAACTATCTCCTTAGACACTCAAGGGCCCTTTGGTAATTTTACTTATCTAAAATTCCCTAAAATTTTACCCTATAGTATTTAAATATCACATAGTTTAATTAATTAAATCAAATGTGACCAAAAAATAAAAATTGTCACATATCACATAATTTTGTAATTTTATCAAATTGACCAAATTGCCCTCAGAGGCTCGATCAAGAAATTCTCATTCTTAAGTTTGGTTGATTGGAATTCAAACCTCAATCAATTTTTCTTAAACTTGTTGGGTGGACTATAAAGTCCTAGTTTCCAGACAAATTTAATATTTTTACGCCATAGTATTCCTATTTAATTAATCTAAGATTTTTACCCGGTTAGGCTTTTTGATTCGGTCCACAACCAAAGGTCTCAGTTTTAAAAAAAAAACCGCACTTACCATAATATGGCTAGAATTCAAACATCACGAACTTCTTGTAACATAAAATGTTCTCCTGAAATAATACATAATACAGGGAATTAAAATACTTGAAACTAAGGTTTATCCGGTGCCCTAAACGCGGGGCGTTACAAATATCGACAAGATACCAAAAAAAAAAAAAAATCTCCCCAACGGACACTCGAGTGAAAAATTACTTTTCTTGCAAAAATCGTATCGAGCACCATTGAGCAGTATCAAGCAACCATCGAACCACCAACTAGCAACCATCGAGAAATGTCGATTTTTTCATGAAAATCTTGATTTTGAAGGCCTCATCGAGCTGGCATCGAGGACCATCGAGCAATGTCAATATTTTTGCAAATTTCATGAAAAATACGACTTTTCTCAATGGTGGTTCGATGACAGCTCGATGGGGCCTTCAAAATAAAATATTTCATGAAAAAATAGACGTTCAATAGTTTCTCGATAATTATTCGATGGTTGCTCGATGGAGCTTGATGCAATTCTTGCAAAAGACGTAATTTTTCACTCGGGTGTCCGTTTGAAGTGATTTTTTTTATTTTGGGTATTTTTTTGATATATATACGTTTAAAATGTGAATATACACATCTGTGAAGTTTAAAACTTAAAAAAATACCAAAAATGTCATAAACATGAGGTATGTTTGCATTTTTGTATTTTTTTAAGATTTATAGTTCTTAAATGTGTATATAAAACTTCAAACGTGTAGATCTTGAAAAAAATACCCAAATTAAAAAAAAAAATCTCCACAAACAGACACTTGAGTGAAAAATTACGTCTCTTGCAAGAATTGCATCAAGCATCATCGAACAACCATCGAACAACCATCAAGCAACCATCAAATAACCGTCAAGAAAAGTCAAACTTTTCATGAGCTGGCATTGAGTACCATCGAGCAAGGTCGATTTTTTGCAGATTTCAAAGTTTTAAATGTGAAAAAAAATCGCAAAAAACCCCCAAAAACATGTCCAGATATGTTCGAAAATGTATATATTCATGTTTTAACTAAAACCTTTCCTTTGTTTAAGATTTGAATCATTAAATAAAACTAGACAAAATCCAAAAAAGTAAAAAACACTAACTTTAAATGGTGATGCTTCGTGGGTGATGCTTCAATGATGATTCGGGGTATAGGTAGGGTGCTATGGAGGTAGGGTGTGGTTGGTGCTATGGAGGTAGGGTGTGGTTGGTGCTATGGATGATAGGATTTTGGGAGTGAGACTGAGGTAGGGAAATCGTGAAAGTGGGAGGAAGAGAGAGAAGTGGAAGAGCTTGCATTATTAGAGAGAAGGTGAGAAAAAAAAATGGCAAGGGCACAAATGAAATATTAGCATGAATATGTATACATATGATACCATAGTTTTGATTTAAGAGGGTCTATTATGCATAGAAAGTGAAATTTCCCTAAAACAAGGCTAATTTTGCCATTTATGAGATACTTGAAGACAATGTCAAGGCAAATGCATACTACTATAGAAAATGTGGATAAAATAACTAATTGTTCGAATAATAAAGATAAAAACTTCTAAAATCTACAACACTGAAAGACTACAAAGCGAGCCTTGTGTTTTCTTAAGGTTAGTCCTTCTGTTTTTGGCATTCTCTCTGGACTACCAGTCCACTCCCAACCCAACCTGTTGAACCAAAAAATAATATTGTTTAATATTTACTTTTATTACCGAATAATATATATATATGATGAAATCCAATAACTATTATAAAAATATACACGTACGCAGGGAAAGCAAAAGAGCCTGAGCTGGCATTTGATGAATGAGCAGAATGATCACTTGATTCGCCAGATATTACAATTCTGTGCTCTTCAAAATTGCCACCATAAACCGACTTTGAATCTAAATAAAATTTCTCTTCTGCCATCTTCAATCAGATTTAGCAAACATATATGATTAGGAATTTGTTTTTGCTTTTAAAAAACAAAGTACTTATATGGTAAAGTATTGATGATTGAGTTTTTGTTACATTATATATTATATGTACATTTTGCATTGAGTCATTGACCATAAAGAAATGGTATAAAGCAGAAATCAAACTAAGGCATACTATGTTGATTAATTAGTACCTTTTGACCATAATTCGTGGGGTAGACTTCATGTGCTAATTTCCCAGTTAAGTTTTTATGATCTTTGTTACACTTTTCAACCATCACTGTTTTGGTATTGTCTCCATAATTAAGCTGTTTTTTTTCCAAATACCAAAATAAAAATGATAAATAATAAATTCTTATGTATTCATTATTGAAATAAATGAATGAATAAATAAAAATTTCTTCTTTATTTTCATTAACTATATTTCAGTTTTGAGACTAAAGAAAAAAGAATATGACTAACCTTTCGATTTACGGGTCTGAAATTTCTTGAAGAATTATGATGATCTAGATAAGAAGATGGTAATTGATCATGATTATCAGTTTTGCTGCCATTATTCTTCACAACTTCAAAAGCTCCATCTTCTCTAAAGCAGAATATGATATAGTCATCATCTGCAAAATGAGGCCAATTTGAGTTCTCATCAGTAGTAGTAGTACTTGCAATCACGCTGATATTATTATTAGCATCTTCCTTGCTAATAATTCTTCTGTGATGAGACAATTTTATTTTATTACTAGCTTGATCAATATTCTTATGATTGCCTCTTGATGATCTCTCTCCCTTTGTATCAAATAACATCTTGTCCTCTCTCATTGGTATTGGATGAACAGGTTCATGATCACCATCTGTGATATGAAGAAATATAGAAATTAACATGCTTATAATCATAATTATAATGTTGATGTAAATATAGTGAACGTATTATAATAAAAAGAAATACCTATTAGCCAAGAAACATGAAGCACAATCCTTGACTCTCCATCGGACTAGTCTTGTCATTGTCCATGGTGTGCACATTTTTATTTTATTTTCTATTTAAAATGTGCAAGTGATAGTATTTGATAAAAAGAAGGTAGAAGAAGATATACGGTTTCAGAGGCTAATAACACAAAGAACAGAGATGATATGAAGGTGGGAAATAGGTGTATTTGAATTTGAAAAAGGACAAAAGGAGAATAGTGAATGAATATTTGGAAAGGAGTTACAACAGTTGATTGGTGTCAACCTATAATTATGAGTAATGGGTCAGTTATGCTTCTAAATTGTTTTTTAAAAAGAGAGAGAGATTCGTGGAGCTAGTGAATGAAAATCTGCTGCCCCCAAATAATTATGTGTCCCCAGACTATTTTGCCTATATAATAATATTGAAAAAAAAATAATAAAAAACGCATATTAAAATTTGTGAACAAACGTTCAACTTTTCTAATCTTCTTTGTACCATAATTAAGTTTTTTTTAATTATTTATTTAGAGAAATTTACATTGTACAATACTATATACAATTTATCCAATACACACCCCCTTAAATGGCTGGACGCATGCACGTGAGTTGTGATTGGTTATAACTATGTTTGTGGGCCCACGATATGGTAGTCTTTGTTATAGGAGGTTATTTCGTTGTAAAAGAAGGTGTACCCCCTCAATTTATATCTGATTGGTACACTAGTTGTGTTATGGGGGCTTACGATTAAAATATTTCCCACATTATCCAATCAACTTGTCGGAGGTATTGAGGGGAAAATGGGAGGTTTGGGTGGAGAAGAGGGGAGAGTAGACAGTTTATTGGAAGATATATTGTTCATGATTATCTCCTTTTATGGGTTTCTCTTTTAATCTATTGAAATTTTTGACGTTGCGACCCATAGTTTGAGAGAATGTTTGAAGAGCCTTGTTGAAGCTTTTAGGTTTGCATGGTTTGTGTATGTGTTCTGTAGAATTATTATTCTGTTTTGATGTCGAATTTATTCTTCCTTTTAGTTTTGTTTGACTATGCTATTGAAGTTGCTCAATCAAAAGTGTAGTGTTATAGTTTAATTTAAGAATGAATATAGTGTTGTGGTGGATTTTGAGTGGGTTTTGTTTATAGAGTTTTGTATAGGGAAATTTGAGTTTTAATGCAATAAGTGACACTACATTTAAAAAATACCCTATCACTATATAATTCTCGTTTTGGTGCTACTAATGACGTTACTACCCAAAATACCCTTGGCATAATTTTCCCTCTCTTTTTCTCATAGTCTTCACTCTCTATCTCTTATGTTTTCCCTCTCTATCTCTCAAACTCTTGTACACACAAAAAAGCCAGCCACCATTAATTTGCATTTCGGATCAAGAGGCAAGTTGTGAGTCCTTTCAAGTCAAGAAACTTCATTTTGGATTTCAGATCTAGGGAAAAAAATCGTATGGGTAAGTATATATTTGTTATATGTAGTGAGGAAACTTGTCTGGTTACATTACTTGTCTTATTTTGAACAGATCTGTGTATGCCTTCATGTTTTATTGCAATTGTTAACCGAGATTTTCGGCAACTATATTAATGAATAATATTTACTGATAATAATAATGAAAGTAGAAGATCGACACGAGGTTTTTATGTGGTTGGGGCGTTAACTAGCCTTAGTCCACGAGTCTATGTATTAGAGCTATATGAAGCTTTTACAATGGAGTTTTCTAACTATATCTGAACAGAGTTTCTGCCTAAACTCTCTTTTTCTCTCCCTCTTTTACATTGTTCTACAGCTTATATTTATAAGCTGAGAGAAATACCAGGTCTGGGCCGGATCCGACCCGGGCCCATCAGAGAAATGAGTGTGAGGGGCCTCTCTAGTGGAGGCCCAATACAAAGAGATATACAATACACGAACTTCAAACCAGCTAAGGCCCAATTGGTTGACTTGAGACACAAGCTTCGCCCGACAAAACGACACTTTGGCTCTGACCACTTCGAGTCACGAGGCTAATTTAGGAGACAAGACCGGTCAGGGTACTTGGCTGCGCAGTCCTGACACACTAGTGGGCAATCCCGAGGCGACCTTTTCTGCAGGCGAAAAGTGGGGGACAATGCCCACGCGAAATGAGGCGGTTTCAGGATCCTGGACGCCTGGCCCTTCAACTGTGGAGGAGGTGATCCAGGTCCGTTTACCTTTGGCCCGCTCCATTTACCTCAGGCCCGGACCATACCAGGCTCCGAGATAGGGACGCGTAGGCCGCGACGGTCCGGGCGCTCTGGACATCGCCGAGACCGTTCTTGCCGAAGATGAACCCGGAGGGACGTCCCGGACCCCTCCAAATGGGCCCAGTCTAGAGTCCCTGGCCCGTACCATTCCCCTTGGGCGATATTCAAACCAAGGGACCTTGGGCCAGGCTCATACGCCGAGCCGGTCCTCTGACCGTGGGCCAGGGCGAAGGCCCAAAGCCCTTCCAGGAAATGGGGATAACATTTACCCCCCAAGCCTTCACCCGGGCTTGCCGGGAGGAGGGTTGCATCACCCTCGCGGCGCTCGCCAACTTGTCTCCCTAGTTCCTGCCCGAGCTAGGAGGCTTGGTCGAAAGGCCGTGGCAGTGGCAGGTTGCTTAGCCCGGACCGTTTACCGTGATCCGGGGACGTTTACCCTTGGCCCACTTTAAGAAAAACGACACACGTGTCGCCATGTGATTGCTGCAAGGTTCTCGAAGAGTCGCCTAGGACTCCCAAAGGCCGCTAGGCCTAGACTAGGGTGTCAGCGCACGTCATGAGGCGTCACATCCGCACGGGGGGGGGGGGGCTCATCATTAATGCCCCTGGAACGAGGTGGACCGTAGGATGGGGCGTCCTTTGGCATCCGCCACTCCTGGGCCGTCGGATTTGAGACGTCGAGGATCTAGACCAAAAGGACTCATAAATGCCCCCTGCGCGATTCTTGATCATCGGATGAAGAGGCACCTGACCGTTGGATCGTCGGCCGGACTTTGGGGGCTGGTATAAATACTCCCAGAGAACAACATTCGGCACTTTCCCATTTTCGAACCAGCTTAAGAAAAAACCCGAACGCTTGTTAGAGCTTTGCATGTCCGACCTCGCTGACGAAATACTCCGCCGCTTGCTAGTTCTGCGCCACCGCCTGTTTCCTAGAGCCTCAACCTTCGTTCTTCAACCTGACGGCGCTTCTCGGATTTGTCCCATCGACGAACTACTGCACCGGCTGCGCCACTTCAAGAACGAGGTTCTGCCATCCTTACGGTCGGACAACCACCAGCCTCAACGGTCGACACCACACAATAAGTCTTTTTAACTCTGTTACCAACTTTGTGAACTTATGCTCTCTAGATACATGCGTTTAGGCTCTGTGCGTTAGAATTCACTAGGAAGGCTGCCTGGTTTGGGTTGCACCGTACCTGGATGCTTCCCGGACAAGGGGCAGACCTTAGCAGCCTTCTCTCCCGATCAGGGTCCCGGGGCTTTTTGGGGTCCCGGGCCTGATCCGACGGGACTCCAAGCAGTCCTTAGGAGACTCCCTGTACCTTGACCGAATTTTTTGGGTTTAGGTACTGACTGCTTGGTCTTTCTTTCTTTGTTCCCAGATCGTCAGTTATGGCCACGGGCGTTACACTACATCCTGAAGAAGAGGTCAATAGGGCCCCTGTAGTCGTTCCTGGAACCAAGACGCCCACAGGCAACAGGTGGGAAATGGACGTAACGGCCAACTCGTTCCGGAACTACCAGATGATGCTACTCCTGGAGACGCGACTGAGCATCGAATCAACTCCGGGCCTCTTCCACAATCGCATGGCCAGGCTGGAGGAACGGGCGCACACGTCGGTGGATGGATTCGAGGCCTGGAGCGCCGGCCATATCAGCGCGGGAGCTACGCTCCCGCTTCATGACTATTTCGTGCGGTTCCTGACGTATGTGGGGATCGCCCCGTTCCAACTGTTGCCGCAAGTGTAACGACCCAAATTAGCTAATAAGGCTTAAGGGGCTTGATTAGCGTGTCAGGAGGGCATGATGGGATTTATGTGTGATTTGATGAGTTAAATGCATGGTTATGATTTAAAGCATGTTATATGACTATTTGTTTATCTAAGATGCATGACTATGTATATTAGTATGCATGTAGGCCCGGATCGTGTTAGAAGGGCATAACTGTAATTTTCGCCATGTTAGGCATAACTGCATTGATATGTGATGATTGTTGAGACCACATTGTGATGTGGATGTATCTGTGATTTGTGACTCGAGGCGATCCCAGTGAGCAGGCTAGCGGAAAGTCATGACAGGAATTTATACCCGGCTCGGGGCGAGCCTGGGGGTATAAGCAGGAATTTAGAGAATAGATTGAGATTAATCTTGATGATGGGGAATATTTATTTGGTGGTTTATCAGGTGTTAGAAAGCAACGGGGAAATATTAGAGACACTTGAGGATTAGCGGGAATTGGGTAAAATGACTAAAATGGCCCTATTTGGACAAAAGGATTTAGAGTTAATAGGAAGGGCATTTTGGTCAATTGGCTTTTAGAAGGTTGATTTATGAGGCTTTATACACTTAGTGGATTTTGTAGAATAGAGGGAAGGCTGAAAAAGAAAGGAAAAAGGAAAGAAAGAAAAGAGAGAAAACTGATGGGTTTTCCAAGGGATCGGTTTGGGGTTCTAGCACCTCTTCTCTTCAAATTTCTTGGGGCAAAGCTTAGTGGAGAGCAAGGATAGGCTGAGCATCAAGGATCTTGGGTTAGACTTGAAGGATTAGCAAGAACACATCAACTTTTGGAGGTAAGTTTTTAGAGTTTTCAGTTTTAGGGCTTTACTGGTTTTGAGCTGTGTTTTTGAGCTAAATGGATGGGACTTTTGGGGAAAACAGGCCAAGCTTTGATGATGAACAAGCTAAGGAGGTCTAGGGTTGAATCAAGGTTGAAATTTGCATCATTGGTAAGAATTCTAAGCCTTTAACTTTGTTGTTGATTGAATTTCTGGGTTTAGGGTTGTTCATGGTGAATTTTGAGATTTGGGTTGAATGTGATTGGGTTTTGAGTTCTTGGGATGCTTGGGAGGAGTGTGAGGTGTGTATAAGCCTGCCTGCAACTAGCGCTACAGCGCTAGTCTTTGGGCGCTGTAGCGCTAGGCCTTCTTTCTGGGGTGGTGCTGATCCTGCTTGTAGCGCTACAGCGCTCTCTTTTGAGCGCTGTAGCGCTACCCTACGCCCAGAATGGGGTTTTTGGGCTATTTGTGAGGGATTTTGACCTAGGGTTCGGGGTTCGACTCCGCCACCTTGTTTTGTGGATCTAGGACTTCCCGGGGGGCTCGGGATTGGTCCCGAGGCTAGGTTTTCGGACTTGGGGTTCGGTGTTGACTTTGACCTATGTTTGTGCCTAGGTGTGCGCTAAGGCTCGAGTGGGATCGTGCTCAAGGAGTCAGGTGATCTAAGCTATTGAAGGGAAAGGTAAGAAAACTATAACACCGTAGGATGGGGCATGGGCCCATAGTGTGATTGCGAGGCACGGCCCTATATTGCATGTTGCATGATGAGATGATTGCCGGGCATGGCCCTATATTGCATTACATGTTAGGGTGTAGATTTAATTGAATTGGCATTTGTTTGAATGTTGCTTGATTTATGCTATATATGGTTATAATGAAATGAACGGCAAGGGCCGAGTGCGGCGTAGGTCGGGTACGGCAGTGGAGCCGGAAGTAACACTTAGCACATGGGATGCTATAGTCAGGGCAGGGCCCGGTGGATACATGTGTTATCCTTACGGTGTGAACCGATACCCCAGGCTTCGGTAAGGCTTCTGGGGCGGCATGGCCGTGTTTGTTTAGTCTAATGGTTGACTTGTTTATCTGTGGACTATCTGATATGATTAACTGTATATTTGCATATGTTATGTTCTGCATGAGTTTTCTTGCTGGGCTTCGGCTCATGGGTGCTCCGTGTTGCAGGTAAGGGCAAAGACTGAGTCAACCAACCATGAGTACGGAGAGCGTGAAGCGACGCATACATGTTTGGCCTGCCCGACTGCTTTGGTTGGGGGTTTATTCGAAAATGGCTGTAATAATCTATGATTTTTATAACTGATCAATTGTAAACTTATTTTAAGATGTAAATAGTTTTAAAAACTTATTTTGGGATCCCAAATGTTTAATACTAGAAGTTTTATTGAAACAACACATTTTTCTATGATTACAGCCTTAAATTTTAATTAGTCACACTTTTGTTTCAAAACCTCGGTTAGCGAGTTCACTGCACACTGTTTTGTCTTAAAACTCACTTAGTAACGGCTCTAAGGAAGTAGGGCATTACAGCAAGCGTACCGCCTGCTTGCTGGGTGGAAGGTGTTCTGTGTCGCGAGGGAGATCGCGGAGCCTACTCCCGCGGAAGTCTTGTATTTCTACAAGATGGTGCCACAGGTCAACGTAAAAAACAAGAGCCTGGACGGCTTCTACAGGCTGCAGCCGCGGATCGGCTATTCTGCTCCTACCAGCACCTGGAGGCACCCTCCGGATGTCAGGCATTACTGGTTCATGACATCCGGGTTCCTTATCGACAAGAACCCCACACTGCTGCTGGACTTCCAGCGAGTGGGTAAGTATTCCTCTGGACCCTCTCTTTTATTCATTTTTTGCTTCCACCTCTTATCGTATCTTCCGGGTCGCAGGTCCCTTCATTCAAACCCCCCTTACCGGGTTCCTCCTGGAGAGGAGGAGGTTCTACGCCAAGCTGACCGCGGAGGAGCTGGACGTTGGGGGCTATGTTAATGATGCCAACCTCCGGCTAGTAGGGTTGCTTGCGGCCACTCAGACCATTGTTGTCCCGAGCCTCCGGGGCATTCCCTGCGAGAAGGACGCTGATGTCCGGGAATAGTTGGCCCTCGACCACATCGCCGAGGTAGTGAGAGCGGCGCGGGCCACTGCAGCCCAGCGTAAAAAGAACCAGCTTCCTACAGAAGCGGCCACCTCGGAAGAGCTGGAGGAGCTTTTCAAAGACGCCCTACCAAACGCCGAGACACCTGGGGCTAGTGTATCGGGGCGAGGTAACTCCCCACTAATCTTAACTTACGCTCCCCAAATCGGGGACTTAGCTAGGGATAGGCTAGGACCGCCGGGCCCCGCGTTTGGGGCTGACGGGGAGATGAGGCCTTCATCTCCTGTCCCTGTGGGATCAGAGGTCCTAATGTTCCTGTCCGGGTTCCTCCAGTACGGGGGGTTCCTGACCCCGGATGACGCAGGAGACCGGATCCACTCGTTCTCTTTACGGGAACTGAGTCTCGCCCGGGGCTTAGATGAGGGTTCGTCCCGGGCCGTTTTTTATTGTGTATTTTTATCTGTTTTACTTATCGTCCTAACTCCTTTCTCCGGTACTTTTGCAGAGGATTCCGACATGTCTAACCCGGCCAGCGAGATGAGGAGGCTCATCAAGGAACGGTCGGCCAAGAAGGCGGCCAGGAGGCCAAACGTTGTGGCGGACACGGAGCCCCTCCCCGCCAGTGAAACACCCAGGATAGTGCCCTGTCCAGGCGAGGCTCTGGCCGTGGTTCCTTTCCAGGCCGTGGAGCCGGCCGCCGACTTCTCTTCGGACCAGCCCCCGGTGATTGATTTGGAAGCGGGCGAGGCCGTTAGCCAGAGCTCAGGAAAGAGGGGCCTGGAAGTCGAAGCCGGGGAAGGCAACCCCGGGAAGAGGCCCCGGATGACGCGGTCGGAAATAGCTGAGGAGTCGCATGGGGAGAGTCGGCTAACCGCGAAGGAGATCCCAGCTCCGCCTGTCCTTCCCCTCCGCCCAACTCTTCTCGAGGAGGGGGAGTCCGCCCTGTGGGACGAACAGTCCCAGCTGATCAGCCGGACCTGGGGAAACGGCCGGTGCTGGAGGGACGACGCTTACAAGGCCCTAACAATCCGTCGTCAGGTCGAGTTCTCAGACCGTCCTGCCGAGTTCAGCGCTCCCCAGCCGATCGTGGACCGGCTAGCTGCCGAGGCGGGCTTCCGCCTCAAGTTGGGCCAGGACATCGCCCCTATGGCTGCTGATTTGTTGGATCAGGTTGGGAGCACTATGTCCAACCTTTAGCTGAAGAGGTACGCCACGATAGCCAACCCGGACGTGCTGTTCATCTTTCAGGCTCTCCGCCACCAGGCCACTGCGGTAATGTTCACCTCACTTCTATTCCTTCCGTCATTTGTTGGTGGTTTTATTTTCTAACTTTTTTTTGCTCCAGGTTGATTTACTGTCCCAGAGGAGTGCCGATCTAGTAGCCGAGCTTGCCATAAAGATGGAGACGGCCAAGCTGGAGCTGGAGGCGGCCGTGAACCAGAGGGAGGCCGTCAAGGAGACCCTCAGCCGGGAAACGGCCCATCTCCAGGAAGAAGTGGCCCGCCTGAAGGCGGAGCGCGAGGAGATTGGCCGCGCCAAGGTTGGGCTGGAAGAGGAGCTGTCCCGGAAGACAAAAGTCGCCGATGAAAGGGCGACGCTCTTGGAGACGGCCGCGGCACAGTCCGCCCTGGACAAGGAGGAGATCCTGGCCCTGAAAGCCCGAGTCTGCGAACTGGGCGACTCCCTGCTTCAGGAGAAGGCGGCGCATGAGACGACTTGTCAGGAGAAGGAGGAGGCCGATAACTTAGTGGATGTTACCTTCGACGAGGCCATCTATATGGCCTGGTGCAAGGATAAGAACATGAACCTCCTCGTCTTCCCTGATCCACAATCGAAGCGTGCCGAATATGAGGCCAAGGAGAGGGAGGATGCGGACCTCCGGGCGGATGCGTTGTAGGCCTGTGTCTTGGCCTTGTACTTTTGTTACTGTTTGGCTTGTAATTAAACTTAAAACCTTGCTACTTTCTTTGGTTTTTTTTCTTTAAGAAACTTCCTTCCATTATTCAGTAGAGATTTCGATTTGTTGCCGCGACTAACTGATTGCAGGGGTTTAGTCCTGGTTCCAACGGCCGAGACTAGACCCAACTAAAGTTTCCAAGTCTCTAGCCTTGGCGCTCGGTGCAGGGCTCCCGGGGCTTGGCTCAACTGGGTATTTCGTCCTTTTCAGTTTTAGGCCCCGGCCTTACCCCGGGGCAAACCGGATATCTTTATCTCCCCGGACAACATCCGGGTGGGACCGGCCTTGGGCTTGGTCCCCCCCTTTTTTTTTTTTTTTTTATATATATACCCCCGGACATCGTTCGTCCAGGGTGGGACCGGCCTTGGGCAGGGTCCTTTTTTTAATATCCCCGGACGTCGTTTCGTCCGGGGCGGGACGAGCCTTGGGCTTGGTCCCTTTTATATACCCCCAGACATCGTTCGTCCAGGCAGGATCGGCCTTGGGCTCGGTCCTTTTTTAATATCCCCGGACGTCGTTTCGTCCGGGGCGGCACGAGCCTTGGGCTTGGTCCCTTTTATAATATCCCCGGACGTCGTTTGTCCAGGCGGGATCGGCCTTGGGCTCGGTCCGTTTTTAATATCCCCGGACGTCGTTTCTCTGGGGCGGCACGAGCCTTGGGCTTGGTCCCTTTTTTAATATCCCCGGACGTCGTTTGTTCGGGGCGGGACGAGCCTTGGGCTTGGTCCCTTTTCTAATATCCCCGGACGTCGTTTGTCCGGGGCGGGACAAGCCTTGGGCTTAGTCCCTTTTCTAATATCCCCGGACGTCGTTTGTCCGGGGCGGGACGAGCCTTGGGCTTGGTCCCTTTTTTAATATCCCCAGACGTCGTTTGTCCGGGGCGGGACGAGCCTTGGGCTTGGTCCCTTTTTTAATATCCCCGGACGTCGTTTGTCCGGGGCGAGACGAGCCTTGGGCTTGGTCCCTTTTTTAATATCCTCGGACGTTGTTTGTTCGGGGCGGGACGAGCCTTGGGCTTGGTCCCTTTTTTAATATACCCTCGGACATCGTTCGTCCGGGGTGGGACCGGGCTTGGGCTCGGTCCTTTTTTAATATATGCCCCCGGACATCGTTCGTCCGGGGTGGGACCGGCCTTGGGCTCGGTCCTCTTTTTTAATATCCCCGGACGTCGTTTCGTCCGGGGCGGGACGAGCCTTGGGCTTGGTCCCTTTTTTAATATCCCCGGACGTTGTTTGTCTGGGGCGGGACGAGCCTTAGGCTTGGTCCCTTTTTTAATATCCCCGGACGTCGTTTCGTCCGGGGCGGGACGAGCCTTGGGCTTGGTCCCTTTTTCTTAATATACCCCTGGACATCGTTCGTCCGGGGTGGGACCGACCTTGGGCTCGGTCCTCTTTTTCGCATGTGCCTGGGATGACACCCCCCGCAAGTGAGCGGAGACGGGTCTGGGGTCACTTGAGAAAGAAATTCGAAAGGAATTCGCCCTGAGGCGTACATTTTCTTGGTGACAATAGCCCTTTACAACGTTTTACACAAGTCATTTTCATTGTTCAAAAGAGAATTAGCCCTGAGGCGTACATTGCTTACAACGTAAACACTAAACTGGGACGAGTTCTAGGACTACTGGTAGTATTTACGGAGATGCTCCGCGTTCCAGGCTCTTGGAACCTCAGAACCATCGAGCCGCTTCAAGCGGTACATTCCGGGGCAGACCTCGTGCTGGATCTCATACGACTCTTCCCAATTAGGGACCAGAACCCCTACTCCCGGATCCTGAGTGGCAGGGAAGACCCTCCGCAGGACTAGATCGCCGATTTCGAACTTGCGGTTCTTGACTTTGGAGTTGAAATGCCGCGCGATCTTGCCCGGGTACATCTTCAACTGCACTTGCGACTCTTCCCGGATCTCCTCGATAAGATCCAGCGATTCCTGGAGCAAGGCATGGTTCTGGGTAGGATCATATGTGTCGCGTCGATGGGACGGGACGGTCGTTTCAATTGGGATGACGGCCTCGCATCCATAAACCATTGAGTAGGGGGTGTGCCCGGTTGACGTCCTTTCGGTCGTCCGGTAGGCCCACAATACGCGGGGGAGTTCCTCGGGCCATTTGCTCTTACAGGCCTGAAGCTTTTTCTTCAGCTTCCCTTTTAGGATTTTGTTCACGGCTTCGGCCTGCCCGTTCGCCTGTGGTCTGGCGACTGCCGAGAAACTCTTCACTATACCGTGTCTTTCGCAAAAATCCGTGAAGTGGAGGCTGTCAAACTGCTTCCCGTTTTCGGACACGATTTTGTAGGGGAGGCCATATCGACACACTATGCTGTTGACGACGAAATCTAATGCCTTCTTGGACGTGATCCTGTTCATGGGCTCTGCCTCAACCCATTTCTTGAAATAGTCTACAGGCACAATGGCATACTTTACCCCTCCCTTCCCGGTCGGGAGAGATCCCACAAGATCGATCCCCCACACTGCGAAGGGCCAGGGACTGTTCATCAAGGTTATCTTTGTCGGGGGGGCCCGAGGGATCTTCGCGTACCTCTGGCACTGCTCGCACTTGTGGACGTAGTCTATGCAGTCTTTCTTCATGGTGGGCCAGAAGTATCCTTGGCGCAGAATCTTCTTGGACAAACTGGGCCCGACCGTGTGATCTCCGCAAAAGCCTTCGTGGACCTTATGCATGATGGCTCCCAGCTCGGTCCCGGACACGCACCTGAGGTAAGGCATAGATAGTCCCTGGCGATAGAGTTTCCCGTCCATCATGACGTACCGGTGGGCCTGGTAAAGGAGTTTCCTGGCCGCGGCTCGATCGTTCGGAACTTCCCCGGTGGACAGGTATCGGATCAGCGGCCCCATCCAGGAAGTGGAGTGGTCGACCGTATTGATGGTGGGAGCCCTGATGCTTGGGACGGGGAGATGGTTGACGAGAACCAGTCCGGCCAGTTCGGCCTCTGCGTCGGTTGCCAGCTTCGCTAATGTATCCGCGAACACGTTCTTCTCCCGGGGAATCTGGCGGATGGAATGCGCCACGAACGTTTGGAGCATCTCCCTCGTTTGAGTCACGTATGCCGCCATTCGTTCTCCCTTGGTCTGATACTCCCCCGAAATCTGTCTGACTACCAGCTGAGAATCACTATAAATTTCGAGGTTCGTTGCCCCTACTTCCCGGGCCAGACGCAGGCTGGCTAGGACAGCTTCATGCTCCGCCTTATTGTTCGATGCTTTGAACTGGAAACGGAGGGAATTTTGTAGCTGGTGCCCTTGGGGTGACACCAAGATGATCCCGGCGCCGGCCCCGTTCTCGTTCGAGGCTCCGTCCACGAAGATTTTCCAAACGGGCGCTGCGGGGGCCGCGGGGATACTCTCTTCTGGGGGGATCCCGGAACATTCGACGATGAAATCGGCCAGGGCCTGTCCCTTGATGGACACCCGGGGCACGTAAGATATATCAAATTGGCTCAGCTCCATTTCCCACTTCAGGAGTCTCCCCGACGACTCAGGTTTCTGCAATACCTGCCGCAAAGGATGGTTGGTTAAGACCTTTATGGCATGAGCCTGGAAGTAAGGTCGAAGCTTCCGGGAAGCCATCAGTAGGCAGAAGGTCAGCTTTTCGATCAACGGGTACCTAGACTCGGTGTCTAGTAATCGCTTGCTCACGTAGTATACCGGGAGTTGTGTCCTTTCCTTTTCTCGTACCAACGCGACACTGATGGCATGCTCGGTCACGGCTAGGTATAGATACAGAGGCTCTCCTTCGACTGGCTTCGCCAGGATGGGGGCCTTGGCCAGGTGTTCTTTCATCTTCTGGAAGGCTTATTCGCACTCGGGTGACCACTCGAACCGTTGGCTCCCCCGAAGGACGTTGAAAAAAGGGACACACTTGTCCGTGGCCTTAGAAACGAAACGGCTCAGGGTGGCCACTCGCCCCGTCAGGCTTTGGACGTCCTTGTGCTTCCGGGGAGAGGCCATGTCGATCAGCGCCTTGATCTTCTCTGGGTTGGCTTCGATTCCTCGGAAGCTCACTATGAAGCCCAGGAACTTCCCGGAAGCTACGCCGAAGGTGCACTTCTTAGGGTTCAGCTTCATCCCATACTTCCGGATAACTGCGAAAGCCTCCGCCAAATCGTCCGAATGGTCCCGCGATGTCTTGGACTTGACCAACATATCATCGATGTATACTTCCATGTTTCGCCCTAGCTGGGCCCGAAACATTCGATTGACGAGCCTCTGGTAAGTTGCTCCGGCATTTTTGAGTCCGAAAGGCACGACTATATAGCAATAGATGCCCTTGTCAGTTTGGAAACTGGTGTGCTCCTGATCTTCCACGTGCATGGAGATCTGGTTGTAGCCTGAGTAGGCGTCCATGAAACTCAAGATCTCGTAACTGGACGTAGCATCCACCATTTGGTCTATTCGGGGGAGCGGGAAACAGTCCTTCGGGCATGCTTTGTTGAGGTCCGTGAAGTCGATGCAAGTCCTCCAGGTCCCGTTAGGTTTCGGCACCAAGACCGGGTTGGCTAGCCATACGGGATATACGGCTTCGCGGATGAAGTTGATGGAGGACAGCTTCTCTATCTCCAGCTTGAGGGCCTCGGCCCTTTTCGTCCCCAAAGGTCTGCGCTTCTGGCGGACCGGGGTCGCGTTTGGGTCAATACTTAACGCGTGGCAGATGATATTGCGGTCGATCCCGGTCATATCGGAGTGGGACCATCCCAGAAGATCCTGGTTTTCCTGGACTCGGGCGATAATGGTGGCCCGAATGTCCGCCGGCAGGCTTTTTCCCACCTGGATGACCCTGGCCGGGTCGGTTTCTCTGATGCATACCTCTTCTATTTCGTCCATTGGCTCCAGGACGCGCTCGTCTCCTATTCGCGGGTCTAGATCGTCCTCTTCCTGGACTACTTGCTCAACTGGGCGGAGGGCCGGCTCGACGGGCTCCTCCCGGACCATATATACGGGACGGGCAGAGACATGGTAACACTTTCTAGCGCTTTTTTGATCTCCTCGGACAGTCCCTATTCCTCCGTTGCTGCACGGGAACTTCATGCATAGATGGCGGATGGAGGTGATGGCCCCGAACTTGACCAGTGCGGGCCGGCCAAAGATGATGTTGTACGTGGTTGGGCAATCCACCACAACAAAGGTGCAGAACTTGAACGAGTGCTGCAACTCACCCCCAGCGTCACTGGCAGCTGGACTTTTCCCATGGGGAGAAGCGCATCTCCGTTGAAGCCATAGATTTGGGTCGGGCAGGACGCCAGATCAGCCTCCGTCAGGCCAATGGCGGCAAAGGCGGGTTTGAACAACAAGTTAATGGAGCTTCCGTCATCCACCAGCACGTGGGATACCAACTTGTTGGCAATTTGAGCATCTACGACCAGCGGGTCGTGGTGCGGAAAATGGACGTTGCGGGCGTTGTCCTCCGTGAACGTGATGGGGAGGTTCATCATTTTAGGGCGCTGAGCCGGGGCCTGGACAAGGGTGCAAACTTCTTGGTCGTGGTCCAGCTCGCTCAGATAGCGCTTTTGGTCATTCTTCGAAGGTCCTCCTAGGTGGGGTCCGCCCGATATGGTTGCCACATGCCCGTCCACTCGAGGGGGCGCTGCCCCGGAAGGATAGGGCATTCCAGGGCCGGGAGCCTGCGTGGCTATGGTCCCCTGAGGGGCCTGCGCTGGAGGTCCCTGTGCATACCCTCCCTGGGGCGGGTATGCACGAGTCATCACTGGCGCCGTGGATTGTCCAGGGCCTGCTGACATGCCCGGGACACTCACGGGCATTCTCACCCACTGATGGAGGTGCCCCAGCTTGATGAGGTTTTCAATCTCGTCTTTGAGCTGTCGACACTCGTCGGTGGTGTGGCCCATGTCTTTGTGATAGGCGCATCGTTTGCTGGAGTCTCTCGGATTCCTTCCCCCCTTAAACATGGGGCTAGGTTTCCGGTAGTGGACCGCTCTTTCTGTCGCTAGGTAGATGTTTTCCCGGGTGTCCACCAAGTTGGTGTATTCCGAATATTGGGGCTCGTAGCCCCTCTTCCCTTTTTTGGCCAGCTCCGGTCGGTTCTGGCCTTTGCCGGATCGCTTCCCCCAGGAGGGATTCACGCTTGCCTCGGTTCCTCCCGTCTGCGATTGCTGGGCTACGACGGGGTCCATACTGTGCCCTGCCGGTGCGATACCATAACCAAAGAAGTGCGTTGATTGGGCCGGGGCGTACCCCGAAGTGGCAGGGCCGTATACCGTAGGTGTGTAACTGATGCCGGGCGTGACGGCCGTCCCCGGGACTACGGGGGGTGTGGCGTAGGACTGCGCAGGGAACTGTCTCGCACCTCCCGGAATCGTCTGAGGGATGGGGTGAGGAGCCGGGGGCCACCCGAAGGCCTGGATCTGAGCCTCCTCCCAGTTGATGAATCCTTGGGCCCTCCTGATGAATTCTTCCAAAGTGGCGGCTTTACTGCGCTGCATGTCATCCCAGAGTGGGGACTCGACCCGGATCCCAGACTGGAGTGCCACCAGGCGCTGTCCGTCATCGACCTTTGTTTTGGAGGCTTCTTCAGTGAAGCGCTGGATGTAGGCTCTCAATGTCTCCGCGGGCAGGTGTTTAATATTGGCGAGGGCGCTGATTTGCATGTCCATCCTCATGGCAGCCACGAACTGCTTCCGGAATGCCGACTGTAGCCCGGACCAAGTTTGGATGGACCCCGGTTTAAGCCTTTTCCACCACTCTTCGGCGGGACTGCCCAACGTGATGGAGAAGCAGAGGCATTTGCCGTCTTCGCTGACGTGAGCCACGGTCATGAGTCGGTTGTACCGGGACAGATGATCCCTGGGATCTGTATTTCTAGTATAGGCGGTGAGGCTTGGCATCTTGAACCCCTTGGGCAGTACGGCGTCCAGGATGTGCCTCGCGCACGACTCTTTATCCTCTTCGTCAAAGTCGGTGTTCGAACTTTCCTGCTTGTGGACCAAGCGATCAGTGACCTTTTTTAATGCGGCCATTTGCTCCATGAGCTGCTTGGCCGTGCTATCCCCCAGGGGGATTCTCTCGTTCCTCCTGTCATTGATGTCATTCCTGAGGTCGCCGTCTCGAGGGAGGATTTTTTTATTGCGGGCCCGCTCCTTCCGGGCATTCAGTCCATCGCGTAAATCTACTCGGGAAGTGTCGTCCCCAGAGCTGAGAGCGTGATGATCCTCGCGGCGAGATCGGTCCCGGCGGTTCTTGTTGACCGAATCACTCGGGTGCAAAGACCTTTCCCGCCCGCTTGGCCTTGGGGGGTGCCGGGTGTAACATGCCGGCCTTGATGGCATGTTACAAGCTAGGATGGCGCTCGGTCAGATGCGCACGCGAGGGTGCAGGCTGGTGAGCATGCTGATGCCTAGTTTGTACGGCAGTGGCATTTTCGTTAATATCTTCAATATTGCCCGAAAATGGACGGGACTTGGTAGGTTCCATATTGAAGGGTCAATGAACGCAATGGTATGATCGGATTTGGGAGATTCGAAGAATTGGCGAGCTGGAAGCCAAATATGTCTCCCAAGCAAAAATCATATATGTTCCTGGTAGAAGGCTAAAAGCTCAGAAGGCTCTTTGTAGGGGGAGCACCTAGTGTCAGCTCTCCACCACCCCCTAGCGCAGGTGCGTCAAGTGAGCTACTACTAGTTGGGAGGACTAGTAGGGCGGGTATATGAGGACCACGAGGGGACTCATACGTCTCCATGAGTAGGAGTACTCATGGACATTACCGGGCCGCCCTGGTAGTGCATCGAAGTGTGCTGCCAGAGGTTTAAGGGTATGGCTCCCTTGGCTTGCCGGGATGCCGCTTGCATGGAACGTGGCCCAAACCTTCGAGAGATGTCGTGGTGCGCCATGGCCACGAATCTCGACACGAGATGGCATGGGAGGTCATTCGTGGGACTTGTTAGCATGCAAGCATTGGAGGGTGCACTATGCTTGAGTAGGACAGAGGTCCAGTGTATGCTACTAGTTTGGCAGCCAGTCTCGAGGGCCTGCCAACATGCATGATGGTATGGTGCCTTGAGGATTGGACCATGGACGTATGGGAGTCCTTGGTCTGTGACGTGAGCTAATCGGATAGTATCGAATGGGGCATGATGAGAGGTGTTGGCACATCAGCTTGGTGTTGGCTCTTGGCCACACATGCTACCTTAACTTGCGAATGTCTGGGTGAGCATCGGTGTTGGGATTTGCCTTGCCATAGTGAGAACCTATGGACAGTGTGAGTGTCTTGGCTAGATAGCCTTGATGCATGATTGCACTCATAGATACTTGAGAGCATGACTCAGTGAGAGTTGTTCAAGAGACGGAAGTGTGCAGAGGCACACGGTCGCGCGAAAAATGTTCCCATTGTTATTCGAATGGTTGGAAGGCTGACCTTGGCTCAGAGGAGTCAAGGTGCCGCACAGGCATTTCCGCTATCAAAATGTCAGCACGTGACACCGGGGCTGCCCGTTCTGTGGCCGCGCTCCTTGCGGATCGATTGGGTGGCCTCGTCCTGGGACGGGGCACACCTTCTCTTTCCTAGGTAACGGCCGTGAACGTGCCCCGACTTTCTCGACGGGGGTGGTCTTCTCCCGGGTCTTCCGTCGCTCCTTGTCCGGGACTCTCGGAGCTGCGTCGGGAAAAGACTCTGGGGGATGGATCGGACTAGCACCCCTGGGGCCCCTGGCTTGCTCTTGGGGAGCGGGTTGTTGTGTTTCTGGAAGTGGGCCAGCTGTGGGGTTGGCTGCTGGGCCCTGCGCGGCCATCAGCGCTTGTAGGGCTCACAGAGACTCATGCACCCGGCGGTGTGCCTCCGCCTGCTCAGCCATCTTGGCTTCCTGATCCAGGATCTGCTGCCTTGGTCTAATCACCTCCGAGTCTTGCTGATCGTCGCGAGGGATCCCGGGGTTCGCGGCTTCATCGTGATACTCCCCTTCGTTCTCCTCCTCGTAGTAATCTTCTTCATTTTCTACTTCGTACTCTGCCCCACCCTCGTAATCTTGTGACTCATCTTGGTGAGACGTCTGAGGAGGCACGTCCTCAGGCAGGTCTTGAGGAATGTGCTGAGAAGGCAGCGGGTCTCCGTTACCTTGCTCTGGGTTGGTAAGGTCGAAGGTGGTGTGTCGTGTGTTCACCATCGTAGTAAAGGCCTGACATTGGCGCTAGCTTCCTTCAGCTCTCAATGAAAGCACCAAACTGTTAACCGAGATTTTCGGCAACTATATTAATGAATAATATTTACTGATAATAATAATGAAAGTAGAAGATCGACACGAGGTTTTTACGTGGTTGGGGCGTTAACTAGCCTTAGTCCACGAGTCTATGTATTAGAGCTATATGAAGCTTTTACAATGGAGTTTTCTAACTATATCTGAACAGAGTTTCTGCCTAAACTCTCTTTTTCTCTCCCTCTTTTACATTGTTCTATAGCTTATATTTATAAGCTGAGGGGAATACCGGGTCTGGGCCGGATCCGACCCGGGCCCATCAGAGAAATGAGTGCGAGGGGCCTTTCTAGTGGAGGCCCAATACAAAGAGATATATAATACACGAACTTCAAACCAGCTAAGGCCCAATTGGTTGACCTGAGACACAAGCTTCGCCCCACAAAACGGCACTTTGGCTCTGACCACTTCGAGTCACGAGGTTGATTCAGGAGACAAGACCGGTCAGGGTACTTGGCTGCGCAGTCCTGACACACCAGTGGGAAATCCCGAGGCGACCTTTTCTGCAGGAAAAAAGTGGGGGACAATGCCCACGCGAAATGAGGCGGTTTCAGGATCCTGGACGCCTGGCCCTTCAACTGGGGAGGAGGTGATCCAGGTCCGTTTACCTTTGGCCCGCTCCATTTACCTCAGGCCCGGACCATACCAGGATCCGAGATAGGGACGCGTAGGCCGCGACGGTCCGGGCGCTCTGGACATCGCCGGGACCGTTCTTGCCGAAGATGAACCCGGAGGGACGTCCCGGACCCCTCCAAACGGGCCCAGTCTAGAGTCCTTGGCCCGTACCATTCCCCTTGGGCAATATTCAAACCAAGGGACCTTGGGCCAGGCCCATACGCCGAGCCGGTCCTCTGACCGTGGGCCAGGGCGAAGGCCCAAAGCCCTTCCAGGAAATGGGGATAACAGCAATTTTTCACTGTCGGAATGAATTTTGGATACTTCGTGCGTTTTTTTTCTGGATTTTTTTCCTGCCTCGATGAGTTTCGATGAAACTCGATAGGTCTCGATGTGTTGCATGCATGCTAACTCGATGGTCCTCGATTGACCTTGACGTGCCTCAATAGTGTTAGGATGTTAATACCTCGATGGTCCTCGATTGTACTCAATAAAACTCGATAGGTGTATAAGAGTTTAATTGGATTTAATAACTCGATTGTACTCGATAAAACTCGATAGGTGTATAAGGGTTTAATTGGATTGTTTGCCTCGATAGTCCTCGATTGTACTCGATAAAACTCAATAGGTGTATAAGAATTTTATTAATTGTTTGCCTCGATAGTCCTCGACTGTACTCGATAAAACTCGATATGTGTGACCTCGATAGGACTCGACATATATTGATAGAAATCGATATTTTCTGTTTGATGTTGTAGTTTTACTTTTTGACATTTTTTTTGTTTTTTTGTTGCAGATTCGACTGTTTCCGTATTTGTTGCATTCAATGGTGTTTGGGAACTCGAAAATAGGGATTGGTTTTTCAGAGATGCTGAAAATCAAGTTTTGCCCATGGAGAAGGGTGTGACATATGAGCAACTGATTGACATTCTGTACGATGAGCTTGAAGTGGATAAATGTGTGCATGACTTGAAAATTGAAGTCCCGTACACATACCTATCACAATCCGTCAAACCTATTGTTATGGTTGGAACAATAAGCACCAAGGCTTGATTGCTTCCACCATCAGAGTGGGACTGAGCACGCTATGGTTGGAATCATAAATGTTGACGCACCACGTTGGAATGGAGACTTCAATGGCGATCCAATGTGTGGCTTTCTTGACGTGCAAGGAAAAATATACTTCACTCACATTTTGCCATGATACAAGGAATTGATTATCATCACCCTTCAACATTCTCAGCACATCGTCGTCCCATGTATACTTAGTGCCGGTCTCTCTGAAATGATTCCAACGACCTAGGCACACCTGGGGAAAGGTGGTGGTCATGATCGCAGCATCCTGCCGAAATGCAGCATGGTAAAAGTGGCGTCGGCGGCATAGCATGTGCAAAGCAGCATCAATATGCTAAAAAAACATAAAAATTCGTTAGTACCATCAATATATTTTAAGATTGAATTGAAAACATGAATGTAATTTACATACCGAATCCCAAAGCCAAGTCTGGACTGTGTGAAACTGTAAGAACCATGCCACGCCGTGCGTCCCAGTATACACATTTCAGTCTCTCTTATTGTCCATCTTCCTGACGATCCACTTATGGAAGCTCTTCTCCTGCTGTGGGTCACACTTCCTCAGTGGTTCAGCAACTAGCCCCTGTTTATCTAGTCTGATCTTCTTTGTTGGGTCGGTGAAGTCATCAAAACGCTTGGGCCTACGTTTCTTCCTGACAACTTCAAGGCCAGCTGCCTCCCTGGGCTGCAGTACTCATACACTGGGACTGTCAACATCACTAGCAGCTACAGATGTCTAGGCCTGTTGAGTGGATGGTTGATCACCGCGCTCATAGTCTGCAGGCAAGATATCAGACTCTGTATCTGATTTTACGTCGGTGGATCGACCTGAGACTAGTGAAAGCAGCTGCGCCAACTGAGCCATGATCGTGGTCTGATTCTGTAGTAAGGTTGCCTGGCCCTCCTCAACCCTCTTGAGCCTCTGCATCAATTGCTCATAATTAGGCTGGGCAACCTGACTAGATGAAGCTCCACAGGCCTGTGAAGTGCCCTCCTCAACCCTCGGGACATCCTCATAAAAAATGGAGGCTTCCTTTGCAACTTTTGCTAGCTTCTCTGCCTCTTTCTCAGGTACCACTACTTCATCCACTTCAGTCCCAACCTCCCCCACAGTTGATTCCAACTCAAGGAATAACCTGGAATCAACTTCTGGGAGGCTATTGTAGTAGACTACCTCATTGGGACGTGGCTTCAGCATGGAAAATACCACTAACTGCATGGTTGAATAACATGTGTCAGAAAAACTTTAATAAAATAAATCGTTAATCAATTAATTTGTGACATTTAACAAGATAAAATGGAACTTACTCGACGATTGGCGAATATAGGAACCAACAGAGCTGTCGAAATAGTGATATCAGTCTTCGTAGCCCAGCTAAGCATCCTCGGAATCTGATTCCCACTGTTCTCACCGAGCTTACTCCCGAGAGAAGGCATGGCCTCAAAAGCCCAGTAAAGAAGCGCGGGTGCATAGCAATTGAAACTATACTTCGCCTCCTTTTGTTTTTTGCTTGACCCCTCTTTCTTCTTCTCCTCGTAGTGTTTCAATTGCTTCTTCATGTCCTTTTGAACTCCTTTGCTAACCTTCTTAAATGACAAATTCCCCCAAGGATACTTGAAAAAGTAATCAATATCCTCAACCATCCTCAGGGAATCTCCCCATATCGTTGTTGTCTTCTCTGGGGCATTCAGTACCCCCTCTATCAAATAGCACAAACCCAGCTTAAATGCATCTTCTGGGTTTGTGGAGGCCTTCAATGCATCTTCCAACTGACCAAAACTAACCTTCGAATCACCATTAAAATATTCCTGGATGATCCGATCACTTGAAATATGCTCTTTCAATTCATCTGGGGATGGCGATTTCCCAAAATTTAGCCCGGTAACTAGGGCAAACTCTGCAATACCAAATCTACACAAAGTGTTGCCCAGGTAGAACTGACCCTCTTCAGGCTTCTTACTTTCTACCTTACGCAACATTAGCTGATGCAGCAGAACCCCAGAAAAACTAAACAGCTTCGCCTTAAATAACTGTCCCAACGGGCATGCCTGTGCCCTTTCAATAAGACCATGCCTCTTAAACTGCTCTATAAGAGTATCCAAGTAGGCACTACCCCTATAAGTGACACGGCCAGGAAAGTGTTTCTCCAACGGCACAATAAGGTCAGACATCTGGGAAAAAAAATAAAAAAAATGTTAAAAAAAATGTTAAAAATGTAAAACAATCTGGTAAGGCAGTTACTATCGAGGCCTATCGAGTCCCATCGAGGTAGAAACTATCAAGTTCTATCGAGTCTTATCGATGCCTATCGAGGTGGGTTCGAAAATCACAAAGAATAATATCATCGTTTTACTATCGAGTCTTATCGAGGCCTATCGAGGTAAGGCCAAAAAAACCAAAGTCTAGTAATATCGAGTCCTATCGAGGCCTATAGATTCCTATCGAGGTGGGTCCTAAAAATCCCAAAGCCGTGTATCATCGAGTCCTATCGAGGTTGTTATCTAGATTTCCGGATAGCGTTTAGATGGATATCCTCGGGGAAGCAGAATTACCAATGTCTTTCACGGTAGGTGACCAGAGCTCGCGGATGGACAGAAAGGCTTCGCCTCTCCCGTTTAGTGTCCGGATTACTCTTTCAAGCAAACACGACACGGAAACTCGTCAACTCTCCCGGACTCCCGAAGGGGTATCCGTCGGGGAAGCTCCTTCCAGGAGAAGCTCTTCAAGAGGTCTTCGCGGAAACAGTTCCGTGCCTCGTACGGAACAAAACCAAGCGGTCGAGTCATGGAGGAGGCATATTTGGAATGATATCCACCTGACACAGGATCCCGCCTGACACGCCCGACAGGTCAAGGCCGCAAACATCCCAGCACGCCTAAGGGTACCTTTTCGCCTACTGTTCCGCTGACAACTTGGAAAAGACGGCTGACTTTGTGTATTCCCCATACTTTCACGTAAATATACCCACATAGAGTCTTGTAGCCATGCTACTACAGTAATTGTATTCCCTATTTATGGCTGGTGTAATTAAGACTCATGTGAGTAGAGAAAAACCCTAATCCAAAACCCTAGCTATAAATACCCCCTCATTTTACGATATAGGGGACGAACAAATTATATAGCAAGAACTCTACTAAAATCTCTCTAGCTTCATCTTCTTCAAGAGAACCCGAGAGAAACACTGTGAGTGTGTGAAGTTCTTATACACCAGCCATCTTACTGTAATTCTCTACAGGGATAATAACATCGACTCGTGGACTAGGGCTCGTTAACGCCTGAACCACGTAAAAACACTGTTTGTTTATTTATATTTCTGCATTTCTATAGCTCTTGTCTTTTTATTATTCCGTTCGTATTCGTTTCCGAAAAACTCGGTAAACAGAGGTAGGTTCTAAAAATTCACAAAGCCGTGTATCATCGAGTCATATCGAGTCCTATCGATTCCTATCGCGGTAGGTTCTAAAAATTCCCAAAGCCTTGTATCATCGAGTCCTATTGGATTCCTATCGAGGCACAGTCTAATCCAGTCCCTATCGATTTCTATCGAGTTTCATGAAAAATATCGAAAAAAACCCAGATTTCTTCATTCCCAGCCCCGATCTATCCTATGAACAAAAACCAACAAAAAAAACCACGCACATACACATATTGCAGATGAAAAATGAAATCCCTCACCTTCGCTTTCTTTGAGGTTGTTTCCTAAAAGTTTGGTCGGCTTGCTCGACGTTTTCTCCTTCCCCTTCTCCGATCGTCAAGTCCGACCCTTTGGGAGCCCTTGTTCGTGGTCGTGGAAGACAATGAAGGTTGGGTTCTACGGATTCAATCGAGACCTATCGATTTCACAGTTTGCTTGGTTCGGGTATTTTGGGAGAGAATACGGAGAGTTTGAGAAAATTATGCCAGGGGTATTTTGGGTAGTAACGTCATTAGTAGCACTAAAACAAGAGTCTTATAGGGATAGGGTATTTTTCAAATGTAGTGTCACTTATTGCATTAAAACTCAAATTTCCCTTTGTATATTGAAGTGGAATGGTTATTTTTGTAATTTGAGGGTTTCTTTGTAGTGTGATAACAATTGTTAATGTTTGCCTTTTACGAGTTAATTATCTTCTGCATGGCGTTTAAATTAAGTGTGTTAGAGAACTCCCAATGGATAATCTTCCTTATCTTTTCAAGTACCTCACCAAAACATTACTTTATCTATTTTACCTAAAATTTTTACTTTACACCATACTTCAACTTCTCTATTTTTTTCTCTATATCCTTTAAATATTATATTTTTAATATATTTTATTCATTTAAAATACTTTCTTTAACTCTTAATAATTAATATCCTTATTTTTTTAATATTTATAATATTTGTCTATATTTTCTCAAACTATTAATATTGTAATATTAGTATAATATAAATGATTTATATATTACATAAAGTATATGTAATTGGTAATCAAATTAAATTAAAAAATAATAATATATTAAAAATTATTTTTTAATGTGTCCAATTTATGTAGAGAAATATATAATATATTTGTATATATAAAAAAACATATAATATATATTTATATATATCCAAATATATGGGAAAGATAAAGAAAGAAAGAGAGTGAGCGAATAATAAATATGTGACGGATGTCGTATGCTGCATCAAATTTAATTATTAATTTTAATCACTTATAACAACTACTTCAGTATAGCGGTAAATAAGGGTCAAACCCACGAGAATTACTATTCAATTTATTATTCAAAAAATAAAGAGTTAATAAAGAAGGGTTTTTTGAAAATAAAAATAAAAATAATTAAAAATAAAGTTAATAGTTAAAATAGTTAAGAGGTTATTATCCACCACTAAATACTCATTCAAGCATTTTAATAATAACATTGATCTATATTCCCAATTAAACTATTAACCCCGCAGATAACACTTAAGTAGTCAATTATCCCAGTTACTCTATTATAATTAATTAAAGCTAAGCGATGTTAATTAACCTTTTTTACCAAGCAATAAACCCATTAAGCATGTGATTTATTTAACCTACGAAAATAATTATACTTTATGGAAATAAGTTAATCCAGGCAACAAATTCATTAAGCATGCAATTCATTTAAACTAGCTTCTATTTTTCATCATAATTAAAATACCTGTCACAATACCTTAATTGCAATTTATCACTCTACTTAGAATCCTTAACTATTAGGTGAATAGAAATCCTAAGATGATAGGAGAATAACACAAAACCCTAATTAGCCGCTGTTTAAACAAGATTTTACAAGATCTATGACATTCATATAGAAAAATAGAAGCAATTTAATATAAGAGAATAGAAGATCGATGAAAATTATTAAATCAAGAAATCATATTTAGAGCTTTGAAATCACCCTTAACAATAAATAAAACTAAAATTACAAAAAGAAAAAGAGTAGAAGAGAATGTCTCTTTAAAATAGAGAATAGAGAGTGTGTTTTCAAATAAAGACACATCTCTATTTATAATAGTCTCATACTAACTAAAATTAATCAAAATAAAATTTAAAATTTAAAACTTAAAACTTAAACTAAAACTAATAGATTAATTTTCTTTTAATATTATTGTGATTTCTCAAATTTTCGAATTTGGAGTAAAAATATCTTCTTGTTAGTTGCAAAATTGGAGTTTGAATATGATATTTTCGTATTCCTCAAGAAACTAAATTTTCCCACGCAATTAATCGTATTTTGGACATATCTCCCTCGATATAACTCCGATTTGGACAATTCAATACGTTTTAGAAAGCTTAGAAAAATATATACAACTTCTATTTCTCGAAGAATTTTCAAAATATAGCTGAAACAGTGTCAAAATCGATCGTGTAGTTTCAGCTCCAGCTTTGTGTCATACTCTATTTCAGATTTCAATACTTTATTTTCTTCATAAAAACAAACAATTTCTGTAATGACCCAGATTTCCTAATAAGGCTTAGGGCCTTGATTAGGGGGTCAGGATGAAGAATTTTAGAATGATGTGATTATATGATATTTATTTGTATCATTATGTGATTATGTGAATAATATTATAATATGACTAGATAGGCATGTTTAGGTGTATTAAATATGCATGTGGGCCCATTTCTGTTTAATTGGGCAATTTTCATATTTTGGCCATTTTGGGTATATTTGGCATATATATGGTATGTGTGTGGTGCTTCATTATTATTTGGTTATGCTTGGGTTACTCAGCACGAGACAATCCTAGGAGGCAAGCTAGTGGGAAAGTCACAACGGGATTCATACTTGACTCGGAGAGAGTCAAGGGGTAATTTGGGTATTTAGCACATTACCGGGGTATTGGGTAATGAGAATAAATATTTGATGATAAATTGGGAGTTAGTGAGATCAGGGAGAAATTATGGGAATTTTGACAATTTTACCTCGGGGGACATTTTCGGGACCCCGAGCATTAGGATTTGCTTGAGGTTATTTAAGCTTGAAGTAACCTGTTAAGAATAATAAAAAAACGTTCATAAGGTTCTCTCTCCCTCCCATTCCATTTTTGACACCCGATCACATTCTCGAAGGAAACTTGAGTTTTAGGACTCGGATTCAAGCAAGGATCGAGGCATAGCGATTCTAGGGAAGATTAGAAGCTTATTAGCTGGATGATTTAGTTAGGAAACGATTCAATCGAAGGTAACCTCAGTTTTAAGTTCTAAGTTTTTAAGCTTGGATTGGATTTTATGTTTTGATGAGTTTTTGATTTAATTGAGACTTGGATTTTGATGATTTTGGATCATGCAGATGTTTGGGAAGATTGTTTTTGGGATTTGGAGATGTTTGGATAGGTTTTTGGAAGGTTTTAAAATGATAAATGGAGGTTTTATGGATGGGTTCGAGGTCGAGCCACGACTCTGTTCTTGGGCGTCGCGGCTCATGCTTGAAGAAGCAAGAGAATGGGGCTGCTGGTCTATTTGAGTTGCGGCTTTAATACAATCAAAGAAGGGTTTTTGGGCCTGACTTGAGTGGATCTGCGGCTGTAATGTTTGGGGTTGCTGCTCAAAAGGGGGAAAGTGACCAAAGTGGGTTTTTAGTCATGGGAACTTAAACATGAGGGCTCGAGAACGATCTTACTACCCGGTTTGGTAGGATTCGATGTCCCAGTGGCTAGGACTTGGTCCAGAAGTAGTTATTTACTCAATTTTGATGAGGTTTTATATTATGGTTGTGACTAGGTTATCACTAGGGGCTTGGAAATATGATCGTGCTTGTGGCTCATTTATTGGTAACCTGTGCTTGGACCAAAGGTAAGAAGACTGCACCCAGTATGTGATGCATAAGATACACGTGATTAGGGCATGGCATGAATGTTGAATATGAGATTGATCAGAGCTTGAGTCTCTGTAAATGTACATGATCATAATTATGATAGTGAATGTTGAGTAAGCATGCTGAATGCCCTGTATTTGGATATTTTACATATGATATATGCCTTGTTGCATTGCTTACATGTGAGTGGAACTGACTCCATAGTCAGAACCGACAATGGTGTTGGTCTTGACTGTGAGGCTGTGACTCATTAGTCAAGTTTGACAATAGTACTAAGCACTGGTCGTATGGAATTGTCCTATGAGTCAAGAGCGGCATAAGCATTGAACGCAGAGCCGGAAATATTAGATCTAATCAACATAAGCATTGAATAAATCATCATGAGCATTAATGCTTGATCGACCTCAAGTTCGATGAAAACTAACAACGCATGTCTAGTCTAAAGGCTAGTTACTTAGAACCAGGGCCAAAAGGCATAGGTGACTGCAACGTCACATGGATATGGGTGATGAGCCCAAGTTCGTGACTCACTCATTAGTCACTTATCTGATTAGGATGCGGAGCCCAAGTGTTAATCACTCATCTGATTAAGGCTAAAAGTCCCACCACGATTATCAGAATCATAAAGTGTTATTCACTTATTTGATTAGGGTGTAGAGCCCAAGTGCATGACTTAATTGTCACTTATTTTAGATGGACACATTATCCATCTATTCTCATTATGACTTGATATTCATCTATATAAAGGGCAGGGCCCATAAGTCATCTATACAAAGGGTAGGGCCCATAAGTCAGCTACACAAAGGTCAAGGCCCACAATCATTATTTGGATTTATTTGCATGCATGAATAAGGATATTATCGCTAGGCATGCCTATTATGATTTAGTAACATGTTATTACTTTTTCATGAGCATATTGAGTTCTCTTGCTAAGCTTCGGCTCACGGGTGCTATGTGGTGCAGGTAAAGGCAAAAGAAAGCTGGACCATCCTTGAGTTGGAGAGCTTAGGTGACTATGTGTACATATGCGGCTGCTCGACCGCCACGGTCGATGGTTTAAAGAGGAACTAGGGTTAAACCCTAATTTTCCGCTTAGGTCGGCTGGTTGTAAATATTTTATTGTAATTAACCTTTAAATTATATTTTGGGATCCGAATGTATATAGTAAATGTTTTAGTGAAACGTTGTATCTTTGACCAAAAATTTTAACCCTAAATTGTTAATCACACTTAGTTACACGATTATGACCAAATTGCTCGGTTAGCGAGTTTAGCACTGTTTAAAATGCACACCGCAATGGTCCCTGGGTAATAGGGCGTTATAACTTGGTTCAAAGTGAGCCAAGGTTAATGGTTCCTGTAGACAAGCTAGGCAAGTACATTCATCACTAATGTCATGCTTCACTAAGGGTATGGTAACTATTTATGTGGTTATGTGCTTAACTGCTTAAATAGAATGTAACTGCTTTACCTGCATATTGTATTAGGGAGCATGAGATTCTGATAGAGCCTGACTCTTGATTATTGATATGATTATATGATTACCTGCTTAGTGAATATATAAATGTGTTATTTGCATGCTGGAGTTGAAAGCATGGTATGTATGTTGAAAGAGCAGGGATTATGATTGATGTATGAATGCTATGGGCATGTTTTTAGCACTGCAGTGATTTGTGAATTTATTGTGGTATGATTGTTCCCGTGGGGAAGACTTTTGAATATGCTCATCATGTTTAATAGGTCAAGCTATTGACTGCAAATTTAATCAGAGGGTATGTACCCAAGACAGATAATGAGACCTGGTAGTGGTTATACCGAGGTTGGGAATTACAGCTAGGGTTTTAGTTCTTCACTTGCCCCTCATAATTTCTAGCAAGTGTTTACATATGTGAAATTAAGATTGCAGAGGTAAGAGGAAGAGATTAGGTGTTTGAAACAACATCAGGTTTTGTTAGGGAACACCTCTTCCTTTGTTATGCCAGGAGTGGCACCAGTATTGGCTCAGCCTAGGGTTGAGAACAGATGGGAATTCCTTTGCGGAAGATTCCAGGAGTATTACCCTCCAGTCTTTGAGGGAGGCCTAGATCCATTCAGAGCTGAGTAATGGATGGGCATGATCAGTTCCATCCTCGACAGTATGTGGGTCGTAGGTCATGATAGGGTAATTTGTGCTACATATGTATTGCGGGATGATGCCCGGACATGGTGGGAAGTAGTATCCCAGACACGAGACACAGTAGTGAAGGATTGGAAAGAATTTAGGTAGCTGTTTAATGAAAGATATTACTGTGATGCAGTCAAGACTGCTAAGATGAATGAGTTTCTGAACCTTGTTTAGGGAAATGTAACAGTAATAGAGTATGTTAACAGATTCAATGGCTCGGCCAAGTTTGATTTTGATATGGTACCCACAAATGTAGCTCAGAAGGAAAGTTTTATCTAGGGATTGAATTCCAGAATAGATCAGGGCATTAGAGTTTCCCCAGTGAATGAAATCTCTACCTACGCTCAGGTGGTACGAAAGGCTCTTGCTATTGAGAGCACATGAAATCAAATGGAGAAGGAGGATGCTGGAGAGCGTAGTACTCACGTAGTGACACCTCCATTTATTGGTTCGAGCAAGAATAAGAACTAGAGGACTTATCCAAAATGCGCTCAGTGCAAGAGGCATCATCTGGAAGAATGCCAAGCAAAAGGGGGTGGACAGCTCGACTCCAGCTCGAGTGTTCATTCTGATGCAGTCAGAATCGGAGACTGAGACTAAGACTGAGGCTAGTTCCTAAGGGGTGGCAGGTCAGCTTTCTAGTTTTGATTTTTGTATTGTGCTGACTGGTTTTGCTGTCATGTTGTTCTTTGCTTGTTAATATGCATATTACATGGTTATGTTGAGATGAGTTAGATTATTGTGGAAGGGTCGACTCATCAGTTGTTTTGATAGAGTTGGTTATGACTGACTTTAGTATGATCTTGGATATAGAGTGGTTAACCAAGTATGTGGGGCAATGTTAGATTGCATGGAAATGATAGTAACTCTTGTGTTTGAGAGTGGGAAACCCATGTAGTAGTTGGCACTGTGCATATGACATCTATATTTAGAGCTAGAGATCTATTGTAGGAGGATGCATAAAACTCTTAGCTAGTGTGGTGGATACCACTTAGATCGTGCCAGTGGGACCAGGACAGATTGGATTAGTCTGTGAGTTTTTGGATGTATCTCCAGGGGATTTATCAGGATTACCTTTACATAAAGAGATAGAATGGTGATTAGGTTGGTGCCAGGGACGAGATCAGGTCTAGGGTATTGTATTGAATGGCTTCAGCAGAATTGTAAGAACTAAGGACTCAATTATTGAGTAAGATGGTATTCTCCAAGGTGGATCTTTGATATGGTTAGTACCAGCTAAAGATCAGGGAGAAGGATATGCAAAAGACTGTTTTTATATCGGATATGGGCACTGGGAGTGCTAAGTTATGTTTTGAGGAATTATTTAATGCTAAGTTATGTTTTGATGAATTAGATGGATAGAGTATTCAAAGATATATGAATTGGATTTGTAATTGTCTTGATTGACGATGTTGTGGTATACTCTCAGTTGGAGATTCTCCAAGGTTAAGGAACGCCTCAAAGGGGCAGGAGTTTCCTTGGATGAGTAGGATATTACATGTGCTTTGGGAAAAGTTCTGAGTCTTCTTACAGATCAGAACCATTTAGTAGGTTGTTATGACACCTCATTGACAGAAAAAAGTGATTGCCCAAGCAACATGTTAGTTGAAGGATATGACCAGGACTAGAGTAGAGTTACTGGTGGGCCAGGTGGCCAATATTATACTTGAGGTTACTATTGTAGATAGGATCATAGGGAAAACATTTAAGTGACCCACAGATGGGAGAATTGAGGGGAAAGTCTTAGCTGGATTATCTAGGGCTATGCAGTGTCAGGTATGATTTTATTGTGGTATAGGGATCGGACTCGGGATCCGATGGACACTAGGATAAAATGGGAGATTCTGGATGAATCTCATACTACATCTTATTCTCTTCAATCAGGCATCATGAAGATGTACTATGATTTGAAAATTTTTATATTGGTGGCCTGGGATGGAGAGGGATGTGACTGAATATGTGGCAAATTCTTAACCTGTTAGCAGGTCAAGACAGAGTATTAAGAACCCGTAGGGCCATTACAGCCTTTGTGTATTCTATAATGGAAGTAAAGAAAACATCGTGATGGGTTTCACAGTGGGGCTGTCCAGGATAATGGGCTAGCATGATTTGGATTGGATCATTATGGAACAGTATTTAAGTCAGCTCACTTGTATCAGGAAGAATGAGTAATATAGTTGACCAGTATACAAACCCCTATGTGAGAGAGGTAGTGCACCTTCATGGAATTCGAAGTCTATCTTATTAGATGAGAACTCTGCTTTTATTTCCAAGTCTTTGGAAAGGTTGTAGAAGGCGATGGGTATACAATTGGAGTTTAGTATAGTTCATTATCCTCAGACTGATGGTAAATCAAAGAGAGAGTTATCCAGTTATTGGAAGGACACCTTATAAGATGTTGTATAGTAGGAAATGTTTATGGCCCATTCATTGGGATGAGATGGATTAAATGTTATATCTAGATTCTGAGGTAGTTTAGAGAATCATTGAGGCTATTAAAAAGGTTAGAGCTTGGATGCTCACTTCTCAGAGTAAATGGAAAAGTTATGATAATTTGAAATGCAGCAACATGGAGTCCCAGGTGGAAGACTGTGTCTTCCTTGGATTATCACTATGGAAAGGGGTGAGGAAATAAGGGAAATTTGAGCTCTAGATTAGTAAGGACCGTTTGAATCATGGACAGGATCGGTCAGGCTGCCTAGGAATTGGCCTTATCTTTGGCACTGCCAGCTGTATACATTGTATTTTATATTTCCATGTTTAGGACATGTGTTAGATGAGACTCATGTGTGGAGTTATGAGGATTTATCATTGGAGGTAGAGTTATTCTATGAGGAATAGTTAGTCCAGATATGAACAAAAAGAACAGAGTTCGAAGGAACAAAGTTGTAATGCTGAAACCCTAGATAGTGCAAGGGGGTTGCTTCTTCTTGTAAAACAAAACACTTTGTAAGAAATAGTAAGGAGATATCAATAATATTGACTGGTGGACTAGGGGGATTTTAACCTCTGAACCACCTAAAAAAGGAGTGACTATTAGTTCCTCGCAATTAATTTCCACATCCTAGATTACTATCATTTTCATATTACGGTTTATCAATCAGCACTAATCCATCCTACTTATTCGTATAATTATCTGTTGGAGAAAAACCGCGTCGACAGTTTTGTGCTTTCATTGAGAGTGTTTAGATTAGTGCTATCACAAAAACTTGATCATGGTGGTTACTTGGTCGAGGAATGGTAACGAGGCGGATCAATATGATGGGCAGGAGGCCTACCATGCCGCCATATCCGACGAACCAAACCCAGGTCCAGCAGCGATCGGGAAAGCAGCCGATGGGCCATGATGACACCGGAAGTTCGGCGCTCCGACCGCCAAATTTGAACCCTGGTTACCTGATGACAATAGAAATTGAGAACGTACAGTTGAGGAGTCAGCTATCCAGAGCAAGTAAGAAAATCGAGGAAGTCTTGGCTCGACTACCCCCTCTTGCAACCGACATTAACGTCAGAAAGAGGAAAAGCGAGACTCACTAGTCCCGCAGGGATAGTCGGCCCAGACCCAGTCGGTCGGTTAGAACCTCAACCCCGAGTCTGCGCCCATGTCGTACCATAACCAGGAAGCTATGTTTGAGGACTTTCCCAGGGCCAATTAGCAAGTCAGCCGATCAATCAGAACCTCAACTCCTAGCTCGGCTCCACCATCGAACGCACCCAGAAGGGCTCGTGGCAGCTCGTGGAGGAGGTTCGGAGAAAGCTCGCGCAGACAACTTGCTCCAGCCAGCCCTCCCGTGCTGCAGTCAGACCGCCGGGCGCCGAAGGCTGGAGGCGGTAGAGTGGAACGACCGCGAGCTAGTTTAATCCGGCCGGACGGGACCAGGATCGCTTCACCAGTTATGCATCCCCCTTCGCCGATAAGATACCCATCTCCTCCTCGTCCTGCCCAAGATATACTGGCGCACGGGAGCAGCAGAAGGAATCCTCCTTCCGCCGTTCCTAACAATCGCCCGCGAGCACGCGGGAATGTCCCAGATCCTCACCCCCGGCAGAAGGCTCCAAGCTTTTCCAATGGGATCTATTGGACCGAAAGCCACCGAAGTGGCAGATCCGGTGGAGACCTGCGCAATCATATAAGTTCGGTGTAAAGCCCTTGGGCCACCTCGAGAATCGACCTTCGAGATCGCCTCAACTCGCAGAGGGGGGAACCGACCAGAAATGAAAGTCATGTTCGTCGAGAGGATGGTTCTTCCGAAGTACTTGACAGTGGGAATGTTTCGCTAAACCAAGCTCAAGCTTGGAGGGACAATAACCCGCCTAACGCATACAATGGAGCGGGAGCTGTTGAACAGCCCCAGAACAACCAAGGGATCAAGGACCAGACCCTTAAAAGGTTAGCTCAGATGGAGGAGCTAATGAAGAATGTAACGACCCAAAATCGCTAATAAGGTTTAAGGGCCTTGATTAGTGTGCCTGGAGGGCATAATGGACTTTATGTTTGTTTTTAATGAGTAAAATGCATGACTATGATTTAAAGCATGTTATATGACTATTTGACTATTTGAGATGCATGACTATGTGTATTAGTATGCATGTAGGCCCTGATTGTGTTAGAAGGGCATAATTGTAATTTTGACCATGTTGGGCATAACTGTATTGATATGTGATGATTGTTGAGACCACATTGTGATGTGGAATGTATCTGTGATTTGTGACTCGAGACGATCCCAGTGAGCGGATTAGCGGAAAGTCGAGGCGGAGATTTATACCCGGCTCGGGGCGAGCCTGGGAGTATAAATAGGAAGCTAATGAGTATATTAGGGTTTATTTTGATATCGAGGAATATTATTTGGTGACTTTTCAGGTATTGGGAAACAAACGGGAAAATATTAGAGACACTTGAGGATTAGCGGGAATTGGGTAAAATGACTAAAATGGCCCTACGTGGACAAAAAGGTTTAGAGTTAATAGGGAGGGCATTTTGGTCAATTGGCTTTTGAGAGATAGATTAAATGAGGCTTTATATAGTGAGTGGGATTGTTAGAGAGTGTGAGCAATCTGAAGGAAAAGAAAGAAAAAGGAAGAAAAGAAAAGAGAGAAAAACAGAGGATTTTCCAAAAGGGGCGGTTTGAGGATTCTAGCACCGTCTCTCTTCAAATTTCTTGGGGAAAAGCTCAGTGGAGAGCTAGGATAGGCTGAGCATCAAGGATCTTAAAGTTAGACTTGAAGATTTGTCAAGGATTAGCAAGAACACATCAACTTTTGAGGTAAGTTTTTAGAAATTTCAGTTTTTAAGGGTTTGGCTGGTTTGAGCTGTGTTTTGAGCTGAGTTGATGAGAACTTTAGGGAATTTCTGGGCAAGCTTTGAGGAAGAACAAGCTAAGGAGCTCTAGGAAATGAATCAAGGTCGAAATTGCATCAACGGTATGAATTCTAAGCCTTTAACTTTGTTGTTTGACTGAATTTCTGGGTTTAGGGTTAATCATGGTAAATCTTGAGATTTGGGATGTATGTGCTTGGGTTTTGAAGATTTAGGATGCTTGGGATGAGTGGAGAGTGTTTATAAGCTTGATTTTGAGTTTGGTAAAGATTTGGGGAAGTTTGGGTTGTGAATGGTTGAGGGAAATCGCAGAAAACGATTTTTGGTGTTGCCAGCCTGCAACTAGCGCTACAGCGCTAGTCTTTGGGCACTGTAGCGCTAGGCCCTGTTTCTGGGGATGTGTGGTTCTGCTTGTAGCGCTACAGCACCCTCTTTAGAGCGCTGTAGCGCTGCACTGTTCACAGAAAGGGGTTTTTGGGCTTTTGTTGAGGGATTTTAACCTAGGGTTCGGGGCTCGATTCCACCACCTTGTTTTGTGGATCTAGGACTTCCCGGGGGCTCGGGATTGGTCCCGAGGCGAGGTTTTGGACTCGAGGTTTGGTGTTGACTTTGACCCATGTTTGTGCTTAGGTGTGCGCTAAGGCTTGAGTGGGATCGTGCTCAAGGAGTCAGGTGAAGAAATCTATCAATTTGACAGGTAAGAAAACTATTGCACCCATAGGACAGGGCATGGGCCCATAAGGTGGTTGCAGGGCACGACCCTATATTGCATTACATGTTAGGGTGCAGACTTGATTTTATTGATATATGTTCAAATGTTATTCGAGTTAGACTATCTGTGATTATAGTTGATTGAAACGGCGTAAGGCCGAGAACCGCGTAAGGCCGAGAACGGCGAAAGGCCGAGAACGGCAGTGGGGCCGGAAGTACCACTTAGCACGTGAAGTGCTTGTAGTCAGGGTGGAACCCCATGGATACATGTGATATCCTTACGGTAAGGACCGAGACCCCAGGCTTTGGTAAGGCTTCTGGGGCGGCATGGCCGGGTCGCTTAAGTCTATTGGTTGACCTGTTTATCTGTGGACTATCTGATATGATTAATGTACGCCCTGGTTTTCCCACGGGCTGTTTAGCAGGACGAGCCTCGGACTAAACATGATTTAGCCCGAGGCTCCCACAGGCCAGAGGCTTTATCTTCAGGACGGGCCCTTTCTAGCTCGAGGGGGTCCTGTTTCCAGCTCCCTCTTGTTGCACCAGGAGCTGGGAACAACATCCGGCGACCACTGACGGATCAGCTCGGGTTAGGGATTGCTCCGGCAGCGAGCTTCTCAGGAAGCTCTGACCCTATGGGAAGTCAACACGCAAGATAAACGTGCATAATCCTGCCATCACGTGTCCGATATCCCCCTGACTTCTCGGACACGCAGCAGGAACGTGCGTATTCAGACACCCACGGACGGGTTGGGCCGTGCGGCCCATTGTCTCCTTCCATACTGATTAGACCACACTTGTGTGTCAGGTTTAGGAATTAATCATGAATATCACAGACTTGATATGACAAATGGAAAGGTCACGGGATGACCTCCCTACCAATTTCCAGGTGCCTTCTCCTATAAATATGGAGACCCTGGGAATTGATAGGGGTTGGAGAAAATAGTCTTGTAAGAACTATATATTTCGTAAACCAATTACCCAGAAAAGATCAATAAGATTGACTAGTGGAGTAGAAGGATTTTAACCTTCGAACCACTTAAAAACGTGTTTAGGGTCACCTAGTTCTTTTCACAAAGATTTCATATCTGCGGCGGTTCTACTTTTAAGTACTAATCTCTTTCTCTTCTTCTCTTAATTACCTGTTGCCGAAGAACCGCGTCAACAATTAACTATACAATTTGCATATGTTATGTACTGCTTGAGTTTTCTTGCTGGGCTTCGGCTCACGGGTGCTCTGTGTTGCAGGTAAGGGCATAGATTGAGTCAACCATCCATGAGTACGGAGAGCGTGAAGCGACGCGTACATGTTTGGCCAGCCCGACTGCTTTGGTTGGGGGTTTATTCGAGAAATGGCTGTAATAATCTATGATTTTTATAACTAATCAACTGTAAACTTATTTTAAGATGTAAATAGTTTTCAAACCTTATTTTGGGATCCCAAATGTTTAATACTAGAAGTTTTTAATGAAACAACGCATTTTCAAAGATTACAGCCTTAACTTTTGATTAGTCACACTTTTGTTTTAAAAACCTCGGTTAGCGAGTTCATTGCACACTGTTTTGTCCTAAAACTCACTTGGTAACGGCTCTAAGGAAGTAGGGCGTTACAAAGAAACTCTTGTTAGAAAAGGGCAAGGACGAATATGACTCGGGAGACGAGCTAGAGCTTTTTTCCCCCAACATAGCAGCCACGACGTACCCGCTAGGTTCCCGGATGCCCTATCTATCCAAATTCGATGGGGACGGGGACCCGTCGGATCACTTGGGTACATTCAATACCCTGATGATGGCCCATAATATCGGCCCTAAGCTGAGATGCTTGATATTCCCTTTGACCTTGATCGGGCCAGCTAGACAGTGGTTCAAGCAGTGTAAAAAAAAGTCGATTAGCTCATGGAAGAATTTCTCTGCCGATTTCAAGAGGGAATTTCAAGCCTCTCAAGCCGCTCACGTCAAAGCGCACACCCTGGCGAATGTGAAGGAACAGCCCGGGGAACCCTTAAAAGCTTACCTGAGCAGGTTCGCAAACATTGCGGCTCGAGCTAGGGACGCATACGATAGTTCCAAGCTCATGGCTATGAGGACTGGAATCCTTGTTGGGGCGGGCTGTGGAAAGAAATCTAGAGGAGAGGTGTCAGCACCGTGGATGAATTCTTGAACAATGCCTAAGAATGGATAAACTTGGAAGAGGCGCGAGTCTCGGTTGCGGGAACCAGCCAAACCCTTGATCAGCCCGTTGGAGCGGAAATTGATGTTGTGAAAACAACTCAAACCGTTGCCCAGAATAACCAAAGGGGTGAAGGCAAGGGAAAGGGGAGCGACGAGGGAAGTCAGCACAATCCTAAGAAGAACAAGCCTGCAGAAAAGTTCAAGCCAGTCTACTCGGTTTATACCGAGCTCACAGACACTGAGGAGCACATTTTCCTAGCAAATTCTGCCCGTCTTCCCGGGAAAAAGCCAGAGCCTTTGAAAAGCCAGATGGCCAAGAGAGACCCTTCCAAATTCTGTCGATTCCACAACGACATCGGCCACAACACTGACAGTTGTAGGCATTTGAAGGATGAGATCGAGACACTCATCAGAGCCGGACCTTTGACTTAGTATGTGCGGAATCGAGTCCTTACCAGTCAGCAAACCCTGGAAGCTCCGATAAATCAGCCTGGGGTCTGGGTAAATCAGGATACCCCTCCCCCAATAATAGGAGGAGAGATAACCACCATCTTCGGAGGCCCTCATCTGGCCGGCACGAGCAGAGGTACCCAGAAGAGGTACGTCAATGAGTTGAAGTCTCATAACGGGGTTGAGTTTATCCCAGAGAAGGGTCTGCCCAAACATCAACGATTGGAGAAACAACCAATCAGATTTACCGAAGAGGACACTAGTCATGTCCAATTCCCACATAACGATCCTCTAGTCATAACTGCCCAGCTCGCCAACCGGAGAGTTAGGAGGATGCTAGTTGATAATGGGAGTTCGGTGAACCTGTTGTTCCGGTCCACACTAGAGAAAATGGGGTTGTTAGTAGCCGAGCTGAAGGCCACCTCCATGATGTTGTATGGGTTTCCTAGAGAAGGGTCGGCAGTGATAGGAACGATTGAGTTAGTGATAACATTGGGAGAGGGACCTCTAACTGTCTCAAAACTCCTCGAGTTCATGGTTATCTACTGTCCCACCGCATACAATGCAATTCTGGGTCGACCTACGTTGATGGCATTCGAAGCCATAACTTCCATCCGCCACCTCGCAATAAAATTCCCCTCCTCTATGGGAGTATGTATGGTCCGAGGTGATCAGCTCACTGCCAGAGAATGCTATAGCATTTCTATGAAGCGAAAATCACGACCCAGGCAGCAAATGATGACCATTCAAGGTGGAAACGAGGAATCTCAGGAAGTGAGATCCATTCCTGGGATATAAAAACCTCAGGAAGCTGATGGCATAGGTATCACCTTGAGTGATGATATCGACCCAAGGATAGGCGAAGATAGATCCGAGCTCCAGGCCATAGAAGAGCTCGAAGAGGTGAACATCGATCCTAGAGACCCTTCGAGGGTGGTTAGGCTCGGGAAAAACCTTTGTAATGAGAGAAAGGCGGAGCTGCTGAAATTTCTACGAGGAAATTTAGACGTGTTCGCCTGGTCTCTTGAAGACATGATAGGAATCAGCCCAAGCGTCATCATGCATACCCTTAACTTGGACAAAAACATGCCTGCGAAGTCCCAGAAACAGAGGCGCCTGGGCATAACCCAAGCTGAGGCCCTAGAAGAGGAAGTAGCTCGACTTTTAAAATGTGGCTTTATTCGTGAAGCAAAATACCCGATCTGGGTCGCCAATCCCGTTTTGGTCCCGAAGCCCAATGAGAAGTGGCAGACCTGCATCGACTTTTCAGATCTGAATAAAGCATGCCCCAAAGATTGCTTCCCCTTGCCAAGGATTTACCAATTGGTGGATGCCACTGCGGGGCACGAGCTCATGTCTTTCATGGATTCATACTCGGGTTATAACCAGATTACCATGAACCCTGCGGACTAGGAACACACTAGCTTCATGACCCTAACCAACGTTTATTGTTACAAGGTCATGCCCTTCGGGCTGAATAATGCGGGAGCTACATATCAGAGATTGGTCAACAGAATGTTCTCTAATCAGATCAAGGAAAACATGGAAGTGTATGTTGACGACATGTTGGTCAAGTAAAAAACAGTCGATAACCATGTTCCCGACATGAAGGAATGTTTGGAGATCTTGAGGAAATATGGTATGAGGCTGAATCCCCAAAAATGTACCTTCGGGGTTGCGTCAGGAAAATTTCTGGGTTTCATAGTCAACACCCGAGGAATAGAGGCGAACCCCGATAAAATCAGATCGCTACTCGAAATGCCATCACCCCAGTCGTGAAAAGATGTCCAAAGTCTGACAGGAAGGGTGGCATCCCTTAATCAGTTCAATTCCAAATCAACCGACAAGTGTTTGTCATTCTATAACCTGCTCTAGGGAAATAAAAAGTTCGAATGGATCGATGAGTGCGAGCGTGCCTTCCTCGACCTAGAAGCACATTTAGCTGAGCCACCTGTGTTTTCTAAACCGACAACAGGAGAGCCTCTTTTTCTTTACCTAGCTATCACGGAAGATGTAGCTAGTGCCGTGCTGGTCTGAGAAGAGGATCAGTCTCAGAAGCCGGTCTATTACATTAGCAAGAGGCTCCTCGGAGCCGAATCTCGATATCCGTTGATGGAAAAATGGCGTTCTGCCTTATCGCGACCTCCAGGAAGCTCAGGCCGTATTTTCAGTCCCATTCAATTGATGTCATAACCGATCAACCTTTAAGGCAGGTATTGTAGAAACCTAAGGCATCGGGACATCTTTTGAAGTGGGCTATCGAGCTCAGCTAATTCGAGATACTATACGTACCGCGAACTGCGATCAAAAGCCAAGCTCTGGCTGATTTCGTGGCAGAGTGCAATGGATTCTAAGAGGAACCGATGGAAGAACCGGTGCAGGCCATGTGGAAAGTCTTTGTGGATGGTTTGTCCAATGGGAACGGGTCCGGAGCTGGGGTCATTTTGATATCCCTAGAGGGACATATTTTCCACTCTGCGTTACGGTTCGGATTCGAAGCGTCCAACAATGAGGCCGAGTACGAAGCTTTATTGGCTGGACTAAGGGTGGCCCGAGAGCTGAAGGTTAGCTCCGTCCAGTGCTATAGCGATTCCCAACTCGTGGTTAACCAGGTATCAAGAGAATAACAAGCGCAGGGAATCAAGATGGCAGCCTACCTGGCCAAGGTAAAGAAGGAGCTGTCCGCATTTGAGTACAACCTAGTCGAACAGATCCCTCGGGAGCAGAACGCCAATGCTAATGCCTTAGCAAAGCTCGCCACCTCCAGGGAGGCCGAAGCCTTGGGCCTGATACAGGTGGAATTCTTGGAAAGGCCATGCGTAGAGGAAACTGGGAGAGAGGTCGAGATGATTGACACCAGGCCAACCTGGATGACTCCCATAATCGAATAACCTCACAACAGGAAAATTTCCTGAAGAGCGAAGCGACGCAAGGAGAATACTTTATCAGGCCCCGAGGTATACCATCGTAGACGGGACGTTGTACTGACGTGGCCTTTCTTTGCCTCTTCTGCGATGTGTTCGGCCATAAGAGGCCAAGGCTATTCTGCAAGAGGTACATGAAGGCTTTTGTGGGGATCACGCTGGGGGGGCAAAGCTTGGCCTTGAAGATATTCAAGCAAGGATATTATTGGCCCAATCTATCAAAGGACTCAATTTCTTACGTCCAAAAGTGTGACAAGTGCCAGCGGTTCACCACGATCGCCCGAGCTCCGCCAAGTGAGCTAAAGATGATATTGTCCCTGTGGCCGTTTGTGGTCTGGGGAATTGACTTAGTTGGTGCCCTACCCACGGGAAAAGGAGGATTTTGCTATGCGGTGGTAGCTATTGACTAGTTCACGAAATGGGCAGAACCCCTGGCGACAATAACATCAAAGAGGATCCTCGACTTTGTGGTTAAGAATATTGTCTGCCGATTCGGGCTGCCAAAGAAGATCATGTCGGATAACAGAACCCAGTTCGATAGCGACCTCTTCACCGAATTTTGTGAAAGACATGGCATAATTAAAAGTTTTTCCTCCGTGGCCTACCCCTAGGCTAATGGGCAGGTCGAGGCAATGAACAAGACGCTCAAAGCGAGCCTTAAGAAGAGGCTGGATGAAGCTAAAGGAGTTTGGCCTGAACAGCTCCCACAGGTGCTGTGGGCATACCAGACCTCACACTAAACTTCGACGGGGCATACTCCTTTCTCCCTGACCATCGGAAGTGAAGCCGTCCTTCCTTTCAAAACAAAGATAGCCTCGTACAGAGTTCGGGTGATTAGCCAAGACCAGAACGATAAATTACTTAGCGCGTCCCTCGACCTAATTGACAAAAAACGAGAAGATTCATAGCTGCAGCTTGCACATTATCAGCAAAAAATCACTCGTTATTTCAACTCAAGGGTCAGGAAACGCGTCTTTAACTTAGGTGACCTGGTGCTCTGAAGGCTCTTTTTAGCCGGAAAGGATCCCAAGGACGGAGTTTTGGGACCAAACTGGGAAGGACCCTGTCAAATAATAGAGGTTATGAAGGAAGGGACCTTTAAGCTAGCTCGGCTTAATGGAGAAACAGTCCCACGGACATGGAGCGCTGTGCACCTAAAGAAATATTATCAATAGTCATGCTTTTGTAAGGCTTAATTACAAAAGCCACCCTGTTTTATCAAAAAATGAGAAGTATATTTCTTGTATCATATGTTTCCGTGTGCATGTAGGCTTAAAAGAGCGTGTTCAAAGGAACAGAGAAAGATCTATTTCTGCTTACTTGGGGGGCATATATCCTGGACACAACCAGGACCTAAAACTTAGAAGTTAGTTAAATTGATTAACCGGTGTTTTTCTTAAAAAGCACGCGGTGTCGATAAAACTAACGCGAACTAAGTTTTTAAATTAATATCCTGGACACAACCAGGTCCAAAAACTTAGAAGTTAGTTAAATTGATTAACTAGTGTTTTTCCTAAAAAACACGAGGTGTCGATAAAACTAACACGAACTAAGTTTTTAAATTGATATCATGGACACAACCAGGTCCTAAAACTTAGAAGTTAGTTAAATTGATTAACTAGTGTTTTTCCAAAAAAACACGAGCGGTCGATAAAACTAATGCAAACTATGTTTTTAAATTGATATCTTGGGCACAACCAGGTCCTAAAACAGAGAAGTTAGTTAAATTGATTAACCAGTGTTTTTCTTAAAAAGCACGAGTATTCGATAAAACTAACGAGAACAAAGTTTTTAAATTAATAGCCTGGACACATCAAGGACCTAAAACGTAGAAATTAGTTAAATTGATTAACCAGTGTTTTCCCTAAAAAAACACGAGGTGTCGATAAAACTAATACGAACTAAGTTTTTAAATTGATATCCTGGACACAACCAGGTCCTAAAACTTAGAAGTTAGTTAAATTGATTAACCAGTGTTTTTCTTAAAAAGCACGAGGTGTCGATAAAACTAACGCGTACTAAGTTTTTAAATTAATATCTTGGACACAACCAGGTCCTAAAACTTAGAAGTTAGTTAAATTGATTAACCAGTGTTTTTCCTAAAAAACACGAGGTGTCGATAAAACTAATGCGAACTAAGTTTTTAAATTAATATCCTGGACACAACCAGGTCCTAAAACTTAGAAGTTAGTTAAATTGATTAACCAGTGTTTTTCCTAAAAAACACGAGGTGTCGATAAAACTAACGCGAACTAAGTTTTTAAATTGATATCATGGACACAACCAGGTCCTAAAACTTAGAAGTTAGTTAAATTGATTAACTAGTATTTTTCCTTAAAAGCACGAGTTGTCGATAAAACTAATGCAAACTAAGTTTTTAAATTGATATCTTGGACACAACCAGGTCTTAAAACTTAGAAGTTAGTTAAATTGATTAGCCAGTGTTTTTCTTAAAAAGCACGAGGTGTCGATAAAACTAACGCGAACTAAGTTTTTAAATTAATAGCCTGGACACATCTAGGACCTAAAACTTAGAAATTAGTTAAATTGATTAACCAGTGTTTTCCCTAAAAAAACACGAGGTGTCAATAAAACTAACACGAACTAAGTTTTTAAATTGATATCCTGGACACAACCAGGTCCTAAAACTTAGAAGTTAGTTAAATTGATTAACTAGTGTTTTTCCTAAAAAACACGAGCGGTCGAAAAAACTAACACGAACTAAGTATTTAAATTGATATCATGGACACAACCAGGTCCTAAAACTTAGAAGTTAGTTAAATTAATTAACTAGTGTTTTTCCTAAAAAACACGAGCGGTCGATAAAACTAATGCAAACTATGTTTTTAAATTGATATCTTGGGCACAACCAGGTCCTAAAACAGAGAAGTTAGTTAAATTGATTAACCAGTGTTTTTCATAAAAAGCACGAGTTTTCGATAAAACTAACGAGAACTAAGTTTTTAAATTAATAGCCTGGACACATCAAGGACCTAAAACGTAGAAATTAGTTAAATTGATTAACCAGTGTTTTCCCTAAAAAAACACGAGGTGCCGATAAAACTAACACGAACTAAGTTTTTAAATTGATATCCTGGACACAACCAGGTCCTAAAACTTAGAAGTTAGTTAAATTGATTAACCAGTGTTTTTCCTAAAAAGCTCGAGGTGTTGATAAAACTAACACGAACTATGTTTTTAAATTGATATCCTGGACACAACCAGGTCCTAAAACTTAGAAGTTAGTTAAATTGATTAACCAGTGTTTTTCTTAAAAACCACAGGGTGTCGATAAAACTAACGCGAACTAAGTTTTTAAATTAATATCCTGGATACAACCAGGTCCGAAAACTTAGAAGTTAGTTAAATTGATTAACCAGTGTTTTTCCTAAAAAACACGAGGTGTCGATAAAACTAACGCGAACTAAGTTTTTAAATTGATATCATGGACACAACCAGGTCCTAAAACTTAGAAGTTAGTTAAATTGATTAACTAGTTTTTTCCTTAAAAGCACGAGTTGTCGATAAAACTAATGCAAACTAAGTTTTTAAATTGATATCTTGGACACAACCAGGTCTTAAAACTTAGAAGTTAGTTAAATTGATTAACCAGTGTTTTTCTTAAAAAGCACGAGGTGTCGATAAAACTAACGCGAACTAAGTTTTTAAATTAATAGCCTGGACACATCTAGGACCTAAAACTTAGAAATTAGTTAAATTGATTAACCAGTGTTTTCCCTAAAAAAACACGAGGTGTCAATAAAACTAACACGTACTAAGTTTTTAAATTGATATCCTGGACACAACCAGGTCCTAAAACTTAGAAGTTAGTTAAATTGATTAACTAGTGTTTTTCCTAAAAACCACGAGCGATCGATAAAACTAATGCAAACTATGTTTTTAAATTGATATCTTGGGCACAACCAGGTCCAAAAACAGAGAAGTTAGTTAAATTGATTAACCAGTGTTTTTCTTAAAAAGCACGAGTTGTCGATAAAACTAACGAGAACTAAGTTTTTAAATTAATAGCCTGGACACATCAAGGACCTAAAACGTAGAAATTAGTTACACTGATTAACCAGTGTTTTCCCTAAAAAAACACGAGGTGTCGATAAAACTAACGCGAACTAAGTTTTTAAATTGATATCCTGGACACAACCAGGTCCTAAAACTTAGAAGTTAGTTAAATTGATTAACCAGTGTTTTTCCTTAAAAGCACGAGTTGTCGATAAAACTAATGCAAACTAAGTTTTTAAATTGATATCTTGGACACAACCAGGTCTTAAAACTTAGAAGTTAGTTAAATTGATTAACCAGTGTTTTTCTTAAAAAGCACGAGGTGTCGATAAAACTAACGCGAACTAAGTTTTTAAATTAATAGCCTGGACACATCTAGGACCTAAAACTTAGAAATTAGTTAAATTGATTAACCAGTGTTTTCCCTAAAAAAACACGAGGTGTCAATAAAACTAAAACGAACTAAGTTTTTAAATTGATATCCTGGACACAACCAGGTCCTAAAACTTAGAAGTTAGTTAAATTGATTAACCAGTGTTTTTCCTAAAAAGCACGAGGTGTTGATAAAACTAACGCGAACTAAGTTTTTAAATTGATATCCTGGACACAACCAGGTCCTAAAACTTAGAAGTTAGTTAAAATGATTAACCAGTGATTTTCTTAAAAACCACAAGGTGTCGATAAAACTAACACGAACTAAGTTTTTAAATTAATATCCTGGACACAACCAGGTCCTAAAACTTAGAAGTTAGTTAAATTGATTAACCAGTGTTTTTCCTAAAAAACACGAGGTGTCGATAAAACTAACGTGAGTTAATTTTTTAAATTGATATCCTGGACACAACTAGGTCCTAAAACTTAGAATTTAGTTAAATTGATTAACTAGTGTTTTTCCTAAAAAGCACGAGCTGTTGATAAAACTAATGCAATCTAAGTTTTAAATTGATATCCTGGACACAACTAGGTCCTAAAACTTAGAATTTAGTTAAATTGATTAACTAGTGTTTTTCCTAAAAACCACGAGCGATCGATAAAACTAATGCAAACTATGTTTTTAAATTGATATCTTGGGCACAACCAGGTCCAAAAACAGAGAAGTTAGTTAAATTGATTAACCAGTGTTTTTCTTAAAAAGCACGAGTTGTCGATAAAACTAACGAGAACTAAGTTTTTAAATTAATAGCCTGGACACATCAAGGACCTAAAACGTAGAAATTAGTTACACTGATTAACCAGTGTTTTCCCTAAAAAAACACGAGGTGTCGATAAAACTAACGCGAACTAAGTTTTTAAATTGATATCCTGGACACAACCAGGTCCTAAAACTTAGAAGTTAGTTAAATTGATTAACCAGTGTTTTTCTTAAAAAGCACGAGGTGTCGATAAAACTAACGCGTACTAAGTTTTTAAATTAATATCCTGGACACAACCAGGTCCTAAAACTTAGAAGTTAGTTAAATTGATTAACCAGTGTTTTTCCTAAAAAACACGAGGTGTCGATAAAACTAATGCGAACTAAGTTTTTAAATTAATATCCTGGACACAACCAGGTCCTAAAACTTAGAAGTTAGTTAAATTGATTAACCAGTGTTTTTCCTAAAAAACACGAGGTGTCGATAAAACTAACGCGAACTATGTTTTTAAATTGATATCATGGACACAACCAGGTCCTAAAACTTAGAAGTTAGTTAAATTGATTAACTAGTGTTTTTCCTTAAAAGCACAAGTTGTCGATAAAACTAATGCAAACTAAGCTTTTAAATTGATATCTTGGACACAACCAGGTCTTAAAACTTAGAAGTTAGTTAAATTGATTAACCAGTGTTTTTCTTAAAAAGCACGAGGTGTCGATAAAACTAACGCGAACTAAGTTTTTAAATTAATAGCCTGGACACATCTAGGACCTAAAACTTAGAAATTAGTTAAATTGATTAACCAGTGTTTTCCCTAAAAAAACACGAGGTGTCAATAAAACTAACACGAACTAAGTTTTTAAATTGATATCCTGGACACAACCAGGTCCTAAAAACATAATGTCATAGCATGATCACTAACAACAACCAACTATTCCATAAAACATGACCAAGTATTCAACAATTCATAACATTCACCTATTCAGTGATAACAATCAACAAGTTAACAATTTGTCATCCAGATAATCAACATGTCATATTCATCAGATTAACAACAGTAATCACATTCATAATCAACAAATCAACAGTTTATCGAAATCCTTATACAATATTCAAGGTCGGCACCCTTAGGTCGCTCCCTCTTTTTAACCCACTGTCTTCGGCTCAAATAGGCCACCCCCAGTGTTATACTCACTGACTCCGGCCAGCTTAACCGAGCTCAGTGATAAATAAGCTGTCCTCAACTACCAGTGGCTGAGCTGCGCCCTATGCGCAAATATTGATTCCGACACTCTTAGGCCGTTTATCACATTTCCTCATGGCATAATACCATCTCATGACATTCATATCAATATAGGGAGCCCTTAGTCCCAAGGTATTCACAAGATTTATCACAATCATATAACAGTGCATACAAATATAGGGAACGCTTAGTCCCAACCTATCCACATAAACGGGTGCAGTTTTCTTACCTTTGATTCCAATAGCTTTGACTAGTGAAATGAACCTTCAAGCACGATCCCGTGCGAGCCCTGGCGTACACCTAGTCACAGTCGTAAGTTAGAACCATTACTAAACTTCAATTCTAAAACCTAACCTCGGGACCAATCCCAAGCCCTTGGGAAGTCCTAATTCCACCAAACAGGGTGGTGGAGTCAAACCCCGAGCCCCCAGGCAAAAACCCTAAGAAAAATATCCAAAACCCCAATCTGGAGGCAGGGTAGTGCTACAATGCCACAGAGAGGGCGCTACAGCGCTGTAGGCAGAGACAATTTCCCCCAGGACACGAAGTGTAGCGCTGTAGGGCCCTACTGCTAGCGTTACAGCGCTACAACTAGCGCAACCCACTTTCTGGGTTTTTCCTTCAAACTTTCCCCGAGCCAAAGCTCTACCAAACCACTCCAAACCTCCTCCAACATCAAAATCAAGCCTACAACCCATTATAACTCAACCAAATTAACCCATTAACATCAAAACCTAATTCAAAACATCATCAAACACAAATATCACACTTGAGCTCAAGAACTCAAGAACACCATAGAAAACCAGAAACCCAGAATTCAAAGTTTGAATTTGTTACCTTAGCTGGATGAATTCAACCCTAAGTGGTCTTAGATGCTCTTCCACACTTTAGCTCCTCAAACCCCCAAGTTCAAGCCCTTAGTTCCAATCAATAACCCAAAATCAGAATTCAACCTAACATACCCAGAAAAATTCAGTTAAAAACCCTTAATCCTTACCTTAATTAGCTGCTATTTCCAGTTAGCTTCTCAACCACCTCCAAAGAATCAAAGCCCCCAAGACCTTGCTCAGCGTTTTCCTTGAGTTTGCAGCTTCAGCAGCCACAAGAAATGGTGGAGAGATGACCCAACCGAGGGAGAGAAAGAGATATGCCATTTACCATGTTTTTCCTTCTTTCTTTCCTTTTCTTTTCTTTCCTTTTAATTTCTAAGACTTTCTATAGCTTCCACTAAAGCCATAAAGCTGAGAACATCCTTACCACTTCTTAACCAACAAAATTACTATTTTTCCCTCCCATTTTAAAACTAAAAAATAAAATCATCCTAAGGGCATTTCAGTCATTGCTCCCAATTCCCGCTAATCCCTCGAGTGTCCCTAATAATTACCGCTTACATCCCGACAACTAACTAATCACTAATTATTTTCCTCAGTATCAAATAGTCTCCAATATATTTCCCAGATTCCCGAAAATACCCCCAGGCTCCCTTGAGCCGGGTATAAATCCCCACTGTGACTTTTTCGCTTAATCGCTCATGAGGATCGCCTTGAGTCTCAAACCACAGATATATCCACATAATAATGTGGTCTCTACAATTTATCACAAATAATCGTGTTTATGACCTTAACGGGCCAAAATTACAATTATACCCTTATAACCTAATCAGGGCCTACATGCATACTAATACTCATAGTCATGCATCTCATATATTCATATAATCATACAAGCATGCATCTAATCATTCATTCACATAGATACCAATTATGCCTCCTGGCACACTAATCAAGGCCCTTAAGCCTTATTAGTAATTTTGGGTCGTTACAGCTTGATTATCACCGTGTATCAAAATTGTCGACACATCAATCGTGGTTCTTGGTATCTCCAACATGAGATCTCTTAACTACTCGACCTCTTTGCCTGTTGCCGCTAGAGCTACAAACTCGGATTCTATGGTTGAGTGACATATACATGTTTGTTTCCTAGAACCCCAAGAAACTGCATCGCCACCAACGGTGAACACCCAACCGATTATGGAGAGATTATCTCCTACACTGGATATCCAACTTGCGTCGGTATATCCCTCAAGTTCCTTAGGAAACTTAGAATACTTGAGGCATAACCTTTTGGTACTTTTAAGGTATCCAAACACTCTTTCAACCCCCTTCCAATGTAAGATACTTGGATTGCTAGTAAACCTACTAAGTTTACTAACCGCAAATGCAATGTCCGCTCTATTACAATGAGCGACATACATCAAACACCCAATTGCACTTGAATACTCTAGTTGAGCTACCACTCTCCCTTCATTATTTTCAAGCTTTAGACTTGAATCGAAGGATGTGTTTGCCCCTTTGATATTGAGATGACCAAACTTGTCAAGCATTTTCTCAATATAATGAGCTTGACCTAAGGCATATCCATCAACACTCCTTCTAAACCTAGAATGGGATCAACCTCTCCAAGTTCATTCATCTTGAAGTTAGAAGATAGAAATCTTTTCGTTTCTATTATACCTTTCATGTCATTACTCAATATTAAGATATAAACACACTAAGATGACATAGTCATCACAAGTCTTAGAATATAAGCACTTGTCTGCACTATTGTGTCTAAACCCATCCAAAACAATGACCTCATCAAACTTCTAATGCCATTGCTTAGGTGCTTTCTTCAAACCATATAATAATTTGACAAGCCTACACACCTTATATTCATTCCCCTTTAGAAAAAACCCTTTCGGTTGTTCCATGTACACTTCCTCATCGAGGTTACCATTTAGGAATGTCGTCTTGACATCCATTTGATGAACATATAGGTTGTGTATTAATGATAAGGCAAACAAAAATCTTATAGATATTTTCCTTGCTATTGGTGTATAAGTATCAAAGTAATATATGCCCTCCTTTTGTCTAAACCCTTTGGTCACCAATCTTTCCTTATAGGCGTGAATGGTCCCATTAGTATTGTACTTCTTTTGAAATACCAACTTACATCCTATTGGCTTTGATCCTTGTGGTAAATCAACAATCTCCCAAGTGTGGTTTTTCATGATTGAATCCATTTAATGATTTATTGCCTTTTTCCAAAAGTTAGAGTCTCTTGAGGAGATAGTCTCTTGGAAAGTCTTAGGATCATCCTCCACTTGAAGTACCATGTGATACTTCTTTGTTTGTCCCTTATGATTTTTCTCTATTAGATAAATAGTCTCCACTTGAGAGGTTTCACTTTGTGATCCTATCTTTTCAAGGCTTTGACTCCTTCTAGGCAATATAAGTTGTTCTTCAACCCTTGAAGGTAACTCATGTTGAGTTCATTCCAATGAGATTGGTTCTTGAGACTTATTGTCACTATACAACAAATTCTCAAAGAACTCCACTTCTTTTGATTTAATTATCACATTACACTCCAAGTCTAATAGCCTATAGGCCTTGCTATTTGAGGCATAGCCTATAAACACACATTTGATGGCCCTTGAACCTAACTTGGTCCTTTTAGGCTCCGTGCTCTTGCAATAAGCAAGGCACCCCCACAATTTGAGATATCCTAGGTTGGGCCTCTTTCCCTTCCATATCTCATAAGGTGAAATTTGATTCTTCTTTAGAGGAATCTGGTTTAGAATATGACAAGTGGTAAGCAAGGATTCTCCCCATAAATCAAAGCTTAAATTCGCATGTAATAGCATAGCATTAATCATTTCAACATAGGTTCTATTATTTCTTTCTGCTATACCATTTTGTTGGGGGGTATAAAGGGCTGTACATTCATGTATTATACTATGCATCTCACAAAACACATTAAACTCATTGGAAAAGTATTCACTGCCCCTATTACTTCTAATCATATTAATTTTCTTTTCCAATTGATTTTCAACTTCGGCTTTCAAGATTTTAAACATGCTAAATGTAACGCCCTGGTTACCCCAGAGCAGTTACAGTGAACGGTGGACCGGAAATTTGACCCGCTACCCGAGTCCTTTGGTCAAAAACGTGCTCTAAGTGTAATTAACAGGTTAAGGTGAAAAACTAATAAAATGGGAATGGATATTTTCATTACAAACTGCTCTGCAGAGCTAATCAAACATTTACAAGTTGTTCTCAGTACAAAATAGTCATTACAGTTTCAAATTTACAATCCCGCCGACCTAAGCGGCAAAATAGGGTAAACCCCTTAGTTCCTCTGAGAACGCCTTGGCCGTGGTGGTCAAGCGGCCGCATATGTACAAATCACTACCTAAGCTCTCCACTCAAGGCTGGGTGAGCTTTTCTTTCCCTTTACCTGCACCACATAGCACCCATGAGCCAAGGCCCAGCAAGAAAAGCATAATAAAACATGATATAATATCAACAATGATCGTAATAATCATTCAGGACCAACAATCCAAACAAATAGGTGACAGTCGCAAAAGTCACAAATGTGGGTACAACCCCCCTCTAGCCATGTGACGTTAGGGTCACTCAGGCTTAACTAATAAGAAAACCTCTCGTAAGTTCAACCAGGATAGGTGTATGGTGAATAGTCACCAACATAACCCTCCTCATGACCATAGAGTCATAACCCTGGAACAGCGTTCCCTAGTCGTGTGACAAACAGTCACCGGGGCCATATGCCCTGGCTCTGAATAACTAGTCTTAGACCAGACAGGCGCTTATACGTTCATCAACCTTAGAGTCGGTCTAGTGTTAATGCCTTAGAGCCATTCAATACTGATATCGATTAGATCTAATCTTCATTTGGCTCGACGTTGACGCTATGCCATTTCTGACTCTTAGGTCAGTGTCCCTGACTAGTCAGTACATATACAGATAATCAACATTCACTAGCATTTAATATGCAATCCATGTCCACATCTATCAACCAACATGCCTCAATAGCCAACACGCATGTCATATATACATAGGGTTTAGTCTTCTTACCTCAGGTTCGAGCGAGAAATATAATAAGGACGACCCCTGAGAATGATCGATCTTTAAGTTCCTTAGCGGTTACCTAATCACAACCAATGATAACCTCCATTAATGAGAATCCACATAAATAGGGTCTTAACCTAAGCACCCCTCTCAGGACCTCGAAACATGCCCACACGGTGAGTAGATTCGATCCCGGGCCTTAAGGAGTGAAACCCCAAGTCAAAAACCCTTAAAAACACTCAAAACGGGACTTAGAAGGAACAGGGTAGCGCTACAATGCTCAACCCCTAGCGCCCCGGCGCTATACTCAGAACCACCAATATGCCAAAAACCCTCCTGAGGAGCGCTGTAGTGCCCTAGGGTGGGCGCTATAGTGCTACCTCCAGACCAAATCTCCCCTGAACCGACCTTCTTCAACTCCTTCGATTCTAACCCGATTCCCAAGCTTCCAAATCCCATTCTTGATGCCAAATGAACCCAAAAACCATCCTAGCACAGCCAAAACATCACAAGCATGGGAACCCTAGCCAAAACTCCCAACAAAACCAAGAGTTCACCCTAGATATCTCAGCTGCAAAACCAAACCAAAATAGGGCAAACCAGAGAAATCTATGGTTAGAAACTTACCCAAAGCTCAGCTTATGATGCTCTTCAATGGTGGAACACACTCCCAAACTTCCAAGGCTTACTTCCCAAGCTTGAATCCTCAAAATTGGTTCAAAAACCACAAAGAAAGGTGAAAAGAAGAAGGTACAGGAGAACTCTTAATCATGCTCTGTTTTGCACTATCTTTCTTCAGCTACCAAAGGATATATCTATCCTAGGGGTGAAATTTCCATTTTACCCCTAGGTCAAATAATAGTTTCTAAAGACTCCCAAGGGCATATTTGGTACTTTCCTCCTATCCTGTTAATCATAATTAACGCTCTCCAATTCCATCTATTCTCAATAATCTCAAATACCAATAATTCACATCCCGTTACGCTTTAATACCCGTAATGCTCTAATCATTAAAATCACCCCGAGACTCAACCCAAGCCCCGGTCTTAAACTTGTTGTGACTAAACCACTAATCAATATTCCAAGATCGTCTCATGCCGAATAGCTCGAACCAACCTACATTATAATGTGGTCTCAACACATATCATCGACATGCATACAATTATACCATTATACCCTCAAGGGGCCAAATTACCATCACACCCCTGTAATTAAAATGTGGACCCACATGCATGCACTAAACATCGTATTATAATATAATTCACATATACATGCATAATATCATTTAATGGCATAATTAAGCAAGTACGGCCCTCCCGGCCTACTAATCCCGCCATTAAACCACATCGGAGAATTCGGGGCATTACACTAAAGGTCTCATCCTTACTCTTAAGCAAGTATACATATGTGAATTTAGAACAATCATCAGTAAAGGTAATAAAATAACTATGTCCTCCTCTAGTAATTATTCCATTCAATTCAAAAAAATCACTCTGTATCAAATCTAACAAATTAGTTTTCCTTTCAACACTAAAAGAATATTTCTTTACCATCTAATATTTCCACATAATTCACATTTGTTATGCTCAACATCATTGCATACAATTAAACCACATTTAATAACTCTTTTAATTGTACTAAATCCTATATGAGCAAGTCTATTATCAAAGCATGCATTAATATCAAAACCATTGTTCTTGGTACACAATTTAATCATCCCATAAAAAACATAACCCATTCCTATAAAATATTTTGCCTTAGATAAAATTAGTTTACCAGCCTCAAATACCACTTTGATGCCCGATTTTCTCAACAAATGCGCACTCACAAGATTTCTACTCATAACTGGAACATACAACACATTGGTCAAGGGAAACTTCTTTCCGGATGTGAAGTAAAGATCAACATTCCTGTTGACCAACACCTTGGACCTTTTTTCATTGCCCATTTGGATCTCATGTCCATCCTGTGACTCCTCAAAAGTCTTGAAGACTTCTCTATCATAGGTTACATGAATGGTGATACAATTGTGATACCACCACCCTTGCACCTTTCCTTGAATGGAATTCACCTCAGTTAAAGTGGCAACCAAATCCTCTTGAGTTGTATTAATTTTAGATCCATTGTTATGGGGCTTTCGATACTTACATTCTCTAGTTAAGTGACTGTAATGCCCCAAATTTCCTAATAAGGTTTAGGACCTTGATTAGGAGGCCGGGAGGGCCATAATTGATTTATTATAGTATTTAATGGTTATATGCATGCTTACGTTAATTATGTTATTATATGATGGTGAATGCATGCATATGGGAGAATTTATTATTGTGAGGGTATTTTGGTAATTCGGCCACTGTGGGCATAATTGTGTATTTTGGGTGCGTGATTGTAATTAATTAATATAGCCACATTATAAGGTGGATTGGCTCGAGCTTTTCGACATGAGACGATCATGAGATGTAAGTGTTCGGTCTAGTCATAACGGGTTTAAGATCGGGGCTCGGGGTGAGTCTCGGGGTGAATATAATGATTAGAAGATTATCGGGAATTAAAGGGTAATGGGATATGATTTAATGGTATTCAGGAATATTGAGAATAGCGGGAATTGGAGAGCGTTAATTATAATTAACGAGATAGGCGGGAAAGGACGGTTTTACCCTTGGAAGCTTTTAAAGGGGTTTATGTGACTTAAGGGCAATTTGGTCATTTGGAGTTTGGATATATATGACTTAGGAGGGCTGTAGAAAGAACAGAGCCAAAACAGGGGTTTTCATCTTTAACCCGTCCATCATCCCTCACCATCTCTTCTTTGGTGTTCTTGAGGCCATCTTGAGGTTTTGAGCTAGGAAATCAAAGGTGGCAGCTAGGGGACTTGTTTCAGCCATTAAAGGGGATTCAAAACTGTATTTGAGGTGAGTTTTAGTCATTGAATTCAGGTGGTACTCTGTTTTCTTCTTTAGTTTTTCAGTTTTGATTTCTTGTTGGAAGTTTGGATTTAAAGGGGTTTTGATTGATGGTTGTTTTGATGAGGGGAGGTTATGGGTGATGTCTAGGGGTTTGAATGTGTGTTTGGAAGAGGTTTTGGGCTAATTTGAGGGGGCTGGTTCTAAGGGAAAGCGCAGGGGACATTCTGGTGTGCGTGCTGGGTTTTCTGGGCAAAACTGGGTATTGAGCCGCGGCATGGCTGTGGTGCGCCGCGGCTCAAGGCGTCTGGCAGAGGGGGTTGCCTCTATCTGGGGGGCGCGGCACGGCGCAGCTAGGGCGGGCCGCGGCCCTTAAGGCCATTTTGACCCAAAAACATGTTTTTAGTTTGGGGATTCAAGCCATAGGCCTCGGGGTTGATCCTGGTACCCGGTTAAGTGGGGATTGATGTCCCGGAGACTAGGTATTGGTTTGGGAACTTATGTTGATCATTTTTATTGATGGTATCTTATATTTGGTTATGACTAGGTGACCGTTCAAGGACCAAAGGACTGATCGTTATCAAAGGTCGTTTCTTTTATTAATTCTCGCTCGAACCCAAGGTAAGAAAACTGCACCCCATATGTGACATGCATGGTTATGATTGATGCATGTTGGATGTTTAAATGTAACCATTGATAGCATAATGAATGCCTGGAAATCTTGCCTTTTTGCATATGATTATTATTGAGGCATGCTGGGTGATTAAGTGTGATGCATGTGATGCACGAGAAACATATGATTAGGGCATGCCATGAATGATGAATATGAGATTGGTCAGAGCTTGAGTCTCTGGGTTTGTGCATGATCATGATTATGCTAGCAACTGTTTAGTAAGCATGCTGAATGCCCTATTCTTGGATAACTGGCATATGATACATATTGATAGCATTGCTTACTTGTGCATGGTACTGACTAATTAGTCAGATTTGGCAAAGGGGCTAGTATCAACTGTGAAGCTGTGACTCATTAGTCAGGTTCGGCAGTGGTACTGGGCACTGGTCACGTTGCACTGACTCATCAGTCAGAATTGGCAAAGGTGTTAGTATCAGCTGTGAAGCTGTGACTTATTAGTCAGGTTCGGCAGTGATACTGGACACTGGTCACATAGCGCTGACTCATTAGTCAGAACGGCCATAGCATGGATCACGCAAGCCAACAGAGATTAAATCTAATCAACCATTAGCATTGAATGACTCAAAGAGCATTAATGCCGGACCGACCTCGAGGGTCAATGAATGAAATATGTGCTTAGAGGCTAGTGGCTTACCTAGCAGCCACTCCCCCTCTTGAATCATGTGATGTTCACTCATTGGTTTGAAATTTTTACGCTCAGTGTGATTATAATGATAATCATTTGATAATGTTTATGTATAGTGTTATGTTTTCTTGCTGGGCTTCGGCTCATGGGTGCTATGTGGTGCAGGTAAAGGCAAGAGGAAGCTGGACCATCCTTGAGTTGAAGAGCTTAGGTGATGATGTGTACATATGCGGCTACTCGTCCACCACGACCGAGGTTTAAAGTGGAACTATGGTTGAACCCTATTTTGCCGCGTAGAACGGCCTGTTGTAAATATTTTCTGTAATAAACTCTGAAATTATATTTTCGGGATCCCAACATATATTTTAAACATTCTAGTGAAACGTTACACCCTAACCAATATGTTTAATCCCTAAACCGCTAATCATACTTAGTTACACGTTTTTGGTCAAATGACTCGATTAGCGAGTTTAGCACTGTTTATAAGGCACACCGTAACGGTCCCTGGAGTTGGGGCGTTACAACTTGGTATCAGAGCGAGCCAAGGTTTATGGTTCCTGAACACAAGCTGGGCATGTACACTCATCACTGAAGATAGCTTCACTCAGGGAATGGTAACTATTTCTGTAGCTACGTGTATAGCTGTTTGAATAAAATGTGAATGATTTACCTGCACATTGTATTAGGGAGCATGAGATTCTGATAGAGCCTGGCTCTTGACTATATGATTATATGCTCCGTGAATATATATGTATATATGACTGTGATCATATGGTTACCTGCTCTGTGAATATATATATATATATAATTGTGTTATTTGCATGCTGGGGTTAGAAGCATGGTTTGAGTGTTGGAAGAGCAGGGATTATGAGTATGTATGAATGCCATGGGCATGTTTGTAGTACTGCAAGTGGATTATGGTTGTGGTGTGGTAAGATTTATTCCGTGGGGGAAAGCCCTTGATATGCTTATTATGATTAATGGGTCAAGTTATTGACTGCAGATCGAATCAGCAGGTTTATATTCAAGGTAGATTATGAGGCCTGGTGATAGTTATACAGGGGCTGGGAGTTACAACCAGGGTATTAGTTCTTCGTCTGCATCTCTGAATGTTCAGCAGACGCTTACAGATTTGCAATTAAGATTGCAGAGGCAGGAGGAGGAGATCAGGTATTTGAAGCAACAGTGGAATCTGTTGGGTAGTACCTCTTCCTTTCCTATGCCAGGGGTGTCATCAATTTCAGCTCAGCCTAGGGTTGAGAACAGATGGGAATTTCTCTTTGGAAGATTCCTGAAGTTTTATCCTCCAATCTTTGAGGGAGGCCTAGATCCATTCAGAGCTGAGCAATGGATGGGCATGATTAGCTCCATTCTTGACAGTATGGGACTGGTAGGTCACGATAGGTGATCTATGCTACATGTGTATTGCGGGATGATGCCCGGACATGGTGGGAGGTAGTATCCCAAACACGAGACACAGCCATGATGGACTGGAAAGAATTTAGGCAGCTGTTTAATGAGAAGTATTATTGTGATGTAGCTAAGACTGCCAAGATGAATGAGTTTCTGAATCTTGTTCAGGGTAATGCGTCGGTGACCGAGTATGCTATTAAATTTGGTGAGTTGGCCAAGTTTTCCTTAGACATGGTACCCACAGATGTGGCTCGGAAGGAAAGATTTGTCCAGGGGTTGAATCTTGGAATAGCTCAGGGCATTAGAGTTGCCCCAGTGAATGAAGTCTCTACCTATGCTCAGGTGGTAGAGAAGGCTCTTGCTGTTGAGAGTATAGTAACTGGGCAGCAGAGTGCTGGAGAGCATGGGGCCCAGATAGTGGTACCTCCACTTATTGGAACAAGTAAGAAAGAAAGCTGGAAAACTCGTCCAATATGCGCACGGTGTAGGAGGCATCATGTGGGAGAATGCCGAGCGAGGTCATGCTTTGCTTGTGGCATGGTTGGACATTTCAAGAAGGATTGCCGAAGTCAAGGGACAGAGCGTGAGCTAAAGGGGATGGACAGCTCAATTCCAACTCAAGTGTTTATTTCAGAGCAGTCGGAGTCCGAGACTGAGACTAGTTCCTCGAGGATAACAGGTCAGTCTTCTAGTTCTGAGTTGTGAATTATGTTGTTTGGCTTTGGCGCCATGTTATTCTTTTGTTGGTATGTATATAGAGAAGGGTATGTGGATGGTATATGTGGATCACATGATTACGTTGTGATGGGAAAAGTAATACGGTATCGGTAACCTAAGAGATAAGCTGGGTTATGGCAAGGACTCATCAGGGATTATGATAAAGCTTGTTATGACAGGCTTTGGTTTGATCCAGGGTTGGATTGGTTAAATATTAAAGAGCAGTTTTGAATGGTAAGGAAAGTGTAGTAATTCTCGAGCTTGTGAGCGGAAAGTCTTGTGACAATTGGCACTGTGCATGGATTTGATATGCCTATAATACCGGATGTGAGAGCTGGAGTTTGTGCAGGGAGGTGCATGGAACTCTTAGCTAGCGTGGTGGATATCACCTGGATTGTACCAGTGAGATCAGGACAGACTGGATTAGTCTGTGAGTTCTGAATGTGTTCCCAAGTGGTCTGCCAGGGCTCCATTTTATGAAAAGAGACTAGAGTGGTGACTGGTTTAGTACCAGAAATAGAATCAGATGTAAGTATTGTTTTGAGTGGCTCAGTGGAATTATAAGAATTAAAGGTTTAGTTGCTGAGTAAGATGGAATCTTTTAAGGTGGATCTTGGATCTGGTTAAGACCAGTTAAAGATCAGAGTGAGAAAATTATGTAAAGGATTGTACTGGTATCAGGTTAGAGCACTGCGAGTGCTGAGTATATCTTGAGAATTGGGTTGATGCTAAGTGTTTGTGAACCAGATTAATAGTGCATTCAAGGGTAGACTTGAATGGGATTTATGATCGTCTTGGACGATGGAATAGTGGTGTTTTCTCTGCGGAGAATTGCCAAGGGTGAAGGGTGCCTTGGGGACAGGAGTGTCCATGGATATTAAAGATATTTCAGGTGCCTTGGGGAGAAAGTGCTGGGTCTTTATAGACCAGGATCAGTTAGTGGGTTGTTATGACATCCTAGTGATAGAGGAAAAGAGTGAGGAAACCCCAGTTTAAGTTAAGCCCAGTATGTCTCAGAAGTTGGATTCTGGATAGGTTGGTTAGGTTGATTTTGGATCAGCCTCTTCTTTTGGCACTGGCAGTTGTAACAGCGAGTTATGTGCTTCCATGCAGTGGGCATGGGCCGAAGGAACTTATGAGTTGAGTTATGAGGATCTGAAGGTTAAGGTTAAGTATTCCGGTAAGGAATAGCCAGTTCAGATGGTGACATAAGTAATGAGGTCCTATTGAACAAACTGTACCTTGGGTTAAGGTAAGACTATTGAAAAAGTGGGGTCAAGGAAATGACCTAAGGAATTTGTGTCAATTGTGTGGAATTTTGGTTCCGAACTGTTGAGTAAATTTCGAGGACGAAAATTCTGTAAGGAGGGGATAGTTGTAATGCCCCAAATTTCCTAATAAGGTTTAGGATCTTGATTAGGAGGCCGGGAGGGCCATAATTGATTTATTATAGTATTTAATGGTTATATGCATGCTTACGTTAATTATGTTATTATATGATGGTGAATGCATGCATATGGGAGAATTTATTATTGTGAGGGTATTTTGGTAATTCGGCCACTGTGGGCATAATTGTGTATTTTGGGTGCGTGATTGTAATTAATTAATATAGCCACATTATAAGGTGGATTGGCTCGAGCTTTTCGACATGAGACGATCATGAGATGTAAGTGTTCGGTCTAGTCATAACGGGTTTAAGATCGGGGCTCGGGGTGAGTCTCGGGGTGAATATAATGATTAGAGCATTACCGGGAATTAAAGGGTAATGGGATATGATTTATTGGTATTCAGGAATATTGAGAATAGCGGGAATTGGAGAGCGTTAATTATAATTAACGAGATAGGCGGGAAAGGACGGTTTTACCCTTGGAAGCTTTTAAAGGGGTTTATGTGACTTAAGGGCAATTTGGTCATTTGGAGTTTGGATATATATGACTTAGGAGGGCTGTAGAAAGAACAGAGCCAAAACAGGGGTTTTCATCTTTAACCCGTCCATCATCCCTCACCATCTCTTCTTTGGTGTTCTTGAGGCCATCTTGAGGTTTTGAGCTAGGAAATCAAAGGTGGCAGCTAGGGGACTTGTTTCAGCCATTAAAGGGGATTCAAAACTGTGTTTGAGGTGAGTTTTAGTCATTGAATTCAGGTGGTACTCTGTTTTCTTCTTTAGTTTTTCAGTTTTGATTTCTTGTTGGAAGTTTGGATTTAAAGGGGTTTTGATTGATGGTTAGATTGGGTTTTGATGAGGGGAGGTTATGGGTGATGTCTAGGGGTTTGAATGTGTGTTTGGAAGAGGTTTTGGGCTAATTTGAGGGGGCTGGTTCTAAGGGAAAGCGCAGGGGACATTCTGGTGTGCGTGCTGGGTTTTCTGGGCAAAACTGGGTATTGAGCCGCGGCATGGCTGTGGTGCGCCGCCGCTCAAGGCATCTAGCAGAGGGGGTTGCCTCTGTCTGGGGGGCGCGCCGCGGCGCAGCTAGGGCGCGCCGCGGCCCTTAAGGCCATTTTGACCCAAAAACATGTTTTTAGCTTGGGGATTCAAGCCATAGGGCTCGGGGTTGATCCTCGTACCCGGTTAAGTGGGGATTGATGTTCCGGAGACTAGGTATTGGTTTGGGAACTTATGTTGATTATTTTTATTGATGGTATCTTATATTTGGTTATGACTAGGTGACCGTTAAAGGACCAAAGGACTGATCGTTCTCAAAGGTCGTTTCTTTTATTAATTCTCGCTCGAACCCAAGGTAAGAAAACTTCACCCCATATGTGACATGCATGGCTATGATTGATGCATGTTGGATGTTTAAATGTAAACATTGATAGCATAACGAATTCCTGGAAATCTTGCCCATTTGCATATGATTATTATTGAGGCATGCTGGGTGATTAAGTGTGATGCATGTGATGCACGAGAAACATATGATTAGGGCATGCCATGAATGATGAATATGAGATTGGTCAGAGCTTGAGTCTCTGGGTTTGTGCATGATCATGATTATGCTAGCAACTGTTTAGTAAGCATGCTGAATGCCCTATTCTTGGATAACTGGCATATGATACATATTGATAGCATTGCTTACTTGTGCATGGTACTGACTAATTAGTCAGATTTGGCAAAGGGGCTAGTATCAACTGTGAAGCTGTGACTCATTAGTCAGGTTCGGCAGTGGTACTGGGCACTGGTCACGTTGCACTGACTCATCAGTCAGAATTGGCAAAGGTGTTAGTATCAGCTGTGAAGCTGTGACTTATTAGTCAGGTTCGGCAGTGATACTGGACACTGGTCACATAGCGCTGACTCATTAGTCAGAACGGCCATAGCGTGGATCACGCAAGCCAACAGAGATTAAATCTAATCAACCATTAGCATTGAATGACTCAAAGAGCATTAATGCCGGACCGACCTCGAGGGTCAATGAATGAAATATGTGCTTAGAGGCTAGTGGCTTACCTAGTAGCCACTCCCCCTCTTGAATCATGTGATGTTCACTCATTGGTTTGAAAGTTTTACGCTCAGTGTGATTATAATGATAATCATTTGATAATGTTTATGTATAGTGTTATGTTTTCTTGCTGGGCTTCAACTCACGGGTGCTATGTGGTGCAGGTAAAGGCAAGAGGAAGCTGGACCATCCTTGAGTTGAAGAGCTTAGGTGATGATGTGTACATATGCGGCTACTCGTCCACCACGACCGAGGTTTAAAGTGGAACTAGGGTTGAACCCTGTTTTGCCGCGTAGAACGGCCTGTTGTAAATATTTTCTGTAATAAACTCTGAAATTATATTTTCGGGATCCCAACGTATATTTTAAACATTCTAGTGAAACGTTACACCCTAACCAATATGTTTAATCCCTAAACCGCTAATCATACTTAGTTACACGTTTTTGGCCAAATGACTCGATTAGCGAGTTTAGCACTGTTTACAAGGCACACTGTAACGGTCCCTGGAGTTGGGGCGTTATAGTGACCACTCTTGCCACACAAAAAACAAGGGCCTCTAACACCCTTAAATTTCCCTTCATTCTTTTTTGGAGCTAGATGAGTTTCTTTCTTTGATTGGGGTTCTTGTGAGTCTTCCCTTTCGATTGAGAGGGTTTATCTATGGTATTAGCCTTGGATGTCCCAACTTTGGACTCTTCCATACTCTTGTCTCTAAACGAAGACTCCTCTTCAATCCTTAGGTGTTTTAAAATTTCTTCCAAAGACATCTCTTCATTCTTATGGAGGATCTTCTTCTTATAACCTCTCCAAGATGGAGGTAGTTTGGCTACAATCCCTCCCTCAATAAAGGGTTCCAACAATGTTCTCTTGAGGGTGAACAACATTATTCACAATAAATTGAAGCTCATGAATTTTGGGAAGTAAGGGTTTAACATCAAAGAATTTAAATTCCATGTATTGAGTGGTGAGTAATTTCTTTGTACCTTCTTCTTTGGTTTTGTATTTCTTCTCAAGAGCTTCACATATCTCCTTTGCCAATGTTGTATTTGTGTAGAGATCGTAGAGACGATCAAACAATGCATTGAGAGTGTGGCCTCTACAAATGAGTTCATCCTCTTCCCTTTTCTTCCTTTCTTTGATCACTTATTGAGAGTCATCATCCTTTGGAACCTCCATTTTCTTCAAATCTTGTCAAGGAAGTAGTTAACTTTCTGTTGACGGTGAAATCTCGTCAACGAAATTAGATCGGAAAACTCAAAGGTAAGTCGAGTGAGGTTTTTGTAAGAACTAAGAATAAACTTTAAGAAAAAGTAGACACAGATAAATGATGGAGCAAATCCTGGTATATTTCTCAATAGCCTCTCCTTACAATGAATTTTCCCCCCCCTTTCAGGTGGTCTTAGGGTTCCTTTTATAGTAGGCTCTAATGGCCTTAGATACATAGTGGTCCAGGGGACCAAGTGGTACATACGTACTGTGTCAGGGGAGTGGCTTCAGAGGTTGTGGTCGTACACCCCGTACAGAAGCAGGTGTCAGGAGGATGTCTCCACTACTTGTCGGTACCCATGTCTAATGCATGGTGGCAGGCGTAGTGGCGCAGGAGGTAGTGGTGTCGGGTCTGACCCATGGCCATAGACGTACGGACCATAACTCCTATTCTTGCATAACCACTCCTGGCATTCCCACTACTTGTCTGGTAAGGGGTACTATATCCGTACTCTGACTTCTTTAGGTTTGTAGGCACATTCCATATTCATGCATGTACCTTGCCCTTTGTGAGTATTCTCACCTCCAAGGCCATGGGCGAGGCCATGGGCGAGGCCATGGGCGAGGCCACGGGCGAGGCCACGGGCGAGGCCACGGGCGAGGCCACGGGCGAGGCCACGGGCGAGGCCATGGGCAAGGCCATACCTCATTGCGAGCCCCTGGTGCGCGCGGGGCGCGAGGCCCCTGGTGCGCGCGTGGCGCGAGGTGCATGGGCGCGCGGGGCGCGAGGCCCCTGGTGCGCGTGGGGCGCGAGGCCCCTGGTGCGCGCGGGGCGCGAGGCGCATGGGCGCGCGGGCGCGAGGCCCTTGGTGCGCGCGGGGCGCGAGGCCCCAGGTGCGCGCGGGGCGCGAGGCGCATGGGCGCGCGGGCGCGAGGCGCATGGGCGCGCGGGCGCGAGGCGCATGGGCGCGCGGGCGCAAGGCGCATGGGCGCGCGGGTGCGAGGCCCCTGATGCGCGCGGGCGCGAGGCGCATGGGCGCGCGGGGCGCGAGGCCCCTGGTGCGCGTGGGGCGCGAGGCGCATGGGCGCGCGGGGCGCGAGGCCCCTGGTGCGCGCGGGTGCGAGGCCCCTGGTGCGCGCGGGGTGCGAGGCCCCTGGTGCGCGCGAGGCGCATGGGCGCGCGGTCGCGAGGCCCCTGATGCGCGCGGGCGCGAGGCCCCTTGTGCGCGCGGGGCGCGAGGCGCATGGGCGCGAGGCCCCTGGTGCGCGCGGGGCATGAGGCGCATGCCTTGATGAGACATGGGATACATCCTAGGTGCGAAATGTCTTCTTGGCGTGAGGTCCTTAGTGTGGGACACCTCGGGGCAAGGCTAGGCGCATGAGGTGTTGGCATGCGCGGGGTGCTGCTGGAGTGGTGTTCGCGAGGCTGGGGCCTTAACTTCGAGGGGCACGGATAAGGGCCATGTGTGCATGACAAACACGTCTAACAAGGTGATGCAGCTTGGAGGCCTGGAATGACCTCATGAGGCCTAGAGCTCTGCGAGTGTCTAACACTTCGATGGCCTATAATTACCTTCTGCCTTCATTGCGTACTTGGCGCCCTTGGTGCCCCTTAGCTATTTACTTCTTTATGGGACTTGAAACTTCTTTTGTGTGTTTTTCTTATTTGGTGGATTTTCGGCATCCACACTTACCCCCCAGTCTATAGGGAGGCCTTTAGGCGTTCTTGTAGACTCTTCTGTTCCTTTTTATTATTCTCTTATTCTTCTTTTTTTTTTTTTTTTTATATATTTATCATGTTCGAGGTCCTTTGGAACCCACGCGAAAAGGGGGTTCGGTAGGCCTCTCAGTGATGCGTCTTAGTTGCACCTGTAAGGATATATTGACCCCTTGGGTTCTAGTTATCCTTTTATATATCTTCGCGCGCGCTTATTATATCTTGCGAGAAGCGTCCTTCTCGTCATTAGGCATAGTACTATTTTTGCAAGCGTCTTCTTTGAGACCCTTTTTGCAAGCGTCTTCTTTGAGACCCTTTTTGCAAGCGTCTTCTTTGAGACCCTTTTTGGAAGCGTCTACTTTGAGACCCTTTTGGATAGCGTCTACTTGGGAGACCCTTTTTGGAGGCGTCTACTTTAGAGACCCTTTTTGGGAGGTGTCTACGTTGTAGACCCCTTTAGGTGGGTGTCTACTTTGTAGACCCCTTTTGGTGGTGTCTACTTATGAGACCCTTTTTGCAAGCGCCTACTTTGGAGACCCTTTTTGGAGGTGTCTACTTTGGAGACCCCTTTTGGGAGGTGTCTACTTTGTAGACCCCTTTTGGTGGAGACTTTCATGGCTAGATGGTCTTCGTTCGATCTCTAATTTGGTCAGGGACCCCTCTAGCACGATGCCCCCCTTCTATATGGAATCCCCAGACATACTGGTAGTATGGCCACTGGAGGAAGGTTCGCTCTCTTCGACATGGAAGTTCTTATGGCCCTCTTCCACACGTATGTACTTCTGTGCTCTCTCGAAGAAGTCGTCCAAATCCGAAACTTCTCTTTTGAGTATGTTACTCCATAACTTGCTTCCTGGACGAACTCCGGCTGTAATAGCCATCTTGAGCTCTGCTTTGGTTAAACATCCCACCTTTGTTGCTTCTATAGCGAATCTATGGATGTAGTCCTTCAAACTTTCATTCTCTCCTTGTTTGATGTTAGCGAGGCTGGTAGTTGGCATGACGTAGTCACACGCTGCATGGTGTTGCTGAAGAAATTCATCAGAGAATTGTTGCCATGACTTGATTGTTCCTGGCCTTAACCTCCTGAACCATTTGTACGCCACTCCTTTAAGAGTAACGACGAAGCAATGACATTTTGCTCTGCTGTTGACCCCCCTTAACCTCATCAAGTTATTGAAGGAGTCTAAGTGATATTTTGGGTCTGTAGTACCCTCATACGGAGTCATGCGAGGCTCTCTGAAGCCAGTGGGCATTTGTTCAGCCTGAATCTCCCTTGTGAAGGGTGAATCACGGTCGAATTCTCCGCCATCCATGTGCCCCCCAAGTATAGTGGTGATCTTGCCTTGAGGGCATCGCATTTTGGTGTCTAGTCCCCTCCTCTTTTCGTATAAGGAATTTTGCGGGTTCTCGGGCTGATCCCTCGCCTTGGTTGTGTCCCTCGGTGGAACCGCGGGGGGTGCGTCTCTCACTTCTGACCTCTCCTCATGGAGCCCTTTTCTTAGGCCAGGGGGTGACCCTTTTGGGGGGACTTCGGCATCTTTCTTATGACCCTCATCTTCTCTCTGCCTATGCTCCTGGGGACACTTCGTTGGCCTATGTCCCCCATGGTACTTTGCCTGGGGGGTTTCACTGGCAGAAAGTTGGGTTCCCCCACTGTCTATGGGAACAGTGTTTTCCCCTTTTTCATGCTCCTTCCCTTTATGCTTTGGGAGGGGCATGCTTGACTTCCCTTGCCGTAGGTTGTTTAAAACCTTCTGCATGTTCTCCATCATGGTTTCCAGCCTCCTAGTCTTTTTATGCAACTCGTGAATCTCATCCTTGTAGAAGCGCGTCCTTGAGCTGGAACTTACCGAGCGTACCCCGGGACCCTTGCCTGGCCAGTGCGTCGAGGGACTGGGGTCCCGGTGGCCTGAGCGTGGGGTCAACCGGGGCTGGTTAAGTGGATACACTAGCGGCTCTGAATGACCTCCGTCGGGCTGGGTAGCTGAGGACGATGCTTCCCTCTCCTCCTCCGGGGGAAGAGGTTCTTCTGGTCCATCTCCATGCTCGGGCAGAGGGGGGTCTTTCTTGGAAGGCCTCTGCTCTACTTCGTTTCGGTGAACCTCCACCTTTTGTATTTGCCGTAGGCGTTTTGAACGTCTTAGCATCTTTCTTTGTTGGAAATGAAGGAAGAACACTGGCTTGATGCTTGTTCTTCCCACAGACGGCGCCAAACTGTTGACGGTGAAATCTCGTCAACGAAATTAGATCGGAAAACTCAAAGGTAAGTCGAGTGAGGTTTTTGTAAGAACTAAGAATAAACTTTAAGAAAAAGTAGACACAGATAAATGATGGAGCAAATCCTGGTATATTTCTCAATAGCCTCTCCTTACAATGAATTTTCCCCCCCCTTTCAGGTGGTCTTAGGGTTCCTTTTATAGTAGGCTCTAATGGCCTTAGATACATAGTGGTCCAGGGGACCAAGTGGTACATACGTACTGTGTCAGGGGAGTGGCTTCAGAGGTTGTGGTCGTACACCCCGTACAGAAGCAGGTGTCAGGAGGATGTCTCCACTACTTGTCGGTACCCATGTCTAATGCGTGGTGGCAGACGTAGTGGCGCAGGAGGTAGTGGTGTCGGGTCTGACCCATGGCCATAGACGTACGGACCATAACTCCTATTCTTGCATAACCACTCCTGGCATTCCCACTACTTGTCTGGTAAGGGGTACTATATCCGTACTCTGACTTCTTTAGGTTTGTAGGCACATTCCATATTCATGCATGTACCTTGCCCTTTGTGAGTATTCTCACCTCCAAGGCCATGGGCGAGGCCACGGGCGAGGCCACGGGCGAGGCCACGGGCGAGGCCACGGGCGAGGCCACGGGCGAGGCCATGGGCAAGGCCATACCTCATTGCGAGCCCTTGGTGCGCGCGGGGCGCGAGGCCCCTGGTGCGCGCGTGGCGCGAGGTGCATGGGCGCGCGGGGCGCGAGGCCCCTGGTGCGCGTGGGGCGCGAGGCGCATGGGCGCGCGGGGCGCGAGGCCCCTGGTGCGCGCGGGGCGCGAGGCGCATGCGCGGGCGCGAGGCGCATGGACGCGCGGGCGCGAGGCCCTTGGTGCGCGCGGGGCGCGAGGCCCCAGGTGCGCGCGGGGCGCGAGGCGCATGGGCGCGCGGGCGCGAGGCGCATGGGCGCGCGGGCGCGAGGCGCATGGGCGCGCGGGCGCGAGGCCCCTGATGCGCGTGGGGCGCGAGGCGCATGGGCGCGCGGGGCGCGAGGCCCCTGGTGCGCGCGGGGCGCGAGGCGCATGGGCGCGCGGGCGCGAGGCCCCTGGTGCGCGCGGGGTGCGAGGCCCCTGGTGCGCGCGAGGCGCATGGGCGCGCGGGCGCGAGGCCCCTGATGCGCGCGGGCGCGAGGCCCCTTGTGCGCGCGGGGCGCGAGGCGCATGGGCGCGAGGCCCCTGGTGCGCGCGGGGCACGAGGCGCATGCCTTGATGAGACATGGGATACATCCTAGGTGCGAAATGTCTTCTTGGCGTGAGGTCCTTAGTGTGGGACACCTCGGGGCAAGGCTAGGCGCATGAGGTGTTGGCATGCGCGGGGTGCTGCTGGAGTGGTGTTCGCGAGGCTGGGGCCTTAACTTCGAGGGGCACGGATAAGGGCCATGTGTGCATGACAAACACGTCTAACAAGGTGATGCAGCTTGGAGGCCTGGAATGACCTCATGAGGCCTAGAGCTCTGCGAGTGTCTAACACTTCGATGGCCTATAATTACCTTCTGCCTTCATTGCGTACTTGGCGCCCTTGGTGCCCCTTAGCTATTTACTTCTTTATGGGACTTGAAACTTCTTTTGTGTGTTTTTCTTATTTGGTGGATTTTCGGCATCCACACTTTCAAATTTGTGAGAAGAAATTTGATCTTGTCTTGCCATCTAACAAAGTTAGAACAATCAAATCTATCTAGTCTAACTAGATCTTGAGACATGAACTTTAGGGTTGAGATTGAAGAGTTTTTTTCCATGAATTTATCTAGCACAAAAACCTTTAGAAACACAAGAACTTTGACACAAAACAAAGGTTTAGGAATAGAGATTTCTTAATGTTGGGATTAGGCTTCACAAACATTTGTTTGTATTATAACTCAATGGAAAAACCATACAAGTAAATCAATCTCATAGAATAGTGAAACACAATGGATAAAAGTTTAGAGTAGATCTTCCTTGAAGAACAAACCCTAGGGACATAAAATCACAAGTTATGATTTTATGTGAGACACAAAAGATACAAGGCTTGACACAAATGAAGATTTGTTATCCAAAAATCTCTATTCCTAGCCTTCCTTTGAAGATGCTTGAAGCTAAAACAAGTGGAATTATATTGAGATTCACAATCCTTGGATCTCCATACAATTCAAGATTCTTGATGAAGATCTTGGAGAAAACTAGTAATCATGGAGCTAGAGAGAGAGAGAGATTTCTTCTTTAGTGAGAGAAAGAGGTGAGTGATCAAGTCACTAATTAACTCATTTGAACAACTTAAATAGTATAGGATCTTCATTAGACTCAACGAATGAGATTAGAGCATTTAAATTTAAGTTTAGGAGTTAAAACACGTAACTGTACAGACATTCCATAACGGACCAGGCGATGCATTGCCTGTCAAGCAATACGTTGCACTATACCATGCGACATGTCCCCTAGTACTTCTCCCTCTAGGGTTTTGAGAGCCTAGGTGATGCGTCGCCTTCTAGGAGGCGATGGATCGGCGATGACTCTGTAATACGACCTCATAAGGTTTCTTAAAACACCTCCTAATGCTCCCAAACTTTTTGGGAACTCTTATATACTCCAAATAAACATTTTTGACCCAAAAGTTTGATTTAAAAATGCCTATACTCAAAGTCAACTGTCACATGTAGGCATTTATGAAATGGTTATTGTTTGAGCACCTCTTCGTGCCTTAAAAATTCCACCAAGTATTTAACCAATCTCAACAAGGCATATGCCATATACCTTCTAATCAAACCTGACAGATGCCAGGGAGGACATCTTCCTCTAGAACAAAAATCAAGTCTCATTCAAGAGACCTCCGACGTTGAAGAAGTACCAATCAAAAAGGGACCTGTGCAAATATTTCCAGTACCACAATGATATAGGCCACACCATGGTAGGGTGTACCCACTTGAAAGTTGAAATTGAGGAGATCATGCGTAAGGGCACCTGGGCAGGTATGTTAGAAGGTAGAAACTGAGACTAAAGGAGAGGCCAACGTCGCCATGAACTCTTGAACGGGCCCCGGAAGTGCAAGGGGAAGTTAAAAAAATATTCAGAAGTCTTAGATTCAGAGGAGATTCAAGAAAAGGAAGAGATCGATATGCCCGAGAGGCCAAGCGAAGCCCACCTCCTTGTACAATGAGCTTAGAACATCATCCCCTAAAGAGCTTTAAAGGGGAAAATGATTCGGTCACTTTCACAGAGGAAGAAATCTGAGGTGTGCAATTCCCTCGCAGCGATCTCTTGGTGCTGACCGTCCAGCTAGCCAATATAAGAATAAACCGGGTCCTTGTGGAAAATGGTAGTATGGAAGATATTTTACATCGCATAACCTTAGAGACTATGGACCTGGGCATCAAAAATCTTAAAACCATTCAACACCTCCTTGTATGGATTCACTGGGGACTCGATACAACCTTTGGGAATGATCAAGTTAGTCCTCACCATGGGGGAGCATGTAACATCCCGAATATGATATTAAGGCTGAGTACCTTAACTACAGTGCCTGGAGGGCCTAATTGGGATTATATGAGTGAGTAATGGATTATATGCATTATGATGTGTTATAAATTAATTGTGTGGTAATATGATTAGACATGCATGTTTGTGTGTATTAAGTATGCATGTGGCCACATTTATGTGAACAGGGCGTATTTGTAATTTTGGCCTGTTGAGGGCATAAATGTAAATATGTAATGACCCAACTACTCTAGACTTTGGACCATTAATGACTACTATACATAGACACTAATTTTTAATAAAACTTACAAGTGAAATAATCATAACTTCATTAAAACTTGTAAAACAAAGGTTAAACTACATAAATTTTAGAGTAGGATATGGGATCCCATTGTTTAAAAAAAAACATAACATAATTGTAAATAAAATGGATTACATAATAAAGTGCGGAAAATACATATAAAACCATAATTAAAGATACTTCATCCTTGAATCGAACTCTCGGTCCATCGATTCCATCCCACCTCAATACACATTCCCAAGCTTCCAAGAACCTTTCCCGCCACCAAAGTTATTTTCCTGCACATAAACACATAAATGAATGAGCCTAATGCCCAGCAAGGAAAATCTAACACATAAATCATATACATAAAATTCATATCAACATATACTAAAACATATCATAACATATGTCACATATACTATAATGGCCATTATTACTTGGGGTCCTATAAACTAAACAAGTTATATGCCCATTAGATTTGGGGGCTTGCTAACTAAGCAAGTCATATGCCCATAAATTTATTGGGGCTTGTTAGTAGTACAGGTCATATGCCCAAGTCTACAAACATACATAACACATAAATCATAAGATAACATATGGCATAACACATAATATCCTATCCTATTTTCTTTACCAAAAGTACCGGGATATGAGAACAGGTTTGGGACTTTGGAACACTCCTAAAAACCATAAATGAAAGGGTGAGTATATTGAAGAAAGAGGAATGAAAAGAATGGACGAACTATACCATCAATAACATTCTTACCAAAAACCTTATGTTCAAGATCTTAGATTTCCTATCCAAGAATAAAGAATAAAGTTAAGGTGCTGAGTAGAAAACTATAAGAACTTAAGGAAAACAATACCAAAATGAACTAGAGTTTGGAATACCTTGAATGCTTCTATGACCGATTTAAACCTTGAACCGAAATGTGCTATAAACCTTACTTCCCAAGTGTTTGGTAAGCTTATAATGATTAAGCTTATAATCCCCAACCCAAGTGTTTACACTGTCAAAAATAACCTAGCAGCTTGCAGCCTCTGAACTTAGCTTGATGAATGAATAAATGGCTAGGTACTAGGTCTTATTTATAGAGTTCAAGAATGAAAAAGATCTTCATTTAACTTGAATAAAATAATGGCTTTTTAAGTGAAAAATATTTGAATTATCATTCAATAGAGGCTGAAGACTCGGTTAGAAAGATGTTGGACTTATCAAGAGGTTAAAGATTAAATTGAGAACGTTTTAAAAAACATTCAAAATTATAGCAAGGGAGCCGATATATCGCCTGGGCCAGCATGCTCGAGGCTCGTCGAGGTGATCATGCGAAGTTACGTGTTTTTTGTATCCCCGTACTGCGATATATCGCCCCCTATAGCTGCGATATATCGGCATACGCTGAATATTTAAACACGAAATTGCACAATTTCAGCTTAATTTGAACTGAGTAAACAAACTTTACTAAGTCCTCTAACGTTTTCAAAGCTGCTGACAGACCCTAGGATATTCAAATATTACTCTTAATAAACTTATTCCTCAATAATACGTAATTATCATTAAACATACACATGACAAGTGTTACTTTCTTATTGGGTCTATCTAAACCTTATAATATAATAAATATCACCATCAATATCAGTCATATTAATCAAACCTTAGGTTAAAATTAATATTCTTAAACTATAGGTTAAACTTAGAAAATCTACAAGTGTTACTATGAGTGTCCAAATAAATCCCAGTCTGAACCAAAATCCACAGACATAAAAATACTATTACAATTACTATTATTACTATTATCTAACTAGCTAAGTAAAGTTCTTGGACTCTACAATTCTCCCTTACTAAAAATAATTTTGTCCTTGAAATTTACGTACCGAATAACTCCGAATATCGGCCTTGCATGTCCTCCTCCAACTCCCACGTTGCCTCTCATTCAGAAGTATTATTCCATAGGACTTTGACTATAGGAATGCTCTTGGACCATAACTGCTTCACCCCTATCCAGGATGCTAACCGGTCGTTCCTCGTAACTCAAGTCTTTCTGGAGTGCTATTGTATCGTACTTGAGGACGTGAGATGGGTCTGACACATACTTACGTAGCATCGAGATGTGGAACACGTTGTGACTATCTACTAGTGCTGGCGGTAGGGCTAGTCTATACGCTATTGCTCCCACTTTGTCCAATATCTCAAAAGGACCTATAAATCGGGGACTAAGCTTGCTTTTCTTCCCAAACCTCTTTACACCTTTCATAGGAGATATCTTCAAGAAGACTTGATCTCCGACTTTGAATTCCACATCGTGTCACTTGGCATTCACATAGCTTTTCCTGACGGCTCTGAGCAGCAAGCATACGCTGTCTAATAAGCGCTACTGCTTCTTGAGCTTGTCTAACAGCTTCGGGGCCTAGAAGCAGCCTTGCTCCTACCTCGTCCCAGTGAAACGGTGATCAGCACCTTCTTCCATAAAGAAATTCATAAGGTGCCATCCCAATCGTTGACTGGTAGCTATTATTGTACGAGAACTCTATCAGCGGCAAGTACTTATTCCATGATCCTCCGAAATCAAGTACACATGCGCGTAGCATATCTTCTAAAATCTGAATCGTACGCTCGGACTGCTTGTCTGTCTGAGGATGAAAAGTTGTACTAAGACTTAACTTAGTACCCACAGCTTGCTGTAAACTTCCCCAAAATCTCGATGTAAACACTGATCCTCTATCCGACACTATTGTCTTGGGGATTCAATGCAACCGTACTATTTCTTGGACGTAGATGTCTGCATATTGGTCTGCCATGTAGGAAGTCTTAACAGGCAAGAAATGAGCCGACTTGGTTAGTCTATCTATTACTATCCAAGCGAAATCATGCTGCTTATTCGTCCTTGGCAAACTTGTCACAAAGTCCATAGCTATATCGTCCCATTTCCATTCTGGTATGCTAAGCAGTTGCAATAAGCCTGCAGGCCGCTGATGCTCTGCTTTCACTTGCTGGCATACAAGACACTTTGACACAAACTCTGCTATGTCCTTCTTCATCCCTGGCCACCAATAGATTACCCTGATGTCATGAGTCATCTTAGTAGACCCTGGATGAACTGAGTACGGGGTACTGTGCGCTTCTTCCAGAATTGTCCTCTTAATCTTCTGATCATTTGGCACACATACCTGATCCTTATATCTCAATAAACCTTGACTAGATATTGAGAAATCTGCAGCATTGCCTTCTCTGACTGCATCCATATGTGCTACTAGTGTGTCGTCATGTCCCTGACCAATCCGTATGTCTTCTCGTAGATTTGACTGGATAGACAAGTTAGCCAGCTTGCCGACAACTACTTCTATTCTAGCACTGATCAGCTCCTGCTGTAGCGGCTTTTCTATTCCGGCTAAAGCTGCTAAATTTCCATAACTTTTCCTACTCAGTGCATCGGCAACTACATTTTCCTTCCCCGAGTGGTATAGGATTTCGCAGTCGTAATCCTTTACTAACTCTAACCACCTGCGCTGCCTCATGTTGAGCTCCTTCTGAGTAAAGAAGTATTTTAAACTTTTGTGGTCCGTATAAATCTCGCACCGTTCTCCGTAAAGATAATGGTGCCAGATTTTCAACGCAAAGACCATCGCTGCCAACTCCATATCGTGAGTTGGATAGCGCTGCTCATACTCCTTCAACTGTCGTGAGGCATAGGCTATCACCTTGTCATTTTGCATCAGCACACAACCCAATCCTTGCTTCGATGCATCGCAGTAGACTATGAACTTATCGTTGGGTGTCGATACACAAAGTACTGGTGCTGAGCAAAGCTTATCCTTAAGCAACTGAAAGCTTTCTTCACATCTATCATTCCAGTTAAATCTTTGTTGTTTCCGGGTCAGGTTGGTGAGTGGAGTGGCTATCTTAGAAAAGCCTTATACGAACCTCCTATAATAACCTGCTAACCCTAGAAAGCTTCTTACTTCAGATGCGTTCTTTGGTCTTGGCCAATCCTTCACGGCCTCTACCTTTGATGGGTCTACTGCAACTCCGTCTTTTGATATAATGTGCCCGAGGAATGCCACTTAGGATAGCCAAAACTCACATTTCTTGAACTTGGCGTAGAGTTGATGCTCCTTCAGTCGTGACAAAATCAATCTCAAATGTTCCTCGTGCTCTACTTCATCCTTAGAGTATACTAAGATGTCGTCGATAAACACAACGACTAATTTATCTAAGTAGTCCTTGAAGACCCTATTCATTAAGTCCATAAACGTGGCTGGTGCGTTAGTAAGACCAAAGGACATAACCAAGAACTCGTAATGTCCATAACGAGTTCTAAAGGCTGTCTTAGGAATATCTTTTCCCTTTACCTTAAGCTGATGATACCTGGACCGTAAATCAATCTTTGAAAATACAGTGGCGCCTCAGAGTTGATCAAACAAGTCGTCGATCCTGGGTAGCGGGTACTTGTTCTTAATCGTTACCTTGTTTAGCTCGCGATAGTCTATACATATCCGCGTACTTCCGTCCTTCTTCTTCACGAATAGCACCAGAGCTCCCCATGGCGAATGGCTCAGCCTAATAAAACCCAAGTCTAGGAGTTCTTGTAGCTGCATCTTTAACTACTTGAGTTCCATAGGTGCCATCTGGTATGATGCCTTAGATATAGGCTCGATGCCCGGTACTAATTCTATTGTGAAGTCAATTTCTCGAGTTGGTGGCAATCCTGGCAAGTCATCGGGAAATACCTCTGGGAATTCTCGTACAATACGGACGTCTCCAACCTTAAGTGGTGTCTCCTTTACCACATCTGTGATGCTGGCTAAGAATGCTTGACATCCTTTTCCATCATTCTTTGAGCCTTGAGAGATGATACTAACGGGGTGCGTATTCCTGAAGCTTGTCCCATGAAGCATAGTTTCTGGCCGTCAGGAGTCTCGAACATCACCTTCTTGCATTTGCAGTCGATGGTTGCTCCATGTCGTGCTAGCTAGTCCATGCCTAGTATTACATCGAAGTCCTTGATCACCAGTTCTATCAGGTCTCCTTCTAGTTCTACGTCCTCAATCTTTATCGGTACGCCTTGTACTATCCGTGATGATAGAACTAATTTGCCCAAAGGCAACTCGGTTACAAACCTAGTTCTAAATCTTTCACAAGGTTTGTCTAGTTTTTCTATCATTCCTAACGAGATATACGAATGAGTGGCTCTCGAATCAAATAATACAGAGCATATTTTATTGAGGATAGAAACCTGACCTGTGACCACCTTATTGCTAGCATCAGCCTATCCTTGGGTTAGGGTAAAAACCCTAGCAGGAACCATCTTGTCGTCTTTCTTTCCTTTTGGCTTGCACTGAGGAAAATCTCTTTTCAGGTGTCCTTCCTGACCACAGTTAAATTATTCCTTGGTGTTTGCATGGCATTCTCCAGGATGTTTCTTATGACACTTAGTTCATGGCAGGTATTCCACATAACCCGGCCTATTTCCCCCATTATTTGTCTGTGCCCTCTTATCGCTGTCAGATTGCTTATATTCAGGATGCCTTCTCTTCTGACCATTACTGTTGTTGCCTGACTGATTGTTGCTATTATAGTTGTTGTTCTGACTGGTCTGAGGTTGACTATGTTGTCTAGACTCAGGCTTACTGGCTTCTTCTTTACTTACATTAGCCTGTAGCCTCTCTACTTCTATTGCCGTCTCTAGAACGTCGGCATACGTAGTATTCCTCGGGTTTGCTAGCTTAACCCCCATCTCGATCTTCAGTCAAAGTCGTCTAATGAACTTGTTCACCCTCAGAAAATCAGTTGGAACCATCTCAGATGCGAACTTAGCTAGGCGGTTGAATTGACGAGCATATTCTGCCACTGATAAACTACCTTGCTTCAAGTTGGTGAACTCCTCAACTCTCGTAGCGAGTACAGCCGAATTGTAATACTTCTTGTGGAACAGCTCCATAAATCGAGTCCATGTCATGGTGGCAACATCATGCGATTGCTGGACCAAGTCCCACCATATCCTGGCATCCTTCTTGAGCAATGACGAGACGCAGGATATACGGTCTGCATTACTGAGATTCATGTGCGTCAGAATTGGCTCCACATTCCTTAGTCACTCTTCTGCCTCAAAGGGGTCTGTAGTCCCTTCGAAGTTTGGAGCGTGCTGTTTGCGGAACTTCTCATACACTGGCTCCATGTGCTGTACTGGATACGACGCGTAGTTCTCCACTGGCCATCCCCCATATGGACCAACTTGTTGGGATGCTGAGGCCATTTGCTGTGGCTGCGGCTGCGGCTGAGGCAGAGGCTGAGTCTGGGGCTGAGCCCATTGTCGTTGTTGCTACAAAAGTTCCTCGACTTGTTGTCGCAATCTGGCGATCTCCGCAGTGTTGTCAACTGGCAGTGCTGGTGCGTTGCGGCTAGCAGAAGCACGCACTCCCCTTCTGCGAACTGGAGGGGCTTCATTGTTCGCTGGAACAGCATTGGAGGCATTTCCGTTGGTGCATGCAGATCTTCAGAGCGACATCGTAGCAGAGTTCTAACAGTTGAAAGAAACATGTTAGAACTTTACCTAATAGGCTCTAAGGCAAAACTTATTCTAAAACAAACATATCTCATACCTATTGATTATGACTTCTTATGAAATTTTTTATAAGTCTTCTTTATTATTTAGAGTGGGTTTCTATACTTAGAAAAACAAGCCATCTTTATTTTTCTAAGTTTGTTTCTAATCATCCAATATGACTTAATTCTTAGGCTCAAAACTCATCTTTGTTCCAAAGTTAACCATATTGAGGGAGGGCTGGGATCAGTAAAATTGTTCCCACTACTATGGCCCCCTAACTCTCAATATAGAAACTTGGTTCATTGATTTGTATCCACCCTCACCGAACTTAGTCATTATTTATTTTATGTATTATTTATTATTATTGCGAAATAAAAATCATACTCATACATGATAACAAAATAACATGATATTAATTTGCAAAAGAGTTTTTCACTTATTACAACCATAAAACAAACAATAAATTAAACAAACAATGAAAACTAACTATTCTAAAAATTAGGATCTTCTACATCCGATCCTTCATCTAGCATATCATCATCTAGCTCTTCATAATCATCATTATCATGTGTCTCAAAATGTCCTCTAGGAAGGTTCGTAAAAATCCTATGTTTTTGCTCATTTGTAAACTGAAATTCTGATTTTGCAGTGAACCTAACTAAGAGAAAGTAATATCGCATTGCTACTGACAGTTCGTCTTCATCATCCATTGTTTCCCATATTTCCTCTAAGGCTGCAATTACGGCATAAAAATCTCTAAATAGTCTAATTACTAAAATGTATTGTTCCGTTGCTCTCATCATGATTTTCTTAGACTCTTGAAGGTGACCTATTTCTTTGTGGAACAAAAGCAGTCTTCGAGTAATTCTGTCTAGTGCTCCTACGGTGTTTCTTGGTTCTCTTATTCTTTTTAAAGCCTTAATGGCTCAGATATCCTCATTGGTTAATGCTCCGTTCATACTTAACTGAAAACATAAATGCTAAAATCGTTAGCTATACATATAAGCAAAATAACTATAACTTAAATACTTACTTGGCGGTCAGATTCGAAGCTTTGAGTGTGTGTATCGAGGAAAACTTCATGTGAATGAACCGTTTCTCTGATACCAACTGTAATGACCCAACTACTCTAGACTTTGGACCATTAATGACTACTATACATAGACACTAATTTTTAATAAAACTTACAAGTGAAATAATCATAACTTCATTAAAACTTGTAAATAAAAGGTTAAACTACATAAAATTTAGAGTAGGATATGGGATCCCATTGTTTAAAAAAAAACATAAAATAATTGTAAATAAAATGGATTACATAATAAAGTGTGGAAAATACATATAAAACCATAATTAAAGATACTTCATCCTTGAATCGAACTCTCGGTCCATCGATTCCATCCCACCTCAATACACATTCCCAAGCTTCCAAGAACCTTTCCCGCCACCAAAGCTATTTTCCTGCACATAAACACATAAAGGAATGAGCCTAATGCCCAGCAAGGAAAATCTAACACATAAATCATATACATAAAATTCATATCAACATATACTAAAACATATCATAACATATGTCACATATACTATAATGGCCATTATTACTTGGGGTCCTATAAACTAAACAAGTTATATGCCCATTAGATTTGTGGGGCTTACTATCTAAGCAAGTCATATGCCCATAAATTTATTGGGGCTTGTTAGTTGTACAGGTCATATGCCCAAGTCTACAAACATACATAACACATAAATCATAAGATAACATATGGCATAACACATAATATCCTATCCTATTTTCTTTACCAAAAGTACCGGGATATGAGAACAGGTTTGGGACTTTGGAACACTCCTCAAAACCATAAATGAAAGGGTGAGTATATTGAAGAAAGAGGAATGAAAAGAATGGACGAACTATACCATCAAGAACATACTTACCAAAAACCTTATGTTCAAGATCTTAGATTTCCTATCCAAGAATAAAGAATAAAGTTAGGGTGCTGAGTAGAAAACTATAAGAACTTAAGGAAAACAATGCCAAAATGAACTAGAGTTTGGAATACCTTGAATGCTTCTATGACCGATTTCAACCTTGAACCGAAATGTGCTATAAACCTTACTTCCCAAGTGTTTGGTAAGCTTATATTGATTAAGCTTATAATCCCCAACCCAATTGTTTACACTGTCAAAAATAACCTAGCAGCTTGCAGCCTCTGAACTTAGCTTGATGAATGAATAAATGGATGGGTACTAGGTCCCATTTATAGAGTTCAAGAATGAAAAGATCTTCATTTAACTTGAATAAAATAATGGCTTTTTAAGTGAAAAATATTTGAATTATCGTTCAGCAGAGGCTGAAGACTCGGTCAGAAAGATGTTGGACTTATCAAGAGGTTAAAGATTAAAATGAGAACGTTTTCAAAAACATTCAAAATTATAGCAAGGGAGGCGATATATCGCCTGGGCCAGCATGCCCGAGGCTCGTCGAGGTGATCGTGCGAAGTTACGTGATTTTTGTATCCCCGTAGTACGATATATCGCCCACTATAGCTACGATATATCGACATACGCTGAATATTTAAACACGAAATTGTACAATTTCAGCTTAATTTGAATTGAGTAAACCGCCTTGACTAAGTCCTCCAACGTTTTCAAAGCTGCTGACAGACTCTAGGATATTCAAATATTACTCTTAATAAACTTATTCCTCAAAAATACTTAATTATCATTAAACATACACATGACAAGTGTTACTTTCTTATTGGGTCTATCTAAACCTTATAATATAATAAATATCACCATTAATATCAGTCATATTAATCAAACCTTAGGTTAAAATTAATATTCTTAAACTATAGGTGAAACTTAGAAAATCTACAAGTGTTACTATGAGTGTCTAAATAAATCCCAGTCTGAACCAAAATCCACAGTCATAAAAATACTATTACAATTACTATTATTACTATTATCTAACTAGTTAAGTAAAGTTCTTGGACTCTACAAATTATGCATGTGTTATGAGTGAGACCCAAGTGTTATGGAGATATATTTGAGATGTGTGGTCCAAGATGATCCTAGGGAACAGAATAGCAGAATAGTCACAACGGGTGTAGATACCCGGCTCGGGTTGAGCAGAGGGATATTTTGAGAACTTAGCATGTGCCTGGGGTTTACCGGGTAACGGGTAGTTATTTAGTAATTATTTGGGTATATCGGGATTAATTGGGAATTTATAGGGCTACTTGAACATTAGCAGGACACGTGGAAAATGACGAGTTTGCCCTTGGGGCCATCAAAGGATAAGGTTATGCTTAAGGGGAAAGTTGGTCTTTTACCAAAGAGGATAGATTCACTAAGTGAGAAGACTTTAGAACCTAAAAAAAACTGGTACAACACTCTCTCAAGTTTCCTTATCTCTCTCTCCCTCTAAGTTTTCTCTCAAAGATTAGAAGTGTAGAATTGGGAGCTCTCAACTTGGTGATGATTTGAATTGGACATAAGGTGTGACTAAAGATTGGAGGCAACTAGGAGTACCAATAGCTAAGGGGAAGGGACTTGAATTTTGCTGGGATTCAAAGGTATGGATTGAAACTTTAGGTTATTTAAGTGTAATTGATGAGTTTTTTATTTTAATACTTAGGAATATTTTTGAAACTATTGATTGTTAACTGTTGTGTATATGAGCTGCTGGAATGATTTGGGTAGTTTATTTTGGATAAAAACTGAGTTTGGAACGATTTTGGGGAGTTTGGGAATGTGAAATTGCTGGGAAAACTTGGGTTCGTAGGTCCGAGCCACGACCTGATTCTTCAGGCATCGTGGCCCACTTGAGCAATGAGGTTGGGGGCGTCAGAATTTTGCCCAGGCGCTGCAGTGCGCCTCAGCTTGTGCCTCGGGCCGTATTCCCCAAATGATAGAGAGAGTGCTCTCTTACTTGAGCGTGCCGCGACCCTTATGGGTTGTGCCGCGGCTCAAATAGGCAGGGCCAAATTAAGGTTTCAGGCCCGGGAACCCAAATGTTAAGGCTCGGGAAGGATTCTACTACCCGGTTTAGTATAATTCGAGGTCCCAGAGGCTAGTATGTTATACCTTTAATCATTTATAATTATGAAGGATATTTATTAATATGTTGTGACTAGGTCTTACCGCCCAGGCTCGGGATTAGGAATCATGCTCGGGATCGCTTTGGGTTGTTAGCTCGGGACACCAGGTAAAATAGTTGTTTTTTCCCATAGAGCTATGTGGTGTATAGCATTGTATGTATTGTTTATAGTTATTATGTAATACATGCGATTATGACTGATCGGCAAGAGCCGAAAGCGACATGAGCCAGGAGCAACAAGGGGCTGAAATCAACATTAAGCATGCTGAATGTGGGCCGCCAGGGTGAGACCCTCAAAGGTATTGTACATACCTGTTCGACTGGGACTGCGGACTTGGTGCCTAGTAACGCACCCCGATCGGCGGAGGCCACTGCTGTAGTATTGAGTTGTCATGTTATTGTATTGTCGTGTTATGGTACTACCATGTTATTGTATTGTTGTGCTGCTGTACTATTAGGTTGTTTTGTCATTGTGCTATTGAGTTGTTCTACTTATGTATTGTTGTGCATTCCAATAGGAACGAGTAGATGTTTGTTGTTTTGATTAAATATGTATTTGTTGAGGTATATTATTGTATGTTGTGCTTGAAGTTCTCTTGCTGGGCCTCGGCTCACGGGTGTTCTGTTGTGCAGATAAGAGTAAGGAAAAGGGGTCGAACAACCATGAGTTGGAGGTCATGGAGCGGTGTGTACATGTTTGGCCTACCTGGCCACCATGGTTGGGGTTGTTTTAAAGAACATGTGGTAAATTTTCACTTTTGTCACTTAGGTCGATTGTACCATATCTTTGGATTGTAAATGTATTTTAAAACGGTATTTTGGGATCCAAATGTAATATTTTTACGAATTTTAATAAATGACCAACTCTTTTTATCTAATGTTCATTAAATGAGTCTTTATTTTTATTTAATCACACATTTCAACCTAAAACCTCGATTAGCGAGCTAATGGCACATTTATAAATCACATGGTAACGGTTCTAAGGAAGTAGGGCGTTACAACCTTAATTCTACTAATCCAATTTCCTTGATATGCTTACCATATGTAGCTTCTGGTAGTGTCTTTGTAAAGGAATCTAGAAGATTGTCTTCAGATGCAATCTTCATAACCTTCACATCTCCCTTGGCCACATATTCTCGAATTATGTGATACTTCCTTTCTATATGCTCACTTCTCTTGTGACTTCAAGGTTTAATCGAGTTGGCTATTACTCATGTGTTATCACAAGACAACACAAGCGGTTTATCCATATCTGGAATAACACAATTATTTGAATAAAACTTCTTTAGCTAGATTATTTCCTTAGCTTCTTCAGACCCAACTATGTACTCAGCCTCCATGGTGGAATCTGAGATCGTATCTAGAGCACCATGGAAGTTCCATGTCAATGACGCGACCAAGAAATTGGGCGCGAACACATGGTGCGAACACCTCCACCTCCTTGAAGACATCGATGGATGAGAGAGACATGACCAACAAAGAGAAGATGGAGTAAAGGGAGAGAAGGTCCCCAAAACTTCTTTCTTGAAGAAGAATAAAATACAAGCTCCGCCCACCAAGGACCTTATGCACTTGTTAAATAGGAGGAGGAAGAAGTTAGACACAAAATTGAAGGATCTTAGAAGCAAGAAAGTAGTTGCGCAAGGAGGAATTCTAGGAGCCAATGAATTCGATGAAGAATCTCCACTTTAGACGGAGATCCACACAGAACCTTTCCCATCCCACTTCAAAGAACCATGCATGACACCTTATGAAGGGGAATTCCTCTGGCAACACCACGCCTTCCATGACTACACGGCACCCACTGCGAGCTCATCTATGTAAAGTAAGGCGAAAATGAAAGTTTTAGAAATTACATTCAGCATTTCAACGCAGAGGTAGCTAAAGTGGGAAAATTATCTAAGGATGAGATAAAAGTGGCTATCGTCATAGGGGTACATCCGAAGAGTGATATGTGAGATAGTATGCTCATGAGAGAAATAAAGGACATAGACGACTTCTATGAAATGCCTTTATACTACATCCAAGTTGAAGATGACCAGGACAACCTGAGGATAGATAGACCGAAGCTTCACTTTAAGCCATCCATGTTAAACACCCACAAACACTCTAGGAAATAGGGAACGCTACAACATTCTTCTATGAAAATTCACCAATCCTTGAAAGCTCGTGATGTCAATGATTGTGAGGGCGAAGAGGCCTACAATGTGACCCAAGTAATTCCCTCCAACACACGCACCTGGGAGGGAATATCTGGTAAGCTTTTATGTTTAGTATGATGAATTAAAGAGGTTACCCTAGTTAACCTCCCAACATAGTAGTAAGTCCTCCCTGCTGAGGTAGTTATAATGAAAGAGGTCACCTAGTTGCCTTTGTGTGGTAGTAGATGCATTATTGTCGCACATACCTTTGTATTCTACTCATCCTCAATGAAATATGTTTCTTATTTGCGTATTACATTTCTTATTTATGCAAGCACGTATCTAACTCGTGTGCATTCATTTCCAATTAAAATTGTCAAAGTGTATACAAGAGCAAAATGATCAAAGTGCCCGACGAGATAAATCCCGCCAATACATAGCAATAGCAAAAAAAAACTTGCAAAGCATCTCTTTAATTAATGAGGATTAGCTACCCTTATGGATATCAAGGGATTCAAAATGTTCCACAAGGATGACCTCCTAAAAATCCCAATACCACCACGGGGGGTAAGCCTAGAGCGGCCACCAAGCCGTCTATCCAAAAAGGGTCCTAAAAGAGGCGCTTGTAAAAATATTATTATGCCTAATAACAAGAAGGAAGATTCTAGAACAAAAATAACAAGTGCGAGCAAAAATTATAAAAAATGATGGCAAAACCCAAAGGGTTAACATGTCCTTAAAAAAGAAAATATAGTCAAGGTGCACCAAAAAGACTATCGTCACCATGTTAAAGGAGACATAAAGAATTCCTCATAAAAGAAGGTCTTATCAAAGCCCATTACACACAATATCAAAAGAGGTTGACAAAAGCGTAGGGGGCCAATACATCGTTACAACCACTACAAAAATAATAAAGGGTTCAAAGCATAAAATTTTTACACATGATGGCTGACTTAAAAAGTTCCACACATAAAAACGTACTTAAAAGGATCCTGAACATAAAAGTTTCACAAATGATAACAGACTTGAGAAGTTCTACACATGAAAAAAAACACCAAAAATAAAAGTGTTGACGAAGTTTTTCGCCAACAGTGGACTAAGGAATATGAAAGCAAAGATATTAGGCTTTTGTTAAATCGTAATTGGACAAATAAAAAGTATCAAGAACACTTACACACTTTTTACGTGGTTTAGTGGTTATAATCCACCTAGTCCGCATGTCATTCTTATCAATTTGTTTTGTTCTCACCGTGAGATTGTTTTTCATAATTTCACCAGAGTTTCAGTATAAAAAATGTCGATTCCCTTTTCTATCCATTCTGCTCTGTATTTATAGGGAATTATGTCTGGACAGATTTTGGTAACCATGCATAAATATGGTAACATAAATTTTTGGTTAACATCCCATATACATAAATACAATAATGCCTACTGATTCTTTGCCTAAGATATCGAGTAAAAAGTACAGAATAATATCTGAGAATTAATGAGCGTATAAGGAATCTCCAAGACTTTTGGGATCCTTTACTATGTGTCTGGATCAAGTTTCCATGAGCTGAACAATTCCTTCGAGCTGTGTGTTGAAGAACTAATCTGAATTGACATGGGTCACGTTCAGAGTTTCACGGAGGTTATCTAGCTCTCGCGCATCTCAAACTAAGTTGTTGGCGCAAAAGGCAATTGGGAGACTATCTGGTTGTTGTAAGCTGTCAAGTTTGACTCGAGATGCTCACTCTAAAGTTAGCTAGATGCTCTATCTATATGCTTTCTTCATACGCTTGTCTGCCAGCTGTATCCTATGCTGAGTAATTCAACTCATATTTTTGGGGTACAACATTTTCCCCCAAGCTTCCAGCTCATGCATGACGTCACTTATGATACACACAGTAGGGGCTTTTTAGCTTCTGTTGTGTGAAAACGTGCCTATCCACTCACACTAGCATGGGACACATGTCGGTCTGTAATAGGCACATGTTCAGGTTTCGAAGACTGTGACAACTGTCTTGTCAAATTTTTTTCATCACTTTGTTTGTTGAATCCAGAACCTGGGAACTCGAACTGATCTAACTTTGTGGCCTAGATCGGTTCCCAAACTTTACTTATAAATATGAGAACCAGACCTGAATCTTACCACCTTTGCATTCAAAAAAATTCCTCTTCTTTCTTCTCAAAATACTTTCAAGGCTTTCTGTGTTCCATCATTTTCGAAAAGCTTTCAGGTTATTACCTCCAGTGCTACTATAGTTTCCTCGACCAAAAAACCAAATTGTAAGTATCTTTATATCTAGTTTAAATTTCATCTTCTTATTTTTCAAAAAATTTTATGAAAATTTCTAGTATATTTTCTTACATTGGTTCTGTTTGAGTTTAGTATGAGTTTTTGTTAGGCCAAAATCAATAGCATTGGATCCAATTAGAAATAATGCACAAAAAAATGGGTGATTTTCTAAGTTTTCTGGATTTGAAAGAGGATCGTCTGGATATGTGAATGTGAGAGTTTTTAGGTTTAGTTCTAGGTATCATAAGGGTCATGGTTTCTCTAGTGGTTTTGCATTAAACCGCTTTTCATATACTGGGTCTGACACGTGAATCTCGAATATCAGGGGTTTCCCGAGGTCACAGTGCATGGTCACTGACTATGCATGAGCACACATATTGGCGCTAGGGGAAATCTTAGCCTGTCTATATCTTAGGTCGAATAGATTGAATCCAAAACCCCGGGTTTCCTTAACTTTATCATCGTAGTAATGTTGTATCTTAGGTCGCCTCTAACACACCGCTTTGTCGCCAAGCGAACTAAATTATGGCCAACCAGAAGAAGTCAATGGCGAGCTCTTCTTCCCAAAATAAGAATAAGGATAAGTAGATTATATCTGAGACCCATATTCCCCACTTTGGCTCAGTGGTGGATAGGGAGATCGTGGTTGGCCCCAATGCTTTCTTTGAGGCTAAGCATATCGAATCCCGAATAAATACTCAGAGCAAGGCGAATAAAATTTTACTGAGTCACGGGATCAAGTTGGAGTGATGAGCACATGAAGACATGTGCTTTCTTTCCCTAGACCAGTATTTCGTAGATTTTTTAAATTACATCGAATTGGCACTATTCTAGGTCCCCCCAAATTCGTACCGACTTTTGGCTAGGCTAAAGTAATTATTTTTGAAGCACAAGTGGGAGGTCCCCACCGCAACCGATTATGTACTATTTTTGCCTCAAGGCCAATCCAGAGTCAAAGGGATGAGGTGATGGCTTGTACTACCTTACTATATTTCCCAGCACAGCCTCCATCATCGACCTCCCTAGCCACCCGAATGACTACAAGGATAAATTCTTTATGTCAAATGGGTTCAAGAACTGCACCCATTGATATTTCAACCGTCCTCGTAAGTTTCTCAGCTCCTTGAACTTTTTTACTTGAATTCTTTCATAACCAATTTTAAACATATTCTGATTGATTTGTTATCTTGTGCAGCTATATATAAGAGAACAGAGCGGTTAAAGACCCTCGGAGGTCAATATGAGACTCTGGCCCGTATTCCTTCTAGGAAGAAAGAGTTCTGGATGGTGGTGAATGATGCCACCATGGTGGCCTGCAAGTTGTTCTGAAAGGATCAGACACTGGCCATCAGGGTCCAAGGCCCCCTTCTCGAGCTCCCTCGTCCCCAGGATCTCCTCCCAGCCGCTGAAGAGGTTGATGAAGAAGAGGAGATCGTGCAGTTGGTGGACAAAAGAAAGCTTCACGAGGATGGACAAGATCCTGACCAAGGCCGAGATGAATCGGGGGCATTAGCTGGCACCTCTGGCCACTGTAACCAATATAGAGAAATGAACCAAGCTGCTTCCAGCATTAAGCGAGTCTGATTGAACCCAAGCCAGCTCATGAGTCGAAACCCGGTTGATCCATACCTGAATGTGATCCTCCTTCAGTGTGTGGATCACTTGGTCATACACCATGATCATAGCTATCCCAGATGTACCATAGTGGTAGATAATACCCTTCTCTTTAGGTCCACTATTTTTGAAGAATACGGTACAAACCTTTTGTCATGGCCTTCCTTGTGTCATGGTGTTTTTGCCCCGGGTATTAAGAAGGTCGATCATGATTTTAGTATAGACGAGGATCTTGAACCTTGTAGGTGTCAAAATGTAATAATACTAGAGTCTACCCCTCCTCTGATAATCAAAGAGTTAGAGGCTTTACCTAGCCCGTTTCACCATCCAAATCTGTGGCATCGCCCGAATCCAAGCTCAAAGAGATGAGGTTAGGGCTGCTTTGGTGGCATCCCAAAACAATGAGAAAATTTTCAAGGAACAAGTCATCGAAGTGAGCCAACATCGAGACTAGATGCAGGTCAAAGTCGACAACCTCAACAAGAAACTTGAGGAAGTCGATGTGCTCAAAAAGAAATTGTCTGAGGTCAAAGAGAAAGTTAAGAAGGATGTCGAGAAGGTGAAGCAGGGTGTTTTTGAGGCAATGAGCGCCATGGAGGAGATGTTATGCTAGGCATACAACCAGGAAGGAGATTTCTCATTTGTGGATGCCGAGCCGACTCTAGCAAGAGCCTTCCGAGATTGTGGAGGCTTCTGGAGCTGTAGAAGTGGACAATGATGAGGTGACATCACAAGGGCAAGTTTTTGGAGTTCAGTCATGTTTAATTTCTGATCCCATTGTAATTGTAATCCTTTTTTTATGCTTTATTTTGGGTTCTTTGAACCCATTGTAATTAAGCTTTCAAAATTTAAGACAATCTCCTTCGGGCTCAGTTTGAGGTTATTTCTCCTTGAGTTATTCATATACTTGTGTTAGACATGTTCATTAATTTCTGATCTATTTTTGTTCCCCTTAACCTATTATCTTGCTATGCTTATGGACTTGAAGTCCTTGTACATTTTCAATCACAGGGGTTATATTTAGATCGAGATAAACGCCTGATGGCTCAACCCATTAATTCTAGTCGATGACCTGGTATATCACAGAATTTGCTTGCCTAATAGTGTTATGTCTTTAGGAATCAGGCCTCGGACCTGGTTATATCCAGGAGTTTGATCACCTAATAGTGTTATACCTATTATGAATCAAGCCTCGGACCTGGTTATATCCAGGAGTTTTCCTAGTCAAATTCTAGGTTCTGTTTTTTTGAATTTTCTCAACTTAGTTCATATTTGGAATTTCTTTAGAAAATCAAGCTTTCAAAAGCCACAGAATAATCAATTTTCTGAATTCTAAGTTTAAATTTTTTAATCAAATTTTGCCTAATATTTCAAAGACTATGGAGAGTTATATACCCAAGCGATCATAATTTATAAGTATTCTAGGTTGCTTTTACAAAATGATAACTTTGGTACCTTGTTTAAATTATACAGTAACCTCGTATTATTCAAATTCTGAAAAATAACAACGACTTTTATAAAAAAAAAAGCTTTACAAGAAAGAAGTACTGCTAAAAACATAAAAATTAAACAAAGTCGTCCAAGTATTGGTAGTATTTTTTGAGATGTAGAGCACTCCAGGTTTGTGGAATCAACTCTCCATTTAACCGAGCTAGTGTGAAGGTTCCTTCATGCAATATTTCCATGATCTAGTAGGACCCTTCCCAGTTCGATCCCAATACACCATCCTTAGGTTCTTTGTTCGCCAAAACTAACCTTCAGAGCACTAAATCACCTAGTTCAAAACTTCCTCCTTTGACTTTCGAGTTAAAATAGCGAGTGATCTTCTGCTGATAATGGGTGAACTGTAACTGTGACTCCTCCTGGTTTTCCTCGATTAGGTCCAGAGATGTGTTAAGCAAGTCATAGTTTAGATAATGATCAAAAGTTTTCGCCACTAGTTTTTCAATTGGAAGCATAGCCTCACTTCCAAAGGTTAAAGAGAAGGGAGTGTGCCTTGTGGAGGTGCCATGTGAGGTTCTATAGGTACAAAGTACTTGCGGAAGCTGCTCAGGCCATAAAACCTTAGCCTCGTCTGGTCGTTTCCTTAAGCTCACCTTTAGGGTTTTATTTATAACCTCAACCAGCCCATTTGCTTACAGATACGCCACTGAAGAAAAACTCTTGGTTATGCCCACAAAATTTCATGGAAAGATCACTATTTAACTGGGTTTTGTAGTCAAACAGGATCTTCTTTGGGAGCCCAAAATGGCATATGATGTTCTTCACAATGAAATCCAGGACTCTCTTTGAGGTTATGGTCGCCAGAGGCTCAACCTCGACCCACTTTGTAAAGCAGTCAATGGCAACAATTATATAGAAAAATCCTCCTTTTTTCAGTTGGCAGTGAACCAATCAAGTCGATCACTGATACTGGGAATGGCTAGGATGATAAAATCATGGTTATCTCCATGAGTGATGCTCAAGAAATTGAGGCAAAGCGTTGGCACTTATCACACTTTTGGACGTACGAGGCCAAGTCCTTTTTTAGCGTAGGCCAAAAATAACCATGCCTCAATATCTTTAGAGCCAAGTTTTTCCCCCCAGCGTGGTCTCCATAAAATCCTTCATGTATCTAACGTAGGGAAATCTGTGCTTCCTTGGGCAAAACACACCGCAGGAGGGGTATCGATGCCCTCATCGATAGAGAATCTCCTCAACCATAACATACTGTGGAACATGATATAACAATTTTCTTGTATTCTTTAAGTCATTTGGTAGCTTATTGGTTGTGAGGTATTCCACTATGGGAGTTATCCGGGTTGGTTTTGTGTCAATCACTCTGACCTCAACCAGCTCTTCCGTTGTGCTTGGTTGTTCTAATAAATTGACCAGGACTACGTTTAACGTGTCCACCTCTTTAGTGGTGGCAAGTTGGGCTAAAGCATCAACATTCAACTTCTGCTCGCGGGGTACCTGCTCAGTGGAGCAAAACTCAAACTCAGAAAACTAATCTTTAACCTTAGCTAGATAAGACGCCATTTTGATAGCTCGAGCTTGATACTCCCCCACTATCTGATTAACCATGAGCTGAGAATCACTGTAACATTGAATCACCTTTTCTTTGAGTTCTTTAGCCATTCGTATTCCCGCCAATAGAGCCTCGTGCTTTGCTTCATTGTTGGATGCTTCAAAACCAAACCTCAAGGCTGTATGGATTCGATGTCCCTCAAGTAAGATCATAATTATCCCAACTCCATATCCATTCTCATTAGATGATCCATCAATGAAGACTTTCCACAATTCTTGCATTGGTTCTCTCATTGGCTCATCCTAGAAACATGTGCATTCTGACACAAAATTAGCAAGCGCTTGACTCTTGATTATTGTTCATGGCTTATATAATATCTCAAATTGACTGAGTTTGATGGCCGATTTAAGCAAACGTCTCAATGCTTCAGGCTTTTGCAAGATCTGCCTTAAAGGCTGATTGGTTAAGACATGGACAGTGTGGGACTGGAAATACAGCTTGAGTTTTCTCAAGGCCAAGATCAACTAGAACGCGAGCTTTTCTACTAATGATATTTAGATTTAGCTCCTATAAGCCTTTTACTCACGTAGTACACTGGTTTATGCACTCGATTTTCTTCTCGAACTAGTACGACTCTAACCACATTTTCACTCACAGCTAGGTATAAGAACAAATATTCTCCAGGTGCTAGTTTTGATAATATGGGGGGTTAAGCCAGGTGAATTTTCAGATGTTGAAACACCCACTCACATTCTTCGGTCCACTCTAATTTTTTGTTTCCCCTGAGCAAGTTATAGAACAGGGACACTTGTCAGTGTATTTTTAAATGAAGCGGTTTAGGGTCGCCACCTTTCCAATTAAGCTCTGTACATTTTTACGCGATCTAGGCAAAGGAATTTCTAGTAACGACTTGATCTTCTCTGAGTTCGCCTCTATCAACTTGTGTTGTTTATGAAGCCCAAAAAATTTCCCGAGAAAACCCGAAAGGTGCACTTCTGGGGATTTAGCTTCATTTCATACTTCCTTAGCACAACAAAACATTCTTCCAGGCTGGATATTTGGGTGCTGGCAGTTTTTGATTGAATGAGCATACCATCAACATACACTTCCATGTTTTTCCCGATCTGGCTAACGAAGATTTTGTTGACTAGCCATTGGTATGTTGTACTAGTATTCTTCGACCAGAATGGCATAACCTTGTAGCATTATATGTTATGCTCAGTCATGAAGCTAGTGTGCTCTTGGTCTGCAAGGTTCATCGCGATCTTGTTATATCCAGAATATGCATCCGTGAAAGACATGAGCTCATGACCAGTTGTTGCATCTATCAACTGATCAATTCGATATAGTGGAAAACAATCCTTAGGTCAGGCCTTCTTGAGGTCAGAGAAGTCAATGCAAGTTCTTCACTTTCCATTTGGCTTTGGGACCAAAATAGAGTTAACAATCTAGGTTAGATATTTTGCTTCCCTTATGAACGCACACTTAAGTAAGTGAGCTAGTTCTTCTTCTAAAGCTTCTGATCATTCCTTCCCCAAAAGCCTTCGTTTCTGTACCTTTGCAAGCACATTCCTGTCCAAATTCAAAGTATGCATCATAACATTTTGATTGATTCCCACCATATCTTCATGTGACCAAGCGAAGACGTCCAGGTTATTTCTCAAAATCTCGACCAGCTCTTTCTTCCTTTTAGTTCTAAGATTATTTCCAATCTTTACAACCCTTGAAGGTACCTCTGGGTCGATACTAATTTCCTCGAGCTCCTCCAATGCTTAGAGCTCAGACCTGTCTTCACCTAATCTCGAATCAATTCCATCATGTTGGGAGATCTCGTTATCTTCTTCCATCCCATGGGCAATTTAAATTACCCAAGGCTCCTCATTCCGTTCAATGATGATCATCGCTTGTTGCCAAGGTTGTGATTTTCCCTTCATAGTAGTGTTATAGCATTCTCTGGCAGCGAGTTGATCTCCTCTTAAAGTACATATACTTGAGGTCAAGGGGAACTTCATTGCTAAATGTTAGATTAAGGTGATAGTTTCAAATCTGAACATTGCGTTGAATGGAGCCAGGCAATTAATTACAACGAATTCGAGCATTTTAGCAACAACTCGCATCTCATCTCCTAGTGTCACTACAGGCCCGATCATCCCTATGGCTGTTGTTCCTTCTCTCGAGAATCTGTATAGGGTCATCGAGGTCGCCTTTAGACCGGCTACAGATAGCCCCATCTTTTCTAGGGTGAACTTGAATAGAACATTTACAGAGCTCCCATTACCAATGAGTATTCTCGGTACTCTTCTATTGGCAAGTTGAATTGTTATCAACAATGGATCATTATGCAGGAACTGGACATGGTTAGTGCCCTCTTCTATGCAAATGATTGTATGTTTCTCCAACCACTGTTATTTCGATAACCTTTGCTCCGAAAAAAACTCAGTGCCATTGTGGGTTTTCAGCTCCCGTACCTCTTCTAGGCCCCATTACTCGTGCTCGCTAAATGAGATCCTCCAGCAATAGTGGTTATGTCCCTCCCTTCTATTGGAGGAGGGGTAATCTGATTTCCACGATCTAGTTGAGCCTGGGGTTGATTGACCAGATTTTCTTGAGCTGGTTGAATGTTTTGCCTCGCTGGATGATTGGGAACTACTCTACTTCAAGCATATTGGGCTAACGGTCCAACCCAGAGGAGAGTCTCCATCTCATCTTTTAGCTAACGATAATCATCAGTGTTGTGGCTGATGTTGTTGTGATATCGACATAATTTGGTTGGTTCTTTCATTGCCCTTTGGTGCCTCAGGGGCTCCGATTTCTTCCATGGAAGGTAATTAGAGTTTTCCAGGAAGATACGTTCTCGTGTATTTGTCAAGTAGATATAAGCGGTGTAGATGGACTTGTACTTTTCACCGGTCTTATTAATTTTAGTACCATTCTGGCCTCCCTCACCAGTTCCTTTCCGTTTATTACCCCCTGCATGGTTATGTTGGGTAGCGGACTGAGCCGTAGTTGCAAAACCTATTATCGCTCCAGCAGGTTGAACAAGGGTTTGGCTGGTTCCTACGATAGTAAATTGTACCTCCTCTAGATTTATCCATTCCTGAGCTTGAGCCAAGAATTCATCTACACTCCTAACTCAGTAATGTTGGAGTCTTTCCATAAATCACCTCCTACTGTGATCCATGTCCTTATAGCCACGCGCTTGGAGTTTTCATCAGCATCCTTAGCTTATGTTGCTGCATTGGTAAACTAGTGCAGATATGCCTTCAGGGACTCATCAGGTTGTTGTTTGATGTTGGCCAATGAATCAGCTTAAACTCAGAAGACAGTTTCTTCCAAGAGGTGATTGAATGTTTCTTGTACTTATTTGACCATAACTTGGATGGCCCAGTCAGTGTTGTTGGGAACAAGATACTTCTTAGGTCGAACCCGACATTATGGCCCATCATTAATGTGTTGGTGATTGGATGGGTCGGTGTTTCCATCATATGTGTGCATGGTCAACATCCTGAAGCCAATAGGATATGGAGCTACCACAATGTCAGGAGCAAAAGGCTCGAGCTCCTCATCAAAATCACAATCATCGACTCATTTTCTAAATAAGAGCTTTGTCATCTATTATTCCATTAGAGCCAGTCGCTCAAGGGTTGGATCCTTGGTGTCTAGTTTATTTGGGAACTGATTATCATCTCTCATCATGTTGTACGCATTAGATGGGTTATTATCCTTCCAAGCTTGAGTTAGGTTAGGCGGGACGTTCCCATTGTCACGTACAATAGACGCATCTCCCCTAGACTGAGTGTAACTCAAATCATTGTGGTGAGTTTTACATCCTCTTTGTGAGTTCAGATGTTCACGCAGGTCAGAATGTGGGTCGAAGTGAAGGCTTTGTGTAGAGCTTAAGTGATTCCTCAGGTCGATCTCATCTCTGTCTCTGTGTTGACTCTCTATCAAGTAGCTTCCATTCGTGAAGCTTACAACTTGTGGCTAGGATTGAAGACCTGGATTATTACCCCGAGACCGTGGGATATAAATGTCTTTTGAGGGGGGAGGATTCCTCCTACTATCCCCTCGATCTGTAACATTCCTTTGTGGGCGAGTGGTGTTGGATGCCGAATCGACGATGGAGGATGCCTTATTGGTGAAACTATCCTTGTTCCATTGGGACAGACTAGAATAGCTCGCCCTTGGTCTACTCCACTTTCTCTAGTTGGAGGCAGTGCTGATTCAGGTCTTTGTGTAGGAGGTTTTCACCACGACGTGGATGGATTTGATAGGATGTCTCATCTCCTCGAATCAGTCACAGATCGCCCTATTTGGCCAGGCTGATATATGGGAGTGTGAGTTGAATGATCAGTCCTATGAGTGTTGGTAGGTTAACCATTTTGTGGGATCCGTTCAGATGGTATGGAACTTGGGGTTGTAGTTTAAACAAACTGACTGACATGAGGTCGATGATTCCTTTGAGGATTTTGTTGAATCCGCTCAGAATGTATGGAGCTTGGAGTTGTAGTTCTGATAGAGCAACTAAGATTGAGTCGATTATTCTTCTGGGACCTATGGGACCCACTTTGCCTCCTTTCGATGTTAACATCGATTGTAGGAGGGGGTAATCGAGCCAAGGCCTCATCAATCTGCTCGTTAGCCTAGGCAAGATGGTTCCTTAACTGGGCGTTTTCCATCTCAATGACTATGAGGTACCCAAGACGGTTAAGAGAAATGCCTCATTTTCTTTAGGGAAATTGGGAGATTGTTGGGAATTGTGCCCTAAAAGCAATTGTAGTAGATAATGGTTCTAATGAAGTAAGTAAATGAATTGAATTATTGCATATATGTAGCTCAACTACTATATTATTGCTAATAATATTAAGTAAATATTAGAAAATTCCCAAGTTCATCTATGTGGTCTCAATCTATTATTGGTAGGAAAGGATCGAGATTTTCATAATGAACTTAAATAGTTCGCAGTAAATTAAAGTTATGGAATCTTTAGATTAATTACTACTAGTACAGTCCACTAGTATTATGAATACATGTTACCTATATTCAGGTTACAAGGGTTGTAGGTCACTTTAGTGGAGGTACTTTGCATGCTGAGAGTATGTAGAACTGGACTAGATGTGATTTAATAATACATGTTTAAATATCATTTCATATTATTATAAAACACATCAACTGATGATCATATAAAAACTGATCTTAATCCTAAAGTTACTATGAACTCCTATATATGTTACTTGATCATTTGATTCATGCATTACGATTTTTCAGAATGATCAGGCTAAGAACAATTGTTTTGGAGACTCAATGATGTATATGGTTGGGGGCATAGATTAACAGATATGGAATCTATACCTTCTTATAGATTGAATGATGATTCCCTTTTGGGTTGGCTTTTGGAACTGAAAAGGTTATTGATCTCAAATTCAAAATCCGATTATGAATTAACCTTCACTAGTAAAGTCAATGGTACACTTGGAATCAAGATATAATTAAAAGGGTAAAACTGTAATTTATTGCCATTTAATTATGAATCATCAATAGAGGATTAATCTGTATGTAATGATTATATCAATGGACACCTTATGGTTATAATAAATTACTCAATAAATATATGTCTTTAATTCACAAGAGTTCAGTCTCATATTTATAGTTTAATAATCATGAGATTAATAAATATCATTATTGAATCAAAGAGTTTTGGTTAATAATCTTTTATTTATTGGAGCTTGGAATTATTGGTCCATAGGTCCCCAGGGTGGCTCGATCAACACTAATCAAGGTAAGAGTTGATACAAGGGTTAAACTATGACTAGGCTATTTTGATAGAATATTTATTCTTCAGGATAAATGTGGAATTATGTGACAATTGAAGTTGAACAATTTAATATTACATTTGTGCAATTTCGAAATTGTGTAGAAATAAAAGAAATTCATTTTAATCAATTATTTTATTTAAGTGTGAATAAATAAATATGGATAGTCAAAAATTGGTTTTGATCATCATATTCAGTTAATGAATAATAAGATGATGATGAAAATTAAAATTTTGAATTTTGAATTTTTAAATTTAAGTTGTTATCTTTCTCCTTAAAAAGATGATACCTTATTTGAATATCTAATTATTAATTGATTAAAAGTATAAACACATGAAAAATCATAATCTCATTTTTCAAGGATAGGCTACACACATAGGGCTTGGACTGCTCTTTGCATGTGGCATATCAGATGTATATGATATTGGTTTTTTCAATTTTATTATTTAATTAATTAATTAAACATTTTAAAAGGGGTTTTAAAATGAAATGTTAGATTTTTTCTATCATCATTATTATTATAAAAGGTAATTGATTTTTCTTCCTTATGATTATTATGGTAATAATGTCTATATATTCTATTTGATAGAAAATAGAAACAACAAGTTTTCATATTTTTTTGATACAGTGAAGAAAAACTATCTTCTTTTTCACAAAAAGAAAAACCTATTATTTTTAGCCTATAATCAAAAGTCTCATGTGTTGAGAATACTTTTGATTCACAAAATTGATCCTTGTTCTCTATGTTCCCACCCACATCTTGAGGTGTAGAGAACGTCTTAGAAGATCTAGGTCTGAGTACTCAAACAAGGATAGGAAGATCAAAATACATACGAAAAAATTCAAGAATTCTTGATAGGCTACAAGAGGTAAATCTTTTCATAATATTTTAATATTCATGTTATATATATATATATATTGATTAACATATACTATATAAAAGGATCCTCTTATAAAGATTTTTTATATGAAAATTTTTGTTGTATACCATTACTACAATTTCCGCTGCAAACTAGGAATTGTTCCTAACAATTGGCACCAGAGCCATCTTTAATCCCTACATATGTTAATTACTGTGTGGGTATCATATGCATTTTTATATTATTTTTAATATATGAATTGATGGATGTTTGTGTATAAATAGTTTATGTTCTTAAGGGTTGGTTTTTATGGTGTTTTTTGGGTTAGGAAATGTTCTTATTTTTTTCTAGATATACAAAAATTTTAAGCCATTTTTGGGCACAGGAATTTTGTAATTTATTTTTTAAAATTCTAGAAAAATTCTGTAATGGGCTTGAGCCCCGATCCCAAACCCCGAGGCCCGAGCTGCGGCCCCTGTAGTAGTGTACACGCCCAGCGCCCATGCACCCCTATGCGCGCTCGGCCTCCCGCACACCCACGGCGAGCGCCCCTGCATGTGCCCAGCCACCTGCGCCCCTACGCGCCCAGACCCACGTGCTTGCGCCCCTGCCTAGCTCCTAGCTCTCCGTGCCGGCACCCCGCGACCCAGCCTCCTGCGCACCATCAACTACACCACGACCAGCCACAACCCACCATTAACACACCCGTTAGGGTTTGTGTCATACAAACCCTAATGGATGTGTAATTATCCATTTGGGCATGTTTAAGGCCAATATAATTAAAAAAGTGTTTTAATTATAAATTTTGACTTAATTGTGATTAGTCCAAATTCTAATTGGGCCTCAATAACTTGTTGGGTATTAAAAGCCAAAGTTTCATTATTTTAAATTATTTAAAATAATTAAAAGGTTATTTAACTCATAATGGTAAATTCAAATGGCAATGGCCCAAAGACTAAAAGGGAAGGTCCAAGATCAAAGGAGTTGCTCTCTATTAGGCCTTAGTTAAATTATTTTTGTGTATTTTTTGCAAGTGTTGTAATTTTCTAGAAATACCCAAAACACCCAACCCGCTTTTATTTATTCATTTATTTATTTGCTTGAACATGGTTAAATTGTTTAATACTTTATCATGTATAATAACATGTCATACATATTACCCACATAGTACATATTAAGCATGCATAATTTTAGAAACATGCTTAAGATTGATTATATGATTTTATTTGATAACTCATATAATTTATTTAGACTTAATTAGTTAAGATGGTAAAAAAATAATTTAAATTTCTTTATTTTCTCATTTAATAAAATTGTTTTATTAAATAAAATGGTATTCTATTTAAAAGGGAAAAATAAAATCTAGGGCACAATTATTTATTTTGCATAATTGGATTAGTATTTAATTAGAATATAATTTGGTAAAATTAATTTAATTATTTTTACAACCTAATTCAAAATATTGATTTTGAGAAAAATACAATTTTATTAAAATAGGGAGTGGGAAAGGGAATTATGACAATAAGTCTCATGGTCTCCATTATTGGTTGAACACCGAGAGGCATAGGAAGGGCCTCGTGTCACCTCCATTTGTGGCCTCCCTATGGAAAGACTTCTAAATATGTTTATTTTATCTCAAGGTTGACTTCTTTCACGAGAATAAGATTAGTGATGTATTTCAAGTTTGACTGACCCTAAGGCTCACTCTTGAGTTAGGTCATGGATCGAAAATAATGGGTTACACTCCTCAGATGTATCTAGGCTTTTGAGCGCGACTAGTACATCTTTACCAAACTAGCGGTAATTCATAAGTCAAAAGAGAAAAAGGAGATATTAAGTTTTCACTTATGGAGTTGAGATCTTGTCTCAAGGTTAATTTGTGATTAGTCTGACCTACCATAAGGCGGTCCATTAATGTTTCAAAATAGTCTATTGTGGATTAGTAATTAATTTTTATGTGTTATTTTATATGTTGCATTCATGCATCATATTTACTATTCCAAATATAAACTGATATTTATTATATGCATTAATTTATTATATTTTATTTATTTAATTTTCAGAAATATGTCCAATCAAAATCATGTAACTTCTTTACTTGCTAATGAGAAATTGACTGGTGATAACTACATGAAATGAAAGTCAAACATGAACATTGTTTTGATATGTGAAAACCACATGTTTGTTCTTATTGAGGAATGTCCTGAAGTTCCTACTCTCACTGCTACCAAAACTGCAAGAGAGAAATATGACAATTGGATCTTATCTAACAATAAGGCCAAATGTTATATGCTTGCTAGTATGAGCGATGTGCTCAGAAAGAAGTTTGAAACTATTGAAACAACCTATGAGACTTGGGAATCTCTACAAGGCATGTTTGGCCAGCAATCTGATAAGTGCAGGCATGATGCTACTAGAAGCTTCATGAATATGAAAATGAAGAAAAATGTTGTCAAAGAACATGTCCTAGACATGATCAACATATTGCACGATTAAGAAATCCATGGAGCTACCATTGATGAGAGAACTTAAGTAAGTATGATACTTGAATCTCTCACACCATCTTTTGCGGCATTCATTACCAACTATGTTATGAATAGGTTGGAGTACAATATGACCCAACTTTTGAATGAGTTGCAAACTTTTGAATCTCTAAACAAAAGTTCCACTAAGGTTGAGGAGGAAACTAGCTTTTGAGTTGCAAACACCCGCTTTTGTGGCATTCACTACCAACTATGTTGCTGAAACCAAGCCTTCCACTTCAACTGGCAATTCAAGGAAGAGGAAGGGTGGTCAAGGAAGAGACAAGAAAAAGGACAAACAACCAGAGAAGACCAACAAGTCTTCCAAAAAGATTAATTCTGCAAAGAACTCCAAAAAGAAGGCACCGAAATGAGCATGCTTTCATTGTGGAGTTGACGGTCATTGGAAAAGGAATTGTCCTAAGTACTTGGCTGAACTGAAAGACCAAAAGAAGGGTAAATTTGATTTACTTGTTTTAGAATCTTTCTTAGTGTAAAATGATTTATCATCCTGGATTGTTGATTCTGGAGCCACTAATTATGTTTGTTTTTCTTCCCAGATTCTTAGTAATTAAAGGAAGCTGGCTCGTGAAGAAGTGACCATGAGAGTTGGAAGTGGTTGAGAGATCTTGGCAGCAGAAGTTGGAAAAGCTCGCCTAGATTTTGATAATAATAAATTTATTATGTTGTACAATGTTTATTTTATTCCTTGATTTACTATAAATTTAATTTCCTTATCCAAATTGCATTAACAAGGTTTTAATGTTTCTTTTAATAATAATTCGATTCTTATTTCGAAATATGGTTTGGACATTTGTTTTGCAAAGTCTAGAGGTGGACTTTACAAGTTAGAGCCCAACGTAGAGCATGTTTATAATTCTGAATTATTTAAAACTACAAATCCTAGATCTATTAAAAGACAAAAGACAGATTCTGATAGTGAAACATATATGTGGCATTTGAGATTGGGACATAATTGTCTAGACAGAATTAACAGACTAACAAAGGATGGTCCCTTAAGAGAACTATCCATTGGTTCTCTCCCAGTATGTGAATCCTGCTTAGAAGGAAAAATGACAGAAAACCTTTCTCTGCTAAAGGTTCAAGAGCCACAGAACCACTTCAACTTGTACATACGAACTTTTGTGGTCCACTAAATGTCCAAGCTAGAGGAGGTTATGAGATTTTGTCACTTTCATTGATGATTATTCGAGATATGGTTACCTGTACTTAATGCAAAGGAAATCTGAAACCTATGATAAGATTAGGGAATTCTAAGCAGAAGCTGAAAAGAAATTAGGTAAATCACTAAAAATGCTTCGATCAGATCGAGGTGGAGAGTACTTAGATTATGAATTTGAGGACCATTTGCGTGAGCATGGAATTAAATCCCAACTCACTGCACTTGGAACACCACAACAAAATGGTATTTCAGAAAGACGGAACAGAACCTTATTTGATATGGCTATATCAATGATGAGTTACTCATCATTGCCTTTGACATTCTGGGGTTATGCAATATAATGTGCTCTATACATACTCAATGTTGTTCCATCTAAGTCTATTAAGAAAACACCATTGGACTTATGGAATGGTACTAAACCTAGTTTACACAATTTATGTATATGGGGTTGTCCTGCCCATGTGCTTAAAGGAAAGACTGGGGCGTTGGAATCACGCACTGAATTGTGCATGTTTGTGGAATATTCCAAAGTAACAAAAGAAGGTATATTTTATAGTCCTAAAGATAACAAAACGTTTGTATCTACCAATGCTACTTTTCTGGAGCATGACTATATAAATAAATACAAACCTCAAAGTAAAGTCGTACTTGAGGAAATAGTCTCAAGTAAATAAGACCAATCACCAGCAATGGCAAGAGATAAACGGCCAGAGGATATCACCAGTTCTAGTCAGTTCAATAGAGAGCTTCGTCGTAGTGGGAGGGTTGGTAAACAACCAATACGCTATGAACATGAACTTTAGATGCTTGTGTCTGACACAAACAAAGATGATCCATTGACATATAGAGATGCAATGGAAGATTCTGACAAAGAAAAATGGCTAAATTCCATGGACCTTGAAATGGAATCGATGTATTTAAATTCTATCTGGACTCTTGAAGATTCACCTGAAAATGTTAAACCTATTGGTTGCAAATGGATATTCAAGAAGAAAAGAGGAGCAGATGAGAAAGTAGAGACTTTCAAAGCAAGGCTAGTAGCAAAGGGCTACACACAGAAAGAAGGATTTGATTATGAAGAAACTTTTTCACCTGTGGCCATGGTCAAATCTATCTGCATACTCTTACCATTGCTGCATGCATGGATTATGAGATTTGGCAGATGGATGTTAAAACAAATTTTCTGAATGGCTATCTTGACGAAATCATTTACATGTCTCAACCAGAAGGGTTCGAAGTTAAAGGTCAAGAGCAAAAGGTTTGCATGTTTCTTAGGTCTATTTACGGACTTAAACAAGCTTCGAAATCTTGGAATCTTAGATTTGATACAATAATAAAAATGTTTGGTTTTGAACAAAACGTTGATGAACCTTGTGTTTATAAACAAATCAAAGATAAGATTGTGGTATTTCTCATTCTTGATGTTGATGATATTCTACTGATTGGGAATGACATAGAAACATTATCAAAAGTAAAGAAATGGTTCGCTGAGCAATTCCAAATGAAAGATTTGGGAGAAGCCAAATATGTTTTGGGAATTCAGATCTTTAGATATTGAAAGAACAAAATTTTGCACTATCTCAAGCAACTTATATTGATAAAGTGCTAGAATGCTTTGGCATGCAAAACTCCAAGAAGGGCACTATGCCTACCCGGTGAGGAGTTAAATTTTCTAAAGAACAATGTCCACAAACACCTCAAGAAGAGGAGGACATGAGACAGTATCCCTATGCCTCTATAGTAGGTAGTCTAATGTATGCAATGTTATGCACTAGACCTGACATCTGTTATGCAGTAGGGATAGTCAGGTGTTATCAATCCAATCCTGGATTGAGTCACTGGACAGGAGTAAAGAATATTCTCAAGTATCTTATGCATACTAGAGATTACATGCTTGTGTATTTAGGTGGAGACCTGAACCCCACTGCATATAATAATTCAGATTTTCAATTAGACAAAGATAGTCATCTGGATCAGTTTTCACACTTGGATGAGGTGCTGTAGTTTGGAGAAGCATTATAGAATCTAGTATTGTACACTTCACCATGGAAGTTGAATACATAGTAGCTTGTGAAGCAGCAAAAGAGGCTGTGTGGCTCAAGAAGTTCTACATTGATCTAGAAGTTGCTCTAGGCATGGATCAGCCACTTGTTCTGTAATGTGATAACAGTGGGGCAGTAGATAATTCAAAGGAACCCAGAAGTCACAATAGGGGAAAGCACATCAAGAGGACATATCACTTGATCTAAGAGATAGTCAACAGAGGAGATGTTGTTGTCTTAAAGATTGCCTCTGAAGATAATCTTCTAGATTCGTTCATAAAGACTTTATCTATCAAATCATTTCAGGGTCATGTAAGAAGCATGGGTTAAGAGAAATGCCTCATTTTCTTTAGAGCAAGTGGGAGATTGTTAAGAATTGTGCCCTCAAAGCAATTTTAGTAGAAAATGGTTTTAATGAAATAAATAAATGAATTGAATTATTGCATATATGTAGCTCAAGTACTATATTATTGCTAATAATATTAAGTAAATATCAGAAAATTCCCAAGTTCATCTATGTGGTCTCAGTCTCATATTGGTGAGATTGAGATAATGAACTTAAATAGTTTGCACTAAAAGAAAGTTATGAAATCTTTAGATTAACTATTGCTAGTACACTCCACTAGTATTATGAATACATGTGACCTAAATCTGGGTTCCTAATGTAGTAGGACACTTTAGTAGAGGTACTTTGCATACTGAGAGTATGTAGAACTGGACTAGATGTGATGTAATAATACATGTTTAAATATCATTCGTAGTATTATAAAACACATCAACTGATGATCATATACAAACTCATCTTAATCCTTAAGTTACTATGAACTCCTATATATGTTACTTGATCCTTTGATTCATGCATTATAGTTTGTCCGAATGATCACGCTAAGAAAAATTGTTTTGGGGACTCAATGATGTATATGGTTGGGGACATTGTTTAACAGATATGGAATCTATAACTTCTTATAGATTGAATGATGATTCCCTTTTGGGTTGGCTTTTGGAACTAAAAAGGTTATTGACGTCAAATTCATAATCATATTTTGAATTAACCTTCACTAGTAAAGTCAATGGTACAATAGAAATCAAGATATAATTAAAAGGGTATAACAGTAATTTTATTATCATTTAATTATGATTCATCAATAGAGGATTATATCAATGGACATTTTATGGTTACAATAAAGTACTCAATAAATATGTCTTTAATTCACAAAAGTTCATTCTCATATTTATAGTAGAATGATCATGAGATTAATAAATATGATCATTCAATCAATGAGTTTCGGTTAATAATCTTTTATTTATTGGAGCTTGGAATTATTGGTCCATAGGTCCCCAGGGTGGCTCTATCAACACTAATCAAGGTAAGAGTTGATACAAGGGTTAAACTATGAATTGGCTATTTTGAGAGAATATTTATTCTTCGGGATAAATGTGCAATTATGTGACAATTGAAGTTGAACAATTTAATACTACATTTGTGCAATTTCGATATTGTGTAGAAATAAAAGAAATTGATTTTAATCAATTATTTTATTTAAGTGTGAATAAATAAATATGGATAGTCAAAAATTGGTTTTGATTATCATATTCATTTAATTAATAATAAGATGATGAAAATTCAAATTTGGAATTTTGAAATTTGAAATTTGAGTTGTTATCTTTTTCCTTAAAAAGATGAAACCTTATTTGAATATCTAATTATTAATTTATTAAAAGTAAAAACACATAAAAATTTAAAATCCTATTTTTCAGGGATAGGCCATACGCATAGGGGTTGGACTGCTCTATGCGTGTGGCACATTAGATGTATCTGATATTAGATTTTTAAATTTTATTTTTTAATTAATTAATTAAACATTTTAAAAGGGGTTTTAAAATTAAATGTTAGATTTTTGTCTATCATCGTTATTATTTTAAAATATAATTGATTTTTCTTCATTATGATTATTATGGTAATAATGTGTATATGTAACGACTCAAGTTCGCCATTAAGGCTTAAGGGCCTTGAGTAGTGTGCCTGGAGGGCATAATGTGATTTTGTGTGTGACTTTAATGAGTTTAATGCATGATTATGATTTAATGCACGTTATATGTCTATTTGATTATTTGAGATGCATGACTATGTGAATTAGTATGCATGTAGATCTGATTATCTTAGAAAGAGCATAATTGTAATTTGGCCATTTTGGGCATGACTGTGTTGATATCTGTGATCTGTGACTCGAGACGATCCTAGAATGAGCGGGTTAGCGGAAAAGTCAAAGCGGGAATCTATACCCGACTTGGGTTAAGCCTAGGGAGTTTAAATGAGAATTTGGAAAATATATTGAGGTTAATCTTGATGATGAGGAATGTATAATTGGTGATTAACCAGGTAATGGGTAGCGAGCGGGAATTATTAGGAACACTTGAGGAATTAGTGAGAATTTGGGTAATATGACTAAAATGTCCCTACATGGGCATATAGGTTTGGAATTATTAAGGGAGGGCATTTTGGTCTTTAGGTTTGTTAGAGATAAGTAAAAGGGGGCTTTATACTTAGTGGATTTAGTAGAAAAGAGTTAAGGCTGAAAAAGAAAGAAAGAAGGAAGAAAAGGAAAAAAAAAAAGAGAAAAGCTGAAGGGTTTTTGTTCCAAAGAATCGGTTTGTGGCTCTCCCAACCATTTTCCTTCATTTTTCTTAGAGTTAAGCTCAGTGGAGAGCTAGGATAGGCTGGGCATCAAGGATCCTAAGCTAGACTTGAGGATTGGCAAGGGATTAGCAAGATCACATCAGAAATTTGAGGAAAGTTCTTGGAGATTTCAGTTTTAGGGCTTGACTGGTTTGAGCTGTGTATTTGAGCTAAATAGATGGGATTTTTGGGGAAATCAGGTCAAGGTTGTAAAGGAGCAAGCTAAGGAGGTCTAGGGTTCAACTCAAGGTCGAATTTCCATCCACGATATGATTTCTAAGACTCTATCTTTGTTGTTTGAATGAATTTCTAGTTTTTGGGTTCATTATGGTAGATCTTGAGTTTTGGGTTGCTTGAGCTTGGGGTATGAGTTCTTGGGATGCTTGGGATGATTGTGAGGTGTTGATAAGTGTGTTTTTGGGCTTGGGAAAGATTTGGACAAGTTTGGGGTTGAAATGGTAGAAGGAAATCGCAAGAAGCGATTTTTGGGTTTGGTCTGGCTGCAACTAGCGCTACAGCGCTAGTCAGGGGGCGCTGTAGCGCTAGCCCCTGTTTCTGGGGGGGTGGTTCTGCTTGTAGCGCTTCAGCGCCCTCTTTAGAGCGCTGTAGCGCTGCACTGTTCACAGAAGGGGATTTTTGGGCTTTTGTTAAGGGATTTTGACCTAGGGTTCGGGGCTCGATTCCACCACTTTGTTTTGGGGATCTAGGACTTCCCGGGGGCTCGGGATTGGTCCCGAGGCTAGGTTTTGGACTTGAGGTTTGGTAATGACTTTGACTTATGGATTTTTCTTAGGTAAGCGCTAGGGCTCGAGTAGGATCGTGCTCAAGGAGTCAGGTGATCAAGGCTATCGAATTTAAAGGTAAGAAAACCGTAACACCCGGGATCAGGGCATGGGCCCACAGTGTTATTGCAGGGCATGGCCCTAGATTGTTTTACTTGCAAATGTATGACCTCGAATGAATTATTATATGTTTGAATGATTATAATGAACTGAACGGCTAAGGCAGAGAGCGGCGAAGGCCGGGTACGGCCTTGGGGCCGGAAGTAACACTCAGCACATGGGGTGCTTATAGCCAGGGTGGGACCCAAGGGATACATGAGTTATCCTGACGGTGAGGACCGAGACCCCAGGCTTTGGTAAGGCCTCTGGGGCGGCATGGCCGTGCTTGTTTAGTCTGATGGTTTTCCTATTTATCAGTGGGTTATGTCAGTTATATACTATGCATATGTTATGTACTATTTGGGTTTTCTTGCTGGGCTTTGGCTCACGGGTGCTCTGTGTGGCAGGTAAAAGCAAGGAGTCAGTCAACCGACCATTAGTATGGAGAGCGTGGGGGCGGCGCGTACATGTTCGGCCTACCCGACTACTTTGGTTGGGGGCATTTTGTATATGGCTGTATTGACTCATTCTTTTGATAGTTAACCTGGTGTAAATCTATTTTTGAGTTGTAAATATTTTGTAAACCTTATTTTTGGGATCCCAGATGTTTGATACTTAATGTTTTCAATGAAACTAAACATTTTCAATGAGTACAGCCTTAAACTCTGGTTTATTCATACTTTTGGTTTTAGAAACCACTTAGAGTCAGTCAAAAGCACGATTTCTGTTTTAAACTCACTAAGTAACGGCTCTAAGGTATTAGGGCGTTACAGTATATATTATATTTGATAGAAAATAGAAACAACAAGTTTTTACATTTTTTTGATACAGAGAAGAAAAACTATCATATTTTTCACAAAAAGAAAAACCTATTCTCTCTAGCCTATAATCAAAAGTCTCATGTGTTGAGAATACTTTTGATTCACAAAATTGATCATTGTTCTCTATGTGCCTACCCACATCTTGAGGTGTAGAGAACGTCTTGGAAGATCAAGGTGTGAGAACTCAAGCAAGGATAGAAAGATCGAAATACATACAGAAAGATTCAAGGATTCTTTATAGGCTACAAGAGGTAAATCATGTCGTATTATTTTAATATTCATATTTTAAAGGATCCGCATATTAAGATTGTTTATATGAAAATTTTTATTGTATATCATTAACGAAATTTACGCTGCTCACTAGGAACTGTTCCTAACACAAAGCTCATTTGAAAGACTCTTATTAGTTTTCAAGGCCAATCGTCATTCCCGAAAGCAGCCATAGTGACTTGGGGCATTACAAATGGTATCAGAGCCTTGACTCAGCCGGAAGTGTGGCCGACAGGGACGTCGGACCCCTAAGGGGGGTGTGATTGTGACAGTCAGAAATTTGTGAGCCATAGGGTGAAAGAATGGGTAAAAACTATAAAATCCCGTATTGCCTGGGAAAGGTCAAGTGTGATGATTCTAAGACTGTGTAGGTATAAGGCTACACAGTTGAAGAGGGCTTAAATGGATTAATGGGTACTACCTATGCCAACAAGATGCAACTTCTTTTCAGTAGCCCATCACATGAGAACTCCATTGTTAAGCGTGCTTGACTTGGACTAGTCTCATGATGGGTGACCGCATGGGAAGTTTTCCCAGGAAGCGTGGGAGTGAGGACAAAGCACGCTAGAAAGACTCGTATTAGTTTGCAAGGCAAGTTGTCATTCCAGGAAGTAGCCATAGTGACATGGGGCATTACATGTATAGCAATGCTAATAAGCATGTTCTTATAATTTCTACCAGTATTAACAGTGCTAATAAGCACTTCCTGGCCTATATGAAATTAACAGCGCTAATAAGCGTTTCTTTAACGTTTATAATCAATCATAGTGCTAATATGCATCTCCTAACATATATATATATTTATATATATATATAACAGCGCTAATAAGCATGTCTTGATCTACATGCCCATATAGCAACGCTAATAAGTGTTCCCTTTGCATTCACAAGCAATAACAAAGCTAATAAGCATATCTTTATCATTCATGCTATAGTCAAGGGCCAGGCCCTATCAAAATATCTCATGCTTCCAAATAAGGCATGCAGATAAGGCGCATAGGTTGATTGAAATAGTTAATTACTTAATCACATAAGTAGTTACAAAATGCTGAGTCGGGCTTGCCTTTAGTGGCGAGTGTACATGCCCGGTCAATCTTAAGGAACCCTTAAAATTTGGCAGCTTTGATACAAAGTTGTAACGTCCTCCTAATCTAGGACCATTACACTATGTACTTTAAATAGTGCCAGACTTTCTAATCAAGTCCCTTGGTTATTAACGTGTAGCTAAGGTTAATGACAATGGTTAGGGTCAAGAAATTTTGTTAAAAAGGAGTAACCATTTCATTAAAATATTTCCGTTCATACATGGGATCCCAAAAAAATGTTTAAAAGGTTAATACAACTCTAAAGTTTCAACCAACCGACCTAAGGTGAAAAAATAAGGGATACAACCCTAGTTCCTCCAAGATAACCCTGACTGTGGTGGTCGAGCAGCCGCATATTACATGTCTCCATTGAAGCTCTCCAACTCATTACTAGTCCAACTTCCCTTTCACCTTACCTGCACCACATAGCACCCGTGAGCTAAGGATCTGTAAGAAAACTATAAATAAGTGCATGAACTATAAATATAGATTCTCGATGCATATCTAGCATGCCTAGCAGTAATAATCTACTCATGCATGCATAAAATTACAAATAAATGATTATAGGATCATTCTGGGCTCGCTGCCTTGAATAAATGACCATAGAGTCAACTCGGGGCATTTTACCCTAAGTAGATGACCATAGAATCAATCTGGGGCCCTTTTCCTTAAGTAGATGACCATAGAGTCAATCTAGGACCCTAAGCCCTAGCTATGTGACCATAGAGTCACCTGGACCCTTTACCCTAGCTCTATGAACTAGCCATAGAGCTAGCCAAGCGCTTTGGTCTTTTCTAAACGACCATGGGGTCGGTCAATGTAATAGTACGTCCCTAATTAGGCCTAAGCCTCTCAACCAAAACACATCACGCTTCTTTTGGCCATGAATAATAAGCCAATGCCTTAACCAGATACAGATAAGCATATACAACTAACTAGATGCAGATAAGCATACTTTAGATAATACAAGTATGCATACATATTAATCATATATCCTGGCCAATTAGATACAAACACAGTAATAACCATGTTCCTTAACGAGGTCGAGCCCTAATTACACAGATAATCTCATTTTAACACGTATTGGGTGCAGTTTTCTTACCTCGGGTGAGGGTGCAACGTATAATAAGAATGACCCTCGAGCGCGATCCCTGTTCTGAGCCTCTAGCGGTAACCTAGTGACAACCATAATATAGAATCCCACCAATAACGAGTGAGTAAAGGCTTCCGGACCAAGTCCTAGCCTCCGGGACGTTGAATTTTACTAAACTTTGTAGTAGAATCGATCCCGAGCCCTTAGGTTTGAGTTTCTGTCACTCAAAACCCTTCCTCGCCAATTCTTCTTATGCGCACCGCGGTGTGCCTCAAGTCAGAGGTTCTTTGTTCCTACCTTCCTAGGGACACGCACTGCGACTCATCCCAAAAGGGTCACGGTGCCCCTATGCAAAACAGAAAACCCCAAGTCATGGGTTCACGCGGGTTGCGGCACCCCAAAAACAAGGTTGCGACATGACCCTACAAACCCAGATTTCTAGATTTTTCCTAAAGCAAATTCTTACCCATAAATCATCCCAAACAATTCCAAAAACCACACTTCATACCCAGTATAGTATCAACATATTACCAACAACAAAACCTAACCTTAAGTTCACTCAAAACCCCTGCAAATTTCCAATTCAATACCTTGAGCCACAAGCTCAAGAACACTTCAAGAACTCTAGAAAACCATGGCAAAGTTAATCAAAACAGAGTTCGTAACCTCACCTCAGATGTAGATTGAATCCTCCTAGATGCCACTAATCCAACCCTAGACTCAAGCCTTCAATTTTCTTTGAATTCCCTTAGTTTTTCCTTAAGAAATCTATACCAAAATAGAGAGAAAGAGAGAACGGTTGGGAGAGAGAGAGTGTGTATGTGTGTGTTTGCTGAGTGTTTTGTATTTTGTGAGGTTACTTAATGTTCAAGTAACTCTAAGTACATCCCGAGGCTCGGAGTACCAAAAATGTCCACGGGGGTAAAATGGTCAAAATTCCAAGAATTCCCTTCCAATCTTGCTAACACTGAATATTGTTGGAAAAATAATCAGAGTGCACAGCGAAATGGCATGGTGGGCCCAACTATTAACAACAAAAAGTTTTTCACCTCTCATATAAAAACAGTTTATATGTTGAAGAATACATCCAGACACGAACCATTAATATGCAATATTATTAATCATGCAACATATATATAATTATAAACATATTAATATATTATATGCAAGTGTATACAAATATTCAAGAACAGAGATATTTACCTCTTGAAGTCTATCAAGTGTCCTTGAGTCTTTTTGTATAAATAACGATCTTCCTATCCATCACTTTGAGTACTTAGGTCACGATCTTCTAGAATGTTCTCTACACCTCAAGATGTGTGTGGGCACATAGAGAACAATGGTTTGTAATTTATAAATCAAAATTTTATCTCAACACATGAGTACTTGGATTATGGCTTAAGAAAGGCTGGAATAATAGTAGAAGATGAGAGTTTCTTGTCTGACAATTTTCTGAATTTTTTTTCTGAATCACTGCTCTCTTTCTTATTATCACATAATACATATTGAGATTATATATTAAATTATTATTCATAATAATAATAATATATTAATAGAATCATAATGATGATAAGAATTTATTTAGGTAATATCTAACTTACCAAATTTGAAAAAATCTATTTTCAAATTATTGATTAATTAAATAAATAAATTAAAAAAATTAATGATGCTTTATCATTATCATCTTACATGCATGGCCCAGTCCTGGATTGTGTCATGCGTGCTGCAGTATTCCCTGCTTCAGGGAATATTGTATTTTTCGTATTTTCTTTTATTTATTTAAATAAATCATTCCCACAAAATATGGTATTATCTATTTAAGAAAAAGATCACAATCATAATTCAAATTTAAATTTTAAATTCAAAATTCAAAATTATGATCATCATTATCATCATCTCTTAAAAATCAATAAATCAAAACTATTTTGACTTACCACTTTTATTTTCTCCCACTCAAATAAATTAGTTAATTTCAAAAATTAATTTATTTATTTTATATATACATTTCGAAATTCTATATTTAAATAAATATATATATTTTCAAAATTTTAATAATTAATTCTAAATTAATTATTCATCCTCAATTATCATATAAGTGTATATTGACCCAAAGAATAAAATTCTTCTGAAATTTCCAAATTATAGTTTTACCCTTGTATCAACTCTTACCTTTATATGCTGTTGATAGAGCCACCATAGAGACCTATGGACCTATAATATTAAGCTCCAATAAATATTAGATTATTAATCAAAGCTCTTTGATTAAATAATCATATTTATTAATTTTATGATTACTCCGCTATAAATATGAGATTGAACTCTTGATAATTATAGACATATATTTATAGAGTACTTTATTAAAAAATAAAGTGTCCATTGATATAATCATTACATACAATGTTAGTCATCTACTAATGGTTCATAATTAAAAGGGAATAGAATTGACGTTTCACCCTTTTAACTATATCTAGTTGCTAGTGTACCATTGACTTTACTAGTGAGGGTTGTGTCGAAACAAGTTTGCGACATGAGCGCTCATAACCTTTTCAGTTCCAAAAGTCAATCCAATAGTGTAACGCCGCACATCACTATGGCTACTTCCTGGAATAACGACTGGCCTTGCAAACCCACACGAGTCTTTCCAATGTGTTTTGTCCTCACTATCAAAGCTCTCTGATTACATAATCATATTTATTAATTTCATGATTACTTTGTGTTGACCCTGATTTTGGTCAACAACACATAGTCTATGAAACGACAAGAAAATGTTATAGAGCTTGAAAATAATCTAATGGAAAGATAAAGAACACAGGGATTTATAGTGGTTCGGCCCCAATGACTGGTAATAACCTACGGCCACTTGATACTATTATTTATATTGAATTCCAAGGTGTGATCAAAGAACAAGGGTTCCTGAGTTTCATGGACCTTAGAGGAAGAAATCAATACAGTGATGAATAATAGCAATATAATTCTCTAAGCATAAAAGATCGATCCCCTTCCTTGAGATATCTCTTGTATATTTATAGGCTCAGGAAGAGTTACATGAATTAGGAGATAATATCTATCCTTAATGATCGGATCTGCAGGTCATAATGAAGAGATATTCTCGGATATCCTCAAAACTGTACAGATCTTTACATAAATGAACGAATATACAACCAGGCTAGTCGTATATAAAACTTGATCTCTTTGTGTAAAAATAATGTTGGTCGATAGGCGAGCCGTATTTCTGCTACGTTTCCGCCACGTGTCAAAAATCATTGCCACGTCATCAACAACTGATTTATGGATAAACACTCTGCTATAAATATGAGATTGAACTCTTGATATTTATAGACATATATTTATAGAGTACTTTCTTAAAAAATAAAGTGTCCATTGATATAATCATTACATACAACGTTAATCATCTAATAATGGTTCATAATTAAAAAGGAATAGAATTACTGTTTTACCATTTTAACTATATCTAGTTGCTAGTGTACCATTGACATTACTAGTGAAGGTTGTGTCGCAACAAGTTTGCGACGTGAGCGCTCATAACCTTTACAGTTACAAAAGTCAACCCAATATTGTAACGCCGCACGTTACTATGGCTGCTTCCTGGAATAACGACTGGCCCTACAAACCAACACGAGTCTTTCCAACATTCTTTGTCCTCACTCGCACACTTACTGGGAAAACTTCCCAAGAGGTCACCCATCATGAAACTACTCCAGGTCAAGCACGCTTGACTTTGGAGTTCTCAAGTGATGGGCTACCGAACAGAAGATGCATCTTGTAGGCATAGGTAGTACCAATCAATCCACTTAAGGCATTTTCAACAGTGTAGTCCCATACCTACAGTCTTAGAATCGTCATACTTGACCTTCCCCAAGCGATGGGGGATTGCATAGCTTTACCCGGTCTTTCCCCCTATGGATCACGAGTCATTGACTGTCACAAATAGGGAATCATTATTCAATCTATAAGAAGGTATAGATTCTATGTCTATTAAACTATGTCCCTAGCCATATATATCACTAAGTCTCCAAAACAATTATTCTTAGCCTGATTATTCTGACAAACCTTAACGCATGAATCAAAGGATCATATGACATATATAAGAGTTCATAGTAACCTTAGGATTAAGATCATCATGCATATGATCATCCTTTGATGTGTTTGATTTATACAACAAAACAGTGTTTAAACAAGTATTAACTAATCACATCTTGTCCAGTTCTATATATCACTATATATAAAATACATTCACTAAAGTGCCCTACTACACTAGTGACCTGGATCTAGGTCTTGCATTCATAATGTTAGTGAACAGTACTAGCAGTAATTAATATAAAGATTTCATAACTTTATTTTATTGCGAACAGTTTTAAGTTCATTATCTCAATCTCGATCCTTTCATACTAATATTTAATCTGTAAATATATATAAGTTATTAGTGCATGAAATAAATGTAAAAAAGTTATGTTTATTAATATTTCATTATAATGTTTTGAAATATAAATAAATAAATCAATTTTTTATATTTTAAAAAATTAATTATATTTTATAAAAAAAATATTTTAATTTAATAGTATTTAAAATTCAAAATAAATGAAAAAACATGATAAAAAAAGTAGTATCTTAAATCATGTAACGCCCTACTACCTTAGAGTCGTTACTAAGTGAGTTTAAAAACGTGCAATCACTTGCTAATTGAGGCTTTTAAAGAAAAAGTATAATTAAATTGTAAACAAGGTAGAAACTTTAGAAAAATAATTCTTTTTCATTGAAAATCATAAAAGCTTAACTCTTGGGATCCCAAAACACTGTTTAGAAATATTTACAGCATATAAGTACAACCAAGTCGGCTAAATGACAAAATCTAGGTTAAATTACGATCATCTCCCAAAATCCAACGGCTATGGCAGCCAGGCAGGCCAAACATGTACACGCCGCTTCATGCTTGCTATACTCATGGTTGGCTGGCTTTCTCCTTGCCCTTACCTGCACCACAGAGCACCCGTGAGACGAAGCCCAGCAAGAAAACCCACAAACAGATAACATATGCAAAACAAACACATAGCATATAAACAGGCCATCACAAGGCTAAACACATACGGCCAAGCCGTCCTAGGCACTTTACCAAGCCCTGGGTTCGCAGTCCTCACCGTGAGGATATCACAGGTATCCTTTAGGGTCTCACCCTGGCAACTCGCACTCCATGTGCTCAACGCTGCTCCTGGTCCCTTGTCGTATTCAGCCTTGCACTCAACGTGCCCAATGCCATTCCCAGACCTTTGCCATTTCCAGCCCCTGCCGACCTCGGCCTGCACCATTCCCGGCTCTCGCCGAAAATTTATACAATAGCATTCATAGCATAATAAAAGAATACGAAACACTAACAGATTCAACCAAAGGGCTACGCCCTGCAATTCAGACATATTGGACTTAGCCCTGCATACAAGCTCAATGGGTACAGGGGTTTCTTACCTGCGTCCCGAGCTCTCCGAGCACCGATATCCCGAGCACAGTCCTCTAACTTGAGCCTCGCCGAAACCCTAGTCACAACACATAAACAACATTCATCCATCAAGTTCTAATCCATTAAATAACTTTGAGCCATATCTCTAACTTCGGAAACCTTGAATTCTATCCATCCGGGTGATAAAATCCATCCCGAGCCTTAACCATGGAGTTCTCGAGCCTAACACCCCTCTACAACCCAAAAATACCTTAAGCGTCGAGGCCCTAGAGACCCATGCCGCAGCCCCCAGGTCAACCCGAGGTTTTGCCTCAAGATAGCCCACACGCGCTACGGCCCTTGTTGAAGGGCGCCTCGGCGCGCCTTCAAATCCTGACGCACCAACTTCAAAGGGGCTGCGTCTTAGCAAGAACAAATTCGCGGCCCTACCCCTCGAACCCAAAAAATCACCCTGTTTCTACCTCAAAAATCAATCCAATTATACCCAAAATCAAGCTAGCAATTCCAGATAATCATCACAAAGGTTCTAGCCCAATCTTAACATCAAAACCTATCAAAACCAGCCCCCAAAACTCAGCCTAACAATCAAAACCCAATTCAAACTTAGCTAACATGCAACCTCCAATATACAACCTTAAAACCAGCTGCAAAATTGACACAATTCAGCATATTAAGAGCTTACCTTGATGAGTTATGCCTCTGTGCAAATTCTCTAAGTTCCAAGCTTTAATCTCCCCAAAATCCCAACTGAATTCCCTTAGCTTCTAGCTAACTTCACCAAGATTTTCCTTAAGCTTCCAAAGAAGAGAAAACCACTTCAAGAGAGAGAGAGAAGAAGAAGTGGGTCAGTTTATGAGAGTTCTATGTAATTCTAAGTTTTGTTTTATTCAACTAAAGTCTATAGGGTTACCTCAAGGCTCGGGGTACCGGAAATGTTCCCCAATATTCCCTCCTAGACATTCTATCCTCAAATATATCTCCGAATATTTATTTCCATAACCCGATAATCCCATAGTACATCTAATACCCAAAATACCCCTCGACTCGCCCCGAGTCGGATTCTCAACCCCGTTGTGACTTTCTGGCTAACCGCTCCCCAGGACTGTCTCGGATCATGCTACACAGAAATATATCGGATGCATATCATATTTATCACATTTACGCCCTCAACGGGCTAAAATCACAAACACACCCCTAATATCCACACGGGGCCCACATGCATATTTAATTCAACTAACACATGCATTTCTATCACATATTCACATAAATTCACATATTAACATATTAAATCATTTATTGCCTTCCAGGCACGCTAATCAAGGCCCTAAGCTCTATTAGCAAATTTGGGTCATTACAACTATCCCCTCCTGACAGATATTTCATCCTCGAAATTACGTGAATAACTCGGGATACCGCTCCCTCATCTCTGACTCAAGTTCCCACATCGCCTCCTCAACCTTGTTATTCCTCCGCAGCACCTTCACCAAGGCAATGGTCTTGCTCCGCAAGACTTTATCCTTCCGGTCAAGAACCTGAACCGGCTTCTCCTCGTAGGACAAATCCTTATCAAGCTCCAGATTCTCATAACTTAGAACGTGCGTCAAATCTGACACATACTTCCGAAGCATGGACACATGGAAAACATTATGAACCCCTGATAAAGCTGGAGGCATTGCTAGTCTGTAAGTTACCTCTCCAACCCGTTCCAGAATTTAGAAGGGGCCAACAAACCTAGGGCTCAGCTTGCCCCGAACACCAAACCATTTCACTCCCCTCAAAGGTGAAACCCTAAGGAACACATGATCACCAACCTGAAATTCCACGTCCCTGCGTTTCAGGTCTAAATAGCTCTTTTGACGACTCTGGGAAGCAAGCATTCGTGCTCTAATTTTCTCAATCGCCTCATTGGTCCTCTGAACCATTTCTGGACCCAGATATCTCCTCTCACCTATCTCATCCCAATGAACAGGTGATCTAGACTTCCTTCCATAAAGCATCTCGTATGGAGCCACTCTGATGGTCGCCTGATAACTGTTGTTATACGAGAACTCGATCAAAGGGAGATACTTACTCCATGATCCCCCAAAATCTAGCACACAGGCTCGCAACATGTCCTCCAATATCTGAATCGTCCTCTCAGACTACCCATCTATCTAAGGATGATAAGCGGTACTAAATCGTAACTGCGTGCCCATAGCCTTCTGCAGACTCTCTCTAAACTTGGAAGTGAAGGTGCGGTCTCTATCGAACACTATCGACCTCGGAGCCCTATGAAGTCGAACAATCTCCTTGACATACAACTCAGCATACTGCTCTACAATATAAGTCGTCCTAACAGGTAAACCAACCACAAAGTACATGGTGATATCTTCCCACTTCAATTCTGGGATCCCCAGAGGCTACAGCAACCTCGCTGGCCTCTGATGCTCAGCCTTGACCTGTTGAAAAGTTAAGCATTTGGCCACATAATCCACCACATCCCTCTTCATGCCCGACCACCAATACAAAACTCTCAAATCCTGATACATCTTTGTTGTACCTGGGTGCAACGAATAGGGAGTGGTATGCGATTCATCTAAAATCTCACGCCGGATGTCAGAATCCATCAAAACGCAGATCCGACCCTTGTACTTCAGTAATCCCATCTCTGAAATAGAAAAGTCCTTAGTTTCCCCGACTAAGACATTCTCTCTGTGACCTCTCAACTGGTAATCTTTCCCCTATGCCTCCTTGATCCTCTCAAGGAGTGTAGACTGGAGAGTGATGTTGGACAACTGACCAACCACCAACTCTATACCTGCTTTGGTCATCTCCTCAGCTAGCTTATCAGATATCTATCTCGAACAAAACAACTGTCCTGGGCTTTTCCGACTCAATGCATCAGCCACCACATTAGCCTTCCCAGGATGGTATAGGATATCACAATCGTAATCCTTAACCAACTCCAGCCACCGCCTCTGGAGCATATTCAGGTCCTTCTGAGTAAAGAAATACTTCAGGCACTTATGGTCGGTGTATATCTCGCAGTTCTCACCATAAAGATAATGTCTCCAAATCTTAAGTGCGAACACCACTGCAGCCAACTCCAAATCATGCGTGGGATATCTCTGCTCATACTCCTTTAACTATCTTGATGCATAGGCTATCACCCTACCAGCTTGCATCAACACACACCCCCAACCCTGTCTGGACGCATCACAATAAACTACAAACTTTTCATTATCCGTCGGCAAAATTAACACTGGCGTAGTGATCAATCGCCGCTTCAACTCTTTGAAGCTATTCTCACATCTATCCGTCCAGACATACCTTGTCTTCTCTGCTCATACTTCTTTGTATTCTCACATGCTCGGTCTAGGCCAATCTCTGACTGCCTCAATCTTACTTGGGTCAACCAGAATCCCCTCCTTACTGACAATATGGCCCAAAAATGTAACTTATGGTAACCAAAACTCACACTTGCTAAACTTAGAATATAACTTATGCACCCTCAACCGCTGTAGAACTAATCGCAGATGCTGCTCGTGCTCAGTCTCTGATTGAGAATACACCAAGATGTCGTCGATGAACACAATCACGAACTTATCCAAATAATCCTTGAAAATCCTATTAATCATGTCCATAAAGGCTGTTGGGGCATTGGTTAATCCAAAGGACATAACCAGGAATTCATAGTGTCCATACCTCGTTCAGAAAGCGGTCTTTGGTATGTCCTCCTCTTTAATCCTTAACTGATGGTAACCTGATCGGAGGTCTATCTTGGAAAACACTGTTCTTCCCTGTAACTGATCAAATAAATCGTCGATCCTAGGCAGTGGATACCTGTTCTTAATGGTCAACTTGTTTAGCTCCCTGTAATCAATACACATCCTAAGGGGTCCATCCTTCTTCTTAACGAACAATATTGGGGCACCCCATGGCGAGAAACTCGATCTGATGAACCCCAAATCAAGTAACTCTTGCAACTGAATCTTCAACTCCTTCAATGGAGCCATTCTGTAAGGTAACCTGGGTACTGGCTCCGCTCCTGGTACCAACTCTATAACAAAGTCAGTCTCCCGCTGCGGCGGCAACCCTAGAAAATTTTCCGGAAACAAATCCGGAAACTCACACACCAATCTAGTCTCACCCGGTCCAACCGACACCACCTTAGAGGTATCCACAACGCTCGCTAGGAATCCCATGCAACCTTCTTGCATCAGGTCTCTAGCCTTCAATGCTGAAATCATTGGTACCCGTGGTCCACCAACTATCCCCACAAACACAAAGGGTACCTCCCTTTCCAGTTCAAAAGTCACCATTTTGCGCTTGCAGTCAATCGTTACCCCGTACTTCGATAACCAATCCATGCCTAGAATCATATCAAAGTCATCCATCTCTAACTCAATCAAATCAACAGACAGTTCCCTACCATCTACCTCTACTGGCAATGCTCTAATCCATTTCCTAGAGACTACCAGTTCTCCTGTTGGCAACAAAGTCTGAAATCCCCTAGCATACACACCACTAGGTCTACAAAGTTGATCTATCACTCTAGCAGATATAAATGAATGGGTAGCCCCTGAATCAAACAATGCAGTATACAAGGAACCAGCACTAGAGATCTGACCTATCACAACTGAGGGGCTAGCCTCCACCTCCGTCTGTGTCAAAGTAAATACCCTGGCAGGAGCAAGACTGTCACTCTACTTCTGCTCCTCCTCCCTGACTTGAGGGCAATCCCTCTTCAAATGACTGGCACTCCCACAAACAAAGCAGGCCCTGATCCTGCACTCACCCTGGTGTCGACGTCTGCACCGCGGACACACTGGGAAACTCCTCCAGTTGTCACTTCCACCCTGACGGCCAGTAGAAGCACCTCGTGTGTTAGAGAATATATATTATAATTTCTCAATGGAATTATGGAAAAACCAAATACAACTCTATGCAAAAATACAATGGACAAGATAATATTGATTAAATAAGTATTACAACTCAATTGCTCAAAATACAAGTAAATAAAAAGGATGTCGAGGAAGAAGATTACAAACTCAATACTATAATAATACAATTAAATAAGAAGAACAAGAGTAAAAGAATGAAAACACAAACAAACTCTCACACAACCAAAGTGTAGAGTAGTGGGGATCACCAACTTGAACAAGATTCAAGACCTTTGTCCAAAAGCTTATTTCCCCTATTCTCTAAGCACTAAGGGATCTCTCTAGGAAATAGCTCTCTGGAATAATCAAGCCTCAAGGTGTATTTTTCAGCTAGGTGCTTTGTGGATGAAAAATGGTGTGTCATACAAGTGAGCATTAGGATCCTATTTATAGAGTTTGAGATACCCTTTTGAATTTCAAATTCCACTAACCCCCATGGCTGTTACCAATGTTTAATTGGATGTTTATGAAATTAAATTGGAGATTTGGGAGTTATTTGGGATGTTAGAACCGTTCAATTTGGAAAAAACTGAAAATTCACATAGGTTGTCAGCCTCACTGGCCACGGCCAGGACTTTTCAATGGCCACGGCCACTGGCTTCTGTCCCCCAGGCCGCGGCCACAGACCATTTTCAGCACAAAAAAGTCATTTTTCCAAAACGTTCCAAAACGTCCCAAATCCTTTCCCACATGATTTTGTAACCTCCAAACACCTATTGGGAGTTAAAAACATGTCTCCAACAGTCATATATCATCATGACTTTATGAAATCCAATCTCAAATGTGTAACATATAATATACACATTATTGGGTAATATTTGGGAGTTACAAATTTGTAACTGATTTTGTAACTCCAAAATATGTCACATTTGGGCACACACATTAGTCCAATTTTGTGACTCTCAATAATATGTTACAAGGTGTGACAAATCACATTTGTGTGACAAATCACATTTTGTCACATTATTTAATCTAATACTATATTATATGAAATAATATAACATTCCCTCACTAGATTAAAAAATCAATTTTTGTAACACTTATATAACCAATCAAACATTATATTAAAATATAATATTCCCCCACTTGATTAAATAATCACTCTCTATAGAAACCTTTGCATTGGTGCATAAAGTAAAATGTCTTTCGACTTGAATTTTACCTTAGTGTAATTATCACAAAGTTTGTTGAAATTTTGGTTGCCGAAGTATTGAACCACTATCCCTTGATAACAAACCAGTGATAACACACACACCTTTTCTGTGTTCACTTGAGACCTCAATGTCTCACTTTTGCACCGTTAATGGCCATGTGCACATTCCATTCATACACTTTTCTTGAGAATGACTCCCAAATCTCATGAGGGGCGGCACCACCCCTAGGTCTATATAGGTAGAACTCTTACAGTATTTTGTTACCCTAAAATACTTGTCTTTTCAAGACTGAGTTCTATTAAAAAACCGTAACACACTAGTACTCATATCTCAGATGGGACAAAATTTGAGTACTACTATCTATTCACTTGATTGACTTGTTATTACCTATTGAACCTAATACTAGTTTGGTTACTAGTATTAAGATAGGTTACCATCAACCGTGAATCTCTTTAGGGAGTCTAGGTCCCAACTCTTGAGATGTAAAATTGATTCCATTTGAATCATTTCTTTTCTCATGTATGCATACTTAGACACTCTCATTATTTTTATTCAAACTTTGTTGCTAGCCATAGTTTGATTAAAATAGTTACCCCTTTCAAATAGTGATTTTGACCATAGTCAACACCCCCACTATTTTATAGTTTAATATCCAAGATAAACATTTGAATATTAATTATAGAAATCTCTTTGTTTCTAAAATTCTCCTTTATGTTTTAAATTGATTCCTTCTTGAATCAAAATATTACAAATAGTAACTTTAGACACCAAGCATGTCTAGATTTATCCATTCTATACACATATAGCCAATGTGATTTAAAATGTGGAATTCCAAATCACCTATTTGATAGGATGACCAAATTAATCAATTGATTAACAAGAAAATAAATTGATTAACTTTGGAGCATCACCCCCACATTTTCTCACATAGTGATAATAAATATCACTTTAAAATAGAAATCTCTTCATTTCTAATAAGTCATTTATCCTCCAAGATAAATCTAGACCTATGATTCTCAAAGTTCATCATGAGTCCTTAAGCTTCATGATAAACACTCAATAGATCAAGATAAAAAACCTCAATGTTTATCTTGATTTATTTACTTGCTAAAGCAAGGCACACTTATTTGAAAGTAACTTTCACTTGGTTGCTTTCTTTTATATATTTCACAAAATAAAATGTGAACACAAATGTAATGTGAGAATTTCTCAAACAAATAATAACAAATTTTCAATTTTAGTTGTCTAAATAATCCCGAAATCACTTAAACAACTTTTGTGTACTTCTTAAGAGTCTCTTTGGGATTCTTTTGAAAACGCCAATTTTACATCCATTGATTTTCTCATCAAAATCAATTTGAAGATGTCAATTCTTGAAACACTTTAAATCAAAGAAAATAAACCCTCATTGATTTATTTAAACACTTTGATTTCTTATGTTTTTGTTTAAAATTATTTCCTCATTGAGATTAATTTATGCATATCACCATCTTTAACCAAAATGAATAAAGTTCTCTTTTATTCACCATTGGTGTAAAGATTCAAAATTGCTTCTCCAATTTTGAAATGTCTCATTGAATATTTAAGAATTGTTGTCACTAAATAATTCTCAAATATATTTCATTTGACCACACTCTAGACTATAAGTCTATTGAGTCAACATGTTATCCCACAATTTTTGAATCCACCTTGATCCATTTTTCTTGCAATGGTAAGACACAACCATTAAAAGATGTAACCCCCTTAGGTTCATCTTTTCTTATCTCATAAAATGAGATGGTAAACATTTAAATGGAAAATTTCATTTCTCAAATAATTCATTTTATTTACCAAATGGTAACTCCTCATATTGCAATAATATAGGATAAACATATTAACATCTCACAAATGTTTGCATGATTATAATTTCACATAGTTGTCAACATACATGACTAATATCATACTAATATGGCTCTTTATTAATATGAGAACTTGAATTACAAATATCATACACATATTTTCACATTTCTATTGATACACAAAATCAATATATTTATACATGTCATACAAAAACTCATATAGTTGTCATTCTAATAATTTCCCATTAACACAATTATATGACATGCTAGCATATTACCCAATAATCTACTGGATTATTTACACATTGATCACATATCATAAAACTCAAGATATTAAATTATCTTCTAATCTAACCACTATATTTGAAAGAAAAAAAAAAGATTAGAAAACAATGAGCCTCATTTATAAAATTTTCTTCTTCCCATATCTATCACTATAAGAAAACTACTAGATCCTCTAAGAAAACCAAAGAAGAACATTACCTTATCTTACCATCTTTTCAAGGTTGAATCCTCACATGATCTCTATGGTTTCTCCTTCCATTGAAAAGGAAACTAAGCTTTTGCTTGTTAGAGAATATATATTATAATTGCTCAATGGAATTATAGAAAAACCAAATTCAACTCTATGCAAAAATACAATGGACAAGATAATATTGATTAAATAAGTATTACAACTCAATTGCTCAAAATACAAGTAAATAAAAAGGATGTCGAGGAAGAAGATTACAAACTCAATACTATAATAATACAAGTAAATAAGAAGAACAAGAGTAAAAAAATGAAAACACAAACAAACTCTCACACAACCAAAGTGTAGAGTAGTGGGGATCACCAACTTGAACAAGATTCAAGACCTTTGTCCAAAAGCTTATTTCCCCCTATTCTCTAAGCACTAAGGGATCTCTCTAGGAAATAGCTCTCTGGAATAATCAAGCCTCAAGGTGTATTTTTCAGCCAAGTGCTTTATGGATGAAAAATGGTGTGTCATACAAGTGAGCATTAGGCTCCTATTTATAGAGTTTGAGATACCCCTTTGAATTTCAAATTCCACTAACCCCCATGGCTATTACCAATGTTTAATTGGATGTTTACGGAATTAAAATGGAGATTCAGGAGTTATTTAGGATGTTAGAACCGTTCAATTTGGAAAAAACTGAAAATTCACATAGGTTGTCAGCCTCACTAGCCGCGCCCAGGACTTTTTAGTGGCCGCGGCCACTGGCTTCTGTCCCCCAGGCCGCGGCCACTGAAAGTCAGTGGCCGCGGCCACAGGCCATTTTCAGCACAAAAAAGTCATTTTTCCAAAACGTCCCAAATCCTTTCCCACATGATTTTGTAACCTCCAAACACCTATTGGGAGTTAAAAACATGTCTCCAACAGTCATATATCATCATGACTTTATGAAATCCAATCTCAAATGTGTAACATATAATATACACATTATTGGGTAATATTTGGGAGTTACAAATTTGTAACTGATTTTGTAACTCCAAAATATGTCACATTTGGGCACACACATTAGTCCAATTTTGTGACTCTCAATAATATGTTACAAGGTGTGACAAATCACATTTGTGTGACAAATCACATTTTGTCACATTATTTAATCTAATATTATATTATATGAAATAATATAACATCGTGCCCAGCTATCTGAACTGGGAGGAACAAAGGAATCTGGGGCCTTCCTCTTCTGCTCACTAGAACCACCACCCCGACTAGATCCAACAAAAGGTGGCACTGTCCTCCTGGCATCGCGCCTAACAGTGCTCTCCCTCCATATCTGATCTTCGGCCCTCTCAACTGTAAGGGCCTTATCCACTACCTGAGCATAAGTAGTAGTCTCTGGATCCAAGGTAATATTCACATTGCGGGCGATCATAACGTTCAACCCCCGCACAAACCTGTCTCTTCTTTCTGCATCAGTCGGCACTAAGTCTGGCACAAACTTCACCAATCTGTCAAACTTCAAAGCATACTCTGCCACTGTCAATCGATTTTGTGTCAGGTTGATGAACTCGTCAACCTTCGCAGCTCGAACTGCCACACTGTAATACTTCTCATTAAATAAGTTTCTGAACTCTTCCCAAGTCATAACTGTCACATTCCTTCTCTGAACCACCACGTCCCACCAGATGTGGGCATCCTCTTTAAACATTTAGCTAGCACAAGCTACCCTCTCATTTCCCTGAACCCTCATAAAATCCATAATTGAGGAAATCATATTCATCCACTGCTCTGCCCGCAGTGGGTCTGATCCACCCTCGAAGGTGGGAGGATGTTGTTTCCTGAACCTTTCAAACAAAGGTTCCCACTTATTCTCCACAACAGATTGAACTGGCACTGGCGCCGCAACCTGCTGAACTGGCAGCCCAGTTACCTGAGGTGAGGCCTGTTGCCTCAATTGTCGAAGCTCTTCCTCAGTTCGTTGTAGCCTTACTTCCATCTCGGCAAACATCTCTTGCCAATACTGTGGGGCTAGTGGAGGGTCCTGACCTTGGTTGTCATTATCGGCCCTACTGCCGCGGAGTCTAGATGATTGTCGAGGAATCTCAACAAATATGCCTACAACCAATGACGCCGCTCATCAGGCATGACAACAACATCCAAAACCACCTCCCAAACACATTAGCCATCCACAAACAGTAACTCATATAGCATACAGATAGCATATAACACACAACGGGCCATACCCTGGCATCATGCATATGTTAACACATTAGTCATGCTCTATACGAAATAAGCAGGCAACAGGGCATTTAAGCACATATTCAAGCATAATAGTCAACCATACCAACCAACCCTAAGTCGAGCTTGTCACTGACAGCGAGCGTACATGTTCCGTCAATCTCCAGAACCAATAACCTTGGCTCGCTCTGATACCAAGTTGTAACGCCCTACTACCTTAGAGTCGTTACTAAATGAGTTTAAAAATGTGCAATCACTCGCTAATCGAGGCTTTTAAAGCAAAAGTGTAATTAAATTGTAAACAAGGTAGAAACTTTAGAAAAATAATTCTTTTTCATTGATAATCATAAAAGATTAACTCTTGGGATCCCAAAACACTGTTTAGAAATATTTACAGCATATAAGTACAGCCAAGTCGGCAAAATGACACAATCTAGGTTAAATTACGATCATCTCCCAAAATCCACTGGCTGTGGCAGCTAAGCAGGCCAAACATGTACACGCCGCTTCATGCTTGCTATACTCATGGTTGGTTGGCTTTCTCCTTGCCCTACTTGTACCACAGAGCACCCGTGAGCCGAAGCCTAGCAAGAAAACCCACAAACAGAAAACATATGCAAAACAAACACATAGCATATAAACAGGCCATCACGAGGCTAAACACATACCACCAAGTCGTCCCAGGCGCTTTACCAGGCCCTGGGTTCGTGGTCCACACCGTGAGGATATCCCAAGTATTCTTTAGGGTCTCACCCTGGCAACTCGCACTCCACGTGCTCAACGCTACTTCTGGCCCCTTGCCGTACTCGGCCTTGCACTCAACGTGCCCAACGCCGTTCCCGGCCCTTTGCTGTTTCCGGCCCCTGCCGACCTCGGCCTACGCCGTTCCCGGCTCTCACCGAACATTTATACAATAGCATTCATAGCATAATAAAAAAATACGGAACACTAACAGATTCAACCAAAGGGCTACGCCCTGCAATTTAGACATATTGGGCTCAGCCCTTCATACAAGCTCTATGGGTACAGGGGTTTCTTACCTGCGTCTCGAGCTCTCCGAGCACCGATATCCCGAGCACAGTCCTCTAACTTGAGCCTCGCCGAAACCCTAGTCACAACACATAAAGAACATTCATCCATCAAGTTCTAATCCATTAAATAACTTTAATCCATATCTCTAACTTCCGAAACCTTGAATTCTATCAATCTGGGTGATAAAATCCATCCTAAGCCTTAACCATTGAGTTCCCGAGCCTAACACCCCTCCAGAACCCAAAAATACCTTAAGCGCCGCGGCTCTAGAGACCCATGCCGCAGCCCCCAGCTCAACCCGAGGCTTTGCCTCAAGATAGCCCACACGCACTGTGGCCCTTGCTGAAGGGTGCCGCGGCGCGCCTTCAAATCCTGACGCACCAACTTCAAAGGGGCTGCGGCTCAGCAAGAACAGAGCCGCGGCCCTACCCCTCGAACCCAGAAAATCACCCTGTTTCTACCTCAAAAATTAATCCAATTATACCCAAAATCAAGCTAGCAATTCCAGATAATCATCACAAAGGTTCTAGCCCAATCTTAACATCAAATCCTATCAAAACCAGCCCCCAAAACTCAACCTAACAATCAAAACCCAATTCAAACTTAGCTAACATGCAACCTCCAATATACAACCTTAAAACCAGCTGCAAAATTGACACAATTTAGCATATTAAGAGCTTACCTTGATGAGTTATGCCTCTATGCAGATTCTCTAAGTTCCAAGCTTTAATCTCCCCAAAATCCCAACTGAATTCCCTTAGCTTCTAGCTAACTTCACCAAGATTTTCCTTAAGCTTCCAAAGAAGAGAAAACCACTTCAAGAGAGAGAGAGAAGAAGAAGTGGGTCGGTTTCTGAGAGTTCTATGTAATTCTATGTTTCGTTTTATTCAACTTAAGTCTATAGGGTTACCTAAGGGCTCGGGGTACCGAAAACGTCCCCGAGGGAAAAATGGTAAATTTCCCCAATGTTCCCTCCTAGACATTCTAACCTCAAATATATCTCCGAATATTTATTTCCATAACCCAATAACCCCATAATACATCTAATACCCAAAATACCCCTCGACTAGCCCCGAGCGGATTCTCAACCCCGTTGTAACTTTCTGGCTAACCTCTCCCCAAGAGTGTCTCGGATCGTGCTACACAGAAATATATCGAATGCATATCATATTTATCACATTTACGCCGTCAACGGGCTAAAATCACAAACACACCCCTAATATCCAAACGGGGCCCACATGCATCTTTAATTCAATTAAACATGCATTTCTATCACATATTCACTTAAATTCACATATTAACATATTAAATCATTTATTGCCTTCCAGGCACGCTAATCAAGGCCCTAAGCCTTATTAGCAAATTTGAGTCGTTACAAATCATTTTTTAAATGACATGGTAGGTCGGTTTTATGGGAACCGACCTACCATGTCATTATAAAAATATGTTATTAAAGATACTCTAAATTGATTTTACATTATTTTGAATTTTAAAATATATTAATTTATTTAAACAATATACATATATAATTTATTTGGGTATGAAATAAGTATAAAGAAGTATAGATGTATCAATATTATATATTTAAATTTTTTTGAAATATAAATGTGAATAAATTAATTAATTATTTGTAATTAAAATTTTTTAATTAATTTTGATAAATAAGAGAATATTTTAATTAAATAGTATATATAATTTAAAATAAAAAAATAGAGTATCTCTTTAATAATTTTTTTATTGACATAGTAGGTCGGTTGTGTGGGAACTCACATATCATGTCATTATAAAAATATATTATTAAAGATACTCTAATTAATTTTTACATTATTTGAATCTTATAATATATTAATTTATAACTAAACAATACATATATATAATTTATGTGGGTATGAAATAAGTATAAAAAATATATATTTAATCATATTACTTATATTATAATTTTTGAAATATAAATTAATTAATTTATTAATAATTTGTAATTAAAAAATTAATTTAATTTTAATAAATAAGAAAATATTTTCATTTAATAGTATTTATAATTTAAAATAAAAAATAAAACTTTATAAAATAATTTAGAGTATCTCTTTAATAATTTTGTAAATGACATGGTAGGTCGATTGTGTGAGAAATGACTTATCATGTGACATGGTAGGTTGGTTGTGTGGAAAATAACTTATCATGTGATACGGTAGGTTTGTTGTGTGGGAACAGACATTATAAAAATATATTGTTATACATATTCTAATTAGTTTTTACATTATTTGAATCTTATAATACATTAATTTTTAATTAAACAATACATATATATATAATTTACAAGGTAGAAGTAACGTGTAATGGATGTTTGCTTAGTTTTAAAATTGTAAATATTGTCTATAATTTTAATAAAAACGGGTTCACTATTTTTTAATAATATATATATATATAATAGAATGAATTATACTTCTATAGTATATATAAATATTTATATCAATAATCTCTACATATGTGACATCTAAACACAACATTGAAATAGATATATATATATATAATGACATGGCTACAAGACATATATATATAAATTACAATAATATTTAAAAACAAATTAATAATAGAAATAAAATAGGAATCGAAAAAGTCATAGTCTAGATAATAGTATACATGCATTAACTATTTTTAGTTTCTAATGTATCTCGCAATGTCTTTTGGAGAATTTGATTAAGAAAAAGAACTCTATTCACTTGATAAAAAACAAACCATCACACAAATTTATAAGATAAAAAAATGATATGTATACCTTTATTATTTTTAAATAAATATCATTTAATTATTGAAATTATCATAAAATATCTTAAAAATATCATCTTTTAATTAATTTTTATTTAAGTTTATGTTTGTTCTAGTTTTTGAATTTGGTATTGACAATAAGACATTATATATTATATGTTTAATATAATATTAATATTATACGTGGATTTAAAATTTAAGTTTGTCGCTAGTTGATAGTAGATTATATTATATTATATATTTATTATTGTTGACTGCGTTTTTAGCCAACGACGTGAGAACGTCAATAACGACAAGCCTTCAAGAGAAATAAAAACGACACAGACGGTACAATAAAGAAAATAAAGAACACACGAGATTTTTATAGTGGTTCAGCCCCGATTGTCGGTAATAGCCTAATCCACTTAGAGTTGTGATTTATATATCTGTACTCAAGATCAGATGGACTGAGCCAACTGAGTTTCTTCAGTACAGGTTATGAAAATACAAGAATTCTCTCTAATTTCAGCACTTTCTCTCTCTAGAATAGACAGACCCAATTTTCTCTCTCTAGAAAGAAGAAGCCAAAGAAGTCCTTCTCTCATCCCATAAGCTCTTTATTTATAGGCCTGGGATCCTCAACTGATATCCCCTTATAATAGGGATATTTTATTATATTTATTACATTTATATTACAAATAAACATTCAAAATTTGAAATGTAACAAACTCCCCATTTGTGGGAAGAATGAGAGATTCCCGCGTACGTTGTTGGAGTTGTGTCTGACTTAGTCTCCTCTAGCTAGTTGGTCCACCTCCTACTCACTACCCATGCAAGTGCTGGTTGAACATGCATGGTGGTAGGATATGCATGGTGGTAGGACATGTTTTTGGTGGGTTGAACGTGCATGGTGGTAGGAGATGCACTTCTCTCCTCTAACATGCACTCTCCTCTAGCATGCCATGTTCCTCCTTGAACCAATCTCCTTGGCTTCTCCTCGGACCAAGGTGGTCCGAGGCAACCTCCTTGGCACCTCACCTTGGACAAAATTGAGGCAACCTCACCTTGAATAACATTGAGGCAACCTCACCTTGAACAACATTGAGGCAACCTCACCTTGGACAACATTGAGGCAACCTCATTTAGCATCTCCCAAACATGTCCGATCGAACATTGTATACGCTCTCCTTATCAAAATCTAAGTCTCCATTCTCTTGCATGAGACTCCTCCTCCTTAGCTATTTACCTTGGACACGTTCGAGCCAACACTTAGAAAACCTTGGGAGGCTTACCTCCTACACACCCTTGGGGTCTCCTAGGACCACATCCTCCTTGGGGTCTCCTAGGACCACTCACTCTCTTGGGGTCTTCTAGGACCACATCCTCCTTGGGGTCTCCTAGGACCATTCCCCTTAACTCTCCTAGAATGCACCTTCCTATTTTTTGGGTATAACAATTATGATATATTATTCAAATACGTGAATATTAAGTTTGATTAAATTTTATTTAAGTTATAAAACTTATGATTTTATTATTTTTGTATAATTATCATTGTAATATCTAATAAAATACCCTATTTTAATTTGTTTAATTATTTATTTATTTAATTTTATCTAAGTTTAAGTCATGTTTACAATTTACCCTTAAATATAAGAATATTCAGTTAAATATAAGAATATTTCGTTAAAGTTAACGGAAAAAAATAAAAACTGTTAAAACTAAGAATTTTCGTTACCTACACATTTTTTATATAGAAGAGATGTGAGAATGAAATAAGTATAAAAATAAATATATTTATTAATATTACTTATATTATAATTTTTGAAATATAAATAAATTAATTAATAATTTGCTATTAAAAAAAATATGCAAAGACATATGTTGCCACCATTTTTTTTCTCTACAGTCGACCTTTCCTCTTCTCCTTCTCATTTCTCTTCTCTTCTGTCAACCTCAACCACAAATATCTCGACTCTTCAACCGACCTTTTATGATCCTCTGCCCAGCCTTCTGAAACCCTCTATCGCAGCCCCTATTCACTCTCTCTTGGATGAAGGGTTATATAAAACCCCAACTATCCATCTCATTTTCCTCTTCTTCCTTTTGCGACCTAGTTCGTCTCCAAAGGGCTGCGTGTAGGATCTCATATATATAAGTCTATATGCGTGCTCCCTATTGCACAAAATAACATACAATTAAAAATATAAATACATGCATAGAAGTGATTTTCATATAGAGATTCATAAATACAACAATAAAACCATTAGAGTACTTACGAGATGCGCAGCAGAACATTGACTACACCCTTTTGGATTCCCTAACCTTTTGTCCTTGTTAAATTATGCTAGGTATTGCAAGGAATCCAAACAGCTTTGAAACAAGACCATAGTCTTCCAAGTCTTTCTCTAAAACAACCTAGTGTTTGTGTAGGCAAGTCTCAACACATGAGAAGAGAATTCCTAGAGAGAGTGGGCAGCTAGGTATAGAATATTAGTAGTGAATTTTTACCTTGTCAAATTCATCTTTTTTAATGCATTCTATAACACTAGTATATATAGGCAATTAGCTAGGACATAAATTAGGTTTTAGTTACCTATTTTGTTTAATTATTTAATAATTATAATTAATTAAATACTTGTCAAAATCAACCAATTATAATTTTGATCTTTATTTAATTCATTTTATTAACATTAACACCAATTTATCAACATTAACAAAATTGTCTCAATTGGCTATAATACTCTCTTTTTGAAACTTTGCAATAAAAACCTCAAAGTTTCTTCTATTTCTTTTCTCACAAAATATCAATAAATAATTTAACATTATTTATTTTCATTGACCTATTCAATATATGATATTTTTATAATTAATTATTTAAGACTGCTAGGTTCATTTTGATAAGAGAAGACATGGGGACCATGGATCTATGAACTCAAGCTCCAATAAGTTACCATGAGTTTATTTATAACAAATAATCTCACTACCTTATTAATTCCTCGTAACTCCACTATAGACTCAAAATTGCGCTATTGAATTCATAGAACGTTTTACACCAAATGTAAATATGTTATCCATTGTTATAACCATAATCGTCATTCAATCCTCTATAGATGATCTACTAATGAGACAGGTACAAATTACCGTTTTACCCCTCAATGGTATTTTATCCTTAACTCCCACTAAGTTCATTGTAAATGATATTTACGTAAATTTAATTACAGAAATGAGTACTCAGTCATTTAACACTTGAACCAAGCTATAAGGAAATCATCGTTTCACTTCTTAAACAGAAGACATAGATTTCATATCTATGATAAATACTTGCACTCAATTATACTACAAAATCTCCAATATGTAAGTATGAGCTAGTCCGTAGGGTAAGTTAGTAACGAACAAATCAAAGGACTTGAATAATACAATTAGCAGAACATTAATCACTCTGAATTAAGATTGAATTGACATATATGGTCAACGTTGTGATATGATTAGATTATATTATCACGATACTTACTTAAATTGTGAATAATCAATATCGGTCCAGTCCAATGTAACAAAATACATCTAATCTTATCTACTTGGTCAATGTCTTGGATATGACATCACACTAGATGTGTAAGTAGATCTTATCGTCGATTACTAATCAGTAAAAATCCAGTGTATTGATTTAATCTTATGACAAATTGCTATTGAACATATAATTACAATTATAATCCATTGTGACTGAGTCACTATAATTGTAACTATACATATGTTCGTGATTTTATAAACGTTTGTATTAATAATAATTAATCATGTAATGAAATGTAAACAACGCAATTTGATTGAACAAAATTATTTCTACTACTTTATTGATAATGAATGAATTACATAAGAAATGTGGTCTTATAAGGGCATAAAACCCAACAAAGTCCCACTTGCACTTTTAAAACAAATGCGACATTTCTCTTAAACCCATTCCCTCTATATGCTTTAGAAAATTTGTCTCTCCTAGCATCTTTGTGAAGGGATCTGCAAGATTTTCCTTAGATGCAATCATCGTGACCTTAATTTCTCCCCTTGCCATATATTCTCTGACGATGTGAAACTTCCTCTCTATATGCTTCGCTGTTTTGTGGCTCTGAGGTTCTTTAGAATTGGCTATCGCCCCATTGTTGTCACAATACAAAATGAGGGGTTTATCCATTTCTGGAATAACACCAAGATCTGTATAGAACTTCCTCAGCCAGACTATTTCCTTAGCTGTCTCAGAAGCAGCTATGTACTCAACCTCCATGGTAGAATCTGAGATCGCAGATTGCCTAACGCTTCTCCATATCACAACTCCACCCCCAAGAGTAAATACCATTCCAGAAGTTGACTTCCTGTCATTGACATTTGTCTGAAAATCAGAATCGGTGTATCCTAACGGGTTCAGAACTCCACCCGAGTAGACTAGCATATAATCCCCAGTTCATCAAAGATATTTCAATATGTGTTTTTCCACTGCATGAAAAATTTCTGCTCTAGTGCACAACATAGCATACATTAGACTTCAAACTAGAGATGCATAAGGAATCGTTCTCATATCATCTTCCTCTTCAGTAATCTGTGGAGACTGCATTTTAGAAAGATGGATTCCATGTCGGGACGGTAAAGGTCCTTTCTTTGAATTTTTCATAGAGAAACGCTCAAGCACCTTATCTATGTAACTTGCTTGAGATAAAGCCAAAGTCTTGTTCTTTCTATCCCTCAAAATCTGGATACTGAGAACATGAATTGCTTCACCTAAGTCATTTATCTGGAATTGAGTTCCCAGCCAATTCTTACTGTCTAATAATTTCTTGACATTGTTTCCAATGAGAAAGAATATCATCCACATATCAAGAATACCACAATGTTGTTTTCCTTAAGTTGGTAAACGTAGGGCTCATCAACATTCTGCTCAAAACAATAGGTTTTAATGGTTTCATTAAACCTTAGATTCCAGGGACACAATGCTTACTTAAGTCCATCTACTGGTTGATCTAGTTACTTTAAACCCTTCTGGTTGATCCATATAAATGGTTTCATCTAGGTTCCCATTAAGGAACGCTGTCTTGACGTCCATTTTCCAAATCTTATAATCAAAGCTACGGCTGTGGATAAGAGTATGCGAATAGATTTTAGCATGGAAACTGAAGAAAACGTTTCCTCATAGTCAACTCCTTCTTTCTAGGTATAACCTTTTTCCACGAGTCGAGCCTTGTAAGTCTTGACCTTTCCATCAGCTCCTCTCTTCTTCTTATAGATCCACTTGAATCCAATGGCCCTAAAGTCACTAGGTGCTTCTACAAGAGCCCAGACAAAGTTAGAGTACATGGACTCGATTTCCTATTTCATGGATTCAAGCCAAAGATCCTTATCAACATTACCCATTTCCTGTTTGAAACACAACAGATCATCGTCATGTGTGTCCCCAACGACCATGTTGGTTTCAACATCCATACGATAGAGGATTGGTGTACGAGAAACCCTCCCACTATGATGAGGCATCGTAACTGTCTGAACAAGAATTGTGGTTGCTTGTTCTTCCTTGTTAATCTCGACTTGCATCACTTGAGGAAGATTAGTTGGAATGTGTTCATTTTCATCAACTTGCGTTGATGGAAACAGAATAGTAGGAATAGCTAAGTCAGATTGCAATTCTGCCAAGACTAATTTGCTTATAGGTTTGAAATTAGACATGTGGTCCTCTTCAAGAAAAGTAGTGTTTGTAGAAACAAGCACTTTCTTATCTTGTGGACTATATAATTGACCACCCCGAGTACCTCTAGGATAGCCAACAAACAAGCAAACACTACAACAATTATGCCGCTATATTACATTAAAATATCACATATTTTAACAAGTGTTATTGTCCCGTGCTAATAGAAAAAGACACAACTAAATGAAATATTAGGCGGAAAATATAATAGCCTTAGGCGCCAAATGAAAGACAAAAGCACTTACCCTAATCTCTAAGGTTGAATCCCTAATAACCCTTTACGCCTCCTCTCTCACACTCAGTAACTCTCTCTCGTTCTATCTTTCTCTCTTAGCTACTCTCTCGTTCAATCCTTCTTTCCTTCTCTCTGTTTGTTGCAGGTGTGTAACAAGGTGATGGGGGCTGCGGCTTGGGTCGTATGACAGGGAGGCTTGACTCGTGGGTCTATGGCGTGGTTCGCTCGTGGGTGCGACGGTGGGTCTACGACATGGCTCAACTGGTCTATCTTTCATCAGGTCTCAATCTTCCATCTTTGTATTTCCTTTTGTTTCTCAAGAAAATTCTTGGGGAAATTGATTGTTTTGCAAGTTTGTACATTATTTTTTAATTATTTGCAGGGTGTTACAATACTTTAGTAGTCTAATCCAAATTCTACATCCCAAAATCAGATACGTTTTGCGGTTTGTAGATTCAAGTTGTTTCTGTGTCTATGTGAAAGTCAGATATTATTTGGGGTTTGGGATTTGAATATTGAGGTTGCTCATGGGTATTTCATTATGCTTACATGATGGACCCAAAACGGGTATGTTTTAAAAATTTATACTCGTAAGCGCACGAATCATATTTATAGAATAGTGTTCGTGTAAGCACGAGGTCGAACCCAAAGGAGTTGACTAAAATCGAAAAAAAGAAACTATTTTAAACCAAAATTAATAAATTCTAACCTAGTTCCAAAGATTGATGGGATTTTTGTATAATAAAAATAAAATATAAGATACTAATAAAGAAATTAAAGACAATATATAAAACATAAATTAAAAGTACAAATCAAGATAGTAAAATAAAATTATTAAGGACTAGAATCCACAAAATATAAGTTTAATAATATTTAAAAGTACATTGATTCCCAAGTTTTAGTGATAGTTAAAATAAATTAAACTATAATTTTCTAAAGAGATTTATAATTTTAAGCACAAATTACTTCTAAAAAGATAAGATTTTTCTTCACTTTTCAAAATTATAATTTCAAAGCATTTAGTGTAAATCAATCTAATGAAATAACAAATAAATCAATGAACATTATTTATAAGGCAAAACATAATATTTTTGTTCTAAGCATGGATGTGTACAATTTAATGACACATCTTACACAAAGAATATTATCTTTTTGCACTAATGAAGAACAAAGTGTAAATATGTGCTAACAATCCAAAATACATGATATTTAAGATGAAAGAAGATATTTGAAGAAGAAAATTCCATAAACTTTGTTGCACAAAATGGGAAATCAACATACAAAATAAACACTATCTAGTTACATATTGTTTCATCATCACCTTAATAATCTTAAAAAGATTAGAAACACATAACTAGAATAACAAATACAAACTAAAGATTACAAACATAAATAGGAAAATTTGGAGGAGAAACCCCCAAATTTTTCCTCTAAAAATACATAGAAAATAACCAAAAAGAAGAAGAAGATGAAGAGAATTGAGAGGTTTTGAATGTGGAGAAATTATGGTATAGTAACCTCCCTCTCCAATGGACACCAAACTCCCTTATTTATAACCAAAAAATGGGAATTAAAATAATCAATTTAAAATAATTAAATTGATTAAATTAATTTAATTAATTATAATATGGCAAATAGGGGTAAATTATAGGGTATAATTATGATGTTTTGGGGTAAAATATGTAGAAAGTGTGGTAAAAAGTTGGCATTTTTGTCATAGGGGACAATGGTACATTTTGCTTTTTTATGGGCTCAAGAAAATAATGCTTTGTGGCATGCTTTGGGTGGCTGGTCCGAAATGGGGCAGGCTGGATTTGGCTTGGGCCTGCTTGGTTGGAGAAAAAGAAGTGGCCAAGGGATGCAAATGAAGAGGAGGCTGATTGATGAATGTGAGGTGGCAGGCGGCATTGGAACATGGAGGCAGGCATTGACTTGTTGGTGAAACAAGCTGCTGGAAGGAAAGTGCTGAAGGAGAAATGGTCCTCACGTGGCTGATGGAGTGCAGTTGCTGGGAGCTTGGCATCTGGGCTTTTGGAGCAGGCCGTGGGCTGCTGGAAGCATGGCAGCTTGCTGGGCCAAATGGGTTTGGCTTTGGGCCTTTGGACAAAAACACCACATCTATTACTTTTCTTTGAATAATACCACTTTTTCCTTCATTTTCTTGCTTTCAAGAGTTAAAATAATACCACATAATTCCTACAAAATAAGTATAAATTAAGTCATGATAAAATATTTTCAATTATAAAATAAATCAATTTAATTCTTTGAAAATATTAATTATAACTTAATTTATATTTAACATTTAAGTTTAATAATACAACAATTTTTTACCACTAACTTAACAATAATAATTCAAATAATTAACTACAACATTTTACAACAAAATAACTATAAAAACACACAAAAATCTATAAAATTAAAATAAACCTAATAAATTCAAAATTACTTAAAAACTTAATAAATCAATTAAAAACTCAAGAATTAAGCAACAATTAGCACATAAAAAGTGGTAAAATAACTCTATTTTGTAGAGTTATCATTACACTCCCTTGAATTCGTTCTCAATGTAAAGTGGCTAGAGAATCTGTATAAGAAGATATATTGTCATCTGATTTTGTTTATTTTTGTATGCACACCCATGTTAACATTGTTAATTTATTCGTTAAAAAAAATTGGTGACATTACAAAGAGGTTGGTTTTGCCATTTGGGCATCTCTGGTTTCTCTCAACTTTCGTGTATCAAATGGAAACTCTCTATAGAAAGTATGTTGTTGCTTTCTTCTTCATTGCCTTTTCATGCTTGTTGGATTACACAAATGGTGTGCTTTCTTCCAAAGGGGTTAACTATGAAGGTACGTAGAGTTTTCTGAGATTTTTATTTTTATGTCTACTTTGTATATGAAGAAATTTACAGATGAAGTAATCTATCTTTTTCTCTACAAACAAAATTTGCAGTTCAAGCTTTGATGGATACAACTTGCCTTCCTGTAATTTTTTTCAACTTGGATCTGTCTTCAAGTTTTACCATTTCTCATGTAGGTGGCTAGCGCAAGAGGCTGGACAGCGACGGAAACGGGGCTCAACGGTGCGTGGGCTCGACGGTATTTCTCTCTCTCCCTGCTTTTGACGGTTATGCTCTTATTTTGAGTGGATTTACTAGCTTTCACCCATTACCTCTGTTTTTTTGCCTCAAATTTCAGCTACAAATCTTTCTTCTAAGGGAAATTTCGGACCTTATTTGCTTTAATGTGCTCTATTTTTTAGTTTTGTTTTTTATTTGTGAGATACTAGATTTTTTTATTTGGGGATACTGAAACCCTTAAAGTAGTGTTATAGCTCCATTAATCATATGGATTTTGTTGATATGGGGATATTGAAACTAATAAACACTCCTGGTTTAGTTTCTTCTTTTTTCTATTTTTGTTTCATTCCACTCACAGGTTCTCGTTGGATTTATGTATTAATTAAAGGCATTTTTTAATTTCCTTTTAGTTGGTTTTTGTAGAATTTTGAAATACTAGATGAATTGAGGCAATTGGCAAGGGCTTCGAACTATGGGTGATATCTTTTTCTTTTCTATTATTTAAGATCAATGCACAAAATTATGCTTGTTTTGTTTCTATTAATTTAATTTCTTATCATTGTGGGTTTGACTTCTATATATATAAATTTGAAGCTATGGTTAAGTGATAAAACTTATGTAATCATTAATCTCAATTAATTAGTTTTGGCATTAAATGTAAATTGCAGGTAGAAATTGGGAATTTTTATGAAAAGTATTGAAATTAGTAATTTGATGCATGGTCATGCTGACTTGCTTGATTGTTCTGTTGCTATCTATAATTATTGCTGCTTGTTGTTGAGGCACCACTCAGATGTTAATTGATGTTATGCTATAAGGACACCTAAGTTGATGCACCTCATTTCTGCCCGTGGGTATTCTGTCACTAGGTCAGGATATAGAATCTACACTACAGAGGTTATCAAAAATGTTTGTACATTTCTTTGTAGTTGTGTTTGCACTTTAGGGAATAACAGTTATTTTTTTATGAAGCTTAACATATGCTCTTTAAATTCTTTGAAGGTGCCAAGAAGAAAGTATTTGTTTAGTATTGAGAAATAAAAATGGCTTATTACACTTTGCCTATCTTGTTTTGGTTCTTTTTGTAATTATTTCTATTTTTCTACTATTGATATTAAAAAAGGCTATTGATAGGTTGGATTTAGAAATGTACCAGAATATAATAGTTATTATTAAATGATGTTTGTCATGATGCAATCATTTTGGTATAGTTTAAATTAGTTATTTCCTTGAGACATAGTTTCACAGATTAGAATAATGTTGAAGAGTTTTCCTTCATTATTTATTGCTTGATTATGTTTATAGTGTATCAAGTCTTTTTTACTTGCTTTCTAAAGGAAGTTATGAAACACTTTATGTCTTCATTGCTCCCTACTCTGTGAAAAAATAATGCCTTAATGGCAACAAGTTGTTTGATGTTGTAATCATGTTCAGATGTGCTATTATAATGAGTATGGGAGGAGGCATACAAATAGAACAACATGATTCAATAATTGATAAGCTTAATATATTTCAACAAATAGAACATGTTCTGGTACTTCTGTTTCACAAGCTCAAGAAATTTTCTTGCTCCTTTTAGTAAAATTTGTGTGTTTCATGGTTCCATTGTATGCCTGAATTCTTATTTATAGTAAATGATTTAGGTTGGGGTGCCATGGGTTCCATTTTGTTGTTGTTTTTTTATTTTATTTTTCTGTTGTTTAGTTGTTTAATGGTGGCTTCACCAAACCCTGGTTATGCTATCTATCAAAGCTAGAATAATTAATTCACAGTTTGATGTTGGGACAGCCTAACACTCTGTTTTTTAATTTTAATTTTAATCTTTATTGCAGGTATATATCATAGACTATGGTCTTGCAAAAAAGTATAGCGATCTTCAGACGCACAAGCACATTCCATACAAGTAACAGATATTTGAGAAATATTATGGTCTTAAGTAAAGTGGAAGGTGTTTATATCATGTGTAATGATTATCACTGTGTTGAGTTTTAACTTATAAATGTTAATATTAAATAACAAGTTTTTAGATTGGTTTGGGCAAACATTAGGGTGATACTTATGTGTTTCTCATTATCAATTTTGTGTTCTTGGATCCAAATTTGCTTGAACCTTCAAATTTCTGATCATTATGTTAATTTATTGCTTCAGGGAAAACAAGAATCTCACAGGAACAACTTGTTATGCAAGTGTTAACACTCACCTTGGAGTTGGTGAGCCATTTATAATTCCTAATTAGAGAATATGTTATTTGTTTCTCCCTATAATGCTTGAGACTTTTGGGCTTTATCTAATTGTGAATGTAATCTTTATGCAGAGCAAAGCAGAAGAGATGATTTGGAGTCTCTTGGTTATGTGCTTATGTATTTTTTGAGGGGAAGGTTGGATACTTATGTGATATGCTGAAATCCATTTTCCTTTGTTTCATTGCTCTATTTCACCATATTATTTACTTTTTTCTTTACTAGTCTTCCTTGGCAGGGATTAAAAACAGGTACGAAAAAACAGAAATACAACAAGAACAGTGAAAAGAAGATGCTTACTTCCATAGAGGTATGATCTTAAGCTCTTGCAAGTAGTGTAGGGTGAAGTTAGCATTTATAACTCTCATATGAGTATGGTATTATTAGCTCATTACAGATGGTTGGTGATGAATTTTTCAGCTCACTTCCATTGATACCATGTACTCTAATTTTTTAAAGTAAAGGCACGGGAGATACTGATATGCCTACTACTTTGAATACTCTGTTTATTCTGTATACTCTCTCTTATTCATGTTTATTCTGTTTTTCCCCCTTTTGTAGCAACCAAGTGGGAAACTGGTTCTAAATCCTGGGCCATCTGCAAAGAGAATAGAGAGACCTTCAGGTTTGTTCTTTTTTTTCTTGGAAACATCCACCCTCGCTGCCCTAGTGGACATTGTTTGCACATGTTTAGAAACTCTATTATGTGGTCAGGGAATTTTTGAGCCTTTTTCTCCTTATTTAATGTTGAAGTTAAACTAATTGCTCATTGTTTTATGTTGGAAGTTAACCTGTGTTGAGCCTTTTACATATTTTATTTATGCATATTCTATAATATGATTTTATCAGACTTTTATTCATGTGAAAATATATAATATTGATTGTATGGGTTTTGATCATAAATAATGAGATTGTTGTTTGGTGCTGTCATATTTCTTATATATGTCTCTATCTCTATATTTTTATTCTCTTTGTAATATAGTTAAAACTTTTATGGTAGGCTGCCACCAAGAGAAGAGGCAAGATACTTGGTGTGCAAGCAATCTCTCATGAGAGACTCTTACTTTTGTTTGCATTTTGCAAGAGGTATACCTTTGTTTTAATATTATGCAAATGTTAGAAGAGTTTGAATATCTTAAATATTCATCCATAGTGAAGTAGGTTCTAAGATCATTGTTGTGTGTTGCGGTGATAACGGAAGGTTGAGAACTTGTGTGTCTTAGTGAAGTAGGATCTGAGAAATTTGTGTGCTGTTGCGAGATAAGGAAGAAAACATGCATGTGTTTTTGAATTAGTTGAATTGATATTGGCAGATGGTTAGTTGCTAGTCTAGGAGAAATGGTGTTTGATTTTATATAGACTTATCTAGTATAACTGTTTTATAATTGAATTGTGTTTGCTTGGCCTAAAATAAAATATCAGTTCATTTTTCTTGGTCCCCAACCCCACCAAACAACCTTAGAACATAAAATTTAAAATTTGTAATAAGATGCCTTAGGCATGTCTAATATCTGAAGGGACACATTTTCATATCAAAACTAGAGAAACCATAACCATTTAAAATCATTATCTTCTCTTCCAATCTTATTGATGCATAATAGGACATGTCATTATCTGCTACACCAAGGGTTGCATACTTATCTCATTATCTGCTTATTGAAGGCTTTTTTCATTATTTACGAGCTATTTTTTGTCAACAAAATGTAGAGATATATTTTTCAATACCAATATCATTTGACTTGCCACAAAAGTCACAGCCTCTTTCTACACAAATAAAACTAATAAGTGAGGTTTTCCTATATGAATTCTTCTCTACAAAGTGGTTGTACATGTGAAACTAAAGTAACTTTTTTTTATGTATATCACAATTAGATTATGAAATATGACTATAATACTACCAAGTATTTTGCTAAGGCAGCAGAGTTTGTTTTTTTTAAAAAGAGCCAAAAGATGAGATTTGTAACTTTATTTCAGCAACTACTTAAGTCAAGCAAAGAAAGAATGTTTGATACATGGGAATTCAAGGACTTGGGATGGTAGTGATCTCAAGTTTATGTGTATTTATATTCAAGAACCTTGAAAAGATTTGTAAAACAAATATATCTTTTGTATTGAAATGAATGGTCTAGACTATATAGAGGAAATTTGCTAGATGGGGTCTAGTGAGGCATAGTCCTTGTGCAATCACATGACACAATTGCAATTAGATGTGTTAGGCATGTCCCATATCTACAGATCTGTTTGTTCAAATAGATTTGAATGATTAATCTTAAAGAAGTTTTATTTGCTTAATTGGTTGACCATTAGACTTGTTCAACACAGCTGTAGGCCATCTTTTTCATGATTTTTGTTGAAGTATCAAATTTGCTATATGGTTTGAGCAATTCTTATAAAAATAAGCATAAACATATCTGGAGACAAATCGAACATTACAAGAAGCACAACATCAGTATTTGTAGGTCATGTTTGGAATGTGAAATTGGATTGGATTAAAAAATATAAGGTAAAAAACATAAAAGAATGAATAAAATAATCATTTATGAATGATAAATTAGAAGGAAACAAGTTGGGTATAAAGTTGTAATTTTTTTTTCTTATCATTGAAATATATGAAGACGGGGATCAGATAGATTGAAATGATCTCAAGATCTTACTTTGTGCATTTGATTTTTTATTCATTTCTATTATTGGGTATATATTAATGTATTCATTATTGATGAGATTTAAGTGTTGATCATATGTAATTATTCCATTCAACTGATATAATGTAAACCATGTCCAGCCACTGCTTAACTGACCTTTTCTTTTTATTTGCTCATAAGCAGTTACTCCAACTAAATTGGGGAAGATATTGAACTCCTATGCCATATTGGCCATGAAAATGTAAGGACTGTTAAGAATTAGAATAGCTCCTTAAGCTCTTAGCCATTTGAACTCCTTAAGCGATTTAGCCATTTGAACTCCTTAAGCGATTTTCACCTTCTTTACTAATTTTGACCTCAGTACTGACTAGTTCAGAAGAGAATTTGGGTTTAGTTTTACACTAATGAACATGACTATTTCATATATGTTTCATATCTTGCAAAGCTGCTTTGTTATGGTTTATACTGTACATATTTTTGTTTAATCTAACATTACTTACTTAAGTAGTGTTGTGTTTCATTGCTTTTTGCTTTTCATATATGTTTCATTGCAGAGTTAAATTGTTTGACAATAAGGACCCCCTTACTTGCCTTGTATTGTATACCATTTTGATCTTAATTTTTCTGTGTTTAAGGATCTTATTATATTTTTATTTTACTAAGTGATTTACATATTTTTGTTCACTTTCATTTCTAGGTCTTTGTGCATTTGAAGTTTTGATGTTTATGAGTATCTTTTTGTAATGCGTTAAAGATTTTTATTTTAATAATGTCTTATGTTATAGCTTAACTGATTTTTATAAGGCTTTCTGCATAGTTTTGAACACCTAATGTTCGAGTTTTCTTTATCCCTTTTTCATGTGTGATTTTTGAGGAGGAAAAACCTTATATTTATATAGATATTTTCAGGTAAAAATATATGTGTGTATCTGAATTTGTTCTCAGTTACATGTATTTTATGTTTGGTTAGTTTGATAATATTGGGCATATAATTCTTGCTTTGAGCTTCATATTAGATTAATCAAATTTATGAATTAGCATATTGGGTTTAGAGTACTAAAGTTATGTATGTAACTAGAATTTATTTGATTTTGTTTTGTTTTTCCGAAATCTCCTTTCTCACTTTATTCATATTTTTCCTCTATCTTCCTATTTTTTTCTTCGTCTTCGTTGAATCTCTAGTTTGGTTCTTCATATGTTCATTATATAGGTTTTCTAACAACTTCATATACTTTGGTAATGTTTGTGACTGATAATGATTTCTTAATCTCTCTAATTTTCATCTGTTTGTCTTTTGCTTCAAGCCTGGGCTGCATTTGTCTACTAATTCTTGGGTTTGATTTCCTTCTTTGGGGGAGGTACAGACACAACCAACAAATTTTCTTTGAATTCAACGGTTAGTAAACCTAACTCATTTTTTAAGCAATATCATTAAAAAAGAAAGAGAAGAAGAATAGATTAATAGTTGTAGGTTTTAAAAAATTTCAGAGCAACATCATGAGGAGGTTTGCCTTGGAAACCTGAGGAGATTTCAATTTAGAGAGCTTCAGATGGCAACAAACAACTTCAGCAGCAAGTACTTGGTTGGATGATGAATTGAAGGATGGAGCAAGTTTCATGCATGATTTACTTTTGTGTATCTTGTAATGTTTCTGTTTTTCATTTTTAAAGTAAAAAATGTTCAAGATTATAAAAATTTATTATGTTATGCTTTCAAATTTAAGTTAGAACTAAGATCTCACGAAGTAGACATATTCATGGTTTGAATTAGCTATTGTTTAATGTAATACTTGTGGTTTATCAATCTATTGAGAATTACATTTTATGATTAATTTTGATTTTTTTTTTATCAAAATACAATAATGAAAATCTTTTAATTAAAAAAAAAACATTATAAGTATACTTATCAAAATAAAATTTAAAATATATTATCCACACTAAAGTAACAAAATTTTATTACTAGACTTTTAATATGTTATGATTTAGAAATATATTATAAGCATAACAAATCATTATGATTTATATAATATAACAAACTAAAAATGCTATCAAAATAATCAAATGTAATAGTGGAAAAGTGTTATGCATAAAGTATAAGATTAAACTCCAAATTTATAATCAAATACTCTAACTAAATGTTATTATTTGAATATTATAGCAACTAAAAATGTGTTATTGAATAGTTTAAGATAACATCGAACATAACATTCGAATACTGTTATAGAAAAGACAGGACTTTTAATAACAGGGGCTATGTTAGCATTTTCATAAGTGTTATCAATACTCCCGGTTAGCAGTTTTTAAGTGTTATGAATATTGTTTTTTCTTGTAGTGAAATTTCAGTTCGCGGTCCTAGCTTTCCTTCCTTTTTCCTCAGGACGTGAGCGGGACACCCCCAGATTCTATAATGATGCAAACTAGGTTCACGACCATTCCATAGTTCTAAAGGTGTTTTGGAGATAGCTTTAGATGACACGATATTTAAAATGTCACATGTAGTCTATATGGCATGTCCCCAAAAAGAGATCGAACCATTTCCATTAATGTGCGATTCCGACGCTTCGCAACACCATTTTGATGCGAAGTACCTAGGGCAGTATATTATATAATATCCCAAGTTCAGCTAAATGATCTTGGAACTGCATATTCATGTATTCTCCACCCCTATCAGATCGCAAGATCTTTAACAACCTAATTGGTTTTGAGGCATTGCAAGGAATTCTTTAAACTTCTCAAATGTTTCATATTCCTATGCATTAGGTAAAAAAATGAGTATCTCGAGTAGTCTTCAATGAATGTGTTGAAATACTCATAACCACCCATCGCTTGAACATTCAGTGGTCCACAGATATCTAAATGAACCAACCCTAGTGGCTCTATGGCCCTTTCTTCTTTTGTAGAGAATGGACGCTTGATCATTTTACCCTCGAGACAAGATTCGCAGACAAGTAAGTCACCCATTGTGAGTTCCCTCGAAGGCCCAGCCTTTGTTAGTCTTTTGATCCTATCATAGTTAATATGACCAAGTCGAAGATGCCAAAGATATCTCATGTTATCGTTGTGGATCTTTTGTCGTTTGGTAGTGTAACGTCCCAGATTTTCAAGACTCGATAATGCAAAAATATAAACGTTTTCATGTAACAAAATGTCTCAAAAACCTGTATAAAAAAAAAAATTAAAAGTCGTATGGCCATACTTCATATTTAATACAAACATAGTTTATGAAGAGTAAACTGAGCCTAGTGTATGAAAATAAAATAACATTTCCAAAATCTAAACAACTTCCCTAAAGGTCGGTCCATATGTACATCCGCAAAGTATATTCCAGTGCTCACTGCTTTGCTTTGTCCTTGTTCTTACCTACAACAGGAAAAGAACTAGGTAAGTGAAAACGCTTAGTAAGTTCAACTTTAAAACAAAAGCATGCAGAGAAGACAGGTGGTCACTGGCCAAGAAACTGTCCACGGTTAACAATAGGTCACAAAAGTTAGGGTTCCAGATCCATCCAGACCCTACGCAATCAATATCAAGAACGCAAAAGCATCCTGGCAACCTTATGGTTATGCCTGATAACAATGGAAAACTATTTCATATAAACAAATAAATCCCTACACTCAAAAATTCCCAGAGCAAGCAGATATAATATATCACAATATAATTTGAGACCAACGCTCGACAATTTCCAACAATTCGGGCGTATCACACCCTCCAGCATAATTGCTAATCTGTAAGAGAGAACCGAGTCACAACACTAAGATCTAGCCAATAAATATCCCCATTAAGGGTAACTATCGAGTTACCTAGGGCATTACTACTTATCCAAGAGTAAATCCCTCGCAAGGGTAACCATCAAGTTACCTAGGGCATTGCTACTATTCAAGAGTGTAATTGAAGTTACACGGGTTTACAGAGACTTCTATGTTAATCAGTGGTGCTGGTGAGCAGTTGCCCCTAGGGTGTTTAGCCTCACTCAAACTTGGCAACCCCTAGTATCTCAAGGAACTCTCACTAAATGGCCAATATTCACGGCTACTATTCAGGAATAACTTATCAGAGCACTTGCTTGGGTTCTAACTGTTCAATGATTAAGTAAGCATGAGGGCCCCTAGGTCCCATTAATTTTGACGCCCCTAGGTTTAAACCAGCAATCCTCACCCCTTGGCCACTCATCGTAGTAGTGAACCGGACATAATAAAATCAAACAACCAGTGTGATGGGGATCCGCCATCTCGAATAAGACGGATATCTACCGTTCATATTTTCTGAATCAGTACGTACTAGACTAACATCTCTATGCAAACTTTCTACGACAGTGTATATATGTGCATGTGTCCCTAAACTAACAACAATACAATAGTCATTTCATGTTGTAGTCACACAATAGAAGTTGACTTACTTGGAGTCCTTAGCTCTCAGCAGGATTTCAACCTCCAATGTATAGTCCAGTTATGGTTAGCCAATACTGTAATTATCCATACAGTGTACTCGAATTAATTATGGCACTTCATAATTCATTATTATTATTTTGGGCAGTTTGGTCATTTTAAAAATCACTTGTAAGGATTAAAGATCCTTATTTGGTTTTAAACCAATTCGAGAAATTTGTACTAAAAAATTTGAGACTAAACCCTAAGTCTCAGGGGGGCCTATCCTATGGTCTTGATACTTAGGCTCGGGTATCGCAATAGTATTTTCCCACAATCCGCTAAAAATCTTATTCTTTAAAAGTATCACTATTAACCCGTACTTTCAACAAGTCAGTTAAATATATAGAAGATTTTAGCCGGTATTATATTTAGAAAATACTAATTAAATTCCTCAATTATTTTTCAAGAAAATAACATCTTAATTTTCCTTTTATTTTTCTAGAGGTTTTAATCTCTAATTTTTTTTTTAAGAAAATCGCCTAATTTTAACTTAATTAGGAGAAATCGTTAATAATTTATTATCTTAACTAGTTAATTCTCCCAAGTCAATTAATCAAGTTTGCTTACTAGAAAATAATTTACTTAATTATTTTCTCAAAATATAGGACTTTTAAACCCTCTTTTAATTTGTCAACTTAATAATAAATTAAATCTTGTATTTTTAGAAAGAATAAAAATTATTTAATAAAAATAATTCACACTAATCTCAAAGTTGTATTTTAGATCCAAATATTTTTAAGACTTACCAAGTTTTTATTTTGCAATATGCAAAAATGTACTTTTATCTTAAGTTCCAAAATCTCATTTTTGCACTAAGTGTGAAAACCTCATTTTTCACATTTTTAACTACATACTTTGTTAGGTCATAACATGAAATTTACTCACCTAGTTGCTACCAAAAATTTTCAATTCTATATTTGGTATGCCATTTAGGTTTTTGTGAAATATTAGGTCAAAAGGAGAATTTTTTATTGGTGAAAATATTTTCCAAACAATGAGGTAAAAATGACTTTATTTTCAAGTCCTTATTTTTTCCAAACTTTGGCACTTAATAACTCTCAAACCATTTATAATTTTGTTACCAAATTTTATAGTAGAATACTAGGTTATGACAAGAATATTTCCACCAAATTTTAGGAAAAACTGGGTTCATTTTTCCTATATAGTGGCTGTCCAAACTTTGTCCCGAATTTAAGAATACGAAAAAAAAAAAACAGTTTTTTACCTAAACTTTGAAATAGCATAATTCACTCATTTCTAAACGTTTTTGAGTGTTTCAAAAGCTCAATTTTATGTACTCCATCTCAAAAACATCAAATCACAATTGAATTTTATAAAATAAATATACAATGGATGCTTGACCCCATGGAAGTCACACCTGAAAACATGTATTTTTGTTTTAGGGTTTTCAACAAAACCCTTGGGGATTTTGGTCCCTATTTTCAAAAATCAACACACAAGCATCATAAAAATTATAAACCAACTACCATAGCCTTATTACATCACCAATAAGAAACTTTAATCATTAAATATACAAAATAATGCTTAAAAATAAAAACCATACAATAACAACCATAAAAAGTAAATTGTTTACCTCTTATTGTTCTTGCTTTAGGTTGTGATGTTTCTACTAGTTTTGAATCATTCAAAACTCTTTCAAAACCTTAACCAACTCCCCCCAACAACATATATATTTAGCTATTGAAAGATATATGGTTAAAAACTTTACAAAAGTCAAGTTTTTTGAAACATTACCTTAGAGAAACTCTTCCTAGACCAAAGCTTAAGCTTCCAAGCTTTCTTAGTGTTCTTCATGGTTGAAAATGGAGAGAAAACTTAAGAGATAATTTTTTTAACAAGATGAGAGCGATTTGAGAAGGAGGGGGGGGGGGTCAGTTTTTGGGAGGTTGGAAGAGCTTAGACAACTCTAAAATATCTAAAACACTTGAGAGTGTTTTTACTTTGAGTACTTGATGCCATTAACCCTAATTTGAATGGGGATTAAAACTAAAACAATTTGGTCTACCCAATTAATTCCCTTCACATGGCCGGCCACTATTTCTTTTATTTATGTTATTATTTTTTTATAAAGGTGAATAGATATTTTCTAAGAAGAAAAATCCAAAATGACTTTCTATAACATTTTTCACTCATATAAAGATTGAAAAATAAAACTTAACACATAATAATTAAATTAAATGTCTCTCACGTTTAATTTAATTAATCACACAATACAATTTAATCTATGGTCCATTTATGGAATAAAATTCCCCAATTCGATAGAATTAAGCATTTTAACACAAAACGCCCTAAAATTTCCATTTCCTCTTCCGTTTATTATTTTTGACCAAAGTTTAATTTTTATGATTGTATTTTATGCCAAAAATATATTTTCCACATTTCATTTTATTTTTCGAGATTTTTACCCGATTAGGGTTTTTGTGTCGGTCCAAGACCGAAAGTCTTATCTTGACTTTTAATCACAAAATTCATAATTTGGCTAGCAATAACTCATGGAAATAAATTCCAAAAAAATATAATATTATTTAAGTTAATATTCTTAACTCGGGGAAAAAATCCCGACTCGAGTCATTTAAAGGTACCCGAAACGCAGGGCGTTACAAGTGGTCCTAGATCTAGCTACCTTAAATAACTCATTATTAAAAGCGGAGGGTTCGATAGGTCGTAAAAGGTATAGCCCGTTTTCCATACATCCAACACACAATTCACATCCATTCAATGAAATTGATATATTAAAACTTGTGAAAGTTACAGCAAAATGTTGTTGATGTAATAAAGAAACCGAAATTAAATTCCGACTAAAATTTGGAATAAAATAAACATTATTTAAAACTAAATATTTATTTCCAAAATTTAGACGAGCTTGTCCTCCTTCTTCAACGTTCACGAACGATCCATTTCAGACTCTAAGCTTCAGCTCGCCTTCCTTTACTAGTGTCCAATTTCCAAGTAGTTGCAAAGAAGTGCATACGTTGTTAGTGGATCCAAAATCTATAATCCATACAGAATTATCATCTTCCAAAACGCATGCATCCAAGACAAAAGATTGATAATTACCTTGGGTTCCTCTAGCCTTGAGAGTTGGGCAATCCTTTTTCCAATGCCTACTCTCCTTGCAGTGGAAACATTCTCCTTTGGCTTTCTTAGCAGCGGGTTTTGCCCCAGCAGGTTTTGCAACACTTGTGGCCTAGCCCTTCTTGTTCTTTCTCTTATTCTTCTTGTTGCTTTTCGAGGATGAAGCTAAGTTGGCTTCTCCAGGAGCGACCTCAGTAGTAGCAGCAGGCTTTCTTGTCATGTCCCTTACTTGGTCCACCATTAATACCTTCAAACATTTGAAGCTCGTTCATAAGTTGAGTCACTCCACACTTCAGTTTGTTTAGTGAGTAGTTGGTGGTGAATGGAAGAAAACTGGGAGCAAGACTATTCAGAATAAGCACAACTTGAGTTTCCTCGTCTATGGTGGCTCTGTGCAATTCTACCTCTTGAAGTAGTTCGTCATCTTGAGGAAGTGATCACAAACATGCATTCCAAGCGCCATCCTGACATTAGTATACTTCTTCGTTGCCTCGAAACGAGCTTGTCCAGATTTGTGTCCGAACATTTCCTGAAGTTGCTCCATGATTTCATAGGCAGTTTCGACATCCTCCAACTTCGTCCTTAGCGTGTCTGACATGCTAGCTAGCATGTACGCCTTGGCTTTGATTTTGGCAGCGAGCCAATTCTTGTACTTCTCCCTTGATTCTTTTAAAGATAAATTAGCAAGGACGTCAGCGCAAACTTCAGTCATAACAAACTTGCAGTTATCGTTGATCAACACAATGTTGATGTTTGATTTCCATTTGGGAAAATTCTCTTCCAGTGAGAAGTTCCTTGGAGAGAAGAGAGATAATGGGATTCGACATAGAGCTACAATTATCAATAAGTAGAAATCAATGCATTGTTTAACAAACATTTAATCACATAAATATTCAGAAATAGCTCAAACATATAAAAATGCATAGATATGTAAAATACTAAAAAAACACATATCTACTATTTCTAAGGTATTTTAACTAGCCATGAATACATGTGTCTTGGTAGGCAAGAATCACAAATTCACTTAGTTAAATAGAGTAAACATCTCAATTAATAATAGTCTAAAACTATTATTAATAACATTCCTATTCAATAAAAGTCACGAAATCCAATTATTTCAAACTTTATGAGCTACACCCACGGTTTCGATTATTATAAACTTATTTCTCATATCCACCGTAGGGATGAATCTATAAGGGTTTGATCTATAACTATCTATCCTAAGAAATGTAACCTTGTTAAAAGTCCAGTGAACACCATCCGTAGGGAGACGTAATCAAAGCGCCATAAGGCCCCACTAAACTCTAACCTTATTAAATTAACAGTGGAGATCGAATTTCTAAAATTAATGCTCATTATTTTAATTTAGTATTTTCCTTGTGAAATTTATAAAACTAGGTTTTTTATATTATTTAAAATAATTAATAAACCTTAGTATAAATTTCTTTTAACTCTAAATTACTCATTTAAATCCACTTTAAATATTTAGAATTACTATGTCACTAATCAATTAATTTAGGTTTAACTAGAATTAACCTAATACAATCAAGTCCAACTTAGGTAAATAGGCCTTAACAATTTGGGCTTGCATGGAGGAGGGATGGGTCCAGTATGTCATTTCCACTACAAGCCCCCCTAACATTCATATAAAACGCAAAAAAAAAAAGAATTTAAACCTTCGTTTTATTGATCGTTATTCAATTGATTAGGTCCAATCTTGTAATGCAAAGAAAATAGGCATTGACAAGTGGAACCATTCACAAGAGAGAAATTTAAACTTTACATGTTCAATTGAGCCCAAATAAAACATATCAAGATTATGACCCATTTTATTTGATCTTTTTCCCATTATCTAAAATAATGGGCCATCACTATAAGCCCATCATCTAAGCACAAATTTGCAAAAATGACAATTATAGTGATGCATAATGTGTTAATTAATTGGATGGTTCTAGCATACAACCTATATGACATGTTACTAATTTATGCATGTACACATTTATTACTAAATTAAATGAATAGCTAAAAAAAATTAATCAATCAATTTCATAAAATCAATCAATTAATTAATCACAATCAATTTTAATTCAACAAGTCTTCAAAAAATTACTCAAATTAAAATTAATTCAATTGTCCCCATTTGGAAAAAAATATATATCTTTATTCTCTTTTTAGAAAAAAATACCAAAAAGATATATACTTGCACAAAAATACTATTTATTAAATAATTAAAGATACAGATTCAAAATAAATAATTTTTTTAATTTTCCTCCATATTAATAAATATGTTACCATATATATATATATATATATATTGATTTCCAAAATAAGTCCTAATACCGTGATTACACCTTTGCCTTTTTCTTATACGTTATATATTTATATATAACTTAAAAAAATTATTATATGCATAAAGAAAGTGAAACAAAAAACGTATGGCCGAAAGAATTAAATATATAGGAAAAGGAAACAAGAATGCTAAAAACGAATAGCCACAAAAAAAGATATTTTTGTGCAATTTTTTCATACTTTGATTTGATGTACATAGTTTATGGGTTTTATACAATAAAATAAAACACACATAAACAATCATAAACATACAAAATTTATGAACTTTATTATTTTAGCTTCACACATACATAAAACTTAAATATGCAAATAATTATGCTATCATCCAATTAACCTATCAAACATGTCAAAAAATCACATACACGTATATAAACATATAAACTGACAACCATTGACTTTAAAGCCAGTTGTAGGATCTCATTTGTATAAGTTTATATGCATGCTTCATATTGTACAAAATAACATACAATAGAAAACATAAATACATGCATAAAAATGATTTTCATACAGAGATTTGTAAATACAATAATAAAACCATTAGAGTACTTACGAGATGTGTAGCGGAACAATGACTACACCCTTTGGATTCCCTAAACTTTTGTCCTTGTTGAATTATGCTAGGTATTGCAAGGAATCCAAACCGATTTGAAACAAGACCACAATCTTCCAAGTCTTTCTCTAAAACAATCTAGTGTTTGTGTGGGCAACTCTCAATACATGAGAAGAGAATTGCTAGAGAGAAAACTAAGAGAGAGTGAGCGGCTAGGTATAAAATATTAGTAGTGAATTTTTACCTGGTCAAATTCATATTTTTTTAATGCATTCTATAATACTAGTATATATAGGCAATTAGCTAGGACATAAAATAGGTTTTAGTTACCCATTTTGTTAAATTATTTAATAATTATAATTAATTAAATACTTGTCAAAATCAACCAATTATAATGTTGACCTTTATTTAATTCATTTTATTAATATTAATACAAATTTATCAATATTAACAAAAATGTCCCAATTAGCTATAATACTATCTTTTTTAGACTTTGCAATAAAAACCTCAAAGTTTCTTCAATTTCTTTTCTCACAAAATATCAATAAATAATTTAACATTATTTATATTCATTGACCTAGTTAATATGATATTTTTATAATTAATAATTAAATTAATTATTTAAGACTAATAGTTCATTTTGATAAGAGATGACATGTGGACCATGGATCCATGAACTCAAGCTCCAATAAGTTACCATGCGTTTATTTATAACAAAAAAATATCACTACCTTATTAATTCCTCGTGACTCCACTATAGATTCAGAATTGCACTATTGAATTCATAGAACATTTTACACCAAATGTAAATATGAAATCCATTGTTATAACCATAACCGTCATTCAATCCTCTATAGATGATCTACTAATGAGACGAGTGAAAATTACTGTTTTACCTCTCAATGGTATTTTATCCTTAACTCCAACTAAGTTCCTTGTAAATAATATTTTCGTAAATTTAATTACAGAAATGAGTACTCTATCATTTAACCCTTGAACCAAGCTATACAGAAATCCTCATTTCCCTTCTTAAACAGAAGCTATAGATTTCATATCTATGATAAATAATCCCACTCAATTATATTACAAAATCTCCAATATGTAAGTATGAGCTAGTCTGTAGGGCAAGCTAGTAACGAACAAATCAAAAGACTTGAATAATACAATTAGCATAATATTAATCACTCATAATTAAGATTGAATTGACATATATGGTCAACGTTGTGATATGATTAGATTATATTATCACGATACTTACTTAAATTGTGAATAATCAATATCGGTCCAGTCCAATGTAACAAAATACATCTAATCTTATCTACTTGGTCAATGTCTTGGATATGACATCACACTAGATGTGTAAGTAGATCTTATCGTCGATTACTAATCAGTAAAAATCCAGTGTATTGATTTAATCTTATGACAAATTGCTATTGAACATATAATTACAATTATAATCCATTGTGACTGAGTCACTATAATTGTAACTATACATATGTTCGTGATTTTATAAACGTTTGTATTAATAATAATTAATCATGTAATGAAATGTAAACAACGCAATTTGATTGAACAAAATTATTTCTACTACTTTATTGATAATGAATGAGTTACATAAGAAATGTGGTCTTATAAGGGCATAAAACCCAACACTGTGTCTGTTCGTTCTCCCTCGTGCGAACTAGAGGACTCTGGCCTTGTTCTTCCTCAATGGTAGAGCGAAGTAAGTTCTTGTTTTTTTATTTTATTTTATTTTATCTCGAGATCTTATTTTGCTTGTATGCCAGTTGTATGTGTGTTTAAATTTAGTATATGAAATGGAGGATAGAGTCTTTTATTTCTGCATAATAGATTTACTTATGGTGTTAATTCACTATTCACAATGTATATATATATGTGTGTGATTAAATTTAATATATGAAACTAATAAATAAGTGATGAATCTATGTTTTTTTCAGTATATTTGAATGCCATGTTTAGTTTTATTACCATTTGCTCAAGGATAAAAAAAAAGTTGTCATTTTATAGTTCTTTGGATCCATGTCTGTTATCCCTCAAAAATCCAGAGATGACGTGGCGAATAAGAAAGCGGCACATGGCATCAAAAATCAGGGAAAAATGACGAAGTATTGAAAAAAGACCGATGAGTAAAAAAGATATGTCGAGGACCTATAGAAAGTCAACTAGGCCTAAACACCCTAGGGGTAGTCGCCCTGACCCCAACCCCTAGGGCTAGTCAACCCAAGCATGCCCAAGAACCCCTCAAGGTGGTCAGCCCACCCTATCCTCCATAGGGTGGTTGGTCTACACTCCCAAAGATACTTCACTGGGTAAAACTCACGCTCGTTCAAACTGAGATCAACAGGCCTAGCACCTAGAAGATCAATATGCCTAGCACATAGAAGATCACAAGCCTAGTACCCAGAGGACCAACAGGCCTAGAACCCAACCTCTAAAGGGTCATCGAGCTTAGCACCTAAGTCTCATAGAAGAATCAAGACTTACCGTTTTCTCAAAGGTGTCAATCGTGCATTATCCATCACAATCCAGAGAAGACAATGGGAAGACCCACGATATCATAATCATGGGAAGGAGGACAAGTATCTCTACTCCCAATGATCGTGTACCAAACCATGATCCCACTCTTCCTGATAATGTAACAGCCCGTGGGTACAATAATAAAAGGACCCAGGGCTTCGTTTAAGAGGATCTTCCTTTTTTGGACTTTTTGGATCAATCTTTTGGGGCGAACTTGTGAGAAGTGAACTCTGAGTTGATCTTTGTAATTGTCTATCGAGCCATTCAATACAAAAGACTAAGTGGATTAAGTTATTACTGTTTAGAAGAACAGGGCTAAACCACTATAAATTTATGTGTGTTTTGTTTAGATATTTGTACTCTGTCATATATTATATTAATTCCATTCAAAAGGTGTCGTATATTGTACATACCACCGTTGGCCAATTTCACAGGTCAACATTTTGGTGCTTTCATTGAGAGTGTGAAGTCAAGAAAAACACTTTCATCAGTTTTACGATGCCTCCAAAACCAGTAAAACATAGAAGATGGCTCGCAGGGATTCCACCACTCAAGATCCCATCGATCCCATTAACGAACCTCAAGTGGAGGTTGGGGACCAACCTGATACAGAAGATCCATAGGATGCTCACATGGAGGAGATGGCACAATTTCTGGCGAGGTAGGAGGCCTTTGCTGCAGAAATTGCCCTCCAAAGGGCGACTATGGAATGACAACTACGAGAGATAGATGAGCAGTTCCAGAGGATGATACAGAGGGAGCAGGAAGCTAACCGGAGGCTCCAGGAGGCTGTTGTAACGCCCTACTACCTTAGAGTCGTTACTAAGTGAGTTTAAAATAGAAATTGTGCATTTAATTGACTCTAAGTGGTTTCTAAAACCAAAAGTGTAAATAAACCAGAGTTTAAGGCTGTACTCTTCGAAAATGATTAGTTTCATTGAAAACGTTAAATGTAAAACATCTGGGATCCCAAAATAAGGCTTACAAAATATTTACAACTCAAAAATAGATTTACACTTGATCAGTTATCAAAAGAATGATTTAATACAGCCATATACAAAAATGCCCCCAACCAAAGCAGTCGGGCAGGCTGAACATGTACGCGCCGCCCCCACGCTCTCCATACTCATGGCCGGTTGACTGACTCCTTGCTTTTACCTGCCACACGGAGCACCCGTGAGCCGAAGCCCAGCAAGAAAACCCAAATAGTACATAACATATGCAAATCATATAGCTGGCATAATTCACTGATAAATAGGAAAACCATCATAATAAACAAGTACGGCCATGCCGCCCCAGAGGCCTTACTAAAGCCTGGGGTTTCGGTTCTCATCGCGAGGATAACTCATGTATCCCTTGGGTCCCACCCTGACTATAAGCATCCCATGTGCTGAGTGTTACTTTCGGCCCCACGGCCGTACCTGGCCTACGCCGCACTCGGCCCTTGCCGTTCATTTCATTATAATCACACATATAGTATATTCGAAATAATCATTCACACACATCATGATTCATTTAAGGTTAAACATTTGCACATAATACAATCTGGGGCCATGGCCTGCAATCACACAGTGGGGCCATGCCCTATTCTCGGGTGTTACGGTTTTCTTACCTTTAGATTCAGTAGCCTTGATCAACCTGACTCCTTGAGCACGATCTTACCCGAGCCCTAGCGCTTACCTAAGCAAAATCCACAAGTCAAAGTCATCACCAATCCTCAAGTCCAAAACCTAGCCTCGGGACTAATCCCGAGCCCCCGAGAAGTCCTAGATCCCTAAAACAAAGTGGCGGAATCAAGCCCCGAACCCTAGGTCAAAATCCCTTCACAAAAGCCCAAAAATCCCCTCTGTGAACAGTGCAGCGCTCAAAGGAGGGCGCTGTAGCGCTACAAGCAGAACCACCCTCACTAGAACAGGGGCTAGCGCTACAGCGCCCCCTGACTAGCACTGTAGCGCTAGTTGCAGCCAGACCTAGCCCAAAATCGCATTTTACGATTTTCTCCTACCATTTCAACTCCCATCTTGCCCAAACCTTTTCCAAACACAAAAACACATAAATCCACACCTCACACTCACCCCAAGCACCCCATGAACTCAATCCCAAGCTCAAGCAACCCACAACTCAAAATCTAACTCAATGAACCCAAAAACCAGAAAATCACTCAAACAACAAGGATAGGGTCTTAGAAATCATACCGTGGGTGGAATTTCGACCTTGAACTGAACCCTAGACCTTCTTGGCTTGCACCTTCACAACCTTGACCTGTTTTCCCCAAAAACCCCATCCATTTAGCTCAAAAACACAGCTCAAAACCAGCAAAACCCTAAAACTGAAAACCTCAAGAACTTACCTCAAATCTCTGATGTGATCTTGCTAATCCCTTGCCAATCCTCAAGCCTAGCTTAGGATCCTTGATGCTCAGCTAACCCTAGCTTTCCACTGAGCTTAACCTCAAGAAAAATCAAGGGAAATGGTTGGGAGAGCCACAAACCGAATCTTCAAAGCCAAACCCTTCAGCTTTCCCTCTCTTTTCTTTTCTCTTCTTTCTTTTCAGCCTATAACTTTTCTCTACTAAATCCACTAAGTGTAAAGACCTTCTTTATTTTATCTCTTGCAAGCCTAATGACCAAAATGCCCTCCCTTACTAATTCTAAACCTTTATGTCCATAAAGGGGCATTTTAGTCATATTACCCAAATTCCCACTAATTCCTCAAGTGTTCCTAATAATTCCCGCTCGCTACCCAATACCCGATTAATCATCAAATATATTCCCAGATTCTCAATTAAACTCCCCAGGCTTAACCCAAGCCGGGTACAGGTTCTCGCTTTGACTTTCCGCTAACCCGCTCATTCTAGGATCGTCTCGAGTCATAGATCACAGGTATCAACATAGTCAGGCCCGACATGGCCAAATTACAAATATGCTCAATCAGGTCTACATGCATACTAATTCACATAGTCATGCATCACAATTAATCAAATAGTCATATAACATGCATTAAATCATATTCATGCATTAAACTCATAAAAGTCACACACATAATCCCATTATGCCCTCCAGGCACACTACTCCAGGCCCTTAAGCCTTAATACTGAATTTGGGGTCGTTACAGCTGTTGTGGCCTTGGAGGCGACTACTCAGTTAGTTCGAGCTACGTTGAAGTTGTTGCTCAGGCCAAAACAACAGGAGTGCGAGATAGCAGTAATAGAGAGTCCCAGGGGAGGAGTCGAACCCTCAGGATGCTCTCAGAGCCACTTTCCCAGAGATAGGATGAAGAGGCACAATCCAAGACTGCCTCGTCCATGACTAAGAAGAATAACACATCATCTCAGAGTAAGAATGCTACCAACCCGTAGGCCCCCTCCCAGGGGGATAGACGAAAGAACATAGGAGATGAGGGTCAAACATTTGAGAGGCGTGACAAGAATGGGAATGGTCGCTCAAAATCTCAAAGGCGTGTTGGAGGAGAGGCTCACAGGTAGGGTCGCACCGACAAGGGTAAGGTGGACCTACCATCCCTACACCCTCAGTCTCACAAGGGAAAGGAACCGATGAACAACACCAATACCGTGTTCGATAGGCTCGAGACACAACCTCAGGATATGAAGTAGGTCATCAACAGGAGGACCAGCACTTAGGAGAGGGTACTAGGGACATCTGCCCCACCTAGAGCAGCGATCCCACAGGCAATGCAGGCTCAAATAGATGCACTCGTCGTGGCTGTCCAGGTTCTGAAAAAGAAACCTTCTGATATCAAGCTGGCTCATAGAAGTGGGAGTCCCTTCAGTGCTAATATCCAAGTTGCTCAACTACCACCGAAATACAAGACCCTGAAACTTCCAACATACACTGGGAAGGAGGACCCAGTATGACACATTGGAAAGTTCGAGGATCAGATGGAGTTACTCAGTGTGGAGCATGATTATAGGTGCATAGTATTCCCTACCACTCTCTCTGACTCAGCTTAAGAATTGTATTGGAAATTCAAACCTGGATCCATCACTTCTTGGGAGTAGTTCAGGAATGAATTTTGCAAGGTCTTCAGTGCCAGACGGATTCAACCATTTTATGCCAATCAACTAACTGACATCAAGCAAGGGAAGGATGAATCCTTGAAGGACTACATCAAAAGATTCACGAAAGAAGCAAACCAATCGTCCACATTAGGAGATGAAGGAAAGTTCGTTGCCATCTCGGTAGGAATAATTTTTTGTAGTCCCTTGTGGGATAGCATACATAGGAACCTCATCAACACCTTGCATGAGTTCCTGGACTTAGCAGACAAATACATGAAGTTAGATGATGCTATCATGAAGGAAGTAAAAGGCATAAACCATCCAACCACTGTCAAGGCAGATAAGAACATCACAAACCCTAGGGCGGCAATGGGGGCAATGGTAAGAAGAGGAATACCTCAGGGGCCGAGCAGGGTGGAGAAAAGAAAGCTAATTCAGCACCAGCCAACAAACAGCCTAAGCATTAGCCCTACAAGCCTAGGTTCACCAATTATACCATCCTGACTACATCAAGGGCTGAGATTTACTTGGAAACATATCAAGAGGTACCATACCAAAAGCAACCACCCTTGCGCTCAGAAGGAAAGATGGACAAGAATAAGTTTTTTCATTTCCATAATGACCATGGGCACGACATAAACGACTGCAAACAATTGAAGGATACGATAATGTTTCTCCTCCGATCAGGAAAACTCTCTAGGTACTTAGTCAAGATCGAAACCCCGAGCAGGAATCCAGAGTTCCGAAGGCAAAGGAGTCAACCACTAGATCCAGCGGTCGTAGACTTCACATTGGATACCATATGTGGGGGACCTCACATTGCAAGCAACAGTAACAATGCTCATGAGAGATATGCATGGACTCTAAGACATGAGATAGGGGAGTCTTCCCAGTGCATGGCAGTCGAGGAGCGGTCTCCAAAGAATCCAAAGTATGAAAGTGAAACTCTCACTTTTACAAATGATAACGCCAAGCACGCGAGGTACCCCCACAATGGCCCTCTGGTCTTTACCTTTTAATTCGCCAATGCCCGAGTGAAGAGATGCTTGGTGGATATAGGAAGATTAGTAGATATCATCTACAAAACATCCCTCAAGAAGATAAAGCTCAGAGTCAAGGACCTGACACCGTGTTCCCAAGTGATATATGGGTTCATGGGAGAATGCCTAGCACCAGCAGGAACTACCAGACTACCAGTGATGATGGGGGATGCCCCCAGGCACAAGACTGCGATGATAGAGTTTCTGGTGGTAGATTGCTCATCGGCTTACAATGTAGTGCTTGGGAGACCCCTCCTGACGGTGTTACACGCATTAATGTCTATCTGGCATCTATCTTTGAAGTTCCCACAAGCGCAGGGCAAGGATGTGTACATGGTAACCAAAGGGAGGCACGAGAATGCTATAATGCATCAGTGGTCAAGGCAAAGAAAGGACCATGCGTAAACTGTTGGGAAAACTTATACAGGATCTTTATTTATTTTCATGTATATCTAATATTAAACAAATTAATACGAGATAGCCTAAAACATGTTTCTAAAATTGAATTCAAAGAGAAACAAAGAATAGAATACTTACAGTATACGCAGCGGAATTAAAGAGTCATTCTTTCAGTTTCTCTAACTCTTGTATCCTCTCTATCGCAGAGTATTATCAAGAAACTGAACTGATCTTCTATTTTCTTCACAATCTTCCAATGTATCCTTAGAACCACCTAGACTAGTGTGGGCAATTCTCAACACATGAGATATATATAGGGAGAAGAAGAGAAAATAACAAAGAGGCTTAGAAAAGGACTTGTGTTTAGAGAGAATCTAAAACTATCAGAAAATCTGACTTGTGACTTATGTTTTGACTTCTCTCTAAGCACTCATTTTATAGACTAAATTAGACCATTTAATTTAATTAAAAAAATCGATAAAATAATAGCCATTTTGAAGCCCTAGGTCGAAATTATCATGGGTTATAGGCCCGTGAAATTTCCCATTTAAATTTAAGCCCATTGGACTTAAAATCAAGGACTGTATTGTTTTCTATTGATTTAATTAATTATTTATAATTTGAACCTTGATTTAAATTTATTTATTAATTTAGATACCAATTTATCTTAATTAATAAATCTGCCATAATTTCTCTTTTCTTCTCAAAATTACACAACTTTGTGAAACTATCCAAAATTGACCTGGTCAACTTTGATAATTCTAATTGATGATTAAATCAATTAATTGAGACTATCTAGATGATTTTATCCAAGGTACAATGGGGATCATGGGCCTATGAAATCAAGCTCCAATAAGTTATCATAAATCTAACAAATAAATTTACTAACTTATTAATTCCTCGTGACTCCACTATAGACTCAGAATTGCACTCTTGAATTCATAGAACGCTCTATAACAAATATATGTACGTTATTAATTATCCATTGTTACAACCATAATTGTCACTCAATCCTCTATAGACGGTCTACAATGAGATAGGTCTAAAATACTGTTTTACCCCTCATTGTATTTTATCCTTAAAACACTTAGTTCCTTGTAAGTGATATTTCAGTAAACTAATTTAATTACTGAAATGAGATCTCTATCATTTAACACCTTGAACAAAACTAAAAGGAAACCATCATTTCACTTCTTCATCAGAAGCTATAGATGTTCATATCTATGGTTAACACTTCCACTCAATTATACTACCGAGTTCCCAAGATGTAAGTATGGCCTAGTCCGTAGGGTAAACTGGTAACGAACAAGTCAAAGAACTCAAATCATACCATCAGTTAGAATACTAACCACTCAGAATTGAGATTGAATTGACCTATGGTCAACTATATGATATGACTAGAATAAATAATAACAGTATGTTTACTTATCTTATCAACTGTCAATATCGGTCCTGTCCGATGTAACAAATACATCCAATCTTATCTACTTTGCTAATGTTCTGGAAAGAACATAACACTGTAATGTGTAAGTAGATCATATCATAGATTGGCAAGTTAGTGTAAATCCTGTGCACTGACTAATCTTAGGACTAACTTATTTTGAACATATAATCATATTTATATTCCACTGTGATTACGTCACTATAAATAAGATTAGCTATATGCTCGGGATTTAATAGAAGTTTATATTAAACAAATAATCATGAAAATAAAACATGTGAGCAAAGTGATTAACCAAGTCAAAAAATGATTTATATTATTCTATTGATAATAAAATGAGATTACAAAGAATTTAGGTTTTAATTAGGGCATAAAATCCCAACATAAACAACATGGACTGCTGGGAAGAGAAGGAAGGAACCATTGAGGTTGTCAATATGGAAGTTGACGTTGAAAGAAACACTCTACTAGAGTTGAGGGCTCCTTTTAATGAAGATTTGTTATTATAGAAATTTTCCCAAAGCGAGGGAAATGACATCGATCCTCGCTTTGGGGATGACGTCATGCGGGTAAGACCAGTGGAAGATCTTGACGAAGTCCTACTAGATGAGGAGGACCCGACTAGAGTAATTAAAGTCAGGAAGGACCTAATGGTGGAAATTAAGGCATGGTTGGTAGAATTTTTGAAGAAGAACCAGGACGTCTTTTCCTGGTCACATAAAGACATGGTTAGAATTTCTCCATCAATGATAAGCCATGTCCTCTGTAACGCCCTACATCCGTAGAGTCATTACTATGTGAGTTTAAAACGTGCCATCAACTCGCTAATCGAGGTTTTAGGGTAAAAGTGTGACTAAACAGTGATAAAACCTATTGCAAAGTCATTAAATATAAAACATTTGGTTATACATTGAAATCTCAGAAAGTTTTAGAGTTGGGATCCCAAAATTCTGTTTAGAAAATATATTACAGATCAAAATGTACACATGGTCGACTTAGGCAACAAAACAACTAATACAGTACATTTCATTTTCCCAAAATAACATTAACCGTGACGGCCAGGTAGGCCGAACATGTACCCATCGCTCCACGCTCTCCGTACTCATGGTTGGTCGACCTTTCCCTTGCACTTACCTGCACCATAGAGCACCTGTGAGCCGAAGCCCAGCAAGAAAAATCAACACAAACACAAATAAAATATGAAAATCTATCAACAACATATATCAAAAAAGCCAAAAGAATAACCATATAGTGGCCATGTCGCCCCAGGCCCTTTACCAGGGCTTAGGTTCGCGAACTTCACCGAGGGGATGTCTCCAGCATCGTAGGAGGGTCTCACCCTAACGGCCTGCACTCTGCATGCTCAACACCATTCCCAGCCCCTTTCTATACTTGGCCTTGCACTCCGTGTTCTCAACGTCGTTCCCGGCCCTTTGCTGTACTCAGCTTCCTGCTGTTCTCGGCCTTCGCCGTTTCCGGCCTTCACCGTTCCTGGCTTTCACCGTTCATTCACAAATATGCACTACATAGCATAATATCAACAAATGTTTAAACATATACTAAACATAAACAATAGGGCTACACCCTGCAATTCAATCACATAGGGCCATGCCTTGCAACACAAACAATAGGGCCACGCCTTTCTCTATGGGTACAACAATTTTCTTACCTGTGTCCCAAGCTTCTTGAGCACCGCAATCCCGAGCACAGTCCTCTAACTCGAGCCTCACTGAAAACCACTGATTTAAACTCGACCCTGAGCTGTCTTTCCCAAGTCCTTAAGCTTCCAATCCACCAGTTCTTCAACCCAAATCCTCAAGGTTTTCCAAAATTCTCCAATTGCTCAAAGCCTTCTAACACCGAGGGAAAAGATAGAGGAAACCAAAGGAGAAAGAGAGAGAGAGAGATGTTTATCCTTCTGTTTCTTTTTTTTTTCTTTTTCTAAGACCCTCCAAAACCATGTATACCCCTTGCCAAAAGTCTAAAGTACCCTTAAGCCTATCCTTACCCTCAAGTGGCACCAAGGGCGATTCCGTCATTTTCCGTGTCCCGCTAATTCCTCGACTGTTCCTATAAATCCCCATTTAATCCCAAAATTCCAAATAATTACTAAGCTTTTACCCATTACTCAATAAATTACGAACAAATATGATATTCCCAAAATACCCCTAGGCTCTTCCCGAGCCGGGTATTTGACCCCGTTGTGACTTTCTAGCTAATTTACTCCCTAGGACTGTCTCGGATCATGCATCACAAATATATCTTCACTCACTCGTGGTATCAATCACAATATACACAAATATTGTATTTATGCCCTCAACGGGCTAAAATTACAAATATGCCCCTAATCGCCAAATGGGGCCCACATGCATATTTAATTTACCTAACACATGCATTTCTAATCACATAATCATCAAATTCGCATATTAATGTAATTAAATTAATTATTTCCCTCCAGACACGCTATTCAAGGCCCTAAGCCTTATTGGAAAATTAGGGACGCTACATCCTTAATGTGGACAAGCACTACCCACCAGTGCAACAAAGAGGAGACTACTTAACAAAGACCGATCTCAAGCCTTGAAGGAGGAGGTCGAGCGGGTCAAGGAAAATGGTTTTATAAGGGAGGCCTACTACCCAGATTGGGTATCGAACCCCGTGCTGGTCCCAAATCCAAACGGGAAATGGAGAACATGCGTGGACTTCACAGATCTGAACAAGGCCTGCCCCAAAGACTGCTTCCTACTACCCAAAATAGACTAACTGGTCGATGCAACTGCAAGACATGAAATACTCTTATTCATGGATGCATATTCTGGGTATAATCAAATAAGTATGCACCCTCCAGACAAGGAACATACCAGCTTCCGAACAGGCAAGGGATTGTACTGTTATAAGGTGATGCCATTCAGCTTAAAGAATGCAGGAGCCACCTACCAGTGTTTAGTGAATGGCATGTTCCGAGACTTGATCGGCAAAAATATGGAGGTATATGTCAATGATATTTTGATCAAGTCCAAAGAAGCTGGAGGGCATGTTCGAGACTTGGAGGAATGCTTTGCAATACTTAGAAAGTATATCATGAAGTTAAACCCTCTCAAGTGCTCGTTTGGAGTTGGTTCTGGTAAGTTTCTCGGATACATAGTCAATTCACGTGGAATCGAGGCTAACCCCGAGAAGATCAAAGCATTGATCAACATGAAGTCACCTACTACAATCAAAGAAGTGCAAAGATTAACAGGGAGAGTAGCTGCCCTCAGTAGGTTCATATCAAAGTCTATGAATAAGTGTGTCCCTTTTTTCAACTTAATGAGTGGCAGCAAGAAGATCCAGTGGATCGAGGAATGTGAGGAAACTTTCCAAGCCTTGAAGGAGTATCTCACTCAACCTCTCGTCCTAGCAAAGCCAATATATGGTGAAGTACTATTCATATATTTGGCAATCACCGAGTATGCAATCAACGCTGCTTTGGTAAAAGAAGAAAACAGGGTACAACACCATGTGTACTATATCACTAAAGGCTAGTAGGTGTGGAGTCGAGGTATCCCCCTCTTGAAAAGATAGCCTACTGTTTAGTAATCTCCTCTCGAAAGTTGCGTCGAAAGTTGCGTCGATACTTCCAAGCTCACTCAATCCGAGTCTTTACTGATCAAGTACTGAGACAAGTTCTTCAGAAACCAGAGGCCTCGGGACGATTACTCAAGTGGGCAGTGGAACTAGGACAGTTTGATATCACTTATCATTAAAGGACGGCGATAAAAGGACAACCATCGATAGACTTCATAGTCGAATGCACCAACCTTGAAGACCCTTCCTACCAATCGAAGAATGGAGATATCGAGAAGGAAGGAGATACTCCTATATGGAAGCTATATGTTGATGGACCATCCAATGAACACAACTCAAGTGCAGGAATCATACTGATCACTCTAGAGAATCACCGTATCCATTTTGCTCTCAGATTTGGATTCAACGCTTCAAACAATGAGGCTGAGTACGAGGCATTATTAGCAGGATTACGCTTGTTTCAGGATGTGCATGCATAGTCCCTGGAGATATTCAGTGATTCCTAGCTAGTGGTGTACCAGGTACTGGAGGAGTATCAAGCCAAGGGACATAGGATGGTGTAGTACTCTAACAAGGTGAAGGACTTGTTGACACAGTTCAAGAAATACTCTATTATACAAGTTTCGAGGAAGCAGAATGCCAATGCTGATGCCTTAGCCAAGCTTGCCAGTGCCAAAGACGCAGACACTCTGAATGTCGTTCTCGTCGAATACTTGGCAGAACGAAGCATTACTGAGTAGGAGATACTACCTTTTGAGTTAGGAGATACATGGATGACCCTTATTATTAACTATCTCAACCAAGGAGTAGTACCCAGTGATCGAAACAAAGCAAGGAAATTGGTGAGACAAGCTACACAATATATGATAGTCGTAGGAACCCTGTACTGACGAGGGTACTCCCAACCACTGCTAATGTGCGTTACACCTGACCAGTCAAAGTTGTTAATGATCGAGGTACATGAGGGGTTTTGTGGAGTTCACGCTGGGGGGGTAGAGCCTATCAAAGAAAATCCTAAGAGAAAGATACTTTTGGCCAATGATGAACAAAGACTCAATGGAGTATGTCAAAAGATGCCACAAGTGTCAGATGTTCTCCAAGATACCTCGGGCGGCACCTCATGAATTAACACAAATGCAAAGCCCTTGTCCCTTCGCTGTATGAGGAATCGACCTAATTAAAAGGTACCCACAGGAAGGGGAGGAGTCCAATTTGTTGTTGTAGCGGTAGACTACCTCACCAAATGGTTTGAAGTAGAACCGCTCGCCACCATAACCTTGAAGAAAGTATTAGACTTTGTGGTGAAGAATATCATATGTCGATTTGTTCTACCAAAGAAGATAGTCTCGGACAATAGGATTCAATTCGACAGTGATATGTTCAACGAATTTCGTATGAGGCATGGAATCACAAAGAGCTTTTCCTTGATAGCACACCCCCAAGCTAATTATCAAGTCGAAGCAGTGGACAAGACTATCAAAGACACTCTGAAGAAATGCCTTGAACAAGCCAAAGGAACCTGGCCAGAATTACTTCTAGAGGTCCTACAGTCACATCGAATGACGGCTCGAACGGCGACAGGCCATACCCCATTCTCTTTGGCGTTTGGTCATGAAGCCAAGTTTCCAGTTGAACTCCCTCCCCCATCGCATAGATGAGAGACATACAATCAAGGGAGGAACCATCAACTAATAGAAGAGTCGCTCGATTTAATCGAAGAAAGGCAAGAAAAGGCAAGTCTCAGAGTAGAAGCACACCAACAAATAGTGGCCAGATACATCAACTCCAAAGTGAAAGATTGAAAATTCCAAGTTGGAGACTTAGTACTGAGGACGGTGTTCCTAAACACTAAGGACACTACAGCAAGGGTACTAGGACCTAATGAGGAAGAGCCATACCTATTGGAGGAGGTGATCCCACCATGGACGTATAAGATAGCTCGACTAAATGGAGAACTAATAAAAAACTACTGGAATGTCGATCACCTCTGCCAGTACTATCAGTGAAGTTGTTCAATAGTGACATAAGTTTTAATAGCCATTGTGCTTCAATAAATGAATGAATTCAATTTCTTAAGTTTCTCTTAATTCTTTAAATTTCATTCAATAAGAGACAAGTCCTAGGACCTTGTCGTCAAATTATGGATCAAGTTTGATCTTGGTTCTTAAGGAGCCTATCGACCCATGAGATCCAAATGAGAGACTGGTCCGAGGACCTTGTCGCCAAACTATTTGATCATGTTCGATCCTAGTTCTTGAGGAACCTATTGATCAACACGATTAACAAGAGAGACAGGTCCTAGGACCTTGTCATCAAATTATGGATCATGTTCGATCTTGGTTCTTGAGGAGCCTATCGACTCATACAATCCAAACAAGAGACTGGTCCGAGGAGCTTGTCGCCAAATTAATGGATCATGTTTGATCTTGGTTCTTAAAGAGCTTATTGACCCATACGATCCAAAAAAGAGATAGGCCCTAGGACCTTGTCGCCAAACTATTTGATCATGTTCGATCTTGGTTCTTGAGGAGCCTATCGACCCATACGATCCAAACAAGAGACTGGTCCGAGGGCCTTATCTCCAATATATTTGATCATGTTTTATCTTGTTTCTTGAGGAACCTATCGACCTATACGATCAAGAAAAGAGACTGGTCCGAGGACCAAACGCCATTATTTGATCACGTTCGATCCTAGTTCTTGAGGAACCTATCGACCCATAGATCAAAAAAGAGACTGGTCTGAAGACCAGTCGCCATTATCGGATCATAATCAAATCTGGTCCTTGAGGGATCAATCAATAATTTACTCTAAGACTCGTTACAGGCTCGATTTTCCCATCTAGACCTAGATGGTCCAACTTAGACACTTCTATCTACAATCATTATAATGAGTACACGAGAGATTACGTAGATGATGATCGACACTTGCTACAAAATTTGCATCTGTGTATAGGTATCATTGCTACTGAGTATGAAATCATCACCTGCCTACCAATGAGGGACAAGCATTTGCTGCTTGCATCATTGGGTGAAAATGATTGTACTATGTGTCTAAACGCTCTAACCAAGGCATGGTCAGATAGCAAGTGACTCGGGATTTTAAACCCATGATCACTTGGGGGGCATATAGTACATACTGATCGGGTATACACAAGCAATAAGGACGTGACCTTAAGAAGCAAGCTTAATTTTTTCCAAGACATTTTTTCAACATATGTTCTGAAAATGCAAAAAACAAAGACAAAAAAGGCATTGGTGAGGAGACTCCTAGCCATGTCCCTCATAGGATGGTCGACCAATCCATCTACCAACAGGGTGGTTGACCTATCACCCATGGGGTGGTCGACCTGACCTATTTTGTTCATGGTATTTGGTGAAGTATCATGCTGTAACGCCCTACTTCCTTAGAGCCATTACTAAGTGAGTTTTTAAGACAAACAGTGTGCAATGGACTCGCTAACCGAGGTTTTGAAACAAAAGTGTGACTAATTAAAAGTTAAGGCTGTAATCTTTGAAAATGCGTCATTTCATTAAAACTTCTATTATTAAACATTTGGGATCCCAAAATAAGGTTTGAAAACTATTTACATCTTGAAATAAGTTTACAGTTGATAAATCATAAAATCGTAGATTATTACAGCCATTTTCAAATAAACCCCCAACCAAAGCAGTCGGGCAGGCCAAACATGTACGTGCCGCTTCACGCTCTCCGTACTCATGGTTGGTTGATTCAGTCATTGCCCTTACCTGCAACATAGAGCACCCGTGAGCCGAAGCCCAGCAAGAAAACTCATGCAGAACATAACATATGCAATGTATACAGTTTATCATAACAGATAATCCACAATTAAACAAGTCAATCATTAGACTAAGCAAACACGGCCAAGCCGCCCCAGAGCCTTACCGAAGCCTGGGGTATCGGTTCTCACCGCGAGGATAACTCATGTATCCCTTGGGTCCCACCCTGAATATAGCATAACACATGTATCCACCGGGCCCCGCCCTGACTATAGCATCCCATGTGCTAGGTTTTACTTTCGGCCCACGGCCGCCCCGGCTTACGCTGTACTCGGCCCACGGCCGCCCCGGCTTACGCCGTACTCGGCCCTTGCCGCTCATTTCATCATAATCACACATATAGTACATTCGAAATAATCATTCACACACATCATGATCCATTTAAGGTTTAAACATTTGCACATAATACAATCTGGGGCCATGCCCTAACCTCGGGTGTTATAGTTTTCTTACCTTTCCAATCAATAGCTTAGATCACCTGACTCCTTGAGCACGATCCCACCCGAGCCTTAGCGCACACCTAGGCACAAACATAGGTCAAAGTCAACACCGAACCCCAAGTTCGAATACCTAGCCTCGGGACCAATCCCGAGCCCCCGGGATGTCCCAAATCCCCAAAACAAAGTGGCGGAAACAAGCCCCGAACCCTAGGTCAAAATCCATCATCAAAACTCAAAAATTCCCCTCTGTGAACAGTGCAGCGCTACAGCGCTCTAAAGAGGGCGCTGTAGCGCTACAAGCAGAACACCCCTCCAGAAACAGGGACTAGCGCTACAGCGCCCACTGACTAGCGCTGTAGCGCTAGTTGCAGCCCAGAAATCCCAAAATCGCATTTCTGCGATTTCTTTCACCCAATCTCAAACCAAACTTCCCCAAATCTTTATCAAACTCAAAATCAAGCTTATGAACACTCTCCATTCATCCCAAGCATCCCAAATCCTCAAATCCCAAGATCATTTATCCCAAATCTCAAAATCTACCATGAACAACCCTAAACCAGAAATTCATGCAAACCACAAAGATAAAGTCTTAGAAATCATACCATTGCTGCAAATTTCGACCTTGAATCAACCCTAGGCCTCCTTAGCTTGCTCTCCCTCAAAGCTTGCCCAGAAATCCCCTGAGATTCCCATCAATCCAGCTCAAAATACAGCTCAAACCATCAAAACCCTTAAAACCGAAAATCTCTAAAACTTACCTCAAACATTGATGTGTTCTTGCCAAATCTTCAAGTCTAACCCAAGATCCTTGATGCTCAGCCTATCCTTGCTCTCCACTAAGCTTTGCTCCAAGAAAAATGGAGCGGAAAGGTGCAAAAATGCACAAACCGACCCTTGTGAAAACCCCTCTGTTTTTCCCTCTTTTCTTTCTTTCCTTTTTCTTTCTTTTCTTTCTTTCTCTCCACAGCCAACACTCTCTATAAATCCCACTAAGTGTAAAGCCTCATAAAACCTATCTTTAAAAGCCAAATGACCAAAATGCCCTTCCTATTAACTCTAAGTCCTTTTGTCCAAATAGGGCCGTTTTAGTCATTTTACCAAATTCCCGCTAATCCTCAAGTGTCCCTAATATTTTCCCGTTGCTTTCCAACACTCGATTAACCACCAAATAAATATTCCCCATCATCAAAATAAATCTCAATCTATTCTCTGAATTCCTGTTCATACCCCCAGGCTCGCCCCGAGCTGGGTATAAATTCCTGTCAACACTTTCCGCTAGCCTGCTCATTGGGATCGCCTCGAGTCACAAAGCACAGATACATCCACATACCACTGTGGCCTCAACAATCAACACATATCAATACAGTTACGCCCAATCATGGCAAAAATTATAATTATGCCCTTCTAACACGATCCGGGTCTACATGCACACTAACTTACATTGTCATGCATCTCAGATAAACAAATAGTCATATAACATGCTTTAAATCATAACCATGCATTTAAATAATTGAAATCACACATAAATCCCATCATGCCCTCCTGGCACGCTAATCAAGGCCCTTAAGCCTTATTAGCGAATTTGGGTCGTTACACATGCTACTCACATTACCATGGTTGTTAGCATGAAAAACATAAAAGAGTAAGGTTAGTATGGCACGTGAAATACATGTGTTCAGAGTATATGATACCTAAACCAATGAGGGTTGAGAGTTGATATACTTAGTAAACATTTGAAATAAAAAAAAAATCAATCAATACACTGAGTACTCGTAATAGAAAAACATAAAGGCATAAAATTTCGTATGTAAAAACTGTCAAGTACAAGGTGCCCCACTAATGGCATGAAAGGAAAGGTAGAATAAAACACCAAAAGAAGACTAACTAGGGTGAGGAGTATCATCTAAAAGACCAACCTGAGCCTCAGCAGCCTCACGAGCCTAACACTTCCTAAGTTCCTTCGCTCGTGTCTTCTCGGGAAGGAAATCCAAGTTCAGATCTTAGTTGGACTTCCAAATCAGGTAAAGCAAGAGAAATTTGTCTCTAAATACTCCTCTCGAGCCTTGTCCCTGGCAGCCTTGACCTCTTGTTCCTTCTCGACAAGAGCATCCTTCCGCAATTGGTCCATGTCAACAATCAACTTTTCTTTCTCCGTAATCGGCAAGTTTCCCCTCCATCTGGGTTATCCTAAGAGTCAACTCGATCACTTCCTGTTGTTTGAGCTCCATGATACTGTGGAGGATGTCGATCTCTTCATCCTTCAAAGCAATGTCAACATCCCTAGAGCCAAGAACGTGCCTAAGGTCCAGCACCTTTTGGCGGACAGCTTCAAGCTCAAAACGAAGGTTGGAGAGTGTAGAGGTATACTCTACAAACCTATCACGAACATGAGAGACCAATATTAGTGCCTGCAAAAAACATACAAGTGTTAGATAAACGTCAGCACACAAGCTAACGTGACAAGAAGAGAACTGTAAAGGACTCACACTTTCAATGTCAAGGAGTGCCTTCATGAGGATGGTGCTTAAGTCCTCATTCTTAATCCCATTAAAATCCATTGACGTCTGCTCTAGATGGGATTCTTGGTACATGATGGAACCTAAGTTCTGTATGGCAGACTGGTGTGGCTTAGATAAGGGAGTAGACACGGAAGAGGAGGCACCTGCATCAGTGAAACTAGGAGGAATCAGCATAGGCAAGAATGGCTCTACTTCTGCAACAAGAATAGACGCCAAAGGAGTCACAGGAGACACCTCGAGAGGAACCTCCGTTATCGACTCAGGCTCAACCCTGGCCCTTTTAGCTGTTCGGACGGAAGGGCTAGTCTCAGTTGGAGTCGACCTTTGTTCGGTATGAACAAAGTTGAATATATCTGAACCTGCAAAAGAAGATCAAATACTAGTGGGATATCAAATACAGACGAAACATAAAGCAAAGATGATAAAAGTGTCGGACCATCTGAATGAGATTTGGATTCAAACGTGGCTTCATCAAAATCATTTGAAGCAAGCAGCGAGTGTGCGGATACAACCACCTCATCACCCTCCTGTCCCGCCAGCACAGGCAAAGAGGGTACCTCTTCTACATGAATAGGTCTCGGGGAGCCTATGGCGTTCACGGGCTTGGACCATCTTCATCCGGAACATCGATAATAGAAGAAGGAAACAACCCGACCTTTCTAAGGTTCTCTGAAGTAACGAGTGTCTTGACATTCTTATCCTCAGGGGTCATGGCAATCAGCGCCTTAGTCCTAACAGTCATAGCCTGGGTTGGGAGCGGTCTGTAAATAGGCCCGACGTGCTTAAACTTGGAGTATTTGGCCTCTACATCCTTAATGAAGAAATAGTTGTCGACATATCTAAACGACTTGCTATTTCCCAAGATCTCTTCTAAGAAGGTGTTGTTACCCTCGCTCATATAATGGTGGAAGTGGAAATACCCTGAGTTGCACTGAGAAGGGTTCGTCTTCAGGTCAAATAAGTAGTGGTTCTCGTGAGGCACTGAAGTAGCCCATTTTCTGCGATGATAGATAATGTACAACGCATATAACACCAAGTTCGCATTAAGAGCCAATTGAGAAGGACTAATACAAAATAATCCACCACACTCCGGAAGTATGGATGAAGAGGAAGTAGGGCGCCAGACATGATGGCAGAACGTGTCTAGGTGCACATACCCAAAGGGGGGTCCTTAGCTCTGTCATTTGGACCAAGGATAGTAATAGACACGCCAAAGAGGTGAAATGTCTTCCTTAATTTCTTTACCTTCTCTTCAGTCATGTCAAAGGCAGCCCTCTTGAACCACACAACCTTGTAATCAGTAGGGTGAGGCTTCTCAACCAGTTTCCATATGATCTCACTGGCAAAGGTGGCCCCAGAATCTGATGAATGGAACTCTTTTTGTCGTCTCTTCTTCTACTACACAGCTGGCGAGACTGTCTTGCTCTTGCAAGGAGGGCGAACTACCTTAGGCCATAACCTGTGAATAGAACGCTCCTGAGGATGAGTAGCCTGGTGATGAGAGCCCTCAGTATGTTCTTGCTAAGAAGAAGAGTGATGGGGAACTCGACTGGTATCCAGATGCAAAGGGCGTTGCAATGAGTCTCGCTGACCAAACATATTTTGCTGAGAAGAATGACTTCACTGAGATGTACCTTGAGAACCATGGGGAGTATTATGTTGAGAAGAGATCTAAGAAGAGGCAGGCGAAGAGCATTGAGTGATGTGCCTGGCAATATGAGGACCATCATTGGAAGGTTGCCAAGTTGTTTGTTTTACTCTCTTCATTGGGCTATACCTTTTCAAGAAGTCTTCCTCACTGAACAAATATAAAGTGGAGCGAGGCAAAATCCTTTTCACCCTTTCCAAGAACTCCTAGGGAGTACGCTCGCTTACAGATTTGTCTAACGAAGAGGAGCTGGACATCTACAACAAAGGAAAAACAAAGAGTAAAGTTAGTAAGTGAACATAATGAAGCCAATAGCTTGGGGCATATCCATGAACTGAGGAGAAAAAATGAAGAAATCATGGGAAAAAATCTATATAGGGGGTCGGCACAATAACTCCCCTAGATTTGGAAAAAATTATCGAAGTCTTAAAGGGGGGTCGGCCTAGTGGAACTAAGCCTAGGCTGACCACCCTGAGTCCCTAAGCTTACAAAACATGAAAGAAGGGCATAGGTGGTTGGCTTACCACCTTAGGTCGACCACCCTAGGGATGCAAACCTCAGAAAAAATGCCAGAGAACTAAGGTTCAAGTCTCTGATAAATTATACTAAACAAGGAAGACCCTAAAGAGATCAATAAAGGAGGAGAATTTTTTTTTAGGGTTCCAGGTGGTCGGCCTACGCTTGGGCCAACCACCCTAGACCCTGGATCCCTGGAAATCACCCAGGGAGTGTGGTGGTCGGCCCATGATGTAAACCCTAAGGTGCTCAGCCCATGATGGGGTATGTGAGCCTTGAAGTTGCATAAGGCAAGGGATGTCCCAGAGATGGTCAGCTCATGATGGAAACCCTAGGGTTTGTAGGCCCATAAGGGAATTTACATCCCTAGAAATCTCCTACGCCTAGGTTGTGAAAGCCTGGAAATCTCCCAACTAAGAAAACCCTAGGGGTAGGCGGCCTAAACCCTAATCCCCTAAGCCTGGAAATCGCCCAGGCTACGGAAAACCTAGGATGGTTGGCCTGTGAGGGAATTTGAAGACCTAGAAATTGCCTATGGCTAGATGGGGAACCTGGAAATCGCCCAACCCTAATTTCCTAAGCCTGGAAATCGCCCAGGCCAATGAATCTAAAGAGTGGTCGGCCTATACAGATTTAAACCCTAAGCATCACGCAAAAAAGGGGCAAAGAACAAGCCAATTTTTTATTAAAGAATAGTCTTTGATTAAAACAAGTCAATTATTTTGGATCAAAATAAAACAAAACAAGGAGATTCAGACAGATTTATCAAAAACATAAAACTTGGGAATGAATTCTTACCAAAGAGGAGATACGCAGAGTTGATGAAGAATTTGACAATTCCATAGGTCAGAACTTCCTGAAGGAGGCGCATGGGTCAAGAGTCAGATGAGTGAGACCTTACTTATACCCTCTCAGGCTAACCATATTTTTAGGAATTCAAATTCCTTGAAATTTTTTTGAATTAATATCCTTGAAAAATATATTATATTTTTAGGACTTCAAAACTCCTTGAAAAATATATTATATTTTTAGGACTTCAAATTTCCTTGAAAAATATACTAGATATTAGGAAAATTAATTTTCTTTGAAAAATCTAATTATTTTTAGGAATTACTAATTATCCTTGAAAAATTCGTGCTGAGCAAATTATCGATAGTTGATAAAAGTACTACGTAATGTCCCGAGGGACTTTGCTGTTAAAGTACTGCTACGATATGTTTCTCGGGCCAAGATCAAGTTTACCGTAATGTTGAACACATTACGATAAACTTGGGGGAAAATGTTATCCCTCAAAAATTCAGAGATGATGTAGCGAATAAGAAAGCGGCACGTGGCATCACAAATCAGGGAAAGACGGCGAAGTATAGAAAAAAGAGCAATGAGTGAAAAAGATAGGTCCAGGACCTATAGAAAGTCAACCAGGCCTAAACCCCATTGGGTTGGTTGGCCCAAGCATGCCCAAGAACCCATCGGGGTGGTCGACCCACCCTATCCTCCATGGGTGGTCAGCCTACACTCCCAAAGACACTTCACTGGGTAAGACTCGTGCTCGTTCAAACTGAGATCAACAGGCCTAGCACCTAGAAGATCAACCGGCCTAGCACCAAGAAGATCACAGGCCTAGCACCTAGAGGACCAACGGGCCTAGCACCCAAGCTCTAAAGGGTCGTCGAGCCTAGCACCTAAGTCTCATAGATCAATCAAGACTTAGTGTTTTCTCAAAGGTCTCAATCGTGCATTATCGACCACGGTCCAGATAAGACAACGGGAAGACCCGCGATCTCATAATCATGGGAAGGTGGACACATATCTCTACTCCCAATGATCGTGTACCAAACCACGATCTCACTCTTACTGATCATGTAACAGCCATTGGGTACTATAAATAAAGGACCCAGGGCTTCGTTTCAGATGATCTTCTTTTTCTGGACTTTTTGGATCGATCTTTTGGGGTGAATTTATGAGGAGTGAACTCTGAGTTGATCTTTGTAATTGTCTATCGAGCCATTCAATACAAAAGACTAAGTGGATTAGGTTATTACTATTCAGAAGAATAGGGCTGAACCACTAAAAATTCCTGTGTGATTTGTTTAGATATTTATACTCTGTTGTATATTGTATTCATTCCGTTATAGGTTTTATATTTAAACATGTTTAGGCAATGCTTATATGCTATGATATTGATAAGAACGATTTTCTTTAGCTGAGCAAATAAACTGCAGCTTCGTGTTTTAATAAACCACAGAAGAAAAATTATATTCAGACAAAGCTATCTGAAATTTTGGGTAACAAATTTTTGTATATGAGAGAATAAAATTATGGATTCCTTACTTGCAAATCACATGTGAAATTGAATAGAGGGTCTTGTTGACCGTATATTGCTGAGAGCATTTTCCTGAATCATCCTGAACTATTGTAGCATTTCTCTTTCTAAGCTGAATGTATTTAGTTCCCTGTGTTTGATTGGGGTAATAGCAGCAGAAAAAAGAAACAAAAAAAAAAAAAAAAGAACTAGGAGCGTCCTCATCTTGTACATGAGTAGGTGGACGTTCTGTTACATTAATCAAATATTAACTAATATAGACATATATTTGTATAACATATATAACATAGGCGCACCATTGGCATATTATTAGATTGCAATTTGCTATTTTAAGTTTGCATCGAAGTTGCTCTTGTTTATGTAAGTGTGCAAGTTGAGCTATATACTTTTATTGGTTATTGGCTGATTTTATATGTAAACCTGTTTTATTACTTCTTTTAGAAAATGGACTTGACAACTTGACAACTACCTTAGTGAGTTTCAGTTCATGTCTTTTCATTTTATAATGTTTAATGTATATATTGTGGGCAAGGATGATCAGATTTTTATCATGATCTTAATCTATAACTGAACCTTATTAGAACAAATAATAAATGGCAGTGTTATGGTTATATACTAAGGAGTTTCCCTTGCATTCGTTTGACTGAATTTATTATTTATTTATATTTTCAACATATATGGTGGGGTGAGATAAAACACATACTAAGGAGTCACAAGACATAAAACAAATATTTTGTTCCACTACTGCTTGCATTTAGTGAGCCTCTCAACTTCTTGTGTTGTCTGCGATTTAATATCCATTGGCCTTTGAATGTGTTTGGTCTCTATATATGTGTAGGAATAAGTTGACCAAAGTGCCTCTGCACTATGTGCTTATGCCGGGTGTTCTATAATTTTTTTTAAGAGAGTGGATTTATGGAAAGCAATTTCATATGGTAGTAAACCATAGTCAGCCTTTTATTCTCTCAAGCAGGTACGTTTGCTGACTATGTTCTTTTGTCTTGTTGTGGTCATTGCTAGAATTTTGATGGAAATCAATAACATGATTAATTTTATGTATTTCGCTAGTTTATTTTCTATTGCAGGAATTATTAAATTTTTATAGTGTTATGATTAAATTTGTTGCAGTTCTTATTCTTGTGATTTAGCTAAGTTTACATGATGTATGTCTTTTTTTTTTAGAATAAATAAATCTCTCACATTCTATACTAGATCAATAAATCAATGATTAGAAGAAATCGCCTCATTAACCAATAATTTGAGGCATATGATGAAGTTTATTTGAATTTGTGACACTTTTATTTGCTGCCATACATATGATATTTCCTTGATGTAATTTGTTTACAGCAGAAAATTCAAGAAAGTGTTTTTGGCTGATGATCAATTCTTTTTTACTTGTAAATAATGATAATGCATATAGATATGTCATATACATAATATGATTTTATTGTAGTTTGTGCCATAGTCCATGAATCTATCAAAGACTCATTGAAGGAAGTCTATTTTATAGTCTTTTAGGTAGCATATATAACGATATGAGTTTCATTTCTTAGTCTTTGGAATTTGCTTGACGTACTTTACCATTCTAAACGAAGTATATGTTAATGCATTTAATTTTAAAATTGTACGTATTATCTGTAATTTTAATAAAAATTGGTTCATTGTTTTTAATATATATATATAATAGAATGAATTATAGTTCTATACTATATGTAAATATTTATATGAGTAATCTCTACATATATGACATCTAAACATAACGTATAAATATATATTTACATCACTATATAACTACATGACATATAAAATACGATAATATTTAAAAAAAAATTAATAATAAAAATAAAATAAGAATAGAAAATGTCATAGTGTAAAGAGTAGTATACATATCAATTATTTTTACTTTCTAATATATCTCACAATGTCCTTTGGTGAATTTGATAAAGAAAAAGATATTCAATCACTTGATAAAAAATAAACTATCACACAAATTTATAAGATAAAAAAATGATATGTATACATTTATTATTTTTAAATAAATATAATTTAATTATTTAAATTGTCATAAAATACCTTTAAAATATCATATTTTAAATTATTTATTTTTGTTTAAGTTTATGTTTGTTCTAGTTTTTGAATTTGGTAGTGACAACAAAAGATTATATATTATATGTTTAATATAATATCAAGTTTAAGTATAATTAAATTTTATTTAAGTTATAAAATATATGGTTTTATTATTTTTAAATAATTATCATTGTAAAATATCTCAAAAATATATTATTTTAATTTGTTTAATTATTTTTTATTTAATTTTATTTAAGTTTAAATCATGTTTACAATCTATCGTTAAATATAATAATATTATGCTCAATATAAGAATATTTCGGTAAAGTTAACGAAAAAAAATATAAAAAACCGTTAAAACCAAGAATTTCCGTTATCTATACACTTTTTATATAGAAGAGATATATATATATATATTGAATATCTACAATGTCATTATTAATAATGTTCTGATCTTCAATAATATTTGAATGGTTTTTGTTTTCTAGTATAATTTTGGTTTAGAGGTGAACTAATTCTCAAAATGGGTATTCTTTTTTTAAAAACACTTAATTTGGTCGTGTTTTCTGTTAGTTATTGTGTGTTTGGTTCTCAATGCTAAATTGTTAAAGTTTCTATAATAAATGGAGGTATGTGGTTCTTGGAAGGTACTAACTATTTGGGATTTTCCTATTATTGAGATATGTGTTTTGCTTGAGTTTAGATCTTTATGAAATTTAAGTGATAAGATTACTGCTTTGTGTATTGATCGTGAATTCTTCTAGCTTTTTAGGTATGGGAGCTGTCAATGGCACAACAATGAATGGTGTTGGCATCTGTGGCGTCTATGGGAGTGCTTGTGGTGGTCATGAAGTGTATTGCTCTGCTTCTTATTGTTGGAGTTTGGGTATTTATTATGGTCATCAATCTTTTAATCTAAGTTTTGTATATTTGTTCAACGTATTATATATGTAAATTTGTATAGATATGAGTGTTCTATATATTTATATTGTAGTAGATCTGAGTTTGATTTTTCACAGATCTAAAGATTGAAAACTTATTGATATATATATTGGTGATATTAAGTGTATTTTTTATATTTGTGACTTTTGTGATTTTGATATTGGTTCTGTTCTATTTTGGTATTCGATTCCAATAGTATGAGGGTCCTACAAGTTAATATAAAAAAAATACATGTTAATATGAAAAAAAAAAAAAAAAACAAAACACCACAAGTCGGTTGTATAGAAACTTGATAAAGAACACCATATGTCGGTTGGACAATCGACCTACCAGTACACCATAGGTCGATTTGGCGCCAACCGACCTATCATGTGTTTACATGGTATGTCATTTCATGGGAGATCAGTTCCAAACCGACTTATGAAATATATGACTTTTCTTTGCAGTTTTTTCGTGAACTTTTCTCTGTGGTTGATTATATTGCGGTTCCCATTACTCTAAAAAACTGCAGTGTATAAAGGAGAAAAATCGTAGAGAAAGCCCAATTTTGTAGTAGTTCTCATTCACCCCGTAACCATTTTGAACATATCAATACTTGGTTTTTATGTACTAATGAAGGAGAACATAACTTTCCAAAGACATCTCACTAATAAAAAGTGAGTCTCAATAAAAGGCATGCCTCAAAATGTTACTTTAAAATAGTAATACAGTATTTTTCCAACAAGACATAGACTATTAATTTATTCATTATTTTGGAAAATTTTATAAACTGAGCATTAGAGAATAAAAAGAGGAAGACGAATTCAAGAGGGTTGTTTGTTAATTTATATATAAACTAACAAACACACACATATGCATGACCTTTGAAAAGTGTGTATTTATATGTACTTTTAATGGTTTGGGTGTTGCTGACGACGTTTTTCGTCAACTCAAAATAAGTAAAACCAATAAAGCACTTATAAACAAAATAGGAAGAAAATAAAGAACTAGAGATTTTTTACGTGGTTCAGTAATTAAATCTACCTATGTCCATGAGTCCCTTTATTATAATTTACATTAAAGCTTTTTAGAGCAATTTGACAGAGCTTCTGAGTACAAATTTGTGCGTAAATCCTAAGTGACTATGATCCAAGCTATTTATAGACCTGGTTTACAGAATACTCTTCCTTTAATTTTAGGGAAGTAACAACATATCTCATTTGAATTTTAAGTACAAATAAATTTTTAAAAATATAATCAAATGCATTACTTAGACAAATATCTCTTAAAAATAGGGTGGTTTACCCACAGTTTCAACTAAGCTCATAATAGTAGGGATTTATAACCTTATAAATGTTGTTGCTTAACGCGATTGTGAGCTTAGTCATAACTGTTGACGCGGTTTTTCGCCAACAGGTAATTAAGAGAAGAAGAGAAAGGGATTAGTGCTGAATATAGAACCGTCGCAGATATAAAATCTTAGAGAATGAACTAGGTGACTCAAGACACGTTTTTAAATGGTTCGAAGGTTAAAATCCTTCTACTCCACTAGTCAATATTATTGATATATTCTGGGTATTTGGTTACAAAGCATATATCTATTCAGAGACTATTTTTCCCAACCCTTATCAACTCCCAGCTTCTCCATATATATAGGAGAAGGCACCTGGAAGTTGGTAAGGAGGTCATCCCGTGACCTTATTATATGTCATATCAACTCTGTGACATTCATGATTAATTCCTAAACCTGCCACATAAGTATGGTCAAATCGATAGGTAAGGAGATAATGGGCCGCACGGCCCAACCCAGCCGTGGGTTTCTGAACACGCACGTTCCTGCTGCGTGTCCGAGAAGTCAGGGAGATATCGGACACGTGATGTCAGATATATGCACGTTTATCTTGCGTGTGTTGACTTTACAGAGGGTCAGAGCTCCATATATAGCTCGTACCACGAGCTGCTCCCCTGACCCGACCTTCGGCCTTCAGATTCTTTGCTCTAGCTCTGGGCAACCTCGAGCTAAGAAGGTACGACCTCGAAATGGGAGCTCCGGTCTTGGGGATGTTCATGGACTAATCGTGATTAGTCCGTAGCTCGGCCTGCTAATCAGCCCGTGGGAAAACCAGGGCGTACAGTAACGATAACATCACATCTTCATCTATCAGACTTTCGAGTCTGTCCTTCGGAGACGACATTTTTCCTTCGAGCTCACACTACATGCTTAGGAGTCAATGACGTGAAATCTTAGAGTAATTAAATACCTTTTTACATATTTGATTTTCACTCTTGCTAGCCTACATTTCGAGGCTACTTTTTATATCTCAAAATTTAGGGTGTAACATTTTGCCCCCCCCCCCCCCCCAAATATCTTTTTGAGCTCTGTGAGAATGAAACTTTTTAACTTCTCTTTCGGAAAACGTGCCCACCTACCACATTCGAGTGTGGACACATGTCAATACAGGGATGGATACCGACTTAAGTACTATTCTTCTACCCACTTCTTTTCACTAGCTCTTTTTGCCTCTAGTTTTCAAGGCTAAATGATTGCCCTTGGATTAAATGCTAATTTAAGTTTAAAGACCCAGGTCCTCTTATCGATTTCCCATTTCCCAGCCTATATATATCCTTCTCTTTCCTTCCCTCTCGTCACTTTCATTCTCAAAGTTTCAAAAAAAAACCACAGCGTTTTCTAGCATGTTTCCATCAAGAATAAAGAAAGATATCTCCAAAATCCCTCAATTTCCCACTCGATCTCCATTCAAAAATGAGTTCCAAAGGATTTCCTTGTACAAATATTACTAGTCGATACTCCAGTTTCCTCATTAACTTCCAATGTGTAAGTTTCTGATTTCTCTTTGTTATGCATGTTTTTTTTTAGGAATTCTTGACTCTGTTCTTGAGGATTTATGATAAAAATGGGTATTTTGGTATGTTTTCTAAGATATTAAGGGATGAAAATAGGTTTTATAGTATAAATATGGTTAAAAATGGCACCTTTTCTGGATTTTGAACACGTAGACGCGAGTTTCGTGTTAAACAGGGCTTAGGGCTTAGAATAGGGTTCTTATACACATAAACCCATGATAACCCCATTTTGGGTAACTCCCCATTTTTTTCCTATAAAATAGGGACAACCCCAATTTGGAAGCCAATTCACTCACTTTAAGTGGATACACTCTTAATTTTTTTAATCTAATCAGGTCATAATTATTTGAAAACTTAATCTCATTTTTTGAGCTTTTGAGCTCGAATTTTTCAAGATTTTTCCTTCACAAGTCTTTCTAAATGATTGGTCTTCACTCTTTTCTTCATTGTTAGATGATGTAGTCTTCGAAGAATCAATGGGGGCCTCGCCTTGCAATTTATTACCACACCCCATCGCCTCGAGTTGAATCTCCCTTCACTCGAAATCAACAACTGATTTAGGAGCACCAAGATCGTTTTGAGCTTGAGGATACACGTTCACACTTAAGGTATCAAATTGGTGAGGTCAAAGAGGGAAAAATAAAAAAGTTGCGGTTTGTCGTTTACCCCGATCCCGACCTTGAAATCCCACCAATTCCTTTGGATCCCAAGCTTAAAGGAATCATTGCTTACCATCTAAATGAAATTTCCTTCGAACTTATGGAGAGTTCTTCAAGCCAGGCCTCTAAACCATCATCCTCAAAAATCACCTCCCTTCCTGCCTCAAAGAGTAAATTTTTTGAGGCTGACCACTATAAGAGTCCATTACCACCACGAGATAGATTTTAGACATTCTATCTTGTCATGGGCTCAAACTATCCAGTGACTTAATGTGTCGAGTTCAGAAGCCCAGTGAAAGAAGTAGCCATGCTCTGGGAGAAGTTAAACTGAAAAGAAAACTCAATTTCGCGGCTTGGAGTCGCGAACATATGCGAGTTGGGGTACTCCGACCTTAAAGGATTACTTTAGGAAATTTACTGATTGGATCGGTATTGCTCCCTTCCAGCTTCAATCCAACTCTTACCGAGTTTTGGCAGTGTTGAGGTCGCTTTATCATGAGATGAAGTGGAAAGGACCTTTGCCTTACGAGATTTTATAACTTTTCTGCTTGTAAAGAAACCCCACACGGGCCAAGGGTGGAGAGGGATTCTTCTACCGTTCAAGCTGGCCTAGAGAGAAGCGATTGTTCAAAGACATTCCTAACCACCCTCCGAACTTCAAGACCCAATTCTTTTGGAAGAATTCCCTCCACCCATCTAGGTCTACTCATTCGAATGTCCTCGTATGTCTTTTCTTTGCATTTTTTCGAGCTTAAAATTTTATCTTTTTTCTAAGCTCGGCTAGTTATACTTTTATTGATATACAACCAATTATGATCACCCGAAGTTGACCAAAGAGAAAAAGGATTTTCAAAACGACATCCTAAAGCTCCTATATGCCCGACGATCTCTTTACTACCTCCTTCACGAGGATAAGCTCTGCCTATGTGGTCTTCTTGGTGAAGGCGAGTCTACAGATGATGTTGGGACTTGTTCGATTGTGTAGAATTTGAACTTTTCGAATCCTAACATGACTTTTTCCAAGTATGCCGCCATTTTGGTTCCTCGAGCTTGATACTCTTCTAGTACTTGGTTGACCATAAGTTGTGAATCAATGTAGCAGTGTATGGTTTTGGCTCTCAGCTCGAAAGCTACTTGTGATCCTGCTAGTAGTACTTCATATTCAGCCTTGTTGTTGGATGCTTCAAATCCAAATCTCAATGATGAACGAAACCTATGTCATGGCGGGACTATTATTATAACACCTACCCCGATCCGTTCTCATTGGAGGACCCATCAACATAAAGTCTCCTCAACTCTCGAGCTGGGGATATGACTTTTTCGTTGGATTTCCCTATGCACTATACTATGAAATCAGCCAGGGCCTGGCCCTTTTTCATCATTCTCCGGTTATATGTGATCTCGAATTGCCCAAGTCCAACTGCCCATTTCAATAGTCGACCGGATGCCTTAGCTTTTGACAATATTTGTCTTAGTGGTTGATCAATCAGAACATGTATTTTGTGCGCCGGGAAATAAGGTTGCAACTTTTGAGACGCATGCACTAGGCCTAATGTGAGATTTTCCATTAGAGGGTACTGTGACTCAGCCCCTATGAGCCATTTATTGATATAGTAGAATGGTCTTTGCACTTTTTTATCCTCCTGGACTAATGCGGCATTGATTGCATGCTCGGTTGTGGCGAGGTATAAGTACAGTACTTCTCCCAATACCGGTTTAGATAAGATTTGAGGCTCAACAAGGTGCTTCTTAAAAGATTGAAATGCAAGCTCACACTCCTCTGTCCATTCGAACTTCTTGCCCCCTCTCAAAAGATTAAAGAAAGGTAGGTATTTGTCGGTGGATTTCAAGACAAACCTATTTAAGGCCACCATTCATCTAGTTAAAATCTAGACATATTTATGCTTTCGAGGTGAAGGCATATCTATTAAGTCTTTGATCTTTCTATGCCTCGAGCATTCACTTTTAATCCTAGAAACTTTCTTGACGATACCCTAAAAGAGCATTTTTGTGGGTTAAGTCTCATGTTAAATTTTTGAAGTATTGTGAAACACTCTGCGAGGTCATCTACATGGTTATTATTGTGTTTGGCTTTTACGAGCATATCATCCACATACACTTCCATGTTATTTCCAATTTCTTCAACAAACATATGATCCACCAACCTCTGATACGTTGCTCCTACATTTTAAACCCCGAATGACATCACATTGTAATAATATATCCCCTTATCCATCATAATGCTCGTGTGTTCTTGGTTAGGAGCATGCATTGCTATTTGGTTATATCCAGAGTAAGCATCCATGAACGACATGATGTCGTGACCTAATGTTGCATCTACGAGTAGATCGATTCAAGGCAGTGGAAAGCAATCCTTCAGACACGTCTTATTTTGGTCTGAGTAGTCAATGCAAGTTCGCCACTTACCGTTCAGTTTCGAGACTAAACCTGGATTGGCAATCCAATCTTGGTAAAATGTATCTCTTATGAATCGATTTTCCTTTAATCTATCAACTTCTTCTTTCAGGGCTTACTTTCTTTCATTGTCAAGGAGCCTTCTTTTTTGTTGCTTCGAGGGGAATATTTTCCTTATGTTCGGTGCATGGCTAATTATATTGGGATCAATCTCGATCATATCTGAATGAGACCATGCAAAAACATCTTGATTCTCCATCAGGAAGCAGAGTAACTGCTATCTCGCTTCCTTTGTCAGGTTATTCCCTATTTTCATTACCTTAGTGGTGTCTTTTTTGTCGATCTGAATGTCTTCAAGCTCCTCTATTGGGCTGAGATCAACCCTATCTTCTCCCACTCTTGGGTCGATCTCATCTTCGACCTCAAAAATTCTCTCTCCTATTTCCTCAATCACAACTAGTGAGCACTTGACTAATCATTTCCCCTCATGGAGATGTTGTAGGACTCTCAGGCTGCTAATTGATCTCCCTTCAATGTTCTAATTCCACTTGGTCTCGATAATTTTAGTGTCAAGTACCTTACTGACGTCGCTGCCCCCAGCCCAATCAGGGATGGTCTCCCGAGCAAGACGTTATAGGTTGATGGGGTGTCCACTAATATAAACTTGAACATTTTTGTGATTAAGACTGGATATTCTTCCAATGTTATTGGGAGCTCAATTTCCCCCGTGCTGGAAATCCATTCCCCAGAGAGCCCATACAAGGTGGTCGCACAGGATTTTAAGTCTCTAACAGACATTAAACTCCCCTTATAAAGGATGTTTACTGAACTCCTGTTATCTATTAGGACTTGGTGAACTCTCTTGTTGGCAAGTTGAAAGGTAATGACTAATGGGTCATTGTGGGGAAATTGGACATGAGAGGCATCTTCTTGTGTGAAGGTAATAGGTTGGGTTTCAACCTTTTGCTGTTTGGGAGCTCGAGGTTCTGGGATGTAAGAAGATCCATCTCCTGTTTTCAACTTCTAAACGTATCTTTTCTGAGCATTTCTGCTTATTCTAGCTATATGGGGTCCCCGATGATGGTTGTCACATCTTGTCCATCGATTGGGGAGGTTGATTATTCTCCCTCACAAAGGGTACGACAACTTGAGGTTGTTGTGCAGGCTGGGATAGAGCTACCCTCTGGTTAGGCAAAGCTTGTGTCTGTTTATTGTTTTTGTTTTAGAAATATTGTCCGAGGTAGCATCTCGAGATCAATCCCTCATTTTAGTCTTTTCACTTTCTACATTCCTCAATCGTGTGAACAATGTCCTTGTGGAACCGAAAATGTTTATTTTGATCCTATTTGGTGCATTGGTTGCGCATTGCATCAGAGCACCTGAATGGCACATGATTCTCATTTGCCACGTATATATTTTCTAGAATTTCTGTGAGCTCGGTATATACAGTGTAAATGGAGATACACTTATCTCCCTTTTTCTTTTTGTTCCCGTCCACCTCGGGGTTATTTCTTCATTTTTCTCTTGCTTGGAAGAGTTTTCACCAGACGGTCGGGTTGTGGATGGTGCTGCCGAGCTTGAGGCTGAGTTAATGTTCATCGTGGTAGTTATTGGGGCCAAAGGTGCTAAATGTAGTGCCAACCTAGCCTCTTCTACATTGATGAACCTTTGAGCCTAAAAGGGGAACTTTGTGATTGTTCGCATTGGCTTTCATTGTATGTCATCATAGAGGGGGCTTCCTGGCAAGATTTCTGCTTAAACCGCCATTAGGTGGCTACTATCATAAACATCGCGAGCCCGGGCTTCCTCGATGTTGAAATTGGCTAGATACTTTTTTAGTGACTCTCCTGACTATTTCTGTATATTTGCCAAAGACGAAGCTTCGGGCTTGATGTTTTTTGCACATGAAACTACTTTTTGAAATCCTTTGAAAAAAATTCCCATGACAAAACTCCTTTTTGAATATCTTCGGAATTTTAACCAAACTTTTTGCATCTCCTGTTAGTGTCGCTGGGAAGAGCATACATTTGAGCTCAAGGCCAACATTATTGGCTCTCATCACAGTGATGAATGTACTCAAGTGGCTACTAGGATTGGTGTTCCCATCATATTGTGCATGAGGGGTATCTTAAACCCATACGGGAAAGGTGTGCTCGAGGTATGAGGAGAAAAAGGCTCGAGCTCATCATCTGAATCATAAGCGTTTTCTTTTTCCTTTCTCGCTCGAAGAGTCTGAACAGCTCCTCCAGCTGATTTATCCTTTCTTGAACTAGATCTACCAGGGGCGGAGCCTGCACTACTGCAACATCCCGATTTCCCTAATATGGCTTAGTGCCTTGATTAGGAGGCCATGAGGGCAATAATGGAATTATTATGTGATCATATGCATGATTATATGAATTATGTGAGCTATATTATGATATGACCATATTTTCATGTTTAGGTGTATTAAGCATGCATGTGGGCCCGCTTCTTATTAAAAGGGCATTTTTCGTAATTTTTGCTCGTTGAGGGCATATTTGTATATATATATGTGTGTGTTTTATGACTGAGACCACATTATTATGTGGATATATTTGAGTTATTCAGCACGAGGAGATCATAGGGAGAAAGTGAGCGGTTTAGTCATAACATGGTCAAATACCTGGCTCGGGGTGAGCCTAGGGGTATTTTGGTAATTTAGTAGCTTACCGGAATAGGAAATTATTTAGTGATTATTTGAGGATATTGGAAGTAATAGAAATTATGAGGCATTAATTGAGATTAGCGAGAAGTGTGGCAAATGACGATATTGCCCTTGAGGGCATTAGAGAGCAAGCAGATAAGTGAGGGGCATTTTGATCCTTGTACCAAGGTAGTGCCTTAGTCACCTAGAACCCCTCACAAACTAAGGAATAGAAACACTCAACTTACCTCTATCTGTCCCTCTCATTTCTCTCTCCCTCTCTTGAAGTGCTTGGGCTTCCTTGAAGTTTTGAGGAATTTTGTTAGAATTGAAGGGAGTTGAAGCTAAGGATTGAATTGGAAACAACTCAGGGGGTCATGATTATTCGTTGAGGTAAGATTTGCTATGGTTTTTTGGAAAAATTCTGATGTGGTTTATGGCTGGGTTTTGATTTGCGTTATAGATTTGACTTGGTTTTTTCATTGTTTGTGTTTCTTATGATGTGTTATTGAGAGTCTTAGACTCATTTGGGACCTTAGTGCAATTATGGGGTGAGATTTTGGGAGTTTTGGCACAGAGAAAATGGTGGAAAAATCCAGATTTTTTAGGTTCGCGCAGGGGCGCCGCGGCGGTGTTCTTCCGAGCCGCAGCACTAGGGCGGTCTAGGGCAAGGTGGCTCTGGTTTGGCGCCGTAGCTCCAGGCCATTTTTAGGGGCCTTAGTTTTGTAATTTTTAGGGCATAGGCCCAGGGACTTGAGGGACGATTTCACCACCTCATGTGAGGGAATTGGAGGTCTCAAGAGCACGGGATTAGTCCCGGGGTACATTTATGGAATCGAATGGTAATGAGAACATAATTTATGGTTGTAACTAGGTTACTAATAGGGCTTGAATGAGGATCGTTCTCGGCAGTTGTGCTTGCTTGCGCTAGGACCAAAGGCAAGAAAAATGCACCTAATATGTGATTTATGAGATTAGGGCTTGACCCGATTATTAAATAAAGATATTATTAGGGCTAGGGTCCCTATGAATGAGGGTGATTATAATTATGCCTGTGATTGTTTGGTTAAGCATGTATGAATGCTCTGTATTCAGATAATTGGTCAAATAAGGAATCCTTCTCTGCATTATCTTATTGAAAAGACTTGACTTATAAGTTAAGGATGGCAATAGCACGTTGAGCGCTGGTCAAAAGCATTGACTTATGAGTCAAGGAAGGCAATAGAGTGTTAGCGCTGGTCGATATGGTTAGGCCTAATCAGGAGCGTGATACGTTTGTACGATCTTATGGTCGTTAGAAAATTTAAGCGCCAGGTACGCTGGTCCAGCTCTAAGGCTTGTTAAATAGTGGATAGGGCAGAGGGCCCCAGGGACTCTATAGTCCCATATCCTAGGAAAACAGGCCCCGATGTAACTCTATGGTTACGTATTTAGGGCAACAGGCCCCGGTGTGACTATAGTCACTTATCTGAATAGAATGCACGCATGAGTAGGGTTGTTACTTCTAGGCATGCTATTTATGATTCTATAATATGTTGTTAACTACTTATGAGCATGTTTAAGTTTTCTTTCTGAGCCTCGGCTTACGGGCGCTTTGTGGTGCAGGTAAGGGGAAAGGGAAACTAGACTAACCATGAGTTGGAGAGCTTCGGTGGTGACGTGTACATATGAGGCTGCTCGATCACCACGGCTGAGGTTTCTCAGAGGAACTAGGGTGAAACCCTATTTTGCTGCTTAGGTCGGCTTGTTGTAATTTTTGAGTTATAATTAACCTTTTAAATGTTATTTTGGGATCCCGTGTATGGAGTTAAAAGTTCTAATGAAATGGTTATTTCTTTTGACCAAAATTTTTAACCCTAAACCGTTAATCACGTTTAGTTACACGTTTGCGACCAAGAGACTTGTTTTGAGAGTCTATCACTATTTAAAATAAACAGTGTAACGGTCTTGGTTGTCCAAGGTGTTACAACTACTGTGGGTTGGTTATTGTTACAAGGAACTCCAACCCCTTGTTGTAGTATCAGGTTATAATTATTCCCGTATATAGGCTTTAAGGGCTCATTTTGGGCATTTAGGTGTGCCCTTAAGTCCGGATTTTTCTTATTGTATTGCCTCACTTCTAGTTCAGGTGGTCTCAAAGATTGGGACCATTGTTAGGATAATTCTCATAGTACCTTGGTTCGGTGTTATAGGTACTCACTGACCTACTATATTCTTGACTGTCGTCGAGAAAACTGATAGTCCTTTGCTATTGTTATTGGGCGTATTTTCTAGGTGGATTGTTCACGTGCACTCTAATCCCAGTTGCCCGTGACCTCGACATATAACTCCCAGACAGCTAGGGTTGTCTCACCCGTCTATGCCTTTGTTCTACCCTTATTGGGGCTTCGTGGTTTCTCCTTTGCTCAGGGTGGGCCTGAGGGTTCATGTCTCGGCTTGTACTCCTTGCACTTCGGGCAGGCCTATGAGGTGCCCCATCTCTAGCTTAAGGTCCACTTGGGGCTTGTGGCACCTATCGCACTTGTGAGGAATACCTTATTGGAGAGGGCAGATGCCTTATTGGAAATGGCAGTGGCCTATCATTGTGTTGGGATTAGTGCTCTTTAAAGCATATCTTCTTAATAATGTTTTATGAAATAAATAATTGAAATGATTTTTCGCATATAAATTTTGTTTATTATTTTCCCAAATTCGTTATTGTGTCTACAATCTTGTATTGGTACGGGAGGATTAAGATTGTAGGGAACACATTTAAACAGTTCGCAGTAAAACAAAGTTATATGGAATCTTTGGATTAAAGTTTGCAAGTACGGTTCACTAGTATTATGAATACATGTAGTCTAGATCTGGATTACTGATGTAGTAGGACATCTTAGTGGAGGTACTTTGTATAAAGTGTTTATACATGAACGAGACTCGATATGTTAGTAATACTTAATAATATCGTTTACTTTATAAGTTTTAATTTAACATACTAATAAGATGATCATATACAAATTGATCTTAATCTTGAAGTTAATATGAACTCTTATATATGTCATATGAGTTCTTTGTTTAACTCATTATGGTTTGTCCGATGATCAGGTTGAAAACTTTTGTTTTGGGAACTCATTAATGTAAATGGCTAGGGAACTAGTAAAGTTAATGGTACTTAAGGAAACAAGATATAATCAAAGTTGTTAAATGGTGATCAATTCCTACATTAATTATGAACCATTAATAGAGAATATAATTGTATGTAGGGATTAAATCGATGCAGACTTTTTATATGTTTAACAGTACTCAACAAATAAATGTCTATAATTACAAGAGTGCAATCTCATATTTTTACTAGAATAATATTGAGATTAATAAATTAAGGTTATTATATTAAAGAGTTTTAATTAATAATCTAAATTTGTTGGAGCTTAAAATTATAGGTCCATAGGTCCATAAGTCCTCAAGATGGCTCTATCAAAACTATTCAAGGTAAGAGTTGAAATTGGAAAAAATCAAGAAAATGACATATATGGAAGAAATTTGTTCTTTAGGGTCAAATATGTAATTGAGACAAGTTTGTTTTAATTCATTTTTTTTTTAATTTCTCTATGATAAAATTTTTGCATGTTAATGGATCTTATTATGTAAAGATTGTTTAAATAAATATTTTTGAAATCTCTGTTCTTTCCGTTGCTTACATGGTAAATCAGTTACCAACAATTGGTACCAAAGCGGTCATTAATCTATGCATACATTATTTGCTTTGTGGGTGTAATATGCATTCTTATATTATTGTAATATGTGATGAATGGATGGATCTTTGTTTTGATGAATGTTTATTCTTAAGATTCGTTAATTATATGGTGTTTTGGGTTTATGAATTGTTCTTACACCACTACAAAAGTAGGCTTTAACTTCAGTTTTTACACATAAGGACATTGGGAAATAAATAAAAAGCAAAGTTAAATCTTTTAAAGGACTTTTAACTTTGCTTTTAAGTTTTTCGCACATAGCAATTACTTCGGTTATATAAGAAAAATGAAGTTAAATGGTAATAGGCGGAGGGGCATTGTAACGCCCTACTTCCTTAGAGTCGTTACTAAGTGAGTTTGAAACGTGCTAATCACTCGCTAATCGAGGTTTTAGGTTGAAATGTGTAGTCAATTAAAATGTAAACTTGTTTAAATAAGATTTCGGTGTAAAAAGTCGATTGTTCTTTTAGATCATGAAAAAGGTTACATTGAAATCCCACAAATATTATTTTAAAACATATTTACAACTTAAAAAGTTACTTTACAGTCGACCTAAGCGACAAAATCAATGTTCATGACCAGCTCCTCAAAATACCCCAGCCGTGGCGGCCAGATAGGCCAAACATGTACGCACCGCTCCATCTAACTCATGATTGATTGATCTTTTCCTTGCCCTTACGTGGACCACAGAGCACCCGTGAGCCGAGGCTCAGCAGGAGAACCTTAAAGCACAACATACTAAAATTTATCACAACAAATAAACACTTAGTTCAAGGCAATAAACCACCTATAAATCGTTAATAAAATACGCAATGGCACATCAACATAACAACATCACATCATATAGTCTGCTAGAACCTATGTGCATTAACATAGCATAAAATCTCAGCAGCACAATATTACAGCAATTCATTATTACAATAGCATATAACAAGACAGCCAAGAGGCTAAACACATAGCGGCCATGCCGTCCCAAGTGCTTTTCCAAGCCCTGGGTTTGCGGTCTGCACCGAGAGGATGACTCCAGCATCCTAAGAGGGTCTCGCCCTAACGGCTTGCACTCCACGTTCTCAACACCGTTCTTGGCCCCTTCCCGCTCCCGACTCTTACCTCTCCTAGCTTCTGCCGCTCCCGGCTCTTACCACTCCCGGCCCTTGCTGATCAGTTACATTCACATACATGACATAGCAAACCATAAACAATACACACAGTACAACACACCACATAGCTCTACGGGTACAAACAGTTCTCTTACCTGCGTCCCGAGCTTTCCGAGCACCGACTTCCCGAGCACAGTCCCCTAGTCCGAGCCTTGCTAAAAACCTAGTCACAATGTATCAACAACATCCATTCATCAAGTTCTAATCAACTAAAGAACTTGGGGTTACAATTCTAGCCTCTGGGACATCGAATTCCACCAAACACGGTAATGGAATCAATCCCGAGCACCCTAGGTTAGGTTTCCGCACCTAAAACCTCCATAAATCCAAAACTTCCCTTAAGAGTCGCGGCCCGCCCCTTTCCAGAGGCCCAGCCTCCCCAAACAGCACACACGGGCCGCGGCCCTGCACACCCTGTGCCGCGACCCGCCCTTCTCTTCAGCGCCCATCAGTTTTAGAGGGCCGCAGCTCAGTAAGAACAATGTCGCGACCCCACCCTTCAAACCTAGAAAAATCCTCCATTTACTCTACCAAATCCTAGTCAATTCACCCCACAATCATAGCAACAACCCAATTTAATCCCCACAGTATAACTACTATAGTCTCAGCAACAAAACCTAACAAAGAGCTAGCTTAAAACTTCATCAAGTCCCAAACTCAATCTTGGAAATGAATTCATGCATGCCTAAGCTCTAGCAATCGAAGCCAGCAGAATTTCAACTTGTTCATCAAACTTAATAACTTACCTTGAGCTTAATTGAATCTCTTAATCAATCCCCTAAGTTCCAAGCTTTTAGCCCCCAAAATCCCAGCTTTAAATCTTCAGTCTCTGGTTAGTTTTCACTAAATTCACCAAGCTTTTAAGAGAGAAAAGAGAACCGAGAGAGAGAGAGAGTAAGTCACTTTCTGTGTATTTCTAGTGGTTTCCCAAGACCCTTCTAAGTGTATAACCCATTTACTAAAAGACCAATCTGCCCTTAAGCTTATCTTAAGTCCCCAAGTAACCCCAAGGGCAATCCCATCATTTATCGTGTCCCACTAATCTCTCGAGTATTCCTATAAAATGTCGTTTAATCCCGACATACCAAAACATTGATAAGTTACTATCTGCTACACAATAAATTCCCTAACACATATAATAACCCCAAAATACCCCTAAGCTCCTCCCGAGCCAGGTATTTGACTCCGTTGTGACTTTTTAACTAAACTGCTCCCTAGGACAATCTCGGATAGTGCATCTCAAATATATCACTACTCACACGTGGTGTCAATCACAAATATTACATTTATGCCCTCAACGGGCTAAAATTACAAATATGCCCCTAATAACCAAACGGAGTCCACATGCATATTTAATTCACCTAAACATGCATCTCTAAACACATACTCATCAAACTCACAAATTAATACAATTAATCTATTATTGCCCTCTAGGCACGCTAATCAAGGCTACAAGCCTTATTAGAAAAAATTGGGATGCTACAGGTATTTTTGCGAAAAATATAGCGGAACCCTTTTACTTCATTTTTTTAGCAAAAAGTCGAAGTTAAACGTCCTTATATATGATGCCCCCTAGCCTTCTCCTTCATTTCCTAAATGTTGAAACCCCAAACCTGAGAGAAAAACCATCATTTCCACTGTGAGAAAAACAAGGGTTTTGCCATTTACCACTGTTTTTCTTCATTTTCTTCCATCAATATTGCTAGAAAACTCAAATATATCATAGAAATTTGGTTATTTTCAGTTTTGAGTAAAAAAAAATGGTGTCTTGATAGTGGGTACATGTGGTGATCGGAAATACCCATTATTTTGGATTTTTCAATGGATATTCAGCTTCTATACAAGGTTTTGAGCTTAATTTTAGGTATGAATCATTAAATAGATGTTTCTGTGATTTTTTTTATATATATTATTTCATATATTTTTTTATTTTTTGATAGTGTATAGGTGTTTATGATTGATAATATTATTTTAGAGTTGTATTTGATTATTTCAGAAGGTATGAATCTTCAAAAATGTGTTTATGATATTATTTTTATTAATCTGAATTTAATATTAATATATCACTAAATTTCTAATTTATTTGATTTATTTTTTATTTTATAATATGTTATTATTTAGAAAACTAATCAAGTTAATATTTTGTTGTTGTTAAAAAAAATTAATATGTTGTTGTTAAGAAAAAAATTAAGTTAATATCTAGTTGAAAAAAAATCATTTGTATAATATGCTTTAATGTTTGATATGTTTTTGTAGTAAAAAAAATTCAAGTTAATATTTAGTTAAAAAAAAGTTTTATTTGTATAATATGTTTTAATGTTTGGTACTAGTTATTATAAAGTCAATAATTATAATATTTAATTTTGTTAAAATTATTTTTTAGGACGGTTATTGTTTTGGAGGTAATTTGGTTTTTCATTGATGGTTACTAGTTGAAGAATAATTTTAAGGTGAGTGAGAATTTTATTTTTATTTATTACTATTGCACATATTTATAGAATTATGGCTAAACCATATGGAAAATAGTGGAAATTAGGTTTGAAAAATAGTGAAGTAGGTTCTGGAAAATTTGAGTGCTGAGGGTGGTATAAGGATGAAATTATGTATGTTGATTATTGAGTTTGTTTGTATTGAATTATTAGGTACTTATGAAATTTGGATATGTTATAAAAGTAGAGGAAACTCTGCCCAATTTTTTTTAAGGAATTATTAATTGATAACGACAGAATTATGCATGTTGATTATAGTGTTTGTTTCTATTTAATTAATAGGTACTTATGAAATAAGAATATCTTATAGAAACAGAGGAAACTCTGCCCAATTTTTTTTAGGATTTATTAATTGAACATATTTTTTAATATGTAATATTTATTATATAGAGTTATAATTTGAACTTTTTAGGTTTGGCGGTAGGTTTTGAACAGGATATTAGGAATTTGTGTGTTGCGGTTTTAACCATAAGCCCCTAGTTTGAAGTAGCATTATCATGCCTCTTAACTGGATAATGTTACTTTGAACTACAAGGCTTATGGATACCATAAAAATTCAAGACAAGCTGTTAAATATATGTCTTGAATCTGTAGCCTAGCTCTAACTCTATAATTCTGAAAATTGTCAAAGCTAATAAAACTTCCTCTTCTCTGCCTATGGACGTAGCTAACACATTGTTAGTGAACCATGTAAATATTTAATATTTAAGAAATCGCTATATTTTAAATAATTACTTAGGTGAACTTCATGTTTAGTTAAATAAACCCTTTAGATATTTATGTGATACTTAGTTTTTATTGATGTATGAATGTGTACATATGTACATTAAGTCTTAGTTTTTATATATGTGTATACTTAGTTTTTATATATGTACATTATGTCTTTATAGTTTGTTAATTTTATTTAATTTTAAGTTTATTGGAATGTTCAAATATATTTATTAATATTAAAATAATTACAAATTAGAATTAAAAAATAATTATTAAAATATTTTACAAAAACCAAAATAATAATAAAAATATATTTTATAGGAAAAAATACCTTAAACTTCGGTTATTATGTAATAACGGATGTTAAATACCCTTTAACTTCAGTTTTTACATAATAATTGAAGTTCAATGCTACATTTTAACTTCACTTTTTAAATACTTTTAACTTCACCCGGATTAACATCGATTAATATTTCTGCGAGATAGAAGGAATAACAAGCGAAAAAATTGAAGTTAAATCCTATTTTTGTAGTAGTGTTAATTTTTTCTTGATCTCAAAATTGTAAGTCATCTGGGGCATAGGAATTTTGTAATTAAATATTATCTGTAATTTTAAATTATGCAAAAATATCCTCCCGAGCCCCAAAGATTTTGAGTCCTTGGCCTAGGCTCTCGGCATGTTAGCCCGAGCCCTGCATGCGTCTACTACTTCTACCATCCCGAACCACGAGCTGCTGTTGCTAGCCCCGAGCCTCGTGTGTGTATGTTGTTGCTGCCAGACTGAACCCTGTGCACGCCCCTATGCTCCCTGACCCCCATGTGCGCGTCCCTGCGCTCCCCAAGCCCGTTCGCGTGCCACGCCATGCCCATCCTCCTTAGCGCGCACTCATGGCACTCCCTGAGCCTCGTGCGACTCTGCTGCCATCCCAACCTCCTTACCAGAGGCTTCTTAAGGGCATTTATGCCCTACCCGCACCAATCCTAATTGCCATAGGATTAGGGTTTCTCAAAAAATCCTAATTGGCAACAAATTATCCATTTAGGATTTTCACAAAGCCCATTAATTTTTTTTTATTTTCAATTAATTGTTTTATGTCCAAATTCAAATTTGGCCTAATTAATTGTTGGGTTTTAAAACTCAAATTTAATTATTCTTAAAATAGTTTAAGATAATTAAAAGTTATTTTAATTCATAATTAAAATGGATAAATGTGCAAGTGGACCAAGATTATTTTGAAGGCCCAAATAGTGAAGATAGAAGATCTTATTTAGGTCTTAGATAATATTTACATTTTTATTGTCAATTTTGCAAGAGTTGTAATATTTCTAGAAATACCCAAAACATCCAGCTTGCATTTATTCTTTTATTTATAGAATTTAAATGTTTCAATGTATTAAATGTGTTTAATAACATAATCATGCATTATAACATGATATTCATATTACCCACACACTATATCTAATTCAAGCATACATCTCATATCAAGTAGAAACATGTTTGAATTTGGAATGTCTTCTTTGATTATATGCATTAAATGAATCATATAATTAATCTAGAACAGAGTGGTAAATTGATTTTAAGTGTTAATTTCAAAGACCTATTTGATAATTAATTTTATTAGATAGGCAAATGATATTCTTAATAATTAGAGCATTTATTGACTAGATAGTTTAAGGGTCTATTTAATAGTTTGATTAAAATCTTGTTCAATAATTAAATGCTTAATGAGATTAGTAATTATTAGAATATATTTTGGTAAATTAATTTGATTAATTTAATTAATTAAAAAACATTGGATGTTTTGAGAAAACACATATTCAAAAATAGTGAGTGGGAGAAAGGGTAATAACAATAAATCTTATGGTCTACATTATTAGTTGACACCGATGTTTCATGGAATGGGCCACGAGGCACCTTTGTTTGCATCCCCCTAAGGTAGGTTTCTGACCGTGTTCTTATTCAAGGTTAACTTCTATATAGAATAGGATTAATGATGTATTTCAAGTTTGCCTGACTCTGAGGCACACTCTTGAGTTAAGTCGTTAATATAAAATAATGGGTTACACTCACAAAGCTCAACTAGGCTTTCTAACGGACTAGTTAATCTTGACATAACTAGCGGTTGTTCGTAAGTCAAAAGAGAAAATAATTGATCTTAAGTTTTCACTTATGAATTTGAGAAGTGTCTCAAAATTAATTTAAGATTAGTATGACCTACCTTAAGGCTGGTCCATTTATTTTAAAATTAATTTATCGCGGAATTAGTAATAATTATTTTTATGTGTTATTTAAATTTTTTGCATTCATGCATCACATTTACTATTCCAAAAATTGTTGATATTCATATTAAATGCTAAATTCAATTATTTATTTATTTATTTATTTCAGCAATGATGAATAATTCAAACCCTATTACTCATTTACTTGTAAATGAGAAACTTCCTGCAGATAATTTTATGAAATGGAAATAAAATATGATCATTGTATTGATTTGTGAGAACCAAAAGTTTGTCTTTACTGAGGAATGTCTTGAGGTCCCTGTTATCCCAAAACTGTAACGACCCAAAATCACTAATATGGCTTAAGGGCCTTGATTAGTGTGCCGGGAGGGCATAATTGGTTTATGTGCGACTTTTTTAGTTTAATGCATGATTTCTGTGATAAGCACTTGTATGGTTATATGAATGTAAATGTGATTATATGCTATAATTGTGAGGACCACATTATTATGTAGGTAAATCTGCAACATGCGACTTGAGGCAATCCTAGGGAACTAGTTAGCGGGAAAGTCACAATGGGACCTAATACTTGACTTGGGGCAAGTCAAGGGGTATTTCAGGTATTAGATGGTTATTTGAGTTATTGGGTTATGGAAATATATTTGAGGTTAGGAAGCTTAGGTGGGAATACTGGGGAATTTTACCATTTTGCCCTCGGGGACGTTTCCGTTACCCCGAGCCTCGGGATTGACTTAAGTGCTTAAGGATAGACTAAGTAAACTTTAGAAAACAGTAGAGTAAAAGCTAAACCGACCCTTCCCTCTCTCTCAAGGAAAACTACAGAAAATTAAGGGAACGTGGCTGGAATTCAGAGAATTCGAGCTGTGATTTGGGAGATTAGCTCAAGGATTGGCTAAGGATTCAATCAAGAGTTAAGGTAAGCCATAAGTTTTATGCATGGTGGTTAAATTCTGTGATTTTGGCTGAGTTTTAAAGTATTTATGGGTTTTGGAATTAAAGGTTGAATTTGCGCAGGAAACTTGGGAGTTAGCTCAGTGAGTGTTTAGAGGATTGATTCTTCAGTGAAGGTAAGCTCCAATTTATGATATAGTGTTTGAATTATGGGTTTTCTGAGTGGTTTTTGTGTGCTTGAGTGGTGAGTTTATGTAACCCGCTACTACCTTAGAGTCGTTACTAAGTGAGTTTAAAATGTGCATTTAACTTGCTAATCAAGAATTGAACTGAAAAGTGTAACTAAACTGTATTAAAATCACATAATTTGAAAATATAATCATTCATTGAAAGTTATAAGTGTTTTAAATTCGGGATTCCAAAATACTGTTTATAAATATTTACAACTCAAAATATGTTAAAAGTCGACTAAACGAAAAAATAAGATACACTACAAAGCAACTCCCAAAAATACCCCTGGCCGTGGCGGCCAGGCAGACCTGACATGTATGCATCGCCTTGCGCTCTTCATACTCATGGTTGGCTGATCTTCCCCTTGCCCTTACCTACACCATAGAGCACCCGTGAGCCAAAGCCCAGCAAGAAAACTCCACACAAATAGATAACATATGCATATTAATCACTTAGCATATAACAAACCTGCCAATAAGCTAAACACGTACGACCATGTCGTCCCAGGCGCTTTACTAGGCCTTGGTTACACGGTCTACACCATAAGGATTTCCCAAGTATCCTTTAGGGTCTTACCCTGGCAACTCACACTCCGCGTGCTAAACGCTGCTCCCAGCCCCTTTCCGTCCTCAACCTTCGCCGTTCCTGGCCCTTGCCGTTCCTGGGCCGTGGCATAGTTCTTGGTGAGCCCCGACCCTTTGAAGCTGATGAATGCTGGAGATGGAGGGCGGGCTGCGGCGTGGGGCATGTAGGGCTGCGACCTGTGTCAGTTTTTGGGCAAGACTGAGCCTCTGGTTGAGGCTATGCCGCGACGTAGGGGTCTTGAGCCGCGACCCTTAAGGGTATTTGTGGCCTTTTGGAGTTTTTAAGCACGGGAACATAACCTAGGGCCTCGGGATCGATTCTACTACCGTGTTTGGTGGAATTCGATTTCTCGGAGGCTAGAACCTTATCTGGAAACCTTTTTACAATTATTAATGGTATCCCTTATCTTGGTTGTGACTAGGTACTAAGCTAGGGCTCGGGAAGCGGATCGTTCTCAAGAGGCATCTCTCGTAGTCAGTACACTTGGAAATAAGGTAAGAAAACTGCACCCGGTTGTGATTTTATAATGGGACCAAGGGTTCCCTGTTTTGTATGCTTTATGAAGGATGGTATTATGCCATGTTAATAATAATAAAACGGCCTAAGAGTGCCAGAGTTTACATTGGCGCACAGGGCGTGACTCAGCCACTGGTAGCAAAGGACAGGTTATTATGCATTGAGCTCGGTTTAAGCGGACCGGAGTAAGTGGAATAAGCAGAGGGTGCGACCTAAGGGTGTCGACCCTGATTATCATGTGATTTGATTGTTATTAATGATCTGAAGGATTTGTCATGCTGAATAGCTGAGTGTTGGTTTGATGATTCTCTTGTTATGTCTGTGGACTATGTGATTAATGTGGTATGCTAAGTATATGAACATGCTTCAAGGATTATTCAATTGTTATTATTGTTGGTACTATAACGTTATGTTTTCTTGCTGGGCATTGGCTCACGGGTGCTACGTGGTGCAAGTAAAGGCAAGGGCAAGCTTGATCAGCCCTGAATCGGAGAGCTCTTAGAGTAGAATGTACATGGTTAGCAACTCAGCCGCCACGGTTGAGGATGAGACAGGAACGAGAGGACCATAAATGTGTGTTTTGCCCTTAGAGTGGCTAGAGGTTGTTTGTACTCTGTCAGTTTTGTAAACTGACTTTCAAACACTGTTTCTTTTGGGATCCCTTGTGTAAAATGTTTACTTATATGAAATGTTTATTTTATGACCAAAATCTTTTAACCCTAGTTCATTGGTGATGTCGGTGACACGTTTTTAACTAAATGACTTGATTAACAAGTCTCGCACCTTTATAAATACACAGTGTAACGGTCTTGGCTACCCAGGGTGTTACAACTTGGTATCAGAGCGTCCTAGGTTTAAGGGTTCCTGAAGACCGGCTGGACTTGTACATTCACTGCTAGAGACAAGCTCGATTCAGGGTTTGGTAATGTGTATGTGTGCTTATATGCTTGTATGGTTAGAAAAAATTATGATTGTTGTTATTTGTTGGATTAATAGGAAGCATGAGATACTGATAGGGCCTGACCCTTGACTGATGTGTGATAATTTTGAGGCATGCTTAATGGCATTTCTGTGCATGTAAATGAATATCTGAAGGATTAACTACATATTGTGTATGGATGAATGTCTATATCTTAACTGTTGTGTGGTGATGTTGGGGTATGCTTATTAGTAATGTTGGTGCATGTGGATAAATGCCTATATCTTCATTATTTGTGATTGACTATGTTCCATTGGTGGATGTTAGAGAAGCTTTTACCCTGTCATTATGGTCTGATTGCCGAGTCGTTGATTGCACATTGACTTGGATAGCTATGCGTCCAAGAAAATCTACGCGACTAGTCGACACTAGGTCTAGGACCGGAGGTGATGACCAGGGCCAGATTCCTCCGCCAGCTCCTGAGAACTGGCAGCAGATTATGGCAGAGATGCAATCGCGGCTTCAGAGCCAAGATGAACAGATTCATCTTCTGCGCCAGTAGGCTCCAGCAGGGAGTGCTGCACCCACTGTGCCACCTGTAGTGGCACTAGTTATTCAGCCAGTTAAGGTTGGGAACAGATGGGAACCATTGTATGAGCGGTTCTGAAAGCAGCATCCCCCAACTTTTGAGGGAGGACCTAACCCACTAAAGGCCAAATAGTGGATAACTATGATTACTACTATCCTGGACATCATGAGGATGGAAGGTTATGACAGAGTGGCCTGTGCATCACAGACCAGGGATGTCACTGCTTTGAGTTGGGATGGATTCAAGGACTTGTTCAGCCAGAAATACTACAATGTTGCCATTAGGGAAGCAAAAGTTAATGAGTTTGTGGGATTGGTGCAAGGCAACATGACAGTTATTGAGTATGCCCTAAAATTCGATAGACTTGCAAAATTTGCACCAGATCTTGTGCCTATAGATGCAGCTAGGCAAGACTAGTTTATTCGAGGGCTTAATGCTATGATAGCCCGGGATGTTAGGATCACAACGGTACCTGGGGGAACAACTTATGCCCAGGCTGTTGAGAAGGCTCTTACTGCTGAGGAAGCGGAGAACAAGATTTGGAAGGAAAGTGCAGCGAGGCGCGAGGGTCGTAGAGTGGTGCCTCCTTATTCTGGGTCAGGTAGGGGCAGAGGCCCCAGTGATATGAAGAGGAAGACCCCTGACACTTTGACCACTGCTGGTCCGGATAGGAGGGGTCGGAGTGGTCAAGGTGGCCGTCAGGGCGGCAGTGAGGCATGGAGGAGTTATCTAGAGTTCCCAAGGTGTAGAAGACGCCATCAGGGTGAATGTCGGGCCAAGGCCTGCTATGTGTGCGGAATAGTGGGGCACCTTAAGAAGGAATGCCCAAAAGTGAAGAAAGGGGAAGCAGGAAAGGTGGACAACTTGACTCCAGCTCGAGTGTTCACTTTGACACAGGCAGAGGCCGAGGCTAGTCTCTCAGTAGTGACAGATCAGCTTTCTAGCACTGGCTCTCCTTTTAATGTATTGATTAACTCTGGTGCTACACATTCGTTTGTTTCTAGTAAAGTGATTGATAGATTGTGTGGACCTAGTGAGTATCGGACTGTGGGGTTTGAGACTTTATTACCTACCGGGGAACTGATAGTTTCTAAGAGGTGGATTAGAGCACTACCAATGATGGCTGATAGTAGGGAGATTTCAGTTGACTTGATTGTGTTAGATATGGAGGATTTTGACATGATCTTAGGGATGGATTGGCTGGTTAGCCTGAGGGTGAAGATCCTTTTGTTTTTGTGGGTGCGGTATGTGGACCCCGCGTACCCATGATATCAGCGTTGAGAGCCAGAGACTTGTTACAGGGTGGATGTATAGGTTTTCTGGCTAGTGTGGTGGACACTACCAGGGTTTTGCCAGTGGAGTCGGGAGAGACCAAGGTGGTTTGTGAGTTTTTAGATGTGTTTCCTGAGGAGGTACCAGGATTACCGCCGCGCAGGGAGATTCAGTTTGTTATTGAGTTAGCACCAGGGACAGAACCAGTATCAAGAGCACCATATAGGATGGAACCAGCAAAGTTGAAGGAGTTAAAGATACAGCTACAGGAACTTCTGGATTTAGGATTCATCAGGCCTAGCTACTCTCCATGGGGTGCACCAGTTTTGTTTGTTAAGAAGAAGAACGGGACTCTGAGGATGTGTATAGACTACAGAGAGTTGAACAAGTTGACCATCAAGAATAAGTACCCTCTACCAAGGATTAATGACTTGTTCGATTAGTTTCAGGGAAAGATGGTGTTCTCAAAGATTGATCTTCGATCTGGTTATCACCAGCTGAGGATCAAGGACGAGGACATACCGAAGACGGCCTTCCAAACACGGTATGGGCACTATGAGTTCTTGTTCATGTCTTTTGGTTTGACCAATGCCCTAGCATCTTTCATGGATCTGATGAACATGGTGTTCAAGGACATCTTGGATCTGTTCGTTATTGTCTTCATCGACGACATCTTGGTGTACTCCAGTTCAGAGACAGAGCACGAGCGACATCTTCGACAGGTCTTACAGAGGTTAAGGGAGCATTGATTTTATGCCAATTTTAAGAAGTGTGAGTTTTGGTTGCCAGAGGTGACTTTCCTTGGGCATATAGTTGGTGCAGAGGGGATTAAGGTGGATCCGTCCAAGGTGGAGGCAGTAAGAGATTGGCCGAGGCCAAGGAACACCTCGGAGGTGCAGAGTTTCCTCGGGTTAGCAGGTTATTACAGGCAGTTTGTAGAAGGATTTTTGAAGATTGCTTCACCAATGATAGATTTGACACGGAAGAGTCAGAGGTTCGTTTGGTCAGAGAAGTGTGAGGACAGTTTCCAAGAGTTGAAGCTACGACTTATTACTGCACATGTGTTGAGTCTTCCTTCGGAGGAAGGAAAGATTGTGGTATACTATGATGCATCGAGGATGGGTTTAGGTTGTGTGTTGATGTAGAATGAGAAAGTTATAGCTTATGCATCACGACAGCTGAAGGAGTATGAGCAGCGATATCCCACCCATGATTTGGAACTGGCGACAGTGGTATTCGCACTAAAGGTGTGGAGACATTACTTGTATGGGGAAAAGTGCGAGATATACACTGACCATAAGAGTTTGAAGTATTTCTTCATCTAGAAGGATCTGAACACGAGGCAGAGGCGTTGGTTGGAGTTGGTTAAATATTATGATTGTGATATTCTTTACCACCCAGGGAAAGCCAATGTTGTGGCAGATGCATTGAGCCGTGGAGGCTCGGGGCAGTTATTTAGTTCTATTCAGATCTCTAGAGAGTTAGCTGATGAGATGACCAGGGCAAGGATAGAGCTGGTGGTGGGCCAATTGGCTAATGTTACCTTGCAGTCGACCCTGCTAGAGCGGATCAAGGAGGGTCAATTGGTAGATGCGCAGTTACAGGAAGTTCAACAAAATGTCTTAGCGGGGGTAGCTAAGGATTATTCAATTTCCGAGGCTGGTATGCTTCGATATTAGGGACAGATTTGTGTTCCGGTAGATGAAGGGATCAGACAAGAAATAGTGGCTGAGTCTCACACTACGCCGTACTCGCTTCATCCGGGTACCACGAAGATGTATCAGGATCTACGAACATTATATTGGTGGCCCGGGATGAAGAAGGATGTGGTGGAGTATGTGGCCAGATGTTTGACATGACAATAGGTGAAAGTTGAGCATCAGCGACCAGCAGGGTTGCTTCAGCCTTTGGGTATTCCCGAGTGGAAGTGGGAGGACATTACTATGGATTTTGTGGGAGGTCTACCCAGGATAGCGGGACTTTATGACTCGGTGTGGGTGATAGTGGACAGATACACCAAGTCAGCTCATTTTTTGCCAGTGAAGTCGACTTATACAGTGGAACAGTATGCAGAGTTATATGTGAGGGAGATAGTTCATCTCCATGGGGCTCCTAAGTCTATTATATCCGACTGAGACCCTATCTTTACCTCCAAGTTCTGGGGAGCTCTGCAGAGAGCCATGGGGACTCAGTTGAAGTTTAGCACAGCCTTTTATCCTCAGACTGATGGACAGTCTGAGAGGACGATTCAGGTGTTGGAGGATATGCTTAGGGCGTGTGTGATTGACTTCGAGGTATCTTGGAGTAAGTATCTCCCGTTGATTTAATTTTCATATAACAACAGTTATCAGTCCACAATTGGAGTGGCTCCATATGAGATGTTATATGGAAGAAAGTGTAGGTCACCCATCCACTGGGATGAGATTGGTGAGAGAAAATACTTGGGTCCAGACATGGTTTAGAAGACAAATGAAGCTATTAAGAAGATCCGATCCAGGATGGTTGCTTCACAGAGTAGAGAGAAAAGCTACACTAATCCCAAGCATAGGGACGTGGAGTTCCAGGTTGGGGACCACGTGTTTCTGCGAGTTTCACCACTACGAGGTGTGAGGAGATTTGGAGTAAAGGGCAAGCTTAGCCCTCGGTATGTTGGACCTTTCAAGATTCTAGACAGGATTGGACATGTGGCTTATAGGTTGGCCTTGCCACCGTTGTTGTCGGGAGTTCATGACGTATTCCATGTTTCTATGTTGTCGAAGTATGTCTCAGATACGATGCATGTGCTGAAGTATGAGGACTTAGAATTGCAGACAGATTCGTGCTATGAGGAGCGACTGGTTTAGATTTTAGATCAGAAAGACAAAGTTCTACGGAGTAAGACGATTCCGTTAGTTAAAGTGTTGTGGAGAATTAGCAAGGTCGAGGAAGCGATCTGGGAGCTTGAGATGGTGATGCGGGATCAGTATCTTGAGCTATTCAGGTAAATTTCGAGGACAACATTCTCAGTAGGAGAGGATAGTTGTAACGACCCAAAATCCTAAAATGGCTTAAGGGCCTTGATTAGTGTGCCAGGAGGGCATAATTGGTTTATGTGTGAAATGATTAGTTTAATGCATGATTCTGTGATAAGCATTCTTGTATGGTTATATGAATGTAAATGTGATTATATGCTATAATTGTGAGGACCACATTATTATGTGGGTAAATCTGCAGCATGCGACTTGAGGCGATCCTAGGGAACTAGTTAGCGGGAAAGTCACAATGGGACCTAATACTTGACTTAGGGCAAGTCAAGGGGTATTTCGGGTATTAGATGGTTATTTGATTTATCGGGTTATAGAAATAAATAATTGGAGATATATTTGAGGTTAGGAAGCTTAGGTGGGAATACTGAGGAATTTTACCATTTTGCCCTCGGGGACGTTTCCGGTACCCCGAGCCTCAGGATTGACTTAAGTGCTTAAGGATAGACTAAGTAAACTTTAGAAAACAGTAGAACAAAAGCTAAACTGACCCTTCCCTCTCTCTCTCCTTCTCTCTCAAGGAAAACTACAGAAAATTAAGGGAACTTGGCTGGAATTCAGAGAATTGGAGCTGTGATTTTGGAGATTAGCTCAAGGATTAGCTAAGGATTCAATCAAGAGTTAAGGTAAGCCATAAGTTTTATGCATGGTTGTTAAATTCTATGATTTTGGCTAAGTTTTAAAGTGTTTATGGGTTTTGGCATTAAAGGTTGAATTTGGGCAGGAAGCTTGGGAGTTAGCTCAGTGAGTGTTTGGAGGATTGATTCTTCAGTGAAGGTAAGCTCCAATTTATGATATAGTGTTTGAATTATGGGTTTTCTGAGTGGTTTTGGTGCTCTTGAGTGGTGAGTTTCTGTAATGCCCTACTACCTTAGAGTCGTTACTAAGTGAGTTTAAAATGTGCATTTAACTTGCTAATCAAGAATTGAATTGAAAAGTGTAACTAAACTATATTAAAATTGCATAATTTGAAAATATAATCATTCATTGAAAGTTATAAGTGTTTTACATTCGGGATTCCAAAATACTGTTTATAAATATTTACAACTCAAAATATGTTTAAAGTCGACTAAACGACAAAATAAGATACAATACAAAGCAACTCCCAAAAATACCCTTGGACGTGGCGGCTAGGTAGACCAAACAAGTACACGTCGCCTCGCGCTCTCTGTACTCATGGTTGGTCGATCTTCCCCTTGCCCTTACCTGCACCATAGAGCACCTGTGATCCAAAGCACATCAAGAAAACTCCACAAAAATAAATAACATATGCATATTAATCACTCAACATATAACAAACCTGCCAACAAGATAAACACGTACGACCATGCCGTCCCAGGCGCTTTACAAGGCCCTGGTTACACGGTCTACACCGTAATGATATCCCAGGTATCCTTTAGGGTCTTACCCTGGCAACTCGCACTCCGTGTGCTAAATGCTGCACCCAGCCCCTTGCCGTTCTCGGCCTTCGCCGTTCCTGGCCCTTGCCGTTCTCGGCCTTCACCATTCCCTGCTCTTGCCGATCATTCACATATATGCATACATAACATAATTAAAAAAATACTTAAACATGTATTAACACAATCAATGGGCTATGCCCTGCACATAATCATATAGGGTTGTACCCTGCAACAACTATGGGGTCTCGCCCTGCTCTATGGGTACAACAGTTTTCTTACCTATGTCCTGAGCTTCTTGTGCCCCAAAATCTCGAGCACGGTCCTCTAACCCGAGCCTCACTGAAAAGCTACTTTCAACACATATATATTACTCTCATTACTAACCAATTTATAATCATCTCTCGGAACCAATCCCGTGCTCTTGGGACCCCCCATTTCCCCGCACAAGGTAGCGGAAGCGTCCCCCGAGCCCCCTAAGCCAAAACCCTGAATACACATTTTTTTCCTTGCCCAGAAATTGGCCTAGTGGCGCTGCACAACCCTATAGGGATTGCAGCGCCCAGAATGATGCCCTCCTCCTGATTCAACCTAGCGACGCAGCGTGATGTGGAAGAACAGAGCCTCGACGCTCATACGCGAACCTAGAAAACTGGGTTTTTCCCCAACATTTTCCCGAGCCAAAACTCTTCCAAATCAACCCCAAGATACTCCCAAGTCCCAAATCCACTTAAAACCCCAAATATACATTATAGTAACCCAGAAACAACAACAATTAGCCTAAATACACATTCAAACCCATAATTAACCAAATGTTTTAAAACTTCATAAAACTTAAACCATAACAGAGCATAACCTCAGAAATGCATGAAACTCTCACCTCAAATGGTGATTCAACCTTGAGATTCTTTCCCTATCCAATTCCAAGATTGATTCCACTAATCCCAATCTGAACTTCACTCCAATAATCCACATGACAACACACAACTCAACTCTCAAACCATAACATTCTTAGTTGAATTCTACAAAATAATTACTCAGATTTCCTTACCTCAATATGCAGAACAATCCTCTAGTTTTTCCTTGGCTTGATTCCCCTCTTGATCCCACAAAACTCCAGAGATCTTCCATCCTTCCTTCTTGGTTTCTAGTGCTCTCTAGAGCTCCCAAAACACAATTCTTACATAAGCCAAAATGTGAGAACGTTCTAAACTTTTCCCTCAGCCAAAGCTTATATATCACCTAAGCCAAATGACCCAATTGCCCACCTTTCTAACTTAGATTCTAGCTAATCCTAAAGAGTTACCTATAGTTACCCAAGTTACCAAAGTGCCACTAACCATTTCTCAATAAATCTCATACTCAAGTTATAACATTCCCAAAATACCCCTAGGCTCCTCCCGAGCTGGGTATTTAATACCGTTGTGACTTTTAGCAAAATAGCTCCTTAGGACCGTCTTGGAACGTGCATCACAATTATATCACCACTCACACGTGGTATCAATCACAACATTTACAAGTATTACATTTATGCCCTCAATGGGCTAAAATTATAAATATGCCCCTAACAACCCAATGGGGCCCACATGCATATTTAATTCACCCAAACATGCATTTCCAATCACATATTAATTCAATATAACAATTATTGCCCTCCAGGCACGCTAATCAAGGCCCCAAGCCTTATTAACGAATTTGGGTCGCTGTACTTTCATAAATTAAAATGGTGTTTTGATGATTTTTTTTATTAGGTTTCTGCTGGTTTATGCTTCTGAAATCACGCAAGAATGTTTGTGATAATTGGAGTATGTCTTGGGATGGTTATGAGAGTTTTTGAGTGAGGTTTGAGAGTTAAAAATTGTGGTTTTTCTGGGTTGGAAGAGGTCGGGTCGCGGCAAGTTCTTGGCAAGCCGCGACCCTCTGAAGCTGATGAGTGCTAGAGATGGAGGGCGGGCCGCGACATGGGGCATGTAGGGCTGCGGCCCGTGTTAGGTTTTTGGTGAGGCTAAGCCTCTGGTTGGGGCTATGCCGCGGCATAGGGGGCTTGAGCCATGGCCCTTAAGGGTATTTGTGGCCTTTTGGAGTTCTTAAGCACGGGAACATAACCTAGGGCCTTGGGATCAATTTTACTACCGTGTTTGGTGGAATTCGACGTCTCGGAGGCTAGAACCTTATCCGGAAACCTTTTTAAAATTATTAATGGTATCATTTATCTTGGTTGTGACTAGGTACTAAGCTAGGGCTCGGGAAGCAGATCGTGCTCAAGAGGCATCTCTTGTAGTCAGTATACTTGAAAATTAAAGGTAAGAAAACTGCACCCAGTTGTGAATTTATAATGGGACAAAGGGTTCCCTGTTTTGTATGCTTTATGAAGGATGGTATTATGCCATGTAAATAATAAACAAACAGCCTAAGAGTACTAGAGTTTACATTGGCGCATAGGGCACGCCTCAGCCACTGGTAGCTGAGGACAGCTCTGAGCTCGGTTTAAGTGGACCGGAGTCAGTGGAATAAACAGAGGGTGCGACCTAAGGGTGTCGACCCTGATTATCATGTGATTTGATTGTTATTAATGATCTGAAGGATTTGTTGTGCTGAATAAATGAGTGTTGGTTTGTTGATTCTCTGGTTATGTCTGTGGACTATGTGATTAATGTGGTATGCTAAGTATATGAACATGCTTTAAGGATTATTCAATTGTTATCATTGTGTGTACTATAACGTTATATTTTCTTGCTGGGCCTTGGCTCACAGGTGCTATGTGGTGCAGGTAAAGGCAAGGGCAAGCTTGATCGGCCCTGAATCGGAGAGCTCTGAGAGCAGAATGTACATGGTCAGCTGCTCAGCCGCCACAGTTGAGGAGATAGGAACGGGAGGACCATAAATGTCTGTTTTACCCTTAGAGTGGCTAGCAGTTGTTCGTACTCTGTCAATTTTGTAAATTGACTTTCAAACACTGTTTCTTTTGGGATCCCTTGTGTAAAACATTTACTTATATGAAATGTTTATTTTATGAACAAAACCTTTTAACCCTAGTTCATTGGTGATTTCAATGACACATTTTTAACTAAATGACTTGATTAGCAAGTCTCGCACCTTTATAAATACACAGTGTAACGGTCTTGGCTACCCAAGGCATTACAAAAACTGATAGGGAGAAGTATCATGCTTGGATTTTATCCAACAACAAGACTAAGTGTTACATCCTTGCTAGTATGAGTGATGTACTCAGAAAGAAGCATGAAGACATGGAGACTGCATATGAAATATGGGAGTCTCTTCAATCCATGTTTGGATAGCAGTCCATCAATGCAGACATGAGTATATTAGAACCTACATGAACATAAAAATGAAGAAAGGAGTTTCTATCAGAGGACATGTTTTAAACATGATCATTACAATTCATGATTCAGAAGTTCATGGCGCAACCTTTAGAGATGATCATTACATCCTTGCTAGTATGAGTGATGTACTCAGAAAGAAGCATGAAGACATGGAGACTGCATATGAAATATGGGAGTCTCTTCAATCCATGTTTGGATAGCAGTCCATCAATGCAGACATGAGTATATTAGAACCTACATGAACATAAAAATGAAGAAAGGAGTTTCTATCAGAGGACATGTTTTAAACATGATCATTACAATTCATGATTCAGAAGTTCATGGCGCAACCTTTAGAGAACTCAAGTTAGTCTGATACTTGAATCACTCACTCCATCTTTTTCCACATTTACTACCAACTATGTTATGAACAAATTGGAGTATAATATGACCCAACTATTAAATGAGTTGCAGACTTTTGAATCACTCAATAAGAGTAATTGAAAAGTAGAAGAAGGAAATGTTGGTGATTCTAAACCTTCCTCTTCAAAAGGAAAAAATAAGAAGAGAAAGAAGTCCCATGAAAAACAGGAAAGGAAGCCTAAAAGTCATCTAAAGGCAAGGAGAACAAAGAGAACAAATATAACAAAGCTTACAAGAAAAAGCAACCCAAAGGGACATGATTTCATTGTGGAGTTGAGGGTCATTGGAAGAGAAATTGTCCTAAGTATCTCTCAGACCTAAAAGAAAAGAAGAAAGGCAAATATGATTTACTTGTTTTAGAAACCTGTTTAGTGGAAGATGATACATTATCCTCTATTGTTGATCCTGGTCCAACTAACCATGTTTGCTTTTCTTTATAGATCCTTAGTTCATCAAGAGAACTTGCTAATTAGGAGGTGACTATAAGGGTTGGCAATGGTTAGGTCATCTCTGCCAAAGCAGTTGAAACAACCCGTTTGGAATTTGATAAAAAAATAAATTTCTTGTTTCGGACAATGTTTATTTTACTATTGGATTTACTAGAAACTTAATTTCAGTTTCTATGTTGCATGAATAAGGTTTTAATATTTCTTTCAATAATAATTCGATTGTTATCTGAAGGCAAAAGAGTGATCTATATACAAATATGAAATGTTTAAAGTTGCAAACTCAAGATCTATTAAATGTCTAAAAACTGATTTCGGCAGTGAAACATATATATGTAATTTGAGATTGGGGCATATTTGTTTGGATATAATTAATGGACTAGCAAAGGAGGGACCTTTAAGAGAATTAACTGTTGCTTCTCTTCCAGCCTGTGAATCCTGTCTGGAAGGCAAGATGACCAAAAGACATTTCTCTGCAAAAGGTTCAAGAGCCATAGAACCACTCCAACTGGTACACATTGATGTGTGTGGACCCCTTAATGTGTAATCTAGAAGAGGGTTAGAATATTTCATCACCTTCATTGATGACTATTCTAGATATGGTTACCTATATTTGATGCAAAAGAAATCTAAACTTTTGGAAAGTTTAAAGAATTCCAAGCTGAAGCTGAAAATCAATTAGGGAAATCACTGAATGTTCTTTGATCTGATAGAGGAGGAGAGTACCTGGATTATGAATTCAAGGACCACCTGCATGAGCATGGAATTCAATCCCAACTCACTGCACCAAGAACGCCACAACAGAATGGTGTTTTCGAAAGAAGGAACATGGCATTGTTAGACATTGTTAGATCAATGATGAGTTACTCATCATTGCCACTGTCATTTAGGGGCTATGCCATTCAATGTGAAATGTACATATTGAATGTCGTTCCTTCCAAGTCTATCAAGAAGACACCATTGGAATTATGGAATGGTAATAAACCTAGTTTACACCATTTTTGTTTTTGGGGGTGTCTTGCACCCGTGCTGAAAGGAAAGACTAGAAATTTGGAATCTTGCACTGAACTGTGCATGTTTGTAGGATATTCCAAAGATACTAGAGGTGGTATATTTTATAGTCATAAAGAAAACAAAACATTTGTATCGAAAAATGCTACTTTTCTCTAATATGATTATATTAACAAGCACAAACCTCATAGTAAGGTTGTACTGGAGGAAATATTATCAGATCAAGTAATAAGATCATCAAATATTTCTAATGAACAACGACAAGAGAAAACCATAAGTTCTAGTCAGAATGATAGAGACCTCCGTCGTAGTGGGAGGGTTGTTAGGCATCCAACTCGCTATGAACATGAAGTTCAGATGCCTGTGTCAAACACAAACAAAGATGATCCATTGACGTACAAAGATGCAATGGAAGATTCTTAAAAATAAAAATGGCAACATGCCATGAACCTGGAAATGGAATCGATGTATTCCAATTCCGTCTAGTCTCTTGAAGATCTTCCTAAAAATGTTAAACCTATTAGTTGCAAATGGATATACAAGAAGAAAAGAGGAGCGGATGGGAAGGTGGAAACTTTCAAAGCTAGGCTTGTAGCCAAGGGTTACACTCAGAGAGAAGGGGAAGATTATGGAGAAACTTTTTCTCCTGTAGCCATGCTTAAATCCATTCGCATACTCTTGTCAATATCTGCTTGCATGGATTATGAGATATGACAAATGGATGTTAAGACAGCTTTTCAAAATGGCTATCTTGACGAAACCATTTATATGTCTCAACCAGAAGGGTTCATAGTAAAAGGTCATGAGAAAAAAGTTTGCAAGCTTCTTAGGTCCATTGATGGACTGAAACAAGCTTCAAGATATTGGAATCTAAGATTTGATGACACAATGAAAACATATGGTTTTGAACAAAATATTGATGAGCATTGTGTCTATAAACAAATCAAATATGGCATCGCGGTATTCCTGGCTCTTTACATTGATGATATCCCACTGATAGGTAATGATGTGGGAACATTGACAAAAGTAAAGAAATGGCTAGTCGAGCAATTCCAAATGAAAGATTTAGGAGATGAAAACTATGTTCTAGGGATAAAGATCCTTCAGGATCGTCAGAACAAAGTTTTGGCTATGTCTTAAGCTACTTATATAGATAAGGTACTTGAGAGATTTAGTTTGCAAAATTCTAAGAAGGGTGATATGCCAACCCGTCATGGAATTATCCTTTCTAAAGAATAGTGTCCTAAAACACATCAAGAATAAGAGGATATGAGACAGTATCACGCCTCTGTGGTAGGCAGTCTAATGTAAACCATGTTGTGTATAAGACCTGACATTTATTATGCAGTAAGGATAGTTAGTCGTTATCAATCCAATCTTCGATTGGGTCATTCGATTACGGTAAAGAATATTCTCAAGTTTCTTCAGAAAACTAGTGAATATATGCTTGTATATTGAGGTGGTGACTTGAACCCCACTGGATACACTGATTTTGATTTTCAATTAGACAGAGATAGTCGGAAATTGACTTTTGGATCAGTGTTCACACTTTGTGGAGGAGCTTGTTAGAATTAATTTCCTAATAGCATGTAAAAACATTTTATTTATTTAAATAAAATTACAATTTTATTATATTTGAATGTTGTAATTATTGTTTGAAATAATTATATAATAATATAAAGAAAATTCCTTATTCATTCATGAGAATATGATCTTGTATTAGTACGTGAGAATTATGATCATATATAATGTATAATGAATAAAATAGCCAGTAACATATTAAAGTAAGGAATCTTTAATTAATGGTTACTAGTACAGTTTACTAAGCATACGTGATGCAAGTGATCTAGATTCAGATTACTGATGTGGAAAAACATCTTCGTAAATGTGTTGTATATAATAGAGATTATATATGACAAGATCGATGAGAATTAATTATCTTTATTAACATGTAGTTTGGCATAAAGATTTAATTCTTATCATAATAGATGATTATTTCTAGATCAGTCTAAATCATGAGTATTCATGAATTCATGTTTGTGTTTATTGGATCTTTTGATTCACTCGTTAAGGTTTCTTAGTATAATGAGGCTAATGACTTTTGTTTTAGATATTCAATATCATGAATGGCTAGGAACATGCTTTACAATAATGGAACCCATACTTTCCTAACAGATCGAATATTGGTTCGCTTAAGAGTTAATTCTGGAAATGAATAGTTATTGATCTCAAATCTATAATATGATTATAGATTAATTATTTGCTAGAGAATTAATGGTAAAACAGTAATCTTGACCATCTCTAATTAATGAACCAATAAATGGAGGACATAACTACATTTATTGAATATATCAATGGACTACAAGAGAAAAGTCTATAAATATAATTCTATAAATACTTAGAGTGCAATAGCATATTTATAGTGGAGTAATCATGGAATTAATAAATAATATTAATGGATTAACGAGTTTGATTAATAGTCTGGTTTATTGGAGCTTCGTATTATAGGCTCATGGTCTCCATATCACCTCATCCTACAATGTCAAGGGTAAGGATGTCAAAAGAAAGATTTGTAGATGGACTTAATTGCAAATGAATTAATTTTTCAGGGCAAGGAAATAATTATGTGATAATTATGGGCAATTGATTAATTTTGAATTAACTAATTATTTAACTATATAGTTTTTATTTTGAAAAACTATAGGTTAAAATAATATTAATCATACTTGGATTAATGTAAAGAGAGATTAATAATTATCCTATTTAGAATAAGATATTTATTTATTTAAAACTCATATTTTAAGATAAAGTTAATTTTGATTTAACTAATATTTATTTTGAATTAAGATTTGTGGATACTTGATAGGCTTCAAGAGGCAATCTCTAATCTATTTGTATGTGATTTAATATATCTATATATGTATGATCTTTGTTGGTATTAATAAATTTTTCAAAACCCAAATTTCTCTCATACGTATCTCTGATTTACACTTTTAATACCAACAATTGGTACCAGAGCAGTGTACATATATATATATTAAATGTTGTTTGGGTTCTTGCATTTATTATATATATGTTGATATGTAATTGAAATGATGGATATGTTTTTTGAATGTATGGTTGAATAATGGATCGTTAAATATATGGTGCTATTGGGTTAGGAATTTAAATTTCTAGATCTTGTGTAACCCATAAAGGGCATAGGATTTTTGTAAATTTTATTTTTGAAATTAAGATCTGAAAATTTTGTACACAAGAGAAAGGAGGACCTGAGCTACCAGCCACCAAGCCGTGGCCCTAGCCCTGCGACTGCCTCACTTGCGTGCGCACCAGGCCCCTGCCTATGCCAACCACACTACCACGAGCGCCCAGGCAAGGGGGTATCAGCCCCACAACTCCCTGTGCCACTGCCCAGCCCCACGGCTCCATATGCAACCACCCCCTACATGCCTGCAACCATCCCACGCCCCTGCACCGTGCGGTTCCCAAGCCTCCTGCGACGCCCCTGCCGAGCCCTTGGCTACTCCTTGCTGCCGTCAGCCCTAGTGGTCTATGGCACCAATCTTGGTTCCCAAAGCTAGATATTGTTTTATGCAATTAATCTATTATTTAATTAATTTTTAAATTGTTTGAATTTAAAAGTTTAATTATCTTATTTTATTTTTATTAGAAAAATAAAATATATTTTAGTTGGTTACGATTTTATCTTAAGTTTAAATGATTATTTGAATTTGATTCATTAATTATTTAAATTCAACTAAATTAAAAAGAAGAAAAAAATATTATTTAATTAGAAGTTAGTTTTAATTAAATGAATTAATTAGAAAGTTAGTTTCTCATTAATTAGTTGGGGCTAACAAATTCCTAAAGATTTGCAAAAAAGCCTAAAAGAGAGAAAAATCATTTTTGGAGTCTTGAAAACAACTCAAAGGCTATTTTGTAATTTTATTTCTATTTTTTTCAAAGGTTGCAAATTTAGAAATACCCATTAGCACTCGGTTCAACATTTATTGTTTTTTTATTGTATTTATTTAAATAGATGTTAATTAGTGTTTGATTGGTAACATGATCATGCATTAGTCAATTACACGTCATTCATGAAAACCCACATAGTTCTTCATTAATCATGCATCTTTTAAAAACATGATTATTTAGGATTGTCTTAACTGTTTATATGGATTGTTTTGGAGAAATCAATTGCATGTAAGCTACTAATTATTAAATTCGTTAAAACTTGGTAACTCACACCATAATAAATGAAATAGTTATTATTGGCCTTTAAGATAACCAAATTTATTTAAAAAATGTTTTAGTAAAATTAGATGAATGTAATGGGTAATTATATAGATCACATTAATTATAGAAATAGGCTCTTTTATTAAATGTATTTTGTAATTAATTACATTCATAGGTTATTAATAAACTAATAATTAATTTGGAATTAATTGATTAGCTTAATAAAACACATTTTTTTCTAGAACAGTAAGTGGGAGAAGGTGAACATCTCAATGTGACTTATGGTCTCCATTACTAGTACAACACCGTGAGATACGAATAGAGTCTCAAGGCGGCTTTGTTCCCATCCCCCTAAAGAAGGTTTCTAGACATATTAATATCAATGTTGGCTTCTTATGAAGATAGAAATGAGTGATGTATTTTAGGCTTGACCAACCCTAAGGTAACACTTTCTAAGTTAAGTCATGACTTCCGAAATAATGCGTTACACTTACAAAGATGCAATTAAGCTGTTGTAGTGGATAATTGCATCTTGACCAAACCAATGGTACTTTATTTTTAAAAGAGAAAATAAATAATTATTTTAAGTTTTAAATAATAAAGAAAAGATTTTCTTATAAACTATCTGAATTCAACTTGACCGACCCTAAGGCGATACTTTATTTGTTGGGCAGTTTTATCGTGGAATAGTATATGTTAGTTTATGTGTTTTAATTGTTGCATTCATGCATCATATTTACTTTCCGAATTATTGATATTTTTCAAATAGTAATATTATTGTCTTTTATTTCTTTCAGTAATGTCGAACGGTGGCAATCCAATAACTTCTTTACTTTTACTTGAAAAACTTAATGGTGATAATTTTATGAGAAGGAAATCGAATCTAAATCTTATTTTAATCTGTGAGAACCATTGTTGACCTGTGAAATTGGCCAATAGTCGTATGTATGGTATATGATACCTTTTGAACGAAATAAATATAAATACATGACAGAGTACAAATATCTAAACAAACACACAGAAATTTATAGTGGTTCAGCCCTGTTCTGATGAACAATAATAACCTAATCCACTTAGTCTTTAGTATTGAATCACTTGATTGACAATTAAAAATTTGAACTGAAGAGTTCACTCATCACAAATTTTCCCAGAGTCTCCCCTCCAAAAATATTCGTCCAAAACCCACCCCCTTAAATGAAGCTCTGGGTCCTTTATTTATATTACCTAGGGGTTGTTACATGGTCAACAAGATTGGGGATCGTGGTTTGGTACAAGATCATTGTGAGTGGAGATATGTGTCCACCTCCCCATGATTATGAGATCGTGGATCTTCTTGTTGTTTCTCTGCATCGTGGTTGACGATGCATGATTGAAACCTTCGAGAAAACACTAAGCTTGGTTGGTCTATGAGACTTAGGTGCTAGGCCTGATGACCCTTTAAAGCTTGGGTGCTAGGCCTGATGACTTTCTGGGTGCTAGGCCTGCTGATCTTCTGGGTGCTAGGCCTGATGACCTTCTAGGTGCTAGGCCTATTGATTTTAGCTTGAATGAGCGTGAACTTTATCCAGCAAAGTGTATTTGGAAGTTTAGGCTAACAACCCTATGAAGAATAGACTGGGTCAACCACCCTATGCATCTCTTGAGCATGCAAGGCCGACCACCCCTAGGGGTTGGAGTTAGGCCGACCACCCCTAGGGGACTAGGGCCAAGCCGACCACCCCTAGGAGGTTTAGGCCTGGTCGACTTACCTGTAGGTCCTGGACCTATCCATTTTTATTCATCAGTCATTTTTTAATACTTTGTTGTCTTTCCATGACTTGTGATGCCACATGTCGCTTTCCCATTCGCCACATCATCTCTTGAATTTTGAGGGATAACATTTCCCCCCCAAGTTTATCGTATTGTCTTCAACATTATGGTAAACTTGATCTGACCCAAGAAACATATCGTAGCAGTACTCTAGCAGCAAAGTCCCTCGGGACATTACGTAGTACTTTTATCAACTATTGATAATTTGCTTAGCATATATTTTTCAAGTATAATTGTAATTCATAAAAATAATTATATTTTTCAAGGGAAATTAATTTCCTTAAAATCTAGTATATTTTTCAAGGAATTTTGAAGTCCTAAAAATATGATATATTTTTCAAGGAGTTTTGATGTATTTTTCAAGGAGTTTTGAAGTCCTAAAAATATAATCTATTTCTCAATGATATTAATTCCTAAAAATACAACATATTTTTCAAGGAATCTGAGTTTCTCAAAATATAAGATAATTTTCAAGGAATTTGAATTTCTAACAATATAAGATAATTTTCAATGAATTTGAATTGTTAACCAGATATTTTTCAAGGAGTTTGAATTCCTAAAAATATGGTTAGCCTGAAAGGCTATAAGTAGGGACTCACTCATCAAAATCTCAGACCCATGTCCCTATAATGTAGGGTATTCTTCCTATTCCTCATCAACTCTGCATATCTTCACTTGGGTAAGTCTTTTCTCCTCATCTTTACATCATTTAATTTAAATGTGCTTAGATTTAGTAAAAATACTTTGAATCTTTGATAAATCTGTCTGAACCAAAAACTGACTTGTTTGGACCAAAAACTTGTTTTTAATAAAAAAAAAAGTGGCTTGATCTTGCCTCTTTTTGTGTGATGCTTTAGGGATTTGAGGTAAGTAGGCCGACCACCTTCAAATTCACCAGCCTGGGCGATTTCCAGGCTTGTAAAACCCTAACCTAGGCTGACCAACCTTGAGATTCACTAGCCTGGGCGATTTCAGGCTTGTAAAACCCTAGGTCGACCACCCTTAAGTTTTCCTGGCCTGGGCGATTTCCAAGCTTATAAAATTTAGGGTTGGCAGATTTTCAGGGCTTCACATCTAGGCATAGGCAACTTCCAAGGTTTGAAATCAAGGCATAGGTGATTTCCAGGGCTCCAAATCAAAGTATAGCCGATTTCCAGGGTTCCAAATACAAGCCTAGGCTGCATTCCCTATGCCCTAGGCGATTTCCAAGGTTCCATAACCTAGGTGGTCGGCCCTTACCCTAGCATAGGTCAACAACCACAGTCTTTGGAAAATTTCTAGGGTTCCCAGGTCTGGGTGGTCGGCCCAACCCTTAGCATAGGCCGACCACCATATTCCTTGGGCGATTTCCAGGGATCCAAGATCTAGGGTCCTCGACCCAATCATAGGCCAACCACCCGAGACTCTAATTTTTTTTTTCTTTAGATTTCTTCACTTCTCCTTAGTAATGGATATGCCCCCATCGACTGTCCTATGTGGTTCATGGTAGGGAGCTTCATTACATCGATATACTAACTTCACTTTTTGCCCTTTCTTTGTTGCAGATGTCCAGCTCCTCTTCGTCTTACAAGTCTTTAATCGAGCGTACTCCCCAAGAGCAGTTGGAAAGGGTGAAAAGGACTATCCCCCATTCCGCTTTATATTTATTCAGTAAAATATATTTCTTGAAAAGGTATAGCCCAATGGCGAGAGTAAAATAGACAACTTAGCAACCTTTCGAAGATAACCCTCACATTGCCAGGCACATCACTCAAGGCTCTTTGCCTGGCTCTTCTCAGCATAGTACTCCCCGTGGCTCTCAGGGCACATCTCAATGAAGTCATTCTTCTCAACGAAGCCTATCTATTCAACGAGACTCCTTGGAACGCCCTTTGCAATGGGATACCAGTTGGGTTCCCCATCACTATTCTTCTTAGCGAGAACATACGGAGGGATCTCATTGCCAGGCTACTCAGCCTCAGGAGCATTCTATTCACAGCTTCCGACCTAAGGTGGCTCACCCTTCTCCCAAGAGCAGTCTCGCCAGCTGCGCATTAGAAGAAGAGACGACAAAAAGAGTTCCATTCATCAGATTCTGGGGCCACCTTTTCCAGCGAGATCATATGGAAATCGGATGAGAAGCCTCACCCTGCTGATTACGAGGTGGTTTGGTTCAAATGGGCTACCTCTGACATGACTAAAGAGAAGGTAAAGAACTTAAGGAAGACCTTCGACCTCTCTAGCTTTTCTATTACTATCCCTGATCCAGATGACAGAGCTGAGAACCCCCCTTTGGGTATGTGCGCCTGGACACGCTCTACTATCATGTATAGTGCCCTACTTCCTCTTCATCCATACTTCTAGAGTGTGGCGGATTATTTTGTTATTAGTCCCCCTCATCTGGCTCCCAATGCGATCTTGGTGTTATCTATGTTGTACATTCTCTATCATCATAGAAATTGGGCTACTCCAGTACCTCATGAGGTCCACTACTTATTTATTTGAAGACGAGCCCTTCTCAGCGCACCTCGGGGTACTTCCACTTCCACCGTTATACGAGCGAGGGTACCAACACAATCTTGGAAGAGATCTCTAGAAAAAGCAAGGCCTTTAGATATGCCAACAACTATTTCTTCACTTAGGATACAGAGGCCAACTACTCCAAGTTCAAGCATGTCGGGCCTTTTTATAGACTGCTCCCGACGAAGGACATGATTGTTAGGGATAAGGCATTGATTGCCATGGCCCCTAAGGAGAATAATGTCAAGATTCTCATTACTTCAGAGAACCTTAAGAAGGTCGGGTTGTTTCCTTCTATTGTCGCCGATGTTCTAGATGAAGATGGTACCAAGCCTGTGAATGCCATAGAATCCCTGGGGCTTATTCATATCGAGCAGGTACCCTCTTCGCCTATATTAGCTGGACAGGAGGGTGATGAGGTGGGTGCATCCACGCGCTCACTGCTTGCTTCGGATGACTTTGATGAAGCCATTTTTGAACCCGAGTCTCATTCAGAAGGTTTGACACTTTTATAATCTTTACTTTATGTTTAATCTGTGTTTGATATCGTGCTAATAGAATTGTTGTGGCAGAGATTCCAAGCAAATTCAAGATGCCAATTTTATCCAACTTCATAGGGGGAAGATCTTGTATCTCACGTTAACAAGTTTGAGTTACAGATGGGCATCCAAAAGGTGTCGGATGATGCTCGGTACATGATTTTTCCTGCCACTTTATCTGAATCTTCTTAGGAGTGGTATTTCAAGTTCCCTCCAGCCACCATAGTTTCCTGGGAGATGTTTGTGAAGGAATTTTACGAACAGTTCTATGCTGGTCGAATACATGCAACAGAGGAAAATCAGCTGATCGAGATTTGACAGAAGGAGAGAGAAACCCTAAAGGGGTATAGCAGCTGCTCGGGCCAAAACTGTTGGAGATGAGGGAAAGATGATGGTGCTCACGACTGGAGTACGAGGAGGCTATCGCTAATGAAGGGCCCTATCACCATTCTTCCCTTTGGAATAGTTTGTAAAAGAATGTAGTTAAGAGCACTCAAGAATTTCTGGATCGAGTAGACATATATATCAAGCTCAAGGAGGTTATCGCTAAGGAAGGGAAGTCTCCTATGGATGACCAGGGCAAGAAAGAAGACTCCACCAAAGCCGCCAATGGGTCTAGTAAGCCCAACAGAAATGACAAATGTAATGGAAAAAAGGGGGAAAAAGGGCGAACAATGAACCGGCAACATCTGATAGCAAGTGCCCCAAACAGAACAGATACGAGCCAAGGTTCACCAATAATACTACCCTGGTCGATAGCCGAGCTAAAGTATATTAGGCCAGTCATTCCACCGTTCCCGTTAGGTGGCCAGCCCCAATTAGAAAAGATATCGCCTAAAGAGACACGACCAAGTTTTGTCATTTTCACAACAATTATGGCCATGACACCAACGAGTGTAACTAGCTCAAGGACGGGATCGATTTCCTTATACGACAAGGACATCTAAGGAAGTATGTACAAGCAGGTGGAGGTTCTCAGTAGGAGGCAACGAGCAGGCACCTATACGCCAATGCTCCCCTCCTCTACAGCCAACTCCAGTCACTGGTACATTGTTGACGATATGCGGAGGACCACATATAGCAGGTGTCAGTGATAGGGCAAGGGAGAGATATGCTAGAGCCTTACATCAAAATTAGGACATCAAAATGTTGAATGTCAAGGAGCGAACTCCCAAAAAAGCTCAAACAGAGGAAGAATCAATAAATTTCTCCGAGCTAGACGCTTAGCATGTTCGATTTCCCCACTCAAATCCTCTGGTCGTGGATGTTCAGATTGCCAACATGATGGTAAAACAAGTGCTGGTAGATACAGGAAGCTCGATCAATATTTTGTATAAATCTTCACTTGAAAGAATGAAATTATCAGTTTAAGATTTAGAGCCATGCAACCAAACCATCTACGATTTTTCTGGCGAAGGACTCGCACCAACAGGGTCAATCAGACTCCCAGTCACTACAGGAGCTGCACCTGCGAATAGGAAATTACTCGCTACTTTCATAGTAGTTGATTATCCGTCTGCATATAATGCTTTGATTGGAAGACCCATACTCGTCGATCTGTGAGCCGTAACTTCGGTCTGGCATTTGGCCATGAAGTTTCCAACCGATACAAGAATTGGGTGTGTGTTGGGAAACAAGTGAGAAGCCAAAGAATGATACAATTCCTCGATCATAAAAGCAAGAAGGGGCATCAAGAAGTGGAGCTAAAAAAGGTTGCTGGTGGTAAATGAAACACAATCCTAATCAGGTGAACAAGTCACCAAATAGATCGTTTCCCAAAGTGAGGATAGAAACTTAGAACCTTGCTTTGTGGATTTTGAAGAAAACATTGGACCCATGCAGGACCTCAAGGAGGTCCAGTTAGAAGTGAAAGATCCGAACAGGGTTGTGAAGCTGGTAAAAACTTAGAGACAACAACGAAAAAAGAATTGGTGGAGTTTTTGAAGAAACACTAGGAGGTATTTTCCTGGTCGTATAAAGATATGATTGGGATAGACCCAATGGTGATCAACCATGTCTTGAATGTAGACAACAACTATCCACCTGTACAACAAAAACTAAGGTTACTCGAGAAAGATAGATCAAAAGCTCTAAAAGAAGAAGTCATGAGGCTAAAGGTAAATGACTTCATTAGGGTAGCGTTTTATCCATCTTGGGTCTCTAATCCCGTACTAGTTCCCAAGCCAAATGGTAAGTGGAGGACGTGTGTGGATTTCACAGACCTTAATAAAGCCTGCCTGAAGGATTGTTTCCCACTTCCAAGAATCGACCAGTTGGTCGATGCTATATCAAGACATGAAATTTTTTCATTCATCGGCGTTTACTCCGGTTATAATCAAATTAGTATGCATCCACCTGATGAAGATCACAATAGCTTTCGAATAGATACGGGACTTTACTACTATAAAGTATTGCCTTTCAGTTTGAAAAATAATGGTGCGACTTACCAATGACTAGTCAACCATATGTTCAAAGAACTGATCGACAATAACATGGAAGTCTATGTCGACGATATGTTGGTCAAGTCTAGAAAAGGCTAAAGAACACATTAATGACCTACAAGAATGCTTCAACATCTTGAACAAATATCAGATAAAGTTGAATCCCCTAAAGTGTTCCTTTGGTGTTGGATCAGGGAAAATTTTGGGATTCATAGTAAACTCACGAGGAATCGAAGCTAATCCCGAAAAAATTCAAGCACTGATCGAGATGCAGTCTCCTACCAAAGTTAAAGATGTTCAAAGCCTAACCGGAAGAATTGTAGCCCTAAGTAGATTCATATATAAGTCAATGGACAAGTGTGTCCCATTTTTTAATCTATTAGAGGCGACAAAAAAATTGAATGGGCAAAGGAGTGCGAGCAGGCTTTTCAGGGGCTAAAAGACCACATGTCGCAATCGCCAATTTTGTCCAAGCTAGTCGAAGGAGAAACTTTGTACAACTACTTAGCAATAACATAGTATACTGCTAGTGCTATTTTAATCAGAGAGGAAGAAGGCAATCAAAAAGCAGTATACTATGTAAGCAAAAGGCTAGTGGGAGCAAAACTACGATATCCACCCATGGAGAAATTGGCTTATTGCTTGATACTGGCGTCTACAAAGCTATGACCCTATTTTTAGGCTCACCCCATCATAGTGTTTACCGACCAGCAACTATGGCAAGTCTTACAAAAACCAGAAGCCGCTAGTCAGCTACTAAAATGGCCAGTCGACTTAGGACAGTTTGAAATTTCCTATGCACCACAAGAAGCTATAAAGGGACAAACCCTAGCGGATTCCATTGCAGAATTCAACAGACTCCCTACCAGCAAACCAATGATAGAGACCGATGATCAAAATCAATGCCATACCTGGAAGGTGTTCGTAGATGGATCTTCCAACGAGCATAACGCACGGGCATGGCTGATTTAATCACGCTCAAGGGGCATCGGTTTCATTGTACGATCAGATTCAACTTTGCGACCTCCAATAATGAAGCCGAATACGAGGCGCTGCTCACAGGATTACAACTAGCAAAAGATATGGATATAAAGTCAATAGAAATATATAGTGACTCCCAATTGGTAGTTAATCAGATTATGGGAGAATATCAGGCTAGGGGTTTCAAGATGGATGCTTATTTGAACAAGGAAAAGGATTTATTTACATAGTTTGAGAAGTATATACTCTCCAGCAAGTACCTCACGATATTCAAACGCCGATGCCTTAGCCAAATTAGCAGGCGCTAAGATGATGACGCTTTGAGCATAGTACTAGTCGAATGTTTGTTGGCACCAAACAATCAAGTGGAAGAATCCTCTCTAATGGTACAAGTGTCAGACATATGGATAACTCATATCCTTAAATACGTCGAACAAGGATTATTACCGGCAGATAGGAATAAGGCTAGGAAGCTTCAAAGACAATCAGCTCGGTTTATTTTGGTCGATAGAGTCTTGTATAGACGAGGATACTCATTTCCTTTACTATGGTGTGTCTCTAAGGAAAAAGCTAAGAAATTGATGCAAGAAGTACATGAAGGTTTCTGCGGATATCACGTTGGGGGGCAAAGTTTGTCAAAGAAAATTCTACAACAAGGATACTTTTGGCCTACCATGATCGAACACTCTATGGAATTTGTTAAAAAGTGTGATAAGTGCAAAAGATTTTCCAAAATACCACAAGCAGCCCCAAATGAGATTAAACAGATGCAAAGCCCATGGCCATTCGTAGTCTTGGGAATTGACCTGATCGGGTCTTTGCCTACGAGAAAAGGGAATGTCAAGTATGAAGTAGTTGTTGCAGACTACTTTACTAAGTGGGTCGAAGCTGAGCCACTCGCAACAATCACGACCAAGAAAGTATTGGATTTTGTTGTCAAAAACATTATATGTCGATATGGGTTGCCGAAAAAAATTGTCTCAGATAATGGCACGCAATTTGACAGCGACCATTTTACTAATTTCTGCGAACGACACGATATTACAAAGATTTTTTCGTCAGTTTCCCATCCACAAGCCAATGAATAGGTTGAAGTTGTTAACAAAACTTTAAAGGACACATTGAAGGAAAGGCTCGAAGAAGCAAAGGAGCCATGGCCAGAAATATTTCCAAAAATACTTTGGCCGTATAGAACATCTCGCCAAATAGCAACAAGCCATCACCATTTTCCTTGGCCTATGGGTATGAAGCCATGTTACCCATAGAGCTGGATCCACCATCGCATAGAAGGCTAACATACAACCATAGCACAAATAAAAAATTATTAATGGAGTCTTTGGACTTGGTCAACGAAAGACGCGAGCAGGCTCAACATCGAGTTGCAACTTACCAACAAATGGTTGCTCGATATATTAACTCTAAAGTATTTGAAAGAAAGTTTGACGTGGGAGATTTGGTACTTAAAAGAGTTTTTCTCAACACTCGCAACCATAATTTTGGAGTACTCGACCCGAATTGGGAAGGTCCATATCAAAGTGAAGAAACCCTTCAACTAGGCACATATAAACTTGCTCACTTAAATGGAGATCTCATTCCTCGCTATTGGAATGGAGAACACCTGCGCAAATATTATCAATGAACAATTCTTTTTAAAGAGTTGGCTTGTATTAATTTTACATTTTACAAGTTTGTGAACAAGGGCTAGTCAGATAACGACTGGTTGCTTATAAGTGTAAGATCAATTTTGATCACTCGTACAGACATGATTTTGTCCATTTACTACGAGAAATAAAAGGAACTGTGCACAACCAATTATTCTTGCCAATTATTGTATTTATTACAAGTACTTTCTCATTACGTGTGTTGTTTTGCTATATTATCATTAATTGTTTATAAAGTACGCGAGTCATAAGGTTCGAACAAGACTTGGTCATGGCAAGTGACCGAGAATCTTAAGCTCCTCGATCACTTGGGGGGTATATAAGATACTAAGCGAGCAAAGCATATCAACAGACAAATGTAAACATTCGAGCAAAATAAGGGAAAGCATACTACCACACTTAGAGTATTTTTCAAAATTTTAACAGTATTTTTCAAAAAATTTAGTTAATTTTGTGAAATCTTAACAAAGTGTTATGCTAAGTTTGGTCATACAAGCAGATGTTATAATAGCAATAAATATATTATAATATCACAACGAAATGTCTTTACACTGGGAGCAATTGTTGCTCGGATGTAATTAATATATTAAAAGGAAGAAATTTCCATATGCAACAAAATTGTCTTAAAATTACGAACTGTTGTTCGTATGTTTTAGTTAAATGAATAAAAGAGTTACTGTGCAGTTGGAGGAGGGTCTTGCTGAGACTACTGGTCGACTGATGTTCCAGTGTCTTCTTCAACACCATCCATGCCTGTTGCCAGAGAGATTTCAGGAGAATTTGAGGTGTTATGGGCACTCCTTTCTTCCTCTTGGCGAGCAGCGCACTTTGCGAGTTCGGCTTGTCTCATTTGCTCGGGAAGATAGTCGAAATTTGACTCTGTATTGTTCTTCCAAAACTAGTAGAAGTAGTTAAATGTAGCTCCTCAGAACCTCTCCAAGTTTTGGGAATTTGTCTCCTCGAGCAGCATAACTTGTTCCTCCAGACCAGTAGCCTCCTTCATGTTGGCCTTCAGATCTTCTTGAAGCTTGGCCACTTCCTTATAGCTAGTCTCTAAAGCTTCTTTAAACTTCTCCTTGGCCGCAACGGCTTTGGCCAGCTCTTCTTGGCTCTTATTAAGCTCCTCGGTTAAACTGGTGACTTTGTCGTCACCCGCCCTAACCTTCTCCTTGCAGGCTTTGATCTCCACGGCATGTTTTGCATCGACCTCCTCGGCGCAATGCCAGCCATTGTTCATGGTTAGGATACCCTGCGAATAGTAGAAGAATGAATTTTTTAGAGCTAATCAAAGGAAATGTTGTTCGACAAAAACAAATTACAGAATAAACTTACACTGAGCAGTTCGTTGAACCCACGAGCAAGGACCTGGCTGGGTTTCAACAGAGGAAGACAAGAAAAGGCCTCCTGGCCGCGACGGTGCTTAGACAATATCTGTAGCTTGTCCTTTGTTGAGCTATAAGCATTGCTCAATAAATCTGTAGCCCAAGATCTTTCTGCCTAGTTGGTGGAAGGAGCAGTGCGAGGAGGAGGAGGAGGCGTAGTTGATTTGGAAGGAGCAGAAGCTGGAGGGTGCTCTGGTCAATCTCTTTTTCTGGAGGGCACTCCACTACCTTCTCTAGTGTGTTGTCTACTCGACTTCTTCCTGCTCAGAGGAGCGTCTACAGAGGCATACATGTCGAAAGCATCATCAGATGGCATGACTGCAAAACAAAAACAAACAAGAAGATATGTTAAGAAATAGTTTGGCACAATAAAGGAATAACATAAAGAGAAATTCTAAGTAGTATACTCGAACTATTATTACTGGTCATTACATTATCTAAAAAACTACTGCTACACTCACTATCTGCCTCAAAGAAGTCCAAGCTAAAACTACTGGTCGTAAATTTAAAGTTGCCATCCCTATCGAATAAATGGCAAGGGATCGGCAGATTATCTAAGAGTGAGAAATCTATACTGCTATCGTCTGAAGATTTGAGTATAGGACCGCTGTATTCAAGTATTTTTTGTTTTCCCCTCCCATGTTGGGTAGGGGTATTAGCAGCTCGAGTGCTAGGAGTTGGATCTCAGATGGTCACTCCCATTGGACACCGCCTCTGGGGTTGTGACACATCTTGCTAGTGGTAGGGGATGTCTTGTCTGCCACTGACCTCTTGGAAGTACCTTCCTACATTGGACTTGAAGGTAATATCACTCAAGAATGTGCGAGCAGATTCCTGGTGGAAAAAGTGGAAGAACCCCGTATTCTTCTGGTTGGGGTAGGATTTGAGATCGAATAGATACTTGATCTCATGTGGAGTAGGCACAAGCCATTTTTGGTGGTTGTATAGGATATAGAGTGCTACAAGTACTCTATATCTGTTGGGTGTTATTTGGAAAGGGGCGACCTTGAAATAATTGGTCACCCCTCAGAAAAAATCGTCCAAGGGTAAGACTACCCCTACTTCAATGTGATACCTCAACCAGGCGCTATAGGCACCTCCGGGTACATTTGCCCTTCGGTTGGGTGTTGGTTTGTAAAGGGTAATCCCGTAAATCCCATACTTCTTGGCGTATTTTGCCACCATCCTGGTCAATATGACACTAGAAGGGGCAATGTACTAGTCTACCTCTGCTCGAGGGCTATTGCGAGGACGAGCTTTGGGCTGAATGTCTGGTGGTGAAAAGTTTAAAGGTTGCGGGTTGTTTGAAGGACCTTCGGCATAGGTTGCCGGCAGGTTAGAAGGTGAATTTGTTGTTTTATTTTTCCTACGAGCAATGTATTTGACACGACCCATGTTTAATTGGTTGTGTGGAGGACTGGTCGTAGGGTTTAATTGTGACGCCGAAGGCTCAGGAAAAGGCAATGAAGGTTGTTATTGATCCTTGAACAGCAAAGCCAAAATATTTTCATCTATTGGTGTCTCACCTCCCCAGGGATCATGCATGAATATCTGAGAAGTGTAAAGGGAAATTGAGAATCTACGACCAATAGATAGAAGAAAGAGAAAAGAAAGTACAACGTTGTTCGTGTATAAAAGTTAAGCTTTTATATGACCAGTAGCATCATGATAAAAACACAATAAACATTCGAATAGTTTGAAAAAATAGATCAAAAGTGAATGTGAAAAGTTATTTCAGAAAAACTTTTCAAATCCAAAAACAGGCGAGAAAAACCTAGTTTTTCCGAAATACTCAAAATCGAATTTTCACTTCGATTCTGGACCTGAAATCAATGTTCCTATACCCCACATTACTTTTTAAACATTGTCTAGTATTTCATACTACCTAAAATCTTTATTCTAGCATCTTATTCTATGTATGTTTACTTAAACCCGGTTACCAAAAATTTCTCAGGAACACCAGAATCCCAGTTACGAAAATTCATGAATAAAGACCAAAATACATAAAAATTTCTACAAAAATGAGAGGGTGGATTTGAAAACTTACTTGGATACAAATTGTAGGAAAATCACGAAGGTTTTGCTCGAAGACGTCTCGAATCAAACTGGAATCTCTGGGTTTTCTTGAAGGTTTGTCTGAGTTCTTGAAGTGAGAGAAGGTTCGGGTAAAAAATGAAAAAGATGAAAAGGCTTATATTTATACTGCTCGGGGTGTTAATAAAAGGTAATGATGGGAATGGGATTTCGATGTACGGGGAATTGCAATAACCGTCAAAATATTTCTAGGAAACTATAAAGGTCATAATTACTTGCTTTTTCAAAAAAGTACCGACAAATGTGACAGATTAAATTGATTGCTGGTCAAGTAAGTTTATTAAATGCTGATTGCATTAAAATAAACTTGGGGGCAAATGTTTACCCCAAAAATACTTCCTGATGTGGCAAAATTAGTACGCACGTGGGTTGCACGTGACTAGTTAATGATTACATCCAGGTCGACCAGTGACCAGAAGAGACGTTGCTCGATGGATTTAAGAAAGATGCTGAACAATACGGCAGAAAATGTGCTGACATATGCGACCAGGTCTGGTGTAGCAAAGCCAGAGTTCAAATACATTTATGAGCCAAATATTTCAAAGATATTTAGCCCTATTTTTATGTAAAGATTATGATTTCTGTTATTATTTTAATATGCTTGAATAAAAATGTAGACATGGCCCATTGGCCCATATGTATATCCTTGAGTGTATAAATAGGACTCAAGGGACTCATTGAAAGGGAGGAATAATTTGTATTCAGAGAGAATCAATGTTTTCTATACACACACTTTTGTATCCTCTTTTGGAGCTTGTGAAACTCAGTAAACCCTAGTTTGCTGATCGCAGGTTTCATAATACATCAATAAAAAATACACTAAGTGGAAGTAGGTTATTACCAATATATGGGGTCGAACCACTATAAATCCTAGTGTCGTTTAGTGCTTGCATTCAGCTTACAAATCTTTATCATTTTGGTGACTCCCTGTCGTTGGCTAAATCATCATTCAACAATGGGCCTATGGCCCATGAGAATTTCGAGCTAGGGCTGATAATTGACTATTATTCTATTGATTTTTTAGTTAAATAAATAACCTAATTGAGCCTATAAAAGGAATGCTAAGTGAGACTTGAAAATAGATGTTTAGATGGTCAAAAGACTATCTGACAGAAAATCAGAAGATCTATTCTTGATGCTCTAGGTTTTAGATTCTCTCTACAATATAAGTCATTTTCTAAGCCTCAATTTTTCTCTTCTATTTTTCTTCTCTTTGAATCTATCTCATGTGTTGAGAATTTCCCACTCTAGTCTAGGTGATTCTAAGGATACTTTGGAAGGTTGTGAAGAAAATTGAAGAATGGTTTAGTTTCTTAGTGATACCCTGCGATAGAAAGGATACAAGGGTTAGAGAAACTGAAGGAATGACTCAATCATTCCATTGCACAATAATGTATGTGTTCTTATTATTATCTATGTATGAATTCAATTTTAGAAACATGTTCTTGGTTTTCTTATATTAATATGTTTGATATACGATTTGCATGAAAATAAACAAGATCATGTATAAGTTTTCAAAACAACTGGCCTCAGAATCTTTGGTAATCTTTATTTTCATGCATGAGCATGGTAAAAACTGAATTATTTGATGTGATGAATAATTGGATGGATTTCGTATTTTTTATGAAGCATATTGTTTTTTATGTGATTATTAGCAAAATTTGGGTTATTTTGTTGTGTTTTCTATGCAATTAATTTTTATAAATGCTTTAATTGAAGTAAAATATAGTAAAATTATTTTAAAAAACGTTTTTGGGTTAAAAGATTACACAAATTTTTATAAAAAAAATTTCTTTCAGGAAGTGGCTGCGGCCACCATCAACCCCTAGCCGCGGCTAGTAAGCGTAATCCTACCTAGATCGTCCCGTGGCCACAGCCTGCGATAATTTTTTTCTTAATATTTTATTTTTGAATGTTAATACAAAAATATCAGATATTTTCTATTATTTACAAAATATATTTTTTGAAATATGATATTTTTGTTGTTTGATCTTTTAAAAAAATAGATATTTTCTACAAAATTCAAATTCAAATTTAAAAATAAGTTAACTAATTAATTTTAAATATTTTTATATATTAAAATATTAGAATTAAGTTATCAGATATTTTTAATACTTTATGTATATATACTAATATGATATTTGAAGATATTAATATTTGATTAGTCTATGGATTTTAATATCTAAATTATTTGAAATTTGAAAAATTTGTTGACTGGATATTTTTATGGATATTTGAATTTGATTAATTATTTTAGATATTTTTTCTTTCAAAAACACCATATGATATTTGTTTTAAAAATTTATAACTGGTTAAATTTTAAAAAATATCACATTTTTCAAACCAATAAATAAAATATTTTTTTAATAAATTGGAATAAAATTAACTTGGTTAATTGTTGATAAATTCTATTTAAATTAAATTAATATTTTTTTAAATGACCTAAACTAAGTTGATTGTTGATAAATTTTATTTAAATTGACTTATTTATTTTTACAAAATTTAATTAATTCGAATTTTGGAAAAAATCTAGAAAATTAATTGTGGTATTTTTACATAAATTCATAGACTTGCTCATATAGTAACATGATTAGGCTCATCCAATTATAACATGTCTAATTCAACTATATGTGGTATTTTTGCAATTGGTATTTGGGCATATAGTGGCCCATATGTTTGCTTAATATGTGGATTAGATGCATATAGTGGCCCATATGTTTGCAATAGGTTTTATTTGGGCCCATTAGAAAATGTAAAGTTTGAATTTCTCTCTTGTGGGTGATTCCACTTGTGAAGGCTCATTTGCTTTGCATGATTATAGTGGACCTAATCAATTAATAAAAATTAATAAAATGAAGGTTTAAATTCCTGTCTTTTGGACCTTGTGTGGAAGTCAGGGGGCCTTAGTAGTAGGAACGACATACTGGACCCAACCCTCCTCCATACAAGCCCAATTGTTAAGGCCCATTTGTCTGAGTTGGACTTAATTGTATAGGTTCATTGTAATAGTAACATATTAATTCTAATTTAATTGAATTTGTTTCAATGTGACACTTTAGAATTAATATAAAATTATAGGACTTTGGTTTTAAAATTTTAATTCTACAATTTTTTGGAGAACCATAGTCATTAATTTTTTAAAATTAATAATAAAAATATTATTTGTATAATGAGCTTATTTTAAGAATTATATTCGATCTCCACCTTTGGTTTAACAAGATCAATAACTTAATGGATCCTCGAGAAACTTTGATTCGTCCCCCTACGGAAGGTGTTCATTAGTTATTTGTACAAGGTTAGATTTTGAATGATAGATAATTATAGTTCAAATTCTACTACACTCACCCCTACGGTGACTACTATGACTAAATCAATTGATTATCGAAACCGTGGGTCTGACACATAAAATAAGAGATTTTGTTTTCTTATTTTGATCGAATAGTAGGTTGTTATAATGGTGTCAATTATTAAATAAGATTACAACTTTATTTAACTAGTGGTATTTTTTACTCTCGCCAACCGGGACAAAGATATCATAGATAAGTTAAAAACCTTTAGAAATAGAGATATGATTATTTTGGTATTGTTTTTCTTATATCTTACATATTTTTTTTGTATATATTGTGCTATTTCTTGAAATTAGAGATACTAGAAGTTTTATTGAGCAAAAGTGATTGATTTCTATTTTATTGATAATTGGTAGTTTTAAGTATGGGTGTGTCTACTCCTATCCTTTGTCAACTTTCAATGGAGAAACCCACTGGAGAAAACTTTATTAAGTGGAAGCAGAATATCAACATCATGTTGATTGGTGACAATGCCAAGTTCGTCATGACTGCAGAATCTCCAGAAGTTCCAGATGAAGGAGCTCCCAAGTCTGTAAGAGATAAATATGAGCATTGACAGGCGGCTAATAAAAGGCACGATACTACATGTTGACTTGTACGGTCGACACTCTCAAGACAAAGATGGAGACTATCTAGATGGCCTACAAAATCATGAATCAGCTTCAAGACATGTTCGATGCAAAGTCTGTGCAAACTCGTTTTTAGGCCACCAAGAAATATGCAATTGCTCAGATGGCACCGTCTCCACATGTTCGTGATCAACTCAACTATGGTCTGATGGAGCTCATGAATGCTCTTCATACTTTTGATTCTATCATGGGTGGACCTAGCAAGGGAGGAGAAAAGAAGACTATTGTTGTTGCTGCTGATCCAGCTAAGGTTGAAGCTAACCAAGCTTCGTCTTCGAAAGCTGGAAACAAGAGGAAGTGGACGAAGGCAGCTTAAAGCATAGAGTTGGGAATGGAGCATTCGTTGTGGTCAAAGCTAGAGGAAAAGCTCGCCTGAAGTTCGAAAATAAATTTATAATTTTGAATGATGTATTTTTTATTCTGGATTTTAGTAGAAATTAAATTTCAATTTCCATGTTGCAATTAGAACAATTTGTTATGACTTTCACAAGTTATAATATATCTATTTCTTTCAATGGATCACAGTTATGTATTGCATGTTTGGAAAATGGGCTTTATATTCTGCAACCTAATGAACCCCTAGCTCTTAACAATGATTTATTCAATGTATCTAAACCTAGTACTAATAAACGTCAAAAGACCGTTATGTGTTTGTGAATCTTGTCTAGAAGGAAAACTCATTGAGCGTCCATTCTCTGCAAAGGGTGATAGGACCAAGGAACCACTTGGACTTGTCATTCAGATGTTTGTGGACCTTTGAATGTACAAGTTAGGGGTGGTTTTGATTATTTTGTCACTTTAATTGACGATTAGTATAGATATTCATGTCTTTACCTAATGCATAGGAAATCAGAAACATTTTCAAAGTTTCAGGAATTCCTAGCAATGGCTCAGAACCAATTAGGTGAAACATTAAAGATCTTGTGATCTAATAGGGGTGGGGATTATAGGGATATGTAGTTCCAAGATCATTTAACAGCACTTGAGATTTTATCACAACTTACGGCCCTGGGTACTCCGCAACAAAATGGTGTAGCAGAACACCAAAACATAACTTTATTGGAAATGGTTAGATGCATGATTAGTTACTCAACTCTACCAACTTTTTTCTGGGGACATGCAATTGAAACCGCGAATGACGTTCTCAATGTCGTGTCGTCAAAATCAATCCCAAAAACACCTTTAGAACCTTGGAATGGTTGTGAACCTACTTTACGCCATTACAGAATCTGGGGGAGTCCCGCCCACATCCTGAGGAAAAAGGAAGGAAAGCTAGAACCACGAATTAAAGTTTGCATGTTTGTTGGCTATCCTAAAGACTCGAGGTGGACTTTTCTATAGTCATTCAAAAAAGAAAGTGTTTACTTCCACGAATGCTACTTTTCTGGAAAATGAATATATCCAAAACTTCAAACATCATAGCAAAGTAGTTTTAGAGGAGATGGTGGAAGAATTGACTCCAAAAAATGTTCCATCGTCATCAATGCAAGTTGATGATGAAATTAACACTCTTCATATCCAACCAACGCGAGTCGATTTAAATGAACAAAGTACCACAGTTCCTGAGCAAACAGTCACGGAGCCTCATCATAGTGGGAGGGTTTTGGGGAACCTAGTTTGCTATGGTTTGGACGGTGAAACCAATATGTTTGTTGGTGACACTGGTGACGATGATCCGTTGTCTTTCAAACAGGCAATGGCTAGCCCTGAAAAGGAACTATGGCTCAAAGCCATGAAATAGGAGATGGAGTCCATGTACTCAAATTCTGTATTGGATCTTGTGGAAGCACCTAGTGACTTTAGGTCCATTGGGTGCAAGTGGATCTACAAGAATAAATGAGGTGTTGATGGAAATATCAAAACTTATAAAGCTTGATTAGTGGCAAAGGGTTATACCCAAAAATTAGGCGTGGACTATGAGGAAACTTTCAAGTCCTTTAGCCATGCTCAAGTCCATTCGCATCCTCCTATCCATAGCAGTCGCTCTCGACTATGAGATCGGGCAAATGGACATCAAGACAACATTACTTAATGGGATGCTTGACAAAGTCATTTACATGGATCAGCCAGAAGGATTTAAAGTAGTTGGACTAGAAAGAAAAGTTTGCAAGTTGAATAGGTCCAATTATTAACTTAAGCAAGCTTCTCATTCCTGGAATCTTAGGTTTGATGAAATAATCAAAGCCTATGGCCTTGAACAAAATGAGCCTTGTGTTTAAAAACTGAAGGCAAATCAAATAGTGGTATTCCTGATTCTTTATGTAGATGATATCTTACTCATTGGAAACAATGTTAAAAAATTATCAGATGTGAAGAATTGCTGAACACTCAATTCCAGATGAAGGATTTCAGTGAAGCAAGTTATGTTCTAGGTATCCAGATCATTAGGGATCGAAAGAACAGACTCTTAGCTTTATCTCAAGAAGCTTACATTGATGAAGTGCTTGAATGTTCCTCAATGAAAAATTCAAAGAAAGGACGCCTACCGTCTTGCCATGGAATCCATCTTTCAAAGAAGCAGTCTCCCCAAACTCCTGAAGAGGAAGATGTAACGAAAAAAGTTCCTTACGCATCTATAGTTGGAAATCTGATGTATGCTATGTTGTGTGCTAGATCAAATATCTACTATGTAGTGGGAGTAGTGAGCAGGTATCAGTCAAACCCAGGACCAGAACATATGATAGCAATTAAGCATATCCTGAAGTATTTAAGCTGAACTATGGATTATATGTTAGTCTACAAGGGTGGTGTTCTAAACCATGTAACTGCATCAATTCAAATTTTCAAACTAATGTCGATGACAAGAAGTATACTTCTAGAATGATGTTTACTCTTGGGGGTGGAGCTGTGATATGGAGAAGTGTAAAGCAGTCTGCGATCTCAGATCCCACCATGGAGGCTGAATACATAGCTGCGTCAGAAGCAGCTAAGGAAATAGTCTTGCTAAAGAAGTTCTATTCAGATCTTGGTGTTATTCCATAAATGGATAAACTGCTTGTGTTGTTTTGTGATAACACAGGAGCGATAGACAACTCGAAAGAACCTTGAAGTCACAAGAAGAGTAAGCATATAGAAAGGAAGTATCACATAATTTGAGAATATGTGGCCAGGGGAGTTGTGAAGGTTATGAAGATTGCATCTGAAGACAATCTTGCAAATCCATTTACAAAGACACTGCCAGAAGCTACATTTGATAAGCATATCAAGGAAATGAGATTAGCAAAATTAAGGCATTAGTATCAATTAGTGCAAGTGGGAGTATTTTAGGGTTTTATGCCCAAATTAAAATCTAATTTCTTTATAATCTCATTTTACTATCAATAAAATAATAGAAATCAATTTTTGACTTGGTTAATCACTTTGTTCACATGTTTTATTTTCATGATTATTTGTTTAATATAAACTTCTATTAAATCTCGAGCATATAGTTAATCATATTTATAGTGACGTAATCACAATGGAATATAAATATGATTATATGTTCAAAATAATTTAGTCCTAAGATTAGTCAGTGCACAAAATTTACACTGACTTGCCAATCTATGATATGATCTACTTACACATTCAGTGTTATGTTCTTTCCAGAGCATAAGCAAAGTAGATAAGATCGGATTTGTTTGTTAATCAGACTGGACCGATATTGACAGTAGACGAGATAAGTTAACTTACCATTATTATCTATTCTAATCATATCATATAGTTGACCATAGGTCAATTCAATCTCAATTCTAAGTGGTTAGTATTCTAAATGATTGTGTTATTTGAGTTCTTTGACTTGTTCGTTACCAGCTTACACTACGGACTAGCCCATACTTACAACTTGGGAACTCGGTAATATAATTGAGTGGGAGTGTTACTCATAGATATGAACATCTATAGCTTCTGATGAAGAAGTGAAATGATGGTTTCATTTTAGTTTGGTTGAAGGTGCTAAATGATAGAGATCTCATTTCATTAATTAATATTAGTTTACTGAAATATCATTTAGAAGGAACGAAGTGTTTTATGGATAAAATACAATGAGGGGTAAAATAGTATTTTAGTCCCATCTCATTGTAGACCGTCTATAGAGGTTTGAGTGACAATTAGGGTTGTAACAATGGATAACTAATAACGTGTCTTTATTTCTTATAGAGTGTTCTATGAATTCAAGAGTGCAATTCTGAGTCTTTAGTGGAGTCATGAGGAATTAATAAGTTAGTAAATTTATTTGTTAGATTTATGATAACTTATTAGAGCCTGATTTCATAGGCCCATGGTCCCCACTGTACCTTGGATAAAATCATCTAGATAGTCTCAATTAATTGATTTAATTATCAATTAGAATTATCAAAGTTGACCAAGTCAATTTTGGATAGTTTCATAGAGTTATGTAATTTAGAGAAGAAAAGATAAATTAGGGCAGATTTATTAATTAAGATAAATTGGTGTTTAAATTAATAAATAAGTTTAAATCAAGGTTCAAATTATAAATAATTAATTTGATAAAGGATTTAAATAATTTTTTTATTTAATTAATCAATAGAAAATAATATGGACCTTGACTTTAAGTCCAACAGGCTTATAATTAAAAGGGAAATTTCACAAGCCTATGGCCCATGGGAATTTCAAGCTAGGGCTGATAATTGGCTATTATTTTATTGATTTTTTAATTAAATAAGTAACCTGATTGAGCTTATTAAAGGAATGCCAAGTGATAGTTGAAAACAAAAGTTTAGATGATCAAAAGATAATCTGACAGAAAATCAAAAGATCTATTCTTGATGCTCTAGGTTTTAGATTCTCTCTACAGCATAAGTCATTTTCTAAGCCTCAATTTTTCTCTTTTATTCTTCTTCTCTCTGTATCTGTCTCATGTGTTGAGAATTTCCCACTCTATTCTAGGTGATTCTAAGGATACTTTGGAAGGCTGTGAAGAAAATTGAAGATCGGTTCAGTTTCTTGGTGATACCCTGAGACAATTAGGATACAAGGGTTAGAGAATCTGAAGGAAGGACTCAATCATTCCACTGCACAATAATGTATGTGTTCTTATCATTATCTATGTATGAATTCAATTTTAGAAACATGTTCTAGGTTTTCTTATATTAATATGTTTAATATATGATTTACATGAAAATATACAAGATCATGTATAAGTTTTCCCAACACAAATGTCCTAGAAAAACTTGAGCTTGCTTAGTACTTCGGGTCATGTGCTCATTGCTTGTGTATACCCTGATCGGTATGTACTATATGCCCCCCAAGTGATCATGGGTTTAAAAGCCTTGGTCACTTGCTACTTGACCATGCCTTGCTTTTAGCGTTTAGACACATTGTACTGTCCTTTTCAACCAATGATGTAAGTAGAAAATTCTTGTCCCTCAATCGTAATCAGGTGATGGTTTCATACTTAGTAGTAATGATACCTATACACAGATGCATATTGTGTAGCAGGTGTCAATCATGATTCACATAATCTCTCGTGTACTCGTTATAATTATTGTAGGCAGAAGTGTTTCATTTTGACTAATCGGGTCTTGATGTGCTAATCGAGCCTGTAACGAGCCTTATATCAAATTATCGATCAGTCCCTCTAAGACCAGATTTGATTATGATTTGATGATGGCGACTGGTCTTCGGACCAGTCTCTTTTTTGATCGTATGGGTCGATAGGTTCCTCAAGAACCATGATCGAACATGATCAAATAATGGCGACTGGTCCTCTGACCAGTCTCTTTTGTTGATTGTATGGGTTGTTAGGCTCCTCAAGAACTAGGATCGAACATGACCAAATAATTTGGCGACAAGGTCCAGGACCGATCTCTCTTGTTGATCGTGGGGATCGATAGGTTCCTCAAGAACCAGGATCGAATATGATCAAATAATTTGGCGACAAGGTCCTAAGACCAGTCTCTCATCGTATGGGTCGATAGGTTCCTCAAGAACTAAGATTGAACATGATCCATAATGGCGACAGGTCCTCGGACTAGTCACATGTTTTGATCTTATGGGCAGATATGTACCTCAAGGACCAAGATCGATTTCCATAATGGCGACCGATCCTCGGACCTGTCTCTTGTTTTGGATCCTATGGTCGATAGGTCCCTCAAGGATCAAGATTGAAATGATCCATAATGGCGACAGGTCCTTGGACCAATCTCTTTTTTGGATCTTATGGGTCGATAGTCCCTCAAGGACCAGAATCGAACATGATCTGATGTGGTTGACAGGCCTAAAGTGACCAGTACCTTGTTGAAAGAAATTTAAAGAATTAAATGAAACTTAAAAAATTAAATCCATTCATTAATTGAAGCACAATGGCTGTTACATAGATAATTTGAAAATAATACATTTTCAAAATAAAATTTGAGTCGCTGCTGAAAAGCTTCACTAATAGTATCGGTGGAGGTGTTCACCATTCTAGTATTTTTTTTATTAGTTCTCCATTTAGTCGAGCTATCTTGTATGTCCCTGGCGGGATCACCTCCTCCACAAGGTATGCCCCTTCCCAATTAGGTCCTAGTACCCCCATTGTAGTGTCCTTAATGTTTAAGAACACCTCCTGTGTACTAGGTCTCCAACTTGGAATTTTCTATCCTTCACCCTGGAGTTGAAATATCTGGCCATTTTTCGCTGGTGTGCCGCTACTCTGAGACTTGCCTTTTCTCATCTTTCTTCAATTAAATTTAGTGACTCCTCTATTATTTGATGGTTCCTCCCTTGATCGTATGTATCTCGTTTGTACGATGGAGGAGTGAGTTCAACTGGCAACATGGATTCATAACCAAATTCCAAAGAGAATGGTGTATGGCTTGTTGATGTTCAAACCATTGTTCTATGTTACCATAGGACCTCCAGAAGTATTCCTATCTAGGCTCCTTTGGCTTGTTAAAGGCGATTCTTCAGAGTGTCTTTGATAGTCTTGTTCACTGCTTCTACTTAACCATTGGCTTGGGGGTGTGCTACCGAGGAAAAGCTCTTTGTCATTCCATGCCTCATAAAAAATTCGGCGAACATATCACTATCAAATTGAGTCCCATTGTCCGAGACTATCTTCTTCTGTAGACCAAATCGATATATGATATTTTTCACCACAATTTCTAAGAATTTCTTCGAGGTGATGGTGACAAGCGGTTCTACTTCAGTCCATTTGGTGAAGTAGTCTACAGCTACAACAACAAATTGGACTCCTCCTCTTCCAGTAGGTAACTTTCCAAGGGCTTTGCATTTGTGTTAATTCATTAGGTGCTGCCCGAGGTATCATGGAGAACATGTGACACTTGTGGCACCATCTGACGTACTCCCTCAAGTCTTCATTCATCATCAGCCAAAAGTATCCTTGCCTTATGATTTTCTTTGATAGGCTCTACCCCCCAGCGTGACCTCCACAAAACTTCTCGTCTACCTCGATCATTAACAACTTTGACTGGTCTGGTGTAACGTACCTTAGTAGTGGTAGGGAGTATCCTCGTCAGCATAGGACCCCTTTGACTATCATATATCATGCAACTTGTCTCACTAACTTCCTTGCTTTGTTCTGATCACTGGTACTACTCCTTGGTTGAGATACTTAATAATAGGGGTCATCCATGTATCTCCTAACTCAACATGTAGTGCCTTCTTCTCGGTTATGCTTCTTTCGGCCAAGTATTTGATGAGAACAACATTCAGGGTGTCCACGTCTTTGGCACTGGCAAGCTTGGCTAAGGCGTAAGCATTGGCATTATGCTCCCTCGGGACTTATGTAATCAAGTATCTCTTGAACTGTGTCAACAAGTCCTTCACCTTGTTCAGGTATTGCACTATACTAAGTCCCTTGGCTTGATACTCCCCCAGTACTTAGTACACTACTAGTTGGGAATCGATAAATATCTCCAGGGATTGTGTGTGTACATCCCGAGATAAGCGTAATCCTACAAGGAATGCCTCATACTCAGCCTCGTTGTTTGTAGCGTTGAATCCAAATCTGAGAGCATAGTGGATTTGATTATTCTATGGAGTGATCAGTATGAGGTGCCTAAGTTTTTCTCATTGGATGCTCCATCAACATATAGCTTTCATATGGGAGTATCTCCTTCCTTCTCGGTATCTACATTCTCCGATTGGTAGAAAGGGTCTTCAAGGTTGGTGCCCTCGGCTATGAAGTCTGCCAATGCTTGCCTTTTATCGCCATCTTCGGATGATAAGTGATATCAAATTGTCCTAACTCCACCGCCCATTTGAGTAATTTTCTCGAGGCCTTTGGCTTCTGAAGACTTGTCATAGCGGTTGATCAGTTAGGACTCAGATCGAGTGAGCTTGGAAGTATGGATGCAACTTCCGAGAGGCGATTACTAAACAGTAGGCTAGCTTTTCAAGAGGGGGGTAACTAGGCTCTGCACCTACTAGACTTTTACTGATATAGTACACAGGATGTTGTATCCTATTCTCTTCTTTCACCAAAGCAGCGCTAATTGCATGCTCGGTGATTGCCAAATAGATGAATAGTACTCCACCATTTATTGGCTTTGCTAGGACGGGAGGTTGAGTGAGATGCTCCTTCAATGCTTGGAAAGCTTTCTCACATTCCTCGGTCCATTGGATCTTCTTGCTGCCCCTAAGTAAGTTAAAGAAGGGGACCACTTGTCCGTAGACTTCGATATGAACCTAATGAGGGCAGCTACTCTCCTTGTTAAGCTTTGCACTTATTTGATAGTGGTAGGTGCTTCAAGTCAATCAATGCTTTGATCTTATCGGGGTTAGCCTCGATTCCACGTGAATTGACAATGTATCCGAGAAACTTACCAGAACCAACTCCAGACGAGCACTTGAGAGGATTTAACGTCATGCGATACTTTCTAAGTATTGCAAAGCATTCCTCCAAGTCTTGAACATGCCCTCCAACTTCTTTGGACTTGAACAACATGTCATTGACATATACCTCCATAGTTTTGCCGATCAAGTCTCGGAACATGCCATTCACTAAACATTGGTAGGTGGCTCCTGCGTTCTTCAAGCCTAATGATATTACCTTATAAAAGTACAATCCCTTGTCTGTCTGGAACCTAGTATGTTCCTTGTCGGAAGGGATCATACTTATCTGATTATACCCAGAATATGCATCCTTGAATGAAAGTATTTCATGTCCTGTAGTTGCATCGACCAATTGGTCTGTTTTGGGTAGTGGGAAGCAGTCTTTGGGGCAAGCCTTGTTCAGATCTGTGAAGTCTACAAATGTCTTCCACTTCTCATTTGGTGCACGGGATTTGATACCCAGTCTTGATATTAGGCCTCCCTTATAAAACTGTTTTCATTGAGCCGCTCGACCTCCTCCTTTAGGGCTTGAGATTGATCTTTATCAAGCAGTCTCCTCTTTTGTTGTACTAGTGGATAGTTTTTGTCCATATTGAGGACATGGCTTATCACAGACGAAGATACTCCAACCATGCCCTTATGTGACCAGGCAAAGACATCCTGGTTCTTCTTCAAAAATTCTACCAACCGTGCCTTAATTTCCACCTTTAGTTCCTTCCTACCTTTGATTACTCTAGTCGGGTCCTCCTAATCTAGTAGGACTTTGTCAAGATCTTCGACTGGTCTTACCCCCATGATTTCATCCCCAAAGCGAGGATCGATGTCAATTCCCTCGCTTTGGGAAACTTGTTACAATAACAAATCTTCGTTAAAAGGAGCCCCCGACTCCAGTAGAGTGTTTCCTTCTAAGTCAACATCCATGTTGACAACCTCATCGGTTCCTTCATTCCCTTTGCTATAGGTCACCACCACATTGTTTATGCATGTTCCTTTCTTTGCTTTGACCACCGACGGGTTATATCATTCCATGTACGCTTTGACCACCGACGGGTTATTTCGGTGCCTCTCTTTGGTTACCCTGTACGCATTCTTGACATGCGCTTGTGAGGAACTTCAAAGACAGATGCCAGATAGACACTGCTGCGTGTAAGGCCATCAAGAGGGGTCTCTTGAGCTCTATGTTGTAAGATGATGAGTAATCTACCACCAGGAACTCTGTCATCACAGTCTCATGCCTAGGGGCATCTCCCACCGTGACCGGTAGTTTGATAGTTTCTGCTGGTGCTAGGCATTCTCCTGTGAACCCATATATCACTTGGGAACAAGGTATCAGGTCCTTGACCTTGAGCTTCATCTTCTCGAGGGATGATTTGTAGATGATATCTACTAAGCTTCCCGTATCCACTAAGCATCTCTTCACTTGGGCATTGGCGATTTGAATGGTAAGGACCAGAGGTTCAATTTTGGGGCACTTCACGTTTCTGGCGTCATACTTCGAATTTTTTGGAGACCGCTCCTCGACTACCATGCACTGAGAAGACACCCCTACCTCTTGTCTTAGGGTCCTTGCATATCGCCCACGAGCGTTGTTACTATTTCCTGATATGTGGGGCCCCCCACATGTGTCCAATGTGAAGTCCACAGCCGCTGGCTCCAGTGGTGGACTCATTTGCATTTGGAACTCTTGATTCCTGCTTGGGGTTTCGATCTTGACTCGGTACCTTGAGTGTTTTCTTCATCGGAGGAGAAACTCTATCTTATCCTTCAGTTGTTTGAACTCGTTTGTGTCGTGCCCATAATCATTATGGAACTAATAAAACTTGTTCTTGTCCTTCTTTCCTTCTGAGCGCAAGGGTGTGGCTTTCGGTATGGTACATCCTGGTTTGTTTCCATGTTAATCTTAGCCCTTGTTGCAGTCAGGACAGTATAGTTGTGAACCTGCGCTGGTAGGGCTAGTGCTTAGGTTGTTTGTCGTTTGGTGCTGACTTTGCCTTGTTTTCTCCACTTCGCTCGGCCCCTGAGGTACTCCTCTTCTTACCATTTCCTCCATCGATGCCAGGGTTTGTGCCGTTCTTGCTGGCCTTGATAGTGGTCAGATGGTTTATGTATTTTTCTTCCTTCATGATAGCGTCATCTAGCTTCATGTATTTGTCTACTCAGCCTGAGAACTCCTGCAAGATGTTGATGGGGGTTCCTGTGGATGTTATCCCACAAAGGACTCAGATAAATGATTCCTGTCAAGATGGCAACGAACTTCCCTTCATCTCCTACCATGGATGCTCGATTTTCTTCTCTTATGAATCTTTGGATGTAGTACTTCAGGGATTCATCATTCTCTTGCTTGATGTCAGCTAGCTGATTGGCATAAACTGGTTCAGTCCGTCTTGCACTGAAGATCTTGCAAAATTCCTTCCTGAATTTCTCCAAGGAAGTGATGGATCTAATTTTGAATTTCTAATAGCATTCATGTGCTGAGTCAGAGAGAGTGGTGGGGAATACCCTGCACTTATAATCATGCTCCACACCAAGTAACTCCATCTGATCCTCAAATTTTCCAATGTGTCGCATTGGGTCCTCCTTCCCAGTGTATGTTGGAAGTTTCGGGGTCTTGTAATTCAGTGGTGGTTGAGCAACTAGGATCTTGGCACTGAAGGGACTCCCACTTCTATGAGCCAATTTGATATCAGAAGGTTTCTTTGTCAAGCCCTGAATAGTCATGGTGAATGCATCTATCTTAGCTTGCACTGCTGGTGGGATCGCTGGTCCATGTGGGGTAGACATTCTTGGTACCCCCTCCTAAGAATTGGTTCTCCTGTTGATGACTTCACTCAGATCATGAGGTTGTGCATCTTTTTCCTGAGCCTATCGAACACGATATGGGTGTTGTTCATCGGTTCATTTCCCTTGCGAGACTAAGGGTGTAGGGGTGGTAGGTCTACCTTGCTCTTGCCGATGCGATCCTGCCCCCAAGCCTCTCCTCCTACATGACTGAGACTTTGAGCAACCATTTCCATTCCCGTCACGCCTCTCAGATGTCTAACGTTCCTCTCTTGTATCATTTCGTCTGTCCCCCTGGGAGGGGGCCTTCGGGTTTGTAACACTCTTACTCCGAGATGAAGTGTTATTCTTCTTAGTCATGGAGGAGCCAGTCTTGGACTGCGCCTCTTAATCATGTCTCTGGGAAATTGGTTTTGAGAGTGTCCTTGGGGTTCGACTCCTCACCTGGGACTCCCTGTTACTGATGTCTCACATCCCTGCTGCTTTTTCCTGAGCCTCCCTCATCGCCTGAGCAGTAGCTTCAACGTTAGCACGGGCTAACTAGGTAGCCACCTCTAGGGCCCCAGAAACCTTCTTGTGCCTCCGGTTAGCTTCTTGCTCCCTCCGGATCATCCTCTGGACCTACTCATCTATCTCACGTCGTTGTCGTTCCATAGTCGCCCTCTGGAGGGCAATTTCGGTAGCAAAGGCCTCGTGCCTCGCCAGAAATTGGGCCATCTCCTCCTGGTGAGCATCCTGTGGATTTTCCACATTAGGTTGACCTACAGCCTCCACCTGAGGTTCGTTAACAGGTTCGATGGGATCCTGAGTGGTGGAATTTCTGGGAGCCGTCTTATTTGTCTGACTGGGTTTTGGAGACATCGTAAAACTGAAAATGTGTGTTTATATACTCTCAATGAAAGCACCAAAATGTTGACTTGTGAAATTGGCCAACGGTCGTATGTATGGTATACAACACCTTTTGAATGAAATAAATATAAATATACGACAGAGTACAAATATCTAAACAAACACACAAAAATTTACAGTGGTTCAGCCATGTTCAAATGAACAACCTAATCCACTTAGTCTATAGTATCGAATCACTCGGTTGACAATTACAAATATGAACTGAAGGGTTCACTCGTCATAAATTTTCCCAGAGTCTCTCCTCAAAAAATATTCATCCCAAAGAATCATCCAAAACCCACCCCCTTAAATGTCCTTCTAGGTGCTAGGTTTGATGACCTTTGGGTGCTAGGCCTATTGATTTCAGCTTGAACGAGCATGAACTTTATTCAGCAAAGTGTATTTGAGATTTTAGGCTGACCACCGTATGCAACTCTTGAGCATGCTAGGCCAACCACCCCTAGGGGACTAGGGCCAGGCCGACCACCCCTAGGAGGTTTAGGCCTGGTCGACTTCCCTATAGGTCTTGGACCTATCCATTTTTGTTCATTGGTCTTTTTCAATACTTTTTGTTTTTCCATGACTTGTGATGCCACATGACGCTTTCTCATTCACCACGTCATCTCTTGAATTTTGAGGGATAACAACCATAAATTTTTCCTAACTGAGGAATGTCCTGAAGAGCCCGCTGCTAATGCCCCGAATAATATTCGGGACAAATATGATGGCTGGATTAAATCAAACAATAAGGCTAAGTGTTAATGCTTGTGAGCATGAATGATGTTCTGAGAACAAATCATGAATCCATGAAAACTGTGTAACGCCGTCCTAATCCAGAACTGTTACACCGTGTACTTAAAATTGTGTCAGACCTGCTAATCAGGTCATTCGGCTTAAAACTTGTAACTAAGGTTAATGACAAGGGTTATGGTTAAATATTTTGGTCAAAGAACCAGTGACTTTTATTCCAAAAATGTTATATAACATAGGATCCCTAAATATTACAACTCAACTGTTAAAAAGGATAAATACATATCAAAAGTTACATCAGCCGGCCTAAGCGACAAAACAGGGCTAAAACCTTAGTTCCTTTGAGATAACCCCGGCCATGATGGTCGACCAGCCGCATATGTACACGCTGCCACCGAAGCTCTTCAACTCATGGCTGGTCAAGCTTTCCCTTCCCCGTACCTACACCACAAAGCACCCATGAGCCGAGGCTCAGCAAGAAAACAGAACGTACAACAAAAGAATGTATTACTTTAAAATAACCATTCAATAAAACTCAGAAACATTAATTCATAGCCAATATTAGTTAAGTTCAATCACATGATCATTGGATCAACCTGGGGCCGTTGCCCTATTCAGATGGCTTTTAAGCCAACTCCCCGGACCTATGCCCTAGCTACGTGACTATAGAGTCATCTGGGGCCTTGCCCTTAGCTCTGTCTCACTAGCCATAGAGCTAGCCCAACCCCCGTGGTTCACCGTCGACCTTAGAGTCGATCAACGTAATAGTACAATGTTGGTTTAGGCCAATGCCTCTCTACCAGTGCACAGTGCGCTTTTGCCGTCCTTGACTCATAAGTCAAGCCCTGATCCAGGATTACATATCTTACTTATAAGAAACAGATGTGGATATGCACATCCCAACAAATTAAGCACATATTCATGCTAATCATATAATCCCATAGAATAATCATTTTCATAATACTAACATATTCATATAACGAAATATAAGCACTTAAGCATTTATTGACAAGCATTTAGAACAATAGCCTAACATAACAAATCTTGGGGCCCAAGCCCTAATCATATCAATATACAACAGACGGGCCAAGCCCTAATCACATACAACACGTTCTGGGTGTATTTTTCTTACCTTAGGTCCAAGTAAGCGTAAATAAGAACGACTCTCAAGCGCAATCCCGGTTCGGAGCCCCTAGCGATACCCTCAATGTCTGTTGGAATCCACAAACTAATACTGAGCTAATCTACAAGTCTAGAGCTCCAATTTGTGATTACTCATAAAAAATTCCCTTGATTTCCAATGGTTTATCTAGAGAGAGTCTAGAGAAAAGAAAATAGTGAGTTAAGAGAAAAAGTGTCAGTTTAGGCAGCTCCCAAAGTGTTCTACTATTTTGTCTTTTGTCCCTTAAGTGACTAAGTTAATCCCAATGCTCGGGGTACCAAAAACGTCCCCGAGGGAAAAATGGAAAATTTCCCCAACATTCCCTCCTAGACTCTCTAACTTCAAATATATCTCCAATTATTTATTTTCATAACCCGATAACCCAATTAAATGTCTATTGCCCAAAATACCTCTTGACTCACCCCGAGTCGAGTATTGGGTCCCGTTGTGACTTTCCCGCTAGCTTGCTCCCTAGGATCGCCTCATGCTGAGTGACCCAAATAAACCCACATAATAATGTGGTCTATCACATATATCACATATATGCACATAAATATACAATTGTGCCCGCAACGGGCCAAATTACCAAAGTCGCCCTTCTAATAAAAAGCGGGCCCACATGAATATTTAATACCCCTAAATATGCACATCTAGTCATATTACCACACAATTAACATAATTACAATTAACATAGCAATTAAACAAATATTTTCACATATTGTCATCCCGGCCCCCTAATTAAGGTCCTAAGCCTTATTAGGTAATTTTGGGACGTTACAAATTGCTTTCAAGATGATGGAATCTCTGCAAGCTATGTTTGGGCATCAATTTGATCAAAGTAAACATGAGGCTACTAGAACCTACATGACTACTAAGATGAAGAAAGGTGTTTCTGTGCGTGAACATGTCTTGAGCATGATTAACGTGATGCGTGAAGCAGAAATACATGGGGTCGTCATTGATGAGCGTACACAAGTAAGCATCATACTTGAATCGCCCACTCCAACTTTCTCTGCGTTCACAACCAACTATATTATGAATAAGTTGGAATTCAACATGCCCCAGCTATTCAATAAACTGAAGACATTTTAGTCTCTTAGAAAAACCATAACCAAAGAGACTGGGGCAAATGTGGTAGAGGAGAAACCTTCAACCTCTGAGGATAAAACCAAGAAGAGGAAGAAGAACAATGACAAGGAGAAAAGTAAGAACAAGAAGTCCAACAAAGGCAAGAAGGCACCAAAAGCCAAGGAGAACAAGAATGACAACAAATCCAAGAAGAAAGAACCAAAAGGAAAATGTTTCCACTGTGGAGTTGAAGGTCACAAGAAGAGAAACTGTAAAAAATATCTTGCTAAGCTGAAAAAGAAAGGTAAATATGATTTGCTTGTACTTGAAGCTTGTGTGGTGGAAGAAGATATGTCATCATGGGTTTTAGTTCAGGAGCACCTATCCATGTTTGTTCTTGTATGCAAATACTTGAGTCGTCAAGGGAACTGGCTGGTGGTGAGGTGACAATGCGAGTTGGAAGTGGAGCGCTCATTTCAACTAGAGCAAATGGAATAGTCCGTTTATATTTTGGGAACAATTATCTTGTTTTGAACAAAGTTTATTTTATTCTTGAATTTTCTAGAAACTTAGTTTCTTTATCTATGTCGCATGAACAATATTTTGAAATTTCTTTTAATAATAATCTGATTATTATTTCGAAGAATAGTTCCAAAATTTGTCAAGAAGAACATACAAACGGACTGTATATGCTCAAACCTAATGAACAAATGCTAAATAACTCGAAATTATTTAAAGTAGCAAAACTGCAAGGGAACAAAAGACTAAAAGTGTAACGACCCAAAATTACTAATAAGGCTTAAGGGCCTTGATTACTATACCGGGAGGGCATAATAGGATGTTATGTGAATTAATGGTGAAAATGCATGATTATGTGATATGCATGTTTATGAGTATTAGATAAGCATGCGGGCCCTGTTTAGTCTGTAAGGGCAAATTTGTAATTTTGGCCCGTTAGGACATAAATGTGATTATTTGTGATAACTGTTGAGACCACATTATTATGTGGATAAATATTTGCAGCCTTCGGCACGACGCGATCCTAGGGAGCAAGTAGCGGGAAAGTCACAACGGAACCCTGTACCCGACTCGGGGCGAGTCAAGGGGTATTTTGGGTAATGGACATTTATTTGGGTTATTGAGTTATGAAAATAAATAATTGGAGATATATTTGAGGTTAGGAAGCCTAGGTGGGAATACCAGGGAATTTTACCATTTTACCCTCGGGGACGTTTTCGGTACCCCGAGCCTTGGGATTAACTTAAGAGGCTTAAGTTAGATAAGACAAAGGAAAAAAAAGGTTTGGAAGAATGCCAGAACCGACTCCCTCTTTCTCTCCCCTTCTCTCAAGGAGTTCCTTCAAGCTTGCCATGGAACCAAGGGAATTTGGGCTAGGAATTCAGGGATTTGAGCTGGACTTGTGGGGAGAATTTTTGTGGCAATTTGAACGTTCAACCAAGAATTTAGGTAAGTGCTGATTTGTGGTTTAGCTAATTAAATCCTATAGTTTTGGCTGAGTTCTAAAGTGACTATGGGTTTTTGGCATTCAAGGTTGAATTAAGGCAGAAGGCTTGGGAGTTAGCTCTGTAATTGTTTGGAGGATTGAGTCTTCAGTGAAGGTAAGCTACAATTTATGAAATAGTGTTTGAATTCTGGGTTTTACTGACTGGTTTTGGCGTTCTTGAGCATGTGAGTTTCAAAGATTGAAATGTTCTTTTGATGAGTTTCTAGACTAGGTTTCTGCTGGGTTATGTCACCAAAATCGTGTTAGAATGTTTGTGATAATTGGATTATATCATTAAGTTTCTTATGGGTTGATTTGAGTGAGGTTTGAGAGCTAAAAATGGTGGATTTTTTGGGTTCGAAGGGGTCGGGCCGCGTCTCAGTTCTTGGTGTGCCGCGGCCCTTCGAAGAAGATTCGTGCCAGGAAGAAGGGCGTGCCGCAGCATGGGAAGCTTAGGGTCGCGGCCCATGTCTGTTGTCTGGGGAGGCTAGGCCTCTGGTTGGGGGCGAGCCGCGGCATGGAGGGCTAGGGCCGCGGCTCTTAAGGGAAATTTTGGCCTTAGGGAGGTTTTACGTGCGGGAACCTAACCTAGGGTGCTCAGGATCGATCCCACTACTGTGTTTGGTGGAATTCGATGTCCTGGAGGTTAGAAATTTGTTCGGACACCTTTATATAATTATTGATGGAATCCTTTATCATGGTTGTGACTAGGTGTACACTTGGGCTTGGGGCAGGATCGTGCTCGGGGGTCATATATTGGGATATGTGATAAACGGCCTAAGAGTGCCTATATTTGTATGCACTGTTAGATGATTGTGATAAACCATTTGAACATACTGGGACTAAGAGCTCCCTATAATTGTATGAATGTCATGAGGTAGTATTATGCCATGGGGACATGTGATAAACGGCCTAAGAGTGCCGGAACCAATACGTAATAATCACTGAGCTCGGCTTAAGCGGGCCAAAGTCAGTGGGGTGAACATTGGGCTTGGCCTAAGTGAGCCAAAGACAGTGGTTTATTACAGAGGGTGTGGCCTAAGGGCGTCAACCCTAGTTATTCGATGACATGTGAACTGTTGTTGGTTTGATGTATATAATATGCTGAATATCTGGATGTTGGATCATTGGTTTGTCAACTGGTGTTCTTGATTAAGTGAATGATATGGCTTGATGGATAATTTATTAATGTCTTGAGAATCATTTGGTTATGCTCTATGATCTATTTGACTATTGATATTGATTATGCTATGACGTTATAGTTTTCTTGCTGGGCCTTGGCTCACGGGTGCTACGTGGTGCAGGTAAAGGCAAGGGTAGGATGAGTTGACCATGGGTTGGAGAGCTCTGGGGGCGAGGTGTACATTGGCAGCTGCACGATCGCCACGGTCGGAGGTTTGTACAAGGACGAAAACCTAAAACGTGTATTTTTCCATTAGAGTGGCTTGATTATTTATAAGATTTGGAAATTCTGTAATTAAGTTATTTAAACCCTGATTTGGGATCCCATGTACCAAACATTTATTTTAATGCAAATTGTTCGTTTATAACCAAAATCTTTTAATCCTAATCTGTTTGTGTCGTTAGATTCACATTTTTATTTAAATGACTTGATTAGCAAATCTCACACTATTTCAAACACACAGTATAACAGTCTTGGTTATCCTGGGCATTACAAAAAGTTTCAAATGAGGATGACACATATGTTTGGCATCTTAGACTTGGTCATATAGGACTAGACAGAATAAACTAGTTAACAAAAAATGGACCTTTGAGAGAACTAAGAGTTGGAACTCTTCCGGTTTGTGAATCCTGTCTAGAGGCAAAATGACCAAACATCCTTTCTCAGTGAAAGACAATAGAGCTAAAGAACCTTTTGAGCTTGTACACAGTGATGTTTTTAGTCCAATCAATGTATAAGCAAGAGGTGGGTATGAGTACTTCGTTACTTTTATTTACGATTACTCAAGATGTGGTCATACTTATCTAATGCTTAGGAAATCTTAAACCTTAGGTGAATTTAAAGATGAGGCTAAGAAGCAATTAGGTAAGACTCTTAAAAAACTTCGATCAGATCCAGGTGGTGAATATTTGGATTTAGAATTTGGTGATTTCATGCTGGAGCATGGTATTCTATCCCAACTCACAACACCTGGAATGCCACAGCAAAATGGTGTTTCAGAAAGAAGAAACAGGACCTTGTTGGACATGGTCAGGTCTATGTTAAGCTACTCTTCATTTCATCTCTCATTCTGGGGATATGCACTTCAGACGACGACTTACATTTATAATGTGGTCCCATCTAAGAATATAAGCGAAACGCCACTGGAACTGTGGAATGGAAACAAACCTAGTTTGCACCATTTTCACATTTGAGGTTGTCATGCTCATGTTCTTAGACCCAAATAAGGGAAACTTTATTTGAGGTCTGAAGTATGCATTTTTGTAACACCCTACTACCTAGGGACCGTTAAGTTGTGCATTTTGAATAGTGCTAAACTCGCTAAATGACTTATTTGGCCTTAATCGTGTAACTAAGTATGATTAACGGCTTAGGGATAAAAATTTTGGTCATAGATACAACGTTTCACTAAAATGTTTACTGTATACAATGGGATCCCAAAATATATTTTAAAGGTTAATTACAATAAGAGAATTACCACCAGTCGTCCTTAATGGTAAAATAGGGTTTAACCCTAGTTCCTCTTTAAACCCTAGGTCGTGGTGGTCGAGCAGCCGCATATGTACACATCGCCACCTAAGCTCTTCAACTCAAGGATGGTCCAGCTTTCTTTTGTCGTTACCTGCACCACATAGCACCTGTGAGCCGAGGCTCAGAAAGAAAACTTAAACATGCTCATAAACATGTAATAAAATGTCACTAAATCATAATAAGCATGCCTAGTAGTAATAGCCCTATTCATGTATGTACGCAAGTACAGATAAATGATTGTGGAGTCCTGCTCTCTAAGGTAGATGACTAATAAGTGTATCTCTGTATAGATGACTAATAAGTTTATCTCTGTATAGATGACTATTAAGTCTATCTTTGTATAGATGACTAATAAGTTTATCTCTGTATAGATGACTAATAAGTCTATCTCTGTATAGATGACTAATAAGTCTATCTCTGTATAGGTGGCTAATAAGGCACTCTCTGGTGCTCTCCACCCTAAGCCCTGTGACGTTACAATCACTTGAGCATTTTGGCCCTGGCTCTAAATAACTAGCCTATAGACTAGACAAGCGCTTTTTTTTTTCTTCGACCTTAGGGTCAGTCAAGCATTTAATGCTCATGTTGATTAGATCTAATCATTTCGTCTTGCGTTAAACACGCTAACACCGTTCTTGACTCATAAGCCAATACCATATGACCAGTGCTCGATACTACTGCCGATCTTAACTGATAAGTCACAACTTCACAATGAATACCGACACCAATTCCATTCCTTAACTAATAAGTCAGTGCTTCCTCAATGAGGAAACGCAAATAGACATATATCATATGTCAAATATGCAGATATAAGGCATTCAGCATGCTTAATCAAAAATCACAAGCATAATTATAAACATGCACAATTATAGAGACTCAAGTTCTAGCAAATTCCATATTTCACATTCATGTCATGCCATAATCACTTGTATCGCATGCATCACATGCATCACATACTGGGTGCAGTTCTCTTACCTTCGGTCCAAGCAATGATTACCAATGAACGACCCTCGAGCCCGATCCTGTCCCGAGTCCTAATGGTAACCTAGTAACAACCATAAAATAATAACCTCATAAGATTCAATCCTTAAAATCAAACTTCAGGACCATTCCCATGCTCTTAGGACTTCCAATCCACCCAACAGGGTGGTGGAAACATCCCCCGAGACCCCAAAGTCCTCCCAAACCCTAAAAATGGGTCCTTCTGAAACATAGCATTGGGGTACCCATGGATAGTGTTGGGGCTCCCATAGGTAGCGTCGGGGCGCTGCCCCAAGTCAGAGAGCACCCGTGCTCTCCCCTGCTTAGCGCTGGGGCGCCAGTTCGATAGACCACAATTTTCTGGTTTTCTCCCCTGCGTTTTCCCCTAAATTCCAAACCTCAAAACCAATCTAAACACCATTCAAACTTATAATTTAACCCCAAAACCTTATCAATACATCAACCTCATCAAAACCCAAGTTCCCACTTGATTAAAAACCCACTAAAAACTAAAATCCAAAACATTGAATCTCAAAGCTCAAGAACATAGAAATTAAAACAAAACTCAATCAAAAACAGAGTTTAAAGCCTACCTCAATGGTGATTATGCCCTCTTATCTGCAACTAATGAAGCCCCAAATCAAGCCTTCATACCAAGCTTAAGATTTCCATTAATTTCCTAAAGAATTCAAACCAAAATAGGGAGAGTAAGAGAGAAACCAAAAGAAAGAGAACGAGAGAGATGATGATGCTCTGTTTTTGTGATGCTGTGAGGTTTCCTTCAGCTAAAGGTTTTAGTGACTCAATCACTAAATTGGTCCAAAACACCAATTTTCCCCTAGGTCCATAACACTCTCCCAAAACCCTCCAAGGGTAGTTTCGTCATTCCCCACTTAACCCCGTTATTCATAATTAAAGTTTAACAATTCACGTTACTCCCAATATCCTCAAATAATTACCAAATAATTTTCCCCATTACCCGATCCGGTAATGTACTAAATTACCAAATTACCCCTAGGCTCGCCCTGAGCCCGGTATTTGACCCTGTTATGAACAAACCGCTAACTTGCTTCCTTGGATCGTCTCACACCGAATAATCCAAATATATTTACATAATAATGTGGTCTCACCCATATATCACATACATGCACATAAATATATAATTATGCTCTCTATGGCCAAAATTATGAAAATGCCCTTCTAATAAGAAGTGGGCCCACATGCATGCAAATATCATTATATAATAATATAATTCACATAATCATGCATATCAAGTCATATTATAATATAACTCACATAATCACATAATGATACACATAAATATCATATAATCACATAATTCCAAAATTTGTCATCCTGGCCCCCTAATCAAGGCTCTAAGCCTTACTAGGAAATTTGGGTCGTTACAACTATCCTCCTTATAGAAATTTCGTCCTCAAAATTTTATCTAACCAGCCCGGAATATCAATCCCGCTGAACTAATTCCAGTTTCCAGGTCGCTCCCTCGACCTTACTATTACAATATATTACCTTAACCAAAGGTATAGCTTTGTTCCTCATAACCCTGTTCTTTCTGTTAAAGAAAACCTGAAACTTGAACTAGCTATTCCTCAGAGGATATCTTATCCTCTAATTCTTGATTCCCATAACTCAACACATGAGTCTCATCTAACACATGTTTCCTCAACATGGAAATATGAAATACACTGTATACGGCCGACAGTGCCAAAGATAAAGCCAACCCAAAGGCAACATGATTGATCCTATTCAGGATTTCCAATGGTCCTACTAATCTAGGGCTCATTCTGCCCTTATCTCCTCACCCATTTTCATGGTGATACTCTTAGGAAGATATAGTCTTCCACTTGGAATTTCATGTTCCTGCATTTCAAATTACATAATTTTTCTATTTAGTCCGAGAAGCGAGCATCCAAGCTCTAATCTTTTCAATAACCTCAATGATCCTCTAAACTATCACAGGATCCAAATATAACATCTCTCCCATCTCATTCCAATGAATGGGCGATATACATTCCCTACCATACAGCATCTCAAAAGTTTCCCCTCCAATAACTGGATAACTCTCTCTCTCTGATTTATAATCAATCTAAGGATAACGAACTGTACTAAAGTCCAACTATATACTCATCGCCTTCCATAACCTTCCCCAAGACTTGGAAGTAAAAGTAGGGTCCTCATCTAATAGGATAGACCTAGAATTCCATGAAGGCATACTATTTCTCTCACATAGAGATCTACATATTGATCAATTGTATTACTCATCCTTACTGATAAAAGTAAGTTGGCTTTGTATACTTGTCCATAATAATCTGAACCAAATCATGCTGACCCACAATCTTGGGCAGCCCCACCGTGAAACCTATCGCGATGTTTCCTTACTTCCACTATGGAATACACAAAGGTTGCAATGGCCCTACTGGTTCCTAATACTCTTTCTTTGACTTGCTAAGAGGTTAAGAACTTTGCCATGTTTTCTTTCATGTCCCTCTCCATCCTAGGCCACCAATACAAAGCTTTCAGATCCCGGTACATCTTCATGATGCCTGGATGAAGAGAATAAGAGAGTAGTATAAGATTCATCCAGAATCTCCCATTTAATCTCAATGTCCATCGGATCCCAAGTCTGATCCCTGACCTCAATAAACGCATATCTGACACTACATAGTCCTTAGCTAATCCAGCTAAGACATTCCCCTCAATCCTTTCCATTTGTGAGTCCCTTAACTGTTTTTCCTTTGATCCTCTCTAAAAGAGTAAATTCAAACATAATGTTGACCAACTTGCCCACCAGTAACTCTACTCTAGTTTTGGTTATATTCTTCGAATAACATGATGCATAAACAATCACCTTTTCCTTTCAATGAGGTATCATACTAACCTACAAACTTGTTCTGATCTGTAAGAATACTCTAAACTCTTCCACAAAGCACCTGTAACATCCTGCCCATCCAAGGAAACTCCTGACCTCTGAGGCGTTCCTTGACCTTGGCAAATCCAACTGAGAGTATACCACAATATTGTCGGTCAAGACGATCACAAATCCAATTCAGATAATCTTTGAATACCCTGTTCATATGATCCATCAAAACATAACTCAGGACTAATCAAATTCTCAAAACATAACTCAATACTCCTAGTGCCCATAACTAATAAGAAAGGCAGCCTTCTGCTTGTCCTTCCTCCTGATCTTTAGCTGGTAATAACCAGATCAAAGATCCACCTTAAAGAATATTTCCTTACTCAGTAACTGAGTCTTTAGTTCTTACAACTCTGCTGAAACTTTTCAATACAGTGCCCTAGACCTGATTCTATCCCTGACACCAACCTAATACCATCCTTTCACTTTATATGAAGGTAGTCTTGACAAATCCCCTAGAAACACATCCAGAAACTCACAGACTAATCCAGTCTGTCCTAGTCCCATTGACACGACCTAAGTGGTATCCACCACACTAGCTAAGAGTCCTATGCATCCTCCTGCAATAGGTCTCTAGCTCTAAATACAGATGTCATAACATACAGGGTCTATGCACAGTGCCAACAAATATAAGGGTTTCTCACCCTCAAACCCAAGAGTTACTATCCTTTCCTTGCAATCTAACATTTCCCCATACTTAGTTAACCAATCTATATCCAGGATCATATCGATGTTAGTCATAAGTAATCCCATCAAATCAACGGATGAGTCCCTTCTCACCATAACCTAATCCATATCTTAAAATTACCAATAGAGTATTACATTCTCATCATAACACAACCATGTAATCTGCGTATCAAATCTATGCCTTTCTAGAGGCAACAAGCAAAAGATAACTTGGCACCAAAATCAGTCAGCACAATACACAAACTCAGTCTCAGTCTCAGTCTTGCCACCCCTGAGAACCATCCTCAGTCTCAGTCTCAGACTCTGAAGTTGAGCTGTACGCCCCCTTTTTCTCATCTGTCCTCCATCTAGGGAAGTCCTTCTTGAGATGCCCAATCGTTCCACAAAAGAAACATGTCTTTGCTCGGCATCCCATCAGATGATGGCTCTTGCACCAAGTGCGTTTTGGGTAAAGTTTCCAATTCTTGTTCTTGCTCGATCCAATAAACAGAGGTGTCACTGTTTGAGCTCTGCGCTCTCCAGCAGTGTCCTTTATAATCATTTCATGTGCTCTCAACAACAAGAGCCTTCCCTACCACCTGAGCATAGGTAGAGATTTCATGCAATGGGACAACCCTAATGACTTGAGCTATTCTGGGATTCAATCCCTGATTAAACCTTTCCTTCCGAGCCACATTCGTGGGTACCATATCAAAAGAAAACTTGGCCAACCCATCAAATCTATTGACATACTTGGTTATTGTTGAATTTCCTTGAACAAGGTTTAGAAACTCATCATTTTAGCAATCATAGCTACATCATGGTAATATCTTTCATTAAACAGCTGCCTAACCTCTTTCCAGTCCATCACAACTGTATCTCATGTCTAGGATACTACTTCCCACCATGTCCGGGCATCATCCCGCAATACATAGGTAGCACAGATCACCTTATCGTGGCCTACCACCCCCATACTTTCGAGAATGGAACTGATCATGCCCATCCATTTCTCAGCTCTAAATGGATCTAGGCCTCCCTCAAAAACTAGAGGGTAGTATTCCTGGAATCTTCCACAAAGAAATTCTCACCTCTTCTCAAGCCTAGGCTGAGCCAATACTAATATCACTCCTAGCATAACAAAGGAAGATGTGTTCCCTAATAGAACTTGTTGTTGTTTTAAACACCTAATCTCTTCTTCTTGCCTCTACAATCTTAATTGCATATTTGTAAACACCTACTGGAAATTCTGAGTGGCAGGTGAAGAACTCAAACCCTAACTGCAATTCCCAGCCTCGGTAAAACCACCACCATGTCTCATTAACTACCTTGGATACATACATGTTGATTGAATCTGCAGTCAATAACTTGACCCATTAAACATGATGAGCATATCCAAAAGCTTTCCCCCACGGGAACAATCACACCACACCACACTACATCCACAAACCACTGCAGTGCTAAAAACATGCCCATAGCATTCGTACATCAATTCATAACCCCTGCTCTTCCAACATACACACCATGCTTCAACTGCAACATGCAAATAACACATTTATATATTCACTGAGCAAGTAATCACATAATCATATCAATAGTCAAGAGCCAGTATCTATCAAAATCTCGTGCTCCCTAATACAATATGCAGGTAAAGCATTTACATTCTATTGAAGCAGTTAAGCACATAACCATAGAAATAGTTACCATACCCTGAGTGAAGCTTATTTTTAGTATTGCGTGTACATGCCCAGCTTGTCTACAGGAACCCTTAACCTTGGCTCGCTCTGATGCCAAGTTGTAATGCCCTACTACCCAGGGACCGTTACATTGTGAATTTTAAATAGTGCTAAACTCGCTAAATGAGTTATTTGGCCATAATCGTGTAACTAAGTATGATTAACGATTTAGGGTTAAAAATTTTGGTCAAAGATACAACGCTTCACTAAAACGTTTACTATATACATTGGGATCCCAAACTATATTTTAAAGGTTAACTACAATAAAAGATTTACAACTAATCGACCTAAACGGCAAATAGGATTTAACCCTAGTTCCTCTTTAAACCCTTGGCCGTGGTGGTCGAGCAGCCGCATATGTACACATCGCCGCCTAAGCTCTCCAACTCAAGGATGGTCCGTCTCTCTTTTGTCTTTACCTGCACCACATAGCATCCGTGAGCCGAGGCTTAGAAAGAAACCTCAAACATACTCACAAACAGGTAATAACATGTCACTAAATCATAATAAGCATGCCTAGCAGTAATAACTCTATTCATGCATGCAGGCAAGTACAGATAAATGACTGTGGAGTCCTACTCTCTTAGAAAGATGACTAATAAGTCTATCTCTGTATAGATGACTAATAAGTCTATCTCTGTATAGGTGGCTAATAAGGCACTCTCTGGTGCTCTCCACCCTAAGCCCTGTGACGTTACAATCACTTGGGCATTTTGGCCCTGGCTCTAAATAACTAGCCTTTAGACTAGACAAGCGCTTTTTTTTTTCTTCGACCTTAGGGTCGGTCAAGCATTTAATGCTCATGTTGATTAGATCTAATCATTTCATCTTGCGTTAAACACGCTAACACCGTTCTTGACTCATAAGCCAATACCATATGACCAGTGCTCGATACTACTGCCGATCTTAACTGATAAGTCACAACTTCACAATGAATACCGACACCAATTCCATTCCCTAACTAATAAGTCAGTGCTTCCTCAATGAGGAAACGCAAACAGACATATATCATATGTCAAATATGCAGATATAAGGCGTTCAGCATGCTTAATCAAAAATCACAAGCATAATTATAAACATGCACAATTATAGAGACTCAAGCTCTAGCAAATTCCATATTTCACATTCATGCCATGCCATAATCACTTGTATCGCATGCATCACATACTGGGTGCAGTTTATTCCCTTCAGTCCAAGCAAGTGTTACCAATGAACGACCCTCGAGCGCGATCTTGTCTCGAGCCCTAACGATAACCTCGTCACAAACATAAAATAATAACCTCATAAGATTCAATCCTTAAAAACAATGTCTGGGACCATTTTCGCACTCTCAGGACTTCCAATCCACCCAACAAGGTGGTGGAACCATCCTCCAAGCCCCCAAAGTCATCCCAAAGCATAAAAATGGGTCTTGCTAAAACAGACATAGCGTTGGGGCTCCCATAGGTAGCGTCAGGGCACTGCCCCAAGTCAGAGAGCACCCGTGCTCTCCCCTGCCTAGCGCTGGGGCGCCAGTTCGATAGACCAAAATTTTCTGGTTTTCTCCCCTGTGTTTTCCCCTAAATTCCAAACCTCAAAACCAATCTAAACACCATTCAAACTTATAATTTAACCCCAAAACCTTATCAATACATCAACCTCATCAAAACCCAAGTTCCCCCTTGATCAAAAACCCACTAAAAACTAAAATCCAAAACATTGAATCTCAAAGCTCAAGAACATAGAAACTAAAACAAAACTCAATCAAAAATAGAGTTTGAAGCCTACCTCAATGGTGATTATGCCCTCCTATCTGCAACTAATCAATCCTTAATTCCAAGCTTAAGGTTTCCATTAATTTCCTCAAGAACTCAAACAAAAATAGGGAGAGGAAGAGAGAAACCGAGAGAAAGAGAAAGGGAGAGATGATGATGCTCTATTTTTGTGTTGTTGAGAGTTTTCCTTTAGCTAAGGATTTTAGTGACTCAATCACCAAATTGGTCGAGACCAATTTTCCCCTAGGACCATAACACTCTCCCAAAACCCTCCTAGGGTAGTTTGGCCATTCACCACTTACCCCATTATTCATAATTAACGTCTCACAATTCCCGTTACTCCCAATTTCCTCAAATAATTTCCCTCATTACTCGATCCCGGTAATGTACTAAATTACCAAATTACCTCTAGGCTTGCCCCGAGCCCGGTATTTGACCACGTTATGACCAAACTGCTAACTTGCTTTGTAGGATCGTCTCATGCCGAATAATCCAAATATATCCACATAATAGTGTGGTCTCACCCATATATCACATACATGCACATAAATATACAATTACTCTCCCAATGGCCAAAGTTACGAAAATGTCCTTCTAATAAGAAGTGGGCCCACATGTATGCAAATATCATTATATAATAATATAATTCATATAATCATGCATATCAAGTAATATTATAATATAACTCACATAATCACATAATGATACACGTAAATATCATATAATCACATAATTCCATAATTTGCCATCCTGGCTCCCTAATAAATGCCCTAAGTCTTATTAGGAAATTTGGGTCGTTACAATTTTTGTGAGCTACTCTCCAGAAACAAGAGGTGGTTACTTCTATAGTTCCAAGGACCAAAAGGCATTTGTTTCAACAATTGCGACCTTCCTTGAACACGACTATATGAATAACTATAAACCTCGAAGCAAGGTAATATTGGAGGAACTCTCAGCTAATAAGATTCCATCACCTTCATCGTCATCATTAAATGATAAACAAGAAACCGAGGAAACCACTATTCCTTGAAAGGAAACCCCAGTGCAACGTCGTAGTGGGAGGATTGCGAGATAACCAGTTTGCTACGAACATGAGGCACATGTCCTTGCTTTTGATACAAACAAGAACGATCCATTAACCTTCAAAGAGGCTATAGATGATCCTGAAAATGATAAATGGCAAGAACTCATGAACCAAGAAATGGAATCCATGTGTTCCAATTCTGTCTGGGAACTTGTGGACCCACCTGATATACAAAAAGAAAATAGGTGTAGATGGGAAAGGGGAGACTTTCAAAGTAAGGCTAGTAGCCAAAGCTTACACTCAGAGAGAAAGTGTTGATTATGAAGAAGCATTTTCTTCTGCGACCATGCTGAAATCCATTCGCATTCTTTTATCCATAACTGCCACGTATGATTATGAGATATGGCAGATGGACATCAAGACGACCTTTCTTAATGACTATCTCGATGAAACTATCTATATGGTACAACCAGAAAGGTTCATCAAGAATTGGGAAGATCAAAAGGTGTGTAAGTTGCTTAAATCCATTTATGGATAAAAACAAGCATCTAGATCTTGGAATATCACATTTGATGAAACAATTAAAACATATTGATTTGAACAGAATGTCGATGAAGCATGTGTATATAAATATATCAAAGGAAAGGTGGTGGTTCTCCTAGTTCTTTATGTGGATGACATTCTCCTCATTGGCAACAATGTAGAGACACTGTCAAATGTAAAGAAGTTGTTAGACAAAAAGTTCCAAATGAAAGATTTGGTCGAGGGGAGCTATGTTCTGGGAATCCAAATCCTAAGGGATAGGAAGAACAAGCTCTTGGCACTTTCTCAAGCTAATTATATAGATAAGGTGCTTGAAATTTTTTCTGAGAATTCCAAGAAAGGTTAGTTACCGACCAGCCATGGAATTACTCTTTCTAAAGAGCAATGTCCAAAGACACCTTAGGAGGAAGAGGACATGAAAAAGTATCCCTATGCTTCAGCAGTTGGGAGTCTTATGTATGTTATGTTGTGTACTGTGCCTGACATATGCTATGCAGTAGGGATTGTGAGTCGTTATTAATCAAATCAAGGTTTGGAACACTAGATTGTTGTAAAACACATTCTCAAGTATCTTAGGAGAATTAATGATTATATACCTTTATACTTAGGGGGTGAGTTAAACCCTACTAGATAAACTTATCCTAATTTCCCATCAGACAAAGACAGTCGTAAGTCGACGTATGGGTCAATATTCGCTCTTGGTGGAGGAGTTGTAGTCTTGATAAGTATTAAACAATCCAGTATTGTTGATTCAACCATGAAAGTTGAGTGCATAGCGGCTTGTGAAGCAACTAAGAAAGCGGTTTGGATGAGAAAGTTGTACACTGATCTGAAAGTAGTTCAAGATATGGATAAGCCACTAATCTTGTACTGTGACAATAGTGGAGCAGTAGCTAATTCCAAGGAACCTAGAATCCACAAGAGAGGAAAGAATATATAAATAAAATACCATCTTGTTAGAGAGATTGTGCACAGAGGTGATGTGACTATTATGAAGATAACGTCAGAACAGAACCTAGCTGACCCGTTTACAAAGAAACTTCATGCAAAGTCGTTTATGGGTCACGTGCGAAACATGAGATTAAGGGAAATGCCTCACTTGCCGTGAGGGAAAGTGGGAGATTGTTAGAATTAATGCCCTAAAAGCATGTAAAGAAAGTTTATTGATTTAAATAAAATTACAATTTTATTGTATTTGAATGTTATCATTAATTTTTGAATTAGTTATATAATAATATCAAAAAAAAATTTCCTTATTCATTCATGAGAATATGATCTTGTATTAGTACGAGAGAATTAAGATCATATAATGAATAAAATAGTCAGTAATATATTAAAGTAAGAAATCTTTAATTAATGGTTACTAGTGCGGTTTACTAAGCACACGGGATGCAAGTGATCTAGATTTGGATTACTGGTGTGGATAGACATCTTAGTAAAGGTGTTGTTATAATAGAGATTATATATGAGAGAACCGATGAGAATTAATTTCAAAATTTGGGTGTAACATTTTTCCCCCTCAAAAGTGTTGGCTCGAATCCTTTGAGAAGGAAACTTTTGAACTTCACTTTCAAAAATTGAGTGTGGACAATGTCCCTATGGGATTGCATACCGAGAGTACTCGAGTTCTCTTTTCTCTGGCACGTCCTTTCCTATTCCTCTTTTGCCGACAATTCTTGAAATTATACATGGTCCATCGGATCACATTTTAACACAAATCAAGGGCTCAGATTTCCCTTTGAATACCACATTTTTTTCCTATTTAAACCCCCTCTTCAAGTTCTCCACCTTCACTTTTTTCTTTTCCACCTTTCAGAAAAGAAAAACACAAACCAGAGCCCCTATCTATTGAATATTTTTTTAGAAGAAAAAACTAGACATTTCAAAAATTCCTCAATTCCCCATTCGATCCCTCTTTGAAGGGTAGTTTCCAGGGATCTCTTTGCACTGTCATTACCAATCGACTCTTCAATTTCCTCATCAACTACCAACGTGAAAGTTTTCCAATCTTTTCATCGTATTTTACATATAGTTTTCACTAGTTCATGCTATATTCTTGAAACCTTCTTTGTAAAACAAAGTTCTTGATTTATATGGATTCATGGCAAACAACGATCTGTTTAGGCAAAATTTTTGAAGAAAACAGATAAAAATGGCATCTTTTTATTAGGTTATGGGGTAATAGGTTATAGGTTTCGCGTAGAGTAAGAAAAAATGTTTTGAATTAGGGTTTTAGTGTCATGAATCCTAATAATATCTCCTTTTTGGGTAACTGCCCATTTCTTCCTAGAAATTTGGGATACCCCAAATTGAAAGTAACCACCCCACTCTTGTGTGGGTCCACTCTCGATGCCCCGAACTTTTAATAGCTTGGTCCTGGCATTAGAGTCAATCTCGCTATTTCGAGCCTTCAAGCTTGATTAATGCGATCTCGCTATCTCAAGCTTGCAAACTCAAGTTATCAAGACTTAACTCTTTCCACTCTTTTTTAAATACTGGACCCTCACCTTTTTCTTTCTTGTTAGAAGTCTCAGTCTTCAGAGAATCGACTGGGGCCCAAGCTCGTGATTCCTTACCATTCGTCGTCTCCTTGAGTTGAGTCTCCATTTTCTTGAAACCAGAGGCTGATTCAAGAGCACAAGGAATGTTTCAAACAGGAAGATATTCGATCCCACTTTCGACGTCAGATTGACGAGGTCGAAGAGCGAAAAAAAGAGAGGCTATGATTTGTTGTTTATCCGGACCCAGACCGCAAGATCGACCAATCCTGCTAGATCCCAATTGTAGGGTCACAGTAGCCTTTTTGTAACACCTTGGGTAACCAAGACCGTTACACTGTGTGTTTATAAAGGTGCAAGACTTGCTAATCAAGTCGTTTAGTTAAAAATGTGACACGAAAACAATAGTCGAACTAGGGTTAAAAGATTTTGGTCATAAAAGATAAGTATATTTTAAATAAGCATTTGATACACGGAATCCCAAAAACAGGGTTAAAGAACGGTTTACAAAATTTCAAAGGTTATGTACAACCATAAGCCACTCTAATGAAAAAATAGGCATTTTAGGTCCTCTTGTCCCTGTATCATCTCTTGGTCGTGGTGGCTGAGCAGCCGACTATGTACCTTCCACCCCAGAGCTCTCCAATTCAGGGTTGGTCCAGCTTACCCTTGCCTTTACCTGCACCACGTATCCGTGAGCCAAGGCCCAGCAAGAAAACCATAATACATAACATAAATAATAACAGTAATCAAACAATTCACAAAACATTAATCAGATACTCGACACACCACAACATTCACATAATCAATGATAACATTCAACAAACCAACAATCTATCATCCAAGTAATTAACATGTCATAATCGACATATTAACAACAGTAAATACATCACACAATATCTAGGGTCGACACCCATAGGCTGCACCCTCTGTTTATCCCACTGACTATGGCTCACTTAGGCCGAGCTCAGCGATTATATAGTTAACCCCAGCTACCAATGGTCGAGCCTCGTCCTGTGTGCAAATATCAATTTCGGCACTCTTAGGCCGTTTATTTCATGCTCACATGGCATAATACACTCATACAACATTGTATACAACTATAGGGAACCCTTAGTCCCAACATAGCCACACAAACGAGTGCAGTTTTCTTACCTTTGATTCCAAGCGGAGAAAATGAACTGGTTCCGAGCACGGTCCTTAGCCTCTAGCCTCGGCGATAAACCTAGTCACAAGGGCCATTGATATCCATCAACTTCTAATCATAAATAAAATACCTAGGGAACAAAACTAGCCTCCGGGACCTCAATTTCTACTAAACCGGGTAGTAGAAATTGTCTCGAGCCCTAGGTTCAAACCCCCGACCCCTAACACTACTTAGAACACTTATAAGCTCAAAACTCCCAGGTGGGTTACGACTTGCCCCAAGTCAGAGAGCAACCTCCCAAGCCAAAGGGGAGGTGGGTCACGACTTAACCAAGCAAGTCGTGGTGCGCCCCCAAGTCATAAAGTTACCTCAGCTAGAATGGCCACATGCACCGCGGTGCCCCCAGGCTGGGTCACAGCGCACCCTACGAACCCAGATAAATCCTGGGTTTTCTCCTCCTTCTCACACCCAAAAACACTCAAACCTTTCCTAAAATTTCTCACTTATCCTTTCAATTCAACACCAGTTCAGCTACGAATTTAGACCCATACTCACTTATTTTCATCAACCAACTCCCAATAACTAATATAGAAATATCACCTCAATTCAGACACAATAATCACAGTAATATCCCTCAATCACTGGCTTAATATAACTAAAATCCATACCCCGATTCAACTACAATCATCACTTGAATACCAAAGATTCTACCTAGCAAACCCAGTAAAATTTAGAATTGAAAACCAGAATTCTTACCTCAATTGTGACTGAGTTTCTCTTTGAATTTCCAACTCCATACCCAGCTTGATTCCTTCAATTTCTTCAAAGATCACAGCCCCCTAAAACTTAGCCTAAGCTTCTCTTGAGTCCTTAGCTTCAAGTCCAAATGGAAGCAAGAGAGAGAGATACACGTGGGAGAGAGAGAGAGAACTGAGCTAAGAGACTTTTCCCTTCTTTCTTTCCTTAGATTATTCTATAATCTTCTACTTTTCTCTAACAAAAAGGCTGAGTATATCCTTAGTCTTAGGAAATGACCACTTTACCCTCCCAAAATAAAACTAACCTTTAACTTAATCTAGGGGTATAATGGTCATTTGTTCCCAATTCCCACTAATTCCTCAAGTGTTCCTAATATTTACCACTTTGTTGACCGCATTTTTGGCCAACAATGTGAGAACGTCAAAAACGATGAAACCTTCAAGAGAAATAAAATGACACAGACGGGTTTGAAAAGAAAATAAATAACACGCGCAATTTTTATAGTGGTTCAGCCCCAATATGTTGGCAATAGCCTAATCCACTTAGAGTTGTGATTATAGATCTGCACTCAAGATCAGATGAACTGAGCCAACTGAGTTTCTTCAGTACAGATTACAAGAATACAAGAATTCTTTCAGATACAAGCACTTTCTCTCTCTAGAAAACTCAGACCCAAAATTTCCCAAAAGTCCTTTTCTAATCACATAAGCCATATATTTATAAGCTTAGGATCATACATCTGCTATCCCCTAGAATCGGGATATTTCATTATATTTATAATATCTAAATTACAAAAATATTCAAACTATAACAGAACACCCAATTTGTGGGAAGAATGAGAGATTCCTGCGTATGCCAAGACCGATTCTTGTTGAAGCCATTTCTGGGAATCTTGACGTAGTCTGCTCTACCTAGTTGATGAATATCACCTTCTGGTCGGCCATACCTTTGCTGGTCGGGCATGCAATTGCTGGTAGGACATGCACTTGCTGGTAGGACATGCACTTGCTTGTCGGACATGCACATGACCGATCGGCCAATGTCATTCCTAGCAATGTCACTCCTGGGCAGCAATGTCACTCTTGGGCAGCAATGTCACTCTTCGGCAGCAATGTCACTCCTGGGCAGCAATGTCACTCCTGGGCAGCAATGTCACTCCTGGGCAGTAATTTCACTCCTAGGAAGTAATGTCACTACTGGTCGGACATGCACATCTCTGATCTAACATGGCACACTGGTCTACTCCTAAGCCAAGTCACTTTATCACAACTCTGAGGAGCCAATATATTTATTGACTTATTAATATGTCTTTTACGAACCATGTACTGCCACGTCATCGATCTCCAATTTTTGGGGATAACACACTTAAATCCCATCATCCAATTAATCACCAATTATTTACTCTATGTCTAATAATCTCCAATATATTTCTTAAATTCCCAAAAATACCCCCCGAGCCGGGTATAAATCCTCGTCATGACTATTTCGCCAAACCGCTCTCTAAGATCGTCTCGAGCCATATGTTGCAAATATATCCACATAATAATGTGGTCCCAACAATTTACCACAAATGATCACATATATGACCTCAACGAGCCAAAATTATAAGTATGCCCATATAAGCTAAACAGGGCCCACATGCATATTAATACTCATAAACATGCATTTCACATATCCATATAATCATATAAGCATGCTTATCACATAATCATGCATTTAATCATTTAAATCACACATAAACCAATTATGCCCTCCGGGCACACTAATCAAGGCCCTTAAGCCTTATTAGTGAATTTGGGTCGTTACAATTATCCCTTCGTGAACTCTCATTCCACTTCATGGAGAGCTCATCAAACAACTATCCACACATACAGCCCCCAAAATCCCTTCTGCCTTAGCCTCAGAGGTCTCTTTCTTCGAGGCTGAACATTATCAGAGCTCTGTTACCTCTACTAGACAAATTTCAAAACTCTTAGCTTACCGAGCTAAAGCTAACTAGGAAACTGGTGTGTCGGCCCACCAACCTCGGGCATTTCCTAGCCTATATACAAATAATAACGCTAATAAGCAGTTCCCTTGCATCCACAAGTAGTAACAATGCTAATAAGCATGTCCTTTATCATTCATGCAGTAGTCAAGGGCAAGGCCCTATCAGATTATCTCATGCTTCCCAAACAAGCATGCAGATAAGGCATTCATATCATGTTAAAGCATTTAAACATATAAACACATAATAGTTACCAAACCCTGAGTCAAGCTTATCTTTAGTGGCGAGTGTACGTGCCCGACCAATCTTCATGAACCCTTAAACCTTGGCAGCTCTGATACCAAGTTGTAACGTCCTCCTAATGAGGGACCGTTACACTGTGTACTTTAAATTGTGTCAGACTTGCTAACCAAGTCATTTGGTTTAAAATGTGTAACTAATGTTAATGTCAAGGGTTAGGGTTTAAAATTTTGGTTAAATGAACCATTGACTTTTATATAAAAAGTTTCATACAAACAAGGGATCCCAAAATACTACAACCAACTTTTAAAAAAGGTGAATATTCATCAAAATTACATTCAGTCAGCCTAAGCGGCAAAAATAGGACTATAACCCTAGTTCCTCTAAGATATCCCCGGTCGTGGTGGTCGAGCAGCCACATGTGTACACGCCACCACCAAAGCTCTCCAACTCATGGTTGGTCAAGCTTTCCTTTTCCCTTACCTGTACCACAAAGCACTCGTGAGCCAAGGCTCAACAAGGAAACTCAACATGTGCATAAACAAATAATATAAACTTCCATATACTTATCTAGCACATATAGCAGTAATGACCTACACATATTGTCATTCAGTTACAAACAAGTGGTCATTGGATCAATTTAGGGTCGCTGCCCTGAACAATTGACCATAGAGTCAATCCCGGGGCCCTATGCCCAAGCTAAGTGACCATAGAGTCACCTAGGGCCTTTGCCCTAAGCCTTAAGTAACTAGCCATAGAGCTAGTCCATTGTACCTGGCGCTTTAATGTTTCATTGACCATAGGGTCACCCAACGTAATAAAACATTGTTGGTTCAGGCCTACACCTTTCAGCCAGCGCGCAGCGCGCTATTGTTGTCCTTGACTAATGAGTCAAGCCCTGATCCAGGAATACAGACCACAATACAGAAATATATATGGATAGGCATATCCCAACAAATAAGCACGCATGCATGTTAATAACATAACACCATCAAATAACCATTTTCACAATACTAATCATAGTTATTTAACGGGGCCTCATGCCCTAACCACAGAATTCACACAATAGTCACAAAGAACTTAAGCAGATATCAACAACCATGTAAAGAAAAAGCTTAAATATAAATATCCTCGGGGCCCAAGCCCTAGTCAATATAATTGATAACAGTCGGGCCAAGCCCTAATCACATATAACACGTATTGGGTGCATTTTTCTTACCTCAGGTCCGAGTAAGCGTAAATAACAATGACCCTCAAGCACGATCCCAATTCTGAGTCCCTAGCGGAAACCTAGTCACAACCATAAAATAGAATTTCATCAACAAAGATTGAATAAAGGCTTCCAGACTAAGTCCTAGCCTCCGGGGCCTCAAGTTCCACTAAACCGGGTAGTGGAATTGATCCCGAGCCCTAAGGAAAATGTTCCCTTTTTAAAAAGCTTCCCAAGGCCAAAAATGCCCAGGCAGGCCGCGACTTGGTCCTGAGGGTCGCAATATGCCCCTCCTATCGAAGAGTCTTCTCCCCCTCAGTCGAGAGACATGGGCCGCGACCTGCCCTATAGGGTCGCGGAGCGCCTCCCAGACAGAGGCCTCCTAAGGCTCTGGGTTCAAGCTGAGTCACGGCCGCTCAAGAATAAGGTCGCGACTTGGCCCCTCAGACCCAGAATTTTCACACTTTTCAGTAGCTAATCTCATTCCAAACTAATCCAAATTCTCCCGAAAACCATAATTCAATTACCATAATAGTTCTAACATCTTCCCAGCAACAAAACCTAACAAAAATCTAGTCTTAAAACTCATCCAAAACACTAAGCCAATTCCTCGAGCTTAACGGTTCAAGAACACTCTAAAACAGCCAAAAAAAACTCAGAAGTTCAATGCCAAATCATAGTCTAGAGCTTACCTCAACTGATGATTAATCCCACAAGCTGCATCATAACTAATTCCCCAAGTTTTAGGCTTCAATTCTCTGATTTCTAGACAAAAATTCCCTAAGTTCTTCAATGGTGAATTTAGTGAAGTTTTGTTTTGAGAGAAAGAGAGTGAAGGAGAGAGAAAGGGTCGGTTAGTGGCAGCTTCTAAATGCTTTTGTCATTAGTTTCCTAAGCTCAAGAGACTTAAGCTAATCCCGAGGCTTGGGGTACCAAAAACGTCCCCGGGGCAAAATGGTCAAATTCCCCAATATTCTCTCTTAAACTCACTAACTTCAAATATATCTCAAATTATTCATTTACATTACCTGATAATCCAATTAAATGCCTAATACCTAAAATACCCCTTGACTCGCCCCGAGTCGGCTGTTGAGCCCAATTGTGACTTTCCAGCTAACTTTCTCCCTAGGATCGCCTCGTGTCGAGTAACTCAAATAAACCCACATAATAATGTGGTCTCACACATATATCACATAAATATACAATTATGTCCGCAACGGCCCAAATTACCAAGATTGCCCTTCTAATAAGAAACGGGCCCACATGTATATTTAATACCCCTAAACATGAACAACTAGTCATATTATCACATAATTCACATAATTACAGTTAAATATAACAAATAAGCATATAACTCCATATATTTCCATCCTGACCCCCTAATCAAGGTCCTACGCCTTATTAGGAAATTTGGGGACGTTACAGGGTTGGTGTTTTGTCCATCTTTCCTCTTGTTTCCAGCTTTCAAAGACGAAGCTAGGTTAGCTTCAGCGTTATTTGGATCAGCAGTAGCAGTAGTAGTCTTCTTTTCTCCTCCCTTACTTGGCTCACCCATGATAAACTCGAAAGTCTGAAGGTCATTCATGAGTTGTGTCAGACCATAGTTGAGTATGTTCATCACATAGTTGGTGGTGAACGCTAGGAAAGTTGGAGAGAGACTATTGAGGATTAAGCTGACTTGAGTCTCCTCATCTATTATTGCTTCGCGCAGTTCAGCTTCCTAAAAGTAGTTGGTCATCTTGATCAGGTGATCACGAACGTGCTAAGACAGGGCCATCCGAGCATTGGCATACTTTTTGGTCGCCTCAAAATGATTATGCATAGACTTTGCCCCAAACATGTGTTGGAGCTGATCCAGGATTTCGTAGGCCATCTCGACATTCTCCATCTTTGTCTTGAGAGTGTCGACCATACTAGTCAACATGTCTTAACCCAAAATTGCTAAGAATTTTATAAAATTAAATATGCTTCATAAAAAAACATGAAATCCATCAAATTATTCAACACATCAAATAATTCAATTTTACTATGTTCATGCATGAAAATAAAGATTACCAAAGGCTCTGAGGGCAGTTGTTGGGAATACTCTTACAGGATCTTATTTAATTTCATGTAAATCATATATTAAACAAATTAATATAAGTAAACCTAGAACATGTTTCTATAATTGAATTTAAACAGAGATAATGATAAGAACTCTTACATTATATGCAACGGAATGAATAAATGCTTTCTTCAGTTTCTCTAACCCTTGTATCCTTTTTGTCGCAGGGTATCACCAAGAAACTGAACCGATCTTCACATTTCTTCACAACCTTCCACAGTATCCTTAGAATCACCTAGTTCCCAAGATGTAAGTATGGGCTAGTCTGTAAGGTAAGCTGGTAACGAACAAGCCAAAGAACTCAAATAATACAATATGTTAGAATACTAACCACTAATAATTGAGATTGAATTGACGAATGCTGAACTATATGATATGACTAGAGTAGATAATAACGGTATGTTTACTTATCCAATCTATTGTCAATATCGGTCCAATCTGATGTAACAAATACATATGATCTTATCTACTTTTCTAATGTTCTGGATAGAACATAATACTACATTGTTGAAGCAGATTATATCGTAGATTGGCAAGTCAGTGTAAATCATGTGCACTGGCTAATCTTAGGACTAGCTTATTTTAGAGCATATAATCATATTTATATTCCACTGTGATTACGTCACTATAAATATGATTAGCTATATGCTCGGGATTTCATAGAAGTTTATATTAAACAAATAATCATGAACATAAAACATGTGAGCAAAGTGATTGACCAAGTAAAAAAAAATTATTTCTATTCTTTTATTGATATTAAAATGAGATTGCAAAGAAATTGTGTTTTAATTAGGGCATAAAACCCTAACATTAATGTGATCTAGATAATTACCCATTACATTCATCGCACTTTACAAAAACACTTTGTAAATAAAGTTGGTTATCTTAAAGGCCTATAAAACTATTTCCTTTAATATGGTGTGATTTACCAAGATTTAACTAATTTAAGACTTAGCAGTTTACATGCAATTGATTTCTCCGAAACAATTCATATAAACACTTAAGATAATCCTAGATAATCATGTTTCTAAAAAATGCATGATTAATCAAAATTGTGTGGAGTTTCATGAATGTCATGTAATTGACTAATGCATGATCATGTTCTCAATCATACATTAATTAACATTTATTTAAATAAATACAATTATTAAACAAATAAATAATAAATGATGAATTGAGTACTATTGGGTGTTTCTAAATTTACATCTCTTTGAAAAAATAGAAATAAAATTATAAAATGTCCTTTAGTTGTTTGCAAGACTCCAAGAATGCTTCTCTTCTCATATAGTCCATTATTTATAATTCTTAGGAATTTGTTGGCCCAACTAGCTAATTAGAAACTAATTTTCTAACAAATTTATATAATTAAATAAATATTTTGTCATCTTTTAAATTTAGTTGAATTTAAATAATTAAAGAATCAAATTCAATTAATTATTTAAACTTATGACAAGATCTTAACCAACTAAAAGATATTTTATTTTTCTAACAAGAATAAAATAAGATAATTAATTTATCAAATTCAAAGAATTTTAAAAAATAATTAATTAAAGGAAATTAACACAAAATAGGATCTAACTTGGGCACCAAGATTTGTGCCCTAGATTACTATGGCCAGTGGCAACTAGGTGAGCCTCCATGGCTCGGGGAGGCTGTAGTCGCATGCAAGAAGGATGCACAAGTCGCTGGTAGCCATGGGCCTGGGGTGCGCAAGGGCACTGGTGGCTAAGGGCTCGGGTTCACAAGGAGCGCTGGTGGCCTAAAGCCTGGGAAGCAGATGCGTAGGACACCCCATGCACAGGGGCGCGGGGAGCTCGGGCTCGTGCGTCTAAGCGTTAAGGCTCTATCCCGTGTTCGTTTGGCTTGTTGCCAAGGGGCTCAGGTCGTGTGCCTCCATGGTGCATGGCTCGGGTCCCTTAATTTTTCACATTTAAAATTTCAAAAATAGAAAATTTACAAAAAATCATATGCTCTTTATGGCTTACACAAGATGTAGAAATTCAAATTCCTAACCCAATAGCACCATATAATTAATGATCTATCATTCAACCATACATTCAAAAAACACATCCATCCATTCAATATACATTTCAACATATATATAACAAATGCAAGAAATCCACACAACATTTAGTATATATATGTAGACTGCTCTGGTACCGATTGTTGGTATTAAGTATGAAAATAAAAATGTGCAGCTGTTAGGGTCATTTTATGTTTGTTTTAGAGATCGTTTTAGGTTGTGTTTTTAGTTATTTATGATTGTTTAGTGCAGATTTACGCTTGTTTTCTTTTTGTTTCAGGTTTAAATGGTCAAGTACATTATATGGCATAAGATGAGAAGAAACATGTTAAATATGATGAATAAGATGTATTTAGTGTTGATTGTGGAGTTTCAAGACATCATGTGTGGAAGATACTACATTAAAGAGGTTCAACACACGTTGTTTATGTTCTATAACGCAAGTCTGAGACTTTAAGCTACATTTTTACAAGGATTTATTCACTTTCTGGAAACATGTCTAGACATAGAAGTTGTAGATATTTCTCTTAGCTTTCCACAGCTTTTTGAATCATTCAATTCGGAGTTATATTGAAGGAGTTATGATCAAAATACGATGAGCTGACACTGCAGGCTGTTCAAAACGAGTTAGTTTTATTCTGTGCAAAGTAGTGCCCCAGCGCCACAAACCAGCGCCCCAGCGCTGCCGAGAAATAGAGAGCATATTTTGATGCGGGTTACAGCGCCCCAGGGCTAGGGTCCGTACGGAAACACAATTTAGGGGAATTTTCAAGGGTAATCTTGTCTTTTCATGCAAAAAATGAATTAGGGTCTATAAAAGCTTCTTTAATGACGTTTTTAGAGGTGGAGATCAGATTAAGCAAGGAGGCTAGAGAAGAAACAAAAACCTAGAGTTCTTTTCTTTATCTTTTGATTTTGATTATGTTAAATTCTATGTTTATGTTTGATTGAGTCATGTTCATGAACTAAATTTCTGTTTAGGTTTTCTAATTGACTCTCTTGAAACTCTATTATGATTTAATGCATTTACCTATTTCTTCTTCATCTGAAATCTATTTAGTTTGTGTTCATTGTGTATGTGATTGATTGATCAACTTTTACATACGATTTATGAATTTGAATCAAAATCTGAAAAGTGAGATTTGAATATGCTAAAATTGAATAGACATAGATTTCAATTTAGAATGAGAGTATCAAATTGGTTTATGTGATTTATGGCTGTATTCATTGCTTCCTATTGTTTGAATTGACCATAGAAATATAGGGAATTCACATTAGGTCGAGTTTTCTATCTCTTAACTCGAATAGTTAACACTTTTGCATGCCTATCATTTCAGTGAGAAGAGTTTCAGTAGTAATTGCATTAAAGATTAATAGAGTGGATAGTAGAGAAGATTAGGATTCCTAATTATTTTACGGTGAATTTAATCCTTGAGTTCTTGTTATTATTTGATTTCTGCAATTTTTATTTAATTATGTTTTCTTGTTTTAAAAATTCACAAATCTAATTTTCATTAGTCAAATAGAAACCAAAAATTAATTATTTGGTAATTGATAAATCAGTCTCCGTGGGAACGATACTGGTCTTACCGGAATAAATTGCAAAAGCGATTACGTATACTTGCGTAGCCTTAAAATATCGCAACAGCAGCAGAATGTGATCTTTTAAAAAATTATCAATACCATCCAGGATCATACATATATAGATATATTAAATCACATACAAATAGATAAAAGATTACCTCTTGAAGCCTATCAAGTGTCATTGAATCTTTTTCTATAAATCAACGATCTTCCTATCCTTATTTTGAATGTTCACACCTTAGCCTTCCAAGACAATCATAAAACACACAAGGACGTGTGTGGGCACATAGGATTCAAAGGTTGATTTAGACTCTCTAGATGTACTCAACACATAAGATCTAGAAAGGAATGAGAAGAGAGGGTTATAGAAATTTCTAGAAATTTTGGATTATGAAATTCTATCATTTCTTCCTTGAGAGAGAGTCTGATAGTCAAAACAACTTATTAAATCTTAATATTGAAAGTATCACTTCTTTCAGGTTTATAAAGATAATTAACTAATCTAATTAAATTTTATTTTATTTAAAATAAAACTGATTAGTTACATCTATTGTAATTATTTAATTTTAAATCATATCTAAAAAAGAATAATTAAATATAATTAAATAAAAAAATTAATTTGAAATTAAAAATTCAAATTCGAGGGATAGAAAATATCCATGTGTGGCGCCATATTAAGGATTTCTCTCATTTACTCATTTGTTTGTTTAATTAATATTTAAGAGAACATATTTATCCCAACATAAATATTCGTTTTAAATAAATAAATATCTTATAATAAGATAATTATTATTCTCTCTATATATTAATCCAAAAATGGTTAATATTTATTTTAACATAAAGTTTTTCAAAATAAAAACTGAAATTTCACATTTTAATGTTACCAACTTTATATTTAATTAAATGCGGAATAAAAGGTTGGTACTGGAACAAATATTCTGTAGCTACAGACAGAGATTCTGTAACTACAGAAATACACAACAGAAGGATAAAACAGAAAAAGAAAAAAAAAACAGAGAGTTTTTTTACGTGTTGTCAATATCCTTTCGGATATTACTAGTCCACGGGGCCATGCCGAGAGATAAGATCGATTAATAAAGTTTCTCACAAATACAAAGTATTTGACTTAAGTAAAGATTAGACTCCCTCTAATTTTATGTCGCAAGCTTGATGTATTTTCCACTTGATGAATGAAACTTGCTGAAACTTCAAGAAATCAAACTCCCTTCGATTTGCTTGAAGAGTGCTTGCTTCCTCCCAAGGCAAGACTGGGATGAACCTTCTCCCGAAGGTTTGCTCTTTGTTCTTCTCTTTGTTGAATTGTTCTAATACACAAAACACATACAAAGATACAAAATAACAGAGGTATAGTCGAACCACTAACCTCTACAAAATAAATACTCTTTTTCTAAAGATGTAAAATAATTTTAATAATAGACAAAAGAGTTAACCTAGACAAGGCTACTATGGTAAGTATTTATACAGAAATATACTCACATAAGACAACCTTTACTAGGTCTGAACGCACACAGCTCACTAGGAAATGTTTCCTTAAATAATCAATCAATTACATTGAATCATTTAAGATCTGAGGAAATAGATAGACTATCTGTAGCTACAGAACAGTCTGTAACTGAGCTGACATTGCAAGATCCTATCTTCAATTTTAATGACGATCAATCTGATCCTATCTGTTGAAATCTAGTCATAAGAATCAAGTTGTCAAATGAAATCAGCTAGATATAAAATAAATCAACATTTATTATTTGATTCATATGTTAAAAGATAAGTATATTGTCAAACCTTCTTTAAATAGAATAGATTGATATAATCAGCTTTTTATATAATCATAACATAAATGTGAACAGAATCAAAATGAAATAAAATTCTATTGAATGCCGAGATTACAAGAAATAAATCAAAAAATATTTTGTCAAATATAATTTTCCAAAAATATAATTTACAATCTCCCCCTTTGGCACTTTGATTGACAAAATATTTTGGATGTAAATGCCCAAGAAGAATCTGCAAAGAAGAAGTAATGTTAAAAACAATGAGAGTATACAATGCTCGTCGTGCACATAAGAGTTACTAACACATAAAACAAACAAACATGTTAACTTTTAAAGAGAAAGTTTAACACAACAACTCCCCCTGAAAAAGGGATCAGAGTTGGAATAAGCAAAGAGTTGGTACTAACAACAAAAATAAACACTACTCCCCCTTTTTGTCTATCAATAAGCCAAAGGAAAACAAAAACAAAAGAAAAGACCACACAAAAAAAACACAAGGTTCAACAAGACAGAAATATTAATCATGCAGTAAGAAACTTCTGAATTGAACTGAGGTGTTGAAGGATCGAAGCTTGGCCTTCCTCCAATTTACCCAAACTAGTGGTAACCCTGGCAATTTCTATCCGAACAGATTGAAAAGCTGGAGCTATAGACGGTGATTCTGAATTTGTAGGAGAAGCAGCACGCACAGGTGGCAAAGATATTCCTTTAGGCTACTTAGAAGATTCAAACTTCTCAGAGGGTTTGAAAGTCATTCCAGACACAGGGTGCTCTTCATATTCAATGTCCAAGATCAGCTCCTTCTGTGAAGACAACACTTTATAGATCAAGTTAGGTGTTGACGCGGTTCTTCGCCAACAGGTAATTAAGAAATGAAGAGAAATGGATTAGTGCTAAATGTGAACCGAAACAGATATAAGATCTTAGAAAAGGAAAGAGGTGACACAAGACACGTTTTTTGAGTGGTTCAAAGGTTAAAATCCTTCTACTCCACTAGTCAGTATTATTGCTCTATACTGGACATTTGATTACAGGGCCTTCTTTACAATAGAGAATCCAACCCTTATTAAGTCCCAGGGTCACCATATTTATAGGAGAAGGCACCTGGGAGTTGGTAAGAAGGTCATCTCGTGACCCTCTTATCTATCACATCAACTCTGTGACATTCATGATTAATTCCTAAACCTGACACATAAGTATGGTCAAATCAATAGGTAAGGAGATAATGGGCCGCATGGCCCAACCCAGTCGTGGGTGTCTGAATACGCACGTTCCTGTTGCGTGTCCGAGAAGTCAGGGGCATATCAGACACGTGATGTCTGATATATGCACGTTTACCTTGCGTGTGTTGACTTTACAAAGGGTCATAGCCTCCATACTCAGTTCGTACCGGGAGCCGGATACTTAACTCGACCATAGGCCTTCAGAATCCGGGGTCAAGTCTTGGGAAATCTTGGCGAACCCTTGAGTTTCCTCGAGCTAAGGAGGTACGACCTAATGATAGAAGCTCCGGTCTGTGGGACGTCCACGAGATAATTATGATTAGGCCGCAGCTCGGCTCGCTAATCTGCCCATGGGAAAAACAGGGCGTACATTAGGAAAAAGAAAATTTAATTTCCTACGATTTCCCTTGCACAAGGCCACAATCTGATCTAAAATCATGTCATCTAGATCAATTTGAGTATCAGTTGTGAGCTTAACTAGCAAGAAGGCTAATTCTTGAGAGACCGCAACCATGTTGGAAGATGGCAACCAATTAGAAAGAGCAAACCTCATTAGTGCATCATGTTGATATGTGAGATGAGCAATATGGACAGTATCATGAGTATTCAAAGTAACAGTTTGTCCAATGATTTCAGAAAAAAATCACATCTTTGTCAAATGGAACCTCGGTAGACTCTACATCTACAGGAAGACTGAGTGCAGCAGAAATATCTTGAACACTAAAAGAATACCAATGACCTCTAACATAGACTTCTCCAAACATGCAAGAATTTTTGTCAAGAAATTCATCATTTAGATTAGCATAGAATTCTTTGACCACCCTATCAACATAACAAATAATGCCATTTATAGTATTCATCCAACCCTCTCTTGAACAATTTTTAGAACCCCATAAACCCTATGAGCATCAATATCAAAAAATTTATCAACAATTAATTTTCAAGAAGCGTAAAGATGCATGTGCCTTTTATTGTCATTAAAGCAGAAAAAATGAGAATGTGGAGAAAAATCTTTAAGTTTACCAGACTTTCAAGCCTTTTTAGAGATAGGAGCAGAGGGAGGAATTTCTAGAGGTCGTTTGCTTGTAGATTTATGCTTGTCCAAAACAAGGAGCCCTAAAGACACACCTTCAGGTTCTGAAGCTACAGAATGGTCTTTTGAAAGCTCATTTTCATCAGGAGTCTCTTCTTCCTCAGGTTGGGTTCCTGTATTCAAGCCCTCTCTAGGATCAGATTCAGCATCTAAGTCACTCTTATCGCCACCCTCAGATTCAGTTGTTGACACAAAAGGTGGATTTTCTTTGAGACGAGTAGCCAGGGGAGTTTAGACAGCCACACCACGTTTAGAGTGTCTGTTAGATCGATGAGTAGAGAGATTTTTAAACGCAGAAGGAGGTGGAGATGATACGTATGGGGAGACTTCAGTGCTGGGTTTTGCTCCTCCAGAACCATCAAACAGAGATGTAGAAACCTCCTTTGAAGATGAAGACTTAGGACTTGAGTGCGCAGATGAGGAAGTCTTTTGAGGGTCATCACTACCCAGACCCAGAGTAGCAGAAGCAATTAGAGAGGCAGTTTGAGATGGTTTCTCATTCAGGTTAAGAAATTTTTTTCCGAGCTTGACCCCTTGTTTTTCCCGAAGGGTTTGCAGTAGCAAGAGGATCGATTGTGCCTTTAACTGAGGGTTTTGCACGAGCAAGACACCTGGAACTGCTAGCTGATTTGGTTTTAGCCACTCCTGAAAAACAAAAAAACAAAGAACCAGAGAAACCACAAGCACACAAGAAGAGAAGGTGAAACTGAGAAGAAGAAACAAGAAAGGATAGTGATAGATGTGATCATGGGTGAACGAGTCGGTAGTTACCTAAAATGAAAAATCAAGAAAAAGAAACTAAATATGTGAAATAAAGAGACACAAATCAGGTAACTGTCAATAAAGAATTTTCTCCTTTTTTTTTATTTCTGAAATCCCACACAATCTGATTACCCCAATTAGAAAGACCTAAAAAGGAAAACAAAAGATTATTAACAAAATAACCATAAAAAAACTTACCAGCTGAAACCTTCCTTTTCTTTATATTTTGCAAAATTTTATTATTATCATTTTTTTTTTAAAAAAAAATTGACCTCTTTTTTTTTATTTTTCCTTTTTTTGTATTTTTTTTAAATGACAAGACATTTGTCACACTGGAGAGCAAAAATGCTAGTTTATGAAATAAAATTAAACCAAGACAAACAAATACAATATTTTTAATGAAGCTCTTAAAATCGGTCAGAACATTATTGTTGACCCGTAAATTGGTCAACGACACAGAATCAGATAAACGATATAAGATAAGATGAAAACAAGAAGAAAATCTAATGGAAATCAAACGACACAAACGATTTATAGTGATTCGGCCCCAATTGGATGGTAATGACCTACGTCCACTCAGTGTTCTTATTGATATTGAATCCCAACATTGTGATCAATGAACTAGGGTTCACCAGTTTCACTAGCCTTGGGAAGATTACAACATCGGTGAAAATCGCACTATATTCTACTCTCACGATACAAAGACCAAAAGTTCAAAAAAAGTCCCTTCCTTGAGCCTTTTGGTTCTTATTTATAGTCTCAAGAAGATTACATGGGCTCACGAGCCTTAATTAAAACTAAGACTTGCGTATCAAGGTAATAAAGAAAATACAATTAATGCAAATATTACAAGATTGCAAATTGAAAAGGAAGTAAATGAAAGTATGTAACCAGACTGGTCGCACCTAAGTGTGATACTTGATAAATCAATAAATTTCTGATCGATGGTCGAACAGGACTCATTTACTTAAAGTTGTCACATGCCTACCACGTGCAGGTCAATCCTGCCATGTCATCAGGAGCCGTTTTTTGGGTAAACATTTGCCCCCCAAGTTTATTCTATTGTGACCAGCATAAAGTAAACTTAGGCAACCGACCTTTCACATGCCTTGTCAAATCTGTCAGAGCTATCCATGCCTTCTTGAAAAAGGAAACCAATCATATCATTGTAGTTTCCCAAAAATGGTCTGACGGCTATTACACTTACCCATGCCTTAGAAAGTTACCCCTTATGATTACCTAGGTAACTGCACCTCAACCAATATAAATAACCCTTCAAAATCACTTTTTACTTTTTACATTTCACTTTCTCCTTAAGAACACTGAAGAACAAGGTGTAGAAAACCCAGAAATTCAGACGACTTTGATGATCCGCGAAGTTTCTGCCCAGCCGCCTGACTTAGCGTCTCAGAGATTTACTCCAATCTTCATCCAAGTAAGTTTCTCAAATTTTTCCAGTTGTCGAGATGCCATGCAATATTTATTTTATATCTGTTTCGGACCTTGATCTCTTGAATTTCCTTGAAAGAAACTGTTTTCGGGGTAGATGGGTACATAGGTCTGGGCATGATAGGATAAAGAAATAACACTACATGAGGCTTAACAATCGGTTTGGGGGTTAGGATTATTAATTTAGGGCGTAAAATCGAAGTAAAAATTCGATTTTTAAGCATGTAGAAAAAACTGGGTTTTTCCCGCCCTTTCAAAGTCGAAAAGATTTTTCTAAAAAACTTTTCACTTCTGCTTTTTAATCCATTTTCCAAACTGTTCGCATGAATTTAGTGTTTTTGTTAGAATGTTGTTGGTCGTATAAAAGCTTAACTTTTATACACGAGCAACGTTATTCCAACTTTTCCATTTTCTTGCTCTTTTGGCTGTAGATTCTCATCTCCCTTTCTATGTTCGTAGATTTTCATGCACGACCCATGGGGAGGTGAGAGGTCGATCGACGATGACTTGCTCACCCAGTTGCTCGAAGATCAGGAATAGTTGCCGTTACTAATTCTGGAGATTCCTTTTTCTCATACCCCTTCTAATAGACCTTCAACCAGTCCATCGAACATGGGTCGAGTAAAATCCACCGCCTAAAAGAAAAAGAGAACAACCTCTCCTCCTGCCAAACAGCCTACTCCTTGGGCTGAAATTCCTTCAACTAGCACACAAGCCGAAAACACTCCCCAACTAGAAATCCAAACAAAGGCCCAACCTCCAGACGTCCTTCGACCAGAAGTCGAATGGTACGTGGTACCCCCTAGCAACATCACAACTAGGATGGTAGGGAATTATCTCAAGAAGTATGGACTTCCTGGGATAACCCTAATCAAGCCTACCATCAACCAGTGGGCAAACCTGCCTGGGGGTGCCTTTAGCGCCTGGTCGAGATATCATATCGAGGCAGGGGCCACCTTGCCTCTTCATCCATTTTTCCAGGGAGTTGCCAACTACTTCGAGGTCACCCCCTTCCAAATCACCCCAAATGGATATAGGGTGCTCTCTGCTCTCTATATCCTGTACAGCCATAAAAAGTGGCCCGTTCCTACGCCACACGAGGTCAATTATTTATTTGATCTCAAATACAACCCCAATCACAACAACATGAGGTGCTTCCACTTTTACCACCAGGAATCTGTTCGCACTTTCCTGAGTGAAATCACCCACAAGTCCAACGTGGGGAAGTACTTCTATGAGTACTTTTTAACTCCAGATCTGGTCACCAACAATTTGGCCTTCACTGAAGGAGGTAAATTCTTTATTCACTAGTCGCTTACTTTTCTTTATTTTTTCTGCACCTGCCTTAGATTTTAGTGTCACTCAGGTCCATGGCGTCGACCAGCTCCTACTCCAGAAATGGAGATACGAGCAACTTCCTTGGCCAGCATGATCGATATTGAAAAAAGCGTCAAAGAGCTGGTCACGAAAAAGAATCTAAGGTTGGTTGGCCTTTTGGCCCCTCACCAGGATGTGAGGGAAACAACTGCGGGGAGTGCTACTAGTGGAGAAGTTCTCGAGCAGCACCATGATGTGTCACAAACTCCAAGGAGGAGGACAACTGGGGTGACTATCAGGGAATCCTCCAGCACCCTGCGAGCAGCTGCTGCCGCTGCTCCTTCTGGAAAGGGCAAAAAGAAGGTTTCCGAACATCCCGCACCTATTCTTGAATCTTCTAATGATAACGGTACTGTTTTCTCACTCTTAGATAGTTTGCCCATTCTCTGTCATTTATTTGATGGGGACAGCAACTTTAAATACACACCCAATTTAAATTCAGACTTCTTCAAGGCAGTGAGTGAGTGTAGCAATAGTTCAATAAGTAATGTACAACCAGTAGTTATAGCTCGAGTATCTTACTTATAATTTCCTTGAACTTATTTTCTTGATTTAGCAGATACCTCCATCCACATTATCTGACTGTTCGCTTCTATTTTGCAGCCATGTCAACTGAAGATCTGTTCGAGCTTTACAGCAAAGCTGTACCTACTGCTCCTTTGAGCAAGAAAAAAGGGAGTAGGCCACATCGAGGTGAAAGCAGCAAGAACTCTCCAACGAAAAAAGATCAGATCGGGGATCCTCCCATGCCAGTTCCTTCTTGGGAAACCACACCTCCTTCGGCCTCCCTCGACCAGACGTCTCCCCCAATCCACATCGATCAGACTCCTCCTGCAGCACCTGCCGACCAGACACCTCCTCCCGTATCTATCGACCAGACACCTCCTGCAGCACCTGCCGACCAGACACCTCCTCCCGTATCTATCGACCAGACACCTCCTGGCCAAACAGGAGACGCCTTGACGAGTGTCATGCTTAGCTTGGCCAATGAGAGGATGACTAAAATATCAAGGCATCGACGCAGCTGAGAGGCCATCATTGGTACCAACTCCATGGAGGTCGACCAAATAATTAACCGTGCGCTGAATGAAATAGCCAGTGTAAGCTGCCATTTCTTACTGAGGTTCATTTGTTTATCTTGTCATTTTCTTCCATCAGTTTAACTTTTTCTCTGATCGCAGGGAATGCTAACTATGACCGCCAGCTGGCGCCGCTCGGGGGCCCTGACTGCTCAATATGAGAAGAGACTTAGCGAGCAGCTTAAGGCGCCCGAGGACAAACACGCTGAGGAACTTAAAGCGTCTGAGGCTAGAGGCATTGAGGAGCTTAAGATGGCTGAGGCAAAATTTACCGAGCAGCTCGAGGCGACCGAGAAGAAAAATGTTGAGCTGCTCAAATAAAAGGCTAAGCTTGCTGAAGAGCTGAGACAGCACCAGGCTACTTTGCTCAAAGCCATCAAGACTAAAGAGAAGTGCAAGGAGGCTTCTTTGCTTAATTTCAAAAAAGCCTCTAAGCTTCAAGATGATTTGATCATCAGCAGAAAGGAGACTGAGGGGCTGGAGGAGCACTTCAAAGAGCTCAAGGAGACCAATGCCAGCAACTTGGAGAGGTATAAGGGTGCCACCTTCAATTGCTTCTATGTGTTTTGGAAGCATAACCGCGAGGCAGATTTCAGCTACCTCTTCGAACGCCTGAGGCAATCTCAAATAAACAGGTGCCTTGCTCAACTTGAAGAAGAGGAGAGAGCGAAAGTCCCAGCCTCCCCCGAAATCTCCTTGGCTACGGGCATTGATGGCATGGAAGAGGAAGTTGGGGCCTCTGTCGACCAATAAACTCCTCAGGACCTTCCTACTTCATAATTTTTGTTGTTTTTATTTATCTTTGTAATTTGTGACACACGGACCTCGGTTCATAGTGTCGTGACAATTTATATTTTTATTGCTGCACGGGCATCTTTTCCCTTTAACAGACAGTCACATCCGAGCAGTAACTGCTCGCGGTGTAAAAGGTTTCCTTTTGGATATTATAATATTTTTACTTATTATAACATATGTTCATATGACCGAACTCAGCATAGTACTTTGATTTGATTTAACAAAACTAAAAAATTTTGAAAAATACTCTAAGTACCGTAGCATGTTTTCACTTATTTTACTCGTGTGTTTACATATGCTTATTGATATGCTTTGCATGCTAGATGCCTTGTATGCCCCCCAGGTGATTGAGGAGCTTAAGGTTCTCGGTCACTTTCCTTGACCTAGAACTATTCGAACATTTATGCTCGTAATAAAGATATGTAAACAATGATAATATGGAAAAACAACACACATAATGAGCGAATAATTGTAATAAATACAATAGTTGGCAAGATTGATTGGCTGCACACAATCCCTTATATTTCTCGTGATAAATGAACAATCGTGTTTGTACGAGTGATCAAAAATTTATCTTACACTTATAAGCGATCAATCACATAATTGACTAACCCTTGTTCATAAACTTGTAAAAAGTAAAATTAATACAAGCCAATTCTTTAAGAAGAACTGTTTAGTGATAGTACTTGCACAGGTGTTCTCCATTCCAATAACGAGGAATGAAATCTCCATTTAGGCGAGCAAGTTTATAAGTACCTGGATGGAGGACTTCTTCGATTTGGTATGGTCCTTCCCAGTTAGGTCCGAGTACTCCAGCAGCTTGATCGTGGATGTTAAGGAAAACTCTTCTAAGTACCAGATCTCCCACATCAAATTTTCTTTCACATACTTTAGAGTTGAAATACCGGGCGACCTTTCATTGGTAAGCTGCCACTTGAAGTTGGACTTGCTCACGCCTTTCATCGACCAAATCCAAAGATTCCATTAATAGCTAGCTATTAGTGTCTTTATCGTATGCCATTCGTCGATATGATGGCAAATCTAATTCAACAAGCAACATAGCCTCATAACCATAAGCCAAGGAAAATGGAGTATGACATGTTGCTGTTCGATGTGACGTTCTATACGACCAGAGGACTTCAGGCAACTCTATGGCCATGATCCTTTTGCTTCTTCGAGCCTTTTCTTTATAGTATCCTTTAGTATCTTATTGACAGCCTCAACTTGTCTGTTTGCCTGTGGATGAGCTACTAAAGAAAAGCTTTTGATAATTCCATGACGTTCGCAAAAATCCGTGAACAGATTACTATCAATCTGCGTGTCGTTGTCTGAGATAATTTTTCTTGGCAATCCATAGCAACACACTATGTTCTTAACCACAAAATCCAGCACTTTCTTGGTCGTTATGGTTGCAAGTGGCTCAGCTTCGACCCATTTCGTGAAGTAATCAACAGCCACCACGGTGTATTTGACGTCGCCCTTTCTTGTGGGCAAAGACCCGGTTAAGTCTATTCCCCACACTACGAATGGCCACGAACTTTGCATCTACTTTAGTTCGTTGAGGGCTACTTGTGGTGTCTTGGAGAATCTCTAACATTTGTCACATTTACGAACAAAATCCACAGAGTCTTCATTCATTGTTGCCCAAAAATATCCTTGTCTTAGGAACTTTTTTGATAAACTTTGCCCCCCAGTGTGATCTCCACAGAAACCTTCATGCACTTCTCGCATTAATTATTTGGCCTTTTCTTTTGAGACGCATCTTAGGAGTGGCATTGAGTACCCCCTTCGATATAGAATTTCGTCGACCAGGATAAACCGAGCAGCCTACCTCTAAAGGGTCCTTCCTTTGTTTCTGGTCGTCGGCAATACTCCATGAGCCAAGTACTCAATTAAAGGTGACATCCACGTATCTGCCGCCTGAATTACCAGAGAGGTATCTTCTGCCCTGATGCTTGGTGCGGACAGTCATTCAACAGGCACTATATTTAGCGTGTCGACATCTTTTGCACTTGCTAATTTGGCCAAGGCATCAGCATTTGAGTTCTGATCGTGAGGTACTTGCTGAAGAGTATATCTTTCAAACTATGCCAATAAATCCTTTACTTTGTTCAAGTAAGCAACCATCTTCAAACCCCTTGCTTGATATTCCCCAGTAATCTGGTTAACCACCAACTGGGAGTCACTATAGATTTCAAGTGACTTTATGTTCATGTCCCTGGCTAATCGTAAACCTGGGAGCAGCGCTTCATACTCAGCTTCGTTGTTGGACACTGTGACGTTGAATCTGATTGCACAGTGGAATCGATGTCCTTTAGACGTTACCAAAATCACTTCGGCTCCAACATGACGTTCATTAGAAGAATCGTCTGTAAACAACTTCCAAGAGAGAGTTTGGCTTTGAGGTTCAGGTTCTTCTTCCTGTTCACAGTCTGGAAGCCCAGTGAGCTCTACGACGAAGTCGGCTAAAGCTTGCCCTTTTACTGCTGCTCGTGGTAGGTAAGAAATTTCAAACTGCCCAAGTTCAACCGCCCATTTCAATAATCGACCAGCAGCTTCTGGCTTCTGCAGAACTTGTCGTAGGGGCTGGTCGGTCACTACTGTGATGGGGTGAGCTTGAAAGTATGGCCGCAACTTTCTAGAGGCTAAGATCAAGCAGTAGGCTAATTTTTCAATGGGTGGGTAGCGCAGCTCTGCCCCTATTATCTTTTTGCTTACATAATATACGACTTTTTTCACATTTTCCTCCTCTCTTACCAAGACAGCACTAGCAGCATATTTTGTGACTGCCAAATAGATGAACAAAGTTTCTTTTTCAACCAGTTTAGATAGAATCGATGGCTATGACATATGAGACTTTAGTGCCTAGAAAGACTGCTCGCACTCTTCCGTCCCCTCAAATTTCTTATTTCCCCTAAGTAGATTAAAAAATGGGACACATTTGTCTGTTGATTTGGAGATAAATCTACTTAGAGTGGAAATTATCCTAGTTAAACTTTGAACATCTTTTATCTTTGTTGGTGATTTCATATCGACCAGGGCCTTGATTTTTTTGAGATTAGCTTCAATTCCTCGTGAGTTTACTATAAATCCCAAAAATTTCCCTGATCCAAGTCTGAAGGAACACTTGAGGAGGTTCAGCTTCATCTGATATTTGTTCAAAATGTTGAAGCACTCTTGCAGGTCCCCTATGTGTTTTTTTACCTTTTTCGACTTAACCAGCATGTCATCAACATATACTTCCATGTTTGTACCGACCAGCTCTTTGAACATGTGATTAACTAATCACCGGTAAGTTGCACCAGCGTTTTTCAAACCGAAGGGCATTACTTTGTAACAGTAAATCTCAGTATCGGTCCAAAAGCTAGTGTGATCCTCATCAGGTGGGTGCATGTTGATTTGATTGTACCCGCAGTATGCAACTATGAATGATAGGATCTCATGTCTTGAAGTGGTATCGACCAACTGGTCGATCCTCGGGAACGGGAAACAATCTTTTGGGTAGGCTTTATTAAGGTCTGTGAAATCCACGTATGTTCTCCATTTGTCATTTGGCTTGGGAACTAGTACGGGATTAGAGACCCACGATGGATAAAACGCTACCCTGATGAATCTGTTCTCCTTTAGCTTCTTGACTTCTTCCTTTAGAGCCTTTGATCTGTCTTCGTCGAGCAGCCTTCTTTTCTGTTGCATTGGTGGAAAGCTTTTATCTATGTTCAGGACATGGATGATAACTATTGGGTCAATCCCAACCATGTCTTTATGTGACCAGGGAAAGACTTCCTGGTTTTTCTTCAAAAACTCCACTAGCTTTTGCTTTATTGTTGTCTCTAAGTTTTTACCGACTTTCACAACCCTGGTCGAATCTGCCTCATCGAGTTGGACCTCTTCGAGATCCTCGATTGGCTCTACTTCCTTATCAAAATCCCCCAAATGAGGATCCAAATCCCTATACTCCCTTTGGGCAACACCCTATTTGGTGACGTGCTCACCTGATTGGGCTTGTGTTTCATTGGCCAACAGCAACTCTTTCCTGGCGTCTTCCCTCGATCCACCTCTCTTTGCCTTATATATCGAGGAATTATAGCATTCCCTCATTTCTCGCTGGTTTCCCAACATGCATCCTACCCCTGCGTCAGTTGGGAATTTCATGGCAAGGTGCCAAACCGAGGTTACAGCTGGCAGATCGACCAGAATAGGCCTTCCAATTACAGCATTGTACGCGGAAGGACAATAAATTACTATAAAAGTAGTGAGTAATGTCCTATTCGCGAGCGTAGTTCCAGCTGTAACCAGTAGCCTAATCGATCATGTTGGTGCGAGCCCTTCGCTAGAATAACCATAAATGGTTTGGTTGCATGGCTCTAGGTCCTTCACGGATAACTTCATTCTCTCTAGTGAAGATTTGTACAAGATATTTACTAAGCTCCCTGTGTCAACTAACACCCTTATGACCATCATGTTGGCTATCTGGACGTCCACGACCAGGGGGTCTGAATGAGGAAATCGAACATGCTAGGCGTCTACCTCAGAGAAAGTTATTAGTTCTTCCTCTATTCGAGCCTTCTTAGGCATTCATTCCTCCACATTCAGCATCTCGATGTCCTGTTCGTGGCGTAAGGTCCGAGCATATCGTTCCCTCACCTTCCCACTATCTCCTGCAAGGTGTGGGGCACCACAGATGGTTCGCAACGTACCTGCTATAGGAGCTGGCTGTAAAGGTGGCAAGCATTGGCGTATAGGCGCCTGCTCGTTGCCTCCTTGAGCCTCTTGCTAAGAACCTCCAGTGGCTCGTACGGATCTCCTCAGGTGTCCCTGTCTGATAAGGAACTCATTCTCGTCTTTCCGCTGACTACACTCATTAGTGTCATGGCCAAAGTCGTTGTGGAAACGGAAAAACTTTGTAGTGTCTCTCTTGGAGATATCCTTCCTTATTGGTGCTGGTCGCTTGTAAGGGACATTGGAGCTTATTGCCTGGTACACCTCTGCTCTGCTCTCTACAAGGGTCGTGTAGTTAGTGAACCTTGGTTCGTACCTATTGTCGTTAGGGTGCTTATTTTCGGACATTGATGGTTCAGCATTTCCCTTTTTTACATCGTTTTTACCATTTCCGTTGCCTTTGTCATTGCCATTGGGTTTATCTGACCCATTGGTGGCTTTAGCGGGATCTTCTTTTGGTCCCTTGTCTTTCGCAGGTGATTTCCCCTCATTAGAAATCGCATCCTCAAGCTTAATGTATCGATCTGCTCGATCAAGAAACTCCTGGGTACTCTTCACCCCATTCTTTCTTAAGCTATTCCAGAGGGGAGAATGCCGCCTTACTCCAGCAGTAAGGGCCATCATTTTCCCTTCATGACCAACTGCTTTAGCCCCAGCAGCTGCTCGCATGAAACACTGGACATATTCCTTTAAGGATTCTCCCTCCTTCTGACGTATCTTGACCAGCTGGTTGGCTTCAGTTGGGTGCACACGACCAGCGTAGAATTTTCCATAGAATTCCCTCACGAACATTTCCCTTGATACTATGCTAGCATGAGGGAATTTAAAAAACTACACCTGAGCAGTGTTAGATAGGGTGGCCGGAAAGATTCTATAGCGAGCATCACCTGACACCTTCTGGATGTCCATTTGTATCTCAAACTTATTCACGTGAGATACTGGGTCCCCGTACCCATCAAAGTTTGGCAATACTGGCATCTTGAATTTGCTGGGGGCTTCCGCCACAGCTATTATTTGTATGAACGGAGTGCCTCTTCTCTGATCATATTCGATGTGGGATGTCCGGCTCCCTACCAGCTGCTGGACAGCCTGGTTTAATGCATCGATCTGGACCTGTACGGCGTCTTGGATCACTGGGGTGATTGGTGCCGGAGGAGCGTACTCATCATGTCTCTCATGCCTGTTATTGAACACATCCCTTAGGTCATCATCTCTGCGTCTTTGCTCACTAGCGCCCAACCGATCAAAGACGTCAGGCTGCCCAGGCTACCCCCTAGCGTTTCAGGGTCGCAGACCTATTTTCTCTTGGTGGGTGATTCCTTTCTCCACTTCTTTCTTCTCGCCCTCGACCAGCATTTCATCTGCCGGAGTCAGCTTCATTATAGTCATGGCCATCTCTGAACTGGGACTGACTATGTCGTGACGAGCTGGTCGCATTGCTACCCCCTCTAGCTGGCACTTCCCAAGCGTTAGGGGGAGGCCTACGTTGGTCGGTAGGTCCCTGGGCATTATCATGTCGTGGGGGTCCCCTGACCATAAGGCCTGATTATGCATACCTTTAGTTAGCAGAAGGATGTTGCCCCCTGCTCGGTCGATTTTGCTCATCAGCCATTGGGCGTCTAGGGCTTCGGGGAGGCTGCCCGGCCCTATTCTGCCTTTGATGCTAGGGATTATCCCGACTAGTGAGAGAAGGTGGCTGCTGCACAGGATCCTGAATTGGGATATCCTGTGCAACAGGTGGTTGCTCCGGCCTTTGAGGGCTCGTCGGCTGAAGCGGAGGACTCGGGTTTAGGGCCCGTTGTGGTGGTGCGCTTGGTGGTTGATCTGGTTGAGAAGTCAGCGCAGCTTGCCTCGGGCCAACTGAATGGCTGCTTCCAGGGTGGCAGTGGCATCTCTCTGCCGGTGGTCCATGTCTTCTTGCCGCTCATTCAGTTCTTGGCGTTGGCATTCAGTTTCCCTCTGTTGCAATGCCAATGTCTTAGCCGCATTCTCTTGATTGGCCCTTAGATTGGTCAACTCCTCTTGCAACACACTTAGTGTTGTCCTCAAGGTTTCAGAATCCATTTCTTCCTCTTCAAAGTCCAATTGTAACTCATCTTTAGCCACATTTTGGTGGAGGAGGCTGGGTCAATACAGTGCCAGCAGTCTTCCCCGTCTTCTTGGATGTCTTAGCCATTTTATATTCTTGAAATCTTGAGTTCATCTCTCAATGAAAGTGCCAAAATGTTGACCCTTAAATTGGTCAACAACACGGAGTCGGATAAACGATATAAGATAAGATGAAAACAAGAAGAAAATCCAATGGAAATCAAATGACACAAACGATTTATAGTGGTTCGACCCCAATTGGATGATAATGACCTACCTCCACTTAATGTTCTTATTGATATTGAATCCCAACACTATGATCAATGAACTAGGGTTCACGAGTTTCACTAGCCTTGGGAAGATTACAACTTTGGTGAAAATCACAATATATTCTTCTCTCAGGATACAAAGATTAAAAGTTCAAAAAAAGTCTCTTCCTTGAGCCCTTTGGTTCTTATTTATAGGCTCAAGCAGATTACATGGGCTCATGGGCCTTAATTACAATTAAGACTTGTGTATCAAGGTAATAAAAGGAAATACAATTAATGAAAATATTACAAGATTGCATATTGAAAAGGAAGTAAATGAAATTATGCGACCAGACTGGTCGCACCTAAGCGTGATACATGATAAATTAATAACTTTCTAATTGATGGTTGAACAGGACTCATTCACTTAAAGTTGTCACGTGCCTGCCACATCATCAGGAGTCATTTTTTGGGTAAACAATTATTATTATTGTGTATATATATATATAAACCACGAACCTTGTTAATTTTTCCAACCAATTGAATCAACTATTCTACTTGCTTTTGTTCCTGATGATATAATCAAACTCGTAAGAAAATGCAAATATTATATTAACAAGCTAATTATCTATTATACTAAAATCATAAAAGTTATGTAGGAAAATAATTTACTCAGTCATAGATAAATATTTTAAGTAGTTCATTCAGTATGTAACAACGTTTGAGACCATGTTTTTTATTTATTTGAAAATGTGTCAAGCATTTGTGTGTGAAAGTGAAAGCAGGGAACATTGCCCAAAATTGTCAAAGAGACTTTTTGTGAGAAATGTCACCAATGGAGACGCTATCACACTACCTCAATGGTAGCCCTTTTCAATGGTAGCGTGTCCTCTACATAACTGCTAATTACATAGTATCAACTTACTCATAGATGGCTTTCACACAATGAGATAGGTAGCTCTATTCTTCCAATGGAGCTTGAAACATATTTTTATTTATTAAACAAACAATGGTAGCTTGAACATAATACTAATTGAAAAACTCAAATATTTCTAGGACGAGTAAATTAATTTTCCTGAACTAAACTTTTATGAAAAAAATACACTAGAGAAATTAGCAAGTAACATAATAATATGTATTTCTTTTGAGTTTGACAACTTCTTCAGGAACAAGAACAAGACAAGACTTTTTGATCAATACAATCAAGGAAAAAATATCAAGATACACAAGCTACACAAATTTAAATGGAACAAACCCCTAAGGATTTCCTTAGAGAATTAAAACGGACCGAGTCACGAGCTTTAGTAAAGATATATGCAATTTATTTACTTGTTTCGACATATTCCAAGAAAGAATTTTATTTTCCACAAGCTCTCTAATAAAGTGATGATGGATATCTACATGCTTAGTGCGTGAGTGTTGAACAGGATTATTTGAAATATTTATAGCACTAATGTTGTCACAAAAAATGGTTAAATTTTTCAAATCAAATCCATAGTCTACCATCATTTATTTCATCCATAACAGTTGGGTACAACAACTGTTGGGAATTGTGCCCTGAAAGCATATGTAGTAGAGATTGTTTTAAGAAATAAATAAATAAATTTAATTACTTATGCATATATTTTATGGACTATATTATTTTGTCATAATATTATGTAAATATCAGAAAAATTCATAAGTTCATATATGTGATCTCAAACACATATTGGTACGGGAGGATTGTGTTTGAGATAAATAAACTTGAATAGTTCACAGTAAAATAAAGTTAAGGAATCTTTAGATTAAAGACTGTAAGTACGGTCCACTAGTATTACGAATACATGTGATCTAGATCTGGATTACTAGTGTAGTAGGACAATTTAGTGGAGGTACTTTATATATTAGAGAATATATAGAACTAGACCAGATATGTTTATTAATACTTAATTAAATACTGTTTCAAAGTTTTAATTAAATATATCAACCGATGATCATATACAAATAGATCTTAATCCTAAAGTTACTATGAACTCATGTTTATGTTATATGGGTTCTTTGATTCACTTGTTAGGGTCTGTCAGAATGATCAGGCTAGAAACTTTTATTTTGGGAACTCATTAATGTAAATGGTTGGGGACATAGTATACAGATATGGAATCTATACCTTCTCATAAGAGATTGAATAATGGTTCTCTTAAGGATTGACTTTTGGGACTGAAAGGTTATTGAGCTCAAATTCATAATTTAGTTATGAATTAACCTTCACTAGTAAAGTCAATGGTACTTAAGGAAACAAGATATAATTAAAAGGGTGAAACAGTAACTTTATTTTTGGTTAATTATGAACCATTATTAGAGGGTTAATTTGTATGTAATGATTATATTAATGGATGCTTTATTTTATAAAGTAATCAGTAAATGAAATGTCTATAATTACAAAAGTGCAGTCTCATATTTATAGTGGAGTAAGCATGAGATTAATAAATTAAGATTATTTAATTAAAGAGTTTAATTAATAATCTCAAATTTATTGGTGCTTGGAATTATAGGTCCATAGGCCCCATAGTGGCTCTATCAACAATATTCAAGACAAGAGTTAATATAAAAGGAAAAATAGTTGAAAGACATATTTAAGAAGAAATTTGTTCTTCGGGCCAAATTAGTTGTAATTAACAGAATTAATTAATATTTAATTATTATATCATTTTTGAAATTATATTAAATAATTCAATTTATTTTTGAAATTATATTAAATAATTAATTATAATTTTTGAAATTATAATAAATTAAATATTTAATTTCAAAATTATTATTTAATTTAAACTAGTTTTAATTAATTGGTAGAATTAATTAATATCTTTATTTGAGTGGGAGATAATAATCTGATAAGTTCAAATTAGATTTGAATTTAAAAGATTGATATTTATTCAAATAATTAATTATATTTAATAATTAGTTAAAAAAATAATTATTTCAAATTTGAATTAATTATCATGTTGTTGGATTTTTATCTGATAAGGTAGTTTAAATAAATAATTAAACAATTATGGAAAAATTAAATATCCCTAAAATATAGGGTGAAACTCGACACACACGGTCCATGGACTGTGTGTGCCGTGTACTACACTGATTTTTCAAGGATATATTTTTCAATTTTATTTATTTAATTAATTAATTAATGGAAAATTCAAAAGTTAGTTTTTGGATATTTTCATTAATAAGATAATTAATTAATTAAAAGATAAATTGTAAATTGGTTACAAATTTATTTTTTAAATTTGAATATTTTCTATTTAAGTTAGACTTATCAGAAAATAGAAAATAATATACTCAATATAGAATTTTATTCGCTCTAAAGAAAATAGAACGATACTTTTATATCTCTCCCTAAAAAGATAAAGAATCAATCTCATGCCTATTCTCTTGATGTGATGTGTTGAGTACATCAAGTAGAATCAGAAATTAACTATCTTTTATTCTCTAAGTGCCCACACACTTCTTAAGGTGTAGAGAACGTTGTGGAAGATCTTGGTGTGAGTACCTGGGAGCAGCTTGAGTGGAAGTTCATTCAAATTACAAAAAGATAAAAAGGACACTTGATAGGCATCAAGAGGTATGTTTTATATCTTTTCCTATGATTAATTTATGTATATTAATGGATCCGCATATTTAAAAGTAGTTTAAAAATGTTACAAAAAATTTGTTGTACACTGAACCAACCCACTATCTTTCTGTTGCGCATTAGGAAACTCGTTCCTAACAATTGGTATCAAATAGGTCCGTAATCTCTGCATACATTAATTACTGTGTGGGCATAATATGCATTCTTATGTTATTGTAATATATGTGAATGGATGGTTGTATGTATGTTTAAAGTTTATTCTTAAGGGTCGTTAATTATATGGTGTTTTGGGTTTAGGAATTGTTCTTGAATTTCTAGATGAAAAATGTGAGCCATAATGGGGCATAGGAATTTTTTGTAATTTAATTTTCTGCAAAAAATTATGTAAGGCCCGAGCCCCAGGTTCCGTGCCCAAATGCCCGAGCCTAAGCCCAGTCGCAGGCCCCTGCGCACCTAGCCCCGCGCGCACCCTTCCGTCGCTGCCAACCCCGCGCACGGCTCTGCGTCGCTGACCCTGCGCTGCTGCCAGCCCTGCATACGCCTTGCGCCTGCTGCCTCGCGCCCATGCGTTGCCCCACCTGGCAGCTGTCGTGCCCTATGCCGAGCCTTTGTGTGCCGCCAGCCCTAGGGTTTGCACATTGTTATTCATTTAAATTGTGGGCTTAATTAATTTTATCCTATAATTAAAAAAAAAATTATTTTGAATTAATTATTTGAGCCCAAATTCAAAAATGGGCCTAATAACTTATTGGGCATTAAAGCCCAAGTTAATTATTCTTAAAATTTGTTTAAGATAATTAAAAGTTATTTTAATTCAAAATTAAATGGATAAATGTCTTAATGGATCAAGACTACTTATGAAGGCCCAAAGTTGATGATAGAGAACTCTTTAGGTTTTATTTAGTCTCTTACATTTTTGTGTATATTTTGCAAGTGTTGTAATTTTTCTAGAAATACCCAAGACACCCTGCCTGCATTTATTTATTTGTTTAATTAGCATTTATTTATTTAAATGTTTGAATGTGATTAAATTGTTTAATACTTTATCATGCATTTTTTACATGCCATATATATTACCCACAGAGTATTTAAAATTATGCATGCATCACATATAAGTAGAAACATGCCTTAGGATTGTCCTTTGTGGTTATATGCTTTATGTAATGAACCATATAATAATAAATCTAGTTTTAACTAGTTCCAGAGCGGAAATAGATTTTAAAAATTGTTTAATTTCTAGTATTTAATAAAATTGTTTTATTAAATAATAAATGATATTCCTAGTAATTTTAGCAAATTAAAATTGAATTAATTAGGGCATAGTTCTATAATTTTAATTTTGCTTAATTTGATTAGTAATTATTAGAATATCATTTGGTAAAAATAAATCACTTTATTTTTACAAACTAATTAAAAAGCATAGGATGTTTTGAGAAAACACATATCTTAAAATAGTGAGTGAGAGAGGGAGTTATGACAATAAGTCCCATGGTCTCCATTATTAGTTGGCACTGATGTAGCATGGAGAGGGTCTCGCGGCACCATTGCTTGTGTCCCCCTAAGGAAGGCTTCCGACTGTGTTATTCTCAAGGAAAACTTCTTTTTTAAGATTAGGATTTAATGATGTATTTCAAGTTTGACTGACCCTAAGACACACTCTTGAGTTAAGTCATTGATCTAAAATAATGGGTTACACTCACAAGGTACATTAGGCTTTCGAGCGGACTAGTGTAATCTTGACCAAACAAGCGGTTGTTTATAAGTCAAAAGAGAAATGTTGATTTAAGTTTTCACTTATAAATTTGAGAACTTGTCTCAAAATTAATTTGGAATTAGTCTGACCTACCCTAAGGCTGGTCCATTAATGTTCAAATTAACTAATAGTGGAATTAGTAATTGTTTTTTTATGTGTTCTTTAATTGTTGCATTCATGCATCACGTTTACTATTCTAAAAATTACTAATATTTAATATATGCATAAATTCATTTTTGTTTATTTATTTATTCCCACCAAATTTTCTATTGGTGAATTACACACCGATGCTTTTCTCAAATCTTTGGTTTTTGAACTTGAAAACACGTGACACTGGTTTCGAGGCATTTTGACCATTTTTTCTTAGAAAAAGTTGATGTCAACTATCTGTAACAAACCTCCAATAGAACCACTTTTGGCTACAAGCTATGAAGCAGAAGAAAAATATACTAATTGGATGAAATCTGATTGGTTGGCACATTATTGCATGCTTTCAACCATGCCTAACGAAACAAAGGAAAATATATACACTATGACTCAGCCCATGAGATGTGGCAAGCAATGACAAAGGAAGTCTTTGCTAAGTGTCATCGTTTGTATCAAACGAAAAAGGTAAATGATATTTCCGTATATTTTTTCAACTTTGAATAGTAGATTCAAATACTATGAATAGCAAATTCAAATTTTTGGATAGTTGATTCAAAAATATATGCCACTAATCTATTTTTCTTTGTTTTTCCTTTTGCAGAATCAAAACCCTGAAAATGAGGAAGAAACTGATGAGGATTTAAAATTTGGAGAGTAGTTTTATTTAGACATTTTATTGTTAGTTGAACAATTTAAAATTTTTATTTTGTTTTATAAATTCTAGATTTCTTTGAACAAAGAAAACTATAGTCTAGAAATTTAGTTTATTATTAGTAATTTTGATTATTAATGTTTGGAAACTTATTTCTATTTTTGCATAATAATTATTTGTTTTATTAATAAAGTAGTTATTTATTAAAGAAATTATCTATTTACTTGTTATGCAAATGCTTTGGGATAAACAAAATTTACATACTTATATTGAATGACAAATTTTTTACTTAATTCTAAATTATTTAAAATAGCTAATCCTATATCTATTAAACGATAAAAGACTGATTCTGATAGTGAAACATATCTATGGCACTTGCGATTGGGCCATATTGGTCTAGATAGAATTAATAGGCTTGTAAGTGATGGTCCTTTTAAGAGAACTATCTATTGGATCTCTTCATGTTTGTGAATCCTATCTAGAAGGCAAGATGACCAAGACATATTTCTCTGCTAAATGTTCAAGAGCTACAGAACCACTTCAGCTGGTACATACGAATATTTGTGATCCACTTAATGTACAAGCAAGAAGAGGTTATTAATACTCCGTCACTTTCATTGACGATTATTCAAGATATGCTTGCATATACTTAATGCAAAGAAAATCTGAAATTTTTGGAAAGTTCAAAGTATTTCAAGCAGAGGCTGAAAAGCAATTAGGTATCACTAAAATTTCTTCGATCTGATTAAGGAGGAGAGTACTTGGATTTTGAATTTGAGGACCATCTGCGTGAGCATGGTATTCAATCCCAACTCACAGCGCCTAGAATGCCACAGCAAAATGGTGTTTCAGAAAGACGTAACATAACGTTATTAGATATGGTTAGATCAATGATGAGTTTCTCAACATTACCACTATCATTCTGGGGCTATGTGATTCAATGTGCTTTATACATACTGAATGTTGTTCCATCTAAGTTTATCTTGAAGACACCCATGGAATTATGAAATGGTTGTAAACCTAGTTTACACCATTTTCGAATTTGGGGGTGTCCTACACACGTGCTTAAAGGAAAGACCGGGAAGTTGGATTCACACTCTGAAGTGTGCATGTTTGTCGAATATTCCAAAGAGACTAGAGGTGGAATTTTCTATAGTCCAAAAGAAACTAACACATTTGTATCGACAAATACAACTTTTCTTGAACATGACTATGTTAATAACCACAAACCTCGTAGTAAATTTGTACTGGAGGAGATGGTCTCGAATGAAGTTGCAAAGTCACCAGCAACAACCAATGAAAAACGGTAAGAGGAAACTGCGAGTTCTAGTCAGAATAGAAGAGAGCCTCGTCGTAGTGGGAGGGTTAGTAAGCAACCCATACGCTATGAACACGAATTTCAAATGCTTGTGTTTGACACAAACAAAGACGATCGATTGACATTTCAAGATGCAATGAATGATTCTGACAAGGACAGATGGAAAAAAGCCATGAACCAAGAAATTGAATCAATGTATTCCAATTCTTTCTGGGTTCTTGACAATCCACCTGAGAATATCAAGCCCATTGGTTGCAAGTGGATATTCAAGAAGAAAAGAGGATCGAATGGGAAAGTAGAGACTTTCAAAGCAAGGCTTGTAGCCAAAGGCTATACACAGAAAGAATGGGTTAATTATGAAGAAACATTTTCTCCTGTAGCCATTCTAAAATCCATTCATATACTCTTATCCATTGATGCGTGCATGGATTATGAGATTTGGCAAATGTATGTCAAAACAGCTTTTTTGAATGGCTACCTTGACGAAACCATTTACATGTCTCAACCAGAAGGGTTCGATGTAAAAGGTCAAGAGCAAAAATTTTGCGAGCTTCTTAAGTCCATCTATGGACTTAAACAAGCTTATAGATCTTGGAATCTTAGATTTGATGACACAATTAAAACGTTTGGTTTTGAACAAAACATTGACGAACCCAGTGTCTATAAACAAATCAAAGATGGTGTAGTAGTATTCCTCATTCTTTACATTGATGATATATTACTGATTGGCAATGACATAACATCATTATCAAAGCTAAAGAACTGATTAGCTGAACAATTCCAAATGAGAGATTTGGGAGAGGCCAAATATGTTCTGGGCATTAAAATTCTTAGAGATAGATAGAACAAAACTTTGGCACTGTCTCAAGCAACTTATATTGATAAGGTGCTAGAACGCTTTAATATGCAAAACTCCAAAAAGGGTGATATGCCAACCCGTTCTGCAGTATTCCTTTCCAAGGAGCAGTGTCCAAAAACACCTCTAGAAGAGGAAGATATGAGACAGTATCCCAATGCCTCAACGGTAGGCTGTAACGACCCAAAGTCACTAATAAGGCTTAAGGGCCTTCATTAGTATGCTGGGAGGGCATGATTGGTTTATATGTGATTTAAATGATTAAATGCATGATTACGTGATAATCATGCTTATATAGTTATATGGATATGTGAAATGCATGTTTATGAGTATTAATATGCATGTGGGCCCTGTTTAGATAATAAGGGCATATTTGTAATTTTGGCCCGTTGAGGGCATAAATGTGATTATATGTGATAAATTGTTGAGACCACATTATTATGTAGATATATTTGTATTATATGGCTCGAGATGGTCCTAGTGAGCGGTGTGATTATATATTTGCTTGGCCAAGTCGCGACCTGCCTCCCCTTTTTGCTTGGGATGTTGTTCTCTGACTTGGGGCAAGTCACAACCCGCCAGGAAGTTTTGAGCTTAGAGATGTTCTATGTATTGTTAGGGCTCGGAGGTTCGAACCTAGGGGCTCAGGACAATTTCTACTACCCGGTTTTGTAGAAATTGAGGTCCCAACGGCTAGTTTTATTCCCTAGGTATGTTATTTGTGATTGGAAGTTGATAAATATCAATGACCCTTGTGACTAGGTTTGCTGCCAAGGCTTGAGGCTAGGGATCGTGTTCGAAACTAGTTCATCTTCTCCGCTCGGAATCAAAGGTAAGAAAACTTCACCCGTTTGTGTGGCTATGTTGGGACTAAGGGTTCCCTATACTTGTTTACAATGTTGCATGATTGTGTTATGCCATGTGAGCATGAAATAAACGGCCTAAGAGTGCCAGAATTGATATTTGCGCACAGGACGCGGCTCGGCCACTAGTAGCTGAGATTAATTATATAATCACTGAGTTTGGCCTAAGTGTGTTGGAGTAAGTAGGATAAACAGAGGGTGTGGCCTAAGGGCTTCAACCCTAGATATTGTATGATATGTTTACTGTTGTTAATCTGATGATTGTGGCATGTTAATTATCTGGATGATAGACTGTTGGTTTGTTGATTAATATCACTGATTATGTGAACGATGTGGTCTGTTGAGTACTTGATTACTGATTTATGAATTGTTTGATTAATGTTATTGGTTATGTTCTGTTTATGGTTTTCTTGCTGGGCCTTGGCTCACGGGTGCTGTGTGGTGCAGGTAAATGCAAGGGTAAGCTGGACCGACCCTAATTTGGAGAGCTCTGTGGGCAGAATGTACATAGTCGGCTACTCGGCCGCCACGACCGAGGGATGATACAGGGATAGGAGGCCCTAAAATGCCTATTTTTCCATTAGAGTGGCTTGTGGTTGTACGTAACATATGAAAATTTTGTAAACTGTTATTTAACCCTATTTTTGGGATCCCGTGTATCAAACGCTTATTTAAATGAAATTTATCTTTTATGACCAAAATCTTTTAACCCTAGTTCAATTATGGTCTTAGTGTCACATTTTTAAATAAATGACTTCATTAGCAAGTCTTGCACCTTTATAAACACACAATGTAACAGTCTTGGTTATCCAGGGCGTTACAACTTAGTATCATAGGGATCTAGGTTAAGAGTTCTTGAAGACTAGCTGGACATGTACATTCGCTGCTAAAGACAAGCTTGAATCAGGGTTTTGTAATGGCGTATTCATGTATATGTAAATGATTGGAAAGAAATATGAATGCTGGTATTCGTTTGATTAATAGGGAGCATGAGATACTGAAAGGGCCTGGCCCTTGACTGATGTGTGATGATATTGAGGCATGCTTATTAGCATTGCTGTTGCATGTGGATGAATATTTGGATAAATTGTTATATCTTGATTGCTTGTGATTGGTTGTGTTCCAATGATGATTCATGGAAAGATTGCTACCCTGTCATCATAGTCTGACCGTCGAGTCATTGATTGCAGATTAACTTGGATAACTATGCGTCCAAAGTGATCTATATAACTAGTCAGCACTGGGTCCAAGGCTAGAGATGATGACCAGGGCTAGAACCCTCCCCCAATCCCTAAGAACTGGCAACAAATTATGGCAGACATGCAAGCCCGGCTTCAGAACCAGGATCAGCAGATCCGTCTTCTGAGACAGCAGGCTCCATCAGGGAGTGTTGCATCCATTGTGCCACCTACATTGGCACTAGTTATTCATCCATTGGAAGTTGGGAATATGAGGGAGTCATTATATGAGCGGTTCAGGAGGCTGTATCCTCCAAATTTTGAGGGGGTACCAGATCCACTAAAGGTCAAACAGTGGATGAGCATTATTACCACTATCCTGGACTTCATGAGGGTAGAGGGTCATGACAGGGTGGCTTGTGCCACATATATGCTGAGAGAGGATGCCCACATTTGGTGGGAAGTGGCATCACAGACTAGAGATGTTACTAGTTTGATTGGAATCAAGGATTTGTTCAGTCAAAAGTATTACAATATTTCCGTCAGGGCAGTAAAGGTGAATGAATTTGTGGGATTGATACAGGGCAACATGATAGTTACAGAGTATGCCCTAAAGTTCGATAGACTTACGAAGTTTGCACCAGATCTTGTGTCTACTGATGCAGCTAGGCAGGACAGATTTATCAGGGGGCATAATGCTATGATAGCCCGAGATGTGAGAATTACAACAGTACCTGAGGGGATGACATATGCCCAGGCTGTTGAGAAGGCTCTTACCGCTGAGGAAGTGGAGAACAAGATCTGGAAGGGAGAATGCTGCGAGACGGGAAGTCCGTAGGGCAGTGCCTCCATATTCTGGGTCTGGTAGGGGTGGAGGCCTCAGTGATCTAAAGAGGAAGACCCCTGACACTTCGATCGCTACTAGTCCTGATAGGAGGGGTCGGAGTGTTCAGGGGGACCATCAGGGAGGCGATGACACATGGAGGAGCTACCCGGAGTGCACGAGGTGCAAAAGACGCCATCCGGGAGAATGTCGAGCCAAGGCTTGTTATGTGTGTGGGGTGGTGGGACACCTCAACAACAACTGCCCAACAGTGAAGAAAGGGAAAGCAGGGAAGGTGGACAGCTTGACTCCAGCTTGAGTGTTCACCCTGATGCAGGCTGTAGCGCCCTACTTCCTTAGAGTCGTTACTAAGTGAGTTTAAAATGTGCTTTTAACTCGCTAATCGAGGTTTTAAGATAAAGGTGTAAATAAACCATAAACAGAGTCATAAACTTTGATAAAATAATTCCATTTACTGAAAATCATAAAGAGTTAAACATTTTGGATCCCAAAATACTGTTTAAAAATATTTACAACTCAAAAGTATAACTAAAGTCGGCTAAACGACGAAATCTGGGTTTAGTACAATCATCTCCCAAAATACCCCTGGTTGTGGCAGCCAGGCAGGCCAAACATGTATGCACCGCTTCACGCTCTCCGTACTCATGGTTGGTTGACCCTCCCCTTGCCCTTACCTGCACCACAAAGCACCCATGAGCCGAAGCCCAGCAAGAAAACCCTCACAAGCAGATAACATATGCATATCAAACATTTAGCATATAAATAAACCATCATCATGCTAACCACAAATGGCCATGCCGTCCCAGGCGCTTTACCAAACCCTGGGTTCACGGTCCACACCGTGAGGATATCCCAGATATCCTTTAGGGTCTCTCCCTGACAACTCACACTCCGCATGCTAAACGCTGCTCCCGGCCCCTTGCCACACTCGGCCTTAAACTCCTTAACCTTTGAGTTCCCAAGCCTAAACACACTTTAAAGCCAAAAAATGCACTAAGAGCCCCGGCCCCATGAGGCCATGCCACGGCCCGCCCCCAAACCCAAGAGCCACTCCAAAACAGGGCAGGCGCGCTATGGCCCTAGCTAGGGCATGCCGCAGCCCGCCCTTCTTCCAGGCCACCATTCTGCTTCAGAGGGCCGCGGCTCAGCAAGAGCAATGCCATGGCCCGACCCTTCGAACCCAGAAAAATCCTCCATTTTTGCCACGAAAACCCATCCAATTTACCCCAAAATCAACCTAGCAACCTAGTTTAATCATCCCACAAGTCATACCAGGGATTCAGCAACAAAACCTAAGAAGGATTCTAGCTCAAAGCCTCATCAAACTCAAGGATGAATCTTCATCTCTCCAACATGCAAAACTCTTAACACACCAGAAGAAATTTCAAGCACAATTCAAATAATTAAAAGCTTACCCTTGCTTAATTGAGTCTCTGAGTTTATCTCCTAAGCTCCAAGCTCTTAGCCTCCAAAGTTCTAACTTGATTCTTAGTTTCCAATTAGTTTTCACAAAAGAACCTCCAAGCTTCCAAGGAAGAAGATAAGAGAGAGAGATAGAGTGGGTGGGTCAGTTCCTAAATTCTGAATGTTTCCTTAACTTTGTTTCATTCAACTTAAGCTTCTAAGGTTACCTCAAAGCTCGGGGCACCAAAAACGTCCCCGAGGGCAAAATAGTAAATTTCCCCAATTTTCCTTCCTAAACATTCTAATCTCAAATATATCTCCAAATATTTATTTTCATAAACTGATAACCCCATAAAACATCTAGTACCCAAAATACCCCTCGACTTGTCCCGAGTTAGATATTCAACCTCGTTGTGACTTTCTAGTTAACAGCTCCCAGGGACTGTCTCGGATCGTGCTACACAGATATATCACAATATATCACAATTATAACAATTATCACATTTATGCCCTCATCGGGCTAAAATTGCAAACATGCCCCTAATAACCAAACGGGGCCCACATGCATATTTAATTCACCTAAACATGCATTTCTAATCACATACTTACACCAAATTCACACACTATAACAATAAATCACTTATTGCCCTCCAGGAATGCTAATCAAGGCCCTAAGCCTTATTAGCAAATTTGGGTCGTCACAACTATCCCCTCCTTACAGAAATTTCGTCCTCGAAATTACCTGAACAACTCAGGATACCGCTCTCGCATCACTGATTCCAATCCCCATGTCGCCTCCTCAACCTTGCTGTTCCTCCACAGCACTTTCACCAAGGTGATGGTCTTGCCCCGCAAGACTTTATCCTTCCGATCAAGAATCTGAATCGGCTTCTCCTCATAAGACAAATCCTGATCCAGCTCCAAATTCTCATAACTCAGAACATGCGTTGAATCAGACACATACTTCTGGAGCATGGACACGTGACACACATCATGAAACCCTGTTAGGGCTGGAGGCATCGCCAATCTGTAAGATACCTCTCCAACTCGTTCCAGAATCTCGAAGGGGCCAACAAACCTAGGGCTGAACTTGCCTCGAAAACCAAACCGTTTCACTCCCCTCAAAGGTGAAACCCAAAGAAACACATGGTCACAGACCTGATACTCTACGTTTCGGCATCTCAAGCCTGAGTAACTCTTCTGGTGACACTGGGAGGCGAGCATTTGAGCTCTAATCTTCTCAATTTCCTCATTGGTCCTCTGAACCATCTCAAGACCTAAGTACCTCCTCTCACCCATCTCATCCCAATGAATAGGATATCTACACTTCCTCCCATATAACATCTCATACGGAGCCACTCCGATAGTCGCCTGATAACTGTTGTTGTAAGAGAACTCAATCAAAGGGAGATACTTACTCCAAGATCCCCCAAAGTCTAGTACACAAGCTCGTAACATGTCCACCAGTATCTGAATCGTCCTCTAAAACTGTCCATCTATCTGAGGATGATAAGCGGTACTAAACCCTAACTGTGTGCCCATAGCCTTCTGTAGACTCTCCCAAAACTTGGAGGTGAAGGTGGGGTCCCTGTCGAATACTATCGACCCCGGAGCCCCATGAAGTCAAACAATTTCCTTCACATACAACTCAGCATACTGCTCCACAGTATAAGTCGTCCTGACAGGTAAAAAGTGGGCAAACTCAATACTGGCGCATTTATCAGTCGCCGCTTCAACTCCTTGAAATTGTTCTCACATCTGTCTGTCCAAACATACTTTGTCTTCTTCTTTGTCAATTCTATCAATGGCGTAGCTATCCATGAGAACCCCTCAACAAATCGTCGATAATACCCTGCCAATCCCAGAAATCTCCTCACTTCAGGTACATTGCTCGGTCTAGGCCAATCTCTCACTGCCTCTATCTTACTTGAGTCAACCAGGATCCCCTCCTTACTAACGATATGGCCCATAAATGTAACTTGCGGTAACCAGAACTCGCACTTGCTAAACTTAGCATATAACCTGTGCTCCCTTAATCACTATAATATCGAACGTAGATGTTGCTCGTGCTCTGTCTTTGACTATGAATACACCAGAATGTCATCAATAAATACAATCACAAACTTATCTAGATAATCCTTGGAAACCCTATTCATCATATCCATAAAAGCTGCTGGGGCATTGGTTAATCCAAAGGACATAACAAGGAATTCACAATGTCCATACCTCGTTTGGAAAGCGGGCTTTGGTATGTCCTCTTCTTTAATCCTTAATTGGTGGTAACCTGATTGGAGATCAATCTTGGAAAACACTACTTCCCTGTAGCTGGTCAAATAAATCATTGATCCTAGGCAGTCGATACTTGTTCTTAATGGTCAACTTATTCATCTCCCTGTAGTCAATACACATCCTAAGAGATCCATCCTTCTTCTTGAAAACAACACTGGTGCACCCCATGGCGAGAAACTTGGTCTGATGAACCCAAAATCTAGTAACTCCTGCAACTGAATCTTCAACTCCTCCGGAGCCATTCTGGAGGGTGTCCTAGATACTAGCTCCGCCCCCCACTACAAGAAAAAACAGTATTCATAACACTTAAAAACTGCTAACCGGGACTATTGATAGCACTTCTGAAAATGCTAACATAGCCCCTGTTATTAAAAGTCCAGTCTTTTCTATAACAGTTTTTGAATGTTATGTTCGGTGTTATCTTAAACTATTCAATAACACATTTTTAGGTGCTATAATATTGAAATAATAACATTTAGATAGAGTTTTTGGTTATAAATTTGAAGTTTAATCTTGTACTTTTTTCATAACACTTTTCAACTGTTACATTTGATTATTTTGATAACATTTTTAAAGTCCTTTAAAGCTTTAACCTCAATCTATGGAGCTAATCTATAGTTAATTGACAATAAAATATATACAAATCAATAATCTTAGCTTAGAAAATTACAACCTCTTGAAATAAGAACAAGATTAGAACTTGAATACATAGAAAATAAAAAACAAAAAAGAAAAGTTAGGAACTTGAAAGTACCTGCAAAGAGATTTCATTTCTTCTTTCCTCCCAAATTTTATAAGCCTTTCTTTCTTAGAAGCTACAATAGTCTTTCTTATTCACAACTCCCAATCAACTGCCATAAAAAAACACCACAACTTTAGATAGTCAAGAGCAATTTCTTATTAAAAGAGGGTACTCATTAATTATGAAAATAAAAAACCTTCCTTTGTGTTTAGAAGTTCTTGAAGTGTAGAAGGCACTTTTCTGTAAAGAACTGTAGCTTCGAGGCTCTATTCTGTAAAGAACTGTAGCTTCAACCTTGCAGAATTCTGCAATCCTTTCTATCAATATCTGCAGCTTTCACAAATAGGCTTTGTTTCTGGTTTCTGTTGAGTCCACTGGTCATAGGGAATGACTTCTGGTGGAAAAGAGCCTGGCTGAATAGTACTGCAAGAAAAGAAGCTCGGCGAAATTAAAGGGAAGACAAACTAAATGTCACAGATGTTACTATCTACAACAACTACAATGTGAAACAAACCTACAAAATCACTGAGATAGGCATGTGCAGTGGTTTAGTGTCTAACTTAAAATGGCCGCATTATAACCCTTTAATTCACTTCGAATACAAAATAATTATGTTTTCATTGTGGCAATGTACTTTCTAAATTATGCTAGTCTTTCTAGATATCATTCTGATTGACCCCATGTAGGGATCCTCAATTCAATAGCCATAACAATAGGTAGAGAAACATAGAGACATTGAGGGTCAAAGAAAATGGAAAATAGGCCAATCTGATAAGTGTTGTTTAATTGAACATATTGATGAGAACATACTAGTACAAAAGAACCATGAGGTATTTGCATGACCTCAACTCTCCCTAAGGCAATAGTTAAATTATTTATCATGATGCTCCCTCATTTTTCTAACTTGCCTATGTATACTACTCAATTACTTTATTCTAGCTCATCCACTACCCCTCACTACAACAACCTATATACTATCAATATCACATTCACTGTTGCAGTCTCCTGCTTTGTGCCAGGATAAATAATCAAGTCCATTTGTACTTTGAGATAAGAGCTCAATTGAACAAATTTAACATTGTTTGAAGGTTGTGTTGTGGGGACTTAGCTTCTGAAGTGAGTGTGGCAATCCTAACAATTCAAATATCTTGGGGCCAGTAGTTCAAAAAGTGTAAAAACTTAGATGGGCGGGAACCAGTGGGTCATCATAGAGGGGGAGACTTACCTTGATACAGTTTGTACTAACTTCTATCCCCATTTATTTCTTCTCTAAAGACCTAGCAAGGTTAATTCCTTTTTGTAAAGTTCAATACAAACATAGCATTGATGGGTAAATAGCTTTGGCAAAATTCTCTCTGTGACAGGTAACCAACAGGGCATCAAGTATGGCATCCAAATTAACAAGTAGAATGTGAATATGGCTGTTAGAGGTCCTTTATGAAGCCCATGCTATTCCTCTTATTCTCCCAAAGTTTCTCTTTCTTTCTAAGTTGGAAGTGGGAAATGTGTTTAGAGTTAGGTTATGGGAAGTTTAATGGAGGGGCTTTTCTCCTTTTAAAATCTCTTTCCCTAGTATTTTCTTATCTTGGGGTGATAATATTTCTAAACTTTCTATGTAACACTACTGAGTTTTCCTCATTGTTAAATCTTCTTGAGGGGTTTCAGTTGAGAGTTAAATTAGATGGTAAAAGGGTATGGTCATTGACTCGTCACCTATTGTCTGGATTTTTAAGCCTTCTCTGGGAATTTGGAAGTCTGTGGCACTCAGTAAGGTCAAAACATATTGCTCATGTGATAAGTTTTTTTTTTTTTTTTGCTGGAGACTCGTGTGATAAGGTTTAAACCTGGGATAGGTTGCAAAAGAAATGTCCTCTTCTGGCTTTAAGTTAAAATTTCAGCATCCTATGTGAAAGGTTAATACATAGATCAATTGTTCATGCATTGTTCTATGGCTCTGAGACTTTGGTTCCAGTTAGTCAAAGGAGCTACCAGAGAAGGGTGTTGCAGGGATTCCTGGTTTTGGCCATTTACTAGGAGCTTTGTTGGAGTTGGCAAAAAGATCTTGTGTTTTTGTAGTCAAGGTTTTTTGAGAAAGAGAGAGAGAGAGAGAGAGAACATTTACAGTTGTCTCTCTGTTTTTTTTTTTTAAATACCAAATGTAGTGTAATTAAAACAATTTGGTTTAAGTTTTTTTATTTTATTTTCTTGTAGCTAGGTGAAAATCCATAGTCCTCAGCCAAGTTCTTTGCCTCTTTTCTAAAAAAGATTTTTAGCTCCTAATAAACATAGGTACATAAGCACGAACATGTGCACGCATATACATACATAAAAGTAACATGTAAGTTTAAGAAATTTAAACACCATAACAAAAGCTACAGATTTATCTGTGAAATAAAGATACTAAAGGTCAAATCACGAAACATTCAAATCAATCGCATACCAACATTTCGGATTGGGAAGTATAACTTTGGAAGACAAGTATCCTTCAGGCAAAGCAACTCCTCTTTGTTCAAGATATGATTCAAGAATTGAAGCTTGTTTTCTAGTCTCCACCTAAAAATAAACAATATGAAAGAAACAAGTTGAAGACCAAAATCCAGACAAAAATACTTGGAATCTGTAGATTTGGTTATGCATGCATATCCATGACATTACTTGATACGTATACATCATTTATTTCCCCATTTGAATCATTACTTTTGCTATTGCTGTCAAATACCATGAGTATCACATAAACAACCAAGTAAAGTGAACAGCAAACTAAACTAAACCAAAGACAGCAAACTAAATCATATCTGACTTTCACATAGATTATTTTTAATAGTTACATTATGAAGGTAAACCATGAATTAAAGTTAAAATGACGTTCAGAAAACGTAATAATGAAAGAAAGAAAAGTTCCGCCAGTAGAGAAGATAATTGAGTTTATCTCTCTCTCTCTCTATATATATATATATACACACACATATATATAAATAAATAATCATGTTTAAAGTAGTGAAGTTATTTGAACATTAATAAAATGAAAATGCAAAGAATTACCAATTGTATATATCTGTCACATCTCCATATTCTGCAGCATTCCAAACAAAATGTAAACCAGCAAAAAATTAGTCAATGTTAACACAAAGTGAGATTATTTCACAATTTATTTATACAATGGCAAAATCAATGCACCTTCGATTTGTCGTTTAATAAAAGTTGCTCAAAGTTCAACGAACAAAGGATCAGAAGGAGCAAGAAGGTAAGTACAACACCATCGCTTATCGCCATTTACAGTGTTCCTAATGAGAACAAGAGATAAAATTCTTAGCATTGCTTTGCTTTGACACAAAACACATGAAAAAAGAAAAAGGTTCAAATAAGACATATCTAATGCATTGCATGAAGTTACAAGCTAGCATTATGAGAACATATGGAATCAATGACATGATTTCTCATTATTTATGGAAAAAGAACTGTAAAATACCAATCCCCAAGTCTAGTAATGTTAGCTGAAGGACATATCTTCTGTAATGTTGCTGGAACATTTCCAGAGAATGACGGCAGAACTGAAAAATATGAAGAGATCAAATGAATCAAGCCATGTCATCATAGTGAAAATTTGACCGGAACCTTCTTAATATTATAGAAATATATAAAGTAAAACTTCTATAAACATAGCATAATAGCCATTACAGAACTCAGCATCACCTGGAGTCATGCCTAGCTCTAGCATCCTGGAAAGTATTTGTTTCTGCTGTGGGATAAGGCAGCCAAGTTCTACCTAGAAATTACCAAGGATATAGAGGAACCGGTGTAAGAATTGATTCGACATAAATTAATAGCCACTTATCATACCATGAAAACTTTTTGCCAAATGGCTTCTTGACCTGTAAATGCTAAAGGCAGATTAATCCCCTGAAGAGCCATCCAATCTATTTCTTTCTCCCATCTTTCCCAATCCCACCAAACAAAGGAATCTGTAAAAGAAATATTACAACTTATAAAAATTATAGAAGAATCAAAAGAAGTGATAATGTGAAGTAATTCATATCAACCAAAGTTGAGAGCAACAACATTTTCATGCCAAGCTTTTGCAAGTGCACAATGAGTGGACTTTTATCACTTCATAAGAACCTTGTCATCTTATGATAGACACGGAAACAACTTGAATCTACAAACCCCAAATCGTATCTGATTTTGGGATGTAGAATTTGGATTAGACTACTAAAGTATTGTAACACTCTGTAAATAATTAAAAAATAATGTACAAACTTGCAAAACAACCAATTTCCCCAAGAATTTTCTTGAGAAACAAAAGGAAATACAGAGATGGAAGATTGAGACCTGATGGAAGATAGACCAGTCGAGCCATGTCGTAGACCCACCGCCGCAAGCACCGTCGCACCCACGAGCGAGCCACGCCATAGACCCACGAGTCGAGCCTCCCTGTCATACGACCCAAGCCGCGGCTCCCATCACCTTGTTACACACCTGCAACAAACAGAGAGAAGGAAAGAAGGATTGAATGAGAGAGTAGCTAAGAGAGAAAGATAGAACGAGAGAGAGTTACTGAGTGTGAGAGAGGAGGCGTAAAGGGTTATTAGGATTCGACCTTAGAGATTAGGGTAAGGGATGAGTTGGAGATTATAGAGAGTTACTGAGTTGGAGATTAGGAAGCTCCACTTTGGAGCGTGACTTTGTGAGGCGGAGAAAGAGCTCCACTCTGGAGCGTGTCTTTGTGAGGCTGAGAGACGGAGACGGAGACTTCGTGAGAGATGGGGGCTGAGAGAAATTTTTCGGGATTAAAATTTGGGACTCAAAAAAAAAATTTCATTAGGCGCCTGAGTTTTATTCATATGGCGCCAAAATAAATATTTCGTGTGTTTTTAATCACCCCATTATTAATAGCACTTCTAAATATATGCTATTTTTTTAATGTAATATATACTAAAAATTGTTGTAGTGCCCAGCGCCAACTCTATAACAAAATCAATCTCCCACTACGGCGGCAACCCTGGCAGATCCGCTGGGAACAAATCTGGAAACTCACATACCAATCTGGTCTCACCCAGTCCAACCGACACAACCCTAGAGGTATCGACAACATTCGCTAGGAATCCTATGCAACCTTCCTACATCAGGTCCCTAGCCTTCAGTGCTGAAATCATAGGTATTCACGATCCACCAACTGTCCCCACAAATAAAAAGGGTACCTCCCCTTCTGGTTCAAAAGCCACCATCCTACGCTTACAGTCAATCGTCGCCCCATACTTCGATAGCCAAATTATCCCTAGGATCATAACAAAGTCATCCATCACAAGCTCAATCAGATCAACAGAAAACTCCCTACTATCTACCTCTACTAGTAAAGCTCTAATCCACCTCCTAGAGACTACCAGTTCCCCAGTTGGCAACAAAGTCTGAAAACCCCTAGCATACAAAACACTAGGTCTACACAGCTGATCTATCACTCTAGCAGACACAAATGAATGAGTAGCTCCCGAATCAAACAATGCAGTATAAGAAGAACCAGCACTAGAAATCTGACCTGTCACAACCAAGGGGCTAGCCTCCGCCTCAGTCTGAGTCAAAGTAAACACTCTGGCAGTGTAACGCCCCAAACTCCAGGGACCGTTACGGTGTGCCTTGTAAATAGTGCTAAACTCGCTAATCGAGTCATTTGGCCGAAATCGTGAACTAAGTAAGATTAGCGGTTTAGGGATTAAAAACTTTGGTTAGGATGTAACGTTTCACTAAAACGTTTAATATATACATTGGGATCCCGGAAAGATAAATTTCTGAGTTTATTACAGAAAAATATTTACAACAGGCCGTTCTAAGCGGCAAAACAGGGTTCAACCCTAGTTCCACTTTAAACCTCAGCCGTGGCGGACGAGCAGCTGCATATGTACACATCATCACCTAAGCTCTCCAACTCAGGGATGGTCTAGCTTCCTCTTGCCTTTACCTGCACCACATAGCACCCGTGAGCCGAAGCCCAGCAAGAAAACATAACACTATACATAAACATTATCAAGTGATCATCATTATAATCACACTGAGCATAAAACTTTCAAACCAATGAGTGAACATCACATGATTCAAGAGGGAGAGTGGCTGCTAGGTAAGCCACTAGCCTCCAAGCACTTATTTCATTCATCGACCCTCGAGGTCGGTCTGGCATTAATGCTCTTTGAGTCATTCAATGCTGATGGTCGATTAGATCTAATCTCTGTTGGCTTGCGTCATCCACGCTATGTCCGTTCTGACTAATGAGTCAGCACTATGTGACCAGTGTCCAGTATCACTGCCGAACCTGACTAATAAGTCACGGCTTCACAGCTGATACTAACACCTTTGCCAATTTTGACTGACGAGTCAGTGCAACGTGACCAGTGCCCAGTACCACTGCCAAACCTGACTAATGAGTCACAGCTTCACAGTTGATACTAGCACCTTTGCCAAGTCTGACTAATTAGTCAGTACCATGCACAAGTAAGCAATGCTATCAATATGTATCATATGCCAGTTATCTAGGAATAGGGAATTCAGCATGCTTACTAACAGTTGCTAGCATAATCATGATCATGCACAAACCCAGAGACTCAAGCTCTGACCAATCTCATACTCATCATTCATGGCATGCCCTAATCATATGTTTCTCGTGCATCACATGCATCATACTTAGTCATCCACCATGCCTCAATAATAATCATATGCAAATGGGCAAGATTGCCAAGCATTCATTATGCTATCAATTTTCACATTTAAACATCCAACATGCATCAATCATAGCCATGCATGTCACACATGGGGTGCAGTTTTCTTACCTTGGGTTCGAGCGAGAATTAATAAAAGAAACGACCTTTGAGAACGATCAACTTTTAGTCCCTTAGCAGTCACCTAGTCATAACCAAATATAGGATACCATCAATAAAAATGATCAACATAAGTTCCCAAACCAATATCTAGCCTCCGGGACATCAATCCCCACTTAACCGAGTACTAGGTTCAACCCTGAGGCCTATGGCTTGAATCCCCGAGCTAAAAACATGTTTTTGGGTCAAAATGGCCTTAAGGGCCGCGGCCCGCCCTAGCTGCGCCGCGGCGCGCCCCCTAGAGAGAGGCAACCCCCTCTGCCAGATGCCTTGAGTCGCGGCGCACCACAGGCATGCCGCGACTCAATACCCAGTTTTGCCCAGAAAACCCAGCACGCACACCAGAATGTCCCCTGCATTTTCCCTTAGAACCAGCCCCTCAAATTAGCCCAAAACCTCTTCCAAACACTCATTCAAACCCCTAGACATCACCCATAACCTCCCCTCATCAAAACCCAATCTAACCATCAATCAAAACCCCTTTAAATCCAAACTTCCAACAAGAAATCAAAACTGAAAAACTAAAGAAGAAAACAGAGTACCACCTGAATTCAATGACTAAAACTCACCTCAAACACAGTTTTGAATCCCCTTTAATGGCTGAAACAAGTCCCCTAGCTGCCACCTTTGATTTCCTAGCTCAAAACCTCAAGATGGCCTCAAGAACACCAAAGAAGAGATGGTGAGGGATGATGTACGGGTTGAAGATGAAAACCCCTGTTTTGGCTCTGTTCTTTCTACAGCCCTCCTAAGTCATATATATCCAAACTCCAAATGACCAAATTACCCTTAAGTCACTTAAAGCCTCTAAAACCATTTTCAAGGGTAGAATTGGAACTTTTCACTTATCCCGTTAATCATAATTAGCGCTTCCCAATTCCCGCTATTCTCAATATTCCCAAATACCAATAAATCATATCCCATTACCCTTTAATTCCCAGTAATGCTCTAATCATTAAATTCACCCCGAGACTCACCCCGAGCCCCGAACTTAAACCCGTTATGACTAGACCGAACACTTACATCCCATGATCGTCTCATGTCAAAAAGCTCGAACCAATCCACCTTATAATGTGGCTATATTAATTAATCACAATCACGCACCCAAAATATACAATTACGCCGACAATGGCCAAATTACCAAAATACCCTTATAATAATAAACACTCCCATATGCATGCATTCACCATCATATAATAATATAATTCACGTAACACATGCATATAATCGTTAAATACTATAATAAATCAATTATGGCCCTCCCGGCTTCCTAATCAAGGTCCTAAACCTTATTAGGAAATTTGGGGCATTACAGGCAGGAACGAGACTGTCACCCTGCTTCGGCTCCTCTTTCCTGGCTTGTGGGTAGTCCTTCTTCAGATGATTGGCACTCTCATAGATAAAGCAAGCCCTAATCCTACACTCACCCTGGTGTCATCGTCTGCACCATGGACACACTGAAAAGCTCCTCCAATTGTCACCTCCGCCCTGACGGCCACCAAAAGCACCCCGTGCCCTCCTATCCGAGCTAAGAGGAACAAAAGAATCTGGGGCCTTCCTCTTCTGCTCACTAGAGCCACTACCCCTACTGGATCCAATAAAAGGAGGAACCGTCCTCCTGGCATCGCGCCTAACAGCGCTCTCTCTCCAAATCTGGTCCTCGACCTCCTCAGCTATAAGGGCCTTGTCTACAACTTGAGCATAGGTAGTAGTCTCTGGATCCAAGGTGATCTTCACATCGCGGGTGATCATAACGTTCGACCCCAGTACAAATATGTCCCTTCTTGCCGCATCCGTCGACACTAAATCTAGCACAAACTTTGCCAATCGGTCAATTCTTAAAGCATACTCAGTAACTGACAACCGGTTCTGAGTTAGATTGATGAACTCGTCAACCTTTGCAGATCGAACTGCAACACTGTAATATTTCTCATTGAAGATTTTTTTGAACTCTTCCCAAGTCATAACTGTCACATTCCTTCTCTGAACTACCACATCCAACCAGATGCAAACATCCTCTCTGAACATGTAACTAGCACAAGCTACCCTCTCGTTCCCCTCAACCCTCATAAAATCCAAAATAGATGAAGTCATATTCATCCATTACTCTGCCCACAGTGGTTCTAATCCACCCTCGAAGGTGGGAGGATGCTGCTTCCTGAACCTCTCATATAAAGGTTCCCACCTGTTCTCCACAACAGGTTGAATCGGCACTGGCACCATAACCTGTTGAACCGGCAACCCAGTGACCTGTGGAGGGGCCTGCTGCCTTAACTGTCGAAGTTCTTCCTCTGTTCGTTGCAATCTTGCTTCCATTTCGGGAAACATTTGTTGCCAATTCTATGGGGAAGGTGCAGGGTCATGACCCTAGTTGTCATCCTTGGCCCTACTATCGCAGAGTCTAGAAGATTGTCGAGGCATCTCAACAAATATGCCTGCAATCAACGATGCCGCTCATCAGGCATGATAACAACATCAAAAACCACCTCCCAAATCAAACCAGTTAACCATAAACAACAGCCCACACAACATACAGATAGCATATAACACTCAACGGGCCATGCCTTGGCATCATGCATATGTTAACTCATTCATCATGCTCTATATGAAATAAGCAGGAAAATAGGGCATTCAAGCCCATATTCAAGCATAATAGTCAATCATTACCAACCAACCCTGAGTTGAGCTTGTCACTGACAGCGATCGTACATGTTCGGTCAATCTCCAGAAACCATAAACCTTGGCTCGCTCTGATACCAAGTTGTAACGCCCTACTTCCTTAGAGCTGTTACTAAGTGAGTTTAAAATGTGCTTTTAACTCGCTAATCGAGGTTTTAAGACAAAGGTGTAAATAAACCATAAACAGAGTCATAAACTTTGATAAAATAATTCCATTTATTGAAAATCATAAAGAGTTAAAAATTTGGGATCCTAAAATACTGTTTAAAAATATTTACAACTCAAAAGTATAACTAAATTCGGCCAAATGATGAAATCTGGGTTTAGTACAATCATCTCCCAAAATACCCCCTTCCCGTGGCAGCCAGGCAGGCCAAACATGTACGCGCCACTTCACGCTCTCCGTACTCATGGTTGGTCGACCTTCCCCTTGCCCTTACCTGCACCACAGAGCACATGTGAGCTGAAGCCCAGCAAGAAAACCGTCACAAGAAGATAACATATGCATATCAAACATTTATCATATAAATAAACCATCATCATGCTAACCACATACGTCCATGTTGTGCCAAGCGCTTTTCCAGGTTCTGGGTTCGCGGTCCACACCGTGAGGATATCCTAGGTATCCTTTAGGGTCTCCCCCTGGCAACTCGCACTCCGCGTGCTAAACGCTGCTCCCGGCCCCTTGCCGCAGTCGGCCTTGCACTCCATGTGCTTAATGCCATTCCCAGCCCCTTGCCGATCTCAACCTTCGCTGTTCTTGGTAGGGGTGCACACGGGTCGGGTTTTGGGTTCATCGGGTTCGGGTTTTACGAGTTTCGGGTTGAGAAAAATGGTACCGAAATCGATCCAAAATTTTCTGGTTTTTTCGGGTTTCATTCGGGTTTGATTTAGGTTAGGTTGGGTTGGGCCATTTGTGTTTTGGGCTGAAAAGCCAAATTTTGCAAAAATACCATTTTTTTGCACTTTTTTTCAAGAATACCATTTTTTTTGGATTTTGGGTTTGATTTTGATTTGGAATGGGCCAATTGGGTTTTGGGCTGAAAAGCCAAATTTTGCAAAAATACCATTTTTTTTACACTTTTTTTTCAAAAAATACCATTTTTTCGGATTTCAGGTTTGAACCCGAACCCGAGTTTTAACAAATTTCAAACACGAACCCAACCCGACTTTTGTCGGGTTCGGGTCAGATTTAACCCGAATCTGATGGGTTTTCCCAAAAAATAGGTTTTCGGGTTGCGGGTTTTTCAGGTCAAATGTTCACCCCTAGTTCCTGGCCCTCGCCGTTCCTAGCTCTTTCCGTTCATTCACACATTTGCACACATAGCATAATAAAGCATATACTTAAACATGAATAAAGTCAATTAAAGGGCTACGCCCTGCAACACATTCATATAGGGTCGTGCCCTGCAACACAATCATATAGGGCCATGCCCTGCAACATAAGCTCTACGGGTACAGCAGTTTTCTTACTTGTGTCCCGAGCCTTCCAAGCACTGATGTCCTGAGCACAGTCCACTAGTCTGAGCCTCGTTGAAAGCCTAGTCACAACGCATTAACAATATTCATCCATCAAGTTCTAATCCATTAAATAACTTCGAGTCATCATTCTAATCTCTGAGACCTTTAATTCTATCAATCCGGGTGATAAAATCCATCCCGAACCTTAACCTTTGAGTTCCCAAGCCTAAACACACTTTAAAGCCCAAAAATGCACTAAGAGTCGCGGCTCCATGAGGCCATACCGCAGCCCGCCCCCAAACCCAAGAGCCACTCCAAAACAGGGCAGGCGCGCTGTGGCCCTAGCTAGGGCATGCCACGACCCGCCCTTCTTCTAGGGCACCATTTTGCTTCAGAGGGCCGCGGCTCAGCAAGAACAATGTCGCGGCCCGACCCTTCGAACCCAGAAAAATCCTCCATTTTTGCCACGAAAACCCATCCAATTTACCCCCAAATCAACCTAGTATAATCATCCCAGAAGTCATACTAGCGATTCAGCAACAAAACCTAACAAGGATTCTAGCTCAAAGCCTCATCAAACTCAAGGATGAATCTTCATCTCTCCAAAATGAAAAACTCTTAACACACCAGCAGAAATTTCAAGCACAATTCAAATAATTTAAAAGCTTACCCTTGCTTAATTGAGTCTCTGAGTTTATCTCCTAAGCTCCAAGCTCCTAGCCTCCAAAGTTCTAACTTGATTCTTAGTTTCCAATTAGTTTTCACAAAAGAACCTCCAAGCTTCCAAGGAAGAAGATAAGAGAGAGAGATAGAGTGGGTGGGTCAGTTCCTAAATTTTGAATGTTTCCTTAACTTTGTTTTATTCAACTTAAGCTTCTAAGGTTACCTCAAAGCTCGGGGTGCCAAAAACGTCCCCGAGGGCAAAATAGTAAATTTCCCCAACTTTCCCTCCTAAACATTCTAACCTCAAATATATCTCCAAATATTTATTTCCATAACCTGATAACCCCATAAAACATCTAGCACCCGAAATACCTCTCGACTTGTCCCGAGTTAGATATTCAACCTCGTTGTGACTTTCTAGCTAACAGCTCCGAGGGACTGTCTCGGATCGTGCTACACAAATATATCACAATATATCACAATTATAACAATTATCACATTTATGCCCTCATCGGGCTAAAATTGCAAACATGCTTCTAATAACCAAACGGGGCCCACATGCATATTTTATTCACCTAAACATGCATTTCTAATCACATACTTACACCAAATTCACACACTATAACAATAAATCACTTATTGCCCTCCAGGAACACTAATCAAGGCCCTAAGCCTTATTAGCAAATTTGGGTCGTCACACAGGCAGAGGTCGAGGCTAGTCCCTCGGTGGCCACAGGTCAGCTTTCTAGCGTTGGCTCTCCTTTTACTGTATTGATTGACTCTGGTGCTACACATTCATTTGTTTCTAGTAAGGTAATTGATGGATTCTATAGACCTAGTGAGTGCTGTACTGTGGGGTTTGGGATGATACTGCCTATAGGGGTTTGGCTCTCCTTTTACTGTATTGATTGACTCTGGTGCTACACATTCATTTGTTTCTAGTAAGGTAATTGATGGATTCTATAGACCTAGTGAGTACTGTACTGTGGGGTTTGGGATGATACTGCCTATAGGGGAGCTGGTAGTTTCTAGGAGGTGGATTAGAGCACTGCCAGTGATGGTTGATGGTAGGGAGCTATCAATAAAATTGATTGAGTTAGGTATGGAAGATTTTGACATGATTTTGGTGATGGATTGGCTGGTTAGATATGCAGCTACTATTGATTGTAGCAAGAAGATGGTGACCTTTGAGCCAGAGGGAGAGGATCCCTTTGTTTTTGTGGGTACGGTATGTTGACTCAGCGTACCCGTGATATCAGCGCTGAGGGCCAGAGACTTATTGCAGGGAAGATGTATATGTTTTCTGGCTAGTTTGGTGGATACCACTAGGGTTTTGCCAACAAGGCCGGGGGAGACTAGATTGGTTCGTGAATTCTTGGATGTATTCCCTGAGGATTTACCACGGTTGCCGCCGCACAGGGAGATTCTGTTCGTCATTGAGTTTGCACCGGGGACAGAGCCAGTGTCGAGGGCACCATATAGAATGGCACTGGTAGAATTGAAGATACAGTTACAGGAACTCCTGGATTTAGGATTTATCAGGCCTAGCTACTCGCCATGGGGTGCTCCAGTTTTGTTTGTGAAGAAGAAGGACGAGACTCTACCAAGAATAAGTATATACTACAGAGAGTTGATTAAGTTGACTATCAAGAATAAGTATTCTCTACCAAGAATTGATGACTTGCTTGATCAACTGCAGGGAAAGACGGTATTCTCAATGATTGATCTTCGATCTGGTTATCATCAGCTAAGGAACAAGGATGAGGATATACTAAAGACGGCCTTCCGAACGAGGTATGGGCACTATGAGTTTTTGGACATGTCATTTGGTTTGACCAATGCCCCAGCTGCCTTCATGGACTTAATGAACAGGGTGTTCAAGGACTTCTTGGATCAGTTCGTCATTGTCTTCATCGACGACATTTAGTGTACTCTGATTCAGAGGCAGAGCATGAGCATCATCTTCGACAGGTCTTGCAGAGATTAAGAGAACACCAATTGTGCGCCAAGTTTAAGAAGTGTGATTTTTGGCTACCAGAAGTGACATTCCTTGGACACATAGTTGGCGAAGATGGGATTAAGGTGGATCCATCTAAAGTGGAGGCAGTTAGAGATTGGCCGAGGCCAAGGAACGCCTTAGAGGTTCGGAGTTTCCTTGTGATAGCAGGTTACTACAGATGGTTTGTGGAAGGGTTTTCGAAGATTGCTGCACCGATGACAGAATTGACACAGAAGACTTTGAAGTTCGTCTGGCCAGACAAATGTGAGAAAAGTTTTCAAGAGTTGAAGCGACGACTTATTACTGCAACTGTGCTAAGTCTTCCTTCGGAGGAAGGAAAGTTTGTGGTATATTGTGATGCATCGAGGTTGAGCTTAGGTAGTGTGTTGATGAATAACGGGAAGGTTATAGCTTATGCATCACAATAGTTGAAGGAGTATGAGCAGTGGTATCCTACCCATGATTTGGAGTTAGCAGCAGTGGTATTAACACTAAAGGTTTGGCGGCATTATTTGTATGGGGAGAAGTGCGAGATATACACCGATCATAAGAGTTTGAAGTACTTCTTCACGCAAAAGGACCTAAACATGAGGCACAGGCATTGGCCAGAGTTGGTAAAAGAATATGACTGTGATATTCTTTACCACCCAAGGAAAGCCAACGTAGTGGCGGCTGCATTGAGCTGGAGGGGCTCTGGGAAATTATTTAGTTCCACTCATATTTCGAGAGAGTTGGCTGATCAAATGTCCTGAGCGAGGATAGAGTTGGTGGTGGGTCGGTTGGCCAACATTACTTTGCAGTCAACCCTACTAGAGCAGATTAAGGAGGGACAGTTGGTGGATGCACAATTGCAGAAGGTTAGAGAAAATATCTTAGCGGAAGTAGATAAGGACTATTCTATTTCTGAGGTTGGTTTGCTGCGGTATCAGGGTCGGATTTGTGTTCCAACTGATGTGAGGATTAGACAGGAGATATTAGATGAATCGCATACAACACCGTACTCACTTCATTCGGGTGCCACGAAGATGTATCTGGATCTACGGACATTGTATTGGTGGCCTGGAATGAAGAAGGATGTCGTGGAGTACGTGGTTAGGTGTTTGACCTATCAGCAGGTGAAAGCTGAGCATCAGCGACCAGTGGGGTTGCTTCAGCCTTTGGGTATTCCTGAATGGAAATGGGAGGATATTACAATGGACTTTGTGGGAGGTTTACCCAGGACAGTGGGGCTTCATGACTCGGTGTGGGTGATAGTGGACAGATACACCAAGTCAGCTCATTTTCTTCCAGTGAAGACGACATATACGATTGATCAATATGCAGAGTTATATGTGAGCGATATCGTACGTCTCCATGGGGTTCCTAAGTCTATAGTGTCAGACTGGGATCCTATCTTTACCTCCAAGTTTTGGGGTGGCTTACAGAAGGCTATGGGGACTCAGTTGAAGTTCAGCACAGCCTATCATCCTCAGAATGATGGACACTCTGAGAAAACGATTCTGGTGTTGGAGGATATGCTTAGGGTATGTGTGATTGACTTGAAGGATCTTGGAGTAAGTATCTCCCGTTGATTGAGTTTTCATGTAACAACAATTATCAGTCAACGATTGGAGTGGCTCCATATGAGATGTTGTATGGGAAGAGATGTAGATCGCCCATTCATTGGGATGAGATGGGTGAGAGGAAGTATTTGGGACCGGACATGGTTCAGACGAGGAATGAAGCCATTGAGAATATCCGAGCTAGAATGCTTGCTTCACAGAGCAGACAGAAAAGCTACGCTGATCCTAAGCATAGGGACGTGGAGTTCCAGGTTGGGGACCACGTGTTTCTGCGAGTTTCACCACTGCGAGGGGTGAGGAGATTTGGGAAGAAGGGAAAGTTGAGCCCTAGATTCATTGGACCTTTTGAGATCATGGAGAGGATCGGGCAGGTGGCTCACAGGTTAGCTTTTCCACCGTTATGTCAGGAGTTCATGATGTATTCCATGTTTCTATGCTTCGAAAGTACATTTCAGATACTACACATGTGTTGAAGTATGAAGACTTGGAATTGCAGACAGATTTTTCTTATGAGGAGCGACCGGTTCAGGTCTTGGACCGAAAAGATAAGGTTTTATGGAACAAGATGATTCCTCAGGTTAAAGTTTTATGGAGGAATAGTAGGGTCGAGGAGGCGACCTGGGAGCTTGAGTTAGCGATGCGGGATCAGTATCCCGAGTTATTCAGGTAAATTTTGAGGATGAAATTCTCAGTAGGAAGGAATAGTTGTAACAATCCAAAATCACTAATAAGGCTTAAGGGCATGATTAGTATGTCAGGAGGGCATAATTGGTTTATGTGTGATTTAAATGATTAAATGCATGATTATGTGATAAGCATGCTTATATGATTAGATGGATATGTGAAATGCATGTTTATGAGTATTAATATGCATGTGGGCCTTGTTTAGATTATAGAGGTATATTTGTAATTTTGGCCCTTTTGAGGGCATAAATGTGATTATATGTGATAAATTGTTGAGACCACATTATTATGTGGATATATTTGTAGTATATGGAACGAGACGGTCCTAGTGAGCGGTTTGGCGAAATAGTCACAGCGGGGATTTATACCCAGCTTGGGGAAGCCTGGGGTATTTTCGGGAACTTGGAAATTATATTGAGGGTTATTAGACATTGCGGAAAATAATTGGTGATTAATTGGATGATGGGATTTAAATGGTAAATATTAGGAACACTTGAGGAAGTAGTGGGAATTGGGAACAAATAACTATTATACCCTTAGTTTAAGTTAAAGGTTAGTTTTGTTGGGAGGGGTAGAATGGTCTTTTTGTTAATAAATGATATGCTCAGCCTTTTTATTAGGACAAAATCAGAAAAGGTTTTAGAGTAATCTAGGAAAGAAAGAAGGATAATGTCTCAGCTCTCTCTCTCCCATCCCCTCATGTTTTCTCTCTCACTATCACTATCCCTCATTGAAGTTAAAGCTAGCCTTGGGCTGGGGAATTTTCAAAGAAAAACATAAGGAATTAAAGAGGAACTAAGCTGGGATTTGTAGGAAATTCGGCTGGGAATTGGGCTGTAAATTGAGGTAAGAATCTATCTTTAATTTCTATGTTTTGTGGTTGAGTAGGTTAGGTTGATTTTTGAGTTTGAGTATAGGTTGAGTTATGAATTTTTCTAATGGTTTGAGTAAGAAATTTCAGTGGTTATTACTAGAATTCTTGTGGTTGAATTGAAGTGCTAGTTTCTGTTTATATTGTTGAGAATTATAGGGTGAAAATGTGTGATTATGGGTCTAAATTCGTGGTTGGTTTAGTGTGGAATTGAGGGGAAAATTTATGGGCAAAGCTTGAATGTTCTTGGCTGGGAGAAGGAGAAAAATCTAGGTTTTCTCTATGTTCGCAAGGCGTGCCGCGACCCAGCCTGGGGGCGCTGCGGTGCATGTGGCCCTTCTGGCCATGGGAACTCTCTGACTTGGGGGCGCGCCGCGACTTGCTTGGCCAAGTCGCGACATGCCTCTCCTTTTTGATTGGGAGTTTTCTCTCTGACTTGGGGCAAGTCGTGACTTGCTGAGCCAAGTCGCGATCCGCCTAGAAGTTTTGAGCTTAGAGGTGTTCTATGTATTGTTAGGGCTCGAGGGTTCGAACCAAGGGGCTCGGGACAATTTCTACTACCCGGTTTAGTAGAAATTGAGCTCCTGTAGGCTAGTTTTGTTCCCTATGTATTTTATTTCTGATTGGAAGTTGATAGATATCAATGATCCTTGTGACTAGGTTTTTCGCCGAGGCTCGAGGCTAGGGATCATGCTCGAAACTAGTTCATCTTCTCCGCTCGGAATCAAAGGTAAGAGAACTGCACCCATTTGTGTTGCTATGTTGGGACGAAGGGTTCCCTATACTTGTTTACAATGTTGTATGATTGTGTTATGCCATGTGAGCATGAAATAAACGGCCTAAGAGTGCCAGAATTGATATTTGTGCACAGGATGCAGCTCGGCCACTGGGAGCTGACGTTAATTATATAATCACTGGGCTCGGCCTAAGTGAGCCAGAGTCAGTGGGATAAACAGAGGGTGCGGCCTAAGGGCTTCGAACTTGGATATTGTATGATATGTTTACTGTTGTTAATCTAATGATTGTGGCATGTTAATTATTTGGATGATAGACTATTGGTTTGTTTATTGATATCACTGATTATGTGAACGATGTGGTCTTTTGAGTATTTGATTAATGATTTATGAATTGTTTGATTAATGTTATTGGTTATGTTCGATTTATGGTTTTCTTGCTGGGCCTTGGCTCACGGGTGCTACGTGGTGCTGGTAAAGGCAAGGGTAAGCTGGACCAACCCTGATTTGGAGAGCTCTAGGGGCAGAATGTACATAGTCGGCTGCTTGGCCGCCATGTCTGAGGGATGATACATGGACAGGAGACCCTAAAATGCCTATTTTTCCATTAGAGTGGCTTGTGGTTGTACGTAACCTATGTAAATTTTGTAAACTGTTATTCAACCCTGTTTTTGGGATCCCGTGTATCAAACGCTTATTTAAATCAAATTTATCTTTTATAACCAAAATCTTTTAACCCAGTTCGATTATGGTCTTAGTGTCACATTTTTAACTAAATGACTTGATTAGCAAGTCTTTTACCTTTATAAACACACAATGTAACGGTCAGGGTTATCCAGGGCGTTACGTAGGCAATGTAATGTACGCTATGTTGTGTACAAGACATGACATTTGTTATGCAGTAGGGATAGTCAGTCGTTATCAATCCAATCCTGGATTGAGTCATTGGATTGCAATTAATAATATTCTCAAGTATCTTAGAAATTATAGAGATTATATGTAATGTCCTGGATAGCCAAGACCGCTACACTGTGTACTTATAAAGGTGCAGGACTTGCTAATCAAGTCATTTAGTGAAAAACGTGATACAGAAACCACTAATGAACTAGGGTTAAAATGTTTTGGTCTCAAAAGGGTACATTTCATATAACTAAACATTTTTACACATGGGATCCCAAAAAGGAACAGCGTTCAAAAGTCAGTTTACAAAATTCCCAAAGTTTAAATAACCATTAGCCACTCTAAGGCAAAATAGACGTTTCTGGTTCTCCTGTTCCTGTCTCCCTCTCAACCATGGTGGATGAGTAGCTGATCATGTACATTCTGCTCTCAACGCTCTCCGAATCAGGGCTGATCAAGCTTGCCCTTGCCTTTACCTACACCACAAAGCACCCGTGAGCCAAGGCCCAGCAAGAAAACATATCATATTACATAACAAGCAATAATAACATTTGGATAACCCTTAAAGCATGTTCATACACTTATCATACCACAGTAATCACAAAGCATGAAGATTCAACCAAAGAATCAGCTAATCATCACTCAGCTATATAGCATAACAATCCACCAATCAATAATAACAAACAAATCACATAATAATCAGGGTCGACGCCTTAGGTCGCACCCTTTGTTTACTCCACTGACTCCGGCCCGCTTAAACCGAGCTCAATGCATAATAAGTTGTCCTCAGCTACCAGTGGCTGAACCGCGCCCTGTTCCATCGTATAGTGTAAACTTTGGCACTCTTAGGCCGTTGGTTTATTAGTTTACAGGGCATAATACCATCCTTTCAAAGCATACAAAATAGGGAACTCTTAGTCCAATTATAAATCCACAACCGAGTGCAGTTTTCTTACCTTTAGTTTCCAAATAAAGTGGTCACGAGCGATGCCTCTTGAGCACGATCCGATTCCTGAGCCCTAGCTTAGTACCCAGTCTCAACCAAGATAAGGAATACCATCAATAATTGTAAAAGGGCTTCTAGATAAAGTTCTAGTCTCCGAAACATTGAATTCCACCAAACACGGTAGTAGATTCAATCCCGAGCACCCTAGGTAAAATTCCCATGCTTAAAGTCCCAAAATCTCTTAAGGGCCGCACCTCAAGCAACCCATGTTGCAGCATATCCCTTAAACAGAGCCCATCTAGGCTCAAAACTAGACACGGGCCGCGGCCCGCCCTCCATCTCCAGCATCCATCAGCTTCAGAGAGTCACGGCTCACCAAGAACTACGTCGCGGCCCGACCTCTTCGAACCCAGAAAAACCACCATTTTTTACTCCTAAACCTCACTCAAACCCATCCAGAACTATCCCAATTCCACAACTCAATCATCATAAAGCTTCTCACATAATTCCAGCAACACAACCCAGTTGAAACCTAGTCTAGAAACTCATTAAAAACTCACTTCAATCTCTGAAACTCACATACTCAAAAACATCAAAACCAGTCATGCAAACTCAGAATTTAAACTCTAAATTACGAATTAAAGCTTACCTTCTTTGATGAACCAACTTCCTTAACAATTTCTGAGCTAAAACCCAAGCTTTCAAGCTTCAATTCTGCCCTTCAACACCAAAGTTCATAAACACTTCAAAACCCAGATATAACATAGAATTTTAATCACCACGCTTCAAGCTTAAATCTTACCTTAGTTCATGACTGAATCCTTAGCTGAACACTGGACTAATCCCTCCAAACTCCAGCCCAATCCATTGAATTCCCAGCTAAAATCCTTAAGTTCTAGTAATTTTCCTTTAATAGAGAAAGGGATAAAGAGGGACGGTCAGTTCCTTATGTTCTACTATATTTTTAGTCTTTTTACTTAGTTTATCCTTAGGCAATTAAGTTAATCCCGAGGCTCGAGGTACCGAAAACGTCCCCGAGGGCAAAATGGTAAAATTCCCCAGTATTCCCACCTAGACTTCCTAACCTCAAATATATCTCCAATTATTTATTTCCATAACCCGATAATGTAAATAGCCATCCAATACTTAAAATACCCCTTGACTTGCCCGAAGTCAAGTACTAAGCCCCGTTGTGACTTTCCCGCTGGCTAGCTCCCTAGGATCGCCTCAAGTCGCAGGCTGCAGATTTACCCACATAATAATGTGGTTCTCGCAATTATAGCATATACTCACATTTATATTCATACAAACATACTAGCATGATTATCATATAATCATGTGTTAAGTCAATAAATTCAAGCATAAGCCAATTATGCCCTCTCGGCACACTAATCAAGGCCCTTAAGCCTTATTAGTGACTTTGGGTCGTTAGAACTATCCCCACCTACTGAGAATTTCGTCATCGAAATTTACCTGAATAGCCCGGGATACTGATCCCGCATCACCGTCTCTAGCTCTCAGGTCGCTTCCTCGACCTTGCTATTTCTCCACAATACCTTAACTAACGGAATCGTCTTATTATGTAGAACTTTATCCTTCCGGTCCAAAATCTGAACCGGTCGCTCTTCATAGGACAAATCTATCTGTAACTCTAAGTCCTCATACTTCAGAACATGTGTCGAATCTGAGACATACTTCCATTCGCAACATAGAGACATAAAATACATCATGAAATCCCGACAATGACGGTGGCAAAGCCAACCTGTAAGCCACCTGTCCAATCCTTTCTAGAATCTCGAAAGGTCCAACAAACTGAGGGCTCAGCTTGCCCTTTACTCCAAATCTCCTCACCCCTCACAGTGGTGAAACCAGCAGAAACACGTGGTCCCCAACCCGGAACTCCACATCTCTACGCTTAGGATCAGCGTAGCTTTTCTGTCTACTCTGCAAAGCAAGCATTCTAGCTCGAATCTTCTAAATAGCCTCATTGGTCTTCTGAACCATGTCTGGCCCCAAATATTTCCTCTCACCCATCTCATCCCAATGAATGGGTGACCTACAGTTCCTTCCGTATAACATCTTGTAAGGAGCCACTCCAATCGTGGATTGATAGCTATTATTATACGAAAATTCGATCAACGGAAGATACTTACTCCAAGAACCCTCGAAATCGATCACACACGCCCTAAGCATGTCCTCCAACACCTGAATCGTCCTCTCAGATTGTCCATCAGTCTGAGGATGAAAGGTTGTGCTAAACTTCAACTGAGTCCCCATGGCCCTCTGCAGAGCTCCCCAGAACTTAGAGGTAAAGATAGGGTCTCGATCAGATACAATAGACTTTGGAACCCCATGAAAATGAACTATCTCCCTCACATACAACTCTGCATACTATTCCACTGTATAAGTCAACTTTACTGGCAGGAAATGAGCTGACTTGGTGTATACGTCCACTATCACCCACACCGAGTCACAAAGTCCCACTGTCCTGGGTGGACCTCCCACAAAATCCATTGTGATGTCCTCCCACTTCCACTCCGGAATACCCAAAGGCTGAAGCAATCCCACTTGTCGCTGATGCTCAGCCTTCACCTGTTGACATGTCAAACATCTGGCCACATACTCTACCACATCCTTCATCTTGAGCCACCAATATAATGTTTGTAGATCCTGATACATCTTCGTGGTACCCGGATGAAGCAAGTATGGCATAGTACGAGACTCATCCAGTATCTCTAGTCTGATCCCCTCATCTGCCGGAACACAAATCCGTCCCTGATATCAAAGCACACCAGCCTCAGATTCAGAATAGTCCTTAGTTGTCCCGGCTAAGACATGCTGTCTAACCTCCTACAACTGGGCATCCACCAATTGACCCTCCTTGATCCACTCTAGCAGGGTCAATTGCAAGGTAATATTGGCCAATCGGCCCACCACCAGCTCTATCTTTGCCCTGGCCATTTCATCAGCTAATTCTCTCGAGATCTGGGTGGAACTATACAACTGGCCTGGGCCCCTCCGACTCAACGCATCCGCCACTACATTGGCTTTCCCCGGATTATAAAGAATATCATAGTCATAATCTTTAACCAGTTCCAACCAATGCCTCTGCCTCATGTTTAGATCCTTCTGGGTGAAGAAATACTTCAAACTCTTATGGTCAGTATATATCTCGCACTTCTCCCCATACAGATAATGTCGCCACACCTTTAGTGTGAATACCACTGTCGCGAGCTCCAAATCATGGGTAGGACATCGCTGTTCATATTCCTTTAGCTGCCATGACGCATAAGCTATAACTTTCTCATTCTGCATCAACACACAGCCTAAAACCATCCTCGATGCATCACAGTATACTACAAACTTTCCTCCATCTGAAGGAAGACTCAGTACAGGTGCAGTAATAAGCCGTCGCTTCAACTCTTGGAAACTGTTCTCACACTTCTCGGACCAAACGAACTTCTGATTCTTTCTTGTCAACTCTGTCATTAGTGAAGAAATCTTCGAAAATCCCTCTAAAAACCACCTGTAATAGCCTACCAACCTAAGAAAACGCTGCACCTCTGAGGCGTTCCTTGGCCTCGGCCAATCTCTCACTGCTTCCACCTTAATCCCTTCTGTGCCAACCACATGCCCAAGAAAAGTCATCTCAGGCAACAAAAACTCACACTTCTTAAACTTGGCATATAACTAATGTCCCCTTAACCTCTGTAAGACCTGTCGAAGATGTCGCTCATGCTCTGCCTCTGAACTAGAGTACACTAAGATGTCATCAATGAAGACAATGACGAACTGATCCAAGAAGTCCTTGAACACCCTATTCATCAGATCCATAAAAGCTGACGGGGCGTTGGTCAAACCAAAAGACATGACCAAGAACTCATAGTGCCCATAACGTGTTCAGAAGGTCGTCTTCGGTATGTCCTCGTCCTTGATCCTCAGCTGGTGATAACCAGATCGAAGATCAATCTTTGAGAACACCGTCTTTCCCTGAAGCTGATCGAACAAGTCATCAATCCTTGGTAGAGGGTACTTATTCTTAATAGTCAACTTGTTCGATTCCCTGTAGTCTATGCACATTCTCAGAGTCCCATCTTTCCTCTTAACAAACAACAGTGGAGCGCCCCATGGAGAGTAACTAGGCCTGATGAATCCCAAGTCCAGAAGTTCCTGCAACTGTATCTTCAATTCCTTCAACTCTGCTAGTGCCATCCTATATGGTGCCCTTGATACTGGTTCTGTCCCCGGAGCTAACTCGATAACAAATTGAATCTCCCTGCGTGGTAGCAACCAAAACTCACAAACCACCCTGGTCTCTCCTGGCCCCACTGGCAACACCCTGGTAGTGTCCACTACACTAGCCAGAAAACCTATACATCCACCCTGTAACAAGTCTATGGCTCTCAATGCAGATATCATGGGTATGCGGGATCTGCATACCGCACTTACGAAGACAAAAGGATCCTCGCCCTCAGACTCAAAAGTCACCATCTTCTTCCTGCAGTCAATAGTAGCCCCATACCTGACCAACCAATCCATCCCTAAGATCATATCAAACTCCTCCATGTCTAACTCAATTAGATCTACCGAAAGCTCCCTACTATCAACAATCACTGGCAGTGCCCTAATCCATCTCCTAGAAACTACTAATTCACCTGTAGGCAATAAAGTCCCAAACCCTGCAATTCGATATTCACTAGGTCTACACAATCTATCAATCACTTTACTAGAAACAAAGGAATGTGTAGCACCAGAATCAATTAATACAGTAAAAGAGAGCCAGCGCTAGAAAGCTGACCTGTCACTACCGAGGGACTAGCCTCAGCTTCTACCTGTGTCAAGGTGAATACTCGAGCTGGAGTCAAGCTATCCACCTTTCCTGCTTCGCCTTTCTTTACTATTGGGCAATCCTTCTTGAGATGCCCCACCATTCCACACACATAGCAAGCCTTGGCCCGACATTTGCCCTGATGGGGTCTTCTATACCTCAAGCACTCCAGGTAACTCCTCCATGGTTCACTGCCGCCCTGACGGCCACCCTAACCACCCCGACCCCTTCTATCAGGACCAGCAGCGGTCGAAGTGTCAAGAGTCTTTCTCTTGAAATCACTGGGGCCTCCGCCCCTACCTGACCCAGAATATGGAGGCTCCACTCTGCGGCCCTCCCACCTTACTGCACTTTCCCTCCATATCTTATTCTTTGCTTCCTCAGCAGTAAGAGCCTTCTCCACAGCCTGGGCATAAGTTGTCCCCCCGGGAACTGTCGTAATCCTCACATCTCGGGCTATCATAGCATTAAGCCCTCTAATAAATCTATCCTTCCTAGCTACATCTGTAGGCACAAGGTCTGGTGCGAATTTTGCAACTCTATCGAATTTTAGGGCATACTCAGTAACGGTCATATTGCCCTTCACCAAACCCACAAACTCATTAACTTTTGCTGCCCTGATGGCAACATTATAGTATTTTTGGCTGAATAAGTCCTTAAATCCTTCCCAACTCAAAGCAGTGATGTCCCTAGTCTGTGATGCCACTTCCCACCAAATGCAGGCATCCTCTCTCAACCACTAATGAACTAGGGTTAAAAGGTTTTGGTCTCAAAAGGGTACATTTCATATAACTAAACATTTTTACACATGGGATCCCAAAAAGGAACAGCGTTCAAAAGTTAGTTTACAAAATTCCCAAAGTTTAAACAACCATTATCCACTCTAAGGCAAAACAGATGTTTCTGGTTCTCCTGTTCCTGTCTCCCTCTCAACCGTGGCAGCTGAGCAGCTAATCATGTACATTTTGCTCTCAGAGCTCTCCGAATCAGGGCTGATCAAGCTTGCCCTTGCCTTTACCTACACCACAAAGCACCCGTGAGCCAAGGCCTAGCAAGAAAACATATCATATTACATAACAAGCAATAATAACATTTGGATAACCCTTTAAGCATGTTCATACACTTATCATACCACAGTAATCATAAAGCATGAAGATTCAACCAAAGAATCAGCTAATCATCACTCAGCTATACAGCATAACAATCCACCAATCAATAATAGCAAACAAATCACATAATAATCAGGGTCGACGCCTTAGGTCGCACCCTTTGTTTACTCCACTGACTCCGGCCCGCTTAAACTGAGCTCAGTGCATAATAAGTTGTCCTCAGCTACCAGTGGCTGAGCCGCGTCCTGTTCCATCGTATAGTGTAAACTTTGGCACTCTTAGGCCGTTGGTTTATTAGTTTACAGGGCATAATACCATCCTTTCAAAGCATACAAAATAGGGAACTCTTAGTCCAATTATAAATCCACAACTGAGTGCAGTTTTCTTACCTTTAGTTTCCAAATAAACTGGTCACGAGCGATGCCTCTTGAGCACGATAGGATTCCCGAGCCCTAGCTTAGTACCTAGTCACAACCAAGATAAGGAATACCATAAATAATTGTAAAAGGGCTTCTAGATAAAGTTCTAGTCTCCGGAACATTGAATTCCATCAAAGACGGTAGTAGATTCAATCCCGAGCACCCTAGGTAAAATTCCCCAGTATTCCCACCTAGACTTCCTAACCTCAAATATATCTCCAATTATTTATTTCCATAACCCGATAATGTAAATAGCCATCCAATACTTAAAATACCCCTTGACTTGCCCGAAGTCAAGTACTAAGCCCCGTTGTGACTTTCCCGCTGGCTAGCTCCCTAGGATCGCCTCAAGTCGCAGGCTGCAGATTTACCCACATAATAATGTGGTTCTCGCAATTATAGCATATACTCACATTTATATTCATACAAACATACTAGCATGATTATCATATAATCATGTGTTAAGTCAATAAATTCAAGCATAAGCCAATTATGCCCTCTCGGCACACTAATCAAGGCCCTTAAGCCTTATTAGTGACTTTGGGTTGTTACAGTATATGCTTGTATATTCAGGTGGAGACCTAAACCCCACTGGTTACATTGATTCTGATTTTCAATTAGATAGAGATAGTCAGAAATCAAATTTTAAATCAGTGTTTACTCTTGGAGGAGGAGCAGTAGTCTTGCGAAGTATTAAACAAATCAGCATTGCAGACTCTACCATGGAAGTTGAGTATATAGTAGCTTGTGAAGCAGCTAAGGAGGCTGTGTGGCTCAAAAAGTTTTATTCCGATCTGGAAGTAGTGCCAGATGTGGATAAGCCACTAGTCCTATACTATGATAACAGTGGGGCAGTAGCTAACTCAAAGGAACCACAGAGTCAGAAGAAGGGAAAGCACATCGAGAGGAAGTATCACTTGGTAAGAGAGATAGTTCATCGAGAAGATGTTGCAGTTATGAAGATAGCTTCAGAGCATAATTTTGCAGATCCTTTCACAAAGACTTTATCCATGAAATCTTTTAAGGAGCATGTAAGAAACATGGGAATGAGAGAGATGCCTCATTTGCTTTAGGGCAAGTGGGAGATTGTTGGGAATTTTTCCCTGAAAGCATACGTAGTAGACATTTTTGTAAGAAATAAATAAATAAATTGAATTAGTTATGCATATCTTTTATGGACTATATTATTCTATGATAATATTATGTAAATATCAAAAAAATTCATAAGTTCATATATGTGATCTGAAACACGTATTGGTACGGGAGGATTGTGTTTGAGATAAATGAACTTGAATAGTTCGCAATAAAATAAAGTTAAGGAATCTTTAGGTTAATTACTACAAGTATGATCCACTAGTAATATGAATACATGTGATCTAGATCCAGATTACTAGTGTAGCAGGACACTTTAGTGGAGGTACTTTATATATTAGAGAATATATAGATCTGGACCAAATATGTTTATTAATACTTAGTTAAATACCGTTTCCAAGTATTAATTAAATATATCAACTGATGATCATATACAAATAGATCTTAATCCTGAAGTTACTATGAAATCCTATTTATGTTATATGGGTTCTTTGATTCACTCGTTAGGGTCTGTCAAAATGATCATGCTAGAAACTTTTGTTTTGGGAACTCATTAATGTAAATGGCTGGAGACATAGTATACAGATATGAAATCTATACATTCTCATAAGAGAATGAATAATGGTTCTCTTAAGGGTTGACTTTTGAGACTGAAAGGTTATTGAGCTCAAATTCATAATTTAGCTATGACTTAACCATCACTGGTAAAGTCAATGGTACTTAAGGAAACAAGATATAATTAAAAGGGTAAAACGGTAATTTTATTCCCGATTAATTATGAACCATTATTAGAGGGTTAATTTGTATGTAATGATTATATCAATGGACACTTTATTTTATAATATACTCATTAAATGAAATGTCTATAATTACAAGAGTGCAGTCTCATATTTATATTGGAGTAATCATGAAATTAATAAATTAAGATTATTTAATTAAAGAGATTAATTAATAATCTCAAATTTAATGGAGCTTGAAATTATAGGTCCATAAGCCCCTACAGCGACTCTATCAACACTATTAAGGCAAGAGTTGATATAAAGGGAAAATTTGTTGAAAGACATATTTAAGAAGAAATTTGTTCTTCGGGCCAAATATGCAATTATGTGATAATAGTGATCAATTAATTAATTACAAATTAGTTGTAATTAACAAAATTAATTAATATTTAATTGTTATGTAATTTTCAAAATTACATTAAATAATTAAATTTATTTTCAAAATTATATTAAATAATTAATTAATCATAATTTTTTAAATTATAATAAATTAAATATTTAATTTCGACATTATTATTTAATTGAAATTGGTTTTAATTAATTGATAGAAATAATTAAATATCTTTATTTGCGTGGAAGATAATAATCTTATAAGTTCAAATTAGATTTGAATTTAAAAGATGATATTTATTAAAATAATTAATTATATTTGATAATTAGTTAAAAAGATAATTAATTCAAATTTGAATTAATTATCAGGTTGTTGGTTTTTATCTGATAAGATAGTTTGAATAAATAATTAAATAATTATGGAAAAATCAAATATCCCTAAAATATAGGGTGGTACACGACACACACAATCCATGGACTGTGTGTGGCATGTACTACACAATTTTTTCAAGATAGATTTTTCAATTTTATTTATTTAATTAATTAATGGATAATTCAAAAGTTAGTTTTTGGATATTTTCATTAATAAGATAATTAATTAATTAATTAAAAGATAAATTGTAAATTGGTTACAATTTTATTTTTTAAATTTGAATATTTTCTATTTAAGTTAGACTTATCAGAAAATAGAAAAGAATATAGTAAATATAGAATTTTATTCGCTCAGAAGAAAAGAGAACGATATTTTTCTATCTCTCCCTGAAAAAGATAAAGAAGCAATCTCAGGCTTATTCTCTTAATCTCATGTGTTGAGTACATCAAGTAGAATCAGAAATTAACTATCATTTATTCGCTAAGTGCCCACACACTTCTTGAGGTGTAGAGAACGTTGTGGAAGATCTTGGTGTGAGTACCTGTGAGCAGCTTGGATTGGAAGTTCATTCAAATTACGAAAAGATAGCAAGGACACTAGATAGGCATCAAGAGGTATGTTTTATATTCTTGCTTATGATTAATGTATTTATATTAATGGATCAGCATATTTAAAAGTAGTTTAAATATGTTACAAAAATTTTGTTGTACACTGGGCCAACCCACCACCTTTACGCTGCGCATTAGGAAACTCGTTCCTAACAACAACTACCCGCAGCAATGTACCTAGCTTCTGTAGTTGACAGAGAAATTGAGTTTTGTTTTTTGTTGTGCTATGAAACAAGATTGTTTCCCAGATAGAAACATCCTCCGCTAGTGCTTTTTCGTTCATCAGCATTACCTACCCAGTCAGCATCACTAAAACAAACCAAGTTAGAATTGGTATCCTTAGAAAAAAAAATCCCAAAATCAAGACTGCTATTTACATAGCAAATGATTCTTTTCACAGCAGTAATATGAGACTCCATGGGATTTCCTTGATAGCAAGCACACACACCAACACTAAAACAAATATCAAGACAACTAGCAGTAAGATAAAGTAAACTACCAATCATACTTCTGTATAGTGTTGGATCTACCTTTACTCCATGTTCATCTTTGGATAATTTTTACTGTTGTGCTCATTTGAGTATTGGTATGTTTGGTATTTTCAAGACCAAATTTTTTCACCAATTTTTTTGCATATTTACTTTGTGAAACAAAAGTACCATCCTTAGATTGCTTAACCTGAATACCCAAAAAAATAGGTGAGTTCACCTACCATACTCATTTCAAATTCATCCTGCATTTGCTAAACAAAAACCTGCACTTCAGAGTTAGATGTAGAACCAAAGACTATATCATCAATATAAATTTGAGCAACAATAACATCGGAATTCATGTTTTTGATAAACAGTATCTTGTCTACACTACCACTTCGATAACCATGTGAAATTAGAAATTGAGTTAAATGCTAATACCAAGCTCGTGGAGCTTGTTTTAAACCATATAATGCTTTGTCTAACTTGTAAACATGGTTAGGAAAATGAGGGTCCTCAAACCCTTTAGGTTGCTCAACAAAAGCTTCTTCATTCAAAATGTCATTTAAAAAAGCAGACTTAACATCCATTTGGTGCAATTTAATTCCAATAACACAAGCAATAGATAGAAGTAACCTTATGGATTCAAGTCTTGCCACTGGTGCAAATGTTTCTTCAAAATCAATACCTTCAACTTGTGTGTATCCTTGAGCCACCAATCTTGCTTTGTTCCTCACAATGGTTCCAAATTGATCACTCTTGTTTCTGAATATCCATTTTGTTCAAATGACATTGGCATGGCTCGGTCTAGGAACAAGAATCCAAACTTCATTGCGAGAAAACTGATCCAACTCCTCTTGCATTGCATGAATCCATGATTCATCTATCAAAGCTTCCTTCACATTTTTAGGCTCAAAAGACAACTGGAAGATGGTTCTTTCTGAACTGGATCTGTGATGATGTTTGGTGTTTGATTTGTTTCATTTTCTGATGCAGAATCTGGAAAATCATCACTTGTAGCTACAGAATCTGAAGTTGTTGCATCAGATGCAGATTCTGATAGTTCAATCAAATCCTCTGTCAATGCATGAGATTTTTCCAACAAGTCTTCTATGTTGACTTCTGTAGAAAACTTAGAAAAATCCTTGAAATCATCAACAACAACATTAGCAGACTCCATTACAGTTTGGGTTCTCATGTTATACACACGATGCCCTGCTGTTAACAGAATATCCAATAAAAACACCAACGTCACTCTTAGCATCAAACTTTCTAGTGTTTTCACGATCTCTTATAATATAGCAAGCACAACCAAACACATGAAAATGACTTACATTGGGTTTCTTACCTTTCTAGATTTCATAAGGTGTCTTAAGAGTACCTGGACAAAGAAACACTTTGTTTATGATATAACAAGTTGTGTTGATTGCTTCAACCCATAATCACTTGGAAAGCTTTTTGCTATTTAACATCACCCTGGGCATCTCCTGCAAGGTGTGGTTCTTATCTTTCCACAACTCCATTTTACTGAGGAGCTTTAGGAGCAGAAAATTCATGGGAAATACATGTAGACTTACAAAACTTATCATTTTCAAATTCTTTCCCATGATCACTCCTAATTCGAACTATTTTGCCAATATTGCAGTCTTTTTCAACTTTTAGTTTCAAACAAAGAGATCTAAAAGCATCAAAAGTATCAGATTTTTCTCTTAAAAAATCAACCCATGTGAAACGAGAGAAATCATTAACACAGACAAAAATATATCTCTTACCATTCAAGCTTTCAACCTGAATTGGACCCATCAGACCCATGTGGAGTAATTCAAGAACCTTGGTGGTATTAACATCAGAAATGCATTTGTGGGTAACTTTCAATTGCTTACCAAGCTGGCAAGGTTCACATTTACTCACAGATTCTTTACCTAATTTAGGCAACCCTCGAACAATCTTGCATTTGACAACTTTTTCAAATTTTTGTAGTTTACGTGCCCAAGTTTTTCATGCCATAGATCAGTGGTGTTTATCTATGGCTGAGTGACACGTAAGAACAGGAGTGAGAGTGTAACAATTATCAGTTGATCTAAAACCTTGTAAAATACATTGTTTATCATTGTTGGGAACATAACAATGATCACTATCAAAATTGACAGTATACCCTTGATCATAGATTTGACTAACGCTAAGTAAATTAGCTTTTAGTCCTTCAACTAACATCACATTTTTTAGCTTTGCTAAGCCTTCAAAATTCTGGACTCCCATCCCAATAACATTTCCAGCTAAACCATTTCCAAATGTCACTCAACCACATTGCATAGGTCGAATATTAACAAGAAAGTCTTTGTTACCTGTCATGTGTCTAGAACAACCACTGTCAAAATACCACATTTGAGAAGCAGCAGTTTTAAAGCAAGAAAAACCAGCAAGACATTTTTCTTTCTTTATCCATATTTTTTTGGTGAAAAATGTTTATTTTGCTTTTTATTGATTTTTCCAAAATAATTGGACCTGAACATATTTTTCAAAATAAAGCATTTAGGTTGAATGTGACCTCTTACACCACAAAAATGACAAATGGGAACAAATTTTCTGAATTGTTCACGAAATCTGTCATCCTTACCTGATCGCTTCTCCTTTGTAGGTGTGGAAGTCCTACTTGCAGTATCAAACACCTGTAATGTTAGATCAGAACATCTAGGACGTATTTTCTTAGATTTAACAAATTTTGTGTCTATTTTATTTTGAGATTCAACAAATCCCAACCCAACATGACTACTTTGCCCTGTGTTATGAATTTCTTCAAAAATAGATGAACCTGAATTTAACATTTAACATTTCTTTTCAGATTTTCAAGTTATTTTTTAAATAGTTAATTTTAGTCCTTTTTTAACTCAATTTAGATTCACAACTTTTGTTTTTTTTTTCTCAAGTTCTTTGATGCAATGAGAAATATTTTTATTCATTTTTTTCAATGAACGATTTTCAGCATAAACTTGTACCCACTTACCATACATTACCTTGTAAGATTCAGCCAATGAATCCTCATTGATTTTTGACTCATCAGAATCTAAGACTACACCATCAATATTGCTTCCAGTGATAGTGTTGTTCAAACACACAAGTTTTTCCTGAAAAACACTAGACAAAACAGAGGTTAAAGCAACATTTCCCTCATCTTCTTCACTGCTTTCGGTCTCATCATCACTCCAAGTGACATTTAGCCTTTTTTTTTCGTTCTTTTTCAATGTATTGGCACATTCTGATTGAATATGACCAAAACCTTCACACTCTCTGCACTGGATACCCTTTTTGTTAGTAGAACCAAAAAATTTAGAAGATGTGTTACCTTTAGGGAATTTTGACAAATTATTTTTGTTGTTAACATTTTTCATGAATTTTTGGAAATTCCTTGTCAACAAGGCCATTTCTTCATCTTCTTCATTATCAGAAATTTTTTCAAAAGTTTTAAAAGCAATACCTTTATTTTTCTCACCTGAGGTTTTTGGCTTATCTTTTTGCTTGATCTACTGGTTTAGTTCAAACGTTCTCAAAGAGCCCATTAGCTCTTCAACCTTCATTTTTCCAAAATCCTTGTGTTGACCCTGATTTTGGTCAATGACACGGAGTCTAGGAAACGACAAGAAAATGATATAGAGCTTGAAAATAATCTAATGGAAAGATAAAGAACATAGGGATTTATAGTGGTTCGGCCCCAATGATTGGTAATAACCTACGTCCACTCGATACTATTATTGATATTGAATTCCCAAGGTGTGATCAAAGAACAAGGGTTCCTGAGTTTCATGGACCTTAGAGGAAGAAAACAATACAGTGATGGATAATAGTAATCTAATTCTCTAAGCATAAAAGATCGATCCCCTTCCTTGAGCTATCTCTTGTATAGTTATAGGCTCAAGAAGAGTTACATGAATTAGGAAATAATATATATCCTTAATGATCGGATCTGCAAGTCATAATGAAGAGATATTCTCATATATCATCAATTGTACATATTTTTACATAAATGAACGAATATACGACTAGGCTGGTCGTACATAAAACTTGATCTCGTCATGCAGAAATAATGTTGGTCGATAGGCGAGCCGTATCTTTGCTACGTGTCCGCCACATGTCAAAAATATGTGCCACGTCATCAGCAACTAATTTATGGATAAACATTTGTCCCCAAAGTTTATTTATTGCGACCAGCAATAAGTAAACTTAAGAAAACAACTTTTCATATGCCCCACGAAATCTGTCAGAGCCCTCGTGTGTTTTTGAAAATAGTGACCTAATCACATCTAATCAAGCCTTCTCATTTTTCAAGAAACCATTCCGACGGCTGTTACACTCCCCCATGCCTTGAAAAAGGCAACTCATGATTACCCCTTTTCGGCACACATCAGCTCTATAAATAATCCCCACAATATTCTTTTAACTCTTTACACGCCATCTTTTGCCAAGAACTTTAAGGATTTCAGACGCTTTGCCGAGGATCTCTCGCATGCAAACTCAAAGTTCCTCCTTCTCAGAATCTCCAATCTTCACTTAGGTAAACTTTCTTCGACGTTTAACCCTTTGAGATGCCATGCATGATGCTTCTGTGCTCTGGGACTTTTCGTGTTCTTGGGTATAAATTTGTGAAGATTTTGTATATAGCATTTGATGCTTGATAGGGTAGTGTACTTTTGCTCTATATAAGTTAGGAATCAGTTTGATAGTCAGGATCATGGATTTAGGGCATAAAATTGAAGTAAAAATTCGATTTTTAGGCTAGTTGAAAAACTGGGTTTTTCCCGCCCCTTTGTAGTTGAAAAAGCTTTTTTCAGAAATAACTTTTTACTTTCACTTTTTGATCCGTTTTTCAAACTGCTTGCATAAAACTTAGTGTTTCAGTTAGAATGCTGCTGGTCGATAGATACGAGCAACGTTATTCCAACTTTCAACATAAGCTCCCAGGTTGTGCGTCTTATCTCCCCCTTTGTCTGTTTGCAGTTTATATGCAAGACCCGTGGGGTGGAGAAAGACCCATCGACGACGATCTATTGGCTCAACTACTCGAGGATGAAGAACAACCCTCGATATTGATACATGATATTCCTTTTTCTCGTATTAATCCAAACACTTCCCCAATTTTGACTTGAAACATGGCTCGCACCAAAACTAAGGCCCAGAAAAGAAAAACCTCCAACACTTCTCATCATCCTGCTGCTGATGCTCCCTCGACCAGTGATCGAGACGAAAATGCCCCTGATCCAAATACCCAAAGACATGCCCGCCCTCGACACGTTATTCAGCCAGATGTCGAGTGGCATGTAGTCTCTGAGAGTAGGGTGACGGTCAGAATGATCGCCAACTACTTAAGAAAATACAATCTGACAGGGGTGACCCTAGTCAAGCCCAACCCAGACCAAAGGGCTAATCTTCCTGGAGGCACCTACAGCGCCTGGTCGCGGTTTCATGTTGAGGCAGGGGCCACCTTGCCTCTTCATCCATTCTTTCAGGGGGAGGCCAACTATTTTGGAGTTGCCCCCTTCCAAATTACCCCAAATGGATATAGGATGCTTCCTGCACTCTTTATCCTGTACAGCCAGAAAAAATGGCCCGTGCCGTCGCCACATGAGGTCAACTATCTATTCGACCTCAAATCTAACCCCAACCGTGAAGGCACGGGGTTCTTCCATCTTTGTCATCAGGAAAACGGACGCACTTTCCTGACTGACATGACCACATCTCAAACATGGGGAGGTACTACCAAGAGTACTTCCTTATGCCTGACCTGGTCGCAGACAACCTGGCTTTCGCACGAGGAGGTAAAACTTTCGTATCGCTGGCTGACTTCTTCACTTAGTGTTTTCCTCCACAATGCCTTAAACTTTTGATGTCTTCCAGGTCCGTGGCTGCGACCAAACCCAACTCCGGGAATGGAGTCAAGATCGGCACTCTTAGCCAGCATGCCAGATGCTGAGAAGAGTGTCAAGAATATGGTTACAGAGGCTAACCTTAGGTTGGCTGGCCTCTGGGCCCCTCAATCAAATGCAAGGGGGCCTTCGGCAAGGAGTGCTCGTGCCGAAGAGGAACCCGAGCAGCAATCCCAAGCGTCTCCTCCACGGAGGAGACCAACTGGGGTCACGATCAGGGAACCTGCTAGCACTCCTCGAGCAGAGAGGCCCTCGAACCCCAAAGGAAAAGGAAAGCAGAAGCCCACAGAGCCTGCCGAACTCTCTGACGACTCGTCAGATGACAACGATATAGTAATTTCTCTTTTAAATAATTTGCCAATTCCATGTCATCTGTTCGACAGGGATGGAAATTTTAAATATGCTCCACACTTAGGGCCAGACTTCTTCATGTCAAAGAATGAGTGTAAGACTAGTAGAGTCTGTAGTGTAGCGACCAGTAATAATAGCTCGGGTATTGGACTTTGCAATCCTTTTTTGTTTCTTTTTCTGATGTAATGTGTTTGGCTATTCATGCTATCTCGTGGCTCAACTTTGTTCTTGCTTTTTAGGTATGGACTCTACCAATGTATTTGATCTTTACAGCACCCCAGAGGTTGCTGCTACCCCTCAGAGCAAAAAGAAAGCCAGCAAAAGACATTCTGGGGAGAGCAGCAAAGAGCCTCAGCCGAAGAAGGACCGGAATGCAGGCCCTTCGGAGGCCGGGCCCTTGGCCTCCGCGACTCCGCCTTCCCCCCGCTAGCAGCAGACTCCATCTGCTGCGGCCAGGTCGACTCCTTTTCCTGCTGCCCCATCTAACCAAACCCAGCAAGAAGCTCCTGCCTCAACCGAGAATCTAATCAAGGAGAGGCTTACAAAAATCTCCAAGCACGACCGCTTCCGGGCGGCAATGGCGGCTACGGAGACGATGGGCATCAACCCAATTCTGAACCGAGCCCTGAATGAGTTCACCAGTGTAAGTTGTCTCCTTTGTGACATTACGCTTTTGGTAATTTTACTGTTTGTCTAATTTTTATTCTGAATGCAGGCCATGCTAACCCTTACTGCTGGCCGCATCCACCTGGGTGCTGTCGTCGAGGAGGCCAGAACCTCGGATCAATGGCACGAGGATGAACTCAAAGCTGCCGAGGCCAGACATGCTGATCAGCTGGCGGTGGTGACTGCAGAAAAGGCCCAACTGGCCAAGGAGTTGGAGGAGAAGCTGAAATCTCTGGAAAAAACCCGCGAGCTGAGGGACCAATACAAGGAGTCCAACCGCTCTAACTATAAGGTGGCTAAGCAGTTCGAGCTGGATTTGATCGCGAGCAGGCTAGAGACCAGAGACATGGAGGACCGAGTTAAAGACTTGGAGAAGACTAATGTTGCCAACTTAGAGAGGTACAAAAATGCCACCCTAGGGTGCTTCTATGATTTCTGGAAGCACAATCAGGGTGCCAATTTTTATTATCTTCCTGAGAATGCAAGGGAAGCCGAGCTAGCTCGTTGCGCGGCTCAACTGGCTGAAGAAGAGGGATCAAGGGTCCCTGCTTCCCCCGAAATCTCGCTGGCCGCCGGGATGGAGGGTGCATATAATGAAGCCGTCGACCAGAACCCTCCCCAGGATCCTCCAGCTCCTCAAGCTCCATAATTTTTTCTTTTTATATTTCTTTTTTAATCACACGACCTATGGGTCGTGATGTAAAGACAATATAATTTTTTGGTTTGCTGCACAGGCATCTTTTACTTTTATTTTAAACAATTACATCCAAGCAGTCACTGCTTACGGTGTAAAAGGATCGCTTTGATATTACAATATATTTTCATATTATTATAAAATCTAATTGTTCGCATGACCGAACTTAGCATAGCACTTTGGTTTGATTTAACAAAATATTAAAATTTTGAAAAATACTCTAAGATTCGTAGCATGCTTTCCCTTATTTTGCTCATGTGTTTACATACCTTTTAATGATATGCTTTGCTTACTTGTACCTTGTATGCCCCCCAAGTGATCGGGGAGCTTTAGGTCCTTGGTCACTTGCCTTGACTAGAACCTGCCCGAACGTTACTGCTCGTAGCAATGCGATTAGAATTATAATATAGCAAAACAACACACGTAACGAGCAAATACTTGTAATAAATACAATAGGTGGCAAGAAATGACTGGCTGAGCACAGTCCCTTTTATTCTCGTAGTAAATGGACTAAACATGTCTTTTCGAGTGATCAATAAGATCTTACACAAAACTTGTAAAAAGTAAAATTTATACAAGCCAAATCTTTAAGAAGAATTGTTCATTGATAATACTTGCGCATGTGTTCTCCATTCCAATATCGAGGAATGAGATTTCCGTTTAAGCGGGCAAGTTTATAAGTGCCTGGGTGAAGGACTTCATCAATCTAGTAAGGCCCTTCCCAATTTGGCCCGAGTACTCCAGCAACTTGGTCGCAGGTGTTAAGAAAAACTCTCCAGAGCACAAGGTCTCCAACATTGAACTTTCTTTCTCAAACTTTGGAGTTGAAATACCGGGCGAACTTTTGCTGGTATACAGCTACTCGGAGCTGGGCTTGTTCACACCTTTCATCAATCGAGTCCAAGGATTCCATGAGTAACTGGCTGTTAGAATTCTGGTCGTATGTTAATCTGCGGTGAGAGGGCGGATTCAACTCAACAGGCAACATGGCTTCATACCCGTATGCCAAGGAAAACGGGGTATGACCTGTTGCTGTTCGGTGGGAAGTTCTGTACGACCAGAGGACTTCAAGCAACTGTTCTGGCCATGCTCCCTTAGCTTCTTCAAGTCTTTTCTTCAGTGTATCCTTCAGCATTTTGTTGACCGCCTCGACTTGTCCATTCGCTTGGGATAAGTGACTGAAGAAAAGCTTTTAATAATGTCGTGACGTTTGCAGAAATTTGTGAATAGATCACTGTCGAACTGGGTGCCGTTATCTGAGACTATCTTTTTTGGCAATCCATAGCGACAGATGATGTTTTTGACCATGAAGTCAAGCACTTTCTTCGTCATTATGGTCACGAGTGGCTCAGCTTCGGCCCATTTGGTGAAGTAGTCGATGGCAACCACTGCGTACTTTACACCACCTTTCCCCGTAGGCAAAGATCCGATTAGATATATTCCCCAAACCGCAAAGGGCCATGGACTCTGCATCTGCTTTAACTCATTGGGAGCAGCTCACGGGATCTTAGAAAACCTTTGACACTTGTCACATTTTCGCACGAACTCCATGGAGTCTTCATTCATTGTTGGCCAGAAATATCCTTGCCTTAGGATCTTTTTCGACAGGCTTTGCCCCCCATCGTGGTCCCCGCAAAAAACTTCATGCACCTCCTTCATCAACTCTTTGGCTTTCTCCTTTGTAATGCACCTGAGAAGTGGCAGTGAGTATCCCCTTCGGTACAGAATTCCATCGACCAGGATATACCTAGCAGCTTGCCGCTGAAGGGTCCTAGCTTTGTTTCTGTCCGCTGGTATCATGCCGCTTGATAGATACTCTACATATGGCGCCATCCATGTATCCGCCATTTGGATGACTAGGGAGGTTTCTGTTGCTTGGATTCTGGGTGCGGGCAATCGCTCTACTGGCACTATGTTCAGAGTATCAGCATCTTTTGCAATTGCCAACTTTGCCAAAGTGTCTGCATTGGAATTCTGATCTCGAGGCATTTGCTTTAGAGTATATCTATCAAACTGGGCTAAAAGATCCTTTGCTTTGTTCAGATAGGCGACCATTTTTAATTCTCGCGCTTGATAGTCTCCCAAGATCTGATTCACGATTAGCTGAGAATCACTATAAATTTCAAGCGCTTTTATGTTTATATCCTTGGCTAACCGCAGTCCAGCGAGCAATGCTTCATATTCATCCTCATTGTTAGAGGCAGTGAAGTCAAATCTTATTGCACAGTGAAATCGATGCCCTTTCGGCGTTATCAATATCACTCCTGCTCCTGTGTGGGATTCATTAGATGATCCGTCGGTGAATAATTTCCACGAGGGTTCCTGTGTTTGACATTCAGGTTCACTAGGCTCCTCGATCTGATCGCTACCTGTGGGCTCTGTAAACTCGGAGATGAAGTCAGCTAAGGCTTGTCCCTTTATTGCTGCTCGCGACAGGTAAGATATGTCGAACTGGCCGAGCTCGACTGCCCACTTTAGTAATCTTCCGGCAGCCTCTGGCTTTTTCTGAACTTGCCGAAGAGGCTGGTCGGTTAATACCGTAATCGGATGGGCTTGGAAATAAGGCCGCAGCTTCCTAGAGGCCAATACTAAGCAGTAGGCTAACCTTTCAATGGGGGGATATCTTAATTCTGCTCTGATCAGCCTTTTGCTTATGTAATAGACGACCTTCTGCACACCTTCTTCTTCTCTCACCAGAACAGCACTAGCAGCGTAATCTGTGATTGCCAGGTAGACGAACAAAGTCTCTTTTTCTACTGGCTTCGACAAGATGGGTGGCTGCGCCATATGCGCTTTCAATGCTTGAAAGGCCTGTTCGCACTCATCTGTCCATTCAAATTTCTTGCTACCTCCGAGTAGATTAAAAAATGGGACACACTTGTCCATTGATTTTGAAATAAATCTACTAAGGGCAGCAATTCTCCCAATCAGACTTTGGACATCCTTAATCTTTATTGGCGACTTCATCTCGATCAGGGCTTATATCTTCTCGGGATTAGCTTCAATTCCTCTTGAGTTAACTATGAATCCCAAGAACTTCCCTGATCCCACTCTGAAGGAACATTTGATGGGATTCAACTTCATCCTATATTTATTAAGGACGTTGAAGCATTCCTCCAAATCCCTTACATGTCCTTCTGCCTTCTTCGACTTAACCAGCATGTCGTCAATGTAGACCTCCATGTTTGCCCCGATCAGCTCCTTAAACATGTGGTTGATGAGTCTCTGTTAAGTCGCACCAGCGTTTTTCAAACCAAAGGGCATCACCTTGTAACAGTAGAGCCTTGTATTAGTTCGAAAGCTAGTGTGATCCTCATCAACGGGATGCATACTAATCTGGTTATACCCAGAGTAGGCATCCATAAATGAGAGGATCTCGTGTCCTGCAGTGGCATTGACCAGCTGGTCGATCCTCGAGAGTGGGAAGCAGTCTTTAGGGCAGGCTTTATTGAGGTCTGTAAAATCCACACACGTACGCCACTTGCCATTCGGCTTGGGCATGAGTACGGGATTGGAGACCCACGATGGATAAAATGCCACCCTGATGAACCTATTCTCCTTCAGCTTCTCGACTTCTTCTTTCAAAGCTTTCGATCGGTCTTTGTCGAGCAGCCTTCTTTTCTGCTGCACAGGTGGAAAGCTTTTGTCAATGTTTAGGGCATGGTTGATGATTGTAGTATCTATCCCAACCATGTCTTTATGCAACCAGGCAAAGATGTCCTAGTTCCTTTTTAAGAACTCCACTAGAGCTTGCTTTTTCGTTGTCTCTAAGTTTTTACCGACTTTCACAACTCTGGTCGGATTCCCCTCATCGAGTTGGACTTCTTCAAGGTCCTCGATGGGGCCTACTTCTTCTTCAAAATCCCCAAAGCGAGGATCAAAGTCTCTATCCTCACTTTGGGCAACGGCCTATTTGGTGAGATTATCACTAGAGCGGGCTTGAACATCAGATGCCATTTGCAACTCTTTTCCAGCGGCATCCCTCGATACACCCTTTTTTTCCTTGGTGATCGAGGCGTTGTAGCATTCTCTCGCCTCTCTCTGGTTTCCCAGTACGCATCCTACTCCTGCGTCTATTGGGAATTTCATGGTGAGGTGCCATGCAGAAGTGACGGCTCGATGGTCAACCAGAATAGGTCCCCCTATTACGGCATGATACGTCGAAGGACAATCAACCACTATAAAAGTGGTGAGTAATGTCCTGTTAGCAGGTGCGGTACCTGCTATGACTGGGAGTCTAATTGACCCTACTGGGGCGAGCCCTTCTCTGGAATAACCATAAATGGTTTGGTTGCATGGCTCTAGGTCCTTGATGGACAGTTTCATCCTTTCTAGCGAGGACTTATATAAGATGTGTGACCAAACTTCCTGTATTGACCAACACCATTTTCACCATCATATGTGTGATTTGAACATCCATGACCAGCGGATCGGAGTGTGGGAATCGCACATGCTGGGCGTCGTCATCAGAGAAGGTGATCGGTTCCTCCTCTATTCGAGCCTTTTTGGGTGCATGATCCTCAACACTCATCATCTCGATGTCTTGGTCGTGGCGTAATGTTCGAGCGTATCATTCCCTCGTTTTTCCACTATCTCTTGCGAGATGTGGGCCTCCGCAGATGGTGAGTAGGGTACCTGCCACGGGAGCTGGCTGTAAAGGTGGCGAACGCTGGCGTGCAGGCGCCGACTCATTGCCACCTTGAGCCTCTCGCTGAGAACCTCCCGCGGCTCGTACATATCTTCTTAAGTGTCCCTGTCTTATCAGGAACTCAATCTCGTCCTTCAGCTGGTTACACTCATTGGTGTCGTTCCCGTAGTCGTTATGATAACGACAGAACTTTGTCGAATCTCTCTTGGAGATATCCTTTCGTATAGGCGCGGGTCGTCTGTAGGGCACGCTCGAGCTGGTCGCTTGGAACACCTCGGCTCGGCTCTCGACAAGGGCGGTGTAATTGGTGAATTTCAGTTCAACCGATTATTTTTGGGGCGTTTACTCTCGGAGGTCGAGGGTTCGCCATTCACCCGCTTTCCACCATTTTTATCGTTGCCATTCCCGTTGCCCTTGCCGTTGCCATTGGGCTTAGACCCGTTGGCAGATTTGGCGGGATCTTCCTTGGGCCCCTTATTGTTTACTGGCAACTTGCCTTCGTTGGCAATTGCATCCTCAAGCTTGATGTACCAATCGACTCGATCTAAAAACTCTTGGGTAGTATTAACCCCGTGCTTCCTGAGGCTACTCCAGAGAGGAGAATGGCGCATAACCCCAGCGGTTAGGGCCATCATCTTGCCTTCATCGCCCACAGTCTTGCCTCCTGCTACGGCTCGCATGAAGTGCTGAACATATTCCTTCAAAGGCACTCCTTCTTTCTGACGTATCTCGACCAGTTGGTTTGCCTCAGTGGGGTGCACATGACCCGCATAGAACTGTCCGTAAAAATCCTTCACGAACATTTCCCAGGATATTATACTTGCAGGAGGGAACTTAAAGAACCACTCCTGAGCGGCATCAGAAAAGGTCGCTGGGAAGATACTGCAGCAAGCGTCTTCAGAGACTTTCTGAATGTCCATTTGTATCTCAAATTTGTTTACATGAGATACCGGGTCTCCGTACCCGTCAAAGTTTGGCAGAGTTGGCATCTTGAACTTACTGGGGGTTTCTGCCACAGCAATTCTTTGTATGAAAGGAGTGCCTCTCCTCCGATCGTACTCGATATGCGATGTCCGCCCCCCGACCAGCTGCTGGACAGCCTGGTTAAGGGCATCGATTTGAGCTTGAACGGCTTCAAGAATTTATGGGGCCTCCGGTGCCGGGGGAATGTACTCATCGTGCCTTTCTCGGTGGTTGTGGAGTACATCCCTAAAGTCGTCGTCTCTCCGTCACTGCTCGCTGGCTCCGAGCCGGCTAAAGACGTTGTTTTGTCTGGGCTGCCCCCCAGCATTAAGTCCTGCTTGTTGGTCTTCTCTAGGTGGTGGGCTTCTACCTCCACCTCTCTCCTCGTTTCTCTAACCAGCATTCCCTCTGCGTGAGTCAGCCTCATTGTAGCCGTGGCCATCTCTGAACCTTGACTGGCTATGGTGGGACCGACTGTTTCCTCTGTTGCCTCCTTGGGCTGGAACTTCCCGAGCGTTAGAGGGAGACCTGCACTGGTCGGTGGGTCCTCGTGCATTGTCATGCCGTGGAGGGCCCCTGACAGCAGAGCCTGTCTCTGAATTCCTTCTGTTGGCAGAAGGATGTTGCCCCCTGCTTGGCGGGTGCAGCTCTTCACCCCCTGGGCGTCTAGGGCTTCGGGGCTATTGCCTGGCCCTATTCTGCCTGGGACGCGGGGGATTGCCTCGACCAGCCTGGGATGGAGGCTGCGTCTCAGGGTCCCTAGGTGGGACATCATCCTAAGGCATTGGTGGCTGCTCCGACCTTTGAGGGCTTGTAGGCTGGAGCAGAGGGCTAGGAATGGGACCTATTTGAGGTGGTCCACTCGGGGGTTGATCAGGCTACGCGGCAGGTGCAGCCAGATTCCTAGCCAATTGGAGGGCTGCTTCGAGGGCTGCCATGGCATCCCTCTAACAACGGTCCATCTCCGCCTGTCTCTCACTCAGCTCTTGGCGCTGGCGCTCTATCTCTCTCTGCTGTGACGCCATTATCTCGGCGGTACTCTCTTGATTGGCCCTCAGAGTGGCCAATTCATCTTGCAACACCCCCCATGTTGTCTTCAAAGCCTCAGAGTCTACTTCCTCCTCATTGAACTCCAAATGAGGTTCATCTTTAGCCATGTTTGGTGGAGGAGGCTGGGATGGAGCGGCAGCAGCCTGTCCAGTTTTCTTGGTAGTCTTTGCCATTAGTTGTTTCGGATTCAAGGCTCTCAATGAAAGCACTAGAATGTTGACCCTGATTTTGGTCAACGACACGGAGTCTAGGAAAATACAAGAAAATGATATAGAGCTTGAAAATAATCTAATGGAAAGATAAAGAACACAGGGATTTATAGTGGTTCGGCCCCAATGATTGGTAATAACCTATGTCCACTTGATACTATTATTGATATTGAATTCCCAAGGTGTGATCAAAGAACAAGGGTTCCTGAGTTTCACGGACCTTAGAGGAAGAAAACAATACAGTGATGGATAATAGTAATATAATTCTCTAAGCATAAAAGATCGATCCCCTTCCTTGAGCTATCTCTTGTATATTTATAGGCTCAGGAAGAGTTACATGAATTAGGAAATAATATCTATCCTTAATGATCGGATCTGCAAGTCATAATGAAGAGATATTCTCGAATATCATCACAACTATACAGATTTTTACATAAATGAACGAATATACGACTAGGTTGGTCGTACATAAAACTTGATCTCGTCGTGCAGAAATAATGTTGGTCGATAGGCGAGCCGTATCTTTGCTACGTGTCCGCCACGTGTCAAAAATCCTTGCCACGTCATCAGCAACTGATTTATGGATAAACACCTTGGCTTCTTCCATTTCCAGAAGCTTTGTGTCAAATCTATCTGGAAGCACGCGAACTATTTTTCGAACTAAAACAAATTCATCAAGTTTCTCACCCAAAGTAAAAAACTCGTTAGCAATGTCAAACAATTTTTCATAAAGCTCAAACAAAGTTTCAGATTCTAACATTCTCAATTCATCAAATTTATTTTGTAACATGGTAAAACGCGATCTTTTGACATCAGCAGTCCCTTCAAATTGAGTTTGAAGGATTTGTCATGCCTCTTTTGCAGACTCACAAGAAGAAATCAATTTTATAAATCATTCACCAACACCATTAAAGATCGCATGCAAAGCCTTATTATTGTAACCAAATAATTTTTCATCTTTAGTAGACCACTCGAATTCAGACTTTACTTTAGTATTACCTTCTTTGTCTTTATCAGTTGGTGGAGTCCATCCAGATAGTATAGATCTCCAAGCCCTTTCATCTTGTGACTTGATAAACGCCCTCATTCAGACTTTCCAATAAGGATAGTTAGTATCATTGAGTAGAGGAGGTCTAGTTATGGAACTTCCTTCTACAAAGAAAGACATCTTACACAAAACAAATTAAATGGAAAAATAACCACAAGATCTCACTAAGAGTTTAGTGAATTGCTTTGATACCAAATGAAATTCCGTATTTTAATGTTACCAACTTTATATTTAATTAAATGTGGAATAAAAGGTTGGTACTATAACAAATATTCTATAGCTACAGACAGAGATTCTAGAACTACAGAAATACACAACAGAAGGATAAAACAGAAAAATAAAAAACACACAGTTTTTTTACGTGGTGTCAATATCCTTTTGGATATTACTAGTCCATTGGGCCACGCCCAGAGATAAGATCCATTAATAAAGTTTCTCAAAAATACAAAGTATTTGACTTAAGCAAAGATTAGACTCCCTCTAATTTTATGCCGCAAGCTTGATGTATTTTCCACTTTATGAATGAACATTGCTGAAACTTCAAGAACTCGAACTCCCTTCGATTTTCTTAAAGAGTGCTTGCTTCCTCCCGAGGCAAGACTAGGATGAACCTTCTCTCGAAGGTTTTCTCTTTGTTCTTCTTTTTGTTGAATTATTTCAATACACAAAATACATACAAAGACACAAAATAAGAGAGGTATAGTCGAACCACTAACCTCTACAAAATAAATACACTTTTTCTATTGATGTAAAATAATTTTAAGAATAGACAAAAGTGTTAACCTAGACAAGCCTGCTATGGTAAGTATTTATACACAAATATACTCACATAAGACAACCTTTACTAGGTCTGAACGCACACAGTTCACTAGGAAATGTTTCCTTAAATAATCAATCAATTACATTGAATCATCCGAGATATGAGGAAACAAACAGACTATCTATAGCTACAGATCAGTCCGTATCTGAGCTGACATTGCAAGATCCTCTCTTCAATTTTAATGAGGGTCAATCTAGTCATAAGAATTAAGTTGTCAAATGAAATCAGCCAGATATAAAATAAATCAACATTTATTATTTGATTCATATGTTAAAAGATAAGTATATTAGCAAACCTTCTATAAATAGAATAGATTGATATAATCATAACATAAATGTGAATAGAATAAAAATGAAGTAATCTTCTATTGAATGCCGAGATTACAAGAAATAAATCAAAAAATATTTTGTCAAATATAATTTTCCAAAAATGGAATTTACAAAAACTATATAGTTAAATAATTAATTAATTGCCCATAACTATCACATAATTATTTCCTTGCCCAGGAAAATTAATTCATTTGTAATTAAGTCTTTCTCTCTACAAATCTTTCTTATGACATCCTTACCCTTGACAGTGTAGGACAGACATAACCTGGGGACCATGGACCTATAATAGGAAGCTCAAATAAACTAGATTATTAATTAAACTTTTTAATCTAATAATCTTATTTATTAATTCCATGATATAATATGCAATTACACTCTAAGCATTTATAGAATTATATTTATTGAGTTTTCTTTGTAGTCCATCGATATAATCTATAAATGTAGTTTTGTCCTCCAATTATTGGTTCGTTAATTAGAGCCGGTCAAAATTATTGTTTTACCTTTTTAATTACCTCTTGTTCCTTAAGTACCATTAATTCACTAGCGAATAATTAATCTATAATCAAATTATAGATTTGAGATAAATAACTATTCAGTTCTAGAATTAACCCTTAAGGGAACCAATATTCGATCTATTAGGAAAGTGTGGACTCCATTTTTGTAAATCATGTTCCCAGCCATTCATGATATTGAATCTATCAAACAAAAGTCATTAGCCTCATTATACTAAGAAAAATTAATGAGTGAATCAAAAGACCCAATAAGCACAAATAGGAGTTCATGACTACTCATGATTTAGATTGATCTACAAATGATCATCTATTATGATACAAATTAAATATGTATGGCAAACGATATGTTTATAAATATAGTTAATTCATATCGGTCCTGTCATATATAATCTCTATTATATACAGTACATTTACCAAGATATCTATCCACATCAGTAATCTGAATATAGACTACTTGCATCACGTATGCTTGGTAAACTGTACTAGTAACCATTCATTAAAGATTCATTACTTTAATATGTTACTGACTATTTTATTCATTGTATATGATCTTAATTCTCTTGTACTAATACAAGATTATATCCTCATAAATGAATATAAAATTTTCTTGATATTCTTATAAATTATTCAAATAACAATTATAACATTAAAATATAATAAAATTGTACTTTTATTTAAATCAATAAAATATTTTTACATACTTTTAGAGCATAAATCCTAACATTAAATACTCTTTTACATTGATTTCTACTCTTGCGAGCCTATATTTTAAGTTTGTTTTTTATATCTCGAAATTAGGGGTGTAAATGTAAGCAAATTCGAACCCTACTTATTGCTACTATATAAAAATTAAAAATAAAACTAATTATTAATAATAATGAATTATATAATATATTCAAGACAACCCGGTCCATAGATCTATATCAATTGATGATACCAAGATTATTATAAGGTAGGCAAGCCTCATCCTTATCCATTGAATTAATATCTTGTATAATTAATTAAAAAAATTCGAAACAACTGTCACTTTACGCCATGCACCACCCATTCTACTAACTACTAAAAACAATGAGTAATCTAATGATAATAATAAATAAAAAGAAGAAATGGAAGTCACTTTCTTGACTAAGTAGCTTGCCTAACATAACATGGCTTCTTAGATATCAGTCAAGTACTGTGCACGGTTTTGTAAAAGAAAATTTTCAAGGAGGCCTCTCTCTCTCTCTCTCATATTAAGTGTGTTGACCGTTTTGATCATCATGATCAAAATTCTTAATGATAATTATTCAAGTACATGAAAAAAAGAGAATATGATCATACATATTTAGATCAAGATATGAGTATCTGACCAGCTTGAAATATGTATCATGTATTTACAGACAGAATATGATCAAGACAGAGCTAGTTTTTACTGTTTTCTGCAGGTATGTGCTATTTATATGTATATAAGTGTATATATATATATATGTATGTATTTATGAATTTTTTTATGTATGTGTGTGCATAAATGTTTGTATATTGTATATGTAAGTATGTGTATATGTTTGGGGTCGAGTACTACTAACTATTATTAATTAGCAGAGATGAGTGATCGATCGCGTGCAGTAGTAAAAGGAATATAATAAAACGACGCTGGCCTTTTGTTAATTTCATATTAATGATTTAGTAAATGAAGTGTTATAATCTATCTCATTATTTAGAATTAAAGAATAGTATATAAATTATTATTTAATTTAGATATGTATATGGATCGATGATTAAATTAATATTGGAAGCCTGAAATAAATAAATAATAAAGAATATTAAGAAAATATTGATTTATTAAAAATATATGTATTTTTGCCTTTCTATTTATTTTTCTAAAAATTCAAGAATTTAATTACTTCAATATTTAACTATTTAAATCATATTACTGCAAAAGAAATGACTATTTAAATCATATTAAAATAGCTTATAATATACATGTTATACTTTTCTCAATATACACTATAGCTAAATAAATAACTCCATTCAATTTTAATGTTGTATCTTTCTTATTTGTCCTATCACTTAAAATTCATACCCTTATAATCTAAATCATAGTCCAACATTTTAGGGAAATTTGCATATATATACCGTAAATTAATAAAAAACAATCTAAATACATCTGTTAAGTGAAATTAATTACAAATATACAACTCCGAATAATGCCAACTAATAAATGATTTATTGGTAAATACGGCACCCAAACCCATTCAATAACACATGTAATTTTTCTTCATAATAAATTATTAATATTTTAGAAACTAATAATATAATTATTAATTATTAGTATTATAAAAATGAATCTAATAATTTGAATACAATTCACTTAATAATATATAATATGGCCAAATCTATCACAATAAATTTGTTTGTTGGTTTGATTTTTTTTATTAAGGTATTCTCTTTTAACTAAATTAATCATAACAAAAAAAAATATTGGCAAAATAAAATATTACTTGTGAAAACCAATTCAAATAAATATAGGTTTTTTTTGGACAAATAAATAAATATAGATTTTAATACTTAAAATTTGGTCATCATTAATTTACTAATTTAAAAATTCACTATCACATAAACACACTATTTTCTTTTGTTAATATGTTTGTAACAATGATTTACAGAATTACTTTTATAAGTAAAATATTCAATTTTTGTAACTAAAATTTACAAAAATGTTAGATGTTAGAACAACTAATATTAATATTATAACAAGTAGTAACAAAACTATTACAATTAATAATAAAATTGTTATATGCAATAACTAAAACTCATTAAAAAGTATAAATATCGTTACAAAATTGCAACACGTAGCAACAAAACTATTACAATAAGTAAATAATTTTTACAAATTTGTAAACAACACTTACAGATTAATTCATAACAAAAAAATCTATTTTTGTAACAGAAGTGTACAAAACTAACTCTCAAATAAAATTATTTTTTTCAACTAATATTTGCATAAATAATTTATATATTTACTTAACATAATTGTATTAAAAATTTACTAATTTACTAATTTTAATAGTTATTTATCCTTCTAATATTATTCGTAATACAACATTACTAATTTGTGACAGCTTGTTATTATTTCAATAATTATTCATCTTTTAGTATTATTTAAATAGATTTATTTTAATTATATTTGTTAAAATTTTCAATACGATGATTAAATAAACCATTCTTTCCTTTAACTGTATTATATATACGTGTATATATATATATATGCTTCATTCATTATATAACCAAAATAATATATACATATAATAAGATACTATAATTATTAATTTTAATATTTTAATTTTATCACTCAATATATATATAATTATATAGATAATAATATACTGTGATTAGTAGAACTATAGACGCATGTTGTATGCATATTTATATGGATATACGTCTTAAAATACCTATATATATTTGTATATTGTATATTTGAAGTTTTTTTATAGGGTGATGTATGTAATTGTCCTAATATTTTAAACCACGATCCACCAATAACTAGTGGATATAGTAATTCAATACTAAGTTCAGCTCGACTCGAAAATATTAGATCACAATTCAAATTAAAATATGTTTCATTTCTTAGTTTTGAGATTAAACTTATGGTAGGATGTGATAAATATATTTATATGTTAGTAGTAGTCGAGTTACACAAATTTTAATGTCAAATGTTGCATGAAAACAGGGATCTAGCTTATCGAACTAGGTTGAATGATTGTGTTTAGCATTTATAACCTAACTACAGTATTCTTGGATTTGTGTGATTTCACCCTTCAGAAAATTTTTATTTTTTAATATTTTTTCATTATGGCTATTCCTTTAAAAAAAATGGAGAAAAAAGATCATTTTAATGTATAATTAAATAAAATTAATATTTTTTTATTATTTTTATAATAAATCTTATTCCATTTCAATACTCTTAAGTGCATGTTTAGTTTGGTAGAATGTACCTTAGAATGGAAATGTCACTCCTATGCAAAATACATTGCAATGTTAGGCATGCTCTTTTAGCTTTAGGAAGGAGATTCCAATAGAATTATAATGCCAATGAGCATTGGAATTAGCTTTCCAACCAACCCCATAGCTTAGGAATTCGGTTTTCATTCTTAATTTTTTTAATATATTATTACCTATTTTACCAAAATAGATTTAATATTATAATTAACTATATTAACTATCAATTACACAAAATGTTATGACTATATCAATGCATAAATTATGTCAAATATAATTTTTGGATAAATGCATATAAAATATAAAATAATAAATAATATTAGTTTATTCAAATGAATTGATATGTAAAACAGTTTATTATATCAATATTTTAGTTAAAAAAATTTCTTCTGAGCAAAAAAATATATTTTAGTTTGAAATAAAAAATGTAATAATATTAAAAATAAAATAAGGGCATGTTTTAGTTTTTCAAATTAATATTTGATTTTAGCCTTTAATATTTGTATTTTTTTAAAATTAAAATATAAGAAAAAAAATTGTAAGTTTTTAAATGGCATTTATTCATTTATGATTTTACTATGTATTATTATATTCTTTTTTTATGAAAATATTAAATATTAATAACACAACCAAGCACAAAAACATTCTTAAAAATAAAATATAAAATATGCACAAATGAACACAATAATAAAACTATCATGTTAGTACTATATCTTTGTCCAAACTCATCCGTTACGCTCCTACCCAACATTACATAAAAATATTGATTATTTGTGATTATGATCATTAGTTATTTTCATTAACCATAGTAATAGAACCAAGTGGCAAGTACTCCTAACGCCATATAACTATCTCTTAAAACATTTGATTTATAAAAAACTAAACAAGTTTGAGGTAAACTAATCCAACACACAAAAACAATTGCAGTACATTAATTATCATTGTTACAAAACGACCACATTATTGACTTGTACATGTGATTGATTTTTATAAATTAATTTCTAAAATAAATGTTGGACGTTCGGCAAAGCCGGCTTTTAACAGAATTAAAGATCCTAAGGACAGCTGCCTTTGGCCTCCTTCCTTAGTCCTGTCTGAGCCAGTAATCAAACACCAAGTGTGAACTTCTTAAACGGTACTCAATTGCCACGTAACGTAACATAACTTCCCGCCATTGCATTTTCAGATCACCCGATCCACGGTCGCCGTACATCTGTTTGCCGTCATTCGATCCAACGGTCGTGATTAAAATATCCTGTCCACCGTGATCTTGTATGGCGGTGGCGATGTGTCTAAAACACCAAAAAAAAAAAATTTACATAGGAGTGTGTGTGAGTGTGAGTGTGAGCGTCAGAGACACTTACTACTTTCCACTTTCGTGGGTGGTTTCGGTCGAAACGGCGTCGTTTTGACACTTTTTTGACTTTACTGAGAAAAGAAAAGACCATTTAAAGATAGAGGGCTTTCACTTTGTTTGGAAATTGGGACACAGGAAATAAAGAGCAAGAAGAGTTAAGACAGTGAGAGAGTCCGGCGATGCTGAGGATGGACGATTTATCTCAATTCTTGATTCTTCTTCTTCTTCTTCTTCTTCTTCTTCTTCAAATCTGATCGTTCATCTGTGAGACTTTCAACTGACGGCTCTGATCGTCTCTTCTGTTCTTTCTCCTCTCTGGTCTCCCTGCTAAGTGAGTTTCTTTCCTATTGATTCAATCATTAATTTCGTGCTAAAATATTTTGTTCTGCTGCTCCGATTTTCGTTTATTGGATTCGAGTTTCTTGATCTGTAAAAACCTTTCTTTAGTTTTTTCTTTCTTTTTTTAGACGATTTGAATATTTTTTTCCTTTTTAGGTCTGGTTGAATTTGATATATCAAAACTTTCTCAGATGATTGTTAAAAAAGGAAATTTAACTGAAATTTCACTTTAAATTGACGATGTTTATTTCTTTGGTTTAAATTTTGTTATTTGTTAACAGCACTTCTCCAATCTCGGCTGCTAGCAATTTAATTGGAAACGTTGGCATTAATTTTATCTATTTATTTATTTGGCAATAATGGTATTAGTGCGGCTTAATCAGAGCTAGCTAATGTCTATGTAGTTTATTATTATCTCTGGGTTCACATGGTTTGTTTTTATATTTAGTATATTTTTTTCTTCTGTGATTTGCTTGGAGATAATTATAAATTTTTTCTTTTTGTTTGATTTATGCCCGTAATGACACTCCAACACCCCTCTTTTGTTGCAGATGTTGTTGGTTAAAGAGTCCAGTCGCAGTGCATAATCTGAAGAGCTCCCAAGTGCAGTAAGTTTGAATCAATGTAATCAGTTTCGACTACTTCACAAATGCTAGTAGGTTAGTTGATGACTGGTTTCGATACTTTTTATCTCTCTCATTCAATTGGTGTCAACTGGCACCTTCTTGAGAGAGAGGTCATCTCTGTCCCACAGTTTGAACTAGGTACGGGTTTTCATCTTCTATGTCTGCTAAGTTGGATATGCCTGTTCGGACAAATATGGCTGTTGCAGTTTTTAATCGTGTTCGCAATGGCGAGTGCAACAATGTTGCGACCAGTGGGAGTCTCTCTCGGAGGAGAAGAGTTTTTGTGCAGACTGAGACTGGTTGTGTTCTGGGAATGGAATTGGAGAAGGGTGACAACGCACATACTTTAAAGAGGAGATTGCAGGTTGCTCTTAATATACCTACTCATGAGAGCTCTTTGACATTTGGGGATCTTGTGTTAAATAATGATCTTAGTGCTGTTCGAAATGATTCACCCTTACTTCTGACTAGGAATATCATTCACAGGAGCTCATCAACGCCTTGTTTGTCGCCTACTGGGAACAATCCCCTTCAGCAGTGGGATCAGAGTGAGCTGGTAGAGATATTAGCAGGTAATCGCTTACTTGGAAGCAGTGAACTGGTCAAGGACATTGTAGTGGCTATCAAGAAGGGTGTCGATCCTATCCCTGCTCAGGGTGGGCTTGGAGGTGGATATTTTTTTAGGAATAGCAGCGGTGAAACTGTTGCCATTGTGAAGCCAACAGATGAGGAGCCCTTTGCACCGAACAACCCAAAAGGCTTTGTAGGTAAAGCTCTTGGGCAGCCAGGCTTGAAGCGTTCTGTCCGCGTTGGGGAAACAGGGTTTAGAGAAGTGGCTGCCTACCTATTGGATTATGATCACTTTGCCAATGTGCCACCAACAGTACTTGTAAAGGTAACACACTCAGTGTTCAATATAAATGATGGTGTAGTCAGTGGCAATAATCTTCAGAATAAGAAGAAGGTAAGCAAGATAGCCTCTCTTCAGCAGTTCATTCCTCATGACTTTGACGCGGGTGACTATGGAACCTCGAGTTTTCCAGTTTCTGCCGTTCATAGAATAGGGATTTTAGATATTAGGATCTTTAACACTGACAGGCATGCGGGAAACCTTTTAGTTAGACAACTAGATGGTATTGGAAGGTTTGATAAGGTAGAGCTCATTCCAATTGATCATGGCCTTTGCTTACCAGAGAACTTAGAAGATCCTTATTTTGAATGGATCCATTGGCCTCAGGCATCAATTCCTTTCTCCGAGGATGAGCTTGAGTACATAAACAAGCTTGATCCAAATCGTGATTCTGAAATGCTTCAGATGGAGCTGCCCATGATTCGAGATGCATGTCTTCGGGTTCTAATCCTTTGCACATTGTTTCTCAAGGAAGCAGCTGCTTTTGGACTGTGTCTTGCTGAGATTGGCGAGATGATGAGTAGAGAGTTTCAGAGCCAGGAGGACCAGCCGAGTGAACTTGAGGTTCTCTGCCTTGAGGCGATGAGGAGCTTAGCAGATTGGAACTCATCAAGCTCTGAGGCTGAAAGAGTAGATGAAGAGTTTCTCTTTGACATAGATAGTGAGGATACTGCAGGCATAAACCTTGCTCCTGTGAGCACAAGAAACCTCTCAAGCCAAGATTCATTTCACAAGTCGAAAGTTCCAAATGGTCAATTCTTGCTATCTAAATTGGATGAGGGTCTCGAAGAAGATGATGAAGCTGATGTGGATGAGAAGCCAGACAAGAATGAAGGATTCTCAGATTGGCCGAATTGGGATAACATCGCTCCAAAGTTATGCATGTCTCAAAACAAGGCTGACTTTAAGAAGGAAAGATTATGTTATAATGGTAGAATTGGTACCTCATCTGGGATAAGAACAAGTGCTAACGAGCAGCAACCCACCACGAGGACTTTTGTTGATCTTTCTTTTATGAGCAAGGAAGAATGGGTAGTTTTTCTTGATAACTTCAAGGAGCTTCTTTATTCTGCTTTTGCCAATCGAAGATCTGCTACTATTGAGCGGAGACAGAAGCTGAGACTTGGATCATCATGTCGATTTTGACATAGTTTGACTCTGTTCATTTAGTAAAACACGGAGAAAGAAGTGTACTTTTAGTTCGTAGAAGATGGGGTGTTTTCAATTAGTAGTGTAGTGTTGAACATAATAAATGCCCTACAGTGTAACATATTTCGGGATGTGTTTTGAGTGAAAGAACTATGAGATTACATTTTCTTTCGTTTGCGTTTTCATGTGATACTCTCATAATTGGTTGCCCTTGCATGGTTTTGAGTGTTCGTGAAATACTTCATTATTTGGAGAAAAATATAGATAGAAATGGGTACGAAGATGTATAATTTTTGTGTAATATTGCGAGTTTCTTAATCTTGCTTGGATGTAAAATATATCATTTTGTGTAATTTTTTTCCCCTTTCAAATCTTGCTTGTACATAATTTGTCTCATTTTATAGAGTATTGTATTGGAATATAAATATTAATAATACATTACAAATCAGTATACCATCTGCTACAGAACAATAGAAGGCTCCAAGACCAATGAATATCTGATACGGAGCAGACGTTCTATTTTTCGTTTCTGAAGTCTCTGATCTCTAAAGCTGCCATTGCCATCAGCTTCATCTTCACTTTAATTAATTACGAGTTAGGTTTAAAAGAAAACAAATACACATAAGAACCTCCCTCTCCTTCGATCCTCAGAATACAGGTTAAAAACCAGAGTTATTGTTGTACGAGCTATCATGAATCCATGTTCTTTCTCCCAAAAGAATTTGTTACAAGGGGTGGACTATTTATATGCACACATGAACAGGTATTGCTTCCTATCTTCTAGTTCAATCATGATTGCTTCTCATCAGGATTTTTTAATTTTTTAATTTTTTTTTTGCTTTCTGTAACATGATGAAACTGACAACATTCATTACAGAACTGTTGAAGCATTCTTGGCATGAGTCGGCCATAATATTGGACTGAGGTAGCTTCTCGGAAAGTTCAGTGTGAGGGCAAACAAAGCTTGAGAAAGAATAGAAGCCATACTTTTTTTTGTACTCTAGACCACAAGCAGCCAAAATGGTATGTGTTGCAAGCCTTGCAATTTCCTTGAATGCGTTAACCTCTGCAGTAGCAAAAATTGTTGAGGCAATTTAAGCCCAACTCAAGAGAAATTTCATGTGTCTAAAACCACTAATCCATACAAACAAGTTGACACAGATTTCATCAAAGAAATAGGTTATGATTACATGTTGATACCTGAAGGAATTAAGACTTTACGATAACATTTTATAATTGACAATGGAAATATTTGTAATTTTAAGGCAAAAAAGAACCAAGAAAAAGAAAAACAGAAAGCAAAAACAATAAATAAGGAATAAGAATTTAGTTTAGAATAATTACAAAGAGGCCATAGATAACTTTTCTGCGTGATTCTAACACCTATACTGTATAAAATTGTAATTCAAAATTAGAATTAGTCTACTTATATTTAGATGTACAGCTAGAGTATTATTAGTTAGATTCTAAGTTGTTAGTCAGTTTCTATACTTATGGATTAGTTTGCTTTTTAAATATCTAATGGATCTATTTATTCAGCTTTTTGGTTAATTAATAAAATGAAACATATATCCAAACTTACATGGTATCAGAGCAAACCCTACATCTAATCGCATAGCCCTAAGCCTTGATCGCATAACCTTGCTGAACCCTAAACCTCAGCCTATCCTAAAAAATGTTTTTTTCACGATGGAGACAGAAACTACGGCAGCTACTGTAGCTAACCCCAAAAATTCTTCTCCCGTCACTAGTGAAACTGCTCCTCTGTCTATTCTATGCACATCACAGTGCATAGATTAAATGGTAACAATTATTTGAGTGGTCTCAGTCAGTAAAGCTTGCTATTGATGGAAGAGGGAAGTTGGGGTATCTCACTGGAGACGTGAAGACACTGAAGGAAGGCGAAGAAGGGTACAATCTCTGGAGATCTGAGAACTCTCTTGTAACAGCATGGCTTCTCAACTCCATGGACAGCTCCATTGCCAAGCCGCATATGTTCATGAAGACAGCCAAAGAAGTGTGGGATTCCATTAAGGAAACCTACTCGTATCTAGAAAATTTCTCCCAGATTTTTGAATTAAAACAAGGCTTTGGCAGTCAAAACAAGGAAATAGGGCTGTGACAATCTATTACAATGAGATGGTAGCACTCTGGCAAGAACTTGATCAGTGTTATGATGATAAGTGGGAAAACACGGACGAATACACTCGGCATCAAAAGCGTGAAGAGAATGATCGTGTTTTTATGTTCTTAGCAGGTGTTAATCGTGCTCTTGATGAAGTAAAAGGGAGAATTCTTGGACGATGTCCACTACCATCCATTCGAGAACTTTTTTCTGAAGTTCGCTTGGAGGAAAATCGTCGGAAGATCATGTACAACAATGAATCTGCCGAGCAAGAAAATGAGAACCCTGCGCTGGTTGTTCGAGGAGGAGGACAGGAAGGAGAAAGGAAGAAACCATGGTGAAATTTTTGTAAAAAACTGTGGCATACAAGGGAGACTTGCTGGAAAATTCATGGAAAGCCACCTGGGGGAAAGAAGAAACCAGAAAAAGGCTATCAACCCATGGCTGAAGACTCACAAGAGCCACAAAATACCTCTGGACAGCCGGCTTGTCAAGGGATCATCAATTCAGGTGCTAGTGCTCATATGACTGGAAATTCTAAGTTATTTTCAACATATAAACCTTGTGCAGGAAATAAAAAAGTTAGAGTTGCTGAGGGATCTTTTTCAACGATTGCTAGAACTGGTGATATAATTATCTCACCTTCTTTAATTTTATCTAAAGTATTACATGTTCCAAACTTGTCATGTAATCTTATTTCCATCAGCAAAATGACCCAAGATAAAAAATGTCAAGCTAACTTTTATCCTTCACATTGTCATTTTCAGGAACTGGAATCGGGGAAGACGATTGGCAATGCTAGGGAACGTGATGGACTCTATATTCTTGAAGAGGGAATGAACTATAATATAGGAGGTCAAAAGAGCCCTTGCCTGCAGATCTCTACCACCCAAAATAATAATGAGAATTATTTATTGCATTTTCGTCTAGGACATCCTAGTTTTTATTATTTAAGTAAATTGTTTCCTAAGTTATTTTTTAATAAAAGTCCTTTATTCCAATATGAAATTTGTGCTTTAGCTAAACACCATAAAAATCCCTACCCATCGCAGCCATATAAACCAACCAAACCTTTTGCACTTGTTCATAGCGATATATGGGGTGCGTCTTGTGTATCAACTCACTCGGGTAAAAGATGGTTTCACATTAATTGATGATCATACACGGGTAAGTTGGATGTTTTTGCTAAAAGAAAAATCTGAAGTTAAAAATGTTTTAAAAATATTTTATCACATGGTTCAAACCCAGTTTAAAACACAAATTCAAATGGTTAGGAGTGACAATGGGCGTGAGAATTTTGTTCGCACATTAACAATTTTTTTGAAAAAAACGGGATCATTCATCAAAGCTCTTGCATAGATACACCACCACAGAATGGCATAGCTGAAAGGAAAAATAGGCAATATTCTTGAAGTTACACGAGCTTTAATGCTTTCAACAAAAATTCCAAAATATCTTTGGGGAGAGAGTGTTCTTCATGTTACCTATTTAATAAATCGAATGCCTTCAAAAGTTTTGAAATTTCAAACACCGATTAGTATTCTTCAAATAGAATTTCCTCAATCTCGTATGTTCCATTCTATGCCATTAAATTTTTTTGGATGTACTGTGTTTATAAAAAATCCGGATAGAACTGCAAGTAAGTTAGATCCAAGAGGGAATAGCCAAAAGGGTAAAAATGTTTTGATCTTGTTTCTAGAAAAATATTTGTTACCATGGATACTGAATTCTTTGAATCAAGACCATTTTTCACTTCTCATCTTCAAGGGGAGAATAATCAGGAAGATGATATATTTTTCAAAGAATTAAGAACGGAAAAATTTATTATTCCACAAAATCAGGAAAGTTTAACCACTAATAGTGAGACTACGATTCTAATACCAGAGTCTATGGTTTTAAGTCCTGAAAAACAGCCAAGTATGTCTTAAGAATTAACTGAGGACAGGTATAGAGATCGGGCAAGTACTCTATTTGATCGAGTTTACACAAGGAAGTTTCCAAATCGAGGAGCAGAGCCTATTACGTCACCAGCAAGTCAAGAGTCTAAACCGGCGCTAGAACTTGAAAGTGGTAAGCAAAACTCTGACCTTGATCTTCCTATTGCCCTTAGAAAAGAAAAGCGAGCCTGTGCTATATATCCTACCTCTCCTTATGTCTCGTATTCAAAATTATCTCATGCATACACTATTTTTTCCATGAATGTATCATCTGTGGTTATTCCAAGTAGTATTCAGGAGGCTCTATCTCAACCTAAGTGGAAAAAGGTTGTTTATGAGGAGATGGAAGCTCTTGAGTAGAATCAGACATGGAGACTTGAGGAGTTACCGAAGGGAAAACCTGTTGTTGGCTGCAAATGGGTATTCACTCCAAAATTTAGAGCAGATGGTACTCTCGAACGCTACAAAGCACGGCTTGTAGCCAAAGGATTTACTCAGACATACGGTATAGATTATACAGAGACATTTGCTCCTGTTGCTAAACTTAATACTATAAGAATTTTGTTATCTGTTGCAGCAAATCTTGATTGGAATCTCAGACAATTTGATGTGAATAATGCATTTCTTAATGGAAGATTGGAAGAAGTATATATGAGACCGCCTCCTGGTTTTTAACCAAGTTTAATTCCAAAGTATGCAAACTGGAGAAAGCACTATATGGACTAAAGCAGTCTCCAAGAGCATGGTTCGATCGGTTCACTCAGTTTGTAAAAGGACAGGGTTATTGTCAAGCTCAATCCGATCATACCCTCTTTACCAAGTTTTCACAAGAAGGGAAGGTAGCTGTATTGATTGTTTACATAGATAACATAATTCTCATTGGAGATTACCACAAGGAATTGGAGATTTTGAACGAAAAGATGGCTAAAGAATTTGAAGTGAAGGATTTGGGAGGATTAAGGTATTTTCTTGGTATGGAAGTTGCTAGATCTAAACAAGGTATTGTTGTCTCAATGAAAATATATTTTAGATCTACTTAATAATACCGGGATGAGTGCTTGTAAACTAGCCGATACTCCGATTGGTCCAAATCAGAAGCTTGGAGCAGTAAAAGATGGAACTCTAGTTAATGTGGAGCAATACCAGAGATTAGTTGGAAGATTAATTAACTTGGCACACACTAGGCCTGACATTGCCTTTGCTGTGAGTCTTGTGAGTCAATTTATGAACTTCCCATACAAGGAGCACCTTGAGGCAACATATAGGATACTGAAGTATCTAAGGAGCTGCCCAGGAAAGGGATTAATTTTCAAGAAAACTGATAGCAGGTCAGTGGAGGCATTTACAGATGCTGACTGGGTAGGGTCGAGTGATAGAAAATCGACTTCTGGTTACTGCACATATGTTTGGGGGAATCTTGTAACTTGGAGGAGTAAAAAACAAAATGTTGTGGCGAGGAGCAGCGCAGAGGCTGAGTTTAGATCCATGGCAAATGGAATTTGCGAGTTATTATGGATAAAACGTGTTCTTGAAGACTTGAAGAAAGATGTTGAGTTGCCTCTTAAACTATTTTGTGATAATAAGGCAGCAATAAGTATTGCACAAAATCCAGTACAACATGACCGGACGAAGCATATTGAAATTGATCGACACTTTATAAAAAAAAAAACTGGAAGCAGGGATTATTCTCCGTTTGTCAAGGTTCTTGTAAACAAGTTGGGCATGTATGATATTTATGCTCCAACTTGAGGGGAGTGTAGAAAATTGTAGTTCAAAATTAGAATTAGTCTACCGTATATTTAGATGTACAACTAGAGTATTAGTTAGAATCTAAGTTGTTAGTCAGTACCTATACTTGTGGATTAGTTTGTTTTTTAAATATCTGATGTATCTATTTATTCAGCTTTTTGGTTAATTAATAAAATGAAACAATTATCCAAACTTACATATACGAATTAGCTTTATCTGATATGTAAAGACGATGCTTTCACATCTTTGACTGTCGAAGAGGACCATTACATGCAATCTCAGGTAATATAAAAAAAACTTTCGAACCAATTTCACCCCAAAACTTACCGAGTTCAACATTTGCTGAAAATAAAACTATGCATTCATACTATGTTTAAACACAATGATCGTACCTAAGTGTTTGTCTCTGCTTAGAAGCTTCAAACTGAGCTTGACAAGGGACTGGATCTCAGTTTTTGCATCACAATGCTTTCCCACTTTACTTTCCACGCTGTCATTTCTGAACCTGGTATCATCCTTATGTACATCTACCTTAGAAGAAGATTGAATTAGCCCTGATCTAACTTTAAAAGAATCAGAGGTTTCTTGCCTCCCGGCAAAAGGAGGTAAAGAACCATTTTGATTACTAGCAATGTTTGATGAAGCTCGATTTGTATTTTCCCTTAATGATGCCAGCCAATTTTCTTCACAGGCATTACCTCCCATGCCAGTAAAGACATTCTTAGACAATGGATGTTCAGACAATCTAGGTGAGCAAGTTGTTGAAAGAACAAAACTACATCCTGCTACCTCATTAACAAAAACCCTACTCGGCTTTTCACTTTTCAACTCCCGTGATTGATGTTTCTTCTCTTCTTTTCCAAATAAATAAGGTTTGACGGGCTTCTCCATTCCAATTCTTCCTGGAGTTCGGACGCCTAAATCTTGACATTTTATTAGATTATCTGAATTTACATTAGATCTTTCTTTTGATGCACTTGCTTTGAGAAGAGGCAGTTTGGATGATTGAAGATTGCTAGCCTTTCCTTGATCACATTGTTTTGATTTCGCAATTTCCATCATTTTCCAAGCCTTATCAATATCATGTGATGCAATACCAACTTGACTATTTGATTGCTCACAGCTTGTGGAAGGTGAAGAGAATCTCACAGACCCTCTTCGCAATGCATTCCAATTTTCTCGCAATACTCTTATTCGACTTTGCACATTACGACAACGATCCAATGTTCTTGCACCTGATTCTTTTGCTTTCTTGGAGGCACCCGGAAGTGTTCTGGTACCAGGACAAGTAACAACATCAGGGCATAATGATCTGTTTGAATTTGAAGAAACTCTTGAAGGATGTCTCTCAGTCACTGTGCTGCTGTACGAGAAGCCATACGAATCTCTTCCAGTAACATTTGCACTGGCAGGAGGAGTCAAATTAGTATTTGTTTCACTATTGGCATATTCAGCCTTAGAAAGGGTACAATCGTGGCAAAACCAATCGCCTTCAGGTACACTGAAACCAAGTCCAACACAGAATGTATGAGCACCTGAATCACAAAGATCACAGAGCAGTAGAAGATTTTCATCTGTTGTCTGATTGCACACGTTACACAAAACCTCGGCATAAGGATCAAAAGAGCCATTTGTGCCCCCAGAATGAATGAATTCCTGATTAATATATCAAAACGTTAGAGAAATTAAACAGATTCCAATTTAGTTATCTTTTAAAATTCATTTACAAAAACTTACTCCGCTGCAGCCAAAGTTTAATTATATAATTTCAATTGTACATAATAAAAAACATAGTTATAAGAGTAACGGTAATAACTAACATTCAAAACTAAATATTGTTTACGCAAATGCAAATGATGTGGCGTGATCAATTATTTGTTAACCACGTTTACTATTTCAATTTCGTCACTGGAAACAGATGCGATATATTTTCACTACGAGCCATGATAACCTAAATGTTAATGAAGTTTAAGGTTTTAATATACAATTAACGTTGAAAACGAACTTAATTGGAAATTGAAGATTGAGAAAAGCAAATTAAAAAAGTTGATAAAAAAAAATTGAAGACTCGCCTGGTCTCGAAGTGGGATCTTAATGAGGCGTTCGCTAGTAAAAATATCGTGTTTAGGCGGTCTGCGAATAGAGGTGAACCTGCGCCTGCATATGGGGCAACGTGACTCCGTCTTGGTCCACTCCATAATGCACAAGAAGCAAAAGTAATGATTGCAACTATCGATTTCGCCTCTGATTGCTTTCCCAGCATCCACATAACAAATCGCACAGCTCTCTGTCTCACACGCTGCTGCCTTCTCCCTAACTCTTTCATTTTCCTCGGCTTCGGGTTCTTCGTCTTCCACTTTGGATTTTGAGATCTGCCTTTGGGTTTCCAAGACGACTTTCAGTCGCTTCTTCTCCGAGAAGCCGAAGTCGGCAGAGAAACATGACATCGCCGTCGCCTAGTTGTGTCGCTGGATGATTGAGAGGAGGGTGATAACGATATACTTACCAGGAGTTAAATTAGGATAATTGCTTATCATACCTTAATAGCTTAAATCTAACTTAAATACACACGCTATTATTGCACAGACCAAATAGCATCTACAGTGGTGAAAGAGAATCAATATTAGGAGACTAAAATTGAAATTAAAAAGAGAGAAAAATTAGAGACATGAGAAAATGAGAAAGTTAATATCAATTTACCATAAAAAAGCCATGGGTGCTTGAGGGGAAATAGCCATGGGTGGCTGCTTGAAGAAGACGCTACTTGAAGAGAAGTAGAAAGACGGTAAATACACATTATTGAAATACAAGATAAACTATGTTTTCAACCAAATCATAAATATTTGTTACTATGAAATCAATTTTCATCTAATAAAATTTTATCAATATTAACATTCTCTTGTTTTATTATATAATTTTAAATTCAAATTTAATTATTTAATTATATATAATTAAAATTATGTTGATAATATTAATAAAATTTTATTATTCGAATTTAAGTTCATAGAAAAATATCAAACTTAAACACAAACATAAAAATCTAGATTGTTGCATATATATAATAATGAAAAAAAATAAATAGATAGATTAATAAAGAAATATATAAAGAAATGGTATATTATTGTGTATTATTGCAATAGGGATGAATCCTTATTTTTACATATAAATATGATATAGAAAAATTAAGTAATTACCATAAATGTAATTAATAATGGGTTATTGGCGGCATAACCCCTAACCTTTTAGGTTTGTTGCACATATACTCTCAATAAAAAAGTTTGGTGGCATAACCCTCAAATATTACTTTTTTGTTGCATCTAAGCACTTTTAGTTGTTAAGTGCCAAGTAGATCCCATAAGAACCGGCAAAGACACAAGTGTCCATATTCTATTAGGCCACGTGTTAAATAGTTAATTCTTTATTTAAAAATTATTTTTAAAATAAATTTAAATCATTAAAAATTAAAAAAAAAGTTTTTGAAATTAAAATTTTAAAAATTTAATAATTAACATTTAAAAAATAAACAAAAAACTTATTTCTTCTTTGTCACCCGGCAACCCAGTTCATCTCCTTCACCTTCTACATTTCTTCATTTTTTTTCTCTTCATCTTCTTTATTTTTTTCTCTTTTATGTTTGTCCATCTTCTCTGTTTTTCTTCAACTCAATGACCCAAGAAAAATCTAATTTCTTTCAAAATATAAACCCAGATTCAAATCAGCTTTCAAACACAAACAAATTCCAACTCGGATCTCTTGGTAGTTTATTCCAACCTAGAAAACAAACCAAGCCTCAAAATGAACACTAAAACTCATATCTGAAACACATAAAAAAAATGGTTCTTCCAAACATATAATAAACAATACCTATGTCAAAAAAATTAATTCTCACATTCCAAACAATAATAAACAAAACCTATACCTCAAACTCATATAAAAAAAATCAATTCTCACCTTCCAAACAATAAAAATTGAACCTATAAAAAAGAAAGAAAGAAAATGCTCGCCTTCCCGAGAGCTTACAACCCAAAGTTGAGCTTACAGCCGAATTCAATGGCACCGGAGATGGAGTAGACCAGATCTGCATCCTTCGAGTTGGCCTTCGTCACCTCAACTCAGATCAGACGATAGCTAGCCTCTTCCCGTCGTCGGTCAGCAATCTGTTCGTCTTGTTCTGTTGTTCATCCGCCTCCGTGGAGCATCCACCATAGTAATGAGAAAAGCTGAGGAAGAGAGAGGTTGAGTGAGAATGAAAGTCAAAGTTTGAGGAAAATGGTGAGGGGTGAGATCAAAGATGTTGAGATGTTGTGTTTTTTTTTAATTAATTAAATTAGAAATGGAGGTTTATTTAAAGTTAATTATTAAGTTTTTAATTTTTGAATTTCAATTTCATTAATGAATTAAATTAATTTTAAAAATTATTTAAAAATTAATAATTAACTATTTAACACGTGGCCCAATTAAATATGGACACATGTGTCCTCGTTGACACTTAACAGATCTAGTTCACACTTAACAGCTAAAAGTGCTCACATGCAACAAAAATGTAACATTTGGAGTTTATGCCACCAATTTTTTTGAATAGGAGTATATGTGCAACAAACCTAGGGAGTTTATGTCGCTAATTACCCATCAATAATTAATGTGATATTTTACTTTAGGTAACTTAGTGATTCTCCATTATTATGATATTTCACTAAATGGTTCTCCATTGAAATTCCATTTTTAGATATTACCAAATTTTAATGTTAATCATGTTTGATTAAGAAAAGGTTTAGAAAATGTGTTTGACATAATTTGATTCTGATTAATCAAAATATACATAGAATATAGAAACAAGAACTGAAAGGTAAAAATGATACACAATGATTTTTACGTGGTTTCAGTATTCTTGTGAATATTACTAGTCCACGGGGCACAAACCCAGAGAAAAAAAATTGATAAATAAAGTTTCATAAATACAATAGACTTGACTTAAGCAAACATAGACCCCCTCTAATTATTTGCCGCAATCTAAAAGTATTCACTCTATTGATCCAATCTCTATAAATCCATCAAGAGTCTGAAATCCCTTCCTCCCCGTTGATGAATGCTCACTTCCTCCTGAAGTGAGTCTTGAATGTACCTTCTCCCAAAGGCAGTATATGTCACGAGTACCTTTGTACCTATCCAAAAACAACCAGTGAAGGTGAAAGCCATACCAAGGCTTTCCTTTCAAAGAAACATCAAAATAACAACTCTTCTCACACAAGATATCTGTTGAAAACAAGAGAATAGAAGAGATGAAATTTCCAAGGAAAATGGTCTCCTTTTTATAGAAGAGAAAAAAGCTTTTTCTGCTAGTTTTATAAAGATATCAAATATTAAATGAGAATATTTGAAATCTTTAAAAATTTCATTCAGCACAAATCCTACAAGATCAGATAAAGATTTTGTCAATGCAGACTTGCTCCTGATGTTTCAGGATTAAACGTTCTAGGACATAATTCAGTCCAGGTTCATTTTTGTGGAGACCAAGATTTGAATCACCTGAATAATATCATATCCCTGGAACTTAGGAATAAAACAACAGAGATCAAGCTGGAATATTTTTATCAAACAACTTTCCTTTTTTTTTTGGAGATTTATTCATTTAAAACCAATGAAGAAATAAAAGGAATTAACCAAGATTTTTCCAGCTTGAATATACCAATAAATGCCACCTCATACACGTTTTTATCACAGAAAAATAAGGAAACGATTTACAATATTTTTGTCTCATAAATTGCCAATTGAAGAGGATTTTACCATCTCACCCTTTGGCTTTTTAAGAGACAAAAATAACACATGTTTAAAATTTGCAACAACACTGTTAGATAGATCAAGGAAATGCCTCTAATTAAACACAATCTAACATTGGTAAATAAAACAAAGCCAACTCCCTCTGAAACAAAGGGTCCAGAGTTGGTAAAATCAGAAAATAACACTCCCCCTAAAAATGTAGGATCTAGAGCAGGAATTTAAACAAACAAAGCAACATTTTCTCTCCCTTTTTTCTATGAAAGAGGTCAAAGTCCAACAAAAACATAAACAACAAAGTGCATAAAATAAAAAACTTAATGAGACTTGGTGGATAGAGCCTGGAGCTGTTGGAGAACGAGTTGTAGAGTAGCATCCACAGTTTAAAAACGAGGAAGGACTGCGGAGATTTTGGCATCCAAAGCATCCAATTTTGCAGTGACATCCTCTAGAATTGATGATGTAGAACCCATGCGTGTAGAGACATTAGGCAAAACCACTATCTTTTACTTTTTGGAAGCTTCCCTCCATTCAAGTGGCCTAAAAGTCAGGCCAGGGGATGGAACTTCAACTGACTCATGAGGAAGAAGGACTGCCTTCTGAGTGGCCAGAACTTTGTAGATTAGTTGAGGGAATATCAAATTAAAGACTTTCTTTTTACCCATTTGAAAAGAGATAATGTGCTCCGTGATGAGGGAAGCAAGATCAACCGGCACTCTTGTTCCAATTTTAAATAGCAACACAACAAGATTAGAAGAAGGCAACCGATTGGAAAGTGCAAACCTTATTAAAACCACATATTGGTGAGTGAGATTGCTAATGGAGATGATAGTGCTTGGGTTCCAAGTAACTTTCTCCGCCACTATCTCTGACAAAATGACATCTTTATCCACATCAAAATATTCAGACTCGATGCCATGGGGAATTTCCAAAGCAGTTGCTATGTCAACAGTAGTGAAAGAGAAAAAATGTCCTCGGACATACACTTTTCCCAACAAAGGAGAACTAGATTTCAAGAAATCATCAGTTAAATTTGCATAAAATTCCTTCACTACCCGATCCACATAACAATTAAACCCTTGTAAGGAATCAATCCAACCCCTCTCTTGTAACCAACTCACAACCCCAAAACACCTATGAGCAGCCATGTCATAGTTCTTCTCACAAATGAACTTCCGATGAGAATAAAGAGGCATATGACGTTCATTTTCATTATAGCAAAACAAATGAGAGTGAGGTTTAAAGGTTACATGTTGTGATCAATTTAATATTTGATTTTAAATATGCAAGTGCACGCAATCACACAAGTAATATAATGATAAGTAAATCGTCTCCACAAGGATTGCAAATTAGAAAAAATAAGCAAAACAATTACTAAACAATTTTAAGAAATTAAAAATCAAGTGGGTTGTTTATAGGCTAAGCAAAATATTAAAAAAAATGGAAATGCTGAAATTAAAAACTGATCTGAACAAGAAAATTGAGAGAAATATATGGATTGCAAAACGGACTTGAATTATTGAATTCCCCTATATTATTCATCCTGAACAACTTGCGGACAGATTGCCGCAGCAATATTCTAGCAAAACTCCCAAGTTAACAAGAATTCATTTAAACACCCATAAAACTTTCCCAAATTTTATGACATTAATTCTTCTACCTAATTAAACATATTCCTATGCAAAATCAGATTTAAGAATGCAAATCAAATTTTAATTCTCAAAAGTTACACAAGGCAAATAACATATCCCTATGTTACTTACTAACATAACCTAACATAGATTATGACTTGTGTCATCCAAGTTTTTCCCATTACATTTAATCTTTCCAGCATTAAACATAATTAAATAACTTGCCATTGCTGGCCAAACAATAACAAGAAATTAATATAAGCACACTTGAATGAACAAATGAGATTTTACTAAAATAAAGTGCAAGAAATTGATAGACTATAACATAGGGTTCATCAACAATTCAAGCCACCTAAAAATTAGTTTATGGCTGAGTTCATAGACATTAATTCATAATCAAAATAGCCCATAATATTCAGATTTAGAATCCAACTCAGAAATTAATAAAAAAAGTTTAGGGAAAGAAGAAAGAACAAATCCAAAATGATGCTTGAGCTTTCATTGTTTGTCCTCCTTCTTCCTTGTTGATGTTCTAAGTTTTTCTCCTCTCTTTTTCTGGTTTTCTTTTCCAAAAATGGCTACTGCTTCCTCCCTCCGGCTAAAATCCTCTTTTGTGTATATTAGGTTTTTTTTCCTCCCTTTTCCAAAAGTACCATATTGCCCCTTTTTCTCCAAAAACATGAAGTCTTCCTTTCTTTCTCTTTTTTTCGTCCTTTTCTCCAATATGACTAGTTCTTTCTGCCCTTGCCACCTCAGCCAAAATGTCAACTCACCCATTGACTGCCACGTGTTCCATGTGCCCCAAACGTTGCCTGATCAAAATGCTTCTGTTTTGCTGCAGCAAACCTGATAATTCAGCCATCAACAACAAAATTAAATCAAAATAGTTTCACATGTTAGTTCATTCCTTGTGCGAATATTTATCCATGAAACTATTACCTTTAACCCAATAGCTATTAAAAACTAAAAAAAAAATAATTAAACTTAATTAAGATAATGAAAACATCAAGATTAGCTACAAAAGCTAAAAATAAACTAACACCGCCCATGATTTTTTCACAATTATAAGTTCAAAAGCACATGAAATAACTCTTTATTCAAGAGTTATCACACCCCCAAACTTACAACATTACTCGTCCTCGAGTGATGACTCTAAAAACAAAATACAACTAAAAAAAGACACAAAAGGCACAAACTAAACAACAAAAGACAAGAAAACACAAAGACAAAACACCACAATAATGGACAAACTTTGCTATACCAATGGTAAAAAGGGGAAGGCTCTCGAGAAATTTTATTTTGAAAAAGAAAAGCTGAATTTCAATATTTCACAAGTTTTAAACCAAATTCTTCAAGCATTAATGTTGCTGCCAAAATATAAATCAAGTGTTTCACCATTTAGTGCATGCATAGCTTTTCCTAAACAATTTCAATCACCAAAAATCAAGCTAGACCTTGGTCCTCAAGCTTAAATAATGTCTCCATAAGTTACTTAGTGATTCCCTCTCCACTAATGTAGACAAACACCACACCAAAGATCAACAGGACTTTATCAAGCTTATAATGATAGGCTAGGGTGAAGGTAGGATAAGAGAGATAAATTTTGTCTAAAATCACCCTAAACACCTCAATCTTTCTAAGACCTAAATACATAAATGCATACATTAATTTCCCCCAAAGACAACCCCACAACACAATATAAATCTTGCCATTAGCCTTTATTACTAACATACAAAGACAAAACTACAACAACTTTCCTTTATTTAAAAAGTACACCCCTAAACTTATTTACAAACATACATACTTTTTTTTTTGCTTTCTTTTTCTTTTCTGATTTTTTTCTTTTTTTCTATTTTTTTTTACTTTTTTTTTTATATGCTTTGATGCAAGGGAGTGTACTCTTAAATTATTCTTTTTATTTTTGGATGCTCTATTTTTTTTACTATGAAAATAAACAACTAGATGACAAGTGTACAAGAAAATTGAGAACACACTCTCCCCCCCCCCCCAAACTTAAAATCAACATTTTCCCCAATGGTGAAAACAAGCAAAAGAAGAAAAGGAAAATGCTCACCCAATTTTCTCATCCACTCACTCAACAAAACCCCCCAAAATGCATAACAAATAAATCCTATAAAAGGGTGTGGTGAAAAGAGATGATTATATATATGTAAATGCAGGCTAATGAGTGGCTAAGAAAGAAAAGTGACACTTAAGCTCAATGGGGTGACTAGTGATAAAAAATGCATACAAGGTAGGCTTCAAAGGCTCAAACGGTCCAAAGATGGCCTAAATCATTTCATCGGTGTGGTATTGTCTATGATTTCGTCTCAAGGAAAATCACTAAATAATTCTAGAAACTTAAGCTCTCACAAGAAACTAGCTCTTTCTCGGGTGTCAAAAATGCTTAATCAAGCTATGCACACACTAAAAAGAGAAACATTTGCATCAATCAATGGCTAGCAACATTCAAATCCAAAGAATTTAGTTGAAAACTCAAGAAAGAAAGACATTCAGCTGCAACTTAGATTGATTTTAGAAGTCGTCATTGAGCCCCCTAGTTACACACTAACAAAAGCAAAGAATATCCTCAAAAGAACGACAACACAACAAGACAAAGACAAACTAAAAACAGAACAAAGATAACTATTCCAACAAAGTACCTTCCTAGAAACAAAACACAAGGCAAATGACTCAAATTTCGGTGCTCACTACACAAAAATCACCAAAGAAACATAACTAAGTACAACACAGAGCACCCAGTACACAAAACACAAAAATCATTATCAACACTTGAGACCAAAGTATAACACAACACAAAAATTTGCCAATGAGTAAGAACTACACCTAAAACAGAGAAAACAAAGAAACAGACATAAACAAAATCAAATTGGGGAGTAGAGTTCAGAAATGCTCATTCAACGAATATGCAGGCTCTTCTCAAGGGATGCGCAGCTGGGTCACTCGCTGCTTGGGTGAGGCACAGCTAGTTGCAGATGGAGATTGCTTGATGATGCGCATGGAGCTCCTGGGATTCTTGCTGGCCAAGGCTAGATTCTCTCGAATTTGGGTCAGGTTGGTGGCTGGTGGGGTAGCTTTGGTAGGGGTAGGAGCATTTATAGTGGCTGGGGAAGGCAGGAGTAATGGGGCAATGGGAAGTTGTGGGGCTTTTGGTGGGGCAGTGGTGGTTTTGGATTTCTTTGTGGTAGTTTATAGGATAGGGGTTGGTGGAGATTTTGGTTTGTTTGGTGGTGGGATCGGGGCTGGTTTGAATTTCTTTCGCTGGGCTCGTGTTTTAGTGGTCATTTTGGGCAAAAAGGCAACAACTAAAGCACAAGGCCACCACACAACAAAAGGAGCACCTGAACAGTAATGCCACAGATTTTTCGACAGAATAACAGAGCAATATTACCACCCTTGAACAGTAAGGCCACAGATTTTCCAACAGAATTTCTGATATATTTTTGTGCTCCCCAAATCAAAGACTAGCAATGACTCAAATGCCCAACAATATACATAGCATTATGAGGACAATAAATTAATACCCTAGTTTTTGAGTGGCTCGTCTGACTGTTGGGATGCGTGGGCTTGGATGCACCTAGGCTTAGGCTGGTGCGAGGGGTCATTGCTGGAAACCCAACCAATGTATGGAGCGCATGGCTTGGTGCCTAGGTGTTGAGGGCTGGGGTCTCGCCTGAACAAAGATGAAGCAGGGGCTCTTGGAAGCACCTGGGATGCCGAGGGGTGCTGGTTCCTTGTGCCTAGACTGGGCTGGTGAATGGTGCGAACAAGTGTGCTTGGGTGTTTGGGGTCGAGGTTCGCTCGGCTGAGGCGCGTGAAGGGGCGAAGGGCAGGGGCTCCTGAGTCGGCTTGGGTTTGTGAGGTGCTGCTGGGCGAATGACGTCTGGGATCGAGATGTTGAGACGTAGGGACGTCTGGGTTCGTGGCTGCGTGACTGGGTGGAGAGTTGTGTGGGTAGAGAGCTTCTCGGTCTGGGTGGTGCCGAGGCTTAGGGTACACGCAGCTGGTTCTGGGCAGGGAGGTACGGGGAGTGGAGAAGATGATAATGGGGTATTATGGTATTTTGGTATATATGGATATATATATATATATTTGATAGATATAATAGAAAGTTTATTGAAATATATATATACATAGATTTTATATAGTTTATAGTATGTACATATATATTTTCTTAAATACATATTTCTGTATATGGATATATTAATATATATATAGTATTACTATGAGTGTTATTATAGATAGAAATACATATATACTTTTTTTTTTGTTTTGTAAATATATATAAATAGTATATATAGATAGGTGTTTCTCTGAATGAACCCACGACCCAGAATTTAGCCTGCCCAGAATGCCACCATTTTGCCCTCGTTTTGCTTCAGCAACCCAAATTTGACGTAACTCCCTTTTATTTTCGGAAATTTTTGCGTGCAGTTTGCTGAAGCAAAACTCTCACAAAACCTTCAGACTCCAAAATTACTTCCAAAACACCTTGTTTCTTGCTGTCTTAACACCTGAAACACTAAAATACACATAAAACCACTCCAAAATATCACACTAAAATGAAATTAAAATTCTAAAAATTAAAACTAACAATAAAAATAATTAAATACACTCATATATTTGTCTTTTCTTTTATTGGTTGAATTTTTTTTTTCATTTTTTTCAGTGCATTTTTATTCTTTATTTCTTTGAGTTGCTTTACAAATGAATCCTCCAAAAACCATAGCAACCCAAACTTCATTTTTTTTCTAAGGATCTTTCAAGGAAACCAAGATTTGGTATTGCTCAACCTCGCTTCCCCCAAACTTTGCTTCTTTCCTTGTTACCTTAAATTCTCTTCCCACATGCTCATCATATAATTCCACTACACCATTGTGAAACACCTTGCTCACTAAGAACCCACCATCACACCTTCATTTCACTAGAGAGTTTGAGAAAAAAACTTTATTCCCAACTTCCAACATTTGTGATTGAGGCTTTCTACTATGTTTCTTTTTCTTCTTCTTTTTCCTCATTAGCTTTGGAGAATAAGATGGTTCTTCTTCCCTACTTATCCATGACTCCCCACCTTTCTCAATTTCTTCAAAAGGGACCTTTTTCTTGACTCCATTGCTATACTTTCCATGCATCTTTTCAATCAACTTGAAGTTAGAAACACTTATGGCCAAACAAGCTTCAACTTCATTAGGAGAGCGTATAGGATTAAAAACCTTGAATGTGACTTGTTCGTCTTGAGCTCGAATGGTGAGCTCTCCTTTTTCAACATCTATCAACGTCCTCCCAGTGGCAAGAAATGGTCTCCCCAAAATGATCGGTACATCCCTATCTTCCTCATAGTCAAGAATAATGAAATCTACCGGAAAAATGAACTTGTCAACTTGTACTAGGACGTCTTCAATCTTTCCCTCCGGATGCACCATAGAACGGTCAGCCAATTGCAAGGTGAGTGTAGTTGGCCTTGCTTCTCCAATTCCCAACTTCTTAAAAATGGACATGGGCATCAAATTAATACTAGCTCCCAAATCACAAAGAGCTTTACCAACTTCTCGTCCCCCAATAGAAATTGGAATTGTGAAACTACCTGGATCCTTCAACTTTGGAGGAATTTTATTCTTCAATATAGCACTACAACCTACAGTCAAAGCAACCGTTTCAAATTCACCAAGCCTCCTCTTCTTTGTCAAAATATCCTTCAAGAACTTCACATAATTAGGCATTTGTTCCAAAGCGTCCACCAACGGTATGTTGATGTGGAGTTGCTTCAAAACATCCAAAAATCTTCAGAATTGTCCATCTTGTTGCTGCTTTTGAAAACGTTGAGGAAATGGTGGAGGTGGCTTGCTCATTGGCTTCTCTGTTGCATTTTGCTGAGGAATTGCTGCAGCAATTGCTTTAGGATCAGCATTTGAATTTTTCGAATTCACAGTTTTGTCTCCCTTCTCCACACTACTTTGGATTGAAGTGGGCTCGTTGTTTCTCTTACAATTCTCCTCTGTCAATTCTAGATTTTTACCATTCCTCAAAGTGATCGCCTTGCATTTCTCTTTACCATCTCTCCTTGGATTTTCAGTATCACTAGGAAAGGTGCCTTGTAGTCTATTCCTTAGCTCATTAGCTAGTTGCCCCATTTGAATTTCTAAGTTCCTCAAGGATACCGCTTGGCTCTGAATCACAACATCGTTCTTGGCCATATATTCTTTCATTAAACTCTCCAACGAGCTTGATTACGACACTTGAGGAGGAGGTGGTTGAGCTCTTGGTTGTTGTTGAGAAAACCCCAGTGGATATGTAGTCTTGTTTTGCATTGGTGCTCCACTTGAACTAGCTCCTTGACCCCCCCATGAGAAGTTTGGATGCTGCCTCCACCTCGGATTGTAAGAGTTCGAATATGGGTTATTTCGGTTGGCATTTTGATTCCCCACATAACAAACTGAAGCGGGATTCGAAGGACAACTCTCAAATGCATGCCCATCTCCACAATAAAAACAAGATACATCGGCAACTTATCCCATAGCAGCTGGTTGTACCATTCCCCCCAAACTCATATTCTTGAGAAGGTTAGTCATTAAAGAAACTTGAGCGGTCAAAGCTGTCAGTGCATCAACTTCAAGTATACCAGCCACTTTTCGACTTGTTGAGGCTCTAACATTGGACCATTGATAATTGTTGCTAGCTATCCTCTCCAAAATCTCATAGGCTTCATTGTAGGACTTGGAGAGAATAACCCCATTAGCTAAAGCATCTAACACCATACGAGTGGAAGAATTGAGCCTATTGTAGAAAGTTTCCATTTGTATACAATGCGGGATCCCATGGTGTGGACATTTCCTCAATAACTCCTTGAATCTCTCCCAAACTTCACAAAATGATTCATCTTCTAGCTGCTGAAATGACATAATTTCATTGCGAAACTTGGCATTTTTGGTAGGAGGGAAGAACTTCATCAAGAATTTTTCAGCCAACTCATTCCATGTAGTCACCGAGTCGGGAGGTAGGGTGTTGAGCCAAGCTCTAGCTCGATCCCTCAAAGAGAAAGGGAATAATTTCAACCTTAGGGCCTTGTCAGTCACTCCTTGTAGCTTGAAAGAATCGCTCACCTCCAAAAATGAACGGAGATGAAGATGAGGATCCTCAGTAGGCAGCCCACTAAATTGACCCACTGTTTGCAACATTTGGAACATCACGAGCTTTAACTCAAAGTGGGGTGCTTGAATTTTAGGCCTAACAATGCCCGGATTGAGCTCATTAAACATGGGGGCAGCATACTCCCTTATGGCTCTCTCTCTATCATCAGCCATAGCAATTGTGTTAGTGACATTATTAGCACCCTCAACTCCTTCAACCTCTTTAGCCATATTAAGGCGATTTTGAGCTCGTTGTTCCCTTAGTCTTCTTCTAATTGTTCTTTCAATCTTAGGGTAAATAGGAGCTAGTTCAATGTCTTCTTGCTCATTCATATAGTAAATCACCTGAGAAAACACAAGAGCAAGAAAAAAAAGTTAGCTCAACAAAGAAAAATAGATAAATTGCAAGTAATTGATATTACAAAAATTTCTAATTTCAATCCCCGGCAACGGCGCCAAAAACTTGTTGTGATCAATTTAATATTTGATTTTAAATACGCAAGTGCACGCAATCACACAAGTAATATAATGATAAGTAAATCGTCTCCACAGGGATTGCAAATTAGAAAAAATAAGCAAAACAATTACTAAACAATTTTAAGAAATTAAAAATCAAGTGGGTTGTTTATAGGCTAAGAAAAATATTAAAAAAATGGAAATACTGAAATTAAAAACTGAACTGAACAAGAAAATTGAGAGAAATATATGGATTGCAAAATGGACTTGAATTATTGAATTCCCCTATATTATTCATCCTGAACAACTTGCGGACAGATTGTTGTAGCAATATTCTAGTAAAACTCCCAGGTTAACAAGAATTCATTTAAACACCCATAAAACTTTCCCAAATTTTATGACATTAATTCTTCTACCTAATTAAACATATTCCTATGCAAAATCAGATTTAAGAATGCAAATCAAATTTTAATTCTCAAAAGTTACACAAGGCAAATAACATATCCCTATGTTACTTACTAACATACCCTAACATAGATTATGACTTGTGTCATCCAAGTTTTTCCCATTACATTTAATCTTTCCAGCATTAAACATAATTAAATAACTTGCCATTTTTGGCCAAACAACAACAAGAAATTAATATAAGCACACTTGAATGAACAAAGGAAATTTTACTAAAATAAAGTGCAAGAAATTGATAGACTATAACATAGGGTTCATCAACAATTCAAGCCACCTAAAAATTAGTTCATTGATGAGTTCATAGACATTAATTCATGATCAAAACAGCCCATAATATTCAGATTTAGAATCCAACTAAGAAATTAATAAAATAAAGTTTAGGAAAAGAAGAAAGAACAAATCCAAAATGATGCTTCAGCTTTCTTTGTTTGTCCTCATTCTTCATTGTTGATATTATGAGTTTTTCTCCTATCTTTTTCTGGTTTTCTTTTCCAAAAATGGCTGCTGCTTCCTCCCTACGGCTGAAACCCTCTTTTGTGTATATTAGGTTTTGTTTCCTCCCTTTTCCAAAAGTACCATATTGCCCCTTTTTCTCCAAAAACATGAAGTCGTCCTTTTTTTTTGTCCTTTTCTCCAATATGACTAGTTCTTTCTGCCCTTGCCACCTCAGCCAAAATGTCAGCTCACCCATTGACTGCCACGTGTTCCATGTGCCCCAAACGTTGCCTGATCAAAATGCTTCTGTTTTGCTGCAGCAAACCTGATAATACAGCCATCAACAACAAAATTAAATCAAAATAGTTTCACATGTTAGTTCATTCTTTGTGCGAATATTTATCCATGAAACTATTACCTTTAACCCAATAGCTATTAAAAACTAAAAAAAAAAAATTAAACTTAATTAAGATAATGAAAACATCAAGGTTAGCTACAAAAGCTAAAAATAAACTAACATCACCCATGATTTTTTCACAATTATAAGTTCAAAAGCACATGAAATAACTCTTTATTCAAGAGTTATCATTACACCTGATTTGGAAGCTTTAGGAGGCACCTTTGTGGCCGTAGGGTTGGTAACACAAAGGTCATAGGCTGGGGTTCTTCAGTGCCCTTTTAACACCAGGAGAGGAGTCCGTAGGCACAACAAAATCATATGATTTATCTTTGGATTTTTCACCAGAACCTTCTTCAAACTTAGCTTCTGAAGAATCAGACTCTGCCTTTGAAGGAACAGAGTCACCCTTCGAGCTAGGATCAGAATCAACCAACGGTGTGGTTGAAGGAAACACATCCTCGATTTCAGTGTTGGAACAATGATGTTTGTCAGATGCCTCACGAGAAGATGATTGAACCACTTTCGAAGAAGAAGGCTTCAATTTGGACGACCCAATCACCTGTGCCTTTCTGACATAGGAATTTTTGAAGGCTAGGGACTTCTTTCTTTTTGAACTTTGTGTGGCAGGAGGAGTCTCGATAGTTTTAGTCACAACAGATGGGGAATGAGAAGGTCTTACTTGGTCACTAACAGGTGGGTTAGAGGATGTGACAGCCTCGTCAGTTGATTTCACAGAGAGTGATTTAGGACTTGTAGATGCCGAGGGTCCATTTGCTGCAGAGGACGAACCTACGACATTCTTTGACAGAGGAATGACAGGCGAGATCTCGAGTGTTTTCCCAGAGTTGATAGGAAAAGTGGACTTGTGTGTGAGGGTTTTGCGACTGGTGGTTGGTGGAGTGGACAGAGGTACGGAGGCGGACGGCGAGTCAGTGGGGTTCTCAGGTGGAGTTTCTTTTGGGGGTTTCTTGGCTTTGGGAGAATTGGAGTGTTCAGTGCGAGCCATTTTTCTTGATTTTGCGAGAAACAAAATGAAATTGAGGAGAAGTGTTTCAAAGTGAGAGGGACGAAGTAAACATAATGAGGAGTTTATAGGAGAGGCATGGAATGAAAAATGGAAACCAAAATAATGTGTGATCAATATAAATGGCAATAACCATAAAAACAAAATATCCCCTTTCATTTTTAAACAAATACTCACAATTGACCAAGAGTCATCAATTAATTAGAGAGATCAAGATATTATATATCAAGAAAATATTGAGACAGATCACAAAAAGACTAAGACACAGTTGTAAAAAAATTCCCCCCTTTGTTTTTGTTTTTTTTTTTTAAAAAGAAAAATTTATTCAATAATTTTTTTTCAAACTAAAGCCAGCAGCCAATCACCACAAGATTAATGCAATGATCTATTTTCAGAGAAGAGTTTGTTAACAAAAAATCAATGAAATATTTTCAAATGGGAGAATAAATTATTAACGCAACCTGTCTTGTGATGGTATAGAATCAGAATCTCAATAATCAAGATCAGTCACTTAGTATATTAGAGCAAATCAATATGGGTACGAGACAAATAAATTTTTTTATATTTATTAGACATTAGTGTGTGTAGTGAAAGCAAGAGCACATTGTCCCTTTGTGGCATTTTCTTGAATTGGCCTTTTTTTGAGGGATCATTGCCCTTTTTGGCAGTTGTAGCCTCTTTTTTAGTAGTTGGTAACCATTACGGACACTGTCACACTATACTGATGGTAGTCATTTTCAATGGTAGTGTATATCCCTTTTTAACCCTTTCTACCGTAGTATGTCACACTTTTTAACCCTTTTTAACCCTTCAACGAAATGTATTTAGTTCTATATTCTTTAGTGTTTATTCTTTTAGTTGGGTATTGCATGCACCATTATCGTAATAGAGAATTGTTGGTACTTCTTTATCAGGTGATAATCCACATGTTCCTCAAATATATTAGTCTCATTAATCTCAGTCACACATTCTCCACTTGCCTCAATAATAACAAGTATCTCAACATGATTTAAAGTTGTCTCGTTAAAAATCTTATCAGGAAAACATAGTGGGAGAAAACATGAACTAAGGGAAAAAGAATGCAACACGTATATATATATCTCCCTCTCATGCAAATATCCATGGTAACTTTGGTGATCAGATATCTCATATGATTTTCATTATAACTATAAAATCACCACTTTAATATATCACCATAAATTATCCATGACCATACATTTACTATAACTATTATGGAACATCAATATTTATCCAACATATTAGATCATTATCGTATCATATAAACAATGTTATATAATATATATATATCATATTTATGACTATTGGTCAACTCATGAATAAATATATTGTAAAGACCCGACTAACTTAAAGACCTCGGACCTTTAAAACTATTAAGACATAACTACAATATTTTGGATACATAAATAAAATAATACAACTTTATTATAGAAAATCCAAAATACGGGATTCCATTGTTTATACATAAAATCATAAAGAAAACAAAATATTTATTTAAATGTTTAAATACTAAATGCGAAAATCATAAATACATAATTAAAAGACTCAAATGTCAATGTTATCCTCGATCAATCCCATCGGTTCATTCCTTTAGTTCCTCGCCCAATACACATGCTGTAACGACCCAAAATTACTAATAAGACTTAAGGGCCTTGATTAGTGTGCCGGGAAGGCATAACTGGATTATGTATGATTTAAATAATTAAATGCATGATTATGTGATAAGCATGTTTATATGATTATTTGGATATATGAGATACATGATTATGAGTATTAGTATCCATGTAGGGCCTGATTAGATTATAAGGGCATATTCGTAATTTGGGCCTGTTGAGGGCATAAACATGATTATTTGTGATAAATTATTGAGACCACATTATTATGTGAATATATTTGCAGCTTGTGACTCGAGGCGATCCTAGTGAGTAGTTTAGCGAAAAAGTCATGGTGGGGATTTATACCCGGCTCGGGGTGAGCTTGGGGGTATTTCTGGGAATTTGGGAAATATATTGGAGACTATTTGACATTGAGGAAAATAATTGGTGATTATTTAGGAGTCGGGATGTAAGTGGTAATTATTAGGGACACTCGAGGAATTAGCAGGAATTGGGAACAATGACCAAAATGCCCTTAGAATGACTTAAAAAAGGCTTGGTTATATTTGGGAGGGAAATATGGTCTTTAGGTGTTTAAAAAGGGATAAGTGTGTTCTATTTTTAGCCTTAGTGGAAGTTGTAGAATATAGTAGAAGTAGAAGGAAGGAAAGAAAGAAGAAAAACAAGGACTCTTTCTCTCTATCGGTTTTTTCTCCCTTCACCATTTCTTGAGGATTTCTGAAGCTGCAACTCAGTGGAGGCTTAGGCTAGAGTTGGGACCTTGGTTCTTGAGGTAATCAAGAGGGTTAGCTGGAGTTAAGTCCCAAATAAAGGTAAGGTTTAAAGCTATGTTGAGATTTCTGAGTTCTGGTGAGTTTGAGTTCTGAATTTGGATTTTTAAATGGAAGTTAAGGGGTTTGAGCTTGAAGAATTGAGGAGCTAAAGGCTGGAAGGATACTAAGGGAAACCTAAGGTCCAATTCCTCATTAAAGGTAAGAATTTCTGAGCTTGATCATCAGAGTTGCTGGGTTGATTATGGTTTTCTGATGAGTTCTTGAGTTTTGAGGTCTATTCTTGTTTTCTTTATTTGATGGTGCATGTGGCTAAGTTTAATGTTGTTGGGATATGTGGGATGAGATGTAGAGAATGGTAGGCTCAATTTGGTGTGTGGTTGAGGTTTGCAAGGGTTTTAGGGAGTTTTGGCTTGAGGAAATTCGAAGGAGAAAATCAGAGGTTGAAGATTGTTGTTTGTAGCGCCGTAGCGCTAGCCTTGGAGCACTACATCGCTATGCTGGCTTCCTAGGGGGCTTTTGTCTCGGCTTGTAGTGCCCACTTTGTGGTGCTGTAGCGCTACCCTGCCTCTAAAAATGGATTTTTGGGTATTTTCTTAGGCTTTTTGCCCCGGGGCTCGGGGTTTGATTCCACCACCCCGTTTGGTGGAATTAGGGCTTCCCGAGGGCTCGGGATTGGTCCCGAGGATATATTACAGAATTGAAGTTTAGTGATGGCTCTAATTTATGGCTGTGGCTAGGTGTACACTAGGGCTTGGAAGGGATTATGCTTGAAGGTTGACTTCACTAATCAAAGCTATCAGAATCAAAGGTAAGAAACTGCACCCGGTTATGTGCTTGTGTTGGGACTAAGAGTTCCCTATATTTGCATGTTATATCATGAGATGGTATTATGCCATGGGGACATGTGATAAACGACCTAAGAGTGCCAGAATCAATATTTGCGCACAGGGCGTGGCTTGGTCACTGGTAGCTGAGGTTAAGTACATAATCACTGAGCTCGGCCTAAGCGAGCCGGAGTCAGTGGGATAATCAGAGGGTGCGGCCTATGGGCGCTGACCTTGGATTTTGGTGTGATATGTTTAATGTTGTTTAAATTGATGGTTGTGGCGAGTATGTTATCTAAATAACTGATTATTGGCTTGTAGATTGATATCACTGTTTATATGGGCAATATGACCTATTTGTATATGATTGATAATTCATGAAATATCTGACTGTTGTTTATCATTTATACTTTGTATTATGGCTTTCTTGCTGGGCCTCGGCTCATGGGTTCTATGTGGTGCAGGTAAAGGAAAGAGCAAGGTGGACCAGTCCAGAGTTGGAGAGCTTTGAGGTTGAATGTACATAGTCAGCTGATCGGCTGCCACGACCGAGGAGTGGTACAGGACAGGAGAAGGCTAAATGTGTGTTTTGCCCTTAGAGTGGCCAGTACTTGTTTATAACCTGGAATTTTTGTAAACTGTCTTTTAAACTCTATTTCTTTTGGCATCCCATGTATGAAATGTTTATCTAAATGAAATGTATCTTTTATGACCAAAATATTTTAACCCTAGTTCAATTATAGTTTCAGTAACACGTTTCTAATTAAATGACTTGATTAGTAAGTCTTGCACCTTTATAAACACATAGTGTATGTAATGACCCAAAATTACTAATAAGGCTTAAGGGCCTTGATTAGTGTGCCAGGAGGGCATAATTAGAAGTTGTGTGAATTAATGGTGTGGTATGCATGATTATGGGAAATGCATGTTTATGAGTATTTGATAAGCATGCGGGGCCCTGTTTGGTTGTAAGGGCATACTTGTAATTTTGTCCCGTTAGGGCATAAATGTGATTTTGTGATAATCTGTTAAGACCACATTATTATGTGGATATATGTGTTTACAGCCTTCGACAAGAGGCAACCCTAGGGAGCAAGTAGCGGGAAAGTCACAACGGGACCCGATACTTGACTTGGGGCAAGTCAAGGGGTATTTCGGGTATTAGATGATTATTTGGATTATCAGGTTATGGAAATAAATAATTGGAGATATATTTGAGGTTAGGAAGTCTAGGTGGAAATACTGGGGAATTTTACCATTTTGTCCTCAGGGACATTCTCGGTACCCCGAGCCTTGGGATCGACTTAAGTACCTAAGGATAGACTAAGTAAATTTTAGAAAGCAGTGGAACAAAAGCTAAACTCACCCTTCTCTCTCTCTCTCTCCCCTTTTCTCTTAAGGAAAACTTTTGAAAAACAAAGGGGATTTGGCTGGAATTCAGTGATTTGAGCTGAGGATTTGGAGGATGAAATCAGTGGAAGCTAGGGAAAATAACTAGAATCTAAGGTAAGATGTAAGTTTTATGTATGGTGGTTAGAATTCTGTTACTTTGGTTGAACTCTAAGAGATTTGTGGGTTTTGAAATTGAAGATTGGATAGAAGCTAGGAACTTGGGAGTTAGCCCAGAAATAGCTTAAAGAACTTGTTCTGCAGTGAAGGTAAGTTCGAAATTATGATTTAATGTTTGAATTCTGGTGTTTTCATGACTGGTTTGAGTGTTCTTGAGTGTGTGGGTTCAAAAGATTGAAATGTTGTTTTGATGGGTTTCTAGACTAGATTTCTGCTGGGTTTTGCTGCTGGAAGCATGTTAGAGAGTTGTGATAATTGAATTATGTTATTGGGATGGTCTAGGGTGGATTTGGGTGAGGTTTGGATATTAAAAATGGTGGTTTTTCTGGGTTCGCGAGGCTGGGCCGCGACTCTGTTCTAAAGTGTCGCGGCCCTTCGGAGCAAGGAAGAGCCAGGAGGGCTCTGAGATGAGGGAGCGCCGCAGCGCCACAGGGGCAGGGCCGCGGCGCTTGTCTATGGTCAGAGAGACCTAGCCTCTGTTTTAGGGGGCAGGCCGCGGTGCAGGTCTTAGGGGTCGTGGCCCTTAAGGGCATTTGTGGCCTTTTGGAGTTTTTAAGCGTGGGAACCTGACCTTTGGTGCTTGGGATCGATCCCACTACCGTGTTTGGTGGAATTCGATGTCCCGAGGCTAGAATTCTATCTGGAAACCCTTATATAATTATTGATGGAATCCTTTATTATGGTTGTGACTAGGTGTACGCTTGGGCTCGGGGTAGGATCGTGCTCGGGGGTCATCTCTCCTAACACTTGGAATTAAAGGTAAGAAAACTACACCCGGTTGTGGAATTTATATTGGGACTAAGGGTTCCCTGTTTTGTATGCTTTTTAAAGAGGATGGTATTATGCCATGTTAATTGTAAATGGATGGTATCACGCCATGTAAATAGTAAATGTGCGGCCTAAGAGCGCTGGAGTTTCCACTTGCGCATAGGGCGCGACTCGGCCACTGGTAGCCGAGGACAACTTATTATGTACTGAGCTCGGTTTAAGTGGGCCGGAGTCAATGGGTTAAACAAAGGGTGCGACCTAAGTTTTCGGCCCTAACTATCATGTGATTTGAGTGCAATTATTATGATGATTATGATATGCTGGTTAGTTGAATGGTAGATTGTTAGCTTGTTGAATATTATCGTTGAATGGGTGAATGTTGTGTACTGTTGAGTACCTGGTTATGTCTTGTGAAATAATTGAATATTATTAGTGATTGTGTTTTAAATGTTATGTTTTCTTGCTGGGCCTTGGCTCATGGGTGCTACGTGGTGCAGGTAAGGGCAAGGGTAATGCAAGTTAACCATGGTTTGGAGAGCTCTGGGGGCGAGGTGTACATTGTCAGCTGCTCAGCCGCCACGGTCGAGGAATTATACAGGAACGAGAACCTAAACGTGTATTTTTCCATTAGAGTGGCTTGGTTATTTATAAGCTTTGGAAATTTTGTAATTACGTTATTTAAACCTTGATTTGGGATCCCATGTACCGAATGTGTATTTTATTGAAAATTATTCGTTTATAACCAAAATCTTTTAAACCTAACCTGTTTGTATCGTTAGATTCACATTTTTAATCAAATGACTTGATTAGCAAGTCTCGCACTATTTCAAACACACAGTGTAACGATCTTGGTTATCCAGGGCGTTACAATGTAACGGTGTTGGCTACCCAGGGCGTTACAACTTGGTATCAGAGCCTCCTAGGTTTAAGGGTTCCTGAAGACTGGCTGGACATGTACATTCGCCGCAAAAGACAAGCTCGACTCAGGGTTTGGTAATTGTGTATACATGATTATATGTTTTAATGATTAGAAAGGAATATGAGTGTTAATATCTGTGTGATTAATAGGAAGCATGAGATAGTGATAGGGCCTGGCCTTTGACTATTGTGTGATAATATCAAGGCATGCTTATTAGCATTGCTATGTATGTGAATGAATATTTGAATAAACTGTTATATCTTGATTGCTTGTGAATAATTGGGTTACAATGGTGGATAATGGAAGGATTAGTACCCTGTCATCATAGTCTGACCGCCGAGTCATTGATTGCAGATTAACTTGGATAGCTATGCATCCAAGATGATCTGTACGACTTACCGGCAGTAGGTCTGAGGCAAGATATGATGACCAGAGCCAGACCCCTTCGCCAGTCCCTGAGAACTGGCAGCAGGTCATGGCAGACATGCAAGCACGGCTACAGAGCCAGGATGAGCGGATTCGACTTCTGCGATAGGAGGCTTCGTCAGGGAGTGCTACCCCTACTATGCCACCTGCAGTGGTACCAGTTGTACAACCAGTGGAGGTTGGGAATAAATGGGAGCCGTTGTATGAGCGGTTCAAGAAACAACATCCTCCAACTTTTGAGGGAGGACCAGATTCACTAAAGGATGAACAATGGATGAGTATGGTCACTGCTATTCTGAATTTCATGAGGGTAGAGGGTCATGACAGAGTAGCTTGTGCTGCATATATGTTGAGAGAGGATGCTCGCATTTGGTGAGAAGTGGCATCACAGACCAGGGATGTTACTACTTTGAGTTGGGAAGGATTTAAGGATTTATTAAGCTAGAAGTATTACAATGTGGCCATCAGGGCAGCGAAGGTTAATGAATTGGTTGGATTGGTTCAGGGCAATATGATAGTTACAAAATATGCCCTGAAGTTCGACAGACTTATGAAGTTCGCACCAGATCTTGTGCCTACTAATGCAGCGAGACAGGATAGATTTATTAGAGGGCTTAGTGCTTTGATAGCCCGAGATGTGAGGATTACAACAGTTCCTAGGGGGACAACTTATGCCCAGGCTGTTGAGAAGGCTCTTACTTCTGAGGAAGCAGAGAATAAGATCTGGAGAGAGAGTGCAGTAAGGCGGGAGGGTCGCAGGGCGGTGCCTCCCTACTCTGGGTCTGGAAGGGGCAGAGGCCCCAATGATCTGAAGAGGAAGACCCCTAATGCTTCGACTGCTCTTGGTCCTGATAGAAGAGGTAGGGGTACTCAGGGTGGCTGTTAGGGAGGCAGAGATTCATGGAGGAGCTATCCTGAGTGCACGAGGTGTAGAAGACGCCATCTGGGCGAATGTCGGGCTAAGGCTTGTTATGTGTGCCGGGTAGTAGGACACCTCAAGAAAGACTGCCTAACAAAGAAGAAATGGGAAGCAGGGAAGATGGACAGCTTGACTCCAGCTCGAGTGTTCACCCTAACGCAGGCAGAGGCCGAGGCTAGTCCCTTGGTAGTGACAGGTCAACTTTCTAGTGCTGGCTCTCCTTTTACTGTATTGATTGACTCTGGTGCTACACATTCATTTGTTTCTAGTTTTCTAGTAAGGTGATTGATAGACTATGTAGACCTAGTGAGTATTATACTGCGGGGTTTGGGACTATATTGCCTACAGGAGAACTGGTATTTTCTAGGAGATGGATTAGAGCACTACCAGTGATGGTTGAGTGTAGGGAGTTTTCAGTAGACTTGATTGAATTGTACGTGGAGGACTTCGACATGATTTTAGGTATGGATTAGTTGGTTAGATACGGAGCTACTATTAATTGCAGGAAGAAGATGGTGACCTTTGAGCCAGAGGGTGAGGATCCCTTTGTCTTTATGGGAGCGGTATATGGACCCCACGTACCCATGATATCAGCGCTGAGAGCCAGAGGTTTATTACAGGGTGGATGTATAGGCTTTCTAGCTAGTGTGGTAGATTGGTTTGTGAGTTCTTGGATGTGTTCCCAAAGGATTTACCAGGGTTGCTGTCGCATAGGGAGATTCAGTTTGTTATCGAGTTAGCGCTAGGGACTGAGCCAATGTCGAGGGCACCATATAGAATGTGGCCAGCAGAACTGAAGGAATTGAAGATATAGTTACAGGAGTTTCTGGATTTGGGGTTCATCAGGCCGAGCTACTCGCCATGGGGTGCTCTAGTTTTGTTTGTGAAGAAGAAGGATGGGACTATGAGGATGTGTATAGACTACAGGGAATTGAACAAGTTGACTATCAAGAATAATTATCCTCTACCAAGGATTGATGACTTATTCGATCAGCTGTAGGGAAAGACGATATTCTCAAAGATTGATCTTCGATCTGGTTATCACCAGCTGAGGATCAAGGATGAGGACATACCAAAGATGGCCTTCCGAACGAGGTATGGGCACTATGAGTTTCTGGTCATGTCGTTTGGTTTGACCAATACCCCAGTAGCATTCATGGACTTAATAAACAGGGTGTTCAAGGACTTCTTGGATCAGTTCATCATTGTCTTCATCGATGACATTTTAGTGTAGTCCAGTTCAGAGGCAAAGCACGAGTTTCATATTCGACAGGTTTTGTAGAGGTTGAGGGAGCATTAGTTGTACGCTAAGTTTAAGAAGTGTGAGTTTTGGTTACTAGAAGTGACATTCCTTGGACATATTGTTGGTGCAGATGGGATTAAGGTGGATCCATCTAAGGTGGAGGTGGTGAGAGATTGGCCGAGGCCAAGGAACGCCTCAGAGGTTCGGAGCTTCCTCGGGTTAGCAAGTTATTATAGACAGTTTGTAGAAGGCTTCTCAAAGATTGCGGCACTGATGAAAAAATTGACACAGAAGAATTTGAAGTTTGTATGGTCAGACAAGTGTGAGAACAACTTTCAAGAATTGAAGCGGCGACATATTACTGCACCTGTGTTGAGTCTTCCTTCGGAGGAAGGAAAGTTTGTAGTCTATTGCGATGCGTCAAGGTTGGGTTTGGGTTGTGTGTTGATGCAGAACGAGAAAGTTATAGCTTATGCATCACGACTGCTGAAGGAATATGAGCAGCGGTATCCTACCCATGATTTGAAGTTAGCAGCGGTGGTATTCACACTGAAGGTTTGGCAGCATTATCTGTACGGGGAGAAGTGCGAGATACACACTGATCACAAGAGTTTGAAGTACTTTTTCATGTAGAAGGACCTGAACATGAGGCAGAGACATTGGGTGGAGTTGGTGAAAGACTATGACTGTGATATTCTTTATCATCCAGGGAAAGCCAATGTAACGACCCAAAATTGTTAATAAGGCTTAAGGGCCTTGATTAGTGTGAGGAGGGCATAAATGGGTATCTATGTGAATGGATGTTTAAATGCATGAATAAATGAGTGTACGGATATGAGTAGATGCATGATTATGTGATAAGAATGCTTATATGATTATATGAATATATGAGATGCATGACTATGAGTATTAGTATGGATGCATGCCTTGATTAGGTTATAAGGGTATAATTGTAATTTTGGCCCGTTGAGGGCATACACATGATTATTTGTGATAAATTGTTGAGACCACATTATTATGTGGATATATTTGCGGTTTGAGACTCAAGGCGATCCTCATGAGCGATTTAGCGAAAAAGTCACAGTGGGGATTTATACCCGGCTCAGGGGAGCATGGGGGTATTTTTGGGAAATTGGGAAATATATTGGAGACTATTTGATACCGAGGAAAATAATTGGTGATTAGTTAGGTGTCGGGATGTAAGCAGTAATTATTAGGGACAATCGAGGAATTAGCGGGAATTGGGAACAATGACCAAAATGCCCTTAGAATGACTTAAAAAAGGCTTGGTTATATTTGGGAGGGCAATATGGTCTTTTGGTGTTTAAAAAGGGATAAGTGTGTTCTATTTTTAGCCTTAGTGGAAGTTGTAGAATATAGTAGAAGTAGGAGGAAGGAAAGAAAGAAGAAAAATAAGGACTCTTTCTCTCTCTCGGTTTCCTCTCCCTTCACCATTTCTTGAGGATTTCTGAAGCTATAACTTAGTGGAGGCTAAGGCTAGAGTTGAGACCTTGGTTCTTGAGGTAATCAAGAGGGTTAGCTGGAGTTAATTCCCAAATAAAGGAGGTTTAAAGCTATGTTGAGATTTCTGAGTTTTGGTGAGTTTGAGTTCTGAATTTGGATTTTTAAATGGAAGTTAAGGGGTTTGAGATTGAAGAATTGAGGAGCTAAAGGCTGGAAGGATACTAAGGGAAACCTAACGTCGAATTCCCCATTAAAGGTAAGAATTTCTGAGCTTGATCATCAGAGTTGCTGGGTTGATTCTGGTTTTTTGATGAGTTGTTGAGTTTTGAGTTCTGTCCTTATTTTCTTTGTTTGACGGTGCATGTGGCTAAGTTTTATGTTGTTGGGCTATGTGGGATGAGATGTAGAGGATGGCAGGCTCAATTTTGTGTGTGGTTGAGGTTTGGAGGGGTTTTAGGGAGTTTTGGCTTGAGGAAATTCGAAGGAGAAAATCAGAGGTTGAAGATTGCTATTTGTAGCGCTAGCCTTGGAGCGCTATAGCGCTATGCTGGCTTCCTGGGGGGCTTTTGTCACTGCTTGTAGCGCTGTAGCGCCCACTTTGTGGCCTTGTAGCGCTACCCTACCTCCAGAAATGGATTTTTGGGTATTTTCTTAGGCTTTTTGCGTGGGGGCTCGGGGTTTGATTCCACCACCCCGTTTGGTGGAATTAGGGCTTCCCGAGGCTAGGTTTTGGAATTGAAGTTTGGTATGGTTCTAATTTGTGGCTGTGACTAGGTGTATGGCAGGGCTCGGATGGGATCGTGCTTGAAAGTCGACCTCATTAATCAAAGATATCAGAATCAAAGGTAAGAAACTGCACCAGGTTATGTGCTTGTGTTGGCACTAAGAGTTCCCTATATTTGTATGTTATATCATGAGATGGTATTATGCCATGGGGACATGTGATAAATGACCTAAGAGTGCCAGAATCAATATTTGCGCATAGGGCATGGCTCGGCCACTGGTAGCTGAGGATAAGTACATAATCACTGAGCTCGGCCTAAGCGAGCTGGAGTCAGTGGGATAATTAGAGGGTGCGACATAAGGGCGCTGACCCTGGATTTTGGCGTGTTATGTTTATTGGCTTGTAGATTGATATCACTGTTTATATGAGCAATATGACCTGTTTGTATCTGATTGATAATTCATGAAATATCTGACTGTTGTTTATTGTTTATACTCTGTATTATGGCTTTCTTACTAGGCCTCGGCTCACGAGTGCTACGTGGAGCAGGTAAAGGCAAGAGCAAGGTGGACCAGTCCTGAGTTGGAGAGCTTTGAGGCTGAATGTACATAGTCAGCTGATCGGCCACCATGTCCGAGGAGTGGTACAGGACAGGAGAAGCCTAAATGTTTGTTTTGCCCATAGAGTGGCCAATACTTGTTTATAACCTGGAATTTTTGTAAATTGTCTTTTAAACTCTATTTCTTTTGGGATCCCATGTACGAAATGTTTATCTAAATGAAATGTATCTTTTATGACCAAAGTCTTTTAACCCTAGTTCAATTATAGTTTCAGTAACATGTTTCCAATTAAATGACTTGATTAGCAAGTCTTGCACATTTATAAACACAAAGTATAACGGTCTTGGCAACCCAGGGCGTTACACATGCCAAAGCCACCTACGATCTATCCTGCCTTCCAGGTTCATTTACCTACATAATCTAAATAAAAAGGAATAAGCCTAATGCCCAGTAAGGATAAACTAATAAAACATAATACATAAAACATGAAAAAATGGACTACAATATTAATGGCCATTAACTCATTGCCATAGTATGTGATAGAAACTTGTAACGCCCTGGGTAGCCGAGACCGTTACACTGTGTATTTATAAAGGTGCAAGATTTGCTAATCAAATCATTTAGTTGTAAATGTGTCACTCAAACCATTAATGAACTAGGGTTAAAAGGTTTTGGTCATTATAAGATACATCTCATATAAATAAACGTTTTGAACATAGGATCCCAAAAGAAATAATGTTTGGAGGACAGTTTAAAAAATTTCAAGGCATAAACAACCGCTACCCACTCTAAGGGCAAAACATACATTTAAGGTCCTCTTGTTCTTGTCCCTCCCTCAATCGTGGCGGACGAGTAGCTAGTCATGTACATTCCGCCTCTAGAGCTCTCCAATCAGGGCTGATCAAGCTTACCTTGCCTTTACCTGCACCACGTAGCACCCGTGAGCTAAGGCCCAGCAAGAAAACATAGCATCATAGCACAAACAATGATAATAATAAAATAACTCATTAAGCATGTTCATACACTTGGCAGACCATATTAATCACATAAGCCATAGACATAACCAGGAAATCCATAAACCAATACTCAGCTATTCAGCATAACACATTCATCAGTTAACAATGATAACCAAATCACACAATAATTAGGGTCGACGCCCTTAGGTTGCACCCTCTGTTTACCCCACAGACTCCGGTCCGCTTAAACTGAGCTCAGTGAATATTAAGCTATCCTCAACTACCAGTGGCTAAGCCGCACCCTATGTGCTAATGTAAACTCTGGCACTCTTAGGTCATTTGTTTATTATTCACATGGCATAATACCACCTTACATAATGCATAAAAGAATAGGGAACCCTTAGTCCCGTCATAAATTCACAACCGGGTGCAGTTTTCTTACTTTTAATTCCAAGTGTTCTAATTACGAGAGATGACCTTTGAGCACGATCCGTTTTTCGAGCCCTAGCTTACACCTAGTCACAACCAAGACAAGGGATTCCATTAATAATTATATAAAGGTTTCCAGACCAAGTTCTTGCCTCCAGAACATCGAATTCGACTAAACACGGTAGTGGAATCGATCCCGAGCACCCTAGGTTAGGTTCCTGCGCCTAAAATCTCCCTAAGGCCAAATATGCCCTGAAGAGCCGCGGTCCAACCTTCATATGCCACGGCCCGCCCCTATCCAGAGGCCCAGCCTCACAAAATAACAGACACGGGCCGCGGCCCAACACTCCCCATGTCGCGGCCCGCCCCTCTTCCTCAGCTATCATCTGCTTCAGAGGGTCGTGTCACACCAAGAACTGAGCCGCGACCCGACCCCTTTGAACCCAAAAAACCCATGATTTCTAACAACAAAACCTCACTCAAATCCACCCAAAACCATCCTAATGATACAATTCAATTATCATAAACATCCTAACATGTTTCCAGCAGCAAAACCCAACAAAATCCTAGCTTAGAAACTCATCAAAATTACACTTTAATCTCTGAAACCCATAAGCTCAAGAACACTAAAACCAACAAAGAGAACATAGAATTCAGATGCTAAACTATAAATTAGAGCTTACCTTCACTGAAGAACCAATCCACCAAGCAATTGTTGAGCTAACTCCCAAGTCCTTTGCCCCAATTCAGTTTTCAATTTCAAAACCCAAAAACTCTTAGAACCCAACTAGAACTGCATAATTTAATAAGCTAAACCATAATTCAATACTTACCTAAATTACTGGTCTGAACCTTCAGATTGCTACTGAGATACCCCTAAGATTCCAACTCAAACCTCTTAATTTCCAGCCAAATCTTCCTTAGTTTCAATGGTTCCTTGAGAGAAAGAGAGACAGTGGAGCTGAGAGAAGAAGGAATGGTCGGTTTGGGAAAATTCTAGCTATTTCCTCCATTTGCTTTTGTTTTTACTTAAGTTACTTAAGTTAGTCCCAAAGCTTGGGGTACCAAAAACATTATCGAGGGCAAAATGGTAAATTTTCCCAGTATTCCCTCCTAAGCTTCCTAAACTCAAATATATCTCCAATTATTTATTTCCATAACCCGATAACCCAAATAACCATCTAATACCCAAAATACCCCTTGACTCGCCCCGAGTCATGTATGGGGTCCCGTTGTGACTTTCCCGCTAACTGGCTCCCTAGGATCGCCTCAAGTCGCATGCTGCAGATATATCCACACAATAATGTGGTCTTCGCAATTATAACATATAATCACATTTATGCCCTCAACGGGCTAAAATTACAAATATACCCCGACTATACAGTATCAAATATGGGTTTGCTAAGATATAAAGGTCGGATCTATGTTCTGATGGATCTTGTTATCAGACGGGAGATTTTGGATGAATCTCATACTACCTCATATTCTTTGCATCTCAGCACCACGAAGATGTACCAGGACTTGAGAACTTTGCATTGACGGCTGGGGATGAAGGGGGACGTAACTGAGTATGTAGCCAAGTGTCTGACGTGTTACTAGATCAAAGCTAAACATTAGAGACTAGCAGGGCTACTATAGCCCTTGGACATCCCATAGTGGAAATGGGAAGACATCACAATGGATTTTGTTGTTGGGTTGCCTAGGACGGTGGGTCAACAAGATTCGGTGTGGGTGATTGTAGACAGATACACTTAATTAGCTCATTTTTTACCAGTGAGGATGACTTATATCATTGACTAGTACACAAATCTCTATGTAAAAGAGATACTACGTCTTCATAGAGCTCCGAGGTCGATAGTGGCAGATCGGGACCCCACATTTACTTTCAAGTTTTGGGGAAGTTTGTAGAAGGCGATGGGCATGCATCTGAACTTTAGTACAACTTATCATTCTCAGACCGATGGTTAGTCTTAGAGGACCATCCAGATATTGGAGGACATACTGAGAGCATGTAGACTGGACTTTGAGGGGTCCTGGAGTAAATTTTTACCTATGATAGAGTTTTCCTACAACAACAGCTACCAGGCGACCATAGGAGTGGCTCCTTATGAGATGTTGTATGGTAGGAAATGCAGATCACCCATTCACTGGGATGAGATTGGAGAACATAGATACTTGGGTCCCGAGGTAGTTCAGAGGACCAATGAAGCTATCAAGAAGATCAAAGCTCAGATGCTTCCATTATAGTGTAGATAGAGAAGTTATGTAGATCTGAAGCGCATGAACATGGAGTTCCAGGTGAGAGACTATGACTTTCTTAGAGTCTCACCACTAAAGGGAATGATGAGGTTTGGGAAGAAGAGCAAGTTGAGCCCTAGATTTGTAGGAACTTTTGAGATCCTGGAAAGGATCGGTTAGGTAGCCTATAGATTGGTGTTACCTTCGGCAATGTCGGCCGTGCACAATGTGTTCCATATTTTGATGCTGCGGAAGTATGTATCTGATGAGACTCATGTATTGAGCTATGAAGATCTGAAGCTGCAGACAGACTTATCCTTTGAGGAGCAGCCAGTCTAGATATTAGAATGAAAGGAAAAGGTCCTGAGGAATAATACCATACCTTTAGTTAAGGTCTTATGGAGGAACAACAAGGTCAACGAAGCGACCTGGAGATATGCAGAATCAGTATCCTGAGCTGTTCAGGTAAAATTTTGAGGATGAAATTTCTGTAAAGAATAGATAGTTCTAACATCCCAAATTACATAATAAGGCTTAGGGTCTTGATTAGGCAGACAGGATGACAATTTATGGAATTATATGTGTTGACCACGATTTTGGCCAACGACGAGTAGACATCAAAACTACAATAAACCTTCAAGAGAAAAAAATGACACTAATAATTTTTATAGTGGTTCAACCCCAATATGTTGGTAACAGCCTAATCCACTTAGAGTTGTGATTTATGGATCTACACTCAAGATAAGATAAACCTGTGTCAACTGAGTTTCTTAAGTGTAAATGAAAAGAATACAATGTTTCTATCAGAATACAAATACTTTCCCCGGAAAATTAGAATTCGAATCCCCTAATGATGCCATGAGCTCTTTATTTATAGGCTCAGGATCGTACTGTAATGCCTCAAAATCTCCGATATGGTTTAATGGCGGGAATAGTAGGCCGGGAGGGCCATACTTGTTTAATTATGCCATTAATTGATAAAATGCATGTATATGTGAATTATATTATAACATGATGTTAAATGCATGCATGTGGGTCCACATTCTAAATTACAGGGGTGTGATGATGATTTTGCCCGTTGAGGGTATAATTGTATAATTGTATGCATGTCAATGATATGTTGTTGAGACCACATTATAATGTGGCTTTGTTTGAGCTATTCGGCATGAGACGACCATGGTATATTAATTAGCGGTCTAGTCATAACAGGTTTAAGTTCGAGGCTCGGGATGAGTCTCGGGGTGATTTTTAATGATTAGAGCATTACTGGGGGTTAAAGGGTAACGCAATATGAATTATTGGTTTTTAGGATTATCAAGAATAGAAGAAATTGGAGAGCGTTAATTATGATTAACGAGATAGGTTGGAAAGGACAAATATGCCCTTCAGAGCCTTTAGAAACCCTTATTTGACCTAGGGGTATAATGGTCTTTTTACCCCTAGGATAGATATAAACTGTTTTAGGCTGTAGAATTGAAGGGAAAACAGAGCAAGTTATTAGAGCTTACCCGTACCTTCCTTCTCCTTCATCTTCTTTGTGATTTTTGAGCACTTGTTGAGGATTTAAGCTTGGGAAGTAGGCCTTGGGAGTTTGGGAGAGTGGTCTACCATTGAAGAGCATCACAACCTGAGTTTGAGGTAAGTTTCTAGCCACTAGTTTCCATGTATGCACTGTTTTGGTTGTAAGTTTCAGCTCATGATTTTGTTGTGGATAGTTGGAATTGATGGAAGTTTTGGTTGGGATTTAACTTGGGTTTTGATGAGGGAGTGTTATAGATCAAGTTTAGGGGTTGTATTGGATGTTTGAGTGGTGTTTGAGCTAGGTTTGAAAGGTTGGTTCCAAGGAAAATCGCAAGGGAGGAAAACCAGGGTATTGGCTGAACTGGGGGTTGGGCCGTGGCATGGCCAAGGAGGACCGCGACCCTTAGTGGAATTTTGGCCAGAAATGGGTTTTTGGCTTGGGGATTCTAGCCTTAGGCCTCGGGATCGATCCTACTACTGGTTCAGTAGTATTCGATGTCTCAGAGGATAGGTTTTGGTTTGGGAAACCTTTGTTATTCATTTTATTGATGGAATCCCATAATTGGTTAAGACCAGGAAACCGCTAAGGGGACAAAAGACAGGTCGTTCTCAAGGGTCGTTCTTACATTAATTCTGGCTCAAACTAGAGGTAAGAAAACTGCACCCAATACGTGACATGCATGGTTGTTCATGAGCATGTTGATTGTGTAAATGTGGACATGGATTGATTATTGAATGCTTAGCAAATCTTGCTCACTCGTGCATGGTATTGGCTCATTAGTCAGAATTGGCAAAGGTGTCAGTATCAACTGTGAAGCTGTGACTCATTAGTCAGTTTTGGCAGTGGTACTGGGCACTGGTCACATGGTGCTGACTCATAAGTTAGGACGACCTTAGTGTGTTCAACGCAAGCCAATAAAGATTAGATCTAATCGATAACTGCATTGGATGACTCAAAGAGCATTAATGCCGGACCGACCTCAAGTTCGATGAATATTATAAGCGCTTGTGTGGTTTACCCATCAGTCACTCAACTATTAAGTTAGAGACTTACCCATCAGTCTCTCATCTGTTTAAGGCTAGTGGCTTACCCAGTAGCCACTCTTCTGTTTAAATTAGTGACTTGCTTGTCAGTCACTCAGTATGGTTTACTAGAACCTCAAGTGATATTCACTCATCTGTTTAAGAGCTATAAGCTCTGTGTGATTATAATGATAATCATTTGATAATGTTTATATACAATACTGTGTTTTCTTGCCGGGCTTTGGCTCATGGGTGCTATGTGGTGCAGGTAAAGGGAAAGAAAAGCTCACCGAACCTTGAGTGGAGAGCTTAGGTGGTGATGTGTACATATGCTGCCGCTTGACCACCACGGCCAAGGAGTTGTCAGGGGAACTAGGGGGTTTACCCTATTTTTGCCGCTTAGGTCGGCGGGTTTGTAAATTTGAAACAGTAATGACCACTTTGAGGTTAAATAACTTATAAATGTTTTGATGAGCTCATGAATAGTTTTATATACTTAATAAAATATATCCTTTCCTTTTTATTGATTGTCCACCTTAGCCTGTTAATAACACTTAGAGCACATTTTTAACCAAAGGACTTGGGTAGCGGGTCAAATTTCCAGTTCACCGTTCACCGTAACTGTTCTGGGGTAGCCAGGGCGTTATAACATGGTATTAGAGCATGCCAAGGTTAAGGTTCCTGTAGACTGGCGGGGCATGTACACACATCATTGAAGTCAAGCTCGACTCATGGTTTGGTAATTATTTATGTAGTTATATGTATAACTGCTTAAATATAGTATATATGATTTACCTGTATGCATGAGACACCATTTTGAAACTGTGCCCTGAAATATGATATCCTCAGCAACCGTGTGCTAATTAGTACGGAAATTGCTGGAACATACTCATCAGTATTGTTGTTTGTGAATTATTATGCGATACATGCTAAGTGCTGAATGTTATAAACATGTATCTGCTTGTATAATTGTATGACTGTGGAATATGATAATTGTCTGCTTGTTCTTGGACCGTAAGGCGGCAAGAGGTTTAGTTATTACTACCTGAGTGACCGTATTGATCATTATTTCAGCAAGGTGTCAGATAAGAATGAATCCAGGGCAGACTGATACTTTAGTTGGCCAGAGTGATCAGCGCCAGAATAATAATAATTGTCAGGGTCAGGAAAATGACCAGTCTCAGATTCCACAGCTAGCTCCTGAAAATTGATAGCAGTAACAGTGTTGAAACAGGGATAGGAGCTTCGTCTTCTGAGACAGCAACAAGTGCCTACAGTGGCTAGTGTATTAGAGGCTCCTCCTGTGTCGGTGCCAATAGCTGAGCAGCTGCCTGAGGTTGGAAGTAAATGGGAACCTCTCTATGAAAGGTTCAGGAAGCAACAACCTCCAGTATTTGAGGGCAGTGTAGATCCTGCCAAAGCTGAACAATGGATGAGCATGATTACCACTATCCTTGACTTCATGAGGGTAACTGGTAATGAGAGGGTGGCCTGTGCCACCTATATGTTTCAGGAGGATGCCTAAATTTGGTGGGAGGTGATTACCTAGACCAAGAATGTTAATGCCCTGAGTTGGGAGGAGTTTCAAACTCTCTTTAATGAGAAATACTACAATGATGCTATCAGGGCAGCGAAAGCTGAGGAATTCATCAGGCTACTTCAGGGAAGTTTGTCAGTCACTGAGTATGCCATGAAGTTTGATCGTTTGGCGAAATTTTCCATGGAATTGGTGCCCACTGATGGGACCAGGAGAGAGAGGTTTCTACAGGGGATACAACCCAGATTAGCCCATGATGTACGTATCACCACTGTGGCTGGGGTTACTACCTATGCACAGGTGGTTGAGAAGGCACTCACAGCTGAGAGTGCAGAGAACAAGATCTGGCGTGATAGCGTAGCCAGAAAGGATTTCAGGAGGATAGGTCCTCCATTTGTGGGTTCTGGTAAGGGTGTTGGCCCAAGTGATCAGAAGAGGAGGGTTCCTGACACCTTCCCAGTTCCAGGTCTTGATAGGCAGCCCCGTGGTATTACAATGGGTCGCCCAGGAGGTAGCTTGGAAGACTTGTCCTGAATGCCCTAGATGCAAGAGGCGCCATTTGGGAGAGTGTAGGGCAAAGGCCTGCTACTTGTGTGGAGCAGTAGGTCATTTTAAGAAAGATTGCCCTCAGGTAAGAAAAGAAGAACCCAGAAAAGTGGACAGCTCGGCCCCAGCTCGAGTGTTCACGCTGATACATGCAGAAGCTGAGGCTTCTCCTTCAGTTGTTACAGGTCAGCTTCTTAGTGCTGGAACCCCTTATAATGTGTTGATTGATTCTGGTGCTACACACTCTTTTGTTGCTAGTAGTGTTATTGACAGACTATGTAGACCCAGTGATTTTTATGCTGTGGGGTTTGGTACTTTATTACCCACTGGAGAGTTAGTGATATCCAGGAGATGGGTTAAATCTTTGCCAGTGACAGTGGAAGGCAGAAAGTTGTCAGTGGACTTGATAGTGTTGGTTATGACTGACTTCGACATGATATTGGGTATGGATTGGTTGGCAAAGTATGGGGCAACCATTGATTGCAGAAGGAAGATGGTCACCTTTGAGACTGAAGGTGAGGATCATTTTGTGTTTGTTGGTGCGGTGCATGGACCCCGTATCCCTATGATTTCTGTGTTGAGGGCTAGGGATTTATTGCAAAAAGGTTGCATTGGATTCCTAGCCAGTGTGGTTGATACCACTCAAGTCATGCCAGTGAGACCAGAAGACACTAGACTTGTTTGTGAATTTCTGGATGTGTTTCTAGAAGATTTGCCAGGGTTGCCACCACACAGAGAAATTGAGTTCGTGATAGAACTGGCACCAGGGATGGAGCCAGTGTCTAGAGTGCCTTACAGAATGGCCCCAGCTGAGTTGAAAGAATTAAAAGTGCAGTTACAAGAGCTGTTAGATTTGGGTTTTATCAGACCTAGTTTCTCACCTTGGGGTGCACCAGTTCTGTTTGTGAAGAAGAAAGATGGTTCTCTGAGAATGTGTATTGATTACAGAGAACTGAATAAGCTAACAATTAAGAACAAGTATCCTTTGCCAAGGATATATGATCTGTTTGATCAGTTGCAAGGTAAGAAGGTATTCTCTAAGATCGACCTTCGTTCTGGTTATCATCAGTTGAGGGTCAAGGAGGGAGACATACCAAAGACTGCTTTTCGTACCAGGTATGGGTATTATGAGTTTTTAGTCATGTCATTTGGATTGACTAATGCCCCTGCTGCTTTTATGGATCTGATGAACAGAGTGTTCAAGGATTATCTGGACCAGTTTGTGATCATCGTCATTGATGATATTCTGGTATATTCTCAGACTGAGTCAGAGCATGAGCAGTATCTGAGGTTGGTTCTACAGAGACTGAGGGAACACATATTATTTGCTAAATTCAAGAAGTGTGAGTTCTGGTTGTCTCAGGTATCCTTTCTTGGACATATTGTTAGTAAGGAGGGGATTAAGGTGGATCCAGCAAAGATTGAAGCGGTCAGAGATTGGCTAAGGCCAAAGAATGCTTCTGAGGTTAGAAGTTTCCTTGGATTGGCAGGTTATTATAGGCGTTTTGTGGAAGGGTTCTCAAAGATTGCTAGTGCTTTGACTGAACTGACACGCAAGAGTCAGAAATTTGTGTGGTCAGATGAATGTGAGAACAGCTTCCAGGAACTGAAGCAGAGATTGATTACAGCTCTGATTCTGAGTCTCCCGATAGATCAGGAGAAGTTTGTGATTTACTGTGATGCTTCTCATTAGGGTTTGGGCTGTGTTCTGATGCAATCAGAGAGGGTAATTGCCTATGCTTCTCGTCAGTTGAAGGAGTATGAAAAAAGATATCCTACTCATGATTCAGAGTTGGCGGCTGTGGTTTTTTCTTTAAAGATATGGAGGCATTATCTCTATGGAGAGAAGTGTGAGATCTATACATACCACAAGAGCTTGAAGTACTTCTTCACCTAGAAAGATCTTAATATGAGGCAAAGGCGTTTGCTGGAGTTAGTAAAAGATTATGACTGTGAGATTCTGTATCATCCAGGAAAAGCTAACGTGGTAGCTGATGCTTTAAGCCGGAAGGGTCCGGGACAGATTCATGGTATGAGGCTGATAGCCATAGAGTTAGCAGATGATATGACCAGAGCTGGTATAGAATTGCTGGTGGGCCAGTTGGCTAACATTACGCTACAGTCTACGCTGTTGGAGAGGATCAAAGAGGGTCAGTTGAGCGATCGACAGCTGATCAAGATCAGGGAGGATGTTCTGGCCGAAGCATCCAGAGATTATACAGTGTCTGAGTTAGGTTTGTTGAGATACAAGGGGCGGATATGTGTTCCGCTGGACACTGCTTTGAGGCGAGATATTTTGGATGAATCTCATACTACACCTTACTCTTTGCATCCAGGCACCACGAAGATGTATCAAGATGTGAGATCATTGTATTGGTGGCCGGGGATGAAGAGGGATGTAGTGGAATATGTGGCTAAGTGCTTGACATGTCAACAGGTCAAGGTTGAGCATCAGAGGCCAGCAGGGTTATTGCAGCCTCTGGATATCCCAGAATGGAAATGGGAAGACATCACAATGGATTTTGTGGGGGGCTTACCCAGGACTGTTGGTCATCATGATTCTATTTGGATGATAGTGGATCGCTACACCAAGTCAGCTCACTTCTTGCCAGTGAGGACTACTTATATAGTTGACCAGTATGCAGATCTCTATGTGAGAGAGATCGTGCGTCTCCATGGGGCACCTAGGTTGATCGTGTTAGATCGGGACCCCACTTTTACTTCCAAGTTCTGGGGGAGTTTACAGAAGGCCATGGGGACACAGCTGAAGTTCAATACTGCTTATCATCCTTAGAAAAATGGGCAATCTGAGAGGACGAACCAGATTTTGGAAGACATGCTAAGAGCATGTGTGCTGGACTTTGATGGATCTTGGAGTAAGTATCTGCCTTTGATAGAGTTCTCCTACAATAATAGTTATCAGTCTACCATTGGAGTTGCACCTTATGAGATGTTGTATGGTAGGAAGTGTAGATCTCCCATTCATTGGGATGAGACAGGTGAAAGGAGATACTTAGGTCCTGAGGCAGTTCAGAGGAACAGTGAGGCCATTGAGAAGATTAGAGCTCGAATGCTCTCTTCTTAGAGTAGACAGAAGAGCTATGCAGATCCCAAGCACATGAATGTGGAGTTCCAGGTAGGAGACTATGTTTTCCTTAGAGTCTCGCGATGGAAAGGGGTGAGAAGGTTTGGGAAGAAAGGCAAGCTGAGTCCTAGATTTGTAGGTCCATTTGAGATCCTGGAGAGGGTTGGTCAGGTGGCCGTGCATAATGTATTTCATGTCTCAGCTCTTCGGAGGTATGTATCTGATGTGAGCCATATTTTGAGCTATGAAGATCTAGAGCTTGAGCCAGATCTCTATTTTGAGGAGCAGCCAGTTCAGATACTCGACAGAAAAGACAAGGTCCTCAGGAATAAGACGATACCTTTGGTTAAGGTATTGTGGAGGAACAGCAAGGTCGAGGAAGCGACCTGGGAGCTGGAGTCAGATATGCAAAGTCAGTATCCCGAGTTGTTCAGGTAAATTTCGAGGATGAAATTTCTGTAAGGAGGGGATAGTGTAATGCCCTGAAATCTCCGATATGGTTTAATGGCGGGAATAGTAGGCCAGGAGGGCCATACTTGTTTAATTATGCCATTAATTGATAAAATGCATGTATATGTGAATTATATTATAACATGATGTTAAATGCATGCATGTGGGTCCACATTCTAAATTACAGGGGTGTGATGATAATTTGGCCTGTTGAGGGTATATTGGTATAATTGTATGCATGACAATGATATGTTGTTGAGACCACATTATAATGTGGGTTTGTTCGAGCTATTCGGCATGAGACGACCATGGTATATTAATTAGCGGTCTAGTCATAACAGGTTTAAGTTCGAGGCTCGGGATGAGTCTTGGGGTGATTTTTAATGATTGTGTAAATGTGGACATAGATTGATTATTTAATGCTTAGATAATCTTGCTCACTTGTGCATGGTACTGGCTCATTAGTCAGAATTGGAAAAGGTGTCAGTATCAACTGTGAAGCTGTGATTCATTAGTCAGGTTCGGCAGTGGTACTGGGCAGTGGTCACATGGTGCTGACTCATAAGTCAGGACGACCTTAGCGTGTTCAACGCAAGCCAATAAAGATTAGATCTAATCGATAGCTGCATTGGATGACTCAAAGAGCATTAATGCCGGACCGACCTCAAGTTCGATGAATATTATAAGTGCTTGTGTGGCTTACCCATCAATCACTCAACTGTTATGTTAGAGACTTACCCATCAGTCTCTCATCTGTTTAAGGCTAGTGGATTACCCAACATCCACTTTTCTATTTAAATTAGTGACTTTCTTGTCATTCACTCAGTATGGTTTACTAGAACATCAAGTGATATTCACTCATCTGTTTAAGAGCTATAAGCTCTGTGGGATTATAATGATAATCATTTGATAATGTTTATATACAATACTGTGCTTTCTTGCTGAGCTTTGGCTCATGGGTGCTATGTGGTGCAGGTAAAGGGAATGAAAAGCTCACCCAACCTTGAGTGGAGAGCTTAGGTGGTTATGTGTACATATGCGGCCGCTTGAGCACCACGGCCAAGGAGTTGTCAGAGGAACTAGGGGGTTTACCCTATTTTTGCCACTTAGGTCGACGAGTTTGTAAATTTGAAACAGTAATGACCATTTTGAGTTGTAAATAACTTGTAAATATTTTGATGAGCTCATGAACAATTTTATATACTTAATAAAATATATCCTTTCCTTTTTATTGATTTTCCACCTTAGCCTGTTAATAACACTTAGAGCACGTTTTTAACCAAAGGACTAGGGTAGCAGATCAAATTTTCGGTTCACCCGTTCACCGTAACTGTTCTGGGGTAGCCAGGGCATTACATGTACAAACCAAAATCCCTCATAATCGGGATATTTCTGTTGCTCTCACAATATTTAATTAATAATAAAATTTAAAATACAACAATATGCGATTTCTTTAGGATAATCTGAGACAATCCCGCGTGGGTACGACTAATTCTAACGGAAGTCGATACTGAAATTTTGCTGCATAATGATGATCTCTCTAGTCGACCACCTTCACTCCTTGAAGAGAGACTGATCAGCCAACGCACTCGACTGGTCAGCCAAGGCAGATGACCGGTCGGCCACACACTTCACTGGTCGGCCAAAACAGATGACTGGTCGGCCAAGCACTTCACTGGTCGGCCAAGATAGATGACTGGTCGGCCAAGCACTTCACTGATTAGACAAAATTATTTTCCTGTCGGACAGAAATTCTACCAAGTCGGACAGATCATTTACAAACCAGATAAACAATTTTCATGCCAGTAATATCACCAGATTAATCTAAAACCTTTGACCCAACCATTTCTTGCCACTTGTCACTTTTATTGCCATGTCATCATTTTCAAATTTTGGGGATAACATTTGCCCCCGAGTTTATTATATGATATACTCACATAGTAAACTTTTTTCTCCAACTGCTGACGGCATACAAAAGAGAAAACTGACTTTACACATTCTTCTGCCTTTGCAAACAAACCACGACATCTTACCAGACCACGATCATTGTAGTTAACTGCTCCCAATCATGGGGGAGAGAATAGCCAAGAGAATTTCAAGAGTCTAAAGGTAAGTGACAATTTCCACTCTTCCCTTTAAATAGACCCATAGGTGCTCACAATTCATAAGCAAAAAGAAAACAAAAGGCTCACAAACCTCTCATTTGTATCTTGGCGAAAGCTCCAAAGCATCTCCTCCTCTTGGCCGAAATCCTCCAAGAACTCCAAGAAGGGCTCCAATTTTCTTCAAGCAAATCCAAGGGTTCTTCAAGAAATCAACACCTATTCAAGACATTTGGGTAAGCTCTTCATCCTCATCTCCATTTGTAAGCTTCTTTTTTTTAAAACTTAAAGCTTGTTAAAACCCTTGTATGTCGAAACCCCCTTTAGAATATACTCTTGGATTTGTGTATGAATCTTTGGTGAATGATGCAAATTGTGGCTGTTTTGATGTAGTTTAGGCTATGAGTAAATCAATTTGTCTCCAATTTCATGAAAATTTAAAGAAAAAAATGATTTTTCACCCCAAATTGCATATTTGGGTTTATGGGTATTTGATGAGCAAATAAAATCCCTAGAACTTCATGATCTTTTCAAATCCCACCTTTTGATCTTGTTGTAGTGTCCTATGAGTAAGAAAAATGTGTTTGTGTCCATGCCTTTTGAGATTTGTGGTCTTCTCAAAAATGATTTATTGGAAAATATGCACATGGACGATCGGTCATTACTAATTGTTTGAACACTCGGACATGCCCCTAAACCGATTGGGCATGCCTCCTCCTGCTCGAACGCAAGGGAATAACTACTCGGAGATGCCCATGGTTGTTTGGACACGCGCGCCACTCGAGTGGGTGCTCCTCCATTCGCTCGGACGTACCCGCCAGCCAATTGGGTACCACATCCCTCCTCTTGACACTTGCACCTTAGGCTTGGACTAGTGCCCCACTGATCTGACACCATGAAAACTGCTCTGACACCTTGCATCTGCTTGGACTAGCCCAGCCGCTCGGGTGCTCCTACATCTGCTCGGATGATACGCCACCGATTGGGCACTACGCGAACCACTCAGAGGGCACACCCAACCAAACGGTCACCACACCATCCGCCCGGATATGGCGCATCTCCGCTCAGACACCATGCCCATCAACTCGGACACATACGCCCATCCGCTCGGGAACCACACGGATTACTCGGAGGACACACCCATCCGCTCGGGCACATATGCCCATTCGCTTGGGCACACCGTGCCTCCAAACCTTTGGTCTTGTAAAAAATGACCCATACACTTTAGGCATCAAAATTTATTTTCCCTCATACATCTTTATTATGGGGAGTAAAATATATTTTTACTACCCAAAAAAATATTTTCTGAGTAGTAAATAAATATTTTTCCTTTGCACTGATTGATTTATGTTTGTTTGGTTATTCACCTCCCCATACTTTTTTTTTTGTAGATGAATTGCTTCGACTATAGGGGAGGTGATAACCATACAAACTCAGACACTTCAATTCCCCAATCAAGCGACACTCCTCAAAGTAGCGACTCTTCATCCAAATCTCCTAGCAGTCGCGCTCCCGAAGATCGCCTTTGTCGCCTTAAAAAGATCCTTCCCCAATCAGCTTTATATTTCCTTCACGAAGAATAGTTTCTCAATCAACAACTTCAACATCCACAAATGAGGGTGAAGAAATCCAATCGACTTCCTCAAGACCAATATCCTCAAGTGGCTCGTAGAGCAGCACAGAAGGTAGTGGAACGTAGTGAAGTCCAAACTGCAGCTTCTTCAAGACCACCTTTCCAGATACAAAATACCAGCAAACCTCGAAGAAAGATCATCCAAAAATTTACAACTGAGATTCAATAATCAGCCATTCAAAAACCAAGAAAGGACGAAGACGAAATGCCCTCTTGGTTCATAGCCAAACCTTGCAAACTTAACTCCAACATGTTCGATAAACACATTCAAACTTCGGGCCTGGAAGGGGTAAACATGATATGCCCGCGACCTCATCAGAGAGCCAACAAGCCTGGTGGACCTTACTGTGCCTGGTCTAGATACCATGTATTTGCAGGAGCTACTATTCCTTTGCACCCTTTCTTCGGTCAATAGTGGATTACTTCAATGTCTCCCCTTTCCAGATAGCTCCCAATGGAATTAAGGCATTATCTGCTTTAGACATTCTATACTTCTTTCAAGGCTGGGATCCACCCACTCCTCATGAAGTGCACTACCTCTTTGACTTTAGGACCGATCTGAGCCACAAGAATACATGTTTTTTCCACCTATTCCACAGGCATAAAGGGATTAAATACCTCCATGGTATTGCATATAAATCAAATCCTGGAAAATAATATACAGAGTATTTTCTGACTTCAGATATTAAGGCCAACAACTTGGCCTTCACGCATGCGAGTCCATTCCATCAACTTCTGCCAACCAAGGAAATGTACTCCCGAGTAGAAGAACTGGCTAACATGTCCACCGAAGAGAAAAATGTAAAAGGGTTGGTCAACATGGACAATCTTCAGATGGTGGGATTGTTACCAAGCAATCAAAACATCATAGGAGACAACACTACTGAAGAAGCGAACGCGACTGACTAGTCAAACGCTGACACTGAAGTAGTGACCGATCAATTTTCTCCTGAACCATCTCCCTACTCTCATAGACCAGGCAAACTTATTATTAGGGAACCCCTTCCAGAGGACCATCACAGATGTGACATTCCTACAAAGCCTGGGAAAGGAAAGACCATTGAGCTCCATAGAGATGTCACCTCATCATCTGAAGAAGAGGATGACTTTCTTGGTCAAATTCTAAACTCAGGTTCAGTAACCATAGTTTGATGTTTTGTTATAAGTAACTTTCTTCGAGAATGGTTGTATGAAATCTGTAAAGTTGTCTGGTAGTAGTAAAATTTTTATTTATCTACATATTGTTCCAATTTTTACTAACAAATCTTGAACTTCACTCTTTTGCAGATTCAGATATGTTCAAGCAATTCAACACTACCTCTTTAGGGAACCCCTTCCAGAGGACCATCACATATGTGACATTCCTGCAAAGCCTGGGAAAGGAAAGACCATTGAGCTCTATAGAGATGTCACCTCATCATCTGAAGAAGAGGATGACTTTCTTGGCCAAATTCTAAACTCAGGTTTAGTAACCATAGTTTGATGTTTTGTTATAAGTAACTTTCTTCGAGAATGATTGTATGAAATTTGTAAAGTTGTCTGGTAGTAGTAAAATTTTTATTTATCAACATATTGTTCCAATTTTTACTAACAAATCTTGTTCTTCACTCTTTTGAAAATTCAGATATGTTCAAGCAATTCAACACTACCTCTGCCTGAATGAGGAAACCTGGGGAGGGAAGTAGCTCAAACCCCCCAAGCAAAGTTGCGAGAACAATATCGACCAATCAGGGGAGATTACCTGACCAGCCCATCACCATCCCCCAGCTGACTCCCTCATCAATTCCTCCTTCTGCTAGTTTAACCCCTACTCGCTCGATTGGCTTAAGTGAACCCCTTCGCATCGCTAGTGACATTGGGAAGGAATTGCTTGCCCAAACTCTACACGATGCTTCAACAATTCAAACCTTTGAATATTTGCCTCGGCTCAGTGTTGAATTCGTCCTGCAAAGGGGTCTTGCCCAACTGATGAGTGTAAGTATTTTATCATAACACATCTCATTTTGTTATTAATTGTTTTCACTTGTAGTAACTCTCTGTTTTCCACTGCAGTCGCTTATTACTATCAGTCATGCTCAGCACCGAGCAGTAGACTATAAGGAGTTGATTAAGGTCTTAAATGATCAGTTAGTGGAAGCCCAAGGCAAGATAGAAACTTTAACTTCATTCAAAAGGGATCTTTTGTCCAAGGTCGAGCAGGCGGAGAAGAGAATTACCGAGCGGGATGGATCTCTAAGAGAGCTGGCCGATGAAAACAAGAAACAAATTCAAACCAACAAGATGTTGAGTGACCATCTGGAGAGATTTGTTTCAACTGCTTCTACCAGGTATGGAAGTTGAACAAGCCCCTCAACCTCGACTTTCAGGAGGCCAGGGCAGAAGAACTTGCCAAGTGCAAGGCAAAGGCCGCTGAGGAGGCAGCCAATCCTGCTAGTGTTATACCTTTTTCTCCTGCGTTATCATTCCGACCAGAGGAAGTCACCGATGTCGAGGATGGTGTTGATCAACCTGTTAACAGTTTACTAGACCAGTGACCATAATTTTAGCCGACTAGGGAGTCCCTTAGCTGACCAGTAAGACTTTAGCCGACCAGAGAGCCCCTCATTCGACTTGTAGACACTTATCTTACTATCTTGTTATTATACTTTGCTCGTATGGCCGAGCTGTTGGCATGAACACTTTACTTTTTAGACTAGAGTTATTTAAAAGTTTTATTCTGATAAATGCCTTACATTTTCATATGAGTACTTAGTTTTCTAACTTAGAAATTCTAAACATTTCATAAGTCACTACTAAGTATGCTTTCTCACATTCTTATTGCTATAACATTTTATGAGCATAGTGTTTTGTTTACACATGAATAGTTGTTCTTAACTTAAAATTTTGAAAAAATTCCAAGTTACTTAAGCTTTGTCAAACAAGTTAGCTTAATGGCCTTTTTTTACTTCAAAAATTTACAAGTCAGCCTAAAAACAAATATCTTTGCTCGTGCTCTTATTGTTTGTGTGAATCATATACCAGTATACCCTATGTGCCCCCCAAGTGATTGAGAGTTGAAAAATCCTTGATCACTTGCTACTTGACAGAATTTGTTCGAGCAGTTATTACTCGTGAAACACATCGAATATAAAGAGGATATTTTAGCAGTTAAATACTGCAAAAATATTCGACCATTAAAATGCTGGCAATTTATCTGATGGATACCAACCAGTTGAACACTGCCCGGTTTTTTCCTCTCAGAAATTTTTATTTTTTTTGTTTTAAAATGCACTGACAGTAGAACATTGCCAAAGTAAAAATGATCAACACATATGCAAAATTTGTAGCAAGATTCGACCGTGCTGCCCGTGATCTCTTTTATTACTCGTAAAAAATAAGGACAAAGCGTGTCTAATTACGAGTCTCAAACAAAATAAAAATTTGCAAAAATAAAATGATTGGTTAGAAAATAGCCATTTCACAAACAAACTTAAATAACAAGTTAAACACTTGAAACTAAGCTACTGCTCTGTAAGCAGTATTCATTGATAATACTTCCTCAAGTGCTCTCCATTCCAATAGTTCCTGACCAGCAATCCATTTAATCGAGAAAGTTTGTAAGTGCCAGGTGGCAGGACTTGCTCAATCTGATACGGTCCCTCCCAATTCGGTCCTAGCACTCTAGCTGCTGGGTCTCTGACGAACAGCTTTTTAAGAACCAAATCTCCGACCTGGAACTTTCGATCTCTAACTCTGGAATTAAAATAGCGGGCCACTTTTTGCTAATGGGAAACAACCCTCAAGCTTGCTTTTTCTCGCTTTTCTTTAACAAAGTCCAAAGATTCGGCTAACAACTGGTGATTCTCCTCTTGTTCATACATGGTTCTCCGATGAGATGGTGGGTCGATCTCGACAGGAAACATGACTTCATATCCATATGCCAAGGAAAAAGGAGTATGACCAGTTGCTGTCCGGGCAGTAGTTCTGTATGACCAAAGAACCTCTAGCAATTCCTCCGCCTAAGCACCCTTAGTTAGTTCTAGACACTTTTTTAGAGTATCCTTCAAAGTCTTATTCAAGGCTTCGACCTGCCCATTGGCTTGCGGATGAGCTATCGAGGAGAAACTTTTTGAAATGCCATGTCTAGTGCAAAAATCAGAAAACAAGTCACTATCAAACTGAGTGCCGTTGTGAGAGACTATCTTCTTGGGAAGACCATAGCGACATATTATATTCTTAACCAGAAAATCTAACACTTTCTTCGAGGTGATCGTTGCTAGTGGTTCAGCTTCGGTCCACTTGGTGAAATAGTCCACAACAACTATAGCGAACTGCACTCCTCATTTTCCTTTGGGTAGTCTCTCGATCAGATCAATTCCCCACACTGGAAAAGGCCATGGACTGTACATCTGCTTCAAGACATTCGGAGGCGCCCTAGGTACTTTATAAAATTTCTAGCATTTATCACACTTCTTCACATACTCCATGGAATCTTCATTCATTGTAGGCTAGAAAAATCCTTGCCACAAAATATTTTTGGAGAGACTTTGCCCCCCAACATGATCTTCTTTGAACCCCTCGTGCACTTCGATCAGTAAGTTTTTCGACTGGTCGGGTGCTATGCATCTAAGTAATGGCATAGAGTACCCTCTTCTATACAATACCCCATCCATCATAATATACCTAGCAGCTTGCCTCATAATCTTCTTGGCTTCATTATGATTATCTGGTAAGACTCCTTGCTCCAGGTAAGTAATGATGGGTGTCATCCAAGTGTCAGCTAATGTGATGGGCATGGCTTCCCGTTCATTAATACTCGGCTCTACCAAGTATTCTACTGGTACTATGTTCAAACTTTCCGCATCTTTTGCTCTAGCCAATTTTGCTAAAGCATCTGCATTGGGGTTTTACTCATGTGGCACCAGTTTAATAGTATAGTCCTCAAATTGTGCTAGCAAGTCCTTAGTTTTATTCAAGTATGCCACCATGCGCAAACCTCTTGCCTGATTTCCCCTAAGACTTGGTAGACCACCAACTAGGAATCGCTGTTTACTTCAACCGATTGGGCACAAACATCTTTAGCCACGCGTAACCTTACTAGGAAGGCTTCATACTCTGCCTCATTATTAGAAGTGTTCAATCCGAACCTCAATGTGCAATGAATTATGTGCTTCTCCGGTGTGATCAATATAATTCCCGCTCCTAAATGATGTTCGTTTGATGACGCATCAACAAAAAGTTTCCAATTAGGGAAATCCTCTCTCTGCCCTGTCGCATTCTCTTATCGGTCGGGAAGATCAGGAATCCCAGTGCAGTCAGCAATAAAATCCACCAAAGCCTGTCCTTTAATGGCGGACCTTGGTTGATATTTGATTTCAAATTGGCCTAACTCAACAACCCATTTAAGTAAACGACTAGATGACTCTGGCTTCTGTAAGACTTGGCGTAAGGGCTGGTCGGTAAGTACTTTAACGGGATGTGCCTAGAAGTACGGTCGCAATTTGTGAGATGCAAGTACTAAACAATAGGCCAGCTTTTCGATCACGGGATGCCTTGACTCTTCTCCTATAAACTGCTTGTTAACATAGTATACTGGATGCTGCACTTTATCTTCTTCTCGCACCAGAGCAGCACTAACAGCATGCTCTGTGACTGCCAAATAAACGAAAAGGTCCTCTCCATCTACTGGCTTTGAAAGAACAGAAGGTTGAGCCAAGTGTTTCTTTATGGCTTGAAAAGCTTTCTCACACTCTTCCCTCCATTTGAATTTTTTGCTTCCTCTAAGTAAGTTAAAAAATGGGACACATTTGTCCGTTGATTTGGAAATGAACCTACTTAGAGCAGCAATCCGCCCAATCAAATTTTGCGCATCCTTAATCCTGGCTGGATACTTCATTTCTACGAGCGCCTTTATCTTCTTGGGATTCGCTTCTATTCCTCGCGAGTTAACAATAAACCCAAGGAATTTTCTAGAACTTACTCCGTACGAGCATTTGAGGGGGTTCAACTTCATGTTGTACTTTCTCAGTACTGCAAAGCATTCCTCCAAATCTCATACATGTCCTTCAGCTTCCTTTGACTTTACCAGCATATCGTCTACGTACACCTCCATGTTTTTGCTGATTAAGTCACGGAACATGCCATTCACTAAACGCTGGTAGGTGGCTCCCGCGTTCTTCAAGCCGAATGGCATGACCTTATAACAATACAACCCTATGTCTGTTCAGAAACTGGTATGCTCCTCATCGGGAGGGTACATACCAATATGAATATACCCCGAGTAAGCGTCCATAAAAGACAAAGTTTCATGGCCAGAGGTCGCATCAACCAATTGGTCTATCCTTGGTAAAGGAAAATAGTCCTTAGGACATGCTTTATTTAGATCGCTAAAGTCCACAAAAGTCCTCCACTTCCCATTGGACTGGGGCATTAATACTGGATTTTGAAACCTAGGCGGGGTAATAAGCCTCTCTTATGAACTTGTTTTCCTTTAGTCGCTCTACCTCCTCTTTGAGAGCCTTTGCTTGCTCTTTTTCAAGCAATCTTCTCTTCTGCTGCACTGCTAGGTAGCTTTCATCCACGTTGAGCACATGGCTGATCACAGTTGGTGAGATACCCACCATATCCTTGTGATACCAGGCGAAGACATCTTGATTCCTCCGCAAAAATTCTACCAGCAGTGCTTTTACTTCCAACTTCAACTTTTTTCCAAGTTTGACCCTCTGGTCGGGTCATTCTCATCTATTGAGACCTCCTCTAATTCTTCCATGGGTGCCACTTCGCTATCGAAATCCCAAAAGCAAGGATCAAAGTCCATTCCCTCGCTTTGGGCAACGCCCTATTTGGTGACTTCATCACCGGATGGGGCTTGTTGCTTATTGAAACCAAGAGTGCTTTCTTGGTTAACATCTTCTAATACTCTTTCCTGATCGGCTACAACCATAATTCTTTGTTGGTCGACATCCATCTCCTCTACTTCTTCCCTATCTACACACACAATCATATTATTTTTCTTAGATCCCTTTCGCGCTTTAGCTACCGAGGCATTGTAACACTCTCTAGCTTCTCTTTGGTCTCCTCGGACACAACCTATTCTTGCACTGGTCGGGAATTTCATAGAAAGGTGCCATATAGAGACTACCGCATCAAGGCCGTGAGTAGTGATCGACCAATCACCACATTATAAGCTGACGAACAGTCGACTATCAAAAACTCTGTCATAACTATCTCGTGCTTAGGAGCATCTCCTGTTATGACCGGTAACTTGATCGTTCTGGCTGGTGACAACCCTTCTCTAGTAAATCCATAAATTACTTGAGAGCATGGCGTCAAGTCATTAATGGATAGTTTCATCCTTTCAAAAGATGACTTGTAAATAATGTTCAAAGAGCTCCTCGTGTTGACCAGCCATCTCTTCACCTTCATGTTTGTTATTTGGACTGTAATGATGAGAGGGTCATTATGAGGATATCTCACATGCTGTGCATCATCATCAGTAAAAGTGAGAGGCTCACTTTCATACTATGGGCTCTTTAGAGGTTGCTCCTCTACAGCCATGACCTCAGATGTCGATGCTGCCTCTAACTCATGTCGAAGCATTCGAGCATATCTCTCTCTTGCCTTGTTGCTATCCCTAGCAAGATGTGGACCTCCATATATAGTTTCTAGAGTGAAGTCCACAAGCTCGGGTTGCAAGGGTGGAGACCGCTGTCGCTTAAACCCAGGATTGTTGTTACTTCCTTCTCCTTGGGTCTTTTTTACTCGATACTTTTTTAATTTTCCAGACCGGAAGAGAAAATTTATCTCGTCTTTGAGATGATTGCATTCATTTGTGTCATGACCATAATCTCCATGGAAACGACATAACTTATTCAAGTCTCTCTTACTCATCACCTTCCTGATGGGTGGCGGTTTCTGGTAGGCAACCTCTTGATGACTTGCCAAATATATTTCTGCTCGGCTGGTCGAAAGAGTGGTGTAATTGGTGAACCGAGGTTCATACTTAGTTGGCTTGTCGTTTGGTCCCGACTTAGCCTTCTTTTCCTCATGGCGGTCAGACTCGTTATTTCCATGTTTCTTCCCAGCATTTTGTCCATTTCCACCATACTTAGGAGGATCAGTTGATCCACCCGGATTGTTTTGGCCTTTCTCTCCTTTTCAATCGTGTCATCCAATTTCATATATTTGTCCGCCCGGTTAAAAAATTGTTGTATTGTTGAAATTGGATTGCGATGAATACTGTCCCACAAAGGACTCCGATAGATTATACCAGAAGATATGGCAACCATCTTCCCCTCATCTCCAACAGTAGTTGCTCGGTTGGCTTCTCTCATGAACTTCTGTATGTAGTTCTTGAGAGATTCATCTTTCCCTTATTTGATATCTGTCAAGTGATTGGCATAAACTGGGGGAGTTCGAGCAACGTTGAACTGTCTACAAAATTCTTTCCTGAAACACTCCCAAGAGGTAATGGAGTTCGGCTTGAATTTCCAATACCACTCTTGGGCAGTATCGGACAATGTAGTGGGGAAAACTCTACAGCGATAGTCATCACTCACCCCGAGCAGCTCCATTTGCTCTTCAAACTTCCCAACATGCCTTATTATGTCTGCCTTTTCTATATAAACTGGCAGTACCGGTGCTTTATACTTTGCTGGCAGCTGGGTTGCTCTGATTCGGGCACAAAACGGGCTACCACTCCTGTGGTCTATCGAATCGATTGCACAAGTTTGTTTTGACAAACCTTGAACTGCAGTCGTTAGCGCATCAAGCTGGACCTGGATGCCTGGGGCGACCGTTGGGGGCTCAAGGTCTGGACTGCCTGGTCAGGCGTTTCTATTCGGTGCACTATCATCAAGTATTTCTACTTGACTGGCAGGTCGGGTCGGATCTCGCCCTTCAACTGGGATGGTCCTTATTTTTTTAGTAATGACATCTCTTAAATCCTTCTGAGAGGCACGTCTTCCCAATCAATCAAACACTGTGCTCCGAGCTTTTTCAAAAGGCTTACTGCGCGGGACGTGCTCTTTCCCACAGCGTTGCTGGCTGAGATGTAGTAGTGGCCTTCCTGTCTGTGTCGGGCAGTCTTTTCCTTCTTGCTGGTCATTGTCATCTTTTTACCTCCATTGGTTGGTGTGATGACTATCAGGCTCATCACGACCATGCCCATCTTTGAAGTGCGAAGCTCCTTTACCTCGAGGAGTTCTGGTTTGTTCTTGCCCGGGTGGAGTCTTTTTACTGCCCGATCGGTGACTCCCGGATCTAGAAGTTTCTGATCGGTGGCTCCTAGAGGGGGTTCTAGAATTCCCCCTTTAAGTCGAGGCAGTGCTAGATTGGACCCCATCATCTTCCCAACCAAGAAGGTTACTCCCGCTTCTGTTCAGTCCTTGAGAATTGGGTCTGTCAGTGGGTTTTTGACCAGCATCTTTATTCCTTGTTCCCTGGGTAGCTGCTCCTCATGTTGTAGCTTGGGCATTGGCCTGGGTCAACTGCGTAGCTGCCTCCAGAGCGAGTGCAGCCTCACGGTGTCGCCTATCGGTCTCCTTCTGCCATCGCCTAATCTCTTCGATCCTGGCGTCCATCTCCCGTCTTTGCTGCTCAAATGCAGCTTTCTGTATAGCCATCTCTTTAGCGAATGACTCCTGCCGGGCACTGAATTGTGCCATCTCTTCTTGGAAGGCCCCCATGGCTTCCTGGAGTTGTTCAACCTCTGGAGTCATCTCCTTGAGAAAGACCCTGGGCTCAGTCTCATGGTCTTGAAGGCCAGGACCTTCTGATCTAGTAGGCTCTTTAGATGAGCCTGGCTTCTTGGAGGTGGCATTGGTGTTCTCAGGCGCCATAATAATACGATAATCGTGTATTTCTTCTCTTCAAGCTCTTAATGAAAGCACCAAAATGTTGACCACGATTTTGGCCAACGACAAGTAGACATCAAAACGACAATAAACCTTCAAGAGAAAAAAATGACACTGATAATTTTTATAGTGGTTCAGCCCCAATATGTTGGTAATAGCCTAATCCACTTAGAGTTGTGATTTATGGATCTACACTCAAGATCAAATGAACATGTGTCAACTGAGTTTCTTAAGTGTAAATGAAAAGAATACAATATTTCTCTCAGAATACAAATACTCTCCTAGGAAAATTAGAATTCGAATCCCCTCAATGATGCCATGAGCTCTTTATTTATAGACTCAGGATCCTACAAACCGAAATCCCTCATAATCGGGATATTTCTTTTGCTCTCACAATATTTAATTAAGAATAAAATTTAAAATACAACAACATGCGATTTTTTTGGGATAATCTGAGAGATTCCCGCGTGGGTGCGACTAATTCTAGCTGAATTTGTTACTGAAATTTCACTGGATAATGATGATCTCTCTAGTCGGCCAACTTCAATCCTTGAAGAGAGACGGGTCGGCCAAAGCACTTGACTGGTCGGGCAAGGCAGATGACCGGTCGGCCAAAACAGATGACTGGTCGGCCAAGCACTTCACTGGTCCGCCAAGACAGATGACTGGTCGGCCAAGCACTTCACTGGTCAGTGAAAAATATTTTCTGGTTGGACAGAAATTCTACTAGGTCGGACAGATCACTTCCAAACCAGACAAACAATTTTCATGCCAATAATATCACCAGATTAATCTAAAACCTTTGACCCAGCCATTTCTTGCCACTTGTCACTTTTATTGCCACGTCATCGTTTTCAAATTTTGGGGATAACAATATGCTTATATGAGAAGTGTTTGTATGTAATTATTTGGTTATGTCAGTTATATGATAATATGACTATTTATGCATGTTTAGGGGTATTAAATTTGCATGTGGGCCCGCTTCTTATTAGAAGGGAAATTTTCGTAATTCGGCCTGTTATGGGCATAATTGTATATGTGATATATGTGAGAGACCACATTATTATGTGGGTTTATTTGGGTTACTCGGAACGAGACGATCCTATGGAGCAAGTTAGCGAGAATGTCACAACAGGACCCTATACCCAACTCGGGGCGAGTCAAGGGGTATTTTGGGTAGGTTGTTTAGTACTTGGTGTTGACGGTGAGAACTCATCAACTATATTAGGTCGAAAAAATCAAAGTTTAGTAAGAGAATAACCAAGTGGGAATTTAGAATAGACTTGAGGAAAGATAAATGCAAATCATTAATGGAGTAAAAAGTCATATATTGCTTAATAGCCTGAGTATACAATGAATTTTCCAACCCCTTATTCTGAGGGGTGAAGGTCTACTTATAGCTGGCCTCTAATGGCCCCTTGTACATGGTGGTCCTTGGGGACAAAATAATACATGGGTACATTGTAAGAGCAGTACGTGTCAGGGGTCTGCAAAAGTACTCCTGCCTTGGTACCATATTAAAACTCCACTACTTGTTGGGTACGGACCTTATAAGCATGCTAAGGGAGTCCTTATTATGTACCATTCTAGTACTGCCACTACTTGTCCAACATGGGTACCTATTTTGTACCATGTGCTCTACAGGCTTGTACGTACCTGACCATACGTACTACGTACTCAAGCTTTGTCCTCCTTTGTCTTCCTTGGGTCATTTAGGCCTTGTTTCCCATACCTTCTAACACTTGACAAGGCTGAGGTATGGCTCCCTTCATGGGAGTTTGTTGTGAAAAAATTATTGTGCTCTAGGATGATTGGTCAAGCGAAGGCAGCCCCACCGGTGGCATGAAGCTCAACTAAGTGAGGTGGTATGGGTGCGAGGCTTATGGGCATGAGATGCTCAGGCATAAGGCGTATGGATGCAAGGCGCGAGGACCTCCAGTGAGGTGATGGTCTCATGAGGCCCATAGATGAGTGGCACTTGGGCATGAGGCGCTTGGGTCTTCAACCAGATTGGGTCTTCGCGAGGTGCAATGGTGCGTGGCATCTGGGCACAAGGCGTTTTGATCTTCAGCGAGGCCAGGGCCTCGTGAGCCGTATGAGAGCATGACTCCTAACAGTAAGGCGCTCGGGTCTCTAACCAGGCAGGGGTCTCGTGAGGCCCATGGAGGAGTGGCACTTGGGTGCGAGGTGCTTGGGTCTTCAGCTAGGTTGGGGCTTCGCGAGGCGCAAGGGTGCGTGGAACCTAGGTGCGAGCCACCTGGGTGTGAGGCATTCTAGTCTTAAGTTAGGGGGGGCCTCGTGAGCTGCACGGGAGGATGACTCTTAAGACCAAGGCGCTCAGGTCTCCAACCAGGCAGGGGTCTCGCGAGGGGCATGGACGCCCGACACGTGGGTGCGAGAAACACAAGGGTGTCGTGAGCCTTCGAATCTTTAGCAAGGCAGGGACCTTCAAGGTACTTGGGAGTGTTGGCTAGATCATGGTCTCATGCGACCTATAGGCCTGAGCACGATAGAATGAATAAGTGTCCCTTAGCCATATATTTCAATAAGGGATCAGAGATTTTTTCCTTGGTTGGTTTTTTGCATCAACACTTACCCCCTAATCTATAAGGAGGCCTTTATGTGTTCTTGTAGACTATTTTTGTCCCATCTTTATGACATGCAAGGTATGAGTGCAATTCTTTGTTTGTGAGATATGGAAAATCATACTTCATAACTGGTGATCCATAGGACACCTTAGAAGTTTATTAATGTCAATGATATCTCAGTACAGATCCCACATGTACCATTGGTGTACCAAACATCAGGTTTCACAAAGGAGCTCGAGGCACACTACCCGGAGAGGCCCAAGAAGTAGTGTCTAGCCAAAGTGAGCCCTCGTGTGGTGCTCCTAAGATGTTTCCTTGGGTGATTTGCGTGTATCTAGCGCTTGTTAGATTTCAGAGTGAAGAGTGCTTTAACAATTCTTTCTTGTGGTCCTTTTGTCTTGTTTGCTTCTTCTTCACTTATCAGAGTAGCGGGTCTACTACACCGTGAAGTCTACCAGTACTTCCTCATTGATTGATACCCTTGAAGTATAAGTGATGCCGAATTGTCTCAAATCCATGGATCATTAAATCAATCTTCCTATAGTTTAGGGTCCGCAGAGGACTTTTCATAGGGGTAACCTATTGTTGATGGTGAGAACTCATCAATGAAGTTCGTGATGCTAGTGATAGTGGTAGCATACTCTGGGCTGTCATGGTCGCATGAGTGGAAAAACAACTAATCGATATTCAGGCATGCATAACCTCCATGGGGGAGTTGTCGAGCATCATGGCATGGTGTTATTGTCTCGTGATACCTCACGGGATTACTAGGCATAGATGAAGCATATGGCACTCTAGAGCACGCTCTGGAGGGTATGATCGAGTGTTGGGTGAAGAACTAAACATTGACATCTAGGCCTCAAACAAAGTCATTCAGGAGCATTGTGCCAAGGATGACCTTACTTCGTGCCTTCGAGTCTTCAACCTTCATTCGTCAACACGTGAAGGCCTTGACTTGTGACTTTTTTCATGAATGCGATTCTTGCGTTATGCTTGGAGACATATAAGGTAGCAAAGGATGTCATTCAGCACTATTGGTTGATGAAGAATTCACTATGGGAGATGGTATTGCATGACGAGACCCTCTCACATGGTGAGGCTTGCCTCCTTCTCTTCGTGCTTCATCTGTTGACATCCCGAGACCTTCATCGATCTTCCTTTCAAGGATAAGGCTCATATGAGGCTTAGGGGCACGTTAAACACTTAGACAAGAATGTTTGGAAGCACTAGGCTATAGTTGGTTTTGCTATGCGAGGGTCCTCTTGCTGTGCGAGGCCTCTTATCCTCGTTTTGTTTCTCCGTGACTTAATTCTTCATTTATGTTTGCAAGGTGGCATTAGATAGATTTCCAATGAAGGAGTGGAGCTAGATTGAGATAGAAGGCCGAAGGAAACCTTGGCAAAGGAGGGTGCCCTTGCTATGTGAGATCCTTTGCAAGGTGTGAGATGTCTCGTCCCTTTGTTTACTTGAGCTATTCATTTTAGACATCTTTACTTACTGATGCTATAAGGAATGTCTATGGTAGGAAGCGAACTCAATTAGGAGCCAAAGTCGAGGAATGATTTCCATCGTTCACACTTGGTAAAGTATGAGTTGAGATGCCTCTCATTTTATGAGATGGATATTAATAAAGAGATGTCCATAAGTTGACTTTCATTGCGACCTCGCGATGCAGGTGCATCTAAGTTAGGAGGTGAATAAACAAGGGCATTGCATTGTGGCCTCGAATTGCGGGAGCATCAAGATATCCATAATTGACTTTCATTGCATCCTCGTGATGCAGGCACATTTTTCCAAGGGCCTACGACACAAGGACCTCTTATCTCGTGGCTCTTTCAGATGTACCAGCTCACAAGATAATTTTATATGCTCACATAAGTATAAGGGAAGTGTAAATCCCTTTCTCTTTCTCTAATTGGTGTGAGAATTTGAGAAGCCTCTGGGACTCTGAGAAGCCATTCTTTTTTTTTTTTTGTGAGGGACTTCTGCAAGTCCTCATAGACAATAGCTTTATTTTGAAAGGGTTCCTTTTGGGACCCCTCTACTACGTGTAATTCGTGTATGTTACTTGTAAGGATATGTTGACCCTTTGGGTTCTCGCTATCCTTTTATATATTTTTGCGCTCGCGCTTTATTTTGTGTGAGAAGCATCCTTCTCGTCATTATGTATAGTATAATTTTTGCAAGTGTCTTCTTTGAGACCCTTTTTGCAAGCGTCTTCTTTGAGACCCTTTTCACAAGCATCTTCTTTGAGACCATTTTCGCAAGCATCTTCTTTGAGACCCTTTTTGGGCTAGGTGACCTTGGCCGACCCAGGATAGTTACGAGGACCCTTTTTGGTCTTTAAGGTGATCTCACGTTGGGTTGAGACCCTCATAGGGAGATGGTACTTGTGAAACATTGCAAGCGCCTATTTTCAAGGCCCGATTTCCCTTGCTAAGGAAACTCAATCAATATAGACATAGGGATCTCTTTGGGCTCCCCTTTTTTCTTCTGGGACATGGTCCCTTTTTAGGGTGGGTGTGTTTATGAAGATGTCGCTTTTGAGGGACCTTTTGACTTCCTTAGATTCTATAAGGGTAGTTGGTCCTTATAGATTCAAATGTTGTCTTATAAGTTTCACCGCTCAGACATATATACATTATAGGTACTTTTTGTATATTTCACAAGGCTAGACACCTGTTTTGCTCTTTGCCAGGCACCTATTGAGGCTCGCGAGGCTAGGCTCCTATTTTGCACATGGCTAGGTGCCTGTTAAGGCTTGCGAGGGTGGACACCTATTTTGCACAAGGCTAGGTGCTCGTTGAGGCTTGTGAGGCTAGGCACCTATTTTGTACGTGGATATGATCCTGTTGAGGCTCGTGAGGCTAGGTACCTATTTTGCACATGGCTAGTTTCCTATTGAGGCTTGCGAGGCTTGGCACCTATTTTGCACATGGCTAGGTGCCTGTTGAGGCTCGTGAGGTTGGAAACCTCCTAAGTGGTTGATGGGGTCTATCTTGCCAAGCACTTTGTTTAACGTTCTCTCCGATATGCCTTGACAATTTCAGATCCCTAGATTCAGCTTGGTGACCTCTATGGATCTTTATGGGGACCAATTGCGAGGACTTCTTTGGTTCCTAAGCGACTCAGATAAAGGGGGTCTTATCGGAGGTCATCCTTGATGAATCCAGCTTGCTTCTTCCTTGAAGCCTTCTTGTAGACCTCTTCCAATCTTAAACTTGATTAGTGACTCCTCTATCACAACGATCTCTTCTATGTGGAATCTTCAGACGTATTGGTAGAAGGATGATTGGAGGAAGGTTTGCTTCCCTCAACATGCAAGTTCTTATGGCCCTCTTCCACAGATATATACTTTTGGGCTCTATCGAAGAAGTCCTCTAAGTTTTTAATCTCCCCTTTCCGCAAGTTATCCCATAACTTGCTTCTAGGATGAACTCCGTTCGTGATTGCCATCTTGAGCTCTGCTTTAGTTGCACTCCCCATCCTAGTTACTTCCATATTGAATCTGTGGATATAGCTCTCCAGGCTTTCACTCTTGCCTTTTTTTATGTTAGCGAGGCTGGTACTTAGCACAATATAGTCATGGACCACGTGGTGTTGTTGATGAAATTCACCAGAGAAATGCTACCATGAATTGATTATTCCTGGCCTTAACCTCTTCAACCACTTACACGCTGCCCCTTTGAGTGTAACAACAAAGCAATGGCACTTTGATCTGCTGATGACCCCCCTTAGCTTCATCAGGTTATTGAAGGTGTCTAAGTGATATTTTGGGTCTGTATTGTCCTCATATGAAGTCATGTGAGGTTCTTTGGGGCTAGTGGGGAGTTGCTCAACCTGGATCTCCCTTGAGAAGGGAGACTCACGGTCAAACTCTGCGTCATCTCTATGCCCCCCAGGTGCAGTGACGATCTTGCTTCGAGGGCTTTGCATTTCAGTGTTCAATTCCTTCATATTTATGTTTAAAAAGTCTCATGGGTTCTTAGGGTGAACTCTTGCTTTGGGTGTGTCCATCAGAAGAGCTGTAGGGGGTGTGGTTTTTACCTTAAACCCTCTATGGTTAAGTTTATCCCTCAAGTCGGGTGAAGCTCTTTTGGAGGATGCCTTGGGTTCGAACCTCCTGTACGTGGGGTTCGCACCAGGTTGCTCCGTTGGTGTAGAATCTTCCTTGCGTCCTGGGCAGGGGGTATGACAAATGAAGATTTGTGTTTTTCCACCGTCCACAGGCATGGTGGTTTCTCCTGGTATATCTTCCCTCTCTTTATTCCTAGAGAGGGGGGCATCAGAGTTTTTGTGTAATAGATCATTGAGTACCTCTCGCATGTTCTCCATGGTGGCCTGCAAGCTTTGGTTTTTCAAGTGTAGGTCAAGTATTTTCTCTTCGTAGCGACAATATTGGGAACTTGAACTCACTGAGTGTACTCGTGGGCATTTACCATGTCTTTGTTTGGAGGGACCCGAGTCCTAATGGTTCAGACATGGGGCCAACGGTGGTCATGGCAGATGGTGAGTTGTACAACCCTTCGTCGGAGTTGTGGCATGTGTTATAGGGTCCGGTGTAGGATGAATAGCATGGGATGATACTTCTTCCTCTTAGCCATTATTTGTTGGTAGATCCGTCGCACCTCCATTTATCGGCGGGGAGGATCCCTCATGGATGCCCTTAGCTGGGTTCCGTCTAGGTAAACCTCCACTTCTTGGTGGTCTTGTAGGCATTTTGAATGCCCTGGCATGTTTTCTTAATGAAATTAATGGAGGAACTACTATTTTTTAGTTGTTCTTCCCATAGACGGCGTCAAACTGTTGACAGTGAGAACTCGTGAACTATGTTAGGTTGGAAAATCAAATTTAGTAAGAGAATAACTAAGTAAGAATTTATAAAAGACTTGAGGAAAAATAAATGAAGATCAACAATGGAGTAAAACTTGTATATTGCTTCATAGCCTGAGTATACAATGAATTTTCCAACCCCTTATTCTGAGGGGTGAAGGCCTATTTATAGCTAGGCTCTAATGGCCCCTTGTACATGGTGGTCCCTGGGAAGAAAATAATACATGGGTACATTATTAGGGTAGTAGCACAGGTGGTAGTGGTGTTGGAGGAGTGGTGGTTGACTTTAGTACGTGTCAGGGGTCTGCAAAAGTACTCCTGCCTTAGTACCATATTACACCTCCACTACTTGTCGGGTACGGACCTCTTAAGCGTGTTGAGGGAGTCCTTATTATGTACCATTCTAGTACTACCACTACTTGTCCGGCATGGGTACCTAGTTCTTACCATGTGCTCTCCAAGCTTGTACGTACCTGACCAAACATACTACGTACTCAGGCTTAGTCCTCCTATGTCATCCTTGGGTCATTTTAGCCTTGTTGCCCATACCTCCTAACACTTGACAAAGATGAGGTATGGCTTCCTTTGTGGGAGTTTGCACGATGGCATGAGGCTTAAGTAATGAGTCACAGCCTCATCAATGAATTCAGTATCACTAAGTGAGGCGATATGGGTGTGAGGGATATGGTCATGAGATGTTCTAGTCTTCAGTGAGGTAGGAGCCTTGCGAGTTGCATGAGAGCATGACTCCTAAGAGCAAGGCGCTCAGGTCTCCAACCAAGCAAGGGTCTTGCGAGTCGCATGGATGTCCGACACATGGGTGCGAGACACACAAGGGTGTCGTGAGCCTTCGAATCTTCAGCAAGGCAGGGACCTGAGGGGAACTTGGGAGTGTTGGCTAGACCGTGGTTCTGTGTGACCTATAGGCCTGAGCCCAATAGAATGACTAAGTGTCCCTTAGCCATTTATTTCAACAAGGGATCAGGGATTTTTTCCTTGGTGGATTTTTGGCATCTACTCTAGGATATTGGGTAACGTGAATGAGTAATTGATGATATATTTGGAGTTATTAATATTTGATGGGAATACCGTGGATTTTGACCATTTAATCCTTTGGGACGTATTTGGTACCCCGAGCCTCGGAATTAGCTTAAGTGACTTAAGCCTTAAGGAAATAAACACGAAGACACTCAGCTCACCCCAGCCGATTCTCTCTCTCTCTCTTTTCTAAGGGATATTTTGCTGAAAACATAGGAATTGATGGCCTGAAATTGGAGAAAGGATTTGTTACAGCTAGGGAAAATAAACTGCCAGTCGAGGTTTGCTTTAAACTTTTTTTTCATTGAATTTCTGTTTGAGTTTGGTTGTTCTTGAGCTTTGAGGCTCAAGGTTGTGAGTTTGAGATTTGGGTATAGTTTTGAGTGTGTTGAGATGGGGTTTTGTTGCTGGTATTACGGTGAATTAGTTCCAGGGATATAATTGTTGTTTTAGATTTGTTTTGGGGTGGTTTTGATTGAGTTTGGGTGAAGAAAAACTGGAGAGTTTTGGGTTCGTAGGGGCAGGCCGCGACCCTCTTGATCTTCGAGGACAGGGGAGGGGTCTGACGCGAGGGCGCACTGCGTGTCCAGTGAGAAGAGAGGCTGGGGCCTATGACTTGGGTGGGCCATGTCTCAGGTGCTTGGGGCCACGACGCTTAAGGGATTTTGAATCCCAACAGGGATTTTGAGTCCGGGAACTCAACCCTATGGCCTCGGGATCGATCCTAATACTCAGTTTAATAGAATTCGATGTCCCAGAGGGTAGGACTCGGTCCGAAAGCCTTTATTCACTCGTTATTAATGAGATCCTATATTTTGGTTGTGACTAGGTCATCAGTTGGGGCTCGAAACAGGGATCGTACTTGAGGGTCGTTCATTGGTAACCTACACTTGGACCAAAGGTAAGAAAAGTTCACCCAGTATGTGATGTACATGATTAGAGCTTGGCCCAGATGATGAATGTAGTCTTGATCGAGCATTGGCCCTATAAATGCGCATGATTATGATGATGCCTGTTTATATTTGTTTTAATGTATTGTAATGCATCATATCTGTATGTATGATGAATGTATTATGTGATTGTTTGTTAAAGCTAGGAAGCCCAGTTTATAAGCCGAGGATCTATTTGTAGTATCTGGTTAAAGCTCGACCTACTAGTTGAGGGCATACTTGGTTTAAAGGGGCTCGAATTTTAATTCGAGGGTATCCAAGGCTCAACATATAATTCGAGGGTCTGTGAGGCTCTACTTATAAGTTGAGGATCTACAAGACACCGCTTATGAGCCGTGACCAGTGTTATGCACATTGAGCGCAGACCGCCATGGATGGGCCACCCCAGAAGTGCACTAAGCACTTGATTGGCTCAGATTCCATATGAACGAATGGGGGTGCAACACGCACTTGTGTGATCCTATGGTCGCTTATCTGTACAATGTTTATGCTTAGTTTCAGTTATTACTACTAAGCATGTTGTTATACTCTGTGAATTGTCTGAATATGTTTTCTTGCTGTGTCTTTTGGCTCACGGGTGCTTCATGGTCCATGTAAGGGTAAGAAGAAGCTTGGCTAACCATGAATTTGAGAGCGATAGTGGTGATGTGTACATATGCAAATCGCTCGACCGCCACGGCCGAGACCTCGCAGGGGATCTAGGGCTGGACCCTGTTTTGCTGCCTAGGCCGGCTTATTTTGTTATCTTTGGGTTGTAACCAAAAATTAAACTTGTGTTTTGGGATCCCATGTAAATACTAAATATTGTTTAATGAAATTTTTTACGTCTTGACCAAAAATTTTAATACCTAAACCCTTAGTGGCTTAATCACATGTTTTAGCTTAAATGACTCGTCTACCAAGTCCAACACTAATTTTAAAGACACATGGTAACTGTAACGACCCAAATTCGCTAATAAGGCTTAAGGGCCTTGATTAGTGTGACTAGAATGCATAATGGGAATTATGTGTGACTTTAATAAGTAAAATGCATGATTATGATTTAAAGCATGTGATATGACTATTTGAATATTTGAGATGCATGACTATGTGTATTAGTATGCATGTAGGCCCCGATTAGGTTAGAAGGGCATAATCGTAATTTTGGCCATTATGGGCATAACTGTGTATATATATGTGATAACTGTTGAGACCACATTATTATTTGGATATATCTGTGATCTGTGACTCGAGACGATCCTAGTGAGCAGATTAGCGAAAAAGTCATGGCGGGGATTTATACTCGGCTCGGGGCGAGCCTGGGGGTATCAATGGGAATTTAGTGAGTATATTGGGGTCTATTTTGATATCGAGGAATATAATTGGTGATTAATTAGGTATTGGGAGGTAAGCGAAAAATATTAGGGACACTCGAGGAATTAGCGGGAATTGGGTAAAATGACTAAAATGCCACTAAGTGGACTAAAGGGTTTAGAATTGATAGGGAGGGCATTTTGGTCAACTGGCTTCTCAGAGATAAGTATGTTAAGGTTTTATACTTAGTGGAAATTGTAGAGAAAGGGTAGAAGGCCGTGGAAAGAAAGAAAAGAAGGAAAAAGAAGAAAAAGAAAAAGGAGAAAACAAAGTTATTTTTCCTAGGAGTTGGTTGGTGATCTCCTTCATCATTTCTGGGTGTTTTCTTGGAGAAAAAAATCAGAGGAGAGCTGGGTTAGGCTGAGAAATAGAAATCCTGAGCTAGGCTTGAAGAGTTGGAAGGGCTTAGCAAGAATACACCATCACTTGAGGTAAAACTTTGTAGTTCCTTCAGTTCTGGTTTTGGTTTTTAGCTAAGATGTCTAAGCTGTGTGGATGGGGAAATCTAGGGAAGTTAGAGCCAAAGGTTGAGGAAGAGCAAGCTAAGGAGGTCTAGAGGCAACTTGAGGTCGAAATTCCATCAAAGGTATAAACTCTAAGCTTTTAACTTTGATGTTTTGATTGGTTTCTACTGAGTTTTTATGTCTAGAAGTGGCTATGGTGAATTTTGAGATTAGGGATGCATGTGCTTGGGTTTTGAGTATTTGGGGTGCTTGGGATGAGTGGAGTGTGTTAATAAGCTTGTTTTTGAGTTTGGTGAAGGTTTGGAGAAGTTTTGGTTGAGTTTCGCTCGAGGAAATCGCAGGAAGGAAAAATGAGGTATTGCTTGTCTGTGACTAGCGCTACAGCCCTAGACTTTGGGCGCTGTAGCACTAGGCCATGCTTCCTGGGGGATTTGGCTTCTGCTTGTAGCACTGTAGCGTCGTCCTAAGAGCGCTGTAGCACTACCCTGTTTCCAGAAAGGGATTTTATGGTTGTTTTGAAAGGTTTTTGACCAAGGGTTAAGGGTTTGGTTCCACCACCTTGTTTGGTGGAACTAGGACTTTCCGGGGGGCTTGGGATTGGTCCCGAGGCTAGGTTTTGGACTTGATGTTTGGTGATGACTTTGACCTATGGCTATGTTTAGGTGAGCGCTAGGGCTCGAGAGGGATCGTGCTCAAGGAGTCAAGTGATCAAAGCTAGCGTATCGAAAGGTAAGAAAACTACACTCAGTTATATGTTTGTGATGGGACTAAGTGCTCCCGATATTTGTATTATATCAATTTTGGTATTATGCCATGGGAAATGTGATGGCGGCCTAAGGGTGCCGTACACAATATTTGCGCACAGGGCGCGGCTTGGCCACTGGTAGCCGAGGACAACTTAATATTCACTGAGCTCGGTTTAAGCGGGCTGGAGTCAGTGGGATAACGGAGGGTGCAGCCTGAGGGCGCTAACCCTAGTTATCATATGTGATTTTGTGTATGTTATGAATTGATATGTTTAGTATGCTGAATACTTGACTATTTTGAATATTGATATGATTAAGAATATGTGATGCAATATGAGATACTGAATTGTATGTTGATTGCTCATGCTCTGTTGTTGTGTTTTCTTGCTGGTCCTTGGCTCACGGGTGTTACGTGGTGCAGGTAAAGGCAAAGGCAAGTTGGACCAATCCTGAGATGGAGGGCTGCGGGGTGGAATGTACATAGCCAGTTGTTCAGTCGCCATGGCCGAGGAGTTGATCAGGACATAGATTGCCTAATTGTCTGTTTTGCCTTAATATGGCTAATACTGTATTTAGTCCTTGAGACTTTTGTAAACAGTTTCAAACTTAACATTTTTGGGATCTCGTGTAAACAGGAAATTTTTCTTTATGAAAATGTGACTTTTGAGACCAAAACATTATAACCCTAGTTCCTTTATAGTTTCAATAACACGATTTAAATTAAACGACTCGATTAGCAAGTCTAGCACTTTATAAACACACAGTGTAACGGTCTTGGCTATCCAGGGCATTACAGTAACATACCCTAATTAGCAGGTTGTTACAATAGTCGTCACCTCATCCAAAGGCATGAGACCTTGGGAATGTCGACTCCTCCTCCTCAGGTTGTGAAGAAATACTTCGATGAGGTCCTGGTAGTCTTGGTACTCCTCCTCGGATCAACGACGTCCCAAGAATCGCCCACACTCAAAAAGTGATGGCAAAAATAAGGAATGTTCGGGACTAGTTACCTCCCCTATGTGCTTGGCATAATGAAGAATGATTGGGGATTTACCTTGAGGCATGGAGGACGTCTCGATCGCCGCCTCGAGCTCTGCCTCGAGCTCTTCCTCTTCCTTCACCTCTATGGCAACCTTCATGGCAAGGACGCTCTCTACATGCTCCTCGCGAGGGCGTTGCGTATATTTGAATTTCTCCTTAGTCGCCCCATATTTTGTGTGGAGCCTTGCCTCATTGCGTGATTGCAAGAGGTGGGCATTAGTGACAAGGAAATTAAGATCCAACTCCTCGTCGAAGAAGGTGTTCATTATCTTAAACCTTTCGTCTAAAGAATCAACGAAAGGTGTACAATGGAAGGGACCTGAAATGAGACGTTTCAAGACTAAGGATCAATTACGAGCAAGGCACTATTAGATGAAATGACTCGAGGACAAAAGCACTTACCAACCTTAGAAAAGTCTAGGAGCAGAGTGGGATTGATCCTCGTTGGGAAACCAATTGTCCAGAAGATATGGTCTTTGTAAACTTGAATGTGGTTCTCGTTCCCGCCCTAAGCCTTGTATCTCACCCCTGGGAATGTGTGCTTCATCAGGGTGAGTACCCGTCCTAGTCCCCATTCCTCGGACACTACCAAAGGCTGTTGACACACAGTATCTCAGCTTGGGATGGTGCGGGCCAATTAAGTCTCCTATACAGAATGTAGAGCCTGGCCAACACCCAATATCCATTCGAGGACAGATGAAAAGGTGCTATGCCGAAGAACTAGAAGAAGTCAACATAGTACTGGTGCAATGGCAGGGTTGCGCTAGCCTAGAGATGAGAGGCACTTCAGTCCCGAGCCCGTCGATGTTCTCATGTGCCCTCTTGTCCTCTCAACACAAGCATACCAACATCTCGCGAGTGTCCACCCCATAGTGGGTAAGAATCTTCTCCAAGGCCCCCCATTGTCAAAGCTTGCTGGGGATCTCCTCTGCCTTGAATCCCGTGGCAGTGTATGGTTTTTCCGTTGGCATCATACCCTCATTGGCTACTTCCATCAAGATGCAAACTTGAAGAGGTTTTGTCACCGTCAAGGCGGGGTCCTCTTGTACTATGAGGGCTTAACTGCTACTGTAGCATCCCAAATTTGCTAAATGGCTTAGTTCCTTGATTAACGTGCTGGGAGGGCAATAATTTATTTAATCATATTATTACATGGTTAAGTGTGATTTATGCGTATCAGTATGTGATTACTTGGATTAAGTTATTTTATTACTAGATATGCATGTTTAGGTGTGTTGACGCGGTTCTTCGCCAACAGGAAATTAAGGAAAGAAGAGAAAGGGATTAATGCTTAGGTTGAACCGAAACAGATATATGATCTTAGGAAATTAAATGGTGACTCAAGACACGTTTTTTAAGTGGTTCAAAGGTTAAAATCCTTCTACTCCACTAGTCAATATTATTGCTATGTTCTGGGTATACGATTACAGGGTATTTCTTTCAAGAGAGAATCCAACCCTTATTTAATCTCAGGGTCTCCATATTTATAGGAGAAGGCACCTGGGAGTTGGTAAGAAGGTCATCCCGTGACCTTCTTACCTATCGTATCAACTCTGTGACATCCATGATTAATTCCTAAACCTGACACATAAGTGTGGTCAAATCAATAGGTAAGGAGATAATGGGCCGCACGACCCAACCCAGTCGTGGGTGTCTGAATACGCACGTTCCTGCTGCGTGTCCGAGAAGTCAGTGGCGTATCAGACACGTGATGTCTGATATATGCACGTTTACCTTGCGTGTGTTGACTTTACAAAGGGACATAGCCTCCAACTCTAGCTCGTACCGCGAGCTGGATACTTAACTCGACCTTCGGCCTTCAGAGTCCGGACTCAGTTCTCAGGCGATCTTGGTGAACCCTGGGGTTACCTCGAGCTAAGGAGGTACGATCTTATGATGGCAGCTCTGGTTTTGGGGATGTTCACGAGATAACCATGATTAGGCCGCAGTTCAGCTCGCTAATCAGCCCGTGGGAAAATCAGGGCGTACAAGGTGAATTAAATATGCATGTGGGCTCGTTTTTGTTAATAAGGGCATATTTGTAATTTTGGCCCGTTGAGGGCATAAATGTGATTATGTCTGTGTGTTATGCTAGAGATCATAGTATTGTGGAGATATATTTGAGATGTGTGGTCCGGGGCAATCCAAATGAGCAGATTAGGGGAATAATCATAACGGGGTTAAATACCTGGCTCGGGGCAAGTCTAGGGGTATTTTGGGGAGTTAGTGTGTGTTCGGGATTTATCGAGAAATGGGTAGTTACTTAGCGGTTATTTGGTTATGACATGATTAATTGGGGATTTATAGGAATACTAGAGGAATTAATGGGAATGGGGAAAATGATGGGTTTAGCCTTGGTGGCATTAAATACCAAGGAATTAGCAAGGGGAATTTTGGAATTTTTATGTCTAGGGACGGCTTAAATAGCTAGGAACATTTCAAAAACCATGGGGAAATGAAAGTAGAAGCACTCCCTCACACTTTCTCTTTCATTTCTCTCTCTATCTCTTGGAGCCTTAGGGGTTTTGCTGAATTTTTGGGAAGAAAGGCTTGGAATTAAAGGAGATTGAAGCTAGGAATTGACTAAGAGCAACTCAAGGGCATGATTCTTCATTTAACGTAAGCTAATACTCTGTTTTCTTGTGAATTTCCTGCTGTGGTTTAAGGTTTTGCAGAGTTTTAAAACAAGGGTTGGGTTTTGATTTGGGTTAAGGATTTGGCTGAGTTTTTGGGTGTATAAGCTATTTAGGATGGTTGGGAATGTTTGTGGGGTAGTGAGTTTGCAAGGTTTTTGGGTCGGGGAAAAGTGGTGGAACAGTGCAGACTCGGGGGGAAAATGTTCACATCGCGATTAAGAGTAATTAACAACAAGACAATACATGATGGTCCCGAAGTGTGAACTCCTCCAGGTACCCCAAATCGGCTGTAACGACCCAAAATCACTAACATGGCTTAAGGGCCTTGATTAGTGTACCGAGAGGGCATAATTGGTTTATGTGTGAATTTATTAATTTAACGCGTGATTATATGATAAGCATGCTTGTATGGTTATATGAATGTAAATGTGGTTGTACGCTATAATTGTGAGAACCACATTATTATGTGGGTAAATCTGCAACATGCGACTTTAGGCAATCCTAGGGAGCTAGTTAGCGGGAAAGTCACAACGGGGCTTAATACTTGACTTTGGGCAAGTCAAGGGGTATTTCAGGTATTGGATGATTATTTAGGTTATCGGGTTATGGAAATAAATAATTGGAGATATATTTGAGGTTAGGAAGCTTAGGTGGGAATACTAGGGAATTTTACTATTTTGCCCTCGGGGACGTTTCAGCATCCCGAGCCTCGGGATTAACATAATTACCTAAAGATAGACTAAGTAAAAACTCAGAAGTCAGTGGAAACAAAAGAGCCAACCTTCCCTCTTTCTCCCTTTCTCGCTCAAAGAAAACTACTGAATCTTAAGGAAAACTCAGCTGGAATTCAGTGGATTGAGCTGGAGTTTTGGAGGATTAAACTAGTGTTCAGCTTAGGGGTTCAACCAGGATTAAGGTAAGTCATAAGCTTTGTGCATGGTGATTAATTCTGTGTTTATAGCTGGGTTTTGAGGTGTTTATGGATTTTGATATTGAAGGATTGAATTGAAGCTGAGACTTGGGAGTTAGCTTAGAAATCTTTAAGAGAGTTGGTTCATCAAAGAAGGTAAGCTCAAATTTATGGTTTAATGGCTGAACTTTAATGTTTCCTTGACTGGTATTGATGTTTTTAAGCTTTTAAGTTTCAGATATTGAAGTGAGATTTTGGTGAGTTCCTAGGCTAAGTTTTTGCTGGGTTGTGTTGCTGGAATTGTGTTAGAAGCTTTGTGATAATTGAGTTGTGGAATTAGGATAGTTTTGGATGGTTTTGAGTGAGGTTTGGGAATAAAAAATGGAGGTTTTTCTGGGTTCGAAGGGGTCAGGCCGCGACATAGTTCTTGGTGAGCCGCGGCCCTCTGAAGCTAATGGATTTGGGATATGGAGGGCGGGTCGCGGCATGGTCTAGGTAGGGTCGCGGCCCGTGTCTGGTTCTGAGCCTAGATGGGCTCTGTTTGAGGGCCATGTCGCGGCATGGGAGGCTTGAGCCGCGGCCCTTAAGGGAATTAGGGGTCTTTGGATTTTAAGGATGGGAATTTAACCTAGGGTGCTCTGGATCGAATCTACTACCGTGCTTGGTCGAATTTGATGTTCCGGAGATTAGAACCTTGTCTAGAAGCCTTCTTTACAATTATTGATGATATCCCTTATCTTGGTTGTGACTAGGTACTAAGCTAGGGTTCGGGAATCAGATCGTGCCCAAGAGGCATCGCTCGTAATCAATAAACTTGGAAATTAAAGGTAAGAAAACTGCACCCGGTTGTGGATTTATAATGGGACTAAGGGTTCCCTGATTTGTTTTCTTTATAGAGGATGGTATTATGCCATGTAAATAGTAAACAAACGGCCTAAGAGTGTCGAAGTTTACATTAGCGCACAGGCACGGCTCGGCCATTGGTAGCTGAGGACAACTTATTATGCACTGAGCTCGGTCTAAGCGGGCCGGAGTCAGTGGGGTAAACAGAGGGTTCGACCTAAGGTGTCGACCCTAATTAACATGTGGTTTAATTGTTGTTATTGGTTGGTGAATTAGTCATACTATATAGTTGAGTGTTGATTGGCTGAATCTTTGATTATATCTACGTGTTATGTGATTAATGTGGTATGTTAAGTATATGGTCATGCTTAAAGGGTTATTCAATTGTTATCATTGCTTGTTATATAATGTTATGTTTTCTTGCTGGGCCTTGGCTCACGGGTGCTTCGTGGTGCAGGTAAAGGCAAGGGCAAGATTGATTAGCCCTGACTCGGAGAGCTCTGAGAGAAAAATGTACATGATTAGCTGCTCAGCCGCCACGGTTGACGGGGAGATAGGAACAAGAGAACCATAAATGTCTGTTTTGCCCTTAGAGTGGCTGATGGTTGTTTATACTCTGGAAGTTTTGTAATCCAAATTTTAAATGTTGTTTCTTTTTGGATCCCTGGTGTAAAACTCTTAATTATATGAAATGTATCTTTTTGAGACCAAAACCCTTTTAATCCTAGCTCCCTAATGGTTTTAGCAACACATTTTTAACTAAATAACTTGATTATCAAGTCCTGCACCTTTATAAGTACACAGTGTAGCGGTCTTGGTAATCCAGAGGGTTATAACTTGGTATCAGAGCAACCTAGGTTTAAGGGTTCCTGAAGACCAGTTGGACATGTACATTCGTTGCTCGATTTAGGGTTTGGTAATGTGTATATGTGCTTATATACTTGTATGCCTAGAATGAATTATGAATGTTGTTATTTGTTGGATTAATAGGAAGTATGAGATACTGATAGGGCCTGGCCCTTGATTGTTGTGTGATGATATTGAGGCCTGCTTATTAGCAATGCTAGTGCATGTGGATAAATGCCTATATCTTGATTGCTCGTGATTGGTTATGTTCCTTTGGTGGATTTTGGGGAATTTGTTATCCTGTCATCATGGTCTGAATTCCGAGTCATTGATTGTAGATTGACTTGGATAGTTATGCGTCCAAGAAAATCCATGCGACTAGCCGGCACTAGGTCTGGGACCGAAGGTGATGACCAGATCTAGATCCCTCCGCCAGTCCCTGAGAACTGGCAGCAACTTATAGCAGATATGCAAGCGCAGTTATAGAGCCAAGTTGAACAGATTCATTTGCTGCGACAGCAGGCTCCATCAGGGAGTGCTGCCCCTATTGTACCACTTGCAGTGATACCTGTTGTGCAGCTAGGAGAGGTTAGGAATAGATGGGAGTCGTTGTATGAGAGGTTCAGGAAGCAGCAGCCCCCAATCTTTGAGGGAGGACCTGATCCATTGAAGGTCGAGCAACAGCTGACTATGATTACTATTATTCTGGATTTTATAAGGATAGAGGGACATGACAGAGTAACCTGTGCCACATATATGTTTAGAGAGGACGCCCGCATCTAGTGAGAAGTGGCCTCACAGACAAATGACGTCACTGCTTTGAGTTGGGAAGGATTTAAAGATTTGTTCAGTTAGAAATACTATAATGTTGCCATCAGGGAAGCAAAAGTTAATGAGTTCATGGGATTGGAACAAGCAACATGTCAGTTACAGAATATGCCCCGAAGTTTGACAGAATCGCGAAGTTCGCACCAAATCTTGTGCCTACTGATGCAGCTAGGCAGGACAGATTTATCAGAGGGCTTAATGCTATGATAGCCTGAGATGTGAGGATTACGACAATTCCTGGGGGGACAACTTATGGCCAGGCTATGGAGAAGGCTCTTACTGCTGAGGAAGTGGATAATAAGATCTGGAGGGAAAGTGCAGTAAGGCGGGAGGGCCGCAGAGTGGTGCCTCCTTATTATGGGTCAGGTAGAGGCAGAGGTCCCAGGGATTTTAAGAGAAAGACCCCTGACACTTCGACCAGTGCTGATCCTGATAGGAGGGGTTGGGGTGGTCAGGGTGGCCGTCAGGGTGGTGGTGAGGCGCGGCGGACCTATCAGGAGTGCCCGAGGTGTAGAAAATGCCATCAGGGCAAATGTCGGGCCAAGGCTTGCTATGAGTGTGGAACGGTCGGGCACGTCCAGAAGGATTGCCCAACAGTGATGAAAGGGGAAGCAGTAAAGGTGGATAGCTTGACTCCAGCTCAAGTATTCACTTTGACATAGGAAGAGGCCGAGGCTAGTCCCTCAGTGGTGACAGGTCAGCTTTCTAGTGCTGGCTCTCCTTTTACTATATTGATTTATTCTAGTGCTACACATTCCTTTATTTCTAATAAAGTAATTGAAAGACTGTGTAGACCTAGTGAGTATCGGACTACGGGGTTTGGGACTTTATTGCCCACTGGGGAACTGGTAGTTTCTAGGAGATGGATTAGTTTCGGTAGATCTGATTGAGTTAGACATGGAGGACTTTGATATGATCTTAGGGATGGATTGGCTGGTTAGGTATGGGGCTACTATTGACTGGAGGAAGAAGATGGTGACTTTTAAGCCTGAGGGCAAGGATCCTTTTGTCTTCGTGGGTGCGGTATATGGACCCCGCGTACCCATGATATCAGCATTGAGAGCCAGAGACTTGTTGTAGGGAGGATGCATAGGTTTTCTGGCCTGTGTAGTGGACACTACCAGGGTTTTGCCAGCAGGGCCGGGGGAGACCAGATTGGTGAGTGAGTTCTTGGACGTATTTCCTGAGGATTTACCAGGATTGCCGCCGCGTAGGGAGATTCAGTTTGTGATTGAGTTAGCACCAGGGACATAGCCAGTATAAAGAGCACCATATAGGATGGCACCAGCAGAGTTGAAAGATTTGAAGATACAGTTATAAGAACTTCTGGATTTGGGATTCATCAGGCCTAGTTACTCTCCGTGGGGTGCTCCAGTTTTGTTTGTTAAGAAGAAGGACGGGACTCTGAGGATGTGTATAGACTACAGGGAATTGAACAAGTTGACTATCAAGAATAAGTACCCTCTACCAAGGATTGATGACTTGTTTGATCTGCTTCAGGGAAAGATGGTGTTCTCAAAGATTTATCTTTGATCTGGTTATCACCAGCTGAGGATTAAGGACGAGGACATACCGAAGACGGCCTTCTGAACGCGGTATGGGCACTATGAGTTCTTGGTCATGTCTTTTGGTTTGACCAATGCCCTGGAAGCTTTCATGGATCTAATGAACAGGGTGTTCAAGGACTTCTTGGATCAGTTTGTCATTGTCTTCATCGATGACATTTTGGTATACTCTAGTTCAGAGGCGGAGCACGAGCGACACCTTCGACAGGTCTTGTAGAGGTTAAGGGAGCATCGGTTATATGCCAAGTTTAAGAAGTCTGAGTTTTGGTTTCTAGAAGTGACTTTTCTTGGGCATATAGCTGGTGTAGAGGGGATTAAGGTGGATCCATCCAAGGTGGAGACAGTAAGGGATTGGCCTAGGCCAAGGAACGCCTCGGAGGTGCAAAGTTTCCTTGGGTTAGCAGGTTATTACAGGCGGTTCGTAGAAGGATTCTCAAAGATTGCTTCACCGATGACAGAGTTGACACGAAAGAATCAGAAGTTTATTTGGTCAGAGAAGTGCGAGCACAGTTTCTAGGAATTGAAGCAACAACTTATTACTGCACCTGTACTGAGTCTTCCTTTGGAAGAAGGAAAGTTTGTGGTATACTGTGATGTCTCGAGGTTGGGTTTGGGCTGTGTGTTGATGCAGAATGAGAAGGTTATATCTTATGCATCGCGGGGGCTGAAGGAGTATGAACAGCAGTATCCTACCCATGATTTGGAGCTGACGGCAGTGATATTCGCACTGAAGGATTGGCGGCATTACCTGTATGGGGAGAGGTGCGAGATATACCCTGATCATAAGAGTTTGAAGTATTTCTTCACCCAGAAGGATCTGAACATGAGACAGAGGTGTTGGTTGGAGTTGGTTAAGGATTATGATTGTGACATTCTTTACCACCCAGGGAAAGCCAATGCTGTGGCAGATGCATTGAGCCGGAGGGGCTCGGGGTAGTTATTTAGTTATGTTTAGATCTCCAAAGAGTTAGCAGATCAGATGGCCAGGGCAAGGATAGAGCTGGTGGTAGGCTGGTTAGCCAATATTACCTTGCAGTCGACCCTGCTAGAGGGGATCAAGGAGGGTCAATTGGTAGAGGCACAGCTACAGGAAGTTCGGCAGAATGTCTTAGCGGGGATAGCTAAGGATTATTCTGTTTCTGAGGTTGGTATGCTTCGATATCATGGGCAGATTTGTGTTCCGGCTGATGAAGAGATCAGACGAGAGATACTAGATGAGTCTCCCACTACGCCATACTCACTTCATCCCGATACGATGAAGATGTATCAGGATCTACAGACGTTATACTGGTGGCCTGGGATGAAGAAGGATGTGGTAGAGTATGTGGCCAGATGTTTGACATGTCAGCAGGTGAAAGCTGAGCATCAGTGACCAGCAGGGTTGCTTCAGCCTTTGGGTGTTCCTAAGTGGAAGTGGGAAGACATTACAATTGATTTTGTGGGAGGTCTACCCAGGACAGTGGGACTTTGTTATTCGGTGTGGGTAATAGTTGATCGATACACCAAGTCAGCACATTTTCTTCCAGTGAAGTCGACTTACACAATGGAACAGTATGCAGAGTTGTATGTCAAGGAGATAGTTCGTCTCCATTGGGGTTGCTAAGTCTATTGTATCTGATTGAGACCCTATCTTTACCTCCAAGTTCTGGGGAGCTCTGCAGAGAGCCATGGGGACTCAGTTGAAGTTTAACACAACCTTTCATCCTCAGACTGATGGATAGTCTGAGAGGACGATTCAGGTATTGGAGGATATGCTTAGAGCATGTGTGATTGATTTCGAGGGATCTTGGAGTAAGTATCTCCCGTTGATCGAATTTTCATATAACAACAGTTACCAGTCCATGATTGGAGTGGCCCCTTATGAGATGCTATATGGAAGGAAGTGTAGGTCGCCCATTCATTGGGACGAGATGGGTGAGAGAAGATATTTGGGGCCAGATATGGTTCAGAAGACAAATGAAGTTATTGAGAAGATTTGAGCCAGAATGCTTGCTTCGCAAAATAGACAGAAAAGCTACGCTGATCCCAAGCATAGGATCGTGGAGTTCCAGGTTGGGGACCACGTATTTCTGCGAGTCTCACCAATTGAGAAGGGTGAGGAGGTTTGGAGTAAAGGGCAAGCTGAGCCCTCAGTTTGTTGGAACTTTCGAGATTCTGGAAAGGATTGCATAGGTGGCTTGCAGGTTAGCCTTGCCACCGACGTTGTTAGGAGTTCATGATGTGTTTCATGTCTCTATGTTGTGGAAGTATGTCTCAGATTTGACACATGTACTGAGGTATGAAGAATTAGAATTGCAGACAGATTTATCCTATGAGGAGCGACCAGTTCAGATTTTGGATCGGAAGGACAAAGTTTTACGGAATAAGACGATTCCGTTAGTTAAAGTATTGTGGAGGAATAGCAAGGTCGAGGAAGCAACCTGGGAGCTAGAGATAGCGGGATCAGTATCCCGAGCTATTCAGGTAAATTTTGAGGATGAAATTCTTAGTAGGAGGGGATAGTTGTAACAACCCAAAATCACTAACATGGCTTAAGGGCCTTGATTAGTGTGCCGGGAGGGCATAATTTGTTTATGTGTGAATTTATTAATTTAATTCGTGATTATATGATAAGCATGCTTGTATGGTTATATGAATGTAAATGTGATTATATGCTATAATTGTGAGAACCACATTATTATGTAGGTAAATCTGCAGCATGCGACTTGAGGCGATCCTAGGTAACTAGCTAACGCAAAAGTCACAACGGGGCTTAATACTTGACTTGGGGCAAATCAAGGGGTATTTAGGGTATTAGATGATTATTTGGGTTATCGGGTTAAGGAAATAAATACTTGGAGATATATTTGAGGTTAGGATGCTTAGGCGGGAATATTGGGGAATTTTATCATTTTTCCCTCGGGGACGTTTCCGGTACCCCGAGCCTCGGGATTGACTTAATCAAATAAGGTTAGACTAAGTAAAATGGGAAACAGTAGAACAAAAACCCAAACCGACCCTTTTTGCTCCTTTCCTAGGCGCCTCGCGAAGCTCCCCTACACCTTGCCTCACCCGCCTCAATGGAGACCCCACGGTCTCGCGCCCAAGTGTTGCGCACCTATGGGCCTCGCCCAGGTGTCGTCTTGGGCACCTACGGGCCTCGTCCAAGTGCCACCCTACACATGCGTCTCGCGGCCCCCAAGAAACCTCGACTCGATGGTCTTGCGACCCCTTATGCATGGGTGTCGTGGGGCATTGGTCTCGTAAAGTGAGATCAATGACTCACGCATGGGCATCAAGTCTTATATCATATGTAGGAGGCCTCGTTGAAGAGGCCTTATCTCTTTCCCTAAGATAAGAGCCATTAACGGGGGACAAAGTTAGAAGAGGTACAGAGTGTGTTTACAAACCAAAGAGGACTTAGAGTACGGACACAATATACACGCCAGACACGTAGTGGTCGTACGAGATAGGTACCTGTTGTGGTCCTCACCAGCCAATCTCTGACATCCGTATCGTACATGTAGTGGTGGTACAAATTAGTACGAAGAGTGGAGGCACTACTTGCACGCCTTTGACCCAATACCAGATCCGACAGCACAACCTCCTGCATCGTCACGTCTGGTGCTACCATCCTGACAATGTACTTATGTATAATTTTGTCCCCTAGGACCACAATGTAGTAGGAGCCATTAGAGCTCCACTATAAATAAACCTTCACCCTTCCAGCAAAGGGGTTGGAAAATTCATTGTACACTCAAGCTATTAAGCAATATACAAAGGCTTACTCCATTGTTGATATGTGTTTATCTTTCCTTAACTTTATTCTAAGTTCTTATCTAAATATCTCCATACTTACCTTTTAGTTTTCTGACCTCATTTCATTGACGAATTTTCACCGTCAACAGTGGGCTTTAGATTTATACCACCATTGGGACTTATTTTTTTGGCTCAACCACTCCTTAAGTGGACCTTTAGGAATATTTCAAAAGGCACTCATTCCAAAATCTTAGAATACACTATAGTTTCAAGTTTTAAGTTAATTATTTAAATTAATATAGGAAAATTAAAGGATTATTAGGATGTGGCTGAGTGTATTGGGCTCATCACATGTGGTAGTCAACTCTCAATAGTATCTTGTGACACTTGTTGAGCCTAGGAAGCTACTCCACCCCAACCAACATCAACTTCACCATCATCACACCCACTCCCTCTCATTTCACTCATTTAAACAAGCTAAGAAAAATTCAGAGTACTCTTAGCTCTCTCTCAAGTCGTGTTCTCACTCTCTCTTGGTCTCTCAAGCTTTGAGAATACAAAGTACAAGGTGAGTTTTCTCTCCATTTCTCAGTGTTCTTCTCTATGCCAAAGCCTAGGGCTCCATTGTGCATTGTGGTCTCTGAGTTTTAACCATTCTTACGATGGTTTTAAGGTCTAGAAGCTCAAGGCAGCCACAAGTCTCTTAAGCGCACTTAGAAGCTTGCATGCAACCTCGATCATCAAGGAGGTAACCCTCAAATTTTAAAATGTCAAGTTATTCTCAGATTTCATTTCCCTTGGGTTTTGATCTAACTTGGTGATGTTTTGGGAGAGGTATGAAGGTATTAAACGATAGTGGCAAGGCCAAAAACCTAAGAGGAACACACACAACCAAATCCTAGAGCAACTAAGGTAAAATTCTAGTGAGCTTTAGTTTATGTTTTGTACAAGCTTACGAAATCTATTTTGTATGAGTGTCTCATGTGCTGTGTTATTCTTTTGGCCTATAATATTGTGCTAATGATGTATGGTTTATGCATGCATGGAGGTAGGGTTTTTTGTTAGCTTGGAATCCAAAGTTCCATTAAGTTGTATGATCTTATGCTTGTTGCCAAAGTTTTCGACTTGACTTCCAAAGGGTCAAGCACTACCATAATGACGTAGTTTATAAAAAATAAACTCTATTAACCAATTCTATAGGAAGATTACATGAGTTTAGGCTTTTAAAATGCCCAAAAATATTTTGTATGCTAGGAGTTATGCATGTTTTGTGAAACTTGCAAATCTGGAAAAAATGTTAGCTGATGGGTAAATCAAAGTATTTTCGAATAAATTTTTGTGAAAATTTTTATGGTATACCAAAGTTTAAATTTGGATAGTTTCATGGAAATTTAAAAAATATATTTGGAGTTATAAATTGTTAAATTTGAGAAGAAATCTGGAAAAATATTTTTGGTCAGTTTGGCCCTTGCACTTTTAAAAAATATTTTAGTAGGAAAAATTAAATATTTTGGGATGATTTTCAAATTAAAACTCTCTATATATTGGTAATACAACTTGAACATTTACATAGAATGATAATAAAAAGGCTAGGAATTATATCCTTCTAAAGTTAGAAGAAAATATAGGATTTTGAAACAAAACTTTCTAGGCAGCAAACTCGGTGAACGTTTATCACCAAGAAAAAATTATCTTTTTGACCTAATATTTCTCATGGATATTTCTAGTATAACCTTATCTATATCTAAGAAATATCAAAAGAAAATACTAAGCCGATTGGATGTTGTATATCTCCAAAGTTTAGGAAAAATATGGATTTAAGAGAAAAATAGTTTCAAAGCAAAATGTTTGGTGACAACTTTCAAAAAGTAAAAATGTGTATTTTTGTCTAAAAATTGGTATGAAACTTTTTCGAATATCAAAGAATGGCTCTGTAGAAATTTTGAACGTTCGGGTCTATGGAGTTAAAATTGCAACCTTCTGAAGTTTGAAAATTTTCACAAATGGAACAAATTTTCAACAATTAGAAATATATTGAGACTTTTGACCAAAAAGTATGTTTTGAAGGATATTAAAAAGTAGGCTTAGATTTTCACCTTAACTAAGTAATATGATTATTTTAAACACCAATAATTGGAGTATACTCGTAATGTTAAGATTTCACCTTAAAACAATTAATAATAAATAAAAAGGGATCCAAAGCCTATTTTACCAGAATAATTAACGGAAAAACAATTCTTTTCTAAATAAATCGTTAGGGATTTTTAAGAATAAATTAATTCTTCTAGGACCTAATTAAATTCAAAAGTTAAACTTATTTTCCTTATTATCGAGTATTAATTGAGAAATTTTCTTCGCCACTATTTGTTAAGGGATTAAGCTTGGTACATCATTCACACTCTACATTTAGAGAACCCAGCTAGGGCTGAGAATAGAATAAAGTTTGGAAAGTAATTAGGGTTGAACCTTTCTAAATATTCTAAGGTTTCCGGGGGCTTAGAGGGAAGGTTTGAAAAACCAATAACAAATTGTTGTACTAGTTCAATTTTTTCTATATTGATCTCAATGCCCAAAACAAAACTTAATAATTACTAACCACCCTAACTTTTACGATTTTATTGTATGGCTAACTACAGTATTGACTAATAGATTATGAGACTTCTAGTAGAAGAAAATCCTGCATATTTGTAACGACTACTGATAAATCAACCCTAACTTCTTTGATTTCAACATGAATGACTAGTGAATTTCTTGTTAGATTTAGGTCATGAGCAAAAAGTATACACAATTGTTGTAGAATGTCTATAATGGTGTTATCCTAGCGGACATGAGTCGAGGTTTAATTCTGACATTGATGAAATGGCTGAGAGCATTACTCCATAAAGCTCATATTCCTGTGAATAGGTAAGAATACCTAATGGTACTAATGGCACAAATGGTACTAATGGGAATAAAATACGCTAGTGAGGCATGGGTTGAGACAAAGGATGCATGGATAGGACGAAATTGGTCAAGAGGACGACATCATCTCGGTAGTGGAATTGGGAGACAAATCTAGTGGGGTGGGTTGGGGATAGATCTGGGGTTCATATTTGATTTGTGAGTACAGATAAATCCTTTCCAATCGACCTTGGAAGAAGTAAAACAACCTAGAAGCTCAATCTTTTTTTTTTCAAATTTGTTAATAATGAGAACTCATCAACGACATTAAGTCAAAAACTCAAAGATATTTATAGAAAATGATGAACTTAGAAGGAACATGGAAAACTCTTGAAGTAGAAAAGCTTTGAACAATAATGGAGAAAAAAATGCTCTTATATTACTCAATAGCCTTAGTACACAGTGAATTTTCCAACCCCCACAATGATCAGCAGAGGCCCTATTTATAGGGGAGCTCTAATTGCTCTTAGTACAAAAAAGGTCCCAAGGGGACAAAGAAATGGTGGTACTATGGGGCACCTCATTTGATCATGGCGCAGGCGTTAGTGTTGTTGGGCTTCAGGCCTGTCGGGTTTGATACTGGTTAGAGGCATGGGAGGATGTAGTCCTCCTTCCAGTACTTTGTACGACCACTACTCCTTTGACATAGTACGACCACTACTCTTCTGATTCAGTACGGCCATAACTCCTTGGATGGTCGTACCTCTACTTTGTCTATATCATGATAAGCCCTTGAGAACTTGAGTGTAAGGTTCTTGTAGCTTAAGGATGAGGAGAGAATATGCCTTCAGGCTGTAAGCACCTATTGGGGTTATTTACTCTCAAGTCGAATGGTGGTCCTGAGCTGGTAGTCAAAGGTTGTTGAGGTCCTTTGAATCGCCTTCTTAGCCTCTAGGGAGTCTCACATGTGTTCCATGGTCTTGAGTAGGGTCAAACTGACGTTTACGCTTCAAAGAGGCCTTGAGCTCGCCCCCCCCCCCCCTAGGTTGCCTCCTAGGTGAGCTCGCCCCTTGAGCTTGCCCCTGGGGTCCTGGTGGATGTGGGCTTGATCCTCTTATTTTTCTATTTTCTCAAAGCATCTCTTGAACTTTTACTTCTTGTTTTGCTTCTCTTGTAGTTTTTCAAGGCTCACACTTGCCCCCCTAATATATAAGCAAATCTCCCTCATTTTCTTATAGATTTTTGGTGGTTCTTTGTCATGCAAAAATGGCATCCGGTGGAGGTGGTGTCTCATGCTTCATGGTGTAGAACTTTAGTCTGAGCTAAGTTGAAGATAGACATTGTGTATGGCTTCTTTATTTTCTTAAATTGAAATCTACACTTGGTAAAACACTAAATTAACCGATGAGAATTCTTTGTAGGATGGCACAAATCCCTCTCTACCATTTTAAGAAAGGTACTAATATTCTCTCACTTTTGTACCCTTGGATTGCATTGTGATCTAATGATTGGTTGTGATTGGCTTTCCCTATACATACCTCCATTTTTTTCACCTTTTACCCACACTTCCTTTTTACTCTTGCTTGGCTTAGTGGTTGGTAGATATTCCTTTCTTCCAAGAGGTTGGAGGTTCAATACTTGGTAGGAACATTTTAAGGTAAATTTCCTTTCTTTTCTTTTGTACTTTCATTTAGGTTTTTTTTATGTGTGACCGATTATTTCATCTTGGACAAGACTAGGAGGTCGCCCCCTGAGGTCACCCCTTGAAGTCGCCCCATGAGGTCGCCCCTGCTTGAAGTCACTTCTCACCTTGCAGCCGTCTGCTTGAGCTCCACTTCATCCAAGTACTCTTTTTATTCTAATTCTCCTCATGTCTATGCAAGATAGGTTGGTGTCATTATTGTAACTATTTGCGTGTTGTTAATAATCTGGAGACTTATTAATTTGTCCTACATCAGACCATGTCTAGATCCACAGGTTACGCTTTCTTTCTTGGGGAGTCATTTCATTGCTTACGCACACAATTTATGTTTTCCATTTGTTTATATACATACTTACTTGTATATGCGTATTTGTGGAGCCTTTTAGTCATGGTCCCTAGTGGGTGTTTTAGGATCCCTCTTGGTGACGTGCCTATTGAGGTCTCATCCTTAAATTTGAGCATGACGTAGAGGAGTTAATACAAGGATATGGTACTCTAGGTTCGTTAGTGTCTCTTAGGAGCAAGGATTGGGAATTAGAGAGCAAGCTTGACTTTGTCCCTTGCAGCAAGTTGTCAATTGCCCTCTCCTCTCCGAAGACCCCTGTCGTCCAGTTTTGGGACGTTGTAATGCTTGGAAAAGTCGAGATTGCCTACTTGAATGGGGTTTACCCTCTATGCCTATATATTCGTATGGTTGATGTTCCACTGATGTCGCCCCCCGTTCTATTTGAAAGAAGACACGGGCGAGCAAGAGGAAGTGGCATTAGAAAAGGTCTGCTATTAGACTAGCTTCTCATTTTTCTTGTATTTCAAATATGTCTAAGAAGAAGAAGAAAGCGACCTCCCCCATCCACCAGTCAACTCCTCCCTTCTCTGATGCTTTTACCATCTTCCAGATGGATGAGCTTAGACTAGATGACATGGTGCAGAAGTACAAGCTCGAGGCACCCATTTACTGCATCCCTCCTACTGAGCGATATCGTGCCCATACTCCTCCTCCAGAGATGCTGGCTTTTAGCGAGTTTATCATCAGGTCTGGGGGAGCTCTTCCACTGGATCCTTTTTTCGTCGACATGTTATACTACTTTGGCATTGCTCTTTTCCAGTTTGCTCCTAATGCCTGTATCACTATATGCTCCTTTTTTATATTGTATATAAAGAAAATTCGCGTGAGTGCCCTTGCCTCAGGAGAAACACTACATGTATAATCTCAAGAAGGTCCTCAATATTCGTGGTTATTATTTTCTTGGGAAAGCCTTTGAGGAGAAGGATTTGTGGTTGGGTCCATCTCCAACCCAGGGAGTTGGACGCAAAGTTTCTTCTTTACTGAAAGCATCTCTGGTGCCCACATAGATTTCCATATGTGAGGTTTTTATACTTTGCTTTTCATGTTACTCTTTTGGGTATAAATTTCCCTTCTCACTTGAGTAACTTATCATATACTTGTTCACCCAGTTGATCCCTCTTCTTTTTCAGGTGTTAGGAATTCCCCAAAGAATGAATGGGATGCTATTAATCATATCTGGGACATCGCTAAATTGCCCGATTTGGACAAGTGGGCTAAGATCCTTTTTACCGAGGCTAACCTTTGTTATTATGGTATACTTTTAGCTAATAAACCTGCCTTTCTCCTACAACTTCATGACTGGAAGACTTACGAGATCAATACTGGTTGCTCCAAAGGACAACGCTAGTCCTTCGTTGTCCCGTATTATTCGTATTCCAGCGTCAGCCTTTGCTAGAAATGTGTCTCCTGATCTACTTCCTAAGCCAACGCCTCCTACTCAATTGAAGAGGCATTTTTCTATGTTTTCCCCCTCTTGTACTGGCCCTTTCTTAGCTTCGTCACAGGATCCACCATTTCCTGGCTCTTCTCGGCCTGATGAAGTTAGTCCACCACCTCCTACCAGTCTTCGCTTCTGAGTCCACCTGTCTCCTGAGGAGAGGGATTTTAGATCTACTCCTTCTCCCTCACATTTGGCTAGTGGTCTTGAACACTTCTCCAGGTCAGCAGATCGAGGGAGGCACTCCCACTCATGGATACATTATTTTTCTATTTAGCACGGGGAGGCATTCACTCGCAAGGTGGGGGTCGAGTGAAGGGGAATTTTTGACTCGACAGAGGAGACCTGAGTGAGGTTATCTTGAGGTCGACCACTGAGGTGAGAATTTTATTTCTAGTCCTATTGTATATCTGGTTACCCCTTTCTATTATAGGTATTTTTTATTATTATTACTTTTATTTGCACTGACCCTTTTTGTTTTTGTAGTGTTTCATCGCTCCTCACCGCTTAGCTTCTTTTGAGATTGAAGTGTCTTGCCTAAGGTCAGAGCTCATTCAGGCCAAAGCAGATGTGGATAGGCTTGAACTTCAAGTTCAAGATCATGAGGGCGAACTTGCTGGGGTAGTTTGTGAGAAAAACGCTATATTAGTCAAGCTTTCTACTATCGTTAAGGAGAAAGAGCTTCTCATTGCCAAACTGGCTTCCCTAGAAGTTAGTTCTCAAACTTAGAGAGAAGGGTGTTTCTTTGAAGGCTATAATTGCGTCATTGGAGGAAAAGGTTGGCTTGTTGTAGGCTGCTCAAATGAAGATTAAAGATGAGGCCACATAGAATCTTCTTTTTGCGGTGTGGAATATCGACCCAAACTTTGATTTCTCTCACTTTGGAGAAGATACGGTCCAGCTTGCTACTGAATGGGCTGCCAACAAGAAGCCGTCCCTTCCTAGGCATGGGAGCCTGAAAGCTGATTGATTGTTTTTGCAAGTTTCTATTCCTCATGCTCTTATTCCTTTGATTTGGTTGTACTGCTACTTTTTTTTTACCTGTGAGGAACTTTGACAAGTCTTCCCATGTTTCGTGCTTATCTTATGACTGAACAATATTATATCCTTTTATTATGTGGGCTTCTTTTAAGCAACCTTGTACTTTATGGGGACTCCATTTGGAACCCCTTATTGCATGTGGTTTGTGTCTATTGGTGTAACGCCATGGTTACCCCAGAACCATTACGGTGAACAGTGAAACGGAAATTTGACCCGCTACCCGAGTACTTTGGTTAAAAACGTGTTCTAAGTGTTATTAACGGGCTAAGGTGAAAAACCAACAAAAAGTAAAGGATATGTTTTATTTAATACATAAAACTGTTCATGGGCCCACAAGGACATTTACAAGTTATTTACAACTCAAAAAGGTCATTACTGTTTCAAAATTAGAAACCCGCCGACCTAAGCGGCAAAAATAGGGTAAACCCCCTAGTTCCTCTGAGAACTCCTTGGCCGTGGTGGTCAAGCGGCCGCATATGTGACATGCATGATTATTCTTGAGGCATGTTGATTGTGTAAATGTGGACATGGATTGATTATCGAATGTATGTGTGTATGTATGTTAAGATATGAATGACTATGTATGTATGTATGTTAAGATATGAATGACTGAGTATGTATGTATGTTAAGATATGAATGACTAAGTATGTATGTACGTTAAGATATGAATGACCAAGTATTTATGTATGTTAAGATATGAATGACTAAGTATGTATGTATGTTAAGATATGAATGACTAAGTAAGCATGTATGTTCAGATTTGAATGATTAAGTAAATATGTATGTTAAGATGACTAAGTAAGTATGTATGTTAATATATGAATGAATAAGTAAGTTTGTATGCTAAGATATGACTGAGTAATTAAGTATGTATGTTACCAGTTAATATTGTATGTATGCTCTAACGTTTTCTGCCTGCAGGTGTACTTTCAGGATATGAATTTTGGTTATGAGGCATGGCCATAAGGTTGCCCGGACGTTCGCACGTTCCTAAATTGTATGTTAGGGTCCGGTTTCATCAGAATCCTATTCTTAGTTGGTTATCTACCCAGTTACAGTTAGTTTAAGCTTTTGCTTCATTTATGTGGTTATGTTTGTTAAGCTTTTCTTATTAAGTGTTTCGCTTACCTAGTTGTTTTGTATTGTAGGTAAGCTCCAAGGCAAAGTTGATTAGTGAGTGCTGGAGTTTATTTGGGAGGATGTACATGTGGACCAACCTTTTAGGAATTTTATGTTCTGGGGACTAGAACCCATATGATAATTAAGAATTTATTTTGGGCTTATGAATGTTTTTAAATTATTACATTGTAATTTACTTTTAAGTATGCCTATACTTCCAAACTCTTGCATGGTTTGAAAGTTTTTTTTTATATGGATTTTCGGTTACCTTATTTTTAGAAAATGGTTATATTTTTCCGCAAATTATGTTAAGAGATTTTACTGGACGTTATATTAACTCTTTACCCGTAAGTACCATTAGTTTATAAACCTTTTACAAATTAGAGGCCCCAAACTATTCAGTTTCAGAATTAACACTTAAAGGAACCATTATTTAATCTTCATATGAAGAAGGCTTGTTTTTCATATATGTAAATCATGTCCCCAACCATCTTCATATGAAGAAGGCTTGTTTTTGAAATATGTAAATCATGTCCCCAACCATCTACATCAATGAGCCCTTAAAACAAAAGTTTTTAGCTTGATTATTCTGACAGACCCTTATAAGTGAATAAAATTATCCAAATAACATAAATAGGAGTTGATGATTATTTCAGGATTTAGATCTATTTTTATATGATCATCGAGTGATAGTATTATAACTCTTTAAGGTTTTGCATATCACCAGTTGATATGATAATAACAGTATTTAGTAAAGAGTTAAATACATATCGGGTCCAGTCCTATATAATCATTATTATAAAAAGCACCTCTACTAAGATGTCTATCAACATGAGTGATCCAGATGTAGCTCACATGTATTCATAATAACAGTGGACCGTAGTAGCAGTGTTTGATTAAATATTCCAAAACTATAATTGTAATGCCCTACTACCTTAGAGTCGTTACTAAGTGAGTTTTAAACGTGCATTAACTCGCTAATCGAGGTTTTAGGTCAAAAGTTTAATTAAATCATAAACAGTGAAATAAACTTTGAAAATAATACCATTTACTATAAATCATTGAGTGTTTGACACTTGGGATCCCAAGATACTGTTTAGAAATATTTACAACATATAATTACAAATCAAGTGGACTAGACGACAAAATCTAGGTTTTAATACAACCATCACCCAAAAACCACTGGCTGTGGTAGCCAGGCAGGCCAAACATGTACGCGCCGCTTCACGCTCTCCGTACTCATGGTTGGTTGACTTTCCCCTTGCCCTTACCTGCACCACAGAGCACCTGTGAGCCGAAGCCCAGCAAGAAAACCCTCACAAACAAATAACATATGCATAACAAACACTTAGCATCTAATCAGGCCACCAATAGGCTAAACACATACGGCCATGCCGTCCCAGGCGCTTTACCAGGCCCTGGATTCGCGGTCCATACTGTGAGGATATCCAAGGTATCCTTTAGGATCTAACCTAGCAACTCGCACTCCGCGTGCTAAACGCTGCTTCCAGCCCAGGCCCCTTGCCGCACTCGGCCTTGCACTCCACGTGCCTATCGCCGTTCCCGGCCCATTGCCGTTCTCAGCCTCCACCGTTATCGGTCTTCACCGTGCACGGCTCATGCCGTTCAATCAACACATTCACTTATGATAAAGCTAATCAACAAGCTAAGCATACATAAACTCAATCAAAGGGTCAAAAACCCCACAACACAGTCATACAGGGTCGAGCCCTACAACTCATGCTCTACGGGAAATAATAGTTTTCTTACTTGTGTTCCGACCTCCTTAAGCACTGAACCCTCGAGCACGCTCCTTTAATCCGAGCCTCTCCGAGAACCTATTCATAACACACAAATTGCATCCCCATTACTAACCAATTCAAAAGCGTCTCCCGGAACCAAATCCGAGCCCTTGGGACCTCCCGGAACCCCACACAAAGTGGCGGAAGCGTCCCCCGAGTGCCCTGGGCAAAAGCCTAAAAAACACAATTTTTCCCTACCCAGAAATGGCCTAGCATCGCGGTGCCACTCAATGAGGGCCGCGGCGCCCAGAATGGCCCTCGTCCCCTGCTGCAGCCCAGCCCCGCGACACAAAAGAACAGGGCCGCGATGCCCCTTCGCAAACCCAGATTTATGGGTTTTTCCCCAACATTTTCCCTAGCCAAAACACTCCCAAATCAATACCAAGGCATACCTAAGTCTCAAATTCAATCCAAAACCCAATATAAACTATCTAACAACTTAGAAACATCAAAAACAAGCCTAAACACACAATCAAATCCCCAATTCATAAATTGGTTTAAAACTTTATAAAATGTAAACCAATAAACCAGAAACTTAAACCACAGCAGCTAATACATATCAGAGATGCATAAAACCCTTACCTCAAGTAGAAATTCTCCCCTGAGCCTTCTCCAATCCAACTCCAAGCAAATCCCACTTATTCCCAAACTGAACCTAGGCAAGCTTCATCCCCACGAATCCACCAAACAACCACACATATCAGCTCTTAACCTTAATATTTCTCTGCAGAATTCAATCAAGATACTGAATAAAACTTACCTTTGAGCCTGGGTCTATCTCCCAATTCCCAGCCTTGAATCCCTTGAACTCTAGCCTAGAATCCTTCAAAACCAGTCACCTTAGAGAGGGAGAAAGAGAGCATCGATAGAGAGAGGCAGAGAGATTAGGTTCCCTTTTTGTTCTTCTGTCTTCTTTTGCTAGCTGATTCTAGAGTCCCAACCCCCAAATTGAGCATATTAATCTTCCTAAAATGACCTCAATACCCTTTAAGCTAACTTAAGTTCTCAAACCTTTCCAAGGGAAATTTTGTCTTTTGACACACTCCGCTAAATCCTCAAGTGTACCAAAATATCCCCATTTAATCCCGACATGTCTAAACTATTGCTATTGCTAATCGCTATTCAATAATTCCTGATCACCTAATAATATTCCCAAAATACCCCTAGGCTCCTCCCAAGCCGGGTATTTGACCCCGTTGTGACTTTCTAGTTAAACGGCTCCCTAGGACCGTCTTGGAACGTGCATCACAAATATATCACCGTTATATCAACAACATCACATATATTTCATTTATGCCCTCAACGGGCTAAAATTACCAATTTTCCCCTAACAACCAAATGGGGCCCACATGCATATTTATTTCACCTAAACATGCATTCTAACCACATATTCATTAAATTCACATAAATTAATACAGTATAACAATTATTGCCCTCCAGGCACACTAATCAAGGCTCCAAGCCTTATTGTTGACCCTGATTTGGGCCAACTGACACGGAGTCAAATATGCTTGATTTGGACAAACACGTTGGAAAGAATATGATGACGAAACAATAAGGAACACAAGAGTTTATAGTGGTTCGGCCCCAGAATCTGGTAATAACCTACGTCCACTTGAATTGTTATTGATATAGGATTTAAAGGAGTGATCAAAGAACTAGGGTTCAATGAGTTTCACCAACCTCTGAAGAACAAGACAATATATCAAATAGGATAACACTAATCTCTAGTGATCAGAAAGGCAAAAAGAAGAAGAAGATCCTTTTCCCTTGAGCCCTCCTTCTCTATTTATAGGCTCAAGGGGGATTTACATTAATTTGTTACAGATATTATTTCCTGAATAATCGGACACTCAGGAAATCATGGGAGATAATTTCAGATACTATCATAACTGCATAGGATCTTTTCCGCGTGTAGCATGCGTACGACCAGGCTCGTCGTATGAAGAGATCAAACGTCGTGACAGTAGATGTCTTCCTGGTAAATGGTCGAGCACGAATTCTGCCAGATGTTAGCCACGTGTACTAAATGTTTGCCATGTCATGCATGCTTGTTTTTTGAATAACATTTTCCCCCCAAGTTTGTTTAGTGCGACCAGCAATAAAGAAACTTTAAGGAAACAACCATTCATATCCCCACGATGTCTGTCAGGATCCCCATGCGTTTTTGAAAACCGTGACATAACTATGTCTAATCAAGCCTTTTCAGTTTTCAAGAAACAAATTGACGGCTTATACACTTTCCCACATTTCGAGAATTAAAAATAATGATTGCTACTTTTTGGCCATACCTCGGTCCCCATAAATACCTTCTTTTTCTTCTTTAATTTTTTTTTATTACCATCTTTGTCAAGAACTTCAAGAACCTTGCCCTCAGAATACAGAGCTTCGAAACCAGTCAGTCGCCTAGCCGAGGATCTTCCCGAATTAAACTTTTTCATTCTCTTCCGAATCTCCATCTTCGCCCAGGTAATCACTTTGTCTTTTTAAACTTTTCATTATACCATGCATGTCGTTTCTAGGTTCTGTAATTTCTGTGTTCCTGAATAGGGTTTTATGAGGATTTTTTTTTTGTATAAACCTTCCACTGCTTGGTAAGAGGGCATCTTTATGCTTTGTATAGGTTAGGACTTAGTTTGATAGTATGGATCATAGGGTTAGGGCGTAAGATCGACGTAAAAGTTCAATCTTTTAGCTAGGTGAAAAAACTGGGTATTTTCCCGCCCTTTAGGAGTCGAAATAGTTCTCTTTCAAAAAACGATTTTTTCCTCTTTGATCAGTTTTTCAAACCATTAATGCCGAACTTAGCGTAGGAGTAGGATGCTGCTGGTTATTTAGACACGAGCAACATTATCCCAATCTTCCACACTACTTCGCAGACTGTTTTATCTCCTCCATTGTCTGTTTGCAGTTCATATGCAAGACCCTTGGGGGGGAGAAAGACCTATTGAAGACGACCTCTTGGCCCAACTACTTGAAGGCGAAGAGAACCCATCTAATTTGATACCAGAAATCCCTTTTTCTCGTCCTAGCTCAAACTTTCCTCCAGTCCCCAATCAAAGAATGGCCCGAACAAAAACAAAAGCTCGAAAAAGGAAAAACCCTAACTCCTTAGGCCAGCCTTCTGCTGATGCCCCCTCGACCAGTGGTCAAGGCGAATTCACTCCAGAGACCAATGTCCAAGGGCGTGCCCGCCCTCGCCAAGTTGACCAGCCAGCCGTTGCGTGGCACGTTGTCCCTCAAAGTACGGTGACACTGCGGATGATTGCCAACTATTTAAACAGATATAATATGACGGGTGTGACCTTAGTTAAATCATCTATCGACCAGCGAGCCAACCTGCCAGGCGGGGCTTACAACGCCTGGTCGAGGTTCCACATTGAGGCAGGTGCCACCCTGCCTTTCCACTCGTTTTTTCTGGGGGTGGCTAATTACTTCGGAGTAGCCCCCTTTCAAATCACCCCGAACGAATATAGAATGCTGGACGCACTCTATATCCTTTATAAGCTCAAAAAATGGCTAGTACCTTCCCCCCACGAGGTCAATTTTATTTTTGACCTTAAGTCCAACCCCAACCAAGATGGTACGGGGTTTTTTCACTTCTGTCATCAGGAATCCGGACGCACTTTTTTGTCCGACACCACCCATATCTCTAATGTGGGGAAGTATCACCATGAATACTTCCTCACTCCTGACCTTTCTGCGGACAACCTGGCCCTCACCCAAGGAGGTAAAAATTCTTACGCAAGTAGCTTCTTTACTTAGTGTTTTTCTGTCATAATATCTTGACATCCATTGTGTTCCAGGCCCCTGGTTACGTCCCATCCCTACTCCGGGAATGGATTCAAGGGCAACACTCTTAGCCAGCATGCCAAATGCTGATAAGAGTGTAAAAAACTTAGTCAATGAGGTTAACCTAAGGCTGGTTGACCTTTGGGGCTCCCAATCTGTGACGAATGAACCTTCGGCGGGCGGTGTCCAAGCCGACGCGGAACCCGAGCAGCAACCTCACGTGCCTCCTCCTCGGAGGCGGCCAACTGGGGTTACGATCAGGGAACCTGCCATCCCCCCCCGCCCCCCCTGAGCGGAGAAACTTTCAGTACCCAAGGGCAAGGGAAAACAAAAGTCTGTCGAGCCTACCAAACATTCTGGCGATTCGTCGGATGTAAACGGTACAATAATCTCGCTTTTAAATAATTTGCCAATTCTCTCTCATCTATTTGATGGGGATGGCAACTTTAGGAATGCTCCCTCTTTAAACTTAGATTTCTTCCAGGAACTAGTTAGTTCAGTAAATAATGTTACGACCACTAGTGGTAGCCTGGGTACTTTACTTGTAATCCTTTTACTTTTATCCCTCGATCATTTAATCTTACTGCTCGAGTTGTTTCCTTTGGTGCAGGTATGGACTTCGAGGACGTCTTTGCACACTATCAGGCTGCCGTAGCCTCTTCTGTCCCGAAGAAGGATAGAAAGAGGGCTTGAGGGGAAAGCAGCAAGACCCCCTCGAAGAAGGCTCAAACAGAAGATGCTCCTGCCACCGCCCCTCCAAGGAGAACTCACCACCTCCGCCTCCTTCCGAGCAGACGACTCCCACACCTGTTAATCCTCAGCCTTCTTCTAAGGCTGCTGACAAGGAGACTTTGGACAACTTGCCTGAAGGCTCCCTGTCCAGCGTAGTGGTTTGCTCGGCCAGGGAGAGGATATATAAGCTCTCGAAGTACAGACGCAGCCAGGCGGCCATCACTGAAACTGCCTCAATGGAGGTCGACCAAATCATCAATAAAGGGTTGAATGAGATAGTCAGCATAAGTCATCTCCTGCTACTTCATCATTTATGTCTGACTTCTTTTCCTTACTTTATCTCATTCTTTATCTTCAGGGGCTGCTGTCTTTAACTGCTAGCTGGCGCCGTGCTGGGGCGTTGGTTTCTCGGGGAAAGAACTTCGACTCCAGGCTTGCCCAAGCTAAGCAAGCACTTGAGGCTGAGAACAACAAACTGCTCGAGGAGAACAAGGAGCTATCCAAGCTGAATGAACAATAGTGCGAGGACCAAGCTACTCTCACCAAGGAGCTTCAGGACGCCCAAGATGCTTTGAAGAAAGCCAACGAGGAACGGGGGAAATGGAGGGAAAGTTCTGTACTTGTCACCCAAGAGTGTAAGCAGCTTGGACTTGATCTGACCGCCAGCAGGGAAGAGACGAAGAAACTCGAAGAGCGGGTGCAAGAGCTCGAGGGGCGAGTTCAGGAGCTTGAGGAGGAAGGGGCCATGAACTTGAAGAAGTATAAGAAGGCCATTCTCCTCTACTTTTACGACTTTTGGAAGCACAACCGAGAGGTTAACTTCAACTATCTTTCTGAGCTGTTGAAGAGAACTCTGATTGCGTAGTGCGCCACCCGGTTGGAGGCAGAGTAGAAGGCTAAGGCTAAGGCTCCTGCTACTGATGTTGAAGCTGGTCCTCCTGCCGAGCAGGGCACTCCCCCTAATCCTGAAGACCCTCCTGCCTAGTAAATTTTTTTCTTTTGTTTTGTTTTTATGGCCCACGGGTCTGCTTGTAAAGACAATTTATTTTTATTGCTGCAAGGGCAGCTTTTTTACTTATAACTGAACAATTACATCCGAGCAATACTGCTCGTGGTGTAAAAGATTGCCTTGATATTATAATATTTCTTTTTATTTTTATTATAATATCTATTCGCATGACCGAACTTAGCATAGTACTTTGGTTTGATTTAACAAAACATAAATTTTGAAAAATACTCTAAGTACTGTAGCATGCCTTCACTCATTTTGTTCATGTGTTTACATACCTCGTGGTATGCTTTGCTATTGATGTACCTTATATGCCCCCCCAATGATCGAGGAGTTTTAGGTCCTTGGTCACTCGCCTTGACCACGACCTGTGCGAACATTGCTGCTCGGGTAGGAAACGTAACATTTATAATACAGCAAAACAACACACGTAATGAACAAATACTTGTAAAAATAAATTTACAAAGGTTGGCAAGAATGACTGGCTATGCACAGTCCCTTATAATCTCGTATTAAAATGGACTAAACATGTCTGTACGAGTGATCTTGAAAAAGATCTTACACTTATAAGCGATTAGCCATACAACGTGGCTAACCCTTTTCCGAAACTTGTAAAAAGTAAAAATTAATAAAAGCCAGTCCTTTAAGAAGGATAGGTCACTGATAATATTTGCGCAGGTGTTCACCGTTCCAATAGCGTGGAACGAGATCTCCATTTAAGTGTGCAAGTTTGTAGGTGCCCGGATGAAGGACTTCTTCAATCTGGTAAGGTCCTTCCCAGTTTGGTCCGAGCACTCCAACAGTGGGGTCGCGGGTATTCAAGAAAACTCATCGTAGCGCTAGGTCACAGACGTTGAATTTCCTTTATTTCACCTTTGAGTTAAAATACCGGGCGACCTTTTGCTGGTACGCAGCAACTCAGAGTTGGGCTCTTTCTCGTATTTCTACAATTGAGTCTAGGGACTCCATCATCAGTTGGCTATTCTGGCTCTGGTCGTATGTAATGCATCGATGTGAGGGGGGATCTGATTCAATAGGCAACATAGCTTCATATCCGTATGCTAAGGAAAATGGGGTATGACCTGCCGCTGTTCGATGAGAAGTTCTATACGACCAGAGGACTTCAGGCAGCTGTTCTGGACATGCTCCTTTAGCGTCTTCAAGCCTTTTCTGCAGAGTGTCCTTAATCATTTTATTCACTGCTTCCACCTTCCCGTTTGCTTGTGGATGCGCAACTGAAGAAAAGCTTTTAATAATCCCGTGCCTTTCGCAGAAGTCTGTGAATAAGTCACTGTCAAACTGGGTTCCGTTGTCTGAGACAATCTTTCAAGGCAAACCATATCGGCAAACAATGTTCTTGATGACAAAGTCAAGAACTTTCTTGGTCGTTATGGTAGCAAGTGGTTCAGCTTCGGCCCATTTGGTGAAGTAGTCGACTCCTACAACTGCTTACTTCACCCCACCCTTTCCTGTTGGCAGGGATCCAATTAAGTCTATACCCCATACTGCGAAAGGCCAAGCACTCTGCATCTGCTTTAACTCGTTTGGAGCTGCACGTGGGATTTTGGAAAATCTCTGACACTTATCGCATTTTCGCACAAACTCCATTGAATCTTCGTTCATAGTCGGCCAGAAATAACCCTGCCTTAGAATCTTTTTCGCCAAACTTTGCCCCCCAGCGTGATCCCCGCAGAAGCCTTCATGTACTTCCTTCATTAGCTCCTTAGCTTTCTCTGGTGTAATACATCTGAGCAGTGGCATGGAATATCCCCTTCGGTATAGAATACCATCGACCAGTATATACCTAGCAGCCTGCCTTTGAAGAGTTCTGGCCTTGTTTCTATCTGCTGGTAGTACACCATTTGTAAGATACTCCAAATAAGGAGCCATCCATGTATCTTCAATTCGGATTTCCATGCTGGTTTCATTTGCTGTATGCTTGGCTCGCTCAATCTTTCCACTGGCACAATATTCAAAGTGTCAGCATCTTTCGTGCTCGCGAGTTTGGCTAAGGCATTTGCGTTCGAATTCTGATCCCGGGGTATTTGCTGGAGGGTATACTTCGTGAACTGGGCTAACAGGTCTTTAGGTTTGTTCAAGTAGGCCACCATTTTCAACCCTTGTGCTTGATATTCCCCTAGAACTTGATTCACTACCAGCTGTGAATCACTGTAAATATCCAGCACCTTTATACTCAAGTCTTTTGCCATTCTTAATCCAGCGAGGAGTGCTTCGTATTCGGCTTTATTATTTGACGCGGTTAAGTCGAACCTAATGGTGCAATAAAATCGACGCCCTTGTGGCGTTATCAAGATCACTCCTGCTCCCGCGTAAGATTCGTTTGATGACCCATCTGTGAATAACTTCCACGAAGGAGCTTCATCTTGAGGCTTAGGCGCACTAGGCTTTTCGCACTGCTCGTTGTCTGGGAGTTCGGTGAACTCTGCAATAAGATCGGCCAAGACTTGTCCCTTTACTGCTGCTCACGGTGAATATGTAATGTCGAACTGCCCCTGTTCGACAGCCCATTTCAATAAACGCCCAGCCGCCTCTGGTTTTTGGAGGACTTGCCGAAGGGGCTGGTCAGTTAAGACTGTAATGGGATGGGCTTGGAAGTAAGGACGTAGCTTCCTTGAGGCCAAGATTAAACAATACGCTAACCTCTCGATGGGAGGATACCTTAGTTCTGCTCCGATTAGCCTCTTGCTTACATAGTAAACCGCTTTTTGTACGCCTTCTTCCTCTCGTACTAGTACTGCACTAGCAGCAACTTCAGTGATCGCCAAGTAAATGAACAAAGTTTCTCCTTCGACAGGCTTTGATAAAATGGGAGGCTGTGCCATATGGGCTTTTAAGGCCTGAAAAGCTTGCTCGCAATCTCCTGTCCATTCAAACTTCTTGTTGCCCCTAAGTAGATTGAAGAAAGGGACGCATTTATCCGTTGATTTGGAAATAAATATACTTAGAGCTGCAATTCTTCCAGTTAAAATTTGTACATCCTTGATCTTCTTTGGCGATTTCATGTCGATCAGGGCTTTTATCTTGTCGGGGTTGGCCTTGATTCCTCTTGAATTAACAATGAACCCCAAAAATTTCCCTGATCCGACTCCAAAGGGACATTTGAGAGGATTTAGTTTCATCTGGTATTTGTTCAATACGTCGAAACACTCTCGTAAATCCTTCACATGTCCTTCTGCTTTTTTCGAATTTACTAGCATGTCGTCCACATACACCTCCATGTTTACCCCGATTAATTCTTTAAACATGTGGTTAACCAATCACTGGTAAGTCGCAATTGCATTTTTCAGTCCAAAGCGCATTACTTTATAACAGTATAATCCCATATCAGTCCGAAAGCTGGTGTGATCCTCATCAGAGGGATGCATGCTGATCTGATTGTAACCTGAGTATGCATCCATGAAGGAGAGGATCTCGTGTCCTGCAGTAGCATCGACCAACTGGTCGATCCTTGGGAGTGGGAATCAATCCTTCGAGCAAGCTTTATTGAGGTCTGTAAAATCCACACAGGTTCGCCATTTACCGTTAGGCTTGGGAACCAGTACTGGATTAGAGACCCACGATGGATAAAAGGCCACCCTGATGAACCCATTCTCCTTTAATCTTTCAACTTCTTCTTTTAAGGCTCTCGACCAATCCTTATCGAGCAGCCTTCTTTTCTGTTGCACGGGTGGAAAACTCTTGTCTATGTTCAGGACATGGCTAATATCTGCAGGATCTATCCCAGCCATGTCTTTGTGAGACCAGGCAAAGACTTCCTGGTTTTTCCGCAAAAACTCCACCAGTGCATGCTTCGTAGTTGGTTCTAAGTTTTTCCCGACCTTCACGACTTTGTTCGGGTCTTTCTCGTCAAGTTGGACCTCTTCTAGGTCCTCGATGGGTCCAACATTTTCTTCAAAATCCCCAAAACGAGGATCTAAATCTCTATCCTCACTTTGGGAAACACCCTATTTGGTGACTTCATCACCGGATTAGGCTTGTGTATCAATTGCCATCTGCAACCTATCTAGGGGAGTGCTCTTTGACGTTCCCTTCTTCGCCTTTGTGACTGAGGCATTGTAGCACTCCCTGGCCTCCCTCTGGTTTCCCAACACGCGTCCTACCCCTGCGTCTGTTTGGAATTTCATGGCTAAGTGCCATATAGAGGTGACGGCCCGTAGATCAACAACTATAGTCCTCCCAATGACGGCATTGTACGCCAAAGGACAATCGACTACTATGAAAGTAGCGAGTAATGTTCTGGTAGCAGGCGTTGTACCTGCTGTCAATGGTAGTCTGATTGACCTTGTAGGAGTGAGTCCCTCACCAGAGAAGCCGTATATTGTTTGGTTGTAGGGCTCCAGGTCCTTAATGGACAACTTCATGTGTTCCAGCGAAGACTTATACAGGATGTTCACCGAACTTCCTGTATCAACTAGCACTCTCTTCACCATCATATTTGCCATTTGGATATCCACAACCAGCAGATCAGAATGTGGGAACCGGACATGTTGGGCGTCACTATCAGAGAAGGTTATTTCACCCTCTTCTGACCGAGCCTTTTTTAGCGCGCGATCATCCACAGTCATCATCTCGATGTCCTAGTCGTGGCTCAGAGTCCGAGCATATCATTCTTTGGCCTTTCCGCTATTTCCCGTGAGGTGCAAGCCTCCACAGATCGTTAACAATGTGCCAGTTACGGGGTCTGGCTGCAAAGGTGGCGAGCGTTGGCGTGTGGGCGCTTGCTCGTTGCCCACTGGAGCTTCTCGTTGGGAATTTCCCGAGGCCTGTATATATCTCCTCAGTGTCCTTGTCTAATAAGGAACTCGATCTCATCCTTCAACTGGTTGCATTCGTTGGTATCATGTCCGTAGTCGTTATGATAACGAAAGAACTTGGTAGTGTCTCTTCTCGAAATATCCTTTCGAATGGGAGAAGGTTTCTTATAAGGCACACTGGAACTCGTGGCCTGATAAACCTCTCCTCGAGACTCAATACGAGCGGTATAGTTATTTTTGACGGTGAGAACTCATCAACTAAGTTAAGTTGGAAAGAATTGCAAGATAAAGATTATCAAGAGAAAAGCCTTAGAAATTTAAGTATCAACTCTAAGAACAATTGCAGAAGAACAATGGTGAAATCAGTTTTTCATTCACTATGGTGCACTTGCTACAATAAATTTTCCAACCCCCTCCCAAATGGAAGTGGAGTCCATTTTATAGTGGGCTCTAATGGCCCCTGATACATTGTGGTCCAGGGGACCAATCTGTGCACAAGTACACTATCAGGGGAGTGGTATCAGTGTAGTGGTGTCAGCTCTGGTACACAGTCAGAGTCCATGGGAGCACCTCAGCTTTTGTACCCAGTCATGACTCCACCACTCGCTTTGTACGGGTGTCAAAGAAATGGTGGTGGTGTAGCCACTCTTCGTACCATTCCCAACCGCCACTACTTGTCAGGCAGAGGTGTCAGGCCCGTCCCCTGATCCTAGCAGGCATGTACGTACCTCTTTTGAGGTACCTTGTTCATACTCTTTATGTCTCTTGTGGGCCACCTCGACCACTGTCATCATGCACGCATGGCCTTGGGACGAGATCCATTGGTGCGAGGTTGTATCACACGCGTAGCTCTTTGGGAGAGGCCTTCACGAGATGCCGAGAGGGTGGCACGGCCTCGTGGCTGGGCCATGACGAGGGCCTCGCACGTCCGAGGCAGCATGGCCTCGCGTGGGTGAGGCGACAGGGACAAAGCCTCGCGGTTGGGCCTCGGGTGTGGCCTCGCGTGGACGAGGCAGCAGGGACACGGCCTTGCGGTTGGACCTCGGGCGTGGCCTCGCGTGGGCAAGGCGGCAGGGACATGGCCTCGCGACTGGGCCTCGGGCGTGGCCTCGCGTGGACGAGGTGACAGGGACACGGCTTCGCGGCTGGGCCTCGGGCGTGGCCTCGCGTGGACGAGGCGGCAGGGACATGGCCTCTCTTGGACGAGGCGGCATGGACACGGCCTCGTGGCTGGGCCTCAGGCGTGGCCTCACATGGACGAGGTGGCAGGGACAGGGCCTCGCGTGGATGAGGCGACATGGACACGGCCTCGTGCCTGGGTGTGGTCGAGCGAGGCGGTGGCTCTAACACTCTCTTAGGCCTTTATTTACGCCTTTATGGGACCTTATCGCGCGTCTTTGATCTTTTAAGGGTGTGGAATATTGAGCATCTACACTTGCCCCCCAGTCTATGAGAGGACCTTTAGGTTCTCTTGTAGAATATTCTCCTTGATTCTTATAAATAGGCCCTCACGGAAGGCTTATTATTTACACCTTACTTCCTTAGCTTAGTGGTTCCTAGACCCTTACTCCTTTCAAGAGGTAAGGGGTTCAATCCCCCACAACCTCACTTTTTCCATAGTTTCCTTCATTTTATTTTTTTCATTTCATTTTTTTTTTACATATGAGCTAATTTCTTGGTATGTCTATTTGGAGGCTAACACATCCTTTTTGTCTATTTTTGTAGACGTGTATTTTTGACCATTTGGTGCTTTTGGCCCTCGACCTCCTTTTTTGACCTCGACAGCCTCTAATTTCTACATCTTGAGGTATATTCTCTTTTTCCCTGGTTTTCATTGGGTCAAAATTAGCGTTACTCGGGATGGGGTACCATGGCCTGAGCTCGCAGTGAGTTTGCCCAGTTGCATGCCCCTCTTTTTTATACTCTGTAGTGGGTCATTTAGGGCGTTTGCATCTAGAGGTATTAAGCCTATTCCTTTGTGTTTTGTAGCCATCCCCTCATTTATACGTGAACCCCTTTTTGCTTTCGGGACGAGGTCTCATGGCTAGTGATGGCCCGTCCGACATACCTCCGGGGGTTGAATTTATTGACCTATCCTCAGACTTAGAGTCCCCTGAGGAAAACCCTTACCAGGACTATGACTCCTTAAGACAGGCCCGTATCCGCCATCTTGAGCACATGGCTGAACTTAGGCGTAAAATTTGGGTGGTGGAGAGCGAAATTGACTCGATGTCGAGAGGAGACGGAGCACCTTTCCCCCCAGACCTTAGTGACCATGTAGCAAGCCTTAGGGTGACCCTCTTAGAGTTGCAGAGGGAGTTGGAGTTTATGGAGGGACACCTTCTGCCTAAGCCCTCCAGCCCATCCTCGCCTGATGACTGTCATGGGGCTGCCTCCGCTTCTCCTCAGCCCCTAGTCTCGGTTTTTCCTAGCTCAGGACTTCCGCAGTCGCACCCTCGATGGAAGACTCTTGCTAGGAAGAAAAAATGGAGGGTCAAGTGTTCTGTCTCTTCCTCACATTTTTCTTTTGATTTTGCAGATCTGCCGAGGGCACGACGACAAGTGGCTTCCAATGAACCAGACGATGCTCCTTTACTGGCAACCGAACTGGTGTCGCGTGTGTCCAAAAACAAATTGAGGGACATCGTGGATCACTATCACATCCCTCCGGAGTACGCGTTATATGTTCCTCAGAAGACATATCGGGCTGACAGTCATAGGCCCGACTTCGTGGTCCTCAGTGAGCACATCCTGAAGGCAGGTGGTACCATCCCGTTACATCCGTTCTTTGTTGCGGTCCTCAACTACTTCGACCTTGCCCCACTTCAGTTGGCTCCCAATGGCTGGCTGACTTTAAGCTGCCTTTTCATTGCATTTACGAAGCTATTTAAATGCGCTCCTACGGCGACAGAGGTGCATTTCCTCTACAACCTCATGCCCCTTCCCAAGTCCAAGAGCTTTTACTATTTACAAAAAGCCAACAACAAGGCCTCTTTGATAGAGGGCTCGGTGTCCAACCCGGGGTCCTGGAAGCAGGACTTTTTCTTCATGGAAGGCCCCCTCTCTGTCCACGAGGACTTCCGGGCCACTCTCAGTAACTACCTTGAGCATCACTTTCTCTCTTTTACTTTCTAACAACTTATTGTTTCATGACTTACGTTCATATCGACCATGGCATGTATTATGCAGAGCAATTTGCTGAACCAAGTGTTGTCGGGTCGGAAGCGAGAGACATGAGAACGTTCCTCAGCGCTGACCCCGCTATGAAAAAGGCGGTGTGCCTATTCACCGTGAAGAATCTGAACCACCATAAATTGTCCCCTGTCTCAGACCCCAAGTTGCTGTGGACCATATCTAGGTCCACAAAGATGAAGGGGGTCTTGGCCGAGCCTTGCCCAGATGAGGATGAGGATGAGGAAGAGCCGGAGGAAGCCCCCCTTGACCGCGGGGGATCTCACCAGCTGCCTCCATCTCCTGGGGGATGCCCTCCATGTGCCTCTTATGATCCGGACATAGCCCCTCATTCTCAAGACCAGCAGGCTGTTCCGGGGTGTTATGTTTGCCCTGACCCTGAGGGCTATGACGCCTTCACTCAGGCTCCTCTAGACCCTGGACCATCAGAGACTTATTTCGCCGATCTTCTGGAGCCTCCCTCTGATCTACCGGGGCCACACTTTCCACTTTCACCGTGCCCCCTCCCATTTCGGTGAGCGGGTTGTCTGTCCTCACCCAGCCAGGTGCCTCTGTTGCGGATGGGGAGCCCTGGGTGACTCGGATGGCGACGTCTTACTGGCAGCGGTACATCCAACTTGCCTTAGGCCTCCCCGTGTCTAACTGGAACGGTCTTGGGAATGTTGCTCTGCCGGACCTTGGGGAAATCCTAAGGTGCACCATGGCTTGGGTGAGTTCCTGCACCTCGCGTCGGCCCTATTATGTATAAATGTACATGCATTATTTTCTTTTGTTACTTATTGTTGTTGTCATTAACTTTCTTGTGCAGGCCTATACCGTGGCTCTGCGGTTTGCCCACTCGTCTAGCAACCTCTCCGCGTCTACTACTGAGAGGGACTGCCTCATGGCCTAGATCCAAGAGCTTAAGAACACTCAGGCTGATCTGCAAAGGATCCGGACCAAACTTGCTGACTCGTCGAGAAGGAAGCTGAAGACGGTTGCCAAGACCACAAAGCTGAAGGACCAAGTTACCAGCCTGAAGAGCGAACTCCTGGCGACCAAGGCTATCGTGGCAGTGTCCCAGGAGAGGGTTACTTATTTAGAGGCCGAGGTCGAGGATACCAGGGCCGAACTCCAGGCTGCTAGGGCCGATGTCGCCTCGTTGCAGGAGAGAAATGCTTCCTTGGAGGCGGAGAAGGCTGCCATTGAGTACCGGCCCATAGATCGTGCCCTTTACAGCGTGTGAAGGCAGAACCCCAATTTTGATTTTTCTTCTTTCGGTGAGCACGCCGTTGCTCGAGCGGCCGTGTGGAGCGCCCGTGGCAGGAAGCCCTGAAGTTGTTATTTCATAACTTTTGTCAGCTAGCCCGCTATGGGTGTATGCTCTTTCTTTTCTTTTTTTTTTGTGTAAATCTTGTATTGTCTTAAAAACTTTCTTTTTCAATGTATATATACATGTCTGGCTATTTATCCCTTATTCCACTGCATTTGAGGTCCTTTTGAGCCTGTATGATGGGGTTTGATTGGTTCCCCTCTTTTATTTACCAGGCTAGAGGTCCTTTGGGGCCCATGTGAAAGGGTTCACTGGGACCTTTTTTGGGGCCTCTTGATTATTTTTATAAGGATATTTTGACCCCTTGGGTCCTAGCTATCCTTTTATATATTCTTGCACGCGCTTATTATTTTTTGCGAGAAGCGTCCTTCTCGTCGTTATTCATAGTACTATTTTTGCAAGGGTCTCTTTTAGGACCCTTTTTGGCTAGACGGCTTGGTGGCCGCTCTAGACTTATTAGTGTTGTTACTATATATATATATATTTTTTTTTATTGTAAGACCCTTTGGCCTCCTTGATGTTCATAAGGGTAGCTAATCCTTGTGAACCCAAGGGATGCCTTGCAAGGTCCTCTCCCTGTTTTCTATATATAAGGACTTCGCCTAAGGCCCCGATATAAGGGGTCCTATTTTTTGGATTCTCCTGCTTGTTGCTTGCTTTATCTTCACGGGCCACTTCCTCCTGATGGCGGGCCCTTTTTAGGATCCTCCTGGTGCATAGGGTCATTTTTAGGGTCCTCCTGATAGGGGGTCCTTTTTAGGAGCCTCCTTTTTAGGAGGGAAAGGGGTCCTTTTTAGGATCCTCCGTTAGAGGGTCCTTTTTAGGAGCCCTTTTTAGGTCCCCATTGCTAGCTGCATGTTTATGCCTTCTGTCCTGCCCCCGAAGTGTTTGGTGAAATTTATTTCGGCAGGCACTTTGGCTGATGCCCGCGTAGCGAAGAAAAGAAACACATGATGTTGCAAACAATTTCATTCATAGCATGCGGTTTACAACCAACCTCGTAAATAAAAGGGTTACATCTAACTAGGAGGTTACCTAGGTAGCCTCTTTGATTCTTACTTACTTAAGCTAAAACAACAAGGAACAAACTAAACATAGGTTCTTTTGGCACTGAGTGCCGAAGTCTTGCTGGTAGCACTTCTCGAGATGATCTAACTTGTGTGGGTCTAACTTGTGTTGGTCATTCCTTCATACATGACCATTGCCATCGGTACAGATGGTTTGGTGGCTGTGCGGAGGGACATGTTATAGCATTCCCTCGCTTCCTTCTGCTCCCCTTTCACGCATGCTACTCCCTCGGGGGTTGGGAACTTCATAGCTAGGTGATACACTGAAGTGATCGCCTTCAATTCTCTCAGAGAGGGTCTCCCTAATACTGCATTGAAGGCTGAGGCGCAATCCACCACAACAAAGTTAGCCATTACGGTGGTTTGCCTGGGTTGCTCCCCCATGGTGAGGGCTAATTCGATTGCCCCCAGGGGCTGTATTGAATCTCCGGTGAACCCATACAAATACGTAGTGCAAGGCTTTAAGTGACGGAGGCTCAATCCCATCTTTTCCAGCGCTGGTCGATACAAGATGTCCACAGAGCTCCCATTATCCACCAAGACCTGATGTACCCTCATGTTAGCAAGCTGGGCAGTTAGCACCAGGGGGTCATTATAAGGGAAATGCACCCCCTACGCATCTTCTTCAGTAAAAGTTATCGAGTCATTCTCGCCCTTGAAGCTCTTCGGGGGGCGTTGCTCCAAACATAAAATGCAAGGTGGTGGACTTCGTCTGGCCTCCTTGGCATACTTGTCTCGCCCCTTCCTTGAATTGCCTCTGAATCCTGGTCCTCCAAAGATGGTCCTGACCTCTCCCTGCACTTCTGGGGCCACCCCTCGTGCCCGCGACGGGGACACTCCTTCTTCTAGCCTCTAGTTCTCCTTGCGCACATATCTGCCCAAATGTCCTCTGCAGATGAGCTCCTCGATTTCCACCTTGAAATGGTTGCACTCCGCGGTTGTGTGGTCGATATCCTTGTGATATTGGCAATACTTACTGGGGTCTCTTTTAGACCGATCTTTTTTTATTGGCGGGGGCCTTTTGAAAGGGACCTGGTTTTCGTTCGTAATGAAAATATCCTCTCTCGCGTGGGTGAGGTCTGTGTAAAAGGTGTATGGGCTCTGTATGCGTTCATTAGAGCGTTGGTGCTTCCAGGGTCGATCATCCCTTGTTCCCTCATAAACCCCCTTCTTCTTCCGCTTTGGTTTTCCCGGGCTGAAGGTTTCGGGGGTGATGGGCCTTTTCCAGCTTTGAGGTTCTCATGACCATCCTCCACGCGAATGTACTTTTGTGCCCGCTTGTAGAAATCATCCAAGTCTGTGACCTCTCTCTTGAGCATGTTATCCCATAACTTGCTCCCTGGGCGTACTCCAGCTATGATGGCCATTTTTAGCTCTCAGCAGGTCAAGCTCCCTACATTAGCTGCCTCCATATTGAACCGGTGGATATAGCTCTTCAGACTCTCATTTTCTCCTTGCTGCACATTGGCGACGCTGGTGCCTGGCATCATGTAGTCTCGTACGGCGTGGTGCTGCTGGAGGAATTCATCAGAAAGTTGTTGCCAAGATCGGATGGACCCCGGTCTAAGCTTCTTGAACCATTTGTATGCAGGTCCTCTTAATGTGACAGCAAAGCAATGACATCTCGCCCCGCTGCCAATTCCCCTCAACTTCATCAGGTCGTTAAATGTATCTAGATGATATTTTGGATCCGTGCTTCCTTCATAGGGGGTCATGTGGGGCTTTTTGAAGTTGGCAGGGAGCCTGATGGCCTGGATCTCCCTAACAAAGGGTGACTCATGGTCGAACTCCTCCTAAAAAATTTGACCTCCAGAGGCGGTGACGATCTTGCTTCGCAGGCTCCTCATTTCTGTGTCCAGATCTTGCCTTCTCTTCCTTAGGGAGTCCTTCAAAGAAGACGGGTTAGGATCACCCTTTCCTTTGCCCTCTCGAGGCGCCATAGGGGGGGTGGTCCTTTTACACGCCCTCTTTTTGTTGAGCTCCTCCCGTAAATCTGAGGGTGCCCTCTTAGAGGTGACCTCGTCCTCGTTGCGAGAGGCAGCGTTGGTCCTTGGCTCTGGTTCTTGGGCTTGCTTCGGTGGCTCAGGATGTTTGCGTTGCTCCGCTCGGGGGGTGTTACTGGTAGAGTGTCGAGTCTTCCCATCATCTACTGGTACAGTGGTCTCTACCCCCTCCTGACCTTTCTCCCTCCTCTTGGGCAAGGTCACGCTTGACTTACCCTGCAACAGGCTCTTCACCACCTCTTGCATGTTCTCCAGGGTGGTCTCCAACCTTTGGTTCTTATGATGGATCTCACGTATTTCTTCTTCACAGAATCAAGATATCGAACTCGAGCTCACGGAATGGACCCGGGGATGCTTATCATGCCTACGCGTAGAGGGGCCCGGATCCTGCCGGCCGGAGTTCGGTACTTGTGGTGGTTTAGGGAGCGGGAACTCGTTAGCATTTCCCGGTGGTGCTCTTGGAGGACTCTCCCCAGGTGGAACGGCTAGTGACGAGGCCTCTCTATCACCCTCGTGAACCTCAAGGTCCCTTGGGGGCTCCACCTCTCTGGGTGGAGGGGGATCCTTCATGGAGGCCTTCAGCTGGACTCCGTTAAGGTGGACCTCCACCTCTCGTGGCTCCCTGAGTCGCTTTGAACGTCTTGGCATTTCTTCTTGCTGGAAGTAATGGTGGAACAGTAGCTTGGTACTTACGTTCCCACAGATGGCGCCAAACTGTTGACGGTGAGAACTCGTCAACTAAGTTAAGTTGGAAAGAATTGCAAGATAAAGATTATCAATAGAAAAGCCTTAGAAATTTAAGTATCAACTCTAAGAACAATTGCAGAAGAACAATGGTGAAATCAGTTTTTCATTCACTATGGTGCACTTGCTACAGTAAATTTTCCAACCCCCTCCCAAATGGAAGTGGAGTCCATTTTATAGTGGGCTTTAATGGCCCCTGATACATTGTGGTCTAGGGGACCAATCTGTGCACAAGTACACTATCAGGGGAGTGGTATCAGTGTAGTGGTGTCGACTCTGGTACACATTCAGAGTCCATGGGAGCACCTCAGCTCGCGTAGACGAGGCGGCAGGGACACGGCCTCGCGGCTGGGCCTCGGGCGTGGCCTCGCGTGGACGAGGCAGCATGGACACGGCCTCACGGATGGGCCTCGGGCTTGGCCTCACGTGGACGAGGCGGCAGGGACACGGCCTCGCGTGGACGAGGTGGCATGGACATGGCCTCGCGCCTGGGTGTGGTCGAGCGAGGCGGTGGCTCTAACACTCACTTAGGCCTTTATTTACGCCTTTATGGGACCTTAGCGCGCATCTTTAATCTTTTGAGGGCGTGGAATATTGAGCATCCACAGTTAGTGAACCGAGGTTCATAACGATTACCCTTGGATCGTTTATTGTCAGAGGTATAAGGCTCATTGTGTGGCCATTTCCCCCCATTCTTGCCATTGCCTTTGCCGTAGCTGTTGGGCTTGGACCCGTTGGCGGCTTTGGCGAGCTCGGCAGTCCCCTTGTCCTTGCCTGAGGGCTTTCCTTCGTTGGCGATGGCATCTTCGAGCTTGATGTATCGATCAGCTCGATCCAATAATTCCTGGGTAGTTCTAACCCCATGTTTTCTGAGGCTGTCCCAGAGAGGCGTGCGGCGTTTAACCCCTTCGGTTATGGCCATCATCTTGCCTTCATCTCCCACTATTTTTGCTCTAGCAGCTGCTCGCATAAAGCGCTGGACATAGTCCTTCAGTGGTTCTCCGTCTTGCTGGCATATTTCAACCAGCTGGTTTGCCTCAGTCGGGTGCACACGACCCGCTTAGAACTGTCCGTAAAACTCCTTCACGAACATTTCCCAGGAAACTATACTTGCATGAGGGAATTTGAAAAACCACTCCTGTGCGGCATCAGAAGTGTTGCAGGGAAGATCCTGCACCGAGCATCTTCGGACACTTTCTGAATGTCCATTTGTATCTCAAACTTGTTGACGTGAGATACCAGGTCACCATACCCATCAATGTTCGGAAGCGTAGGCATCTTAAACTTGCTAGGAGTTTCTGCCATAGCTATCCTCTGGTTGAAAGGAGTGCCTTTTCTCCTATCGTGGTCGATATAGGATGTTCTTCCCCCGACCAGCTGCTGTATCGCCTAGTTGAGGGCATCTATCTGGGCTTGCACGGCACCAGGAATCGCCATGGCCTCTGGTGCTAGGGGGACGTTCTCGTCCTGCCGCTCCCAGCGATCGTTGAGTACGTCTCTTAAATCCTCGTCTCTCCTCCGCTGCTCGCTAGCTCCGAGACGGTTGAAGACGTTATTTTTTCTGGGCTGCCCCCCAGCGTCCCCTCTGTCGGGTTGGTCATTCCTAGGCGGCATGCTTCTGTCTCCACCCCTTTCTTCATTCCTCTGAACGGCTTTTCCACTGCCTGAGTCGGCCTCATTATAACCATGGCCATCTTTGAATCTTGATTGACTATGGTGGGATCGACTGTTCTCTCAGTTGCCTTCCCAGACTGGAATCTCCCGAGCATTAAAGGGTGGCCTGCGTTGGTCGGTGGCTCCCCGTGCATTATCATGTCGTGGGGGGCCCCAGACCGTAGAGCCTGACTCTGAGTTCTTTCTGTTACCAGGAAGATGCTATCCTCTACTCGGAGGGTTTGGCTCGTTGCCCCTATTGCGTCTAGGACTGTGAGGCAGCTTCCCAACCCTATTCTGCCTCTGCTGGGGGGGATTTCTGCGACCAGCTTGGGATGGAGGCTGTGCTTCAGGGTCCCTTAGCGAGACATCATCCTTAGGCATTGGTGGCTGCTCGAGCCTTTGAGGGCTCGATGGTTGGATAGGCGGGCTAGGATTGGGACCCCAGTGGGGTGGCCCATTCGCAGGTTGATCAGGCTGCGAGGCAGGTGCAGCTTGATTCCTAGCCAGTTGTAGGGTAGCCATGGCCTCCCTCTGGCGACAGTCCATCTCTGCCTTCTCTTTCACTCAGCTCCAGGTGCTGCCGTTCAATTTCTTGTTGCTGCCGTGCCATGATTTCGGCAGCACTTTCCTGGCTTGCCCTCAGATTGGCCAGTTCATCCTGCAATACCCCTAGGGTATTCTTCACCGTCTCAGAGTCCATTTCTTCCTCATCAAATTCCAAATGTAGCTCATCCTCAGCCACGTTTGGAGGAGGAGGAGGCGGGTGAGATGGTGCAGCGCAGGCCGCCTGTCCAGTTTTCTTGGTAGTTTTCGCCATTGATCTTTCAACGACAATATATCAAGCTCTCAATGAAAGCACCAGAATGTTGACCCTGATTTTGGCCAACTAACACGGAGTCAAATATGCTTGATTTGGACAAACACGTTGGAAAGAATATGATGACGAAACAATAAGGAACACAAGAGTTTATAGTGGTTCAGCCCCAGAATCTGGTAATAACCTACGTCCACTTGAATTGTTATTGATATAGGATACAAAGGAGTGATCAAAGAACTAGGGTTTAATGAGTTTCACCAACCTCTGAAGAACAAGACAATATATCAAATAGAATAACTCTAATCTCTAGTGATCAGAAAGCAAAAAAGAAGAAGAAGATCCTTTTCCCTTGAGCCCTAATTGTTACAGATTTGTTAACTTACATTAACTTACATGAATTTGTTACAAATATTATTTCCTAAATAATCGGACACTCAGGAAATCATGGGAGATAATTTCGGATACTATCATAACTGCATAGGATCTTTTCCGCGTGTAGCATGCGTACGACCAGGCTAGTTGTCTGAAGAGATCAAACGTCGTGACAGTAGATGTCTTCCTGGTCGATGGTCGAGCACGAATTCTGCCAGATGTTAGCCACGTGTACTAAATGTTTGCCATGTCGTCCATGCTTGTTTTTTGGATAACACTTATTAGCAAATTTGGGTCGTTACAATAATATACATTACATACTATTTAATTCATTATCTATAATCTAAATCAGCTCGTACGCATACAAGATTATAGTTACATTAATGAATTAGCAATTTTTCGATATTTATCTAAATATTATCTAATAATAATAAACATTAATTATATAAAAAAATTCATTTATAAATTCCATATCTAACGAACTACTTTCATTGCTTTAAGGGCACCATGCCCAACAAAGGCAACTAATGGAAGCAGCAGCAGACCAATACCCATTTCATCATGACCCATGTAAGAAAAAACCATAATTTCATGGCCAACCGCAAGCCACCCGGAGGACGCTCCCACTTAAGATCAACATGATGCTTTGTTGGAAGCAAGAGGGCATCCTTGAAAGCTTCAAAAGAGGATATCACATTCCTGATAGAACGCATAAGATTAGGATTGGATTTATTGTGAACAACACCATTGCTTGTCCTCCAAATATGGTTAATCACACATGATGAAAAAAGCAAAACAAACTTCTCATCAACACTTTGACATTTGAGGTTCCAAATCAGTTGAAGCCAACTATAACCCATAACAAAGTTGCAAATAAAAAATATAGAAAGTTGTTAAAAATAAAAATATAGCACTGAAATTTGATGAAGAGCAAAAAAATCCCCAAAAAAAACTTCATGTCTACTACCCATAACTTGGCTGCAAAGCTGAATGACCAAGAGCATCAGCCCTAGGCAAGCAAGTGCGCACCCCAGTCAGCTTTGAGGGAGAAAGGGATCCAAGGCATAAGCACAGACGCCACACCCAACCATACATGAACCTCTGCCTTGTAGTGGCCGACGAAAACAAGCTCTAACGCCCTGGTTAGACAAGATTGTTATACTATGTTTTTAATAGTCCTTAAATATCTAAGCAAGTTGTAATGTCCCAAATTTGCTAATAAGGCTTAGTGCCTTGATTAGTGTGTCGGGAGGGCAATAATTGATTTAATTATGGTATTACATGGACTAAATGATTATGTCATTAGAAATGCATGTTTAGGTGAATTAAATATGCATGTGGGCCCATTTTGGTTAATAGGGGCATATTTGTAATTTTGGCACGTTGAGGGCATAAATGTAAATTATATGCGTGTTGTGCTTGATACCAAAAGATTGTGGTGATATAATTGTGATGTGTGATCCGATTCGGTGCTAGGAAGCATAATAGCGAAATAGTCACAATGGGATCGAATACCCGACTCAGGATGAGCCTAGGGATATTTTGGGAATGAGGCACGTGTTTGGGATTACTAGATAACAGGTAGTAATTTAGCGATTATTTGGCTATGTTGGGATTAAATTGGGGTTATAGGACTACTCGAGGAATTAGTGGGAATGTGGCAAAAGATGATTTTGTCTTTGGTAGTATTAGAATGGGTAAGGATAGGTTAGGGGCATTTTGGACATTATACAGTTGGGGATAGACTTAAGTTAACCAAAATTCTAGAACTAAGGAGAAACAAAAAGAAAACACATCCTCTGATCATTTTTTTCTCTCTATACCCTCATTCTCTCTGAAAGACAAAGGGAAGTTTTGCAGAATTCAAAGGGAGGAGGCTTGAGGATTAAAGGAAGGTGAAACATGAAGTAGTTGACGTTTAGTTCACGAACCGAATTGCAGTTGAGGTAAGGATTCTATTATGATTTTAATGGTATTTTTTTGTGGTTGGAAGCTTTTCTCTAAGTGTTATCCTTGTTTTTCCCCTGGACGCGCGGCATGATATAATGGGTCCGTGGGCTCTCTCAAATAGATCAAAGGCCCATCCTAAGCCCAATGGATAGGGAAGAAGAAAGTCCTCGTGGTCCAATCGTTAGTAAGCCCAACATTGTGCGATGGGCACCACCATAACAAGGGAATTGGGACCAAGATGCGGACCCAACTCATCTTCCCGGTTCCAACCTAATGGCATCATCTGGGATGTGAGTAAGGGTGGCGGGCTCAACAATTTGAGAATAGACTGGGATGTTAGTAAATAAACCCAAGCTCTGGTAAACGAACCAGGGTCTTGGTAAATGGACCCAGACCTTAGTAAATGAACCCGGACGTGGAATTCGGGTGGGCAGGATTTAACTTCCCTGGCACTGACACATTCCCGAGAAACACGATGTTTGGTCTCCTCAACTAACTTGCAGAAAAGGTTACATATGAAATGTACACCATTATTTGGGAACCGTACATCCACTATTCTGGCGGTTCCTATCCCCAGGATCTCCTTACAAGCCCACACGGACCAGTCTGAGGCTACATACCACTGTGAGTTGTAAAGCTTGGTTATGCCCAAGCAGCCCCAACGGGCCCTTATTAATGTGTATTATTTAGCAAAGTCCTTTATATTAAGCCTCCATTAATGTGTAAACCATGATTATATCCCTATTGGGTCTAGATTAGTCTGGTCCAAGCCCATTGCATCTGCCTATAAATAGGACTAGTTGTGCACTATAGAAGGGACCCCCAAATTTTCTCTTATTAGCAGTTACTCTGCTCATACTTGCAGAAAACTCCATTGAGAAAGCATTTTATGCTCTAATACAATAGACTCATGGACTAAGGCTCATTAACACCCCAACCATGTAAAAACTCTATTTGTTTATCTTCAATCCTTTCTTTAAAGCTCTCTTACTTCTTATAATTCTTGTTTCCGAAAAAACTCAGTAGATGTTATCCCCAATTTTCCCCTCAACGCATGGCATGACATAATGGGTCCATGGGCCCTCTCGAAGAGATCAAAGGCTCAGCCAAAGCAAATATGAATAGGGAAGAAAAAAGTCCTACTAGTCCAATCGTCAGTAGGCCCATGTAACGCCCTACTTCCTTAGAGCTGTTACAAAGTGAGTTTTTAAAAGAAACTTTGTGCAATTAACTCGCTAACCGAGGTTTTTGAAACAAAAGTGTGGCTAAGCAAAAGTTAAGGCTGTAATCTTTAAAAATGCGTTGTTTCTTTGAAAACTTCTAGTATTTAACATTTGGGATCCCAAAATAAGGTTTGAAAACTATTTACAACTTAAAATAAGTTTACAGTCGATTAATTATTAAATCACAAATTATTACAGCCATTTCTCAAGTAAACCCCCAACCAAAGCAGTCGGGCAGGCCAAACATGTACGCGTCGCTTCATGATCTCCGTACTCATGATTGGTCGACTCAATCTTTGCCCTTACCTGCAACACAGAGCACCCGTGAGCCGAAGCCCAGCAAGAAAACTCATGCAGTTCATAACATATGCAAATTATACAGTTAATCATATCAGAGAGTCCACAAATAAACGGGTCAACCATTAGACTTAAGCGACCCAGCCATGTCACCCCAGAAGCCTTACCAAAGCCTGGGGTCTCGGTCCTCACCGTAAGGATATCACATGTATCCATGGGGTCCCACCCTGTCTACAAGCACTTCACGTGCTAAGTGGTACTTCCGGCCCCACTACTGTTCTTGGCCTTTCGCCGTCCTCGGCTCCATTGCCGTTCTCGGCTCCTCACCGTTTCATTCAACTATAATCAAAGATAGTCTAACTCAAATAACATTTGAACATATATCAATTCAATCAAGTCTGCACCCTAACATGTAATGCAATATAGGGTCGTGCCCTGCAATCACACTATGGGCCCATGCCCTGTCCTATGGGTGCTATAGTTTTCTTACCTTTCAATTTGATGGCTTCGATCACTTGACTCCTTGAGCACGATCCCATCCAAGCCTTAGCGTACACCTAAGCACAAACATAGGTCAAAGTCAACACCAAACCTCGAGTCCAAAACCTTGCCTCGGGACCAATCCCGAGCCCCCCGGGAAGTCCTAAATCCACAAAACAATATGGTGGAATCGAACCCCGAACCCTAGGTCAAAATCCCTTAAAAATAACCCAAAAACCCCTTTCTGGGCACAGGGTAGCACTACAGCGCTCAAAAGAGGGCGCTCTAGCGCTACAAGCAGAATCAGCATCCCCAGAAACAGGGCCTAGCACTACAGCGCCCAAAGACTAGCACTATAGCGCTAGTTGCAGGCAGGCAAATTCTCATTTTCTTCTCTGCGATTCTTTGAGCCAATTTCAACCCAAACTTCTCCAAATCTTCACCAAACTCAAAATCAAGCTTAAAAACACTCTCCACTCATCCCAAGCATCCCAAATCCTCAAAACCCAAGTACATTCATCCCAAATCTCAAAATCTACCATAATTAACCCTAAACCCAGAAATTCAGTCAAACAACAAAGTTAAAGGCTTAGAATTCATACCGTTGATGCAATTTCGACCTTGATTCATTTCCTAGACCTACTTAGCTTGCTCTTCCTCAAAGCTTGCCCAGAAATTCCCTAAATTTCCCATCAACTCAGCTCAAAACACAGCTCAAACCAGCCAAACCCTTAAAACTGAAATTCCTAAAAACTTACCTCAAAAGTTGATGTGTTCTTGCTAATCCTTGCCAAATCTTCAAGTCTAACTTTAAGATCCTTGATGCTCAACCTATGCTAGCTCTCCACTGAGCTTTGCCCCAAGAAAAATGAAGAGAAATGGTGGGAGAACTACAAACCGATCCTTTGGAACAAAACCCCTCTGTTTTTTTCTCTTTTCTTTTTCTTCCTTTTTTTCTTTCTTTTCCACAGCCATATCACTCTCTCTATCAATCCCACTAAGTATATAAAGCCTCAATTAATCTATCTCTAAAAATCCAATTGACCAAAATGCCCTCCCTATTAATTCTAAACCCTTTTGTCCAAGTAGGGCCATTTTAGTCATTTTACCCAATTCCCGCTAATCCTCAAGTGTCTCTAATATTTTCTCACTTGCTTCCCAATACCTGATAAATCACCAAATAATATTCCTCGATATCAAAATAAACCCCAATATACTCATCAGATTCCTATTTATACCCCAGGCTCGCCCCGAGCTGGGTATAAATTCTCGCCTGGACCTTTCCGCTAAACTGCTCTCTGGGATCGTCTCGAGTTACAAATCATAGATACATCCACATCACAATGTGGTCTCGACAATCATCATATATCAATACAGTTATGCCCAAAATGGCCAAAATTACAATTATGTCCTTCTAACACAATCAGGGCCTACATGCATACTAATACACATAGTCATGCATCTCAAATAGTCAAATAGTCATATAACATGCTTTAAATCATAACCATGCATTTTACTCAATAAAATCAAACATAAAGTCCATTATGCCCTCCCGGTACACTAATCAAGGCCCTTAAGCCTTATTAGCGATTTTGGGTCGTTACAGCCCAACATTGTGCGATTGGCACCAACATAATGAGGGAATCGGGACCAAGATGCGGACCCAATTCATCTTCCCGGTTCCAACCTAATGGCATCATCCGGGATGTGACTAAGGGTGGCGAGCACAATAGTCTGAGAACGGACTGGGACATTAGTAAATAAACCCAAGCTCTGGTACACGAACCAGGGTCTTGGTAAACGGATCAGGACCTTAGTAAATGAACCCAGATCTGGCATCCAGGTGGGTAGGATTGAACTTCCCTGATGCTAACACATTCCTGAGAAACACGGAGTTTGGTCTCCTCAACTAACCTACAGAAGAGGTTACATTCAGAATGTACGTCATTATTGGGGAGTAGTACTACCACTACTCTAGCAGATCCTGTCCCCAGGATCTCCTTAGAAGCCCACGCAGACCAGTTTGAGGCTACGTACCGCTGTTAGTTGTAAAGCTTGGTTATGCCCAAGCTGGCCCAATGGCCCTGATTAATGTGTATTATTTAGCAAAGTCCATTGTATTACGCCTCTATTAGCGAGCAAATCATGATTATATCCCTATTGGGCTCGGATTAGTCCAGCCCAAGCCCATTGCATCTAACTGCCTATAAATAGGACCAGTTGTGCACTCTAGAAGGGACCTCCAGATTTTCTCTTGTAAGCAGTTACTCTGCTCAGACTTGCAGAAAACTCCATTAAAAAACCATTCTAAGTTCTAATACAATAGACTCAAGGACTAAGTCTCATTAACATCCCAACCACGTAAAAACTCTGTAATTTTATCTTCAATCGTTTCTTTTTAGCTCTTTTGCTTCTCATAATTCTAGTTTCCAAGAAACTCAGTAAACATTTTGGTGCTTTATTTGAGAGCCGAAGAAAGCTTGAAAGGATCTTGAATGTCTGCAACAATGGTGAACACTAGGCACACTGTATTCGATCCTACTCAACAACAACAGCAAGGCAATGAGGAACCATTGCCCAACCAACCATTCCCTCAGGACCAACCTGAGGATACACCATATCAAATGCCTCTACCCAATGATTCCTAGAATTTTCAGGGCGGGGTTGACTACGAGGAGGATTACTATGAGGGAGGCAAAGAAAATAAAGGGGAATACCAGGATCACGAGGCTGAAGATCCTGCTAATCCTAAAGAAGAGATGAATACCGAACAGGAGGACCCAGAAGTGGTCCATCTAAGACAACAATCCTAGATCAAAAGGTCAGGATAGCTGAAAATAAAGAGGCCACCCGCCGGATGCAAGAGTCCCTCCTTGCTCTTGAGGCCTTCATTGCTGCGGAAGGATTGGCAGCTAATCCTGAGATCGTTCTGATTCCAGGAATGCAACCGCCGCCCCACCGGTTAGGACCGGCAGGCCTAATAGCACGAGCCCAATCCCTCTCCGAGACCATATCCCGGAGACGGGCCATCGAATCCGGCTTAAGAAAAAGGAAAAGCCAAGATGGCTGATCCTGTGGGAATAGGGAAGCCGCAGAGGAAAACTCATCCCGTTCCAAAAATCGGGGTGAACCCAGGGCAACTCCCAATGAAAGAACAGATGCATCCTGCCTCATGATAGGATCATCCAATTGATTCACAAGGGAAGCACCTACAGGGTGCCAAACCCTAGACTGTCCCTAGGTAGATCAGACGGGAACAACGTTTTCTTCCTAGTGCCTCCATGAACAAGGATCACAGAGGTCACCAGCGCATAGAAGATCCAAAAGCCATCAATTAGGATGACAATACTTCCTGGATAGACTTACGTGATTGCCTAAATGCTCAGAAGGAACGGGCCCACAAGGAGAAGATTTGCCCCCGAGGGGCCGATCTGAGGAATAACCTCAACGACAAGAGGAATGAAAGAGTCCCCCTGGATGATGGAATGGCCAGACAGTTCATGAAACAGTTGGCCACATTAAAGAAGGTCACAGACCGCTTGGTCCGAAAATAAGAGGTAGGAGGCTCCGATTCTGAAGAAGAGAAAAATGAGCCATGCGCCAAACACATCCTAGATGTAGTGCTACCAAAAGGGTTCAAAATGAGGAACCTACCCGCCTACACTGGGAGCACAGATCACAGGGACCACTTGACCCACTAAAACCACCTGATGACTGTAGCTCATGTTTGCGACAACGGCAAATGCCTATGCTTTTCAATCACCCTAGCTGGACCCACATAGGAGTGGTGGAAAAGACTTAAACAAGGATCAATTCAGTCTTCGTCCGAATTTCAATCGACTTTCCGCAAACAATTTGTGGCTGCCATGAGGATGGATATGCAGATTAGCGCACTTGAGAATGTCAAGCAACATCCCACAGAGACCCTCAGGGCCTATATCCAGCGCTTCACAGAAGAAGCATAAAAAACCAAAGTGGATCATGGACAGCGCTTGGTGGCTCTCCAGGCCAGGATCAGGGCCGGATCCCCATTCTGGGATGATATTAGCGCAGCAAGGTGGCCATCCTCGAAGAATTCATCAGGAGGGCACAAGGTTTTATCAATGGGGAAGATGCTCTAATCCAAGCTTTCAGGTGGTAGCCGACCTCCCAATCGAGTGCCCAAACATTTCCTAGGTATGGGATCTAGTATCCCACAAACCATTATCTGACACCCCCTGCCATGCTAGGATCAACTTGCACTCATGGAATGACCTTCGTGACCCGACGGTCTATGGTCCCACTTCATCGGGGTATGCACCAATATAATTCGCCCCATTCTTTGAGTACGGCATGGTACCGATCAGATACATCATCGCCCCAGGCAAAGCCTAACAGTCTCAAGTTGGGGGAACGGAGGCGAGCGTGAACCTCTCCTGGGGAAAAAGATCGGGCAAAGGAAAGAATCGATCCGAGCCCTCCAAAAAGGGCAAAAGGGGTTACGAACCCCAATATACAGAATATACCAACCTAGTGGACACTAACAAGAACATATACCTGGAAACGGGGAGTACGATCTATTACTGGATGCCTACCCCCATGTTCAAAGGTGGAAAGAACTTAAGGGACACCAACAAATGGTGTGCCTATCACAAGGACATGGGTCATATAACCGAGGAATGTCATCAAATGAAGGATGAAATTGAAAATCTAATCATGTTAGGGCATCTCCACCAATGGGTCAGACTGCCAGTGCGAGTTCTGCAACTGCCAGCCGCTCCCAGACAATGTACAGTCCCGGGTTCACCTAGATCATACCGACCTCCCCAAGGAGGGTACGACACAGGTTCTGGAGCACAAGCCCCTCAGGTGGTCCCGATTTTGCAAGCACCCAGGCCCGGAATGCCCTATCATTCCGGAACCGTGCCCCCACGGATAAATGGTCACATGGCCACCTTATCGGGAGGGCCGCATCTAGGAGGACCGTCCTGGAATGATCAGAAATGCTACCTTAGTGAACTCGACCACGACCACGAGGTATGCCACTTGGTTTAGACTCCGAAACAATGCCCTAAGTTGATGAACTTACCTATCACGTTCATGGAAGAGGACGCCCGAAACGTCCACTTCCCACGTCATGATCCTTTGGTCATCGATGCCCAAAGCGCCAACAAAATGGTGTCCAGAGTGTTGTTAAATGACAGAAGCTCTATCAATGTGTCTTTCAAGCTGGCCTTCATTGAAATTGGCTTGATCGAGGTAGATTTGGCGTCATGTCCAACGCAGATCTATGGTTTCAATGGGGATTCACTGCTCCCCAAGGGGAAGATCCAACTGCCCGTAAAGTTGGGGAATGAGATTCAGGGATTGTTCAAGTTTTGCACGTTCGTAGTGGTGGACTGCCCCACTGCTTACAACGTTATTTTCGGTCATCCCGCATTGGTCGATTTTGGTGCCATCACCTCCATCCGCCACCTCTTCATGAAATTCCATTACCACAATGGAGGGGTGGGAACGGTCCTGGGAGATCAAAAGAGCTCCCAAAAATGTTTTCACATCTCTACCCAACCAATTTACATGGTCTGCGAAGAGCCTCTTGAGGAAGAGAATGGTGATCCAATCCCACCCCTGCAACCGGTGCGAAGGATGGTCCGGGAGGAAGATGAATTGGATTCGCGAATAGGAGCGGACATGGCACTCAAACCTATGGAGGAGGTAGAAGAGGTGTGTATCAGTGACAGCAACCCAACCAAAGTAATCTGAGTCAGGAGAAACCTGAACTCAGAACTCAGAAACTCAGAACTCAGATGTGTTGGCCTGGTCCCACTCGGACATGACCAGAATCGACCGCAACATCATATGTCACGCCCTTAACATTGATGTGAATGCAACTCCAGTCTGGCAGAAGCAGAGACCTCTAGGGGTAGAGAGGAAATTGGAAATTGAGAATTTGTCCTCAATCAACTTCATTCGGGAGGCCTTGTATCCCGTTTGGCTGGCCAATCTGATGTTGGTACCAAAGCCAAATGGGACATGGAGAACTTGCATCGACTTCACTGGCCTTAACAAGGCTTGTCCGAAAGATTATTACCCTCTACCCTGGATCGATCAAATGGTAGATGCAATGTCTGGGTACGAAGTGTTGAGTTTTGTGGACGCCTACTCCGGCTATAACCAAATCTCAATGAACATAGCAAACCTGGAACACACCAGATTCCAGACAGGTAAGTGTGTGTACGACTACATTTTCATGCCCTTTGAGCTCAAAAATGCCAGAGCCACTTATCAGAGGCTGGTCAACAGGATGTTCTAGACCCAATTGGAAAGGAACATGGAGTTTTACATAGATGCCATGCTAGTCAATTCAAATACCTCCGAGGGACACGCTGATGATCTGGCAGAGGCGTTTGCCATCATTCAGAAGTATGGGATGAAGCTGAACCCCAAGAAGTGCACCTTTGTTGTGGCATCTGGCAAGTTCCTTGGCTTTGTAGTAAGCTCAAGCAGAATAGAAGCCAACCCAGACAAGATAAATGCCCTCACCATGGAAGCACAAAGACATTCATAGCTTGATGGGAAGAATAGCGGCCCTAAGCCGTTTTGTCTCGAAGTCAACGTTTAAGTGCATCCCGTTCTTCAATATCCTTTTCGGAAGTCAAAGGTTCGAATGGACGGCCGAATGTGAAGAGGCCTTCCAGAAGTTGAAGGAACATCTGGCCCAAGCACCAATCTTGTCGAAGCCAATGGATGGGGAGTCTTTATACCTATATATGGCCGTGTTCGAGCACGTCATCATCAACGCACTAGTGTGGGATGAGGGAAAGGTCCAGCTCTTGATCTATTACGTGAGCAAAAGGTTGTTGGGCGCAGAGTCCAGATTTCCCTTTAATTGAGAAATTAACATTTTGCTTACTGATTGCGTCCTGGAAGCTGAGACCTTACTTTCAGGCCCAAGCCATAAAGGTATTGATGAACCATCCCTTGCGGCAAGTATTATAGAAACTCGAATCATCGGGTAGACTCTTGAAGGGGCAAACGGCAGACTTCATCATGGAGTGTACTGGGATCATTGAAGATGAAGAACCTGTCGACCCCATCTCGCCTCTGTGGAAGGTCTTTGTGGACAGAGCCTCAAATGAAAATGGGGTCGGGGCTGGGATCATCGTATTATCCCCCCTAGGACATCAGTTGAAGAGTAAGAAGCCATGTTAGCCGGATTACGTCTGGCTCATTAGATAAGGACAGCAAGTATAGAAGTCTACAGCGACTTGCAATTGGTGGTCAGGCAGATTTCGGGGGGGTACCAAACAAAGGGGGAAAGGATGGTCGCCTATGTAATGCGAGCCCGAGAGTTACTCCAATCCTTCAAGAAATATCTCATCAGCCAAATCCCCAGGGAACAAAATGTGTTTGCCGAAACATTGGCAAAGTTGGCCACTGATGTTGAAGCAGAACTCTCGGGGTTATCTCGATCAACCTTATTCCCGCACCTAGTAATTAGGCCCCCACAATCAATGCCATAGATTACTCCACGTCCTGGATGGGCCCTCTCATCCACTACTTAACCACGGGGGGTTTCCTGTGGACAAGGCAGTCGGTAGGAAGCTTCAGTAACAGGCTCCCATATACATTATGGCGGATGGAAAACTATATCGCATGGGGTTATCCATGCCATTTCTTTGATGCGTGTCCGGGACAGAAATGAGTGCAATCATGCATGACGTGCACGAAGGTTTCTGCGGAGATCACATAGCCAGACTCAACTTGTCCAAGTAAATCCTAAGGCAAGGATGTTTTTGGCCAATGATGAAGATGGATTGTATTGATTACGTCTGCATATACGAAAAGTACCAAAGGTACGTGAAGATCCATTGAGCCCCTCAAACGAAAATAACCCTGATGACCAGTCCCTGGCCCTTTGCAGTGTGGGGAATCAATTTGGTAGGATCGCTCCCGACCAGGAAAGGTGGTGTAAAGTATTGTTAGGAGTGTGTCCTAAAAGCATATAAAAGACATTTATTATTTCGATGAATAAATAAATACAATGGCTTATTATTGTTATATTTAGATTATTAAATTATTGTTTGAATAATTTTGTAAATATCAGAAAAATTCCATATTGATTATTGAGGATGTGATCTTGTATTAGTAGGAGAGAATTAAGATCACATGAATTAATAAAAATAGTCAACCACAACAAATTGAAGTTATGAAATTCTTTAATTGGGGTTGTAAGTATGGTTTGCTGAGTATCATATTGATACAAATAATCTAGATTTGGATTATAGATGTGGTAAGACATCTCGATAAAAGGTGCTTTATATAATATGATTATATATGACATGGAACGATATGAATAAAAGTCTTTATCCAAAAACCATTTAATAATAAAGACTTGTAATTCATATCATAACTGATGATCATTTATAGATCTACCTAAATCCTGAGTGTTCATGAACTCCTGTTCATGTTTATTAAATCTTTTGATTCATTCGTTAAGGTCTCTTCATAGAATGAGGCTAATGACTTTTGTTTTGGAGATTTAATATCATGGATGGCTGTGAACATGTATAAACAATACGGAATCTAATCTTTCCTAACGGATCGTATATTAGTTCCCTTAAGGGTTAATTCTGGAACTAAATGATTTTGAGCTCAACTCTATAATTAGATTATAGATTAATTATTCACTAGTGAATTAATGGTACTTAAGGAATAGGAAGTAAATTAGAAAGGTAAAATGGCAATTCTTCCATTCTAATTTATGAACTAATTAATTAGAGGGTTGAACTATTGTAAGATGGTTATATCAATGGACAGCTTAAAATAAGATTTCTGTAAAAGTATATCTATAACATAAAGAGTTAAATTATGAATTTATAGTGGAGAAATATCATAATTAATAAATTAAATACTATAATTAAAGAGTTTAATTATTTATTTTCAATTTAGTGGATCTTAATGTTATAGGTCCATAGTCCCTCAAATGGCTCAAATAAACACTGACAAAGATAAATACAAAAAATGGGCAAAAGGACTTATTTGATAAGTAAAATATTTTTCTATGCACTAAACACAATTATTGTATAATTATGTGTAATTAATTAATTGAGAATTAATTAATTATTTGATTTAACAAAAATATAATTAATTTTGAATTAATTTATTTTTGGGATTTTTTGTATTTAAATAATAAGAAAAATTGGGAAAAATCACATGCCTTCCTTGGCATGTGGTACATGTGTAGCTAGCACAGTGCACAGTCATTGTGCTACACACACAAGAAGCTTCTAGAAGTTTATTTGTTCCACAATTTTAGTTAATCAAATATTAAATAAATAATGAGATATTGTAATATGATTAAAATATTATTATTTAAACAAAATCTGATAACTAATTAGTTATTTTAAAATTGTTTCAAATAACTAATATTTTATTTTAATATATTGGATATATTAAATATATGAGATCAATTTTTCAGAGCGATACTTTTTAGTAATAAAAAATAGATCGTGAAATCTCCTTGAGAAAAAGAGAATAGTGATACAAGCATAGGTCACTGTTCTTCAAAAACTTAGGTGCAAAATTTATCAGATCTCATGTGTTGAGAACATCTGATAAATAGATTTTGCCTATTGTTTTGTATAGCGAGCCCACACTCATTCTTTGTGTGTTGAGAACATTTTGGAAGATCCTGGTGTGAGATCTCAACAATTTTTGCCGTACAAAAAGATAGCAGCAAGGAAGGACTTGAGGTAAATTTCTATACATCTCTTTGCTTCAATATATATATGTATGTGAAGAAGTAGATCTAGAAATATTGTGGGGTTAAATTAATATTTTTGATTGTTGATCCACTGCGTATAATCTTTGATTTGATATATAAAATCCAACAAGTATGCCATCATGGCTATCAACTACTACACAAAGTGGGTCGAGGTGGAACCAATGAGCACCATCACCTCCGAAAAGGCCTTGGACTTCGTCATCAACAACATTGTATGCCGATATGGCCTCCCTCACAAAATTGTGTCCGACATTGGGATGCAATTTTATACCGTCCACTTCGTTGACTTCTATGAAAGACATGGCATCATCAAAAGCTTCTCCGCGGTCGCCAATCCTCAAGCAAGCAGGAAAACAGAGAATGTGAACAAGAGTTTGAAGGGACATTAAAGAAAAAGCTTCAAGCCTGCAAGAGCAAGTGGCTAGAAGAACTGCCCCGCGTCCTATAGGCATATGGGACAACAGAAAGAACGTCTACCAGACATAGTCCCTACTCAATGGTATTCGGATGTGAAGCGGTCATCCCAGTGGAAAAGGCAGTCCCGTCTCACAGACGAGACACGTATGATCCCATCCAGAACCACGCCTTACTCCAAGAATCTTTAAATCTCATTGAAGAGTTCCGGGAAGAATCTCAGATTCAGCTGAAGATGTATCAGGGAATGATCGCCAGACACTTTAACTCTAAAGTTAAAAGTAAAAAATTTGAAACCACTGATCTAGTCCTGAGAAGAGTCTTCCTTGCAACCCATGATCCAGTAGTGGGGGTTCTAGGACCAAACTGGGAAGGACCCTACGAAATCAAAAATGAAGTATGTCCGGGAGCGTATCGCTTAAGGCGACTAGACAGAATAGAGATCCCAAGGGCCTGGAACACAGGACACCTCTTTCGGTACTATGAGTAGTCGGGAGGCCTTAATTTTTATTGTAAACGATGTACACCCCAAGGAGATTTCTTACTTAATAAAAATGGTGTGTACAAAACAACATAAATAGATATTGTAAAGAAATAAAAGTTCTCGCCCGTCTTCGTTCTTTTTCTAACAAGTGACCCAAGACTACAGTCTTCGATCACTTGCGGGGTACGACCATCTATTCAAGTCTAGGAATAAAACAAAATAAGATGCAAAATGCAAAGTTTAGTACTGATTCGGACTGTATACACTAGGGGTAGCAAAACCCAACAAAACCCAACAAGATGCAAGGCTCAGGCCTAGTCCTAACCCAGACATCCATTGTCCGGGGGGTACAAAACCCAACAGGACCCAAGGCTCAGGCCCAGTCCCAACCCGGACATGGTTCGGGGGGAACAAAACCCAATAGGATGCAAGGCTCAGGCCCAGTACTAATCCAAACATACATGTTCCATGGGGTACAAAACCCAAAAGGACCCAAGGCTCAAGCCCAGTCCTAAACCAGACATACATGGTCTGGGGGGAATAAAACCCAACAGGATGCAATGCTGAAGCCAAGTCCTAACCTGGACATACATGGTCCAAGGGGTACGAAACCCAATAGGAAGTATGGCTCAGGTCCAGTCCTAACTCAGGTTTACACGGCCGAGAGTACAAAATACCTTAAAAACGGTTGACCCAGCATGGTCTCAAGTAACTGAATCCTTGTTCATGTATCCTCTATAATGGCACAGAAACATTGGAACGAGAGTCTAAGGTCTAAGTTGTTTAAAATTAGACTTATAAATGGCCCAGGCCGTTGGAAATTGACCCCTAGGTTTGAAATAAGCTAGTCAACTAATCTTTGATGGTCTAGACCATTGGAACCTGAACATCAGAATCAGGACAAATAAATCGGATGATAGTTAATAACTCCCTAGTGATCAGGGCGTTGGAACCTGAACGTCAGGATTAAACTGAGTTAACTAATTAAGTCGTATCAAAAAGGAATCTCTAGCGGTCCAAGTTGTTGGAGCCCAAACCACAAAATCAGGATAAAAAAGCTAAGTCATCTTGATAAGTCTGAAATGGTCCAGGCCATCAAGACCGGAACACGAGTCCCCAAACAGGCTAAATGCCTTCTACAAACTTTCTCTAGTGGTCCCAGCCGTTGGAACTGGGACCAAACATTCGACTCATTTCATGTATAGTGGTAAAACAATTATTGAATTTTGGAGGAAAGATAAACGAATAAAAAGGGAAAACGTTGTGTAAGAAACAAAATCAATATATAAAAAAACAAACAAGAAAAATTTTCTTGGACGTATCCACGTCCAGAAAAGTGATACAAACATAAACAAAAAAGAAGCCCTGATTACAACTTAAAGGCCCAGGCCTAGGATTCGCCCAGATCCAGAACATCCAAACGGTCTCGTCTTGCTAGTCCCCGTCTAAAATCTCTACATCAACTTTCTCCTTAGCCTCAAACTCAGCATTCTTCGCGGCCGGACCGGGATAAATGCGGAGTTTCATGTCCTTGTTCTAGAGCCAGGCCATGTAAATGGCCTCATCCAAAGTGGCCTCCTACAAAGAATCGGCTTGCTTCTTCTCTTGGCGAACCTCCTCGTTTCACTTTACCTCCCGCTGAAGAACGCTATCCAGGGCCTAAACCTTGGACTCAAGGGTTGCAACCTTCTACCGATCCTGGCGAGATTGGGCCTCGGCTACTTCCAAGAGGGCCTTGGTTGATGCCTCTGAGCCTAGAACATAAACAAGCTCCAACTCCAGGCTTTCCATCAACTTCTTATGGTGAGTGTCCTTCATGGACAAAGATTCCTCGTGCTGAGCATGAATCTGAGCAACCTCCTGGCGGTCATCCTTGATCCGAGAAACTTCCTTGGCCAGGACCTCCTTAGTGGCTTCCCACTATTTCACGGCCCCCTCCAGCTCTATCTGGGACATCTCCAGCTTCATCGCTATCTCGGCCACCAGATCTGCGTTCCTATGAGCCAACAGGGCATCCTGGAACAAACAAAATTTTGAAAATATACAAGTAATAATTATGGTAAAGTAAAAGCTCATACGGGCCTGTGAATTACCATGGTGACCTAGTGGTGAATGGATTGGGAGACCAACAGGAAATTTTGGCTCACCAAGGAAGCGTACCACTTTAATTGGAGGGTAGACATGGTATTTCCCATCTGGGCCAGCAAATCTGCAGCCAACGGAGCCGTGTCCTACCCCAGCTTAGGCTGAAACCCGATCTCGCCTACCAGCTTGTACACAATATGTTGGGGATCATTGAAAGCCTCCGGATGGTCAGGGCCCAGTACACCTTATCTCGTTTGTTCCGGCCTTCATCCCAAGCCTGGGACACCATCTTCGTCCTCTCCTTCTGAAAGACCAGATCCCCTTCCTCAGGAAGAGCTGGGTTTACAAGGAGTCTTAGCACATCTGGGAGTTGTTTCATGATGATCAGGCTCTCCCCTGAGGAGTGTTCCTTGGCCAAGGAAAGATCCTTGGCCTTGGCCTACTTTTGGGATCCTACGGTGGCGGAGCCCGCTACCCTCTTCTCTACCCTTCCACCCTTAGATGGCTTCCGATCCAAGTTAATATCTTGGAGAGGAGAAGCTTGTGGCAGGATCATTTCGGTGAGCGCTACCGGGGATGAACTCATAGGTGGAGCCCTCTCAAAAACATTCGAGACTAGCTTAGAACCCCGAGCACCAGCTCCATGACCTTTTCTACGGCCGGGCCCTTGGCGGTTTTCTTCGCTGACGCCTTGGCCGCGATTTCCCTGGCCTCGATTATCTTTTTCATCTTGGCCATGGGATTAGACATTTCCGGATCACCATATATAAACATAGAAATTAATCAACAAAGCGTATGAAGGGGGCGGGAGTCAGAAATTAAAGCAAATAGCAAGGTCTAAAGTCCTCCGAGACGAACCCTTATCTAAAGAACAGGCATGACTCAACTCCCCTAGGGCGAAGAATAAATGTGATCCCCCATGTCGTCCAGGTCTAGAAAATTACCATATTGTAGGAACCTGGACGAATACATGAGGGTTAGCGTATCCAGGACAATGGGGCATGGAAGCCCCACTTCTCTGGCGGCCCCAATCAGGTAGTCTCGGTACATTTTCCTATCCTTAACTAATTCCTCAAAGTGAGGAGCATAAGTTAAAAGTGTTGGGGTTTTATGCCCTAATTAAAACCCAAATTCTTTGTAATCTCATTTTATTATCAATAAAAGAATAGAAATCATTTTTTGACTTTGTCAATCACTTTGCTCACATGTTTTATTTTCATGATTATTTGTTTAATATAAACTTCTATTAAATCTCGAGCATATAGCTAATCTTATTTATAGTGACGTAATCACAGTGGAATATAAATATGATTATATGTTCAAAAATAAGTTAGTCCTAAGATTAGTCAGTGCATCGGATTTACACTGACTTGCCAATCTACGATATGATCTACTTACACATTACAGTGTTATGTTCTTTCCTGAACATTAGCAAAGTAGATAAGATCGGATGTATTTGTTACATCGGACTGGACTGATATTGACAGTTGATAAGATAAGTAAACATACCGTTATTATCTATTCTAGTCATATCATATAGTTGACCATAGGTCAATTCAATCTCAATTCTGAGTGGTTAGTATTCTAACTGATTGTATTATTTGAGTTCTTTGACTTGTTCGTTACCAGCTTACCCTACGGACTAGCCCATACTTACATCTTGGGAACTCGGTAGTATAATTGAGTGGGAGTGTTAATCATAGATATGAACATCTATAGCTCCTGATGAAGAAGTGAAACGATGGTTTCCTTTTAGTTTGGTTCAAGGTGATAAATGATAGAGATCTCATTTCAGTAATTAAATTAGTTTACTGAAATATCATTTACAAGGAACTAAGTGTTTTAAGGATAAAATACAATGAGGGATAAAACGGTATTTTAGTCCTATCTCATTGTAGACCGTCTATAGTGGATTGAGTGACAATTATGGTTGTAACAATGGATAATTAATAGCGTATCTATATTTTTTATAGAGCGTTCTATGAATTCAAGAGTGCAATTCCAAGTCTATAGTGGAGTCACGAGGAATTAATAAGTTAGTAAATTTATTTGTTAGATTTATGATACCTTATTGGAGCTTGATTTCATAGGCCCATGGTCCTCATTGTACCTTGGAGAAAATCATCTAGATAGTCTCAATTAATTGATTTAATCATCAATTAGAATTATCAAAGTTGACCAGGTCAATTTTGGATAATTTCACAGAGTTGTATAATTTTGAGAAGAAAAGAGAAATTATGGCAGATTTATTAATTAAGATAAATTGGTATCTAAATTAATAAATAAGTTTAAATCAAGGTTCAAATTATAAATAATTAATTTGATAAAGGATTTAAATAATTATTTAATTAATTAAATCAATAGAAAATAATACAGGCCTTGATTTTAAGTCCAATGGGCTTATAATCAAATGAGAAATTTCACGGGCCTATAGCCCATTATAATTTCGACCTAGGGCTTCAAAATGGCTGTTATTTTATTGATTTTTTAATTGAATTAAATGGCCTAATTGAGTCTATAAAAGGAGTGCTTAGAGAGAAGATTTCAGAGACGACAAATAAGTCACAAGTCAGATTTTCTGATAGTTTTATATTCTCTCTAAACACAAGTCCTTTTCTAAGCCACTTTGTTATTTTCTCTTCTTCTCTCTATATCTATCTCATGTGTTGAGAATTGCCCACACTAGTCTAGGTGGTTCTAAGGATACATTGGAAGATCGTGAAGAAAATAGAAGATCAGCTTAGTTTCTTGATAATACTCTGTGACAGAAAGGATACAAGAGTTAGAGAAACTCAAGGAAGGACTCTTAATTCCGCTGCGTATACTGTAAGTATTATATTATTTGTTTTTCTTTGAATTCAATTTTAGAAACATGTTTTAGGCTATATCGTATTAATTTGTTTAATATTAGATATATATGAAAATAAATAAAAATCTTGTATAAGCTTTTTCCAACAACTGGCCTCAGAGCCTTTGGTAATCTTTATTTTCATGCATGAACATGTTTAAAATTGGATAATATGATATGTTTGAATAATTGGTGGTTTTTCACGTTTTTATGAACATATTGATTTTATGTGAATTTTAGCAATTTTTAGGTTATTTTTGTTGTGTTTTCTATGCTTTTAAATTTTATATATGATTTATTTTGTGTAAAACATGGTAAAAATGAATTAGAAAATGGTTTTGGTTTGGAAAATTGCTCAAAAAAATTTTTGGAAAAAATTTGGCCTGGCTCCCATGCGCACGCGCACACCATGCACACCAGCGCACGCACGCGCGCGCACGCCCAGCCAGCAGTGAACAGTAACCGTACAGACGGTACTGTTCATTGAGTTTTTTTTTTTTTTAAGAAAATTAAAATTTGTAGAAATAAATTATTTATAATCAAAACTAAAAATATCTTTTTTGTTTTATCATTTTTTTTTTAAAAAAAAATGTATTTTTGTTTGTTGAGATTTAAATAATTAGGTATTTTATACAAATTTAAAATTCAAATTTAAAAATAGACTAACAACTAAATTTTAAATATTTTAATATATTAAAATATTAGAATTAAGATATCAGATATTTAAGATATTTTCATTTAAATTCTTGATTTTTTTATTAAATTTTTATTTGAAAATATAAATATCTTTTTATTCTATAGTTTTTAATATTTAAATTATTTGAAATTTGAACATTGTTAGTTAGATATTTTTATGGATATTTGAATTTGTTTAACTATTTGAGATATTTTAGGGTTGTTATAATTATTTGTATTTTATTATTTTTAAATGGTTAAAATATTAGATAATAGTTGTAACAACACAAGATATTTTAGAAAATAGTTAAGATATTGATTTTAAAATTTAAAATTGGTTAAATTTTGAAAAATATCATTTTTTTTAGCCAATTAATAAAATATTTTTTTAATAAATGGGATTTAAATTAACTTTGGTTAATTGTTGATAAATCCTATTTAAATTAATTTTTTTTTTCAAATTAACCTAAAACCAAGTTGATTGTTGATAAATGAAATTTAAATTAACTATTGTTAATTGTTGATAAATTTCATTTAAATTGACTTATTTTTTGTAAAAATTTAATTAATTTGAATTTTTTTGATAAATTCTAGATAATTAATTGTGGTATTTTTGCAAATGAAATAAATTGTGGTATTTTTGCATAAATTCATAGAATTGCTCATATAGTAACATGATTAGGCCCATCCAATTATAACATGTCTATTTGCACTATATGTGGTATTTTTGCAATTGAGCTTAGATGCATATAGTGGCCCATATGTTTGTTAGATATATGGTATTTTGCCAAATAAAATATTCATAAAAATGATAGGTTTTATTTGGGCCCATTAGAAAATGTAACGTTTAAATTCCTCTCTTGTGGGTGATTCCACTTGTGAAGGGTCATTTTCTTTGCATGACTATAGTGGGCCTAATCAATTAATAACAATTAATAAAACGAAGGTTTAAATTCCTGTCTTTTGGACCTTGTATGGAAGATAGGGGGTCTTTGTAGTGGGAACGACATACTGGACCCAGCCCTCCTCCATACAAGCCCAATTGTTAAGGCCCATTTACCTGAGTTGGACTTAATTGTATAGGTTCATTATATTAGTTAAACCTAAATATTGATTAGCAACAAATTAATTCTAAATTAATTGAATTTGTTTCAATGTGACACTTTAGAATTAATAAGAAATTATAGGACTTTGGTTTTAAAAATTTTAATCTGTTTAATTTTTTTTGGAAAACCATAGTCATTAATTTTCTAAAAATAAATAATAAAAATACTAATTTTAATTTTTTAATGAGCTTATTTTAATAATTTTATTCAATCTCCACCGTTGGTTTAACATAGTCAATAGCTTAATGGGGCCTCGAGGTGCTTTGATTCGTCCCCCTACGAAAGGTGTTCGTTAGTTATTTTGACAAGGTCAGATTTCGAAAGATAGATAATTATAGGTCAAATTATACTAGACTCACCCCTACGGTGACTACTAGGACTAAATCTATGATTATTGAAACCGTGGGTCTAGCTCATAAAATAAGAGATTTTGTTTTCTTATTTTGATCGAATAGTAGGTTGTTAATAATGGTGTCCATTATTAAATGAGTTCACAACTCTATTTAACTAGTGGCATTTTTTACTCTCGCCAACCGGGACAAGAATATCATAGATTAGTTAAAAACCTAAAGAAATAGAGATATGATTGTTTTTGGTATTTTTTCTCATATTTTACATATTTTTGGTATATGTTGTGCTATTTCTTGAAATTTGTGTGAATAGAAGTTTTATTGAGCAAATGTGATTGATTTCTATTTTATTGGTACTTTGTAGTTTTGAGTTATGGCTGTGTCTACTCCCATCCTTTCTCAACTTTCGATGGAGAAACTCACTGGAGAAAGCTTCCTTAAATGGAAGCAAAACATCAACATTGTGTTGATAGGTGACAACTCCAAGTTCGTCATGACTGAGGAATCCCCGGAAGTTCCAGCTGAAGGAGCTACCAAGTCTGTGAGGGACAAGTATGAGCGTTGGCAGGCGGCTAACAACAAGGCGCGGTACTACATGTTGACTAGTATGGTCGACACTCTCAAGACAAAGATGGAGAATGTCAAGACAGCCTACGAAATCATGGATCAGCTCCAAGACATGTTTGGTGCCAAGTCAGCGCAGACTCGTTTTGAGGCCACCAAGAAATATGCCAATGCTCAAATGGCACCTTCTCAACATGTTCGTGATCACCTGATCAAGATGACAAACTACTTTCAGGAAGCTGAACTGCACGGAGCCATAATAGATGAGGAAACTCAAGTTGGCTTAATCCTCAACAGTCTTTCTCCAGCATTCCTTCCATTCACCACCAACTATGTGTTGAATAAACTCAACTATGGTCTGACGCAGCTCATGAATGAGCTTCAGACTTTTGAGTTTATTATGGGTGGACCTAGTAAGGGAGGAGAAAAGAAGACAACTACTACTACTGCTGTTGTTCCAGCTAAGGCTGAAGCTAACCAAGCTTCGTCTTCGAAAGCTGGAAACAAGAGGAAAGGTGGACAAATAAACAACCCCAAGCCTGAAAAGGCTGCAAAGATGAGTGCACAAGGGGAAGAACATGAAAAACAAGAAAGGTAAAGATAAATGTTTTCACTGCAAAAAGAAGGGGCATTGGAAACTAGATTGCCCCAAGTTTCTAGTAGCGAAAAACAAAGGTAATGATTATAGTTCATTTATCTTAGAAACATGTGTTTTAGAGAATGATAAATCCGCTTGGATTATTGATTCTGGATCTACCAACCATGTTTGTAACTCTTTATAGCTTCTTGAATCGTGGGAGGAAGTAAACGAAGGCGGCTTAAAGCTTAGAGTTGGGAACGAAGCGTTCGTTATGGTCCAAGCTAGAGGAAGAGCTCGTCTGAAGTTCGGAAATAAATTTTTAATTTTAAAAGATGTATTTTTTATTCCGGATTTTAGTAGAAATTTAATTTCAGTTTCCATATTGCAATTAGAACGATTTGTTATGACTTTCATAAGTTTTAATATATCTATTTCTTTCAATGGATCACAATCATGTATTGCATGTTTGGAAAACGGGCTTTATATTCTGCGACCTAACGAACCCCTCGCTCTTAACAATGATTTATTCAAAGTAGCTAAACCTAGAACCAATAAATGTCAAAAGATCGATAACAATAATATGACGTATTTATGGCACTTGAGACTAGGTCACATTGGCTATGATAGGATTCAAAGACTTACAAAGGATGGACCTTTGAGGGAACTTACCTTAGGTGAATTACCTGTCTGTGAATCTTGTCTAGAAGGAAAACTAACCAAGCGTCCATTCTCTGCAAAGGGTGATAGGGCCAAAGAACCACTTGGTCTTGTGCATTCAGATGTTAGTGGACCTTTGAATGTACAAGCCAGGGGTGGTTTTGAGTATTTCGTCACTTTCATTGACGATTACTCTAGATACTCATGTCTTTACCTAATGCATAGGAAATCAGAAACATTTTCAAAGTTTCACGAATTCCTAGCAATGGCTCAGAACCAATTAGGTAAAACGTTAAAGATCTTGCGATCTGATAGGGGTGGAGAATATTCGGATATGCAGTTCCAAGATCATTTAACTGAACTTGGGATTTATCACAACTTACTGCCCCAGGTACTCCGCAACAAAATGGTGTAGCAGAACGCCGAAACAGAACTTTATTGGAAATGGTTAGATGCATGCTTAGTTACTCAGCTCTACCAACTTCGTTCTGGGGACATGCAATTGAAACTGCAAATGACATTCTCAATGTCGTGCCGTCAAAATCAATCCCCAAAACACCTTTATAACGCTGGAATGGTCGTGAACCTAGTTTACACTATAGAATCTGTGGGTGTCCCGCTCACGTCCTGAGGAAAAAGGAGGGAAAGCTAGAACCGCGAACTGAAGTTTGCATGTTTGTTGGCTATCCTAAAGGTGCTCGGGGTGGACTTTTCTATAGTCATTCAGAAAAGAAAGTGTTTACTTCTACAAATGCTACTTTTCTGGAAAATGACTTTGTCCAGAACTTTAAACCTCGCAGCAAAGTAGTTTTAGAGGAGATGGTTAAAGAATTGACTCCAACCAATGTTCCATCGTCATCAACGCAAGTTGATGATGAAATTCCCACTCTTCATGTACAACCGATGCAAGTCGATTTAAATGAAGAAAGTACCACTGTTCCTGAGAAAACAGTCACGAAGCCTCGTCGTAGTGGGAGGGTTTCGAAGAACCCAGTTCACAATGGTTTGGATGGTGAAACCAATATGGTTGTTGGTGACACTAGTGATGATGATCCATTGTCTTTCAAACAGGCAATGGCAAGCCCTAAAAAGGAACTATGGCTCGAAGCCATGAAACAGGAAATGGAGTCCATGTACTCAAATTCCGTCTGGGATCTTGTGGAAGCACCTAGTGACTTTAGGGCCATTGGGTGCAAGTGGATCTACAAGAAGAAACGAGGTGTTGATGGAAATATCGAGACTTATAAAGCTCGATTAGTGGCAAAGGGTTATACCCAAAGAGAAGGTGTGGACTATGAGGAAACTTTTAGTCCGATAGCCATGCTCAAATCCATTCGCATCCTCCTATCCATAGCAGCCGCTCTCGACTATGAGATTTGGCAAATGGACGTCAAGACAGCTTTTCTTAATGGAAAGCTTGATGAGGTCATTTATATGGATCAACCAGAAGGATTTAAAGTATCTGGACAGGAAGGAAAGGTTTGTAAGTTAAATAGGTTTGTTGACCCAGGATTTGGCCAACTGACACGGAGTCAGAATATGCTTGATATGAATGAATGTGTAGAGAGAAACGTAATGACAAAAAGTAATAACAACACGATATTTTTATAGTGGTTCGGCCCTAGGATCTAGTAATAACCTACGTCCACTTAGATTGTTATTGATATGAGAACCAAAGGAGTGATAAAAGAACAAGGGTTCAATGAGTTTCACTAACCTCTCAAGAACAATACAATATCACTAGGAGAATTACTTTAGTCTCAAATGATTCAAAAGCCAAAAGTCCCTTCCTTGAGCTATCTTTCGCTATTTATAGGCTCAAGGGGGATTACAAAAGATTGTTACAAAATTATTTCCTGAATAATCGGATACTCAGGAGATTGTGAGAGTTAAATTCGGGATTTACAAAGATCTTCTCATTAATGTTGCTTTGTATGCGGGACTATCAACCAGACTGGTCGCAGGAAAGACTAGACTGCTTACTGCTCCTAATGCGTCTTCTGGTCGATACTCTAGCATAACTTTTTCAGGTGTCAGCCACGTGTCCAGGGATCACTTGCCACGTCATCAATGCTAATTTTTTGGATAACATTTTCCCCCCAAGTTTATTTATCACGAGCAATAAATAAACTTTTGAACGAACGACTTTTCGGTAAGCCCGCCTTACGTGTCAGAACCCTTCGTGTGTTCTTGGAAAAAGAAACCTACTTCCGTCTAATCACGTCTTTTCGACTCCCCATAAATAATTCGACGCCCATTCCGCTTCCCCATACTTCGAAAAAGGGAAACTGATGATTATACCTTTTTAATGCCACAGACAAACTTATATAATACCTTCGAAATCTTCCTTTTCTTTTTACGCACGCCATTGTCTTCACAAGAAACCCTAAAAGCTAGAGCTTTAATCGTCCTCGGAGACTGTTTCTTCTGTACTTCCAAGGCTCAGACCGAGAGTTCCTTGATCTCCGAAGGCCCTTTTTCCATCTCCACGATCATTTTCATGGTAAGTTTTCGAATTCTTATGCTTCAAATTTTCGTGGTGCATGCTTCTGTATGTTGGCTGTATGAGTTTATCTATTTCTGGTTCGAGATGCTTGTGAGTAGAATGTTTTGTAGGCAAAAAAGGGTTACGAGTTAGTTTAATAGTCAGGATCATACTTTTAGGACGTAAGATCGAAGTAAAAATTCGATCTTTAGGCTAGTTGGAAAATAGGTTTTTCCCGCCCTAAGGGGAGTTGAAAAAGCTTTCTTGAAAAACTTTTTACTTTCACCCTTTGATCCGTCTTTCAAACTGTTCGTATGGAACACTTAGCTTTTTGTTAGAATGCTGTTGTATAAAAGCTTGGCTTTCATACTCGACCAACGTTATTCTAAAAAGCTTTTAAAAATTCTTTATCCTCACCTCCACAATCTTCTGTTTGCAGACATTGATGCCACATTTATGGGGAGGTGAACGACCCATCGACGACGACCTTTTCGCCCAGCTGCTCAAGGGCGAAGAACAACCGGCCGACCGAGTCCACAAGATTCCCTTCTCACGATCCTCCACTAGACCTCGTCCTTCTCCTCCTCAAATGGCCCGTTCCAAATCCGTAGGCAAGAAAAGACCTGAGTCTGAAAACAGTCCAAACCTTCCTCCCCAGCCTGATTCACAGGCTAGGGCTCCCTCGACCAGTGGTCGAGAAAATCCTATTCCTGACCCTAATATCCAAACCAGGGCCCGCCCTCGCCATCAGAATTTGCTTGATGTCGAGTGGTATACTTCTCCGACCAGCTCAGTGACCATGCGGATGGTTGCTAACTACTTCAGGAAATACCCTCTTACAGGGGTTTCCATTACAATTCCTACTGCAGACCAAAGGGCTAACCTCCCTGGGGGCGTATATAGTGCCTGGTCTCGGTATCACTTAGAGGCGGGGGCTTACCTCCCTCTACATCCTTTTTATGAGGGGGTGGCCAATTATTTTGGTGTCTCCCCCTTCCAAATTACTCCAAACGGATATAGAATGCTGGCCGCACTCTATATCCTGTATAAACTCAAGAAATGGCCAGAACCTACCCCTCATGAGGTCAACAATCTTTTTGACCTTAAATCCAACCCGCAACAATATGGAACGGGTTTCTTCCACTTCTGTCACCAGGAGACCAACCGGACGTTCCTGAGTGACACCACGCATATATCGAACGTGAGGCAGTACAGTAAGGAGTACTTCCTTACACCCGACATAACCAGCAACAACCTGGCCTTCGCTCGAGGAGGTAAGTGCCTGCCTTTGACTGGTCGATACTTTTAATCAAGGTGTCTCCTTTCATTTTTCTCAAACTGTAATCTGTCTTTCAGGCCCATGGTTACGTCCGACCCCAACACCAGACATGGTGTAGAGGTCCAATAAACTGGCCAGGATGACAGACGCAGAAAAAAGCGTCAAGTCCCTGGTGACCGATGAAAACTTGAGGCTTTCTGGCCTCCTGGCTCCTCGCCATGAAACGAGAGGGTCTGTGGTAGACGATGCCACTGCCGAGGGGGTTCCTAAGCAGCAACCTCCCGCGTCCCCTCCTCGAAGGAGGCCAACGGGGGTTACAATCAGGGAACCCACGGGCAATCCTTCCGCAGAAAGGCCTTCTGCTCCCCAAGGCAAGGGGAAACAAAAGGCCAAAGAGCCAGTTGTGGACCTGGGGGAATCCTCTGATGAAAATGGTAAAGTTATTTTGCTTTTAAGTAGCTTGTCAATTCCTTGTCATTTGTTTGACGGGGAGGGCAACTTTACATATACTCCAAATTTAGGGCCAGAGTTCTTCATGCCAGATAATGAGTGTGTGACTAATAGAGTCAATAGTATACCGACCAGTAGTTGTAGCTCGGGTACTAACTTTGTGACCTTCTTTTTCGTTTTGATAGATAGTCTTCATCTGCTTTTATCTTTACCCTTTTGCATGCTTTTTCTCGTGTGCAGATATGGCCACTCCCAACGTCTTCGATCTATACAATGCTGAGGAGGAAGAAGAAGTTCCTCAGCTCCGCAGGAAGTCATCGCGGAGACAAACTGGCGAAATAAGCCAGAGACCGGCCAAGAAAAGTCGAACAGAGGACCCTCCCAGGGACGTGCCAGTTGGGCAAACTACTATTCATCCTCCCGCCCCTGCCGAGAAAGAGACTCCTCCCGTTCCAAAGATCCCTCCTCCGGCTCCAAAGAACCCTCCTCCGGCTGCGCCCAGCAGGGAGCAAGACAGGCGGGAAGAGACCCTTGGGGCCAAACTCTCGAGCCGTGCCATACGAGTAGCAAAAGACTGCATTACGTTCATCGGGAAAAATGACCGCGTCAAGGATGCTATGGTTGAGGTAGAAAATATGATGGTCGACCTGATCCTGAACAGGACCTTGAACGAAATAGCCAGCGTAAGTACTTCTTTAATCCTTTTGGCCTTAGTATTTTAGTCTTTGCCATAGGTTCTAACTTTTATCCTTTGTCTTCAGGCTTTGCTGCCCGCCACCACTGCTCGTACCCGCACCCAGGCCACCATCGAGCAGGCTAGGGCAAAGGCCATTGAGGGGTACCAAATGAAGGCAGCCGAGGATCTTTCAGCTGCAGAGGCCAGGCACGCCAAGGAGTTGGAGGCGATGGTCCAACAGAGGGACGCTGCGGTGACAAAGTTGTTGGAGGCTGAAGCTGTGAAGGAAGCTGCGATAAAGTCAAGGCAGGATTATCAGGATGCCAGCCGCACCCACCTTCGCGAAATCAAAATATTGGAAGAGGTGCTCAAACCCAAGGACGAGGCCATCGCCACTCTCGAGGGCAAAGTAAAGCAGTTGGAGCTCGACAACTCCAAAAATCTGGAAAGGTATAAGAAGACGACGCTCCGATGTTTCTACAACTTCTGGAAACACAATCAGGGAGCCGACTTCAGCTATCTTTCAAAGGATATAAGGGCTGCCGAGCTGGCTCGCTGCACTGCCCAACTGGCTGAAGAGGAGGCAAGAGCGAGGATCCCTGCTTCCCCAAGTCTGGCTGGTGCTGAAGAAGAAGGAGGGGTTGTTGAGGATGTTGTCAACCAGAATGCCGCTAATGACCCTCCGGCCCCAAATGCCTCTTGAGCTTTTCCATTATTTTTTCTTTCTTTTTGATTACACGACCCAAGGGTCGCGATGTAAAGGCAATATTTTTATTTTAAACTTTGCTGCACGGGCAGTAAATCTTTATCTTTTACTTGAACAATTACATCCAAGCAGTGATGCTTGCGGTGTAAAAGGTTGCATGATGCTATAATATTTTCATTTATTATAACATTTGTCCGTATGACCGAACTTAGCATAGTACTTTGGCATGATTTAACAAAATATAAAATTTGAAAAATACTCTAAGTACCTTAGCATGCTTTCACTCATTTTGCTCATGTGTTTACATACCTCATGGTATGCTTTGCTATCGACGTGCCTTATATGCCCCCCAAGTGATCAAAGAGCTTTAGGTCCTTGGTCATTTGCCTTGACCATGACCTGTCCGAACATTCCTGTTCGTGTGTAAAAATAATACTTGTAATACAGCAAAACAACACACGTAATGAACAAATACTTGCAAATATAAATTCACAAAGGTTGGCTAGAATGACTGGCTGCGCATAGTCCCTTATAATCTCGTATTAAAAATGGACTAAACATGTCTTTACGAGTGATTCTGAAATAGAATCTTACAAATACGAGCGATTAGCCATATAACGTGGCTAACCCTCTTTGCTAAACTTGTAAAAAGAAAAATTAATACAAGCCAGTCCTTTAAGAAGAACTGTTCACTGATAATACTTGCGCAGGTGTTCTCCATTCCAATAACACGGAACGAGATTTCCGTTTAAGCGTGCAAGTTTGTAGGTGCCCGGATGAAGGACTTCTTCAATTTGGTAAGGTCCTTCCAAATTAGGTCCGAGCACTCCAGCAGTAGGGTCGCGGGTATTTAAGAAAACTCGTCGTAGCACCAAGTCTCCGACGTTGAATTTTCTCTCTTTAACTTTGGAGTTAAAGTACCGGGCGACTTTTTGTTGGTATGCAGCAACTTGGAGTTGGGCCTTCTCCCCTATTTCGTCAATCGAGTCTAGGGATTCCATCATCAGTTGGCTTGTTCTGGTCCTGGTCGTATGTTAAACGTCGATGTGAGGGGGGATCTAATTCGACAGGCAACATCGCCTCATATCCGTAGGCCAAGGAAAATGGGGTATGTCCTGTCGATGTTCGGTGAGACGTTCTATACGACCAGAGGACTTCAGGCAATTGCTCTGGCCACGATCCCTTAGCTTCTTCGAGCCTCTTCTTTAGGGTGTCTTTAAGAGTTTTATTCACGGCTTCAACCTGCCCATTCGCCTGGGGGTGTGCAACTGAAGAAAAGCTTTTAATGACTCCATGTCTTTCGCAGAAATCGGTGAATAAATCACTGTCAAACTGGGTTCCGTTGTCTGAAACTATCTTCCTAGGCAAACCATATTGACAGACAATGTTCTTGATAACAAAGTCAAGGACTTTCTTGGTCGTGATGGTAGCGAGCAGCTCAGCTTCGACCCATTTGGTGAAGTAATCGACTGCCACAACTGCGTACTTTACTCCGCCTTTCCCTGTAGGTAGGGATCCAATCAAATCTATCCCCCATACTGCAAAAGGCCACAGAATTTTCATCTGTTTCAATTTGTTTGGGGCTGCTCGTGGAATCTTGGAGAACCTTTGACATTTATCGCATCTTCGTACAAACTCCATCGAATCCTCGTTCATAGTTAGCCAGAAGTAGCCTTGCCTTAGAATCTTCTTTGCCAAACTTTTCCCCCCAGCATGATCCCCACAGAAGCCTTCATGCACCTCTTTCATGAGTTCCTTAGCTTTTTCTAGTGTAACGCACCTGAGTAGTGGCATTGAATATCCTCTTCAGTACATAACACCATCGACTAGTATGTACCTAGCGGCTCGCCTTTGTAGAGTTCTGGCTTTGTTCCTACCTGTTGGCAGCGTACCATTTGTCAGATACTCCAAATAAGGTGCCATCCATGTATCTTCCATCCGTATCTCCATACTTGATTCGATTGTTTGAATGCTTGGCTCACTCAGTCTCTCTACTGGCACGATGTTCAAAGTGTCAGCATCCTTCACGCTCGCGAGTTTGGCTAAGGCATCTGCGTTGAATTCTGATCTCGCGGGATTTGCTGGAGGGTGTACTTCATGAACTGGGCTAGCAGGTCTTTTGTTTTATTTAAGTAGGCCATCATTTTCAAGCCTCACGCTTGATATTCTCCTAGGACTTGATTCACCACCAGCTGTGAGTCACTGTAGATATCAAGCGTCTTTATGCTCATATCCTTTGCCATCCTCAATCCAGCAAGGAGTGCTTCGTATTCTGCTTCATTATTTGACGCAGTGAAGTCGAACCTGATGGCGCAGTAAAATCGATGCCCTTCCAGCATTATCAATATCACTCCCGCTCAAGCGTGGGCTTCATTGGAGGACCCATCCGTGAATAACTTCCACGAAGGAGCTTTGTCTTGAGGCTCAGGCGCTTCAGGCTATTCGCACTGCTCGCTGTCTGGGAGTTCGGTGAACTCTGCAATAAGGTCGGCCAAGACTTGTCCCTTGACTGCTGCTCGTGGTGAATAAGTTATATCGAACTGCCCCAGTTCGACTGCCCATTTTAATAATCGTCCAGCTGCTTCTGGTTTTTGGAGGACTTGCCGAAGGGGCTGGTCAGTTAGAACTGTAATAGGATGAGCTTGAAAGTAGGGGCGTAGCTTCCTAGAGGCCAGGATTAAGCAATATGCTAACCTCTCGATTGGTGGATATCTCAATTCTGCCCCGATCAGCCTTTTGCTGACATAGTAGACTGCCTTTTGTACGCCTTCCTCCTCTCGCACTAGTACCGCGCTAGCAGCAACTTCAGTAATCGCCAGGTAAATAAACAAAGTTTCTCCTTCAATTAGCTTTGATAAGATGGGAGGCTGTGCCATATGGGCTTTCAAGGCCTGGAATGCTTGCTTGCAGTCTCCCGTCCATTCAAACTTCTTATTTCCTCTAAGTAGATTGAAAAAAGGGACACACTTGTCTGTTGATTTTGAAATGAATCTTCTTAGGGTTGCGATTCTTCCGGTTAAACTTTGTACATCCTTGATCCTTTCCGGCGACTTCATGTCGATCAGGGATTTTATCTTGTCAGGGTTGGCCTCGATTCCTCTTGAATTTACAATGAACCCCAAAAACTTCCCTGATCCAACTCCGAAGGAACATTTGAGGGGGTTTAACTTCATCTGGTATTTGTTCAATACACTAAAGCACTCTTGTAAATCCCTCACATGTCCTTCTGCCTTCTTAGACTTTACCAGCATGTCGTCCACGTATACCTCCATGTTTACTCCGATTAGCTCCTTAAACATGTGGTTGACTAGCCGTTGGTAAGTCGCACCTGCGTTTTTCAGTTCGAAGGGCATTACTTTGGAACAGTATAAGCCCGTATCGGTCCGAAAGCTGGTGTGATCCTCGTCAGGGGGGTGCATGCTAATCTAGTTGTAGCCTGAATATGCATCCATGAACGAGAGGATCTCGTGTCCTGTAGTTGCATCGACCAGCTGGTCGATTCTTGGGAGTGGGAAGCAGTCTTTTGGGCAGGCTTTATTGAGGTCTGTAAAATCCACACAGGTCCGCCACTTGTCGTTAGGCTTGGGAACCAGCACTGGATTGGAGACCCACGATGGATAAAATGCCACCCTTATGAATCCATTCTCCTTTAGTCTCTCGACTTCTTCTTTTAAGGCTCTTGATCTATCTTTATCGAGCAGCCTTCTCTTTTGTTGCACGGGTGGAAAGGTCTTGTCTATATTCAGGACATGGCTGATAACTGCGGGATCTATCCCAGCCATGTCTTTATGTGACCAGGCGAAAACCTCCTGGTTTTCGCAAAAATTCCACCAGTGCGTTCTTCGTGGTAGGCTCTAAGTTTTTCCCAACCTTTACGACTTTGGTCGGGTCTTCTTTGTTGAGTTGGACCTCCTCCAGGTCCTCGACGGGTCCAACATTCTCTTCAAAATCCCCAAAGCGAGGATCCAAATCTCTATCCTCACTTTGGGCAACACCCTATTTGGTGACTTCATCACCGGATTGGGCTTGTGTATCAACTGCCATCTGCGACCTATCTGAGGTAGCGCTCTTCGACGTTCCACTCTTCGCCTTTGTGATTGAGGCGTTGTAGCACTCCCTGGCTTCCCTCTGGTTTCCCAACACGCGTCCTACCCCGGCGTCTGTTGGGAACTTCATGGCCAAGTGCCACATAGAGATGATGGCCCGCAGATCAACCATTATGGGCCTTCCAATAATGGCATTGTACGCCGAGGGACAATCGACCACTACAAAAGTGGCGATTAATGTCCTTGTTGCAGGCGCTGTACCCGTCGTTACTGGGAGTTTGATCAATCCGGCGGGGGCGAGTCCTTCTCCAGAGAAGTCGTATATCGTTTGGTTGCAGGGCTCCAAGTCCTTAACGGACAATTTCATGCGTTCCAGTGTTGATTTATATAGGATATTCACTGAACTTCCTGTATCGACCAGTACTCTCTTCACCATTATGTTGGCCATCTAGATGTCCACGACCAGCGGATCGGAATGTGGGAACCTGACGTGTTAGGCGTCTCCATCAGAGAAGGTTATTTCACTTTCCTCTGACCGAGCCTTTTTTGGTGCACGGTCCTCCACAATCATCATCTCGATGTCTTGGTTGTGGTGCAGAGTCTGAGCATATCGTTCCTTGGCCTTTCCGCTATTTCCCGCAAGGTGCGGGCCTCCACAGATGGTTAAGAGTGTGTCAGTCACGGGGCCAGGCTGTAAGGGTGGCGAGCGTTGGTGCGTGGGCGCTTGCTCGTTGCCACCTGGAGCTTCTCGTTGGGAATTTCCCGAGGCCCGTACGTATCTTCTCAAGTGTCCTTGTCTAATAAGGAACTCGATTTCGTCTTTCAACTGGTTGCATTCATTGGTGTCATGTCCGTAGTCGTTATGATAACGACAGAACTTGGTAGTGTCCCTCTTCGAAATATCCTTTCGAATGGGGCCAGGTTTTTTGTAAGGCACACTAGAACTTATGGCCTGATAAACCTCTCCCCGAGACTCAACGTGGCCAGTGTAGTTAGTGAACTGAGGTTCATAACGATTACCCTTGGCTCGTTTGTTGTTGGAGGTGGAAGGCTCGTTATACGACCGTTTTCCACCATTCTTGCCATTGCCATTTCCGTTGCCTTTGCCGTTGCCATTAGGTTTGGAACCATTGGCGGCTTTGGCAGGTTCGGAAGCCTTCTTATCCTTGCTTGAGGGCTTTCCTTCGTCAGCGATGGCTTCTTCGAGCTTGATGTAGCGATCAGCCCGGTCCAAAAATTCTTGGGTAGTTCTCACTCCTTCCTTTCGGAGACTTTTCTAGAGGGGAGAACGACGTTTTACCCCTACGGTAATGGCCATCATTTTGCCTTTGTCCCAACCATTTTTGCTCCAGCCGCCGCTCGCATAAAGTGTTGGATGTAGTCCTTTACTGACTCCCCATCCTGCTGGCGAATTTCAACCAGCTGGTTTGCTTCGGTTGGATGCACACGACCTGCATAGAACTGTCCATAAAACTCCCTTATGAACATTTCCCAGGAAACTATGCTTGCGGGGGGGAACTTAAAAATCCATTCCTGCACAGCTTCAGAAAGTGTTGCAGGGAAGATCTTGCACCGAGCGTCTTCGTACACTTTCTGAATATCCATTTGAATTTCAAACTTGTTGATATGAGACACCGGGTCTCCATACCCGTCAAAGTTGGGAGTGTAGGCATTTTGAACTTGCTTGGAGTTTCGGCATTAGCTATCCTCTGTACGAAAGGAATGCCTTTCCTCCTATCATGGTCGATGTAAGATGTCCTTCCCCCGACCAGCTGTTGCACTGCCTGGTTGAGGGCGTCTATCTGGGCCTTTACAGCGGCAGGAATCGCTGTGGCCTCTGTTGGCGGGGGGACGTTCTCGCCATACCGCTCACGGCGATCATTGAGTACGTCACGCAAATCCTCATCTCTTCTCCGCTGCTCGCTACCCCCGAGCCTGTTGAAGACATTATTTTGTTTGGGCTGCCCCCCGGCATCCCATCTATTGGGTTGGTCATCTTGAGGTACCTGGCTCCTGCCTTTACCTCTTTCTTCATTCCTTCAGCCAGCGTTCCCCTTGCCTGAGTCAGCCTCATTATATCCATGGCCATCTCTGAACCTCGACTGGCTATGGTGGGATCGACTGTTCCCTCGATTTCCATTCCTGGCTGAAACGTACCGAGCGTTAAAGGGTGGACTGCGCTGGTCGTGGTGTCCCCGTGCATCATCGTGCCGTGGGGGACCTCGGACCGCAGAGCCTGACTCTGAGTCCCTCCTGTTACCAGGGGGATACTGACCTCTGTTCGGTAGGTTTGGCTCATCACCCCTACGGCGTCTAGGACTGCGAGGCTGATGCTCGGCCCTATTCTGCCTCTGTTGCGGGGGAATACACCGAGCAACTTGGGATGGTGGCTGCGCCTCAGGGTCCAGCAGGACGTCATCATGGTGCGCTTGAGGCTGCTCGGGCCTTTGTGGACTTGAAGGCTGGATCGGCGAGCTTTGATTAGGACCCCTCTGGGGTGGCCCATTGCCAGGTTGGTCAAGTTGCGAAACAGGTGCGGCCTGATTCCTTGCCAGCTGCAAGGCCGCCTCGAGGGCTACCATGGCTTCACTCTGGCGGCGGTCCATCTCCGCCTACCTTTCGCTTAGTTCTGCGCGTTGTCGTTCAATCTCCTGCTGCTGCCGTGCCACAACTTCGGCAGCAGTCTCCTGACTGGCTCTCAGATTAGCTAGCTCTTCCTGCAACGCACCTAGGGTACTCTTCAGCGTTGCATCATCCATTTCTTCCTCCTCAAAGTCCAGATGTGGCTCATCCTCCGCCACGCTTGCAGGAGGAGGAGGAGGTGGATTTGATGGCGCAGCAGCGGCCGCCTGTCCAGCTTTCCTTCCAGTTTTTGCCATTAGTTTTCTTAGCAATGATTAATCAAGCTCTCAATGAAAGCACCAGAATGTTGACCCAGAATTTGGCCAACTGACACAGAGTCAGAATATGCTTGATATGAATGAATGTGTAGAGAGAAACGTAATGACAAAAAGTAATAACAACACGATATTTTTATAGTGGTTCGGCCCCAGGATCTGGTAATAACCTACGTCCACTTAGATTGTTATTGATATGAGAACCAAAGGAGTGATCAAAGAACAAGGGTTCAATGAGTTTCACTAACCTCTCAAGAACAATACAATATCACTAGGAGAATTACTTTAGTCTCAAATGATTCAAAAGCCAAAAGTCCCTTCCTTGAGCTATCTTTCGCTATTTATAGGCTCAAGGGGGATTACAAAAGATTGTTAAAGATATTCTTTCCTGAATAATTGGATACTCAGGAGATTGTGTGAGTTAAATTCGGGATTTACAAAGATCTTCTCATTAATGTTGCTTTGTATGCGGAACTATCGACCAAACTGGTCGCAGGAAAGACTAGGCTGCTTACTGCTCCTAATGCGTCTTCTGGTCGATACTCTAGCAGAACTTTTCCAGGTGTCAGCCACATGTCCAGGGATCACTTGCCACGTCATCAATGCTAATTTTTTGGATAACAAGGTCCATCTATGGACTTAAGCAAGCTTCTCGTTCCTGGAATCTTAGGTTTGATGAAATAATCAAAACCTATGGCTTTGAACAAAATATTGATGAGCCATATGTTTACCAAATGAAGGAAAATCAAATAGTGGTATTCCTGGTTCTTTATGTAGATGATATCTTACTCATTGGAAACAATGTTAAGAAATTATCAGATGTGAAGAATTGGCTGAGCACTCAATTCCAGATGAAGGATTTGGGTGAAGCAAGTTATGTTCTAGGTATCCAAATCATCAGGGATAGAAAGAACAAATTTTTAGCTCTATCTCAAGCAGCTTACATTGATAAAGTGCTTGAACGTTTCTCGATGACAAATTCCAAGAAAGGGCGTCTACCGTCCCGCCATGGAATTCATCTTTCAAAGAAGCAGTCTCCCCAAACTCCTGAAGAGGAAGATGAAATGAGAAAAGTTCCTTACGCATCTGCAGTTGGAAGTCTGATGTATGCCATGTTGTGTACTAGACCATATATCTACTATGCAGTGGGAGTAGTGAGCAGGTATCAGTCAAACCCAGGACCAGAACATTGGATAGTAGTTAAGCATATCCTGAAGTATTTGAGACGGACTAGGGATTATATGTTAGTCTACAAGGGTGGTGTTCTGAACCCTGTAGGCTACACCGATTCAGATTTTCAGACTGATGTCGATGACAGAAAGTCTACTTCTGGAATGGTGTTTACTCTTGGGGGTGGAGCTGTGATTTGGAGAAGCGTAAAGCAGTCTGCAATCTCAGATTCCACCATGGAGACTGAGTACATAGCTGCATCAGAAGCAGCTAAGGAAATAGTCTGGCTAAAGAAGTTCTATTCAGATCTTGGAGTTATTCCAGAAATGGATAAACCGCTTGTGTTGTTTTGTGACAATACATGAGCGATAGCGAACTCGAAAGAACCTCGAAGTCACAAGAGGAGTAAGCATATAGAAAGGAAGTATCACATTATTCGAGAATATGTGGCCAGGGGAGATGTGAAGGTTATGAAGATTGCAACTGAAGACAATCTTGCGGATCCGTTTACAAAGACACTACCAGAAGCTACATTTGATAAGCATATCAAGGAGATGGGATTAGTAGAATTAAGGCATTAGTTTCAATTAGTGCAAGTGGGAGTTTGTTGGGGTTTTATGCCCTAATTAAAACCCAAATTCTTTGTAATCTCATTTTATTATCAATAAAAGAATAGAAATCATTTTTTGACTTGGTCAATCACTTTGCTCACATGTTTTATTTTCATGATTATTTGTTTAATATAAACTTCTATTAAATCCCGAGCATATAGCTAATCTTATTTATAGTGACATAATCATAGTGGAATATAAATATGATTATATGTTCAAAATAAGTTAGTCCTAAGATTAGTCAGTGCACCGAATTTACACTGACTTGCCAATCTACGATATGATCTACTTACACATTACAGTGTTATGTTCTTTCCAAAACATTAGCAAAGTAGATAAGATCGGATGTATTTGTTACATCAGACTGGACCGATATTGACAGTTGATAAGATAAGTAAACATACCGTTATTATCTATTCTAGTCATATCATATAGTTGACCATAGGTCAATTCAATCTCAATTCTGAGTGGTTAGTATTCTAACTGATTGTATTATTTGAGTTCTTTGACTTGTTCGTTACCAGCTTAACTCATTGAAGACCGTCTATAGAGGACTGAGTGACAATTATGGTTGTAACAATGGATAATTAATAGCGTATCTATATTAGTTATAGAGTGTTCTATGAATTCAATAGTGCAATTCCGAGTCTATAGTGGAGTCACGAGGAATTAATAAGTTAGTAAATTTATTTGTTAGATTTATGATAACTTATTGGAGCTTAATTTCATAGGCCCATGGTCCCCATTGTACCTTGGATAAAATCATCTAGATAGTCTCAATTAATTGATTTAATCATCAATTAGAATTATCAAAGTTGACCAGGTCAATTTTGGATAATTTCACAGAGTTGTGTAATTTTGAGAAGAAAAGAGAAATTATGGCAGATTTATTAATTAAGATAAATTGGTATCTAAATTAATAAATAAGTTTAAATGAAGGTTTAAATTATAAATAATTAATTTGATAAAGGATTTAAATAATTATTTAATTTATTAAATTAATAGAAAATAATACAGGCCTTGATTTTAAGTCCAATGGGCTTATAATCAAATGAGAAATTTCACGGGCCTATAGCCCATGATAATTTCGACCTAGGGCTTCAAAATGGATGTTATTTTATTGATTTTTTAATTAAATTAAATGGCCTAATTGAGTCTATAAAAGGAGTGCTTAGAGAGAAGATTTCAGAGACGACAGATAAGTCACAAGTCAGATTTTCTGATAGTTTTATATTCTCTCTAAACACAAGTCCTTTTCTAAGCCACTTTGTTATTTTATCTTCTTCTCTCTATATCTGTCTCATGTGTTGAGAATTTCCCACACTAGTCTAGGTGGTTCTAAGGATACATTGGAAGATCGTGAAGAAAATAGAAGATCGGTTCAGTTTCTTGATAATACTCTGCGACAGAAAGGATACAAGAGTTAGAGAAACTGAAGGAAGGACTCTTAATTCCGCTGCGTATACTGTAAGTATTATATTATTTGTTTCTCTTTGAATTAAATTTTAGAAACATGTTTTAGGCTATCTCGTATTAATTTGTTTAATATTAGATATACATGAAAATAAATAAAGATCCTGTATAAGCTTTTTCTAACAAAAAGCAACAGCAAATTACCTTGCCCCGAGATGCTGGCTCTGAGAGCCCCAGTATTAGGATGAGCCCCCTTGATAAGGGCATCCAGCTCTTCGGACGTGGCCCTCTCCGCTTGGCAGGCCTACTCTTTCTTCCTCTTCTCCGCGTCTGCCCTGGCCACGACCTCCATAGCCTTGATATGCACGGGCCAACTCCTCCCTTAGGGTGGGATCCCTCTCACATTGCATCCCCAAAAGGCTAGGGTCCTCTATTGTCTGGTTGGCAGCAAGCATTCCAACCAGTCGGAGATTGTCCGTGGTCACAAACCCCCCACGTCCAGCTCCTCGGCACTAAGGGTGGCGTAGTACTTTTCTCGCTCCAATATCGATTTGGTGGGAGATTCTAGGCGTACAGTCCTATTTCCTAGGAATGTTAGTGGGAGACAAACAAAATAAAAGGAAAACCAGAAGAATCAAGGGGGAAAACAACTTACCCACGCGCTGGAAGTCTAGCACCAACGTGGGGTTTTTCTCCAGGAGGAATCTGGATGTCATGAACCAGTATTGTTTGACATCCGGGGGGTGCTTCCAGGTGCTATAGGGAGCTGGATAGTTACCATGTGACTACAATCTGTAGAAGCCATCCTAGGTCTTGTCTTTGACATTAAGCTACCGATCTAGCTTGTAAAAATACAACACCTCCGCGGGGGTGGGCGCTGGGATCTCCTTAGACGCACAGAAGATGCGCCATCCCGTGAGAAGCTTGTAGGTTTGGGGCAGGAGTTGGAACGACACGATTCCCATGAACTTTAGGAATCACACGAAGTAGTTATGAAGCGGGAGTGTAGCTCCCACACTTATATAGCCTACGCTCCAAGCCCCAAACTCGCCCACGCTGAAGTGGGCCTTCTCTTCTTTCTGGGCCAGCAGATTGTAGAAGAGTTAAGGAGTCAATTCTACTCCCAAGTTCTTCTCCAAGGCATCCATTATTCGATAGTTCCGGAACTCGTTTATCTCCCCGTTCATTTCCCATGTGTTGCTCGTCGGAGGCTTGCGCCCTTTTAGGACAATTGGACCCGATTGTATGAAATCCTCCGGGTGAAGAGTGATGTTGTGACTCAGGATCAAGAATCAGGGGACAACAAAGGAAATAAAAAACCAAGCAATCAGCACCAAAACCCAAGAAAATTTGTTAAGGTATGGGGGTTTCTCCTAAAACTGCTTAGAGAAGTTCCCTCCGGACCCATTTTCGGGATCAATGGAGATCCCAAGAGCCTTGGTTGGGAACTAGGAAGGAAAGGTTTTTCTCTAATCTTCCCTAATCAATCTCGGAAAGTGTGTAATGATCCGGGATAACTCTATCAGGGATATTACCAAGACAATTTGAACTATGGACCTATACTGTTCTACTTAGGACCACCCTACATGGTGGTCCCGACTCTAACAATCCTACCGTCGCAGAATTAATACTACAAAAAAAGGGAAATAAACAGAGGCGAAAGACTAGAGAACTTAGCGTGAGGCACTGCATCTGAAAGTCGTAGAGTCTGCGGCGACCGAAACAGCAAGATTTCAGCCTTGAATCAACGAAGGAGATACATAAGGTCATCTACTGGTTGGACCCGGACCGGATCGTCTGATGGTTTGCAGAAAAAGGCTGGGTCAGAAATAAGCAAGAACGGAGATGAAGCACACGTCGGAGAAGTTTGTCGGCAAACTCGGACAAAAAAAGCTCTCGTTTAGCTCTGATTGTTAGAATGTGTAAAGTTGTGAATGAAATTTTGGCGGTATTTATAGGGCTAAAAACACACTGCTTGATCCGACGGTTCAAAATGACTGTCCTCATCTAACTGTCCCGGATTACGCAGAGGCTTTAATTAACCCTATCAAGTATCATATTGTGGATTCGCCACTTTGCGATCCGCATCCACCCAATCCAACGATCCATGTTAGGAAATTTTCAAAAAATCCTCATTCGATGGTCCCAGATGGAACAAAGATATTAAATAGCCCACTGAAGCACCCTATATGCATCTCTCATGGACGCCTCGAAAATTAATCTGACACCCATCTGATAACACGACAATCAATAGATTCTCTCCAGATCTGTGAGGCGCGAGTGGCACAGACACACCAATTACTGAGGGACACGTATGTAAAACGTGGGGAATTCGAAAGGACAGGGATCACCCAAGTAGCCCCTTACTAAATGAACCCGCCTGCTGGGAAACAAACCAGGCTATTGGGATTTGATCAGGGACACTGATGCAAGCCACTTCCCTGAAAGGGTAACCGAGTGGTCCCCATTAAAATAAACCCGTCTTCTGGGAAACAAACCAGGATGTCAGGATTTGATCAGGGAGAATGAAGCAAGTCTCCACTACGCAAACACAGACGGAGACTTGGGGGGTAAATGTTATCCCCATTTTTCCCCTGGACACGTGGCACGACATAATGGGTTCGTGGGCTCTCTCTAAGAGATCAAAGGCCTAGCCTAAGCCTAATGGACAGGGAAGAAGAAACTCCTAGTGGTCCAATCATTAGTAAGCCAAACATTCTGCGATGGGCACCACCATAACGAGGGAATCAGGACCAAGATGCGAACCCCACTCATCTTCCCGGTTCCAACCTAATGGCATCGTCCAGGATGTGAGTAAGGATGGCGGGCTCAATAGTCTGAGAATTGACTGGGACGTTAATAAATAAACCCAAGCTCTTGTAAATGAACCAGGGTCCTGGTAAATGGACCGGGACCTTAGTAAATGAACCCGGACCTGGCATCCAGGTGGGGAGGATTGAACTTCCCTTACACAGATACATTCCTAAGAAACATGGAGTTTGGTCTCCTCAACTAACCTGCAGAAGAGGTTACATACAAAATAAAAGCCGTTATTGGGAAACGGTACTGCCACTACTTTGACGAATCATGTCCCCAGGATCTCCTTAGAAGCCCACGCGGACCAGTTTGAGGCTATGTACCACTGTCAGTTGTAAAGTTTGGTTATGACCAAGTCGGCGCAATGGGCTATTTTTTTAGCAAAGTCCTTTGTATGAAGCCTCCATTAGCAAGCAAACCATGATTATATCCCTATTGGGCCCGGATTAGTCTGGCCCAAGCCCATTGCATCAAACTGCCTATAATTAGGACCAGTTGTGCACTGTAGAAGGGATCCCCAAATTTTTTCTTGTAAGCAATTACTCTGCTCAGACTTGCAGAAAACTCCATGGAAAATGCTATCTATGCTCTAATACAATAGACTTGTGGACTAAGGCTCATTAACTCCCCGACCACGTAAAAAATTTGTTTGTTTATCTTCAATCCTTTCTTTTTAGCTCTCTTACTTCTCATAATTCTAGTTTCTGAAAAATTCGGTAAACACTAAGGTTTAAGCTTTGTCTGATTTTTGAGTTTGATTGGGTTATAGGCTAAGTATTAGGGTGGTTATGCAATTTAAAAATGAACTGTGGAATGAATTTTAGGTTTCAGGTTTGAATATAGTGAATTTCAGGGAGTTTAGCTCGTAAAAATGCATGAGGAATTATGAGATTTTGGCTCCATTCGCGACCCTGTTCTTCAGGCGTCGCGACTCGTGAGCACGTAGAGGCCTGGAAAGCCTCTGATTTTGTCAAGGCGCTACGTCGCTGGCTGAGGCGCGCCGCAACCCGTGTCCCTTTGATGAGAGCCCAAGGCTCTCTGACTTGCAGTAGGACGTGGCCCTAGGGGGCGAGGCATGGCTATAATTAGGGAAAGTGACGAAAATAGGGTTTTAAGCTCAAGAACCCAAATCTTAAGGCTCGGGAAGGAGTCTACAACCCGGTTTAGAAGAATTCAAGGTCTTGAAGGCTAGCATTTTAATTAGATGTTCTCAATTGACTAATGGATTGATGGATGTCTATTTATCAATGCGTTCTGACTAGGTTTTACGTCAAGGATTAGGTTTAGGGGATCGTGCTCAGGATCGCAGTAATTAATTAGATCTGGACACAGGTAAGAAAATTGTTTGTGCCCGTAAAGTAGGGCATGGCATTATTATCTATGTTTAATGCCTTATTTGAATCTTATGACTTGATATGCAATCTTTTTATGATTATGAATAAAAGGCAAAGGCTAGGAACGATGAAGGCCGAGAACATGGGAACAACGAACGCTGACAATGGCATAGGGCCAGGAAAGAAGAAGGCTAGGAACGACAGAGGTTGGAATTGATTTTAAGCAAGCTGAATGCAAGCCGCTAGGGAGAGCCCCTATAAGGGTATTTTATACACCCGCTCGGTGAAGATCGTGAACCAAGTGCCTGGTGAGGCACCGAGGTCGGCATAGGCCGCTATATGTTTAATCGATTATATGTTTAAGTTGTTTATTATTTAATTGAATTGTGATATGATATGTGTTGAGTTTTCTTGTTGGGCCTCGGCTCACAAGTGCTCTATAGTGTAGGTAAAGGCAAGGGAAAGGTTGATCAACCATGAGTTGGAAGGCATGGAGCGGCGTGTAAATGTTCAGCGTACCTGGCTGCCACGGCTGGGGTTGTTTTGCGAGATATGTTGTAATAGTTGGTTTTGTCGCTCACGTCGACCATATCTACATTTATGAGTTGTAATACATTTTCGAAATAGTATTTTGGGATCCCAAATGTATATCTTTAATGAATTTTAATGAAAGTATGTAACGTCCCAAATTCCCTAATGTGGCTTAGTACCTGGATTAGGGGGCTAGGAGGGCCATAATGTATTTAAAATGTGATTATGTGATTATATGCATGATTATGTGAGTTATATTATTATATGATGATAATTGCATGCATGTGGGCCTACTTCTTATTAGAAGAGCATTTTCGAAATTTTGGCCATTGAGAGAATATTTGTATATTTATGTGCATGTTTGTGAGTTAAGGGTGAGATGACATTATTAGGTGGATATGTTCGAGCTATTCAGCATGAGACGATCCTAGGATGCAAGTTAGCAGTTTGGTCATAATGGGGTTAACTACCGGGCTCAGGATGAGCCTGGGGGTAATTTGATGCTTAGTACATTACTGGAAATGAGCGGGTAATAGTATATGATTTAATAATTATTTGGGGATATTGGGAGTAACGAAAATTGGAGGAAGTTAATTATGATTAACGGGATAGGTGGGAAATGGCAATTTTTCCCTTGTTAACTTTGAAAGATTAAATTGGCCCTAGGGGCATTTTGGTCATTTTGACCATGGGTTATGTTTAGCCAAAGGATGACTGTAAAAGGTTTAAGGCAGAAAAAAAAAACAGAGTTCTCTTTTGTAATGCCTTGGTTACCCCAGAACAGTTACGGTGAACCGGAAATTTGACCCGCTACCCGACTCCTTTGGTTAAAAACGTGCTCTAAATGTGATTAACAGGTTAAGGTGGAAAAAAACCAATAAAAAGGAAAGGATATTTTTCATTACAAACTGCTCTGCAGAGCTAATCAAAACATTTACAAGTTGTTCTCAGTACAAAATGGCCATTATTGTTTCAAATATATAATCCCGCCGACCTAAGCGGCAAAAATAGGGTAAACCCCCTAGTTCCTCTGAGAACGCCTTGGCCGTGGTGGTCAAGCGGCCGCATATGTACACATCACCACCTAAGCTCTCCACTCAAGGCTGGGTGAGCTTTTCTTTCCCTTTAATTGCACCACATAGAACCCATGAGCCAAGGCCCAGCAAGAAAACACAATAAAGCATGATATAATATCAACAATGACCATAATAATCATTCAGGACTATTAGTCCAAAACAGATAGGTGACAATCACAAAAGTCAATAAATTGGGAACAACTCCCTTTAACCTTGTGACGATAGGGTCACCGGGGCTCAACAGGTAAATTAACATTTCGTTAGCTTAATCAGGATAGGTGCATGGTGACTGGTCACCAACATAACCTTCCTCATGACCATAGAGTCATAACCCTAGAACATCGTTCCCTAGCCATGTGACAAACAGTCACCTGGGCCTTATGCCCTAGCTCTTAGTAACTAGTCTTAGACTAGCCAAGTGCTTATAATTTCATCGATTTTAGGGTCGGTCCAGCGTTAATGCCTTAGAGCCATTCAATGCTGATATCGATTAGATCTAATCTTCATTCGGCCCTGCGTTCAGGACGCTATGCCATTTCTGACTCTTGGATCAGTATCCCTGACTAGTCAGTACATATACAAGTATACAACATTCGCTATCATATAATATGCAATCCATGTCCACATTTATCAACCAGCATGCCTCAATAACAATCACGCATGTCATATACATATACATGGTGCAATTGTATTCATACACTGTTTTCTTACCTCAGATTCATGCTAGAATGATTAAAAGAATGACCCTTGAGAATGATCAACCTTTAATCCTTTAGCGTTCACCTAATCATGACCAAACAAGGGACATCATTAATAATAATGATCAACATAGGTTTCCAAACCAATATCTAGCCTCCGGGAGATCAATCCAAACTAATCCAAGTAGTAGGAACACTCTCGAGGCCTATAACCAAGTTACCGGGGTCAAAACATGGAAACGGGGTGAAAACTAGGCAAGGGTTGTGGCCCTAGAACCTTGGGCTGCGGCCCCCAGAAATTCCTGAAGCAAGGGCCGCGGTGCCCAGCAGGCACAGAGAGCCCCACCTGCTTCATCAAAGCAGGGTCGCGACACCCCAAGAACAGGGCCGCGGCCCCCAACTCTGGCCCATTCCCAAACGTATTTTCAACACTCCAAAGCCTCCAAAATCATACCTAAACATTCCCCAATCATAAAAACAAAGTTCCCAAGCTTCCCAAAGCTCCAAAACCCTCAAAACCCAAGGTTCAAAACAAACAAAAACTCAACAATTTACAAAATCTAATTCAAAGCTTAGAAACTCGAAAAACTCAAAACTTAAACTTAGATTACCTTTGATTGGGTTGTTTTCCATCAAATCCTTCGGTTAAGAAGCTTCTAATCTTTCCTAGGATCTCTATGCCTCAATCCTTGCTTGATTCTGACTCCTAGAACTCGAGATTTCTTCAAAAAGGCTCAAACGGCAAAACGAACTAACGAAAGGGAGAACGAGAGGTTTTCTAAGATACATTCTATCTGATAAGCTAGTTCATACTTAAGTAACCTCAAATAAAACCTAGTGCTTGGGGTCCCAAAAACAACCCTGGGGACATTATAGTCAAAACCTCCGAAATTTCCTCCTGATCTCAAATATTCCCAATTTATCGTCAAATAAACATTTCTATTACCCCATAATTGACCCCGTTATGACAAAACCGCTAATCCATTATATATGACCGTCTCATGCCGAATAGCTTGAATATATCTCCATAATAATGGAATCTCATTCACAAATCACAATACGCACCCAAATACACATATTCGCCCTCAATGGGCCAAATTATCAAAACAACATAATATTCAAATGTAGACCCGCATGCATGCATATAACATCATATCATAATATAATTCACATAAACATGCATATTATAATTTAATGGCATAATTAAACAAGTATGGCCCTCCCGTCCTACTAATCCCGCCATTAAACCAAATCGGAGAATGCGGGGCATTACAACTATCCCTTCCTTACAGAAATTTCGTCCTCGAAATTTACTTGAACAACTCAGGATAATGACTCTGCATATCTGACTCCACCTCCTAGGTCGCTTCCTCAACCTTGCTGTTCCTCCACAATACCTTAACAAAAGGTATCGTCTTATTCCTGAGGACCTTGTCCTTTCTGTCAAGTATTTGGACAGGCTGTTCCTCATAGGAGAGATCTGACTCAAGCTCCAGATCTTTATAGCTCAAAATATGATTAACACCAGGCACATACCTCCGAAGAGATGAAACATGAAATACATTATGAACGGCCGATAACGCTGGAGGCAAAGCCAACCTATAAGCCACCTGACCAATCCTCTCCAGGATCTCAAATGGACCTACATATCTGGGGCTCAGCTTGCCCTTCTTCCCAAACCTTCTCACCCCTTTCCATGGTGAGACTCTAAGGAAGACATAGTCTCCTACCTGGAACTCCACGTTCCTCCGTTTGGGATCTGCACAGCTCTTCTGTCTACTCTGGGATGTAAGCATTCCAGCTCTAATCTTCTCAATGGCCTCATTGGTCCTCTGAACTGCCTCAGGACCTAAGTATCTCCTTTCACCTGTCTCATCCCAATGAATGGGAGATCTACACTTACTACCATAAAACATCTCATAAGGTGCAACTCAAATGGTAGACTGATAACTGTTATTGTAGGAGAATTCTATCAAAGCCCGATACTTACTCCAAGATCCACCAAAGTCCAGCACACATGCTCGCAGCATGTCTTCCAATATCTGGATCGTCCTCTCAGATTGCCCATGTGTCTGAGGATGATAAGTAGTACTGAACTTCAACTGCATCCCCATGGCCTTCTGCAAAATCCCCCAGAACTTGGAAGTAAAAGTAGGGTCCCGATTTGATACGATCTCAAAAACTCAACAATTTACAAAATCTAATTCAAAGCTTAGAAACTCGAAAAACTCAAAACATAAACTTAGATTACCTTTGATTGGGTTGTTTTCCGTCAAATCCTTTGGTTAAGAAGCTTCTAATCTTTCCTAGGATCACTATGCCTCAATCATCTCTTGATTCCGACTTCTAGAACTCGAGATTTCTTTAAAAAGGCTCAAACGGTAAAATGAACTAACGAAAGGGAGAACGAGAGGTTTTCTAACATATGTTCTATCTGATAAGCTAGTTCATACTTAAGTAACCTCAAATAAAACCTAGTGCTCGGGGTCCCAAAAACACCCCTGGCGACATTATAGTCAAAACCTTCGAAATTTCCTCCTGATCTCAAATATTCCCAATTTATCGTCAAATAAACATTTCTATTACCCCATAATTGACCCCGTTATGACAAAACTGCTAATCCATTATATATGACCGTCTCATGCCGAATAGCTCGAATATATCTCCATAATAATGGAATCTCATTCACAAATCACAATACGCACCCAAATACACATATTCACCCTCAATGGGCCAAATTATCAAAACAACATGTGGACGCTCAATATTCCACGCCCATAAAAGAACCAAGACGCGCGCTAAGGTCCCTTAAAGGCCTAAATGCATGCTTAAGCCACGAGACGCTTGAGCCACCACCCTCTCACTACGGCCTTGCATGCCCAGGACCGCGCCCCGCGAGATGATCTCGTGCGCCCAGGCTCACGCCCCAGCGCCCATGGCCTCGTGTCCAAGCCCGCGAGGCCTCGCCGAAGTAACCTTGGCATCGCGCCCCAGCGCCATGGCCTCGCGCAGCCATGCCCGGAGTACCCTCAGCGTTGCGCCCCAACAGGCGTTCAGCCTCGTGCAGCCACGCCCGAAGCACCCTCGGCCTCGCGCCTCGCGCCTCAGCGTCGTGGCCTCGCGCCCCAACAGGCGTTCGGCCTCGCGCAGCCATGCCCGGAGTACCCTCGGCTTCGCGCCCCAGAGCTGTGGACTCACGCTGCAGCAAGCATTCGGCCTCACGCAGCCACGCCTGAAGCACCCTCGGCCTCGCACCTCAGCGCCGTGGCCTCGCGCCCCAGCAGGCATTCGGCCTCACACCCCGAGCGAACCACGCCATCATGTGGCCATGTAAAGGGGGGAGGGCCTCGTGAAGGGAACTCATGAGTAGTTAGGGAGCCGCGCCATCAATAGGCCTTCCAAGGAGGCCTCGCGAAGGAATAGGAGCCACGCCATGGCCATCAAAGTCTGGGTGGCATGGGAGCCACGCCACCAGGTAGCCACGCGAGTGAGGCCACGCGTCAAGGGAGCCGCGCCCCCAATGGGCTCGCGAGGAAGGCGTCTCGCCTCGCACTCTTAGACATCTGTCGAGGCCACATGCCTATCACCCATGCTCGTGGGTGACCTCGGGGTACATCACGACCATTGGATGCACCAAGTGTCCCATTCCCTATACCTTGAGACCCCAATGCTTAGAGGTTCGGGTACGAGTCGAATGGAACATACATGTACGATCTAGTACTGGGTACGACCCTTAAGACCCTGTATGTCGATGTACAGACACCCGTACCAGTGGGGGAGTGGGAATGCTAGGATAGGATTTATGGCCCGTACGTCTACGGCCAGGAGTCAGAGTCAACACCACTACCACCTGTGCCACTATGTTTGTCCTCTGACATGGGTACGGACAAGTAGTGGAGCCATCCTCCTGACGTCTGCCCCTGTACTGGATGCACGACCACATCCTCTGAAACCATTATCCTGACAGAGTACTTATGTACCACTTGGTCCCCTGGACCACGATGTACCCAGGGCCATTAAAGCCTACTATAAAATGAACTCTAACTCCACCTGAGGGGGGGTTGGAAAATTTACTGTAGCAAGTGCTTGAGAATGAAAGATTGATTTCTCCATTGTTGTTCTGTCATTGTTCTTGAGTTATTACTTAAATTTCTACAGCTTTTTTATTGACTATCTTTACTTGATAATTTTTTCCAACTCAACTTAGTTGACGAGTTCTCACCGTCAACACAACATAATATTCAAATGTGGACCCGCATGCATGCATATAACATCATATCATAATATAATTCACATAAACATGGATATTATCATTTAATGGAATAATTAAACAAGTGTGGCCCTCCCGGCCTACTAATCCAGCCATTAAACCAAATCGGTTTCTCTCTTTCTTTCCTCTCTCAATTCCTTCTTTCTCTCTCTCGGTTTGGAATTTTGAAGCTAAGCTAGGTAATTCAAGATTGAGGATTAAGGCTTAGAGTTTAGGGTTGTCTTTCAGCAACTGAAAGGGATTTAAATCGTAAGTGAGGTAAGGTTTTCAGCTTGAGTTTCAAGTTTTTTGCTCTATTTTTATGTGGTTTGAAGGCTTGAGAGTTTGATTGTGTAGTTGGGTATTTGATGGTGTTTTAGGTGTTGAGAGGCTTGGGTTTTGTTGTTTGAATGGTGATAATGTTGAGGTGATGTTTGGTTGTGATTTTTGGAATTGCTTGGTTGAGTTTTGATTAAGGTTTAGATTGGAGAAATGCAAGGGAGTTGGGTTTGCAGGGTCAGGTCGTGACCGAGTTCATGCAAGTCGCGACTTGAATGCGTTCCAGAGCCTCCCCTGGGTTTTGTCTGGCAGGTGCGCCACGACCAACAGGGGCAAGTCGTGGCCTGCCCCTGGCACCCCAGACAGGGGGCTCTCTGTGTTGGGGCCGCGTCACGATCTTTGTGGGCAGGTCACGGCCCGCCCGGCCCTTTTGTGCCAAGATGGTGTTTAGCGAGATTTAAGGGAAGTTTTTCGATTATCTTGGCTCGGGATCGAATCTACTAACCGTTTTAGTAGGATTCAAGGTCCCGGGAGCGTGGTTTTAGTCCATGAACCTTTTTATTATTTATTTTAATTATGGGATTTCATATTTGGTTATGGTTAGGTGACCGCTAAGGGGCCTATCGTTCTTAAGGGTCGTTCTTTTAATTATTTCACGCTCGAACTAGAGGTAAGAAAACTGCACCCAGTGTGTGACATGCATGGTTATTGATGAGGCATGTTGAGTGTAATGCCTCGAATTCTCCGATGAGGTTTAGTGGCGGTTTAGTTGGCCGGGAGGGCCTTAATTGTTTAATTACGCCATTAAATGAATATATGCATGTTTATGTGAATTATATTATAATATGATGATATATGCATGCATGTGGGTCCACATTTGAAATATGATGTTGTTTTGATAATTTGGCCCATTGAGGGTAAACTTGTGTATTTGGGTGCATGATGTGATTTGTGAATGAGATTCCATTATTATGGAGATATATTCGAGCTATTCGGCATGAGACGGTCATTTTTAGTGGATTAGCGGTTTTGTCATAACGGGGTCAATTTTAGGGTAATAGGAATGTTTATTTGATGATAAATTGGGAATATTTGAGATCAGGGTGAAATTATGGAGGTTTTGACTATAATGTCCCTAGGGGTGTTTTCGAGACCCCGAGCATTAGGTTTTATTTGAGGTGACTTAAGCTTGAAGTAGCTGTCAGATAGAACGTATGATTAGAAAACCTCTCGTTCTCCTTCGTTAGCTCATTTTTGCCACCCGAAGCATATTTGAAGAAATCTCGAGTTCTAGGAGTTGAAATCGAGAGAGGATCGAGGCATAGCGATCCTAGGAAAGATTAGAAACTTCTTGGCCATAGGATTTGATAGAAAACAACCTAATCGAAGGTAATCTAAGTTTAAATTTTTGAGTTTTTAGAGTTTCTAAGCTTTGAGTTGGAGTTTGTGAATTTTTGGGTTTTCGATTCGTTTGAACCTTGGGTTTTTAGGGTTTTGATGCATTGGGAGGCTTGGGAACCTTGTTTTGATGATTGGGCAATGTTTAGGTATGATTTTGGAGGCTTTGGAGTGTTAAAACGTGTTTGGGAGTGGCCTAGAGTTAAGGGTCGCGACCCTGCTTTGAAGAAGCAGGTGGGGCTTCTTGTGCCTGCTGGGCGTCGCGGCCCTTGATGAGGGGCGCCGCAACCCTTGCTTCAGGAAGTTCTGGGGTCCGCAACCCTTGCCCAGTTTTCTCCCCGTTTGCTCATTTTGACCCCGGGAACCTAGTTTTAGGCCTCGGGAGTGTCCCTACTACTTGGATTAGCTTGGATTGATCCCTCAGAGGCTAGATATTGGTTTAAGAACCTTTGATTATCATGTTATTGATGGTATCCTATAATGTGTTATGATTAGGTAACCGCTAAAGGACTAAAAGCTAGACCATTCTCAAGGGTCGTTGTTTTGTTCATTCTAGCTCGAATCAGAGGTAAGAAAACTGCAGCCCAAATGTGACATGCATGATTATTCATGAGGCATGTTGGTTGTGAAAATGTGGACATGAATTGATTGTGGAATACTTAGCAAATGTTGCTCACTTGTGCATGGTACTGACTCATTAGTCAGATTTGGCAAAGGTGCTAGTATCAACTGTGAAGCTGTGACTGATTAGTCAGGTTCGGCAGTGGTACTGGGCACTGGTCACATTGCGCTGACTCATTAGTCAGGACGGCCTTAGCGTGTTCAACGCAAGCCAATAAAGATTAGATCTAATCGACTTTCTGCATTGAATGACTCAAAGAGCATTAAAGCCGGACTGACCTCAAGTTCGATGAATATTATATGCGCATGAAGGCTAGTGGCTTACCCAACAGCCACTCTTCCATTTGAATTAGTGACTTGCTTGTCAGTCACTCAGTTTGGTTTACCAGAACCTGTTGAAGGCTAGTGGCTTACCCAACAACCACTCTTCCATTTGAATTAGTGACTTGCTTGTTAGTCACTCAGTATGGTTTACCAGAACCTCAAGGGATATTCACTCATTTTTTTGAAAGCTATGAGCTCTGTGTGATTATAGTGATAATCATTTGATGATGTTTACATATAATACTATGTTTTCTTGCTGGGCTTTGGCTCATGGGTGCTATGTGGTGCAGGTAAAGGAAAAGAAAAGCTCACCCAGCCTTGATTGGAGAGCTTAGGTTGTGATGTGTACATATGCGGCTGCTTGATCACCACGGCCAAGGAGTTCTCAGAGGAACTAGGGGGTTTACCCTATTTTTGCCGCTTAGGTCGGCGGGGTTTGAAATTTTGGAACAGTAATGACCTTTTTGACTTGTAAATGTTCTTGTGGGCCCATGAAAAATTTTATGTATTAAATAAAGCATATCATTTCCTTTTTATTGGTTTTCACCTTAACCTGTTAATAACACTTAGAACACGTTTTTAACCAAAGGACTCAGGCAATGGGTCAAATTTCTGGTTCACCGTAACTGTTCTGGGGTAACCAGGGTGTTACACTGAGTGCTCTATACATGGACATTGATTGCATTGTAAATGCTTGGCAGCTTTGCTTATCTGTGAATGGCATTGACTTATTAGTAAAAAATGACAATGGTGTTTAGTACTGGTCGCGAAGCTCTGACTTACCAGTCATGATCGGCAATAGTATTGAGCACTGGTCGTATTGTATTGGCTTATGAGTCAAAAATGGCATTAGCGTGTTTAATGCAGGTTGAAATGATTAAATCTAATCAACATGAGCTATAAATACTTGACCGACCTATTGGTCAAAGAAAGCTAAAGCACTTGCTAGTCTAAGGCTAGTTACTTAGATGTTGGGCCAAAAAGGCTCAAGTGACTGAAATGTCACATGGCTTAGGGCACAGGGCCCCAGAGAGACTTATTACTCATTTATCTAGAGAGAATTATTAGTCATCTATCCAAAGAGAATTATTAATCATTTATTCAGAGAGACTTATTAGTCATCTAATCAGAGAGACTTATTAGTCATCTACCCCAGAGAGACTTATTAGTCACCATCTGATTAGGGTTGTAAGCCCCATAATCATTTAATATTATTTGTGTACATGTAGTAATAAGTTTTCTTGCTGAGCCTTGGCTCACGGGTGCTATGTGGTGTAGGTAAAGGGAAAGAAAAGCTCACCCAACCTTGAGTAGAGAGCTTAGGTGGCGATGTGTACATATTTGGCCGCTTGAGCACCACGGCCAAGGTGTTTCTTAGGGGAACTATGGTTTAACCCTATTTTTGCCGCTTTGGTCAGTGAATTGTATCTTTTATACAGTAATGACCATTTTGGAAAATACTTTTATGGGATCCCATGTACATTTTGATGTTTTTAATAAAATGTACCCATTCTTTTTTACCGAGATTTTAACCCTGGCCTGTTAATAACACTTAGATGCATGTTTACAACCTAATGACTCATTTAACAAGTTAAGCACTATTTAAAGTACACAGTGTGACGGTCTTGGGCTAACCAGGGCGTTACAATGTCAAAATCTTTTATAATTAAGGTTGTTAATGAGTGTTTATTTTACTTTTATCACACTTTTCAACCTAAAACCTCGATTAGCGAGCTAATGGAAAATTTAAAAATCACATGGTAATGGATCTAAGGTAGTAGGGCGTTACAACTTGGTATCAAAGCGTACCAAGGTTTATGGTTCCTAGAGATCGACTGACCGTGTAAGGGTTGGTCAGTATTAAATGAACTATGTGTTTAATTGTTTGTCTGAGTTGCCTTGTATGCTTGAATATTATAGACAGAGCACGATGACTATGTTTACATATGTATGATGCCAGGGCACAACCCCTTGATTTCTATATGCCTATGTTATGTGTCTATGATGTGAATTGATGTTTGTGTTGGATTGATGGGACTCGGAGGTGGTTTTTGGATGTTTTTATCTTGCTTGATGTGAGGCGTCATTGATTGCAGGCATATTAAAGCAATTCCTCGACGATCGATTAGACTTCGCGGCCATGTGGCCGAAGATGACAACTAGGATCAGGACCCTCCACTTGCCGTATAGAATTGGCAACAATTGTTTGCCGAAATTGAAGCAAGACTTTAGCGTACGGAACAAGAGAAGGACTGCCCACAAGCCAGAAAAGAGGAACCGAAGAAGAGTGATAGCCTCACTCCGGGCAGTGTATTTACCTTGACCCAGACTAATGATGCGGCTAGTCCCTCGGTCATGACAGGTCAGATTTTTAGTGCTAGTTCTTCATTTATTGCATTAATTGATTCAGGAGCTACTCATTGGTTTGTATCTGCTAGAGTGATAGATCATTTGTGTAGACCATGTGATATGTATGCTAGGGGATTCAGGACATTGTTTCCAACAGGGGACTAGTAGTCTCTAGGAGATGGGTAAGGGCATTACCAGTAGAGATAGAAATAGGGAGTTGTCTGTGGATTTGATTGAGCTAGCGATGGATGAGTTTGATATTATTATTGGGATGGATTGGTTATCAAAGTATAGGGCGACGATAGATTGCAAGCAAAAAATGGTGACATTTGAATCTGAAGGGGAGGTACCCTTTGTATTTGTGAGGAAAGTTAGTGGGCCACGAGTACCTATGATCTTTGCACTAAAGACTAAAGGCGTAATGCAAGAAGGTTGCATAGATTTCTAGCAAACATAGTTGATACCTTTAGGGTTGTTTACGTTAGGCCGGATGAGACCAGACTAGTGTGTGGGTTTTCTAATGTATTCCCAACACACCTGCCAGGGTTGTCACCACACCGAGAGATTAAGTTCGTCATAGAGTTTGCGCCAGGGGCGGAGCAAGTATCTAGGACACCTTATAGAATGGCTTCAGTGAAGTTGAAGGAACTGAAGAATCAGTTGCATAGTTATTTTATCTAGGATTCATCAAACCTAGCTTTTCGCCACTGGGTGCTCCAGTGTTGTTCTTCAAGAAGAATGATGGATCCTTACATATGTGCATTGACTACTGAGAGTTGAATAAGTTGACCATTAAGAATAAGTACCCATTTCCCAGGATCGACAATTTCTTTGATGTTCTACAGGGAAAGACAGTATTCTCCAAGATTGACCTTCGGTCCGGCTACCACCAGTTAAGGATTAAAGAGGAGGACATACCAAAGACTGCATTCCATATGAGGTATGGACATTATGAATTCTTGGTCATGTCCTTTAGATTAACTAATGCCCCAACAACCTTCATGGACTTGATCAATAGAGTCTTGAGGGATTACTTGAATAAGTTTGTTATCGTATTCATATACTGGTGTACTCCCAATCAGAGATAGAGCATGAGCAACATCTTCATTTATTAGTACAATCGCTAAGGGAGCGTAGGTTATATGCTAAGTTCATTAAATGTGAGTTTTGGTTGCCCTAAGTAATATTTCTAGGCCAAATTACGAGTAAGGAGGGGATTTTGGTTGACCCCACCAAGATTAAGGCATTGAGAGATTGGCCCAGGCTTAGCACTGTACCAGAGGTTAGGAGCTTCTTGGGATTAGCAGGGTACTATCAGCGGTTTGCTGAGGGATTATCCAGAAAAGCTACACCATTGACTTAGCTGACGCGTAAGAAGACCAAGTATGTCTGGAGAGAAAGATGTGAGAAAAGTTTCAAGAAGTTGAAGCGCCAACTTATCACCGCTCTGATATTGAGTCTTCCATCGGACAATGAGAAGTTTGTACTTTACTGCGATGCTTCGAGGGTTTAGGGTGTGTATTGATGCAAGCTAGAAAGGTGATAGCCTACGGGTTGAGACAGCTGAAGGAGTATGAGCAGATATATCCCACTGACGATCTAGAATTGGCAGCAGTGGTGTTTGAACTAAAGGCTTGGAGGAATTATCTGTATGGGGAGAAGTGGGAAATATTCACCAACCATAAAAGTTTATAGTAATTCTTCACTTAGGAGGACTTGAATATGCGCCAAAGGTGTTGGCTGGAATTGTTCAAGGACTACGATTGTGACATTTAATACCATCCAGGGAAGGCCAATGTGGTGGCCGACGCATTGAGTCGGAAGGGCCCAGGGCAGTTGTTCAGCGTGAGGTAGATATCAGAACAGTTAGTTGAGGAGATGACTAGAGCGGGAATTGAATTGGTAGTTGGTCAACTAGCCATTATCACTCTTCAGTCGACACTCCTTGAGAGGATCAAGGAAGCGTAGAGGGAGGATCCCCAGATAAGGAAACACTGGGAGGATTTCTTGGCTAGAGTGGTTAAGGACTATTCAATTTTAGAAATAGGTCTACTGAGGTACAAGGGTCGGATTTGTGTTCCGATGGATTCCGTTATCAGGCGAGACATTTTAGAATAGTCTCACACTACTCCCTAATCCTTACATTTGGGTAAGACCAAGAATTGAGAACTTTGTATTGGTGGTCGGGGTTGAAGACAGGCATAGTAGATTATGTAGCCAAGTGTTTGACCTATCAGCAGGTGAAGGCTTAACATCAAAGGCCAGCAATGTTGCAGCAACCTTTAGGGATTCCACAGTGGAAGTCAAAGGGTATCACCATGGCTTTCGTGGTTGGATTGCTGAAAATAGTGGGACAGTGTGATTCTGTGTGGGTGATTGTGGGTAGGTACACCAAATCAGCCCACTTTTTGCCTGTTAAGACATCTCATACAGTGGAGTAGTATTCTGAGTTGTATGTGAAGGAAATTTTCTGAATTCACCTCTATGTTTATGAGAGCCTGCAAAAGGCTAGGGGCACACAGTTGCAGTTTAGTACCGCTTATCACCTTCAGATGGATGGACAGTCTGAGAGGACAATTTAGATATTGGAAGACATGCTATGGGCCTCTGTACTGAATTTTGGGGAATCTTGGAGTAAGTATCTCCCTTTGATTGAATTTTCATATAATAACAGCTACCAGGCAACTATCGGAGTGGCTTCGTATGAAATGTTATATGGGAGGAAGTGCAGATCACTCATCCATTGTGATGAGATGGTTGAGAGTAAATACTTAGATCTTATGGCTATTTAGAGGACCAATGAGGTGATTGAGAAGATTAGAGCTCAGTTGCTCACCTCCCAGAGTCGACAAAAGAGTTACTCAGACTTGAGACGCAGGAGTGTATAATTTCAAGTCGGTGATCACGTGTTTCTTAGAGTTTCTCCCTTGAGAGGGGTGAAACAATTTGGAGTGAGAGGCAGGTTGAGCCCTAGGTTTGTTGGCCCCTTTGAGATTCTGGAACGGTTTGGGGAGGTAGCTTACAAATTGGCTATGCCTCCATCCTTATCAGGGTTCACAATGTGTTTCACGTCTCCATGCACCAGAAGTATGTATCAGATTCTACGCATGTGTTGAGTTATGAAAACTTGGAGCTGGATCAAGATTTGTCTTATGAGGAGAAGTTGGTTCATATTCTAGAATGGAATGATAAAGTCTTGCGGAACAAGACTATTACCTTGGTAAAAGTGTTGTGGAGGAACAACAAAGTGGAAGAGGCAACTTGGGAGCTCGAGACCGACATCCCGAGTTATTCAGGTAAATTTCGAGGATGAAATTTCTGTAAGGAAGGGATAGTTGTAATGTCCCACATTTGCTAATAAGGCTCAGTGTCTTGACTGGCGTGCTGCGAGGGCAATAATTGATTTAATTATGTTATTATGTGGATTAAATAATTATGTGATTATAAATGCATGTTTAGGTTAATTAAATATGCACGTGGGCCTATTTTTGTTAATAGGGGCATATTTATAATTTTGGCCCATTGAGGGCATAAATGTAAATTATATGCGTATTGTTCTTGATACCACAAGATTGTGGTGATATATTTGTGATGTGTGATCCGAGACGATCCTAGGGAGTAAAATAGCGAAATAGTCACAACAAGGTCGAATACATGACTCAGGGTGAGCCTAGGGGTATTTTGAGAATGACGCACATGTTTGGCATTGTCGAGTAATGGGCAGTAATTTAGCGATTATTTGGGTATGTCGGGATTAAATGGGGGTTTATAGGACTACTTGAGGAATTAGCAGGAATATGGCAAAAGACAATTTTGTAGAATGGGTAAGAATAGGTTAGGGTCATTTTGGGCATTATACAACTGGGGATAGACTTAAGCTAACCAAAATTCTAGAACTAAGAAGAAACAAAAAGAAAACACATCCTCAACTCATTTTTTTCTCTCATTCTAGAACTAGAGCGGGAATTGAATTGTTAGCTGGTCAGCTAACCAATATTACTCTTCACTTTTTCGCCAAATCACTCTAAAAGATCGACTTAAGCCAATTATCGCAAATATATCAACATAGTAATGTGGTTCCAATCACATAACCCATATAATTAGAATTATACCCCTTAACGTGTCAAAATTACGAAAATGTCCCTTTTTCACAAAAACGGGCCCACAATATCATTTAATACACATCACATGTGTAAATAGTCATATTTTAATACAACTCGTATATTTCACATTTATTTAATTAAATCCACATATATATATTCGATTATGCCCTCCTGACACAGTAAACAAGGCACTCAACCTTAATAGCGAATTCAGAACGTTACACAAGCGCCCCTTCGTTTGCTCTAGATCACTCCTAAAGCCATGGATACCATGGAAATAGAAAAAACTATTGTAAGACTAGTCCTCCATCATAGTTTTTTTTCTCATCCATCACAAACCGTGTAAGAGTAAAAATGGAAATGTGAAAAAATAAAATAAGCAAAAAAATTCATAAGACCATAAAAAGAGATTTTTTTTCTGACAAAATGAGTATTTTATGTAAATATTCATTTTTGTAAAATTAATTTTTGGTTTTAGTATAATTTTTTTTTGATTAATTAAGGTTTTGAGTTAAAATTGTAGGGTTTAATTTCGTTAAACTCTTATTACTTAAATATATTAGATTTTAGTTTCGTTTGAAATTAGTTCTTAATTTTTTTTAATAAAGAAAATTTGAATTATTTTTTGTTTGTGTTTTGTTTATTTTATATTTTTATTAATTAAAATATATTTTATGGGCAATATGATGTTCAATGCTTTAAGAGGGAGCCTTTTACAAAACTAAGATTACTACTTCTCTTATAGAGAAAGCATGCTTATAATTCATAACCAAGGGATATCTTGGTAATGAGGTCGAGTAGAACTTATTTTGTGGCTAGTTGAAGATAAGGCCAAGGATTCGTTGGGTGCTTGTGAAATAATATCAGGTCGGGAAGAGTTTCTTGAACTCATGTTTCATTAAGAAAGGAAGTAAGAAATTCGAGCAAATAAAAGATATAATTGACCTAGTTTTTCTCGGTATATATCTCGAATTGATGTCGACAACTCTTCGGTAGAAGCTATATTGAGGTTGTTCTAACAAACAATTGGTTTCACATTAATATTTACCTTAAATTATTTAAATTTAAATTACATGGAAAATAGAAACTATTTCCTTAAATGCAGGAGGACAATTAGTCTAGTTTGAATAGTCATGAACTCTTATTCATGTTTATTGAGTATTTTGATTCACTCGTCATTGTTTGTTTGTATATTAGTCTAATGAATTTTGTTTTGGAGATTCAATGACATATGTGGATGGGAACATTTTCTTAAAAAATTTGGAATCCCAGCTGTCCTCACAGATTGTATGTTACTTCCCCTAAGGATTAATTTTGGAACTGAATTAATTATTGATCTAAATTTTATAATATGATTATAAATTAATTGTTCACTAATGAATTAAAGGGAGTTAAGGAACAAGAGGTAATTAGAAGGGTAAAATGGTAATTTCGACAACCTTTAATTTACGAACAAATAATTAGAAGACAAAACTACATAAAGCAATTATATCAATAAACTACATGAGATAATTTTGTAAATATAATTCTATAATAACTAAGAGTGCAATTCCATATTTATAGAGAACTAATAATGCAATTAATAAATATGATTATTTAAGTAAAGAGATTAATTAATAATCTACACTACTACAAAAAAGGGCAATTGTGTCAGTCAAACACGTCAGTCAACGTAGTTGACTGATGTTGTTGACCAAGAATTAACATTTGTGGCAGTTGGGCACTGCCACAAATGCGGGGGCATTTGCATCAGTACGTATACTGACGGCGTTAAACGGGACCATTTGTGTCAGTGCCACTGTGACACTGCTAATGGGACCGTTTGCGTCAGTGGCCCACTAACGGTAAAGGCCTGTTTGCGTCAGTGCCCCACTGATGCAAACGAGCCGTTACCATTAGTAAACCACTGACGCAATTGGCTTGTTAACAATACAACCATCTTCATCCCCGAGCCCAGCAACCATTGACCTAAAACTTTCAGAAAAAAATAGATGCGCGATTTTGAAGAAATTCCAGCAGCACCTCAATGAGTTTTCCCTCATTTTGGTGAGTTTTTCTCTCTTTTCTTTTCAATTTTAATGTAGAAATGATGATATATTTATATATTTTTATGAACCTTATACATAGTTTTTTTTATATAGTTTTTTGTATAGATTTTATATTTTTGATGACTATTGTTTGAAAACCCATAAACTTTTTTAGTTTCTTTGGGTTTTCTACTTAAAGAACCCACATCGCTCAATTACCACAAGTGCAATTTTATTAATTTTTGTGATTTTCTTTATAAATTGACTATATTTCAGATTTTTTAATTTTTGGATAGTTTTATATTAATGATTATATAATTCTTTTAGGTTTAAACATTGCATTTTAATATTTTATTTTTTTAGAATTTTTTTTATTATAATTTCTTTATTTTTTATTAACTTTTTCAATCTTTTAAAATTTAGTTTAATTTCCAATTTACTTATGTAAATGAGTAAATGAGTATGCATTTACTTATGTAAATGTATATATTTTGTATAAGTTCAACTTTATTAATTATTTAGCTTGAATGTTTTGAGTAAATTTTTCTTTATATTTTGTTAACTATTTTAATTTTGGGTCTAATTGTTTAAATATGTATATCTTAAAATGTTTGTTTTCTTTAAGTTATATTTTATTATTGATTTAGTTAGGATATTTATAGTAAATTTTTCTTTATGTGATTTGTTATCTTTTTCAAAAAAAAATATATTTTATTTCGGGTTTAAGTATTTAAATGAGTACATCTAACAAATTATTTGTTTTCTCCAAGCACTTTATTGTTTATTTAGGTACAATATAGCTACAATATATTTTTCTTTATATTTTGTCAACTTTTTTAATATTTTTTTGTTTATTTTTATTTTTGAATAGGTATTTTATTGACAACTTTGTAGGTGAGATCAAGCTTTGGAGGATTTTATATTAGAGGTAATATTTTAAACTTTAATGTATAATTAAGATATTAAACTTTGTGGAATGTAGGAATTATAAAATAGTTGAGATAGGTTCTGGGACTGTGTGATGCGGTGATATAAGGCCATAATTATGCATGTTTGATTGATTAATTAGTTTGTTGTGTTTATGTGATGAATATAGGTTCATTTAAATTTTGGGAAATGTGATAGAAATAGGGGAAATGCTCGGCTTGCATGGCTCTAGGGTGGAGAAGGTGGCTGGGCGACGAAGAATGCCCGAACTGAAGTCTGGATGGAGCTAGCTGGTCTCACGCTGGGAAGAAGAAGGCTTGGCCGCACACAGGGAAGAGTAGAAGAAGAGCTAGCCTCCGGTGTCATCGTACACCTCTTGTGTCATGTGAGGGCTTGGGCCCGCATGGGTCGAAGCTTTGATGACCTCTGAAGATCCCTAGCCAGCGCGTGTAGGGGAAGGTCGGGCTCCATAAAGACACAGGCGAGAGAGAAAGAATGAAGGAGAGAGGTCTGGTGGGAGAAAGAGATCCGAGAGAGAGGAGAGAGAATAATGAGGAAAAAGGAGAAGGAATTGAAGGAAAGGAATTGGGTCTCATGGTCTCACAAATATTCAGGTCTGACAAATGAAAAAAAATGCTAAGTGGCGGGATGGTGAAATTATTACCGCCCTTTTTTCATAAAGTGGCCCCAACATAGTACTCTAGCATAATACTTTTTGATTAGTATTATATTCATGTGTTATGGAAATGGGTATTTGGAGTAGTGCCATACCCCGCATTTACATATTTCAATATTTACTTTGGACTTTTCAATAAAGTTGGGAATATTTCTTATGTATGTTTTCTTCAAAAGTAGTAGTTAAGTCTAGTAGTTTTTAATGGTCCAAGGTCTTAGAATTAGTTGGGTCATTACAGAATTATGCATGTTTGATTGATTTGTTGAATACTTTTGTGTATATCTTGTGTTGTATACATGCACGTTTTAAATTTGGGAAATGTGATTGAAATAGGTGAAATGCTGCCCAATTTTTTTTGCACATATTGTTTCCTTTATTTACTTGTCAATTAGGTAATCCATGAACCTAATTGTTAATGTTTGTTTCTTTGTTTGTTTGTTTGTTTGTTTTTTTTTTTTTTGTGTGTGTGAAGTTTGACAATGGATAGAGATTAGATGTCAGCAAATAGGTTATCCGTGAAATATAGGAATGGAGTTGAGTTTTTCTTGCAATTTTTTCCAAGAAATAATCAATCTCCTAATAGTATTCCTTGTCCTTATGTTAAGTGTGGTAACGTTGTCAGGATGCCAATTTTTAAAATTAAAGATCACTTATTTAGGAGTTGAATAGACAAAAGTTATAAAGTATGGTTTTTTCACGGGGAAAGAATGAAAGTCACTGATGAGGGATCATCTAAGAATAATAAGTATTTCGATGAGGTTTATGAAGTTGATGATATTTCAGAAATGATAGATGAAGCACAATATGAATCACACGTGGATCCAATTAAATTTTAGCCAATCTTAGAAGAAGCTGAGAAACCTATTTTCCCTAATTGTACAAGGTTCACTAAATTATCAGCAATGCTTAGGTTGTATAACTTAAAAGCCAAACATGAGTGGAGTGATAAGGGAAGGACAGAGTTGTTAGTATTTTTAGGAGAATTATTACCAGAAGGTAATGAAATGTCGTCTTCATTTTATGAAGCAAAGAAAACATTGCGTTCGTTAGACATGCAATATGAAAAAATTACATGCTTGTCCTAACGATTGCATCTTATATCGAAAGAGATTTGTTAATGCAATTGCATGTTCAACATGTGGCGAGTCTAGATGGCAAAAGAAAAAAATTCAGATGCAGTTAGAAAAGGTGTCCCTGTGAAGGTTTATGGTATCTACGATCGATACCTCGCTTAGTTCGGTTGTACCGAAATGATGATCATGCTAAAAAATTAATTTGGCATGCAAAAGATAGAGTAAAGGATGGTAAGTTGAGACATACAACTGACTCACCAGCTTGGAAAACCGTAGATGTTAAATGCATGAATTTAGCAATGAACCAAGGAGTATTCGTTTGAGTCTTTCTGCTGACAGAATTAATCTAGACACTTCCCTTAGTAGTAAATATAGTTGTTTGCCTGTAATGCTAGTCATCTATAATCTACTGCCATGGTTGTGTATGAAGAGGAAGTTTACCATGTTGACATTGTTGATATCTGGTCCTAAACAACCTGGAAATGATATTGATGTATACCTAGCTCCTTTATTTGATGATTTGAGCACATTGTAGTATGAGGTGGTTAATGCTTATGATGCTTATAGGAAAGAAAATTTTAATCGTAAAGCAGTGTTGTTGTGGAATATTAATGATTTTCCAGCCTTACATAATCTTTCTGGATTTAGTGTGAAAGGGTACAAGGCATGTCCCATTTGTGAAGAGAGGACTCATTCTGATTATTTAAAACATTCTAGAAAGATTTGTTATAAGGGACACCGAAAGTTCTTATTCGAAGAACATAAATTTCAAAGTTGGACAGATGCCTTCAATGGTAAACATGAATTCGGAAAGGCTCCAGCTCCTTTACTTGGAGGACAATTGTTAGAAAAGTTGAACAAAGTCCAATTCATGTTGGGTAAGCCTACAAATTATACAAATAAGAGAAAAAATGTTTGAAGTGAAAAAACAAAGGAGGTTGTAGATGGTGCGACAGGTTGTTGGAAGAAGAAATTAATTTTTTTTTTTGCTTGAATATTGGGAGCATTTAGCTTTGCGGCATAACTTGGATGTGATACAAATTGAGAAAAACGTGTCGGATAGCTTAATTAGTACATTGTTGAATATTCTTGGTCGGAGTAAGGATGGAATTAAAGCTCGGTTGGATTTAAAAGTAATGGGTATACGCAGTAAGTTACAAGTAGAGGTTGATGAGAGAAGAACCTATTTACCACCTGCTTGTTATACCCCGTCTAAAGAAGAAAAACAAATTGTATGTCATTCTTTGTCAAATGTGAAAGTACTGGAAGGTTATACTTCAAATATTTCTTCTCGGGTAGACATGAAAATTTTGAATTTAGTTGGAATGAAGTCTCATGACCATCATACACTACTTGAACATCTTCTACCGGTAGCTATTCATTCTGTGTTACCCAAAAAAGTTTGATATGCATTTACCAAACTATGCTTCTTTTTTAAATCTATTTGTTGTAAAATTGTAGATGTGTCAAAGTTGGACAATCTTCAAACAAATCTCGTGATAGATATGTGTGGTTGGAGCATTATTTCCCACGTTCAATTTTTGACATAATAGTTCATTTGGTGAGAGAGGTAAAATTGTGTGGACCAGTATATTTGAAATGGATGTACCCATTTGAACGGTATATGAAGGTTTTAAAAGGTTATGTTAGAAATAGAAGTAGATCTGAGGGTTGCATAGTTCAATTCTACGTCATTGAAGAAGCAATGGAGTTCTGCTCAGAATACTTGTCCGGTGATGCGAGCATTGGACTATGTTTTTCTAAAATTGAGTTTGAAATAAGTAAAGGAGGTAGAGGTGGTATTGTTTCTGAAGTAAATAAATCTGATAGAGATGAAGCACATCACCTAGTCTTACAAAATATTGATGATGTTTAACCATATACCGAGTAAGTTCCTATACATATGCATGGTCAATCTTATTTTGCTCATTTATTATATTGGAAATGAATGTAGTTTGTTGATATAAATGATTTTTCTTGAAGAGAACATTTCAATTGGATCAAGAACACTTATCCTAATAAGTCTCGGAATAAAAAAGGGGTACAAGATGAACATTATCGAAATTTCAGTACTTGGTTCAAGAATGAGGTAAAATACTTATATTGTTTTTGTTTGAGTGTTATTGTATTTTAGCTTGATACAATTTAATAAACTTTGTTTTATTTTATTGTATTCTAGGTTTTGAATAACATCACATAAAATGTGTCAAAAACACTAAAATGGATAGCACGAGGTCCTTCAATGAGTGTAATTAAGTATCAATTCTATTATATTCACGGTATCAATTCCATGCCTTGCATTTGCGTCAGTGGGGCACTACCAAAAATGCCAAATTGTGACAGTGCCCCATTGATGCAAATGCCAACCTGGTTTGCGTCATGGGATTCTGCGTCACATATAAAACTGACGCAAAAACTCAATTGTGGCAGTTAGAAACTGATGGAAATGATCTATTTTGTTGTAGTGCTAGTTTATTGGAGCATAGAATTACATATCAATGTCTCCTAAGTTCAACATAATCTAGAGTGTGAATGTCAGTGACAAATTGAAAGGGAAAGGAAAATTTTTCAAGAAAATGAATTTTCCAAGGTAAATATATAATTATATGAAATTAATATTATGAATTAATTAATTAACTTAGCTAATATATTTTATTTGAAACCTATATATTAATTGAACATTATTTAACCCAATTTTTGATTAGATGATTTGGTTGCTACGAAGAAGACATGTGGTATATCACACCACTTTAAATTCAGAATGCTAGTCGGAATAAGTAGCTGCTCGAGGAGGCTATTTTAGAATATAAAAGGTTGTTTCGCAAAGAACCAATAACCTACTAAATGATGGAGCAGACTAGTGCCATCTCATGAAATTGCTCGAAGTACAAGACTTGTTTGTTAAGAAATACATTTTACCCAAAGATCTGGGTTTCATGAGACACTATCAAATATTCAAAGATATTTATGAAAATGATATTTAAATTTTATTATTCCTATATTTTTTAAATATGTAACTGAATGTACTGATCCCACACCTACATGTGTAGGCCTAGATTTGCTTGTAAGGGCTCATAGCCCATTAAGACTCTCTATAAATAAAATGTTTATTCAATCATTAACCCTTAGTGAAAAAGAGGAGAAAAAGAGCTAGATATTTCTTTTGTAAGTACTCTACGTAGAAACACCTTCGAATTATATTCTTTTACTAGCTTAAGAAACTCAGTTGAACCCTGTTTCTTCTTGGTCTTAAGAGTGACACTTTTCTGATAAATAAAAGTGCAAGTCGACATAGGTCATTAGCAACTCTTGGGACCACACCGCTAAAAAAAAATTTGTGTCGTTTACTTGATTCCAATTTGTTTAATTCTTATTTTGTCGTATAAACTGACTTAGTGTTGTTAACCAAAACGTTGGTCAAAATTTTTTTTCTTTCATTGAGAGTGGAAATCACGATCTTATTCTATTAGATCCACATGAAACAATGCCTATCACTACTAGAAGCCAAAGTCAAGAGCCACAAGAGGAACCTTAACATTGCCCAACCTGACCACCCCTTGATCCTCCTTTGCGCCATGCTCTTCAATCTCATCATCATAGAGACCTACCTCCACCAGCCTCATTTAGTCATGAATATAACTATGTGGACTTAGGGGAAGAACTGCACCTCGACCTTGAACAACTGAAATGGGTTGTGGGGTAGATGTAGGAGAAGTTCTTTGAAATGCATGAAAGTCAGGCAGCTTCTCAAGAGGCTATATCTGAAGCCCTCAACAAACAACGATAAAATTTTCAAGCATGGATGAATCAGAGACAGTGAACACTTGAAACACGCCAAGAAGAAACTAACCATTGTAATGTTGAGGAAAAAAGGTTGCTAGGGGCCATCCGGTCACAAAATCAAGCAGCAAGAGCCCGACCAGTGAATCCTCAGCCTGTGAACATTAGTCAAACTAATTCTGAAGCCGATCCTCAGTACTAACAGCCAAGAGATGAAAGACCCGCTAACTTGAATCGAGGCTAGCCACCTCATTGTGTCGGACACAATTGTAGTCATAATTGTAAAGGAAACAGAAGAAAAAATGACAAAGAGGCTAGCAGTAGTTATCAAATAACTTACAAAGATGGTTATAATGATGATGAAGGGGACAGTCGATACTACCAATCCCGTGACAATCAACAATATAATCACCACCAAAAAGATGAAAAACTAAGAGGATGGTTTGTTCTGTCAAGGCCACATGTGCCTGAAGATATTCCACGGAGGGAATGTGCAGCCTGTAGGACCGTATGTCCGACTAAGGCAGCAAGAGCTAGTGAACTGTCCAGCAAGATCACCTCTTGATCCTCCTCGAGCAGACATTCAAAATGTTGGGGGCCGGCCAAGGGGGGAAGTGTCATTAATAGACTCAGAAACAAAAAATCCAATCTCCGTGATGTCCTTAATAATCTTAGAGAGGGAAACACATCAAATGTTGTTGGACTCATCACACCGATAATCCCACATACACCATAGGTAGGGGATACTGCAATCCCAACTCAGCACCAGCTGTGGTACCACTTGGTGCTCCTACAATCCAGGTGCAATTGGATGCTCTTACTTGTATGGTATGAGAACTAATAGCCTCAAAGCTTACAGACATTGACCTTGAAAGAAAGAAAGGGTCTCCTTTCTCAGATCGAATCAATGTCGTGATAGTACCACCCAAGTTCAAGATGCCAACTTGGAAGATGTACACTAGAAGGGAAGATTCCATCTCACATGTTAACAATTATGAGATAAAGATGGATCTCCAAAGGGTTAGAGAGGATGTTCGTTGTAGGATCTTTCCCGCCGCTTTATCCAATATTGCTCAACATTGGTTCTTCAAACTAGAGTCGGGAACCATTACATCCTGGGCTACATTTGTGAGGCTCTTTTACTTACAATTATTTTTTGCTCGTATCTCACCTGCTGAACTCAACGACCTTGTTGACATTAAGCAAGGACCGAACAACCGTCTGAAGGACTACATTCAGAGGTTCATGCAAGAGACTTCCCGATCAAAGATTGTTAGCGAAGAGGGAAAATTGATGGCCATCATGGTTGGAATCCAAATAAAGGGTACTCTATGGAATGACTTAAGGAGGAAAACTATCTACTCCACAAGAGAGTTCATAGATCGAGCAGATGATTTCCTTATACTAGAAGAGGCCATCAAAAGAGTAGATGAAGGCAATTAGGCAGGTTCCAGTAGTGCCCTTCTAGCCAAAGACAATGGAGTCCAAACCAGAACCAGTCAACCAATGGTAATGGTAATGGAAATAATAATGGACAAAGTAGTGGAAAACAAAATAACAACTCGAATGGTGACAATAATAAAGACAACAAAACGTCGAAAACCAATGATAAGCCACGAAAGTACAATCCTCATTTTGCTACTTACTCTACACTCTTGAGGTCATGAGCAGAAGTCTTTCAAGCTACACAAGCCGAGGTACCTTATAGGCAACCTAATCCCATAAGGAAAGACATAAGCAAGAGAGACACGGACAAGTTCTGTCATTTCCATAACTAGCTCAAGGACAAATTGAATTTATGATCCACCAAAACCATTACCGCCAGCTCCCGTAACTAGTCGGCTAGATATGATATGCGAACAAACACACTTGGCAAGCGAAAGTAGAAATGTCTTAGAACACTATGCTCGAACACTTTGCCACGAATCGGTGAATGAAGTACTGGTAGTCAAGGAGCGTACCCCAAAAACCCCTCGCAATGAATATAAGCCAATAACATTCGTTGAGGATGACGTCGCACATGTAATATTTATGCATAATGATCCTTTGGTAATTGAGGCCCAAATTGCCAACATGATCATGGCACGAACGATGATAGACCACGATTAATTAGTGGACATTATGTTCAAAACAACCCTTGAGAGAATGAAGTTGTCGATTCGAGACCTAGAACACTGCATAAAAACTTTATATTGTTTTACAAGAGAAGGGTTTACTCCAGCAAGAACAATCAAGTTAGCAGTAACAGTGGGAGCTGCAATTGCAAACTACATGGTTATGGAAACTTTTTTTGTGGTCGATACTCCCTTGGCCTTCAATGCCCTCTTAGGAAGACCGATCTTGATCGACTTGTGAGCCGTAACATCCCTACACTACTACAAATATAGGATTTATCTACCATTTTTTTTCAAACTTAAAAAAAAGCGCTGAGAAAAAAATTGAATGGGGAGGCGGAGACTTTTCTCTACACTTTTTCAAAATAACCGGGGAGAAAAGTAGACTTTTCTCTATGCTTTTTTAAAATAATCGGGGAGAAAAGTAGACTTTTCTCTGCAATTTTTTCAAAATAACCATGAAGAAAAGTCTCATTCCCTATATACTCGATCCCGACCCTTCACTCTCCTCATTTCATTCATTTCTGTCGCACGTGAGAACGGAAAACCCATCGTCCCAAGCCATTGTAATCACTATTTTCACAATTTTTATGTGTTTGTTTTTAAAAAAATTCCACATTAATGCTTTAAATCATGTATATATTCATAAAAATTATTTATTTTGAAGTTTTAGGGCAAAAATGAATAAATTTTGAGTGGGTTTAATGGGGTTTTAATGTATGTTTATAGGTTGGGTTTTTTTTACAATTTTTGGATGTTTTTGAATCTTTGTGGAGGATTAGAAGACATTTTCATGCTTCAAAATAGATATTGATCTCTTAAACTTGACTTTGTTTTTTTATATTTTAATATTTCGGATTTTGGGATATTAATACGTAATGTATTTGTTTTTTCATAATGTTAATATTAATTATGTTCATTATATACAATATATTATTTTTTACATATTTTTTTTATATTATAATATTGTCTTTTACATATCTTGTTTATATTATTTACATAATGAATTTTTGTTAAGTTAATTTTTGTTAATTATTTTAGGAATCAAAATTTATTATTAATTTATCACTAATTTTGTAATTATGGTTTAGTAAATATAATTTTAGTTGTTTGACTAACTTATTAGAAAGTTACTAGTTAAAATTTCAGTTTACTTGTTTTAATTTAATAAATAATTTTGAATACTCTAATCATACCAATTACCATATTTACTAATCATTGTTTAAACTTTTATTGCAGGAAAAACTTTTTTGAATTTGAAGTGTATGTGTTGGAATTGTTGAAGATTTATTTTGAAGGTGAGTAATAATTACTACTTTGTTTTATTTTTCTTTTTGATATTATGAAAACTATTGCTAGAGGAGTTTGAATATATTAGATATTCGTTCTTAGAGAAGTAGGTTTTGAGATAAAAATGTGTGTTGCAAAGATAACAGAAGGTTGAGAACACGTGTGTCTTAGTGAAGTAGGCTTTGCCAATTCTGTGTGCTGCGGTGGTTTATGGATGAAATTGTGCATGTTGATTGTTGTGTTTGTTTGAATTTAATTTATAGGTAGCAATAATTTGGGATATGTTGTAGAAATAGAGGAAACTATGCCCAATTCTTTGAAGATTAATATATTGATTGAAATTATGCATGACGGTTTTTTATGTATTAAAATACATATATGATCTTGTAAATGCACCAAATCCAAAAGAAGTTATCAAGAAGAAAATATGTTATATTTTATAATTTTTTTTGTTTATGAAAAACTATATATATATAGTACTTAATCATCTAATCTATATTTACTTGTTGATTATGTAGTGGTTTGACAAAAAACGTATTCAGTGTCAAGGACGACCTACTCCCACTACAAACTGACTAGTTAGCAAGATTGATGTCATTTATATATGAAGTCTAATTTTTCTTATCTGTAACTTAATAACTTGATTCGTATGTTCTTATTAATTTTTCTTGTGTATGCATAATGAAATACTTATGTATATATATAACTGACATCTTTTAATTTGTAATGATATGTGAATGTTTTTCTTAATTTTAATTTACTCATTATGTTTATTTAGATAATAATTTATTGTAATGACCTGACTAACTTAAAGACCTTAGACCATTAAAAACTACAAAGACATAACTAATATTTTCGAATACATGCATAAAATAATAGAACTTTATTATAAAAATACAAAATACGGGATCCCAGTGTGATTGCATAAGGAAAACAAAACCTTTAATTAATTGATAAAATACAAAATGTCGAAATAAACATAAATACATAATTAAAAATACTTGAAACAAAACGTCATCTTTGATCTTTCCTATCAGTCCATTCATTCATCCCTCGCCCAATACACATGCCAAAGCTTCCATGAATCCATCCCGCCTTCCGAGCTTATTTTCCTGGACCATCAAAAATAAAAAGGAATGAGCCTAATGCCCAGCAAGGAAAATCTACTAAAACATATCACAAATCATAAGACTACAAACATAAATCATAAAACGGATGACGTAAAAATGTAAATCAAAAAATATAAGACTACTATATTAATGGCCATTAACTCATTACCATAGTATGTGATAGAAACCATCTAGATTCTCTTGCTACTATTCGAGGTAGGTTTAAACACAAAATAGTATATGATAAACCATCTAGGTCCTCTTGTTAGTATTCGAGGTAGGTTAAATCATAACTATATTCTACGATAATGATAAGAACTTACCGAAAACCTTTAGTTTCAAGAAACTCAAACATCTAACCAAAAGTCATTATAAGAAGTTAGGATTTGGAAGAAAATGAAAAGAATAAGAAGAACTATAATGAACTAAATCTGAGGATAAAGAATACCTTTGATAGATTATAACATCGATCTTCACCTCAATACCAAAATATCACTCTATCTTACTTCCCAATTGTTTAGAAAAGCTTAGATTTAAAATCTTTTAACTCCAAAGCCCTAGTGTTTCTCTCTAGAGTGAACTTACAAGCTTGGTGGCTCTGAAAAATGCTTGAATGATGAAGCAAATGGCTGAGTGAAAGGTCCTATTTATAGAATTCAAGGAGTGAAACTTACTCCATTTAAAATGAATAAATAATTGAATAAAAATTGAATTTTCTGCTCAACAGATGCCCAGAACTCTGTCAAAAACGTTCAAGAGCAAGTCCAAGTTGTTGAGGGCTGGTTCTAGCTCAGATTCTAGGGATTTTCAAAAATGGATGAGGGAGCCGATATATCGCCCCCTTTAGGCGATATATCTCCTACCCCATAAAATTATGAGACGCTACAATTCTCCCCAACTTAAAAGAATTTCGTCCTCGAAATTTACTTACCAAACAATTCCAGATACCGTACTCGGATGTCTTTCTCCAACTCCCATGTTGCCTCCTGTTTCGTACAATTACTCCATAAGTCCTTGACTATTGGAATACTCTTAGACCGTAATTCTTTCATCCCCTTCTCTACGATGCCAACGTGTGGTACTTGAGAACGTGGGATGTTTCTACCTCATATCTATGCAACATCGAGATGTGAAACACATTGTGCTTATCTGCTAGAGCTGGCGGTAGGGCTAATCTATATGCTACTAGTCCCACCTTGTCCAATATCTCAAAAGGAGCTATAAACCGGGGACTAAGTTTTCCTTTCTTCTTAAACTAATTCACTTCTTTCATAGGAGATATTCTTAAGAAAACATGATCTCCGACTTTGAATTCCACATCTCATCGCTTGGCATCCACATGACTCTTTTCTCGACTCTACGCAGCGAGCATGCGCTTTATAATCAACTCCACTACGTCATGAGCCTCTCTAATAGCTTCGGGTCTAAGAAGTTGTCTTTCTCCTACCTCGTCCCAATGTAATGGTGACCGAAACTTCCTTCCATAAAGTAGCTCATAGGGTGCCGTACCGATCATTGCCTGGTAGCTATTATTGTAGGAGAACTCTATAAGGGGCACTTACTCCACGATCCTCTGAAGTCTAGTAGACAAGCGCGCAACATATCTTCTAAAATCTATATGGTACGCTCGGACTGTCTGTTGGTCTGAGGATGAAATGTCATACTGAGACTTAGCTTTGTACCCATGGCTTGCTGCAAGCTTCCCCAAAATCTCGATGTAAACACTGATCCTCTATCAGATACTATGTTCATAGGGATTCCATGCAGTCGTTCAACTTCTCAAACATAAATGTCTGCATACAGGTCTGCAGTGTACGTAGTCTTGACAAGCAGGAAGTGAGTTAACTTGGTGAGTCTATCTTCCACAACCCACGCCGAGTCGTGTTGCTTATTTGTTCATGGTAATCCTGTCACGAAGTCCATGGCTATGTCTTTTCATTTCCATTCCGGAATACTAAGCGATTGCAATAAGCCTACCGGTCGCTGATGTTCTGCCTCTACTTGTTGGCATATAAGACATTTGGACACATATTCTGCTACGTCTTTCTTCATTCACAGCCACCAATATAGTGCCTTAAGGTCATGACTCATCTTGGTCGACCACGGGTGAACTGATTATGGGGTAGTGTGTGCCTCTTCTAAAATCTTCATCTTAATCCCAAAATCATTCAGCACGTATACCCAGCCTTTATATCTCAAGAACCCCTGTTCTAACATAGAGAAATCGGTAGTCTTGCCTTCTTTGACTGCAGCCATATGTGATACTAATGTGTCATCATGCCCTTCCCCGATCCGTATATCATTTAGTAAACTCGACTTGATGGACAAGATAGCCAGTTGACCCATGACAATTTCTATTCCGACATTAATGAGCTTTTGTTGTAGCGGGTTTTCAATTCCTAATAATGCTTCCAGATTTCCGTAACTCTTCCAACTTAATGCATCTGCAACTACATTTGCCTTTCCTGGGTGGTATAGGATTTCACAGTCATAATCCCTTTGTATTTCCAACCACCTACGTTGCCTCATGTTGAGCTCCTTTTGCATGAAGAAATATTTTAAGCTCTTGTGGTTCGTATAAATCTCACACCGTTCTCCATAAAGATAGTGGTGCCAGATTTTTAGTGCGAAGATCACTGCTGCCAACTCCATATTGTGTGTTGGATAGCGTTGCTTGTATTAATTCAGCTACCTTAAGGCGTAGGCTATTACTTTATCATTTTGCATTTGCACACATCCAAAACCTTGCTTGGACGCATCACAATATATTACAAACTTGTCGTTGGGTGTCGGTACGTAAAGTACTAATTTATCTTTGAGCAACAAGAAGCTTTCTTGACATTTATCCATCCAATTAATCTTTTTTTGTTTCTAGGCCAGGTTGGTAAGTGGAGTGATTAACATAGAAAAGCCTTCTACAAATCTCTGATAATAGCATGCTAGCCCAAGAAAACTTCTAACCTCTTACGCATTTTTAGGTCTTGGCCAATCCTTCAAAGCCTTTAATTTATTTGGGTCTACTATGACTCAATCCTTGGATACTATATGGCCGAGGAACGCCACTTGCAATAGCCCAAATTCGCATTTCTTGAACTTGACATAAAGTTGATGCTTCTTTAGTCGCAGCATGGTCAGTCTTAAATGTTCCTCGTGCTCGAATTCTTCCTTGGAGTACACCAATATATCGTCAATGAACACTACGATGAATTTTTCCAAGTAATCCTTGAAGACCCAATTCATTAAGTCCATAAATTCGGCTGAAGCGTTGGTAAGACCAAAATACATAACTAGAAACTCGTAATGTCGTATCGAGTCCTAAAAGCTTTCTTTGGTATATCCTCTTCCCTTACCTTGAGCTGGTGATAACCGGATCATAGATCAATCTTTGAAAATATAGTCGCTCCTCAGAGTTGATCTAATAAGCCGTCGATCCGAGGTAGCGGGTATTTATTCTTACTTTTCACCATGTTCAGCTTGCGGTAATCGATACACATCCGCATGGTTGCATCCTTATTCTTCACAAATAGAATCGGTGCTCCCCATGGCGAATGGCTTGGTCTGATGAAGACCAAATCTAAGAGCTCTTGTAACTGCATTTTCAACACCTTGAATTCGGTAGGTGCCATTTGGTATGGTGCCTTTGAGATAGGCTCGGTTCCCAGTACTAGTTCGATTGTGAAGTAAATTTCCTGAGTAGGCGGTAAACCTGGTAAGTCATCAGGAAATATCTCTGGAAATTTCTTTATAATGCGAACGTCTCCAACCTTCATTGGTGTTTCCTGTGCCACATCCGTGACCATTGCTAAGAATGTGTGACATCCTTTCTCTATCATCCTTTGAGCTTTGAGAGATGAGATAAGTGGTGTCTATAGTCCTAAAATCTTTCCCATAAAACATAGTTTCTGACCATCAGAGTTTCGAATGTCACTTGCATGCGTCTACAGTCAATAATTGTGCCATGCCTTGCTAGCTAGTCCATGCCCAATATTATGTTGAAGTCCTTGATCTTTAGCTCTATCAGGTCTCCTTCTAGTTCAGTGCGTTCGATTTTGATCGGTACTCCTCGTACTATTCGTGATGATAGAATTACGAAGGTAGTTCCATAACAAACCTAGTTCTAAATCTTTCACAATGTTTGTCTAATTTTTCTATCATTCCTAACGAGATATACTAGTGTGTTGGTCCCGAGTCAAACAATACTGAACTTATATTATTGAGGATAGGAAGCTGACCTGTGACCACTTTGTTACTAGCTCCAGCTTCTCCCTGGGTCAACGCAAAGACTCTGGCTGGAACCATCTTGTTGTCTTTCTTTTCTTCTTGTTTGAGCTGTGGACAATCCTTTTTCTGATGACCATCCTAGCTACAATTGAAACAACCCTTGGTGTTTGCAACACTCCCGAGGATGTCTTTTCTGACACTTGGAACACTAAGGGTATTCCACATAACCCGACCTATTATTACCGTTATTAGTCCGTGCCCTTTTGTCAGAGTCGGCTTGCTTATTATCAAGATGCTTTCTTTTCCGCCAATTATTGCTATGCTGGTTGTTGTGAGATTTTGACTATTCTGCGTTGGATTTTGCTGCTTGGGTTCAGACTTGCTCGCCTCCTCTTTACTAACATTTGCTTGGAGCTTTTCCACCTCTATAGCTGTTTGCAAAACATCGGCGTAAGAAGTGGTTCCAGGGTTTGCAAGCTTGACTCCTAACTCAATCTTGGGTATGAGTCCCCTGGTGAACTTGATAACCCTCAAGTAGTCAGTTGGGACAAACTCTGGTGCGAACTTGGCTAGACGATCAAATTGACGAGCATACTCGACTACCATTAAATTTCCCGCTTCAGACTGGAAAATTCTTCCACCCTCGTAGCGATGACACCTGAGTTGTAATACTTTTTGTGAAACAGTTCCATAAATCTAGCCCAAGTCATGGTATCATGGGTCTGTTGTACCAAATCCTGCCAGATTCTAGCATCCTTTTTCAGTAGCGAAGAAACGGGGGCTATACAATCCGTGTTGTCGAGGTTCACTTTTGCGAGAATAGGCTCTACATTCCAGAGCCATTCTTCAGCCTGAAAGAGGTCAGTTGTCCCTCCAAAATTTGGAGCGTATTGCTTATGGAAACATTCATAGACTGGCTCTATGTACTAAGCTGGATAAGACGCATAGTTTTCCACTGGCCATCCCCCATACGAATATCCTAAGTTCTACCCTTGCTGGGGTTCTTGAGTTGCTGGCTGAGGCTGAGGCTGAGTCTATGGCTGAGGCTACGACTGAGGCTGAGGCTATGGCGGAGGCTATAGCTGAGGCTATTGTCGTTGTTGCTATAGTAGTTCTTCAACTTATTGTTGTAACTAGATAATCACAGCGATGTGATCAACCGAAGGTGGTGCATTTCTATTAGCAGCAACATTGTTAGCACGCGTTCCCCTTCTTCGCACAAGTGGAGCTTCATGAGTCTTGTTAGTTGTGTTGGAAGCATTGTCGTTCGTGTGTGTAGACCTTCGTAGCGACATCTTCAGTAAAGTTCTAATAGTTGAGAAAACATGTTAGAACTTACCCTAATAGGTTCTAAGGTAAAACTTAGTCTAAGCAAACATAACTGGGACTTATCAGTTTTGATTTCTTATGAAAAATTATGTAAGCCATCTTTGTAAATTCGGGTGTGTTTCTATACTTATAACATTAATCCATCTTTATTATTTTCTAAGTCTGTTTCTAACCATCGTATTGTTGGGGTTTTATGCCCTAACTAAAACCCAAATTCTTTGTAATCTCATTTTATTATCAATAAAGAATAGAAATCATTTTTTGACTTGGTTAATCACTTTCCTCACATGTTTTATTTTCATGATTATTTGTTTAATATAAACTTCTATTAAATCCCGAGCATATAGCTAATCTTATTTATAGTGACGTAATCACAGTGGAATATAAATATGATTATATGTTCAAAATAAGTTAGTCCTAAGATTAGTCAGTGAACCGAATTTACAATGACTTGCCAATCTACGATATGATCTACTTACACATTACAGTGTTATGTTCTTTCCAGAACATTAGCAAAGTAGATAAGGTCGGATGTATTTGTTACATCGGACAGGACCGATATTGACAGTTGATAAGATAAGTAAACATACCGTTATTATCTATTCTATTCATATCATATAGTTGACCATAGGTTAATTCAATCTCAATTCTGAGTGGTTAGTATTCTAACTGATTGTATTATTTGAGTTCTTTGACTTGTTCGTTACCAGCTTACCCTAAGGAGTAACCCATACTTACATCTTGGGAACTCGGTAGTATAATTGAGTGGGAGTGTTAATCATAGATATGGACATCTATAGCTTCTGGTGAAGAAGTGAAACGATGGTTTCCTTTTAGTTTGGTTCAAGGTGTTAAATGATAGAGATCTCATTTCAGTAATTAAATTAGTTTACTGAAATATTATTTACAAGGAACTAAGTGTTTTAAGGATAAAATACAATGAGGGGTAAAACGGTATTTTAGTCCTATCTCATTGTAGACCGTCTATAGAGGATTGAGTGACCATTATGGTTGTAACAATGGATAATTAATAGCGTATCTATATTTGTTATAGAGCATTCTATGAATTCAAGATTGCAATTCCGAGTCTATAGTGGAGTCACGAGGAATTAATAAGTTAGTAAATTTATTTGTTAGATTTATGATAACTTATTGGAGCTTGATTTCATAGGCCCATGGTCCCCATTGTACCTTGGATAAAATCATCTAGATAGTCTCAATTAATTGATTTAATCATCAATTAGAATTATCAAAGTTGACCAGGTCAATTTTGGATAGTTTCACAGAGTTGTGTAATTTTGAGAAGAAAAGAGAAATTATGGCAGATTTATTAATTAAGATAAATTGGTATCTAAATTAATAAATAAATTTAAATCAAGGTTCAAATTATAAATAATTAATTTGATAAAGGATTTAAATAATTATTTAATTAATTAAATCAATAGAAAATAATACAAGCCTTGATTTTAAGTCCAATGGGCTTATAATTAAATGGGAAATTTCACAGGCCTATAGCCCATGATAATTTCGACCTAGGGCTTCAAAATGGCTGTTATTTTATTGAATTTTTAATTAAATTAAATGGCCTAATGGAGTCTATAAAAGGAGTGCTTAGAGAGAAGTCAAAACAGAAGTAACAAGTCAGATTTTCTAATAGTTTTAGATTCTCTCTAAACACAAGTCCTTTTCTTTGTTATTTTCTCTTCTTCTCTCTATATCTATCTCATGAGTTGAGAATGGCCCACACTATTCTAGGTGGTTCTAAGGATACATTGGAAGATTGTGAAGAAAATAGAAGATCGATTCAGTTTCTTGATAATACTCTACGACAGAAAGGATACGAGAGTTAGAGTTACTGAAGGAAGGACTCTTTAATTCCGCTGTGTATACTATAAGTATTCTATTCTTTGTTTCTCTTTGAATTCAATTTTAGAAACATGTTTTAGGCTATCTCGTATTAATTTTTTTAATATTAGATATACATGAAAATAAATAAAGATCTTGTATAAGCTAATCCAACACCTATATGACTTAATTCTCAGGCTCGAAACTTGTCGCTGTTCCAAAGTTAACCATATTGAGGGAGGGTTGGGATCAGTAAAATTGTTCCCACAACTATGGCCCCCTAAACTCTCAATACAGAATTTGATCCATTGATTTGTATCCACGCTCACTGTAACGACCCGAATTTGCTAATCAGGCTTAGGGCCTTGATTAGTGTGCCTGGAGGGCAATAAGTGGTTTAATATGCTTATATGTGGATTTATGTGTATATATGATTATGATGCATGCTTAATTGAGTTAAATGTGCATGTGGGCCCCGTCTGGATATTAGGGGCATAAGTGTGATAAATGAGATAAATGTTGTATATATGTGATATGTCTGAGTAGCACGATCGGAGACAGTCTTGGGGAGCGGTTAGCAGAGAGTTACAACGGGGTTGAGATTCAGACTCGGGGTGAGTCAAGGGGTAATTTGGGTATTAGATGAGTTATGGGGTTATTGGGACATGAAAATAAATATTTGGAGATATATTTGAGGATAGAATGTATAGGCGGGAATATTTCGGAAATTTACCATTTTTCCCTCGGGGACATTTTGGTACCCCGAGCCTTGAGGTAACCCTTTAGACTTAAGTCAAATAAAACAAAAAGGTGAGAATTGTTTAGAAACTTGAGAAACCGACACATATTTCCTTTGAACTGAAGATAGCTCTTGTCTCTCTCTCTCACTATCTAAGACAAAACTCAAAGAGAAACTCAAAGGAATTGGCTAGGAATTAGGAGGATTTCAGCTGGGATACTCTAGGAACTTGAAGCTTGGGGATTGAGGATCAAACTCAGGGACTAAGCTCTGCAAGGTAAGCTCTAATTACTAAGGTTTAGTCTTAAATTTCTGCTGGTTATAGGGGATTGCATGTTAGCTAAGCTTGATTTATCTTTGGGAGTTCTAGTTGAGTATTGGAGCATATTTTAATGGGGTCTTGATGTTGTTTCTGAGCTGGAATAACTGTACTGGATATCTGGGAATATTAGTCAAGTTTTAGGATGAATTGGCTTGGGGAAAGGTTTAGGAAAATGGTGTGAAAATCTGGGTTCGGTGGGGGCGCCGCGGTCCTAGGAGGGGTGCGCCGCTGCCCGTGTGCGCGCGCGGCCATGGGAGGCCGAGAGGTTGATGCGCGCCGTGGCACTTGGTGGGTGCGCCGCGGCCCGTGTGGGGGTCAGTGTGGTGCTAGCCTCTATTTTGAGGCTAGCCGCGGCTCTTGTGGGTGGGGTCGCGGCCCTTAGTGTCAATTTGGGTTTTAAGGGTATTTTAAGCTTGAGAACTGAAGGGGTAAGGCTCGGGATGGATTTTATCACCCGGATTGATAGAATTCAAGGTCCTGGAGGTTGGAGTTATGGCTCGAAGTTATTTATTGGATTAGAATTTGATGGATGGACGCTGTTAATGTGTTGTGACTAGGGTTTCGGCGAAGCTCACGTTAGAGGACTATGCTCGAGGCATCGATGCTCAGAAAGCTCGGAACTCAGGTAAGAAAACCTTTGTTCCCATAAAGCTTGTGTGCAGGGCTGAGCCCAATGTGTTTGAATGGAATTGATATGCAGGGCCGAGCCCAATAAGCTAGAACTGTGGGGCGTAGCCCTTTAACTAAATATGCTAGACTTCTATACTTGCTTGTTATGCTATGTGTCTTATAATGTGAAGGGACGGCTAGAGCCGAGAACGGTGTAGACCGAGAACGGCGAAGGGCCGGGAACGGCGTTGGGGACGTTGAGTGCAAGGCCGGGAACGGTAAGGGGCCGAGGGCAGTGTTGAGAACGTGGAGTGCGAGTTGCCAGGGCAAGTCCCTAGAAGGATACCTGGGTTATCCTCATGGCATGGTCTGTGAACCCAGGGCTTAGTAAATGCCTGGGATGGTTAGGCCGTATGTGTTTAGCCATTGGTGGCCTGTTTATATGCTTGTTATATGTGTTGCATATGTTATCTGTTTGTGGGTTTTCTTGCTGGGCTTCAGCTCACAGATGCTCTGTGGTGCAGGTAAGGGTAAAGAGAAGATCAACCAACCATGAGTACAGCAAGCGTGAGGCGGCGTGTACATGTTTGGCCAGCTTGGCTGCCATAGCAAGAGGATTTTGGGAGATATTTGTAATGAATTTAGATTTTGTCGTTTAGCCGACTTAGTACAGTTTTTATGTTGTAAATATTTCTAAACTGTATTTTGGGATCCCAAGTGTAAAACTTTTATGATTTACTATGAAAAATTACTATTTCTAATGTTTTTCATTTGTTTACGGCTTAATTACACTGTTTGACCTAAAACCTCGATTAGCGAGTTGGAAGCACATTTTAAAACTCACTTAGTAAAGGCTATAAGGAAGTAGGGAATTACAACTTGGTATCAGAGCGAGCCAAGGTTATTAGTTCTGGAGATTGACCGAACATGTACACACGTAGTCAGTGACAGGCTTAACTCAGGGTTGGTTGGTAAGATTGGCTGATATGTCCGAATATGTGTTTGAATGCCCTGTTTGCCTACCTATTTTGTATAGAGCATGATGAATGAATCAACATATGCATGATGCTAGGGCACTGCCCGTTGTGTGTTATATGCTATATGAGTTATTATGTGTGGATTACTGATGTGCCTGGGAGGTGGTTTTGGATGTTGTTATCATGCCTAATGAGCGACGTCGTTGGTTGCAGGCATATTTGTTGAGATGCCTCGACAATCAGCTAGACTCCGCGGCAGTAGGGCCGAGGATGACAATCAGGGTCAGGACCCACCACCTGCCCCACAGAACTGTCAATAGTTTTTGGCCGAAATGGAGGCTAGACTGTAGAGAACATAGGAAGAACTCCGTCAGATGAGGCAACAGGTCCCGCCTCAGGTTACTGGGCTACCAATGTAGCAGGCTGCAGTGCCGGTGCCAGTTCAGCCTGCTTTGGAGAATAAGTGGGAACCTTTGTATGAGAGGTTCAGGAAGCAACAATCTCGTACCTTTGAGGGTGGTTTGGATCCACTGCGGGTAGAGCAGTGGATGAACATAATTTCCTTGATCTTAGACTTTATGAGGGTCGAAGCAAGTGAAAGGATTGCCTGTGCGAGCTATTTGTATAGGGAGGATGCCCACATCTGGTGGGATGTGGTGAGACAGCGGAGGAATGTTGCAGTCATGACATGGGAGGAATTTAAGAGTATCTTTAATGAGAAATACTATAGTGTGGTAGTACGAGCTGCGAAGGTTGATGAGTTTAGCAACCTGACTCAGAATCGATCAACAGTAACAGAGTATGCAATAAAGTTTGATAGATTAGCGAAGTTTGCGCCAGAACTAGTGCCGACAGATGCGTCCAGGAGGGATAGGTTTGTGCGGGGGTTGAATGTCATGATCGCCCGCGATGTGAATATTACCTTGGATCCAGCGACTACTACTTATGGACAAGTTGTGGATAAGGCCCTTACTGCAGAGAGGGCTGAGGATCAAATATGGAAGGACAGCGCTGTTAGGCACGATGCCAGGAAGACGGTGCCTCCTTTTGTTGGGACTAGTTGGGGCAGTGGCCCCAATGTGCAGAAAAGAAGAGTTCCAGATTCATTTACCTCTCCTAGTTCTGATAGGAGACTGCGGGGTGCTTCTGTTGGCCGTCAGGGTAGCAGTGATAATTGGAGGAGTTTTCCTATGTGTCCACGGTGCAGGCGTCGACACCAGGGTGAGTGCAGGATCAGGGCCTGCTTTGTTTGTGGGAGTACCAGCCATCTGAAGAGGGATTGCCCTCAAGTTAAGAAGGAGGAGCAGAAGAAGAGTGACAGTCTTGCCCTTGCCAGGGTATTTCTTTGACACAGACTGAGGCGGAGGATAGCCCTTCAGTTGTGACAGGTCAGATCTCTAGTGCTGGTTCTTTGTATACTGCATTGTTTGATTCAGGGGCTACCCATTCATTTTTGTCTGCTAGAGTGATTGATCAGCTTTGTAGTTCTAGTGGAGTGTATGCTAGGGGATTCCAAACTTTGTTGCCAACAGGAGAATTGGTAGTCTCTAGGAAGTGGATTAGGGCATTGCCAGTAGAGGTAGATGGTAAGGAATTGCTTGTTGATCTGATTGAGTTGGAGATGCATGACTTTGACATAATTTTGGGAATGGATTGGCTATCCAAGTATGGGGCAACAATTGACTGCAGGCGCAGAATGGTGACTTTTGAACCAGAAGGGGAGGTACCCTTTGTGTTTGTGGGTTCAGTTAATGGACCGCGTGTACCAACGATTTCAGCCCAAAGGGCTAGGGACCTGATGCAGGAAGGTTGCATAAGATTCCTGGCAAGCGTTGTGGATACTTCTAGGGTGGTGCCGGTTGGACCGAGTGAGACAAGGGTGGTGTGTGAGTTTCCGGATTTGTTTCCAGCGGATTTGCCAGGGTTGCCGCTGCGGGGGGAGATTGACTTCGTTATAAAGTTAGTACCAGGAGCGGGGCCAGTATCTAGGACACCTTATAGAATGGCTCCAGCGGAGCTAAAGGAGTTGAAGATTCAGCTGCAAGAGTTACTTGACTTAGGGTTCATTAGACCGAGTTTCTCGCCATGGGGTGCACCAGTGTTGTTCGTTAAGAAGAAGGATGAGTCCCTTAGGATGTGTATTGATTACAGGGAGCTGAACAAGTTAACCATTAAGAACAAGTACCCACTGCCTAGGATTGACGATTTATTTGATCAGCTACAGGGAAGAACAGTGTTTTCCAAGATAGATCTCTGATTAGGTTACCATTAGTTAAGGATTAAAGAGGAGGACATACCAAACTCCGCTTTCTGAACGAGGTATGGACACTATGAAGTCCTAGTTATTTCCTATGGATTAACCAATGCCCCAGCAACTTTTATGGACATGATGAATAGGGTTTTCAAGGATTATCTGGATAAGTTTGTGATCGTATTCATCGACAACATCCTAGTGTACTCCCAGTCAGAGGTAGAGCATGAGCAGCATCTGCGGTTGGTGTTACAGCGGTTGAGGGACCATAAGTTATATGCTAAGTTCAGTAAGTGTGAGTTCTGGTTACCGTAAGTTACATTTTTGTGCCATATCGTCAGTAAGGAGGGGATTCTGGTTGACCCAAGTAAGATTGAGGTGGTCAGAGATTGGCCTAGACCGAGCAATGTTCCTGAAGTGAGAAGCTTCTTGGGTCTAGCAGGGTATTATCGGCAATTTGTTGAGGGGTTCTCTAGAATAGCTACGCCATTGACAACATTGACAAAGAAGAAGACCAAGTATGTCTGGACGAATAGATCTGAGAATAGTTTTAAGGAACTGAAGCGACGATTGATTACTGCGCCAGTACTTAGCTTGCCGACAGAGAATGAAAAGTTTGTGGTCTACTGTGATGCATCCAGGCAGGGTTTGGGGTGCGTGTTAATGCAAGATGGCAAGGTGATAGCCTATGAATCGAGACAGTTGAAGGAATATGAGCAGAGATATCCTACGCATGACCTGGAGTTGGCAGGGGAGGTGTTTGCACTTAAGATTTGGAGGCATTATTTGTATGGTGAGAAGTGCGAGATATACACCGACCATAAGAGTCTAAAGTATTTCTTTACTCAGAAGGACTTGAATATGCGCCAGAGGTGGTGGCTGGAGGTTGTTAAGGATTATGATTGCGATATCCTTTACCATCCTGGGAAGGCTAATGTTGTGGCTAATGCATTGAGTCGGAAGGGCCCAGGACAGTTGTTTAGCCGGTATAGAGTTGGTGGTGGTTGGTCAGTTGGCCAACATCACTCTTCAGTCTACACTCCTTGAGAGGATCAAGGAAGCACAGGGGAAGGATTCTCAGTTGTGAGGTCATAGGGAGAATGCCTTAGTCGGAGCGACAAAGGACTTCTCCATTTAAGAGATGGGATTACTGAAGTATAAGGGTCGAATCTGTGTTTCGATGGATTCTGATATCCGGCGAGAGATCTTGGATGAATCGCATACCACTCCCTATTCCTTGCGTCCGGGTACAACGAAGATGTACCAGGACTTGAGAACTCTGTATTGGTGGTCGGGCATGAAGAGGGATGTGGTGGATTATGTGGCTAAGTGCTTAACTTGTCAGCAGGTTAAAGCTGAGCACCAGAGGCCAGCGGGGTTATTGCAGCCTTTGGGGATCCCAGAGTGGAAGTGGGAAGATGTTACTATGGATTTCGTAGTTGGTTTACCGAGAACTGTGGGTCAGCATGACTCGGTGTGGGTGATTGTGGATAGGCATACCAAGTCTGCCCACTTTCTGCCTGTTAAGACAACTTATACTGTGGAGTAGTACACAGAATTGTATGAGAATGAGATTGTTCGACTTCATGGGGCTCCGAGGTCGATAGTGTCGGACAGAGACCCCACCTTCACTTCCAAGTTCTGGGAGAGTCTGCAGAAGGCTATGGGCACGCAGTTACGGTTTAGTACCGCTTATCATCCTCAGACGGATGGGCAGTCTGAGAGGACGATTCAGGTATTGGAGGATCTGCTGCGAGCCTGTGTGCTTGACTTTGGGGGATCGTGGATTAAGTATCTCCCTTTGATCGAGTTCTCGTACAACAATAGTTATCAGGCGGCCATTGGTGTGGTTCCGCACGAGATGCTTTATGGAAGAAAGTGTAGATCACCTATTCATTGGGATGAAACATGTGAGAGAAGGTATTTCGGTCTAGAGATGGTTTAGAGGACCAATGAGGCAGTTGAGAAGATTAGAGCGCATATGCTCGCTTGCCAGAGTCGACAGAAAAGTTATGCAGACCTGAGACGCAGGAACGTGGAGTTTCAGGTTGGTGATCATGTGTTCCTTAGGGTTTCACCCATGAAGGGTGTGAGACGGTTCGGTGTTCGGGGTAAGTTGAGCCCCAGGTATGTCGGCCCCTTCGAGATTCTGGAATGGGTTGGTGAGATAGCTCACAGATTAGCGATGCCTCCAGCTTTATCAGGGGTTCATGATGTATTCCATATATCTATGCTCCGGAAGTATATGTCAGATTCAACGCATGTTTTAAGTTTTGAGAATTTAGAACTTGATTAGGATTTATCCTATGACGAGAAGCCAGTTCAGATTCTTGACCGAAAAAATAAGGTCTTGAGGAACAAGACCATCGCCTTGGTGAAAGTGTTGTTGAGAAACAGCAAGGTTGAGAAGGCGACGTGGGAACTTGAGTCAGAGATGAGGGAGCGGTACCCCGAGTTGTTCAGGTAATTTCGAGGACGAAATTTCTGTAAGGAGGGGATAGTTTTGTGATGCCCCACGTCACTATGGCTGCTTTCTGGAATGACGACTGGCCCTACAAACAAACACGAGTCTTTTCAGCGTGCTTTGTCCTCACTCACATGCTTCCTAGGAAAACTTCCCAGGAGGTCACCCATCCCTAGATTACCCCAGGTCAAGCACGCTTAGCTTTGGAGTTCTCAAGTGATGGGCTGTCGAAAAGAAGATGCATCTTGTTGATATAGGTAGTACCCATCAATCCATTTAAGCCTTCTTCAACTATGTAGTAACATACCTACACAGTCTTAGAATAATCACACTTGACCTTCCCCAGGCGGTGTGGGATTGCACAGCTTACCCGGTCTTTCCCCTTACGGATCACGGGATTCTGACTGTCACACTCACTGAACTCAATCATTATTTATTGAATTTATTCTAAATTTATTATGATTGTAAAAAAAATTAAACTCATACATGCCATTCAAAAATAACAACTTTATTCATTTGGAAAAACATTTTCACTTATTACATTCTTAAATTCAAAATAAACAAAGAAACTATAGAAATAATAACTAGGGTAAATCTCTAAAAATCAAGATCTTCTATATCTGACCCTTCATCTAACATATCATCATTTATTTCCTCATAATCATCATCATCATGAGCCTCGAAACTACTTTGGGGAATATTCATTAAGAAATTATGCTTTTGTTCATTGGTGAATTGAAACTCAAACCTATATGTAAACCTAAGTATAAGAAAATAATATCTCATGGCTACCGGTAAATCATCTTCATCATCCACAGTCTCCCATAATTCTTCTAATTTTGAAACTACAATAGGAAAATCCTTAAAAAGCCTAATTACTAGGACATATTGTTCCATGACTCTCATCATAATTTGCTTAGCGATTTGAAGGTGAACTATCTCCTTGTAAAAAATAACCAATCTCTGAGTGATTCTTTCTAGCACTCCTGTTATATCCCTTGGATCTCTAACCTTTTTCAATGCCTTAATGGCTCGAATATCATGATAGGTCAAAGCTCTATTCATTTTTGACTGAAAATATAATGACTAAAATGTTAGCTATTAACATAAACGTAATATTCATAACATAAACACTTACATTGGCGGTCAGATCCGGAGCTTTTGCGTGTGTATCAAGGAGAACTTCATGCATATGAACCGTGGCTCTGGTACCAATTGTAATGACCCGACTAACTTAAACACCTCAGACCATTAAAACGTACTAAGACATAACTACTATTTTCGAATACATGCATAAAATAATAGAACTTTATTATAAAAATCCAAAATACGGGATCCCATTGTTATTACATAATGAAAACAAAACCTTTATTTAATTGATCAAATACAAAATGCTGAAATAAACATAAATACATAATTAAAAAGACTTGAAACAAAACATCATCCTCGATCTTTCCTATCAGTCCATTCATTTAATCCTCGCCCAATACACAAGCCAAAGCTTCCATGAATCCATCCCGCCTTCCAAGCTTATTTTCCTGCACCATCTAAAATAAAAAGGAATGAGCCCCATGCCCAGCAAGAAATATCTACTAAAACATATCACAAATCATAAGACTAAAAATATAAATCATAAAACGGATGACGTAAAAATTTAAATCATAAAATATAGGACTAATATATTAATGGCCATTAACTCATTACCATAGTATGTGATGGAAACCATCTAGGTCCTATTGCTACTATTCGAGGTGGGTTTAAACACAAAAAAGTAAACCATCTAGGTCCTCTTGCTACTATTCGAGTTAGGTTAAATCATAACTATAGTCTACGATAATGATAAAAATCCTAGGATTTGCTTATTTGCTATCTAAGCAACTATATTTCCCAAGCGACTACAACATAAAACATATACTTACATAGACATATAGCACATAAACATAATCATAACACATAAAATCTAACCTATTTTCCTTACCAAAACTGGGATATTGGAGAAAAAGGCAAGATTGAAAACTCCTAAAACCAAACAGTAAAAATCATAAATTTCCTAAAGAAAATAAGACGAAGAGAAGATATAAACAATCAAGATAAGAACTTAAAGAAAACCTTTTGTTTCAAGAAACTCAAACCCCTAACCAAAAGTCATTATTAGAAGTTAGGATTTGGAAGAAAATGAAAAGAATAAGAGGAACTATAATGAACTAAACCTAAGGATAAAAAATACCTTTGATAGATTAGAATTTCAATCTACACCTCAATACCAAAATATCAATCTATCTTACTTCCCAAGTGTTTAGAAAAGCTTAGATTTGAAAGCTTTTAACTCCAAAACCCCAGGGTTTCTCTCTAGAATGAACTTACAAGCTTGGACGCTCTGAAAAATGCTTGAACGTTGAAGCAAATGGCTGAGTGAAAGGTCCTATTTATAGAGTGTTGACGGTGAGAACTCGTCAACGAAGTTAAGTTAGAAAAATTATCAAATTAAGATCACTAATCGGAAAGTTGTAAAAACTTGAACAATAACTCAAGAACAATGATAGAACAATAATGGAGAATTCAGTCTTTCATTCACACTCAAACCTCTGCTACAGTAAAATTTCCAACCCCCTTTCAGGTGGTTTTAGAGTTCATTTTATAGTAGGCTCTAATGGCCTTAGATACATGGTGGTCCAGGAGACCAAATGGTACATATGTACTGGGTCTGGGGAGTGGTTTCAGAGGTTGTGGTCGTACATCCCGTACAGGAGCAGATGTCAGGAGGATGTCTCCACTACTTGTCTGTACCCGTGTCTGATGAGTAGTGGAAGGTGTAGTGGCGCAGGAGGTAGTGGTGTCGATTCTGTCCTCTTTCCTAATGCTCCAACTACTCGTCTATCATGAGTGTCAGGATCATGCGTACGGTCTTAACGGTCGTACCCCGTACAAGATTGTACCCACATGATCCTTTTGAATTATTCTTAGACCTTTCCCTCTAAATGTCGAAGTCATGGTTGACCCTTAGAGGAGATGTCCACTTGAAGTGTTAGGGGCGAAGAATAGGCGTGTGCGTGACGCCATCTCGCGAGGCCACCTGGTGTTGGACCTCATGCGCGCGGCTGAGGCATGGTTGGGGCACCATTTCGCGAGGTGCCTTACTAGCGAGGCCACCATGCCCAACGAGACGCTCCACCAGCGTGGCCACCATGTGCAGCGAGACCACCATCAGCGAGACCACCACCAGCGAGGCCACCATCAGCGAGGCCACCACCAGCTGGGCCACCATGTGCAGCGAGGCCATCATCAGCGAGGCCATCACCAGCGAGGCCACCATCAGCGAGGCCACCACCAGTGAGGCCACCATGTGCAGCGAGGCCACCATCAGCGAGGCCACCACCAGCGAGGCCACCATGTGCAGCGAGGTCATCATCAGCGAGGCCACCACCAGCGAGGCCACCATCAGCGAGGCCACCATCAGCGAGGCCACCACACCCAGCGAGACGCTCCACCGGCGAGGCCATCAGGTGCAACTAAGGCGTGGCTTCGCTAGGTACGTGGTTGGTGCGGGACAATGGGTGCCCGAGGGCATCGCGGCCCCATCATGTAATTAAGTGCTTATGGGGCCTTAGTGCGTGCCTTTGATCCTTCGAGGGCGTGGAATTTTGAGCCTCAACATAGAGTTCAAGTAGTGAAACTAACTCCATTTAAAATTAATAAATAATTGAATAAAAATTGAATTTTCTGCTCAACAGATACCTAGAACTCCGTCAAAAACGTTCAAGAGCAAGTCCAAGTTATTGAGGGCTGTTTCTAGCTCGGATTCCATGGATTTTCAAAAATGCATGAGGGAGCTAATATATCGCCTACCCCATAATCGCGAGCCTCCGTGGTTTCGTTCGTGCGAAGTTGACGTGTTTTCTATATGACCTATAGGCGATATATCGACATACACTGATATATCAAACACGTTTTTGCACACTTTCAGCACACTTGAAGTTTGTTTAAACAACTTTGACTGTGTAAAACATAATCCTAATAACTAAGGGGAGGTTCGAGACTTCCTATGTTTATCCTTTATTAATTTATTCATTTAAAATCCTTAATAATCATGCATGTGACAAGTGTCACGTTCTTAATTATTCTATCTAAACCATATGTTATAATAAATATCATTTCCAGGACCAACTATATTAAAAAACCTTATGTTAAAATTAATATTTCTAAACTATAGGCTAAACTTATAAAATCCATAACTATCTCTATGACTTTCCGACTAAATCTCGGCTTGAACTAATTACCACGAAAACTAAGATACTAGAGCACAAGCTACTACTATCTAGCTAAGTAAAATTTCGAGATGATACATTTATAAAATTACATATATTAGAATATGTTATGTGTTATATTATTATACAAATTTATCTATATAAAATATGGTATTTTATATTAAAAATTTAAAAATAATTTTGTATTGAATATAGTATTATTAATATAATTTTATTGGTATTGAAAAAAATTAAACTGAAATGAAATCATATATGAAAAGAAAACAAAATTAATTATATATTAAAAAAAACCTTTCTTTGCAATTTTTTTAGCAAAACCGTTTTACTATAGTTTTTTTAAAAAAACGCAGAGAAAGAAATTCTTTCTCTGCACTTTGTTTAAAAAAACCGCAGTGAAAAGTAGCACTTTTCTCTGAGGTTTTTCATGAACTTTTCTCTGCACTCGAATACACTACGGTTCCTATTACTCTAAAAAACTGCAGTGTATTGAGGAAAGATTATGATGAAATTTCTAAACAACGTCGGGATTGGATGTGCAAAAGGAAATCAGAGAGAAGCTCGGGGATGCTATAATTCTTCCATTACAACTGCTAAGAAAGGCTTGGCCACGACCAGCATGATATTTGCTGGACCATTAAATAGCAAGTCAACAACAGATATGGGCATAAGCAACATCGAGCAACAAAGTAATGCATCCTTAGAAGTGGCAAGCAGCTGCAAGTAGAGAATTGCCCAAAGCAAGGGAGAAGATATTGATCCCCACTTTGGGGACTTTGATACTGGGGTGGGACCTACTGAAGACTTGGAGAAAGTCCCACTAGACAAGAACGAACCGACGTAGACAGTCAAGATTGGAAGAATTTTAGCCAAGGAAGTCAGATCTGAACTCATAAACATCCTAAGGAACAATTAGGATGTGTTCGCTTGGTCACACAAAGACATGTTTGGCATAAACCCCACAGTTATCAGCCATGGTCTAAATTATACATAGACTACTTTAAGCCTGCACAATAGAAAAATAGGTTGCTTGATAAAGAGAGATAAAAGTATTTAAAAGAAGAAGTCCAAAAGCTAAAAGAAAATGGGTTTATAAGAGAAGCCTTATATCCCGAGTTGGTTTCAAATCTAGTCCTAGTACCAAAACCAATGGAAAAGAGAGGACTTGTGTAGATTTCGCTGACTTAAACAAGGCATGCCCATAGGACTGTTTCCCCCTACCAAGAATCGACCAGTTAGTCATGCCACAGAATGGCACGAAATGCTCACATTTATGCATGCTTACTCGGGGTACAATCAAATCAGTATGCACCCTGCCAATGAGGAACATACTAGCTTTAGAACTGATGTAGGGTTGTATTGTTACAATGTAATGCATTTTGGTCTAAAAAGACGCTGGCACAACATATCAACGACTGACAAATATGATGTTCAGAGATCAAATAGAAAAAACACACGGAGTTCTATGTTTACGACATGGTGGTAAAATCAAAAGAGGCTAGGGGGCACGTAAAGGATCTATCATAGTGCTTTGTCGTCCTTAAGCATTACAATATGAAGCTTAACCCTTTAAAGTGCTCGTTTGGGGTAAGCTCGGGCAAGTTTCTTGGTTTCATTGTCAACGCAAGACGTATAGAAGCTAACTTAGAAAAAATCAAAGTGTTGATCAATATGAAATCCCTGACGAAGATAAAGGAAATATAGAGTCTAACGGGATGAATTGTAGCCCTCAGTAGATTTATTTCAAAATCCACTGACAAATGCGTACCCTCTTTCAACGCGCTAAGAGGAAATAACAAGTTTGAATGGACAGAGGAATGTGAAAAGGGTTTCCTAGAAGTTAAGAAACACTTGATTCAACTTCAAGTTTTGTCAAAACATGTTGAGGGGGAAATTCTATACTTGTATCTAACAGTCATTCAATGCGCTGTTAGTGCATCCCTAATCCGAGTAGTGGATAGGACCCAACATCCTGTATATTATATAAACAAAAGGCTAGTCGGGGTAGAATCCTGGTACCCATTAATTGAAAAACTAGCTTAGTGTTTGTTTCTCCCAACAAGAAAATTAAGGCCCTACTTCCTTTCTCATCCAATCACTGTTTTAACCGTTCAACCTCTCAGGCAAGTTCTGCAAAAGCAAGAGACATCTAGTCAATTACTTAAGTGGGTTGTTGAGCTCAGGCAGTATCATATTACCTACTAGTCGAGGACTGCTATCAAAGGGAAATATTTAGCAGACTTTCTTTCTGAATGCACTGGAATACAAGAACAAGAAGAGCAAGCAAAAAAGACTGAAGACAACGAAGGAAACTGGCCCGTTTGGAGACTGTTCGTCGATGGATCCTTTAATGAGCATAATTATGGAGCTAGACTTATACTTATCAAACCTGAAGGACATCGTATTCATTGCGCCCTAAGGTTCGACTTTACCGCCTCAAACAATGAGGCAAAGTACAAAGCCTTCTAGTAGGATTACGACTCGCTAGAGATGTTAAAGCTATGGCAGTAGAAATATATATTGATTCATAACTAGTCATAAATCAGGTGTTGGGAAAATACCAAGCTCGAGGAATAAAAATGGCATCCTACTTCGGCAAAACAAAAGATATACTTACGGAATTCAAAAAATTTACCATCCAACAAGTGCCTTGTGACCCAAATTCTAATGCATACGCCCTGTAAAAAATAGCTAGTGTCAAGGATGCAGACACCCTAAACGTAATACAACTTGAGCACCTGGCCCAACCAAGTATTAATGAAATAGAGAAAACACTATTGCTCGATAATACTCCCTCTTGGATGTCTCCTATAGCTACATACATGGAGCACGACACATTGCCTCAAGACACAAATGAAGCCCGACGAATTTCAAGGTATTCTCCTAGGTACATGATTATTGATGGAGTAATGTACAAAAGTATGTATTCTATGCCTTTGCTTCGATGTGTTACTATAACAGAATCCGAACTGCTAATGGTAGAAGTGCTTGAGAGATTCTGTGGCAACATTGTAGGGGGAAAAGTATAGCCAAAAAGATAATGATACAAGGATATTTTTGGCTCACGATGAATGAAGATTCCACGGAGTACGTCCAAAAATGTGATAAGTGTCGAAGATTCTCAAAAATCACCAAAAGCTTTTCCGCAGTTGCTCATCCCCAAGCAAACAGACAAGTAAAAGTTGTCAACTAAACCTTGAAGGACATAATGAAAAAGCGTCTCGAGCAAGTTAAAGGCAATTGGTCGAATATTTTTCCAGAACTCTTATGGTCATATCGAACTATGGCTCGAACCTCAACTAGACATACTCCATTTTCCCTAGCTTATGGATATGAAGGAATGATACCAGTTGAGTTAACCCCATCCCCCCCAATCGCATCAGAGAACTACGTATGAAAAAGATTGAAACCACAAATTATTTGCTGAAAGCCTCGACATGATCGAGGAGCAAAGCAAAAAATCACAATTGCGAGTTGCTGCTTACCAGCAAAAAGTAGCCAGGTACTTCAATTTTCGAGTCAAGAGTAGAAAGTTTGCCTTAGAAGAACGAGCTTTGCGACAAGTGTTCCAAAACACTAGGGATCATGTAGCAAGAGTTTTGGGACCAAATTAGGAAGGACCATATAAGATCATAGAAGTGCTACAACAAGGAACATACAAACTTGCTCGGCTAAATGGTGAACTAATTGCGAGATACTGGAATGGTGAACAGTTGCGAAAGTATTATCAATGAATACTGGTCGAAGGAACATTTTCCCCACTTAATCCAACTAGCATTATTCTTAATCTACTCTACTTGCAAAGAAATGATTATTACCCAATTGCTTATTTTTTGGTTGTAAGTCACGTATTGCCCATGTTTTTTACTACCAATTATTACGCAGACAATTTTTTTTAGTTATATGGTTAACATGCACAATTATTCCTTAATAAATGAACAATAACATAGTTCAACTTAATTCTTTATGTTTTTTCTTCAAAAACATGCTATACTCGTACAATTTTGAAATTTAATAGGCATGTTTTGTCCATTTTGTTACGAGATCTATACAAGAGAATGTGCTTGACACGTTCATTGTTGCCAATTTTGTTATTAAACAAGTATTACTCAACATGCGTGATTCTTATACAAAAAAATCCAAGGACACTGCTATATTATACAATATTTGAGCAGCTATGTTAGCTCAAGCAAGTCTGGTTATTTGGAATTTGTCCTAGGATTGACCTCCTTGATCAATTGGGGGCATATAGGGTATACATGATCACACATAAGTAAATAAGTTAAAATAGCACAATTGAGTAATACTTATAAAATTTTCAAAAATTTATAAAGTATTGTGCTTTGTCCAGTGAGGACATATAAAAAACCAAGATGTTCTAAATATTTGAAATAAGAATTAGAGTAAATTGTATATATAAAAGCAATATTTATATCAAAATAAAATCATCCGAGTAGTATATAATACAAATAAAGCAAGAGTAAAAATAGTCACACATGTTATCCGAGATTAAAAGTTGCTCAGCCAGCCCTTGTTTTTGCACCAAGGATCGTAAGGTCCATGGAGAAATAAAAAATAATAATAAGATGCCCTCCTTGGCATCTTCCCCTTCAGGCTCCTCTTGCTTGACATTAGGAGTGGCAGGGACTTTTTCAGTAGTAGCAATAATCTCCTCCTCCTCATGAGCAACACACTTGGCAATTTCTTTGTCGCAAAGATGAGCTGGGATGTGTTGACAGTAACAACTCATCAACCAAGTTAGATCAGATATGAGCTTAAGAGTAAATGAAGAGCAATAAAGAAGTTCTAAAGAACTTATGATAGCTATATGAAATTAGAATCAAGTTGTTGAGTGAACATGGGGAGAATATTTATATTACTCAATAGTCTCTGGTTTCAATGCCTAATTTTTTTATTCCCCTTAACGATGAAGTTAGGTCCTATTTTTAGGAGATCTCTAATGGCTCTTAGTACAAAGTGGTTCCAGGGGAACACAATAGCACACTGACGTGTTGTAGGTAGTTGTGGTGTAGATGATAGTGGTGTTGGGATAGTGGTGGTCGTCTCTGGTTCATGTCAAAGGCGTGTAGGGGGTGTAACCACTCCTCGTACTATCCCTACCAAGAGGTACCTTGATCATACTACTTGTCTCTTGCAGACTATCTTGAACGACATATTTCATAGGCCTTTTCAATTCTAACATAATTCCAAATTATTGCAGGGTCTTTCCTCTTATTTATGAGTTAGTCCTCCCTTTACATATATTCATGAAGTTCTAGACATTGTATCTTATAAATGGTCATGACTGGCTAATTGGCAAGGGTGTGCCTTGTTGGTGGCACCTACCTTAGAAGGTTAGGTAGGACCTCTTCAAGGAGGAAGGTGATGCATGTGATGAGGCTATCGAGATGGCATTTCAGATGGATGCTTAGGGGCAAGGAGAGGTGTCTCATGTGAGGTGTCGTATGCACCTGTGAGGCATTTTTGGAATGAGGCATCAGATGCATCTGTGAGGCATCTCGGGCGTCAGGTGCCTGACGAACCTGTAAGGTGCCTGATGCACCTACGAGGCACCTGTGGAGCAAGGCATCTGATGCACTAGAGAGGAAGGTGGGGCGTGAGGTGTCTGATGCACCTGTGGCACAAGGTGGCTAATACACCTGTGAGGTAGCTTGGGCACGAGGCATCTGATGAACCTGTGGCGCGAGGTGCCTGATGCGCATGTGGCACAAGGAGCCTGATACACCTGCGAGACAGCTAGGGCATAAGATGTTTGATGCACCTGTGACACAAGCCGCCCGATATACCTGCAACGCGGCTAAAGTACGATGAGCCTAATGCACCCATGAGGCAACTGGTGCATGATGCACCTAATGCACCTTCAAGGTGGCTGAAGTGCGAGGCACCTGATGCATCCATGAGGTAGCTGGGGCACGAGGCACATTATGCTCCTGCGCAGCACCTTTGGCACGAGGTGCCTGTGGTTGTGTGAGATGTCGAGTGTGCAATGCATGTCCCTCCTAGGCGCCTTAGCTGGCATGATGTACAGGCTTCACAAGACGCACACCTCTTGGGCACGCTTGGGTCTTTGGAAAGGCAGGGACCTCGTGGGGAACTTGGGAGTGCTGCCTAGATTGTGGTCTCATGAGACCTATAGGCACGTGCTCGATGGAACGACTAAGTGACCCTTAGCCATTTTTTTCAATAAAGGACCAAACCTTTTTTCCATCGCAGATTTTTTCCATCCACAGGATGTAGTCAAAGTTGGCATCCTTATTGTTTTTCCAGAACTTGAAAGAACAATTGAAGGCTGCACTCTTGAACTTGGTCAAGTTCGAGGAGTGAGACTCTTTTTCACGCTGAAGCTCTTCCTCGAGAAACTTCTTCTCCTCTGCTGACTTGAGTTGTTACACCTCGAGTTCTTAAACACGAACGTCGAAACTGTCCCTTTTCTCATCAAACTACTCCAGCTGGCGCTTGAGTATTGCCCCTAACTCCTCAAGCACCTTGATCACTTTTCTTTTAATATCGATCTCTATGTTTTATCTATCGAGTTCCTTCTACAATTCTCGAGCAGCTTGAAATGTGAGAGTGTGGCTGTCCTTAAATGGTTTCACGGCATCCCATGACTTTCTCAAGGCCTCCTCGAGTTTGACTGCTTCGGCGTAACTATTGGTGAGAGTAATAATGCCCTACAGAAATAAAGCAAGATGGGATGAAGCACATGAAACAAATAAAGGAGTATAATACTTGGAAGAAAAAATTGAGAAGCAAATAGAGAGAAACTCACGTTTCGATGCTTGAAGACAGGATCAACGCTCGATGAGTGTTAAACAAGGGTCTAGACCTAGGAAGAGATGGAGCAAGCAGTTTCCTTTAGTTTCTCGTTCACTCATTCCTTCTTGTTCGCAAGAGGATCCATTCCGTCGGTAGAGGAAGGATGCTCTTGCTGCTCAAGAGAAACAGTAGGAGGAGTGTCTGACAGTTTGCTTGACGGCGCCATCAGAGGAGCAGCAGAAGATCTGCGAGAAGGAGGATCACTCATTTGCTGCTTTAATGCCGACTCTTTGCTCAAGCCGGCTCCCAAAGCCACCTTTATCTTAGTGCTCTTTTTGGCCGAAGTTGGAGGGAAAGCATAGAGATTGAACATCTCTGAATCAGACATGGGTATACTTAAAAAATGTAAGTGTATTAGATCATGGAAATATATAAATAAGTAGTACACTTATACAAAATGTTATATGACTTATAAAATTTTTCAAAATAGCCTACAACCATAGCATACACATAGCAAGAGGGAATACTATATTACATGGAATCCCCTCCTCCTCATCAGAAGACATGGGCTCATCCTCCTCCACTTCTAGCACATTCTTGCCTTTTCCTTTGTCAATAGAAAGTGTTGAGGCTCAAGGACGAAGAGCATCACCTCTTTCCCTTATGCATATCCCTATTGTCCTTGTCTAATGGACAAAGACCTCTTGAGACTAATCAGAATGCCTCAGCCCTTCCTCAACTTCTTCCTCAACAGTTCCTCCACCAGCGATGCCTTCTTCCTTGGCATGGTGGGTATTGAGCAAACCAACTCTCTTCAAGTACGCATTGGTTACGAGTTCTTTGCTTCAAATGGAAGCCTATCTAAGACCACTACTCACCTAGCCATCTCCATAGTAGGAATGGGTCTATTCCATGGCCCTAAATGCAAAAAAAGAAGAAAAAAAAAGAGGCAAAAGATAGAAAGGGAAAACGAAGATTCTAACCTCACAGACTAAAATAATTACCTACTTGTCCCTATGACAGAAGTAGAAGAACCCAGTATCTGTATGGCCTGGATTCGATTTCAATTCGAATAAGTAATGGACCTCATGAGGAGTAGGAACGACCCATCCTTGATTGTGATAAAGGATAAATAATGTTGAGAGCACTAAGCATCCATTTGGGGTTATTTGAAAAGGAGCGATGTTGAAGTAATTTATGACACTCTTAAAATAAAGATAGAGGGGGAGACTTGCTCCTACTTGAATATTATATCTCGAACAAGCACTGTACGCACCACCAGGTCTAAGTGCTTACTGGTTGGGTCGAGAAAGAACTAAATCTAACCCCTAAGTCCATATCTTTAGGGATACTCCCCAAGTAACTGGCCCTAGAGGGTATTGGCTGGAGCCACATACCACTTAACCTGCCTCCTCAAGTAGGATTTTCTCTTCACAACTAGTCTTATGATATCGGTTAGTTGCTTGACGTCAAAATAAATCTCATCCAAAGGCACATCTTGAGGTCGTGCTTGCGACTGCTCTTGTGGTTGTGGTTGTTGCTCGGTTTGTTCTCTTTCTAGCTATTAAGGTTGTTGTTGTTGTATGGGTTGCTCAACATTTTTCCCATTGGTTGCATACCTAACAAACTAAGGATCTATAGCAGATCAATGTTTGGTCACTTTCTTGATCCTAGCCATATCTGAAGAACAAAAAGCAAAATTTATGGCGTCTTCAACAAATGAAGACCTGCTTGTTGCCCTCCCTCTAGTCAGATTTTCGACTAGGAGTGGATTAACAAAGTCAGGATGCATAATAAAAGTCCAATTATTTGGAAGGAATTTCCTTATTCCTTATTCTAATTCCTCAATCATCCGGCAATAGACTTGATTGAGAACAAAATGAAAATCATAATGAGATTGCTCACCAGATTCATTAGATGGTTCCGAAATATCACGATTGAGGTCAATATCTTGTCGATTTCGTTCCACTTCATCGACTAGAGTCTGTAGCAGGTCCGGGTCAATAGAATAATCACTCCCTCGGTGATTGCATGCATACATTTGGTGAAAAGTAGAGGGGAGATGAGTTATTTGACCAACCTATGTGAGTGCCTAACTAAGTTTGAGCTGTTTGAAAAACACTATTCTACTTTCAAGCAAAAACTAGTGTGGATTTAAAAAGGCAAGCAGTACTTGTTTATGTTTTCAAATAAACAAAAAATCCTCTCGAAGCCAACAACACGATCAAGGGTAATACAAGACCTAAAATCATTTTACTACACTGAAAAAAGACATTTTCCTAAAAAATCAGTGATTTTTCCAAAAAACAAAAGACTAGCTTTTAAGTAAAAATCAAGAACATACAGATATGAAATCTTTAAAAGATGCATGGAAGTTATGCGACAAGTTAAAAAATGAAGTTGGAAACTAACTGTGATGAGAATTTCGTTGAAAGACTAGGAGAAAAAGGGGATTTTTTTAAGAGGAAATGAAGAGCAAGGTCGCAGTTTGAGAGCGTTTTAGTGTAAAAGAAGGCTTGGAAAATTTTAAAAAGTAAAGAAGGAAAGATTATGGGAAGAACTATTTATAGGTAACCACTCGGAAGCAAGCAGGTGCATCATCTTAAAAAAATTAATATTAATTTCTAAGGTGATATGATGTCATCATGTGCATAGGATAAACTTGAGGGGCAAATGTTTAACCTAATTTTGACTGGATGACGTGGCTGCATACCCCCTTAAATTCAGAATGCTAGTCGAAATGAGCATCTGCTCTAGGAGGCTATGTTAGAATACAAAAGCTTGTTTCACAAAGAGCTAATAACCTACTCGATGATGGAGCAGACTAGTGCCATCTCATGAATCTGCTCGGAGTACAAGACTTATTTGTTAAGCAGTACGCCTTACCCAAACATCTGGGTTTCACGAGACACTATCAAATATTCGAAGATATTTATGAAACTGATATATAAATTGTATTATTCCTATATTATTTGAATATGTAGCTAAATGTACTGATCCCACAACTACTCGTGTAGGGCCTAAATTTTCTTGTAAGGGCCCATAGCCCATTAAGACTCTCTAAAAATAAGGGGTTTATTCGATCATTAACCCTAGGTAAAAAAGAGGAGAAAAAGAGCTAGATATTTCTTTTGTAAGCACTCTACGTACAAAACCCTTCAAATTGTATTCTTTTGTCAGCTTAAGAAACTTAGTTGAACACTGCTTCATCTTGATCTTATGAGTGACATTTTTCCGATAAATAAAAGTGCAAGTGGATGTAGGTCATTACTAACTCTTGGGGCTGAACCACTATAAAATTCTTTGTGTCGTTTACTTGATTCCAATTTATTTAATTCTTATATAGTCGTATAAATTGACTCAGTGTCGTTGACTAAACCGCTGGTGAACAAACATAATATTAGTTTATTTTAAGTTAATTAATATAAAGAGAGAAGGTATTTAATTCTTAGAATTAAATTATATTATTATAAGATAATAATTTAATTAGATTTTGTATATGATAAAGTTAATTTTTGAATTAGTGATATTTATGTACATTAGAAAATAATGCATTTTAAAACATATATATTTGATCATATTAACTAAAATAAATAAATGAAAATTCTTATGTCACATTTAATAGTGTCACCTGCCAGTCTTTCTGCAAGGCGCATGTCATTGAGTGGGACCCACTGACTTGACGGAAATTATGCAATTACTTATTTGAGTTATTTATTATTTAAATATTTATGTAATATTTTAATTTTATACAAATATTTTAATTAAATAAATAAAGCTTAAACCTAATTAGATTTGACCTTGACTATATATAGATATTTTCCTAGGATGGCTCTAAGAAGTTTTCACAAACCTAAAAAATACATTAATATTTTTCTCATCCTCCAAAAGGTTTTTGCTTCTCCAAATCTCTAGATATCATGTGCTCCATACATCTCAAGATATAAATTTGCCCTTTATCATTCTATGTGCCCTCACACGCCATATTGTGTTAAAGATTGACTTGAAAAATTATGGTGTGGATCTCACTGTCACTAACATGGATGTTTGTTATTTTATACTAGAAGATAGAGATGATACATAATAGGCTACAAGAGGTATTAGATCTAATTTTTGTATTCTTTCATTTAATATATATATATATGAGATCCCGACTTGGTATTGATGAAAAATAAATTTTTAAAACCTCCATTGCACACCTAATGTTCTCTTTTCATACCAACACAATTTAGCAATTTAGAAAAAATGGAAAGCAAAATATTTTTACCTGGTTCAGCTATCGATGAAGCCTAGCTCACAAGTCTCTATTATTGAAAATAATAGCCAAATGTTACAACTTAGAAATGTATTTTTTTGCGAGTTCTGCATTTATTAGATTGTTTAATTCAAAGGTTATTTCATTCATGATTTAGGTTGGTCAACATATGATCATCATATTTATAAGTAATCTGGATCTAGACCACATGCTTTCAAGGAATGCTTAGTGAACTTGATCAAGATCACATGCATTCAAAGATAAGTAATATGTTGTTGACTATTGACTATTTTATTCATTATTTATGATCTTAATCCTATCATACTTATACATGATCATAATCTCATAAATGAATATAGAACTTTATGATATTTATATTAATTATTCAAACAATAATCTAGATATTTAATTATAAAAAAATACACTTTTATTAACTTTTAGAATAAAATGCCTTTACATATGCTTTCAGGGCATAAACCCTAACAATCTTCCTCTTTTTCTAAAGAAAATGTTGCTTCTCTCTCAATCTCATATTTCGCACATGACCTTCAAACTATTTAGCAGGAAGTATCTTGGTAAACGGGTTAGACATATTCTGATCTGACGCTATCTTTATAATAATCGCATTACCTTGGTGTACGATTTCTCTAACATGACGGTATTTCCTCTCAATATGCTTTCCCCTCTTATGACTCCTTAGTCTTTTGAATTACCTCTCCACTTTTGTCAGAATACATGATAAGTGATTTATCCATATCTAGAACGACTTCCAGATTAGTATACAACATTTTGAACAAAATTGCTTCCTTAGCTGCTTCACAAGTCGCTATATATTCGACTTCCATAGTTGAATAGATTGTTTGATACTTCACCAGACTGCAACTCCTTTACCAAGAAAGAATACTGAAATATGACTGAAAATTAGAATCAATATTTAAGTGGGGTTTAGGTCACCTCCTAAATAAACAAGCATATAATCTCCTGTTCTCTGAAGATACTTGAGAATGTGTTTTACTACAATCCAATGTTCCAAACTATGATTTGATTGATAACGATTGATAATTCCCAATGCATAACTGATGTCCATTCTTGTACACAACACGACATAGATTAGACTCCCGACTGCTAAAGCATAAGGATTCTTTCTCTTATCATGTTCTTCCTAAGGTATCTTAGAACACTACTCCTTCGAAACAAAAATTCTATGTCTTGTTGGTTATTGTATTTTCTAGGAATTTTTCGTAGAGAATCTCTCTAACAAGTTTGCAATATAAGACACCTATGAAAGTGCCAAAAGTTGGTTCTTTCTATAGCATAGGATTTGGATTCTCCCAAATCTCTCATTTGGAATTTCTCAACTAACCATTTCCTTACATTCAATAATGTCTCTACACCACTACCAAGGAATAGAGTATCGTCCACCTAAAGAACTAAGAAAACCACTCCCTTATCTTTGATGTATTGATCCTTCTAATATAAACGTAAGAACTTCTTATCTCTGGAGCATAGCCAACAAAAATACACAATTCGGGCCTTGTGTCCAGCTTACTAGACTTAGGTCTAAGAGCATAACTTGGACTCCCCATGATGGATGTTGTATATCATACCAGATTTTACAATTATTAATTTCAAATTATACTAACTACTTTATTATAGTGGTAGTAAGAGTCGAACCCACGAGGACTATCAATTCAATTTATTATCCAATTTAATAACAAGTTAACGAAAGGTTTTTTTTTTATGAATTGATAACATAAAGAAGATGAAAATAATAAAAAGAACAATCCATGAAAGATATAATGATTCAGGCAGTTAAGAGGTCATTTGTCATCGCTAAACAATCATTCAAGCAATTAAAAATATCATTGAATCGTATCTCATACCAAATTACAAACCCGTCATTATCACAATCTCAAAATTTAATCAATTAAAGTTAAGAAAGTTAAGCACACTTAATTAATACTATTTACTAAACTAATTCTATTTACTAAACAACTTATTGGAAAAGCATCAAAGATTTAATTTAGCAAAAGCATAAAGCACAATGGAGATAGGTTAGTCTAAGCAATAATCCATAAAGTAAGTAATCTTTTTAACTTAGGTCATATTCCTCATCATAATTAAAAATAATTTTGAAATTAATCTCAATCATAATTTTATCACTCGAAACCTAGAATTCTAAATGATTAGGTGAATAAAAATCCTAAGATTATGGTAGATTAGTGATACTCTATTTAGGAGCTCTCTAAACAAGATCAAAACAACAATCATAGATGAATATGAACAATTTGGTAATTGGGAATAAGAAAGAAATGAATATTATTAAAAACTCAAAATCATGTATAGGGCTTTGAAATTTCCTTAGAAAAAGTCTACTCCATAGCAACTAAGAAAAATAAAATATTAAACATATTGAAATCATAGATTGAGTTTAGCAGAAGGAAAAACTCAGGTGATCAATCGTTGTGGTCCAATCTTCTTTTCTCTTATGGTGATCATCTTAATTCTCTGCTCAATAGCCTTTGAAAAGTGTAATTTTTTGTCTCTAAGTTCTATTCATAACCCTCGAAAAATAACAATTAAAAAGGATCTAAAAGCATAAAATTTGAACTAATAGTACAAACAACGCCTAGGTGCTCGAGCATTCCACTGCCTTCACCATAACTTTCTTGATATAACTAGGTATTGGACGATTCGAAAGATGGCTGGAGAAATGTCAAAATTGAGCATAAAGTTCTAGGCTTGTAATACCAAGGTTAACATTGCATGTAAAATATCCCAAGCTATGCATTTTTTACCCATAATATCTTGGAACTCTTATACACAAAAGCTAAACTAAGTAAAAATACAAATAAATAATCAACTGCATAATCATAGAAGAATAATGATCTATATACGAAAAATGGTACTCACTAGGTTTGGATCCATCCCATAACTTTTAAGGTATCTTTCTTATTTTCATAGATGGGAGTATATTCAAAATGTTAGTCGTCGTTTAAGGTGTGTAACCCTAGAATGTGAGTGGAAGTGATGAGTCGCTTAACATAGACCTAACCATATCCAATAAGGTCTTGTTACTCCTTTTTGAAATAAAATTTTGTTATGGTGTTTTGGGCATTGTGAGTTGGGATAGAATTCCATGTTCCATCAAGAAATCCTTGAATTCTAAATCCATCTATTCTCCACCTCAATCCGATCGAAGCATTCTTTGAGATTTAATCAATTGCTTTTCAGCTTTAGCTTTGAAGTCTTTGAACTTACTACAAGTTTAAGACTACTTTAACATTAGTTAAGTATCATTGTATCTTGAGTAATCGTCAATGAAGGTGATGAAATGCTCATATCCACCTCTAGCTTGTACATTGATTGATTCACAGACATTACTATGTACAAGCTCTAGTTGTTTTTTGGCTCTGTTGAATTTTGTTGATAAGAGCCTTTTGGTCATTTTACCCTCTAAACATGATTCATAAATCGGAAGAGTTCCAACTTTTAGTTCTCTTAATGGTCCATCATTTGTTCTATTTTTATAAATATGACCAAATCCTAGATGCCAAAGATACGTCTCATCCTCTTGAGAAGTTTTTTTTTTCTTTTGTAACATTTTGGATTTGCTACTCTAAATAACGCAAAATTATTTCGTGTCCGTTCATTTGGTTTAAACATATATGGTCTGTTAGATACTTTTCCATGATAAATATTGAAACCATTCTTTGAAATTATATTCATATTATTAATAAAAGCAATACCAAAATTCTATCCATGGAACAGAGATAAAGAAACTAAATTTCTAGAATATTCATAAATAAAATATACATTGTTCAAAAAAAATAAATTATTTACAAAGTTTAAACTAATTGTTCCTAATGCTTTGTTTGAAACGAGTGCACAACTTCCAACTGTCATTGTCACCTCGCCATTAGCAAGCTCCCTTGTTGAATCAAGTATTTGCAAGGAAGAACAAACATAGTTAGTTGCTCCTAAATTAATGACCCAAGATGACAGATCTTCTTCCAATACACAAGCTTTAAGTATAAGTAAATCAAATTTGCCTCTCTCTTTCTCAACTTAGGGAGATACTTGTTACAGCTTCTCTTTCAGATACCTTCAACTCCATAGTGGAAATACTTTCCCTTGGATTCTTTCTTTTTGTAGTTGTTGTCTTTTTTATTCTCCTTAGCCTTAAGGTGACTTCTAGTCCTTCTTCCCTTTCTTATCCTTACAAATATTTTTCTTCCTTTTCTCACTATTCTCTTGAGAGTATGAAGGCTTTTGCTTACCGACATTCTCTTCATCCTCTTTGGTCATACTAGTGTCGAGAGACTCAAAGGTCTACAATTCATTCAATAACTGGGTCATGTTGTATTCCAACTTGTTCATAACATAGTTTATTGTGAACGAAAAAAATCATATGTGAGTAATTCAAGGATAATACTAACTTGAATTCACTCATCAATGGTAGCTCCGTGTATTTCTGCTTCATGCATTATATTCATCATGTTAAAAACATGTTCACATACAAAAATACCATTCTTCATCTTAGTGTTCATGTAGGTTTTGAAAGCCTCATAACAACTTTGATCATATTGCTCCTGAAACATTGGCTGTACAGAATCCATGATCTCATTGGTTGTTTCCATGCTTTCTTCTATGAACATCATTCATGCTTACAAGCATGTAGTACTTAGCCTTGTTGTTTGATTGAATCCAAGCATTATACCTGTCCGTAAGATTTTTTGGGGCATTGGAAGCGGGATCTTCAAGACACTCCTCAATAAGGACAAGTTTGTGGTTCTCACATATTAACATTAGATTTAAATTTGATTTCCATCTTATAAAATTATAACCATTATCAAGTGAAGGTAAAACAATATTAAGATTGTCTATGTTCGACATTTACTGAAAACAAAATAAAACATACACTGTTCAATACAACTGAAATAAATATCATAACTTTTTGAAAGTAAATATGATGCATGAATGCAACAAATAAAACACATAAACTTAGTAACTATTATTCAACGATAAAACTACCTAACAATTAATGAGTCGCCTTAGGGCCGGTCGTATTAATTTCAGACAGTCTATAAGACAATCTTATCCTTATTAATTTAAAACTCAAAATATGTCATATTTTCTCTTCTAAAAATAAGATACTATTAATTTGGTCAAGATACTATTAGCCACTAGAAAAGCTTAATTGTATCTTTGTGAGTGTAATCAATTATAAAGGAGTCCATTATTTAACTAAGAGAATGCAACCTTAGGCTTGGTCAAGTCTAAAATCCATCACTTAATCCTATCTTAAAGAACTCAACATTGATATTGATACATCTCAAAACCTTTCTTAGGGAGATAGAAATAAAGTCGTCTCGAGGCCCTTACTATATCTCACGACATTGTACTAATAATGAAACCATAGGTCACATTGAGATGTCAACCTTCTCCCAATCATTATTTACAAATAAATGTGTCTTTATTGACTAATGATATAATTCGAAACAAATTACTAGATATTATTACGCTATGAATGTAAATAATTAATAATTAATCCAATTAAATCGGTCTAAGATCATTGAATCTATTAAAGAACCTAATTCTAAATTTAGCTGAACTTAAAATAATTAATTTTTCAATTACATTCATCAAACATTAGTAAAAAACTTTTGTTGACGCGGTTTTTCCCTAATAGTAGATTAAGAAACCCGATAATAGAGATATTAGTGCTCTCTTACTAAACCGTAATTAATCAAATTAATAATGCCTCAAACAATCACACTTTAATGTGGTTTAGTAATTAAAATCCACCTAGTCCACTAGATAATATTATTAATCTCTTTTAGGCTCTGTATGAAATAGTTTCTTACAATTTCTGCTAAGTTTTGGTATATCAAAAACCAGTCCCTATTCTTGTCCATCCCCCTAATATTTATAGTGGGTTTTTTCTAGACTGCTTTGGGTTAGCACGTGCATAAATATGGAAAATAATCAATCAAAATAATATCCCATTTACACAGAGATATGATTGCCTATGGACTTAACATCCATTATCTCAGGTAATAAATATTTAATACAATCTGGGCAGTAATGAGCGTATAAGGATTCTCCGAGTCTTCTAGGAACCTTCACTATGCGTCATGATCAGGCTTCCGTGAGCTAAATTTTTCCCTTGAGCTAGATGTCGGAGAGCTAACGGAACTTGACATGAGCCAAGTGCAGTGCCTAGAAGGCAATCTATCCATCATGCATCTCGATCTCAGTTATTGGCACATTTGGAAACCTAGAGATTATCAGGATGTCGTACTGCAAATTTTGACTCAAATTTTTCATGCCAGAGTTAGCTTGATGTTCTAGTTATTCGCTTTCTCCATGCGCTTATCTGCCAGCTATACCCCGAACTGAGTGATTTTGTTCATGTTTATTTTGGGGTACAACATTTTCCCCCAAGCTCTTACTCGTGAATGACGTGACCTCTAACACGCACACTAGGGGCTTTTAGGCTTCTGTCATGTGAAATTTAAGCCCACCCACTACTCGAGTGTTAAACATGTGTTCGTCTATAATATGTACCTATTTGGGTTTCGAGTACTGTGACAACTATCCTGTCAACTTTTTGCTGCCACAGGGTTCATTTAATCTTGGACTTTGGATCTCGAGTTGACCTAATCGAGTAACCCATATTGGTTCTCAAAATTTATGTATAAATAAGAAAAACAAACCTGAACTTCACCACCTTCTCATTGAAAAAATTTCCCTTTTTCTTCTCAGAGAACATTCAAAGACATTTGGCATCCTCCCTTTCTTCAGAATCATCTCAGAAAGCTTTCGTCGGTGCCATCACCATTTCCTTGGATCAGCCATACAAACTGTAAGTATTCCTACACCTGGTTTAAATTTCTCCCTCTTATTTCTTAGTAAGTTTTTTGAAATTTCCAGTATAGTTTCTTACTTCTGGTACGTTCAAGTTTGATAGGGGTTTGTGATAAACCCTAAAAACATGATACTAGGTTTGGTTAGAATTAATGTGCATAATAAAATTTGTAATTTTCAAGGTTTTGAGAGAGGGCTACCTGCTTATGCGTAGAAATTTAAGGCTTACGATTCCTCGAGCAGTTTTACATTAAACCGCCTTCAAAATGGTATTGGATCTGACACACGAATCCTGAAGTATCAGAGGATTTCCTAAATTTATAGCGCGTCGCTTTTGAACGCGTGTGGAGACATGCGTTGTTGCTAGGACATTACTTGCCTCAATTTTATTTTTTAGATTTAATAAATCAAATTCAAACCCTCAGGTTTGTCTTAGCTCGTCCTACCTTTATCACCGTAGAAAGGTATTGTATTAGGTTTCCTCTAACAGGCTACTTTGATCATCAGGCGAGCTAGATCATGGCGCATCAGAAGCAAACAATCACGAGCTCGTCTTCCGAAAGCAAGAGTAAGGGCAAGCAGATCGTGCCTGAGACCCATATTCCCCACTTCGACCCGGTGGTGGATAGGGAGATCGTAATTGAACCCTCCTTCGAGGCTGAATTTATTAATGACCCCAAGGGCAAAGTGAACAAGATCTTGCTGAGCCATGAGATCAAATTGGGGTCCGAGGACTTTGTTGCCCGACCACCGCTGGAAGGAGAACAGAGATGCACTCCACTCGAAGATGAATTCAAGGCCTATAGCAACGAGTACTTGAAGGTAGGTGCCTTTTTATCGCTGGACCAGTACTTCGTAAATTTCCTGAACTACGACGAGCTAGCGCAATTCCAGCTTCCCTCCAATTCATACCAACTTCTCCCCAATTCATACCAGCTTCTGGCGAGGCTGAAGTACTTGTTTTTAAAACACTAGTGGGAGGTCCCCACTCCTGCCGATATCATGTACTTCTTCTGCCTCAAAGCCAACCCCAAACAAAAAAGGCGAGGTGACGGTATCTACTACCTCACTAGATTCCCAAATACGGCCTCCGTCATCGACCTCCCCAGCCACTCGAATGATTACAAGGATCAGTTCTTCATGTCAGATGGGTTGAAGAACTACACCCATCGATATTTCTACAGACCTTGTAAGTTTCTTAGCGGTTAGAATTTTGTACTTAAATTTATTCTTTATTGAGTTAGAGTTATTCAAATCGAGTTGTTATTTTGTCCAACTATATACAAGAGGACTGGGTGATTAGACATCCTTGGAGGTCAGTATTCTCGTGTCCCTGCCAAGGAGAAGGAGTTCCAGATGGTAGTTAATGACGCTACCATGGTGGCCTGCAAACTAATCTAGAATGATCAAACACTAGCCATTGGAGCTCGAGGTCCTCCCCCCCGAGCTTCCTTGTCCTCAGAAAGTCCTCCCTACTGTCGAAGACACAAAGGATGAATAAGAAGTCGTGCAGCTAGTTTGCAAATGAAAGTTCGCTGAAGATGGGAAAGATCCTGACCCAGACCGAGATGAATCGAGGGCAATAGCCAACACTTCCAGACAAGGTAACTCTTATAGAGAATTAAATCAAGCTGCTGCTAACTTTAGGCTAGTTTAATTCAACCCATGACAGTTCGTGAGCTAACATTCAGTAGACCCGGATCATAACATGACCCTCCTCTAATGTGTGGACCACCTTGTTGTACGCTACTACCATAGTTATCCTAGGTGTACTCTAGTTGTAGACAACACCTTTCACTTTAGGTCCTCCTTTTTTTTAGGAGTACTATACCAATCGTGTGTCGTGGCCTTCCCTCCGTCAGGGTGTGTTTTCCCTGAGTTTTAGGCAGACCGTAGATGAGTCCAGCTCGGATAAAGAGCCTGAACCCCGTAGGAACCAAGGCATAATAATATTAAAGCCCCCCCGCCTCCTTCGATAATTCATGAGTTAGAGGTTTTACAAAGTCCGGTTCATAATCCAGAGTCGATCATAATAGCTTCATTCTCTAGCTCGGAGGGTAGGGTTCTTGCTCTATTCTTTTCCATACATTAATTTGATAACTCTATCATAATTTTTTGCTCGTCTCTTTGTAGGAAAAGATTCGAACCTGAAGGGCGCCGTTAAGTCTGGTGGGGCCGGAGCTGGACCTGTAATCAAGAAGGCCCAAATATCAAAGAAGACCGCCTAAAAATCCGGAGCTACCACCCAATCCTCTACAAAGGATAAAGGTGACAGCTGTGCAAACAAGCAGCAACAGCAAACACAACCACCATCTCCTATAACCTCAGTTACCGTTCTTGAGGCTCCACGACCTCTTCCTCACGATGAACTTGCTCCGGTTCCCCAGGTTGTTCAGAGCGAAGTCCCCTCCGTTCAGATCCCACTCAAACCCCTCAACATGACAAGGATCCCAGAAGTACTCTGAGGAATCCTCTACGACAGGGCAAATCATATGGTTGGTCATGCCTATTGAGTAAACATTAAGGACCTAAGGGCTTTGGAGGAGTGTTCCTCTTGGGATGTTCTGGGTCCTCCTTAGTGATGAACCTGACTGTGAGTCATCTTTCTTCTTTCTTTTTCTTATTTTTACTTTTGCAAGCTAATCCCATCTTATGTCTTTCCTTTGTAGTCTTCTCAAGCTTAACTCCATAACATCGCCCGGTTTTGAGCCGAAAGAGAGGAGCTCAAGGCCGCCCTGGACGTATCTCAAGAGAATGAGCAGATAGCCAAAGACCAGGTCATTGAGGTGACCCAATGACGGGATCAGCTTCAGGCCAAGATCGACAAGAAACTTGAGGAGGTCGATGCACTAAAGAGCAAGTTATCTAAGGTCAAGACCAAAGCCAAGGAGGATGCTGAGAAGGTGGAGTTGGACATTGCATAATTGACAAATTCCTTGTAGGAGATGCTCTACCGGTGTTGGGCCTACAATCAGGACGGGTATGAGCTTTAGGGTGTTATCTCGTCAAGTTTCAAAGTTGAATCTCGCAAGAGCCCTCTGAGATTGCGGATGCTTCTAGGGCCTCCGAAAGGGACGGGTAAGTGTTGTCATCACATGAGCATGTTGCCGGAACTCAGTGATCTTTTCCATATTCATTTTTTTTCTTTCTTTGTAACTACGCTTATTGAAACAATTGCCTTCGTGCTTAAATAGAGGTTATTTCTCCTTGGGATAATCATACACTAATTAGTATATGTTCATTATTTTTATGATCTACTTTTGTTCCCCTTAATCTATTAACTCATCATGCTTATAAATTTCAAATTCTTACACATGAATTTAAATTTTTGCAGGCTCGCAATCATAGGTGTTATCTTCGATTGAGATAGGTTTTTGATAGCTTGACCAAACAATTCTGGTCAATATCCTAGTTATATGCAGGATTTCACCCATCTAAAAGCGTTATACTTGTTAGGAATCAGGTCTCGGACCTGGTTATGTCGAGGATTTTTTCTGCTTAATAACATTATACGTGTTAGGAATTAGACCTCGGACCTGGTTGTGTTTAGGATTCCCTAGTTGGCTACAAGGTTTTGTTTTGTTTTTTAATTTTCCTTACATATTTCGTATTTGGAATTGCTTAGAAAATTCGAGCATTACAAAATTTTTGAATAATCAATCTTCCAAATTCTAAGTTTCCAATTTCATCCACATATCCTAAATACTTTTAAAAGCACTTGGAGGGTTATATGCCCCCCAAACGATTAGAATTTATGGATATTCTAGGTTTCTTTTACAAAATGAGCGTGTGATACAACACAAGGATAAGATAAAAATAGTGGTTCTACATTTTAATTAGGTAGAAATCCAGTGTTATTTAAATAAAATGGTCTTTATAAATAAGCCTTCCAAAAAAAAAAAATTAATCAAGTCTTCCTACTACTAATAGTATTTTGTAAGATGTAAGGTGTTCTAGGCTCGTGGGACCAATTCTCCACTTAACTGAACTAGTTTGAAGGTTCCCTCTCATAGAATTTTCATGATCTGGTATGGTCCTTCCTAGTTCGGTCCCCTTACACCTTCTTTGGGATATTTACTTGCCAAAAACACCCTTCGAACCACTAAATCACCGAATCCGAATCCACGACCTTTTACATTCGAATTAAAGTAACGAGTGACTCTCTCCTAATAATTGGCAGGATGTAATTGTGACTCTTCGCGTTTTTCCTCTATCAAATCCAGAGATGCATTGAGTAATACATTATTTCAATCTTGAACAAATATTTTCTGTCTATGTGTCATCACTAGTGCTTCAACTTGGATCATAGCATCATTTCCAAAGGTCAAAGAGAATGGTGTATGCCCCATGGAGGTGCGGTTTAAGGTCCTATAGGCCTAAAGTACTTGCGGGAGCTGCTCGGGCCATAATTCCAAACGAGGTGGTGGAATCAAACCCCAAGGCCCCGGGCGAAAACCCTCAGAAAATACCCAAAAATCCACTTCTGAAGGTAGGGTAGTGCTACAGCGCCACAAGGTGGGCACTACAACGCAACAAGCAGAGGCAAAATCCCCTAGACAACCTAAGCCCTTAAACATTCTAAGGAAATTTTGGTCACTTGCTCCCAATTCCTCGAGTGTCCCGAATAAGAACCTCTTAAATCCCGTCATCTAATTAATAACTAATTAGTTTCCTCAATGTCAAATAGTCTCCAATATATTTCCCAGATTTCCATAAATACCCTTAGGCTCACCCTGAGCTGGGTATAAATCCCCACCGTGATTTTTTCGCTAAAGCACTCTCTAGGATCGCCTCGAGTCACAAGCTGCAAATATATCCACAAAATAATGTGGTCTCAACAATTTATCACAGATAATCATGTTTATGCCTTCAATGGGCCAAAATTACATATATGCCTTTATAATCTAAACAGGGCCTACATGCTTACTAATACTCATAATCATACATCTCATATATCCAAATAATCATCTAGGCATGCTTATCACATAATCATGCATTTAATAATTTAAATCACACATAAACTAATTATTCCCTCCCAGCACACTAATAAAGGCCCTTAAGCCTTATTAGTAATTTTGGGTCATTACACCCTTGGCTTCATCTAATCGCTTCTTTAAGCTTGCATTTAGGGTTTTATTTATAGCCTCGACTTGCCCATTAGCTTGCAGATATGCCACTAAAGAGAAACTCTTAGTTATGTCATATTTCTCACAAAATCTTGTGAAGAGATTGCTATTGAACTGAGTTCTGGTGTCACACACGATCTTCTTCAGTTGCCCAAAAAGACATTTGATGTTCTTCAAGACGAAATCCATGACTCTCTTCGAGTTTATGGTTGTCAGGGGCTCGGCCTCGACCACTTCTTAAAGTAGTCAATGGTGACAACTACATAGCGAACTCCTCCTTTTCTCCCTGATAATGAACCAATCAAGTTGATTCCCCATACTGTAAATGACAATGGGGATGAGATCGTGGTCAACTTAATGCAAGTAGCTCGGGTAATTGTGGTGAAGCGTTTGTATTTGTCACATTTTTGTATGTCTGAGGTCGAGTCCTTTTTTAGTGTAAACAAAAAATAACCCTGCCTCAATATATTAGAGCTAAATTTTGCCACCTAGTGAGGTCTCCGCAAAAGCTTTTGTTGATGGTGAAATCTCGTCAACGAAATTAGATCAGAAAACTCGAAGGTAAGTCAGGTGATGTTTATATAAGAAAAGTAAACACAGATATACAATGGAGCAAGCCTTGGTATATTTCTCAATAGCCTCTGCATACAATGAATTTTCCAACCCCCTTCTCTGTGGAAGTGGGGTTCATTTTATAGTAGGCTCTAATGGCCTTGGATACATGATGGTCCAGGGGACCAGGTGGTACACAAGTACTCTGTCAGGAGAGTGGTCTCAGGGGTAGTGGTGCTGATACTAGTACATAGCCAGGTACCATGAGGAGGTCTCCACTACTCTATCGTACTAATGTCAGAGGAGTGGTACAGGTGATAGTGGTGTCGACTCTGACATCTGATTGGGAGTATGCAGGCCATGTCCTTTCTCCTAATGTTCCCACTATCTGACTAGCATGAGTGCCACGGTCAGACGTACGGGGTCTTACAAGCCGTACCCCGTACAAGAGTGTACCATCGTGACCTTTCGGAATCATACTTGGGCTTTTACTTCTAGACGGTGGGGTTTCCATAGGTAATGCCATCACAAGGTGAGGGGCGCGAGAGGTTACCATGCGAGGCCCTCGTGTAGCCATGGTGGGGCTATGCAAGGTCACCCCTCGTGGAGATGCCATGAGATGCTCCCACACGAAGCCGTCGGGGCTAGGATAGGCTCCCACGCGAGGCCTTCAAGGCTAAGGGATGATCCCACGCGAGGCTCCCCCACGGGGCTAGGAGATGCTTCTACGCGAGGCCGCCGGGGCTAGGAGAGGCTCCCAAGCGAGGCCTTCGTGGCGCGGCCGAGGTGGGGCTACGTGAGGCTGTTTCAGAGTGCCGCGGTGCGCGAGGTGCGCACGTGAGGCGGTCCACGCTGGGGCGCGCCGAGGGGTGGCGCAAGGCTGGGGCCTCGCGAGACGCCTGCTGAGTGCCACGGCGCGAGGTGGTGGGCGAGGTGCGCACGCGAGGCGGTCCACGCTGGGGTGCTGGGCGCACCGAGGGATGGCACGAGGATGAGCCTCGCGAGACGCCTGTTGAGTACCGTGGCGCGCGAGGCTATGGGCGAGGTGCACACGCGAGGCGGTCCACGCGGGGGCGCTGGGTACGCCGAGGGGTGGCACGAGGCTGGGACCTCGCGAGATGCCGTGTGCCATGAGGTGATGCGAGGCCATTGCAAGAGGATAGTTTCTCGAGCGTCCCGCGGCTCAGACATGTATTTAGGCCTTCATGGGACCTTAGCATGTGCCTTGGATCTCTTACAAGCCTGGACTATTGAGCATCCACAAAGGCCATACTTCACAGCTCACAAGGTGTTGCTTCCCTTGGGACCATCTCCCGGTTTCACAAGACTTATAGGCCTGAGCCTGATAATGTAACTAAGTGTCCTTTAGCCTTGTATTTTAACCATGTACTGGGGATTTTTTTCTTGGTGGATTTTTAGCATCCACAGCTTTCATGTATCTCTTGTAGGATAATATGTGCTTCCTCGAGCAAAAGACACCACAGGAGGGGCTGTGAATGCCCTCATCGGTATAGAATTTCTTCAACCATAAAATACCATGGGGCTTGGTATATCAATTTTCTTGGTATATCGGTCATCTGGTAGTTTACCAGTTGTGAGGTATTCGACTATGGGGGTTATCCAAGTTGGTTTTGTGTCAATATCTCTGACCTCAACCGGTTCCTCTGTTATGCTTAGTTTTTCTAGGAACTCCACTGGGACTACATTTAGTGTATCCACCTATTTGGTGGTGGCAAGTCAGGCTAAAGCATCAGTGTTGGAATTCTGCTTGCGGGGTAGCTACTCAATGGAGCAGAACTCAAACTCTGACAACTCACCTTTCACCTTAGCTAAGTAAGTCGCCATTTTGATACCATGAGTTGAGAATCACTATAACATTGGATTTCATTTTCTTTCACCACTCTTATCACTGCCAGTGGAGCTTCGTACTCTGGCTCATTGTTGGATGCTTCAAACTTGAAGGTTAGAGCTGTATAGAACCGATGCCCCTCAAGTGTGATTAGAATTATCCCAGCTATGGATCCATTCTTGTTGGATGATCCATCAATGAGGATTTTTCACAACTCTTGCAGTTGTTCTCTTATTGTCTCGTCTTGAAAACCACTGCATTCGGCCACAAAGTCAGCATCCGCTTAACTCTTGATTGTTGTGCGCGGCATATAAAATATCTCAAACTGGCTAAGTTCGATGGCCCACTTAAGCAGACATCCCAATGTTTTAGGTAAAGACGTGGATGGTGTGGAACTAGAAGTACAACTTTTGTTTTCTTGAGGCTAAGATCAAGCAGAACACGAGTTTTACTATTAAAGGATATCGAGACTCAGCTTCCATAAGACTTTTACTCACGTAGTACACTAGTTTCTGCACTTGACCTTACTCTCGAACTAATATAGTGCTGACCGCATTTTCTGTCACAGCTAGTATAGGAGCAAACATTCTCCATCTGCCAGTTTTGATAGTACAGGGGGGTTCGTGAGTTTTTAAATTCTGAATTCCTATTTGCATTCTTCAGTCCACTCAAACTTTTTCTTTCCCCTAAGTAAGTTGTAAAACGGGAGACACTTGTTAGTGGACTTTGAAACGAAGTAATTTAAGGCTGCCACATTTCCAATTAAGCTCTGTACTTATTTATGTGACCTGGGTGAACGCATTTCTAGTAATAATCTGAAGTTCTTTGGGTTCACTTTTATCCCCCTCGTGTTGACTATGAAGCCCATGAATTTTCCTGAGGAAACTACAAAGTTATACTTCTGGGGGTTTAGCTTAATGTCATACTTCATGAGCACGCCAAAACATTCTTCCAGGTCAGATACATGGTTACTGGAAATCTTTAATTTATTGAGCATATCATCGACATACACTTCCATATCTCTCCCGATCTGGTTAACAAACATTTTGTTGACCAGCTGTTGGTACGTTGCACCGACATTCTTTAGCCCGAATGGCATAAGTTTGTAGCAGTATACGTTATGCTTATTCATGAAACTGGTGTGCTCTTGTTCTGCAGAGTTCATCGCGATCTGGTTCTATCTAAAATACACATCCATGAACGACGTGAGCTTGTGACCAACTATTGCGTCTACCAACTAATCTATTCAGGCTAGTGGAAAACAATCCTTAGGAGAGGCCTTATTGTGATCAGAGAAGTCAATGCAAGTTCTCCAATTCCCATTGGGTTTTCGTACCAAAACAGGGTTAGCAACCCAGGTCGGATACTTTCCTTGCCTGATAAACCCACACTTAAGTAGGCGAGCCACTTATTATTCTAAAGCTTCTGATCATTCTCTCCCAGAAGCCTTTATTTTGGTGACTTTGCAGGCACATACCTGTCTAGATTCATAGTATGCGTTATTACATTCGGACTGATTCCCACCATATATTCGTGCAACCAGGCGAAGATGTCCAGATTGTTTTGAAGAAACTCCACCAGCTCTTTCTTCCTCTCGGTTCAAAGATTTTTCCCAACCTTTACCACTCTTGAAGGTACTTCTGCGTCGATGTTGATTTCCTCGAGTTCTTCCAACGTTTGGAGCTTACACCTGTCCTTGCCTAATCTTGGATGAATGTCATCCTCTTGGGTGACCTCGTTACTTCCTTCTAGAGGTTCTTCCGCCTCATTGGAAAATTCCATTGCCTGGGGCTCCTCTCCTCCTTCGATCATGACCATTGCTTGCTGCCCAGGTTTTGATTTTCCCATCATGGCAATGCTATAGCATTCTCTGCAAGCGAGCTAGTCTCCTCTCACAATACATATATCCGAGGTTAAGGGGAACTTCATCGCTAGGTGTCGGATTGAGGTGATAGCCTCAAAAGTCATCAGCGCGGGTCGTCCCAAGATCGCGTGTTAGGTAGCTAGACAATCGATGACAACGAACATGAGTATTTTAGAAGAAGTTCGCGTATCATCCCTTAGCGTGACTACCAGTCTGATCGTCCCTATGGCTACCGTTCCTTCTCCTTAGAATCCGTACAGTGTTATTAAGGTCGCCTTAAGATCAATTACCGAAAATCCCATCTTTTAGAATAGCACATTTACTGAGCACCCATGATCAATGAATATCCTTCGTACCCTTCAGTTGGCGAGCTAAATTGTTACCTCCAGCGGATCATTATGTGGGAACTGAACGTGGCTAGCATCTTCTTCTATGAAAATGATTTGTTGTTTCTCCAACTGTTGCTCCAAGATAAATTCAGCACCTTTGTGGGTTTTTAGCTCCTATATGTACCCTTTTTTAGCCCCATCTCTTGTGTCCACCAAATGGGCTCCTCCGACGATAGTGGTTATATCCCCTCCTACTATTAGAGAGGGATCGACTTCGTTCCCTTGGTCTGTCTGAGCCTCGGGTTGGCCGTTCAAATTATCCGGAGCTGGATAAGTATTTTGCCCAGTTTGCTTGTTGGGAACTACTCGATTTCAGGTCTACTGAGCTAACGGTCTAACTCAGATGAGAGTTTCTATCTCATCTTTTAATTGTCGACAGTCATCTATGTTATGGCTAATGTCGTTGTGATACTAGCAGAACTTAGAGGGTTCTCTCTTCGTCCTCTGGTTCCTCAACGGCTCTAGCTTCTTCCATGGAAGGCGATTTTAGTTCTCCATGAAAATATGCTCCCGCTTGTCAGTCAAGTCGGTATAGTTGCTGCAAACAGGGTTCAACTTTTCTCTGGGCTTTTTCTTATTGGTTTCGTACTGGTCTCCCTCACCAGCCCCTTTCCTCTTATTTTCCCCACCTGGTTATTTCAGGTAACATGTTGAGTCGTAGCTACAACATCTCCCACCACTCTAGCACGCTAAACAGGGGTGTAGCTAGTTCTCAAGACAACAGATCGCGCCTCCTCTAGATTCATCCATTCTTGAGCTCGGGCTAGGAATTCATCTACACTTTTAACTCCATTTTGTTGAAGTTCTTGCAATAAATTACCTCCGACCGTGATTCCCGTCCTCATTGCCATGAGCTTGGAGCTATCATCAACATCCCTAAATTATGTTGCTGCATTGGTGAACCTGCTCAGATATGCTTTTAGGGATTCACCAGGTGGCTATTTTATGTTGGCCAAAGAATTGGCCTCAACGCGAGTTTCCTTCAAAGCTCGAAACTATCTCTTAAATTTGAAAGACAATTTCTTCAACGAGGTGATTCAATGTCTTTTATATTAGTTTAACCACAACATGGCTGCTCACAAGCCCTCATCCTACTGTACGCATTAGATGAGTTGTTTTCCCTCCAAGCTTGAGCTCGGTTAGGTGGGACATTCCCATGGTTGCGTACGATAGACAGATCTCCCTCATGCTGAGTATAACTCACATTATCATGGCGAGCTGGATACCCCCTTTGTTAATTCAAATGTTCACGTATGTCAAGATGTGGTTCAGAACGAAGACTTTATGCAGAACTCAAATGATTCCTCGGGACACTTTTAGTCCTGTCTCCACACAGACTCTCCATCCAGTAACTTTTGTTAGCAAAAGTTACAACTCGTGGTTGAGATCGAGGACCTGGATTATTAGCATGAGGCCGTGGAAAATAGATGTCCTCTGAGGGAGGAGGATTTCTCCTGCTATCCCCTCAACCTAGAGCGTTCCTCTGCGGGCGAGGTGGTGTTGGATGTCTAACTGGAGATGGCATGTGTCTTATCGGTGAGGCTATCCTCATTCCATCTCTCAGTGAGGCTATGGGCGCACTATGTTAGCCCATCTTAGTTCAACCCTGATCTCTCGGGTCCTCTGTGCCGGAGGCTCTGATCGCGACCATGATGGATTTTTCTGGGGTGTTTTGCCTCCTTGAATTGGTCCCAACTTGCCCTGTTGGGTTGTTATGAACATTTCTTAAAATCTTCTCAGATGGCACGGTGTTAGGGGTTGCAGTTATGACCGCTCGATTTACATGGGGATGAGGGTTCCTATGAGGATTATTAGGTTGAGCACTCCACTGATTTCACTCAGAAGGTACGGACTTGGAGTTGCAGTCCACACAGAACGACTTGGATTGGGTCAGTTATTCTTGTGAGACATATGGGACCCACTTTGCCTCTTTTTGATGTTAACATCGGTTGCAAGAGGGGGTAACTGAGCCAAGACCTCATCGATATGCTTGTTAGCCCTAGCGAGATGGCTCCTTAATTGGGAATTTTCAATCACAATGGATGTCAGATACCCCAGATTGAGATTTGGTGGGCGTGATGCTAAACTCCTATTATCATCTTGGCCCACATGTCGCTTTCCAAGGCATTGCTAAGCGTCTGAGCCTTTTCCAGTGGAAATGGTCGTATGATGCACCTTCTGATCACCAGATTGCTCCATTTCATTGTCATCCATAGAAGGGGTGACCACCATGATGAATGTTGAGTAAAACTCTACGTAGTGGATTAAGCACTAATGAACTCTCAATGAAAGCACCAATCTGTTGACACGGTTTTTTGCCAACAGTGAATTAAGAAATCCGACAATAGAGATATTAGTACTCTCTTATTAAATCGTAATTAATCAAATGAATAATGCTTCAAACACTCACACTTTAACGTGGTTCAGTTGTTAAAATCCACCTAGTCCACGAGACAATATTATTAATCTCTTTTAGGCTCTGGATGAAAGAGTTTCTTACAATTTTAGCAGAGTTTTGGTATATCAAAAAGGAGTTTGGTTTCTTGCCCATTCCCCTGATATTTATAGTGGCTTTTTCGGGACAACTATGGGTTACCGCATGTAGAAATATGGTGAATAATCAATCAGAATAATATCTCATGTACATAGGGATATGATTTACTATGGACATAACATTCGTTATCTCGAGTAATAAATATTTAATACAATCTTGGCATTAGTGAGCTTATAAGGATTCTCCAAGTCTTCTGGGATCCTTCACTATGCATCATGATCAGGCTTCAGCGAGCTGAACATTTCCCTTTAGCTGGATGTCGAAGAGCTAACGGAACATGACATGAGCCAAGTTCAGTGCCTAGAAGGAATTCTAGCCATCATTCATCTCGAACTAGGTTATTGGCGCATTTGGAGACCTAGAGATTATCTAGGTGTCACACTGCCAAGTTTGACTCGAGCTGTTCATGGCAGAGTTAGCTTGTTGTTCTAGTTGTTCGCTTTCTCCATGTGCTTATTTGCCAGCTGTACCTAGAACTGGGTGATTCAGTTCATGTTTATTTTGGGGATCAACAACTTTTTAATTAATCTTTATTATCTTAAAACGCCTAACTAGACACTTGCCTTTAGAGTGGTGTGATTACCAAGTTCAACTAACTTAGTAGTTTACATGCAATAGATTTCAAGAAAAATAATTCATATGAACAAATAGGGTATTACTAAATAATAATGTTTCTACTTAATGACATGCATGATCAATAAAAACTGTATGGGATTTCATATATGACAGGTATTCGACTATTGCATGAATATGTTATCAATCACATCAATGGACATTTACTCAAATAAATACCATAGATAAATAAATAAACAATAAATGATGAACTTAATATCCGTTGGGCATTTGTAAATTTAAAAAACTTGAAAAAAATAAAAAACAATACAAATTGGGCTACAATGATACAAAATTTTAAAAGATACTCATTCTCCACTTGGGGCTCGTGTTTATAATTTGTTATCTTTAGGTCCAACCATTTAATTAATTAAAAATAACTTTTCAAAGTAATATATTTTATTAAATAAAACATTTTTTTAATTTATCAACTCCATTTAATATCTTTTAAATTTTAATTTAAATATAAAAAAATAATTTTTAAATGAGATTTTAAACTTGGGACAAAAATATCTCAACCAATTAAAAGATATTCCAATTTTATGATAATATAAATATAAGATAATTACTTTCAAAATTAAAAAAAATTAAAAATTAATTAAATAAAGATATTTTAGGCTGAAATTTTAGGTATGCCATGCTTTTTAAGGGCACAAGTGTGACGCCTCGCGTTTCGGGCACCTGAAAGTAATCGGTTTGGATTGGTGAAATAATAAATGAATACCATTTTGATTAATAATATAGGCTTGAGAAGCCAAAATTATGTTGTTCATGATAGCCATTAAGTGTGATGTGTGATTGTAGCCAAATTAGAAATTTCGGTTTCAGATCGACACGAAACCCCAACTGGATAAAATCTCAGATAAATTTATGTCCAATAATTATGGCCAAAATAATATGGGAATAAAAATTTATTGGAAATTTATATTGAAGTCAAAAAGTTTTACTTTGTAAGACCAAAAATCTCTAGAAATGCATTTTTATGAACAATGCACATTTTAGCCAAAAATTGGGACTTTCCTTTATTAGATTATTTTGAATAATAAATATTGGAGTGTTACCACTTAAATTAAATAGCAAGGTCTATTTAATTTAATAACCCTAAGTTAAAATTTCAATTAGGGAAAAGTAAGAAAAAAATTATCACAATAGTAACTTTTTGAGATAATTACCATTTGTCTAAGTTTGATCAACTTAAGATTAATTTGGAATTAATCAAAGGGTAAGTGGGGTTAAAAGGGGAAGTAGCTAGGGAAGGGTGTTATGGTCATTTTACATGTTTTTAGAGTTGGAATAAATAGTAAAAATTCAACCAAGTCTTCATTTTTCACATGAGTTTCTCTCTCAAGAATTCATTTTCTCTCAAAATCCTCTTACTTCTCACTACCTTGGCTGAGTACCCCATGTGCTCTTCTATGAATTTCTTTCATCAATTTCCCACCTAAACACTCACATCACACCTCTTTCTTCTATACACATAAGTTTAGGTTGTTGAGTGTTGAGTTTGAAGATAGAGAAATGCTAGACAAAGCTAGAACAAATCAAATGTAAAACTCTTAACTCTACTTGTCAAAGTTGAGACTTTGATCTTTGATGAGTTTTTATGTGAGTATATACTAATTTGTGGTATTATTGGGGAGTGAATAAATGTAGAGGAAAGACTATCCAAGTGTTTGAAGAGCTAGTCACTTAGAACACCATCAAAGCCATCAAGAGGTATATGTTCACCTCCCATGAGTTTTATTTAAATTTTCTTGTTAAATTTGCTATGATTAATTTATTTGATGTGTTTAAATTATATTTTGGGACTGTAATATCCACTGTTTGATCAGGCATGCAAAAATGTTTAGAAGATTGTTAGGATTGGAATCCAAAATTCAATAGGCAAAACTAAGACTTTGTAAGAAAAAATTTTAATTCTTAACTTCCAAAGGGTTATGTGAGTTTTAAAATTCTTATCTGATTCTGGATTTTCTTGTTTACATGTTTAATTTTGAGATGTGTAGATTTTAATAGGGCTTAGAAACATGCTAAAAGGTTTGATAATGATCAATATATGAGTTTTACAAACTTTGTGTGTAATCTGAAAAATTGTTTTTCAAAATATGGGTAAACAACCGATTTTGAGAGATATTTTCTATAGGAAAATAATTGAATTTTTGGCTGATTTTTGGAATGAACCTTAGCTTGTTATTGGTAACTTAACCATTAAATTTTTTTTTTAAAAATGAATATGTTGAGAATTATGGGTTTTCAAAGTTTGACAAAATTTCTAGAAAGCTCAAAATAACTTCTTGACTCCCATGTTTGAAAATTCGTTTTGCTAAGTAAAAATTGATCAAATAACCTAATTTTTAGAATAAATATATTTTACATATCCTAGTATAGGAATAATAATTTTTGACCTAAATAACAATCCAAAAGGATTTTATGAACTTCAAAAGTTCACTACAAGGATGGGTTTTCTCTAGTCATAATTGTAATAAGAATTTTGAAAATAGTTTTCACAAATTAAAAAGGTTCAATTTTTAATAAAATTTGGCAAGAAGTTTAAATGTGCAAAGTTTGAAGATCATTGGAGTTATATTTTTTGAAATATAAATTTTCAAACAAGGACACCTACAACTAAAATTTATAATGTTTATACTTGAGAAAGAAATAATGGAATTTTTTTTTAAGTTATTGACTAAGTGATGATGTTTTGTTATGGAAATCATTAGTATAGGTTTAACCCACTAAATAAATCTGAATATAAGGAAATTAATATTTTATTTAATTTATTTAAGAAAATTTAAAAAGGGTTCAAGGCCTAAATTTTTCCATAACTTAAATTAAAATAATCTTTTTAAATAAAAATCAATTTTTACTACAAAATCTCTTATTATAATTTTTTCTTAATTATTTTAATTCAAATTTAATTTTCAAAGTTTTGAAATAATGTAATTTTATTAGAAAACATGTGTGTTATTGGTAAAAATCAAAGAAAGGATAAAAACTGGTTTAGTTAGGAGGCTTCCGAAACAAATTTCTTCGACTAGGTTCGATACTGAGAACGAAGTGGGAAATGTTGTAAAAATTCTACATTCAAATAACTAGACTGGTGAAGAGAAATTTTGTCAAAAGTTTTAAATGTTGCTTAGAAGGTTAAACTAAGTAAATGGGATAACACCCACACTTCATAAACAGTAATGACTAAAATGCCTCGAAGGTTTTTTTATAACTTAATTGCCACAATTAATCTGAGTATACTGGATAAATTACAGTATTGCCTAAAAGGAGCATATAGTTGTGGTTTAAGGATTTACGCTCGTAGGAAAGGAATCAAAATAAGTCAACCTTTGACTTCTCTAGCTAAAACATGAACCATACTAGTGTTTTGATTGCTAGAAATAGTATATTGCACTAGTTGTGAGAATGGCCTAAATTAGAAACAATGACTCAGGAGTGCTTAGACCCTTTTCTGAAATTGTTCGGTAGGTACCCCGCCTATGTTAGCAAAGTGAAGACGGTTTCTGCCTTTGACATTCTTTTAGTCCAGTTCAAGTCTGTGACAGTTATTATCAACTTGGTTCAAGTCTATGACAATTATTATCTCTATTACTATTAGGTTTGCTACAAGTCTATGACCTCCAGTCCAGTTTAAGTCTGATACATCTTGCTATGGGTTAATCATACTAGTAAGACCATCTCCAATGGGAGATTTAAATATTATGCTATATTTGGCACAAAAAATTAATATGTGGTATATTTGGCACAATATTTAGCACTATGCTCTAATGCAAAATTGTAAAGGTAGATAAAAAGAAATCTTTTATTAATGCTCATTTGATATTTAATGAAAATATTACAAAAAAGTAATAATTTTTTTAAATAATTTATCGTTAATTGTTAAAGATAATAATAAAATAATGAGGTAAAAAGTCTAGCATTTAATGGTGATTAAAGAAAATTATACTAAAATAATGAAAATGACATAAAAGTAAAAAAAAAAAAAATCTAGCATTTATGGTGATGCAAAATATACATCATGCTATATTTGTGCAAAATTTGGCACATCTTTTATCATGTGCCAAATTTGGCACAGCTTTCGACCACCATTTTAGAAACTTTTTTGGAAAGTGAGCAACATTTTAACAATACATGTAACACCCTATTACCCTAGAGTCCTTACCATATGATTTTAAAAGGTGCCATTTGCTCGCTAAATGAGGTATTAACATAAAAAGTGTGATTAAATCAAAATAAAGACTCATTTAATGAAAATTAAGTATAAAGAGTTGGTCATTCATTAAAATTGTAAAAGTGTTAAATTTGGCAAAGTGTTACATTGGGATCCAGACTTCATTTCCCTCCAATCCCCAAGTCCTTTTTCCTCTAGAAATTTAGAAAATTTGTAGACAAGTGAGCCTAAGGGAGAGAAGGAAAGAGAGGAACATGTGAGAGAGAGATAAGGCTGAGAGCATGTTTATACTTTATGAATTTATTTCTCTCCACATAGTTCCTAAGAATGAGCGTATCTCTTTGATACAAAAGACCATAATGCCCCTAACTTATCTTTAGCCTTTTTTACACCACCAAGGGAAAAATCGTCTTTTGCCACATTCCCGCTAATTCCTCGAATTGTCCTATGAATTCCTATTTAATCCCCAAATAATTTCTTAATCACTACTCGTTACCCGGTAATTCTGAACATGTGCAACATTCACAAAATACCCCTTGGCTCACCCCGAGCTCGGTATTAGACTACGTTGTGACTATTCTACTAATCTGCTCACTAGGACCACCTCTGATCTCACATCTCAAATATATCCCCATACCACTAAGGTCTCACTCATAACGCATACATAATTACATTTATGCCCTCAATGAGCCAAAATTACAAACATGCCCCAATTTATAGAAATGGGTCCACATGCATATTTAATACACATAAACATGCATATCTAGTCACATTACCATGCAAATCAATTATATCACACAATCACACTTATAACCCATTACTCGCACAATTAATTCCAATTAGGCCCTCCAGGTACAGTAATCAAGCCACTCAACCTTAATTACAAATTCGGGACGTTACAATACACCACCAATTTGGCACTCCATTGGAGATGCTCTAAAACCTCGAAGTGTCAATGAGCTGGAATAACTCTGGTTACACTCTTGATAGTACTTATGCCCTAGGTAACATGAAGGTTACCCTGGCTAGGGATTTAGGGCAGGGTTATTTGTGCTAAGAGTTGGGTCTCACTATTGTTTGTTTTAAAAGGGAACCCAAACGCCCCGACCTTATTGACAACTCCTAAGTTGGCTTCTAGGATCTTTTTTATGAATATTGTTCCTATATATATATTTAGTTGTTGTGGAATTTTCTGCGTGCAGGGTTGAATTGAATATGTCATGTTATTGGCGATAACCATAAGTTTGCCAGGAAACTTTGGCGTTCTTGAATTGTCCGTTTAGGGTTCAGATTTATCTGGAACCCTAATTCTGTAAATGGTTTGATTTTTTGTCAATAACTTGGTCAATGACCCATGTCTGCTATATGATTTCATGTTGTAAGGTTGAACTTACTAAGCATTTTTGCTTACCTAGTTGTTTCATGTTGTAGGTAAGTGAAAGGGCGAAGGGGAGCAGTGAGCAGCAGAGACTACTTGCTGGAGAGTACATGTGGCCCGAACTTTGGGGAATGTTTCGCGAAAATGTCTTTTGTTTGTTCTAAATTCTTAAGAGCAGAAGTAATTGGCTAAGTGCGTGCAAACAACTTTCTCTTGTTTAATTTTTTTTATGTGTATTTTTGGGATATGTTTATAATGAAAATGCTATTTTTTGCATTGTTTTTGGTCTTGTATTTTTTTTATCTTTACAAAAAGGAGATAAACAATGGCTGGGAGCCAAGCAGAGCAAAGGAGCTGCAGTTTGGGCTTGGGCTACCGCACAGGCAAGGAGCCAGAGGGATCAACGGTAGCTCCTGGTGCATGGAGGCAAGGATACAGTCCCACTCCTCATTCTCCTTGTTTTCTTCTCCTCTTTCTTGCAGAATTTTTACAATTCAATATTCAAAATAAAATTACGAAAATTCCTATTCTCCAAAACTTGCTTATGTAATGCCCCGTGTTTTGGAAACCGAGGAGTAGCTAAGAGCGTGCTTCTAAGATGTATATAAATATTATTATGAATGATAATATAGTCTTGAGAAACAAAATTCATGTGTCAAATATTAGCCAAAGTGTGATATTTGCGGTTTGGTGACGAACGCAGCGTTTCGGTCTCGGACCGAAACAGAACCCCTAACCGAGTAAATTCTCGGATAATCGTTATTTGAGAAGAATAATTATTGAAAAATAATATTGGGCATTAAATTATTGGATTAATTTATATTAAGGTCAAAATTTTTTATTTTTGTTTGAAAAAACTCTGAAAATGCATTTTTGTGAAAAATACACACTTTAGCCAAAAATGAGATTTTTGCTAATTAAATTATTTGAGTTATAAATATAGGAGTGTGACAACTTAAATTAAATGCCAAAGCCTATATAATTTAATTACCCTGGGTTTAAATCTCAATTAGGTAAAGTAAAAAAAAATTACTACATGGAAACTTTTTGGAGAAAAACACCATTAGCCTTAAATTAATTAGCTTAAGTTAGATTTAATAAAGAAATAACCAAAGTGACATTTCAAGTCTTAAACTCAAAGTTTGCTCTTAATTTTCTCTCCATTCCCTCACTTAGAGGAGTCCGTTAGGGCTTTGACTCTCTATAATTTTTCTTAACAAGTACTTCCTTTCTCATCTTTCATCTCTTCTATACTTCTATACGTAGTTCTAAGTTCTCTAGTTCTAGTTTGGAGTTAAGAAGTCTACTCACAAAGTTTGTTCTACAAGAGGTAAATGCTAAACTCCTCTTGTCAAAGTTTGTGTTTAGTTAGTTTATGCAGTTAGCTAAGTTTATATAGTTGTGTAATCTGACTTTTGGGCTTTAGGGGAGTGTATATATGTAGACTAAAGGCTAAGCAAGGGATTTAAAGTGCAAGAAGTCACCAAAATCCAATTCAATGTCATCAAGAGGTATATGGTCACCTCCTATGGGTTTTTGCTTAAATTTTTGTTGAATCTGTCATGTTTTAGTTAATTGATGTGTTTAAATTAATTTTTGGAACTGTAATAATATTTTTTTGATGGCTGATCATACATGCATGGGTGTTTGGATTATTGTTAGTGGTGGAATCCAACATTCCATAGGCAAAATTGTGATTTTTCTAAGAAAATGTTTCAGACTTGAATTCCAAAGGGTCAAGCAAAATTTGTATGACTCGGATTCTAGATTTTCTTGGTTCCATGTTTCAATTTAAGATGTGTATATCTCCATAGTATGTAGAAACGTTGAAAAAGGCTTTGAAGTGATCAAGTTATTATTTTTTAAAAATTGGTATGTACTCTAGAAAATAGTTTTTCAAAAAACTGGGTAAATAGCCGACTTTGTACAACGATTTTCGTCGAAAAATTATTGAATTTTTTTTCTGATTTTTGGAATGAAAAATATTATGATATTGTAAATGAAGTAGTCAAGTTTCAAAGAAACATATTAAAAAATGTTGAGAGTTATAAATTTTAAACGTTGGATAAAATTTCTGGAAGTTCAAAATAGCTTCTAGACAGCCAAGTTTTGGAACCTATTTCAAATAAAAATGATTCAAATAACCTAATTTTTGGTCTAGATAATATCTACAAATCCTAGTATAGGCCTAAGAAATTTCATATACAAATATTTTACAAAATGAATTTTATAAATTCCCAAAGATCACTAAAAAGATTCGTCTTTTTCTAGATAGTTTTAAAATGAGGATTTTGAAAATAATTTTCACTGAGTAAAAAGAGTTATTTTTTTATGAAATTTGGCAATGAACTTCATACAATAGCCAAGTTTATTCTGAAAAGTTTAAAAAAATTTGGAACTACAGTTTTCAAAATATAAATTTTCTAAACTAGGCTACGTATAACTTAACATCAACAAAGTTTTCCCTAAAGTAGTTGGCTAAGAATTATAATTTAATCTTAGTAATTATAAAATTAAGTTTAACACACTAACTAATTATTGAGGTTAAATAAGATATTAGAGAGTTAATATTTTATTAATTTAGTTTAAGAAAATTAAAAAGGGGTCCACAACCCTAATTTTTCAAAGACATGAACTAAAATGACTTTTAAAAATAAAATACTTTTTTATCTTAATTTCTCATAAATAATCAAAAAATAATAAATATTTCTTATAATTTTTTCCTAATTAATTAATTCTACATAATTTATCAAAATTTATAATTATGTAATTCTACTACAAAATGTGGGATTGTTGGTAAAATTAATGAATTGGTAAAATCGGTAATGCTTGAAAGCATCCAGAACTATATTTTCCTGGCTAGGTTCTGTAACGTCCCAAATTACCTAATAAGGATTAGGGCCTTTATTAGGGGGCTAGGATGCCAAATTATGGAAATTATGTGAACATGCTATATATATGTGTATCGTTATGTGATTATGTGAGTTATATTATAATATTACTTGACATGCATGTTTAGGTGTATTAAATATGCACGTGGGCCCATTTTTTATTAAAATGGAAATTTTTAAAATTTGGCCCGTTATGGGTATATTTTGCATGTATGTGATATATGTGTGGGACCACATCATTATGTGGATGTATTTCGGTTACTTGGCACGAGACGTTCCTAGGGAGCAAGCGAGTGAGAAAGTCACAACGGGACCAATACTTGACTCGGGGTGAGTCAAGGGGTATTTTGGGCATTTAGTACATTACCGGGTTATTGGATAATGGGAGTAAATATTTGATGAAATATTTAGAGTTAGTGAGATCAGGAGGGAATTCTGGGGATTTTGACTATTTGGCCCTTAGGGACATTTTTTGTGTACCCCGAGCATTGGGGTTTGCTTAAAATTACTTAAGCTCGAAGTAACCTGTTAGAAATATAAAATATGTTCGGTACACTTTCTCTCTATCCTGTTCTCTTTTTGACACCATTGGCATTTTCGAAGGAAGCTTGAGTTTTAGCATTCGGATTCAAGCAAGGTTAGAGTCATAATGATTCTATGAAAGATTAGAAGCTTGATAGCCGCAATGTTTAGTGGGAAAATGGCATAATCAGAGGTAATTTAAGATTTGAAATTTTGAGTTTCTGTTTCCTTAAATTTCTTAAGATTTGAATTTGAATTTTTTTTTCTTCGTTTTGATGAATTTTCGAATGGTTTGAAATTTGGGTGTTTATGTTCTTATGTTACTGAGTTGATTGAGAACTTTGTTTTTGGGATTTGGATATGTTTGGATAGGCTTATGGAGGGCTTTTGTGTTGGAAAAATGGAGGAAAAAGGTTGAGTTCCAGGTCGACCTGCGGCCATGTTCTTGGGCGCCATAGCTCAAGCTTGAAGGAGGAGAAGTTGGCTGCTGGGCTATTAGGACCGCAGCACCTATTAGGCACGCTGCGCCATGGGGTGCAGTCAGAGAGGGCTTAAAGCCCCTGACTTGAGCCGACCGCGGCTCGAGTGCTTGGGGGCCACGACTCAAAATAACAAAAATGGCCAAAATGGGTTTCTAGTGATGGGAACTCAAACCTAAGGGCTCGGGATCGATCCTACTATCTGGTTTAGTGGGATTCGACGTCTCGGAGGCTAGGACTCAATCCGGAAGCCTCTATTTACTCATTATTGACGAGATTCTATATTATTGTTGTGACTAGGTTATCACTAGGAGCTCAGAACCAGGATCGTGCTCAAGGGTTGTTCATTTGTAACCTGTACAGGGACTAAAGGTACGAAAACAACACCGAATATGTGATACATGTGATTATGGCTTGACCCGAATTATTTATCATGTATATGAATATAGCATGAACCCCTAAGAATGTGCATGATTACGATTATGCTTGTGATTGTTGATTAACCATGCCAAATGCTTTGTATTTTAATATCTGATATATGATATATGCATGTCTGCATTATCTTGTTGAGAAAGGCTTGACTTATGAGTCAAGGACAATAATAGCACGCTGAGTTCTGGTCATTTTGGTTTGGAAAACCAGGAGCGCATCATACGCTTTTCCGACCGAATGTTCGTGGAAAATGCAGTGTCATGTACGCTAGGGCAGCTCCAAGGCTTGTTATATAGAGGATAGGGCAATGGGCCCCAGGGTGACTTATTAGTACCATGTCCTAGGGCTGGGCCCTGGCATTGACTTATTAGTCAAGGATGATCTTAGCATGTTGAGTGCTGGTCCTAACGCATTGACTAATTAGTCAAGGGCAGCCTTAGCACACTTAGTACTATTTGTAAAACATTGACTTATTAGTCAAGGATGACAATAGCGCACTCAGTGCTGGTCGTTATGGTTATGTCTAACCATGAGCACATCATACACTTAACTGACCTATTGTTCGTGAGAAAACTAGAGCGTCAGGTCTGCTGGACCAGTTCCAAGGCGGGTTATATAGAGGATAGGGCAATGGGCCCTGGGGTGACTCATTGGTCCCGTATCCTAGTATGCTGAACCCCAGTATGATTCCATAATCATGTATCTTGGGCATTGGACCCCAGTATGATTCCATAATCATGTATTTTGGTCATTGGAGCCCAATATGATTTATTGATTGTTTATCTTGGGCTATTGGCCCATATGACAGTGTAGTCATTTATATGGATGGTATGCATGCATGAGTAGGGTTATTACTGCTAGACATGCTTATTATGATTTGGTAATATGTTATTAACTGCTTATGAGTGTGTTTAAGTTTTCTTATTGAGCCTTTGCTCACAGGTGTTTTGTGGTGCTGGTAAAGGGAAATGAAAGCTGGACCATCCTTGTGTTGGAGAGCCTAGGTGATGATGTGTACATATGTGGCTCCTCAAACGCCATGGCCAAGGGTTTAAAGAGGAACTAGGGTCAAACCCTAATTTTAAACTTAGGTCGGTAGGTTGTAATTTTTTTCATTATAACTGACCTTTTAATTGTATTTTGGGATCCCATGTATGAAGTAAACGTTTTAATGAAATGATGGTACCTTTGACCAAATTTGTTAACCCTAAATTGTTAATCATGTTTAGTTACACGGTTATGGCCAAATGACTCATTTAAAGAGTTCAACTCTATTTAAAATACACAGTGTAATGGTCCCTTAGTAGTAGGGCGTTACAACTTGGTATTATAGTGTGCCAAGGTTAAGGGTTCGTGAATACAAGATGGGCATGTACACTCATCACTAAAGACAAGCTCCACTCAAGGTATGGTGACTATTTATGTGGTTATGTGATGTATTGATTAAATAGGATATAAATGTCTTACCTGCATGCCTTATTAGGAGGCATGAGATATTCTGATAGGACTTGGTCCTTGATTGTTGATATGATTATTTGCTTGCCTACTCAGTTGACATATGAATGCTTTCTCAGCATGCTAGACTATAGAGCATGATATTTTGTTGGTAAGAGTAGGGCTTAATGATTAATGCTTGAATTTCATGGGCATGTATATTAGCACTACAGTGGTATGTGAGTGTGGTATTGTTTGGTTTTCCCGTGGGGAAGGCTTTTGGACATGCTCATTATGCTTAATGGGTCAAGTTATTGACTGCAGACTAATTCAGAGATTATGTGCCCAAGGGAGTTAATGGGACATAGTTGTGTTTATGTCGAGGGTGGGAACTACAGCCAAGGCCTGAGCCCTCCGCCTGCCCCTCAAAATTGGCAGAGGTGTTTACAGATATGCAATAAATATTTTAGAGGCAAGAAGAAAACATTAGGTGTTTTAAACAACAGATTTTGACAGGGAACACCTCATCCTTTGCTATCCCAAGAGTGGCACCTGTTTTGGCTTAGCCTATGGTTGAGAACAGATAGGAATTTCTATATGAGAGATTTCAGGAATATTACCCTCCAGTATTTGAGGGTGGTCTAGATCCATTTAGAGCTGACAATGGATGGGCATGATCAATTCCATCCTCGAGAATATTGGGGTGGTAGGTCAAAATAGGGTGATTTATGCTACATATGTGTTACGAGAATATGCCGGATTTGGTGGGAAGTGGTATCCCAGACACAAAATATAGTTGTGATGAATTGGGAGGAATTTAGGAAGTTGTTTAATGAGAGATATTATTATGATGAAGTTAAGACTGCAAAGACAAATGAATTTCTGAACCTGGTTCAGGGAATCACAACAGTAACAGAGTATGCTCACAAATTCGATGGGTTGGCCAAGTTCGCTTTTGATATGGTATGCACAGATGTGGCTTGGAAGGAGCAATTTATCCAGTGATTGAATTCTGGGATAGCTCAGGGCATTAGAATCACCCCAGTACATGAGATCTCTACCTATGTTCAAGTGGTAGGGAGTTCTCTCATTGTTGAGAACACAGGGAATGAGATTTAGAGGGAGAGTGTCGGACAGTGCGAAGCTCAGGTAGCGATACCACCATTTATTGGATCAAGCAGGGGGAAGAGGCCCCATTGATCAGAAAATAAAAGCAATCAACATATTTGATAGTTCTGTACTAGAAAAGGGGTTCCAAAGTTCTCAGATAGGCCATCAAGGCAAGGATGTGTATTCGAAACACTACCCAGAATGAACTGGGTGGAAGAGGTGCCATCTGGGGGAATGCTGAGCAAAGGCATGTTTCTTATGTGGGATGGTTAGGCACCTAAAAATGGATTTCACAGGGCTGAGGAAGGAAGAACAATAGGGGGTGGATAGTTCAACTCTAGCTCGAGTGTTCGCTTTGACGCAGTTAGAGTCAGAGGCTGAGGCTAGTCCCTCAGTAGTGGCAGGTCAGCTTCGTAGTTCTTATTCTTGTATTGTACTGATTGGTTCTTTTTCCATGTTTCTCTTTGTTTTGTTGCATATATTAGAGGCATAGACTTAGTACATGGATGACGTGACTATGTTCTGATGAGAATTTGGAAACCTACTGGTAACTCTTAAGAGATGGGTTAGATTATTGTAGGAAAGGACTAATTAGTTGATTTGATAGAGTTTGTTATTACCAACTTTGATATAATCCTGCATATGGATTGTTGACGGTGAGAACTCGTCAACGAAGTTAAGTTAGAAAAATGAAAGTATAGAGCTTATCAATAAAGAACTTCAAAAATCTAAACAGAAACTTAGATAATACTTGCAGAAAGAAAATGGTGAAAAGAACTTGTATTTTTTGTGGTAAGATGCTAAGGTATTTTTTCCAACCCCTTTCCATGTGGAAGTGAGGTTCCTTTTATAGTGGGCTCTAATGGCCCCAAATACATTGTGGTCCAAGGGACCAGATGGTACTCAAGTATGTTGTCAGGTGAGTGGTCTCAAGGGTAGTGGTGTTGGCTCCAGTACATGGTCAGGTTCTGTGGGGATGTCTACACCACTTATTTAGTACAAGTGTCAGAGGAGTGGAGGTGGTGTAACCACTCCTCGTACTATCCCTTACCACCATCACTTGTCGGGTACAGATGTTAGGTCTGTACATTGATCCTTGCATGCATGTATGTACCTATATGTAGGTACCTTATTCATACTTCTTGTCTCTTGTGAGCTACTTTGATGAATTACATACTTAGTTGGCCCTCTCTTGTGATGTAGGAAGGTTCTGGCACTGTGTGCACCCGTGATGTGTGAGGCGCCATATACACCTGCGAGGCAACATGGGCGCGAGGCGTTATTTGCACCCGCAAGGCACCGTGTGCATTCATGAGGTGCGAAGCGTCATGGGTGCGCGAGGCATCTGGGGCGCGGAGGCGGTTGGAAGGCACCTGGGGCGTGGAGGCGGTTGGAAGGCACCTGGTGAGCGCGGGGCGCCGGGGCGGCGCGCGAGGTGGTTTCTTGGCACCTTGGGCGCACGAGATGCCTGGGGCATGCAAGACACTAGTAGGTGCACGAGACGAAGTGGTCATTTGGAGCAGGGTTGATTTGGACACTCCTTTGAGGGATCAAAGGGACTTCAGACATGGTTGCTTTGGATCTTCCAGGCACCTTAGACATGATATGTGGGTTCTTTATCGGTGTAGAATTTTTAGCATCCACACTTGCCCCCTAGTCTAGGAGAGTGTCTTTAAGCGCTTTGGTAGACTCTTCGGTATGGTGTCTTGAAAGTATAGGCGGTGTTTGTGATGATCCTTGTCATTAGTTGAAATTGATTGTGAACCTATCGTCTTGCTTCGCGGATCCCAATCTAGATGCCAAACTCCCTTCATTGCCATTGATCAGTCTTTACGTTCAATGGTTGAGATGAGCCCGTGGCTCCTACAAATAAGCCTTCACATCTAGCCTATTATTTACACTCCATCTCCTTAGCTTAGTGGTTTTTACATCCTTTCTCCTTTCAAGAGGTAAAGGGTTCAATCCCCCATAACCTCACTTTTGCTATCTTTTTTTTTTATATATATTTGAGTTCATTTCTTGTATGTCTATAACCATGCAGGAATTTGAGGACTGAAACACCATTTTCCTTTGTTTTTGCAGACGTGTACTTTCGACCATTTGCCTCTATTTGACCATGATGGTGCTTTTGGCCCTCGACCTCCTTTTGACCACGACAGCGCCCAATTTTACTTGCTTGAGGTATACTTTCTTTCTCCCTTATGTATATTGAAAAGTAAAAGCATTGAAAATTAAGTATCATTTTAAAACATTCAACATTGTATTAACAATCCATAAATTAGTTTAAAACATTCAACATTGTCATCAACAACAAAATGTTCTTTAAGTATTCAAGTAGTCTGAAATATTCAACATATTGAAAAGTTACTACTTTCAGCACAAAATATTCTACAGCTGCCAACACAAAGCCTTCAAAATTAAGTATCATTTTCTATTCCGCTTGTCACATCTGCAAAATAAACAAAGAAATATTTTATTGTTATTATCTAGCATCACAAATTACTTCAAGAAAAATGCTATGGAAATTATTTCCAAGAGAGGACACCACATACAAAATTATGAATTCACAACTACACCAAAGCAAACAAAGAAACCAAACACTATACTTTTTTTTTTTTGACAAAGGTCACATGGCCTTTTATTATACTGTAAGAATGACAAAAATATGAATTGTCACTACCGCAGACCTAATTTTTTTTGTCAACCATAAAATAAGGGGCCAAAACATGATTAGAATGGTAAAATGAGACACTTGAAAGTTAAAAGGTCCAAAGTTAGAATGGTAATGAATAAAAAAACAGTGGCAATGGAGACCCCGAGTATATCCACAACAGCAAAAGAGCCACAGCCAACAGCAGATCATAAAAAGTTCTATAATGCTCTTTTTTAATGCAAAACAAATGTCTATAGTATACACTTTTAAAGTCTAGGTATGCAGTATGCACCTTACAAATGAATTATTTGCAAATCCATGAACAATTTTAAAAAGCTTAATGGAAGTTTGCCTGAGAACTAATGAGACAAGATAAGGGGAAAAAAACTAAATTAATAAATGCAATACCTTCCAAAAGCCTCCCCACCAAAACCTATATAAAAAGTTACAAGAGACAGAAAAAGTAAAATGGAATTAGACGCATGTACAAAAAGTATCATAAGAAACTCAAGTTAACATAGCAACTGATGCAATTCCATTCCAGCCATGTACTTTATAATATTTTATGTTCCTTATAAAGTCTATAATACAAATACATATTTATATGTATGCTTACCTTCCTCCAAGGCTACTATTTAATGCTTTTAACAGCCATGGCTTTGGCTTCTGAGATTCTTTAACCCAACATTCTTGGAACTTGCAAAAGGTATAAAAATAATGATGTAACCTTTACCAGTTAAATTCTATTGAAAAGAAACTATAAGGTACGAATGACTGCATACTTAGCATTCAGTGTTTCTGTTCTATCCCAAGTATCTAACTTCCACACTTCCTTCTCTGTTATTGGTCTTCGATATGCACGCTGCATAAGGGGATTCATCCAACCAAAGAATGTTCCTGGTAAAAGAAAACACAGCCGAGATATGAATTGATAGATAAAACATGAAAGAGAATGATCAGCAGATGCAAAAAACTGTAGGACAGATGAAGATAGAATAAGCTCTGCCTCACTGTATATTTTACTCCATAGAGAAGCAGAGATTAGTTTAAAATATGTCATAGGTAAATCATATCAACTTGTAATTCACTTGTTGCAGAGATAAATTTATTGGGTTATGTTTTCTTTTGTGTGGTATAATCTAACTAATAACTAGTGTTTAAGGCTATTTTTTAGCTTATAACTTCAGTCCATAAAATTTGATAAAGCAACTAATTTTTTTCTTTTAATGATTACAAAAATGAACAAACCAAAATCTCACAAGGGATTTTATTTAAAGGGATGTTTGACTTTGAAGGGTGCAATAAGTGATGATGAACTCTATTTAATATTATCAAGTACAACATGTTATAAAGTGTTATTCTTCATAATATTATTCAAGGGGAAAGAACAATCAGAGAGTAAGAGAAACAGTGAAAACACAGAATTGTAAACAGTGAAAACATAGAATTATATTAATTTGGTTATTTTTTCATTCTTTTCTAGCATATTCAATTAGCATATTCAAGTTTGAATGTCGATTGTTTGTAATGAGCAGACAACAGAAAAATCCATAACTAAACGAGTTTAAGAAAAGAATAATGCAAAGTGAAAACTATGCTCCACACAACAGCTAAGATGAGCAGCAATTACAAAGCATTCTTCTTATCCTTGAAAAATACATTAGCAAGGGCATTGAAATAATAGCTTAACCCAATCATTGCTTACAAAGGCCAGTAAATATTTTGAGGTGAACTTAGTGCCTCAATTTGTAAATCTCTTCAATTTAAGCAGCAATTAAAATAACTAAGACATAGAGAGATGACCTTGTATGTGTTAAATATAATCTCCCTGAACTTTTCCTTATCTTTCAGAATTTTCTTCTTCTCGTAACCCCATTTCCTGGCCAACTTCAGAGCTATTTCTACACCTTCAGCACTAGTGTTCATAGCAGCACCATGTCATATCTGAACATTTCTATTAGACGCTCAACAAATATTGGAAATTTATCATTATGGAATGCTCGAGAGACAAGGGTGAGCCTTTCTGCCTGTTCTTGTAATGCTTTCATGATTTTTGGATGACAATGTCCCTACAGCAAGAAGTTATGAAATCAAAACCCATAAAAGCTCATATGAAAAACACAAACGAGCACTGGTCATTCATATAAATTCGATTGAATTTAATATCAGTAAATTTCTTGCCTTACATCTTCTATGAATTTGCATTTCCTTGAGATAGAGAAAAAAGAGCAATCGTCACAGTAATAAGCAAGTTGGCAAATGGAAAATAATTGAAGAGAAAGAAAGAAAGAACATTCACTACACCAAATACCCATTTCCATAACACATGAATATAATACTAATAAAAAAGTATTATGCTAGAGTACTTATATTGGGGCACTTTATGAAAAAAGGGTGGTAATAATAAAACCATCTCGCCACTTAGATTTTTTTTTTCTTTTTTTTTTCATTTCATTTGGGGCCAATTCATTTCCTTCAATTCCTTCTCCTTTTTCCTCATCATTCTCTCTCCTCTCCCTCGGATCTCTTTCTCCCACTAGACCTCTCTCCTTCACTCTTTCTCTCTCACCTTTGTCTTTGTGGAGACCGACCGCTACCTTCCCCTACACGCACCGGCTAGGGATCTTCAGAGGCTGTCGAAGTTTCGACCATGCGGGCCCAAGCCCTCACACAACACCAGAGGCGAACGACGACACCGAAGGCCAGCTCTTCTTCTCCTCTTCCCTGTGTGCGGCCAAGCCTTCTTCTTCCCTGCGTGAGACACTTGATTTTTCTCAAGTTAGGTCAGAACAGGATGCTGCGCTTCTAGAAGATGCTAGACAAGCTACCAAGTCAGAAGAAAAGATGAACAGAGAACAGGTATAACACACATAATGATATCATCATATATGGTTTTATTTTCCAACTTTCTTTGATTCTTTGTTTTGTCCTTTTGACATTTTTTTCTTGACAAAGTTGGTTTGTCTTGTTTTGTTTTGTTTCAGTATGGAGCTCTCAGAAGGAAAATTGAATTCTAGTGTGGGGAACCTTGAGAGAGAAGCTTACCCTGTTTTGGATGAACTGGGTAGGAATGTAAACTCACGAAGTCGTTCCATTCAGCCTCTCGAAGCCGTCGCAGCCCAACCTTGATTTTTCCCTTGCAGCTCCCGTTGTTATCGTCGTCACCTCCCAATAAACCCTTGGTTGGACCTCACTCTCTCTATATCAGGTAATATATATATAAATATATATAAGTGTTTTTTAATTTATTTTCTATTAGTTTTTGGGTTTTCTTTGTAGTCCTTGCATAGGAGGGGTTTCAATTCTTCAAGGACGGTTCACATGAGAAGTATTGGGGTTGGGCTATCGTACATATTGGTCAGCGACATGTTTTATTAAATTGAATCGATTTTCATTGAGATTAAATGACAATTGTTCTTTGAGATTATTAGATACTATGTTGAGATTCAAAATTTGGAGAATGAATATGTGAAATGTTGAATGTACTCTTAAGATTACTAATCTAGAAGGATATTATTGGGAATTCTTTGCTTTGTGTAGGTTTGCATTCATGTTTTAGTAATTACCAAGGATAGATTAAAGTTTTGTGATGAAACGTGAATAAATTTATGTTAAGGAATTAAAGTTTTAGCTAATTTGTCACTTCATTCAATGGTCAGACAAATTTAAATTATAAATGTATTGGGAAAAAATGTAAAAGGGACATGAGTAATCTGTGTGGATGCCAGTGTGTTTTTCTTTCTATCACTATCTAAAAGCTCATACTTGCATTTTTTTTCATTTATATGAACACACACATAGATTTATACACCTTTCTTCTTCAGACGAGCTTTCTGTCAACAATGATTTTTCTGCCCACCCTCTTTCTACCCCAAGCAATTTGATACATTTTGTGATAGCCATGACCATTGGTTAAAATATTCTAAGAACTAGCTTGAAGTGTTTCACATTTGATCTCACATTTTCTTTTTCACTCAGCTTGGTTGTATTTGTACTTTGTTTGTTTGTTTCTTTATTGCATACTCTTTCTTTGGTAAAAACTCTAGGAACTGTTGCTTTCAAAATTTGTTCCTCTGACTTCAGTCCTATAAAATTATACAAAATTCATTTGTGTGCTTCTTCATTTTCATATTCACTACCAAAAGAAGGTTTTATTTGCATCCAATAGCCATGCACCATTTATTTGAAACTATTTTACTAAATGTTATTATCTCTACGAATCAGTTGGGCGTTGTAAGCACCCAAAGCATACTAGAGGACAAAATTTGTAATTAACTTCCTTTTGTAGGCACAATTTGCTCTTTTATTTATTATTATAATTATACAAATGTCATAGTGATGAAATACTTCATATTTTGTTAATATATTTAAAAGCAATCATAGCCAATTAAAATAGGTTACCATTTAGTGTCTGATTTTTTATAGCTTGAATAATTTAATTTTGTGTGGTATTTTGCAGAAAGCTATAAAATCTGTCCAACCTTCTACTAGAAGAAAAGGGTTTTCTGCCATTCCTAATGTAAAATTGGAAGATGTAGGTGGACTACATCTTATAAGGAAGGAACTTGATCGAATCATAATTAGGCATTTCAAATACCACGAGAAATTTAAGGTAATTTTGTTATGAAATCTATTTATGATAGCCATTCTTTTGTAAATAAGAGTTAGAGTTGAGGTAACATTGTAAAAGTTAGCTTAGCTTTGTTTGAGTTCTTTTCTAAGTTTCTTGTAGTAAATTCTTATGCATAAACCTCATGTTAGTGTTGTTTATACTTTCATCTTGATTCTTTTATTTTTGACATTTGTACTCGTTGCATGTTTCATTTAGTTTGCAACATGAATTGCCTAACATTAAGTTTTCTTCATTGTTCCTGAGTGTTATCCTGGTTTCTTCTTTGAAAAACTGATGTCTGGAAATGAATTTAGATGGTGAACCATAAATGATTGCATTGATCTGGTTTGTTAGTCCTGTACTCCTGTCATTTAAGGGCTAAGGTTATGGTTTGAATAGTAGTCTGTTGCTGACTCTTGAGCAAATATTTCTTAATGGAAATTAACAAACAAGTGCGAAAATGATTGCAAATTTTTTTAAATAATTTTTTCTCTTTCTTCCTTGGTTTATTTTCAATATTACGGAAAAGGCCATGTAGTCTTCTGACTTTAAAAGTCTGATTGTGATGGTGTCTTTTAATACTACAGTACCCAAATTTGAATTTCAGGTCCCTCTTGTTAATAAATTTACCCTGTATCTTTTAGTAATAGGGTGTTTCTTTGTGTAATAGGGTGTAAGGAAATGAAGCATTGTTTGATTATTTCTTATTGAGATCTGAACAAGTTTTTGGTGGAGTTTTGATGGCTTATTGTGAATTTCGGGTATGATTTTTTTTAATAGAGGTTTGGAATGAATTTAGATACAGGAATTTTGTTGTTGGTTTATCTAATCTGATATTTGCATTTGTGCTACTCTCCAGTGTGTTTGTGACTGGGATGATCATGAAAATAAGTTTATTGATGTTGAAGGAATTCTAAGAAGACAGATAAAGGTAAAGCGTTGTTTAATTTGATGTTAATTACCACTTTACCAGTCAGGTTCCACTCTAAATCACTCAATCTTTGCTATTAGATGTCTTTTATTCCTAGTGTGCAACCTTTCCATGCAATCGCCTATCCAATTGACCCAATGCTTGCACTGGAGATAAGGTAAGTATTCTATTGCCTATATATTGCATTAGTCTGTTCTCTTTATTTACTGTCTTTTTGGTCTTGTAGTAGTCTGTTCACTTTATTTACTGTCTTTTTGGTCTTGTAGTCGTAAATATGCTGCACATTACTCTGTCATTGCATCTTGTTTTTCTCTTCCTTCCTTCAATTATCCAGCAGCCTTCCCATAAAGAGCGAAGGTGGCAGTAAAAGGCTAAGGGTCGGGTAAGTTTGAGATATATATTCTCTCTTCCTTTGTATGTACATACTGCCTATGCCTGTTTTCATTCGCTATTACTGGTTTTGAATTCAGGTATGTTAGCAGTGACTTTGGTAACCATCCTCTATCTCATCTGATGGGTTCTGTCTTTGGCATGCACGATAGAGAGAATCTTGAGGTTTGTTGATTGTTCCAAAGATTATTGAATTTACCCATTTCCTTCAACTACCATGAACTTAAAAAAATCTGTTGGCAGGTCTTTTGCTATGCTTTAAGTTCAAATGATGGATCTGAATGGAGGCTGCGTATCCAATTAGAAGTGGAGCATTTTATAGATCTCTCATCCATGTCATCTGATATGATTGCCAGGATGATTAATGAGGATAAAATATAGATCCTTGTCAATCTTAATGGTTGTACTAAGGTATAGTATAGCTTGAGTTAGCCAGTGAGTGACATTGGGTCAAAGAACCTTGAAACATAATTATTAAGATTTAGAATGAATTTTCTCTTTTTTTCTTGATGCGTCAGTTTAGTTTGTTTCAGAATTGACATTCTGTGTTGTGCAGGGGGCAAGAAATGAAATATTTGCCATGCAGCCGGCCCCCATACAGATTTCTTATATTTTCATGTGTCTAAATATAAATGCTTGTTAACATGATGGTATGTTTGTTGTATGTTCTCATCACCAAAAGTCTTGGCCTACATATTCCCATGTCACACATGCTAATATATTATATTAGCACATATGCTCATGTATATTCCCTTTCTCTTTCTAATGAATATTTCTACTCTCTGTTGTGTTGGCTTAAAAATACTTGTCTGAGTGTTCAAAGCAAATTAAATATTACCTTTATCTTTATTTTTTCCATAGTATAATTCATGTCTTACATGTGTATATATATAGATAAGTATTAAAACAGATTGTCATGAAATGATCAGTAAGTCTTGTAAAGCTGTAAAATTTTATTTGTCTTTTTCAATATCAAAAGTTCTCAGTTTATTTATCATTGTTTTATGACAAATTGATGTGGTTTCAGGGCTGGATTAAATTACTAAAAGAAACAGTGTTGCAATTTTAGAGTGTGGACAACCTTAAAGGTTCTACCATTATAGGTGAGATTCTATTTCACATTCTTATAAGTATATTGATTAGTGTTATTATTTACTTTTAAGTTTTTTATTCTTTAGTTTCAGATATTCTTTAATTATCAACATTTGTTTATTATCAATGCTCTCCAACTAGATGAGATTAGATCACTACAGGTTGCTCAAAGCATTCATAAGAATTAATCTGTTATTATTGTCATTTTAATTGTCGATGAATAATACTGATTAATGCCCTGTATAGTATGTTTCAATATAATTGAAGGTATGGGTTGATCATTATGAGTAGTTATGTCTTGGTTCGTGTTTATGCTTGTAGCATGTATAGTATGTTTCAATATAATCGTGTTTATGCTTCTTTTGCTCATTTTGGATATAGCATGCTCTCTTTTATGTTAGTAGACTTCCAAATATTTGAAGTTAGAACCTTCTTTGTTTACTCTATGCAAGTAGGATATGATCTTCTGATCCAAACCAATAGTAATTCAATCTAGAAGTTAGTTGTACCAAACTAGTTTTTTAAGTTGTTGGTCTCGACCTGGCCAACCCGAATATCCATTTCCTCTTTAATTCATTACTTCTGTTGTAAAAAGGTCTATTGTTGCTTACAAGTATAAGTGCTTAGATTGGTATTAGTATATATTTAATATATTATTTTTCTTTTTTAATTCATGCAGGTGTGTTGTTGTTATATGTCCAATAGTATAATAGTATTGGCTATCATTTGGGTCATGTTTTTTTTCTTCTGAGTTCAGGCATAGTGGCTCAAAGTTTGAAATCTGTCGAAATATCTGAATTTTCCAAGGTTCTGATATTTTTCTGAGTGTAAAACCTTATCTGTCAAAATATAGCAGAAATATTGTGGAAACATTGATGAAATGTCAGAAATATCAATTTAATTTTGAAAAGTATCAAATAAAACACAAAAGAAACAATTTAAATCATATTTTTTAATATGAAAACATAATTGATAGATACTCTTGTAAGTAATCTTTGTAGAGTATCTTGTAACCACTTTAACATCATTTATGATTTTAGCAACTATAGAATGAAATCTTGTGATAGTGACTACTCTGAGGTTATGATGGTTTGTTGTGGACTCTGAGGTATTAAATAGTTTGTTTCTTTTCAAATTCTCTCCATCTCCACCTTTCTTTTGTGAGCTCATACGTTTTTATATTTTTCCATCTAAAGGAGTTTGCAAGAACTCTCTTTTGTGTTACTGCTACCAGATTCAGAGGATGCAATTTCATCTAGTTCTTCCTCTTTAAATGAGGTACAGATTTGGATTTTTATCCTGATAGATTTTGTTGTTACAAACCTTAAGATTGACTACTTTATATTAACTTCATTGTTATATTAACTGGTTTGTTTACATGCAGGAGTCTTCCATTTTAAATGAGCACATGGTTGTGCTGTTGCCTGGAGCTGTTTATGCTCTTTCTACTGGTTATAAGGTATTTGGTGATCTATCCTAGTACTAGCAGGCTATAAATTTATACATCATAATGACATAATATGATGGAAATGCTAACTGAAGCCGACCAATCGAAAAAGCTTGGATCTTTACAAAATTTCATACTAACATTAACTTCTTTAATTTTTCCCCTGCTGTATGTGTTTTACATTAGATTGTGTTGTTTCATTGGTTCACATTCTCTCTGTTCTTGTTGTTTCTCCTAATCTTGCTTGCTGTTTTGAACTTGTGTATATTCTTAGTTTGTTAATTTTCACTATCTTTATAAGAAATTTAACCAAAAGATCTTAGTTAAACTAGATTTTTTTTATTTAGATTTGATTTATACATGTTCTATTATCTGATTTATCCATTTGATAATTGAAAATTTGCTTCCATATGCAGGCAATTTATGAAATTATTGAAACCTGTCGTTCTCATTTGATAATGCCCAAGTGCGTATCTCCAATTACTCAACATGGTATGTACTCAACTCAGTTATTTTTGAGTTTTTTATTTTGTTTCTTAGCCATTGAGTTGATATAATATATGGCTTCAGTGTATTCTAGTTTCTTGCTTGGCCTTTTATTTCCTTCTTTCATTATTGTCTTTAATGTTTTTTGCAGCCACATGTTGACTTTGGATTAAAAGTACTTGGTGCAAATGCACTGTCCACTCCTGGCCTAGATGGGTTTGTCCAGGTAGAGTACTCGTTTAAGTTTCGTTGATTGAGGCTTAGTTGAATAAACACATAAATACATGCATCCATCTTATAGACAAACATAATTTTCTGAGAGTACATATTAATCCTAATATAGTAACTAAATGAATATTGCTTGCAGTTTTTACTTATCTTTTTTTTATTATTAAGAGATGTTTCATTCTGTTCGTTAATACTATTTCTTTTATTATTATTTTCTACCTCGGGAAATGATTAAAGAACAAGTTGCAAACATGTATTTATGGCTCAAATCTCTAGAAGTACAAAGTATGGATCCAACAAAGTAACGATCTGAGCCCAAGGTCAGTATACATTTTCTTTTTCATTCATGCTTTTTGTAGTTGTGAAGTTTAGGTATCTCTTTTTCCATTATTTTAGGTAAGGCATCTAGGACACTTAGCTGGTGGTTCTTTAACCAATGCATTGGGTGCTGGAAGAAAATGGTAAGCAATATAAATCAATTAGTGAAGGGTTCAACTCTGTTTATTTTAGTCTAAACAATTATTGTTCCAATGTTGAAGAGTCATGCCAATTCGACAACATTATGGGAAAGAATCTGCAAGCATAAGAAACCTGTTGTAGAACCTAGACAATCTTCTTTGTTTTCTAAGTCAATTGAGGTTACTTACATTAGTACTAGCTATATAGGCATTATAAGCAAATAGGATTGGCGATTTAAAGTGCTCACTTGTATGACTAGTGTTTTTGTATCTGAACTTCAAGATGGTTAAGTTCTTGGATTAGTTTTTCTGCCTTTGCCCCAGTGAATTCTGATTCTGTTTCAATTTTGAATTATTTTAAATAAAATAAATAGGAAAGAGTGAGTTAGGGTGGGGAGCAGCAAGGATATGTTTGAAAGAAAAAATGCTGAACTTAAGGCCATTGATCTGCCACTCCAAAGGGCCAAAACCATAATAATATTAAAGATTTCTTGAAAAAATAATTTCTTTTTCTTCAATATTTGCCTCTGTGGACACCATAACAACCATAAAGAGTTATATAGCTTCAACCCCATTACTGAAATTCACAAATTTGTTTCTTCTCTCTTTTGTTCAAGCAAAAGTAGAATCTGGTAATTATAACTACTACTATTACTCTATGACTCACTCATGTCTTAACTTTGAATTTCAAAGAACTAAATCAGACTTAGTTTATCAATTTAACATTGAATGTTGTTGTATTATGTTGCATTGCAATCTACAATGAAGACACAGAGTGTGTTCGTTTTGCTAGAATAGAAAGTAAAGATCAGATCATTATGGCTGGTACAATGAAGCAACTTCAATTGCATGTTTTTTTCCTATCAAATAGTACTGTAGGAGTGTGCAACTACTCAAATTTTGACGTGTTATTATGTAAAAAATTAAACTCTTCAATATTTTGTGCTAAAAGTAGTAACTTTTCAATATATTGAATATTTAAGACTACCTGAATACTTAAAGAACATTTTTTTGTTGATGACAGTGTTGAATGTTTTAAACTAATTTGTGGATTGTTAATACAATGTTGAATGTTTTTACTTTTTGTTATTTGAAAATCAAGTTCATTTGATGATGCTAGTATATATTAGAAAGCTAATTTTAATTATATAAAAAAAAAGCTAAAATATAATAGAATAAATTAGTGTTATATAAATGAATATATAATGAGAATTTAAACTTATCTAAATATTAAAATAATACGAAAAATGTGTTATAATATTTATTACAATAACACGTTTTATGTAAAGAATTTTGTTATGCAAACTTCATTATATAACACAAATAATGTGTTATACTAAAGTGTATTATAACACAAAAAATGTGTTATACTAAAGTGTAGTATAACACAAATTTATAAGTATTGAAATGTGTTATATAATAGACTTGTCTATTTATTAAAATAACACAGAAAGTGTGTTATCGTTGACAGTATAATAACGCATATGTATAACAATGATAAAGTGTAATGTAAAGTACCTTGACCTACGATAACATAGTCGGTCTTAACACATCAAAAAGTGTTATGGTGTTATTAAAAGCATTTTTTCTTGTAGTGATTGAAATATGAATAGATAAAAAGCTGCAACAGTGGATCAGATAGAAACAAATTCAGTCATCAAGTAACAAATATGACAACATAATTTCCCAACATTTTCTACCTGATTAACTGCAAAATAAGTAGAGAGAAAGTCTAGATACCGTTTGCCTTCAAAATCCCATATACATGATCCCTTTGCCTGAGAGAACACAACTGGTATTGGGTGATAGCTGCATTTCAACAGCTAAAAACTATTAGACAAGTACTGTATTAGCATTTAGAAATAGCTGCTCATTAGGTTGCTCTAGCAGAAGAAATTCAATACAAGGAAAACTATACACAAGATAATGTAAGTGCAAACTTCAGAACATCAAAATGACACAAGTTGAAGAACATCAAAAGTAAAGTTTCTCTCTCTATCGCTCTCTCTCTCTCTCTCTCAAACAAAGATTTGGCACTCGTACAAATAAAACCCAAGACCATTGTCTTTTACTGAATAGCTTTTATATATTATAGATTTTTAGATTGACAAACATTAAGATCATTTTTGGACCCCCACACCAATACAGAGACCCACCACATTCAGAAAAATAGAACATCCCACCACACATTCAGAAAAATAGAATATAGACCCAATGAACAACCAAAAGAAAAAAAAGGTCTTCTCAGTTCATATTTTTTGTTACAAATGATCAAAAACTAGGTGAAAAATAGAGATAACAATTTAAGAGTGGAAAAATGTCTGAACAAGATAATATAACCAAATATTAGTACAAAACTTGCAAATAAATACCAAATGAAAATGAAATTGCATCGAATTAGGGGAACAAAAGCAATAATAGACAACTCAGTTACATTATAATATCCAGAAAATGAAATTATATGTATTACATGTACATAATACAGTACATAGTGCAGCAACACTTGAAGTCAAGGATACGATTCTACAGGAAATTTTGTAAAATATATTCAAGAACTACTTTAAACAAATGCATATTGGGAGAAGAAAATCAAGAAAATGAAATGAACAGCCTCTACAGTATCAAGGCATTGTATGAAGCCTATGAAATAACTTATGCTTACGAGGTAGTGGTACAACCATAGATTATTTATATTAAATGGAACATATTCGTATGCGCATCATGAGTATGGTGCTCCCATACAAAATGTTAACTTCTATATTAAAAATACTCACAAGAATTAAATGATTTTTATGGTAGACGTTGAAGCCACGGATATTGACATTTGGAGCCTCTTTAAGAAACCCAATAGTTGTTATAATTTGACCCTGAATAATGAGAGAAAGAAGTTCAAGTTAAACCAAAGAGCTGCAAGTACAAACAGAAATTATGAACTAATAGCATCCTGGAAATCATTGAAACCTGATGAAGACAACTGAAACAACATAATATAACAAACCTCAACAACTCCTGCATTCTGAGGTTTATACACAATAAATTGTGGAAATTTGAGATCATTAGCGATATTTTGATGTTCCACAACTTCCCCCCTAAGTATTATTCTGAAACTTGCTGGTATTCGCAAATACAAGATGGATAAGTAAACCTGAAGGAACAAGAATACTGTAGTAAAAATTTTGATTTCTGATAACTTATTCACTCAAAAGTTTTTCAACTACAAGCCTTTGTTGACGAAATTCAAATTTAATTTGATAGGATTTGTTTTATTTGTATTTATTTGTTCGTTGCATTTGATATTTTAATCCTGTTTCTCCCAAAAAACTGATAAGAAGTTTGTTCTGGGATAGTAGAATCTAGGATTCTAGTACTAGAAACAAAAGTTAACTTTATTTTACAAATTTAGATCATTTATGAGATATTTATGTTTGAATTTTACAAATTTAGATAATTTATGAGATATTTATGTTTTGATTTTAATGATACATTTTATGGTATGTTTGAGTTTAATGGCATTTCTTATTATATGTTTGAGTTTTATAAGACACATTCATCTTACTTAATATCTTTAGGTGTTCTAAACATATTCTTTTTTAATTAAATATTTGAGGCTTATGCCTCAATGCACCTTGAGGCGTAAAAGCGGTATTTTAAAAATTGATAAGTACATTATGAATCCTATTCAAAGTAAAGAAGATGAACCAATGGTAAAATCTCATTCACCAATCTAATCATATCCATGATTTAGATAAGCCAATAGCAATTAGAAAGGGAATTAAATCTTGTATCCAATATTCTATTTCAAAAATTTCTCTTGGAGCACTAAGATACCTTTTGAGAACGTAATCTCCGAGTAAAAAGGGTATTTTTAATTAATCTACTCCCAAAGATCTATCTGTACAAACCTTCCAATTTCTTGTAGGCAAACTTGTCTTATCGGCATCTATAGCCAAGCCTGAGGGTGAGTGTTGACAAAATTCAAATTCAAAGATAATTAGATAGGTGTTTTATTTGTATTGATCTGTTTGTTATTCTAATCCTATTTTTTTATGAAATTTGTTAATCACATTGTAAAGTTATTTAAAGAATCTCGTCGTCATTAGCCCATAAGCTGTAGACAATAACTTTTGTGCCTTGAGACCCAATGTCATCAAACTATCATAAGATCAAAGCTAATATAAGCAAGCTAGAAAATAGAATGATAAACACATCACTTTGCACAACAAACAATTTCAGTATAATTGTATTTGTATGGCAATATGTCCTTTTATTATTCACACTAACACATGAGTAATTCATTTAGAAGCTAAAGGCTACTGTATGTAGCTTACTGGCTAGGTCAGTCAACTAAAGGCTACTGTATTAACATGAGGCACAATATATGTAGTCTAAGCTAAACCCATGATATTCCTCCACGAGAAAATAGTTTATTGACAAAGTTATACATATTCTTATTCATTTCCATTTATAAAAATAATATGACCATATTAATAAGGAAAGCATCTCAGAAGATTAGAACCAAAGTTATATATATAATAGAATATCATTTCCTCTCAACAATGGCCTAGATAGATACCATGCAAGAATAAGCAACAAGTTTTGCTATTCTATTGATATGAATCATGATTTTTTAAATACCATTTAGCAGAGGTTTATTATAGTATTAGTATAATATACATACATACATATAGATATATGGTATGTCATTAAAAGGGTTTTTTTTAATACCTTGCTGATGTTAGGCCGCCATTTTGTGAGTGACCTTATGCAAAGTGATGCAGCAAAAGGCCCCTCCCAGCTTTGGATCAATCAGTTTTTCAATTTCTCCTTGTTTCAATGTTGGTTTGGCCTGTTCAGTTCATAATTAACAATTATTAAATTCATTTCAATTACATGTGCTAAAATATTTAGTTACCAAGACTAAGCAAAGTCTAACACCAAGAGAAAACTCCAATATTAGACATTTACCAAAACAATATGGAAAATTAGTAATATAATAAATCAAGTGGCAACTTTTTTATTGTATAATCATAAGGAAAAAATGGGACTTTCTTTCATTACCCAAGTGTGTAAGCTTTGGTGAGAACCATCTACTGGCTTCCTCCCTGAAATGATTTCTAATAGAAAAACTCCAAAGGCAAACACATCTGTTTTCTCAAGGCAATTTTAATGTAGCTAGTTTAATCTAATCTCAAGATGCAACTTCTTAAATTTGAAGTTTCCTTCTCAATTATGAGTTATGTTTCTCCAAGGATGCGGGACATGAACACAAAAGGTTTACAGGAGTAACACAACATGTATTCAAAGGATTTTTACTATGGAGAAGTCCTTCAAAATGAGCCAAATGGGTTTTGTTTCATGTCTCAACATGTCATCATGTAATTTCAATTATGCCAATGTAAACATGCTCATATTTCTTATTTCAAATTCATAAATTCTGGTATCTTATGGGCTGTCTCCTCAAAGTTTAAACTAACAATTGGAGATTTCCTAGTTCATCAATTATGGTTTGTACATCTCCCAACTAGAGTAGGCTATCCACAAACCCAGATTAGCTGTTTGCCTAATGCACCAATGATTTTCAAAAAAACAAACACTTATCACCTATATAAAATCCAAAACAACCCAATTCAACAACATATTAAAAATGAATAAGAAAGAAAAAAAGAAGGGAGATCCCTAAAATCGTATTAGCTATTTTTCCCAATGAAGCAAAACAACCATAACATAAATCATTAAATTGGCAACCAAGCAAACATTTTTCACAAATTCAATCATAGAAGGGACAAAAATGAATGAAAATCCAAGACAACCCAATTTAGTAAATCACTCAATCATAAAAAAACACCAAAATACCAATCGAGATTAGAACAAACCCAGCTAAGTAATCAATATAGTGAGAGAAAGAGAGAGATTTACTGTACAAAAGTTGTTGATCCACAAACGGAAGAACTTCCTCGCAAAGAGGGTCAAGCAACAACACCTCTTCAGCTGTAACTATTGCCTTAATAAATTCTAAATTAACCACCATGGCCTTCTCTCTTGCTGCAAGACCAATATAGCAAATATACTTATACAATTTATCATAACCAACTACCATACATAATTAATATACAAAAAACAAAGAATTAGATACCAGGGCTCATCAATTCTTTAGCTACTTTTGACTAATTGGACTATAAAGCTATAGCTTGGGAAAATTTCATTAAAGTGAGGGGAACGGGCAAGGTGAAAGAGAACAACTCCAAAACAGTTTCTTCTGAAATTGTTCATATAATTAATATGTAACTACATTAAATTTTCAAAACTAGAAGACATATATATATATATATTCCCTAAACAAAATTTACAATATTCTGATATTGAAATCCGAACAAATTCACATCAAAAATGGGGAAATTACCAAGGATGTTAGAGGAATGAGAAAAGAGAGGTCCAACAATCCTCAAGCCACGAGGGGGAATGGAGGCGCGGCGAATTATGGTATTCTTGTCGCACTCGATGAGCTCAAATTGCCCCGAGCGATAGAATCTCATCCATAGCCTCACTCCACCAGTTTTCTTCTTCCCCTTAACACCCCCAGCAGTGGCGGCGGCGACAATCAAGCTGCTGCTATTGTTGTTGTTGGTACTAGGCGGCGAGGAGGCGACATCTCCGATCAAAGAATGGGTGGTTTGAGGCAGTGCAGAGAAAACAATGAATAGAGAGGGAGAATGGAGTAGAGATAGGGCTAATTGAAAATTGTATTCCACTTTTTTTTTCTAAACAAATAATTTAGCGCTTTTATTTTGGTTTTTTTGGAAAGTTACCGCGATTTTGTTTTTTAAAGGAGCGCTTTTTTTTTAGATATACTATAATACTTTTTAAATAAACTTATAATCCAGTGTTATGGAAATAGATATTTGGTGTAGTGACCCTTTTTGCTTTCGGGACGAGGTCTCATGGCATGTGAAGGTCCATTCGACGCTCCTCCGGGGGTCGAGTTTGTTGATTTGTCTTCAGACTCGGAGTCCCCCGAGGACAATCTTCACCATGACTACGACACCTTAAGGCAGGCCCGTATTCGTCATCTTTAGCATATGGCTGAACTTAGGTGTAAAATTTGGGTGGTAGAGAGTGAATTAGACTCGGTCTTTAGGGGAGACGGAGTACCTTTCCCCCTTGACCGTAACGACCATGTAGCGGGCCTTAGGGTGACCCTTTTAGACTTGTAGATGGAGTTAGAGTTTATGGAGGGAAATCTCCCGCCTGAGCCTCCTACCCTGTTTTCCCCTAATGACTGTTATGGGGTCGTCTCGTCTTCTCCTCAACCCTTGTTCTCAATCTACCCTTGTTTAGCACTTTCTCATTCGGCGCCTCGATTGATGACCCTTCCTAGGAAGAAAAAATGGAGGCTAAAGTGCCTTGTTTCCACCTCACCCTTTTCTTTTAGTTTTGCAGATATGCCGAAGAGAGGGCGATGACATGTGGCTGCTGATGATGAGGACACGGGCCCCCTGTTGGCATCCACTCTAGTGTTCCATGTGTCCGAAAATAAACTGTTGGAAACAATGGAGAACTACCGTGTTGGCCCAGAATACACGTTATACGTTCCTTCGAACAAGTGCCGGGCTGACTGCCCAAATACGGGTTATGTGGCTATGAGCGAGCATATCTTGAAAGCGGGTGGTAAAATCCCATTACACCCATTTTTCATCACGGTTCTCAATTATTTCAACCTTGCTCCACTCCAGCTGGCACCCAACAGCTGGTTGACCTTGAGTTGCCTCTTCATCTCGTATATGGATCGTTTCGAGCGTGCTCCTACGATCCAAGAGGTGCATTTCATGTACAATTTCATGCCCTCTCCTAAGTCCAAGGGCTTTTATTTCCTGCAAAAAGTCAATACTTCAGTCTCCTTGATAGAGGGCGTTGTATCCAACCCAAGGACTTGGAAGCAGGACTTTTTCTTTAGGAAGGGTCCCCTCTCTGTTCAAGAGCACTTTTGCTCTGCTCCTAGTAAGTAATTCAAGCCCGCTTTTTTTTTTTAAAACTTACTGTTTTGGAACTTATGTTTGTGTCGGCAACTGTGTGGATTGTGCAGAGCATTTCTCCATGCCTGGAGTTGTTGGGTCGGAGGCGAATGTCGTGGATGAATTCCTCGAGACTAACCTTGCCAAGAAAATGGTTGTACACCTCTTCACCGTGGATAAACTCAACATTCACAAGCTGTCCCTGGTTTTGGATCCCGTGGAACAAGGAAGAAGAAGGCTTCGGCTGAACATCACTCGGACGGGGGTGAGGCTGAGCATGTGCGAGAGGGGGTCTCCCCTGGACATGGGCAACCCCACCGACCATCTTTGTCTCACAAGGGGTGCCCTCCTTTAGTCCCTATAGACCGTGACATGGCCTCCCACTCCCAGGATCAATAGGCCATGCCAAGGGGTTTCGTCTGTCCTTATTCTGAGGACTTTGATGCTTTTCCTCAGGCTTCCTTTGACCCTGGTCCATCGGGGGTTCATTTTTCCGATCTTCCTGCGCTCCCTCCTGGTCCATTGGGGGCTCATTTTTCCGATCTTCCAGTGCCCCCTCCTGGTCCATCGGGGGCCCATTTTTCCGATCTTCCTGCGCCCCCTCCTCCTTCGGCGAGTGCGTCATCCATCCTTACCTAGCCAAGCGCCCTTGGGTCGGAAGGGGTGCCCTGGGTAGGCCGCACGGTGCCCTCTTATGGGCGACGATATGTCTAGGTCGCCACGGAGCTTCCTGAGGCTGATTGGGGTGGTCTTGGGAGTTTTGCTATGTCGAAGCTCGGGGAGACTCTTACGAGTTTCGCCGCTTAGGTGAGTTCATGCATCTTATGTCCGCCTTATCCCTTTTCTCTCTTTTTTTTGTTGTTTATCATTGTTATTGTTATTTTTCTTGTGCAGACCTATACAGTGGCTCAACGATTTGCTGACTCGACTTAAGACCTTTCCACGTTGAATGCTGAGAGGGACCGTCTTATGGTCCAGGTCCAGGGGCTTGAGAGGGAACTTGCTAAAACCAGGCTTAGGCTAGATAAGGCCCTGACGAAGGCCTCTTCCTCATCAAAAAAGAAGAAGAGGGCAATTGCCAAGGCCATGATGCTGCAGGAAAGGGTCACTAGCTTAGAGACCGAACATGAGGGTGGCAAGGCTACTATCGCAGCGTTGCAGAAGAGGGTCGCTTCCTTAGAGGTGGACAAGGCAACTATTGAGTATAGATCCATAGAGCGCACCCTTTATGGAGTATGGAGGCAGAATCCTAACTTTGATTTCTCCTCCTTTGGCGAGCACGCCGTTGCCCTGGTGGCTAAGTGGAATGCCCATGGCAGAAGGCCTTGAGATTATCATTCTGTAATTTTTGCCAGTTAGTCTAATGTGGATGTATGCTCATTTGAGCTCTATTTTGCTTGTAATTTCTCTGAGTCCTGTTATGCTATTAAAACTCTTTTTTTTATATATATATACATATGTGATCATTCATCTTTTTTTCTCTGTGTTCAAGGTCCTTTTGAGCCCGCACGATGGGGTTCGATAGGTTCTCTTTTTTATTTATCAAGCTTGAGGTCCTTTGGAGCCCATGCAAAGGGGTTCAATAGGTCCCTCTTTGGTGCCTCTTGATTGTTCCTATAAGGATATATTGACCCCTTGGGTTCTAGTTATAATTTTATATATTTCTGCGCGCGCTTATTATTTCTTGAGAGAAGCGTCCTTCTCGTCATTATTCATAGTACTATTTTTGCAAGGGTCTCTTTTAGGACCCTTTTTGGCTAGACGGCTTGGTGGCTGCTCTAGGCTTATTGGTGGTTGCTCTTCCTGAGGCCTTTCCTCTCATGGGAGCATCTGCCTTTATTTGGAGGCTTTTCTTGTAGGACCTTTTGGCCTCCTTGATGTTCACAAGGGTAGCTAATCCTTGTGAACTCAAGTGATGCCTTGCAAGGTCTTCTTCCTCATTTATAAGGGTTCATCACATTTTATATATATATATTTAAGGGCCTCGTTTAGGGTTCTGATATAAGGGGTCCTTTTAAGATCCTCGTGATAAGGGGGTCCTTTTAGGATCCTCCTGATAGGGGGTCCTTTTTAGGTTCCCTCTGATATAAGGGGTCCATTTCGGATCCTCCTGATAAGGGGGCCCTTTTAGGATCCTCCTGATAGGGGGTCCTTTTTAGGTTCCCTCTAATATAAGGGGTCCTTTTAGGATCCTTTTGATATCAGGGGTCCTTTTAGGATCCTTTAGGTATAAGGGGTCCTTTTGGGATCCTTTTGGTATAAGGGTCCCCCTCTTTTTTGTTACATATATATATGAGGGTCTCGTTTAGGATCCTGAGATAAGGAGTCCTTTTTAGGGTCCTCCTGATAAGGGGGTCCTTTTAGGATCCTCCTGATAGGGGGTCCTTTTAGGATCCTCCTGATAAGGGGGTCCTTTTAGGATCCTCCTGATAGGGGGTCCTTTTAGGATCCTCTTCTTTATTGTATATTTTGCCTGCTGTCCTACCCCCCCAAGTGCTTGGTGAAATATATTTCAGCAGGCACTTTGGTGGATGCTATAGAGAAGAAGAATAACACGTGAAGTTGCGAATAGTTTCATTCATAGCATGCTGGTTACAATGACATACATGAAAGGGTTACATCTAATTGGGAGGTTACCCAGGTAACCTCTTTGATTCCTACCTACTAAGTTAACATAACAAGGAACAAACTAAACATAGGTCTTCTTTGCATCAGGTGCAGAAGTGTCACTGGTAGTATTTCTTGAGGTGTTCTGCATTCCATGCTCGAGGTATAACGGTGTTATCCATGCGGGCCAATTTGTAGGTGTTTGGTGGTATGCATTAAGCGATCTGGTAGGGTCTTTCCCAGTTCGCCCCTAGTACCCCCACCCCCGGGTCTCGCGTGTTGGGGAGTACTTTCCTCAGTACCAAGTCTCCTACCCTGAACATTCTCTCTCGCACCCTTTAGTTGTAGTACCTCGCTGCTCGTTGCTGATATGTGGCTAACCTCAGTTGTGCCCTTTCTCTCTTGGCTTCCAGCAGGTCCAAATTCCCGACCAATGTTATGATATTAGCCTGGTCATCATATGCTTCCGTGCGGATGGAGTTAATCTTCATTTCTATCGGAAGGACAACCTTGTAGCCATAGGCCAAGCCGAAAGGCGTCTCCCCAGCGGTGGAACAAGGGGAGGTCATGTAGGCACAGAGTACATTGGAGAGTTCCTTGACCCAGGCCCCTTTCATCTTTTCCAACTTTATTTTCAAGTTCCTTTCAGGATCTTGTTGATGGCCTCTACTTGTCCATTGGCTTGTGGGTGTACTACTGCGGAGAAACTCCTCTTGATTCCTTTTTCCTTGCAGTATTCCTCAAATATTCCTCCTTCAAATTATGTTCCATTGTCAGAGATAATCTTGTAGGGTACTCCAAATCTGCAGACGATATACTTGTTGACAAAGGTGGTGATTTTCTTAGCCATTATGTTGACTAAAGGCTCCACTTCCACCCACCTAGTGAAATAATCGACTGCTACCACCGCATATTTAGCTCCTCCTCTTCCTGTTGGCAGTGCTTCAATCAAGTCAATTCCCCACACAGCGAAGGGCCACAGACTGGTCATGCTCACCAGCTCATTTGGTGACTGTCGGGGGTAATTCGCATGTCTCTGGCACTTGTCACACCTTCTCCATATGATTTCCACATTCCCCTTCATGTATCTCTTGCAAAATTTTGAAAGCCTCTCCCTTATCCACGCACTGCAGGAGCGGGGTAGAGAAGCCTCTCTTATATAAGGTTCCATCTACTAAGGTGTACTGAGCAGCTTTGTAAGTCAGTTTGGCATCTTTTTTGTCCAAAGACAAGGTCCCATCATTTATGTACCTCACGATGGGTGCAAACCGTGACTCCTCAGTGCTATTGACCATATTGATTCTTTCTTCTGCTATGCTTGGCTTTGGGAGGTATTCGACCAGTATGGACTCAAGCGTGTCTTCGTCTCGTGTGGAGGCGAGTTTCGCGAGTGCATCAGTGTTTGTGTTATGCTCCCTTGGGATCTATTCTACGGTGTATTTTGTGAACTGATTTAAATACCTCTTCACCTTGGCGAGATGTGCAGCCATTTTTGGACCTCTAGCATGGTATTCACCCTTCACTTGAAACACTACCAGCTTTGAGTCACTAAAGACATGCAAGTGGGTTACCGTTAACTCCTAAGCTAGCCGCAGACCGGCCAACAGCGCCTCATATTCTGCCTCATTGTTGGAAGCTTCGAATCCAAATCTCAAGGCACAATACACCTTGTGCCCCTCAGGTCCTGTCATCACTATGCCAGCGCCGACTCCCCCTTTGTTATACACCCCGTCTACATGGAGGCTCCATTCTTCAGGGTGCTTTTCCTCTTCATGCGCCGGTTCATTCTCTTCTATTTCTCCCTCCTCATGGGGTCGGTATGCAAACTTGACTATAAAATCTGCAAGTACCTGCCCATTGATTGAGGTCCTTGGGGTGTAAGTGATGTAGAATTGACTCAATTCAATCGACCATTTTAACAACCTTCCCGAAGTCTCCAGCTTGTGCAAGACTTGACGCAGGGGGTGTTTGTGAGCACCTCGATAGCATGAGCATGAAAATAGGGCCTCAACTTTCGAGAAGCCACTATCAAGGCATATGATAACTTCTCTATTTGAGGGTACCGAGCTTCTATGTCTATTAACCGTTTGCTCACATAGTACACGGGTTGTTGGTGCTTCTTTTCCTCTTTGACCAAGGTGGCACTTATAGCATGCTTTGACACAGCTAGATACAAATACAACTTCTCCCCTTTTTTCTGGCTTGGGCAAAAGGGGTGGTTTTCCAAGGTGTTCCTTTAGCTTGGTGAAGGCATCCTTGCATTCATCATCCCAAGCAAACTTTAAGTTCCCTTTTAGGATGTTGATGAAAGGGAGGAATTTGTCAGTAGACCTAGAGCTGAACCTATTGAGGGCTGCTACTCCCCCGTTAAGCACTGGACCTCCTTCTTGCTCTATGGTGGGCTCATTTCCAGCAAGGCCTTGATTTTTTCAAGGTTAGCCTCGATACCTCGGGAATTCACCATAAAATCCAGGAACTTTCTTGACGAAACTCCAAAGGTATATTTGAGTGGGTTTAGCTTCATTCTAAACTTTCGAAGGGTGTCGAACATTGCCATGAGATCGTTGGTGAGCTCTCCCGCCTTCTTTGTCTTTACCAGCATATCGTCCACATACACTTCCATATTCCTTCCTATTTGATTTGCAAACATTTTTTTCACCAGCCTTTGATAAGTAGCACCTGCGTTTTTTAAACCAAAGGGCATCACCTTGTAGCAATACAGCCTCTTGTCTGTTATGAACGAAGTGTGCTCTTCATCAGCCGGGTTCATGAGTATTTGGTTGTACCCGAAATATGCATCCATGAAGCTAAGTAGTTCATGCCCCACTGTGGCGTCTACTAACTGGTCTATCCTAGGAAGCGGGAAGCTATCCTTAGGGCAAGTCTTATTGAGGCTAGTAAAATCCACACAATTCCTCCATTTTCCGTTGGGCTTCGGGGCTAGAACTAGGTTTGATACCCATAGTGGGTAAAATGCCTCTCGGATGAACCCATTTGCCTTTAACTTGTCAACCTCCTCTTTTAGGGCCGCGTATCTTTCTAGGTCCAATGCTCTCCTTTTTCTACCTCACAGGCCTTGCTTTTGGGTCATTCATGACCGTGACTTCCTCCAACTCCTCTACTGGTTCAGCTCTAGGTTATTCTATAACTCGTGGGTCTAACTCGTGCGGGTTCGCGCCTTCATGCACAACCATTGCCATAGGCGCTGATGGCTTTGTGGCCGTGCAGAGGGATGCGTTATAGCATTCCCTCGCTTCCTTCTGCTCTCCTTTCATGCATACTATTCCCCCGAGAGTTGGGAATTTCATAGCTAAGTGGTATACAAAAGTTATCTCCTTCAATTTTCTTAGGGAAGGTCTCCGTAATACCGCATTGAAGGCTGAGGCGCAATCTACCACAGAAAAGTTTGCCATTATGGTGGTTTGTCTGGGTTGTTCTCCCATAGTGAGGGCTAACTCGATCGTCCCTAGGGGTTGTATTGAATCTCCCGTAAATCCATACAAAGAGGTACTGCAAGGCTTTAGGTGCCAGAATTTTAGTCCCATCTTCTCTAGAGCTAGGCGATATAAGATGTCCACAGAGCTTCCGTTATCCACCAAGACCCGATGCACCCTCATGTTAGCAAGCTGGACAGTCAACACTAGGGGGTCATTATGGGGGAAATGTACACCCCAGACGTCTTCCTCAGTGAAGGTTATTGAGTCATTTTCACCCTTAAAACTCTTCAGGGGGCGTTGCTCCAGACTTAAGAAGAACAGTGGTGGACTTCGTCTGGCCTCCCTGGCATATTTATCTCACCTCTTCCTTCATTCGCCCCCAATTCCTGGCCCTCCAAAGATGTTCTTGACCTCTCCTTGTACATCCGAGGCCACCTCTCATTCCCGCAGTGAGGATGCTCCTTCTTATGGCCTTTGGCTTTCCTTGCAGACATATCTGCCCAAATGTCCTTTGCGTATAAGCTGCTCGATTTCTACTTTTAAACGGTTGCATTCTGCGGTGGTGTGGTCGATATCTTTGTGATACTGGAAATATTTGCTGGTGTCTCTTTTGGACCGGTCTTTTGAAAAGGACCTGGTGTTCATTCGTGACGAAGATATGTTCTCTAGCGTGGGTGAGGTCAGTATAAAAGGTGTAGGGGCCCTGTCTGCGTTCATTAGTGCGAGTATGCTTCCGGGGTCAGTCATCTCTTATTCCTTCATATACCCTCTTCTTCTTTGCACCACTTTGGCTTTCTCGGATTGAGGGTTTTGGTGGCGACTGGCCTTTTTTGGCCTTGAGGCTTTCATGACCATCCTCCACATGAATATATTTCTGTGCCCTCTCGTAGAAGTCATCCAAAATCTGTGACCTCCCTCTTGAGCATGTTATCCCATAACTTGCTCCCCGTACGTACTCCAACTGTGATGGCCATTTTTAGCTCTCTACAGATCAAACTCCCTACTTTGACCGCCTCCATATTGAACCTTTGGATGTAGCTCTTTAGACTCTCATTTTCCATTTGTTTCACATTGGTGAGGCTGGTGCCCGACATCATGTAGTCCCGCACAGCGTGGTGTTGCTGGAGAAATTCATCGAAAAATTGTTGCCAAGATCTGATGGACCATAGTCTCAATCTTTTGAACCATTTGTACGCAGGTCCTTTCTATGTGATAGTGAAGCAATGGCATCTGGCCCCACTACTAATCCCCCTTAACTTCATCAGGTCGTTAAATGCATCCAGACTATATTTAGGATCCGTGCTTCCTCCATATGGGGTCATATGGGGCTCCTTGAAATTGGCTGGGAGTCGGATGGCTTGGATCTCCTTGATGAAGGGCGACTCATGGTCAAACTCATCTTCAATGGCTTGTCCTCCAGAGGCAGTGATGATTTTGCTTCGTAGGCTCCTCATTTCCGTATCTGGGTCTTGTCTCCTCTTGTTCAAAGAGTCCCTCAGTGCGGATGGGTTAGGGTCTCCCTTTCCTTTGCCTTCCCGAGGCGCCATAGGAGGCGTGTTCCTTTTACCTGCCCTCTTTTTGTTGAGTTCCTCTTGTAAATCTGAGGGTGTTCTCCTTGAGGTGACCTCGACATCGTTACGAGGGGCAGCGTTGGTCTTCGGCTTTGGCCTCTGAGGCTGCTTTGGTGGTCCGGAACATTCGTGATGCTTCGTCTGGGGGTATTACTTGTGGAGAGTCGAGTCCTTCCGTTGACCTCTCTATTTCCGCTTAGGGAGTGTTACGTTTGATCTCCCTTGCAACAGGCCATTTAGCACCTCTTGCATGTTTTCCAGGGTGGTTTCTAGCCTCTGGTTCTTACAATGAAGTTCAAGTATCTCATCTTCGTAGAATCGAGACCTAGAACTCAAGCTCATGGAGTGGACCCATGGGTGCTTGTTAGGTCTGCGCATCAATGGGCTTGGATCCTGCCGGCCGGAGTTTGCACCTGTGATAGACTTGTAGGCAGGAACTCACCGACATCCCTTGCTGGGGCAGTCATTGGCCTTGGATGATCCTCCTCAGGTGGGACTACCGAGGATGACGCTTCCCTTCCATCTCCGTGAACCTCAGGCTCCTTTGGGGCCTCCACGTTTGCGGGTGGAGGAGGATCCTTCATAGAGGCTTTTAGCTGATCTCCGTCGAGATGGAACTCCAAGTCCCGCGACTCTCTCAATCATTTTGAATGTCGTGGCATCTTTTTCTTATCGAAATCGATGGAAGAACAGTGGCTTGATACTTATTCTTCCCACAGACGGTGCCAAACTGTTGACGTTGAGAACTCGTCAATGAAGTTAAGTTAGAAAAATTAAAGTATAGAGCTTATCGATGAAGAACTTCAAAAATCTAAATAGAAACTTAGATAATACTTGCAGAAAGGAAATAGTGAAAAGAACTTGTATTTCTTGTGGTATGATGCTACATTGTTTTTTCCAACCCCTTTCCATGTGGAAGTGGGTTCATTTTATAATGGGTTCTAATGGCCCCTAATACATTGTAGTCCAGGGGACCAGATGGTACACAAGTACGCTGTCAGGTGAGTGGTCTCAAAGGTAGTGGTGTTGGCTCCAGTACATGGTCAGGTTCTATGGGGATGTCTCCACCACTTATTCAGTACAAGTGTCAGAGGAGTGAAGGTGGTGCTACCACACCTCATACTATCCATTACCACCATCACTTGTCGGGTACAGATGTTAGGTCTGTACATTAATCCTTGCAGGCATGTATGTACCTATATACAGGTACCTTATTCGTACTTCTTGTCTCTTGTGGGCTACTTTGATGAATGACATACTTGGTTGACCCTCTCTTGTGATGTAGAAATGTTCTGGCATTGTGTGCACCCGTGATGCGTGAGGCACCATATACACCTGCGAGGCAACATGAGCACGAGGCATTATATGCACCCGCAAGGCACTGTGTGCATTCATGAGGTGCAAAGCGCCACGGGCGCATGAGGCGCCTGGGGCGTGGAGGCGGTTGCAAGGCACCTGGGCGGCTAAGGCCACACAGTTCGCCTAAGGTGCGCGAGGCGGTTGCTTGGCACCTGGGGCGTACGAGACGCCTGGGGCGTGCAAGATGCTAGTGGGTGCCCGAGGCGAAGTGGTCATTTGGAGCAGGGTTGATTTGGACACTCCTTTGAGGGATCAAAGGGACTTCAGACATGGTTGCTTTGGTTCTCCCAGGGACCTTAGAAATGAGATGTGGGTTCTTTACGGGTGTATAATTTTCAGCATCCACATGGATTTGTTAGTCGAGTTTAAGGCAACGATAGATTACAAGAAAAAGATGGTAACCCTTGGGATTGAGGGTGAGAAAACCTTTGAAATTGTAGGCACTATACATGGACCCCATATACTTATGATATCTGTACTTAGAGCTATTGACCTATTTCTAGAGGGATGCATAGCATTCTTAGTTAGTATGGTGGATACCACTCAGGTCATGCCAGTAGGACTAGGACACACTAGATTAGCCGGTGAGTTTTTGGATGTGTTTCCAGAGGATTTGCCAGGGTTACCTCTACGAAGAGATATAGATTTGTGATTATGTTGGTGTCAGGGACGGAATTAGTGCCTAGAGCACCATATTGAACGGCTTCAGCAGAGCTGAAGGAATTATAGGTTCAGTTACTGGGTAAATTCCCCTAGATGGATCTTTGATCTGGTTATTACTAGCTGAGGATCAGGGAGAAAGATATGCAGAAGACTGCTTTTTGTAGATGAACAGGGTATTCAAAGATTATTTGGATTGGTTTGTGATTGTCTTTATCAACAATGTTGTGTTATACTCTCACTTGAGATTGGCAAAGGGAAAGGAACCCCTCAGAGGTCAGAAGTTTCCTTAGATTGGAAGATTGCTACATATATTTTATGGAATAGTTCTCAAAGATTTCTATCTCGTTGACAAAACTGGCACTCAAAAATCAGAAGTTTGCATGGTCAGATAAGTGTGAGAACAACTTCCAAGAACAAAAGCACTGATTGATGATAGCTCCAGTTCTGAGTCTTCCTAGATATCAGAACAAGTTTATTGTCACGCCTTAAGATAGGATTTGGATTGTGTTCTTATATAGATATTAAAGGTGATTTCTTATGAATCATGTCAGTTGAAGGATATGACCAGAGGTGGAATAGAGTTAATAGTGGCCCAGTTGGCTAATATTATCCTTAAGTTTACTCTTTTAGAAAGAATCAATGGAAAAAATAGTTGAGTGACGTAAAGATGGGAAGGATTGGGGGGATGTCCTAGCAGGAATAGCTAAGGACTATGCTGTGTCAGGCATGGGTTTATTAAGGCATAAGGATCAAAATTTGGATCCGATGGACACTGGGATTAAATGGGAGATTCTGGATGAATTTCATACTACTCCCTATTCTCTTCATCCAGGCATCATGAAGATGTACCAGGATCTGAAAGCTTATTATTGGTGGTCTGGGATGAAGAGGGACGTAACTGAGTACGTGGAAAAGTGCTTGGCCTGTTCTCTTCATCCAGGCATTATGAAGATGTAACAGGATTTGAAAGCTTATTATTGGTGGCCTGGGATGAAGAGGGGCGTAACTGAGTACGTGGAAAAGTACTTGGCCTGTTAGCAGGTCAAGGCAGACTATCAGAAACTAGTAATGCCATTATACCCTATGAGTATTCCATAGTGGAAGTAAGAGGACATCACTGTGGATTTCGTGGTGGGATTGCCAAGGATAGTGGGACAACATGATTCAATTTGGGTCTTATGGACTGCTATATGAAGTCAACTCACTTTTTATCAGTGAGGATGAACAATACAGTTGACTAGTATGCTGGTCTTTATGTGAGAGCGATAGTACGCCTTCTTGGGATTTTGAGGTCTATCCTATTTGATAAGGACCCCGTCTTTACTTCCAAGTTTTGGGGAAGGTTACAGAAGGCGATGAGTATACAAGTGAAATTCAGTACAACTTATCATCCTCAGACTGATGATAAATCATAGAGGATTATCCAAATATTGGAGTACATGTTGAAAGAATGTATATTGGACTGTGAAGGGTCCTGGAATGAATATTTGCCTCCAATAGAGTCTTCCTATAATAATAGCTACCAATTGATTATTGGAGTGGGACCTTATGATATGTTGTATGGTAGGAAGTATAAATCCCCCATTCACTGGGATGATATGGATGAGAGGAAATATTTGGTTCATGAGGTAGTTTAGAGGACCACTAAGGCTCTTGAAAAGATTAGAGCTCGGATGTTCGCTTCCCAAAATAGATAGAAAAGTTATGCTAATCTAAAGCAGAGTAACATGGAGCTCCTAGTGGGAGACTTAGTCTTCCTTAGAGTATCACCATGGAAAAGGGTGAAGAGATAAGGGAAGGTTCAACCCTAGATTTTTCGGACCGTTTGAGATCCTGGAAAGGATCAACCAGGTGGCCTATATATTGGCCTTACCATCGGCACTTTCGACCGTACATAATGTATTTTATATTTTCATGTTGAGGGAACATGTAATAGATGAGACTCGTGTGTTGAGTTATGAGGATCTGAGACTTCAGGTAGATCTCTGCTATGAGGAACAGTCAGTCTAGAAATAAAACAGAAAGGATAAGGTTCTGAGGAACAAAACTATACCTTTGGGTAAGGTATTATATAGAAATAGTAAGGTCGAGGGAGCGACCTGGGAATTGGAATCAGATATGCGAGATCTATATCCCGAGCTTACGGCCTTTATTAGGAGGCCAAGATGGAAAATTATGGAAATTATGTGATTATGTGATATATATATGTGTGTGTATCGTTATGTGATTGTGTGAGTTATATATCTCAGATCACACATCTAAAACATATCTCCACAATATTGTGGTCTCAGACATATCACAAACACAACACACACATATATATACCCTCAATGGGTCAAAATTACAAATATGCCCTTAACAACACGAACGAGCCCACATGCATATTTAATTCACCTAAACATGCATATCTAGTCATATAATAATACAATTTGAGTAATCACGTACTAATACACATACATCACAATTAATCACGCAATAATACGATTAAATAATTTATTTCCCTCCCGCTAAGCTAATCAAGGCACCAAGCCTTATTAGCAAATTCATGACGTTACATCGACGGTGGCTCAAGTTGTTCAATGATTATGATTGTGATATCCTGTATCATCCGGGAAAGGCCAATAAGGTGGCAGATGCCTTGGGCCGACAACCGATGGCCTACGTGATGACGGTGCAAAAAAGTCCTCAAGAATTACAAATTGACATCTTCGTATAGAATTTAGAGATAGTAGTTGGTAAACTAATGAATATCTCGGTACAATAAACCATCATGGAGGAAATTCAATGAGGGCAACTTGTCTATCTATCGATATAGAGACTGGTGTACGAGACGTTGAAGGAAGTGGGCCAAGGATTCCATATATCCGATGACGGGGTGTTAGGGTTAAGGGCAGGATTTGTGTTCCAAATTACGATGAAATTGAGAGATAGATCATTTATGAGGCACACAATTCCCCTTATGCCATGCACCCGCGTACCACAAAGATGTACCAAACTTTGAAGAAGTACTTCTAGTAGCTAGGGATGAAGAGAGAAGTATTGAAATATGTGGTGCACTGTTTGACCTGCTAACAGACGAAAGCAGAACACCAATGACTAGATGGGTTGTTGCAACCTTTAGAAGTTCCAGGGTGGAAATGGGAGATGGTGACAATGGATTTCATCGCAAGTTTACCAACCCCTCCAAAGGGGCGAGATACGATATGGGTCATTGTCGACCGACTGACAAGTCAGCCCATTTTTTACTAATCAAGAAAATGGATTCCAATGACAATTTGGTGCGGTTATATATCTCAGAAATAGTGAGATTCCATGGAGTGTCGGTATCAATAGTGTATGGCCATGACAGATGTTTCACATTTGCATTCTGGAAAGAAATGCAAAATGGGTTAGGGACGCAACTAAAGTTAAGCATCGCGTTTCACTCCCAAATAGATGGACAAAATGAGCAGACCTTCCAAACCATAGAGGATATGTTGAGAGCGTGTGTACATGACTTCCAAGGGTCGTGCAATGAAAAGCTCCATTTAATAGAATTTATGTTCAATAATATCTACCATGGCTTGATTAAGAAGGCACCATACGAGGCATTCTACGAAAGAATATTTCGATCCCCAATTCATTGGCATGAATTTGGAGAAAGAAAATTCGTGGGATCTAATAAGGTCGATCAAGTTACCAAAGATATTAGAAAGATATGGCGATAGCTGCAGAATTCGATTGGTCGACAATGCAAGTTCGCGAACTAGGAAAGAAGGTCGTTGGCTTTTAATGTAAGAGATAAGGTGTTGTTAAAAGTAGCGCTAATAAAAGGGGCAATGTGTTTTCGTAGAAAGGGAAAGCTCAACCCGCAGTATATCAGACCTTTTGAGATACTAGAAAGAATCGGAAAACTGGCATACCGTTTATCTTTGCCACCTGCCTTATCTCAGGTACATGACATGTTTCATGTATCCATGCTAAGGAAATATATAGATGACCCCAATCATTAAGAAAGCCATGAGGAGTGGCAATCTTTGAAGGAAAGGACATAGTATTGAGAAACAAGTCCATACCTTTGGTAAAAGCGCAGTGGTGTAACCACAGGGTCGAAGAGGCAACTTGGGAACCCAATGATAAGATTATAGAGTTCTATCATCACGTACTTTGAGTTTCGGGATGAAACTTTTATAAATTGTAGGTATTGTAACGCCCCGCATTTTGGGCACGTGATAATAGCAATTCGGATCGAGATTTTATTCCCATACAATTTGAAAATAAAATTTTAAATTAAGATGTGGCATTATTGTGAATTTAATTGAATTTTTTCAAACAAAGAATTTTGGTCCTAGACAGAAACCAAATCCTTACAAGGGTAAAATCTCAGATAACAAATATTTTATGGCAAAAACAATTACTTTGGGCATATGAATATTATGAATGATATGAGAAAATTTAAAATTAAAATTCTTAGGAAAGAATACAAGTATGTATTTTGAGAGAAAATGTTATAACCTTGTGTGGTTATATTTATATTTTTATCATGTTTTAATGGATTTAGGTTTATACCAGCTTTGGGCCTTATTTTTGGGCTCAACCACCCCTTAAGTGTACTTTTAGGCATATTTCAAAAGGCACTCATGCCAAAATCCGAGAATGCACTATATTTTTAAGCTTTTAAGTTATTTATTTAAATCAAAATGGGAAATTGAAGGATCATTAGGAAGTGGCTGAGTAATCTCCTCTCATTTCTTTCATTGAAGCTCTAAAAAGTTCAGAGCTCTATCCTCTCTCTCTGTATCTCAATTTCGTGGCTCTCTCTCTCTCCCACTTATTTTCTCAAGGAAACCTCTATGGAAGCTCAAGAAAAAGATTGAAAAACCAAGTTTCAAGGTGAGTACTTGTACACCTTCTTCTTTTTATTCTCTGTGCCAAAACCTAGGGCTCCATTTGTACATTATGATCTCTGACTTTTAACAAATTTTAACCTCATTTTTAAGGTCTAGAAGCTCAAGGCATCCACAAATCTCTCAAGCTCACTTAGTAAGCTTCCGTGAAACCTTGATCATTAAGGAAGTAACCTTCTAGTTTCGAAATGTCCATTTCTTCCCTGGTTTCTTTCTTTTCCTTGGTATATGATCTGACTTAGTGATGTTTTTGGAGATTTTTGAAGGCATTAAAGGATTGTGGTGAGTCCCAAAACCTAGAGCAATTAAGGAAAAACTCTTCTGAAATTTTGGTTTATGTTCTATACACGCTTAGGAAATATGTTTTGTATGAGTGTGTCATGTGTTATGCTCTTCATTTTACCTATAATATTGTGTTTATGATGTATGTTGTATGCATGCATGGTGGTAGGATTTGTTGTTGTCTTGGAATCCAGTGTTCCACTAAGTTGTATGATCTTATGCTTACTGCCAAAGTTTTTTAATTGATTTCCAAATGGTCAAGCACTGCCATGATGACTTATTTCATAAACGTAAAACCCATAAATAAATTTTATAGGAAGCTTACATAATTTTAAGCTTTCTAAAAGCTCAAATATATTTTTTATTCTAGGAGTTATGCATGTTTTGGGAAACTTGTACAAATCTGGAAAAATGTTGGCAGATGGGAATCAAGAATTTTGGACAGTGTGTTGAGTGTGTAAATCAAAGTATTTTCAAATAAAATTTTGTTAAAATATTTATGGTAAATAAAGTTGAAATTTGGAAATTTTCATTGAAATACGATTAACATATTGGGAGATATAAATTGTTAAAGTTGACAAGAAATCTGGAAAAAAAACGTTTTTGTTCAGTTTGGCTCTGGCACTTTAAAATAATATTTGAGAGACAAAATTATATGTTTTGGGCTGATTTTCAAACTGAACACTCTCTGTATATTGGTAATCAAACTAAAAAAGTATCATAGAAAGACAATAAAAGTGCTAGGAATTATATCCTTCTAAATTTAGAAGAAAATATGAGATATTGAAATAAAATCTTCTAGGCAGCCACCTTGGTGAACATTTATCACCAAGCAAAAATTATCTTTTTGGCCAAACTTTTCTCAAGGATATTGCTAGTATTACCTATTTTGAGACTTTTTACCAAAAAGTAAGTTTTAAAGGATATTTAAAAGTAGGCTTAGATTTTCACCTTAATGAAGTAATATGTTTATCTTAAACACAAATAAATGGAGTAAACTCGTAATGTTAAGATTTTTGTAGTGTCTCAGAATTTTATTTAGCTAGATAGTAGTAGTAGTAGTAGTAGTAGTAGTAGTAGTAGCTTTTAGTATTTTAGTTTTCGTGGATATTAGTTCAAGGCGGGATTTAGTTGGAGACTCGTAGCAACTGTTATGGATTTTATAAGTTTAACCTATAGTTTAGAAATATTAATTATAACATAAGGTTTGATTAATATAGCTGGTCCTAGAAATATTATTTATTATAACCTAAGGTTTAGATAGAATTAATAAGAACATGACACTTGTCACATGCTTGTTTATTTTAGGATTTTAGATGAATAAATTAATAGTGGATGAATCTAGAAGCTCTAGAACCTTCCAGCAGCTATTAGGATTATATTTTACTCAGTCAAAGTTGTTCAACCAAACATTAAATATGCTAAAAGCGTGCAAAAATGTGTTTAAAATATCTGTGTATGCCGATATATTGCAGCTTTAGGGGCTGATATGTCGCCTACGGAAGATACGAAAAACACATCGACTTCGAACAAATGAAACCAGAAGGCTCGGGGCATAGGCTTAGGCGATATATTGGCCCTTGGGTCAATTTTTGAAACATCATGGAATCCGAACTAGAAACAGCTCTTAACCACTTGGACTTGCTCTTGAACGTTTTTGGCTGAGTTCTAAGCATCTATTGAAACGAAAATTCAAATATTTTCAATTTATATTCATTTTAAAAGTGGTTAGTTTCACTCCTTGAACTATAAATAGGACCTAGTACTCATACATTTCACTCATCATTCCAGCATTCTTCAGAGCCTCCAATTACTATGTTTACTCTAGAGAGAAAACCATAGGGTTTGGGATTTAAAAGCGTTACAATCTAAGCTTTATAAACACTTAGGAAGTAAGATAGAATTTTATTTCAGTATCAAGGGGTAGATCAAAGTCATAGTCCATTCAAGGTATTCCTATCCTCAGGTTTAATCCATCCTAGTTCTTTTATTTTCTTTCAAGTCCCAACTTGATTTTATGGCTTCTTGGTTAGGTGTCTAAATTCCTTGAAACTTAAGGTGCTTCGGTAAGTTTCCATCTTGATGGTTTAGATCTCCTTTTCTTCTCCATTTCTTCAAAAACTCATGGTTTTTACTATTGGTTTTAGGAGTTTTCCAATCCCGTTCTTGTCTCCAATATTCCAGTTTTTGGTGAGGAAAATAGGTTAGATTATATGTGTTTATATGATATGTTATGATATGTTTCTATGCTATAATATGTGTTATGAATATATGTATATGAAAATGTTTTGTAGTCACTTGGGTCTTATAGTTTCTTAGACAGCAACCCCATGGTTTTTATCATTATCGTGGTTTAGAGTTATGATTTACCCTACCTCGATTAGTAGACAGAAAACCTAGATGGGTTATCATATACTACCATGTGATCTAACCTACCACGATTAGTAGACTGAGGACCTAGAAGTTTTTATCACATGCTACGGTAATGAGTTAATGGCCATTAATATTGTAGTCCTATATGATATACGTTTTTACGTCATATGTTTTATAGTATATGTTTTATGATATAGTCTTACGATTTATGATATATTTTTTTAGTAGATTTTCCTTGCTGGGCATTAGGCTCATTCCTTTTATTTTTGATGGTGCAGGAAAATGAACTTGGAAGGTTGGACAGATTCGTGGCAGCTTGGCATGTGTATTAAGGATGGATGGATTGAATGGACTGCAGGAAGATCGAGGATGATGTTGTTTAAAGTCTTTTATTTATGTTTTATGTATTTCTGCACTTAGTATTTAATCAATTGATTAAAGTTTATGTTTTTATGTTTTATGTACTAAACAATGGGTACCCATACCTTATTTTCTATTTCTTATCATATTTTGGATTTTTAATAAAGTTCTAATATTTTATGTATGTATGTATGCCAAAAATAGTACTATGTCTTAGTAGTTCTTAATGGTTTGAGGTCTTAGAATTAGTCGGAGCATTACAGTTGGTATCAAAGCCACAGCTCATATGCAATCTCCGGATCTAACCGCCAATGTAAGTGTTTATGTTAATAGCTAACGTTTTAGTCATTATGCTTTCAATTTAAAATTGATGGAGCATTAACCTATCATGATATCTGAGCCATTAAGGCATTGAAAATGATTATAGAGTCAAGGAATACAATAGGAGTGCTAGAAAGAATCACTCAGAGATTGATCTTATTTCACAAGGAGATAGTCCACCTTCAAACTACTAAGCAAATTATGATGAGAGATATGGAACAGTATATCATAGTAATTAGGCTTTTTAAGGAATGTAGAGTCGATACTTGCACACATGAACCTCGGCAACGCAGATCGCATATCCTATGTTTCGTCTCTTCGGACAAAAGGATGCTAGAATCTGGTGGGATTTAGTACAGCAAACTCACGACGTCGCCACCATGATATGGACTAGATTTATGGAGTTCTTTCACAAGAATTACTACAAATCGTCAGTCATCTATATGAGGCTAGAAGAGTTCACTAGTCTAAAACAAGGCAGTCAAGTATGCTCGACAGTTCGATCGACTAGCCAAGTTCGCGCCACAGTTGGTCCCAATTGATTTCTTGAGGGTCACCAAGTTCACTAGGGGACTCAGACCCAAGATTGAGCTAGGAGTCAAACTAACTAATCCTGGAACCACTTCTTACGCCGATGCTTTAGAAACGACTATAGAAGTGGAAAGGTTTCAAGCAAATGTTAGTAAGGAAGAGGCCAGGAAGTCTAAACCCAGGCAGCAAAACCAAACTCAAAATGGTATAAACAACAACCACCAGCACAACAAAAATGGCCAGAAAATGAAGAATCCTGATAGTAAGTAGGTCGATGGTGACAAAAATCATGGAAAAGTAATGGAAGTAGTAGGTCGGGTTATGTAGAATACCCGCAGTGCTCTTAGTGCCAGAAAAGACATCCTGGGGAGTGTCGTGCGAACACCAAGGGTTGTTACAATTATGGCCAAGAAGATCATCGGAAGTCGGAATGTCCACAACTCAGGCAAGAAGAAAGGAGGGACAACAAGATGGTTCCAGCCAGAGTCTTTGCCTTGACCCAGAGAGAACCCGAAGCTAGTTAAAAAGTGGTCATAGGTCAGATTCCTACCCTTGATAATATATGTTCAGTATTATTTGATTCGGGAGTAACACAATCGTATATCTCGTTAGGAATGATAGAAAAATTAGACAAACCTTGTGAAAGATTTAGAACTAGGTTTGTGATAGAATTTCCTTCGAGCGAAGTAGTCCTATCATCACGAATATTACGAGGTGTACCAATCAAAATCAAGGGAACAGAACTAGAAGGAGACCTGGTAGAGCTAGAAATCAAAGACTTCGACGTAATACTAGGCATGGATTGACTAGCAAGGCATAACGCAACCATTGACTGTACTTGTAAGCAAGTGATGTTTGAAACTCTTGATGGTCAGAAACTATGTTTTATCGAAAAGGTTTCAGGACTACAAACACTGCTTATCTCATTTCTCAAAGCTCAAAGGATGATAGAAATAGAAAAAGGATGTCACGTATTCTTAGCAAGCTTCACGGATGTGGCAAAGGAAACACCACTAAAGTTTGGAGACATCCACATTATATAGGAATTTCCATAAATATTTCCTGAAGACTTACCAGGGTTGCCGCCGACTCAAGAAATTGACTTCACAATCGAACTAGTATCAGGAACATAGCCTATCTTAAAGGAACCATACTGGATGGCACCAACCAAACTCAAGGAGTTAAAGACGCAATTGCAAGAACTCTTAGACTTGGGTTTCATTAGACCAAGCCATTTTCCATGGGGAGCACCGGTTCTATTTGTGAAGAAGAAGGATGGAAGCATGCGAATGTGTATAGATTATCACGAGCTGAACAAGATGACAATTGATTGATGACTTATTTGATCAACTCCGAGGAGCGAATGTATTTTCAAATATTGATCTACGGTCCGGTTATCACCAGCACAAGGTACGGGAGAAGGATTTACCAAAGATAGCTTTTAGAACTTGATATGGACATTACGAGTTTATAGTTATGCCAAGTTCAAGAAGTGCGAATTTTGGCTTTCGCAAGTAGCGTTCCTTAGCCATATAGTATCCAAGGATGGAGTTGTCGTAGACCCAGCTATGGTAGAGGCTGTGAAGGATTGGCCATGACCTAAGAATGCCTCAGAAGTTAGAAGTTTTCTTGGGCTAGCAAGCTATTATCAGAGATTTGTAGAAGACTTTTCTAAGATAGCCACTCCTCTTACCAACCTGACCCGGAAACAAAAAAAGTTCAACTGGACTGATAGATGTGAAGAGAGCTTCCAATTGCTCAAGGATAAGCTATGTTCAACACCAGTACTTTGTGTACAGACACCCAAGGACAAGTTTGTAGTATCTTATGATGCGTTGAAGCAAGGTTTGGGTTGTGTGCTGATGCAAAATGACAAAGTGATAGCCTAAGCCTCAAGGTAGCTAAAGGAATAAGAGCAACACTATCCAACACATGATATTTAGTTGGCAGCGGTGGTCTTCGCATTGAAAATCTAGTGCCACTATCTTTATGGAGAACGGTGTGAGATTTATACGGACTACAAGAGCTTAAAGTATTTCTTCACACAGAAGGAGCTCAATATGAGTCATCGCATGTGGTTAGAACTAGTAAAGGATTATAACTGCAAAATCCTATACCACCCAGGAAAGGTGAACATAGTTGCAAATGTGCTAAGTTGGAAGAGTTACAGAAATCTAGCACCATTATCCAGAATAGAAAGGCCGCTACAGCAAGAGCTTATCAATGCCAGAATAGAAGTAGTCATTGGTCAACTGGCTAACTTGTCCATCCAGTCAAGTCTATTAGAAGATATATGGATCGGGGAAGGGCATGATGACACATTAGTAACACATCTGACTGCAGTCAAAGAAGGCAAGGCCACAGATTTCTTTATATCAGGACAGGAGTTCTTAAGATATAAGGGTCTGGTATGCATGCCGAATGACCATGGAATTAAGATGAAGATTTTAGAAGAGCCACAAACTACCCCATACTCAGTTCACCTGGGGTCGACCAAGATGACTCATGACCTTAAGGCACTATATTGGTGGCCGTGAATGAAGTAAGACGTAGCAGAATATGTATCCAAATTTCTTATATGCCAGAATTAAAAGTGGAACATCAGCGACCTGCAGGCTTATTGCAACCGCTTAGTATTCTAGAATGGAAGTGGGAAGACATAGCCATGGACTTTGTGCCAGGATTACCACGAACAAATAAGCAGCATGACTCAACTAGGGTAGTGGTAGATAGACTAACCAAGTCAGCTCACTTCCTGCCTGTTAAGACCATGTACACTGCAGACCAGTACGCATACATTTATGTTAGAGAAATAGTACGACTGCATGGAATCCCAAAGACCATAGTATCAAATAGAGGATCGGTGTTTACATCGAGATTTTGGGGAAGCTTGCAGCAAGTTGTGGGTACCAAGTTAAGTCTTCGTATGACAATTCATCCTTAGACCGATGATCAGTCCAAGCATACCATACAGATTTTAGAAGATATGCTGCATGCTTGTGTACTAGACTTTGGAGGATCGTGGAGTAAGTATTTGCTACTTATAGAATTTTCCTACAATAATAGCTACTAGTCAATGATCAGTATGGCACCCCATGAGCTACTTTATGGAAGGAAGTGTCAATCGCCGTAGCATTGGGACGAGGTAGGAGAAAGACAACTTCTTAGACTCGAAGCTTTTAGAGATGCTCCGGATGTAGTGGTGCTGATTAGAAAATGTATGCTCACTGCTCAGAGTCGACAGAAAAGTATGCTGATGCCAAGCAGTGAAATGTGGAATTCAAAGTCGGAGACCAAGTCTTCTTAAAGATATCTCCTATGAAAGGAGTGAAGCGGTTTGGGAAGAAAGGCAAACTTATTCCCCGATTTATAGGCTCTTTTTAGTTATTGGAAAAGGTGGGAACAGTTGCATATAGATTAGCTCTACCACCAGCTCTAGCAAATAGCCACAATGTGTTTCACATCTCGATGCTGCGTAGATATGTGTCAGACCCATCTCACGTCCTCAAGTACCATACGATAGCACTCCAGAAAGACTTGAGTTACGAGGAACGACTGGTTAGCATCCTAGAGAAAGGGATGAAGTAATTACGGTCTAAGAGTATTCCAATAGTCAAGGTCCTATGGAGTAATAATTCAGAAAGGGAGACAATGTTGGAGTTGGAGGAAGACATCTTACAATGGTATTCGAAAATGTTTGGTAAGTAAATTTCAGGGACAAAATTCTTTTTAAGTAGGCGAGAATTGTACTGTCTCAGAAGTTTACTTAGCTAGATAGTAGTAGTAGTAGCTAGTAGTAGCTTGCAGTATTTTAGTTTTCGTGGATATTGGTTCAAGCCAGGATTTAGTTGGAAACTCATAACAACAGTTATGGATTTTATAAGGTTAACCTATAGTTCATAAATATTAATTATAACATAAGATTTGATTAATATAGTTGGTTCTAGAAATATTATATATTATAACCTAAGGTTTAGATAGAATTAATAAGAACGTGACACTTGTCACATGCTTGTTTATTTTAGGATTTAAGGATTTTAGATGAATACATTAACAATGGATGTATCTAGAAGCTCTAGAACCTCCCAGCAGCTGTTAGGATTACGTTTTACTCAGTCAAAGTTGTTTAAACAAACTTTAAATATGTTGAAAGCGTGCAAAAACGTGTTTAAATTATCTGCGTATGCCGATATATCGTAGCTTTTGGAGCCGATATGTTGCCTACGGAAAACACATCAACTTCGCATGAATGAAACCACGAAGTCTCGGGGAATAGGCTTAGGCGATATATCGCCTAGGGTAGGGCCATATGTCGGCCCTTGGGTCAGTTTTTGAAACATCATGCAATCCGAGCTAGAAACAACCCTCAACCACTTGGACATGCTCTTGATCATTTTGACCAAGTTCTGGGCATCTGTTGAAACAAAAATTCAAATCTTTTAAATTTATATTCATTTATTTATTCATTTTAAAAGGGGTTAGTTTCACTCCTTGAACTCTATAAATAGGACCTAGCACTCAGCCATTTTACATATCATTCAAGCATTCTTCAGAGCCTCCAAGTTGCTATGTTTACTCTAGAGAGAAAACAGTAGGGTTTGGGATTTAAAAGCTTTACAATCTAATCTTTATAAACACTTGGGAAGTAAGACAGAGTGTTATTCGATATCAAAGTCATAGTCCATTCAAGGTATTCTTATCCTCAGGTTTAATACATCCTAGTTCTTTTATTTTCTTTCAGATCCTAACTTGATTTTATGACATCTTGGTTAGGTGTTAAATTCCTGAAACTTAAGGTTCTTCGGTAAGTTTCTATCTTGATTGTTTTGATCTCCTTTTCATCTCCATTTCTTTAGAAACTCATGGTTTTTACTGTTGGTTTTAGGAGTGTTCCAATCCCGTTCTTGTCTCCAATATTCTTATTTTTGGTAAGGAAAATAAGTTAAATTATATGTGTTTATATGATATGTTATGATATGTTTATATGCTATAATATGTGTTATGAATATGTTTTGTAGTCACTTGGGGCTTATAGTTGCTTAGATAGAGAACCCCAAGGTTTTTATCATTATCGTGGTTTAGAGTTATAATTTACGCTACCTCAATTAGTAGAAAGAAGACCTAGATGGGTTATCATATACTACCATGTCATCTAACCTACCTCGATTAGTAGACTGAGGACCTAGATGGTTTTATCACATGCTACGGTAATGAGTTAATGGCCATTAATGTTGTAGTCCTGTATGATGTACGTTTTTACGTCATATGTTTTATAGTATATGTTTTATGATATAGTCTTATGATTTATGATATATGTTTTTAGTAGATTTTCCTTAATGGGCATTAGGCTCATTCCTTTTTCTTTAGATGGTGCAGGAAAATGAACTTGGAAGGTAGGACAGATTTGTGGTAGCTTGGCATGTGTATTAAGGATGGATGGAGTGGATGGACTGCAGGAGGATCGAGGATGACGTTGTTTAAAGTCTTTTTACTTATGTTTTATGTATTTCTGCACTTAGTATTTAAATGGATTAAAGTTTATGTTTTCATGTTTTATGTACTAGACAATGGGTACCCATATATTATTTTGTATTTCCTACCGTATTTTGGATTTTTAATAAAGTTCTAATATTTTATGTATGTATGTATGCCAAAATGGTAGCTATGTCTTAGTAGTTTTTAATGGTCCGAGATCTTAGAATTAGTCGGGGCATTACAACGCCTATTTTCCAAAATAGTTATGGGAAAAACAATTCTTTTCTAAATAAATCTTAAGGAATTTTTAAGGATAAATTAATTCTTCTAGAACCTAATTAAAATCAAAGTTAATCTTATTTTCCTTATTATCGTGTATTATATGAGCAATTTTCGTCGCCACTTGTTGTTAAGGGATTAAGCTTGGTACATCTTTTTTACTCTACATTTATATAACCCAGCTAGGATCTATAATAAAATAAATCTTGGAAAGTAATTAGGGTTCATCCTTTCTAAAGATTCTATGGTTCCTAGGGGCTTAAAGGGAAGGTTTGAAACACCAATAACGAATTGTTGTACTAGTTCAATATTTTCTATATTGATCTTAATGCAAAAAGAAAAGTTAATAATTATTAATTGTTATAATTAATCCGAGTGTACTATATGGATAACTGTTGACGGTGAGAACTCGTCAACAAAGTTAAGTTAGAAAAACAGAAACGTAGAGATTATCAAAAGAAAAACTTTGAAGATCAAATTGGAAACTTAAGGAACACTTGCAGAAGAAAAATGATGAACTGAATTTGCATTTCTTATGGTGTGATGCTACAGGATTTTTTCCAACCCCCCTCCATGTGGAAGTGGGGTTCATTTTATAGTGGGCTCTAATGGCCCTAGATACATTGTGGTCTATGAGACCAGGTGCTACACAAGTACATTGTTAGGAGAGTGGTATCAAGGGTAGTGGTGTCGGTTCCAGTACATGGCCAGGCACCATGAGGATGTCTCCACTACTTTATTCGTACGAATGTTAAAGGAGTGGTTCCAGGCATAGTGGTGCAGGTGGTGGTGGTGTCGAATCTGACACATGGTCGACGACGTACAAGTAGTGCTTTTGCCGTTGGTACTAACTTGTACCACCAATACCTATCTAGTATAGCCCCCAGAATCATGCTCTCGGTGCTCCTCCTGGTCATGCAATTAATTCCCATACACGTGCTTTGTATTTGGAGGCCTCTCTCGTGTATCCAAGATATACCCTTGCTCCAACCCCTTTTCATTTTGCGAAATATAGGTGTACTTGCAACTTTGAGTATGCTAAGTAGGGGGTGTCATGCCTCGCTCGTGACATCTTCCTTAGAGAGTAAAGAAGGGCCTCATCAGTGGGGCCTAAGCTTATATCATAGGGGATGCAGGTGTGTGGACGTCGCCGAGGCGTGCCTTGCGGACAGTCCCGTGGGAGTGGCCTCGCGGATGCTGGAGCACAGACGCGCCAAGGCGAGGCGAGGCCCTTAGTCCGCCTCACGTGATGGCCTCGCGTGGTGGCCTTGCGTGATGGGCTCACGGATGGCGGACGCGCCAAGGTGAGGCGAGGCTCTAGGAGCGCCTCACGTGATGGGCTCACGGATGCTGGAGCACGGACGCACCAAGGCGAGGCGAGGCCCTTAGATCGCCAAGCGTGATGGGCTCACGGATGGAGAACGCGCCAAGGCGAGGCGAGGCTCTTGGAGTGCCTCACATGATGGGCTCACGGATGGCGGACGCACCAATGCGAGGCGGGGCTCTTGGAGCACCTCGCATGATAGCTGCCAAGGTAAGGCAAGGCCCTTGGACCACCTCGCGTGATGGCCTCACAGATGACGGATGCGTCGAGGCGAGGCCTTTAGACCGCCTCTTTTGATGGCCTCGTAGATGACGGATGCGCCGAGGCGAGGCCCTTAGACCGCCTATCGTGATGGCCTCGCGTGATGACCTCGCAGGTGACGGATGCGCCGAGGTGAGGTCCTTAGACCGCCTCGCGTGATGGCCTCGCGGATGATGGTAGCGCCGGGGCGAGGTGAGGCCCTTGCCAGGTGCGCCGATGTGTGGAGAGACAATGGTCTCGCAAGACGCTTGGATGTCCGTGGGGGCTCAAGGAGAAGTGCTCATTTGGAGCAAGGTCAATTTGAGCACTAATTTGAGGGTCCCAACGGACTTCAAACATGTTTGCTTTGGACCTTCCAGGGACCTGAAGCGTGAGAGGTGGTTTCTTTACCGATGTTGAATTTTGAGCATCCACACTTGCCCCCCAGTCTAGGGGAGGACCTTTAGGTGCTCTGGTAGACTCTTCTTTTTTATTCTTATAAATAGGTCCTCATGCCAAGCCTATTATTTACACTTCACCTCCTTAGCTTAGTGGTATTTAGATCCTTACTCCTTTCTAGAGGTAAGGGGTTCAATCCCCCACAACCTCACTTTTGATGTACTTTTCTCCCTTTTTTTTTATATATTTGAGCTAATTTTTGGTATGTGTATATCCCTTCATATATTTGGAGGCTAACACATCTTTTCTATTTATTTTTGCAGACGTGTACTTTCGACCATTTAGCTCTTTTTGACCGTGACGGTACTTTTTGCCCCCAACCTCCTTTTGACCACAACAACGTCTCATTTTTCCTGCTTGAGGTATATTCTCTTTTTCCCTTGTTTTCATTGGGTCAATATTAGCACCACTCGGGATGGGGTACCTTGGCCTAAGCCTATCGTGAGTTAGTTTTAAGGCATGCCCCTTTATTCACACCCCGTGGCGGGTCATTTAGAGTGTTTGTCCCTAGAAGTTTTGAGCCCATTCCTTTGTGTTTTGTAGCAATCCTCTCATTTATACGTGAACCCCTTTTTGCTTTCGGGACGAGGTCTCATGGCAAGTGACGGTCCGTTCGGCATACCTCCAAGGGTTGAGTTTGTTGACTTGTCTTCAGACTCAGAGTCCCTTGAGGAAAACCCTTACCAGGACTATGACTCCTTAAGGCATGCCCGTATTCATCATCTTGAGCACATGGCTGAACTTAGGCGTAAATTTTGGGTGGTGGAGAGTGAAATTGACTCGGTGTTGAGAGGAGACGGAGCACCTTTCCCCCCTGACCTTAGTGACCACGTAGCAAGCCTTAGGGTGACCCTTTTAGATTTGCAGGGGGAGTTGGAGTTTATGGAGGGACATCTTCCGCCTGAGCCCTCTAGCCCATCCTTGCCTGAGCCCTCTAGCCCATCCTTGCCTGATGACTGTCATGGGGCTGCTTCTGCTTCTCTTCAACCCTTATTTTCGATCTTCCCTAGCTTAGCGCTTCCGCAGCCGGTGCCCCGGTGGAAGACTCTTGGTAGGTAGAGAAAATGGAGGGTCAAGTGTTTTGTCTCTTCCTCACCTTTTTCTTTTGGTTTTACAAATATGCTGAAGGGACGACGACAGGTATCCATCAATGAACAGGACGATGCCCCTTTATTGGCATCCACCCTGGTGTCCCACGTGTCAGAAAATTAATTGAGGGAAATTGTGAAGCACTACCGTATTCCTCCCGAGTACACCTTATACACCCCTTCAAACAACTATCGGGCTAACTGCCCTAGTCTTGGCTTCGTGGCCCTTAGTGAGCACATCCTGAAGGCGGGTGGTACCATCCCATTACACCCGTTCTTTGTTGCGGTCCCCAACTATTTTGACCTTGCTCCACTTCAACTGGCACCCAACAGTTGGCTGACCTTGAGATGCCTTTTTATTGCGTTTGTGGAACTTGCCAAACGTGCTCCTACGGTGCTAGAGGTGCACTTCCTGTACAATCTCATGCCCTCTCCCAAGTCCAAGAGCTTCTATTATCTGCAAAAAGCCAATAATGAGGTCCCTTTGATAAAGGGCTCAGTGTCCAACCCGAGGTCCTGGAAGCAGGACTTTTTCTTTGTGAAAGGCCCTGTTTTTGTTCGCGAGCACTTCCGTTTCGCTCCCAGTAAGTACTTCGAGCCACCTTTTCTCCAGTAAGTACTTCGAGCACTTCTGTTTGTGTCGACAATGGTGTGGATCATGCAGAGCAGTTCGCCATACCCAAGGTTTTTGGGTCAGAAGCGGACGCCGTGAAGGATCTTATCAACGCTCACCCCGCCATGAAAAAGGCTGCGTACCTATTCACTATGGAAAATCTTAACCTTCACCGGCTGTCCCCAGTTTCAGATCCCAGGTTGCTGTGGATGATTCCTGGGTCAAAGTGGATGAAGGCGGCATCGGCTGAGCCTTGCTCGGGTGAAGGTGAGGCTGAGGATGTGCCGGAGGAAGTCCCCCTTGGACATGGGCGACCTTACTAGCTATCCTCATCTCCCAGGGGATGTCCTCCCTTTGTCCCTTCCGACCCGGACATGGTTTCCCAATCCCAAGGTCAACATGCCATACCGGAGCATTTTGTTTGCCCCGACCCCGCAGACTTTGTCGCTTTTACTTAGGCTCCCCTCGACCCCAGTCCATCGGGGGCTTATTTTCCCATTCTTCCTACACCCCCTCCTGATCTACCGGGGGCTCATTTTTTCAATTTTCTTGCGCCCCCTCCTGTTTTGACGAGCGGGTCGTCTTACCTTACCCAGCCAGGTGCCCTTGACTCGGAAGGGGTGCCTTGGGTTAATCACATGGCGACCTCTTACGGGCAGCGGTATTTCCAAATCGCCTCAGACCTCCCCGAAGCATATTGGAATGGTCTTGGGAGTTTCGCCCTGTCGGACATTGGGGACACTCTGACGCGCACTACTTCTTGGGTGAGTTCATGCATCTTGTGTTGGCCTTATTTGTAATGCCCCGAATTCTCCGATGAGTTTAATGGCATGAATAGTAGGCCAGGAGGGCCATACTTGCTTAATTATGTTATTAATTGATTAAATGCATGTATATGTTGATTATATTATGATATGATGTGAAATGCATGCATATGAGTCCATATTTACAATTACAGGGGTGTGATAATAATTTGGCCCGTTGAGGGTAGTTTGTGTATTTGGGTGCATGATATGATTTGTGAATGAGATTCTATTATTATGGAGACATATTCGAGCTAAGCAACATGAGACGGTTATTTTTAGTGGATTAGCGGTTTTACCATAACGGGGTCAATTTTGGGGTAATAGAAATGTTCATTTGATGATAGATTGGGAATATTTGAGATCAGGATGAAATTCTGGAGGTTTTGACTATAATGTCCACGGGGGTGTTTTCAGGACCCCGAGCATTAGGTTTTATTTGAGGTTACTTAAGGTTGAAGTAGCTTATCAGATAGAACATACGACAGAAAACCTCTCGTTTCCCTTCGTTAGTTCATTTTCGCCACCCGGAGCATATTTGACAAAATCTTGAGTTCTAGGAGTCGGAATCGAGTGAGGATCGAGGCATAGCGATCCTAGGAAAGATTAGAAGCTTCTTAACCAAAGGATTTGACGGAAAACAACCCAATTGAAGGTAATCGAAGTTTAAGTTTTGAGTTTTTCCGAGTTTCTAAGCTTTGAATTGATTTTTGTGAATTGTTGAGTTTTTGGTTCGTTCGAGCCTTGGGTTTTGAGGGTTTTGATGCATGGGGAAGCTTGGGAACTTTGGTTTGATGATTGGGGAATGTTTAGGTATGTTTTTGGAGGCTTTGGAGTGTTAGAAATGCGGTTGGGAATGGCCCAGGGTTGGGGGCCGCGGCCCTAGTTCGAAGAAGCAGGTGTCAGGAAATTGGCCTTGCTGGGCATCGCGGCCTAGACCGCAGCCCTAGCCTCAGAGAACCATGGGGGCCATGGCCCAAGGTGCTAGGGCAGCAGCCCTTGCCCTGTTTTCGCCCCGTTTGCTCGTTTTGACCCCGGGAACCTAGTTTTAGGCCTTGGGAGTGTCCTTACTACTTGGATTAGTTTGGATTGATCTCTTGGAGGCTAGATAATGGTTTGAGAACCCTTGATTATCATGATTATTGATGGTATCCCATATGTGTTGTGATTAGGTAACCGCTAATGGACTAAAAGCTAAACTGTTCTCAAAGGTCGTTCTTTTGTTCATTCTAGCTCGAAACAAAGGTAAGAAAACTGCACCCAAAGTGTGACATGCATGGATATTTTTCAGGCATGTTGATTGTATAAATATGGACATGGATTGAATACAGAATCGACAAAAGTGTTAGTATCAGCTGTGAAGCTGTGACTTATTTTTCAGGTTCGGCAGTGATACTGGACACAGGTCAGGTAGCGCTGATTTATTTGTCAGAACGGCCTTAGCGTGAATCACGCAAGCCAACAGAGATTAGATCTAATCGACTACTAGCATTGAATGACTCAAGGAGTATTAATGCCTGACCGACCTTGAGGGTCGATGAATGAAAGAGAGCTTGGAGGCTAGTGGTTTACCTAACAGCCACTCTCCCGCTAGAAAAGAGAGCTTGGAGGCTAGTGGCTTCCCTAGCAGCCACTCTCCCACTAGAAAAGAGAGCTTGGAGGCTAGTGGCTTACCTAGCAGCCACTCTCCCGCTAGAAAAAAGAGCTTGGAGGCTAGTGGCTTACCTAACAGCCACTCTCCCGCTAAAAACATGTGATGTTCATTTGCTTGTTTGAAAGCTTTATGTTCAGTGTGATTATAATGATAATCATTTGATAACGTTTATGAAAAGTATTATGTTTTCTTGCTGGGCTTTCGCTCATGGGTGCTATGTGGTGCAGGTAAAGGGAAAGAAAAGCTCACCTAGCCTTCAGTGGAGAGCTGATGTGGTGTTGTGTACATATGTGGCCGCTTGACCACCACGGCCAAGGAGTTCTCAGAGGAACTAGGGGGTTTACCCTATTTTTGCCGCTTAGGTTGGCGGGATTGTAACTTTAAAACAATAGTGACCACTTTGTACTGAGAACTACTTGCAAATGTTTTGTTTAGCTCTGCAGAGCAGTTTGTAATAAAATCTCCATTTCCTTTTTATTGGTTTTATACCTTAACCTGTTAATTACATTTAGAGCATGTTTTTGACCAAAGGACTCAGGTAGTGAGTCAAATTTCTGGTCCACCGTTCACCGTAACTGTTCTGGGGTAGCCAGGGTGTTACAACTTGGTATCAGAGCAATGCCAAGGTTAAGGTTCCTGTAGACTGGCTGGGCATGTACATACATCACTGAAGTCAAGCTCGACTCATGGTTTGGTAACTCTTTATGTAGTTATGTTTATAAATGCCTAAGTGTGGGGCGAATGCTTTACCTGTAAGCCTGAAATACTATGAACTGTTATGTGATACATGCTGAGTGCTGAGTGCCATAAACATGTATCTGTTTGTGAATATTGAATGACTGTGGAATATGATAATTGTGTGCTTGTTCTTGGACCGTGAGGCGGCAAGAGGTTTAGTTATTACTACCTGACTAGTCGTATTGACTATTGTTTCAGTAAGGTAACAGTGACAGAATGAACCCAGAACAAACAAACACTACAGCTGGCCAGAGAGGTCAGGGTCAGAATAATGACAACAGCCAGGGTCAAGAGAATGACCAATCCCAGATTCCACAGCCAGCACCTGCAAACTGGCAGCAGTTGTTTAATGATTTGCAGGCTATAGTGTTGAAACAGGGAGAGGAGCTTCGTCTCCTGAGACAGCAGCAAGTGCCTGCAGTGGTTAATGTATCAGAGGCACCTTCTGTGTCAGTGCCAGTTATAGGGCAGCTGCCTGGGGTTGAGAATAGATTGGAACCTCTTTATGAGCGGTTCAGGAAACAGCAACCTCCTATTTTTTAAGGCAGCGCTGATCCTATCAAAGCTGAACAATGGATGAGCATGCTTACCACTATTCTTGACTTTATGAAGGTAGTGGGTAGTGAGAGGGTGGCCTATGCTGCCTATATGTTTCGGTAAGATGCCCGGATTTGGTGGGAAGTGGTTGGCCAGACCAAGGATGTTAATCTCCTGAGCTGGGAGGAGTTTCAGACCTTGTTTAATGAGAAGTACTATAATGATGCTATAAGAGCGGTGAAGGCCGATGAATTTATGAGGCTATTTCAGGGAAGCTTATCAGTAACTGAGTATGCCTTAAAGTTTGACCGTTTGGCAAAGTTTGCCAAGGAGCTGGTGCCCACTGACGGGACCAGGAGAGAGAGATTCCTCCAGGGGCTACAGCCCAGGTTAGCCCGTGACGTTTGCATCACCACTGTGGCAGGAGTCACTACTTATGCACAGGTGGTGGAGAAGGCACTCACAGTTGAGAGTGCAGAGATTAAGATCTGGCGTGACAATGCAGCCAGAAGGGATTTCAAGAGGATAGTTCCTCCATTTGTTGGTTCTGGTAGGGGTGTTGGCCCCAGTGATCAGAAGAGGAAGGTTCCTGATACCTTCCCAGTTCCAGGTCCTGACAGGAGACCTCATGGTATTACAATAGGTCGTCCTGGGAGCAGTGAAGCCTGGAAGACTCGTCCTGAATGCCCTAAGTGCAAGAAGCGCCATTTGGGAGAGTGTAGGGCAAAGGCCTGCTATTTGTGTGGAGTAGTAGGTCACCTTAAGAAAGATTGCCCTCAGATAGGGAAAGAAGAACCCAGAATGGTGGACAGCTCGGCCCCAGCTCGAGTGTTCACGTTGACTCAAGCAGAAGCTGAGGCTTCCCCCTCAGTTGTTACAGGTCAGCTTCTTAGTGCAGGAACCCCTTATCATGTGTTAATTGATTCTGGTGCTACACATTCCTTTGTTGCTAGTAGCATTATTGATAGGTTGTGTAGACCTTGTGATTTCTATGCTGTGGGGTTTGGTACTTTGTTACCCACTAGGGAGATAGTGGTATCCAGAAGGTGGGTCAGATCTTTGCTAGTGACAGCAGAGGGCAGAGAGTTGTCAGTGGACCTGATAGAGTTAGTTATGACTGACTTTGATATGATACTGGGTATGGATTGGTTAGCAAAGTATGGGGCAACTATTGACTGCAGAAGGAAGATGGTCACCTTTGAGCCTGAAGGTGAGGATCCTTTTGTGTTTGTTGGAACTGTGCATGGACCCCGCATTCCTATGATTTCTGTGTTGAGGGCCAGGGATCTACTGCAGAAAGGTTGCATTGGATTCTTAGCCAGTGTGTTTGACACCACTCAGGTCATGCCAGTGAGACCAGAGGATACTACACTTGTATGTGAGTTTCTGGATGTGTTTCCAGAAGATTTGCCAGGATTGCCACCACACAGGGAGATTGAATTCGTTATACAGGGACGGATCTAGTGTCTAGAGCACCATACAGAATGGCCCCAGCTGAGTTGAAAAAATTGAAGGTGCAGTTGTAAGAGCTACTAGATATGGGTTTCATTAGACCTAGTTTCTCACCCTGGGGTGCGCCAGTTCTGTTTGTAAAGAAGAAAGATGGTTCTCTGAGAATGTGTATAGATTACAGGGAACTGAATAAGTTGACAATTAAGAATAAGTATCCTTTGCCAAGGATAGATGATCTGTTAGATCAGTTGCAAGGTATGAAGGTATTCTCTAAGATCGACCTTCATTCTGGTTATCATCAGTTGAGGGTCAAGGAGGGAGACATACCGAAGACTGCCTTTCGTACCAGGTATTGGCATTATGAGTTTCTTGTTGTGTCATTTGGATTGACTAATGCCCCTGCTGCTTTCATGGATATGATGAACAGAGTGTTTAGGGATTACTTAGACCGGTTTGTGATCGTCTTCATCGATAATATTCTGGTGTATTCTCAGACTGAGTTAGAGCATGAGCAGCATCTGAGGTTGGTTCTACAGAGATTGAGAGAACACAAGTTGTTTGCTAAGTTCAAGAAGTGTGAATTCTGGTTGTCTCAGGTATCCTTTCTCGGACATATTTTCAGTAAGGAGGGGATTAAGGTAGATCCAGCGAAGATCGAAGCGTTCAGAGATTGGCCAAGGCCAAAGAATGCTTCTGAGGTTAGAAGTTTCCTTGGATTGGCAGGCTATTACAGGCGGTTCGTGGAGGGGTTCTCGAAGATTGCTAGTGCTTTGACTGAGCTGACACGCAAAAGCCAGAAGTTTGTGTGGTCAGATAAGTGTGAGAACAGCTTCCAGGAACTGAAGCAGAGATTGATTACAGCTCCGATTCTAAGTCTTCCGACAGATCAGGAGAAGTTTGTGATTTACTGTGATGCTTCTCATCAGGGTTTGGGCTGTGTTTTGATGCAATTAGAAAAGGTTATAGCTTATGCTTCTCGGCACCTAAAGGAGTACGAGAAGAGGTATCCTAGTCATGATCTAGAGTTAGCGGCTGTGGTTTTTTCTTTAAAGATATGGAGGCATTATCTCTATGGAGAGAAATGTGAGATTTATACAGAACACAAAAGCCTGAAGTATTTCTTCACCCAGAAAGACCTGAACATGAGGCAAAGGCGTTGGCTGGAGTTAGTAAAAGATTATGATTGTGAGATTTTGTATCATCCAGGGAAAGCCAACGTGGTAGCTGATGGTTTGAGCCGGAAGGGTCCGATGCAGATTCATGGTATGAGGCTGATAGCCAGAGAGTTAGCAGATGATATGACCAGAGCTGGTATAGAGTTGCTAGTGGGCCAGTTGGCTAACATTACGCTACAGTCTACACTGCTAGAGAGAATCAAAGAGGGTCAGTTGTGTGATCCACAGCTGATCAAGATTAGAGAGGATGTTCTGACTGGAGCATCCAGAGATTATACAGTGTCTGAGGTAGGTTTGTTGAGATACAAGGGGCGGATATGTGTTCCGTTAGACACTGCATTGAGGTGAGAGATTCTGGATGAATCTCATACTACGCCTTACTCTTTGCATCCAGGCACCACGAAGATGTACCAGGATGTGAGATCGTTATGTTGGTGGCCGGGGATGAAGAGAGATGTGGTAGAATATGTGGCTAAGTGCTTGACATGTCAACAGGTCAAGGCTGAGCATCAGAGGCCGGTAGGGACACTGCAGCCTCTGGATATTCCAGAGTGGAAGTGGGAAGACATCACGATGGATTTTGTGGTGGGCTTACCCAGGACCACTGGTCAGCATGATTCCGTTTGGGTGATAGTGGATCGCTACACCAAGTCAGTTCACTTTCTGCAAGTGAGGACTACTTATACAGTTGATCAGTATGCAGATCTCTATGTGAGAGAGATCGTGCGGCTCCATGGTGCACCCAGATTGATCGTGTCAGATCGGGACCCTACTTTTACCTCCAAGTTCTGGGGAAGTTTGCAGAAAGCCATGGGGACAAAGTTGAAATTCAGTACAGCTTATCATCCTCAGACAGATGGGCAATCTGAGAGGACGATCCAGATTTTAGAAGACATGCTGAGAGCGTGTGTGCTGGATTTCAGTGGGTCTTGGAGTAAGTATCTACCTTTGATAGAATTCTCCTATAACAACAGTTATCAATCTACCATTGGAGTAGCACCTTATGAGATGCTATATGGTAGGAAGTGCAGATCTCCCATCCATTGGGATGAGACAGGAGAAAGGAGATACTTAGGTCCTGATGCAGTTCAGAGGACCAGTGAAGCTATAGAAAATATTAGAGCTAGAATGCTTGCTTCTCATAGTAGACAGAAGAGCTATGCAGATCCCAAGCGCAGGAGCGTGGAGTTCCAGGTTGGAGACTATGTTTTCCTCAGAGTCTCACCATGGAAAGGGGTGAGAAGGTTTGGGAAGAAAGGCAAGTTGAGTCCTAAATTTGTAGGTCCATTTGAGATCCTGGAGAGGATTGGTCAAGTGGCTTACAGATTGGCTCTGCCTCCGGCGTTGTCTGCCGTGCATAAAGTATTTCATGTATCAGCTCTTCGGAGGTATGTATCTGATGTGGGCCATATTCTGAGTTATGAAGATCTTGAGCTTGAGCCAGATCTCTCATTTGAGGAGCAGCTAGTTCAGATACTTGATAGAAAGGACAAGGTCCTCAGGAATAAGACAATACCTTTGGTTAAGGTATTGTGGAGGAACAGCAAGGTCGAGGAGGCGACCTGGGAGCTAGAGTCAGACACGCAGAGTCAGTATCCCGAGCTGTTCAGGTAAATTTCGGGGACGAAATTTCAGTAAGGAGGGGATAGTTGTAATGCCCCGAATTCTCCGATGAGTTTAACGACATGAATAGTAGGCCAGGAGGGCCATACTTGCTTAATTATGTTATTAATTGATTAAATGCATGTATATGTCGATTATATTATGATATGATGTGAAATGCATGCATATGAGTCCATATTTACAATTACAGGGGTGTGATGATAATTTGGCCCGTTGAGGGTAGTTTGTGTATTTGGGTGCATGATATGATTTGTGAATGAGATTCTATTATTATGGAGATATATTCGAGCTAAGCAACATGAGACGGTTATTTTTAGTGGATTAGCGGTTTTACCATAACGGGGTCAATTTTGGGGTAATAGAAATGTTCATTTGATGATAGATTGGGAATATTTGAGATCAGGATGAAATTCTGGAAGTTTTGACTATAATGTCCCCGGGGGTGTTTTTGGGACCCCGAGCATTAGGTTTTATTTGAGGTTACTTAAGGTTGAAGTAGCTTATCAGATAGAACATACGATAGAAAACCTCTCGTTTCCCTTCGTTAGTTCATTTTCGCCACCCGGAGCATATTTGACGAAATCTTGAGTTCTAGGAGTCGGAATCGAGTGAGGATCGAGGCATAGCGATCCTAGGAAAGATTAGAAGCTTCTTAACCGAAGGATTCGACGGAAAACAACCCAATTGAAGGTAATCGAAGTTTAAGTTTTGAGTTTTTCCGAGTTTCTAAGCTTTGAATTGATTTTTGTGAATTGTTGAGTTTTCGGTTCGTTCGAGCCTTGGGTTTTGAGGGTTTTGATGCATGGGGAAGCTTGGGAACTTTGTTTTGATGATTGGGGAATGTTTTGGTATGTTTTTGGAGGCTTTGGAGTGTTAGAAATGCGGTTGGGAATGGCCCAGGGTTGGGGGCCGCGGCCCTAGTTCGAAGAAGCAGGTGTCAGGAAATTGGCCTTGCTGGGCATCGCGGCCTAGACCGCAGCCCTAGCCTCAGAGAACCATGGGGGCCATGGCCCAAGGTGCTAGGGCAGCAGCCCTTGCCCTGTTTTCGCCCCGTTTGCTCGTTTTGACCCCGGGAACCTAGTTTTAGGCCTTGGGAGTGTCCTTACTACTTGGATTAGTTTGGATTGATCTCTTGGAGGCTAGATAATGGTTTGAGAACCCTTGATTATCATGATTATTGATGGTATCCCATATGTGTTGTGATTAGGTAACCGCTAATGGACTAAAAGCTAAACTGTTCTCAAAGGTCGTTCTTTTGTTCATTCTAGCTCGAAACAAAGGTAAGAAAACTGCACCCAAAGTGTGACATGCATGGATATTTGTCAGGCATGTTGATTTTATAAATATGGACATGGATTGAATACAAAATCGACAAAAGTGTTAGTATCAGCTGTGAAGCTGTGACTTATTTGTCAGGTTCGGCAATGATACTGGACACAGGTCAGGTAGCGCTGATTTATTTGTCAGAACGGCCTTAGCGTGAATCACGCAAGCCAACAGAGATTAGATCTAATCGACTACTAGCATTGAATGACTCAAGGAGCATTAATGCCTGACTGACCTTGAGGGTCGATGAATGAAAGAGAGCTTGGAGGCTAGTGGTTTACCTAACAGCCACTCTCCCGCTAGAAAAGAGAGCTTGGAGGCTAGTGGCTTACCTAGCAGCCACTCTCCTGCTAGAAAAGAGAGCTTGGAGGCTAGTGGCTTACCTAGCAGCCACTCTCCCGCTAGAAAAGAGAGCTTGGAGGCTAGTGGCTTACCTAACAGCCACTCTCCCGCTAAAAACATGTGATGTTCATTTGCTTGTTTGAAAGCTTTATGTTCAGTGTGATTATAATGATAATCATTTGATAACGTTTATGAAAAGTATTATGTTTTCTTGCTGGGCTTTGGCTCATGGGTGCTATGTGGTGCAGGTAAAGGGAAAGAAAAGCTCACCTAGCCTTCAGTGGAGAGCTGATGTGGTGTTGTGTACATATGCGGCCGCTTGACCACCACGGCCAAGGAGTTCTCAGAGGAACTAGGGGGTTTACCCTATTTTTGCCGCTTAGGTCGGCGGGATTGTAACTTTAAAACAGTAGTGACCACTTTGTACTAAGAACTACTTGCAAATGTTTTGTTTAGCTCTGCAGAGCAGTTTGTAATAAAATCTCCATTTCCTTTTTATTGTATTTATACCTTAACCTGTTAATTACACTTAGAGCACGCTTTTGACCAATGGACTCAAGTATTGAGTCAAATTTCCGGTCCACCGTTCACCGTAACTGTTCTGGGGTAGCCAGGGCGTTACATTATTATTATTATTTTTTTCTTACTTATCATTGTTGTTGTTATCTTTCTTGTGCAGGCCTATACTGTGTCTCAGCATTTTGCCGACTCAGCTCACAATCTTTCCGCGTCGAGTACCGAGAGGGACCGTTTTACGGCCCGGGTCTAGGAGCTCGAGAGAGAGCTTGATGAAACCAAGTCTAAGCTAAAAAAGGCTTATGCAAAATTTTCTGCCTCTTCAAAAAGAAAGAAGAAGGCAGTTGTCAAGGCCATGATGCTGCAGGAAAGGGTTACCAGCCTAGAGGGCGAACTCCAGGGTGCCAAGGCTATGGCGGCTGCGTCGCAGGAGAGGGTCGCTTTCCTAGAGGCCGAACTTGAGGCTGCCAAAGTTGATGTAGTTGCGTCGTAGGAGAGGCTTGCCTCTTTAGAGGCGGACAGGGCAGCCACTAAGTATAGGTCTATAGAGCACGCCCTCTATGGTGTATGGAGGCAGGATCCAAACTTTGATTTCTCCTCCTTTGGCGAGCATGCCGTTGCCCGAGCGGCTGGGTGGAACGCCCGGGGCAGGAGGCCCTGAGATCATTATTTCATAATCTTTGCCAGTTAGCCCGCTGTGGGTGTATGCTCATTTGAGCCTTGTAATATTTTTTTGTTTTTTTGAACCTTGCCATGTTACCAAGACTCTTTTTTGTAATATATACATATGTGGTTATTTATTTCTTATTCCTCTGTGTTTGAGGTCTTTTTGAGCCTGTATGATGGGGTTTGGTAGGTTCCCCTCTTTTATTTATCAGGCTAGAGGTCCTTTGGAGCTCATGTGAAAGGGTTCGATGGGTCCTTTTTTGGTGCCTCTTGATTACTTCTATAAGGATATTTTGACCCCCTGGGTTCTAGATATCCTTTTATATATTTTTGCGCGCGCTTATTATTTTTTGCGAGAAGCGTCCTTCTCGTCATTATTCATAGTACTATTTTTGCAAGGGCCACTTTTAGGACCCTTTTTGGCTAGACGGCCGCTCTAGGCTTATTAGACCTTTTGGCGTCCTTGATGTTCATAAGGGTAGCTAATCCTTGTGAACTTCAGGAGATGCCTTGCAAGATCTCTTCCCTGTTTGTTAGGGTTCACCACGAATTGCATTCCTCTTTTAAAGAATTTTCTTTAAGGCTCTGATGCAAGGGGTCCTTTTTAGGGTCCTCCTGTTAGAGGGCCCTTTTTAGGATCCTGGTGCAAGGGGTCCTTTTTAGGATCCTCCTAATAGAGGGTCCTTTTTAGGATCCTGGTGCAAGGGGTTCTTTTTAGGATCCTCCTGATAGAGGGTCCTTTTTAGGATCCTCTTGTTTGCTGTATGCTTTGCTTTCACGGGCCACTATTGCCCCCCCAAGTGTCTGGTGAAGTTTATTTCGGCAGGCACTTTGATTGATGCCCACATAAAGGAGAAAAAATAGCATGCGAAGATGTGAACAGTTTCATTCATAGTAGGTAGGTTTCAACAATATGTATACATATAAAAAGTTTACATCTTCTTGGGGGGTTATCTAGACGCCCTCCTTGATTCTTTTTTACTGAGCTAGCGTAACACGTAACAAACTAAGCATGGATACTACTTGAATTGGATGTGGAGGTCTCACTAGTAGTACTTCTTGAGGTCCTCCGCATTCCATGCCCGAGGCACGACGGTGCCGTCCATGCGCGCCAGTTTATAGATGTTTGGTGGTATGCACTGAGCGACCTGGTAGGGTCCTTCCCAGTTTGCTCCTAGTACCCCCGCCCCCGGGTCTCACGTGTTGGGGAGTACTTTCCTCAATACTATGTCTCCTGCTCTGAACTTTCTCTCCTGTATCCTTGAATTGTAATACCTCACTGCCCGTTGTTGATACGTAGCCAGCCTTAATTGTGCCATTTCTCTTTTGGCTTCCAGCAGGTCCAAGTTTTTGACCAACAATGAAGTGTTAGCCTGGTCATCGTATGTTTGCGTGTGGAAGGAGTTTACCTTCATTTCTACTGGAACGATAGTCTCGCAGTCGTAGGCCAAGGCGAAAGGTATTTCCCCAGTGGTGGAACGGGGGGTGGTCCTGTAGGCCCAGAGTACATTCGGCAGCTCTTCGACCCAGGCCCCTTTCAACTTCTCCAACTTAGTTTTCAAGTTCCTTTTCAGGATCTTGTTGATGGCCTCTACTTGCCCATTAGCTTGGGGTGTACTACTGCGAAGAGACTCCTCCTGATCCCTTTGGCCTTGCAGTAGTCTTCGAACACTCCTCCTTCAAATTGCGTTCCATTGTCAGAGATGATCTTGTAGGGTACCCCGAATCTGCAAACAATATATTAGTTGACGAAGGTGGTGATCTGCTTAGTCGTTATATTGACTAAGGGCTCTGCTTCCACTCACTTAGTGAAATAGTCAACCGCTACCACCGCGTACTTGGCTCCTCCTCTTCCGGTTGGCAGTGCCCCTATCAAGCCAATCCCCCACACATCAAAGGGCCACGGGCTGGTAATGCTCACCAGCTCATTTGGGGATTGCCGTGGGTAAGTCGCATGTCTCTGGCACTTGTCACACTTTCTCGCAAAGTCACTCACGTCCTTCTCCATGGTAGGCCAGTAATACCCTTGGCGGACAGCCTTTTTTGCTGTGGACTGCCCCCCAGCATGGTTCCCACACTCCCCTTCGTGTATCCCTTGTAAAAAATTTAACGCTTCTCCCTTATCAACGCACCGCAGGAGTGGGGTAGAGAAGCCTCTCTTATACAAGATCCTGTCTACTAGGGTGTACTGGGCTGCTCTGTAAGCCAATCTGTGGGCCTCCTTCTTGTCCAAGGGTGAGGTCCCATCATTCAAGTACCTCCTAATGGGGGAAAACCATGGCTCCTCGGAGCTCTTGACCGTGCTGATCCTCTCTTCAGCTATGCTTGGCTTGGGGAGATATTCCACCGTTATAGACTCAAGCGTATCTTCGTCTCTTGTGGAGGCGAGTTTCGCGAGTGCATCGGCGTTCGTATTCTGCTCTCTTGGGATTTTTTCTATCGTGTATTTTTCGAACTGGTCCAAATACTCCTTCACCTTCGAAAGGTATGCAGCCATTTTTGGACCTCTGGCTTGGTATTCGCCCTTCACTTGAAACACCATCAGCTATGAGTCACTAAAGACATGCAAGTGGGATACCTTTAATTCCTTAGCTAGCCGCAGGCCAACCAACAGCGCCTCATATTCTGCTTCATTATTGGATACATGGAATCCAAATCTCAAGGCACAATACATCTTGTGCCCTTTAGGTCCTGTCATCACTATGCCAGCACCGGCCCCCCCTTCCTTAGACACCCCATCTACATGGAGACTCCATTCTTCGGGGTGCCTCTCCTCTTCAGATGTCGACTCCTTCTCCTCTATTTCCCCCTCTTCTTGGGGTCGGTATGTGAACTCGACTATAAAGTCTGAAAGTACTTGCCCGTTGATGGAGGTCCTTGGGGTGTAGGTGATGTCAAACTGACCCAATTCAATCGACCACTTTAGCAATCTTCCTGAAGTTTCTGGCTTGTGCAAGACTTGATGGGGGGTGTTGGTGAGCACCTCAATCGCATGAGCATGAAAATAGGGCCTGAATTTTCAAGAAGCCACCACCAGGGCATATGCTAACTTCTCTATTTCCGGGTACCGGGTCTCCGCGTCTACCAACCGTTTACTCATATAGTAGACTGGGTGTTGGTGCTTCGTCTCACCCTTGACCAAGGCGGTGCTTAGGGCATGCTCAGATACGGCTAGATACAGGTACAACTTCTCTCCTCTTTCTGGCTTGGCCAAAAAGGGTGGCTTTCCAAGGTGCTACATCAGCTTGGTTAAGGCCTCCTGGCATTCGTCATCCCAAGCGAACTTTTTGATCCATTTTAGGATGTTGAAAAAAGGGAGGCCATTGTCAGTCGACCTGGAGATGAATCTATTGAGGGCTGCCACTCTCCCCGTCAGGCACTGCACCTCTTTTTTGCTCCGTGGTGGGCTCATTTACAGCAAGGCCTTGATTTTTTCAGGATTAGCTTCAATACCTAGGGAATTCACCATGAAACCCAGGAATTTTCCTGACGAAACTCCGAAGGTGCATTTGAGTGGGTTCAGCTTCATCCTGTACTTGCACAGGGTGTTGAACATCTCCATGAGGTCGCTAGTGAGCTCTCCCGCTTTTTTCGTCTTCACTAGCATATCATCCACATACACCTCCATGTTCCTTCCTATTTGATTTGCGAACATTTTGTTCACCAGCCTCTGGTAAGTGGCACCTGCGTTTTTTAAACCAAAAGGCATCACTTTATAGCAATACAACCCCTTGTCTGTTATGAATGAAGTGTGCTCCTCGTCAACAGGGTTCATTAGTATTTGGTTATACCCTGAATACACGTCCATGAAGCTAAGTAGCTCGTGTCCCGCTGTGGCATCCACCAACTGGTCTATCCTAGGAAGCGAAAAGTTTTCCTTAGGGCAGGCCTTGTTGAGGCTGGTAAAATCCACGCACGTCCTCCATTTTCTGTTGGACTTTGGAACCAGCACTGGGTTCGACACCCATAGTGGGTAGAACGCTTCTCGAATGAACCCGTTCTCCTTCAGCTTGTCCACCTCCTCTTTTAGGGTCGCGTTTCTTTCTGGGTCTAGTGCTCAACTTTTCTGCCTTACCGGCCTTGCTTTTGGGTCGATGTTCAGGTGGTGGCACATAACCGCTGGGTCTATCCCTACCATATCCTCATGACTCCAGGCGAATACATCGAGATTGGCTTTTAAGAACTCTACTAGTTTCTCCTTCATGTCATCAGCAAGGTTTTTTCCTACTTTCAACTTCCTCAACGGCTCATCCATGACCGTTACTTCCTCCAATTCCTCTACTGGTTCAGCTCTAGGCTCTTCTATGACCCGTGGGTCTAACTCGCTTGGGTTCGCACCTTCATGCACAACCATTGCCATAGGTGTTGTTGGCTTTATGGCTGTGCGGAGGGACGTGTTATAGCATTCCCTCGTTTCCTTCTGCTCTCCTTTCATGCATGTTATTCCCCCGGGGGTTGGGAATTTCATAGCTAAATGGTATACAGAAGTTATCGCCTTCAATTCTCTTAGGGAAGGTCTCCCTAATACCGCGTTGAAGGCTGAGGCGCAATCTACCACAACGAAGTTTGCCATTATGGTGGTTTGTCTGGGCTGTTCTCCCATAGTAAGGGCCAACTCGATTGCCCCCAGGGGCTGTATTGAATCTCCCATAAATCCATACAAAGACGTAGCGCAAGGCTTTAGGTGACGGAGGCTCAATCCAATCTTCTCCCGCGCTGGTCGATACAAGATGTCCACAGAGCTCCCGTTATCAACCAAGACCCGATGCACCCTCATGTTAGCAAGCTGGACTGTCAACACTAGGGGGTCATTGTGGGGAAAGTGTACACCTCGAGCGTCTTCTTCGGTGAAAGTTATTGAGTTATTTTCACCCTTGAAACTCTTCGAGGGGCGCTGCTCCAGACTCAGGACGCACGATGGTGGACTTCGCCTGGCCTTCCTCGCATATCTATCTCATCCCTTTCTTGATTCGCCCCCAAATCCTGGTCCTCCAAAGATGGTCCTGACCTCTCCTTTCACTTCTGGGGCTACTTCCCATGCTCGCAGCAAGGACGCTCCTTCTTCTGGCCTATGGTTCTCCTTGCGCACATATCTATCCAAATGCCCCCTACGGATGAGTTCCTCAATCTCCACCTTCAAATGGTTGCATTCCGCAGTCGTGTGGCCTATATCTTTGTGATACTGGCAATACTTGCTGGGGTCTCTCTTGGACCGGTCATTTTTCATCGGCGGGGGCCTTCTGAAAGGGACCTGATTTTCGTTCGTAACGAAAATATGCTCTCTCACATGAGTGAGGTCAGTATAATAGGTGTGGGGGCCTTGTCTGCACTCGTCAGAGCATTGGTGCTTTCGGGGTCGATCATCCCTTGCCCCTACATAGACCCTCTTTTTTTGGCATTACCTTGGTTCTCCTAGACTGAGGGCTTCGGTGAATTTTGGTCTTTTCCGACCTTGAGGCTCTCGTGATCTTCCACGCGAATATACTTTTGTGCCCGCTCGTAGAAATCATCCAAGTCTGTGACCTCCCTCTTGAGCATGTTATCCCATAATTTGCTTCCTGGGCGCATTCCAGCTGTGATGGCCATTTTCAGCTCTCGACAGGTCAGGCTCCCCACTTTAGCTACCACCATGTTGAACCTATGAATGTAGCTCTTTAGACTCTCATTTTCTCCTTGCTTCACATTAGCAAGGCTGGTGCCTGGCATCGTGTAGTCCCGCACGGCGTGGTGCTATTGGAGGAATCGGAAAACTGTTACCAGGACCTGATGGACCCTGGTCTAAGTCTTTTGAACCATTTGTACGCGGGTCCTTTCAATGTGACAGCAAAGCAGTGGCATCTATCCCCGCTACTAATTCCCCTCAATTTCATCAGGTCGTTAAATGCGTCCAGATGGTATTTCGGATTTGTGCTTCCTTTGTAGAGGATCATATGGGGCACCTTAAAATTGGCTGAGAGTCGGATGGCTTGGATCTCCCTGATGAAGGGTGACTCATGATCGAATTCTTCCTCAGAAGCCTGACCTCCAAAGGCGGTGATGATTTTGCTTCGTAGGCTCCTCATTTCTGTGTCCAGGTCCTGCCTCCTCTTTCTTAGGGAGTCTCTCAAAGCGGACAGGTTAAGATCCCCCTTTCCTTTGCCTCCTCATAGCACCATTGGGGGTGTGGTCCTTTTACCCGCCCTCTTTTTGTTGAGCTCCTCTCATAAATCTGAGGGTGCTCTCTTTGAGGTGACCTCGTCATCGTTGCGAGGGGCAGCATTGGTCTTCGGCTCTGGCTTGTATAGCTGTTTCGGTGGTTCGGGATGTTCGCGTTGCTTTGTTCGGGGAGTTTTACTAGTGGAGAGTTGCGTCTTTCCGTCATATACTGGGACAATAGTCTCTACCTCCTTTTGGTCTCTCTCTTTGCGCTTAGGGAGTGTCACGTTCGATCTCCCTTGCAACAGCCCATTTAGCACCTCTTGCATGTTTTCTAAGGTGGTCTCTAACCTCTGATTCTTGCAGTGAAGTTCTCGTATCTCATCTTCGTAGAACTGAGACTTCGAGCTTGAGCTGACGGAGTGGACCCGAGGGTGCTTGTCAGCCCGGCGCTTCAACTGGCTTGGATCCTGTCGACCAAGGTTTGGCTCCTGCAGCGGCTTTGGAGGCAGGAACTCATCGGCACCCCTTGCAGGGGCAGTCGCCGACCTTGGGAGATCCTCCTCAGGTGGGACTGCCGGGGACGAGGCCTCCCTTTCGTCTCCGGACGCCTCAGGCTTCCTTAGGGCCTCCATATTTGCAGGTGGAGGAGGATCCCGCATGGAGGCTTTTAGCTGATCTCCATCAAGGTGGACTACCGCCTCGCGCGGCTCGCTCACCCGTTTCGAATGTCGTGGCATTTTTTCTTATCGGAATCGACGGAAGAACAGTGAATTGCAATCTATTTTTCCCACAGACGGTGCCAAACTGTTGACGGTGAGAACTCGTCAACCAAGTTAAGTTAGAAAAACAGAAACGTAGAGATTATCAAAAGAAAAACTTTGAAGATCAAATTGGAAACTTAAAGAACACTTGCAGAAGAAAAATGATGAAGTGAATTTGTATTTCTTATGGTGTGATGCTATAGTATTTTTTCCAACCCCCCTCCATGTGGAAGTGGGGTTCATTTTATAGTGGGCTCTAATGGCCCTAGATACATTGTGGTCTATGAGACCAGGTGCTACACAAGTACATTGTTAGGAGAGTGGCATCAAGGGTAGTGGTGTCAGTTCCAGTACATGGCCAGGCACCATGAGGATGTCTCCACTACTTTATTCGTACGAATGTTAAAGGAGTGGTTCCAGGCATAGTGGTGCAGGTGGTGGTGGTGTCGAATCTGACACATGGTCGACGACGTACAAGTAGTGCTTTTGCCGTTGGTACTAACTTGTACCACCAATACCTGTCTAGTACGGCCCCAAGAATCATGCCCCCGACGCTCCTCCTGGTCATGCAATTCATTCCCATACACATGCTTTGTATCTGGAGGACTCTCTCGTGTATCCGAAATATGCCCTTGCTCCAACCCCTTTTCATTTTGCAAAGTATAGGTGTACTTGCAGCTTTGAGTATGCTAAGTAGGGGGGTGTCATGCCCCGCTGGTGACACCTTCCTTAGAGAGTAAAGAAGGGTCTCATCAGTGGGGCCTAAGTTTATATCATAGGGGATGCAGGTGTGTGGGCGTCGCTGAGGCGTGCCTTGCGGACAGCCCCGTGGGAGTCGCCTCGCGGATGCTGGAGCACGGACGCGCCAAGGCAAGGCGAGGCCCTTAGACCGCCTCGTATGATGGCCTCGCATGGTGGCCTCACGTGATGGGCTCACGGATGGCGGACGCGCCAAGGCGAGGCGAGGCTCTTGGAGCGCCTCATTTGATGGGCTCAGGGATGCTGGAGCACGGACGCGCCAAGGCGAGGCGAGGCCCTTAGACCACCACGCGTGATGGCCTCGCGTGGTGGGCTCACGGATGGCGGACGCTCCAAGGCGAGGCGAGGTTCTTGGAGCACCTCGCATGATGGGCTCACGGATGGCGGATGCACCAATGCAAGGCGGGGCTCTTGGAGCACCTCGCATGATAGCGGCCAAGGTAAGGCGAGGCCCTTGGACCACCTCGCGTGATGGCCTCACAAATGACAGATGTGTCGAGGCGAGGCCCTTAGACCACCTCGCGTGATGGCCTCGGAGATGATGGATGCGCCGAGGCGAGGCCCTTAGACCGCCTCATGTGATGGCCTCGCGTGATGGCCTCGCAGATGACTGATGCGCCGAGGCAAGGCCCTTAGACCGCCTCGCGTGATGGCGTCGTGTGATGACCTCACAGGTGACAGATGCCCCGAGGCGTGGTCCTTAGACTGCCTCACGTGATGGCCTCGCGGTTGACGGATGCGCCGGGGCGAGGCGAGGCCCTTGCCAGGTACGCCGAGTTGTGGCGAGACAATGGTCTCGTGAAACGTCTTGGATGTCTGTGGGGGCTCGAGGCGAAGTGGTCATTTGGCGCAAGGTCGATTTGAGCACTAATTTGAGGGTCCCAACGGAATTCAAACATGGTTGCTTTGGACCTTCCAGGGACCTGAGGCATGAGAGGTGGGTTCTTTACCGATGTTGAACTTTGAGCATCCACAATAACTATAGTACTAGCTATTCGAGGACGTGACTTCTATTAGAAGAAAGTCCTACGTATTTCTAAGAACTACTTGTAAGTCAACCCTGACTTCTTTGACTACAACATGAATGACTAGTGTATTGCCTGTTAGATTTAGGTCATGACCACAAGTATACATAGGTGTTGTAGAAAGTCTATATTGGTATTATCCTAGCGGACATGAGTCCAGGGTTAATTCTAACATTGGTGAAATGGCTAAGAGTATTACGCCATAAGCTCGTATCTGTGTGAGGAGGTAAGAATACATTATGGCACATATTGCACCAGTGGTACTAATGGTAATAAAATATGCTAGTGAAGTCGAGGGCCTGACAACTGTGGACCATTATTAGACTGGTGTTGCCACACCCGTGGCAGTAGTTATAAATGATCATATGACTACTACTTAATTAAATATTGATATGATGCATTCTCTCTAATTGATGTTAGGATTGGTTAATCCTATTAAATACAAGAATGAAATATAGATATTATTGATATGATGCATGCTCTCTTGAATTGATGTTGGCATTGATTAATCAAATTAAATACTGGAATGAAATAGAGAGATTATTAACGTGATGTATGTACTCTATGAACAATATTAGGATGCGATGATACAATTTGCATAGGAATATAAGTTGCCTCTAGAATAGTATTTATTGGTATTATTGCTGATACGATTGCTCAGTCTTTGTTCTGACTACTTCAGGGTTACGGTGATTGTCCTAAATATTTGTTAGTTCTGGGATTTTCTATGTGCAGGTTCAATTTTGAATTTTGGTTATTGGGAATGACCACAAATTTTCCAGGACTCTTACGCGTTCTTGAATTTTATGTTTAGGGTCCAATTATATTGGAACCCTAATTCTGCTTAGATTTTTCAATGTTGTTATTATGGCTAAGGTTTGGTTGTATTTATTGATGTTATTTAAGTTGGGTTGATCTTACTAAGCATTTTCTCTTACCTAGTTATTTCATGTTGTATGTAAGCTGAATTGCAAGGTAGAGGAATGAGCGCTGGAGTCTGCCTTGTGGAAATGTACATGTGGCCAAACCATTGGAAATCTACACTTATGAAAAATATGTCTTACTTTTATAAGAACATAACTTGGGCTATGTATTTTGAATATTTATAACTTTATATTGTTGTATTCTTCTTTTTAAGTATGAGCATTGTAAAGCTCTGGTTAACCAAGACAGTTACACTATGTGTTTAAAATAGTGCTTAACTTGTTAAGCGAGTCATTTGAACTTAAATGTGTAATTAAAGACGAAGTCAATATCAGGTATTAAAAGGTTTGGTCAACAAGACGATTATTTTCATTAAAATATTAAGTTTATACACGGGATTCCAAAATCAGTTTATAGACTTGTAAAAGACAAAAAGAATACTTCCCAAAATCATGACACATTTTGGGTCTCGGCAACAACTTCCCATTACGTCCGGGCATCCTCTCGCAGCATACGCGTGGCACAACAACTCTATCATGGCCTACCACTGCCATATAGTCAAGGATAGGGCTAACCATGCCCATCCACTTCTCAGCTCTGAAAAGATCCAAACCTTCCTAAAAAAGCTGGAGGATAATATTTCTGGAGTCTTTCATACAAAAATTCTCATCTGTTTTCACCCTTATATTGAACAAACACTGGTTCCATTGTTGTCTAGATAAACGAAGCAGTGTTCCCTGACAGAACCTACTATCTCAACCTTCTAATCTCCTTATCCAGATCTGGAAGTCTTGCTTGCATACCAGCAAACATCTGCTATGAATTCCAGCAGCAGAATGAGGGCTCTAACCCCGACTATCATCCACAACCCCCTTGCTAACGATACCAGGTTTGGTTGACTACCTTGGATACATAATTTCTGAATCTGCCCATAGTCAATGACTTAACCTCTCAACCTTGATATTCGTATCCCGAACTATCCCACGGGCAGAGCTAGACAATCATAATAACCATACTCGTAATATGCATATCAAAACACAAATCAACAATGTTCATGCGTCAATTATAAAATCCTATTTCCACCAAATACATATATACACATCATGCTCTCTATACTAGCATGCAGATAAGGCACATATGTTCAATTTGAACAATTAACCACATAATCATGTCATTAGATACCTAACAGTAAGTCGAGCTTATCTTTAGCAGTGAGTGTACACGCTCAGCCAGTCTTTAGGAACCCTCAAACCTAGATCGCTTTGATACAAAGTTGCAACGCCATGTGTACCGTCCCAAACATGCTAACAAGGCTTAGGGCCTTGATTAGCGTGCTTGGAGGACAATAAGTGATTTATTATATTAATATGTGAACTTAATGAGTATGTGATTAGAGATGCATGTTTAAGTGAATTAAATATGCATGTGGGCCTCGTTTGGTTATTAGGAGCATGTTAGTATATTTAGCCCGTTGTGGGCATAAATGTAATATTTGTGAATATTGTGATATATTTGTGTTGCACGATCTGAGATAGTCATAGGGAGCGGTTTAGCTAGGAAGTCACAATTGGGTCGAATACCTGACTCGGGGCAAATCGAGGGGTATTTCGAGCATTAGACATTTTATGGGTTATCGGATATGAAAATAAATGTTTGGAGATACATTTGAAGTTAGAACGTTTAGGAGGGATTATCGGAGAAATTTTCCATTCTGCCCTCGGGGACGTTTTTGGTACCCCAAGCCATGGAGGTAACTTAAGTGACTTAGATAAGATAAACAAAACTGAGGAAACATTGAGAGCATAGTAAACCGACCCAAAACACCTTTCTCTCTCTCCTTCGGTTCTCTCCCTCCTCCCTCTTGTGTTTGAAGACTTTAATGAGTTAAAGAATTGGCAAGCTTAATTCTTAAGGAATTGAAGCTGGCTGTGGTTGAGGATTAGCTCAAGGGCAAAGCTATCATTTGAGGTAAGGATCCTAACACTTAATTATCTAGGTTTATGCTGGGTTTTGTTGGTGTTTAAAGGTTATGCATGTGAGCTAGGTGGTGGATCACTCTTGAGTTTCTAGATGAGGTTTGGGGTTAGTTCCTGTTAGGTTTTGTTGCTGAGACTATAGTAGAACTTCTGTGGTGATTGAATTGGATTGTTAGATTGATTTTGGGGTAAATTGGCTTGGTCTTGGTGGTGAAAATGGAGGATTTTTCTGGGTTTGAAGGGTCCGGCCGCGGCATTGTTCTTGCTGAGTCGCGGCCCTATAGAATACTTGGGAGGCCAGGAAGAGGGGCGGGCCGCGATACACTACAGGCTGGGTCGCGGTGTGCATAGGCTGATTTTGGGGGTTGGGCTTTTGGTTGAGGTGGGTCACGACACAAGGCGTTGGGGCCACAACGCTTAGTGGGTTTTTGGACCCCAAGAAGGATTTAGGCTCAGGAATCCAAAAGTTAAGGCTCGGGATGGATTTTGTCACTCGAATTGATAGAATTCAAAGTCCCGAAGAGTAGAATTATAACTCAAAGTTATTTAATGGAATAGAACTTGATGGATGGATGTTGTAGATGCTTTGTGACTAGGTTTTCAGCGAGGCTCGAACTAGGGGAATGTGCTCGGGATATCGGTACTCGGAAAGCACGGGACACAGGTAAGAAAACAGTTGTACCCATAGAGCAGGGTGTGACCCTATAGTTTGTATGGCAGGGCACGACCCTATGTGATAATGATGCAGGGCGTAGCCATATTGTGTATGCTTGTATTTATTTAAGTGTTTGTTTAGCTTGTGCTATGTGTTACATATCTGTAAATGAATGGCGAGGGTCGGGACGGCAAAGGCCGAGAACCGCAAGGCCGAGTACGGCAAGGGGCCAGGAGCAGCGTTAAGCACGCGGAGTGTGAGTTACTAGGGTGAGACCCCTATTGGATACCTGGGATATCCTCACAGTGTAGACCGCGAACCTAAGGCCTGGTAAAGTGCCTGGAACGGCATGGTTGTTATGTGTTTAGCCTATTGGCGGTTTTATTATATGCTGATTGATAGATATGCATATGTTGATTGCTTGTGTGGCATTTTCTTGTTGGGCTTCGGCTCACGGGTGCTCTATGGTTCAGGTAAGGGCAAGGGGAAGGTCGAACAACCATGAGTACGAAGAGCGTGAAGCGACGTGTACACGTTTCACCTGCCTGGCTGTCACGGCCAGGGGTATTTTTGGGAGATGTTTTGTATTAGTCTGAATTTTGTCATTTCGTCGACTTTAACCATATTTTTGAGTTGTAAATATTTTCAAACAATATTTTTGGATCCCAAATGTTTAACGCTTTATAATTTTCAGTGAATGATTACATTTTCAAATTATATGACTTTTATTATAGTTTAGCTACACTTTTCACCTAAAACCTCGGTTAGCAAGTTAATTGCACGTTTTAAACTCACTTAGTAACGACTCTAAGGAAGTAGGGCGTTACGCCCTGGTTAACCAAGACCGTTACACTGTGTTTAAAATAGTGCTTAACTCACTAAGCGAATCATTTGAACTTAAATGTGTAATTAAAGACTAAGTCAAGATCAGGTATTAAAAAGTTTGGTCAACAAGATGATTATTTTCATTAAAATTTTAATTTTATACACAGGATCCCAAATCAGTTTACAGACTTGTAAAAGACAAATAGAATACAACTTAGTCATCCTAAGCGGCAAAACATGGTTTGACCCTAGTTCCTCCCAAGCTATCCCGACCGTGGTGATCGAACGGGCTACATATGTACACACCGCCCCTAAAGCTCTTCAACTTATGGCTGGTCCGGCTATGCATTTCCCTTATCTGCACCACATAGCACTCGTTAGTCAAGGCTCAGCAAGAAAACTTAAACAAGCATGCACAGCTAGGCAGCAGTAAAGATAAATCATTAGATTCAATTAACAATAGGATATAAGCAACCAACCAACAGTAATATTCAGGTCAGTCAAATACTTAAACCAAACTCATCAATCATTAGAAATAATTAAGTGTAACCCACACTTCAGTTTATTGTGTAATATCCAGGCCCGACACCCTTAGGCGGAGTCCTCTTATCTTTTAGCCAAACTTGACACCCTTAGGCTGAGCTGCATTTCGCACGCTTTCTATCGGCCCCCGACACTCTTAGGCCAGCCTGTAAACAGATATAACCACAAATGCACAATGCACAACAAATAATAAATGGCAGCATATACAAGCATGTCTACCTGTATATTCTTAGATACAAATATGTTCACATTCAAAACCTATTCATTAATAGAGGTTTAAGCCCAATCACAACCCGGGTGCAGTTTTCTTACCTCAAGTCCCGAGCCGCTAGCATATGGCAGCCCCAAGCACGATCCCTAATTATGAGCCCTTGCGATATATAAACTAGTCACAATGTGATAATGGATAACAATGAAAATCCTAAATCAATTAAAACTTTTGGAATAAAATACTAACCTCCAAGATTTCAAATTCAACTCAATCAGGTAGTAGAAATCGTCTCAAGCGCTTAGGTTTAAATCCCTAAGCCCAAAAACCTATTTTGGCTAAGGCTGCTAGGTGGGCTGTGACCTGGCCCTAAGGGTCGCAGCGCAACCCCAAGTTAGACGTGTCAGCCTCAAGTTCCAAAGGTAGGCAGGCCGAGACTGGCCCCTTTAGGGCCGCAGCGCGCCTACAAAACATCAAGCACATGAACTGGATCTTGGCGCGCCCCCGTGAACCCAGAAATCCTGGGGCTTTCATCATTTTCTCCAAACCAAACTTAGCAGAATTAATCTCAAAAATGTTTTAAAGCTATAATTGAGCATAGAACTCTCAACAGCAGATCATAAACAGCACATGTGACCTATAATACCAGCTCAAACTACCTTAAATCCCAAAATCCTAAGCTAACTAAGCATCTCTAAGCACACCGAAACTAAACCCATAATTTTAGCAGATCAAGGTTTATAATCTTACCTCAGCAATAGCTTGATCCCTCTTGAGCTGCTCCACTCCAGTCCTAGCTTAAATCCTTAATTTCTAGCCTCAATTAGCAAGCCCTCCTTCTCAAAATCGTAAGGCTTGAGAAAAACTCCGAAAGAGAGAGAGAGAGAGAGAGAATCGTGAGATAGATAAGGAAAAAGCTGCGAGTATTGATCCTTTAGCTTGTTGTTTCATCTAGGCTTCCTAAGGCCTTTAGACTATCATTTCACAAAAAGACCATACTGCCCCTTAGTCACAACCTTATCTTTAATGGGCCCAAGGGTAAAATCATCATTAGCCACATTTCCTGCTAATCCTCAAATTGTCTTAAAAATTTCCAATTAATCTCGACATGCCCAATCATCACCAAACAATCTCACGTTAACTACTAAATTCCAAATACACGTTAAGTTCCCCAAAATACCGCTAGGCTCACCCCGAGCTAGGTATTAAACCTTGTTGTAACTATTCTACTAATCTACTCACTAGGATCGCCTCGAGTTGTTACTACAAATATATTCACATAATAATGTGGTCTCAATCATTTAATGCATATAGTCACATTTATGCCTGCAATGGGCCAATATTACAAATATGCCCTTATAAACAAGAACAGGCCTACACGCTTATTTAATACTCTTAAACATGCATATTAATATACTCATATTATCATATAAATTGTGCATGTCACGTAGTCACGCATTTAATTAGTTCATTTCACACATATATCCAATTATGCCCTCCAGTCACACTAATCATGGCACTAAGCCCTATTAGCATTTTTGGGACATCACAAGCATGCTTCCAAACTAAAGCTTTTTTCTTTTTAAAAGCTTTTTTATATATATTTTTGAGACTTTTTAATGTTAAAATTATTATTAATTTGCATTATTAGTCTTGTAAATTATTTGGGTCATTACAGCAACCGCCTGGTTAATATTGGTTTCATTATTATCTTGGCCAGAGGTGCTAGCTGCTAGCCCCGACTGAGCCTGACCTGGGTCATTATTTAGACCACCTTGAAAAGGGCGTCTGTGCACCAATGACACGATCTCCTCTTCCTCCTCGACCCCTCTTCAATTATTCTGAGCCCTCTTTCTTGGAGGACCCCGAGGCCGGAGTGCCAAAGATTGGAAAATTTTGATCAGCTTACATACCAACATAGTTGCATCTATTATTACGACTTGCCAGTCTTTTTCCTCAGCAGGGACGAAGGCGAGCTTCAGGTACTGGTCTCTAGAAGCCTTTCAACTCCTATAGATAGTTGCAATAACAAATAACATGATCATAATAGTGAATATTGTGAAGCATACAAATATCTATGAAATCCTTAAGGAAAAGACACTTACGAGGTTGGTTGAAGCATCAATAGTTGTAATGCCCTACTTCCTTAGAGTCGTTACAAAGTGAGTTTTAAATGTGTAATTAACTCGCTAATCGAGGTTTTAGGTTAAAAGTGAGGCTAAACTGTAATAAAAGTCATATAATGTGAAAATGTAATCATTCGTTGAAATTATAAAGCGTTATATATTTGGGATCCCAAAATATTGTTTAGAAATATTTACAACTCAAAAGCACGATTAAGGTCGAATAAACTACAAAATTTAGAGTAATACATAACATTTCCAAAAAATACCCCTGGTCGTGGTAGCTAGGCAAGCTAAACATGTACACGTCGCTCCACGCTCTCTGTGCTCATGGTTGGTCGAATTTCCCCTTACCCATACATGAACCATAGAGCACTTGTGAACTGAAGCCCTTCAAAAAAAACTCCACACAAACAATCAACATATGCATAACTATCAATCAGCATATAACAAGGCATCCAACATGCTAAACACAATGCGGCCATGCCGTCCCATGCGCTTTACCAGGCCCTGGGTTCGCGGTCTACACCGTGAGGATGACTCAAGCATCCGACAAGGGTCTCACCCTAATGGTTCGCACTGCACATGATTAACACCATTCCCAGCCCTTTTGCGTACTCGATCTTGCACTCCACGTGCTTAACGTCATTCCCGACCCTTTGACGTACTCGGCTTCCTGCCATTTTTGGCCTTCGCCGTTCCCGGCATTCACCGTTCATTCACAAATATTAAATATATGGCATATAATCAACAAATACTTTTAGATAAAATCCATCCCGAGCCTTAACCTTTTGATTCCCGAGCCTAAGAAACTTTTCGGGGTTCAAAAACCCCTTAAGAGTTGCGGCCCCAAGGCCTTGTGCCGCGGCCCACCTCAACTAGAGGCTCAGCCTCCCAATTTTGCAGACACACACCGCAGCCCAACCTAAGGGGCACCGTGGCCCGCCCTTCATTTTGGCCTCCCATCTGTTCTAGAGGGTCGCGGTTCATAAAGAACAATGTCGCGGCCCGCCCCCTCGAACCCAGAAAATCACCCATTTTCAATAGCCAAATCCTATCCCATATAACCCAAAACCATCCCAATAACATAGTTCAATCAACACAACAATTCTATTATGTTCCCAACAACAATACCCAACAAAAACTAATCCCAAATAATCAAAAGTAACTCACATGCATAAACTTATATATCTAACCAAAACTATAGTAGAATTTAAATGATCATCATGGTTTACAACTTACCTTTGAACCTAATTAAATCTCTAAATTAATCTCCTGAGTTCCAAGTTACTAGCCTCCCAAACTCAAGCCTTGAGTTCTGAATTCCGAGCATAATTCCCTCTGGATTTTCTTCAGCCTTCAAGCACCCAAAGAGAGAGAGAAACCGAGTGATAGGGAGAGGGTCTTCTGCTTTGTTCCAGTGATTTCCTAAGGCTTCTCTAAACTGAATATTACCCCTGCCAAATGACCAAACTGCCCCTTAAATTTATCCTTAACCCTTAAGTAACCCAAGGTCAATTTAGTCATTTACCAAATCCCGTTAAGTCCTCGAGTATTCCTATAAATCCTCGCTTAATCCTGACACGTCTCAATCATTACTAAATTACTACTCGTTACTCAATAATTCCAAACACACATTATATACACAAAATACCCCTAGGCTCATCCCAAGCTGGGTATTCGGCCCCATTGTGACTTTAAAACTAACCGGCTCCCTAGGACTGTCTCGAATCGTGCATCACAAATATATCACCACTCACACGTGGTGTCAATCAAAATATACATAAATATTGCATTTATGCCCTCAACGGGCTAAAACTACAAACATGCCCCTAATAAACAAATGGGGCCCACATGCATATTTAATGCACCTAAACTTGCATTTATAATCACATACTCATCAAATTCACACATAAATATAATAAATCACTTATTGCCCTCTAGGCACGCTAATCAAGGCCCTAAGCCTTATTAGCAAATTTGGGATCCTACCATAGTCATAGGTCACGAACCTGTTCGACATGAAGAATAGGTCTTTGAATTCTCTTGGGAGACTGGGGAGATCGATGATGCTAGAAGTCTTGGGAAATCAGTGAGGTAGTTGAACCCATCACCTCTGGTTTTGGTTTCAGGATTTTCCTTGAGGCAGGAAAAATAGAGGATATCCTCTGTCTTCCCACTTATTTTTAAGAAATAAATATTTTATCCCCACAAGGAGGCGATGCGTGTTGGGGGAGCTGGAGTGGAGCTAACTTCACGTAATTCAAAAAATCCAAAAAGTACAAGCTCGGTGGAAGGAAGGCCCCGGACTACAGATGCTCGTCACTCCAAGCTTTGAAGTTGTCCTCTAAAGGAGCGTAGCTCTGCTCTCCCTCAAACATTCGGCGAGCATAGAATTTTGAGTCTGTTTGGATGCATGGCCCGTCATTATGCCATTAACTTGGGTCTTAGAGGTTATCTCTGACACAATCCGCTTGACCTCGTAGAAGCAGTCTACAGTAACCTCGACCTCCTTTCCCACTACTAACTTGAAGTGAGAAATAGGGTTCTCTGCAACCTTCTGGCCTTGAGAAGAAGCGCCAGCTACATTCTTTGATTGAATCATTTTGATAGTAATTTAGCTCGTCTAGGAATTGAATAGTGCTGATTGTTAGTAGGCACCCTAAGGATATAGTTCGGGGATATGGGTCAAAAGTATCAGGTGACTCGGTTGTACTTGATAACCAAAGGAGAGTCCCTGAAAAACTCAACCTAACATTTGAGTGAATCAAATCCTACGAGCTAATACAAGTATAGAACCTGTGCACGTGTATCCATGCCTACCCCTAATTCACGCACCCTAATCTAAAAAATTATTATCACCTCGAAAATCGTGTGTCGGAAGTATGGTTTTGGAAAGTGGTTTTAATGCAAAACTGTCCAAGAAATGTGGCCTCTAAGCTGCCCATTTTTCGGGTTCAAAACCAAGAAATCTAGCCTAATTTGTTCTTGATTCAAACCCAAAAAACCTAGAAATTTCCCAGAAAATCTACATATTCTGTTACTCTCTCAGTATGGTCGAATAAATAAATATATACTCTTCTTATAAGCTACCCTTACCAACCTAAACTCTCAATAGAACCAAAACATAAGAAACATAACCAATATGGAAACATTCACACAAAAATATATATATAGCAAGAAATATATGTAAATTTGGATCAAAGTTACGAGCAATTACTTATAGTTCTCATCGAAGTGTAAATCTTGAAAGATTTAAAGGATTGGAACAATGAATCAGAGAGAAATGGTGAGTGGCTTTCTAAAATGCTCCAAGAGAAATGAGAAAGAAATGAAGTTATTATAAAAGATGAAAAGGTGGTAAGGGTCGACTGAAGAGGCTTATATATAGGCTAAGCCCAAGGGTAATATGGAGTCGTTCGATCAAAGGAACTTTAGATTGAAAGGTTTAAATTAAATAGACAAAATGATGACAAAAAGGTAACAAGACAACTGTCACTATACTTGAAACTCAGACACACACCTATAAAGATTAGGCACGTGTCCCATACTTGTGAGGGTAGGTGGGCACATTTCCCATGACGGAAGTAGAAAAGTCTCTATTGTGTTAGTCAAAAATAGGAGTTACGTCATACACGAGTATTGAGAAATCGAGGATCGCAGCGCTTCCTTTGAGAGTCACAGTGCTATTGGTTGGAGAATTTGAGCCGCAGCACAGCCATATTAGAGTCACAGTGCTCGTTGAGTTAGAGAGGAGGCGGACTTCCGTTTTTGGACCTGGGCCGCATCGCTTCATTATAGGGTCGTAGCGCCTGAGCGGCCAATGTGCAGATTAGAGAATTTTAAGCAGGGGCAAAAGTGGAATTTCACGTTCAAAGCATAGAATACTATTTAAGCATCACTATGATGATTTCTGAAGAAAAAAAACCCTAAGGAGGAGACTCAAGGAACACACTGAGGAGGCAAAAGTTTGGAGATCAACTAGTTCTATCATTCTTTTTCATCTTTTACTTGTACTTTCCCGTGTAGTGATGTTTTTATTTAGTTTAATGGATTTTACTATGTTTAGCATAAACTAATTTCTTATTTAGGGTGTGAATGGATTCTTCTTGAAACCTTATGATTATCTAATGAAGTTTTTATGAATTTCATATCAATATTGTAAATTATTTGTCTTGTGTTTAATACTTTTGATTGATTGGCCACTAATTGCATGATTTATAGGATTTTAGCCTGAGATCTGAGAAGTGAAGGATAGATACGCTATAGTAAAATATTCAAAGATTTATATTTGATGAGAGTACCTGTATGATTTATGTAGCTTAGGGATTACGTGTTTAATGCATGCAATATGTTAGTTTACCACAGAGATGTAGGAGATTGCTTATTGTTGAGAATTATAAGTCCTTGTAACAATGTAATTTACAATTGTAATATGCTATCACAATAGAGATAGGAATTCTTAAATTCACATTAGAGAGGCATAGGTGAATAGTTGATGAAATTAATAACCCTAATTCTTAATACATTGAATTAATATTTAGTATTGATTTCTCTATTGTTTTATTTTATTATTTTATTGTTTTAGTTTTATAAATTCCAAATTTATTATTTGTCAATCAATTAGAATTAAATATTAATTTTTGGTAATTAATAACAGTCTTCATGGGAACGATATTTGATGTATCACTTTATTACTTGTTACGATTGCGTATACTTGCATACATTAATTTCACAGCAACGAGTAGAGGCTTAGAGAAAATGTTACTTGAAAAACACGAGCTGAAGTGTTTGTTCGTGGTACAGCTGGCAAGCAATTAATGAAGGTTACTTAGTTCTGAGAACCCAATACAAGTTCCCATATGAGTAGCTCGAGCAAACCCCAGGTGAGATTAGACATCAAGGAGATCGCATAGTCGATTTGACTAGATATCAGGGAGGTCACTTAGCTAAATCCTTAGATCGCATAAACCACATCTTAAGCATCTCAGTGTAGGTTGTTGTAACCTATGAATTTTTATCTCATGAGGGGTGCATTTAGCTCGTTGTAAACGCTTAGAATACAAAGGCTTGAATCCCTAAAGATCCAAGGACATTATATGCATCATTAGCATGTTGTAACTGCTGTAACTCTTGCCTGATAAATGTATAATATCAAGTATTTAATGTCTTTACTAAATTTATTGGAACGTTTGAGAAGTTACTCAAGCTGGTACATTACTCATATGTAAAACGATCACCTAAACATGTCTGTTAAACCCCTATAAATAGAGGGGTAATGGACTAAATCTTTGTATGCCAAAACTCTGCTAAAGTTTTCAGAAATAGTTTTCCCAGAGATCAATTAGCAGTATAGACTCGTGGACTAGGTGGGTTTTAACCACTGAAACACGTAAATTCCTGGTGTTTTTCTGATACGGTTTATATTAAGCATAATTCCTTATTATCGAACTTCTTAGTTCCCTATTGGAAAAATACCGCGTTAACATATAGATATATATAAACCATTCTGGTGAAAAAACTTGGTATGAAAGAGCACACCAGGTGCGCGGCGGAGGTTTTAAAAATTTATTTCTCATCAATACCAAACCAGGATCTCACAGACATATATATATGCATTAATTCAAAGCATACAAAAGTTAGATCTAATACCTCTTATAGCCTATCAAGTGTCCTTGTTACCATTAAGAATAAAATAGCGAACATCAAATCCACGTTAGTGACAGTGAGATCCACACCACAATCTTCAAAGTCAATCCTCAACATACTAGGATGTGTGTGGGTACGTTGAATAACAAAGGACAAATATATATATATATATGTACTCAACACATGAGATCTCGAATTTGGAGAAGGAAAATTTATTTAGAAAATGAGGAAAATATCAAAGTATTTTTCAGGCTTCTGAAAACTTTTGAGAGCCGCCCTTTTGAGAATGTCTAGAAATAAATATATATATATATATAGTCTAGGTTAATTCTCATTAGGTTTAGGTTTTATTTAATTAATTAGTATTTTACTCAAATTAAATCATTAACAAAATAATTAAACAAAAAATAAATAACTCAAATAAGTAATTGTATAATTTGTGTCTAGTCAGTGGGTCCCCCTAGTGACATGTGCCTGTGCTTGCATAATGACAAGCATGTGACACTGTTAAATGCAACAAGGCGGTTTTCTATGTATTTATTTTATTTAAAATGATAATATAATGTATATTTTAAAATGTATTATTTCTAACATACATAAATATCAATTAATATAAAAAATTAACTTTATCATTTATAAAACCTAATTATTATCTAATTTAATTCCAAGAATCAAATGCATTCTCTCTCAACATTAATTAAGTTAATTAATATTATGTTTAACTAATATTTTGTCTGTAAATAAAATATATTAGTTCATTTAACTAATTAATTAATTAATTACATATAATTATCTATTTTTTATAATTTTTCCCTAAAAAATTAATTTCCGTGCAAATTAGTCCTTTCCCTTTTAATTTGTCACTAACATTCACACTCTAGAGTATGTTGTATAAAGGTGACTCGAGGACTATGGACCTATAATTCGAAGCTCAAAGAAAAGCAGATTATTAATTAAACTCTTTTATTAAATAATCATATTTATTAATTCCATTATTACTCCACTATAAATATGAAATCACACTCTTGGTAATTATAAAATTATATTTATAGAATTATCTCATGTAGTCCATTGATATAATCATTTCATGTAGTTATGTCCTCTAATTATTGTCTCATAAATTAGAGATGGTCAAAATTATCATTTTACCCTTCTAATTTTCTCTTGTTCCTCAAATACAATTAATTCACTAGTGAATTGTTTTGTTATGAGCTTAACAACTATTCAATTTCAAAATTAACCGTTAGGGGAACCAATATACAACCTCTTAGGAAATTATTGATTCCAAATCTTGTAAGAGCATGTTTCAAGATACCCATGTCATTGAATCTCAAAAACAAAAGTCATTAGCCTAATATACAAATAAACATTAATGAGTCAATCAAAAGTCCTAATAAACATGAATAGGAGTTTGTGACTACTTAGGTTTCAGACTTATCAGCATATAATCATCATGTTTATATGAATTAATTCTTTATGGTAAGGAGTAAGTTTATAAAGAAATTAATTCATATTGGTCTTGTAATATATTTTCTAATTATATAAAGTACCTTCATGATGATGTCTATCCACATCAATAATCTAGATCTAGATCACATGTACTCAAAGAACGCCTAGAAAACTAAACAAGTAACCATCCATTAACGATTCCCTACATTAATATGTTGCTGACTATTTTATTCGTTATTTATGATCTTAATCCTCTCGTACTTATACAAGATTATACTCTCATAAATGAATATGGAATTTTCTTATATTTATATTACATATTCAAACAATAATCTAGATATTTAATCGTATGAAAAATGTACTTTTATATACTTTCATAATAAAATGTCTTTGCATATGCTTTAAGGGCATAAACCTTAACAAATTGTTCGCTAAATTTTGTGTAATTCCTATTTTTATACTATTACCAAGTATTTAAGTGATCAACTTTTTACTTAAATGGAAAATATAGAATGTTGATTTAGTACATTGTTTAGTCGATATATCAACTTACAAAACTGATAAGTTAGGTAAGCAAGCAAATCTAAACTTAAAACAAAAATGCGTAAAAAGAAAGAAAAAACATAAATAACGCATGATATATTATGTGGTTCAATTTCCCTTGTTCACTTGGATGCAGGGACAGACAATCAGGTACCTGTCGTAGAAGCCAACGATCAGGTTTAAGATGTGAGGTACCCGATCAGGTACTCAATGTAGAAGATGAAGAGCCCCATTTAGTCACTCGATCAATTCAGAGGAGAAACACTGGAGTAGTTGTCAAATAGCAATGCATTAAAATGGGGTTGCAACTCGACCAGTCGACAAGCCTCCATGTCATGGCAAGGGGAAACAAATCGTGATCGAGGATACCAACAATCTAGAGTTATCATCTTCTACGGTTGAAAATATTAATTGTAGTGTATTAAGACCATTATTTAATCTTCCACCATCTTCCATGAACACATTCAATGAGGATAGAAAATTTAACCTTGCGACTAGTAATTGCCAAGAAGAAATTTGTAATGCCCTACTAATCCATGACAGTTACACTGTGTTTAAAATAGTGCTTAACTCGTTAAGCGAGTCATTTGGACTCAAAAGTGTAATTAAAATTTAATAACAGCTTAGGTACTAAAAATTTTTGTCAAAAGGTATACACTTTTCATTAAAACTTTAAATATTTACAAGGGATTCCAAAAAGGATTATCGAAATATTATTACATTCAGGTGTACAAAATAGTTGGGCTAAGCAACAAAATTGGTCTTTTATACTCTAAGTCCTGCGAAATATCTCGACTGTGGGGGCCAAGCAGATCGAACGTGTACGCTCCGCTCTAAAGTTCTCCAACTCATGGCTGATCGACATTTCCCTTGCCCTTACCTACACCGTAGAGCACCCGTGAGCCAAGGCCTAGCAAGAAAACTCCATATGGCATAATAAATACCCAATTAATCATAAGCAATAAACAACATGCTTCACAGATAACAAATGTATTCATTCCAATCATACCAATCATAAGCACATTTTACAATTTACAAATATGCTCATTTCAAACACATAAACCATTTACACAGACTAGCGAAGCAGTCTGGCCAAACGACCCATCGAGCGAGGTGTGCCTCCCGGCACCAAGCTTACGGTCCATGTCAGGTGAGTGTGTACCCCACCCTCAACTTCACTCGCCTTCTTAGCCCACATTCCGCACAATTGCTGATTGGCCCACGTTCAACACGATTGCCGAATATATATCATACTGATCATCCACGGACAAAGCAATGCTAATATGAATAGCGAACAACCTACTCTATGTGCATATGCTAGTTTTCTTACCTAGATTCCAGCAATAAGAGATATAACGACCCAAGTGTGATTATGTTCAAGCTTCTAAATCACATCGATTAAAATGATGATTAATTCACAATTATGACTTCAAAATAATCACATCTAAACTTTGCTTAGGTTCTAGGATTGTAGAGCTTTTAACACACTTTAAACCATATTAAGAACGTCCAAATCCGACATCGAGGTAAGCAATTATGGTCTAATTACGAAACTAGAAAATCATGACCTAAAACAAGGTTGGCAGTGCGGCATCTTCTTGTATGGTCGCAGTGCCATTGACGTCAGAGAGCTATTCGGAGCCTAAAAGAGATGCTTTTGCACCGCGACGCTCACCCACTTGAGTTGCGATGCCACTGCAAAAAAAAAACCCTAAAATTTATGCCTTTTCTTGCGATTTCTTAACTCAAACCGACCCCGATACGCCCCAAACATGTACCCAGCTTATAAATTGTAAACCAAAGCAAATATACACATCATTGAACATCTCATAACCACAACGAAATGTCCAAACTCAGTTCCCATATCAAAATCCCACCATTTCAATCAAATTTCCCCAATCTTTCCCAAATCCTTATACTCATCAGTTTTCATGGTTTTAATGCCCACTCACTCATTAAAACAACCTAAAGTCCTCGAATTTCAATATTCGACCTCAAGCACACATGAAGAACACCAAGAACACATACCTTATATGAGAAACTCTTTGTTTTCAATAGTTGAAGCAGATCCTAGCTGTTGCAAACCTTTCCTCGATGCTCAATTTCCCTTCAAGATCCTCAATTCTCTTGGAAATTTCTCCAATTCAAATCTTAAACTTAGCTTTGGTAGTTTATAGATTTTTGGTGAGTGTTCAAGAAAACCATCATGAAGGAAGAGGATAGCCTAGCACGTGTAAGGGAGAGACCTTCAGCCCTTGGTTTTCTTTTTCTCTAATCTCATGGTCAAATAACCATTTTGCCTCTATCACCAATTAGCCCTTTGACCACCAACATGTGTATTTTTGTCATTATTCTATAATTCCCATTAAATTTCCAATTACACCACTAATTTCCAAATTTATCCATCAGTCCATCAAACACAAATATTCCACCAATATATTTCATTTACCAAAAATTTCCAAAACATTTCTCAGTTCGACCTAAGCTGGGCATTTATCCCCGTTTTGACTTTTCTGCTTAATCGCTCTAACGAATCCACTCATGCTGAAAATCACAAATATATCCACATAATAATGTGTTCTCAATCACCTAACACATAGAAATTACAAATATACCCTCAACAGGGCAAAATTACAAAAATGCCCCTTTTTAACATAAGTGGATCTTTAAACACATTTAATACACTTAATCATGCATACTCAATAACATAATAATATAACTCAATTAATTGGCATAATTATCCCAAGTGCCCTCCCGGCATGCTAATCAAAGCACTAAATTCTATGAGGAATTTTCGATCGTTACAAATTTCATGGGCAATTACTTTTGTATCTAATTCCAAGTGTAGGTCAGAATGTGAAGATAACTTAGAAGTCGATATTTTTTTGAAGTATATAGCTTGTTATATTTTTCCTTTTTTCACTGCTTGTTATATTTATGTCTATGACTAACCCTTGCATTTTCAGATATGCCTAGCAATCTTAACTTTTATGCTAGCACTGCCCCCTTGTCTACTCAAGGAAGAAAGGTACCCAAGATAAAAGTGTTAGGAGAAAGTTTTCAGGAGGCTCCCAAGAAGAAGGCCAAGCTACCTGAACAAGTAACTCCGAGCAATCTACTCCTCCACAAAAGTTAGTGACTCCCCTAATCACGGTTGAAGACTCTAGTGACATGTCGGTGCTTGTTACCAACAAAGATCTTCAGAAAGCTTTGGATCTTACTTTATAGCGAGATGTGATGGTGGCCCTGTTGGGGTTTTATGCCCTAATTAAAACCCAAATTCTTTGTAATCTCATTTTTATTATCAATAAAAGAATAGAAATCATTTTTTGACTTGGTCAATCACTTTGCTCACATGTTTTATTTTCATGATTATTTGTTTAATATAAACTTCTATTAAATCCCGAGCATATAGCTAATCTTATTTATAGTGACGTAATCACAGTGGAATATAAATATGATTATATGTTCAAAATAAGTTAGTCCTAAGATTAGTCAGTGCACCGGATTTACACTGACTTGCCAATCTACGATATGATCTACTTACACATTACAGTGTTATGTTCTTTCCAGAACATTAGCAAAGTAGATAAGATCGGATGTATTTGTTACATCGGACAGGACCGATATTGACAGTTGATAAGATAAGTAAGCATACCGTTATTATCTATTCTAGTCATATCATATAGTTGACCATAGGTCAATTCAATCTCAATTCTGAGTGGTTAGTATTCTAACTGATTGTATTATTTGAGTTCTTTGACTTGTTCGTTACCAGCTTACCCTACGGACTAGCCCATACTTACATCTTGGGAACTCGGTAGTATAATTGAGTGGGAGTGTTAATCATAGATATGAACATCTATAGCTTCTGATGAAGAAGTGAAACGATGGTTTCCTTTTAGTTTGGTTCAAGGTGTTAAATGATAGAGATCTTATTTCAGTAATTAAATTAGTTTACTGAAATATCATTTACAAGGAACTAAGTGTTTTAAGGATAAAATACAATGAGGGGTAAAACGGTATTTTAGTCCTATCTCATTGTAGACCGTCTATAGACGATTGAGTGACAATTATGGTTGTAACAATGGATAATTAATAGCGTATCTATATTTGTTATAGAGCGTTCTATGAATTCAAGAGTGCAATTCCAAGTCTATAGTGGAGTCACGAGGAATTAATAAGTTAGTAAATTTATTTGTTAGATTTATGATAACTTATTGGAGCTTGATTTCATAGGCCCATGGTCCCCATTGTACCTTGGATAAAATCATCTAGATAGTCTCAATTAATTGATTTAATCATCAATTAGAATTATCAAAGTTGACCAGGTCAATTTTGGATAGTTTCACAAAGTTGTGTAATTTTGAGAAGAAAAGAGAAATTATGGCAGATTTATTAATTAAGATAAATTGGTATCTAAATTAATAAATAAATTTAAATCAAGGTTCAAATTATAAATAATTAATTTGATAAAGGATTTAAATAATTATTTAATTAATTAAATCAATAGAAAATAATACAGGCCTTGATTTTAAGTCCAATGGGCTTATAATCAAATGGGAAATTTCACGGGCCTATAGCCCATGATAATTTCGACCTAGGGCTTCAAAATGGCTGTTATTTTATTGATTTTTTAATTAAATTAAATGGCCTAATTGAGTCTATAAAAGGAGTGTTATAGAGAAGTCAAAAAAAGGGTTTTTGATAAGTCAGATTTTCTGATAGTTCTATATTCTCTCTAAACACAAGTCCTTTTCTAAGCCTCTTTGTATTTTCTCTTCTTCTCTCTATATCTATCTCATGTGTTGAGAATTGCCCACACTAGTCTAGGTGGTTCTAAGGATACATTGGAAGATCGTGAAGAAAATAGAAGATCGGTTCAGTTTCTTGATAATACTCTGCGACAGAGAGGATACAAGAGTTAGAGAAACTGAAGGAAGGACTCTTAATTCCGCTGCGTATACTGTAAGTATTCTATTTTTGTTTCTCTTTGAATTCAATTTTAGAAACATGTTTTAGGCTATCTCGTATTAATTTGTTTAATATTAGATATACATGAAAATAAATAAAGATCCTGTATAAGTTTTTCCAACAGGCCCACCATAGGCAAACATGTAGACTATTCAACAAGCTTTCTACACTTAGGGCCGATTAGATCGTTGATTGATTATTCAACAAGCTTGTTAGAGTAAGTGTTCCATTAAATTTTTCCATATTAATATATGAATATGTTGTATACTACTAAAATTTCATGTGTAATTTTAGGCCACTCTTTATATTGGCTTTGACCTTTTCTGGGTCAAAAGTTTGATCTCAGACAACAAGATTTTAATCTAGCAGAATTGTGATTTGTCTAAGCAGGACAAAGATTTGACTGAGCATCTTAAGAAAGCTAGAGTAAACCTAAAATTGACCATGAAGAAGCTGAGAAAAATATCAAAGACCATATTGTGGAGCTAGAATGTCAATAGAACTTGGTTGAGTCTACTTGCATGCCCATAGTCATGGAAAATGAAGAACTAGTTAAGAAATATGGAGACTTGATCTTCAATTGCTTACCCATGTTCCGAAAACATTACCAAACTTCCGACTTCTCCTATTTTCCCAACAAGAAGAGGAAAGCCAACCTAGTAAAATGCTTTGATCGCTGGATCCTTGAAAAATTGACCAGTTAAGAATGAAGAATCTAATCTACCTGGTGATGAAGAAGTGGACAATAAAAAGGGCCTCGACTAGTCTCTATCTGCAACGCCAATGGTCCCTCCTGCTGCTTTTTGATCAACCTGCTGAATTTATTTGAATTTTATTTCTTTCTATTTTATCTTTTCTAAATAATTTTAAGTACCCGGGCATTACTACTCATGGTGCAAAAATAATCCACTGTTTGTGCAGCTTTAGTATTGTTGTCATTATTTTTATTTCCTTACTTTTGACACTACTCCTTTTTTTTCAAGCACTTTAAGCATGATACTTTATCAATTTTGTATTTCCAAAAAATATTCTAAGTATTTTTGGCATGCATTATTCCTTATTTTGCTAGTGTGTTTGTGCATATGTCTTGCTTTTCCTCATACTTTATATGCCCTCTAAGTAATCAAGGAGTTTAAGGACCTTGGTCCCTTACTTATTGACCAAATGTAACGACCCAACTATTCTAGACCTTGGACCATTAATAACTACTATATTAATCATAAGAAAACGTACATGCGAAAACATCATAACTTTATTATGAAAAGAAAAGGTTTGAATACATAAAGATTTTACTTAGGATATGGGATCCCATTGTTTTGAAAATAAAGCAAAACATAACTTAAATAAATGGGTTACAAAATCAAGCGCAGAAAATAATACATAGAAATCATAATTTAAAGACTTCATCCTCTAATCGAACGCCAGTCCATCGATTCCATCCTGCCTCAATACACATCCCCAAGCTGCCAAGAACCTTTCCCGCCGCCATAGCTAATTTCTTGCACATATAAACATAAAGGAATGAGCCTAATGCCCAGCAAGGAAAAACTAACAACATAAATCATATACATAAAATTTATATCATATGCTAAAAACATATCATAAACATATACTATAAGCTTATCATAAACATATGTCATATACTACTATAATGGCCATTAAACTACTTGGGGCTTGTTAACTAATCAAGTCATATGCCCATTAGATTTGTGGGGCTTGCTAGCTAAGCAAGTCATATGCCCATAAATTTATTGGGGCTTGTTAGCTATACAAGTCATATGCCCAAGTCTACCAACATAACATAAGATAACATATAACATATAAAATCCTATCTTATTTTCCTTACCAATATACCGAGATATGAGAACAGAATCGGGACTTTGGAACACTCCTAAAAACCATAATAGAAAGGTGAGTATACTAAAGAAAAAGGATGAAAAGAATGAACTACACCATCAAAAGGATACTTACCAACAACAATCTTACGTTCAATATCTTAGATTCCTAACCAAGAATAAAGAATGCGAGTTAGGATTTTTAGTAGAAAAACTATAAGAATAACACAGAAAGGAACTAGAATAAGGAATACCTCGAATGCTTCTATAACCGAACTACACCTCAAACTGAAATATACTATGAACCTTACTTCCCAAGTGTTTATTAAGCTTATAAGGATAAAGCTTATAACCCCAACCCAAGTGTTTATCACTCTAAAATAACCTAGCAGCTTGCAGACTCTGAACTTAGCTTGATGAATGAATAAATGGCTGGGTACTAGGTCTTATTTATAGAGTTCAAGAATGAAAAGATCTTTATTTAGCTTGAATAAAATAATCGATTTTTAATTGAAAAATATTTGAATAATCGTTTAGCAGAGGCTGAAGACTCGGTCAAAAAGATTCTGGACTTATCAAGAGGTTAAAGAATAAATTAAGCTCGGTTTCAAAAAATTTCAAATATCTGGCACTACAGCCGATATATCTCCTGGGCTAATATGCTCGAGGCTTGTCGAGGTGGCCATGCAAAGTTACGTGTTTTTCATATCCCCGTATGGCAATATATCGCCCCTAGTGCTGCGATATATCGGCATACGCTAAAATATTATACACGTAATTGCATTTTTTCAGCCTAATTTGAATTGAGTAAATAGCCTTGACTAAGTCCTCTAACGATTTCAAAGTTGCTGGCAGACCCTAGGATATTCAAATATTACTCTTATTAAATTTATTCCTCAAAATACTTAATTATTCATTAAACATACACATGACGAGTGTCATTTCCTTGTTGGGTTTATCTAAACCTTATATTATAATAAATATCACCTTCATAATAAGTCATATTAATTAAACCTTAGGTTATAATTAATATTCTTAAACTATAGGTTAAACTTATAAAATCTACAAGTGTTACTACGAGTGTCCAACTAAATCCCGGTCTGAACCAAAATCCACAGTCATAAAAATACTACAACTATTACTATTGCTACTACTATCTAACTAGCTAAGTAAAGTTCTTGGACTCTACACCAAACCTGTTCAGGCACCAACTGCTCATTAAAATGAAACTAGATATATAGCATAAATTAACACATTTATTAAGCAAATACTTATGAAGACACACAATAATATAGCAAAAAATTGATTGTGCTTGCCACAATCCCTTTTATTAACTTGTAAAAAGAATGGAAAATCGTGTCTTAAAATAATTTGGTATGATTATATAATGGATGGTTTTTACAACTTATAAGCGACTTGTCGAAGTTCGACTAGCCCTTTTTCTTAACTTATATACACGCCCTACTTGACATATAAATCACCCCTCTGAAAGTAGTGTTATTGATAGTATTTATGAAGATGTTCACCATTCCAATAACATGAAAGTATTCACCCATTTTGCCAGCCAGTTTGTTTATTCTAGGTTGCAGTACTCCTTTGACCTGATAAGTTTCTTCATAGTTTGTTCCTTCAACCCCTGCAACTTGGTCGCATGTATTTAGGAAGACTCTTCTCAATAAAAAATCTTCTATTGTGAATTTTTTGTTCTTAACCCATGAATTAAAATATCATGCAACCTTTTGCTGGCAAACTGCTATTTTAAAGTTGGTCTTTTCTCTTCGTTCTTTGATCATGATCGATGATTTAGAAATCAATAGATGATTGTAGTCTTGGTCATATGTAATCCTTTTGCGGGATGGAGGATTAATTTCAGTAGGCAACATGGACTCATACCCATATGCCAAGAAAAATGGAGTGTGTCTAGTCGTTGTTCATGTTCTAGTTCTATATCACCAAAGTACTTCATGTAATTCATCTGGCCATGCTTCTTTTGCTTGCTAAAATTATTTCTTCAAAGTATCTTTGAGGGTCTTATTCACAGCTTCGAATTGTCCATTTTCCTTTGGATGTGCGACTGGGGAGAAGTTTTTTGTGATGTTGTGTTGAGCAAAAAAATCAATGAATAAATCACTTTTGAACTGGGTGCCATTGTCAGACATAGTTTTCTTTGGTAAAACATATCCATAGATGTTTTTCTTTACAACAAAATCGATGACCTTTTTTTTGAAGTGATTGTTTCTAGTGATTGTACCTCAGTCATTATTTGGGGTTCCAATATATTCATCTACAAAATGTACTAGAGTCTGTCCTTTTATTGTTGTTCGTGGTTGGCAGGTAATCTCGAACTGCCTTAACTCGACGACCCATTTTAGTAGTTGACCTGAAGCCTCTAGCTTCTATAAGACTAGCCTTAAAGGCTGGTCAGAGAGTACTTTTATTGGATGGGCTTGAAAATATGATCACATTTTTCGAGAATCCAGTCGCAAACAATAAGCCAACTTCTTAATCATTGGATACCTAGATCTGCCCCTACCAATCTTTTGTTGATATAATATATTGGATGTTGCAATCGGTCTTCCTCTCTTACAAGTATTGTTTATAACTCTACGAAAATAGAGTTATTTATCTCTTTTAGTGCATTAATTTAGTTCTGTGCTCAAGAATTTTTAGTTTAATTTAGATAATCTTAATCAGTTTTATTTAGTTTTGAATAAATATTAATTTTAATATTTTTACATTAGTTTTAATAAAGTTTTATAATTTTTAGATTATTTTAATTTAGTTTCTCATTAATGAATTAATCTACCTCAATTATGTATAGTTTTGAAGAAACTTAAATTGATCTAAAATGCTCATTTTGGTGCATGATTTTTCTGAATACTAATGCTAATGTTGTAGCATTTCGAGCACAATAGCTATTGAATGACCAACGTGGGAAACAAGGCTAGCTAATCATTTAATGAAATTTTATGACATATTTGGTGATTTATGGAAAAAGAAAGTCAACTGATATTTAAATAAAAGTGGTCCCAAAATAAGAGAGAATGTGCCTTTGGAGGAAGGAGAAAAGTAGGGTTTCCCTAATTGGAACCATATGGTTTAAAAAGAAAACCCAGCAACCATTGGAGACTCTCTACCAATTATTTTCAAGGCCCACCATTGAAGAAATAAGAGAACAAAGAAAAATAATAGGAAGAAAGAATGGAAATAGAGAATGCATAAAGGAGGAAAGTATGAAGACAAGATCCATTTGAAGACAATCAATTTGGTTGGATTCTCTCTATTCTCATAATGATTATGAGCTAAACATTTCATAGCTACGATAATTAATGATCTCTATTATGTTATTATTTGTACTTGTTACAAATGTTAAATGCTAATTGAGGATTATGCATTCAAGTGGTTCTATAGTTTACTATTTTCTTTTGTTTTGCAATAAATTGGGAGTAATTGAATTAAATTTGAATACCGAAAGGGTAAGGTTAATGGACACAAGACTTGAATGGTGTAATATTACTCTCTTTGATTGTAATTTATGATGGTATTGACATATATTATTACCTTGCATAACTTGATGGAGTTACTGCTTGGAAATGTATTCTTGAAGTTAGATTGTCATAGCCATATGTTTGGTTTAGCTAAAGAATTTAAATCATAGTGACTTTGATGGAAGCCAATGAGCTTTCTTGGAAGTCCTATTTTATAATACCTAGTTTGTTGTAGCATTCTCGTAGCATTGATATAATTTTTTGCACATTATAAGGAATTAGTTATTGTAGCTCATTTCTTAATCTTGCTATCTTATTATTTTGTTTATTGTATTTACTTTCTTGCTTAGTTTTTAGGATCAACCAAATTATTTTCACTTATTTTGTTCAAAGTTTTTTAGTGTTGATTTTAAACAATTTGTTGCTAACCAACTCCGAATGAGCATGTTAAAATTATAAAGAACTCCTGAAAGACTCGAATGTGCTCCCTGCCTCCTTTGACTATTTTAGTCGATCTAATCTTTGAACAACTTGTTTACCAATCCTTGGTAAGTTTCTGTTACATTTTTTACTCCAAATGGTATTGTTGACGCCATTTTTTGTCAACTTAATTATGTATAGCACTAAACAATTGATTAGGAATAAAAGAAAAGAATGAAATTTATACGTGGTTCAGCAGTTAAAATCTTCCTACGTCCACAACTCACTTTTATTTTAAACTCCCCGTTAAAGCTTCAAGTGGAATCAATTTTGCAGAGTCTATACAGTACAAAATCGTGTGTGTCTACAAATGACCAGATCCAGGTTATTTATAGACTTGGTTACAAGAATATCTTCCCCCTAATTTAGGGAAGTTACAACATTTATTCAAATCTTTATGCACGTTATCTAGATGAACCTTGGCCCTATCATTATGCATCATATTCCAAAATTGAAATATTTCGACCATATTATTGAGTACTTGCTTTCATGTTTGTTTTTCTGTAAAAATACCCTTTCGTGCGTAGGTTCAAACTTCTATATATTCATACATAGTTCATTCGATTGCAAAATTTCGAAATCGTTATATTCAAGTTCGAATACTACTTTTACCATGTATTTTTGCGTTTCAAAATGATTATTGGCATGTAGTCTCGCTAGTCTAGTTATTTCTTGCTTAAATATAGTAACTTTTCCCCATCCTCAAGTATTGTCTCGAGGTTGCTTAAATGGTAATTCTTCTATCCATTTTCCTTTAGCTTCTCTGAGTTTTTTTCTAATGGAGCTCTTAAGAGTCTTGTTTACGGCTTCGACCTGGCCATTTGCTTGTGGATGAGCTACTGAGGATAAACTCTTAATTATCCCATTTTCTTGCGAAACTGTGTAAACAACTCGCTATTGAACTGGGTTTCATTGTCTTAGACTATTTTCCTTGGTACCCCATATCTGAAAATTATAGCTTTTACCACAAAGTCCAAGACTTTCTTCGAGGTGATGGTGGTTAGAGGTTCGGCCTCGGTCCATTTGGTGAAACATCAGCATCAACTACGACATATTTGACTCCCCCTTTTCCTATTAGTATTGATCCTCTAAGGTCGATTCCCCATACAACGAATTTCCATGGGGAGTTGATCATGGTGAGTTCGGTCAATGGAGCTCGCAAGATTGAAGCGAATTGTTGACATTTATAACAGCGTTTGACATACTCGAACGATTCCACTTTTACCGTAGGTGAGAAGTATCCTTGCCTAATTACCTTCTTGGATAGACTATGCCCCCCGGTGTGATCTCCACAAAATCCTTCATTGATTTCTTCAAGGATTTTTCTAGCCTCGAGTGGAGTTATGAACAAAATATACTCTTCTGTGCAATCTCCCCTCCAAGATAGTGTATCTTGGTATCTTGTACATTACTTTTCTGGCCTCGTTCTGGTCTGTTGGGAGGCTCCCCTTTTCAAGGTAGTCAATTATGGGCGTCATCTAGGCAGGCTGTGAGTCTATCATATAGATGTCAACTTCGTTAGGCTTGATTATGCTCGGTACTGGTAAAAATTTGACAAGTACCCATTAAGTGTATCAACTTCCTTGGTTGTTGCGAGTCTCGCTAGAACGTCTGCATTCGATTTCCATTCTCGCAGATGTTGCTCAATCGCATAGAATTTGAATTGTCTGACTGTTGGTTTGAATTTTTCCAAGTATGTTGTGATTTTAGTTCCCTGAGAGTGGTATTCTCCTAAGACCTGGTTTACAACCAATTGGGAGTCACTATAGTAGTGAATGGCTTTTTCTTTTAGCTCAGAATCTATTCAAAGCCCTGCTAATAGTGGCTCATATTCTGCCTTGTTATTTAGGGCCTCGAAGCCAAGCCTTAAGGTTGAGTGAAACTTTTTTTCTGACGCGGTAATGAGGATAATGCCTTCCCCGGACCCATTCTCGTTAGAGGAACCGTTGATGTAAAGTCTCCACAGATCCGAGCTGGGGTCACGACTTCCTCATTGGTGATTCCAGTACACTCGACTATGAAATGTGCTAAGGCCTGTCCTTTTATCATCATTATTAGGTAATATGTTATCTCGAACTACCAAAGTTCGACCGCCCATATCAACAGCCTTCCGGATGCTTCATGTTTCGACAATACTTGTCTCAGTGGTTGATCAGTCAGCACGTGTATGGGGTGTTCTTGAAAGTAAGGTCAAATTTTTTTGGATGCATGTATTAAGCACAATGCGAGTTTTTCCATTAATGGATACCTTGACTCTGCCCCCAGTAACCTTTTGCTGACATAATAGACAGGGTTTTGTACTTTCTTATCCTCCCGAACAATTACTGCTCTAATTGCATGCTCGGTTGTAACGAGGTACAAGTACAATATTTCCCTTGTGACTTGTTTGGATAAGATGGGTGGCTTAGCGAGATGTTTTTTCAGAGCTTGAAAAGAAAGATCCCATTCATCTAACCATTCAAACTGTTTCCCCTTCTCAAGTGATTAAAGATTTGTAGGCATCTGTCTGTAGATTTTGAGATGAATCTAGTCAAAGCCGCCATTCGTCCAGTTAAACTCTGAACATCTTTATTCTTTTGAGGTGAAGGCATGGCAATTAAAGCCTTTATCTTATCCGAGTTTTCCTCTATGCCTCGAGTGTTTACTATAAACCCGAGAAACTTTCCCGAAGATACTCTGAATGAGAATTTTTGTGGGTTAAGTCTCATATTGTACTTTCGAAGTATAGCAAAAAACTCGACGAGATCATCAACATGGTCACATTTGTGTTTGGACTTGACTAGCATGTTGCCCATGTACACTTCCATGTTGTTTCCTATCTACTCGGCAAACATTCTATTGATCATTCTCTAATACATAGCCCCAACATTCTTGACCCCGAAGGGCATCACGTTGTAACAATACAGCCATTTATCAGTCATGAAGCTTGTGTGCTCCTGGTCGGGCGCTTGCATGGCTATCTGGTTATATCCAGAATATGCGTCCATGAATGACATGATGTCGTGACCCGAGGTTGTGTCCACGAGTTGATCAATTCGAGGCAAGGAAAATAGTCTTTTGGACATACCTTGATGAGGTCCGAATAGTCAATGCAAGTTCGCCACTTGCCATTGGACATTGGGACCAGGGCTAGTTGGTTATCCAATCTGGGTAGAAAGCATCCCGGATAAACCGATTTGCTTTTAGCCTTTCGACCTCTATTTTAAGGCCTTCTTCCTTATGTCATTGACGAGTCTCCTTTTCTATTTCGTTGGAGGGAAGTTTTTGTCAATGTTCAACGCATGCCATTCATATATGAGTGTGACCATGCGAATATGTAACCTCCCAAATTTTTTATTAAAGCCTAATTGGGATTATATGATCGATTAATGGGTTATACATATGTAATATGTGTATTAGCATCTGGTTACATGGAGTAAATGATTATGTGATTAAAATTGCATGTTTAGGTAAATTAAATATGCATGTGGGCCCATTTTGGTTAATAGGAGCATATTTGTAATTTTGGCCTGTTGAGGGCATAAATGTGAATTATATGTGTGTTGTGCTTGATACCATAAGATTGTGGTGATATATTTGTAATGTGTGATCTGAGACGGTTCGAGGGAGCGGATTAGCGAAATAGTCACAATGGGGACGAATACCCAGCTCAGAGTGAGCCTAGGGATATTTTGGGAATGAAGCACATGTGCAGGATTGCTGTGTAACGGTTAGTAATTTAGCGATTATTTGGGTATGTCGGGATTAAATGGGGATTTATAGGATTGTTCAAGGAATTAGCGGGATGTGTAAAATGACGGGATTGCCCTTGGTGGCTTTAAACCAACACTCTTGAACTAGTTAGAATATAGAAATATAAACCTCAGCCTTATCTCTCTCTCTCTCTTTCTCTCTCTCTCTCTCTCTCTCTCTCTCTCTCTCCCATGTTCTCTTACTCTCTCTTTCTTCCTTTTGGTGTATGTGGGAACCTTGAGGAATTCTTCAGAAAATTGGTTGAAGGTTGGAGGAATTTGAAGCCTGTGGATGTTGGAGTAAACTCAAGCCGAATTATTAGTTGAGGTTTTATCGCTCAGGCTCGGGATTAGGGATCGTGCTTAAGATCGCTTTGGGTTGTTAGCTCAGAACACAAGGTAAGAGATCTGTTTGTGCCCGTAGACCTATGTTGTGTTTAGTGTTGTGTGTATTGTTTATATTTATTATGTCATACATGTGATTGTGACCGATTGGCAAGGGCTGGGAGCGGCAAAGGCTTGGATCGACATTAAGCATGCTGAATGCAGGTTGCTAGGGCGAGGCCCTCTAAAGGTGTTGTTTACATCCGCTCGGTTAAGACTGCGAACATGGTGCCTGGTAACACACCCCGATCGGCGGAGGCTGCTTTTTTTCTATTGTACCAGTGTGTTGTTATGTTGTTTTTCTATTGTGTTGTTATGTGTTGTGTTATTTTGATGCTATGTTGTTGTGTTGTTGTGTATTCCAATAGAAACTCATAAATTGTTTGTTGTATTGAATTAAGTACGTGTTTATTGAAATAAATTATTGTATGTTGTGTTGTGAAGTTCTCTTGCTAGGCCTCGGCTTACAGGTACTCTGTGGTGCAGGTAAGGGCAAGGAAAATGTCGATCAACCATGAGTTGGAGGACATGAAGCGTTGCGCACATATTTGGCCTACCTGGCCACCACGACTGGGGTATTTTGAGGAGTGTGTTATAAATGTTTCATTTTGTCGCTTAGGCCGATTGTAACGTAACTTTTGAGTTGTAAATATGTTTCTAAATAATATTTTGGGGATCTCAATGTAACACTTTCATGATTTAAATGAAAGTCCAACCCTTTTATTCCAAAATCTTATTTAAATGAACCTTCATTGTAACTAACCACACTTTTTGATCTGATACCTCGATTAGCAAGCTAATGGCACATTTTAAAATCACAAGGTCACGGCTCTAGGGTAGTAGTGCGTTACAACTTGGTATCAGAGCGTGCCAAGGTTTATGGTTCTTGAAAATTGACCGAACATTTATGTTCGTTGCCAGAGACAAGCTCGACTCAGGGTCAGTTGGTATTGAGTGAAATATTTTTCTAGTTGCTTATATGAATTTCCTTATGTGTTTGTTAATATGGGGAGCATGAGCATTATACAATTTTTTTTTTTAGTTTTCTTATTGTATGTGGCCGTTGTGTTTTCTGGCCCTGCTCGTGGAGTGATTTCGGATGGGATTACCATATCTGATTGATTGATTCATTGATTGTAGACAGATTTAGAAGTTATGCATTTGAGGCAATCAAGTGGAGCATGCGTTGTTAATTTTGGGATTGTGAATAACAGTCGAGGCCAGAATCCTCCATCTGCCCCTGGGAGTAGCAGTAGATGCTCGCTGACATGCAGGCTAGACTACAAAAGCAAGAGGAAGATATTAGATGGTTGAGACAGTGGATTCCATCAGGGAATGTCGCACAGTCTGTTTCGACGACAATGCCATCAGTTTTTGTTCAGCCTGAGGGTGGAAACAAGTGGGAATTGTTGTATGAAAGATTATAGACGTATTATCCTCCATTTTTTGAAGGGGGCTTAGATCCTTTCAGAGCTGAATAATGGATGGGCATGATTAGCTCCATTCTCGACTATATAGGGGCTGAAGGCAATGATAGAGTGGCTTGTGCCATGTACAAGCTACGGGAGGATGCCCAAACGTGGTGGGAAGTGGTATCCCAGACCTTAAATGTTGTTATTGTAACACCCCATGTTGCTAATAAGGTTTAGGACTTTGATTATCGTGCCTGGAGGGCAATAAATGAATTAACATGTTAGTATATGAGTTTAAATGAATATGTGATTAGAATGCATGTTTAGGTGGAATAAATATGCATGTGGGCCCTGTTTGTTTGTTAGGGGTAAATTGGTAATTTTAGCCCGTTGAGGGCATAGATGTAATAATTGTGTAATATGATTAATACCACGTGTGAGTGGTGACATTATTGTGATGCACATGCCGAGACGGTCCTAGGGAGCTAATTAGTTCAAAAGTCACAACGGGATTAAATACCCAGCTCGGGGGGAGCCTAGGGGTATTTTGGGAATTTAATGATTTGAGCTTGTGAGTTATGGTTAATGGTAATTGAGTGCCTTGAGTGACCCTTGGTAACTATTGAGAGCAACAATTTTAGATGAGAAAATGGTAGATTTGTAAGAAAGGTGAAATGTCAAAAATGCCCTTGAGGTTTAGTTAGGAAAGGAATTACATGGATGGGTAAAATGGTCTTTTTCCAGAATATAGAAACCTTCAGCTGAGGGAAAAGATGATTCACGTTTTAACACTTAGGCATATTTCTGTTCTTGCTGAAATTAGAAGAAAAACTAAAAGGAAAGGAAAAGGAGAAGAGAGCAGAACTAGGAGGAGAATCAAGTGGTTTGAGGCAATTAAAGTTGATCATAACCAAGATTGTTCAGAGGTAAGGACTTGTCTCTGTTTTGTTTAAGTTCTAAGCTTGATTTCTGGAAAGTAAGTATGAAAATTGAAAGATAGTTGTGGCTGGTTTGCATGGGATTTCAGCTTTGTAATCAAGAGGAATTGGCTTGAAGCTGGGATTAGAGAGTGTTCAAAGTTGAATTCTTGATTGAGGTAAGGGTTCTAAGCATTTTTTAATTTTCGTTTCTGGTGTGGTTTAAGAATATTGAGGCATGGTTTACATTTTACAAGCCTTGGTTTAAGTTTTAAAAGCTATGGTTTAAGTTTCTGAAATTTGACTATAGATCCCTTTTTCTCGTGTCACCCCAAACATTGCATCGTCCCTACTTAAAAATATGGGTCGAGTAAAGTCCAAAGCCCAAAAAAAGAAACCATCCACTTCCCCTTCAAATCAGCCTGCTCCTCGGGCTGAAATTCCTTTGACCAGTGGTCAGGAAGAAAACACCCCCGACCCTGAAATCCAAACTCAAGCCCAACTCTGAAATGCCATTCAACTAGATGTTGTATGGTACGTTGCCCCTCCTAGTCGAGTAACGGTTAGGATGATTGCAAATTACATTAAGAAGAATGGGCTTCCTAGGGTGACCCTATTCCAACCTACCAGAGACCAACGGGAAAATCTACCTGGAGGCGCCTTCAGCGCCTGGTCGAGGTATCACATCGAGGCAAGAGTGATCCTGCCTCTCCATCCTTTCTTCCAAGGAGTGGCCAACTATTTTTGGGTCGCTCCTTTCCAAATAACCCTAAATGGGTATAGAATGCTCTCTGCACTCGATATCCTTTATAGTCATAAGAAATGGCCTGTCCCCACACCACACGAGGTTAACTATCTGTTCGACCTAAAATCCAACCCCAATCAAGAAAACACGGGGTTCTTCCAATTCTGTCACCAGGGAACGACCCGCACTTTTCTGAGTGATACCACCTTTATATCCAATGTGGGGAAGTACCTTCTAGAGTACTTTTTGACTACAGACATGGTCGCCAACAACCTGGCCTTCACCCAAGGAGGTAATATTTTTACTCCCCTGGTTGTTTATTTTCCTTTAATTCTTCCTACATTTCCCTTAGGGTTTCAGTGCATTTCAGGCCCGTGGCTGCGACCGGCTCCCACTCCAGAAATGGAAGTCCGATCAGCACTCTTAGCCATCATGACTGACGTAGAGAAGAGCAGCAAACAGCTGGTCATAGAGGTTAGCCTGAGGCTGGTTGGGCTTTTGGCACCTCACCAGGATGTGAGGGAATCAACAGCAAGAAGTGCCACCAGTGAGGAGATTCCTGAGCAGCACCAGATGTGTTGCAACCTCAAAGGAGGAGGAGGACTGAAGTGACAATCAGGGAGCCCTCCAGCACCCCGCGAGTTGCTGCTCCCCCTGCCCCAGTGGGAAAGGGAAAAAATAAAGCCACCGAACCCTCTGCTCCCATCGACGAGTCCTTAGATGAGAACGGTACTATTTTCTCATTCTTAGATAGTTTTCCAATTCCATGTCACTTATCTGACGGGGATGGCAACTTTAAGTATACTCCAAACTTAAATTCAGACTTCTTCCAAGCATTAAGTGAGGGTAGAAGTAGTCCAGTAAGTAATGTAGCGACCAGTAGTTGTAGCACGGGTACTTTACTTATAATCTCCTTACTTTCTTTTTTAGTTCCATCTATATATTTTGTCTCACTACACGTATTGTTTCCCTTTGTGCAAATATGTCGTCTGAAGACGTGTTCGAACATTAAAAGGTCGTTGCTGCTTCTTCAAGCAAGAAGAAAGACAGCAAGAGGGTTCGGGGGGAGAACAGCAAAACTGCTTCAAAGAAGGCCCGGACTGAGGGTCCTTCAGTAGCTGTTCCTTCAAAGGAAAACACGCCACCCTCCCTCTCCACTCGACCAGCCGGCCTCAACTCCACCGGTCGATCAGCACCCCACTCCTCCAGCGCCTTTCGACCAGCCACATCGTACTCAGCCCGAAGGCTCTCTATCCAGCACCGTGGTCAGTTCGGCCAGGGAGAGAATATACAAACTCTCCAAACACAAATGTAGTCAAGAGGCCATCGACGGTACCATCTCCATGGAAACCGACGAAATAATAAATCGAGGGTTGAATGAGATAGTTAGTGTAAGTTGCTTTTTGTTGCTGAGTAATTTACTTTTAATTTTCTGCCATCACCTTATTCTTTCATCTGGTCGCAGGGATTGCTGACCATGACTGCTGGTTGGTGCTGCACGGGTGCAATGGTCTCCCAGACCAAAAACTATGACACTAGGCTCGCTGAGGCAATGAAGGCGCTCGAGGGAAAGAATGCTAACCTGCTTGAGAAGAACACTGAACTGGCCAAGCAGAATGGTGAACTACTTGAGAAAAATGCATAGCTAAATAAGCAGAATGATGAACTGCTCGAGCAGAAAGCCACGCTAACCGAGGAGCTGTTGGAAAGTCGGGCCGCCCTAAACAAATCCAATGAAGATAAAGAAAAATTCAGGGAGAGTGCCAAACTCAATTACCAACAATCCAAACAGCTTGAGCTAGAACTGATTGCGAGCAGGAAGAAGACGGAGGAGCTGGAAAGGTGCGTGAAGGAGCTCGAAGAAACTGATGCCAAAAAATTGCAGAAGTATAAGGAAGCCACCCACCTTTGCTTCTACAAGTTTTGGAAACACAATTAGAAGGCCGACTTCAGCTATCTGTCTGAGCGCTTGAGACGGACTCTAATGTCCCGGTGCACAATTCTCCTGGAGGAAGAAAAAAGGGCTAAAATTCCTGCTTCTCTAGAGATTACTCTGGCAACGGGGATTGACAGTGTAGACAATGAAGCTGGCGCTACTGTCGACCAGCTCGCTCCTCAGGATCCTCTAGCCTCGTAGTCTTTTTTATTTTTCTTGTTATTTTTTGAATACACGTCCTACGGGTCATGATGTAAAGACAATTACTTTTTTAATTTTTAATTTTTATTGCTGCATGGGCAGCTTTTACTTTTAACAAACAAGTACATCCGAGCAGTTGCTGCTCACGGTGTAAAGGAATTCCTTTTGATATTATAGTATTTTTATGTTATTATAGCATCTATTTGCATGACCGAACTTAGCATAGTACTTTGGTTTGATTTAACAAAATACAAAATTTTGAAAAATACTCTAAGTACCCTAGCATGCTTTCACTTATTTTGCCCATGTGTTTACATACCTTTTGATATGCTTTGCTTACTAGATGCCTTATATGCCCCCCAAGTGATTGAGGAGCTTTAGGTCCTTGGTCACTTTCCTTGACCAAAACCTGTTCGAACATTACTGCTCGGAGCAAAGAATTTAAAACGATAATACAGCAAAACAACACACGTAATGAACAAATACTTGTAATAAATATAATAATTGGCAAGAATGACTGGTTGCGCACATTCCCTTATATTTCTCTTAATAAATGGACAAAACATGTATGTACGAGTGATCAATAAGATGTTACACTTATAAGCAATTAGTCACGTAAAATGACCAACCCTTTTTCATAACTTGTAAAAAGTAAAATTAATACAAGCCAATTCTTTACAAGAATTGTTTATTGATAGTACTTGCGCAGGTGTTCTCCATTCCAATAGCGAGGAATGAGATCTCCATTTAAGCGAGCAAGTTTGTAGGTGCCTGGATGGAGGAATTCTTCAATCTGGTATGGTCCTTCCCAATTAGGTCCGAGTACTCTAGCAGTCTGAGCGCAGGTGTTAAGGAAAACCCTTCGAAGTACTAGATCTCTAACATTGAATTTCCTTTCACATACTTTAGAATTGAAATATCGGGAAACTTTTTGCTGGTAAGCAGCTACTCGGAGTTGGGCTTGCTCTCGCCTTTCATCGACCAAATCAAGGGATTCCATCAATAGCTGGCTTTTAGATCCTTGATCGTACGTTATTCTGCGATGCGACGGCAGATCTAACTCAACAGGAAACATAGCCTCATATCCATAAGCTAAGGAAAATGGAGTATGACTTGTCACTGTACGATGAGAAGTTCTGTACGACCAAAGGACTTCAGGCAATTGTTCTGGCCATGCTCCCTTTGCTTCCTCAAGTCTTTTCTTCAGAGTATCCTTTAGCATTTTATTGACTGCTTCAACTTGTCCATTTGCTTAAGGATGAGCGACTGAAGAAAAGCTCTTGATAATTCCATGTCGTTTGCAAAAATTTGTGAACAGATCACTATCAAACTAGGTGTCATTGTCCGAGACAATCTTCCTTGGCAATCCATAGTGACATACAATGTTTTTTACCACAAAATCCAGCACTTTCTTGGTCGTTATGGTTGCGAGTGGCTCAGCTTCAGCCCATTTAGTGAAGTAATCAAAAGCAACCACAGTGTACTTGACGCCGCCCTTTCCTATAGGGAGAGATTCGATTAAATCTATACCCCAAACTGCGAACGGCCACGGACTTTGCATCTGTTTTAGCTCATATGGGGCTGCTCGTGGAATTTTGGAGAACCTCTGGCACTTGTCGCATCTCTGCACAAATTCCATTAAGTCTTCATTCATTGTTGGCCAAAAGTATCCTTGTCTTAGGATCTTTTTCGATAAGCTTTGCCCCCCACCATGGTCCCCACAAAAGCCTTTGTGTACCTCTTTCATCAATTCCTTGGCATTCTCTTTCGAAATACATCTGAGGAGTGGCATTGAGTATCCCCTCCGGTACAAAATTCCATCGACCAGAATATATCTAGCAGCCTGTCGCTAAAGGGTCTTAGCTTTGTTTCTGTCCATTGGTAAGACGCCCTGCGTAAGGTACTCTATGTATGGTGTCATCAATGTGTCGGCTGCCTGGATCACCAAAGAGGTCTCCTCTACTTGGATGCTTGGCACAGATAGTCGCTCAACTGGCACTATGTTCAGAGTATCAGCATCCTTCGCACTTGCTAATTTGGCCAAAGCATCAGCGTTTGAATTATAGTCGCAAGGTACTTGCTGAAGGGTGTACTTGTCAAACTGTGCTAATAGATCCTTCATTTTGTTTAAGTAAGCAACCATTTTTAAACCTCGAGCCTGGTACTCTCCCATGATCTGATTTACCACCAGCTGAGAGTCGTTGTAGATGTCAAGTGCCTTTATGTTCATGTCCCTGGTCAATCGTAACCCAGCGAGCAGTGCCTCATACTCGGCCTCGTTGTTAGAAGAAGTGAAGGCAAACCTGATTGCGCAGTGAAATCGATTCGCTTCAGAAGTCATCAAAATCACACCTGCTCCTGCGTGATTTACATTAGAGGAGCCGTCCGTGAACAACTTCCATGAAGGAGTTTGGTTTTGAAGTTCAGGTTCTTCAGGCACTTCTGGCTGCATGCCATCTGGAAGCCCAGTGAACTCTGCGAGGAAGTCAGCCAGGGCTTTCCCTTTTATTGCTGCTCGTGGCAAGTAAGAGATATCGAACTGCCCAAGTTTGACCACCCATTTCAATAATCTGCCTGCGGCTTCTGCCTTCTGTAGAACTTGCCGTAGAGGTTGGTCGGTCAAAACCGTGATTGGGTGAGCTTGAAAGTAGGGTCGCAGCTTCCTGGAGGCTAAAATTAAGCAATAGGCTAACTTTTCAATAGGAGGATACCGCAGCTCCGCCCCAATTAGCCTCTTTCTTACATAATAAACAGCCTTTTGTACACCTTCTTCTTCTCTTACTAAGACAGCACTAGCAGCGTATTCTGTGATCACCAGGTAGATGAACAAAGTTTCTTTATCAACCAGCTTTGATATGATTGGTGGTTGCAACATGTGAGTCTTCAATGCTTGAAAATCCTGCTCGCACTCCTCCGTCCATTCGAATTTCTTGTTGCCTCTGAGTAGATTAAAAAATGGGACGCATTTGTCCGTCAATTTGGAAATAAATCTACTCGGAGCAGCAATTCTTCCGGTCAAGCTTTGAAAATCCTTGATCTTTGCTGGTGATTACATATCGACCAGGGCTTTGATCTTCTCAGGATTGGCCTCAATTCCTCTCGAGTTTACTATAAATCCCAAGAACTTCCCTGATCCTACTCCGAAGGAGAACTTGAGGGAATTCAGCTTCATCTGATATCTGTTCAAGACGTTGAAGCATTCTTGCAAATCCCCAATATGCCCTCCTGCCTTCTTTGACTTAACTAGCATGTCATCGACATATACCTCCATGTTTGTGTCGATCATCTCCTTAAACATGTGGTTGACCAGTCGCTAGTAAGTCACACCAGCGTTTTTCAAACTGAAGGGCATTACTTTGTAACAGTAAAGCCTTGTGTCAGTCTGAAAGCTAGTGTGATCCTCATCAGAAGGATGCATGCTAATCTGATTATACCTGGAGTATGCATCCATGAACGAGAGAATCTCATGCCCTGCAGTGGCATCGACCAGTTGGTCGATGCTAGGGAATGGGAAACAATCTTTAGGGCAGGCTTTATTAAGGTCTGTGAAATCCACGCATGTTCGCCATTTTCCATTCGGCTTGGGAACTAGCACGGGATTAGAGACCCATGATGGATAAAATGCTACCCTGATGAATCCATTCTCCTTCAGCTTCTCGACTTCTTCTTTTAGGGTCTTTGATCTATCTTTGTTGAGCAGCCTCCTTTTCTGTTGTACTGGTGGAAAACTTTTGTCTATGTTCAGGACATGGCTACTGACTGCAGGGTCTATTCCGACCATGTCTTTGTACGACTAGGCAAAGACTTCCTGGTTTTCCTTCAAAAATTCCACCAGTGCTTATTTTGTTGTTGTCTCTAAGTTTATACCGACTTTCACAACCCTGGTCGGACTTTCTTCATCGAGTTGGACCTCTTCAAGGTCCTCGATGGGTCCTATCTCTTCATCAAAATCCCCAAAGCGATGATCTAAATCTCTATCCTCACTTGGGAAATGCCCTATTTGGTGACATCATCACCTGATTGGGCTTGTACATCAGCCACCATTTACAACTCTTTTCCGGCAACTTTCCTCGATATACCTTTCTTTGCCTTAGTTATCGAGGCATTGTAGCATTCCCTCGCTTCCCGCTGATTTCCCAACACGCATCCTATCCCTACGTTGGTGGGGAATTTCATGGCCAGGTGCCGTATCGAGGTAACGGCTCGTAGGTCGACCAAAATTGGCCTCCCAATTATAGCATTATATGATTAAGGACAATCAACTACTATGAAAGTAGTTAGTAACGTCCTGTTAGCAGGTGCAGTACCTGCTGTAACTTGAAGCCTAATCGACCCAGTTGGGCGAGCCCTTCGCCAGAAAAAAAATAGATGGTTTTGTTGCATGGCTCCAAGTCTTTGACGGACAACTTCATTCTTTCCAATGAGGACTTATATAGGATGTTGACTGAGCTTCTTGTGTCAACCAACACCCTCTTCACCATCATGTTGGCAATTTCCACGTCCACGACCAGCGGATCAGAGTGTGGGAATCGTACGTGCTAGGCATCGTCTTCAGAGAAGGTTATCAATTCCTCTTCTATTCGAGCCTTCTTTGGTGCTCGATCCTCCACACTCATCATCTCGATGTCTTGGTCGTGTCGTAGGATTCAAGCGTAATGTTCCCTTGCCTTCCCACTGTCCCCTGCAAGGTGTGGGCCACCACAGATGGTGAGAAACGTGCCTGTCACAGGAGTTGGCTGTAAAGGCAGCGAGCGTTGGCGTGCAAGCGCCTGCTCGTTGCCACCTTGAGCCTCTCGCTGAGACCCTTCTACAACTCGCACATATCTCTTTAGATGTCCCTGCCTGATTAGGAACTCAATTTTTTCCTTCAACTGGTTGAATTCATTAGTGTCGTGCCCGTAGTCGTTGTGAAAACGACAGAATTACGTTGTATCTCTCTTAGAGATATCCTTCCTTATATGCGCGGGTCGCTTATAAGGCACAATAGAACTGGTCGCCTGGTAGACTTCCGTTCGACTTTCGACAAGGGTTGTATAGTTGGTGAATCTCGGCTCATATCGATTGCCTTTGGGGCGTTTATTGTCAGATGTCGACGATGTTGGGGTTTTATGCCCTAATTAAAACCCAAATTCTTTGTAATCTCATTTTATTATCAATAAAAGAATAGAAATCATTTTTTGACTTGGTCAATCACTTTGCTCACATGTTTTATTTTCATGATTATTTGTTTAATATAAACTTCTATTAAATCCCGAGCATATAGCTAATCTTATTTATAGTGACGTAATCACAGTGGAATATAAATATGATTATATGTTCAAAAATAAGTTAGTCCTAAGATTAGTCAGTGCACCGGATTTACACTGACTTGCCAATCTACGATATGATCTACTTACACATTACAGTGTTATGTTCTTTCCAGAACATCAGCAAAGTAGATAAGATCGGATGTATTTGTTACATCGGACAGGACCGATATTGACAGTTGATAAGATAAGTAAACATACCGTTATTATCTATTCTAGTCATATCATATAGTTGACCATAGGTCAATTCAATCTCAATTCTGAGTGGTTAGTATTCTAACTGATTGTATTATTTGAGTTATTTGACTTGTTCGTTACCAGCTTACCCTATGGACTAGCCCATACTTACATCTTGGGAACTCGGTAGTATAATTGAGTGGGAGTGTTAATCATAGATATGAACATCTATAGCTTCTGATGAAGAAGTGAAACGATGGTTTCCTTTTAGTTTGGTTCAAGGTGATAAATGATAGAGATCTTATTTCAGTAATTAAATTAGTTTACTGAAATATCATTTACAAGGAACTAAGTGTTTTAAGGATAAAATACAATGAGGGGTAAAACGGTATTTTAGTCCTATCTCATTGTAGACCGTCTATAGTGGATTGAATGACAATTATGGTTGTAACAATGGATAATTAATAGCGTATCTATATTTGTTATAGAGCGTTCTATGAATTCAAGAGTGCAATTCCAAGTCTATAGTGGAGTCACGAGGAATTAATAAGTTAGTAAATTTATTTGTTAGATTTATGATAACTTATTGGAGCTTGATTTCATAGGCCCATGGTCCCCATTGTACCTTGGATAAAATCATCTAGATAGTCTCAATTAATTGATTTAATCATCAATTAGAATTATCAAAGTTGACCAGGTCAATTTTGGATAGTTTCACGGAGTTGTGTAATTTTGAGAAGAAAAGAGAAATTATGGCAGATTTATTAATTAAGATAAATTGGTATCTAAATTAATAAATAAGTTTAAATCAAGGTTCAAATTATAAATAATTAATTTGATAAAGGATTTAAATAATTAATTAATTAATTAAATCAATAGAAAATAATGCAGGCCTTGATTTTAAGTCCAATGGGCTTATAATCAAATGGGAAATTTCACGGGCCTATAGCCCATGATAATTTCGACCTAGGGCTTCAAAATGGCTGTTATTTTATTGATTTTTTAATTAAATTAAATGGCCTAATTGAGTCTATAAAAGGAGTGCTTATAGAGAAGTAAAAAAAGAAGTTTGATAAGTCACAAGTCAGATTTTCTGATTGTTTTAGATTCTCTCTAAACACAAGTCATTTTCTAAGCCTCTTTGTTATTTTGTCTTCCCCTCTCTATATCTATCTCATGTGTTGAGAATTTCCCACACTAGTCTAGGTTGTTCTAAGGATACATTGGAAGATCGTGAAGAAAATAGAAGATCGGTTCAGTTTCTTGATAATACTCCGCGACAGAAAGGATACAAGAGTTAGAGAAACTGAAGGAAGGACTCTTAATTCCGCTGCGTATACTGTAAGTATTATATTATTTGTTTCTCTTTGAATTAAATTTTAGAAACATGTTTTAGGCTATCTCGTATTAATTTTTTTAATATTAGATATACATGAAAATAAATAAAGATCCTGTATAAGCTTTTTCTAACAAACGGCTCATTGCTCGCTCGTTTTCCACCATTTCTGCCGTTTTCGTTCCCGCTTCCCTTGCCGTTGCCATTGGGTTTCTCTGACTAGTTGGCGGCCTTGGCAGGCTCTTCCTTTGGCCCCTTGTCCTTCGTGGGCGATTTCCCCACATTGGCAATTGCGTCCTTGAGCTTGATGTATCGATCAGCTCAATCCAAAAACTCCTGGGTACTTCTTACCCCATTCTTTCTTAGGCTTTTCCAGAGGGGAGAATGGCGTCTAACCCCAGCAGTTAGGGCCATCATTTTTCTTCGTTGCCCACTATCTTGGCTCCAGCCGCTGCTCGCATAAAGCACTGGACATACTCCTTCAAGGGCTCTCCCTCCTTCTGGCATTTCTCGACCAGCTGGTTGGCCTTTGTGGGGTGTACGCGACCCGCATAGAATTGTCCATAGAATTCCTTCACTAACATCTCCTAGGATACTATACTAGTAGAAGGGAACTTAAAGAACCACTCGTGGGCGGTGTCAGATAGTGTTGCGGGTAAGATCCTGCAGCGGGCATCTTATGACACTTTCTGTATATCCATTTGTATCTCAAATTTGTTTACATGAGATACTGGGTCTCCATACCCATCAAAGTTACGCAGTGTTGGCATTTTGAATTTACTGGGTGTTTCTGTCACAGCAATCCTTTGCACAAACGGAGTGCCCCTCCTCCGATCTTACTATATGTGGGATGTTCGACCCTCGACCAGCTGTTGTACTGCCTAGTTCAGAGCATCAATCTAAGCCTTAACCGCTTCTAGGATCGCTGGGGCGACTGATGCCGGAGGAGCGTACTCTTCGTGCCTCTCATGACGGTCATTGAGTTCGTCCCTCAAATCATCATCCCTGCGCCTCTGCTTGCTAAATCCTAGCCGATCAAAGACGTTATGCTGCCTGGGTTGCCCCCCAACGTTATGGCTTGCTGGCCTATTTTCTCTAGGTGGGGAGCTTCTATCTCCACCTCTTTCCTCATTCATTCGACCCGCATTTTCTCTGCCAGAATTGGCTTCATTATAGTCATGGACATCTCTAAATTGTGGCCGACTACGACGTGACCGGCTGTTCACGCTATTTCCTCCTTGAGCTAGAATTTCCCGAGTGTCAGGGGGAGGTATGCGCCAGTCGTTGGGCCCCCGTGCATTATTATGTTGTGGGGGGCCCCTGACCACAAAGCCCAAATCGTTGTTCCTTCTGATGGTAGAAGGACGTTGCCCCCTGCTCGGTGGATTTGGCTCTTCGTCCCCTGGGCGTCTAGGGCTGTGGGGCGATTGCCCAGCCCTTATCTGCATCTGGCGCTGGGGATTGCCTTGACCAGCTTGAGATGGAGGCTACTGCTCAGGATCCCGAAATGGGACATCATCCTGAGCCAAAGGTGGCTGCTCCAGCTTTTGGGGGCTTGCCGACTGGAGTGGAGGACTTGGATCGGGAGCCCGTTGTGGGGGCGCGCAAGGTGGCTGATCCAGTTGAGAACGTGGCATAGCCTGTCCTCGAGCCAGTTGAATGGCTGCTTTGAGAGAGACCATGGCATCCCTCTGCTGATGATTCATGTCCGTCTGCCACTCACTCAGCTCCTGGTGCTGACGTTCAATTTCTCTCTGCTGCAGCGCCATTGTTTTCGCTGTGTTCTCCTGATTGGCCAACTCTTCCTGCAACACCCCCAGTGTTGCCCTCAGTGTTTCCATATCCAACTCCACCTCTTCAAACTCTAAATGTGGTTCATTCTCCGCCACATTTGGAGGAGGAGGTTGAGATGATGCAGTGCCTGCGGCCGGTCCAACTTTCTTAGATATCTTTGCCATTAGATTTTCTTACAGCTTCTTGAGTTCAACTCTCAATGAAAGCACCAGAATGTTGACCCTCAATTTGGCCAAAGACACGGAGTCAAAAATACAACAAGAAATGAGATGTTAATCAAGAATGGAATCTAATGGTAAAGAATACACACAAACGATTTATAGTGGTTCGGCCCCAATGAATTGTAATGACCTACATCCACTTAGTGCTATTATTAATATTGAATCCCAATGTCATCATCAAAGAACTTGGGCTCTTGAGTTTCACAAGCCATATGGGAAATACAACTATTTGGAGGGTAATCGCAATGTATGCTCTTTCTCTCAGTATTCAGAAAAAATATTCAAAAGTCAAAACTCCCTTTCTTGAGCTCTCTCATACATATTTATAGGCTCAAGGGGGGTTACATGGGCCAATGGGCCTTAACTATCCTTAATATATGTGTATCAAGGCAATAAAGAGGAAATAATCAACGTAGTTATTATAAGATTACAACCTTTTAAGGTAATAAACTGAAGCATACGACCAGCCTGATCGCATCTATTCGTGAGGTTTGATGAGGCAACGGGTAGCTGGTCGATAATCGAACAGTACCTTTCTATTTCGACTCTGCCACATGTCAACCACGTGTGAGAAATCCTTGCCACGTCATCAGCAGCCGTTTTTGGGTAAATAGTTGTTGTGATGTTATGTATTCCAATAGAAACTTGTAAATTGTTTGTATTCTTGAATTAAGTACGTATTTGTTGAAATAAATTATTGTATGATGTGCTGTGAAGTTATCTTGATGGGCCTCAGCTCACGGCTACTCTGTGGTGCAGGTAAGGGCAAGGAAAAAGTCGATCAACCATGAGTTGGTGGGCAAGAAGTGGTGTGTACATGTTTGGCCTACCTGGCAGCCACAGCTTGGGTATTTTGAGGAGCTTGTTATAAATGTTTGATTTTGTTGCGTAGGTCGACTGTAAAGTAACTTTTGAGTTGTAAATATGTTTCTAAACAGTATTTTGGGGATCCCAGTGTACCACTTTCATGATTTAAATGAATGTCCGACCCTTTTATTCCAAAATCTTATTTAAATGAACCTTCATTTTAACTAACCACACTTTTTGATCTAATACCTCGATTAGCAAGATAATGGAACATTTTAAAATCACATGGTAAGGAATCTAAGGTAGTAGGCATTACAAAATATGTCCCGATTTTCCCTCAAGAAGTGAATTAATTGCTATCTCGTGTCCTTTGGGAGGTTCTTCCCAATCTTCACCACCCTGGTGGTGTCCTTCTCATCGAGCTGGATATCGTCGAGCTCTTCAAATTGCCTGAGATTGCCCCTCTACTCATCTAACCTTTGGTCGATCTCTTCTTCAACCTCATATATTGCCTCGCCTATTACCTAAATAATTACTAGTGCCTGCGCAACAGCCTGTCCCTTACCACTCATCGAGATGCTATAGCATTCTCGGGCAACTAATTGATCTCCTTTCAATGTCCCAATGCCACTGGGCGTTGGGAATTTCACCGCCAAGTGCCTGACAGATGTAACTGCCCCCAGCCCATTCAGGGCTAGTCTCTCGAGCAATACATTGTAGGAAGAAGGGGTGTCTACCACGATGAACTTCATTATCGAGACCAGATAGTCTCCCAAGGTTACTGGAAGCTTGATAGATCCCTTAATGGTGATTCCTTCTAGTGAAAAATCATGCAACGTTGACGCATAGGGCTTCAGGTCTCGAACAGACAATCCCATTTTCTCCAAGGTTGCCTTATAGAGGATGTTGAACGAGCTCCCTTTATCGATCAAGACTCGACGCACCCTCTTATTGGCGAGTTGAAAGGTTATGACCAGAGGGTCATTTTGAGGAAACTTGATGCACGAAGCGTCCTCTTCGGTGACAGTAATGGGTTGGGACTCAACCCTTTTTTGTATCAGAACTCATGCTTCAGGCTCATAGGGTGATCCATCCCTTATTTTGAGCTCCTAAACATACCTCTTTTGGGCATTTCTAACTGACCCTGCAATGTGCAGTCCTCCCATGATGGTTATTACATCTTCTCCATTGATTGGGGGAGGTCGATTATCCTCCATCACATGTGGGGCCGCAGATTGCTGGGTAGGTTGGGTCAAAGCTTCCTTTTGTCCCAGCGAAGCCTAGGCTAGGTTTTGATTTCAGACATACTACCCGAGGTATCCTCTGAAGATCAAACCTTTGATCTCATATTTTAATTGTCTACATTCATCAGTTGTATGACTTACATCCATGTGCAATCTGCAGAACTTGTTTGAATCCCTTTTAGATTTATGGTTTCGTAACGCATCAAGTCACCTAAAAGGGACCTGATTTTCATTTGCGACAAATATATTTTCCCAAGTATTTATGAGCTCGCTATACACTATATAAATGGAGAAATATTTATCTCCTTTCTTTTTCTTACTCCAATAGCCCTCGAGTTATTCCCTTCATTCTTCGTTCTTTTAGAAGGGTTATCTCATGAGGGTCGTTTCGTGGAGGGTGTAGTCAAGGTAGTGTCTGAGTTAACGTTTATCATTGTAGTTATTACCGGTGGAGGAGTTAGTTTAAGTGCCAACCTCGCCTCTTTACATTGACAAACCTTTGAGCCCGAGTATTAAACTCGGCTATCAACCTCACAGGCTTCCTTTCCATGTCATCCCAAAGGGGACTCCCTGGCAGTATTCCAACTCGTACTGCCATGAGATCAACATTATCATCAACATTGTGAGCTCGCGCTGCTTCTATGTTTAACCTTTCCAGGTAACCTTTCACTGACTCACCCGGCGGCTGCCTGACATTGGTCAATGTGGATGCCTCAGGTTTGATGCTCTTCATAGCTTGGAACTATTTTTTGAATTCTCTGGACAACTGTTCCCATGACGAGATCTAATGTCTTCAGAATTTTTCGAACCAATTCTTTGCTGGTCCTGTGAGTGTGGTCAGAAAGAGTGTACACCTGAGCACATACCCGACGTTACTAGCTTGCATTACTGTATTGAATGTACTCATGTGGCTGCCTGGGTTGGTAGTCCCATCGTAGGGTGCCACGTGGGGTATTTTGAAACCATTTGGAAACGTTGTATTTGATATATGGGGGCAAAAGGCTAGAGCTCCTTGTAAGCATTTTCTTTATTTTTCCCTTCTTGAAAGAGTCTGGATGCTTCCTCCAGCTGGTTGATCCTCTCTTGGACCAAATCCACCAGAGGGGGAGCTTACACTACTGGAAGCTGATTATTGTCCGTCAGAACTCCAGCCTCTTGTTGCAGCATAGGGTTATATTGATTTCCATATAATGGTTGTAGGGGCTTTCTCCAAGTATTAAAGTGTGTTCGCAAGTCCGAATTCGGCTGATTAGATTGCCATTTGTTCTGATTTAGGTGATCTCGAAGATCTAGGTACTCATTTTTATAATACACATAATTTCTAGGCTTGGCATTGTACACAATCACCAACCTGTTGTAATCTAGACTTCCACCAAGGAAGTTGACATTCCTATCTAGTTGTTGCTGTTGTGGGGATAAGGTGGGCCTTCCACATGTACACTCATTCCGGTAGTACGTGGCCTTGACATATTACTCCCCAACGACTGGGGTTGTCTATATTCCTGATGCGCTCCCCGTGGGGCGTCATGTTCACCCTTGTGCCCGGGCCGAGGCCAATGGTTCCGTCTCGACTTCCACTTCGAGCACTTCATGAAGGCCTCTGAGGTGCCCTATCCACCACTCAGTTTCAACTGGGAACTTGCTGGGATACACCCCGTGCTAGAGAGGGGTGTCTTATTGAAGAAGGAGGATGCCTAATTGGTGAGGGCGGTAGCCTCAAATTATTCGGCTTAGCAGGCTCGGGTTATCAATCTGAGCTATCGAGGGAGCTCGGTTATTCCAAGGTTATGTAGGAACATTCCCTATTGGGTTGTTTCTAGCAGAGTTCCAAGAAGTCTCCCCAGATCAATTTTTCCAGTATTTTCCCTAGGCCACGGTTGAGCCTATTGGGCCCTTTATTCGACCATCCCGGCAGCCATACTCTCCCGAGGTCACCCCTTGGTCCTCTGTGGTGGTGCCTGGACTTCAACAACTCACCTTGCCATCAACTCATTTATTCGTGTAGCTTCGGCTATGTTAGGAGTGTGTCCTAAAAGCATGTAAAGACATTTGTTTTTCTGTGAATAAATAAATACAATGGTTTATTATTATTGTTATATTTTGATTGTTAAATTATTGTTTGAATAATTTTGTAAATATCAGAAAAATTCCATATTCATTATTGAGGATGTGATCTTGTATTAGTACGAGAGAATTAAGATCACATGAATGAATAAAAATAGTCAACAACAACAAATTAAAGTTATGAAATTCTTTAATTGGAGTTGTAAGTACGGTTTATTGAGTATCATAATGATACAAATAATCTAGATTCAGATTATTGATGTGGAAAGACATCTCGGTAAAGGTGTTTTATATAATATGATTATATATGACATGGACCGATATGAATTAAAGTCTTTATCCAAAAACCATTTAACAATAAAGACTTGTAATTCATATCATAACTAATGATCATTTATAGATCAACCTAAATCCTGAGTGTTCATAAACTCCTGTTCATGTTTATTAAATCTTTTGATTCATTCGTTAAGGTCTCTTCAAAGAATGAGGCTAATGACTTTTTTTTTTGGAGATTTAATATCATGGATGGCTGGGAACATGTATCAACAATACGGAATCTAATCTTTCCTAACGGGTCGTATATTAGTTCCCTTAAGGGTTAATTCTGGAACTGAATGATTTTGAGCTCAAATCTATAATTAGATTATAGATTAATTATTCACTAGTGAATTAATGGTACTTAAGGAATAAGAAGTAAATTAGAAAGGTAAAATGGTAATTCTTCCATTCTAATTTATGAACTAATTAATTAGAGGGTTGAATTATTGTAAGATGGTTATATCAATGGACGACTTAAGAAAAGATTTCTATAAAAGTATATCTATAACATAAAAAGTGCAATTCTGAATTTATAGTGGAGTAATATCAGAATTAATATATTAACTATTATAATTAAAGAGTTTAATTATTTATTGGAGCTTAATGTTATAGGTCCATAGTCCCCGGAATGGCTCAAACAATCACTGACAAAGGTAAATACAAAAATGGGCAAAAAGAACTTATGTGATAAGTAAAATATTTTTCTATGTATCAAACATAATTATTTTTTAATTGTGTGTAATTAATTAATTAATTAATTAATTGATTTAACAAAAATATATTTAATTTTGAATTAATTTATTTTTGGGATTTTTGGTATTTAAATAATAATAAAATTGGGAAAAATCACATGTCATCATTGGCATGTGGTACACGTGTAGCACAGTGCACTGTCACTGTGCTACACACATAAGAGACTGTAATCTGTAATCAGTTTCTAGGTTCCACAATTTTAGTTATTTAAATATTAAATAAATAATGAGATATTGTAATTTGATTAAAAATATTATTATTTAAACAAAAATCTGATAACTGATTAGTTATTTTCAAATTGTTTAAAATAACTAATATTTTATTTTAATATATTGGATATATTAAATATAGGATATCAGTTTTTTCAGAACGTAACTTTTCAAGGATAGAAAAATATCTAGAAATCTCTCTCAGAGAAAGAGAACAGTGATACAAACAAAAGTCACTGTTCTTCACAAAACCTAGGTCCAAACTTTATCAGATCTCATGTGTTGAGAACATCTGATAAATAGTTTTTTGCCTATTGTTTGTATAGCGAGCCCACACTCGTTCTTTGTGTGCTGAGAACATTTTGGAAGATCTTGGTGTGAGATCTCAAGGATTTAGCCATACAAAAAGATAGCAGCAAGGAAGGACCTGAGGTCATTTTTATATTCATGTCTTTGATTCAATATATATATATGCATGTGAAGAAGTAGATCTAGAAATCTTATGGGATTAAATTAACAATTTGATTGTTGTTCTGCTGCGTGTAATCTCTGATTTGATCAATAAAAACCAACAGGCTAGCTGTTTACGCAACCTACGATTTTCGAGCTCAACCATTGGCACGTATCTTTCAGGATTATAGTCTAAATCCTCATCAGGTCTAGGATTTTGACCAGGCTGTCCTCTAGAAGACGATGACGCACTTTCCTCATCGGGGCTCTGGTCCTGAACTGGTTGTTTACTAGGCCTTCAAGGATGGTCCTCATTTCACGGAGGACGCTCCTTGGGGATTTGAGGTAAAGGTTGCCCACTAGTTCCAGGGATGTTCAAGGCAACCGTCTTCGTTATGCAGGAAGATATATACTAAATAGTATGAAGAATTGCTTAATGCTCTCATTGAAAGCACCAAACTTTTGACGCAATTTTTCATCAACTTAATTATTTAGTGCATTAAACAATTGATTAGGTAGAAAAGAAAATAAGGAGATTTTCACGTGGTTCAGCATTTAAAATCTGCCTACGTCCACGAGTCACTTTTATTCTAACTCTGTGTCAAAGCATCAAGCGAAAGCAATTTTGCAGAGTCTTTTCCAGTAAAAAATTGTGTGTCTACAAATGACCAAAATCAGGCTATTTATAGACCTAGTTACAAGAATATCTTCCCCCTAATTTAAGGAAGTTACAACATATATTCAAATTCAAATAAATATTTGAATAATAGTAATAATACAACTTAAATGCATTATTTAAATAAAGATCCCATTAAATTAGAAATTTGACACACGGTCTTAACTAATATCTAAGAAATAGGGATTTCCCAACAACTTTTCTATGTGTTTAATACATCATCTAGCTTGAAACTTGCTTCAATGCAATTTTGAGACCACTCGTAGCCTCGAGCTCACCTTTGAGGTGGTCAACACCTCAATACTAGATCAGTTTGTCGAGCTCATTTCCTGCGAAAAATGATTGCAGTTGAGCTTACAATTTATGCTCAAAAGCTAATGTCGTGCCTATGACATTCTATGATAATTTGCACAAGTGTAATGTGGAAATTCATTTATTTCGGGCCTATGCTTTTACAAGCCTACATTTTGAGGAGGTTGTTTAATTAATCTTGAAATTTGGGTGTAACAGGTATATCCTTGTATCAGTATAGTCCCATGTCTATTCAAAAAATAGGGTGGGTGTGCATGCTAATTTTATTATACCTAGAATATGCATCAATAAAAGACAGAATTTTATGTCTTGGAGTTGCATCAACCAGCTGGTTGATTCCGGGTAATGGAAAATAATCCTCTGAGGAGGCCTTGTTTAAATTTGTGAAATCAATGCATGTTCGCCATTTCCATTAGGTTTTGGCACTGATACTTGGTTAGCGACCCATGCCAGATAGTAAGCTTCTCCAACAAAACAAATTTTCCTTTAGTTTTTGGACCTCTTCTTTTAATGCTTCCGACCTATGTTTGTTGAGCAATCATCTTTTTTGCGGAATTGGTGGATAATTCTTGTCTATATTTAAAGCATGGCTAGTTAATGTTGGACAGATTCCAACCATGTCTTTATTCTACAGGTAAACGTATCTTGATTTCTCCTCAAAAATTCCACCAAGTTTATTTTTACTTCTTCTTACAAGTTTTTTCCAACCTTTACTACCCTGATCAAATCATTCTCATCAATAGGGATCTCGTCGAGCTCTTCGATGGGTCCTATGTAACAATCCAAAAATACTAACACTAATTTTGCAGAAATTAAACCATTTAAAATATTGAAAAGGTCTCAAAAATCCATATAAGAAAAAACGTTTAAATGTAATGTTTGCACACAACAAAAATATTTACATTAAATGATTTAAAAGCATTGAAGTAAACCAAAATAGTTTGAACATAATTAAAATAGTCTTTTTCAAAAGATGAAGACCCCCCAAAAGTCAGGCCACATGTACAACTTGTTGGGGTTTTATGCCCTAATTAAAACCCAAATTCTTTGTAATCTCATTTTATTATCAATAAAAGAATAGAAATCATTTATTGACTTGATCAACCACTTTTCTCACATGTTTTATTTTCATGATTATTTGGTTAATATAAACTTCTATTAAATCCCGAGCATATAGCTAATCTTATTTATAGTGACGTAATCACAGTGGAATATAAATATGATTATATGTTCAAAATAAGTTAGTCCTAAGATTAGTCAGTGCACAGGATTTACATTGACTTGCCAATCTACGATATGATCTACTTACACATTACAGGGTTATGTTCTTTTTAGAACATTAGCCAAGTAGATAAGATCGGATGTTTTTGTTACATCGGACTGGACGGATATTGACATTTGATAAGATAAGTAAACATACCGTTATTATGTATTCTAGTCATATCATATAGTTGACCATAGGTCAATTCAATCTCAATTCTAAGTGGTTAGTATTCTAACTGATTGTATTATTTGAGTTCTTCGACTTGTTCGTTACCAGCTTACCCTACAGACTAGCCCATACTTACATCTTGGGAACTCGGTAGTATAATTGAGTGGGAGTGTTAATCATAGATATGAACATCTATAGCTTATGATGAAGAAGTGAAACGATGGTTTCCTTTTAGTTTGGTTCAAGGTGTTAAATGATAGAGATCTCATTTCAGTAATTAAATTAGTTTACTGAAATATCATTTACAAGGAACAAAGTGTTTTAAGGATAAAATACAATTAGGGGCAAAACGGTATTTTAATCCTATCTCATTGTAGACCGTCTATAGAGGATTGAATGACAATTATGGTTGTAACAATGGATAATTAATAGCGTATCTATATTTGTTATAGAGCGTTCTATGAATTCAAGAGTGCAATTCCGAGTCTATAGTGGAGTCACGAGGAATTAATAAGTTAGTAAATTTATTTGTTAGATTTATGATAACATATTTGAGATTGATTTCATAGGCCCATGGTCCCCATTGTACCTTGGATAAAATCTTCTAGATAGTCTTAATTAATTGATTTAATTATCAATTAGAATTATCAAAGTTGACCATGTCAATTTTTGATAGTTTCACGGAGTTATGTATTTTTTAGAAGAAAAAAAAATAGGGCAGATTTTATTAATTAAGAAAAATTGGTATCTAAATTAAGGAATAAGTTTAAATCAATGTTCAAATTATAAATAATTAATTTGATAAAGGGTTTAAATAATTATTTAATTAATTAAATCAATAAAAAATAATACATGCATTGATTTTAAGTCCAATGGGCTTATAATCAAATGGGAAATTTCACAGGCCTAAAGCACATGGTAATTTCGACCTTGGGCTTCAAATTGGCTATTATTTTATTTATTTTTTAATTAAATTAAATGGCCTAGTTGAGTCTATAAAAAGAGTGCTTAGAGAGCTGAGACGATAGAGAAGTTTAATCACTGGTTTTCTGATAGTTTTAGATTCTCTCTAAATACAAGTAATTTTCTAAGCCTATTTGTTATATTCTCTTCTTCTCTCTGTATCTATCTCATGTGTTGAGAATTTCCCACTCTAGTCTAGGTGATTCCAATGATACTTTGGAAGACTGTAAGATAATAGAAGATCGGTTCAGTTTCTTGATAATACTCTGCGACAGAAAGGATACAAGGTTAGAGAAACTAAAGGACGGACTCATTCATTCTGCTGCGTATACTGTAAGTATTCTTATCGTTGTTTCTCTTTGAATTCAATTTTAGAAACTTGTTCTAGATTATCTCATATTAATTTTTTTAATATTAGATCTACATGAGAATAAATAAAGATCTTTTATATGAGCTTTCCCAACAACTGGCCGGAGAGCCTTTGGTAATCTTTATTTTCATGAATGAACATGTTTAAAATTGGATTATTTGATATGTTTGAATAATTGGATGGTTTTCATGTTTTTATGAAGCATATTGAATTTTATGTGATTATTAGCACTTTGTAGGTTATTTTGTTGTGTTTTCTATACTATTAATTTTTATATATGTTTTATTTTGTGTAAAACATGTTAAAAATTAATTAGAAAATAGTTTTGGTTTGAATAATTGCTCAAAATTTGGCTGCCATGCGCGTGTACACACGCACGCGCCTGCCCCACCCGCCAACCGTGCGCACCACCCGCGCGCTCCAGCCACGCAATGAACAATACCCGTGGTACTGTTCATCCAAAAAAAATTATTATTTTTTTAATTAAAGAAACAAAAATGTGAAAATTAATTATTTATAATCAAAGCCAAAAATATCAGATTTGTTTTTGTATTTGATATTGTTTTTTAAAATTAGATATTTTTGTTAGTTGAGATTTAAATTATTAATTTTTTTTTACAGAGATTCAAATTCAAATTTAAAAATAGTCTAACAACTTAATTTAAATCTTTTAATATATTTGTACGCCCTGATATTCCCACGGGCTGATTAGCGGGCTGAGCTGCGACCTAATCATGATTATCTCGTGGACATCCCCAAGACCGGAGCTTCCGTCATAAGGTCGTACCTTCTTAGCTCGAGGTAACCCAAGGGTTCGCCAAGATTGCCTAAGACCTGAGTCCGGACTCTGAAGGCCGAAAGTCGAGTCAGGTATCCAGCTCGTGGAATGAGCTGGATATGGAGGCTATGACCCTTTGTAAAGTCAACACACGCAAGGTAAACGTGCATATATCAGACATCACGTGTCTGATATGCCCCTGACTTCTCGAACACGTAGCAGGAACGTGCGTATTCAGACACCCATGACTGGGTTGGGCTGTGCGGCCCATTATCTCCTTACCTATTGATTTGACCACACTTATGTGTCAAGTTTAGGAATTAATCATGAATGTCACAGAGTTGATACGATAGGTAAGAAGGTCACGGGATGACCTTCTTACCAACTCCCAGGTGACTTCTCCTATAAATATGGAGACCCTGGGAGTTAATAGAGGTTGGATTATCTCTTGTAAGAAATATCCTGTAATCATATACCCAAAATAGAGCAATAATATTGACTAGTGGAGTAGAAGGATTTTAACCTTTGAACCACTTAAAAACCGTGTCTTGAGTCACCTTTCCATTTCCTAAGATCATATATCTATTTCGGTTCATTATTAGCACTAATCCCTTTCTCTTCTTCTCTTAATTACCTGTTGGCGAAGAACCACGTCAACAGTTTGGTGCTTTCGTTGAGAGCAAGTCCGATTCAGTGCTGTCGCAAACATCCAACTATGGTGACAACTCGATCCAGGTACGGTAACAAGGCAGAGCAACATGATGGGCAGGAGGCTCATCATACTGCCACCCCTGGTGAACAAGTTCCTGAAGTCCAGCTGCGGCTAGGAAAACAGCCAACGGGCCAAGATGATACTAGAAGTTCGGCACCTCGGCCGCCTAACCCGAACCCATGTTATTACACTGCGGTGGAAATGGAGAATGCTCAGCTGAGGAGCCAGCTAGCAATAGCTAGTCAACAGATCAAGGATGTGCTGGCCCGACTACACCCTCTCACAACCGACGTTAACGTCGGAGAGAGGCAAGGCGAGGCTTCTAAGTCTCGCCGGGGTAATCGGTCCAGGCGTAGCCGTTCAGACAGACTTTCGACGCCCAACTCCACTCCTTCATCACACCATCGAGAGGCAGACTTCAGAGGAATGCCGAGAGCCGAACAACAGCAATACAGCCGTTCGGTCAGAACGTCGACTCCTAGCTCCCAACCATCCTTGAGCGCGCCCAGGAGAGCTCGAGGAAATTCCCGAAGGAGATCCGGGGAGGGCTAACAGCATCAGCCCGTCCCCAACAACCGTCCTGCGCCTCGTCTAGATCGCCAGGCACGAGACCAGCGGGTTGGCAGGGCCGAAAGGCCCCCATCGAATCTAATCCGACCTGACGGAACCAGGATCGCTTCTCCAGTCAGGCATCCTCCATCTCCGATCAGATATCCGTCTCCTCCTCGACCCGTTCGAGATATTCCTGCCTACGGAAGTAGCAGGAGAGATCCTCCATCAGCTGGACCTTCCCGGCGTAGCAGGGCACCAGGGGAAAGCCCAGGTCCTCACCACCAAAGGTGGACTCCAAGCCTATCTAGCAGGAGCCACTGGACCGGCAGTCACCGGAGTGATCTCTCTGGGGGAGACCTGCGCCAGCGTTTGAGTTCAGCGCAAATTCCTCGAGTCATCCAAGGAGCCGACCTTCGAGATCGCCTCAACTCCCATAGAGGGGAGCAGGTGGGAGGAGGTAGCCACGCTCGCTCAGGGGGGGCCCTGTCTGAAGTACGTAACGGAGGGAATGCCCCAAATAACCTATCTCAAGATAGGAGGGGCAATAACCCACCAAATATGTACAATGGATCTGGAGCTGTTGAACAACCCCGGAATAACCAAGGACACCAGGACCAAACCCTCGAACGCCTAACTCAGATGGAGGAGCTGATGAGGAAGCTCCTGACGGAAAAAGAAAAAGACAAATATGATTCAAGGGACGAGATGGAATTCTTCGCCCCCAGTATAGCAGCAACGGCGTACCCGCCTGGCTTCCGTATGCCGAACCTGTCAAAGTTCAATGGGGACGGAGACCCGTCGAACCATCTAGGAATGTTCAACACCTTGATGATGGCTCACAACATCGGCCCCAAGCTAAAATGTTTAATCTCTCCTTCCACACTGACTGGACCTGCCAGGCAGTGGTTTAAACAAGGTAAAAAGCAGTCAATCAGCTCCTGGAAGACTTTCTCGGCAGATTTCAAAAGGGCATTTCGAGCCTCCCAGGCCGCCCGCGTTCAGGCCGACTCCCTGGCTAACGTGAGGCAGCAGCCCGGTGAGACTCTGAAGGCCTACCTGAGCAGATTCGTGAACATTGCTGCTCGAGCTAGAGACGCGGATGATAGCTCCAAGCTCATGGCCATGAGAACTGGAATCCTCGTCAGAGGAGATCTCTGGAAGGATATAGAAAGGAAGGGAGTCAGCTCGGTTAACGAATTCCTTAACAGAGCCCAGGAATGGGTCAACTTGGAAGAAGCCGAAGCTTCTGTTGCAGGAACCAGCCAGGTCCCTGAGCAGCCCGCTGGAGTGGGGACGGAGGTCGTGGCAGCGACCCAGAACGTCACACAGAACAACAAGCTCGAAGGAGGCAAAAGAAAGGGGAATGGTGAAGGCAGCCAACACGGTCAAAAGAAGAATAAGTCCATAGACAAGTTTAAGCCCGTCTTCGCGACTTATACCGAGCTCACCCAGTCTAGGGAGAATATCTTCCTAGCTAACTCTACTCGAGTCCCCTGGAAAAGGCCGGAGCCATTAAAGCACCACAAGGGGGAGAGAGACACTTCCAAGTTTTTCCGTTTTCATAACGATGTCGGCCACAATACCGACGATTGTAGACATTTAAAGGATGAGATCGAGACTCTCATTCGAGCCAACCCCTTGGCTCAATACGCACGGAACAGGGTTCCAGCAAGCCGACCTGCTTCGGAAATCCCGGCCAGTCAGCCCGGGTCTCGGGTAGACCAGGATGTTCCTCCTCCTGTGGTAGGAGGAGAGATATCCACCATCTCTGGAGGTCTGCACATGGCTGACACGATCAGAGGCGCCCAGAAGAGATACGTGAACGAACTAAAGGCTCATAACAGAGTGGAGTTTGTCCCGGAGCACCGTCAATCAAAGCAGCAGTAATTGGAGAGGCAACCAATCATTTTTACTGAGGAAGATGCGGGCCATGTCCAGTTTCCTCACAATGATCCTCTGGTCGTAGCAGTCCAGCTCGCCAACCGGAGAGTGAGGAGGGTACTGATAGACAACAGGAGTTCGGTGAACCTCCTATTCCGATCCACCCTAGAGAAGATGGGTTTGACTGTCGCCGAGCTGAAGGCAACCTCCATGATGTTGTATGGTTTTTCGGGAGAAGGATCAGTAGTGATAGTGATGATCAAGTTGGTGATCACCCTAGATGAAGGATCTCGGACAGTCTCCAAACTCCTCGAGTTCATGGTCATTGACTGCTCCGCTGCCTACAACGCCATTTTGGGACGACCTACGCTCATAGCTTTCGAGGTCATCACGTCCATTCGCCACCTCGCGATGAAATTCCCTACTTCGACGGGAATTTGCACTATCCATGGCGATCAGCTCGCTGCCTGGGAATGCTACAACATTTCCATGAAGGGAAAATCTAAACCCGGGCAGCTGGCAATGGCCATTCAAGGTGAAGAGGAATCTCAGGAACCCTTAGCAGATCCTGAGATTGAAAAACCTCAAAGCACCGAGGGGGAAAATGTCATCTTAAGTGAGGATATTGACCCTCGAATAGGCGAGGACAGATCCGAACTCCATGCGATTGAGGAGCCCGAGGAAGTGAACATTGATCCGCAGAATCCATCATGGATGTTCAAGCTCGGGAAAAACCTCTGTAGCAAGAGGAAGGCAGAGCTGACCAAGTTTCTACGAGATAACCTGGACGTGTTTGCCTGGTCCCACGAGGATATGGTGGGAATCAGCCTGAGTGTCATCATGCATACACTTCATCTGGATAAAAGCGTTCCTACCAAGTCCCAGAAACAAAGGCGTTTAGGAACAACTCGAGCTAAAGCCCTAGAGGAAGAGGTAGCCCGACTCAAGAAATGCGGCTTTATCCGTGAAGCCAAGTTTCCAATATGGGTTGCCAACCCCGTTCTGGTCCCGAAGCCTAACGGGAAATGGCGGACCTACATCGACTTCTCCGACCTGAATAAAGCCTACCCCAAGGATTGCTTTCCATTGCCCAGGATTGATCAGTTGGTAGATGCCACGACAGGGCACGAGCTCATGTCCTTTATGGACGCATACTCATGCTACAATCAGATCGCGATGAATCCGGTGGATAAGGAGCACACCAGTTTCATGACCCCGACTAACTTCTATTGTTACAAGGTCATGCCGTTCGGTCTGAAGAACGTCGGAGCTACCTACCAAAGGCTAGTAAATAGAATGTTCGCAGACCAGATCGGAAAAAACATGGAAGTGTACGTTGATGACATGCTAGTCAAGTCAAAGACTGCCGATAACCATGTTTCCGACCTGGAAGAATGTTTTAAGATACTACGAGAATATGGCATGAGGCTTAATCCACAAAAATGCACTTTTGGAGTCGCGTCAGGGAAATTCCTGGGGTTCATAGTCAATACCCGAGGAATCGAGGCAAACCCCGACAAAATCAAATCACTGCTCAAGCTTCCTTCGCCCAGGTCGCGAAAAGATGTCCAAGGCCTGACAGGAAGAGTGGCAGCCCTCAACCGGTTTATTTCCAAGTCCACCGATAAGTGTTTGCCCTTCTACAACCTGCTCCGAGGAAACAAGAAGTTTGAATGGTCAGTAGAGTGCGAAAGCGCATTCCTCGACCTGAAGGCACATCTGGCTGAGCCGCCCGTGCTATCCAAACCCAAAGCAGGAGAGCCTCTTTTTCTCTACCTGGCTGTTACTGAGGATGCAGCTAGTGTCGTACTGGTATGAGAAGAGGACCAAGTTCAGAAGCCAGTCTACTACATCAGCAAGAGACTTCTCGGGGCTGAGTCCCGATACCCGCTGATGGAGAAATTGGCGTTCTTCCTTATCACGGCTTCGCGAAAGCTCAGTCCGTACTTCCAGTCCCACCCGATTCACATCATGACCGATCAACCTTTAAGGCAGGCTTTGCAAAAACCTGAAGCATCGGGACGTTTGTTAAAGTGGACCATCGAACTCAGTCAGTTCGAGATTCTGTACACTCCGCGAACTGCTATAAAAGGTCAGGCCCTGGCCGATTTCATGGCAGAGTGCACGGGATTCCAGGAGGATCCCGCAGAAAACTCACCCCAAATCAGCTCGCCCCTGGCTTCGTGGAGGGTCTTTATAGATGGTTCATCCAACGAGAATGGCTCCGGAGCTGGAATCATTTTGATATCCCCTGAGGGACATAGATTCCACTCGGCACTGAGATTCGGATTCAAAGCCTCCAACAACGAGGCTGAATACGAAGCTTTGCTGGCGGGACTGAGGATAGCCCAGGAGTTGAAGGCGAGCTCCGTCCAGTGCGTCAGTGACTCCCAGCTCGTGGTAAACCAGGTCCTGGGCGAATATCAAGCACGGGGACCCAAGATGGCCGCCTATCTGGTGAAGGTAAAAGTTGAGATGTTCGCGTTTGAGCGAGGCTCGATCAAACAGATACCTCGGGAGTAGAACGCTAACGCAGACGCTCTTGCCAAGCTCGCCACCTCTGGGGAAACAGAGACCTTGGGGCTAGTACCAGTCGAATTCTTGGAGAAACCAAGCGTACAAGATGTCAGGATGGAGGTCAAGATGATCGATGCCAGGCTGACCTGGATGACCCCCATCCTTGAATATCTCGCCGAAGGCAAGCTGCCTAAAGGATATAGCGATGCACGGCGAGTCCTATACCAAGCTCCTAGGTATACGATAGTCGAGGGGGTGTTGTACCGACGTGGGCACTCCCTACCTCTCCTCCGGTGTGTTCTTCCAGGCGAAGCAAAGGCCATCCTGCAGGAAGTGCACGAAGGATTTTGCGGAGACCACACTGGGGGGAAAAGCTTGGCCTTAAAGGTCCTAAGGCAAGGATATTACTGGCCAACTCTGTCCAAAGACTCGATCTCATACGTGAAGAAGTGCGACAAGTGCCAGCGATTCGCCGCAGTTGCCCGAGCTCCTCCAGTCGAGCTGGAGATGATCTCGTCCCCATGGTCGTTTGCCGTTTGGGGGATAGACTTGGTTGGCGCCCTCCCTACTGGAAAAGGCGGGGTCCGTTACAACGTGGTAGCCATCGACTACTTTACAAAGTGGGCTGAGGCAGAACCCTTGGCGATGATAACTTCCAAGAAAGTGCTTGACTTCGTGGTTAAAAGCATTATTTGTCAGTTCGGCCTGCCCAAGAAGATCGTTTCCGATAACGGCACTCAGTTCGACAGCGACCTGTTCATCGAGTTTTGCGAAAGGCACGGAATTATGAAAAGTTTCTCCTCCGTGGCCTATCCTCAGGCGAATGGCCAGGTCGAAGCTGTCAACAAGACCCTAAAGGCGAGCCTCAAGAAGAGATTAGACGAACCAAAGGGGGTCTAGCCAGAACAGCTCCCCAAGGTCCTATGGGCATACCAGACCTCGCATCGGACTCCTACGGGTCGTACTCCCTTTTCCCTAACCTTTGGGAGTGAGGCAGTCCTCCCCGTGGAAATTAAGGTGCTTTCGCATAGAGTCCAGTCTTACGACCAAGATCGAAACCACGAGCTCCTGTGCAATTCCCTCGATCTAGTTGATGAAAGGCGAGAGGATTCGCAACTCCAGCTCGCCCATTATCAGCAGAAAATCACTCGCTACTTCAACACCAAAGTCAAAAAACGCGCCTTTAGCGTTGGCGACTTGGTCCTAAGGAGAGTATTCCTGGCCGGGAAAGATCCCAAAGATGGAGTTTTAGGACCAAACTGGGAAGGGCCATACCAGGTCATCGAAATCATCAAGGAGGGAACTTATAAGTTAGCTCGACTTGATGGAGGGGCGGTCCCGCGGACTTGGAACGCCATCCACCTAAAGAAATATTATCAATGATTCACTTGTAAGGCTCGAAAGGCCACTTTTTATGTATGAATGAGAATCAGCTTTTTGTACATGTTTGCAAGTGTAATTTAAAGTAACCACGAAACACCCTTTCCCAGTTACTTGGGGGGCATATGGTGCCTGGATATAACCAGGTCTCCTTAATGACTTAGAAGTTGATTCATATCGATTGACAGTTGTTTTTCTTAAAAAACGCGAGATATTGATAAGGATTAAATGCTAACTAAGTCCTATCCTGGATATAACCGGGTCATAAAACTTATAAGTTGATTTAAATCTATTGATCATTGTTCTTCTTAAAGAGCTCGAGATATGGATAAAAGTTAACACGAACTAAGTTTTCAAATTAAGTTCCTGGTCCTAACCGGGTCATAAAACTTAGAAGTTGATTTAAATCTATTGATCGTTGTTCTTCTTAAAGAGCTCGAGATATGGATAAAAGTTAACACGAACTAAGTTTTCAAATTAAGTTCCTGGTCCTAACCGAGTCATAAAACTTAGAAGTTGATTTAAATCTATCGATCGTTGTTCTTCCTAAAGAGCTCAAGATATGGTTAAAAGTTAGCACGAACTAAGTTTTTGAAGAAGTTGTAACCAAAGCGCGTAAAGGAAAAAAAAGAGGATCAATTGAAAGCGTTAAATCAAATTGTCTCGAGGTGAAAGCACCTCGTGCAAAGGTTACATAAAAAGTATTTAAAAATATTGAAGGGCACAAGAAAAGAAACGCCCTAAGCTCCGCCAGGTGGCCCCTTGGAGGTCACTGTCTCGCCTTGCTCAGCTGCGCCAGAACCATCCCCGGGATCCGAGGGCACCTCTTTATCAAGGCAAGCTTGGAACTTCACCAGCAAGCGCTCCCAGAGGCCGCTGACATGAAGGAGAAGTTCGCATCTGGATTGTATACCTAGCAATGGTAGAACAGATCTTCCATGGACTTTTCCGAAGTTGTCCGCTCAGCCTCTAGGGCAGCCTGGGCGACCTGGACCTCAGTCTTCGCGGCATCTAGGTCTGTCTGCGAGGTGGCGAGAGAGGTCTCGAGCTCTTGGACCTTCGAGCGGGTTTTTTCCAACTCGACCTACGAGGCCGCCAAGGCATCCTTAGCTGCCTGCAGGGTAGTCTAGTGCTCGCTCCTCATGTCCTTGAGCTGGGTTTTGGTCCTAGCGATGCTCCGATGAAGGGCAACGGCGCTCTGCGAAGTTGAAAATACAATTGCCTCAGAAAAAAAAGGGAAGGAAAAGCAGAGCAAAGTGTAATGATAAAAACCACAAAAAAGTAAGTTAGCTTACCGTCATGGCCATGCCCAACGAAGACTCCAGCACGCCCACCGGTCTCAGTTTCTCGATGGCCCGGAGCTCCTTCTCGGTGAACCTGTATATGTGGCTGACGACGTAGTTCGCTTACTCATACACCGTTCCCCAGAAGGCCTCGGGGATCTTCTCCAGGTCCTGGGGATTGACTGGGATGCGTACATCAGAGGGTACAACCGCCGAAGTCCCGAGCTCCGCTCCTGCGTCCCGGGCGGCGGCTGGAGCTCGCAGAGATGGTGGAGGCATGTTGCTTCCCCCTGCAGCAGGAAGAATCGCTCCCGCGACCTGGGCAGCCGGGGTTTTCTTCTTCTCCTTAGCCGGAGACTTGGTGGGGACCCCAGCGGTGTTCTTGGACGTCCGAAGCCTTTTCATTTTTGGCCCAGCTGAGGGGTTTCCCCCGAAGACCGCACCTCGCAGGCTCTCCTCAGGCTGAGACATCTCTTCTGTCAAAAAAAAAACATGGTTATTACGAGTTAGCAACCATACAGATACAAAAACAAAGGGGTAAAGATAAAAAGTATCTGAATACTAAGGGAATCCTACCCCACGAGCTAGAAGAAGAATCTAAGTCAATTACTTCCAGAGCTGGCGCAAGTTCTGGGTCCGAGTCTGACTCAGGGCTAGATTCCTCTACATATTGCCTAAGCCCCAGAGCTACGACACCCCTCCGGAGTGATGGCTATGTATGAAGGTTGGTCCCATACTCCTCAAATAGGATCGACCTAAAGGCTAGGGTGTTATCTACTACTACGGTACCCTTATGCCGACTATCTTGGTAGTCCAGCACAAGCCGGTCAACACAATGGAGAAGGGTGGTGTTCAGGTCCAGATCATTTTGGTGACGATGGACGAGCTGCCTAGGATTGAACCTAGCCAGCCGGGGGTCTGCTGTGGCCCTATCTAGACTCCTAAACATGTAAGAGTTACCTTGGCCAGAAGGACCCGCGGCTGCTCCGGATTGGATCCCCTCCTCGCCCGTCCTCTGGGCGACCTCCAAGGCCCGCTTCCTATTCCGCACGAGGGGAACTTCGTTGCCCTCGTCCTCCTCGTCTTCGTCTCCCACGACCTCCTCCATGATGATGGGTCTGGTGTCGCGAGCTGGGGGAAGCCCCTGGGGCGTCCTGAGGTTTATAGTCTGATTTGGGAAAATCAGCTTACAAGCTATTATCGTCTCGTCTGTTACGAGCACGCGGTAATCTTTCTCGCTGGGGGGCAAGCCCGCCAGCGTCTCGTATTGGGCCCCCAAGGTCACAGATTTCTCTATCCTCGCGAAGATGGCTGCAGAATTAGTCTAAGTTAGAAAGGGGTACGGGAGGAAATCTTAGGCAGTTATGATGGAATCCGAAATTCTCTCCCATGATTCCCTCAGTATCTAATTATTTAGGAAATAATATCTGTAACAAATCAATGTAAATCTTCCCTGAGCATATAAATAGAAGAAGAGAGCTCAGGGAAGAGGATCCTTCTTTTTCTTTTTCTGACTTCTAAATCGCTTGGGATTAGAGTTATCGTATCAATCATATTGTATTGTTCTTCAGAGGTGGGTGAAACTCATTGAACCCTAGTTCTTTGATCACTCCTTTGACTCTCACATCAATAACAATCTAAGTGGACGTAGGTTATTACCAGATCCTGGGACCGAACCACTATAAAATATCGTGTTCTTATTATTTTCGTCATCACGTTCTTTTCAACACATTCATCAACGTCAAGCGTATTCTGACTCCGTGTCAGTTGACCAAATTCAGGGTCAACATTCTGGTGCTTTCATTGAGAGCTTGATATATCACCGTTGAAAAAACCAATGGCAAAAACTGCAAGGAAAACTGGACAAGCGGTCGCCGCTGCACCATCAAACCCGCTGTAACGCCCTACTTCCTTAGAGCCGTTACTAAGTGAGTTTTAAGACAAAACAGTGTGCAATGAGCTCGCTAACCGAGGTTTTTAAACAAAAGTGTGACTAAATAAAAGTTAAGGCTGTAATCTTAGAAAAATGCGTCGTTTCAAAAAAAAACTTCTAGTATTAAACATTTGGGATCCCAAAATAAGGTTTGAAAACTATTTACATCTTGAAATGAGTTTACAGTTGATTGATCATAAAAATCATAGATTATTACAGCCATTTTCGAATAACCCCCAACCAAAGCAGTCGGGCAGGCCAAACATGTACGCGTCGCTTCACGCTCTCCGTACTCATGGTTGGTTGACTCAGTCTTTGCCCTACCTGCAACACGGAGCACCCGTGAGCCGAAGCCCAGCAAGAAAACTCATGCAGAACATAACATATGCAAATATATATATAGTTAATCATATCAGATAGCCCACAGATAAACAAATCAACCATTAGACTAAGCAAACACGGCCATGCCGCCCCAGAGCCTTACCGAAGCCTGGGGTATCGGTTCTCACCGCGAGGATAACTCATGTATCCCTTGGGTCCCACCCTGAATATAAGCATCCCATGTGCTGTGTGTTACTTTCAGCCCCACGGCCGTACCCGGCCTACGCCGCACTCGGCCCTTGCCGTTCATTTCATTATAATCACACATATAGTACATTTGAATAATCATTCACACACATCATGATTCATTTAAGGTTAAACATATGCACATAATACAATCTGGGGCCATGCCCTACAATCACACAGTGGGGCCATGCCCTACAATCACACAGTGGGGCCATGCCCAAATCTCGGGTGTTACGGTTTTCTTACCTTAATTCCGAATGCTTTAAATAGAAAAAATGACGGCCCCCGAGCACGATCCACTTCCCGAGCTCTAGCTTAACACCTAGTCACAACCAAGGTAATGGATACCAATAAGATAAATCTCAAATGAGTTTCTAAACCAAGTTCTAGTCCCCGGAACATTGAACTTCACCAAAAATATAAAAAGATTCAATCCCGAGCACCCGTGGTTAAATTCTGAAGCCTAAATTCTCAAAATCCCAAAATTCCTTAAGTGCCGCGGCATGGCCCAACCATGCCGCGGCATGGCCCCCAAACAGGGCCACAAAAATGCCCAGAAACAGGTAAGGGCCGCGGCCCTACAAGGACCATGCCGCGGCCCGCCCTCCATCCTCAGCGCATCTTAGCCTTCAAGGGCCGCGGCCCTCCAAGAACCATGCCGCGGCCCGACCCTTCGAACCCAGAAAAACCCACCATTTTCAAGCTTAAAACCTCACCTTAAGCCATCCCAAAGCTCCCAATTCAAAACCAATTAATAATCACAACATTAGGATGGTTTAAACAACACAATTCCACCAAAAATCCAACCTAACACTAACCAAAATCCCAATTCCAAATTTCTGAAATTTCAAACCTAGAACTCAAAACCAACCATGGAATTCTCAATCTCAACCATCAAACTTTAATTTAAACCTTACCTCAGTTGTAGAATCGTTTCCCAAAGGATCCCATGACCTATCTTCAAAGTTTCAAGCCTCAAACTCCACCTTGAATATCAAAATCCATAAACATTCACAACCCAACAAAATCTCAGAATTTAACTTGAGAAAAAGAATTAATTGCTTACCTTTACCCTGATTTGTTCTTGATTAACTCTTGAGCTAAACCTCCAAATCCCACCATCAATTTTTCAGAAATTCAAGCTTGATTTCTCCTAAGATTTCTGTGGATTTCATGAAAGAAAGAGGAAAGAAAGAAGAAGAAGAGAGGGTGGAGGCTGGGTCGGTTTCTCTAAGTCTCCAAATGGTTTATTTGTTTTGTTTTTATAACTTAAGCTGGTTACCTCAAGGTTCGGGGTACCAAAATGTCCTCGAGGCAAAAATGGTAAAATCCCCCAGTATTCCCGCCTAGGCATCCTAACCTCAAATATATCTCCAATTATTTATTTTCATAACCCAATATCAAAATACTCCTTGACTTGTCCAAAGTCAATTATAATGCCCCGTTGTGACTTTCCCCGCTATCCAGCTCTAGGATCGCCTCGTGCCGAAAGTTACCAATCACGGATATACCCACATATCACTGTGGTCTCTACAATCATCACATATTAATACAGTTATGCCCAACATGGCCAAAATTACAATTATGCCCTTCTAACACAATCCGGGCCTACATGCATACTAATATACATAGTCATGCATCTCAAACAATCAAATAGTCACATAACACGCTTTAAATTATAACCATGCATTTAACTCATAAAATCACACATAAATCCCAACACGCCATCCTGGCACACTAATCAAGGCCCTTAAGCCTTATTAGTGAATTCAGGTCATTACACCTGCCTCCTGCTCCTCCTCCTGCAAGTGTGGCTGAGGATGAGCCACACTTTGACTTTGAGGAAGAAGAAATGGATGACGCGACGCTAAAGAGTACTCTGGGGGCGTTGCATGAAGAGCTGGCCAGTCTGAGGCCCAATCAAGAAAGTACTGCCGAAATCATGGCGTGGCAGCAGCAAGAGATTGAACGGCAGTGCGCAGAGTTAAGTGAGAGGCAGGCAGAGATGGACCGTCGCCAGAGCGAAGCCATGGCAGCCCTCGAGGAAGCCTTGCAATTGGCTAGGAATCAGGCCGCACCTATCTCGCAGCCTGATAAACCTGCGAATGGGCCACCCCACAGGGGTCCCAATCCTAGCCCGCCTATCCAACCCTCAAGCCCGCAAAGGCCCGAGCAGCCTCAGGTGCCTCATGATGATGTCCCACTAGACCCTGAGGCACAGCCTCCATCCCAAGATGGTCGCGGTAATCCCCCACATCAAAGGCAGAATAGGACCGAGCATCAGCCTCGTAGTCCTAGACGCCATAGGGGCGACAAGCCGAACCTTCCAAATAGAGGTCAGAATCCTCCTGGTAACAGGAGGAACTCAGAGTTAGGATCTGCGGTCCGGGGTCCCCCACGGCATGATAATGCACGGGGACACAACGACCTGCGCAGGCCACCCTCTAACGCTCGGGACGCTTTAGCCCAGGATGGAAATCGAGGGAACAGTCGATCCCACCATAGCCAATCAAGATTCAGAGATGGCCATGGGTATAATGAAGCCGACTCAGGCAAAGGAAATGTCGGTCGGAGGAATGACGAAAGAGGTGGAGGCAGGAGCCAGATACCTCACGATGACCAACCCAATAGACGGGATGCTGGGGGGCAGTCCAGGCAAAATAATGTCTTCAATCGGCTCGGGACTAGCGAGCAGCGGAGAAGAGATGAGGAATTGAGAGATGTACTCAACGATCACCGTGAGTGACATGGCAAGAACATCCCCCCAGCGACAGAGGCCACGGCGATTCCTGTCGCTGTGCAGGCCCAGATAGATGCCCTCAACCAGGCAGTACAACAGCTGGTCGGGGGAAGAACATCTCATATCGATCATGACAGGAGGAAAGGCACTCCTTTCGTCCAGAGGATAGCTATGGCAGAGACTCCTAGCAAGTTTAAAATGCCTACGCTTCTGAACTTTGATGGGTACGGTGACCCGGTATCTCACGTTAATAAGTTTGAGATACAAATGGACATTCAGAAAGTGTCCGAAGATGCTCGGTGCAGGATCTTCCCTGCAACACTTTCTGATGCCGCACAGGAGTGGTTTATTAAGTTCCCTCCTGCAAGCATAGTTTCCTGGGAGATGTTCATAAGGGAGCTTTACGGACAATTCTACGCCGGTCGTGTGCATCCGACCGAGGAAAACCAGCTGGTTGAAATTCGCCAGCTGGATGGAGAATCATTGAAGGACTACATCTAGCGCTTTATGCGAGCAGCAGCTGGAGCGAAGACAGTGGGGACGAAGGCAAAATGATGGCCATAACCGCAAGGGTTAGGCGTCGCTCCCCCCTCTGGAAGAGCCTCCTCAAAGATGGGGTTAGAACTACCCAGGAATTCTTGGATCGGGCTGATCGTTACATCAAGCTCAAAGATGCCATAGCCGACGATGGAAAGCCTTCAGGCAAGGATAAGAAGGTTGCCAAGCCCGCCAAAGCCACCAATGGGTCCAAACCTAACGGCAACAGCAAGGGCAACGGGCACGGCAACGGCAATGGCAAGAATGGTGGAAAACAACCACACAATGAACCTTCCACCTCCGACAATAAACGAGCCAAGGGTAACTATTATGAACCTCGGTTCACTAACTACACTGCCCTTGTTGAGTCTCGGGGAGAGGTTTATCAGGCCACAAGTTCCAGTGTGCCTTATAAGAAGCCTGCCCTCATTCGAAAGGATATTTCGAAAAGAGACACTACCAACTTTTGTCGTTATCATAACGACTACGAACATGATACCAATGAATGCAACCAGCTGAAGGATGAAATCAAGTTCCTTATTAGACAAGGACACTTGAGAAGATACATACGGGCCCCGGGAAATTCCCAACGAGAAGCTCTAGGTGGCAACGAGCAAGCGCCGTCACGCCAGCGCTCGCCACCTTTGCAGCCTGCCCCCGTGACTGGCACACTATTAACCATTTGTGGAGGGCCGCACCTCGCGGGAAATAGCGGAAAGGCTAGGAACGATACGCTCGGACTCTGCACCACGACCAGGACATCGAGATGATGACTGTGGAGGACTGCGCACCAAAAAAGGCTCGGTCAGAAGAGGGCGAGATAACCTTCTCTGATAGCGATACCCAACATGTCTGGTTCCCACATTCCGATCCGCTGGTCGTGGATATCCAAATGGCCAACATGATGGTGAAGAGAGTGCTAGTCGATACAGGAAGTTCGGTGAATATCCTGTATAAATCTTCGCTAGAACGCATGAAATTTTCCGTTAAGGACCTAGAGCCCTGCAACCAGACAATATACGGCTTCTCTGGTGAGGGACTCGCCCCCGCCGGATCAATCAGACTACCAGTGATGACAGGTACAGCGCCTGCTACCAGGACATTACTTGCTACTTTTGTAGTAGTCGATTGTCCTTCGGCGTACAATGCCGTCAATGGGAGGCCTGTACTGGTTGATCTGCGGGCCGTCATCTCTATGTGGCACTTAGCCATGAAGTTCCCGACAGACGCAAGGGTAGGACGCGTGTTGGGGAATCAGAGGGAAGCCAGAGAGTGCTATAATGCCTCAGTCACGAAGGCGAAAAAGGGAACATCAAAGAGCACTACCTCAGATAGGTTGCATATGGCAATTGATACACAAGCCCAATCCGGTGAAGAGGTCACCAAATAGGTTGTTGCCCAAAGTGAGGATAGAGATTTTGATCCTCGCTTTGGGGATTTTGAAGAGAACGTTGGACCCATCGAGGACCTGGAAGAGGTCCAACTTGACGAAAAAGACCCGACGACAGTCGAGAAGGTCGGGAAAAACTTAGAACTAATCACGAAGCATGCACTGGTGGAATTTTTGCGAAAGAACCAAGAGGTTTTTGCCTGGTCGCACAAAGACATGGCTGGGATAGACCCTGCAGTTATCAGCCATGTCCTAAACATAGACAAGACTTTTCCACCCGTGCAACAAAAGAGAAGGCTCCTCGATAAGGATCGATCAAGAGCCTTAAAAGAAGAAGTTGAAAGGTTAAAGGAGAATGGGTTCATCAGGGTGGCATTTTATCCATCGTGGGTCTCCAATCCAGTGCTGGTTCCCAAGCCTAATGGAAAATGGAGAACCTGTGTGGATTTTACAGACCTCAATAAAGCTTGCCCAAAAGACTGCTTCCCACTCCCCAGAATTGACCAGTTGGTCGATGCTACTGCAGGACACGAGATCCTCTCCTTCATGGATGCATATTCGGGCTACAATCAGATTAGCATGCATCCCCCTAATGAGGATCACACCAGCTTTCGGACCGATAAGGGCTTATACTGTTATAAAGTAATGCCTTTCGGACTGAAAACGCAGGTGCAACTTACCAGGGGCTAGTCAACCACATGTTTAAAGAGCTGATCGGAGTAAACATGGAGGTATACGTGGACGACATGCTGGTAAATTCTAAAAAGGCAGAAAGACATGTGAAGGATTTACAAGAATGTTTTGATGTATTAAACAAGTACCAGATGAAATTAAATCCTCTCAAATGTTCCTTCGGAGTTGGATCAGGGAAGTTTTTGGGGTTCATTGTAAATTCAAGAGGAATCAAGGCCAACCCCGACAAGATAAAAGCCCTGATCGACATGAAATCACCAGAGAGAATTAAAGATGTACAAAGTCTAACCAAGAGAATCGCAGCCCTGGGTAGATTTATTTCGAAGTCAACGGACAAATGTGTCCCTTTTTTCAATCTACTTAGGGGCAATAAGAAGTTTGAATGGACAGGAGACTGCGAACAAGCTTTTCAAGCCTTGAAGGCGCATATGGCACAGCCTCCCATTTTATCAAAGCCAATCGAAGGAGAAACTTTGTTCATTTACCTGGCGGTCACTGAAGTTGCTGCTAGTGCGGTACTAGTACGAGAGGAAGAAGGCGTACAAAAAGCAGTCTACTATGTTAGCAAGAGGCTGATTGGGGCAGAACTAAGATATCCACCCATTGAAAGGTTAGCATATTGCTTAATCCTGGCCTCAAGGAAGCTGCATCCTTACTTCCAAGCCCATTCAATCACAGTTTTAACCAACCAGCCCCTTCGGCAAGTCCTCCAAAAACCCGAGGCGGCTGGGCGCTTATTAAAATGGGCAGTCGAACTAGGGCAGTTCGATATCACATATTCACCGCGAGCAGCGGTAAAAGGACAAGTCTTGGCTGATCTTATTGCAATGTTCACAGAACTCCCATACAGCGAGCAGTGCGAACAGCCTAGTGCGCCTGAGCCTCAAGAGAAAGCTCCTTCCTGGAAGTTATTCACGGATGGGTCGTCCAATGAATCCCACGCAAGAGCGGGAGTGATATTGATAACGCCGAAAGGGCATCGATTTCACTACGCCATTAGGTTCGACTTCACCGCGTCAAATAATGAAGCCGAATACGAAGCCCTCCTCGCTGGACTGAGAATGGCCAAAGACATGGGTATAAAGACGCTTGATATTTACAGCGATTCACAGCTGGTGGTGAATCAAGTTCTAGGGGAATATCAAGCGCGGGGATTAAAAATGGTTGGCAACTTGAATAAAACCAAAGACCTGCTAGCCCAGCTCACGAAGTATACCCTCCAGCAAATACCGCGGGATCAAAATTCAAACGTAGACGCCTTAGCCAAACTCGCGAGCGTGAAAGATGCTAACACTTTGAACATTGTGCCAGTAGAAAGATTGAGTGAGCCAAGCATACAAGCAGTTAAAGCCAGTATGGAAATTCGAATGGAGGATACATGGATGGCACCTTACTTGGAGTATCTGACAAACGGTGTGCTACCAACAGATAGAAACAAAGCCAGGACTCTACAAAGGCAGGCCGCTAGGTACATACTGGTCGATGGTGTTATGTACCGGAGAGGATATTCAATGCCACTACTCAGATGCGTTACACCAGAAAAAGCTAAGGAACTAATGAAAGAGGTGCATGAAGGCTTCTATGGAGATCACGCTGGGGGGCAGAGTTTGGCAAAGGAAATTCTAAGGCAAGGCTACTTCTGGCTGACTATGAATGAAGATTCGATAGAGTTTGTGCGAAGATGCGATAAATGTCAAAGGTTCTCCAAAATTCCACAAGCAACTCCAAACAAGTTGAAACAGATGCAGAGTCTGTGGCCTTTTGTGGTATGGGGGATAGATTTGATTGGATCTCTGCCCACGGGAAAAGGTGGAGTGAAGTACACAGTTATGGCAGTCGACTACTTCACCAAATGGGCCGAAGCTGAACCACTCGCTACCATAACAACCAAGAAAGTTCTTGACTTTGTCATCAAGAACATCGTTTGTCGGTATGGTTTTCCCCGAAAGATCGTTTTAGACAACAGAACCCAATTTGACAGTGACTTATTCACCGACTTCTGCGAAAGGCACGGAGTTATTAAAAGCTTTTCGTCAGTTGCGCATCCCCAAGCAAACGGGCAGGTCGAGGCCGTGAATAAAACTCTTAAGGACACTCTGAAGAAGAGGCTTGAAGACGCTAAAGGAGCATGGCCAGAGCAGCTGCCTGAAGTCCTCTGGTCGTATAGAACGTCTCACCGAACAGCGACAGGTCATACCCCATTTTCCTTAGCCTACGGATATGAGGCTATGTTACCTGTCGAGTTAGATTCGCCCTCACATCGATGCTTAACATACGACCAGGAGCAGAACAGCCAACTGATGATGGAGTCCCTAGACTCAATTGATGAGATACGGGAAAAAGCCCAACTCCGAGTTGCTGCGTACCAGCAAAAGGTCGCCCAGTACTTTAACTCAAAAGTAAGAGAAAGAAAATTCAACGTCGGTGACTTGGTGCTACGAGGAGTTTTCTTGAATACCCGCGACCCCACTACTGGAGTACTCGGACCTACTTGGGAAGGACTTTACCAGATTGAAGAAGTCCTTCATCCGGGCACCTACAAACTTGCACGCCTAAACGGAGATCTCATTCCACGTTATTTGAATGGAGAACACCTGCGCAAGTATTATCAGTGAACAATCCTTTTTAAAGGACTGGCTTGTATTAAATTTTACTTTTTACAAGTTTTGCAAAAAGGTTTAGCCACGTTGTATGGTTAATCGCTTATATATGTAAGATCCTTTTTTTTTAGGATCACTCATAAAGACATGTTTAGTCCATTTTTAATACGAGATTATAAGGGACTGTGCGCAGCCAGTCATTCTTGCCAACCTTTGTAAATTTATTTTTACAAGTATTTGTTCATTACGTGTGTTGTTTTGCTGTATTATAAGTATTACGTTTCCAACCGAGCAGAAATGCTTGAACAGGTCGTGGTCAAGGCAAGTGACCCAGGACCTAAAGCTCCTCGATCACTTGGAGGGCATATAAGGCACATCGATAGCAAAGCGTACCATGAGGTATGTGAACACATGAACAAAATAAGTGAAAGCATACTAGGGTACTTAGAGTATTTTTCAAAATTCATATTTTGTTAAATCAAACCAAAGTACTATGCTAAGTTCGGTCATACGGACAGATGTTATAGTAAATGAAAATATTATAAAATTATAATGCAATCTTTTACACCGCAAGCATCACTGCTTGGATGTAACTGTTCGAATAAAAGGAAAGTTTGCTGCCCATGCAGCAAATCTAAAAAAGAAAGTCTTTACATCACGACCCGTGGGTCATGTAATTGAAGAAAAATAAAAAGAAAATAAGTTTAAGGAGCAGTAGGAGCAGGAGGGTCTTGCTCAGCAGTCTGATTGGCCTCATCCTCAACAACTCCTCCTTCCTCTGCGCCAGCGGCCGGCTGGATGCTTGGGGAAGCAGGGATCCTTGCTCTTTCCTCCTCTTCGGCCAATCGAGCAGTGCAGCGGGCCAGTTCAGCATTCCTGATATCTTCTGAAAGGTAGTCGAAGTTGGCACCCTGGTTGTGTTTCCAGAAGTTATAGAAACATTGAAGCGTCACATTCTTATACCGTTCCAGATTCTTGGCATTGTCAAGCTTCAGCTGCTCTATTTGGCTCTCAAGATCAGCCACGGCCTTGTCCTTGGAAAGATTCTCCTCTTTGAGTCTCTTGCATTCGCGATATTAGACTCGGCTGGCCTCCTAGTACTCCTCCCTCTGTTTCCTCAAAGCTGCCTTTGAAGCTTCGACCTCCCCCAGCTTTGCCACCGCAATGTCCTTCTGCTGGGTGACCGCCTCCAACTCCCCGGCATGCCTAGCTTCTGCAGCCTGAAGCTCCTCCGCAGCTTTCGCCTGGTACCTCTTGATGGCCTTTGCCCAAGCCTGGTCGATGGTAGCCTGGGCACGGGTACGAGCAGCAGTTGCGGTTAGCAAGGCCTGTGGACAAAGGATAAAGTCAGAGCCTGTTGCAAAGAATGAAAGACTAAGGCCAAAGAGATAAAAAGCACTTACGCTGGCCATTTCGTTTAGGGCCCTATTCAGAATTTGGTCGACCCCCATTTTCTTTGCCTCGGCCATCGTATCCTTACAACGATCATACTTCACGATGTGTGCAAGGCGATCCTTGGCCGCTCTCAAGGCGCGGTTCGAGAGTTTGGCCCCAAGAGCTTCGCCCCGCTGGGTTTGTTCTTTGGCAGCTGCAGGTGGAGGGTTCGTTGTAGCAGGCGGGGTTTCCTTCTCGACAGGAACTGGAGGCTGGGCAGAAGTTTGCCCAGTTGGCGCATCCTTGGGAGGATCTTCTGTTCGACTCTTCTTGGCAGGAGGTCCTTGGCTTGATTCGCCATTATGCCTCCTGGACATCTTTCGCCGAACCAGAGGAACTTCTACTTCCTCCTCAATCTGATATAAGTCAAAGACATTGGGAGCGGCCATATCTGTGTACAAATGAACATATGCAAATGATAAGATAAAGGCAGATAAGAACTCTTGATAAAACAGGAAAGAGGTCACAAAGTTTAATACCTGAGCTACAACTACTGGTCGCTATACTATTGACTCTATTAGTCACACACTCACTATCTGGCACGAAGAAGTCTGGCCCTAGATTTGGAGTATACGTAAAGTTGCCCTCCCCGTCAAACAAGTGATAGGGAATTGGCAAGCTATTTAAAAGCAAAATAATTGTACCGTTTTCATCGGAGGATTCCCCCAAGTTCACAACGAATTCTGTTGCCTTTTGTTTCCCCTTGCCTTGAGGTGCAGAAGGCCTTTCTGCAGAAGGATTGCCAGTGGGTTCCCTGAATGTAACCCCCGTCGGCCTCCTTCGCGGAGGGGACGCAGGGGGTTGCTGCTCGGGAACCCCCTCAGCAGTGGCATCAGCTACCACGGGTCCTCTTGTTTCATGGCGAGGGGCCAGGAGGCCAGATAGCCTCAAATTTTCATTAGTAACTAGGGACTTGACGCTTTTTTCTACGTCTGTCATCCTGGCCAATGCAGTGGACCTTAACAACATGTCTGGTGTTGGGGTCGGACGTAACCATGGGCCTGAAAGACAAAGTGTACTTTAAGAAAAATGAAAGGAAATTCGCTGATGAAAAGTATAGACCAGTAAAAACAGCATTTACCTCCTCGGGCGAAGGCCAGGTTGTTGCTGGTCATGTTCGGAGTAAGGAAGTACTCCTTGCTGTACTGCCCCACGTTGGATATGTGCGTGGTGTCACTCAGGAACGTCCGGTTTGTCTCCTCGTGACAAAGGTGGAAGAAGCCCGTCCCATACTGTTGAGGGTTGGACTTGAGGTCGAAGAGATAATTGACCTCATGGGGGGTAGGTTCTGGCCATTTTTTAATTTTATACAGGATATAGAGTGCGGCCAGCATTCTATATCTATTCGGAGTAATTTGGAAGGGGGCAACACCAAAATAGTTGGCCACCCCCTGATAAAAAGGATGTAGAGGGAGGGTAGCCCCCGCCTCTATATGATACCTAGACCAAGCACTGTATACACCTCTGAGAAGGTTAGCCCTTTGGTCTGCAGCAGGAATCTTGAGATTGACCCCTGTGAGAGGATACTTCCTAAGGTAGTTGGCAAGCATCCGAGGAGTGACTTGGCTGGTCGGGGAGAGATACCACTCGACATCAGGCAGATTCTGATGACGAGGGCGGGCTCTAGTTTGGATATTAGGGTTAGGAATGGGATTTTCTCGACCGTTGGTTGAAGGAACCCTAGCCTGTGAATCAGGCGGGGCAGGAGAGTTTGGGCTATCTTCGGAGTCAGGTCTTTTCTTGCCTAAGGATTTAGAACTGGCCATTTGAGGAGGAGATGGGCGAGGTCTAGGAGAAGATCGTGAAAAAGGGATCTCGTGAATTATGTCAGTCGGTTGTTCTTCGCCTTCGAGCAGCTGGGCAAGAAGATCATCATCAATGGGCCGTTCACCTCCCCACAAATTTGGCATTAAAGTCTGTAAACAGAAGAATGGGGAGGTGAGGATAGAGAATTTTTAAGGCTTTTTAGAATAACACTGGTCGAGTATAAAAGTTAAGCTTTTATACAGCAGCATTCTAACAAAAAGCTAAAATTTTCCACACGAACAGTTTGAGAAACAGATCAAAGGGTGAAAGCAAAAAGTTTTTCATAAAAGCTTTTTCAACTCCCCTTAGGGCGGGAAAAACCTATTTTTCCGGCTGGCCTAAAAATCGAATCTCTACTTCGGTTTTACGTCCTAAAAAGTATGATCTCAACTATCAAATTAACTCGTAACAATTTTTCACCCACAAGACATTCTACTGACAAGCATCTCAACCCTGAAGTAGATAAACTCAATAGTTAAACATACAGGAACATGCATTACAATAATACGAAACATAAAGATTCAAAGACTTACCAGAAAGAAGGTCGAGAAGATTGGCAAAAGCTTTTAGAGATTAGGGAACTCTCGGACTGAGTTTTGAGAACGCAAAGGGATGGTCTCCAAAAGAAAACAGAAGCTCGGGTTTTAGGGTTTCTTGAAAGAGTAATGGCGTGTGTAAAAAGAAAAAGGGAACTTTGGAGATGTTATATATAAGTTTGTCTATGGCATTAAAAGGGATTAATCATCAATTTCCCCTTTTTCAAAGTATGGGGAAGCAGGATAGCCGTCGAATTATTACTGGGGAAGCGAAAAGTCATGATTAGACAATAGTAGGTTGCTTTTTCCAAGAACACACGAAGGGTTCTGACACGTATGGCGGGGTCACCGAAGGGTCGTTTCCTCAAAAGTTTATTTATTGCTCGTAATAAATAAACTTGGGGGGCAAATGTTATCCAAAAAACTGGCATAGATGACGTGGCAAGTAATTCCTGGACACGTGGCTGACGCTTGGAGGAACTCTACTAGGATATCGACCAGAAGGCACATTATAAGCAGTAGGCGGCCTAGTCTTACCTGTGACCAGTCTGGTCGATGGTTCCGCATGCAACATGAAGTTTCCATAAAGATCTTTGTAAATCCCGAAATTGACTCCCACAATCTCCTGAATATCCGCTTATTTAGGAGAGAATATCTGTAACAAACTCATGTAATCCCCCTTGAGCCTAGAAATAGAGAAAGATAGCTCAAGGAAGGGACTTTTTTTGCTTTCGAATCATTTGAGACTAGAGTAATCATATTTGAGATATTGTATTGTTCTTAGGAGGTTAGTGAAACTCATTGAACCCTAGTTCTTTGATCACTCCTTTGATCCTCACATCAATAACAATCTAAGTGGACGTAGGTTATTACCAGATTCTGGGGCCGAACCACTATAAAATATCGTGTTCTTATTATTTTTGTCATCACATTCATCCACGTCAAGCGTATTTTGACTCCGTGTCAGTTGACCAAAATCAGGGTCAACAAATCATGCTTTGGAGCTTGTGTTCCCAGATGCGTATCACGGTGCATGTTACCATCATATCTGTATGAATGCTGTGGCAAAATTCAAAACTGACCACGTGCAAGATATCATGGGGTGTGCAGCGTACGCATTTCGAAGAGCGGAATTTCACAAGTTCTTTTACAAGATTAAGGTAATTGATCCGCCCATTGCACAATAAGATAAATTGGTATCTAAATTAATAAATAATTTTAAATCAAGGTTAAATTTATAAATAATTAATTTGATAAAGGATTGAAATAATTATTTAATTAATTGAATCAATAGAAAATAATACAGGTCTTGATTTTAAGTCCAACGGGCTTATAATCAAATGGAAAATTTCACGGGCCTAAAGCCCATGATAAATTCAACCTAGGGCTTCAAATTGGCTATTATTTTATTGATTTTTTAATTAAATTAAATGGCCTAATTGAGTCTATAAAAGGAGTGCTTAGAGAGCTGAGATGACAGAGAAGTTTAATCACTGGTTTTCTGATAGTTTTAGATTCTCTCTAAACACAAGTCATTTTCTAAGCCTCTTTGTTATTTTCTCTTCTTCTCTTTGTATCTATCTCATGTGCTAATAATTGCCCACTCTAGTATAGGTGGTTCCAAGGATACTTTGGAAGACTATAAGATAATAGAAGATCGGTTCAGTTTCTTGATAATACTCTGCGGCAGAAAGGATACAAGGTTAGAGAAACTGAAGGAATGACTCATTCATTCCGCTGCGTATATTGTAAGTGTTCTTATTGTTGTTTCACTTTGAATTCAATTTTAGAAACATGTTCTAGGTTATCTCATATTAATTTGTTTAATATTAGATCTACATGAAAATAAATAAAGATCATGTTTATGAGTTTTCTCAACACACTTTCGCAGGGAAACTCCAGCTCTCACTGCCCCACCTTTTCCTTGCCCTTACCTGCAATATGAGCAACTAGGTAAGAGAAAACGCTTAGTAAATTAATCTAGTAGCACAAAGTAGAAACAATAATAGGAAAAAATGACCTAGTCATTGTGCTTACAACATATAGATTACCACATTAAGGGTTTCGGATAAATATGGGCCCTAATCAAACAATTCAAAAACACCTTAGTGTCCTGGTGGCATTGTCTCGCCTTTAGCAAAAATTGAAAACATAACCCTGTAGAGAATTCCATACCAGAACGGAAGCAAAAATGACATCAAATAATAAAATTCACCCTAGAATCCAATACGAGAGTTATCTAAGTACCCCTAGTATCTCAGCTCAAAATAAAGTGGAGACTCAAGCCTCTACACCGATATGTAATTCAGAAATCCTTCTCGAGGGTAACATCAGTTACCTAGGGAATTTATGCTAATTTCAAACAAAACAGGGTTGGAGGATCCACACCGACTCATCGAAACCCCTAGGTTTATTTGTCTCACTTACCTCCTATCAAATTGTCACGGTAGCTAACCAGAGCAATAATGTCAAGGGTAGAAATAGTCTGCACAATGACTGAGTAGGTGGAAACCGTCCGTGCTACATATCAATAGGTGGAAACCATCCACGCACTCATGAGCCAAACAGAAACTGCCTACCCCATGATAAAACAAGTGGAAACCGTCCACATAATCATTAGGTAGGCAAATAATATCGAAGGTAGAAACTGTCTGCACAGTCATTAAATAGGCAGAAATCATCTGCGCTATATGACAAGTGGAAACCATCCATGTTAAAACCACATGTGGAGCGTAGGCGCTGCCTAGTCATTGTCTCTAAATGAGCCTTTATCTCTCTCTAACTAGCATATAAGCCTTACTTCTAGCAACCAATACACTAGTTAATTCAGGTTGCAGACACATATAAATCATAGACTAACTTACAAGTTGTCCTTTGTTGCGCACGGAAAATCTTCCCACGGAGAATCCCGCCTTGTTAGCCAACACAATAACTAATTTACAATGCACTTGGATTAATTATGGCATTATAGTAGATTATCATTCTACTTTGGGCATTTAAGGTCGAAATCAAATACCCACTAAGGATATTTTCGTCCTCACACGTTTTAAGTCATAATGGCATTTAAGGTTTTCGAAAAATTCCCTCAAGGGGTTAGTTATTTGAAAGTCATCTTTTACGAAATTTCCCACACTGTTCTCAATATCGGACCTAGTCAGGAAATGATAGTTTTGGAAGCTTTCAAGCTTTATAGATTTAATCATTTCTTTGATAATTAAGTTACCAAAAATCTCATATTTTTTGGTAAAATCACTTAAATCATAAACTTCGATAAATTAAGCTAATTTATTTGATTAAGAAATAATTATGAAAATATTGATTAATTTCAGTTTGTCTTTAAGGAAAAATTAAAAGAAAGTTGATTTTATATATATATAAAAAATAGTTTAATTCATTTCTTTGAAAAAATAGGATTTTGGACCCTTTTTAATTTCTTAAACAAAATTTATTAATAAATATAAATATTAATTTTCTTACATCCAAATTAACCTTAATATTTATTTATTCTATTAAACTCAAATTTATAATTATCAAAATCAAACTACATTTCCTAGCCAAACACTTAGAAAATTTCTCATTTTTTTCTATGTACAAGACATTGTTAATTTTGGTTCTATGTTGCCTACTTTCAAAAATTATATTTTGAAAACTATAACTCTAATAATTAATTCAAAATGAATTTAAAAACTTATGTTCACTAGACACTTTGGATCAGAAGAACAACATTCTACTGATTTTCACAAGCCTAAGAAATAATAGAAAATAGGAGAATTTATTTATGTAAAGTGAGCATAAAAAATAAATGCGTCAGTAGTTTTGTATTTATAGACTTCCTGATATTACATATGGGCCTTGGGCCTTCTATCACGATTTTGAAAATTAAATAAATTAAAGAATACATTCAAAATTGATATATACGAAATGAGTTATATGAGCTACGTGTCTTGAACTTTGCGTTCGACCAGTTATAATTATCGACCAATAGTATTCTCGTCATAACACACCTGGAGAACTTTTGTCACTATCCTGGACGTGACAGTTAATTAATCACTAATATCGTATGAGAGTTTCCTTTGCCACGTGTCATACAAGAGTGCCACACTATCAAGCTGACCTTTTGGAATAATACCTCTTTTTGCTCTTCTTTGTTCGTCTCATTCATTTGGCTAATTCTTTGTATAGTGCAGATTTTGTACTTTAAAATAAATAAAGTACAGAAATCCTATGTCTATAAAAACATTAAAGATAATATCCTAACTCAAAACATTATATAGCTTACGATCGTGAAGAATAAAAACATTAACATATAGAAAACAACTATCAATTCACATAAATAAAAATATAATAAGAATGCATGAATAGCCCACACATAATTTAATATATATTTATATATAAAATGGAAGAATACTTTGGATCCTTAATTAATTGAAATATCTGATACTTCAAATATAATAATAAAATAATAAAGAAATAAATTGAAAATTTTGCACACATGTCCAATCCTATCATTGTGCAAGTGCAGTGATAGGTGCCCATGTACAATCATAGGTGACCGTGTAATTTTCTATTTTTCTTTTATTTATTTAATTCAATTAAAATAAACATTATCTAAAAAATATCATTTAATTGAATACTAAATTTATTTCCTACACCAATTCAAATACCTCATTCAGAAATTAAATTATAATTTGTTAGTCTTAAATATCAAATATTTATTGATTAAACTAATATCTTAATATTAAGATAATTAATTTAAAATCTAATTATTAAATTATTTTAATATATATTTGTTGACTGTGTTTTTAGTCAACGACGTGAGAACGTCAAATACGACAAACCTTCAAGAGAATTTAAATACCACAGTTTAATCAAGAAAAGTAAATAACACACAAGATTTTTATAGTGGTTCAGCCCCGATCAGTCAGTAATAGCCTGATCCACTTAGAGTTGTGATTATAGATCTGTACTCAAGATCAGATGGACTGAGCCAACTGAGTTTCTTCAGTACAGATTGCAAAAATACAATAATCCTTTCAAATACCAGCACTTTCTCTCTCTAGAATACTCAGACCCAAATTTTCCCAAAAGTCCAGAAAGAAGAAGCAGAAGCCCCCTAATCCCATAAGCCCTCTATTTATAGGCTTAGGGTCATACATCTGGTATCCCCTAGAATCGGGATATTTTATTATATTTATTACATTTAAATTACAAAAAACATTCAAAATGTAACGAAACCCCCCATTTGTGGGAAGAATGAGAGATTCCCGCGTATCTTGTTGAAGCTGTTTCTGGGAATCTTGACTTAGTCCTCCTCTAGCTAGTTGATCCACCTCACCTCCACTCTGGTCGATCATACACATGCTGGTCGGACATACACTTGCTGGTAGGACATGCAAGTACTGGACATGCACTTCTCTCCTCTAACATGACACTCTCCTCTAGCATGCCATTTCTTTATTTGGACAACCATGCACTTGTTGGACATACGCATAAAGACCAAATTCTTGGGGTCTCCTCGGACCACACCCTTGGGGACTCCTTGGACCACACCCTTGGGATCTCCTAGGATGCACTCTCCTTAGCTCTCCTAGGATGCACTCTCCTTAGCTCTCCTCGGACCACACCCTTGGGATCTCCTAGGATGCACTCTCCTTAGCTCTCCTAGGACTAAGGTCCGAACACACCCTCCTTGGGTTCTCCTCGGACCAAGGTGGTCCGACCGGACCTCTTGGGGCCTCTCAAGCTGTCCAAATTCTTCGTCAGTCTACCGGGTCACTTTATCACAACTCTGAGGAGTCAATGTATTTATTGATGTTATCCAATAAATTAGCATTTGTGACGTGGCAAATAATCTCTTGACACGTGGCTGACACCTGGAGCGTCTGCTAGAGTATCGACCAGGAGACACGCCAGAAGCAGGACAGACCTGTTTTACCACGACCAGACTGGTCGGTGGTTCCGCTGGCAAAGCAACATTTATGGAAAGATCTTATGTATCCCGAATTTATTTCATGCAATCTTCTGAATATCCCATGATTCAGGGGATAATATCTGTAACAATATTGGGCAACCCTCCATGAGCCTATAAAAAGCAGGAGATGGCTCATGGGAAGGGACCTTTTTTGAGCCCGGAAATCATAGAAATATAGAAATTATCTGCGAAAACTAGTATTGTTTATGAGGAGTGTTGAAACTCATTGAGCCCAAGCTCTCTGATCACACTTTTGTTCCCATATCAATATCATTCTAAGTGGACGTAGGTCATTACCAGATTCTGGGGCCGAACCACTATAAATTACTGTGTTTTCTTTACTTTTGTCATTACGTTATTATCTATACATATTCGTCTATATCATTCATATTTTGACTCCGTGTCAGTTGGCTAAATCGAGGGTCAACAATTGACTATTAATATGTCTTTTACTGACCATGCACTGCCACTTGTCACCTTTATTGTCACGTCATTGATCTCCAAATTTTGGGGATAACAATATTCAATATATTTTATTATACATTTTTATTTTTTAATTAATTTATAATTAATCAATAACATGTAATTACCTTAGAGTTACATATTTGACCAGAGAATAAATTATAATTAAGTTATTTATTTTCATGAATTTAAGCATAAAAAATTATTTCAGTTGAAAATGTTTAATTTAATCTAACTTTTATGTTATTTTTCAGATTTGAGAGAATTGGGACAAAAGTGAGAAAATGATGAGATCAAAGCTTAAAGTGTTTAATGTGTATATATATATATATATATATATATATAGAAATGTTGTTAAGTTATGCCCTAAAAGTATGTGTAAAAATATTTTATTTTAGAATTTAATTAAAGTACATTTTTCTTATAATTGATCGTTTGAATTATTAGTGAATAATTTATATATATCATAAAATTCATTATTCATTAATGAGAGTATAATTTTGTATTAGTACAAGATGATTAAGATCATTAATAATGAATTGAATAGTTAAGAACATATTAAAGTATGCAATATTTAATGAATGGTTGCAAGTATGGTTCGCTAAGCATTTCTAAAAATGCACGTGATCTTGATTCAAATTGCTGATGTAGATAGACATCTTAGTGTAGGTACTTTATATAAATGGATTATATATGACAGGACCGATATTAATTGTTTTCTTTATAAACTTGTCATTTACCATAAATATGTAATTCATATTAATATAATGATCATATGTAGATCAGTCTAAATCCTGGGTAGTCATGAACTTCTATTCGTGTCTATTGGTTCTTTTTGATGCACTCGTTAAGGTTTATTTGGGAAACATGCTAATGACTTTTGTTTTTGAGATTCAATGACATGAATGGTTGAGAACATGATCTGACAAGGTTTAGAATTCAAGTTTTCCTAAAACGAAACGAATATTGGTTCCCTTAAATGTTAATTTTGGAACTAAATGGTTAATGAGCTCAAATTTATAATAGGATTATAAATTAACCATTCACTAGTAGAATATCTTTACTTATGGATCAAGACGTAATTAGAAGTGTAAAATGGTAGTTTTGAGAAGCTTTCAGTTACGAACCAATTATTGAAGTAGAGATATATATATACTGATTATATCAATGGACTACACGAGATTATTCTATAAATAAAATTCTATAATTACTGTACGCCCTGATTTTCCCACGGGCTGATTAGCATGCCGAGCTACGGACTAATCACAATTAGTCCTTGAACATCCCCAAGACCGGAGCTCCCGTTTCGAGGTTGTACCTTCTTAGCTCGAGCAATCCCTAAGGACTCGCCAAGGTTGCCCAGGACTGGAGCAAAGAATCTGAAGGCCGAAGGTCGGGTCAGGGGAGCAGCTCGTGGCACAAGCTATATCTGGAACTCTGACCCTCTGTAAAGTCAACACACGCAAGATAAACGTGCATATATCTGACATCACGTGTCCGATATCTCCCTGACTTCTCAGACACGCAGCAGGAAGGTGCATGTTCAGAAACCCACGGCTGGGTTGGGCCGTGCGGCCCATTATCTCCTTACCTATCGATTCGACCATACTTATGTGTCAGGTTTAGGAATTAATCATGAATGTCACAAAGTTGATATGACAAATCATAAGGTCACGGGATGACCTCCTTACCAACTTCCAGGTGCCTTCTCCTATAAATATGGAGAACCTGGGAGTTGATAAGGGTTGGGAAAAATAGTCTCTAAATAGATATATGCTTTGTAACCAAATACCCAGAGTATATCAATAATATTGACTAGTGGAGTAGAAGGATTTTAACCTTCGAACCACTTAAAAACGTGTCTTGAGTCACCTAGTTCATTCTCTAAGATTTTATATCTGCGACGGTTCTACATTCAGCACTAATCCATTTCTCTTCTTCTCTTAATTACCTGTTGCCGAAGAACTGCGTCAACAGTTTGGTGCTTTCATTGAGAGCAAAGTCGATTAGTGCTGCTGCAAACATTCAACTATGGTGACCACTCGATCTAGGCATGGCAACGAAACAGAACAACATGATGGGCAGGAGGCTCATCATATTGCCATCCCTGATGAACAAATTCCTGAAGTCCAACAGAGGCCAGGAAAGCAGCCGGCGGGCCAGGACGATACAGGTAGTTCGGCGCCCCGGCCACCTAATCCGAACCCGTGTTATTATACTGTGGTGGAGATGGAGAATGCTCAACTGAGGAGCCAGTTAGCGGTAGCCGGTCAGCAAATCCAGGATATTCTGGCCCGACTACCCCCTCTCACAACCAACGTTAACGTTGGAGAGAGGCAAGGTGAGGCTCCAAAGTCTCGCTGGGGTAATCGGTCCAGGCATAGCCGTTCGGATAGACTTTCGGCAGCCAACTCCACCCCTTCATCACACCATCGAGAGGCCAACTTCAGGGAAATGCCTGGGACCGAACAACAGCAATACAGCTGTTCGGTCAGGACGTCAACTCCTAGCTCTCAACCTTCCTCGAGAACGCCCAGGAGAGCTCGAGGGAATTCCCGAAGGAGATCCGGGGAGAGCCCACGACGTCAGCCCGTCCCCGAAGACCATCCTGCGCCCCGTCCAGATCGCCCGGCGCAGGACCAGCAAGTTGGTAGGGCCGAAAGGCCCCCACCAAATTTGATCCGCCCAGACGGAACCAGGATCGCTTCTCCAGTCAGGCATCCTCCATCTCCGATTAGATATCCGTCTCCTCCTCAGCCCGTCCGAGACATCCCAGCTTACGGGAGTAGTAGGAGAAACCCACCATCAGCGGGACCTTCCCGGCGTAGCAGGGCGCCTGAGGACAGCTCAGGTCCTCACCACCAAAGGCGGACTCCAAGCCTATCCGGCAGGAGTCATTGGACCGACAGTCGCAGGAGTGATCTCTCTGGAGGAGACCTACGCCAGCGGCTAAGTTCGGCGCAAAGGCACCTGACCACCCAGGGAGGCGACCTTCGAGATCGCCTCAACTCTCACAGAGAGGATCGAGCTAGAGATGGTAGCCAGGCTCGCTCGAGGGGGGGGGGTCCGATCCGAAGTACATAACGGAGGGAATGTCCCAAATAACCTATCTCAAGATAGGAGGGGAAATAACCCACCTAATATGTACAATGGGTCCGGAGCTGTTGAGCAGCCCCGGAATAACCCAGGACCTCAGGACCAAACCCTCGAGCGCCTAACTCAGATGGAGGAACTGATGAGGAAGCTCCTATCAGAAAAAGAAAAAGACGAATATGATTCGGGAGACGAGATGGAACTCTTCGCCCCCAACATAGTAGCGACGGCATACCCATCTGGTTTCCGTATGCCTCACTTGTCAAAGTTCAACGGGGACGGAGATCCGTCGGACCATTTAGGGATGTTCAACACCCTAATGATGGCCCATAACATTGGCCTGGAGCTGCATTGCTTGATCTTCCCTTCCACACTGACTGAACCTGCCAGGCAATGGTTCAAGCAGAGTAAAAGATAGTCAATCAGCTCCTGGAAGACCTTCTCAGCTGATTTCAAAAGGGCGTTCCGCGCCTCTCAGGCCGCCCGTGTTCAGGCCGACTCCCTAGCTAACGTAAGGCAGCAGCCCGGTGAGACGCTGAAAGCCTACTTGAGCAGATTCGCGAATGTCGCTGCTCGACCCAGGGACGCAGATGATAGCTCCAAGCTCATGGCCATGAGAACCGGAATCCTGGTCGGGGGAGACCTGTGGAAAGACATTCAGAAGAAGGGAGTCAGCTCGGTTAACGAATTCCTTAACAGAGCCCAAGAGTGGATAAACTTGGAAGAAGCTAAAGCTTCAGCCGCGGAGACCAGCCAGGTTCCCGAGAAGCCCGCTGGAACGGGGACGGAGATCGTGATGGCGACCCCCGACGTCGCGCAGAACAACCAGCCCGGTGGTGGCAAAAGAAAGGGGAATGGTGAAAACAGTCAGCATGGTCAAAAGAAGAATAAGTCCGTGGATAAGTTCAAGCCCGTGTTCACAACATATACCGAGCTCACCCAGTCCAGGGAAAGTATCTTCCTGGCCAACTCTACTCGGGTCCCCTGGAAGAGGCCGGAACCATTGAAACACCACAAGGGAAAGAGAGACACTTCCAAATTCTGCCGTTTTCACAACGACATCGGCCACAATACCGACGATTGCAGGCATCTAAAAGATGAGATCGAGACTCTCATCCGAGCAGGCCCCTTGGCGCAATACTCACGAAACAGGGTCTCAGCGAGTCGACCCGCTTCAGAAGTCCCAGCCAGTCAGCCCGGGCCTCGGGTAGATCAGGACGTCCCTCCTCCCGTGGTCGAAGGAGAGATATCCACCATCTCTGGAGGACCGCACATGGCTGGAACGAGCAGAGGCGCCCAGAAGAGATATGTGAATGAATTAAAGGCCCACAACGGAGCGGAGTTCATCCCGGAGCAGCGTCAGTCAAAACAGCAGCGGTTAGAAAAGCAACTGACCACGTTTACGGAGGAAGACGCAGGCCATGTCCAATTCCCTCATAATGATCCCTTGGTCGTAGCAGTCCAGCTCGCCAACCGGAAAGTAAGGAGAGTGTTGGTGGACAACGGAAGCTCGGTAAACCTCCTATTCCGATCCACCTTAGAAAAGATTGGATTGACTGTCGCTGAGCTAAAGGCGACCTCCATGATGCTGTATGGATTTTCGGGAGAAGGGTCGGTAGCGATAGGGACGATCGAGCTAGTGATCACCCTAGGAGAAGAGTCTCGAACAGTCTCCAAGCTACTTGAGTTCGTGGTCATTGACTGCTCCGCTGTCTACAACGCCATTTTAGGCCGGCCTACCCTCATAGCTTTCGAGGCTATCACTTCCATTCGACACCTCGCCATGAAGTTCCCTACTTCAACCGGAATCTGTACTATCAAGGGCGATCAGCTCGCTGCCAGGGAATGCTACAGCATTTCCATGAAGGGAAAGTCTAAACCCGGGCAGCTGGCAATGACCATTCAGGGCGAAGAGGAATCTCAGGGACCCTTGGTGGATCCTGAGATTGAAAAACCTCAGAGCGCCGAAGAGGAAAAGGTCCCCTTGAGTGAGGACATTGACCCCCGAGTAGGCGAAGACAGATCCGGGCTCCAGGCCATTGAGGAGCTCGAGGAGCTGAACCTTGATCCGCAAAATCCATCACGGATGGTCAAGCTCGGGAAAAACCTCTATAGCAAGAGGAAGACGAAGCTGGTTACGTTTCTCCGGGCTAATTTAGATGTATTTGCCTGGTCCCATGAGGACATGGTAGGAATTAGCCCGAGTGTCATCATGCACACGCTCCATCTGGATAAAAGCGTTCCTGCCAAGTCTCAGAAGCAAAGGCGTTTAGGAACAACCCGAGCTGAAGCCCTAGAAGAAGAGGTAGCCCGACTCAAAAAATGTGGCTTTATCCGGGAAGCCAAATTTCCAATTTGGGTCACCAATCCCATGCTAGTTCCAAAGCCCAACGGGAAATGGCGGACCTGCATTGACTTCTCCGACCTGAATAAGGCCTGCCCCAAGGATTGTTTTCCATTGCCAAGGATCGATCAGTTGGTGGACGCCACAGCGGGGCACGAGCTCATGTCCTTTATGGACGCGTACTCAGGCTACAATCAGATCGCGATGAATCTGGCGGACCAGGAACACACTAGCTTCATGACCCCGACTAATGTCTATTGCTACAAGGTCATGCCGTTCGGTCTGAAGAACGCCGGAGCTACCTACCAAAGGCTAGTAAACAGAATGTTCGCGGACCAGATTGGAAAGAACATGGAAGTATATGTTGATGACATGCTCGTCAAGTCAAAGACTGCCGAAAACCATGTTTCTGACCTGGAAGAATGTTTTAAAATACTACGGAAATACGGCATGAGGCTCAATCCCTAGAAATGAACTTTTGGTGTCGCATCCGGGAAATTCCTGGGGTTCATAGTTAATACCCGAGGAATCGAGGAAAACCCCGACAAGATCAGGTCACTGCTCGAGCTTCCTTCCCCCAGGTCGCGGAAAGATGTCCAAGGCCTCACAGGAAGGGTGGCAACGCTCAACCGGTTCATTTCCAAGTCAACCAATAAATGTTTGCCCTTCTACAACCTGCTCCGGGGAAATAAGAAGTTTGAATGGACAGTAGAATGCGAAAGCGCATTCCTCGACTTGAAGGCACATCTGGCCGAACCACCTGTGCTATCCAAGCCCAAGGCAGGAGAGTCTCTCTTCCTCTACCTGGCCGTCACTAAGGACGCGGCCAGCGCCGTACTAGTACGAGAGGAAGACCAAGTTCAGAAGCCAGTTTATTACATCAGCAAGAGACTCCTCGGAGCAGAATCACGATACCCACTGATGGAAAAATTGGCGTTCTGCTTAATCACGGCCTCGCGAAAGCTCAGATCGTACTTCCAGTCCCACTCGGTACACGTCATGACCGATCAGCCTCTAAGGCAGGTTTTGCAAAAACCTGAAGCATCGGGACGTTTGTTAAAGTGGGCGGTCGAACTCAGTCAGTTCGAGATTTTCTATACTCCACGAACTTCCATAAAAAGTCAGGCCTTCGCGGTAGAATGCACGGGATTCCAGGAGGATCCATCAGAAGGCTCATCTCAGCTCACCTCGCCCGAATCGTTGTGGAAGATCTTTGTAGATGGTTCATCCAACGAGAATGGTTCCGGGGCCGGAATCATCCTGATATCCCCCGAGGGACACAGGTTCCACTCAGCGCTAAGGTTCGGGTTCAAGGCCTCCAACAATGAGGCGGAATACGAAGCTTTGTTAGCCGGGTTGAGGATGTCTAATGAGTTAAAGGCGAGCTCCGTCCAGTGCTTTAGTGACTCCCAGCTCGTGGTAAACCAGGTTCTGGGCGAATATCAGGCGCGGGGACCCAAGATGGCCGCCTATTTGGCAAAGGTAAAAGCCGAGCTGTCCGCATTTGAGCGAGGATCGATCGAACAGATACCTCGAGAACAGAACGCCAATGCGGATGCCCTTGCCAAACTCGCCACCTCGGGAGAGACGGAGACCCTGGGGTTGGTGCCAATAGAATTCTTGGAAAAACCAAGTATAGAAGGGGATCGGGCAGAGGTCGAGATGATTGATGCTCGGCCGACCTGGATGACCCCCATTCTTGAGTATCTCGTCGAGGGCAAGCTGCCTGAAGGACGTAACGACGCGTGGCGAGTCCTATATCAAGTTCCTAGATATACAATAGTTGATGGGGTATTGTACCAACGTGGGCACTCCCTACCACTCCTCCGATGCGTTCTTCCAGGTGAGGCGACGGCCATCCTGCAGGAAATTCACGAAGGATTCTGCGGAGACCACACTGGGGGGCAAAGCCTAGCCTTAAAGGTTCTCAGGCAAGGTTATTACTGGCCGACTCTGTCCAAAGACTCGATCTCATACGTGAAGAAGTGCGACAAGTGCCAGCGATTCGCTGCAGTTGCCCGAGCTCCTCCAGTCGAGCTAAGGATGATCTCGGCCCCTTGGCCGTTTGCCGTTTGGGGAATAGACCTAGTGGGCGCCCTGCCCACTGGAAAGGGCGGAGTCCGTTATGTCGTAGTAGCCATCGACTACTTTACCAAATGGGCCGAGGCAGAACCATTGGCAACAATCACATCGAAGAAGGTACTCGACTTCGTGGTTAAAAGCATCATCTATCGATTCAGCCTGCCGAAGAAAATCGTCTCCGACAACGGTACTCAGTTCGATAGCGACCTGTTCACCGAATTTTGTGAAAGGCACGGAATTGTGAAAAGCTTCTCCTCCATGGCCTATCCTCAGGCAAACGGCCAGGTCGAGGCTGTCAACAAGACTCTAAAGGCGAGCCTCAAGAAAAGATTAGATGAGGCAAAGGGGGTCTGGCCAGAACAGCTCCCCCAGGTCCTATGGGCATACCGGACCTCGCATCGGACTCCTACGAGTCATACTCCTTTCTCCCTAACCTTTGGGAGTGAAGCAGTCCTCCCCGTGGAAGTTGAGGTTCTGTCGCATAGAGTCCAGTCCTACGACCAAGATCGGAACCATGAGCTCCTGTGCAATTCCCTCGATCTAATTGATGAAAGGCGAGAGGATTCGCAACTCCAGCTCGCCCATTATCAGGAGAAGATCACTCGCTACTTCAACTCTAAAGTCAAAAGGCGCACCTTTAGCGTTGGCAACTTTGTCCTAAGGAGAGTTTTCCTGGCCGGGAAAGATCCCAAAGATGGAGTCTTGGGACCAAACTGGGAAGGACCATACCAGGTCATCGAAGTCATCAAGGAAGGAACTTATAAATTAGCTCGACCTGATGGAGGGGCGGTCCCGCGAACTTGGAACGCCATCCACTTAAAGAAATATTATCAATGATCCACTTGTAAGGCCTGGGAGGCAACTTTTATGTACTAATAAAAATCAGTTTTTTTTTTTTTTTACGCATATTTGTGAGTGTAATCTTAAAGTAACCACGAAAGACCATTTCCCAGTTACTTGGGGGGCACATGGTACCTGGATATAACCAGGTCTCCTTAACGACTTAGATGTTGATTTTTATCTATGGATCGTTGCTCTTCCTAAAGAGCTCGAGATATGGATAAGGGTTAACGCCAACTAAGTCCTATCCTGGTTTTAACTGGGTCATAAAACTTGGAAGTTAACTTAAATTTATTGATCGTGTTTCTTCTTAAAGAACTCGAGATATGGATAAAAGTTAACACGAACTAAGTTTTCAAAATAAGTTCCTGGTTTTAACTGGGTCATAAAACTTGGAAGTTAACTTAAATTTATTGATCGTGGTTCTTCTTAAAGAACTCGAGATATGGATAAAAGTTAACACGAACTAAGTTTTCAAAATAAGTTCCTGGTTTTAACTGGGACATAAAACTTGGAAGTTAACTTAAATTTATTGATCGTGGTTCTTCTTAAAGAACTCGAGATATGGATAAAAGTTAACACGAACTAAGTTTTCAAAATAAGTTCCTGGTTTTAACTGGGTCATAAAACTTGGAAGTTAACTTAAATTTATTGATCGTGGTTCTTCTTAAAGAACTCGAGATATTGATAAAAGTTAACACGAACTAAGTTTTCAAAATAAGTTCCTGGTTTTAACTGGGTCATAAAACTTGGAAGTTAACTTAAATTTATTGATCGTGGTTCTTCTTAAAGAACTCGAGATATGGATAAAAGTTAACACGAACTAAGTTTTTAAATAAGTTCCTGGTTTTAACCGGGTCGTAAAACTTAGAAGTTGATTTAAATCTATTTATCGTTGTTCTTCTTAAAGAGTTCAAGATATGGATAAAAGTTAACGCGAATTAAGTTTTTTTTTTTAAAAAAATAAATATATATAATGTAGCCAAAAGCATGAAAAAAGCCTAAGTTAAAAAGTGTGAATTAAAGGCAAAGCGTCTCGAGGTGAAAACACCTCATGCAAAGGTTACACAAAGTACTTAAAAATGTCTGAAGGTAAAAGAAAGGAAAAAGCGTCCTAAGCCCCATCGGTTGGCCCCTTGGAGGTTGCCGTCTCGCCCTGCTCCGCCGCGCCAAAGGCTTCCCCAGTCTCCGAGGGCGACGCCTCTTTGTCGAGGCGAGCTTGGAACTTCACCAGCAGGTGCGCCCAGAGACTCGGTGGCATGAAAGAGAAGTCAGCCTCCGGGTTGTGGGCCCAGCAGTGATAGAAAAAATCCTGCATGGACTGCTCGGAGGTGGTCCGTTCAGCTTCCAGGGCGGCCTGGGCCTCAGTCTTCGCTGCCTCGAGGTCTTTCCGCGAGGTGGCAAGGGAGGTCTCGAGCTCTTGGACCTTCAAGCATGTCCTCTCCAACTCGGCCTTCGAGGTCACCAACGCATCTTTTGCTGCCTGAGCCTCCTGGAGAGCGGCCTGGTGCCCGGTCCTCATTTCCTCGAGCTGAGCTCTGGCCCTGGTGATGCTCCGGTGGATTGCAGCGACGCCCTACGAGAAATGAAAGATAAATTGGCTAAGTGGAAAAATAAGGCAATATGCAAGGGTAAAATCTTTAAAAGAATGGGGCAGCTTACCGTTAGGGTCATGCCCATTGAAGACTCTATTACGTCAACCAGGCTCATTGTCTCAATAGCCCGGAGCTCCTTCTCTTTGAACTTGTAGAAATGGCTGACGGCGTAGTTCGCCGATTCGTACACCGTTCCCTGGAAGGCCTCTGGGATCTTCTCCAGGTCTTGGGGATCGACCGGGATGCGTACCTCGGGGGCTACCACGTCCGGAGTCTCGATCTCCATTCCTCCGTCCTGGGGGGCAGGCGGAACTCGCTGAGGCGGTGGAGGCATTTGTCATGCTCCAGCAGCTGGAAGGATCGCCCCCACGACCTGGGCTGGCGGGGTTTTCTCCTTCTCCTTTGCTGGAGATTTAGTGGAGACCCCGGCAGAGCTCTTGGAACCCCGGAGCCTTTTCAGTCTTGGCCCGGCTGGGGGGTTCCCCCCGAAGACTATGCCCCGCAAGCTATCCTCGGGCTGAGACATCTCTTCTGTCAAATAAAAAACATGGTTATTACAAGTTAGCAATCATACAAAGATAAAGACAAAGGTTTAAAGCTAAAAAGCATGTGAATAATGAGGGAGCCCTACCCCCCGAGCTGGAAGAACCTAAGACGATTATTTCACGAACTGGCACAGGTTCTAGGTCCAGTTCTGACTCAGGGCTAGACTCTTCTACATACTGCCTAAGCCCCGGAGCATAGATACCCCTCTGGAGTGATGGCCATGTGTGTAGGTTGGTCCCATACTCCTCGAATAAGATCGACCTAAAAGCTAGGGTGTTATCTACCACTACGGTACCCCTAGGCCGACTCTCTTGGTGATCCAGCATGAGCCGGTCAACACAATGGAGCAGGAGTGTGTTAAGGTCCGGGTCCCTTCGGTGATGATGGACGATCTGCCTAGGATTGAACCTAACCAGCCGGGGGTCTGCAGTGGCCCTATCTAGATTCTTAAACAAGTAAGAGCTACCTTGGCCGGAAGGACCCGCGGCTGCTCTGGATTGGATCCTCTCCTCGACCTCCAAGGCCCTCTTCCTATTCCTCACGAGTGGAACTTCGGCCGCCTCGTCCTCCTCGTCTTCCTCTACTGCGACCTCGTCCACGACGATAGGTCTGTTGTCTCGGGCTGGGGGCGGCCCCCGGGGCCTCTTCAGGTTCAGGGTCTGATTTGGGAAAATCAGTTTGCAGAACACCATCGTCTCGTCCGTCACAAGCACGCGATAGTCCTTCTCACTGGGGGGCAAGCCCGCCAGTGTTTCATATTGGCCCCCGAAGGTCACAGACTTTTCGGTCCTCGCGTAGATGGCTGCAAGATTGGCTAGAATCAGAATGGAATACGAGAGGAGCTAAAATAAAATAACACTTAAAAGGCGAGCTAAGATCGGGGATTACTTACGAGGATGATTGAAGTAGTGGTGGTCGCAGTTCCGGAACCCAATTGACATGAAGAACTGGTCCTTGAAGTCATTAGGGTGGCTGGGCAGCTCGATGACTGCCGCCGTATTGGGAAAACGGGTTAAATAGTAAAACCCGTCACCTCGCCCCCACTGATCTGGGCTGGCTTTGAGGCAAAAGAAATATAAAATATCAGCAGGAGTAGGGACCTCCCACTCTTGCTTCTTGAATAAGTACCTCAACCCTGCCAGCAGACGGTAGGAGTTGGGGGGGAGCTGAAATGGGGCCAACCCCACGTAGTTCAGAAAATCAGCGAAGTACTGATCCAGGGGAAGGAAGGCCCCTGCCTTGAAGTGTTCACCGCTCCAGGCCGCGAACGATTCATCGAGCGGCGTGCAGCTCCGCTCGCCATCTGAGGTAGGTCGGGCAATAACGGAGGCTTTCCCCAGTGGAATGTTGTGAGTGAGGAAGAGTTTGTTGATCTTCGCCTGGTCGGTTACCTTTGAGACGATTCTCTCCGCCTCAAAGAATGCGTCGGGGGCCACCTCGACCTCCTTCTCCATGGCCGGCCCGAAGCGGGGGATCGGGGAGCTAGGCATCACCGCCTTTCCTTTTTCCTGCTGGGAGGCCGGGCTTCCAACGTTCTTCTAGGGGAGGTTCTTTTTTGGAGCTATCTGGTCGCCTAGCGAACAAAAGAAAACACTTTAGAAAAGGCGACCCAAGCAGGAGAAAGAAGCAATTATTATTTGCACGATCTGAGGTAAGCCCAGCTCGTGGAGAGTGGAACCACGCGGTTCAGTGAACACGTGCGTATACTCCCAACAGATCCCAGATTACTCGGAATTCGCGTGTCAGGGGATTCAGAATAGAATTTGCCTTGGGGGGGAAAGTTTCAATAGGCAGAAGATTACAAGACTGCTTAAAGGCGTGTTCCCTAAGCTACCCGGTTTTGCACCCAAAAATTCCCAAAACTCCTACCCAGAAATTTTTCCAGAAAAAACATCTTGAAACCCATACTCTAAAGCGATTTCCTACAACAAATGTGCCCTAACCTAAAAAGGGCTGTCACCCTCCATATCCACACAACCCAGAAAACCCTTGCATGCGGCTACAGTGAAAATCTTTACCTAAGCTACAGTAGCATGTTTTCAAAGTGAACAGGGTCAGGAAACTTACAGTGTATGGCTGGGAGGTAGACGAGGGCGTTGCGTTGGTAGGAGCTTCGTCGGTGTAGTAGCTTCCAAAGCTTCGGAGAAATCCGTGCGCCTAAGCTTTGTGAACGATGAAAATGGCAGCAATAGGGTTGAGGGTTTCGGTCTTCTGAAATATGGAGAGGGAAGAACAAAGGAGATTTGGGAAATTTCGAATGAAAGGGTGGCCCGTGCGTAGGGTGGCCACCCCCTTTTTATATACATGAAGGATCACGTGTAGAAGGCTCTTGGATGGCCCTGGTGAGGGATCCGAGGCCTTCCACTCGAAATACGAAACGACGGCTGGGCATAGGCTAGGCCATTAAATGCGATTCTCGTAAGACGTACCGTCACCACCCACGACGTTCCACGTATCAGACGCCTGCGTAAAGAGTGGAATGCGAAGAGTTTATGGGGAAGTCTAAAAGCCCCTACTGTGGTCTTATATACGACGTCATGTACCACGAGCAGGAGCTTGGGGGGCAGATGTACGCCCTGATTTTCCCACGGGCTGATTAGCAGGCCGAGCTACGGACTAATCACAATTAGTCCTTGAACATCCCCAAGACCGGAGCTCTCGTTTCGAGGACGTACCTTCTTAGCTCGAGCAATCCCTAAGGACTCGCCAAGGTTGCCCAGGACTGGAGCAAAGAATCTGAAGGCCGAAGGTCGGGTCAGGGGAGCAGCTCGTGGCACGAGCTATATATGGAACTCTGACCCTCTGTAAAGTCAACACACGCAAGATAAACGTGCATATATCTGACATCACGTGTCCGATATCTCCCTGACTTCTCGGACACGCAGCAGGAACGTGCATGTTCAGAAACCCACGGCTGGGTTGGGCCGTGCGGCCCATTATCTCCTTACCTATCGATTCGACCATACTTATGTGTCAGGTTTAGGAATTAATCATGAATGTCACAGAGTTGATATGACAAATCGTAAGGTCACGGGATGACCTCCTTACCAACTTCCAGGTGCCTTCTCCTATAAATATGGAGAACCTGGGAGTTGATAAGGGTTGGGAAAAATAGTCTCTGAATAGATATATGCTTTGTAACCAAATACCCAGAGTATATCAATAATATTGACTAGTGGAGTAGAAGGATTTTAACCTTCGAACCACTTAAAAACGTGTCTTGAGTCACCTAGTTCATTCTCTAAGATTTTATATCTGCGACGGTTCTACATTCAGCACTAATCCATTTCTCTTCTTCTCTTAATTACCTGTTGCCGAAGAACCACGTCAACAATTACTAAGAGTACAATTCCATATTTATAGTGGAGTAATAATGGAATTAATAAATAGAATTATTGAATTAAAGAGTTTCATAAATTGTATGGTTTATTGGAGCTTAAAGTTATAGGTTCATGGTTCTCAAGTCACCTCTGTACTATACAGTCTATAACAAAGATATAATTATTAGTTACTTATATGTGATTAATTAATTAATTATTTAACTAAAATGTTTTATTTGAAACTTATATATTAGTTAATATTAATTGATTTTGAATTAATTAATATTAGAAAATAATATATTACTTTATTATAAGATAATAATTTAATTAAGTATTATAAGATGAGGTTAATTTTGAAGTAACACATATTTATGCACATATGAAATAATACATTATTTTAAATACAAAATTATTTATCTTATTAAATAAATGAAAAATATTATTTGGCATTATATAGGCATACACCACATCACTTGAAAATAGTGTCAATTTGTATTATTTGTTACCTTTTATTTAGTTAAATATTTGTTTAGTTGTTTTAATGAGATAAAAATATTAATTAAATAAAGAAAGTGTAACCTAGTGGTAAATGACCTAGATTGTAGATAATGTTCTAGGTTCACAAGTCAGACAATCTTAATTTTTGAAAAAATAGGCCAAAAGTTCCTTTTCTTTATCATTTCTTCTCCGACTAAAAATTTATTTTCTAAGTCTCTAGATCTTATGTGTTGAAAACATCTAGAGAAATATTATTGTTATTCACATTCTTCATGCCTACATATGTCCTAGTGTGTTAGAGGTTTGACTTAGAAGATTGTGGTGTAGATCTCAAAGTCCTATTTTGTTGATTGGATGTTCGTAGTTGAATACTAAAATATAACAATAATTCTTGATAGACATCAAGAGGTATTTAATCTAATATATGTATTTAATTATTTAATGTATATGTATATATATCATCTTGGCATGGAATTGATGCAAAAATAAAATTTTAAAATCCTTCTATGGCACTCTCATTTCATCTTTTAATACCAACACATGCATCATGTATAATAGTACAAATCACGTCCAGGTCCAAGCGGGTTTCACTTAGTGGGCTTCAATGCTTATTTTAAGGCCCAAAAATCTGTAATTCATCTCCAATTTCTTCAGAGGTCTAACTCGAATAAGAAGTCCGTTTCAGTTCTAGGCAGAGTCAGTGCACATGGATCAGCTCTTAAACCATCCATTCTTCACACGAACCAGTCCCAAAATGCGACATTATTATTTCTCGCTAATCCAAAGTTCCCTCTTTCACCAATTAGCCCACAATAGAAATTAAAATTCCATCTCTTACCATCCCACGTTCATATATCTCCCATGATTAAATGATTAATGCACACATTATAGACCAACATTAAGTAAGTAAGTCTTTTGCTATTTTGAGTGCCAAGTGTCCCATTCACCTCATTTTAACTGAAAAATACAACGCCACTTTCTCAATCCCCATTAAATGAAAATACTCAAATTTGGAGAAATATTCTCTATAAATAGAGATAGGGATGGAGCCAGGATTCGATGACTAGGGGTCAACTCTTAAAATTTAAATATTAAACAAATATTTTAAAAAACCAATTTCATTCATAAAATATTAAAATGCCGAATGTCTCTCTTGCATGTCACGTAAATCATATATGAGTGAATTTACCATAAATTTTTCAACAATTTTATTTTCAATGTATTCTAGCAAATAATAAATCAAAAATTCATCTTCCATCTTGTTTGTGAAGTGCAATCTTCACTATATTCATAGCTGAAAAAACTGCTTTGTAATAGCTATACAAACTAGAAGTGTAAGAATAGGAGTTACTACTCTATCCACAAGAGGATAGACTTTTGCCAATCTTATTTTTAATCATTAGCATAAATCAGAAATAGTTGCCAAAACTGCAAAATTAGGAAGTTGTTACACATGATAAAAATATTGAAGTTCCATCCTTACTTGTATCATCTTATTACCTGCAATTTCTTGTGGGTAAATTTTTTTTACTAACACTCATATGTCATCAATTCTAAATGATACACGCATTTCTCTTGGATATAAAGTTGAACTAAGAATGAGTAATTTCACTGTGTTATCATATCATTTGTTATTTAGTTCTTGCAATTGAAAGTCTATCACTGCTTCAGAAACATCAACTTTGTACTAATGCTTCATTGTAATGTCATCTTGTTGACGACGATCCTTTCCTCTTCTTGCAATATAATGAGCATCAAAATCTTGCACAAGTATATTAATAGCTTCACAAAAACATTTGACCTAATGAACTAATTCAACCCGTCCATCTTCACTTAGTTTTTAAATGAGAATCTTAATAGACAAAACCTGATGAATTGAAATAGCAAAGCTTGACAAAGTATATTAGAATTTTTTTTTCATAAGAAGCAAAATAAAAAAAAAATTCAGAAGAAGTTACCACCTCATAAGTTGCCTATGCATCTCCTCATTGAGCAGGTGTAGTTCAACCTTCAATAATATTCCATAAAGCTTCACATGTTGCACTAAACATCTTTATCAAACTAGAAATAAACTTCAAGTGAGAACTCCAACGAGTATCACCTGCCATTTGTAAGTAACCGATTTTATTGAGTCATTTGCAGTTTGATCAGCTTTTGATTGGTCATTACGCTTACATGATGCACCAACAATATTAACAATGGAGTTCAACTTGGTAAAAAATTGATGGACATAAATAATTTCCTTTGATGGAGCAACTAACGCCAATTGCAAATGATGTGCAAACCAATGAACATAATAAGCATAAAGATATTTACTTAAAATTAAAGCTTGTAAACCATTCCATTGTCCACGCATATTATGTCTACCATCGTAACCTTGTCCTCGGATAAACTGAACATCAAGAGTATGATTAGAGAGGATAAAAAATAGACATTGCTTCAATGTTAAGTAGTAGTGTCTTTGACATGAGTAAGCCCAAAAAACACTATTGCACATAGCCATCTTTATTAACAAATTTCAAAAAAATTGACATATGTTCCTTTTTAGATTCATCTCGTGCCTCATTAATTACTATCCAAAAATTGTCATCATCAATTTATTCATGAATTATGTTCCTCACTTTATACGCCAAAATGTGCAACAAAAATAAATTCTGCTGTTAGTGGTGTATATGAGGCATTTTGTGGAATTTTATCCAAAGCCTATGCTACTTTACCATTATAAGAAACTATGAAACTCAATAATTATAAAAAGTTTCCACGATTGTTCAATGTTTTGGACTCATTGCGACCTCTAAGAGAACATCCTTGAAATGCAAGAGACTTAATTGACTAAATTGAAACCTTCAAGCGAAGTCTATTTTCAGCAATTTCTTGCGAAGTGAAGTTTTCAAACTTTCATGCAACATATGCTAATTGGTTCATGAGATTTACAGAAGCTTTCTTTGCATTCCTATGAGGTGAGATCTTTTTTTATATGTGCAAAAAATGCACATCTAATTCCATCCCTCACATGTTTCCATGATTGAAGTTCATTAATAATAAATGCATCTAATTTACTAGCTCCATGTTTAGCATTGAATACAAAACATGGTAGAAAAAATGCAGCATCTATACTAGGAGAATATTTCAACCAAGATAGCAATAACTTAAACTATAATGACTGAAAACTATATGAATGCTTTTCCCCATATTTAAAATACTTAGAAAGCGTACATTTATATGGAATAGCTTTAATATAAGCTCTGCGAACTTCATCGCGCTTCTAAATTGGATACTCTCATATTTGTGGTCGTAATCCCGGATCATGCTTTAATGAATTGATATCAAACCCTTCTTTTATTTAAACTCTTGTAAATTTAGCAGTGTGATTCTTAGAATGGAAATTATCAATATCTATTGGTGGATTTGACGACTCATTAGAAATTGGAACTTTGACATTCTTCCTTTAAAAGAATGTGTCGATTGTAGATGATTTTTTTATCTAACAAAAAATTATCTAGATTAATCAAATTATTAAAATATAATTAATATGAAAAAATACAACCACTAGAGTGGAGATCAAAATCAATTTTACACAAAAGTATTTGAAGTCATTAAAGCTACGTATTCTATGGCAGACAAAAGTCCATCATCAAATAACCCTAGATACATTATATTCAAATCCACAAAGAATATTAGGTTTTAAATATCAAAAACTAGTTTCAATGCATTATCATATGTAAAGTTGATATTATCAATTTTGATATAATTATTTAACTTAGGCAAGGCTAGTCTGAACTCTGATGGGGGTTAGTGAGTTATCATCTCATAAATTGTACTTCACCTGGACTGTTTTACTACTCATAGATCAAATGCTTCTTGTGGATACTTAACTTTATAATTTTGCTCGACCTTTGTGAATCATCGAGTTAGTTCATCTTTAAAGTGATTTGGAATACCTTTCGTTAAATTTTCTCCTTCTGCTCTTTGATCTCAACCTACCACTCCCTTTCTCCATTCTTGGTCCTTTTGATGGGTATTGTCGCTAAACAAAAAGGTTCCTCCTCAGCTGGTCTTGGTGAACCTATTATTGAGATTAGGTTTTGGGTATAACAAAGGTTGTAAGTATATGATCCTCTTTTTCCATAGGTATCTAGTTGCGTCCAAAATATGTGTAATGGCCTGAAATTCTAATCGATTAACCCACTAGGAAATGACGTTGTTTACCTAGTGGTTAACTCACTCTTAAAAGTCAATTTTCGTAAACTAGACCATTAAAAGCTTAAAGTACTTTCATAAACCATAATTATGCGTTTACTTCACAAACTATGTTAAGAATCTAAATGAATTTAAGATCTCATTAGTAAAAAACAAAATGCAGTTGATAATGGTGAAAACAAAGTACGTGATCAAATGGCTTTCTTGACCCGTTTTAAAACATGAAATATACTTAGTAAAGACATAAGACATAAGACATAAAGCGGAAGACTTTTGGAAGCCCAACTAATCCTACAGGTCCATTGATCACAGCATGCATACTCGAACGAGATACCCTCTAGCCCACCAGCACCAAGTACTTATGCATTATTCATACCTGCACACACAGAGTAATTGTTGAGCTATAATGCCTAGTAAGGAAACATACATGTAAACATAACCCTAGCATAACATGATTTTTAAAACAATCAACATATCATCTATACATAAGTAGGCTGATGAAGATAACATTATAAAATACAAGTACTTGTATCCATAGCATAATCTTATAGTTGGCAGATTCGGTAAAACTTAATCTGTTTCTCCACAAATACTGCAACATATATGTATATATCACATAATTATAGCCACCATGATCATATCATAACATAACATAGGGAGGTGATCAGCCTCAAGACCTCCACGGTTAGGAGAATAACCACTATCCGCACTAACTGGAAAACTCTGCATACTCCACAATGACTGTGTTATAAAGTAAGAATACCACATTAGGTTGCATGGTCACCCACAACTACAAAACCATAGCATATATAACATAACATTTGCATCCATAACATATCACGCGCTAAAAGCATTTCAAGATCATAATAAATATAGTTTCATAATATTTCTAGCATCATACATAGCATACAAAGGATATATATTTCCACATATCTTAAGTTACTCTTGGTATAGAATTTCCTTACCTCGAGTCCTTAGCTTAATTTTCCTTTTATAACTTAGATCATTTCTAGGTTCTACAAATCCAAACAAGATGCATAACTTAGCTCATAATCATATTAAATTTTATAAGAGAGGAATTTAAAGGACACAGTTATCCCAAAATTCTATTCTCGGCCCTTGGCCCAAACCAGAGCCATCAGGGTAAAATGACCAAAATACCCCTCTCGGAAACTCGAATCAAGCTTATAAAAATATTGTCCTCATTAATATTTTATTCTTAATTTATGTCTAAAATCTCAAGTCTAAACTCCAAGTATTTCTCAAGTTATGAATTCTCAAGCCCTGAGTCCAAATCTTGAGCCCTAATGTAATTCGAGCTCTAAACATAAATCATATCATAACTTAATAATTAAAGTATTTTTTAAGGCCTTCAAAATACTTTCCAAGCCTTAAATCTAAACCCAAACCTCAATTATCTTTTCTCGAGCCCCAAGCCTCGAGTTTAAATCCTGAGCCCTAAGCTCCTTTTGGATATCACACTTAATCCTAAATATTGTCTAACCTTTGAAAATATTATCACAAGCCTTAATTTCTAAAACTCTGGCCTTATTCTTAAATTCCTAAGGCAAAGCTAATTCTCATGCATTGTCATTCATGTGAGCCACATGCATGTCCCATGAATGGTTCATGCATAGCTCGATCAAATGCTAAACTAAGGCTCACACGAGCCTTCCATACCCTAGGTCCTTATCATCATCATTTGGGCATCCTCCTCCTTCTCCTCCTCATCATCACCATCATCGATGGCACCACCATTACCATCACTTTGGTGGTGGTAAACTTCATAACTGCCACTAAAGTGGCCTCTAAGCCTCTCGACCATCCACCAAAGCCCAAGGGTAGGTGCTAATTTCTTTACCCGAGCCTACACATTTGCACACGAGCACTCTTGGGTATTCCTCACCCCACCCATGGCCTCTCATCATCATCACAACCACCATGATCACCATAACCACCTTGATGGTGGTGGTTTACTTTCAAACCTGAACACATCAAAGCCCTCCAATGGCTGATGTCTTATCTAACCCAAGCCATAGTGCTCACATGCAACACCCATGGGATACTTTCACCCCGGCTTGCTCAAACATCATCACCACTACCGACCTATAACGTCCCAACTTACCTAATAAGGCTTAGGGCCTTGATTAGGGGACCAGGATTGCAAATTATGGAAAATAATGTGAGTTAATTATGAAATATGTGTTTATGTGATACATATGTGTCATTATATGATTATGTGAGTTATATTATAATATGACTAGATATGCTTGTTTAGGTGTATTAAATATGCATGTTGATCCGTTTCTCATTAGAAGGACAATTCTTCGTAATTTGGCCCTCTACGGGTATATTTGGAATATATGTGCATATATATAATATATGTGTGAGACCACATTATTATGTGGATATATTTGGGTTACTCGGCACAAGGCGATTTTAGGGATCAAGTTAGTAGGAAAGTCATAACAAGACCAAATACCTGACTCGGGGTGAATCAAGGGGTATTTTGGGTATTTAGTGCATTACCGAGATCTCGGGTAATGGGAATAAATATTCGAGGATATATTCGGAGTTAGTGAGATTAGGAGGGAAGTTCAGGGATTTTGACCATTTTACCCTCGGGGACGTTTCTGGTACCCTGAGCCTCGGGATTTACTTAGAGTTACTTGAACTCTAAGTAACCTCACAAATATAGAAACACAAACACGTTCACTCAGAAAATATCGACTTTCTCTCTCTCTCTCTCACGTGTATACACACACACTCTCTCTCTCAATTTGTTGAGAATTTCTTGCGATCTAGGAGGAATCGAAGCTTGCTTAGGCTCAGGATTGCTTGAGAAAAAGCTTAGTATCATTTTGGGCAGTAGACATATTGATTTCTAGCCTCAATTCTCTATGTTTTCTCTGGATTTAGTTAAGTTTTAGAGTTTTGAGAACTCAATTTTGAGTTGGAGATTTTGTGAGGTTTTTGCCAAGTTTAAGCTTGGGTTTTGTGGGTATTGAGGTGCTGAGTTGATTGGGAACTTTGTTTTTGGGATTTGGCTATTTTTGGATAGGTTTTTGGTGAGATTTGGCTTGGAAAAATGAGGGAAAAATATGGGCTTTCATGTTGAGATGTAGCCCTGTTCTTGGGGCGCCGCGACTATCATGAACAAATGGAGAAGGATGTGTTAGTTTGCCATTTTGACCTGCAGTGCGTGTGTCCAGAGGAGAGCCCTTGGGCTCTCTGACATGGGGCGGGCCACGACTCTTTTGCCTTGGCCATGCTTAAAGGGCTTTTGAGCCCAAAGAAGGTTTTGAGTGCGAGAACCCAAACCTAAGGGCTCGGGATCGATTCTACTACCCGATTTAGTAGAACTCGAGGTTCCGAAGGCTATGACTCAGTCTAGAAGCCTTTATTCATTCATTATTGATGGGATTCTATATTATTGTTGTGACTAGGTTATCGCTAGGGGCTCAGAATTGGGATCATGCTCGAGGGTCGTTCTTATTATATGTTGCACTCGGACCTAAGGTGAAAAAAACCGTACCCAATACGTGATATATGCAATTAGGGATTGGCCCGATTGTTAAATGTAATTATGAATAGGGTTCGGGCCCCTGAGAATGAATGTGATTAAGGTTATGTTTGTGCTCGATGATTAAGCATGCTTGAATACTCTATGTCTGGATAATTTTTTGCATTGTTTGCGTAATTAGGGCTTGGCCCCGTTAAGGAACATGGTTAATACTGTGTTTATATTTTATTGGCTGAGATATATGATTAATATGTATGCATACTTGTATTGTCTAAAGTATGCTTATCTATATCTGTATCTAATCAGGGACGTACTATTACGTTGGCCAACCCTATGGTCATTTGGAAAACAAAGTGCTTGGCTAGCTCTATGGCTAGTCCACAAACAAAGAATAATGAGGCTTAGAAAAGGACTTGTGTTTGTAGAGAGAATCTAAAACCTACTAGATCTTCTGATCTTCTCATAAATAATTGTTTTTCCAACTCTCACTTAGCACTCCTTTTATAGACTCAATTAGGTCATTTAATTTAATTAAAAAATCAATAAAATAATAGATAACATAAGCCCTAGGTTGAAATTATCATGGACTTTAGGCTTGTGAAATTTCCCATTTAATTATAAGCTCGTTGAACTTAAAATCAAGGCTTGTATTATTTCCTATTGATTAATTAATTAAATAATTATTCAAATCCTTTATCAAATTAATTATTTATAATTTGAACATTGATTTAAACTTATTTATTAATTTAGAAACCAGTTTATCTTAATTAATAAATCTACCCTAATTTCTCTTTTCTTCTCTAAATTACATAACTATGTGAAACTATCCGAAATTGACCTAGTCAACTTTGATAATTCTAATTGATAATTAAATCAATTAATTGAGACTATCTAGATGATTTTATCCAAGGTATAGTGGGGACCATGGGCCTATGAATTCCTCGTGACTCCACTCAAGACTCGAAATTACACTCTTGAATTCATAGAACGCTCTATAAGCAATATAGATACGTTATTAATTATCCATTATTACAACCATAATTGTCACTCAATCCCATATAGACGGTCTACAATGAGATGAGACTAAAATACTGTAATACCCCACTCCCTTAGAGTCGTTACTTAGTAAGTTAAAAACGTGCCATTAGCTTGATAATCGATGTTTTAGGTTAATAGTGTAACTAAACTGAAATAAAAATTGTTTAAAGACATTAGGTATAAATGTGGCCATTCATTAAATCGTAAAGTGTTATACATTTGGGATCCCAAAATACTATTTAAAAAAATAAATACTTTACATCTCAAAACATACAACCAAAGTCGACCTAGGCGACAAAACAACCATTACAGAACTTTCTCCAAAATCACCCTGGCCGTGGCAGCCAGGTAGGCCGAACACGTACCCGTCGCTCCATGTTCTCCATACTCAAGGTTGTTCGACCTTTTCTTTGTCCTTACTTGCACCATAGAGCACCCGTGAGCCGAAGCCTAGCAAGAAAACTCAACACAAAACAAATAACATATGTATATACACCAACAGCATATAACAAAACAGCAAACATGCTAAACACGTAGCGGCCATGCCGTCCCAGGTGCTTTACCAGGGCCTGGGTTCGCGGTCTTCACCAAGAGGATGACTCCTGTCCTTGGAGGGTCTCACCCTAACGGCTTGCACTCCGCGTGCTCAATGTCATTCCCAGCCCCTTGCCGTACTTGGCTTCCTGCCGTTCTCAGCCTTCGCCGTTCCCGGCCTTCGCAGTTCACTCACAAAATATACATCGCATAACAAAATAACAACATATAATTAAACATACACTAAACTTAGGGCTACGCCCTGCAATTCAGTCAATAGGGCCACATCCCACAATACAAACAATAGGGCTATGCCCCTCAATACAAGCAATAGGGCCACACCCTGCTCTATGGTTACAACAGTTTTCTTACCTTTAATCTGGGTACTAGCATTCAGGCAACCAATCACGATCTCCAAGAACGATCCTCTCCTGAGTCCCAGCGGTAACCTAGTCACACAGCACAAGTAACTGTAAATGTGGAAGTTTTTCCCTTGTGAATTTTATTTACAAGCGAAGCTTTATGCTACGAGGCCTCCTACATGCTACTTATTGCACGCACAAGGGGACAAGGATATCACACGGTGTTGAAGGAATCGGGCTAAGAAAGCCACCCTCGCTATGCGAGGGCCCTTGGCCGTTTGCCAACCCGAATGCCACCCTTGCTATGCGAGGGTCCTCGGATGGCCATCTGCGTATGCCTTGTCCCCTCAGGCATCGGGCCTCGCCTTGCCTGCACACAGGAGAAGAAGACTAGCCTCGCTACGTGAGACACCCTTGCTATGCGAGGGTGTGGCCTTGTTGCGACGCCCGTATCCCGAGCCATGCCTACACCCGAGGGAAGAGGGCCAGCCTCGCTACGCGAGGCACCCTCGCTATGCGAGGGTGAGACCTTGTTGTGGCGCCCATGCCCCGAGCCTCGCCACGCCTGCACCCGGGGGGAAGAGGGACAGCCTCGCTATGCGAGGGACCCTCGCTATGCGAGGGACCCTCGCTATGTGGGGGTGCTGCCATGTTGCGCCGCCCGTGTCTTCAGGCTTGCTTTCATGTGACCTGCGTAGGCCAGCCTCGACTCCTAGCGCCTTGGCTTCACACGGCACCTACAGGTTGAAGCCTCCTTGGCATTGGCAAGAGGAGTACTTAGAGACACTTAATGGGAATGCCAAGTCAGCATTGGGTATCAAACGGGGATTGATGAGGACGACCGGGTACAAGACACGTGTACTGACACGGGGCGTACGGTTGTGGAGAGAACAGAGGCACGACCCTGTGATCTGCACCTGAGGAGTAGTGGCGGTACAGACCTGTACGAAGAGTAGTGGTACCACTTGGACACCCCCGACCATACGCCAGAGCCGACAGTACTATGTCCTAGGCCACGACTCTGGCATCATCAGGGTAGACACCACTATGCCCTGAGCCACTACACTATCAGAGTACTTGTGTACGTCCCTATCGTCAGGGACTTGTTTGTATCCAGGGCCAATAGAGCCCCCCTATAAATAGGCCCCAACCCCTCAGGTTAAGGGGTTGGAAAACTGAGTGTATGAAAGAGACTTAAGAAATATATGATCCTAATTTTCATTGTTGCTTTGGTTTTCTTCTGTTGATTCGAGTTCTTTCCATCTTATTCAAAGCTTTCTGTAGTATAGACATTAAAGTTTTCTAACCATCAATCGTTGACGAGTTCTTACCGTCAACAGTAACGTTCTCGTTACTACCTGATTTTATAATTAATCCCCGGAACCAATCCCGTGCTCTCGGGATCTCCCATCCCCCCCCCCCCCCCTCCACGGGGTGGTAAAAACGTCCCCCAAGCCCTCTGGGCCTAAGCCCTAAAAAGATAAAATTCAAGGCCCTGAAAATAGCCTAGCACCGCGGCACAACTATACAGGCATTGCGACACTCAGCAGGGGCTCCCTGTCCTGAATCATCCCAGCACCACAGCTCAAAAGAACAGGGTCGTAGCGCTCCTACGCGAACCCAGAAAATTGGGTTTTTCCACCATTTTTTCCCTGAGCCAAAACTCACCCAAGCCATGCTCTAATTGTACCCAAGTCCCAAAGGGTCCCTAAACTCAAAATAACACCACATACACAACATATATGCATCAAAACCCAATCCAAACTCACACCTAAACTCAATTTCAATAAATAGTTTAAAATTCAACAGAAACTTAAACCAAGCTAGAAAATTTTCAGAACTTTAAGGAATCCTTACCTTAAATCAGATTTGGACCCTAGGCTGCCTCCAATGCCACTCCAAGCTTCAATCCTCAAGCTTAAGTTCCTCAAAACTTATCCCAAAACCCAAATTCAGAAATCAAAAGTCCGAAACTCTCAAGAACATCAAGCAATACACAAAACCAGAAAATGAAGCTCTTACCTCTTCTTGGATTTTGAATTTCCTAAGCCTTGGTAGTTGTAAATCCTCCTCCACAGCTTGAATCTACTCCTAATTCCTCAAACCACCAAAATCCTTAAGCTTGATCTTGCCTTTTTTTCTCCCTAGAACTCTTGAGAAGCTAAATGAATATGATATGAGAGTGTTTGAACGTGTATAGTTTTCCTTCAGCCAAGAGTTATCTACCTAATGCCCAAAAGACCATTCTACCCCTCCTTCTAACACACTTATTTCCTAAACCTCAAGGGCAACCTAGTCCTTTCACTCTTTGCAGAAATACCACCTTTTACTTATTATTTCAGTAACAACACTAATTCTCAAGTTACTAGTAGTTACCAGTTTCACAACTAAACACCAATTTCGTGACTCTCTGCTAACACTGCGGGACAGGATCTCCTCATGCCGGAAACACCGCACATAGCTCAAAACCATACCCTCAATGGGTTCAAATTACAAATATGACCCTAATAGCCAAATGGGGCCCACATGCATATTTAATTCACCTAAACATGCATTGCTAATCATATAATCATTAAATTCACATATTAACGTAATTAAATCAATTATTTCCCTCCAAGGACACTAATCAAGGCCCTAAGCCTTATTAGAAAATATGAGACGCTACAACTATCCCTTCCTTATAGAAATTTCGTTCTTGAAATTACCTGAATAACTCGGGATACCAATCACACATATTTGTCTCAAGTTCCCAAGTTGCCTCCTCCACTTTGTGGTTCCTCACAACACTTTCACTAAGGCGATGGTCTTGCTCCACAAGACTTTATTCTTCCGGTCAAGAGTTTGAACCGACTTTTATTCATACGATAAACCCTGATCTAGCTCCATGTTCTCATAACTTAGCACATGCGTAGAATCTGAAACATACTTCCGGAGCATGGATACGTGAAACACATTGTGAACCCCTGATAGAGCTAGAGGCATCACCAATCTGTAAGCTACCTCTCCAACCCGTTCCAAAATCTCAAAGGGGCCAACAAACCTAGGGCTTATCTTGCCCCGTACACCAAACCATTTCACTCCTCTCAAGGGAGAAACTCTGAGAAATACATGGTCACCGACTTGAAACTCTACGCTCTTGCATCTCAAGTCTGAGTAACTCTTTTGGCAACTCTGGGAGGCTAGCATTCGAGCTCTAATATTTTCCATCACCTCATTGGTCCTTTGAACAATCCCAGGACCAAGATACCTTCTCTCACCCATCTCATCCCAATGGATAGGTGACCTACACTTCCTCCCATATAACATCTCATACGGAGCCACTTCGATAGTTGCCTGATAACTGTTATTCTATGAAAATTAAATCAAAGGGAGATGCTTACTCCAAGATCCTCCAAAATCCACCACACAGGATTGCAACATATCCTCCAATATCTAAATCGTCCTCTCAGACTGTCCATCCGTCTGAGGATGATAAGCGGTACTAAACCGCAACTGCGTGCCCATATCCTTCTGCAGGCTCTCCCAAACCTTGGAGGTGAAGGTTGGTTCCTTGTCGAATACTATCGACCTCGGAGCCCCATGCAGTCGTACAATTTCCTTCACATACAATTCAGCATACTGCTCCACAGTATAAGTTGTCCTAACAGGAAAAAAGTGGGCGGACATAGTATACTTGTCCACAATATCCATACTGAATCATGTTGTTCCATGGTCTTTGGTAACCCAACCACGAAGTCCATGGTGATATCCTCCCATTTCCACTCTGGTATCCCTAGAGGCTGCTACAACCCTGTTGGCCTCTAATGTTAAGCTTTTACCTACTGACAATTCAAACACTTGGCCACATAATCTACCACATCCCTCTTCATCCCCGGTCACCAATATAGAGTCCTCAAATCTTGGTACATCTTCGTTGTACCCGGATGTAAGGAATAGGGAGTGGTATGAGACTCATCCAGAATCTCTCACCGAATACCAAAATCCATCGGAATGCAAATCCGGCCTTTGTATTTTAGTAATCCCATCTTCGAAATAGAGAAGTCTTTACCCACTCCTGCTAAGATGCCCTGTTTGTGCTCTCTCAACTGGGGATCCTCCCCCTATGCCTCCTTGATCCTCTCAAGGAGCATAGATTAAAGAGTGATGTTGGCTAATAGACCAACCACCAACTCTATACCCCGCTCTAGTCATCTCTTCAGCTAACTTATCTGATATCTGCCTCGAACTGAACGACTATCCTGGGCCCTTCCGACTCAGCGTGTTGGCCACTACATTGGCCTTGAAAGGATGATATAGAATATCACAATCCCAATATTTCACCAATTCTAGCCAACGTCTTTGGTGTATATTCATATCCTTCTGAGTATTGAAGTACTTCAAACTCTTATGGTCGGTGTATATTTAGCATTTCTCGCCATATAAATAATGTCTCCAAACCTTAAGTGCAAATACCACCACTGCCAATTCTAGATCATGTCTGGGATATCTCTTCTCATACTCCTTCAGCTGTCTCAATGTGTAGGCTATCACCTTTCTGGCTTGCATCAGTACACATCCCAAACCCTGTCTAGAAACATCACAATAAACTACAAACTTCTCATTGTCTGATGGCAGACTCAATACTGGAGCGGTGATCAGTCACCGCTTTAATTCCTTGAAACTGTTCTCACACCTGTCTGTCCATACATACTTAGCCTTCTTCCGGGTCAGTTCAGTAAATGGTGTGGCTATTCTAGAGAATCCCTCAATGAACCGCTGATAGTACCATGATAATCCCAAAAAGCTCATAACTTTTGGTACACTGCTCAGCCTAGGCCAATCTCTCAATGCCTCAATCTTACTTGGATCAAATAGAATCCCCACCTTATTGACAATATGACCCATAAATGTTACTTGCGGTAGCCAAAACTCACACTTGCTGAACTTAGCATATAACCTATGCTCCCTCAACCGCTGTAATGCTAGATGTAGATGTTGCTCGTGCGCTGTCTCTGACTGAGACTACACCCATATGTCATCAATGAACACGATCACAAACTTGTCCAAATAGTCCTTGAAGACCCTGTTCATCAAATCCATAAAGGCTACTGAGGCGTTGGTTAATCCAAAGGACATAACTAATAATTCATAGTGTCCATACCTCATTCGAAAAGCGGTCTTTGGTATGTCCTCCTCTTTAATCCTTAACTGGTGGTAACCTGATCGAAGGTCAATCTTAGAGAACATCGTCTTCCCCTGTAGCTGGTCAAACAAGTCGTCGATCCTAGGTAGCGGGTACTTGTTCTTAATGGTCAACTTGTTCAGCTCCCTGTAGTCAATACACATCCTTAAGGATCCATCCTTCTTCTTGACAAACAACACTGGAGCACCCCATGGTGAAAAACTCGGTCTAATGAATCCCAAATCTAGTAACTCTTGCAACTGAATCTTCAGTTCCTTCAACTCTGCCGGAGCCATTCTATAATGACCCAACTACTCTAGACTTTGGACCATTAATGAAAACTACACATTGACCCTAATCCTTAATAGAACTTACAAGTGAAAAGATCATAACTTTATTAAAAACTTGTAAAAAAAAATGTCAAACTTACATAAAACTCAAAGTAGGATATGGGATCCCATTGTTTTAAAAACAAAACATAACATACTTGTAATTAAAAGAGATTACATAAATAAGTGCGGAAAAATACACATAAAACCATAAGTAAAGAATTCATCCTCGAATCGAAACTCTCGGCTCTTTGAATCCATTCTGCCTCAATACACATGCCCAAAACTACCAAGAACCTTTCCTGCCACTAAAGTTATTTTCCTGCACATATAAACAAAAAGGAGTGAGCCTAATGCCCAGCAAGGAAAATCTAACATATAACCATATACATAAATTTCATAAAGAAACATAAAACATATCATAACACTTATGTCACATACATACGATAATGGCCATTATTACTTGGGGTCCCATAAACTAAACAAGTCATATGCCCATTAAATTAGTGGGGCTTGCTAGCTAAGCAAGTCATATGCCCATAATCTATTTAGGGCTTGTTAGTTGTATAGGTCATATTCCCAAGTATACAAACATACTTAACATAGCATATTACATAACATAAAATCATAAGATAACATATAAAATCATATAACACATAATTCCTATCCTATTTTCCTTACCAAAATAACCGAGATATGAGAACTGATTTGGGACCTTGGAACACTCCTAAAAACCATTTATAATAGAGTGAGTATATTGAAGAAAAGGGATGAAAGTGATGAAGGAACTATACTATCAAAATATACTTACCAAAAACCTTGTGTTCAAGAACTTAGATTTCCTAACCAAGAATAGGAATAAGGTTAGAATACTGAGTAGAAGACTATGAGAACTTTAAAGAAAATAATACAGAAATGGGCTAGAGTTTGGGATACCTTGAGTACTTCTATGACCAATCTAAACCTTGAACCGAAATGTGAATAGAACCTTACTTCCCAAGTGTTTGGTAAGCTTATAGTGATCAAGCTTATAATTCCCAATCCAAGTGTTTACACTCTCACACCAACCTAGCAACTTGCAGCCTCTGAACTTAGCTTAATAGATGAATAAATGGCTGGGTACTAGGTCCTATTTATAGAGTTTAGGAATGAAAAGATCTTCATTAAACTTGAATAAAAATAATGGCTTTTTAAGTGAAAATCATTTGAATTATCGTTCAGTAGAGGCTGAAGACTCGCTCAGAAAGATGCTGGACTTATCAAGAGGTTAAGGATTTGAATGAGAACGTTTTTGAAAACTTTCAAAAATTCACTGAAGGAGGCGATATATCGCCTGGGCCAGTATGCCCGAGGCAATCGTGCAACGTTTCGTGTTTTTCGTATCTTCGTGCTGCGATATATCGCCCCCTATAGCTGCGATATATCGGCATACGCTGAATATTTAAACACGAAATTACACATTTTTAGCTTAATTTGAATTGAGTAAACAACCTTGACTAAGCCCTCTAACATTTTCAAAGCTGCTGACTGACCCTAGGATATTCAAATTTTAACCTTAATAAATTTATTCCTCAAAATACTTAATCATTATTAATCATACACTTGACATGTGCTATTATCTTATTGGGTATTATCTAAACCTTATAATATAATAAATATTACCCTCAATATCAGTCATATTAATCAAACCTTAGGTTAAAATTAATATTCTTAAACTATAGGTTAAATTTAGAAAATCTACAAGTGTTACTATGAGTGTCCAAATAAATCCCGGTCTGAACCAAAAATCCACAGTCATAAAAATACTACTACTATTACTATTATACTACTATCTAACTAGCTAAGTAAAGTTCTTGGACTCTACACATTCTATAAGGTGTCCTAGATATTGGCTCCTCCCTTGGCGCCAACTCTATAACAAACTCGATCTCTCGATGTGGCGACAATCCTGGAAAATCTGCAGGGAACAAATCTGGAAACTCACATACCAGTCTGCTCTCACTCGATCCAACCGACACAACTCTAGAGGTATCCACAATGTTTGCTAGGAATCCTATGCAACCTACTTGCATTAGGTTTCTAGCCTTCAGTGCTGAAATCATAGGTATTCGTGGTCCACTTATTGTCCCCACGAATACAAATGGTACCTCCCCTTCTGGTTCAAAGGTCACCATCCTGCGCTTACAGTCAATCGTCGCCTCGTACTTTGATAACCAATCCATCCCCAGGATCATATCGAAGTCATCCATTGCTAACTCAATCAAATCATCAGACAACTCTCTACTGTCTATCTCTACTAGCAATGCTCTAACCCATCTCCTAGAGACTACCAATTCCCCAGTTAGAAACAAAGTCTGAAATCTCCTAGCATACGAATCACTAGGTCTACACAGCTGATCTATCACTCTAGCAGAAACAAATGAATGAGTAGCCCCCAAATCAATCAATGCAGTACAAGAAGAACCAGCACTAGAAATTTGTCTTGTCACAATCGAGGGGCTAGCCTCAGCCTCAGTCTGGGTCAAGGTAAATACTCTGGCAGGAGTGAGACTGTCGCTTTGTTTCAGCTCTTCCTTCTTGGCTTGCGGGCAATCCATCCTCAAATGATTAATGCTACCACAAGTAAAGTAGGTCCTGATCCTGCACTCACCGTGATGTCATCGTCGGCACCGAGGATACACTGGGAAACTTCTCCAGTTGTCTCCCCCGCCCTGACGGCCACTGAAAGCACCCCGTGTCCTCCTATCTGGATTGAGAGGAACAAAAGAATATGGGGCCTTTCTCTTCTACTCGCTGGGCCACAACCCTGACTAGACCTAGTAAAACGAGGCACCATTCTCCGAGCATCACGCCTAGCAACGCCTTCTCTCCATATATGATCCTCGAACCCCTCAGCTGTAAGGGCCTTGTCCACTACCTGTGTGTAAGTGGTAGTCCCCGGATCCAAGGTTATCTTAACGTCACGGGCGATCATGGCATTCGGTCCCTGCACAAACCGATCTCTTCGTGCCGTGTCATTTGGCACCAAATCCAGCGCAAACTTTGCCAACCGATCAAACTTCAATGCATACTCAGTTACTGTCATACGATTCTGAGTTAGGTTGGTAAACTCATCAACCTTCACAGCTCGAACTGCGAAACTATAATACTTCTCATAAACTATATTTCTAAACTCTTCCCAGGTCATAACTGCAGTATTCCTTCTCTGCGACACAACATCCCACTAGATGGGTGCGTCTTCTCTCAACATGTAGTTGGCACAAGCTACTCTCTCATTTCCATCCACTCTCATGAAATCCAGAATGGAAGAAATCATGTTCATCCACTGATCTGCCTACAGTGAGTTTGGTCCACCCTCGAAGGTGGGAGGATGCTGTTTCCTGAACCTCTCATACAAAGGTTCCCACCTATTCTCCACTACAGGCTGGGCTGGCACTGGTGCCACAGCCTGTGGAACCTGCAACCCTATGCCCTGAGGAGGGGCTTGTTGCCTCAACTGTCGAATCTCTTCTTCTTTTTGGTGAAGTCTAGCTTCCATCTCGGCAAATAACTATTGCCAATTCGGTGGGGAAGGTGGAGGGTCCTGACCCTGGTTGTCATCCTCGACCCTATTGCCGCAGAGTCTAATTGATTGCCGAGGCATTCTCACAATACGCCTGCAATCAATGACGTCGCTTATCAGGCATGATAGCAACATCCAAAACCACCTCTCAATTAACATCAACCAACCACAATCAACAAATTCGCAGAACACATATTACATACAACAATCAAGGGGCCATGCCCTAGCATCATGCATATGTCAACTCATTTATCATGCTCTATATAAATACTCAGGCAAACATGGCACTTTAACGAGCAATTAAACATATAATTCAATTTTACCAACCAACCCTGAGTTGAGCTTGTCACTGGCCGCGAACGTACATGTTCGATCGATCTCCAGGAACCATAAACCTTGGCTTACTCTTATACCAAGTTGTAATGCCCTACTCCTTTTAAGTCGTTACTTAGTGAGTTAAAAACGTGCCATTAGCTCGCTAATCGAGGTTTTAGGTTAAAAGTGTAACTAAACTGAAATAAAAATTGTTTAAAGACGTTAGGTATAAAATGTGGCCATTCATTGAAATCGTAAAGTGTTATACATTTGGGATCCTAAAATACTGTTTTTTTAAAAAAAAACTTTACATCTCAAAACATACAAGCAAAGTTGACCTAGGTGACAAAACAACCATTACAAAACTTTCCCCAAAATCACCCTAGCTGTGGCAGCCAGGTAGGCTGAACATGTACTCATCGCTCCACACTCTACATACTCATGGTTGGTCGACCTTTCCTTTGCCCTTACCTGCACCATAGAGCACTAGTGAGCCGAAGCCCAACAAGAAAACTCAACACAACACAAATAACATAAGCATATACACTAACAACATATAACAAAACAGCCAATAGGCTAAACACATAGCGGCCATGCCGTCCCAGGCGCTTTACCAGAACCTGGGTTCGCGGTCTTCATCGAGACGATGACTCTTGCATCCTTGGAGGGTCTCACCCTAACGGCTTCCACTCTGCGTGCTCAACGCCATTCTCGGCCCCTTGCTGTACTCGGCTACATGCCGTTCTCAACCTTCGCCATTCCCGGCCTTCGCCATTCCCCGCCTTCGCCGTTCCTGGCCTACGCCGTTCCCGGCCTTCGCCGTTCCAGGCCTTCGCCGTTCTCGGCCTTCGCCGTTCACTCACAAATAGACATCGCATAACAAAACAACAACATATAAATAAACATACACTAAACTTAGACATTAGGGCTATGCCCTGCAATTCACTCACAAATAAACATCGCATAGCAAAACAACAACATATAAATAAACATACACTAAACTTAGACATTAGGGCTATGCCCTGCAATTCAGTCAATAGGGCCATGCCCCGTAATACAAACAATAGGGCTACGCCCCTCAATACAAGCAATAGGGCCACGCCCTGCTCTATGGTTACAACAATTTTCTTACCTTTAATCCGGGTGCTAGCAGTCAGGCAAGCAATCACGACCTCCGAGAACGATCCTCTCCTAAGTCCCAACGGTAACCCAGTCACACACCAAAAGTAACGTTCTCAAAACTACTCGATTTTATAATTAATCCCCGAAACAAATCCCGTGTTCTTAGGATCTCCCATTTCCCCCCACACGGGCTGGTGAAAATGTCCCCCGAGCTCCCTGGGCCTAAGCCCTAAAAGCATAAAATTCAAGGCCCTGAAAATGGTCTACCATCGCGGTACAACCATACAAGCGCCGCAGCACTCAACAGGGTCTCCCTGTCCTAAATCATCCCAGCGCTGCGACTCAGAAGAACATGGACGCGGCGCTCCTACGCGAACCCAGAAAACTGGGTTTTTCCACCATTTTTTTCCCCAAGCCAAAACTCACCCAAGCCATGCCCCAAGTGTACCCAGGTCCCAAAAGGGTCCCAAAACTCCAAATAACACCACATACACAACATATATGCATCAAAAACCCAATCCAAACTCACACCTAAACTCAATTTCAATAAATTGTTTAAAATTCAACAAAAACTTAAACCAAGCTAGAAAATTTTCAGAACTTGAAGGAATCCTTACCTTTAGATCAGATTTGGACCCTAGGCTGCCTCCAATGCCACTCCAAGCTTCAATCCTCAAGCTTAAGTTCCTCAAAACTTATCCCAAAACCCAAATTCAGAAATCAAAAGTCCAAAACTCTCAAGAACATCAAGCAGTACACAAAATTAGAAAATGAAGCTCTTACCTCTTCTTGGATTTCGAATTTCCTAAGGCTTGGTAGCTGTAAATCCTCCTCCACAGCTTGAAACTACTCCCAATTCCTTAAACCACCAAAATCCTTAAGCTTGATCTTGCCTTTTTTTCTCCCTAGAACTCTTGAGAGGCTAAGTGAATATGATATGAGAGTGTTTGAACGTGTATAGTTTTCCTTCAACCAAGAGTTATCTACCTAATTCCCAAAAGACCATTCTACCCCTCCTTCTAACACATTTCTTTCCAAAACCTCAAGGGCAACCTAGTCCTTTCACTCTTTGCAGAAATACCACCTTTTACTTATATTTCAGTAACAACACTAATTCTCAGGTTACTAGTAGTTACTAGTTTCACAACTAAACACCAATTTCGTGACTCTCTGCTAACACTGCGGGACAGGATCTCCTCATGCCGAAAACATCGCACATAGCTCAAAATCATACCCTCAATGGGTTCAAATTACAAATATGCCCCTAATAGACAAATGGGGCCCACATGCGTATTTAATTCACCTAAACATGCATTTCTAATCACATAATCATTAAATAAACATATGAACGTAATTAAATCAATTATTGCTCTCCAGGCACACTAATAACGGTATGTTTACTTATCCTATCAACGGTCAATATCAGTCCAGTCCGATGTAACAAATACATCCGATCTTATCTACTTTGCTAATGTTCTGGAAAGAACATAACACTGCGATGTGTAAGTAAATCGTATCGTAGATTGGCAAGTCAGTGAAAATCCTATGCACTAACTAATCTTAGAACTAACTTATTTTGAACATATAATCATATTTATTTTCCACTGTGATTACGTTACCACAAATACGATCAGCTATATGCTCGAGATTTAATAGAAGTTTATATTAAACAAAAAAAACATGAAGACATTTGATCAAAGGGTTTGACCAAGTCCCACTTGCACTAATTGAAACTAATGCCTTAATTCTACTAATCCCATTTCTTTGATGCTTATACAATGTAGGTTATGGTAGTGTCTTTGTAAATGGATCCGCAAGATTGTCTTCATATGCAATCTTGATAACCTTCACATCTCCCCTGGCCACATATTCTCGAATAATGTGATACTTCTTTTCTATATGCTTACTCCTCTTGTGACTTCGAGGTTTGTTCAAGTTGGCTATCGCTCCTGTGTTGTCACAAAACAACACAAGCAGTTTATCCATTTCTAGAATAACACCAAGATCTGAATAGAACATCTTTAGCAAGAATGTTTCCTTAGCTACTTCTGACGCAGCTATGTATTCAGCCTCCGCGGTGGAATCTGAGATCACAGACTGTTTTATTCTTCTTCATATCACAGCTCCACCCCCAAGAGTAAACACCATTCCATAAGTAGACTTCATGTCATCGACATCAGTCTGAAAATCTGAATCGGTGTAGCCTACAGGGTTCAGAACACCACCCTTGTAGACTAACATATAATCCCTAGTTCAACATAAATACTTCAGGATATGCTTAACTACTATCCAATGTTCCAGTCCTGGGTTTGACTGATACTTTCTATCTACTCCCACCGCATAGCAGATATCTGGTCTAGTACATAACATAGCATACATCAGACTTCCAACTGTAGATGCGTAAGGAACTTTTCTCATTGCATCTTCCACTTCAGGGGTCTGGGGAGACTGCTTCTTTGAAAGATGAATTCCAAGGCTAGACGGTAGACATCCTTTCTTGGAATTTGTCATTAAGAAATGTTCAAGCACTTTATAATTGTAAGCTGCTTGAGATAGAGATAAGAGTTTGTTCTTTCTATCCCTAATGATCTGGATACCTAGAACATAACTTGTTTCACCAAAATCCTTCATCTGGAATTGAGTGTTCAACCAATAATTCACATCTGACAATTTCTTAACATTGTTTCCAATGAGTAAGATATCATCTACATAAAGAACCAAGAATGCCATTATTTGATTTGCCTTCAGTTGTTCAGCACAAGGCTCATCAATATTTCATTGGTTAGAGTCAATTCTTCAACTATCTCCTCTAAAAGTACTATGTTGCGTGGTTTGATGTTTTTGACATAGTCATTTTCTAGAAAAGTAGCATTCGTAGTAGTAAACACTTTCTTTTCTGTATGACTATAGAAAATTCCACCCTGAGTACCTTTAGGATAGCCAACAAACATGCAAACATAAGTTCAGGTTCTAGCTTTCCCTCCTTTTTCCACAGGACGTGGGTGGGACACCCCCAGATTCTATAATGGCATAAACTAGGTTCACGACAATTCCAGCGTTCTAAAGATGTTTTGGGGATTGATTTGGATGACACGAAATTGAGAATGTTGTTCGCGGTTTCAATTTCCTGTCCCCATAACAAAGTTGGTAGAGTTGAGTAACTAAGCCTGCATTTAAGCATTTCATATAAAGTTCTGTTCCGGCGTTCCACTACACCATTTTGTTGCGGAGTACCCAGGGCAGTAAGTTGTGATAAAATCCTAAGTTTAGTTAAATGATCTTGGAACTACATATTAAAATATTCTCCACCCCTATTAGATCGCAAGATCTTTAACATTTTACCGAATTGGTTCTGAGTCATAACTAAGAATCCTGAAGCTTTGAAAATGTTTCTGATTTCCTATGCATTAGGTAAAGACATAAGTATCTAGAGTAATCGTCAATGAAAGTGACGAATCACTCAAAACCACCCTAGCTTGTACATTCAGAGGTCCACAAACATCTGAATGGACAAGTCCATGTGATTCCTTGGCCCTATCACCCTTTGTGGAGAATGGACGCTTGGTCAGTTTGCCTTCTAGACAAGATTCACAGATAAGTAATTCACCTAAGGTGAGTTCCTTCAAAGGCTCATTTGTTGTAAGTCTTTGAATTCTATCATAGCCAATGTGACCTAGTCTCAAATGCCATAAATACATCATGTTTTCATTTTTCAGTCTTTTGACGTTTATTGGTTTTAGGTTTAGCTACGTTGAATAAATCATTGTTAACAACGAGGGGTTCATTAGGTCGCAGAATATAAAGCCCGTTTTCCAAACTTACAATACGCAATTGTGATCCATTGAAAGAAATAGACATATTAGAACTTGTGAAAGTCATAACAAAATGTTCTAATTGCAACATAGAAACTGAAATTAAATTTCTACTAAAATCCAGAATAAAAAAATACATCATTAAGATTAAAATTTTTTTTCTGAACATTAGACGAGCTCTTCCTCTAGCTTGGACCGCAACAAACGCTCCGTTCCCAACTCTAAGCTTTAAGCCGCCTTCGTCCACTTCCCCACATGATTCAAGAAGCTATAAAGAGTTACAAACATGGTTAGTAGATCAAGAATCAATAATCCAAACAGATTTATCATTCTCTAAAACACATGTTTCTAAGATAAATGAACTATAATCATTACCTTTGTTTTTCACTGCTAGAAACTTGGGGCAATCTTGTTTCCAATGCCCTTTCTCTTTGCAGTGAAAACACTTACCTTTACCTTTCTTTTTTTTTTCTTGTTCTTCCCCTTAGGCTCCTGTGCATTTGGTTGTGCACTCGTCTTTGCAGCCTTTGCAGGCTTAGGGTTGTTGTTTTGTCCACCTTTCCTCTTGTTTCCAGCTTTCGAAGACGAATCTTGGTCAGCTTCAGCCTTAGCTGGATCAGCAACAGGAGTAGTAGTTATCTTCTTTTCTCCTCCCTTACTTGGTCCACCCATGATAGAATCAAAATTCTAAAGCTCGTTCATGAGCTGCGTCATACCATAGTTGAGTTTATGGTCCTCTTGTTTCCAGCTTTCGAAGACGAAGCTTGGTCAGCTTCAGCCTTAGCTGGATCAACAAAAGTATTAGTAGTTGTCTTCTTTTCTCCTCCCTTGCTTGGTCCACCCATGATAGACTCAAAAGTTTGAAGCTCGTTCATGAGTTGCGTCAGACCATAGTTGAGTTTATTCAACACATAGTTGGTGGTGAATGGTAGGAAAGCTGGAGAGAGACTGTTGAGGATTAAGCCGACTTAAATTTCCTCATCCATTATTGCTCATGTAGTTCAGCTTCCTAAAAGTAGTTTGTCATTTTGATCAGATGATCGTGGACATGTTGAGAAAGTGTCATTCGAGCATTGACATATTTCTTGGTGGCCTCAAAGCGAGTCTGTGCTGACTTGGCACCAAACATGTCTTGGAGCTTATCCATGATTTCGTAGGTCGTCTTGACATTCTCCATCATTGTCTTGAGAGTGTCAACCATACTAGTCAACATGTAGTATCGCACCTTGTTGTTAGCCGCCTGCCAATGCTCATACTTATCCCTCCTAGACTTGGTAGCTCCTTCAGCTGGAACTTCCGGGGATTCCTCAGTCATGACGAACTTGGAGTTGTCACCAATCAACACGATGTTGATGTTTTGCTTCCACTTAAGAAATTTTTCTCCATCAAAAGTTGAGAAAGGATGGGAGTAGACACAGCCATACTTAAAACTACCAATTATCAACAAAATACAAATCAATCACTTTTGCTAAATAAAACTTCTATTCACTCTAATTTCATGAAATAGCACAACATATACCATAAATATGTAAGATATGAGAAAAAAAAATACCAAAAACTATCATATCTCTATTTCTTTAGGTTTTTAACTAATCTATGATATCATTGTCCCGGTTGGCGATAGTAAAAAATACCACTAGTTAAATAAAGTTGTAAACTTATTTAATAATGGACACCATTATTAACAACCTACTATTCGATCAAAATAAGAAAACAAGATCTCTTATTTTATGAGCTAGACCCACGGTTTCGATAATCAATAAATTTAGTCCTAGCAGTCACCGTAGGGGTGAGTGTAGTAGAATTTGACCTATAATTATATATCTTTCGAAATATAACCTTGTAAAAATATGTAACACCCTGGATAACCAAGGTCGTTACACTTTGTGATTATAAAGGTGCAAGACTTGCTAATCAAGTCATATAGTTGAAAACGTGACCCTGAAGTCGTAATTAGGTTAGGGTTAAAATATTTTGGTCATAAACAGGAAATTTCTCATTAAAATAAACATTTTAATACATGGGATCCCAAAATAGGTTTTAAGGACAGCTACAAAATTTAAAAGTTTATGTACAACCACCAGTAACTCTACTGGAAAAATAGGCACTTTAGGTTCTCCTGTCCCTTTACCATCCTTCGGTTGTGGCGGCCGATAAGCTAACTATGTACATTCTGTCCCAGAGCTCTCCAACTCAAGACCGGTACACCTTGCCCTTGCCTTTACCTGCACCACATAGCACCCGTGAGCCAAGGCCCATCAAGAAAACCATAATGCAGAACATAAACGATAATCAATAGTCAGATAATTCACAAATCATTAATCATATACTCAGTAGACCACATTGTTCACATAATCAATGGTATCAATCTGCAAACCAATAATCAATCATCCAGGTAATAATTATTCCATAATCATCAGATTAATAACAATAAACATATCACACAATATCCAGGGTCGATGCCCTTAGGCTGCACCCTCTGTTTATCCCACTGACTCCGACTCGCTTAGGTCGAGCTTAGCGATTATTTACTTAACCTCAGCTACTAGTGGCTGAGCCGTGTCCTTGTGCACCAATATTAATTTCGGCACTCTTAGGCTGTTTATTTCATGTTGACATGGCATAATACCATCATACAATATTACATACAAGTATAGGGAACTCTTAGTCCCAACATAACCACATAACTGGGTGCAGTTTTCTTATCTTTGATTATGAGCGCTTTGGCTAATTGAGATGACCCTCAAGCATGATCCCGTCCAAGCCCTAGTGTACACCTAGTCACAACCATAAAATAGAACCCTCATTAACATTAAATTCTATAACCCAACTTTGGAACCAATCCTAAGCTCTCAGGAAGCCCAATTCTACTAAACGGGGTGGTGAAATCGACCCCCAAGCCCCCAAGCAAAAACCCTAAAAGAAATCCCAAAACCAAGTTCTAGAGGTAGGGTAGCGCTATAGCGCCACAAGAGGGGCGCTACAGCGCTACAGTCAGAAAGCTATACCCTCCAGAAAATGAAGCATAGCGCTGTAGTGCTCCTATCCTAGTGATACAACCAGCAAATGCAAAGTTTCTGGGTTTTTCCTTCGAATTTTCCCGAGCCAAAACTCCATAAACCCACTCCAAACCTCAACTAAACTCGAAATTGAGCCTACAATCCACTATATCTCATCCAACATAACCTAACAACATCAAAACTTAGCTAATAGTATCATCTAACATAGAAAACCAGAATTGAGCTTGAAGCTCAAGAACTTCATCTGAAAACTAGAAAACCCAGATGATCAAGATTAGAATTTGTTACCTTAGTTGAGTGAATTCGACCCTAGGTTGCCTTCAATGCCCTTCCAGTCTTTAATTCCTCAAATCCCCAACCTCAAGTCCTTAAATTCCCATCCAATATTCAAATTCAGAGATCAATCTTAACAAAATTTAGTAAACTCAGAAAAACCATAAGCCTTACCTTAATTGGAAAATAACTCCTACAGAATCCCTTAGCTACTCCAAGGATCAACACCCCAAACCAAGCCTAGACTTCCTTTGAGATCACAGCTTCAAAATCCTCAAGGAAGAGTGAGAGGAGAAGATGTTGTGAAGAAGAGGGAGAGAGCTCTATTTTTCTTCTTTCTTTCTTCTTTTTTTTCCTTTCCATTCCTTAAGTTTCTACCACTTTCCCCCTTAAGCTCTAAAAAACATCAAACAAATCAAGTATATCCCTTAATAACAGAAAAGACTCTTTTGCCCTCCCAATTAAATCCAAGTCTTTTAATCACTCTAAAGGGCATTTTGGTCATTTGATCCCAATTCCCGCTAATTCCTCGAGTGTCCCTAACGTTTACCACTTAAATCCCATCATCTAATTAATCACCAATTATTTTCCCCAATGTCTAAAATCTCCAACATATTTCCCAAATTCCCAGAAATACCCGCAGGTTTCCCCCGAGCCAGGTATAAATTCCCGTCGTGACTATTTCGCTAAACCGTTCACTAGGATTATCTCGAGCCATATGCTGCAAATACATCCACATAATAATGTGGTCTTAACAATTTATCACAAATAATCACATTTATGCGCTCAACGAGCCAAAATTATGAATATGCCCTTATAAGCTAAGCATGGCCCACATGCTTATTAATACTCATAAACATGCATTTCACATAACCATATAATCATGCTTATCACATAATCATGCATTAATTCATTTAAATCACATACAAAACCAATTATGCCCTCCCGACACACTAATTAGGGCCCTTAAGCCTTATTAGAAATTTTTGGGTCGTTACAACTATAGTAATGAACACCTTCCATAGGGGGAAGAATCAAAGCGTCTCGAGGCTCCAATTTTAAATTTTAAAATCAATATCTTAACTGTTTTTCAAAAAATATATTTTGTTGTTACAATTATAAGCAAATATTTTAACCATTTAAAAAAATATATTAATAGTTGTACCAACCCTAAAATATCTCAAAATAATTAAACAAATTCAAATATCAATAAAAATATCTAACTAAATAATTTCAAATTATTTAAATATTAAAAAACTATAGGATAAACATATATTAGTATTTTCAAATAAAAATAATAAGTATTTAAAATAAAATATATTTAATATCTCATATCTTAATTCTAATATTTTAATATATTAAATTTTTTTAAATTAAGTTGTTAGCCTATTTTTAAATGTGAATTTTAATCTTTGTAGAAAATATCTAATTTTTAAATATCAAACAACAAAAATATCTTATTTTAAAAAATTAGTTTTAAATGATAAAATAAATGTGTTTTTTTTGCTTTGTTATAAAGAATCAATTTCATATTTTATTTTCTTTAATTAAATTTTTTTTTAAAAAACTTCTGCATGAACAGTACCCATATCGGGTCCTATTCACCATGGCTGCTGGCTTGGCGTGCGTGCGCGCTAAAGGGGAGCCAGGTCAATGGTGTGCATGGTGGCAGGGCGATGCGCGCGCGCAGGGGGGATGCGTGTATGCGCGCTCATGCTACTGGCAGTCAGGCTAAATTTTCTGAAAAAAGAATTGTACAATTTTTCAAACCAAAAATGTTTTCTAATTAATTTTTACCATGTTTTACACAAAATAAAGCATTTATAAAAATTAATGGCATATAAAACACAATAAAATAACCTAAAATTGCTAATAATCACATAAAATTCAATATGCTTCAGAAAAATATGAAATCCATCCAATTACTCAACACATCAAATAATTCAATTTTTAACATGTTCATGCATGAAAATAAAGATTACCAAAGGCTCTGACGCCAGTTGTTAGGAAAACTTATACATGATCTTGTTCATCTTCATGTAGATATTATATTAAACAAATTAATATAAAATAACCTAGAACATATTTCTAAAATTGAATTCAAATAGAAATCATGATAAGAAGACCTACATTAAACGCAGTGAAATGAATGAGTCCTTCCTTCAGTTTCTCTAAACCTTATATCCTTTCTATTGTAGAGTATCACCAAGAAACTGAACCGTTCTTCAATTTTCTTCACATCCTTCCAAAGTATCCTTAGAATCACCTAGACTAGGGTGGGTAATTCTCAACACATGAGATAGATACAGAGAGAAGAAGAGAGAAGAACAATAAGGCTTAGAAAATGACTTATGTTTAGAGAGAATCTCAAACCTATCAAAAACTTGTGTTTCAACTTGTGTATTTTTTTTCAACTCTCTTAACATTCCTTTTATAGACTCATTTAGGACATTTATTTAATTAAAAAATTAATAAAATAATAGCCAATTAACAGCCCTAGGTCAAAATTATCATGGGCTTTAGGCTCGTGAAATTTCCCATTTGATTATAAGCCCATTGGACTTAAAATCAAGGCTTGTATTATTTTCTATTGATTTAATTAAATAAATAATTATATAAATCCTTTATCAAATTAATTATTTATAATTTGAACCTTGAATTAAACTTATTTATTAATTTAGATACCAATTTATCTTAATTAAAAAATCTTCCCTAATTTCTCTTTTCTTCTCAAAATTACATAACTCTGTGAAACTATCCAAAATTGATCTGGTCAACTTTGATAATCCTAATTGATAATTAAATTAATTAATTGAGACTATCTAGATGATTTTATCCAAGGTACAGTGGGGACCATGGGCCTATGAAATCTGGCTCCAATAAGTTATCATAAGTCTAACAGATAAATTTACTAACTTATTAATTTCTCGTGACTCCACTAAAGACTCGAAATTGCACTCTTGAATTCGTAGAACGCTCTATAAGAAATATAGATACGTTATTAATTATCCATTGTTACAACCATAATTTTCACTCAATCCTCTATAGACGGTCTTCAATGAGATGAGACTAAAATACTGTTACCCCTCACTGTATTTTATCCTTAGAACACTTAGTTCCTTGTAAATGATATTTTAGTAAAATAATATTAATTACTCAAATGAGATCTTTATCATTTAGCACCTTGAACAAAACTAAAAGAGAAGAATCATTTCCCTTCTTCATCAGAAGCTATATATGTTCATATCTATGATTAACACTCCCACTCAATTATACTACTGAGTTTCTAATATGTAAGTATGGGCTAGTCCGTAGGGTAAGCTGGTAACGAACAAGTCGAAGAACTCAAATAATATAACTATTTAGAATACTAACCACTCAGAATTGAGATTGAATTGACCTATGGTCAACTATGTGATATGACTAGAATAGATAATAACGGTATGTTTACTTATCCTATCAATTGTCAATATCGGTCCAGTCCGATGTAACAAATACATCCGATCTTATCTACTTTGCTAATGTTCTGGAAAGAACATAACACTACGATGTGTAAGTAGATCATATCGTAGATTGGCAAGTCAGTGTAAATCCTGTGCACTGACTAATCTTAGGACTAACTTATTTTGAACATATTTATATTCCAATGTGATAACGTCACTATAAATACGATTAGCTATATCGTTGGGATTTAGTAGAAGTTTATATTAAATAGAAAATCATAAAAATAAAACATGTGAGCAAAGTGATTGACCAAGTCAAAAAATGTTTTCTATTCTTTTAATGATAATAAATGAGATTACAAGAAATTGTGTTTTAATTAGGGCATAAAACCCCAACACATGTTAGATATCCATCTAGAGTCTGTAATTACCGTTCATGCACATGATTAAGTTTTCTTATTGAGCCTTGACTCAAGGGTGCTATGTGGTGCATGTAAGGGAAAAGGAAAGTTGGACCAACCATGAGTTAGAGAGCTTCAGTGGCGGCGTATGCATATACGGATGCTCGACCACCATGGCCAGGGTTATCTTGGAACAACTAGGGTTATATCCCTTATTTTGCCGCTTAGGTCGGCTGGTTGTAACTTTAGAACTGTAATAACCCTTTTAAACATCTATTTATATTATTTTGGGATCCCATTTATGTACTAAACTTTTAAATGAAAAGTTAACATTTCCTTTTAACAAAAATTTTTAACCCTAACGCTTGTCACTAACCCTAGTTAAAAGTATATATCCAAGGGACTTGATTAGCAAGTTTGGCACTATTTAAAGTACACTGTGTAACGGTCCTAGATTAGGTGGACGTTACAAATTGTTATCAGACCTGCCAAGGTTTAAGGGTTCCTGAAGACTGCTCGAGCATGTACACTCACCACTAAAGACAAGCTGGACTCAGGGTTTGGTAACTACTTATATGATTAAGTGCTTAGATGTTTAAATAAATGTATACGCCTTAACGATAAAGAGATATTTTGATAGGGCCTGGCCCTTGACTGTTGCGTGAACGATAAAGATATGCTTATTAGCATTATTTTATGCACATGTAAGTCAGGACACGCTCATTGGCATTGTTAATTGCATAGAGGCCAATGAATGCTTATTAGCACTATTAATACTGGTAGAGATTGAAGAACAAGATTATTAGCATTGATATACATGTATAAATGCTTGAACATGCTTATTTGAATCGTTAATTTCATATGTATGCCAAAAGTGCTTATTAACATCGCTATTTGCTGATGAATATCAGGATGTGCTTATTAGTACCATGATTGAATATATTATGTGTTGACATGGTTATTAGTATTGTATCTATTTGTTTGTTCAGTCTTGGACCGTCAGGCAGCAAGAGGTATAGTTTTTACTTGCCTAATAGGCCAATTGATCAATGTAGAGTGGGAGAGTTATTAGTATGCTTCCTCGAATGTCAGAGAGGTTAGCCGGCTAAGAAATACAGGCTAGGGAAGAGAATGACCAGGGCTACGCCCCACTGCCAGCTCCAGAGAACTGGCAACAGGTTCTTGCTGAGGTTACAGAGCCAAGAAGAAGAAATTTGCTTCTTTAGACAGCAACAAGTTCCAACTGGGAACCTATAGCCCACAGTACCAACAGTGATACAACTAGTGGTACCAGTGGCAATACAGCCCCAGGCAGTGGGAGACAGATGGGAACCCCTAGATGAGAGGTTTAGGAAACAACACCCTCCAATTTTTTCGGGTAGCTCAAAGCCATTGAAGGCTGAGTAGTGGATGATAATGATAACCGCCATCCTGAATTTCATGAGGGGAGGTGGTAATGGGAGAGTGGCTCGAGCAACTTATATGTTTCGGGAGGATGCCCGAATATGGTGAGAGGTGGTATCCCAGACCAGAGCTGCAAATACTATGGAATGGGAAGAATTCAGAACTCTGTTCAATGAAAAATACTACAATGATGCAATTAAAGCTGTGAAGGCTAAAGAGTTCAGTAATTTACTTCAAGGCAACATGTAAGTGACCTATTATGCCTTGAAGTTTGACAGATTGGCAAAGTTTTTCGGGGATCTGGTGCCCACTGATGGGACTAGAAGAGAGAGTTTTCTCCAAGGGCTATAGCCTATGATAACCCGGGATGTTTGTATCACTACTGTAACCGGAGTGACTACTTATGCACAGGTTTTTGAGAAGGTGCTCACATATGAGAGCGCAGAGAACAATATTTGGCGCAACAATGCGGCCAGGAGGGATTCTAGGAGGCCAGGACCTCCACTTGAAGGCTTTGGTAGGGGCAGAGGCCCTAGTGACCAAAATAGAAAGACTCTAGATACATTTTCTGCTCCAGGGCCAGATAGGAGGCCACGAGGTGTACAGATAGGCCGCCAGGGTGGCAGTGAGACCTGGAAAGCATTTCCATCGTGTACTCGGTGCAAGAGGCGCCATATTGGGGAATGTCGGGCGAAGGCCTGCTTCATCTGCAGGAGTGTGGGACACCTGAAGAAGGATTGCCTTAAAGCGAGGAATAAAGAGCCCAAGAAGGTGGAGAGCCTGACGCCAGCTCGGGTGTTCACCTTGACCCAGGCAGAGGCCGAGGCTAGTCCCTCGGTGGTTACAGGTTCCTTTCTAGTGTTGGGATCCTTTATTCTATTTTTATTGATTCGAGTGCTACACAATCTTTTGTTGCTAGTAGGATTATTGATGGACTATGTAGACCTTGTGACTTTTATCCTGTGGGGTTCTGTACTATGCTGCCTACTAGGGAGTTAGTGGATTCCACGAGATGGGTCAGATCACTGCTAGTGACATTAGATGGTAGGGAGTTGTCAGTTGACTTGATAGAGTTTGTTATGACATACTTTGATATAATTCTGGGTATGGACTGGTTAGAGAAATATGGGGCAAGAATAGATTGCAAGAAGAAGATGGTAATCATTGAGCCCGAGGGTGAGGATCCCTTTGTATTTGTTGGCACTGTGCATGGACCTCATACACCTATGATTTATGTACTTAGAGCTAGAGACCTATTGCAGGGGGGATGGATAGGATTCTTAGTTAGTGTGGTGGATACCGCTAAGGTCGTGCCAGTGGGACTAGGATAGACCAGATTAGTCTGTGAGTTTCTGGATAGTTTCCAAAGGATCTACCATGGTTGCCTTCACATAGGGAGATAGAGTTTGTAATTGAACTGGCTCCATGGACAGAGCCAATGTCTAGGGCACCGTACAGAATGGCTTAAGCAAAGCTGAAGGAACTAAAGGTTAAGTTATCGGAATTACTAGACTTAGGTTTTATTAGGCCCAGTTTTTCACGTGGGGCGCACCAGTTCTCTTCGTGAAAAAGAAAGATGGTTCTCTGAGAATGTGTATCGATTATATAGTACTGAACAAGTTAACTATCAGGAACAAGTATCCTCTTCCAAGGTTTTATGACCTGTTTGATCTATTATAGGGTAAGACGATATTCTCCCAGAGAGATTTTTGATCTGGTTATCACAAGCTAAGGATCAAAGAGGAGGATATACTGAAGACAACTTCTCTCACCGTGTATGGGCATTATGAGATTTTGGTGATGTCATGTAACTCCCTGGTTAACCAAGACCGTTACACTGTGTGTTTAAAATAGTGCTTAACTTGCTAAGCGAGTCATTTGAACTTAAATGTGTAATTAAAGACTAAGTCAAGGTCAAGTATTAAAAAGTTTGGCCAACAAAGTGATTATTTTTCATTAAAAATATTAAGTTTATACATGGGATCCCAAGAATCTGTTACAGACTGATAAAAGATAAATGAAATACAGATTAGTCATCCTAAGCGGCAAAACAAGGTTCAACACTAGTTCCTGATAACTCTTTAATAAAGAGTTAATTTTCATAATTTTGAGCTTATAATTTTAGAGTTAGGTTGAGTGATGTTTGTGTATTTTGTTATTTTTAGTTAATTATTTTCCTTTATGTGTTATTGTGTCCTTTATGATGTTTTAGAGTTGAATGTAGTAATTAAGGAATTTAGGTATGAAATTGTCCAAAGAAAATAATAAAAAAGAAAAAATGAAAAGGCTCCCATTTGTTTATTTTGTGCTGAAATATTAGGTTTGCTGGAGCAAGAAAAGTTTTGCTGGAGCATTTTCAGCAGAAATCAAAGAGGAAAAGTCAGCATATAAGGGAAAGACAAGTGGAAATTTCATTAATTGATACGTCAAAGGGTGGTGAGGTGGCAGCAAATCAGAATGTTAGCTGTATTTTAGAAGGAAGATTCTAGAGAAAAAATGAGGGGCTCACGTGGAGTGCTTGGAGGGCATTTTAGGCAAGAGTGAAAAGAGGGTTTTGTACCCTAGCAAAAGAGGAGAAAAAGAAAGCTTCCATTACTAAATTTTTTGGAGCCAATTTTTTTGGAGAGTTTGGAGTGAGATGGAAGGACATAGAGAAAGGAGGAAGGAGAAGTACAAGAAGTCCAAGAAGAGAAAAGAAGAGGAATCTTACATCTCCATTGAAGAAATTTTGTTCTTACTCTCTCTCTCTCTAGATTTGTATTTTTTTTTATTTGTGAATTTTGATACTCATGGGCAGAATTGAAAGTGGATTTATGCTCTTTAAATTAGCCATGAACTAATCTTTTGTGGCTTGAATTGTTGATGAACTCTTTGTCTTAATTCTAAATTTCTAGCACTTTATTTTAGTAATTTACCCAATGTTCATTCAATTGTGCTTAATGATGAATTCTTGTTATTCTTGATCACCAATTACAAGATATTGAGTTATATTTGTGCTGGGAAGTTTGAATATAATGGATAGATTTGAATGACACAAGTGAATAATCTTGTTAGATTATGTTTGTGAATAACATAGGAATGAGTTATTTGTCTTGTGTAACAATGATGAATTGATGCTTAATTCTAGGTTCTTTAACTTGATTGGAATAGGAATATGTTAAATTAGGTGGAAGAATTAATATCATGGGTCTTGGAAAAGTTTCATGAACGTGTTTTGAATTCTTGTTAACTCTGAGTAGTTTGCTGAGATTTTGTTGCAGCAAAACGTACAGTCCAATTGACATAGAGGGATTTAATAATTCAAGCATATTTTAACCAATCGATTTTATCTCACTTTTATATTAGCATTGCAGTTTATTTTTGAGCATTTTTAATTGATTCCAAGTAGTGTTAGCTTAAAAAAAATCAAAACAATTTAAATTGGTTCTTTTGTGTAATTGTTTTGTAATTAATTGACGCATTTAGTTTTAATTTGTAATCCCTGTGGAGACGATCTTGTATACTTATCACACTATTACTTTTTTTGTGACTGTGTACACTTGCACATATTTGATTGAATATTATTACAACAAGTTTTTGGTGCCGTTGCCTGGGATTGAAATTAATATTTTGCGTACTATTAATTACTTTGCAATTTTTTTTTCTTAGTTTACACTAATCTTGTTTGCTTGATCTTATGCTTTGCAAGATTAATTCTGTTGCATGAATGAGCATCAAGTCTTTGAGCTAGCCTCTATTGACCCTGAGATTGAACGTACATTTCAAAGAAGACTAAGGGAACAACGGGCTCAAATTCACCTTGCTGTGGCTCCAGAAGGTGAAGGGGTTTAGGAAATTAGAGCTCAACCCATGCTTAATGTGGCTGAGGGAGTTGTTAATGAAGCAGCCAATGCTTTGAATGCCGCTAATGCAATTGTTATGGCCGATGGTAGAGAAAGGGCCATAAGGGAGTACGCTGCCCCAATATTTAATGAGCTGAATCCTGGTATTGTTAGGCCTGAAATTCAAGCTGCTTAGTTTCAATTGAAGCCTGTTATGTTCCAAATGTTGCAGACAGTGGGTCAATTTAGTGGGCTGCCTACAGAAGATCCTCATCTCCATCTTCATTCGTTTTTGGAGGTGAGTGATTCATTCAAGTTGCAAGGCGTTACTAAAGAAGCCTTGAGATTGAAGTTGTTTCCTTTTTCTCTGAGGGACAGAGCTAGAGCTTGGCTCAATACACTTCCTTCCAACTCAGTGACTACGTGGCATGAACTAGCTGAGAAATTTTTGAAGAAGTACTTTTCTCGAATTAGAAATGCTAAGTTCCGGAATGAGATTATTTCTTTTAAACAGTTGGAGGATGAGTCGGTATGTGACGCTTGGGAGAGGTTCAAAGAGTTATTGAGGAAGTATCTACATCATGGCATCCCTCATTGTATTCAAATGGAAACTTTCTATAATGGTCTAAACACTTCCACACGCATGGTGTTAGATGCTTCGACAAATGGAGTTATTCTCTCTATGTCTTACAATGAAGCATATGAGATTTTGGAGCGAATTTACAACAATAATTACCAATGGTCTAATGTTAGAGCTCCATCAGGAAGGAAAGTAGTGGGTATTCATGAAGTAGATGATTTGACAGCTTTGACCACTCAAGTTTCATCTATGACCAACCTATTGAAGACCATGAACACGGGGGTAACTTGCAATCAAATCCTATGGGCCAAGTAGCAAATGTTTCTTGTGTTTATTGTGGAGGAGGGCACGCATTTGATTGTTGTCCTTCTAATCCCGCGTCAGTTTGTTACTTGGGGAATCAAAATGACAACTGCAACAATCCATATTCAAACTCTTACAGTCCGGGTTGGAGGGATCATCCAAATTTTTCTTGGGGAGGTCAAGGGGCTAGTTCAAGTGGTGTAGTCATGCCAAATAAGCCTACATATCCACCAGGTTTTTCTCAACAAGCAAGAGCTCAACCTCCTCCTTTCCAAGTTTCTCAAACAAGCTGTTTGGATAATTTGATGAAAGAGTATATGGCAAAGAATGATGCAGTAATTCAAAGTCAAGCAGCGTCTTTGAGGAACCTAGAGTGGGGCATCTAGCTAATGAGTTGAGGAATAGACCACTAGGCACCTGTCCTAGTGATACCGAAAATCCAAGGAGCGATGGTAAAGATCAATGCAAGGCGATCACTTTGAGGAGTGGTAAAAATCTGGAGTTGAATGAGGACAATCCTAAGAGAAAAAATGAGCCCACTTCAATCTAAAGTAGTGTGGAAAAAGGAGAAAGAGTTGGAATTTTTAATATTTCAAAATCTGATCCCAAAGAAAATGTTGGAGCAATCCCTCCACAAAATGCATCAGAGAAGCCAATGAGCAAGCCACCTACACCATTTCCTCAACAATTTCAAAAGCAACAGCAAGATAGCCAATTTCGAAGATTTTTGGATGTTTTGAAGCAACTCCACATCAACATACCTCTGGTGGAAGCTTTGGAACAAATGACTAACTATGTGAAGTTCTTGAAGGATATTTTGACAAAGAAGAAGAGGCTGGGCGAATTTGAAATGTTTGCTTTGACTGAAGGTTGTAGTGCTATTTTTAAGAATAAAATCCCTCCCAAGTTGAAGGATCTAGGAAGTTTTACAATTCCAATTTCTATTGGGGGAAAAGAAGTTGGTAAAACTCTTTGTTATTTGGGGGCTAGCATTAATTTGATGCCCATGTCCATTTTTAAGAAGTTGGTAATTGGAGAAACAAGGCCATTCTATGGTGCATCCGGAGGGAAAGATTGAAGATGTCCTAGTACAAGTTGACAAGTTCATTTTTCTGGCAGATTTTATTATTCTGAACTATGAGGAAGATAGAGATGTACTGATCATTTTGGGGAGACCATTTCTTGCCACCGAGAGGACGTTGATAGATGTTGAAAAATGAGAGCTCACCATTCGAGCTCAAGATTAACAAATAACATTTAAGATTTTTAATCCTATATGCTCTCCTAATGAAGTTGAAGCTTGTTTGGCCATAAGTGCTTCTAACTTCAAGTTGATTGAAAAGATGCATGATAAACATAGCAAGGGAGTGAAGAAAAAAGTCCCTTTTGAAGAAATTGAGAAAGGTGGTGAGCCATGGATAAGTAAGAAAGAAGAACCATCTCATCCTCCAAAGTTACTGAAGAAAAAGAAGAAGAAAAATAAAAAATAGTAGAAAGCCTCAATCACAAATGTTGGAAGTTGGGAATAGAGTGTTTTCTCAAACTCTCTAATGAAATCAAGGTGTGATGGTGGGTTCTTAGTGAACAAGGTGTATCCCAATGGTGTGGTGTAATTATATGATGAGCACTTGGGGAGAGCATTTAAGGCGACAAAGACGAGAGCTAAGTTTAGGGGAAGCAAGGTTGAGCAATACTACACCTCGGTCCCCTTGAAAGATCATTAGGAAACAAAATGAGAAGTTTGGGTAGCTATGGTATTTGGAGGATGTATTTGTGAAGCAACCCAAAGAAAGAATAAGAATACATTGAAAATATATATATATATATAGAAAATAATATGATGAAAAAAATATATGTTTAAAAAAAGAAAAAAATATATTAGCGTTTTTAGTTAATTTTATTTTAATTTTTGTAATTATAATTTCATTTTATTGTGATGTTTTTGGAGTGGTTTTATGTGTGTGTTTTATGTTTTAGGTGTTAAGAAAGCAAGCAAATAGTGTTTTGGAAGTAATTTTGAGGTCTGAAGGTTTAGCGAAAATTTTGCTGAAGCAAAATGGGGAGCAAAATATGTGCAAATTCTTAAAAATGAAGGGTTCCGCCTGCTGCAAAAAATATTCCATCATAAATTTTTTTTGGAGCAAAAATTTTGGACTTGAGACAAGCATACGTCAGAGAGATCCGTGATACATCGCGAGAATGTTTTGCTAATTGATAAGCAGGTGGACATATTATATGGTTGCCTGAGTCTATTATGTTGATGGTGAGCTGTGATTTGTAAGCCCTCGCAACCATTTTTGTCCAAAATTTTCCTCAAATAGCAGTCGCTCGAACTAAAGTTCCCAAGCGAAAGGCAGCCAAATCCTTAACTCCACAACCAGCCAAAAAGAAGGCCATCGATTCTAAATCGTCCCTATCTTTTCGGATGACAATCCCAAAGGATAGGCGAGGGGGGTTCTCTTATCTCAGCTCATTTTCATTTTTTTACTTTATTGTTTTTGTTATTTCTTTCGATTTGTGGCTGTAATCTTGTTGTTTTAGTGTCTTGTTCATGTTTTGGTCTTGTTTTTCGTTATCCTTGCATTGTTGTTTTTTCATTCTCTTGAGGATATTCTTTTTTTTTTGTTAGTGTTTAACTAGGGGGCTTGATGACATTCTTAAAAAAACTACAAAAATATAATAAATCTAAGTTGAAGCTGAATGTCAATCTTACTTGAGTTTTTAAGCTAAATTCTTTGGGTATAAATGTTGCCAGCAATTGATTGATGAGAGTGTTTCTCTTTTTAGTGTGTGCATAGCTTGATTAAACATTTTTGAAACCGTAGAAAGAGATAGTTTATTGTATGAACTTAAGTTTATAGAATTGCTTAGTGATTTTCCTTGAAGCGAAATTCTAAGCAACACCACACCGATGGCATGATTTAGGCTATCCTTGGATCGGTTGAGCCTTTGAAGCCTACCATTTTTTCATTTTTATCCCTAGTCACCCCGTTGAGCTTAAGTGTCATTTTCTTGCTTAGCCACTTATTAGCCTAGCTATATATATAATAATCTATTTTCACCATACCCTTTAGCATCTTGATCTTTATAGGATTTATTTGTTGTTGTATTTTGGGGGATTGAGAGGCGTAGAGAGTGCAAGAGGCATTGGGTGAGCGTTTTCATTTTCTTCTTTTGCTTGTTTTCACCATTAGGGACAATGTTGATTTTAAGTTTGGGGGAGAGTGTATTCTTATTTTTATTTTACTATTGCCATCTAGTTGTTTATCTTCATTCTAAAAAAAATAGAAAATCCAAAAAGAAAAAAAAAATCAAAAGTAAAAATTAAAGAGTGCACTCCCTTGCATCAAAGCAAAGTTTTAAAAAAAAAGATCAAGAAAAGAAAAAGAAAAAAAGAGTACTTATGCTTGATTTTAAGTTTGGGGGTGTAACTCTTCAAATAAAAGAAAATTTTGTTTTAGTTTTTGTCTCTGTATGTATGTAATAAAGGCTAGTGGCAAGAGTTATATTTTGTTGTGGGGTGTTCTTTGGGGAAATTAATGTGTGCATTGAATTAAGTCCTAGAAAGATTAAGGAGCTTAGGGTGATTTGAGCCAATTAATCTCTCTTATCTTACCTTCACCCTAGCCTATCATTACAAGCTTAATAAAGTCCTATTGATCTTTGGTGTGGTATTTGTCTACATTAGTGGAGAGGGAATCACTAAGTAAATTATGGATGCATTATTTAAGCTTTAGGACCAAGGCCTAGGTTAATTTTGGGTGATAGAAAATGTTTAGGAACATCTATGAATGCACTAAAGGGAGAAACACTTGACTCATATTTTGACAGCAACATTAATGCTTGAAGAGTTTGGTTTAAAGCTTGTGCATGTTTGAAATTCAAAATAAAATTCTTGAGAGCATTCCCCTTTGAGCATTGGCAAAGCAAAGTTTATCCTCTCTTGTTGTGTCTTGTCTTTGATCTTTTTCTTTTAAATCTTTTCTTGTTAAATTTGTGTGTCTTTTGTGTCTTGTGTTGTCTTTTTAGATTCAACACCCAAGGACGAGTAAGGTCTTAAGTTTGTGGGTGTGATAACTCTTTAATAAATAGTTAATTTTCATATTTTTTAGATTATAATTTTAGACTTAGGTTGAGTGATGTTTGTGTATTTTGTTATTTTTAATTAATTCTTTTCCTTTTTGAGTTATTGTGTCCTTTATGGTGTTTTAGAGCTGAATGTAGGAATTAAGGAATTTAGGTATGAAATTGTCCAAAGAAAATAATGAAACACTACAAGAAAAAACAGGATTCATAACACTTAAAAACTGCTGACTGGGAGTATTGATAACACTTCTGAAAACGCTAACATAGCCCCTGTTATTAAAAGTCCTGTCTTTTCTATAACAGTATTTGAATGTTATGTTCGATGTTATCTTAAACTATTCAATAACACATTTTTAGTTGCTATAATATTCAAATAATAACATTTAGTTAGAGTATTTGGTTATAAATTTGACATTTAATCTTATACTTTTTGCATAACACTTTTCAACTGTTACATTTGATTATTTTGATAACGTTTTTAGTTTGTTATATTATATAAATCATAACGATTTGTTACGCTTATAATATGTTTCTAAATCATAACATATTAAAAGTCTAGTAATAAAATTGTTACTTTAGTGTGGATAATATATTTTAAATTTTAATTTGATACTATACTTGTACGATTTTTTTTTAATTAAAAGATTTTCATTATTGTATTTTGATAAAAAAAAAATCAAAATTAATCATAAAATGTAATTCTCAATAGATTGATAAACCATACGTATTACCTTAAACAATAACTAATTCAAACCATGAATGTGTCTACTTCATGAGATCTTAGTTCTAACTTAAGTTTGAAAGCATGACATAATAAAGTTTTATAATCTTGAACATTTTTTACTTCAAAAATGAAAAACAAAAACATTACAAGATACACAAAAGTAAACCATGCATTAAACCTTCTCCATTCTTCAATTCATCATCCTTTGTGCACTTGTCTTTGTTGTGGGTCCATTTGCTTAGCAAGTCTTTGTGTTTACCTTGATATAAAGGGAATATATGTGTTTACCTTGAGGTCGCATTCTTGTACCTCTCCAGATCTTTAGCATTGGTGAGCTTCAGCTGCTCCACCTGGCTTTCAAGAACAGCTATGGTCTTGTCCTTAGCAAGGTTCTCCTCCTTAAGTCTCTTGACTTCACGATATTGGATTCGACTGGATTCCTGGAAATCGTCCTTCTGCTTCTTCAAAGCTGCCTGAGAAGCTTCATTCTCCGCCAGCTTTGCCACCAAAGCATCCTTCTTGTGGTTGACCACTTCCAACTCCCCAGCATGCCTGGCTTCTGCAGCCTGAAGCTCCTCGATGGCTTTCACTCGAAGTTCCTCGATGGCCTTTGCCCGAGCCTGCTCGATAGTAGCAGTGGCGCGAGTACGAGCGACTATTATTGTCAGCATGGCCTGCAGTCCAGGAATAAAAGTTAGACTATATTACAAAAAGGAAAGGTGAAGACCAAGAGGAAGAATACTTACACTGGCCACTTCGTTAAGAGCCCTGTTAAGGATCTGATCGACCCCCATGCTCTCAGCTTCAGCCATTGCCTCCTTGCAACGGTCATGCTTCAAGATATGAGTAAGGTGATCTTAAGCTGATCGCAGGGAGCGGTTCGAGAGTTTGGTCCCGGGAAGTTCTGCTTGCGGGGTCTGTTCCCTTTGGACCGCAGGCGGAGGGTTGGCAGCAGGAGCAGTCTCCTTTTTGGCAGGAGCAAAAGGCTGGGCAGAAGGTTGGCCAGTAGGTCCGTCCTTGGATGGATCATTTGTTCGACCCTTCTTGGCCGAGGGTGCATGGCTTGATTCACCATTATGCCTCCTAGCTGATTTCTGTCGAACCAGGGGGACCTCCTCTTCCTCCTGGGTCTGATACAGATCAAAAACGTTGGGGGAAGCCATCTCTGCAGATAAAGAAAAACATGCAGACAGTAAGACAAAGGTGGATAAAAAATCATGGCAAATCAGAAAAGAGGTCACAAAGTTTAATACCCGAGCTACAACTACTGGTCGCTATATTACTGACTCTATTAGTCATACACTCACTATCTGGCATGAAGAAGTTTGGCCCTAGATTTGGAGTATACGTAAAATTGCCGTCCCCGTCAAACAAGTAACAGGGAATTGGCAAGCTATTTAGAAGCAAGAAAACAATACCGTTTTCAACTGAGGATTCGTCCAGGTCTATGACAAACTCTGTTGCCTTTTGTTTCCCCTTGCCTTGGGGCGCAGAAGGCCTCTCTGCTGAAGGGACGCCAGTGGGTTCCCTGATCGAAACCCCCATTGGCCTCCTTCGGGGAGGAGACGCCGGGGGTTGCTACTCGGGATCCCCCTCGGCCGTGGCATCTGCCACCACGGGTCCTCTTGTTTCATGGCAAGGAGTCAGGAGGCCAGATAACCTCAGATTTTCATCAGTGACCAGGGACTTAAAACTTTTTTCAGCGTCTGCCATCCTGGCCAGTGCGTTGGACCTCAACACCATGTTTGGTGTTGGGTTCGGACGTAACCATGGTCCTGAAAGGCACAATATACTTTAGAGAAGCGTAGAAGAGTTTTCTAAGGAAAAGTATCGACCAGTGAAAGTAGCATTTACCTCCTTGAGCGAAGGCCAGGTTGTTCGTAGTCATGTCTGGCATGAGGAAGTACTCTCTATTGTACTGCCCCACGTTGGAAATATCAGTAGTGTCACTCAAGAACGTTCTAATTGTTTCCTGGTGACAGAGATGAAAAAATCTCGTCCCGTATTGTTGAGGGTTGGACTTAAGGTTGAAGAGGAACTTGACCTCATGAGGAGTAGGTTTTGGCCATTTTTTGAGATTATAAAGGATATAGAGTGCGGTCAGCATTCTATATCCGTTTGGGGTAATTTGAAAGGAGGCAACACAAAAATAGTTGGCCACCCCCTGGTAAAAAGGTGTAGAGGGAGGATAACCCTCGCCTCTATGTGATATCTGGACCAAGCACTATAGACGTTCCCAGGCAGGTTAGCTCTTTGGTCGGCAGCAGGGATTGTGAGATTAACCCCGGTAAGAGGAGACTTCCTATGATAATTGGCAAGCATCCGGGGAGTCACCTGGCTGGTAGGAGAAAGATACCACTCGAAATCAGGAAGGTTTTGATGCCGAGGACGAGCCCTGACTTGAATACGAGGGTCTGGGGCGGTATTTTCTCGACCACTGGTCGAGGGAACCCTAGCCTACGAATCAAGCTGGGCAGGAGAATTTAGATTGTTTTCAGGGTTTGGTTTTTTCTTGCTTGGAGACTTAGAACGGGCCATTTAAGGTGGTGATGGTTGAGTTCTAGAAGAAACTCTGAAAAATGGAATCTCGTGAACTGGGTTGTTCGGTTGTTCTTCGCCTTCAAGCAGCTATGCAAGAAGATCGTCATCGATGGGCCACTCACCTCCCCACAAATCTGGCATTAAAATCTGCGAACAGAAGAATGGGGAGGTAAGGAAGAAGAATTTTGAAAGTTTTTTAGAATAACGCTGGTCAAGTATAAAAGTTAAGCTTTTATACAACATCATTCTAACAAAAAAACTAAATTTTTCGCACGAACAATTTTAGAAACAGATCAAAAAGTGAAAGCAAAAAGTTTTTTGAAAAAGCTTTTTCAACTCCTTTTAGGGCGGGAAAAACTTGGTTTTTCAACTGGCATAAAAATCGAATTTTTACTTCGGTTTTACGTCCTAAAGTCGTGATCTCAACTTTCAAACTAACTCGTGACTCGTTAATGGTAGAAGAAATATCATCCTATACAGTATCACCCACAAAACCCCCTACTGTCATGCATCTCAACCTAGAAACAAATGAACTCAACAGTCAATCCACAGAAGCATGCACGACAAAAATATAGAGCATAAAAGTTCTGAGACTTACCAGAAAAAAGATCGTGGAGATTTGAGAGAGTTTTCGAGGGTCGGAGAACTCATGGACTGAGTCTTGAAACGCTGAAAGAAGGTCTCCAGAAGAAAATGGAAGCTCTGATTTTAGGGTTTCTTGAAAGAGTAATAGCTTGCGTAAAAAGGAAAAGAAGACTTTGGAGAGACTATATATATTTTTGTCTGTGGCATTAAAAGGGACTAATCATCAGTTTCCTCTTTTTCGAAGCATTGGGAAGGGTGATAGCAGTCGAAAGGTTACTTGGGAGCCGAAAACCCGTGATTAGACAATGGTAGGTTACTTTTCCCAAGATAGCACGAATTATTCTGACAGGTCTGGTGGGGTAACCGAAGGGTCGTTTCCTTAAAAGTTTATTTATTGCTCGTAATAAATAAACTTGGGGGGAAAATGTTATACAAAGAACAGGCACGGATGACGTGGCAAGTGATTTCTGGACACGTCGCTGACACCTGGCAGAATTTTGTTAGAGTATCGACCAGTAAAATATTGCAAGCATAGGCAGTTGAGCTTTTCCTACGACCAGTGTGGTCGTACACTCCGCATAATTCAAGATAATTTTATAAAGATCTTAGTCAATCCCGAGATTGTCTCCAATAATTCCTGATTATCCGATTAATTAGGAAAGAATATCGGTATCAAATTAATGTAATCTTCCTTGAGCCTATAAATAGAGAGAGATAGCTCAAGGAAAGGACTTTTGGCTTTCTAATTATCTGAGATTAGAGTTTTACAAGTGTATTAGAGCTATCACAATCGATATATTCTTTTGTTCTTCAGAGGTTTGTAAAACTCATTGAACCCTAGTTCTTTGATCACTCCTTTGAATCTTATATCAATAACAGCTTAAGTGGACGTAGGTTATTACCAAATTTTGGGGCCGAACCACTATAAATTTGTGACAGTCAAAATCCCGTGATCCGTAAGGGGAAAGATCGGGTAAGCTGTGCAATCCCACACCGCCTGGGGAAGGTCAAGTGTAATGATTCTAAGACTGTGTAGGTATGGGACTACACAGTTGAAGAGGGCTTAAATGGATTGATGGGTACTACCTATATCAGGAAGATGCATCTTCTTTTCGGTAGCCCATCACTTGAGAACTCCATGGTTAAGCGTGCTTGGCCTGGAGTAATCTAGGGATGGGTGACCTCCTGGGAAGTTTTCCCAGGAAATGTGCGAGTGAGGACAAAGCACGCTGGAAAGACTTGTCTTGGTTTGTAGGGCCAGTCATCATTCCAGAAAGCATCCATAGTGATGTGGGGCGTCACAAAATTCCTGTGTGTTTTATTGTTTTTGTCATTATTCTCATCTCAACATTTCTGTCCACATCAAGCAATTTTGACTCCGTGTCAGTTGACCTAAATCAGGGTCAACATTATGCCATTAAATAATTGTATGCATGTTTATGGGAATTATATTATTATATGATGATAAATGCATGCATATGGGTCCATTATTCATTATAAGGGCATTTTGGTAATTTGGCCCATTGATGGCACATTTGTATATTTTCATGCATGTTGGTGAATTATGGGTAAGACCACATCATAATGTGGATTTTTTCAAGTCATTCGATATGAGACGATCTTTGAATGCAAGTTATCGGTTTGGTAATAACGGGGTTAATTTCGGGGCTCGGGGTGAGTCTCGCGATAATTTGAGGATTAGTACATTATCGGGAATTAAAGGGTAATGGGATATGATTTATTAGCATTTGAGAATATTTGGAATAATGGGAATTGGAGGGCGTTAATTGTGATTAGCGGGATTAGAGGAGAAAGGACGATTTTGCCCTTGGTGGCTATTAAGAGTTTTAAATAGGCTTGGGGGGGGGGCAATTTTGGTCTTTTGACCTAAGGGATATATATCACTTGAGAAGGCTGTAGAAAGCTAAGAAAAATAGAGCATCATTCCTTCTTCCTCCCGTTCATCTTCTTTTCTCCTTCTTTCTTTGAAATTTTTGAACCCCAATTGAAGATTCAAGCTATGGAACGAAGCCTTGATTGTCTAGGGTTATGATCTACCATTGAAGAGGGTGTGATTATGAGCTTGAGGTAAGTTTCTAGCCATTGAAACTCTTGTTTTCTACTCTATTTTCATTTGGTTTTCAGTTGGGATTTTGAGTTGGATAGTTGAGAATTGATGGGAGTTTTTGGCAAAGGTTGATTGGGTTATGATGCCTAGGACTTGTAGAGTGGATATTTGGGTTCATTTGGAAGTTTGGATGAGGTTTGGGATCAATTCTTGAAGGTTGAAATTGGAAAACTCGAAGGAGGAAGAACTAGGGTTGTTTCAGCTTGGTCCTAGTGCTATAGCACCCAAGGTAGGGCGCTACAGCGCTGTCCAGGGCTAGACAACTCTGGTTGTAGTGCTGGGGCGCTAGGGGGGCAGTGCTATAGTGCTACCTTGCTTTTCCTGATTCATATTTTGGGACTTTTGAGGGTTTTTGGCTCGGAGTTTCAATTCCTAAGGCTCGGGATCGAATCTACCAACCGTTTGATATCATTCGAGGTCCCGGAAGTGAGGTTTAGGTTAAGAACCTTTTAGTGTTGATTTCATTAATTGGATTCCATATTTGGTTATGACTAGGTGACCACTAAGGGATCAAAGGATTGCTCGTTCTCAAGGCTTGTTCATTTGTTATTTCTCGCTCGAACCAGAGGTAAGAAAACTGCACCCAGTATGTGATGCATAAGAAAAAAGTGATTAGGGCATGACATAAATATTGAATATGAGATTGATCAAAGCTTGAGTCTCTGTAAATGTGCATGATCTTAATTATGCTAGTGATTGTTAAGTAAGCATGTTGAATTCCCTACATTTGGATATTTGACATATGATATATGTCTGGTTGCATTGCTTACTTGTGAATGGCACTGACTCATTAGTTAGAATCGGCAATGGTGTCGGTATTAACTGTGAAGTTGTGACTCATTAGTCAAGTTCGGCAGTAGTACTGGGCACTAGTCGTATGGTATTGGCTCAAGAGTCAAGAACGTTGCTAGCGTGTTTAATGCAAGCTGAAAAGATTAGATCTAATCGACATAAGCATTCAATGATTCATCATGAACATTAATGCTTGACCGACCTCAAGTTCAATGAAAATTAAAAGCGCTTGTCTAGTCTAATGGCTAGTTACTTAGGGCCAGGGCCAGAAGGCCCAGGTGACTGCATCGTCACATGGCTATGGGCTACAAGCCCCAGTATGATTATCAGAATCTCAAGTGTTAATCACTCATCTGGTTTAAGTTAGTGACTTACTCATCAGTCACTCATTTGATTTAAGTTAGTGACTCACTCATCAGTCACTCATCTAATTAAGGCTACACACCCCAACATGATTATTAGAATCTCAAAGTGTTAACCCCTCATCTGATTAGGATTGACTTGATAGTCGTCCACATAGGAGGGCAGGATCCATCATCATTATCTGAACTTATTTGCATGCATGAATAGGGCTATTATTACTAGACATGCACATTATGATTTAGTAACATGTTATTACTATTCATGAGCATATTGAGTTTTCTTGCTGAGCTTCAGCTCACGGGTGCTATGTGGTGCAAGTGAAGGCAAAAGAAAGCTGGACCATCCTTGAGTTGGAGAGCTTAGGTGACGATGTTTACATATGCGACTGCTCGACCGCCACGACCGAGGGTTTAAAGAGGAACTAGGGTTAAACCCTATTTTTTCGCTTAGGTCGGCTAGTTGTAAATATTTTCTTGTAATTGACCATTAAATTATATCTTGGGATCCCAATGTATATGGTAAACATTTTAGTGAAACATTGTATCTTAACTAAAAAATTTAATCCTAAATTGCTAATCATACTTGGTTACACGATTATGGCCAAATGACTCGATTAGCGAGTTTAGCACTGTTTAAAATGCACATCGTAACAGTCCCTGGGTAGTAGGGTGTTACAATCACTATCTTACTATCATGAACCAAGTTCATAAACTCATTCATCTTCACAGTTCGAACTACGTCACAATAGTATCTTTTATCGCACAATTTTGTGAATTCCTTCCAACCCATCATGACAACAAGGGGGGAGGGAGCAAACCGACTAGGGAGAGAGAGAGAGAGAGTGTGTGTGTGTGTGTGTATGCTTTCTGGTGGATTCCAGAGACTTCCCTTAAGCTTATCCCTCACACAAAGACTAAAACACCCTCTAAGTTCTCCTCATCCTCCTATTGCCCTTAAGGGAAAATCTGTCATTTTTACCGCATTTCCCGCTAATCCTCAAGTGGTCATATAAGTTTCCAATTAATCCCAACAAGACCAATTAATCACAAAATAATTGCATGTTAACCAATAAATCCTAAATACGCACTAAGTCCCCAAAATACCCCAAGGCTCACCCTGAGCCGCGTATTGGACCCCGTTGTGACTATTCTGCTAATCCGCTCACTAGGATCGCTTCAAGCCGAATACTGCAAATATATCCACATAATGATGTGGTCTCAATCATTTAACACATATAATCACATTTATGCCCACAACAAGCCAAAATTACTAATATTCCCTTATTATCAGGAGCGGACCCACATGCATTTTAAATACACATAAACATGCATATATAACCATATTACCATATAAATCATGTGTGCCACGTAGTCACACATTTATTCGATTAATCTCACATATATAAATCAACTTATGCCCTCTCGACACACTAATCAAGGCACTCAGTCTTAATAACAAATTCGGGATGTTACATGTCATTTGGACTGACTAATGCCCCAGCAGCATTCATGGATCTGATGAACATGTTGTTCAAAGAATACCTGGATCAGTTCTTGATCATCTTTATCGATGATATACTTGTATACTCTAAGTCAAAGACAGAGCATAAGCAGCATCGCAGATTAGTACAACAAAGGCTGAGAGAACACAAGTTGTATGTGAAATTCAAGAAGCGTGAGTTCTAGTTGCCACAAGTGACTTTCTTAGGTCACATAGTCTGTTGGATGGAATTATGGTGGATTCAGCGAAGATCGAGGTGGTTAGAGATTGGCCAAGGCCGAAGAATGCTTCAGAGATTAGAAGTTTCTTGAGATTGGCAGGTTATTACAGATGCTTTGTGGAGGGGTTTTCCAAGATTGTTTCACCACTGACAGAGTTGACACGCAAGAATCAGAGGTTCATATGGTCAGACAGGTGTGAGGACAGCTTCCAGAGACTGAAGAAAAATCTTATCATTGCTCCAATTCTGAGTCTTCCTATAGATCAGGACAAGTTTATGGTTTATTGTGATGCCTCGAAGCAGGGCCTAGGTTGTGTCCTTATGTAGACAGGGAAGGTGATTGCCTATGCATCACACCAGCTGAAGGAGTATGAGCAAAGTTACCCCACACATGATCTAGAACTTGCAGCAATGGCTTTTGCACTGAAGGTGTGGCGGCACTACTTGTATGGTGAGAAGTGTGAGATATACACAGATCACAAGAATTTGAAATAATTCTTCACCCAGAAGGACTTGAACATGACGTAGAGACGTTGGTTAGATCTGATGAAGGATTATGATTGTGAGATCCTCTATCACCAAGGAAAGCCAACGGGGTGGCAGATGCCTTAAGCCGGAAGGTTTCGGGATAGTTGTACAATGCGAGACAAATATCTAAGGAGTTAGCAAAGGATATGACAAAAGCAGGTATTGAGTAAGTGGTGGGCTAGTTAACCAACATCACCCTGCTGTCTACTCTTTTAGAAAGGGCCAAGGAGAAACAGTTGAGTGGCCCACAGTTAGGAAAGATTAGAGGGGACGTCCTAGTTGGATTGGCTAAGGACTATACAATGTCAGTGTAATGCCCTACTACCCTAGAGTCGTTACCATGTGATTTTAAAAGGTGCCATTATCTCGCTAATCGAGGTGTTAGACTGAAAAGTGTGATTAAAACAAAATAAAGACTCGTTTAATGAAAGTTAAGTATAAAGGGTTGGACATTCATTAAAATTATAAAAGTGTTACATTGGGATCCCAAAATACTATTTTAAAATACATTTAAAATCCAAAGATGTGGTACAGTCGACCTTGGCGACAAAATCAAACGTTTACAACGTGTTCCTCAAAACAACCCCAGCTGTGGCGGCCAGGTAGACCAAACATGTACGTACCGCTCCATGCCCTCCAACTCATGGTTGATTGATCTTTTCCTTGCCCTTACCTGCACCACAGAGCACACGTGAGGTGAGGCCCAATAAGAAAACTTCACAGCAAAGTATATAAGAATTTACTTTAACAAATACATAATTAATCAAACACGTCAAAAAATTTACAAGTTCATTTCTGCATTCACAACAGCACAATAACATAACATCACAATAACATAACATCACAACATCATAACAACACAAAATCATAGCATCATAACAGCACAACGTCATAGCAGTATAACAGCACATAAACACTACAGCGGCCTCCGCCGATCAGGGTACGTTACCAGGCACCAAGTCCATGGTCTTAACCGAGTGGGTGAGTAAAACACCCTTTCAGGGTCTCGCCCTGGCGGTCTGCATTAAGCATGCTTAACATCGTTCTTGGCCTTTGTCATTCCTTTTAAGGGTCTTGCCCTAGCAGTCTGCATTCAGCATGCTTAACACCGATCTCAGCCTTTGCCGCTCTAGGCCCTTGTTGTTCCCAACCAACGCCATCAACGACCTTTGTCGATCCCATCCTTTGCTGACTCCAGCCTTCGCCAATCCCGGCCTATGTCATCTCCGACCTCTTCCGATCCCAGCCTATCTCGTGTTCGACCTTTGTCAATCCCGGCCCATACCGTCTCCGACTTTGCTGATTCTGGCCTTCGCCGATTCTGTCACAAACACACATATGACGTTATCGTTGCAAACCATACATACAATACTAAGTACAATATAGCTCTATGAGCACATACAATTTTCTTACCTTGTGTCCCAAGCTGACAACCAAAAGCAATCTCAAGCACGATCCCTAAACCCGAGCCTGAATGGAAAAACCTAGTCACAACATAATGATAAATATCCATCATGATCTAAATGAATTAAAAGCCTTAGGAATAACATACTAGCCTCCGGGACCTCAAACTCTACTAAACCGAGTAGTAAAATTCTTCCCGAGCCCTTAGGTTCAAGTTCCCGTCATTAAAACTTGAGGTGGCCCAAAAATGACCAAATGGGCCGCGACTTGCCCCTAAGGGTCGTAGCTCTCCTCCTAGATCAGAGGGCTCCCTGTCTAGAACCAGGACACGGACCGTAACTTGCCCTAGAGAGTCATGGTGTGCCTCCAAAGCAGAAGCCCCCACCTAGCCCTGTGTTCACCTAAGTCGCGGAGCCCTAAGAACAAGGTCGCGACCTGACCCAACGAACCAAGAATTCCTCTACTTTTCCTTAGCCCAAAACCCACCAAAATCTTCCCAAATAATTCCTAAAACTATAATTCAATCCCCAGAATAATACCAATATGATACTAGCAACAAAACCCCAGCTCAACATACTGAAAACTCCATCCAAAACTCAAATTCATAACCTTGAGCCTCAAAGCTCAAGAACAGCCATAAAAAAAAAAACAAAACACCATTAAAACCGAAATTGAAACTCACCTCAGTTGTGAGTTAAACCTCCTAGCTGTAGCTAACCAAATTCTAGGCCTCAAGTCTTCAATTTCCCAAGCTTTCAGCCACTAATTTCCTTAGCTTCCTAAAGAATTCCACCAAAATTGAGAGAGAAAAAGAGAGAGTCGGTTAGGAGAGGAGAGAGGACTGAGTGTTCTACCTTGTTTTGGTTTCTAAAGGCTTCTAAGGTATTAAGTCTATCCTCTAGCCCAAATGACCACTATACCCCTGCCTTACAACTCTCCCATCAAAGTCCCTCAAGGGCAAAATAGTCTTTGTGTCCCATTTCCCACTAATCCTCAAATAGTCTTATAAATTCCCAATTAATCTCGACATACCCAAATAATCACTAAATAATTACCTGTTACCTGTTAAATCCCAATATACGCTAAGTTCCCTATAATACCCCTAGCCTCACCCCGAACTGGGCATTAGACCCCGTTGTGACTATTCCGCTAATTCGCTCCCTAAGATCATCTCGGACCACACATCTCAAATATATCCCCATAACACTGGGGTCTCACTCACAATACATACATAATTACATTTATGCCCTCAATGGGCCAAAATTACAAACATGCCCCTATTTACAGGAATAGGCCCACATGCACATTTAATACACATAAACATGCATGTCTAATCACATTACCACACAAGTCATTTATGTCACACAATCACCCATATAACCCATAATCACACATATAATTGCAATTAGGCTCTCCAGGCACAGTAATCAAGGCACTAAGCCTTATTAACAAATTCAGGACGTTACAGTCAGACATGGGTTTATTGAGATACAAAGGATCATATTTGTATTCCGATAGACACTGGGATCAGACGGGAGATTATGAATGAATCTCATACTACCATTTATTCTCTACATCAAATTACCACGAAGATGTACCAGGATTTGAAAGTTTTATATTAGTGGCCTGGAATAAAGAGGGACATGACTGAGAATGTGACGAAGTGCCTGACCTGTCAGCAGGTCAAGGTAGAGCATCAGAGACCAGCATGGCTGCTACAACCTCTAGATATCTAGAGTGTAAGTGGAAGGACATCACGATGGATTTCGTGGTGGGATTGCCCAGGACAGTGGGCTAGCATGGTTCAGTCTGGGTCATTATGGACCGGTATACGAAGTCAGCTCACTTCTTACCAGTAAGGAAGAACTACACGGTTGACCAGTATGCAGATATCTATGTGAGAATGATAGTAGGAATTCATGGGACTCCGAGGACTATCGTGTCGGATAGGGACCCTGTCTTTACTACCAAGTTTTGGAGAAGTTTATAGAAGGTGATGGGTACACAACAGAAGTTCAATACATCTTATCATCCTCAGACTGACGGTCAGTCTGAGGGGACTATCCAGATATTGGAGGACATGCTAAGAGCATGTGTATTGAACTTTGAAGGATCCTAGAGTAAATATTTTCCTCTGATAGAGTTTTCTCATAATAACAGTTACCAGTCGACTATTTGAGTGGCACCTTATAGATGTTGTATGGTAGGAAGTGTAGATCTCCCATTCACTTGGATGAGAAGGGTGGGAGGAAATATTTGGGTCCTAAGGCAGTTCAGAGGACCACTGAGGCTATTGAAAAGATTAGAGCTTTGATGCTCGCGTCTCAGAGTAGACAAAAGAGTTATTCAGACCCAAAGCGGAGGAACGTGGAGTTCCAAGTGGGAGACTATGTCTTCCTTAGGGTTTCACCACTGAGAGGGATGAAGATATTTGGGAAGAAGGGCAAGTTGTGCCCTAGGTTTGTTGGACCATTTGAGATCCTTGAGAGGATCAGTTAGGCGGCCTATAGGTTGGCCTTACCCCCGGCATTGTCTAGTGTGCACAACATATTACATATTTTCATGATGAGGAAGTATGTATCAGATGGGACTCATGTTTTGAGTTACGAGGATCTGAAACTAGAGACAGATTTATCCTGTGAGGAGCAGCCAGTTCAAATTTTAGACAGAAAGGACAAGGTCCTAATGAACAAGACTATACCTTTGGTTAAGGTATTATGGAGGAATAGCAAGGTTGAGGAAGCGACCTGGGAACTGGAGTCAGATATGCAAAATTAGTATCCCAAGCTTTTTAGGTAAAATTTCAAGGACGAAATTTCTGTAAGGAAGGGATAGTTGTAATGTCACAAATTACCTAATAAGGCTTAGGGCCTTGATTAGGGGGCCAAGATGGAAAATTATGTGATTTAATTATGAAATATATGTTTATGTGATATATATGTGTGTCATTACATGATTACGTGAGTTATATTATAATATGATTAGATATGCATGTTTAGGTGTATTAAACATGCATGTGGACCTATTTCTTATTAGAGCGCAATTTTCATAATTTGGCCTGCTACGGGTATATTTGGAATATATGTCCATATATGTGTGAGACCACATTATTATGTGGATATATTTGGGTTACTTGGGACGAGGCGATCCTAGGGAGCAAGTTAGCAGGAAAGTCACAACGGGACCAAATACCCAACTCAGGGTGAGTCAAGGGGTATTTTGGGTATTTAGTGCATTACTGGGATATTGGGTAATGGGAATAAATATTCAAGGATATATTTGGAGTTAGTTAGATTAGGAGGGAATTTTAGGGATTTTGACAATTTTACCCTCGGGGACGTTTTCGGTACCCCGAGCCTTGGGATTTACTTAGATTTACTTGAACTCTAAGTAACCTCACAAATACAGAAACACAAACATGTTCACTCAGCAAACACCCTTTCTCAATTTCATGTACTCTCTCTCTCTCTCTCAATTCGTTGGGAATCTCTTGTGATCTAGGAGGAATCGAAGCTAGCTTAGGCTCGAGATTGCTTGAGGAAAAGCTTAGCATCATTTTGGGTAGCAAAGGTATGGATTTCTAGTCTCAATTCTCTATGTTTTCTCTTGTTTTAGTTAAGTTTTATAGTTTTGAAAACTCAATTCTTAGTTGGAGATTTTGTGAGGTTTTGGCCAAGTTTAAGCTTTGGTTTTGTTGGTATTGAGGTGCTGAGTTGATTGGGAACCTTTTTTTAGGGATTTGGCTATGTTTGAATAGGTTTTTGGTGAGATTTGTCTTGGAGAAACCAAGGGAAAATCTGGGTTTTCTTGTCGATCCACCGCCCTGTTCTTGGACCTCGCGGCTCTCATGAACAAACAGAGAAGGAGGTGTTGGTTTGCCATTTTGAGATGCAACGCTTGTAGGGGTGCGTTGCGGTGCTTGTGTCAGATGAGAGCCCTTGGGCTCTCTAACTTGGGGCGGGCCGTGGCTCTTTTGCCTTGGGTGGCGGCACTTGAAGGGCTTTTTAGCCCCGGGAAGGTTTTGAGTGCGAGAACTCAAACCTAAGGGCTCGGGATCGAATCTACTACCCTATTTAGTAGAATTCAACATCCCGGAGGCTAGGAATCATTCCTTAATCCTTTATACGCTCGTTATTGATGGGATTCTATACTATGGTTATGACTAGGTTATCGCTAGGGGCTCAGAATGGGGATCGTGCTTAAGGGTCATTCTTATTATGCGTTGCACTTAGACCTAAGGTAAGAAAACCCCGATACATGATATATGCGATTAGGGCTTGGCCCACTTGTTCAATGTAATTATGAATAGGGCTCAAGCCCCTGAGAATGAATGTGATTAAGGTTATGTTTGTGCTCGTTGGTTAAGCATGCTTGAATGCTCTATGTTTGGATAATAGTTTAATGATTGTTTGCATTGTCTGTGTAATTGGGATCGACCTCGTTAAGGAACATGGTTGTTACTATGTTTGTATTTAATTGGCTGAGATAGATGATTAATATGTATGCATACTTGTATTGTCTGAAGTATCCTTCTATGTATCTGTTTGTCTGGTTATCTGAATATCTGGTTAAGGGTGGCAATAGTGTGCTATGCGCTGGTCGTTGGCCAACCGTGAGGTCATTTGGAAAACAAAAGCTCTTGGCTAGCTCTATGGCTAGTTACTCAGAGCTAAGGCAAAGGGCCCTCGATGACTCTATGGTCACATTGCTAGGGCATAGGTCCCCGAATTCACTCTATGGTCATCTATTTAGGGCAGCGGGCCCCAGAATGATACTATGATCATTTATTTGTAATTGTTATTAGTAATGGGCATGCTAGATATGCATCTGGAATCTATATTTACTGTTCATGCACATGATTAAGTTTTCTTGCTAAGCCTTGGCTCACAGGTGCTATGTGGTGCAGGTAAGGGAAAAGGAAAGTTGGACCAACCATGACTTGGAGAGCTTTTGTTGTGGCGTGTACATATATAACTACTCGACCACCACGGCCGGGGTTATCTTGGAGGAACTACAGTTGTATCCCTTATTTTGTCCCTTAGGTCAGCTGGTTGTAACTTTTGACTATAATAACCCTCTTAAACATCTGTTTATATTATTTTGGGATCCCATTATGTACTAAACTTGTAAATGATAAGTCAATGTTTCTATTTGACCAAAAATTTTAACCCTAACCCTTGTCACTAGCCCTAGTTACACGTTTATAATAAAAGGATTTGATTAGCAAGTTTGGCACTATTTAGAAATTCTAGATTTCTTTGAACGAAGAAAACTACAGTCTAGAAATTTAGTTTATGTTGACGGTGAGAACTCGTCAACTAAGTTAAGTTGGAAAAAATTGCAAAATAAAGATTATCAATAGAAAAGCCTTAGAAATTTAAGTATCAACTCCAAGAAAAATTGTAGAAGAACAGTGGTAAAATCAGTTTTTCATTCACTATGGTGCACTTGCTACTGTAAATTTTCCACCCCCCTTCCAAATGGAAGTGGAGTTTATTTTATAGTGGGCTCTAATGGCCCCTGATACAATGTGGTCCAGGGGACTAGGTAGTACACCAGTACACTCTCAGGTGAGTGGTCTCAGGGGTAGTGGTGTCTGCTCCAGTACATGGTCAAGGTTGGTGGGTGCACCTCCACTTTAGTACTTGATCGTGCTTCCACTACCTACCTGGTACGGGTGTCAGAGGAGTGGCTGGTGAGGACAACGGAAGGTACTTCACTCATACCACCACTACTTATTTGATGTGGGTACTATGTTCGTACTCTAACTCCCTTTTAGTTCGTCAGTGGACTCCGTACCTATAGGAAAAAGGGTGCCTTGTATCTAAAGGTCGCTCTCGTGTAGCCATGAGCGAGATAAGTGTGTTGGAGTCGAGCCCCGCTGGTGACACCTTCCTTAGAAAATAGAGAGGGGCCTCATCAGCCGGGCACATGCTTATTCCATAGAGGTGCGTCTTGCGAGACGGTGCGTGGGGCCTAGGCATGGTCGAGACACGGCCTCCCGGGTCACACGGGCGCCTCACGAGATGGTGACGTGCGGCTGGCTAAATGGGGCCTCGCGCCTGGGCATGGGCGAGGCATGGCCTCACGTGGCGAGGTGATGTGCGGGATGGATGAGGCGTGGCCTTGCGTGGCCGAGGCAAGATGGCGGCGCGCAGCTGGAGAAATAAGGCCTCGCGTGGGCGTGCTGAGAGCGAGGCAGGGCCTCGCGTGGGCGCACCGCAGAACGAGGCGGGGCTCGCGTGGGCGCACCGTGGAGCGAGGCGGGGAACTTGCGCGGGCGCGTCACGGAGCGAGGTGGGGCTCGCGTAGGCGCACCGTGGAGCGAGGTGGGGGCCTCGTGCGGGGCACGCGGAGGAGCCTCGCGTGACTCCTCGGATCTCCTGATGCATTTTTATTAAGGCCTCTTGTGAGACATGGGTTGCTTGAACTGTCTGAGGCTAATGAGGGTCGACCTCCATATTTTCCCTTGGTGGAATTTGAGCATCCACACTTGCCCCCCAATCTAGGAGAGGACCTTTAGGTGCTCTTGTAGACTCTTCTCTTTAATTCTTATAAATAGGCCTTCATGCAAGGCTTATTATTTTCACCTTACTCCTTTGGCTTAGTGGTTTTGAGAATCCTTCCTTTTTTAAGAGGTAAGGGGTTCAATCCCCTACATCCTCATTTTTTCCATAGTCTCCTTCATTTTGTTTTTTCATTTCATTTTCATCATTCATTTTTTTTTTACATATGAGCTAATTTTTGGTATGTCTATTTGGAGGCTAACACATCCTTTTTGTTTATTTCTGCAGACACGTGCTTTCAACCACTTAGCTCTTTCTTGACCCTGCCGGAGCGTTTGGCCCTCGACCTCCTATAGACTGCAACTGCACTCTATTTTTCCTGCTTGAGGTATATTTTCTTTTTCCCTCATATTTATTGGGTCCAAATTAGCATTACTCAGGATGGGGTACCTTGGCCTGAGCTTGCAGTGAGTTTGCCCATTTGCATGCCCCTCTTTTTTATACCCCGTAGTGAATCATCTAGGGCATTTGCATCTAGAGGTTCTAAGCCCATTCCTTTGTGTTTTGTAGCCATCCCCTCATTTACACGTGAACCCCTTTTTGGCTTTCGGAACGAGGCCTCATGGCTAGTGATGGTCCGTTTGACACACCTCCGGGGGTTGAGTTTATTGACCTGTCCTCAGACTCAGAGTCCCCTGAGGAAATCCCTTACCAAGACTATGATTCCTTAAGGCAGGCCCGTATCCGCCATCTTGAGCACATGGCTGAACTTAGGCGTAAAATTTGGGTGGTGGAGAGCGAAATTGACTCGGTGTCGAGAGGAGACGGAGCACCTTTCCCCCCAGACCTTAGTGACCATGTAGCGAGCCTTAGGGTGACCCTTTTAGAGTTGCAGAGGGAGTTGGAGCTTATGGAGGGACACCTTCCACCTGAGCCCTCTATCCCATACTCGCCTGATGACTGTCATGGGGTTGCTTCCGCTTCTCTTCAGCCCTTACTCTCGATTTTTCCTAGCATAGCGCTTCCGCAGTCGCTCCCCCAATGGAAGACTCTTGCTAGGAAGAAAAAATGGAGGGTCAAGTGTTCTATCTCTTTCTTACCTTTTTCTTTTGGTTTTGCAGAAATGCCGAGGGCACGACGACAGGTAGCCTCCCATGAACCAGACGATGTTCCTTTACTGGCATCCGAACTGGTGTCGCATGTGTCCGAGAACAGACTGAGGGAAATTGTGCATCAATATCGTGTTCCCCCGGAGTACGCTCTATACACTCCTTTGGAGACATGCCGGGCCAACTGCCCCAAGACCGGTTATGTGGCCCTTAGCGAGCACATCCTGAAAGCAGGTGGTACCATCCCGCTACACCCGTTCTTTGTTGTGGTCCTCAACTACTTCGACCTGGCACCGCTTCAGCTGGCACCCAATGGCTGGCTGACTTTGAGCTGCCTTTTCGTTGCGTTTATGAAACTATTTGAATGCGCTCCTACGGCAAAAGAGGTGTATTTCCTCTACAACCTCATGCCTACTCCCAAGTCAAAGGGCTTTTACTATTTGCAAAAAGCCAACAACGAGGCCTCTTTGATAGAGGGCTCGGTGTCCAACCCGGGGTCCTGGAAGCAGGACTTTTTCTTCGTGGAAGGCCCCCTCTCTGTCCGCGAAGACTTCCGGGCCACTCCCAGTAAGTACCCTAAGCATCACTTTCTCTCTTTTACTTTCTTGCAACTTATTGTTTCATGACTTACGTTCATATCGACCATGGCGTGTATTATGCAGAGCAATTTGCCGAACCCACAACCGTCGGGTCGGAAGCGAGATATCTGAGGAAGTTTCTCAACATTGACCCTGATATGAAAAAGGTGGTGTACTTATTCACCATGAAGAATCTGAACCTCCATAAATTGTCCCCTGTCTCAGACCCCATGTTGTTGTGGACCATCTCTGGGTCCAAGAAGATGAAGGGGGATTGGCCGAGCCTTGCCCAGCTGACGATGAGGCTAAGGAAGAGCTGGAGGAAGCCCCCCTTGACCGCGGGGGACCTCACCAGCTGCCTCCATCTTCTGGGGGATGCCCTCCATGTGCCTCTTATGATCCAGACATAGCCCTTCATTTTCAAGACCAGCAGGCCATTCTGGGGTGTTTTTTTTGCCCTAACCTTGAGGGCTATGACGCCTTCACTCAGGCTCCTCTCGACCCTGGACCATCGGGGACTTATTTCGCCGATCTTCCAGAGCCTCCCTCTGATCTACTGGGGCCTCACTTTTCCACTTTTCTCGCGCCCCTCCCATTTCGGTGAGTGGGTCGTCTGTCCTCGTCCAGCTAGGTGCCCCCGGTGTGGATGGGGAGCCCTGGATGTCTCGGATGGCGACGTCTTACGGGCAGCGATACGTCCAACTTGCCTCGGGCCTCCCCGTATCTGACTGGAACGGTCTTGGGAATGTTGCTCTGTCGGACCTTGGGGAAAACCTAAGGCGCACCATGACTTGGGTGAGTTCCTGCACCTCGCGTCGGCCCTATTATGTATAGATGTACATGCATATATTTTTTGTTTTTGTTACTTATTGTTGCTGTTGTTAACTTTCTTGTGCAGGCCTATACTATGGCTCTGCGGTTTGCTGACTCGGCTGGCAATCTCTCCGTGTCCTGCACCGAGAGGGACCGTCTCGCAGCACGGGCTCAGGAGCTCGAGAGAGAGCTTAATGAAACCAAGCATAAATTGACAAGGGTTCAGACCAAACTTGCCAACTCGTTAAAAAAGAGGAAGAAAGTGGTTGCCAAGGCCTCGAAGCTGCAGGACACGGTTACCAAGCTAGAGAGTGAGCTCCAGGGTGCCCAGGCTACCGTGGCTGCACAGGCGAGGGTCTCTTCCCTAGAGATCGATCTTGAAGCTGCTAGAGCTGAGGTTGCTGCGTCGCAGGAGAGGGTTGCCTCTTTAGAAGCGGAGAGGGCGACTACTGAGCATAGGTCTATAGAGCGCGCCCTCTATGGTGTATGGAGGTAGGACCCTAACTTCGACTTCTCCTCCTTTGGCGAGTATGTCGTGGCCCGGGCGGCTGGGTGGAGCGGCCCGGGCAGGAGGCCCTGAGGTTGCTATTTCATTTCCTCTGCCAGCCAGCCCGCTGTAGATGTATGCTTATTTGAGCCGTTGTAATATTATCGTTATTACTATTTTTCTTTTGTAAATATTGTCATGTCCTTAAGACTCCCTTTTTTAATGTATATATACATATGTGGTTATTTATCTCTTATTACACTGCATTTTAGGCCCTTTTGAGCCTGTATGATGGGGTTTGGCAGGTTCCCCTCTTTTATTTACTAGGCTGGAGGTCCTTCGGAGCCCATGTGAAAGGGTTCAATGGGACCTCTTTTGGTGCGTCTTGATTACTTTTATAAGGATATTTTGACCCCTTGGGTCCTAGCTATCCTTTTATATAATCTTGCGTGCGCTTATTATTTTTTGCGAGAAGCGTCCTTCTCGTCGTTATTCATAGTACTATTTTTGCAAGGGTCTCTTTTAGGACCCTTTTTGGCTAGACGGCTTGGTGGCCGCTCTAGACTTATTATTGCTGTTACTATACTTTTTTTTTTTTTTTGTAAGACCCTTTGGCCCCCTTGATGTTCACAAGGGTAGCTAATCCTTGTGAACCCAAGGGATGCCTTGTAAGGTCCTCTCCCTGTTTTATACATATAAGGACTTCGCTTAAGGCCCTGATACAAGGGGTTCTTTTGGGATCATGGTCCCTTTTAAGGTCCTTCTGATAGAGGGTCCTTTTTAGGATTCTGGTGCAAGGGGCCATTTTTGGATCCTCCTATTTGCTGGGGGGTCCTTTTTAGGCTCCTCTTGTTTAAGGATCCCTTTTTTTTTTTTTTTTGCTTGCTATATGTCGTTACCTCCTGTCCTGCCCCCCAAGTGTTTGGTGAAATTTATTTCGGCAGGCACTTTGGTTGATGCCCGCATAGAGAAGAAAAACAACATGCGAAGTTGCAAACCGTTTCATTCATAGCATGTGGTTTACAACGACATATTTAAAGAAGGGTTACATCTAACTGGGAGGTTACCTAGGTAGCCTCTTTGGTTCTTACTTACTATGCTAACATAATAAGGAACAAACTAAACATAGGTCCTATTTGCACCAGGGGTCGAAGCCCCACTAGTAACATTTCTCGAGGTGCTCCATAACTCGTGGGTCCAGTTCGTGTGGGTCGCACCTTCATACACAACCATTGCCATCGGCACTGATGGTTTTGTGGCTGTGCGGAGGGACATGTTATAGCATTCCCTTTCTTCCTTCTGCTCCCCTTTCATGCATGCTACTCCCCCAGGGGTTGGGAATTTCATGGCTAGGTGATACACAGAAGTTATTTCCTTCAATTTTCCTAGAGAGGGTCTCCCTAATACCGCGTTGAAGGCTGAGGCGCAATCCACCACGACAAAGTTTTCCATTATGGTGGTTTGCTTGGGTTGTTCCCCCATGGTGAGGGCTAATTCAATCGCACCTAGGGGCTGTATCGAGTCCCCTGTGAATCCATAAAGGGAGGAATTGCAGGGCTTCAAGTGTCGGATGCTCAGTCCCATTTTCTCCAAAGCGGGGCGATGCAAGATGTCCACAGAGCTTCCAATATCCACTAGGACTCGATGTACTCTCATGTTCGCAAGCTGGACAGTTAGCACCAGGGGGTCATTATGAGGGAAATGCACCCCCTGTGCGTCTTCTTCAGTGAAAGTTATTGAGTCATTCTCGCCCTTGAAACTCTTCGGGGGGCGTTCCAAACGCATGGTGGAGGACTTTGTCTAGCCTCCTTGGCGTATTTGTCTCGTCCCTTCCTTGAATCGCCTCCGAATCTTGGTCCTCCAAATATGGTCCTGACCTCTCCCTATATTTCTGGAGCCACCTCTCGCGCCCACGGTGGGGACGCTCCTTCTTCTGGCCTCTGGTTCTCCTTGTGCACGTACCTGCCCAAATGTCCCCTGCAAATGAGCTCCTCGATTTCCACCTTCAAATGGTTGCATTCTGCGGTGGTTTGGCCGACATCCTTGTGATACTGGCAATACCTGCTGGGGTCTCTTTTGGACCAGTCTTTTTTCATTGGCGGGGGCCTTTTGAAAGGGACCCAGTTTTCATTCGCAACGAAAATATGCTCCCTCGCATGGGTGAGGTAAGTGTAAAAGGTGTAGAGGCCCTGTAGGCGCTCCTCAGAGCGTTGATGCTTCCGGGGTCGATCGTCTCTTGTTCCCTCATAAACCCCCTTCTTCTTTGCACCGCTTGGGTTCTCTCCGGCCTTGAGGTTCTCGTGGCCATCCTCCACGCGAATGTATTTTTGTGCCCGCTCGTAGAAATCATCCAAGTCTGTGACCTCCCTCTTGAGCATGTTATCCCATAACTTGCTTCCTGGGCGTACTCCAGCTGTGATGGAAATTTTTAGCTCTCGGCGGGTCAGGCTCCCTACTTTAGCTGCCTCCATATTGAACCTGTGAATATAGCTCTTCAGACTCTCATTTTCTCCTTGCTTCACATTCGCGAGGCTGGTGCCTGGCATCGTGTAGTCTCGCACGGCGTGGTGTTGCTGGAGGAATTCATCAGAAAGCTATTGCCAAGATCTGATGGACCCCGGTCTAAGTCTTTTGAACCATTTGTACGCAGGTCCTCTCAAGGTGACAGCAAAGCAGTGGCATCTGGCTCCGCTGGCAATTCCCCTCAACTTCATCAGGTCGTTAAATGTATCTAGATGGTATTTTGGATTTGTGCTTCCTTAGTAGGGGGTCATATGGGGCTCCTTAAAATTGGCAGGGAGCTGGATGGCTTGGATCTCCCTAACGAAGGGTGACTCATGGTCGAACTCTTCCTCAGCAGCTTGACCTCCAGAGGCGGTGGCAATCTTGCTTCGCAGGCTTCTCATTTCTGTGCCCAGGTCTTGTCTCCTCTTGCTTAGAGAGTCCCTTAAAGCGGACGGGTCAAGATCCCCCTTTCCTTTGCCCTCTCGAGGCGCCATAGGGGGCGTGGTCCTTTCACCTGCCCTCTTTTTGTTAAGCTCCTCCCATAAGTCTGAGGGTGCTCTCTTAGAGGTGACCTCATCCTCGTTGCGAAGGGTCGCGTTGGTCTTCGGCTCTGGTTTATGGGCCTGCTTTGGTGGCTCAGGATGTTCGCGTTTCTTTGTTCGGGAGGTGTTATTGGTGGAGTGTCGAGTCCTCCCATCGTCTACTGGAACGGTGGTCTCTACCCCCTCACGACCTTTCTCTTTTCTCTTGGGCAAGGTCACGTTCGACTTACCTTGCAATAGGCCATTCAGCACCTCTTGCATATTCTCCAGGGTAGTCTCCAACCTTTGGTTCTTATGGTGCAGCTCACATATTTCTTCTTCATAGAATCGAGATTTAGAACTCGAGCTCACGGAATGGACCCGGGGGTGCTTATCATGTCTATGCGTTGAGGGGCCTGGGTCCTGCCGGCTGGAGTTCGGTACTTGTGGCGGTTTAGGAGACGGAAACTCGTTTGCATTTCCTGACGGTGCCCTTGGATGACTCTCTCCGGGAGGGACGACCGGTGACGTGACCTCTCTATCACCCTCGTGAACTTCAGGGTCCCTTGGGGGCTCTACATCTCTGGGTGGAGGAGGGTCCTTCATGGAGGCCTTCACCTGGACTCCGTTAAGGTGGACCTCCACCTCTCGTGGTTCCGTGAGTCGCTTTGAACGTCTCGGCATTTCTCCTTGCCGAAAGTAATGGTAGAACAGTAGCTTGGTACTTAGGTTCCCATACACGGCGCCAAACTGTTGACGGTGAGAACTCGTCAACTAAGTTAAGTTGGAAAAAATTGCAAAATAAAGATTATCAATAGAAAAGTCTTAGAAATTTAAGTATCAACTCCAAGAACAATTGCAGAAGAACAATGATGAAATCAGTTTTTCATTCACTATGGTGCACTTGCCACAGCAAATTTTCCAACCCCCTTCCAAATGGAAGTGGAGTTTATTTTATAGTGGGCTCTAATGGCCCCTGATACAATGTGGTCCAGGGGACCAGGTAGTACGTCAGTACACTGTCAGGTGAGTGGTCTCAGGGGTAGTGGTGTCTGCTCCAGTACATGGTCAAGGTTGGTGGGTGCACCTCCACTTTAGTACTTGATCGTGCTTCCACTACCTGCTTGGTATGGGTGTCAGAGGAGTGGCTGGTGAGGACAACGGAAGGTACTTCGCTCGTACCACCACTACTTATCTGATGTGAGTACTATGTCTGTACTCTAACTCCCTTTTAGTTCATCAGTGGACTCCGTACCTATAGGAAAAAGGGTGCCTTGTATCTAAAGGTCGCTCTCGTGTAGCCATGAGCAAGATAAGTGTGTGGGAGTCGAGCCCCGCTGGTGACACCTTCCTTAGAAAATAGAGAAGGGCCTCATCAGCAGGGCACATGCTTATTCCATAGAGGCGCGTCTTGCGAGACGGTGCGTGGGGCCTAGGCATGGCCGAGACACGGCCTCGCGGGTCACACGGGCGCCTCACGAGATGGTTATGTGCAGCTGGCTAAATGGAGTCTCGTGCCTGGGCATGGGCGAGGTGTGGCCTTGCGGGGCCTCGCGTGGCCGAGGCGAGATGGCAGCGCGCAGCTGGAGATATGGGGCCTCGCGCCTGGGCATGGGTGAGGCGTGGTCGAGGTGAGATGGCGGCGCGCAGCTAGAGAAATAGGGCCTCGCGTGGGCGCGCCGCAGAGCGAGGCGTGGCTTGCGTGGGCGCACCATGGAGCGAGGCGGGGACCTTCCTCGAGCGCGTCGCGGAGAGAGGCGGGGCTCGCGTGGGCGCACCGTGGAGCGAGGCGGGGGCCTCGCGCAGGGCACGCAGAGGAGCCTCGCGTGACTCCTCGGATCTCCTGATGCATTTTTATTGAGGCCTCTTATGAGACATGGGTTGAGGGAAAAATATTGGGTTGCTTGAACTGTCTGGGGCTAATGAGGATCGACCTCCATATTTTCCCTTGGTGGAATTTGAGCATCCACAGTTTACTATTAGTAATTTTGATTATTTATGTTTGGAAACTTATTTCTTATTTTGCATGACATTTATTTCTTTTATTAATAAAGTAGTTATTATTTAAAGAAATTATCTATTTACTTGTTATGCAAATGCTTTGGGATAAAAAAAATTTACATACTTATTATGAATGACAAACTATCAATAATTCTGAATTATTTAAAACAGCTAATCCTAGATCTATTAAACGACAAAAGACTGATTCCGATAGTGAAACATATCTGTGGCACTTGAGATTGGGCCATATTGGTCTAGACAGAATAAACAGGATTGTAAAGAATGGTCCTTTAAGAGAACTATCTATTGGATCTCTCCCTGTTTGTGAATCATGTCTAGAAGGAAAAATGACCAAGAGACCTTTCTCTGCTAAAGGTTCAAGAGCCACAGAACCACTTCAGCTAGTACATACGGATGTTTACAGTCCACTTAATGTACAAGCAAGAGGAGGTTATGAATACTTCGTAACTTTCATTGACGATTATTCAAGATATGGTTACCTATACTTAATGCAAAGAAAATCTAAAACTTTTGGAAAGTTCAAACAATTTCAAGCAGAAGCTGAAAAGAAATTAGGTAAATCACTTAAAGCTCTTCGATCTGATCGAGGAGGAGAGTACTTGGATTTTGAATTGGAGGACCATCTGCGTGAGCATGGCATTCAATCCCAACTCACAACACCTGGAACGCCATGAAAAAATGGTGTTTCAGAAAGACGGAACAGAATGTTATTAGATATGGTAAGATCAATGATGAGTTTCTCATCATTACCACTGTCATTCTGGGGCTATGCAATTCAATGTGCTCTATACATATTGAATGTTGTTCCATCTAAGTCTATCCCAAAGACACCCATAGAATTATGGAATGGTTGTAAACCTAGTTTACACCATTTTCAAATTTGGGGGTGTCCTGCACACGTGCTTAAAGGAAAGACCGGGAAGTTGGAATCACGCTCTGAAGTGTGCATGTTTGTGGGATATTCCAAAGAGACTAGAGGTGGAATTTTCTATATTCCAAAAGAAAATAAAACATTTGTATCGACAAATGCAACTTTTCTTGAACATGACTATGTTAATAACCACAAACCTCGCAGTATGGTTGTTCTGGAGGAGATGGTCTCAAATGAAGTTGCAAAGTCACCAACAACAACCAATGAAAGATGGCAAGAGGAAACTGCTAGTTCTAGTTAGAATAGTAGAGAACCTCATCGTAGTGGGAGGGTTAGTAAGCAACCCACACACTATGTACACAAAGTTCAAATGCTTGTGTTTGATACAAACAAAGACGATCCATTAACATTTAAAGATGCAATGAATGATTCTGACAAGGACAAATGGCAAGAAGTCATGAACCAAGAAATGGAATTGATGTATTCCAATTTTGTCTGAGTTCTTGAAGATCCACTTGAGAATATCAAACCCATTGGTTGCAAGTGGATATTCAAGAAGAAAAGAGGAGCGGATGGGAAAGTAGAGACTTTCAAAGCAAGGCTTGTAGCCAAAGGTTACACATAGAAAGAAGGGGTTGACTATTAAGAAACCTTTTCTCCTGTAGCCATGCTAAAATCCATTTGTATACTCTTGTCAATAGCTACGTGCATGGATTATGAGATTTGGCAAATGGATGTCAAAACAACTTTTTTGAATGGCTTCCTTGACGAAACCATTTACATGTCTCAACCAGAAGGGTTCAAATTAAAAGGTCAAGAGCAAAAGGTTTGCAAGATTCTTAGGTCAATTTATGGACTCAAACAAGCCTCTAGATCCTGGAATCTTAGATTTGATGACACAATTAAAACGTTTGGTTTTGAACAAAACGTTGACGAACCTTGTGTCTATAAACAAATCAAAGATGGTGTAGTAGTATTCCTCATTCTTTACGTTGATGATATAATACTGATTGGAAATGACGTAACATCATTATCAAAGGTAAAGAACTGGTTAGGTGAACAATTCCAAATGAAAGATTTGGGAGAAGCCAAGTATGTCCTGGGCAGTAAGATCCTTAGAGAAAGACAGAACAAAACTTTGGCACTCTCTCAAGCAACTTATATTGATAAGGTGCTAGAACGCTTTAATATGCAAAACTCCAAAAAAGGTGATATGCCAACAAGTTCTGGAGTATTCCTTTCCAAGGAGCAGTGTCCCAAAACACCTCAGGAAGAGGAAGACATGAGACAGTATCCCTATGCCTCAGTAGTAGGCAGTCTGATGTACGCCATGTTGTGTACAAGACCTGACATTTGTTACGCAGTAGGGATAGTCAACCGTTATCAATCTAATCCTGGATTGAGTCATTCGACTGCAGTGAAGAATATTCTCAAGTATCTTAGAAATACTAGAGATTATATGCTTGTATATTCAGGTGGAGACCTGAACCCCACTGGTTACACTGATTCTGATTTTCAATCAGACAGAGATAGTTGGAAATTGACTTTTGGGTCAATGTTTACTCTTGGAGGAGGAGCGGTAGTCTAGCGAAGTATTAAACAAACCAGCATTGCAGACTCCACCATGGAAGTCAAGTATATAGCAGCTTGTGAAGCAGCTTAAGGAAGATGTGTGGCTCAAAAAGTTCTATTTCGATCTGGAAGTAGTACCAGATGTGGATAAGCCACTAGTCATGTACTGTGACAATATTGGGGCAGTAGCTAACTCAAAGGAACTACAGAGTCACAAGAGGTGAAAGCACATCGAGAGGAAGTATCACTTGCTAAGAGAGATAGTTCTTCGAGGAGAAGTTGCAGTTATGAAGATAGCTTCAGAGTATAATCTTGTAGATCCTTTCACAAAGACTTTATCCATAAAATCTTATTACCCAATATCCGGGTAATGTGTTAAATACCCAATATACCCCTTGACTCACTCCTAGTCAAGTAGAGGTCCTGTTGTGACTTTCTCATTAGCTTACTCCCTAGGATCGCCTCGTGCTGAGTAATCCAAACATATCCACATAGTAAGGTAGTACCACACACATATGCCAAATATACCCATAATGGACCAAATTACGGAAATTACTCAATTAATCATAAATAATCCCACATGCATATTTAATACACCAAAACATGCATATCAAGTCATATTATAATATAACTCACATATTTACATATTGATACACATATATATCACATAATTTGTCATCTTTACCCCCTAATTAAGGCCCTAAGCCTTATTAGGAAATTTTGGACGTTACAGAAACCTAAGGTGTCTCTTTCTCAAAGTTGATCTCAAAGTTCCTATAAAATCAAGAGACTTGTAAGAAAAAAATTATATGATTGAATCCCACAAGAAATTAAGTCAAAAATTACCGTCGAGAGATGCTCTACGCTAGTCAAAACCTAGAGAACAAGTTTTTTTCTTTTTTCTTCCTCTCTTCTCTCTATTTTTTGAAAATGATGATTAGGTACAAATGAAAAGGTAAACACTCCCCTCAACCCCTTAGCCATTAAGTAGTTTCTAAATTTTTAATTTACATCAGCCAATTCCCTCTCTTTTGGTTCCATGACTGAAACTACCAGTTAAAACACTAATAATGTGCTGAAATCTTATTCAAACCACTTAACCATGATCATAAACTCTTTAATAACTTTATTAGTCTTAATAGCTACCCTTAACCGCCCATTATATTCTTAAAAAGTAATTTAATAATTTTCTAATTAATCACTGTGATAGCAGAAAGGAAATTGAGAAAGAATTATGTTCAATCTTTATTATCAAGAAAAGGTTATTACAAGTGATGATATATCAGCTAGTATATAAGACAAGCTGTAAAACAGAATAACAGAACTATAACTAACTGTCATAACTAATCCTATGCTAAACATAACAAAAAAGGAATTAGTACAGCTAATTATCTCTGACAGCCCCCCTCAAACTAAGTGTGGAGGCTGAGACAACACTTAGTTTGTCTCTAAGCAAGGAAAAATGGGAGCTGGAGATAGGCTTTGTTAAACAGTCAGCAATTTGATGGTCAGCTGGTACATGATGCACTTGAATCTGTCTTTGAAGCACTTTGTCCCATACATGAAGAACTGGATTAGCAGCCAACATGACAAAACTGAGATTGTCACACCAAATAGAAGGAAGACCAACCACAAAAACATGTAACTCCGTAAGGAGTGACTGAATCCAAGAAATTTCAGACACAACAGTAGCAAGGCTATGAAATTCTGCTTCTGTGGAGGAACGAGATATGGTACTCTGCTTCTTGGATTGCCAAGCAATAAGGTTGTCACCAAGATAGACACAGAACGTAGTAGTGGAACGCCTATCATCAGGATCAGATGCCCAATCAGCATCATAGAAAGCTTCTAAGGACAGAGTTGCAGTTGGACGCAAGTGTAAGCCAAAATCTAAGGTACCAGCCAAGTACCTTAAAATTCTTTTGATAGCAACCCAATGAGATTGCAGGGGAGAATGCATAAACTGGCAGACCTTGTTAACACTATAAGCAAGATCAGGTTGAGTAATCGTAGCATACTGTAAACCACCTACAATACACCAATAAAGCGTAGGATCAAGAACCGGATCACTACCATAGGATGAGAGACGAAGACCACTATTCATAGGAGTACTTTGAGTTTTAACACCTTCCATTTCAGCTTTACAAAGGAGATCTTGCAAATATTTTCTTTGAGATAAGAGTATACCATCTGATGTCTGAAGGACCTGGATACCCAAGAAATAGTCAACAACACCAAGATCCTTTAAGGCAAATGCATGACTGAGATCATGAACCAAAGAAGTAACCAGTTTATCACTGCTGCCAACCACCAAAATGTCATCAACATAAACCAGGACATAAGTGGTATGAGTAAAAGTAGCACGAATAAACAAGGAGTGGTCTACTTTAGCTGAGACAAAACCAAAACCAGTGAGAGCATTAGACAGCTTTTCAAACCATGCTCTTGGTGCTTGCTTTAATCCATATAAAGCTTTGTGAAGTTTGCACACCTTGGTTGGAGAGGATGAATTTATGAACCCTGGTGGTTGAATCATGTAAATGTCCTAATTCAAATCACCATTTAAGAACGCATTATTGACATCAAGTTGCCTAACTTTCAAACCTTTGGAAATGGCTAGAGTAAGGACTACTCTAATTGTCACTGGTTTTACAACTGGACTAAAAGTCTCACTATAGTCAAAACCTGTTTGTTGGTGGAAGCCTTTGTCCACAAGTCTCGCTTTGTACTTAGAGATAGAACCATCGACATTTTCTTTAACTCGAAACACCCATTTGCAACCAATGGGGGATCAACCAGGAGGTAAATCAACCAAACTCCAGGTATTATTGCTTTGTAAAGCTTCAAACTCAGTGTGCATAGCAGTTTTCCATTGTGGAGTTGAAAGAGCAGCTTTAACTGAGGAAGGCTCAAGAGTGGCAGCAAGGACCCGTGGTTTTTGAATGCCTGACTTGGCCCAAGTTTGCATAGGATGAGTATTAGGAACATCTGCATTACAATCATTAGTAGAAATAGGTATAATAGAATGTGCACAATCATTAGTAACATTATGGCCAGAACATGGACTAACTGACTCAGGTTGAGTATGAGAAGGAGATACTGGAGCAGATGGTAAAGAGGCTGAAGGGATAGAAATATTAGTGAGAGGTTGTGAATTAGTTGAAGAACTCGGATTGGACACTGAAGTAGCTGGTGTTGGGAAGGACAGACTAGAAAGAACATGTGGAGATGCAGATGTTCGGAACTGAGAATTTATAACAGAGGAACACTGGCCAGCATTTAAAGGAGCAGCATGTGAATAAGGAAAGGCAAACTCATCAAATAAAACATCTCTAGAAATGTAAACTTTACCATCTTTAGCCAAACATTTGTAGCCCTTATGTGTGAGACTATATCCAGCAAAGACACATGGAATAGATCGATATTGCAACTTATGTTTATTATAGGGCCTTAAATTTGGATAGCACAAGCAGCCAAACACTTTCAACATGGAATAATCCAGTTTTATATGAAACAAAAGCTCAAGTGGAGAGACATATCCTAAGAGAGGGGTAGGCATTCTATTTATGAGAAACACTGTTGTGCGAAAAGCTTCATCCCAATACTTTAATGGCATAGAAGATTGAGCTAAGAGAGTTAACCCAGTCTCCACTATGTGTCTATGCTTCCTTTCCACCACACCATTTTGCTCATGAGTGTGAGGGCAGGACACACGATGAATAATCCCAGAGGATTGAAGTAAATTAGTAAATGCATGATATTCACCCCCTAGTCAGTTTGGATAGCTTTAATTGGTGTCCCTAGTTGAAGCTTTACTTGTGCTTTAAAGCTAGTGAAAGTGGGTAAGGCTTCAGATTTTTTTCGAAGCATGTATGTCCAAGTGTGCCTGGAATAAGCATCAACAAAACAAATGTAATACTTATAGCCACTAGCAAAGCTATGAGGTGATGGACCCCATAGATCCGAGTGTAAGAGTTGCAATGGTTCTGTATGAACTGTGGTAGAGATAGGAAAAGGTAGTTTATGATGTTTACCAAGTGAACATGCTACACACAAGTCTGAATGCTTTTTATTATTAAGTTTGATATTACAAGATGATAAGACTGTTTGTACAATTAGAGAAGTAGGGTGGCCTAGGCTATTATGCCACAAGGAAAAATCAGAGTTGGATACAGACAGTTTAGGAGTATAACAAGCTTTAGTTTTTACATTATTGACACTAGAAGAACTGATTTCAGCAGACTCAGAGTTGGATTGCTCACTTGCCAATCATCCTAATTGAATATAATCAAACATGTAGAGGCCTTTATCAAGCTTCCCAACCAGTAAGGTCTTCAAGGTAGCCTGATCCTTGACACAGCAGAAATTTGGGTGAAACTCAAAAAATACGTGGTTGTCATTAGCAAACTGAGATACACTAAGCAAATTTTTGGTTATGGTAGGGACATGAAGCAAGTTATTTAAAGTAAGTGTTTGAGAAATAAGTGGAGAAGAGAAAATAGATTGGCCAATATGTTTAATGTGCAAACCTGTACCATTCCCCATATGAATTTGCTGTGGTCCATTGTAGTCAATGCTATAGGTCAAGTTGGAAGCATCAGCTGTAAGATGATGAGTCACACCCGAGTCTGGATACCAGCAAGGATCGACAACGCACTCAGGAGCAGCATAGAGAGCTTGCATTTCTGCCATAGCAGCACTGCCTTGAAACCCTTGGAAACTCTCAGGACCAGAAAAGGACTTATCAAAATGATAAAAACATTGTTTTACCGTGTGGCCAGATTTGTGACATAATTGACACTGTGGTTTCTGACCCCAAGTAGTGAACTGACCATGTCCAGCTCCCCTAGTGTTAGACGTCTGACCACGACTGGTACCAGTTGAGTGTCCTCCACGAGCACCAGACAGAAATTGTTGAGAGCCAAAAGATGGTCCAAATCCAGGTGGTCCATACCCTAGCTCGTAGCTTTGTGGTCCAAACAACATAGGCACAAAGCCTGGTGATCCCATACCAGAGCCAGAGCCTCCATAGAATCCGTAACCACCGAAGTTAGGGTAAGCACCTCTAGCAAAGGGTGGTGTAGAGCGAAGAGTTTGATTTGCAAGGGGAGTGGTGGTAGAACCTCGGAAGCCAGAGGGAAGTTTCGTTTGGGAGATCTTTGCTTCACCATCATGAACATCAAGCTCTTTGTTCCCTTTCTCAATCCGAACTTCCTGGGACATGAGGAGAGCTTCAATTTCAGCTACTAAGTATGCATCTGTGCGTGTATTGACAGAGGTAATAAAAACTTCATAGTCCTTGAAAATTGCTTCAATGTGATCCTGAGGTGTAAGAACATGGCCAATCAAAGCCAAGATATCAACAATTATCTTGATCTTCAAGAGATAATCATCTAGCAAACCAGACATCGTTGTGTTGCGTAACATTGTTTTATACTGGCCGATCTTGGCTCGATTCTGAGCAACATAATATTCACTGAGTGCATTCCAGATTTGTGCAGTGGTCTCAGATCCGACCATTCGAGTTAAAATCTTCTCAGTCATGGAGGAGAGAAGCCAAGTAGCAAGGATGCTGTCCTGTTGATCCCAATCCTCATACTCTGCACTAACACGGTCAGCCTCTTGATCTGCAGCGGTGAGGTACTTTGGTGGAGTGAGAGTCGAATCAAGGTGCTTGAGAAGTCTACTGCCTTTGATTGCATGGTAAACTTGATGTTTCCATGGCAGATAGTTATGTTCATCTAAACGAATAGAAAGAGAGTGAGAGAAAGTCACTAAAGAGGTTTTAGGAAGAAGAGAGGCATTTTGATTTTGTGATGTAGAGGTAAGAGATGGTAAAGACGAACCGTCATTGTTGGAAGAATCCACCATTGTTAGAAAGAAAAAGCTCTGATACCATGTGATAGCACAAAGGAAATTGAGAAAGAATTCTGTTCAATCTTTATTATCAAGAAAAGGTTATTACAAGTGATGATATATCAGCTGGTATATAAGACAAGCTGTAAAATAAAATAACAGAACTATAACTAATTGTCATAACTAATCCTATGCTAAACATAATAGAAAAGGAATTAGTATAGCTAATTATCTCTGACAAACACAAATAAAACTATAGCCTAAAGCCTTTTGTATCACAATTAATTCGGCTATAAATCAAACCATAGTCCAAAATTGTCTAATAATTTTTGCGTAAATCACAACACATAAAATCAGAAGCTAGAGTCCTCATAAAATAATTCTAAAATAGCCATATAAATTTTATAATTATTCTAGGCCTTAGAAATAACGGCTACATTCATCATAGTCTATAAAAATTAATATTTCACTTCATATTTATTTTTGTACTAAAGTCTCCAATGATCTATCTAAGTGATTTAGTCATCATAATTATAATTAAAATAATATTCCTCTTCATTATTTAAATATCATAATAGTTCATAACAGTAATTAAATTAAAAAAATCCCTACCAGATATTACAATATGCATCTAGGAAGCTCATTTTATTTATATTTCAATTAATTGATTGATAAATTATATGATTCATATAATTTTTTAAAATATAAATATATATTAAATAAAATTAAAAATATAATTCAAGAAATGAGTTTCACCATCAAAATAGTCTTTTCGTTGTAGTGAAAGTAAATGATGTAGAAAAACATTCGAGAAAGAGATTTGAGTTGGATCTAAAACCATGATGTGACGAAAGAAATGAGAAGATTTTAGTAATTTTATATTTGGATATTTGAGTTCAAGTGTGTTTGATTCAAAAAGTTGCCAAGTGATTTCATTTCAAATTAAGGCTAAATGTTGTGTACGCCCTAATTCTCCAACGGGCTATTAGCGAGTTGAGGTATGGCATAATTATTTATCAGCCACGTGGATGACATGTACCCGGAGCTGCTGTTACCAGGTCCCACCTCTTTAGCTCGAGGTAACCAAAGGCTTACTAAGGTTACTAAGGAGTTGGGTCAGAGGTATAGACACTGCGGGTTAAGAAGACATCCAACTCGAGGTACGAGCTTGAGTTGGAAGCTGTGATCCTTTATAAAGTCAACCACGCAATGTAAATGTGCATATATCAGACATCACGTGTCTGATATATCCCTGAATTCTCGGACACACAGCATAAACATGCGTGTTCAGGCACCCACGAATGGGTTGGGCCGTGCGGCCCATTATCCCCCTTACCTATTGATTAGACCACACTTCACTTATCAGGTTTTAGAAATTAATCATGAATGTCACAGAAGTGACATGATGGGTAAGAAGGTCATGGGATGGCCCCCTTGCCAACCCCCAGGTGCCCTCTCCTATAAATATGGAGACCCTGGGAGTTGCAAAGGGTTGGATTCTATTGTGTAAAGAAATACCCTGTAAAGAATACCAGAAAACTAGCAATAATATTGGCTGGTGGAGTAGAAGGGTTTTAACCTTTGAACCACCTATAAAAGTATTCGTATCGCCATTTTATTTCAAGACCATTCATCTGTTACGGTTCATTACTTAGCACTAATCTCACTCTCTTATTCTATTAATTACCTGTTGGCGAAGAACTGCGTCAACAGTTTGGTGCTTTCGTTGAGAGCTTGTTAGATTGGTGCTATCGTAAATACCCAACCATGGTGGTCACTCGCTCAAGACATGGCAATGAGGCGGACCAACATGATGGGCAGGAGGCCCATCATGCCGCCATCTCCGATGACCAGAACCCTGAGGTTCAACAGCGGCCAGGCAAGAAGCCAATAGGCCAAGATGACCCTGGAAGTTCGGCACCCCGGCCACCTAATCCGAACCCAGATTTTTACACGACGGTAGAAATGGAGAATGCACAGCTGAGGAGTCAGTTGGCGAAAGCTAACCAGCAGATTAAGGAGGTGTTGGCCCGACTATCCCCTCTTACAACCGACACTAAGGTGAGACTCATAAGTCCCACTGGGGTAATCGGTCCAGGCCTAGCCAGTCGGTCAGACCCCCGACATCAAACTCTACTCCTTCATCGCACCACCGAGAGACCACCTTTGAAGAACTACCTAGGGCCGAGCAACAGTACAGCCGATCGGTCCGAACTTCAACTCCCATCTCACTTCCACCCTCGAGTGCGCCCAGGAGGGCTCGAGGGAATTCTCGAAGGAGGTCTGGGGAGGGCTCACAGCGACAGCCCGCCCCGATCAGCCGTCCTGCGCCTCGCTCAGACCACCGAGCACAGGACCCGATGGAGGGTAGAGCGGAGCGGCCCCTACCTAACCTAATCTGCCCTGACGGGACCAGGATTGCATCCCTGGTCAGGCATCCTTCCTCACCGATAAGATATCTGTCTCCTCCTCGGCCAGTCCGAGATATTCCAGCTTATGGGAGTAGTAGGAGAAATCCACCTTCCGCAGGGCCTTCCCATCGTAGCAGGGCGCCCAGAGAAGTCTCGAATCCTCCTCCCTAGAGGCGGGCTCCGAGCTTCTCAAATGGGAGCTATTGGACCGGAAGTCGTCGAAGTGACCTTTCTAGCGGAGACCTGCGCCAACGCTTGAGCTCGGCGCAGAGTCCCCAAGACACCCCGAGGGACGACCTCCGAGATCGTCTAAACTCCCAAAGAGGAGACCCGGCAGGAAACGGCAGCCGTGCTCGGCCAAGGGAAGACCTGTCCGAGGTACGCGACAGTGGGAATGTCCCATATAACCTATCTCAAGATAGGAGGGACAATAACCCGCCAAACGTGTACAATGGATTCGGAGCTGTTGAACAGCCCCGGAACAACCAAGGAAATTAGGACAAAACCCTTGAGCACCTGGCTCAGATGGAGGAGCTAATGAGGAAGCTCCTGTCAAAGAAAGAAAAAGACGAATATGATTCAGGGGACAAACTTGAGCTCTTCGCCCCCAGCATAGCGGTGACGGCGTATCCACCTGGGTTCCGTATGCCGCACTTGTCCAAATTCATCAGAGACGGGGATCCGTCAAATCATCTGGGTATGTTCAATACCTTGATGATGGCCCACAACATCAGCTCCGAGCTGAGATGTTTAATATTTCCCTCCACCTTGACTGGGCCAGCCAGACAGTGGTTCAAACAGAGTAAGAAACAGTCAATCAGCTCGTGGAAAACTTTCTCTACTGACTTCAAGAGAGCATTATGAGCTTCCCAGGCTACCCGTGTCAAGGCCGACACCCTGGAAAACGTACGGCAGCAACCTGATGAGCCTCTGAAGGCTTACCTGAGCAGATTCGCGAATGTCGCTGCTCGGGCCAGAGACCCAGATGACAGCTCTAAGCTCATGGCTCTGAGGACTGGAATCCTCGTCGGAGGGGGACTTTGGAATGAGATACAAAGGAAGGGAGTCAGCTCCGTAAACGAATTCCTAAATAGGGCCCAAGGGTGGATCAACCTGGAGGAGGTGCAAGCCTCAGCTGTAGGAACTAGCTAGGTCCCCGAGCAGCCCGCTGGAGTGGGAACTGAGGTCGTGACAGCGACCCAAACCGTTACACAGAATAACCAGTTTGGTGGAGGCAAGAGAAAGGGGAGCAGCGAGGGAAACCAGCACGACCCAAAGAAGAATAAGTCCGCAGAAAAATTTAAGCCGGTCTACGCAACTTATACGAAGCTTACCCACTCTAGGGAGAACATCTTCCTAGCAAACTCTGCTCGCCTCCCCTGGAAGAAGCTGGAGCTGTTAAAGCACCAGAAGGGAAAGTGAGACCCTTCCAAGTTTTTCCGTTTCCACAACGACGTTGACCACAATACCGATGAATGTAGACACCTGAAGGATGAGATCGAAACTCTCATCAGAGCCGGACCTTTGGCTCAGTATGCACGGAATAGAGTTCCCGCAGGCCATCCAGCTCCGGAAGTCCCGGTCAGGCAGCCCGGGTAGCAGGTAGATCAGGACGTCCCTCCTCCCGTGATAGGAGGAGAAATCACCATGATCTCTGGAGGTCCTCATTTGGCTGGCACGAGCCGAGGTGCCCAAAAGAGGTACATCAACAAACTTAAGGCTCATAATGAAGTGGAGTTCATCCTCGAGCAGCATCTGCCAAAGCAGCAATGATTGGAGAGGCAACCAATCATTTTTACTGAAGAAGATACCAGCCACGTCCAGTTCCCTCATAAAAACCCTCTGGTTGTAGCAGTGCAGCTCGCTAATCGGAGGGTTAGAAGAGTGCTGGTCGATAATGGAAGCTCGGTAAACCTACTATTCCGGTCCACGCTGGAGAAGATGGGTTTATCTGTCACCGAGCTGAAAGCCACCTCCATGATGCTTTATGGATTCTCTGGAGAAAGATCGACGGCAATAGGGACGATCGAGCTGGTGATCACCTTAGGAGAGGGACCTCGGACAGTCTCAAAAGTCCTCGAGTTCGTGGTCATCGACTATCCCGCCGCGTACAATGCCATTTTAGGTCGACCTACACTTATAGCTTTTGAAGCCATTACCTCCATCCGCCACCTCGTGTTGAAATTCCCCTCTTCCATGGGGATATGCACGGTCCGTGGCGATCAACTTGCTACCAGGGAATGCTACAGCATTTCCATGAAGGGAAAATTAAAACCCGGGCAGTTAACGATGACCGTCCAAGATAGAAATGAGGAATCTCAGGAACCTTTGCCTAATCCTGAGATTGAAAAACCTCAAAGCATCGAAGGGGAAAGTATCGTCCTAAGTGATGATATAGACCCAAGAGTAGGCGAGGATAAGTCCGAGCTCCAAGCTATTGAAGAGCTCGAGGAGGTAAAAATCGATCAACAGAATCCCTCACGGGTGGTTAAGCTCGGGAAAAACCTCTGTGGCAAGAGGAAGGCGGAGCTAATCAAGTTCCTGCAGGAGAACCTGGATGTGTTCGCATGGTCACATGAGGACATGGTGGGAATCAGTCCAAGCGTTATCATGCACACCCTCCATTTAGATAAGAGCGTGCCTGCGAAGTCCCAAAAACAGAGGCGCCTGGGAACAACTCGAGCTGAAGCCCTAGAAGAAGAAGTAGCCCAGCTCAAAAAGTGCGGCTTTATTCGCGAAGCTAAGTTCCCGATCTGGGTCACCAATCCTGTGTTGGTCCCGAAGCCCAACGGGAAGTGGCGGACCTGCATCAACTTCTCCAATCTGAACAAAGCTTGCCCCAAAGACTGTTTTCCTTTGCCAAGGATCGACCAATTGGTAGATGCCACGACGGGGCCCAAGCTCATGTCCTTTATGGATGCGTACTCGGGCTATAATCAGATCGCCATGAACCCAGCGGACCAGGAGCACACTAGCTTCATGACCCCAACTAACGTCTATTGTTACAAGGTCATGCCATTCGGGCTGAAGAACGCTGGTGCTACATACCAGAGATTGGTGAACAGGATGTTTGCCAACCAGATCGGGAAGAACATGGAAGTGTACGTTGACGACATGCTGGTCAAGTCGAAAACTGCTAATAACCATGTTTCCAACCTGGAGGAATGCTTCAAGATACTAAGAGAATATAGCATGAGGCTTAACCCGCAGAAGTGCACTTTTGGGGTCGCTTTTGGAAAATTCCTGGGTTTCATTGTCAACACTAGAGGAATCGAGGCGAACCCCGATAAGATCAGGTCGTTGCTCGAGCTTCCCTCACCTCGGTCATGAAAGGACGTTCAAGACCTGACAGGAAGGGTGGCAATCCTTAATTGGTTTATTTCTAAATCCACTGACAAGTGCCTGCCATTCTACAACCTGCTCCGGGGAAATAAGAAGTTCGAGTGGACAGAGGAGTGTGAACATGCCTTCCTCGACCTGAAAGCACATCTAGCCGAGCCGGCCGTATTGTCCAAACCAACGGCAGGAGAGCCTCTTTTCCTTTACCTAGCTGTTACAGAAGATGCAGCTAGTGCCGTATTGGTCCGAGAAGAAGACCGGGTTCAAAAACCAGTCTATTACATCAGCAAGAGGCTTCTCGGAGCTGAGTCCCGATATTCGCTGATGGAAAATATGGCGTTCTGTCTCATCACGGCCTCCCAAAAGCTCAGGCCGTATTTCCAATCCCACTCAATACACGTCATAACCGTTCAACCTTTAAGGTAGGTTTTGAAAAAACCTGAAGCATTGGGACGTTTGTTGAAGTGGGCTATTGAGCTCAGCCAGTTCGAGATTTTGTACACTCCGCGAATTGCAATAAAAAGCAAGGCCCTGGCTGATTTTGTGGCAGAATGCACAGGATTCCGAGAAGATCCTGTGGAAGATTCGCCCCAGGTCACCTCATCCCAGGCGTCATGGAAGATCTTCGTAGATGGCTCATCTAATGAGAATGGCTCCGGGGCTGGAATCATTTTGATATCCCCAGAAGGACATAGATTCCACTTGGCGTTGAGATTCGGATTCAAGGCTTCCAACAATGAGGCTGAATACGAAGCTCTACTGGTCGGGCTAAGGGTGGCCCATGAGCTGAAGGCCAGCTCCATTCAGTGCTTCAGTGATTCCCAGCTCGTGGTAAACCAGGTGCTAGGTGAATATCAAGCACGGGGCACCAAGATGGCTGCTTACCTGGCCAAGGTAAAAGTCGAGCTGTCTGCAATTGAACGGGGCTTAATCGAGCAGATACCTCGGGAGCAGAACACCAACGCGGACACCCTCGCCAAGCTCGCTACCTCCAGGGAGACGGAGACTTTGGGGTTAGTACCGGTAGAGTTCCTGGAGAAACCAAGTATAGAAGAAGTCGGGGCGGAGGTCGAGATGATCAACGCCAGACCAACCTGGATGACTCCCATCCTCGAATATCTCACCGAACGAAAGTTACCTGAAGAGCGTAATGACGCAAGGCGGGTACTTTACTAGGCTCCAAGGTATACGGTGGTAAATGGTCTATTGTACCGATGTGGGCACTCCTTGCCTCTCCTGCGATGTGTTCTGCTAGGCGAAGCAAAGACCATTTTGCAAGAGGTGCATGAGGGTTTTTGCGGAGATCACAATGGGGGACAAAGTTTGGCTCTAAAAATCTTAAGGCAAGGATATTACTGGCCCACCTTGTCAAAGGACTCGATCTCTTACGTCAAGAAATGTGACAAGTGCCAGCGATTCACCACAATTGCTCGAGCTCCCCCAGTCGAGCTGAAGATGATCTCGTCCTCGTGGCCATTCGCGGTTTGGGGAATCGACTTGGTTGGCGCCCTGCCTACTGGAAAGGGAGGGGTCCGTTACGCAGTGGTGGCTATTGACTACTTCACCAAGTGGGCTGAGGCAGAACCCTTGGCAATAATCACTTCCAAGAGAGTCCTCGACTTCATGGTCAAGAGCATTATCTGCTGATTCGGGCTGCCAAAGAAAATCGTATCAGAAAATGGGACGCAGTTCGACAGCGACCTCTTCACCGAATTCTGTGAAAGGTACGACATTGTGAAAAGCTTCTCCTCCGTGGCCTACCCCCAGAAAAATGGGCAGGTCGAGGTCGTTAATAAGACACTAAAGGCGAGCCTTAAGAAGAGACTGGACGAAGCCAAGGGAGTCTGGCCAGATCAGCTCCCCCAGTACTGTGGGCATACTGGACCTTGCATCAAACTCCTACGGGTCATACTCCTTTCTCCGTAGCTTTTGGGAGTGAGGTAGTCCTTCCTGTCGAGATAAAGGTATCTTCGCATAGGGTCCAGGCATATGACCAGGATCACAGTCACGAACTGCTTTGCGCGTCCCTCGACTTGATTGATGAAAGACGAGAAGATTCGCAGCTCCAGCTCGCACATTACCAGCAAAACATCACTCGTTATTTCAACTCAAAGGTCAGAAAACGCGCCTTTAGCATTGGCGATCTGATCCTCAGGAGAGTCTTTTTAGCCAGTAAGGACCCCAAAGATGGAGTATTGGGACCGAACTGGGAAGGGCCATACCAAGTAATCGAGGTCAAAAAGGAAGGAACCTACAAATTAGCCCGGCTTAATGGAGAAGCAGTCCCATGAACTTTGAACGCCATCCATTTGAAGAAATATTATCAGTAATACCCTTGTAAGGCTTACTCAGAAAGGCCATATTTTGTTTATTAAGCAATGAGAATTAAATCTTGTTTCATTATTGTGTATATTTGCGAATGTAATCTCAAGTAACCACGAAAGACCCTTTCCTAATAACTTGGGGGCATATGGTGCCTGGATACAACTAGGTTGCCTTAAAGACTTAGAAGTTGATTCAAATCGATTGATTGATGTTTTTTTTAAAAAAAAAAAGAGCACGAGATATTGATAAAGGATTAACGCGAACTAAGTCGTATCCTTGATATAACCAGGTTCTAAAACTTAGAAGTTAATTCAAATTAATTGATCGGTGATTTTCTTAAAAAGCACAAGGTATTAATCAAGAATTAATGCAACTAAGTTTTCAAATTAACGTCCTAGATATAACCAGGTCCTAAAACTTAGAAGTTAATTCAAATTGATTGATCGATGTTTTTCTTAAAAAGCACAAGGTATTAATCAACAATTAACGCGAACTAAGTTTTCAAATTAACGTCCTGGATATAACCAGGTCCTAAAACTTAGAAGTTAATTCAAATTGATTGATCGTTGTTTTTCTTAAAAAGCACGAGATATTAATAAAAAATTAATGCGAACTAAGTTTTTAATTTAATGTCCAGGATACAACCAGGACTTATCTTAGAAGTTGGTTCAAAATTGATCAGCATGTTTTTCCTAGAAAAGCATAAAATGTCAATCACAGCACCAACAAAAAACTAAGACTTACCAAAATGCATAGAGGCAAAAGGAATTAAATCAATTAAGAACAATACTTTGATGAAGCCAATTGTCTCGAGGTTAGAAAACCTCATACAAAGTTACAAAAAAAAAATGTTGTTCGAATGGTAAAAAGAAAAGAAGTCCTAGGCCTCGCCAGGCTGCTCCGATGAGGTCACCACCTCGCCCTCCTGCTCGACAGTTGCAGAGGCCTTCCCGGTCTCGGAGGGCGCCTCTTGCTGAAGGCGAGCTTTGAACTTCTCCATAAAGTTTTCCCATGCATCCGTCCCCAGAAAGGAGAAGTCACCATCTGGGTTATAGACCCAGCAATGGTACAGCATAGCCTCCATGGAGGAGCTAGCGGCTGCCTTCTCTGTCGCCAGGGCGGCCTTGGCCTCCTCGGCCTCGGCCTTCACAGCGTCTAGTGTGGGCCGAGCGGCCCTGGCCTCCTCGAGCTCAGCCCTCGCGGCGGCTAGGGCAGCCTTGGTAGCCTCGGCCTCCTGCAACTTAGGTCGAGATGCGTCCAGCTCGGCCTGCGCAGTCGCCAGGGCATCCTTGGCATCCTGTTCCTGCTTTTGGGCAGTCTTGATGTCAGCCAAGGTTTTCTGGTGCTCGCCCCTCATATCCTCGAGTCGAGCTAGATCGGGATATGCTCCGATGGAGAGCCAAGGCGCCCTGCAAGACCAAAAGATGATAAGGCAACTGCCTTAGAGGAAAAAACAAACATGTGATGCATAACGAGCAAGGGATGCAAATGGAAAGGCCAACTTACTGTGAGGGCCATCCCCAACGAAGACTCCATCACGTTCTCCAGGCTCCGTGTCTCGATCGCCCGCAGGTCCCTCTCGGTGGCATTATAGTAATGGTCCACGGTGTAGCTCGCCGTCTCGTAGACCGTCCCCCGAAAGACGTCGGGGATCTTCTCCAGAGCCCGGGGGTTCACCGGGACGCCCACCTCGGGGGTGGTGGTTGACAAGGTCTCGGGGGGCACCTCCATTTCCTGAGTAGGGTCGGGAACTCGCGGGGGAGGAGGAGGCATCTTCATTGCAGAAGGGGGTGGAGGCACTTTCTCCTGAGCTGCCGGAGCCTGGTTTTTTCCCTTTACAGGGGATGGCCTTCTTCGCTAGCTGGAGCATTTTCACCATGGGCCCGGAGGCCCCAGAGGAAGGGTTCCCTCCAAGGAACATAGCTCGCAGATCGTTGCTCCCGAGCTGAGACATATCCTCTGGAAAAACAAAGACAAAGCATTAATATACAAGTAGAAATATTTATGCAAGACAACAAAAGTTGAAGGGAAAACAGATCTCAAGTATATATTGAAAGGGATCCTACCCTCCGAGCTAGAGGAGGAATCTATGGTCACGACCACCAGCCCCGGAGCTGCAGCGGGGGAATCTAGGATAATGACTTCGCGAGCTGGAAGAGGCTCTGGGTCCGAATCTGGCTCTGGACTAGACTCTTGTATGTATTGCCTAAGACCTGGAGCTACTATACCCTCCCGAAGGGAGGGCCACGACCGAAGATTGGTCCCGTACTCCTCAAAAAAGACCAACCTAAAAGCTATGGTGTTATCTACGACTACAATGCCCCTAGGGCGGCTACTTTCGTAATCCAGCACGAGCTGGTCGACGCATTGGAGTAAGGTTACATCGCGGTCTGGGTCACTTCGATGGCGATGAACGGGCTGGCTGGGATTGAACCTAGCTAACCGAAGGTCTGCAGTGGCCCTATTTAAGTCCCTAAACATATAAGGATTACCTTGCCCGGAGGGATCAGCTACTGCTCTGGATCGGGCCCTCTCCACGTCTGTTTCTTGGGCGACCTCCTGCGCCCGCTTCCGCCTCACGAGGGGCACCTCGTCCTCTTCTTCTCCCGTGGCCTCTTCCTCGGGGATGGGCACCATCTCGCGAGCTGGAGGGAGGCCCCGCGGTCTCCTCAAGGTCAGAGTCTGGCCAGGGGAGATTAGCTTGCACGCCAGCATCGTCTCGTCTGATACGAGCTGGCGATAGTCCTTTTCGCTGGGGGGCAGCTCCGCCAGTGTCTCGTATTGACCCCCGAGGGTCACAGACTTGGTCGTCCTCGCGAAAATGGCTGCATGATTGTTTCTAAGTCAGGAACTAATAAAGGAAGCAAATCAATAATCAACTTACGAGCTAAGAGCAAAGGGTACTTACGAGGGTGGTTGAAATAGTGATATTTGCAATTGCGAAACCCCTTGGACATGAAGAACTGGTCTTTAAAGTCGTTGGGGTGGCTGGGCAGCTCGATGACCGCAGCCGTGTTAGGAAAAAGGGTCAGATAGTAGAACCCGTCGCCTCGCCCCCTCTGCTCCGGGCTGGCCTTGAGGCAGAAAAAGTAAAGGATGTCCGCAGGTGTGGGGACCTCCCATTCCTGCTTCAGGAACAAATATCTCAACCCCGCTAACAAACGGTAGGAGTTAGGGGGGAGCTGGAAAGGAGCCAGCTTCACGTAGTTGAGAAAATCCGCGAAGTACTGGTCTAGTGGAAGGAAGGCCCCAGCCTTGAAGTGCTCGTCGCTCCAGGCCGCATATTCCTCATCAAGCGGCGTGCAGCTCCGCTCGCCTTCTAGGGGAGGTCGGGCATTTAGGGCGCCCCTCCCAATCTCTATATTGTGGGAAAGGAATATCTTATTCACTTTCCCCTGGTTGGTGATCTTTGAGACGATCCTCTCGACCTCGAATAAAGCGTCGGGCCCCACCTCGATCTCCTGCTCCACGGCCGGACCGAAAACGGGGATTGGAGAGTCCGTGACCACCTCCTTTCCTTTGGCTTGCTAAGAAGACGAGTTTCCAGCGGTCTTCTTAGGGCGTTCTTCTTTGGTCCCATCTAGTCGCCTAGCGAACAAAAGAAGAAAATTTAGAAAAGGCGACCTAAGCATAAGAAAGAATCTGACGCGAAGTGTTTCCTTTACACGGGCTGAGGTAATCTCAGCCCATGGAGAGTGAGACCACGCGGTTCTATGAACACGCGCCTGTGCTCCCAACGGATCCCCGATTACTCGGAATCCGTGTGTCAGGAGGGTCAGGATAAAAGTTTTCCTTGGAAGGAAAGTTTCAGTAGGCAAACAGTGCAAAGCCGCCTGTGAAGCGTGTCCCCTAAGCTACCCGGTTTTGTACCCTAAAAGCTGGTTATTTCAAATAGGCCTACAAAATTTCTACCCAGAAAATTTCCCCAGAAAGTGTACCCTTCGAGTCGTATTCCTAAATGGTTTTTCTACGGTCGATACCCTGGAATAAAAACCTACGCCTATCATACCCACAAAAACTAGCAGGATACTGCATGCGGCTACAGAAACAATTTACCTAAGCAACAGTGAAAAGGAAATTTAAAGCATGCATAAGCGGAGAACTTACAGAATGTTTTACTGTGAGGAGGCTGAAAGGGTCGTCTGGGTTGGAGTCCTGTTGAAACTGCTGATGCCAAAGCCTCAAAGGAGCTCTCGCGCCTGAACTTCTAGAACGCTGGGAACAGTAACCGGAAGAAAGGGAGGGTTTTTTAAGGCTGAGAAGGAAGAAGAAAATAAGAAGATTTCCAAATGAATGGGTGGCCCATGCGTAAGGTGGCCACCCCTTTTATATACGTAATTGGCCAAGTGAGGAGGGCCGTTGGATTGCCTTGATGTAGGATACGAGGATCTCTACTCAAAAGGTGAAACGACGGCCGAGTGTAAGCTTGGCCATTTAATGCGGTTCTCGGAAGACGTACCGTCACCGACCACGATGCTCCACATATTCGACGCCTGCGTAATGGACGGGATGTGAAGAGTCCACAAGGAAGCCTAAAAGCCCCCACTGTGGCCACAGATGACGTCGTGTGCCACGAGCAGGGGCTTGGGGGGCAAATGTACGCCCTAATTCTCCAACGGGCTATTAGCGAGTCGAGGTATGACACAATTATTTATCAGCCACGTGGATGACATGTACTCGGAGCTGCTGTTACCAGGTCCCACCTCTTTAGCTCGAGGTAACCAAAGGCTTACTAAGGTTACTAAGGAGCCGGGTCAGAGGTATAGACACCGCGGGTTAAGAAGACATCCAGCTCGAGGTACGAGCTTGAGTTGGAAGCTGTGACCCTTTATAAAGTCAACCACGCAATGTAAGCGTGCATATATCAGTCATCACATGTCTGATATATCCCTGAATTCTCGGACACGCAGCATAAACGTGCGTGTTCAGGCACCCACGACTGGGTTGGGCCGTGCGGTCCATTATCCCCCTTACCTATTGATTAGACCACACTTTACTTGTCAGGTTTTAGGAATTAATCATGAATGTCACAGAAGTGACATGATGGGTAAGAAGGTCACGGGATGACCCCCTTGCCAACCCCTAGGTGCCATCTCCTATAAATATGGAGACTCTGGGAGTTGCAAAGGGTTGGATTCTATTGTGTAAAGAAATACCCTGTAAAGAATACCAGAAAACTAGCAATAATATTGACTGGTGGAGTAGAATGATTTTAACCTTTGAACTACCTAAAAAAGTATGCGTATCGCCATTTTATTTCAAGATCATTCATCTGTTACGGTTCATTATTTAGCACTAATCCCACTATTTTATTCTATTAATTATCTGTTGGCGAAGAACCGCGTCAACATGTTGTATATGGAATGAAGCCACTAAAATTGAATCTATGAAATCTCTGCAAGGATTGAATCACCAAGTCAATTTTCACGATATTAAATATGAGAGAAACCTTGTTGGGGTACCTAGATGAAGGTACTATAATGCTTAAGTCAGCAAGGATCATATCGTAGTCCACAAAAAGAAAAAATAACTATGTGTGAAATCAATTCTTTCTCCGATTAAGTGTTATTTATACATTTTCATAAGTTATTAAAAATAGAAATAATTATTATGATTCATTCATGTCAGCAAGCAAAAGGTGGCAAAATACTAATTTGAATAAGTACATTCCAGTGAAATTCCAGGTCAACAATCAAAATGTAGCAAAATGTGCTGGGTGAGGTTAGAACCTCCTTCAATCGTATCCTCTTCTCACGAATTTTCATTGTTGGTAAAAAAAAAAAATACTAATTTAAACACGTGAATGATGTGGCTAATATAAGGTGTGTGAGATTTTTTTTTTTTAAATGAAGGTGTGTGAAAACTTGGTATAGAATTAAAGTTATACTCGGTAATCAATATTTTAAAAATGGATATAGATTTAGGTTTTTTTTGTAATTAAAATTTAGCTTATAATTTCTTGGAATTATATTAACACCCAAGAATTTAATTAAGATAATCTATTTTTATTAAAAAATAATATAAATATAATTTTTAACTTATGTTCACTTTTTTTTTTATATTCTAAAAATACATATAAATAAATATATTTTAAATATTTAAAAAAAATATATATATATATATATATATATGAAACTTTGTTAAGGAAAAAATACAAATAAAAAATTATACATTGTTTTTTAGAAAATTATAGATTATTTTTTAGAAAATTATGAAAACAAATTAAATAATTATTGAAATTAACATAAAAATAAATTAAGAAATGTAAAAAAAAAGAGAGATAAAGTGTTACGAGTAAATTTTAAAAAATAAATAAATTATATTTTTTTTAAGCATAAAGGTGATTATACATATTATTGAAGTGGAAATATAATAAGTAAAAGTTTGTTTAAGTGGTTAAGTGAATAAAAGTGTATTTAAGGGGTTAGTTGTAATTTTGACCATACAATCCTGGAAATATAACTCGTGTCATTGCACCTACCATCTCTCACCAATATCGTGTTTTCTTTTTCCTTAAAAAAAATATTATTATGCTCCAAACTCCAACTATTGCCAGCGATATTTTTATCTTTTAACTGAATAGTTTCTTTCATCACTTGTCGTATTTATTTGTGCGATTTTACAGCTGTAGCGGGTCCTATGTTTCTCTTTCTTTTTGGGACTGGTTAAATAATTTTCATTTTTTCAAAATTTAAGCAAAAAATAATAAAAATATAAATTTAGTGAATACATGATGGAAAGCGTCATTGGTTACGCAACTAATATAAGTGGTACCACTATCGCCAGGCCATCACGCATAATAATCATATATATTGGTTTGATAGCTATTATTCACAGAATTCTTCTCTTTCAGCCACCATGACTGGAAGCGCCACCGCCGGAGCCACACATATATTGGTATTCCCATTCCCAGCCCAAGGACACATGATACCACTCCTTGACTTCACACACCAGATCGCTTCCCAAACACGAGACCTAACCCTTACCATTCTTGTAACCCCAAAAAACCTCTCTCTCTTATACCCCCTCCTCTCCGCTCACCCTTCCATCCGCACTCTACTCCTGTCTTTCCCATCTCATCCCTCTATTCCTGATGGCGTTGAGAATGTCAAGGACATGGCTCCTGGCTCATTTCGTTTCATGATTCCCGCTATGGCTGGGCTTCGAGAACCACTGACACAGTGGTTCCGGGACCACCCATCGCCACCTACCGCCATCATCTCTGACATGTTCTTGGGCTGGACCTACAACCTCTCCGTCGACCTGGGTATCCGACGGATAACGTTCTCCCCATCCGGCACTTATGCCTTGGCCGTCATCCAATCGTTGTGGCACGATATGCCCAAGCGGCGGGACCCCGAACCCGACGGTCTAAATGAGGTCCTTTCGTTTCCCGAAATTCCGAATTGTCCGAAATACCCTTGGTGGAAGTTGTCTTCTCTGTACCGATCCTACCTCGAGGGAGACCCGGATTCAGAAATTGTCAGGCATACGTTCCTTGGTAATCGGGCGAGCTGGGGACTAATCGTTAACTCATTCAACGAGTTGGAAGCCGTTTATATTGACCACCTGAAGAAAGATTTAGGCCATGATCGTGTTTGGGCCGTTGGGCCTGTACGGCTTCAATCTGAAGATCCAGCTGGGCCCACCGAGAGAGGTGGCCCTAGCACCGTCTCGGCAAACCACATCCTGTCGTGGCTAGATAAGTGCGGTGATCGTAAGGTTGTGTATGTGTGCTTTGGTAGTCAAGTTGTTTTGCGCAATGATCAAATGGAGGAGCTGGCGAAGGGTTTGGAGAGAAGTGGGGTCCATTTCGTATGGTCAGTTAAGCAGCCAACACGATCACACGTGGAGGGTGATTATGGGAAGGTTCCAATTGGGTTTGAAGATCGTGTGGCTAAAAGGGGTTTGGTGATTAGAGGGTGGGCGCCACAAGTGATGATTCTACGACATCGGGCTGTGGGTGCGTTCTTGACTCATTGCGGGTGGAACTCGATCTTGGAAGCCATTGTAGCGGGAGTACCGATGCTAGGGTGGCCCATGCAGGCTGACCAGTATGTCAATGCTACTTTGTTGGTGGACCACTTGGAGGTGGGAAAGAGTACTTGTGAAGGAAATCAAACTGTTCCTGATTTGACCAAGTTGGCTCGAGCTTTTGTAGAATCAGTTGGTGAGAATCAAGTCGAAAGATAACGAGTTGAAGAATTACGTGAAGGGGCAATTCAAGCCACTAGGGAAGGTGGCAGTTCTACTAAGGATTTGGAATCATTAGTTGCCCATTTAAGAGACACAACATTTTATTAAGTTTTGGTTTATGCTTGAAAAATGTTTATATCACTCAAGCTCAATATGTTTCAACAAGTTCTACTTATGAATTGTTAGCTAGGTCGTGGCAGTGAAAGTAGAGCCAAAATAAGTAATATATTTATATTTTCAACCTTCCTTATTATTCATGTCACCAATTTTTAAAAAACTTTATTCCCGTTTTCTTATAAACATATCAAGCAAGAATTTACACTTTATTGTGCGCATGAGAAAGCAAAGAAGAGCCCTATTAAAGTCTAAAATTAAGAGGATAAGTAGACATAAGTGATGACATCTCTACGTCAGTGAAGAATTTTTTCAAACATTACATACAATTTTAGTCCCTTGGGTTTATACAAAATACCAAATATGCATTCCTAATAAATATAAAATGGTATCCTCTATTTTGTTGTTCCTACCAAAAGGGTACCCTAAACTTAGTTTTCAGTCAAAATTATTTATTGAAAGAGCATTTTACCCCTACTTATATATTTTGTCTATAGTTAATTTTTTTTTAAAAACATATAAGCTTAAAGAAATAATAATAAAATAAAAATAAATAAATAAATGATGAGAAATAATTTATCATTATTTACTATTTGATTTTAACTTAAATAAACTTAAATTATTATTATTTATTTAAGTACATATATATATATTTTTAAAATTCAATTATTATTAATTTAAGTTATTGTGAATGCCAAAAATTGACCAGAGCCATAATCAACTCTCAAGAGAAAAAGTGAGGGTTACCCTCATTAGCCTCGGGCAAACCAAGCGACCTGAAGTCTTGCCCCACACGAGACCCATGTCTCATAGGAGGCCTTAGCGAAGTTCCCAGAAAGACATAAGTGCCTCACTATGCGAGGCTGCCCACCATGCGCGCGCGTCTGCCAAGGACCCAAGTGCCTCACTATGCGAGGCTGCCAACCATGCGCACGCGTCTGCCAAGGACCCAAGTGCCTCGCTATGCGAGGCTGCCCATCGTGTGCACGCGTCTGCCGAGATCCCTAGGGCCTCGCTATGCGAGGCTGCCCATCGTGTGCGCGCGCCTGCCGAGATCCCTAGGGCCTCGCTATGCGAGGCTGCCCATCGTGTGCGCGCGCCTGCCGAGACCCCTAGGGCCTTGCTATGTGAGGCTGCCCATCGTGTGCACGCACCTGCCGAGACTCCTAGGGCCTCGCTATGCGAGGCTGCCCACCGTGCGTATGCAGCCGTCCCGTGCCAGCACTGTAACGACCCAAATTAGCTATTAAGGCTTAAGGGCCTTGATTAGCGTGCCAGGAGGGCATGATGGGATTTATGTGTGATTTTTATGAATTAAATGCATGGTTATGATTTAAAGCATGTTATATGACTATTTTTTTATCTGAGATGCATGACTATGTATATTAGTATGCATGTAGGCCTGGATCATGTTAGAAGGGCATAATTGTAATTTTGGCCATGTTGGGCATAACTGTATTGATATGTGATGATTGTTGAGACCACAGTGGTATGTGGGTGTATCAGTAATTTGTGACTCGAGGCGATCCCAGTGAGCAGGCTAGCGGAAAGTCATGACGGGAATTTATACCCGGCTCGGGGCGAGCCTGGGGGTATGAACAGGAATTCAGAGAATAGATTGAGGTTTATTTTGATATCGAGGATTATAATTTGGTGATTTATCAGGTGTTGGAAAGCAACGGGAAAATACTAGAGACACTTGAGGATTAGCGGGAATTGGGTAAAATGACTAAAATGGCCATACATGGATAAAAGGGTTTAGAATTAATAGGAAGGGAATTTTGGTCATTTGGCTTTTAGAGATTTATTTATGAGGCTTTACACTTAGGGGGATTTTTAGAGAGTGTTGGCTGTGGAGAGAAAGAAAGAAAAGAAAGAAAAAGGAAAGAAAGAAAAGAGGGAAAACAGAGGGGTTTTCACAAGGGTCGGTTTGTGCATTTTTGCACAATTTCGCTCCATTTTTCTTGGAGCAAAGCTTAGTGGAGAGCAATGGTAGGCTGAGCATCAAGGATCTTGGGTTAGACTTGAAGATTTGGCAAGAACACATCAACTTTTGAGGTAAGTTTTAGAGATTTCGGTTTTAAGGTTTTTGATGGTTTGAGCTGTGTTTTGAGCTGAGTTTATGGGAATTTTAGGGAATTTCTGAGCAAGCTTTGATGATGAACAAGATAAGGAGGTCTAGGGTTGAATCAAGGTCGAAATTTGCATCAATGGTAAGAATTCTAAGCCTTTAACTTTGTTGTTGACTGAATTTCTGAGTTAGGGTTGATCATGGTAGATTTTGAGATTTGGGATAAGTGTTCTTGGGATTTGAGGATTTGGGATGCTTGGGATGAATGGAGAGTGTTCATAAGCTTGATTTTGTGTTTGGTAAAGATTTGGGGAAGTTTGGGTTGAGATTGGTTGGAAGAAATCGTAGAAATGCGATTTTGGGTTTTCTGGGCTGCAACTAGCGCTACAGCGCTAGTCAGTGGGCACTGTAGCGCTAGCCCCTGTTCTGGGGGGGTGCATTCTGCTTGTAGCGCTACAGCGCCCTCTTTAGAGCGCTGTAGCGCTGCACTGTTCACAGAGGTGAATTTTTTGAGTTTTGATGAGGGATTTTGACCTAGGGTTCGGGGCTCGATTCCGCCACATTGTTTTGGGGATTTAGGACTTCCCGGGGGCTCGGGATTGGTCCCGAGGCTAGGTATTCGGACTTGGGGTTCGGTGTTGACTTTGACCTATGTTTGTGCCTAGGTGTGCGCTAAGGCTCGAGTGGGATCGTGCTCAAGGAGTCAGGTGATCTAAGCTATTGATTGGAAAGGTAAGAAAACTATAACACCTGTAGGATAGGGCATGGGCCCATAGTGTGATTGCGGGGCACGACCCTGTATTGCATGTTGCATGATGAGATGATTTTCGGGCATGGCCCTATATTGCATGACATGTTAGGATGCAGAATTAAATGAATTATTATTCGTTCGAATGTTGTTGTGTTATACTATATGTGTGATTATAATAAAATGAACGGCAAGGGCCGAGAGCGGCGTAGGCCGGGTGCGGCAGCGGGGCCGGAAGTAACACTTAGCACATGGGATGCTATAGTCAGGGGCAGGGCCCGGTGGATACATGTGTTATCCTTACGGTGTGAACCGATACCCCAGGCTTCGGTAAGGCTTCTGGGGCGGCATGGCCGTGTTTGCTTAGTCTAATGGCTGACTCGTTTATCTGTGGACTATCTGATATGATTAACTGTATATTTGCATATGTTATGTTCTGCATGAGTTTTCTTGCTGGGCTTCGGCTCACGGGTGCTCCATGTTGCAGGTAAGGGCAAAGACTGAGTCAACCAACCATGAGTACGGAGAGCGTGAAGCGACGCGTACATGTTTGGCCTGCCCGACTGCTTTGGTTGGGGGTTTATTTGAAAATGGCTGTAATAATCTATGATTTTTATAACTGATCAATTGTAAACTTATTTTAAGATGTAAATAGTTTTCAAACCTTATTTTGGGATCCCAAATGTTTAATACTAGAAGTTTTATTGAAACAACGCATTTTTCTAAGATTACAGCCTTAACTTTTAATTAGTCACACTTTTGTTTCAAAACCTCGGTTAGCGAGTTCATTGCACATTGTTTTGTCTTAAAACTCACTTGGTAACGGCCCTAAGGTAGTAGGGCGTTTCTAGATATAAGTTGGAGTTGAGATCTCCAGTTATCCTGAAAGAAGCAGCAAAGGGTCACTAGTGTGTGAGTAACCTGTGGAGTTTGTTAGTTGAGATGGGATAGAAGAACAGCGGATTTTCTCTGGGGAAATAGCTGATTTAGATGTTTCAACAGTAAGGTTACCAGTGTTGGCTTACTGTGAGGGTATGGACAGAAAAGTGTATTAAATGAAAGGCTTAAAGGGTGTTATCCTCAGATTTTGAGGAGAGTTCGGACTGACAAGGAATTTATCAATAGAGGGGCAGAGTTAATTCCACCCTTGGTTAAGAGGATGAGAGATCCTAATTAGAGGGTTGTGTTATATGTTGAGGCAGAGAGATGCCTGGAATTGGTACTCGGGCTGAGGTACTGGCTTAATGGGTTGGGAAGGACCTAGATGATGAATGGTTAGAAGAGATTTTGAAGACATGATTTGAACTGTGGAGACTGGTGGGCATATAAGTTGGGTTTGGACTGTTGGGGGTAACAACAGTGTAAATCAATGGGTTTGGTGAATTGGATAATTCATTTCGGGAATTTTTACTGGCGGATGTATCCGGAATTGATGGCGACCCATTTAAGGATTTGAGATCTGGAATGGTCTAAGGTATTTGGGCTGCTCTGAGATAAGAATTTATCGTCTGCATGTGGATGGCGGAGAGGGCCATGTTGTTTGAGGAACTGATGATTGATGTATAGAGCATGAGTGCTAGAGCCGCAAGTGTAACGCCCTACTACCTTAGAGCCATTACCAAGTGAGTTTAAGATAGAAATCGTGCTTTTGACTGACTCTAAGTGGTTTCTAAAACCAAAAGTGTGGATAAATCAGAATTTAAGGCTGTACTCTTTAAAATGTTTAACTTCATTGAAAACGTAAGTATAAAACATCTGGGATCCCAAAATAAGGTTTACAAAATATTTGCAACTCAAAAATAGATTTACATCAGGTTAACTATCAAAAGAATGTATCCATACAGCCATTTACAAAAATGCCCCCAACCAAAGCAGTCGGGCAGGCCGAACATGTACGCGCCGCCCCCACGCTCTCCATACTCATGGCCGGTTGACAGACTCCTTGCTTTTACCTGCCACACAGAGCACCCGTGAGCCGAAGCCCAGCAAGAAAACCCAAATAGCACATAACATATGCAATAATAATATTACTGGCATAATTTACTGATAAATAAGAAAATCATCGATTTAAACAAGCACGGCCATGCCGCCCCAGAGGCCTTACCAAAGCTTGGGGTCTCGGTCATTACCGTAGGATAACTCATGTATCCCTTGGGTCCCACCCTCGCTATAGCATCCCATGTGCTGAGCGTTGCTTCCGGCCCCACTGCCGTACCCGGCCCTTGCCGCTCCCGGCCTTGCCGTTCATTCAATTACAATCACACATATCATACATTATGAAATAACCATTCAAACATACAATAGTTTATCTAAGATTACACATTTGCACACAATTCAAGCTAGGGCCGTGCCCTACAATCACACAGTGGGCCTATGCCCTATTATCAGGTGTCACGGTTTTCTTACCTGTATTCCGTGCTTTTCGATGCACCACGATCACGAGCACGGTCCACTAGCACGAGCCCCTCCGAAATCCTAGTCACAACACACACAAAACACTTTCAATACTAACCAAGCCTAGAACCACTTCCCGGGACCAATCCCGCACTCCCGGGACCTCTAAATCCATAAAGCAAAGTATCGGAACCATCCCCCGAGTCCCCGGGCAAAAGCCCTAAAAACTAAACTTTTGGGCTGCCAAAATGGCCTAGGGCCGCGGCACACCCCTCAAGGGCCGCGGCGCCCAGAGCCCATGCCCCCACCCTGAAGCCTCCTCGCGCCGCGGCGCCCAAGAACAGGGCCGCGGCGCTCCATCGCGAACCCAGAAAATCTGGGTTTTTCCTGCATTTTTCCCGAGCTTTAACCTCTCCAAATCACCCCAAACCAATACCTAAACCCCAAAACTCAAATCCAAACCTCATATGAACAATCTAACACCCCATAAACACTAGAATCAAGCCAAAACATCAACATACCCAAGATCCACTCCTATGATTTCAAATTTCAGCAACTAACCCCAAAACCCAACAATGTTTAGCTTAGGCATTTAAATTCCTTAAATCAAAACAAAATCCATATTTAGATATGTATAAAACCTTTACCTCAAATGAAGAATCCACACAAGTCCTTGATCCCCTCCTAGACTCCCACTTCTCCTTCTCTTCTTCTTCTTCTTCTTGCTTGCCCTAGCCTTTTTCTCCTCTTCTTCCCTTCTCTTCTAATTTTATCAACACACTAAATGAGCCAATAACTAACCACCCATTCTCAACTCAACTTATAAGATTCCCAAAGTACCCCTAGGCTTTACCCGAGCCGGGTACAACATCCCGTTGTGACTTTTAGACTAAATGGCTCACTAGGACCGTCTCGAAGCGTGCATCCTGATAAAAACACCACCTCACATGGCACGATTCACGTAGTACAATTATCACAGTTATGCCCAAACATGGCCAGATTACAATCATGCTCATTCTAAGACAATCAAGTCTACATGCATACTAATTCACATAGTCGTGCATCTCAAATAGTCAAATAGTCATATAACGTGCAATAAGTCATAATCATGCATTAAATTCATAAAAATCACACACAGAATCCCATCATGCCCTCCAGGCACACTTCCCCAGGCCCTAAGCCTAAACACTGAATTTGGGTCGTTACAGCAAGGGTGGTGCTTCCTTTGATGGAGTTAGTAAAGATAGATTCGTGATAATCAAGTTGAAAGAACCCCGGATAGTGTTGTGGCTTCTGGATCGCCAAGAAAGGGGAAAAGTCTGACTGATAAGACGGTACTTTTGTTGATAGAACGCAGCGAGGTCGGATTCTCAATTTTTGAGGTAGAAGGACTCCAGACAGTGCTTGGGCACCTAATTTGAGATTGGAAAGAAGCCTGATCCAAAAGGTGGTTATCGAGATGGCGACAGGAACCAGGAAGGTTATTTGGTATGCTCATGAGGGAGAGGATGCCACCTGAGAGGAGGTCAGGTGAGGGCATGACTTCTACGTAGGATGACTTGAGATGTTAGGATGGATTTCCCATGGTGCGGGAAACGGAGAACTGGAATGCATCGATACATTAAAGGTTTGAGGCTGAGTCCTCAAGGATGAGTATTTAACTGATGAGCTTATGCTTTGGGCATGTAACGAACTGGAAGGACTCGGTGTTGAGAATGTTCCGAGAGGGAGATGGATATAGAGAGGTTGCCTCAAAGGTGCCATTCGAGAGGCTGAGGACAGTAATACTTATTGAGAAGAAATTAGAAACTCTGGCAGATGGATGGTTGAGGATATCATCTGGAGTATGTAAAGGAGACTGAATGGAAACTGGGCTGACCAGTGGAAAATTATGAGGGTATGTAAAGAAAGAGTTGGGAGTACTTCAAGGTCGAACTGCAGATAGGATTAGTATAAGGAATGTGGTGAAAGGTGGTTTTGGCTGACAGAAAGTCTGTTGAAGCAATCGAAGGAATTTGACCCTGGGGTAGCCGGTGTGTTATACTGCGGGGATTGTTAGCATCGTCGGGTTAGAACGAAAAGTACAACGTTGGATACAAGATGGGACGATGTCTCCAAGAGTTGATCTAGGACCTGGTTATTACCAGTTGGAAACCAAGGATAAAGACATTTCGTGAATTGTCTAGTTTGCACCGGGTAGGGTGTGAGGAGCTGGTAACAAAGATTCTAGAATGGTTCAAGCTACGGCAGCACAGGTAAGTTCTTTAGGCAGAAAATGCGTGAACGGTATGGACAAGTCCCCTTCAAGCTCACGAGCAATGCGTGTGGATTACTCCCAGATGGAAATGGTGAGCAAATGACTATGCGAAAGACGTTTGTACCCAGAAAGCGGAGTCTCAGGTAAGGTTCTACGGAGTGTTAGTTTGAGTGTCGTCAAGAGTACTCAGATTGGAGCTACAAGAAGAAAGGACAGGTATGAGAAGATTTGATCTGAAGCCGCAAAGAAGCTAATGAAGAACGTCTGAAGAATTGAAGGCATAACAGGACCGGTAAGCGCGTCACCTATTGCGCAAGCATCTCCGGGGACAACTACATCAGAGATGAGGAGAACAGTAAAACTTGAGGTTAGACGGACTGAGTGGTGTCACATCAGAAAGAAATTCAGAAGACAAGGTAAGACTTGATTGATATCTGTTAATGCTGGAATATGAGTGTGTTAAGGTTAAGTAAAGAGTGATTGCATGAAGGACCTGATCAATGGTGAGGTTATGGAGATGGGGTAATGTATCACGATTTGGGCACGCCCAGGAATAACTGACGCGAAGATGGATTGAACCTTGCGGGAGGCGACTGAATGGATCATGGTTGATACACTTAGAACGTTAAGTCGACTATTGTGCTTGGCATAAGGTACTTAAGTCTTGGGTATTAGTAAGAAAGGTTAACGTTGAGACCCAGATGCGGTGAAAAGTAACAGACAGATGATCAGTGTTTGAGTCCTCGATTGAGCGAGGGGAGATATAATTGGAGGCGGAACTCCTAGCTGTGAGGTGTGTGTCAGTCAGGGGATAGCGCCATAGACTGTAATAGAGTGGACAAGGCGACGACTGAGATTGGTGTAACGCTAGTAGGTATGATTAGCTGGTGAGTGTCACTGAGCTATGGAACCCGAAGTGTCGGCTTTGGTTGAAGCAGGGAGGGACCCTGCTAAGGTGGTACAAGTTAGGATACCAGGAATGGATGAAGGATCCAATTAGATTTGGTGCTTGAATGAGAATTCTGAATGGATATCATTCCACCTCCTAGGGTACGTCGTACCGGGAGGGTCGAGCGGGTGACAGAGTCTAGTGTTTTCCTTTGGACCCTGAAGGGTTAGGTGATGTGGTGGTGCATCATGGGAATAGACCACTTTAGACCTTGAGTGAAGTGTTTGGACATGAAAAGTACTAACTCAGTTGAGGAAGTTAATGTTGTTGGGTCAGGTGAACTGGTTTCAGGATAGAACGTCGATGATACTGAATTGAGACCCTATAGTATTTTAAATCCTGGAAAGGATCTAGAGAACGAAAAGAACAGAGTGGGAACCTGGAACTATCAGTTGATTGCAAGTGGAATGGCAGTCGGAAAGTTTATCAGATATCTTAAAGAATTGAGCGCTGAGTATGCGAAAACTTGAGATATTAAGGGAAGTGTAATCCCTGGTAAGTTAGTCATGCTGGCAGTTGCTGGTGTCTTGTTATTGTAACGCGACATAGGGCTTGATAAGAGTTGAAGCATAGTGAATACTACAGTTTGGCTTTAGTTCAGAGAGAAAGCCAAAGAGGTCGTTGAAACTTCTTAAGGCAGGAGTGTCTGCCTATTTGAAAGAATAAAGAGCTGGTAAATTGCTAAGTTATGAGGAAATAAAGTTCCGGAAGGAAAGAGTTGCGTCTCTGCGTAATAACAGACAAGGATCTGTAAGGTGTTCAGAGAAAGAAGGGAGAGTTCTGACTCTTAATTCAACATAGAATTCTGAAGCTGTACTAAGGGTTAGGCCAGCGGGGCCTACAAGCTGATCCCACCTAGTAGAGGTGATGATTTTGAGTATCTCTAGAATCAGGAATAAGACAATGAATTGGTCATTGTAATCTAGGAAGACCCTGAGGTTTCAGCAGGGTTGCGGTGTAAACAAGAAGCTATCGAGAGTATGGCTATTAGACAAGAGCTTGTGGGGCAAGATTGTTACTCTTGTGAGAGTGTTGTTGAAAAGTAAAGTAAAGGCGGTGGGCCTTGGAAATGATGGTCAGAGTTGCGGGTTTACTGACTGATGTGTTTGGATAAATTTCGGGGACGAAATTCTTATGAGGAGGGGATAGTTGTAACGACCCAAATTAGCTATTAAGGCTTAAGGGCCTTGATTAGCGTGCCAGGAGGGCATGATGGGATTTATGTGTGATTTTTATGAATTAAATGCATGGTTATGATTTAAAGCATGTTATATGACTATTTGTTTATCTGAGATGCATGACTATGTATATTAGTATGCATGTAGGCCCGGATCGTGTTAGAAGGGCATAATTGTAATTTTGGCCATGTTGGGCATAACTGTATTGATATGTGATGATTGTTGAGACCACAGTGCTATGTGGGTGTATCAGTGATTTGTGACTCGAGGCGATCCCAGTGAGCAGGCTAGCAGAAAGTCATGACGGGAATTTATACCTGGCTCGGGGCGAGCCTGGGGGTATGAACAGGAATTCAGAGAATAGATTGAGGTTTATTTTGATATCGAGGATTATAATTTGGTGATTTATCAGGTGTTGGAAAGCAACGGGAAAATACTAGAGACACTTGAGGATTAGCGGGAATTGGGTAAAATGACTAAAATGGCCCTACATGGATAAAAGGGTTTAGAATTAATAGGAAGGGCATTTTGGTCATTTTGCTTTTAGAGATTTATTTATGAGGCTTTACACTTAGGGGGATTTTTAGAGAGTGTTGGCTGTGGAGAGAAAGAAAGAAAAGAAAGAAAAAGGAAAGAAAGAAAAGAGGGAAAACAGAGGGGTTTTCACAAGGGTCGGTTTGTGCATTTTTGCACAATTCCGCTCCATTTTTCTTGGAGAAAAGCTTAGTGGAGAGCAATGGTAGGCTGAGCATCAAGGATCTTGGGTTAGACTTGAAGATTTGGCAAGAACACATCAACTTTTGAGGTAAGTTTTAGAGATTTCGGTTTTAAGGTTTTTGATGGTTTGAGCTGTGTTTTGAGCTGAGTTGATGGGAATTTTAGGGAATTTCTGAGCAAGCTTTGATGATGAACAAGCTAAGGAGGTCTAGGGTTGAATCAAGGTCAAAATTTGCATCAATGGTAAGAATTCTAAGCCTTTAACTTTGTTGTTGACTGAATTTCTGAGTTAGGGTTGATCATGGTAGATTTTGAGATTTGGGATAAGTGTTCTTGGGATTTGAGGATTTGGGATGCTTGGGATGAATGGAGAGTGTTCATAAGCTTGATTTTGAGTTTGGTAAAGATTTGGGGAAGTTTGGGTTGAGATTGGTTGGAAGAAATCGCAGAAATGCGATTTTGGGTTTTCTGGGCTGCAACTAGTGCTACAACGCTAGTCAGTGGGCGCTGTAGCGCTAGCCCCTGTTCTGGGGGGTGCATTCTGCTTGTAGCGCTACAGCGCCCTCTTTAGAGCGATGTAGCGCTGCACTGTTCACAGAGGTGAATTTTTTGAGTTTTGATGAGGGATTTTGACCTAGGGTTCGGGGCTCGATTCCGCCACTTTGTTTTGGGGATTTAGGACTTCCCGGGGGCTCGGGATTGGTCCCGAGGCTAGGTATTCGGACTTGGGGTTCGGTGTTGACTTTGACCTATGTTTGTGCCTAGGTGTGCGCTAAGGCTCGAGTGGGATCGTGCTCAAGGAGTCAGGTGATCTAAGCTATTGATTGGAAAGGTAAGAAAACTATAACACCCGTAGGATAGGGCATGGGCCCATAGTGTGATTGCGGGGCACGACCCTATATTGCATGTTGCATGATGAGATGATTGCTGGGCATGGTCCTATATTGCATGACATGTTAGGATGCAGACTTAAATGAATTATTATTCGTTCGAATGTTGTTGTGTTATACTATATGTGTGATTATAATAAAATGAACGGCAAGGGCCGAGAGCGGCGTAGGCCAGGTGCGGCAGCGGGGCCGGAAGTAACACTTAGCACATGGGATGCTATAGTCAGGGCAAGGCCCGATGGATACATGTGTTATCCTTACGGTGTGAACCGATACCCCAGGCTTCGGTAAGGCTTCTGGGGCGGCATGGCCGTGTTTGCTTAGTCTAATGGTTGACTCGTTTATCTGTGGACTATCTGATATGATTAACTGTATATTTGCATATGTTATGTTCTGCATGAGTTTTCTTGCTGGGCTTCGGCTCACGGGTGCTCTGTGTTGCAGGTAAGGGCAAAGACTGAGTCAACCAACCATGAGTACGGAGAGCGTGAAGCGACGCGTACATGTTTGGCTTGCCCGACTGCTTTGGTTGGGGGTTTATTTGAAAATGGCTGTAATAATCTATGATTTTTATAACTGATCAATTGTAAACTTATTTTAAGATGTAAAAAGTTTTCAAACCTTATTTTGGGATCCCAAATGTTTAATACTAGAAGTTTTATTGAAACAACGCATTTTTCTAAGATTACAGCCTTAACTTTTAATTAGTCAAACTTTTGTTTCCAAATCTCGGTTAGCGAGTTCATTGCACATTGTTTTGTCTTAAAACTCACTTGGTAACGGCCCTAAGGTAGTAGGGCGTTACAAGCACCCGCCTAGGCACCAAGGGTCTCGCCTGGTGAGACCCATCCTCGACCCTTGTGAGTGCCCAAGTCACACATGGGTACTCGCCTAGGCTCCAAGGGTCTCGCCTTGGGAGATCCATCCCCGAGCCTCGTGAGTGCCCAAGTCACACATGGGTACTCGCCTAGGCTCCAAGGGTCTCGCCTTGTGAGACCCATCCCCGAGCTTCGTGAGTGCCCAAGTCACACATGGGTACTTGCCGAGGCTCCAATGGTCTCGCCTTGTGAGACCCATCCCCAAGCCTCGTGAATGCCCAAGTCATGCATGGGTACTCGCCTGGGCACCAAGGGTCTCGCCTTGGGAGACCCATCCCCTAGCCTCGTACATGCCTATTTCAAGGTCTCCTACATGGAAATAGGGTCGAGATAAAAGAGGTATGGTTCGACACTTACTAAAATATGAAGAAACCTAGAGAAGATATTTAGGTAAGCGGGACCACTAGGCATGAGATGAATGTACAAGCACGGGATGTACAACCCTGAAAAAGGGCAAAGGAAAGACTCTGACATCTGTGTCCTACAAGTAGTGGAGGTATAGGTTTGTACAGAGAGTGGAAGCACTACATGCATACCTCTGACTATGTACCAGGCTGACACCATACCTTCTGCTCCACCACGACCTGTGCCACTACCCTGACAATGTAACTATGTACAATCTTGTCCCCTGGGACCACAATGTATGGGGAGTCATTAGAGCTCCAGTATAAATAGATCATCACCCCTCCAGAAAAGGGGTTGGAAAATTGATTGTATGCTAAGGCTATTAAGTAATATACAATTTCGACTCCATAGTAGTTCTCATATTTACTCTTTCAAGTTGTCTCCATCTTCTTCTAAGATACCTTTGGCAATACAGTCTTAGTTTTCTAACCTTATATCGTTGACGAGATTTCACCGTCAACAGTTTGGCGCCGTCTGTGGGAAGAACAAGCATCAAGCCAATGTTCTTTCATCACTTCCAGAAAAGAGATATGCCAAGGCGTTCACAACGCTTGCGACAGCTACAAGACATTGAGGTTCACCTGAACGGAGAACGAATGAGGGCTTCCAGGAAAGACCTTCCTCCGCCTAGGCATGGAGATAGGCCAGGGGAATGTCCTCCCCTAGGGGAGGAGAAAGAAGCATCGTCCCCGGCTATCCAGCCCGACGGAGGTTACTCAAAGCCACCAGAGTGCCCATATCCCCAGTCCCCGGTGGCTCCATGCTCAGGCTACCAAGACCCGGGTCCCTCGACGCACAGGCCAGGCAAGAGTTCCCGAGTATACTCAGTAAGTTCCGGCTCAAGGGCTCGCTTCTACAAGGATGAGATTCGCGAGTTGCATAAAAAGACTCGAAGGCTAGAAACCACGATAGAGAACATGTAGGAAGTCTTAAACAACCTCCTGTAAGGAAAGTCAAGCATACCCCTTCCTAAGCGTAAAGAGAAGGAGCGTGAAAAAGGGGAAAATACTGTCCCCGCAGACGATGGGAGAACCCGACTCTCCAGCAGTAAAACTCCCAAAACAAAGTACCATGAGGGACCTAGGCCGACGAAATGCCCCCGGGAGCAAAGGCGGAGGGAAGACGATGGTCGTAAGAATGAAGCAGAGGTCACCTCAAAAGAGGTGCTCCCTGGCCTAAGAGAAGAACTCCATGGGAAGAGGTCAGAAGTAAGAAATGCACCCCCGGTGGCTCCCCCAAGGAACACAACCAAGGCAAGGGATCAGCCTGAGAACCCACAAGAATCCTTATGCAAAAAGAGGAGGGAACTAGACATCAAAATGCAGCACCCTCGTGGCAAGATTATCACCCCACCTGGGGGGCACAGAGATGATGAAGAATTTGACTGTGATTCGCCCTTCACAAGGGAGAGCTAGGCTGAGAAAATCCCTGCCAACCTCAGAGAGCCTTGCATGACTCCATACGAGGGTACTACGGACCCAAAGTATCACTTAGATTACTTCAATAACTTGATAAGGTTAAGAGGGGTCAACAACAGAGAAAAATGTCATTTCTTTGTTGTTACACTTAAAGGTGTTGCATACAAGTGGTTCAAAAGGTTAAGGCCAGGAACAATCAAATCATGGCAGCAATTCTCTGGTGAATTTCTTCAGCAGCACCATGCGGTCTGTGATTACGTTATGCCAATTACCAGCCTCGCTAACATAAAGCAAGGCGAAAATGGAAGCAACAAAGGTGGGGAGTTTAACCAAAATGGAGCTCAAGATGGCTATTACAGCCGGAGTTCGTCCAGGAAGCAAGTTATGGGGTAGCATGCTCAAAAGAGAAGTTTCAAATTTAGATGATTTCTTCGAAAGAGCACAGAAGTACATACGGGTGGAAGAGGGCCATAAGGACTCGCATGTTGAAGAAAGCGAACCTTCCTACCGTCGCCCTACTACCGATACGTCTGAAGAGTCCATATAGAAGGGGATGTCATGCTAGAGGGGTCGCTGACCAAGTTTAAAATTGGACGAGGATCATCTAGCCATAAAAGTCCCGACACGAGAGGAGATCACCTCAAAAATCGTAAAAGGGTCTCAAAGTAGACGCTTGCAAAAAGGGTCTCAATATAGACGCTCTCAAAAAGGGTCTCAAAGTAGATGCTTGCAAAAAGGGTCTCAAAGAAGGCACTTGCCAAAAAAGGGTCTCAACGAATATGCTTGCAAAAAGGGTCTCAAAGAAGACGCTTGCAAAAATAGTACTATGCCTAATGACGAGAAGGACGCTTCTCGCAACAAAGTAATAAGCGCGCACAAAAATATATAAAAGGGTAGCGAGAACCTAAAGGGTCAACATATCCTTACAAGTGTTCAAGGTGCACCAACAGACACGACTCAGAAGAGGGGTTCCTAAGGGAACCTCTCACTGCCAAAAACTCAGTTTACAAGAAATTGCACAGGAATACCACCAGCGCATAGTAAGTGTAGCCCTATGATGAGTCTACAAGGACGCCTAAAGACCTCCTTATAGACTGGGGGGCAAGTGTGAATGCCAAAAATTGACCAGAGCCATAGTCAACTCTTAAGAGAAAAAGTGAGGGTTACCTTCATTAGCCTCGGGCAAACCAAGCAACCTGAAGTCTTGCCCCAAACGAGACCCATGTCTCATAGGAGGCCTTAGCGAAGTTCCCAGAAAGACCCAAGTGCCTCGCTATGCGAGGCTGCCCACCATGCGCGCGCGTCTGCCAAGGACCCAAGTGCCTCGCTATGCGAGGCTGCCAACCATGCGCACGCGTCTGCCAAGGACCCAAGTGCCTCGCTATGCGAGGCTACCCATCGTGTGCACGCGCCTGCCGAGACCCCTAGGGCCTTGCTGTGCGAGGCTGCCCATCGTGTGCGCGCACCTGCCGAGACTCCTAGGGCCTCGCTATGCGAGGCTGCCCACCGTGCGTATGCAGCCGTCCCGTGCCAGCACCTGCCTAGGCACCAAGCGTCTCGCCTGGTGAGACCCATCCCCGACCCTCGTGAGTGCCCAAGTCACACATGGGTACTCGCCTAGGCTCTAAGGGTCTCGCCTTGGGAGACCCATCCCCGAGCCTCGTGAGTGCCCAAGTCACACATGGGTACTCGCCTAGGCTCCAAGGGTCTCGCCTTGTGAGATCCATCCCCAAGCCTCGTGAGTGCCCAAGTCACACATGGGTACTTGCCGAGGCTCCAAGGGTCTCGCCTTGTGAGACCCATCCCCGAGCCTTGTGAATGCCCAAGTCATGCATGGGTACTCGCCTGGTCACCAAGGGTCTCGCCTTGGGAGACCCATCCCCTAGCCTCGTACATGCCTATTTCAAGGTCTCCTACATGGAAATAGGGTCGGGATAAAAGAAGTATGGTTCGACACTTACTAAAATATGAAGAAACCTAGAGAAGATATTTAGGTAAGCAGGACCACTAGGCATGAGATGAATGTACAAGCACGGGATGTACAACCCTGAAAAAGGGAAAAGGCATGACTCTGACATCTGTGTCCTACAAGTAGTTGAGGTACGGGTTTGTATAGAGAGTGGAAGCACTACATGCATACCTCTGACTATGTACTAGGCCGACACCATAACCTTCTGCTCCACCACGACCTGTGCCACTACCCTGACAATGTAACTATGTACAATCTTGTCCCCTGGGACCACAATGTATGGGGAGTCATTAGAGTTCTAGTATAAAAAGATCATCACCCCTCCAGAAAAGGGGTTGGAAAATTTATTGTATGCTAAGGCTGTTAAGTAATATACAAATTCGACTCCATAGTAGTTCTGCATATTTACTCTTTCAAGTTGTCTCCATCTTCTTCTAAGATACCTTTGGCAATACAGTCTTAGTTTTCTAACCTTATATCGTTGACGAGATTTCACCGTCAACAATTATTAAATATTATTATTTAAGTTAAAATCAAATATTAAATAATATTAAACTATTTCTCATTATGTATTTATTTTATTCTTATTTTATTATTATTTTTGTAAGTTTATATGTTATAAAAATAAAGTTGAAGTATTATTAATTTATTAAAAATAAATTTAATCATAGATAAAATATATAAAGAGGGGTGTTGACGGATTTTTCGCTATCAACTTAATAAATAGAGATTTAAAGAAATCCAATAAAGAACAAAAGATTTTTACGTGGTTCAAGTTATAAAATAACCCTAGTCCATGAGAATTTTAGTATTAGGATCTATGAAGCTTGGTTGGGCAAGATTCAATGGAGTTCAGGCAACGTTTATGTAATTGTAATGCCCTACTACCCTAGAACTGTTACTACATGATTTTATAATGTGCAATTAACTTGCTAATCGAGGTTTTAGGCCCAAAAGCGTGATTAATTAAAATGAAGACTCATTTAAATAAGATTTTAGTATAAAACGTTGGACATTCATTTAAATCATAAAAGTGTTACATTGGGATCCCAAAATATTGTTTAAAACATGTTTATGACTCAAAAGTTACTTTACAGTCGACCTAGGCGACAAAATCAAACATTTACTGTTGGGGTTTTATGCCTTAATTAAAACACAAATTCTTTGTAATCTCATTTTATTATCAATAAAAGAATAGAAATCATATTTTGACTTGATCAATCACTTTGCTCACATGTTTTATTTTCATGATTATTTGTTTAATATAAACTTCTATTAAATCCCGAGCATATAGCTAATCTTATTTATAGTGACGTAATCACAGTGGAATATAAATATGATTATATGTTCAAAATAAGTTAGTCCTAAGATTAGTCAGTGCATAGAATTTACAATGACTTGCCAATCTACGATATGATCTACTTACACATTATAGTGTTATGTTCTTTCCAGAACATTAGCAAAGTAGATAAGTTCGGATGCATTTGTTACATCGGACTGGACCGATATTGACAGTAGATAAGATAAGTAAACATACCATTATTATCTATTCTAGTCATATCATATAGTTGGCCATAGGTCAATTCAATCTCAATTTTGAAGGGTTAGTATTCTAACTAATTGTATTATTTGAGTTCTTTAACTTGTTCGTTACCAGCTTACCCTACGGATTAGCCCATACTTACATCTTGGGAACTCGATAGTATAATTGAGTGGGAGTGTTAATCGTAGATATGAACATCTATAACTTTTGATGAAGAAGTGAAACGATGGTTTCCTTTTAGTTTGGTTCAAGGTGTTAAATGATAGAGATCTCATTTCAGTAATTAAATTAGTTTACGGAAATATCATTTACAAGGAACTAAGTGTTTTAAGGATAAAATACAATGAGGGATAAAATGGTATTTTAGTCCTATCTCATTGAAGACCGTCTATAGAGGACTGAGTGACAATTATGGTTGTAACAATGGATAATTAATAGCGTATCTATATTAGTTATAGAGTGTTCTATGAATTCAATAGTGCAATTCCGAGTCTATAGTGGAGTCTCGAGGAATTAATAAGTTAGTAAATTTATTTGTTAGATTTATGATAACTTATTGGAGCTTGATTTCATAGGCCCATGGTCCCCATTGTACCTTGGATAAAATCATCTAGATAGTCTCAATTAATTGATTTAGTTATCAATTAGAATTATCAAAGTTGACCAGGTCAATTTTGGATAGTTTCATAGAGTTGTGTAATTTTGAGAAGAAAAGAGAAATTATGACAGATTTATTAGTTAAGATAAATTGGTATCTAAATTAATAAACAAGTATAAATCAAGGTTCAAATTATAAATAATTAATTGGATAAAGGATTTAAATAATTAAATCAATAGAAAATAATACATGCATTGTTTTTAAGTCAAATGAGCTTATAATCAAATGGGAAATTTCACGGGCCTAAAGGCATGCTAATTTTGACCTAGGGCTTTAAAATGGCTATTATTTTATTGATTTTTAATTAAATTAAATGACCTAATTGAGTCTATAAAAGGAGTGCTTAGAGAGAAGTCATCAGGTAAGATTTTTGAGATGACAGATAAGTGTAATCACTGGTTTTCTAATAATATTAGATTCTCTCTAAACACAAGTCATTTTCTAAGCCTCTTTGATTATTTTCTCTTCTTCTTCTCTATATCTATCTCATGTGTTGAGAATTTCCCACACTAGTCTAGGTGATTCTAAGGATACATTAGAAGGCTGTGAAGAAAATAGAAGATCGATAGTGATGGTACCATCAATGCTCGTGATGGTACCGTAAATGCTTGGATAACACCATCTCTGCAAGTTCGTGATGGCACCGTAAATTCTCGGAAGGCACCGTGTCTGCACGTTCGTGCTCAACTCAACTATGGTCTAACGTAGCTCATGAACGAGCTTCAGATTATTGAACCTGTCATAGGTAGACCTAGTAAAGGAAGTGAAAATAAGACTACTGATGTTGCTGCTGATCTAGCTAAGGTTGAAGCTCATCCAACTTCGTCTTCGAAAGCTGGAAACAAGAGGTAAGGTGGACAAATAAACAACCCCAAGCCTGCAAAGGCTGCAAAGGCGAGTGCACAACCAAGTGCACAGATGACTAAGGGGAAGAACAAGAAAAATAAGAAAGGTAAAGGTAAGTGTTTTCACTGCAAAGAGAAGGGGCATTGGAAACAGGATTGCCCCAAGTTTCTAGCAGATAAAAACAAAGGAAATGATTATAGTTCATTTATCTTGGAAACATGTGTTTTAGAGAATGATAACTTTGTTTGGATTATTGATTCTGGATCTACCAACCATGTTTATAACTCTTTACAGCTTCATGAATCGTGGGGGGAAGTGAACGAAGGCGGCTTAAAGCTTAGAGTTGGGAATGGAGCGTTCGTCACGGTCCAAGCTAGAGGAAGAACTCGTCTGAAGTTCGGAAATAAATTTTTAATTTAAAATGATGTATTTTTTATTCTAGATTTTAGTAGAAATTTAATTTAAGTTTCCATGTTGCAATTAGAACAATTTGTTATGACTTTCACAAGTTCTAATATATTTATTTATTTCAATGGATCATAATTATGCATTGCATGTTTGGAAAATGGGTTTTATATTCTGCAACCTAACGAGCCCCTCGCTCTTAATAATGATTTATTCAAAGTAGCTAAACCTAGGACCAATAAACGTTAAAAGACCGATAACAATAATATGACGTATTTATGGCACTTGAGACTAGGTCACATTGGCTATGATAGGATTCAAAGACTTACAAAGGACGGACCTTTGAGGGAACTCACCTTAGGTGAATTAGCTGTCTGTGAATCTTGTCTAGAAGGAAAATTGACCAAGCGTCCATTCTCTGCAAAGGGTGATAGGGCCAAAGAACCACTTGGTCTTGTGCATTCAGATGTTTGTGGACCTTTGAATGTACAAGCCAGGGGTGGTTTTGAGTATTTTGTCACTTTCATTGACGATTACTCTAGATACTCATGTCTTTACCTAATGCATAGGAAATTAGAAACATTTTCAAAATTTCAGGAATTCCTAGCAATGGCTCAAAATAATTTAGGTAAAACGTTAAAGATCTTGTGATCTGATAAGGGTGGGGAATATTTGGATATGCAGTTCCAAGATCATTTAACTGGACTTGGGATTTTATCACAACTTACTGCCCCAGGTACTCCGCAACAAAATGGTGTAGCGGAACATCGGAACAGTACTTTATTGGAAATGGTTAGATGCATGCTTAGTTACTCAACTCTACCAACTTCGATCTGGGGACATGCAATTGAAATTGCGAACGACATTCTCAATGTCGTGCTGTCTAAATCAATCCCCAAAACACCTTTAGAACGCTGGAATGGTCGTGAACCTAGTTGACGCCATTATAGAATTTGGGGGTGTCCCACTCACGTCCTGAGGAAAAAGGAGGGAAAGCTAGAACCGCGAACTAAAGTTTGCATGTTTGTTGGCTATCCTAAAGGTACTCAGGGTGGACTTTTCTATAGTCATTCAGAAAAGAAAGTGTTTACTTCTACAAATGCTACTTTTCTGGAAAATGACTATGTCCAGAACTTTAAACCTCGCAGCAAAGTAGTTTTTGAGGAGATGGTTAAAGAATTGACTCCAACCAACGTTCCATCGTCATCAACGCGAGTTGATGATGAAATTCCCACTCTTCATGTACAAACAACCGACACAAGTTGATTTAAATGAAGAAAGTACCACTATTCCTGAGCAAACAGTCACGGAGCCTCGTCGTAGTGAGAGGGTTTCTAGGAACCCAGTTCATTATGGTTTGGATAGTGAAACCAATATGGTTTTTTGTGACACTAGTGATGATGATCCATTGTCTTTCAAACAGGCAATGGCTAGCCCTGAAAAGGAACTATGGCTCGAAGCCATGAAACAGGAAATAGAGTCCATGTACTCAAATTCTGTCTGGGATCTTGTGGAAGCACCTAGTGACTTTAGGTCCATTGGGTGCAAGTGGATCTACAAGAAGAAATGAGGTGTTGATGGACATATCGAGACTTATAAAGCTCGATTAGTGGCAAAGGGTTATACCCAAAGAGAAGGCATGGACTATGAGGAAACTTTTAGTCCGATAGCCATGCTCAAATCCATTCGCATCCTCCTATCCATAGCAGCCACTCTCGACTATGAGATCTGGCAAATGGACGTCAAGACAACTTTTCTTAATGGAAAGCTTGACGAAGTCATTTATATGGATCATCCAGAAGGATTTAAAGTAGCTGGACAAGAAGGAAAAGTTTGTAAGTTGAATAAGTCCATCTATGGACTTAAGCAAGTTTCTCGTTCCTGGAATCTTAGGTTTGATGAAATAATAAAAACCTATGGCTTTGAACAAAATATTGATGAGCCCTGTGTTTACCAACTGAAGGCAAATCAAATAGTGGTATTCCTGGTTCTTTATGTAGATGATATCTTACTCATTGGAAACAATGTTAAGAAATTAACAGATGTGAAGAATTGGCTGAGCACTCAATTCCAGATGAAGGATTTGGGTGAAGCAAGTTATGTTCTAGGTATCTAGATCATTAGGGATAGAACGAACAGACTCTTAGCTCTATCTCAAGTAGCTTACATAGATAAAGTGTGTTATCCGAAAAACTGGCATTGATGACGTGGCAAGTGATCCCTGAACACGTGGCTGACATCTGGAGGAGCTCTGCTAGTGTATCGACCAGAAGATACACTAAAGGTAGTAGGCGGCCCAGTCCTTCCTGCGACCAGTCTGGTCGATGGTTCCGCATACAGCGTGATGTTCCAATAAAGATCTTTGTAAATCCCGAAATTAACTCACACAATCTCCTGAATGTCCGATTATTCAGGAGAGAATATCTGTAACAATCTCGTGTAAACCCCCTTGAGCCTATAAATAGAGAAAGATAGCTCAAGGAAATGACTTTTGGTTTTCGAATTATTTGATACTAGAGTAATTCTACTTGAAATATTGTATTGTTCTTTAGAGGTTGGTGAAACTCATTGAACCCTAGTTCTTTGACCACTCCTTTGATTCTCACATCAATAACAATCTAAGTGGACGTAGGTCATTACCAGATCCTGGGGCCGAACCACTATAAAATATCGTGTTCTTATTATTTTTGTCATTTGATTCTTTTCAACGCATTCATTCATATCAAGCATATTCTGACTCCGTGTCAGTTGACCAAAATCTGGGTCAACATTCTAGTGCTTTCATTGAGAGCTTGATTTCTCATTGTTAAGAAAACCAATGGCGAACCTACGTGGATTTTACAGACCTCAATAAAGCCTGCCCAAAAGACTGCTTCCCACTCCCATGAATTGACCAGCTGGTCGATGCTATTGCAGGACACGAGATCCTCTCGTTCATGGATGCATATTCGGGCTACAACCAGATTAGCATGCATCCCCCTGATGAGGATCACACCAGCTTTCGGACCGATACGGGCTTATACTGTTATAAAGTAATGCCCTTCGGACTAAAAAACGCAGGTGCGACTTACCAACTTCTAGTCAACCACATGTTTAAGGAGCTCATCGGAATAAACATGGAGGTATACGTGGACGACATGCTGGAAAAGTCTAAAAAGGCAGAAGGACATGTGAAGGATTTACAAGAATGCTTCCATGTATTGAACAAATACCGGATGAAGTTAAATCCCCTCAAATGTTCCTTCGGAGTTGGATCAGGGAAGTTTTTGGGGTTCATTGTAAATTCAAGAGGAATTGAGGCCAACCCTGACAAGATAAAAGCCCTGATCGACATGAAATCGCCAGAAAGGATCAAAGATGTACAAAGTTTAACCGGGAGAATCGCAGCCGTAAGTAGATTTATTTCGAAGTCAAAAGACAAATGTGTCCCTTTCTTCAATCTACTTAGGGGAAATAAGAAGTTTGAATGGACAGGAGACTGCGAGCAAGCTTTTCAGGCCTTGAAAGCTCATATAGCATAGCCTCCCATCTTATCAAAGCCAATCGAAGGAGAAACTTTGTTTATTTACCTGGCGATTACAGAAGTTGCTGCGAGCGCGGTGCTAGTACGAGAAGAAGAAGGCGTGCAGAAAGCGGTCTACTATGTAAGCAAAAGGCTGATCGGGGCAGAACTGAGATATCCGCCCATTGAAAGGTTAGCATATTGCTAAATCCTGGCCTCTAGATAGTTACGCCCCTACTTTCAAGCCCATCCTATCACAGTTTTAACTGACCAACCCCTTCGGCAAGTCCTCCAAAAACCAGAAGTGGCTGGACGATTATTAAAATGGGCAGTCGAATTAGGGCAGTTCGATATAACTTATTCACCGCAAGCAGCAGTAAAAGGACAAGTCTTGGCCGATCTTATTGCAGAGTTCACCGAACTCCCAGACAGCGAGCAGTGCAAACAGCCTAGTGCGCCTGAGCCTCAAGAGAAAGCTCCTTCGTGGAAGTTATTCACGGATGGGTCGTCTAATGAATCCCACGCAGGAGCGGGAATGATATTGATAACGTCGGAGGGGCATCGATTTCACTGCGCTATTAGGTTCGAATTCACCGCGTCAAACAATGAAGCCGAATATGAAGCACTCCTCGCTGGATTGAGAATGGCAAAAGACATGAGCATAAAGACGCATGATATTTACAGTGATTCACAGCTGGTGGTGAATCAAGTTCTAGGAGAATATCAAGCGCGAGGCTTAAAAATGGTGGCCTACTTGAATAGAACAAAAGACCTGCTAGCCCAGTTCACGGAGTACACCCTCCAACAAATTCCGCGGGATTAGAATTCAAACGCAGATGCCTTAGCAAAACTCGCGAGCGCAAAGGATGCTGACACTTTGAACATTGTGCCAGTAGAAAGACTGAGTGAGCCAAGCATACAAGCGGTCGAGACCAATGTGGAGATTCGAATGGAGGATACATGGATGGCACCTTACTTAGAGTATCTGACGAACGGTGTGCTACCAACCGATAGAAACAAAGCCAGAACTCTACAAAGGCAGGCCGCTAGGTACATACTAGTTGATGGTGTTATGTACCGAAGAGGGTATTCAATGCCGCTACTCAGATGCGTTACACCAGAGAAAGCTAAGGAACTCATGAAAGAGGTGCATGAAGGCTTCTGCGGGGATCACGCTGGGGGGCAGAGTTTGGCAAAGAAAATTCTAAGGCAAGGCTACTTCTGGCCAACCATGAACGAGGATTCGATGGAGTTTGTACGAAGATGCGAAAAATGTCAAAGGTTCTCCAAAATTCCACGAGCAGCTCCAAATGAATTGAAACAAATGCAAAGTCCGTAGCCTTTTGCGGTGTGGGGGATAGATTTGATTGGGTCCCTACCTACAGGAAAGGGTGGAGTAAAATACGCCGTTGTGGCAGTCGACTACTCCACCAAATGGGCCAAAGCTGAACCGCTCGCTACCATCACGACCAAGAAAGCTCTTGACTTTGTCATCAAGAACATTGTTTGCCGGTATGGTTTGCCCTGAAAGATCATGTCAGATAACGGAACCCAATTTGACAGCGACTTATTCACCGACTTCTGCGAAAGGCATGGAATTATTAAAAGCTTTTCTTCAGTTGCGCATCCCCAAGCAAACGGGCAGGTCGAAGCCGTGAATAAAACTCTTAAAGATACCCTGAAGAAAAAGCTTGAAGATTCTAAAGGAGCATGGCCGGAGCAGCTGCCTGAAGTCCTCTGGTCGTATAGAACATCTCATCGAACAGCGACAGGTCATACCCCATTTTCCCTAGCTTAAGGATATGAGGCTATGTTACCTATCGAGTTAGACCTCCCCTCACATCGACGTATAACATACAACCAGGACCAGAACAGCCAACTAATGATGGAGTCCCTAGACTCAATTGACGAGATACGGGAAAAGGCCCAACTCCGAGTTGCTGCGTACCAGCAAAAAGTCGCCCGGTACTTTAACTCCTAAGTTAAAGAAAGAAAATTCAACGACGGTGACTTGGTGCTACGACGAGTTTTCTTAAACACCCGCGATCCCACTGCTGGAGTACTCGGACCTAATTGGGAAGGACCTTACCAGATTGAAGAAGTCCTTCATCCGGGCACCTACAAACTTGTACGCCTAAATGGAGATCTTGTTCCACGTTATTGGAATGGAGAACACCTGCGCAAGTATTATCAGTGAACAGTCCTTTATAAAGGAGTGGCTTGCATTAAATTTTACTTTTTACAAGTTTTGCAAAGAGGGTTAGCCACGTTGTATGGCTAATCGCTCGTATATGTAAGATTCTATTTTAGAATCACTCGTAAAGACATGTTTAGTCCATTTTTAATACGAGATTATAAGGGACTGTGCCCAGCTAGTCATTCTTGCCAACCTTTGTAAATTTATATTTACAAGTATTTGTTCATTACGTGTGTTATTTTGCTGTATTACAAGTATTACTTTTCCACCCGAGCAGAAATGTTTGAACAGGTCATGGTCAAGGCAAGTGACCAAGGACCTAAAGCTCCTCGATCACTTGGGGGGCATATAAGGCACATCGATAGCAAAGTGTACCGTGAGGTATGTAAACACATGAAAAAAATGAGTGAAAGCATGCTAAGGTACTTAGAGTATTTTTCAAAATTTATATTTTGTTAAATCAAGCCAAAGTACTATGCTAAGTTCGGTCGTATGGACATATGTTATAGTAGGTGAAAATATTATAACATTATAAAGCAATCTTTTACACCGCAAGCATCACTGCTTGGATGTAACTGTTCAAATAAAAGGAAAAGTTTGCTGCCCATGCAGCAAATTCAAAAAAAATAAAAATATTGTCTTTACATCACGAGCCATGGGTCGTGTAATCAAAAGAAAGAAATAATAATAATAAAAGCTCAAGAGGCATTAGGAGCAGGAGGGTCTTTATTAGCATTCTGATTGGTCGCATCCTCAACGACTCCTTCTTCCTCTGCGCCAGCGATGCTTGGGGAAGCAGCGACCCTTGCTCTTGCCTCCTCTTCAGCCAGTTGAGCAGTGCAACGGGCCAGCTCAGCATTTCTAACATCTTCTTAAAGATAACTGAAGTTGGCACCCTGATTGTTTTTCCAGAAGTTTTAAAAACACCGGAGCATCGCATTCTTGTACCTTTCCAGATCTTTGTCATTGGAAAGCTTCAGCTGCTCTACTTGGCTCTCAAGAGTAACGATGGCCTCGTCCTTGGACTTGAGCTCCTCACCCAGTCTCTTGCATTCTCGAAATTGGACTCGGCTGGACTCCTGATACTCCTCCCTCTGCTTCCTTATAGCTGCCTTCGAAGCTTCAGCCTCCGATAGCTTTGTCACTGCAGCATCCTTCTGCTGAACGATCGCCTCCAACTCCTTCGCATGCCTGGCCTCTGCAGCCGAGAGTTCCTCGGCTGCTTTCACCTGGTACCTCTCGATAGCCTTCGCCCGAGCCTGGTCGATGGTAGCTTGGGCACGGGTGCGGGCGGAAGTTGCAGTCAGCAAAGCCTGTGGACAAAGGATAAAGTTAGAACCTGTTGCAAAGAATAAAAGACTAAGGCCAAAGAGATAAGAAGCACTTACGCTGGCCATTTCATTTAGGGCCCTGTTCAGAATCTGGTCGACCCCCATGGTCTCTGTCTCAGGCATCGCGTCCTTGCAACGGTCGTACTTCACGATGTGTGCAAGGCGATCCTTGGCCGCTCACAGAGCGCGGTTCGAGAGTTTGGCCCTGAGGGCTTCGTCCCGCTGAGTCTGTTCCTTGGCAGCCACGGGTTGAGGAGTCGTCGTCGCAAGCGGAGTTTCCTTTTTAGCAGGAGCCGAAGGCTGAGCGGAAGTTTGCCCAGTTGGCACGTCCTTGGAAGGATCTTCTGTTCGACCCTTCTTGGCAGGTCCCTGGCTTGTCTTGTCGTTGTGTCTCCTAGACGACTTCCGCCGAACAAGAGGAACTTCTACTTCCTCCTCAGCCTGGTATAAGTCAAAAACGTTGGGAGTAGCCATATCTGCATACAAGTAAACACATGCAAATGATAAAATAAAGGCAGATAAAAACTCTCAATAAAACAGAAAAGAGGTCACAAAGTTAATACCCGAGCTACAACTACTGGTCGCTACACTATTGACTCTATTAGTCATACACTCACTATCTGGCATGAAGAAGTCTGGCCCTAGATTTGCAGTATATGTAAAGTTGTCCTCCCCTTTAAACATGTGATAGTGTAACGACCCAAATTCAGTGTTTAGGCTTAGGGCCTGGGGAAGTGTGCCTGGAGGGCATGATGGGATTCTGTGTGTGATTTTTATGAATTTAATGCATGATTATGACTTATTGCACATTATATGACTATTTGACTATTTGAGATGCACGACTATGTGAATTAGTATGCATGTAGACCTGATTGTCTTAGAATGAGCATGATTGTAATCTGGCCATGTTTGGGCATAACTGTGATAATTGTACTACGTGAATCGTGCCATGTGAGGTGGTGTTTTTATCAGGATGCACACTTCGAGACGGTCCTAGTGAGCCATTTAGTCTAAAAGTCACAACGGGATGTTGTACCCGGCTCGGGTAAAGCCTAGGGGTACTTTGGGAATCTTATAAGTTGAGTTGAGAATGGGTGGTTAGTTATTGGTGATTGGGTAACCATTTGTAACTGCTGTGGGTAACAAGTTTTAAGATAGAAAGTGGTAGAATTGAAATGAAAGTGTAATGACTTAAGTGCCCTTGAAGGTTTAGCTAAGGAGGGATTATTAGGAAGGGGTAAATTGGTCTTTTGGCAAGGCAAATAGGCAAGTTGCAGCTGGGTATATGGGGTGTACGGTTTGGGCATTGGCTCATTTAGTGTGTTGATAAAATTAGAAGAGAAGGAAAGAAGAGGAGAAAAAGGCTAGGGCAAGCAAGAAGAAGAAGAAGAAGAGAAGGAGAAGTGGGAGTCTAGGAGGGGATCAAGGACTTGTGTGGATTCTTCATTTGAGGTAAAGGTTTTATACATATCTAAATATGGATTTTGTTTTGATTTAAGGAATTTAAATGCCTAAGCTAAACATTGTTGGGTTTTGGGGTTAGTTGCTGAAATTTGATTTAAGGAATTTAAATGCCTAAGCTAAACATTCTAGTGTTTATGGGGTGTTAGATTGTTCATATGAGGTTTGGATTTGAGTTTTGGGGTTTAGGTATTGGTTTGGGGTGATTTGGAGAAGTTAAAGCTCGGGAAAAATGCAGGAAAAACCCAGATTTTCTGGGTTCGCGATGGAGCGCCGCGGCCCTGTTCTTGGGCGCCGCGGCGCGAGGAGGCTTCAGGGTGGGGGCATGGGCTCTGGGCGCCGCGGCCCTTGAGGGGTGTGCCGCGGCCCTAGGCCATTTTGGCAGCCCAAAAGTTTAGTTTTTAGGGCTTTTGCCCGGGGACTCGGGGGATGGTTCCGATACTTTGCTTTATGGATTTAGAGGTCCCGGGAGTGCGGGATTGGTCCCGGGAAGTGGTTCTAGGCTTGGTTAGTATTGAAAGTGTTTTTTGTGTGTTGTGACTAGGATTTCGGAGGGGCTCGTGCTAGTGGACCGTGCTCGTGATCGTGGTGCATCGAAAAGCACGGAATACAGGTAAGAAAACCGTGACACCTGATAATAGGGCATAGGCCCACTGTGTGATTGTAGGGCACGGCCCTAGCTTGAATTGTGTGCAAATGTGTAATCTTAGATAAACTATTGTATGTTTGAATGGTTATTTCATAATGTATGATATGTGTGATTGTAATTGAATGAACGGCAAGGCCGGGAGCGGCAAGGGCCGGGTACGGCAGTGGGGCCGGAAGCAACGCTCAGCACATGGGATGCTATAGCGAGGGTGGGACCCAAGGGATACATGAGTTATCCTACGGTAATGACCGAGACCCCAAGCTTTGGTAAGGCCTCTGGGGCGGCATGGCCGTGCTTGTTTAAATCGATGATTTTCTTATTTATCAGTAAATTATGCCAGTAATATTATTATTGCATATGTTATGTGCTATTTGGGTTTTCTTGCTGGGCTTCGGCTCACGGGTGCTCTGTGTGGCAGGTAAAAGCAAGGAGTCTGTCAACCGGCCATGAGTATGGAGAGCGTGGGGGCGGCGCGTACATGTTCGGCCTGCCCGACTGCTTTGGTTGGGGGCATTTTTGTAAATGGCTGTATGGATCCATTCTTTTGATAGTTAACCTGATGTAAATCTATTTTTGAGTTGCAAATATTTTGTAAACCTTATTTTGGGATCCCAGATGTTTTATACTTACGTTTTCAATGAAGTTAAACATTTTAAAGAGTATAGCCTTAAATTCTGATTTATCCACACTTTTGGTTTTAGAAACCACTTAGAGTCAGTCAAAAGCACGATTTCTATCTTAAACTCACTTGGTAACGGCTCTAAGGTAGTAGGGCGTTACAGATAGGGAATGGGAAAACTATTTAAAAGCAAAATAACTTTACCGTTCTCATCAGAGGATTCCCCCATGTCCACAACCGGCTCTTTTGCCTTTTGTTTCCCCTTGCCGTGGGGAGCAGAATGCCTTTCTGCAGAAGGATTGCCCGTGGGCTCCCTGATTGTAACCCCCGTCGGCCTTCGTGGAGGGGACACAGGGGGTTGCTGCTCGGGAACCCCCTGGGTAGTGGCATCAGCTACCACGGGTCCTCTTGTTTCATGGTGAGGAGCCAGGAGGCCAGCTAGCCTCAGATTATCATCAGTGACCAGGGACTTGACGATTTTTTCTACGTCTGTCATCCTGGCCAGTTCATTGGACCTCAACACCATGTCTGGTGTTGGGGTCGGACGTAACCATGGGCCTGAAAGACAAAATGCACTTTAAGAAGAATGAAGGGAAACTCGCTGATGAAAAGTATCGACCAGTAAAAGCAGCACTTACCTCCTCGAGCGAAGGCCAAGTTGTTGCTGGTTATGTCCGGAGTAAGGAAGTACTCCTTACTGTATTGCCCCACATTGGATATGTGCGTGGTGGCACTCAAGAACGTCCCGTTTGTCTCCTGGTGACAAAGATGGAAAAAGCCCGTCCCATACTGTTGAGGGTTGGACTTGAGGTCAAAGAGATAATTGACCTCATGGGGGGTAGGTTCTGGCCAATTTTTAAGTTTATACAGGATATAGAGTGCGGCCTGCATTCTATATCCATTTGGAGTAATCTGGAAGGGGGTGACATCAAAATAATTAGCCACCCCCTGATAAAAAGGATGTAGAGGCAGGACGGCCCCCGCCTCTATGTGGTACCGAGACCAAGCACTTTATACACCTCCAGGGAGGTTAGCCCTTTGGTCTGCAGCAGGAATTTTGAGAGTGACCCCTGTGAGAGGATACTTCCTAAGGTAGTTGGAAAGCATCCTAGGAGTCACTAGGTTGGTCGGGGAGAAATACCACTCGACATCAGGCAGATTCTGATGGCGAGGACGGGCTTTAGTTTGGATATTGGGGTCAGGAGCAGGATTTTCTCGACCACTTGTCGAAGGAACCCTAGCCTGTGAATCAGGCTGGGCAGGAGGGTTTGAACTATCGCCGGATTTAGGTCTTTTCTTGCCTAAGGATTTGGAACGAGCCATTTGAGGAGAAAAAGGACGAGGTCTAGAGGAAGATCGTGAAAAAGGAATCTCGTGAATTCGGTCAGCCGGTTGTTCTTCGCCTTCGAGCAGCTAGGCGAGAAGATCATCGTCGATGGGCCGTTCACCTCCCCACAAATCTAGCATCAAAGTCTGCAAACAGAAGAATGAGGAGGTGAGGATAGAGAATTTTTAAAGGCTTTTTAGAATAACGCTGGTCGAGTATAAAAGTTAAGCTTTTATACAGCAGCATTCTAACAAAAAGCTAAATTTTTCCGCACGAACAGTTTGAGAAACGGATCAAAGGGTGAAAGCAAAAAGTTTTTCAAAAAAGCTTTTTCAACTCCCCTTAGGACGGGAAAAACCTATTTTTCGACTGGCCTAAAACTTGAATTTTTACTTCGATCTTACGTCCTAAAAGTATGATCCCAACTATCAAACTAACTCGTAACTCTTTTCACCCACAAGACACTCTATTAACAAACATCTCAACCCAGAAGCAGATGAACTCAAACAGTCGACAAACAGAAGCATGCATTACAAAAATACAAAACATAAAGATTCGAAGACTTACCAGAAAGAAGATCGTGAAGAATGATAAAGAGTCTTCGGAAATCAAGGAGCTCTCGGGCTGAACCTTAAGAATGCAGAAGAATGGTCTCTGGGAGAAGACGAAAGATCTGGTTTTAGGGTTTCTGGAATGAGTAATGGCGTGCGTAAAAAGAAAAAGAAAGCTTCGGAGATGTTATGTAAGTTTGTCTGTGGCATTAAAAAGATGTAATCATCAGTTTCCCTTTTTTCGAAGTATGGGGAAGCGAGATAGCTGTCGAATTATTACTGGGGAACCGAAAAGTCATGACTAGACAAGATTAGGTTGCTTTTTCCAAGAACACACGAAGGGTTCTGACACGTATGGCGGGGTCACCGAAGGGTCGTTCATTCAAAAGTATATTTATTGCTCGTAATAAATAAACTTGGGGGGCAAATGTTATCCGAAAAACTGGCATTGATGACGTGGAAAGTGATCCCTGAACACGTGGCTGACATCTGGAGGAGCTCTGCTAGTGTATCAACCAGAAGATACACTAAAGGCAGTAGGCGGCCCAGTCCTTCCTGCGACCAGTCTGGTCAATGGTTCCGCATACAGCGTGATGTTCCAATAAAGATCTTTGTAAATCCCGAAATTAACTCACACAATCTCCTGAATGTCCGATTATTCAGGAGAGAATATCTGTAACAATCTCGTGTAAACCCCCTTGAGCCTATAAATAGAGAAAGATAGCTCAAGGAAAGGACTTTTGGCTTTCGAATTATTTGATACTAGAGTAATTCTACTTGAAATATTGTATTGTTCTTCAAAGGTTGGTGAAACTCATTGAACCCTAGTTCTTTGATCACTCCTTTGATTCTCACATCAATAACAATCTAAGTGGACTTAGGTCATTACCAGATCCTGGGGCCGAACAACTATAAAATATCGTGTTCTTATTATTTTTGTCATTCGATTCTTTTCAACGCATTCATTCATATCAAGCATATTCTGACTCCGTGTCAGTTGACCAAAATCTGGGTCAACAAAGTGCTTGAATATTTCTAAATTACAAATTCCAAGAAAGGGTGTCTACCGTCCCGCCATGGAATTCATCTTTCAAAGAAGCAGTCTCCCTAGACTCCTGAAGAGGATGATGCAATGAGAAAAGTTCCTTACGCATCTGCAGTTTGAAGTCTGATGTATGCCATGTTGTGTACTAGACCAGACTTCTACTATACAGTGGGAGTAGTGAGCAGGTATCAGTCAAACTCAGGACCGGAACATTGGATAGCAGCTAAGCATATCCTAAAGTATTTGAGACAGACTAGGGATTATATGTTTGTCTATAAGGGTGGTGTTCTGAACCCAGTAGGCTACACCGATTCATATTTTCAGACTGATGTCGATGACAGGAAGTCTACTTCTGGAATGGTGTTTACTCTTGGGGGTGGAGCTGTGATATGGAGAAGCGTAAAGCAGTCTGCAATCTCAGATTCCACCATGGAGGCTGAGTACATAGCTGCGTCAGAAGCAGCTAAGGAAATAGTCTGGCTAAAGAAGATCTATTCGGATCTTGGTGTTATTCCAGAAATGGATAAACCGCTTGTATTGTTTTGTGACAATACAAGAGTGATAGCCAACTCGAAAGAACCTCGAAGTCACAAGAGGAGTAAGCATATAGAAAGGAAGTATCACATTATTTGAGAATATGTGGCCAGGGGAGATGTGAAGGTTATGAAGATTGCAACTGAAGACAATCTTATAGATCCGTTTACAAAGACACTACCAAAAGCTACACTTGATAAGCATATCAAGGAAATGGGATTAGTAGAATTAAGGCATTAGTTTCAATTAGTGCAAGTGGGAGTTTGTTGGGGTTTTATGCCCTAATTAAAACCCAAATTCTTTGTAATCTCATTTTATTATCAATAAAAGAATAGAATCATATTTTGACTTGGTCAATCACTTTGCTCACATGTTTTATTTTCATGATTATTTGTTTAATATAAACTTCTATTAAATCCCGAGCATATAGCTAATCTTATTTATAGTGACATAATCACAGTGGAATCTAAATATGATTATATGTTCAAAATAAGTTAGTCCTAACATAAGTAAGTGCATAAGGTTTACACTGACTTGCCAATCTACAATATGATCTACTTACACATTACAATGTTATGTTCTTTCCAGAACATTAGCAAAGTAGATAAGATCAGATGTATTTGTTACATCAGACTGGACCGATATTAACAGTTGATAAGATAAGTAAACATACCTTTATTATCTATTCTAGTCATATCATATAGTTGGCCATAGGTCAATTCAATCTCAATTTTAAGTTGTTAGTATTCTAACTGATTGTATTATTTGAGTTCTTTGACTTGTTCGTTACCAGCTTACCCTACGGACTAGCCCATACTTACATCTTGGGAACTCGGTAGTATAATTGAGTGGGAGTGTTAATCATAGATATGAACATCTATAGCTGCTGATGAAGAAGTGAAACGATGGTTTCCTTTTAGTTTGGTTCAAGGTGTTAAATGATAGAGATCTCATTTCAGTAATTAAATTAGTTTACTGAAATATCATTTACAAGGAACTAAGTGTTTTAAGGATAAATTATAATGAGGGGTAAAAAAATATTTTAGTCCTATCTCATTGTAGACCGTCTATAGAGGATTGAGTGACAATTATGGTTATAACAATGGATAATTAATAGCGTATCTATATTTGTTATAGAGCGTTCTATGAATTCAAGAGTGCAATTCTGACTCTATAGTGGAGTCACGAGGAATTAATAAGTTAGTAAATTTATTTGTTAGATTTATGATAACTTATTGGAGCTTGATTTCATAGGCTCATGGTCCCCATTGTACCTTGGATAAAATCATCTAGATAGTCTCAATTAATTGATTTAGTTATCAATTAGAATTATCAAAGTTGACCAGGTCAATTTTGGATAGTTTCACAGAGTTGTGTAATTTTGAGAAGAAAAGAGAAATTATGGAAGATTTATAATTAAGATAAATTGGTATCTAAATTAATAAATAATTTTAAATCAAGGTTCAAATTATAAATAATTAATTTGATGACTGATTTAAATAATTAAATCAATAGAAAATAATACATGCCTTGTTTTTAAGTCCAATGGGCTTACAATCAAATGGGAAATTTCACGGGCCTAAAGCCCATGATAATTTCGACCTAGGGCTTTAAAATGACTATTATTTTATTTATTTTTTAATTAAATTAAATGGCCTAATTGAGTCTATAAAAGGAGTGCTTAGAGAGAAGTCATCAGTTAAGAGTTTTGAGACGACAAATAAGTTTTATCACTGGTTTTCTGATAGTTTTAGATTATCTCTAAACACAAGTCCTTTTCTAAGCCTCTTTGATTATTTTCTCTTATTCTTCTCTGTATCTATCTCATGTGTTGAGAATTTCCCACACTAGTCTAGGTGATTCTAAGGATACATTGGAAGGCTGTGAAGAAAATATAAGATCGGTTTAGTTTCTTGATAATACTCTGCGACAGAGAGGATATAAGAGTTAGAGAAACTGAAGGAAGGACTCTTTAATTCCGCTGCGTATATTGTAAGTATTCTAATCTTTGTTTCTCTTTGAATTCAATTTTAGAAACATGTTTTAGGCTATCTCGTATTAATTTGTTTAATATTAGATATACATGAAAATAAATAAAGATCCTATATAAGTTTTCCTAACATTTACAACACGTTCCTCAAAACTACCCCAGCCGTGGCGGCCATGTAGGCCAAACATGTACGCATCACTCCATGTCCTCTACACTTACCTGCACCATAGAGCACCCGTGAGCCAAAGCTCAGCAAGAAAACTTCACAGCACAACATATAATAGTTTATTTCAATGAATGCATAATTAATCAAACACGACAGACAATTACAAGTTTCTATCAGAATTCACTACAGCGGCCTATGCCGATCAGGGTGCGTTACCAGGCACCATGTCCATGGTCTTCACCGAGTGGGTGAGAATATCACCATTAGAGGGTCTCGACCTGACAGCCTTCATTCAACATGCTTAATGTAATGCCCTGGATAACCAAGACCGTTACACTGTGTGTTTAAAATAGTGCAAGACTTGCTAATCAAGTCATTTAAATAAAAATGTGAATCCAAAGTCATAAACAGGTCAGGATTAAAAGATTTTGGTCAAAAACAAATTGTTTCACTAAAATGAGAGTTTAGTACATGGGATCCCAAAACAAGGTTTAGAGGACATATTTACAAAATTTCCAAAAGTTATAAATAATCAAGGCCAATCTAATGGAAAAATGCACATTTTAGGTTTTCGTCCTTATGCAATCCCTCGACCATGGTAGCTGAGCAGCTGACAATGTACACCTCACCCCCAGAGCTCTCCAACCCAAGGTTGATCCATCTTACCCTTGCTTTTACCTGCACCATGTAGCACCCGTGAGCCGAGGCCCAGCAAGAAAACTATTGTTGACACGGTTCTTCGCCAACAGTGAATTAAGAATATATCTGGGATGAATTAGTGCTTAATGATGAACCGTATTAAGAAATTGATTCTCAAGAACACTCGTCTTTTTACGTGGTTCAGTGGTTAAAATCCACCTACTATATTATTACTGTTTTTCTCTCTCAATTTTGATAGTGTTTTTGCCTTACAGAAATTATCTCTCTTTTCCATATCCAAGATCTTAGTATTTATAGAGAAAATCCTTGGATAGGCCTTGGGTCATCACGTGACTTGACCCGCAGTGTTACCTATGCCACACTAATTATAAATATTATAATTTTTCCCAAGGCATGGTCTGATCATTAAGTAAAACTGATCTTGGATCCTCAAGGATACTTGGACATGCCATGCCTGACCATGCAAGATTATATTACGTGTCCGGGTTTTCAGGGATCCGCGGACATGCCATGTCTGACCATGCATGTCTATATAACGTATCCAGGTTTCTAGGGATCCAAGGATACGTCAGGTCTCTAGCGTATCCCAAGATGAATGCACCGTGAGCTCGTGTCACAGATGCTATGCCTTATAATCGTTACAAGCTCGTACTTATTGCTTTGTATTCTCCAGCTCGTGTTATTGACCTGGGGAGCTGTGCTGCCTTTATGGAGAAAATACAGACTTATGGATCATCTATTGCAGTCCTTTACTCCTCAATTGTACACAAGCTAAATAAAAGACTCGTGCTAAATTTTAGGATGCACATTTGCCTCTTAAGTCCCTGCTCATGTTTTATGACGTCACCTTCTAACTTACATGGTAGGGACTTTTAAACTTCGATCGCGATTACCCAGGCTTGCCCACTACTCGAGTGTCGGACACGTGGAACACTATAATTGGCGCCTGTTCGGGTTTCGAGGGCTGCAATAATTGTCTTGTCAACCTTTTCCACAGTTTCGTCCCTCGAACCACTACCCTCGGATCTTGAATTGGCCAGATCAGATGTTCACGTTGTTTTATGCCATTTACGTATAAAAAGGGATAGGTTAATTCCACAGTTCACCACCTTTCATTCAAATTTTTTTTTCCTTCCCTCTTCTGCACTCTCAACCTTTTCCTTTCTCAGAAAAACAAGAAAACCCCCAAAAATCCTTTGTTGCAAAATCTCTCCGGCATTCGGTTGCTCATTTACTCAAGAGTGGATCTCCCAGGCCTTGCGATACATAATTCTTCAATCGATGAACATACTGTAAGTATCGCTGTTTCAAAAAACCTCTTTCTTTACTGATTTCTGCCTTTTATTTACCATGATCATCCATGCCTTGCCGAAAGGGATATTAGGGTATTTTTCTCAGGTTTTTGGTACATAGGTTTTAACCTTTAGGCTTATTTGAGAAGATTTATAATATCTTTTAAAAATGTGACATTCACGAAACTGGGTATTTTCTGGGTGAACCTACCCGTTAGGGGTTATAGAAGATGAAAGGTTAGGGGTCCAAAAACCAAATTGCATAGAGAACACACTTCTTAGGTGGTTTTCCTCTAAAGCGCACCCTAAGGACATTAGTAGCCAGGTTTTTCTGACACATAGATCCCTAAACACCAGGGATTTGTTGGGGAAACCGAAGTGCATAGCATAGGGTAGCGCGTGGCATCATGCAAAGGGCTGAGATTAACTCAGCTCAGACATCAAAAGCACCATTTCCCTTCGTTCTTCCTTGCCTTTACCTTTATAAAATATTAGGTCGCCTATTAAGTGACTCGTCGTTCTTGTTCGCTATGCGATCTAATGGCACCTAAGAAGAGTGTACCCAAGAAGAATGCAGCTGACCCCTTGTCTCAACAAACCAACAAGGGAAAAGAGATTGCCTCCGAATCTCCTATTCCTCATTTCGGCCCCGTTCTGGATAGGGAGATCGTGGTTGATCCTAACGCGTTCTTCGAGGCATAGACAATTGTCTCTAAGATCACGAACCAAGGAAGGGTCAATAAAATAATGCTGAGCCACAACATAGAGGTTGGGTCTGGCGCCCTTATTGCCCACCCTCCGTTCAAAGGGGAATGGAGTTGCGCGCCACTAGTGATGAGCACTTAAAGGTAGGGGCCTTCCTTCCCCTTGATCAATACTTTGCTGACTTCCTTAGCTATGTGAAGTTGGCGCTGTTTCAGCTCCCCCCCAACTCATACCGGCTTCTGGCGGGGCTGAAATACCTCTTTTTAAAACACCAGTGGGAAGTCCCCACTCCGGCGGACATCCTCTATTTTTTTTGCCTTAAGGCCAACCCGGAGCAAAGAGGCTGAGGTGATGGATTCTACTACCTCACCCAGTTCCCGAATTCAGCCTCGGTGATCGAACTCCCCAGCCACCCCAATGACTTCAAGGACCAATTCTTTATGTCAAATGGGTTCCGCAACTGTGAGCATCGATACTTCAATCGCCCTCGTAAGTCTTTTCTCTTTTCTCAGCTCATGAAATCATTCTTGCTTGCTTAATAGTCATACTCCTTGTACTTATGATGATTGAGTTTACTATCTTTTTTTTTTGTGTAGCCATATTTGCGAGGACAGAGAAGTCTGTGACCCTCGGGGGTCAGTATGAGACTTTATTTGGGCTTCCAGACCGTGAGAAAGATTGCCGCCAGCTTGTGAACGACATCACGATGCTGGCGTGTAAATTGATCAGCGAAGTCCAAACGTTGGCCTTAAGAAAGACCCGGGCTACCTTTTCGGTAGTCCACGAGCTCCCACCTCCCTAAGAAGAAAACCTTGAGGCCGCTGATGGGGAGGAACAAGAAGAAGCCGAGGTCCCTCTTGTGAGGAAGAGGCAGGCTTCCGAGGCTGCCTGGGGCCCTGACCTAGAATGAGCTACATCGAGGGCAGCCGCCAGCCCCTCTGGCCAAGGTAACCCATATCCTTTTAGGATATTAGACAGGGTTGTCGCCGTTTCTAGGTTAGTTAGATTTAACCCCAACCAGCTCGTTCACCGCCATCCTAGTAATCCATATCGTAACCTAACCTTGCTCCAATGTGTGGACCATCTAGTGTTACTTTATGATATGGGTTATCCTAAGGGTACCGTTGTATTAGACAACACCTCAACCTTTAGGTTAGCTATTTTTGAGGAATATGGGACCAATCGTAGGTCGTGGCCTTCTTTGCTCCAAGGCATCTTTGCCCCTGGATTTAGGAAATATGTAGATGAGTCTAGCCCCGAGGTAGGAGTTGAACCTGAACCTCCCATAATTCAAGAAATTGTAGACTTAGACTCCCCCTCTCCTCCAGCAGTCCCAAGGTCGGAGGTCGTGACAATAGACTCCTCCCCTAGCCCGGAGGGCAGGACTTTCATTTATTTCTTTTATGTAAATTGATGACTTTACTTGTATATTAACTTCCTTCTCATTCTTTTCAGGCGAAGAAATGGCACAACCAGGAGCTCCCGACCTCCGTACAGTTTTCTAGGAGGGAAAAAGCAACTCGGGGCCTGTTGTAAAGAAACCCTGGTACACAGCAAAGAAGAAGCCCCCTGCGATAGAGAATACTTCCAAATCTCTGGCTAAGGGGACAGGCATGAGCTCGGGAGCTCTGACTCTCATCGTGATGGAGAAAAGGGGTCCTGCTCTGCCTCCTCCTCGATTTCCACCTGCTCCTGCTCGGGATCAGACAGCACAAGCTGATCCCCCAGCTCCTATTATTCCTACCACCACCGTGCACATCCTAGTCAATCCTCAGGATCTGGAGAAGATCCTCGATACTTTTTCGGGGACTCTCTATGAGACGGAGAACCATGTGGTGGAGCACATATACAAAGCCAACCCGAGGGACCTGAGGACAATAGAAAATAGGAGCCCAGAGAACGTCCTGGAGTTTTCCTTGGGGATGACCCTCATAGTAGGATAGTTTTCCTTATTTGAACATATATATATATATTATTTTACCCTAGTATGCGTCTAACTTGTTTCTTTATTTTTGCAGTCGGTCCTGGCTTAGCATCGCAGTATAGACCGGGTCAGGGCTAGGAATGAGGAGCTTCAAGCTAAGCTCCAGGTCGCCCAGACCGCCGTGACTGCTGCTCAGGAATACGAGTGAGCTGCCAAAGTTGCCCTTGCAGCTGCTCAAAAAGGCGAGCTTGATGCCATGGCTGCCCTTGCATCGTCTCAATAAAGCGATCATGCTACAAAGGTTTCCTTGGCCGCTCTTCAAGTCGAGGTCGCTGAGGCCAAAGCCAAGCAGCTGGAGGCCGAGGTTGCTATTAAAGAGGAGAAAGTTGCCTCACTGTCCTCCATGGAGAGCATGCTGTATCTGCTGGGCCTTTAACCAGGATGGTAACTTCTCTTTCCTGGCTCCTAAAGTGTGGGATCCATACCTCGAGAAGTTCAAAGCTCGGATCCTACACGAGCAGTCTGAGACAGGGGATGCTTCCACTGCGGGTGAGCAGGAGACTGAAAAGGTTACATTCTCAGAGTGCCTTGGAGGGGCTGATGAGGTTGCCCCTTCTTTTCTTTTTCTCTTTGTAAACATTCACCTTTTGGCCTAGTTTGAGGTTATTTTTCCTCGAGACAATTTTTTTTTAATTCACATATCTAACTTTTAATCTATTTGTCTTTTCCTTGATTGTCTCTCATGGTTATGCTTTTTTAGACTTGCACATTCAAAATCTTAGGAATTGAATTTTAGATCGAGATAGATATTTTGAATTTGGTTATATCCAAAATTAATGTGTTGATTTATATCATACCTGTTAAGTGTCAGGCCTTGGACCCGGTTATATCCAGAGTTGTAAATGATTTAAACCTAGTTCGCGCTAGATTTATTGACACCTCGTGTTTTTTTTTTTTAAAAAAAACATTGGTTAATCAATTTTGCTAGCTTCTAAGTTTAAGACCTGGTTGTATCCAGGGTTTTAAATGATTTAAACTTAGTTTGCACTAGATTTATTGGCACCTCATGTTTATTTTTTACAAACATTGGTTAATCAATTTTTCTAGCTTCTAAGTTCAGAACCTAGGTTTACCCAGGATTTTAAATGTTTCAAACTCATACTCCTTTGGCGACCTTGTCTTGATCTATCTCGGGTTCTATGCCCCCAAGTAACCAGAATGTGAACTTTCTCGGTTGCTTGTATAAATGCTTCTACCCAAACTTATATATAAATACACTTGAGAAAGGACAAATCTTAAACTATAAAAAACAAGAACATGACAATCCCTTCATTTAGGTGAGAAAGGACAAAGCCTTACATAGGATGACATCATCATTGATAATACTTCTTTAGGTGCATGGAGTTCCAAGTCTATGGGACTGTTTCTCCACTAGGTCAAGCTAATTTGAAAGTTCCTTCACGCATGCCTTCCACGATCTGATAGGGTCCTTCCCAGTTCGGGCCTAAAGCACCGTCTTTAGGGTCCTTGTTTATTAGAAAGACCATTCAGAGGACTAGGTTGCCCAACCCGAAACCACGCCTTCTGACCATAGAATTGAAATAATGAGTGATTCTTTGCTGGTAATGCGCAAGCTGTAGTTGTGAATCCTCACATTTCTCATCGATCAGGTCCAGAGAAGCATTAAACAACTCATCATTCTGCTCCTGGCTGAATGTCTATAGCCTGTACGTGGTTAGTTTTGCTTCGACCTGTCCATTGGCCTGTGGGTACGCCACTGAAGAGAAACTTTTAATTATACCATGCTTTTCACATAACTCGGAGAAGAGATCACTGTCAAATTGAGTTCCATTGTCTGACACAATCTTCTTGGGTAGCCCAAACCAGCACATAATACTTTTGACCACAAAGTTGAGGACTCTTTTTGAGGTGATGGTCGCCAGAGGCTCAGCCTCTACCCACTTCGTGAAATAATCAATGGCCACCACCGCATAACAAACTCCTCCCTTTCCTATAGGTAGGGCTCCTATTAAATCAATCCCCCATATTGCAAACGGCCACGGGGATGAAATCATCGTTAGCTTGACCGGAGCAGCTCGCACGACTGTGGCAAAGCGTTGGCATTTATCACATTTCTGAACATGAGAGATGGAATCCTTTGTTAAAGTGGGCCAAAAATAACACTGCCTCAATATTTTTAAGGCGAGGTTTTGCCCCCCAGCATGATCCCTGTAAAACCCTTCATGCACCTCTTACAGAATGGTTTTGGCCTCCTCCGGTAGAACACACCGTAGAAGGGGTAAGGAATGGCCACATCGGTACAACGTTCCATCCACAACCACATACCTTTGGGCTTGATAGAGTATCCTTCTCGTGTCCTTTCTCTCTTCAGGTAGCTTTCCTGTCGTAAGATACTCCACTAAGGGGGTCATCCAGGTCAATCTAATGTCAATCATCTCGACCTCCATCACATTTCCTGCCATGCTTGGGCTTTCCAAGAATTCCACTGGTACTACGTTCAAAGTCTCAGCTTCCTTGGAGGTGGCGAGCCTCGCCAAAGCATTTGCATTAGCGTTCTGCTCACGGGGGATCTGTTTGACGGTGACATACTCAAATTATGATAGCTCTTTCTTCACCTTGGATAGGTAAGCCGCCATCTTGGAAGCTCGCGCTTGGTATTCCTCTAACACTTGATTGACCACGAGCTGGGAATCGCTATAACACTGGATGAACCTGGCCTTCAATTCCTTTGCCACTCTAAGCCCGACTAAAAAAGCCTCATACGCAGCTTTGTTGTTTGACGCTTCAAATTCGAATTGTAGTGCCGAATGGAATTGGTGCCACTCTAGAGAGATCAAGATGATCCCAGCTCCAGATCCATTCTCATTAGAGGCCTCGTCCATGAAGATTCTCCACAACTGCTGCGCCGGTTCTTTCAAAGACTCTACTTGGAATCTGGTGCACTCGACCATGAAATCAGCAAGGGTCTGACTTTTGATCGAGGTCCATGGTATGTTCATTTATTTCGAACTGGCTGAGTTTGGTTGCCCATTTTAAAAGACGTCCCTATGCTTCAGGTTTTTGCAATACCTGCCTTAAAGGTTGGTCAATCATGATAGGGATTGTATGGGACTAGAAATACGACCTAAGCTTCCTGGAGGCTAATATCAGGCAGAACGCCATCTTTTCCATCAGGGGGTACCGTGATTCAGCTCCGAGAAGTCTTTTGCTTATATAGTATACCAGTTTTTGAACTTGGTCTTATTCCCGAACCAACACAGCGCTGGCTGCATTTTTCGTCACAACCAAATAAAGGAACAGGGGCTCTCCTACCACTGGCTTAGTCAATACTGGTGTCTTGGCCAAATGCATTTTTAGATCGAGAAATGCCTGTTCGCACTCCTCAGTCCATTCAAATTTCTTATTCCCTCGGAGCAAGTTATAAAATGGCAAGCATTTTTCAGTGGATTTTGAAATGAACCGATTAAGGGCTACCACCCTTCCAATCGGGCTCTGGACATCTTTACGCGAGCTGGGCGAAGGCATCTCCAATAGTGACCTGATTTTATCTGGATTTACCTCTATCCCCTTTGTATTGACTATGAATCCCAAAAACTTTCCCGACACCACTCCGAAAGTACACTTCTAGGGATTCAACCTCATGTTATATCTCCTCAGGATCTCAAAACATTCATTTAGGTTGGATACATTGTTATCGACAGTCTTGGATTTGACTAGCATATCGTCGACATACACTTCCATGTTTTTTCCGATCTGGCCAACGAACATTCTATTAACTAGCCGTTGGTAGGAATCTCCGACGTTCTTTAGTCCGAAGGGCATAACTTTATAACAATATACATTTTTTGGAGTCATAAAGCTATAGTGCTCTTGATCTGCAGGATTCACCGGAATTTGGTGATATCCAGAATATGCATCCATGAAGGACATGAGTTCGTGCCCCGCAGTGGCATCTACCAACTGATCAATTCTCAGCAATGGAAATCAATCCTTAGGACAAGCTTTTTTCAGGTTGGAGAAATTGATCCAAGTCTGCCACTTTCCATTTGGCTTCGGGACCAAGACAGGATTCGTGACCCAAATTGGATATTTTACTTCACGAATAAACCCGCACTTTAATAGCCGAGCTATTTCATTTTCCAAGGCCTTAGCTCGGGTTGGTCCCAAACGTCTCTGTTTTTGGGATTTCTTAGGTACGCTTTTATCCAAGTTTAGGGTGTGCATGATCACACTTGGGCTTATTCCCACCATGTCTTCATGGGACCAAGCAAAAACGTCTATATTCCCTTGTAAAAATTTTATCAGCTCTGTTTTCCTTTCATCATCAAGATTTTTCCCAATCTTAACGACTCTCGAAGCATCTTTGGGATCGATATTTACCTCCTCGAGCAGCTTGGAGCTCAGATCTATCCTCGCCCACTCGCGGATCAATATCATTGCTTAGGGGGATGCCTCTATCCTTGCTTCCTGAGGTTCTTCCATTCCAGAAGCAGCTTCTACTTCCTTGGACTCCTCGCCTCTGTCATGTATGGCCATTGTTCACTGCTCGGATTATGATTTTCCCTTCATGGAAATGATATAGCATTCCCTGGCAGCGATCTGATCGCCTTTGACAGTGCATATTCCTACAGAGGAGGGGAATTTGATTGCTAGGTGGCAGATAGAGGTTATGGCTTCAAACGCCATCAATGCAGGTCGGCCCAAGATCGCATTATAGGCCACTGGACAATCGATGACTACAAACTCAAGGAGTTTAGAGACAGTTCGTGGTCCTTCACCCAGTGTTACCACTAACTCGACTGTCCTGATGGCCGCTGACCCCTCACCAGAGAATCCATATAGAATCAGGGAAGTTGCCTTCAGGTCTGTTACAGACAACCCCATTTTTTCTAAGGTGGACCTAAAAAGTAGATTCCCAGAACTTTCGTTGTCTTCTATTGTCCTCCTAACTCTCCGTTGGCGAGCTGAACTGTTATGACCAGAGGGTCATTATGCGGGAATTGGACATGACTGGCGTCTTCCTCCATAAAAGTGATTGGTTGCTTCTCTAATCACTGAAGCTTTGATGATTGAAGCTTCGGAACAAATTCCACCCCGTTGTGGGATTTTAGCTCGTTGATATACCTCTTCTGGGCACCCCTGCTCGTGCCTGCAAGATAAGGACCTCCAAAAATGGTGATTATATCTCCTCCTGTTATCAGAGGAGAATTTTTTTGGTTCATCTAAGCTCCATTTTGGCTTATTGGAGACTCTGGGGCCGCTGGAATGTTTTGTATAGTGGGATGCTTAGGGGTTACCCGATTCCGGGCATACTGGGCCAAAGTTCCTGCCCTGATGAGAATCTCAATCTCATCTTTCAGTTGTCTGCAGTCATCAGTGTTATGATCGATGTCCTTGTGGAACCGAATTTTTTTTGAGGGATCTCTCTTTGCCCTTTGATTCTTTAGCGGCTCTAGTTTTTTCCATGGAAGGTGACCAGAATTCGCCAAGAGGGTGTGCTCTCTAGTATCAGTGAGGTCGGTGTAAGTAGCATAGATCAGTTTAAACCTCTCCACGTGTTTGTTTTTCTTTAATCCACTTTGATCACCCTCGCCATTTCCCTTTCTCTTATTACCCCCTTGGTTATTCTGAGCAACGGCCTGAGTTGTAGCCCTGACCACATTTGTTGCTGCTCCAACGGGTTGAGCAGAGGCTTGACTAGTTCTAGCAACTGAAGCTCATGCCTTTTCCAGGTTAATCCACCTTTGAGCCCGGTTCAGGAACTCATCCACAGTGTTGACTCCCTTTCTTTGTAGTTCTTTCCATAGGTCGCCTCCAATAAGAATTCCTGTTCTCATTGCCATGAGCTTAGAACTTTCATCAATGTCTTTAGCTCATGCGGCAACGTTGGCAAACCTACTCAGATATGCTTTCAGAGGTTCTCTGGGATGATGCTTTACATTTGCGAGGGAGTCCGCCTTGATACGAGCCGCCTGAGAAGCCCGTAAAGCTCTCTTGAAATCAGCAAAGAAACTCTTCCATGAGCTGATAGAGTGTTTTTTGTATTGTTTGAACCATTGTCTAGCCGGCCCGATCAGAGTCGAGGGGAATATCAGGCACCTTAGTTTGGGTTCAATGTTGTGGGCCATCATTAGGGTGTTGAACATCCCTAAGTGGTTAGACGGATCCCCATCTACGTCAAATTTTGATAAATGGGGCATCTTGAAACCTGGCAGGTATGCCGTTGCCGCTATGCTCGGGGTGAATAGCTCGAGCTCATCCCCTGAATTGTACTCGTCCTTCTCCTTTTCCGATAGGAGTCTTTTCATCAGTTCCTCCATCTAGGCTAACCTTTCAAGGGTTTGGTCCTTAGTTGTTATGGGGTTGTTCAATAGCTCCCATCCTATCATACGCGTTCGACGGGTTATTGTCCCTTAAAGCTCGAGCTTGGTTTGGTGGGATATTCCTGTTATCGCGTACTTCGGAAGGACCTCCCTCTTGATGAGTGTAATTGACTCCATCGTGGGATGAATTTCTCCTCTGTGAGTTTAGGCGTTCTCACAGATCAGTTTGTGGATCGACTTAAGGGCTCTGAGCCAAACTCAGATGATTTCTCAAATCTGTACCAGACCTACCACTTCGATGACTCTCAGTCTAGTAATGTAACGTCCCAAATTTCCTAATAAGGTTAAGGACCTTGATTAGGAGATCGGGAGGGCCATAATTGATTTATTGTGCTATTATGTGATTATATGCATGATTATGTGGGTCATATTATTATATGATGACAAAGGCATGCATGGGGTTATATACTCTATTGTGAGGATATTTTGGTAATTTGGCTCATTGAGAGCGTAATTGCATACTTGTGCGTATATTGGTAGGATAATGTTGAGACCACATTATTATGTGGGTATGTCTGCAGCTTGTGGCTCGAGGCGATCCTAACAAGCGGTATAGCGGGAAAGTCACAGCGGGGATTTATACTCGGCTCGGGGTGAGCCTGGGGATGTATTTGGGAATTTGGAGAAATATAATTGGTAATTAGTTGGGTATTGGAAAGTAAGCGGTAAATATTAAAGACATTAAGGGAATTAGTTGGAATTGGGAGTAATGACCAAAATTCCCTTAGGATGATTTAAAGGTTTAGTTATTATTGGGAGGGCAAGGTGGTCATTTGGCTTATTAAAGGATAGACTATATTCTGCTTTATGATATTAGTGGAGGTTGTAGATAAACTCAGAAACTTAAGGAAAAGAAAAGAAGAAGGAAAGAAAGAAAAACAGGACACTTAGTGTTATCTCTCTCTCTCATTCGGCTGGGTCATCTCTTCACCATTCTTTGTGAGTTTTGGAGCTGGAATTCCAGAGTAAGCTCAAGATGGAGCTTAGGGCTAAGGACCTTGGTGAAGCTAGAAGAACTAGCAGGATTTAGCCAGTCAATTGAGGTAAGTTTTAAGGTTTCCTGATGTGATTTTCTGGGTTTTAATGTGATGGTTTCTAAGTTTGAGTTTGGGATGGAATAAAGGGATATGAACCTGAGGAGTTGAAGGGCTTGAGGCTGGTTGGATGCTAAGAATAACCTAAGGTCGAAATCCTCCATAGAAGGTAACAAGTTCTGGCTTTGATGTTCTAAGTATCTGAGTTTCTGGTTGAGTCTTTCAGTTCCTGGGTTCAATGTTTGTTTTTCTAGTTTGATGATGCATGTGGTTAAGTCTTGTGTTATTGAGTTGTATGGGATGAGATATAGGTGGTGGTAGACTCAATTTGGTGAGTAATTGAGGGTTGGAAGGGTTCCAAGGGGCTTTTGTTCGAGGAAAGTCGAAGAGGGAAAACAGGGTGCGGCTGGTCTGTGACTAGCGCTGTAGCACTAGCCTTTGGGCGCTACAGCGCTAGGCTAGGGCTTTCTGGGCGTTTTGGTTTTGCTTGTAGCGCTACAGTGCCCTCCTTAGAGCGTTGTAGCACTACCCTGTCTCCAGGAAGGGGTTTTTGAGTTTTTCCTTTGGGTTTTCGCCCGGAGGCTTGGGGTTTGGTTCCACACCCCGTTTGGTGGAATTAGGGCTTTCCGGGGGGCTCGAGATTGGTCCCGAAGCAAGGTTTTGGATTTGAAGTTTGGTAGTGATTCTGATCTATGGTTGTGACTAGGTACGCGCTAAGGTTCAGATGGGATCGTGCTTGAGGATCAATTTGAACGAGCTAGCGAAATCTAAAGGTAAGAAAGTTGCACCTGATTATGTGGTTAGGTTGGGACTAAGTGTTCCCTATGTTTGTATGCATTGTTATGTGAGTGTGATTAACCATGTGGAAACGATGGGACTAAGAGCTCCCTATATTTGTATATCATGTCATGAGATGGTATTATTATGCCATGGGACATGCGATAACTGACCTAAGAGTGTTGGAATCAATATTTGCACACAGGGTGCGGCTCGGCCACTGGTAGCTGAGGCAGCTTATTTATCACTGAGCTCGGTTAAGCTGGCCAGAGTCAGTGAGTATTACACTGGGGGCGGCCCAAGTGTGTTAAATAGAGGGTGCGACCTAAGGGCGCCGACCCTGAATATTATTTGATGGGTGTGATAAACTGTTGATTACGAACATGAGTATTGTGTTACGGATATGATTGGTTGACTGTCTGCATGATAAACTGTTAATCTGTTGAGTGTTATCACTGATTGGATAAATGTTTTGAGTTGCTGAATTCTTGGTTGTGCATTGTGGAATATTTGATTGATGATGTTGATCTTGCTATGATATCATGCTTTCTTGCTGGGCCTCGGCTCACGGGTGCTACGTGGTGCAGGTAAAGGCAAGGGTAAGCTAGATCAACCATGAGTTGGAGAGCTCTGGGGGTGAGGTGCACATTGTCAGCTGCTCGGCCGCCACGGTCGAGGAATTGTACAGGGACGAAAACCTAAAATGTATATTTTGCCATTAGAGTGGCTTGAATTATTTGTAACTCTTGGAATTTGCTGTAACTAAGACCTCTAAACCCTGTTTTGAGTTTCCATGTATTAAACTGTCATTGTTAATGAAAATAGCCTGTTTGTGACCAAAATCTTTTATTCCTAATCCGTTGATGACGTTGAATTCACATTTTGTTTAAATGACTTTATTAGCAAGTCTTGCACTATTTTAAACACACAGTGTAACGGTCTTGGTTATCCAGGGCATTACAAGTAACTCATGTTAGCGAAACTCAGTGCTCGCGGTTGAGGCTGAGGATCTGGGACATTTCCGCGCGTCCAGGGGACATGGGTAGTGGCAACTGGAGGAGGATTTCTCCAGCATCCCCATAAGCAGGAACATTCAGTGCAAAAGTTAGATGTCTTATAGGTGATGGGGGATGTCTGACTGGCGAGGCGATTCTCGTCCCATCAGGACGGATTAAATTAGCCTGCGATCGTTCTACTCCCCCACTTCTAGCTCTTTACGTCTGGCAATCTGATCATGATGAAGGGGGGTTAGATGGAATATGTTGCCTCTGCAGGTTTTCTCTAGCCCTTCCCAGCGAATTACTGTGAATATTCCCAGGCACATGTGACGATGGTATTGAACTTGGGGTCGAGGCTCTAACTGATTGGCTGTCTTGCCGACGATCCTTGGGAGGACCACCAGGTTGAGCATTTGGGCATTTGAGCATTTGGCTTGGTTGCAAGAGGGGGTAACCGAGCCAAAACCTCCTTGATTTGCTTGTTTTCCTTGGCCAGATGGCTTCTAAATTACATGTTCTCCATCTCTACGGCGGTCAAGTAATCGGAGTTTGGATTCGGAGGCAGTGACGCCGAACTTCCAGAATCTCCATGACCAATTGGTTGTTTTCTCGATCGCTGTTGAACTTCCGGGACATGCTCATTGGAGACAGCAGTATGGTGGGCTTCCTACCCACCAGGCTGTTCCATCTCATTGTCGTGCCTCGAGCGAGTGACCACCATGATGAACTTTGATTTGGATCTTTATAAAAGCACTAATCTTTTTCCTCTCAATGAAAGCCCCAAACTGTTGACATAGTTCTTCACAAACAGTGAATTAAGAATATATCTGGGATGAATTAGTGCTTAATGATGAACCGTATTAAGAAACTGATTCTAAAGAAAACTCGTCCTTTTGCGTGGTTCAGTGGTTAAAATCCACCTAGTCCACGAGGCTATGTTATTATTGTTTTTCTCTTTTCCCTATCCAAGATCTTAGAATTTAAAGAGAAAATCCTTTGATAGGCCTTGGGGACATCATGTGACTTGACCCCCAGTGTTACCTGTGCCACACTAACTATAAATATTACAATTTTTCCCAAGACATGGTCTGATCATTAAGTAAAACTGATCTTGGATCCTCAGAAATACTCGGACATGCAATGCCTGACCATGCACGATTATATTACGTGTCTGGGTTTTCAGGGATTCGCGGATATGCCATGTCTGACCATGCACATCTATATACTGTATCCGGGTTTCTAGGGATCCATGGATAAGTCAGGTCTCTAGCGTACCCCGTGCTGAATGCACCGTGAGCTCGTGTCATGGATGCTATGCCTTATAATCGTTACAAGCTCGTATTCATTGCTTTGTATTCCCTAGCTCGTGTTATTGACCTGGGGAACCGTGCTGCCTTTGTGGAGAAAATACGGACTTATGGATCATCTATTATAGTCCTTTACTTGCCATCTGTACACGAGCTAAATAAAAGACTCGTGCTGAATTTTAGGATGCACAACTATAATGTCACAGCATGAACAATATCGACAACCAAATAATTCATAAAACATAACCAAATATTCCGTAGTCCATAGCATTCACATAATCAACGATAATAATTGACAATTCAATAATCTATTATCCAAGTATTCAACATGACATAATGACCAGATTAACGATAGTAAACATACAGTACAATATCCAGGGTCGACGCCCTTAGGTCGCACCCTTTGTTTATTCCACTGACTCTGGCTCACTTAGGCCGAGCTCAGTGATTATATAATTAACCTTAGCTACTAGTGGCCGAGCCGCGTCCTATGCACCAATATTAATTTCGGCACTCTTAGGCCATTTATCTCTGTTGACCCTGATTTTGGCCAACTGACACGGGGTCAAATTTGCTTGATGTGGAAAAAGCACGTTGGAAAGAATGTGATGACGAAATTATAAAGAACACAAGGGTTTATAGTGGTTCGGCCCCAGAATCTGGTAATAGCCTACGTCCACTTGAATTGTTATTAATATAGGACTCAAAGGAGTGATCAAAGAACTAGGGTTCAATGAGTTTCAACAACCTTGGAGGAATAATACCATGTAACTAGTTTGATAACTCTAATCTCAAGTGATCTGACAGCAAGAAAAGAAAAAGAAGCCCCCTTCCCTTCAACCCTCATTCTTTATTTATAGGCTCAAGGAAGATTTACATTAATTTGTTACAGATATGATTTCCTAAATAGTCGGATACTCAGGAAATCATGGGAGATAATTTCGGATACTATCATAACTGCATAAGATCTTTTCCGCGTATATCATTCGTACGACCAGACTGGTCGTATGAAAAGATCGAACATCGTGATACTAGATGTACTCCTGGTCGATAGTTGAACACGAATTCTGCCAGATGTTAGCCACGTGTACAAAATGTTTGCCACATCATCCATACTTGTTTTTTGGATAACAATCTCATGTCTACATGACATAATACCATCCTAATGTTAGGAGTATGCCCTAAAAGCATGTAAAAGACATTTATTATTTCGATGAATAAATATATACAATGGTTTATTATTATTATATTTAGATTATTAAATTATTGTTTGAATAATTTTGTAAATATCAGAAAAATTCCATATTCATATTGGGGATGTGATCTAGTATTAGTACGAGAGAATTAAGATCACATGAATGAATAAAAATAGTCAACAACAACAAATTAAAGTTATGAAATTCTTTAATTGTGGTTGTAAGTGCAGTTTGCTGAGTATCATGTTGATACAAATAATTTAGATTCAGATTATTGATGTGGTAAGACATCTCGATAAATGTGCTTTATATAATATGATTATATATGACATGGACCGATATGAATAAAAGTCTTTATCCAAAAACCATTTAACAATAAAGACTTGTAATTCATATCATAACTGATGATCATTTATAGATCAACCTAAATCCTGAGTGTTCATGAACTCCTGTTCATGTTTATCAAATCTTTTGATTCATTCGTTAAGGTCTCTTCATAGAATAAGGATAATGACTTTTGTTTTGGAGATTTAATATCACGGATGGCTGGGAACATGTATCAACAATTCAGAATCTAATCTTTCCTAACAGATCGTATATTAGTTCCCTTAAGGGTTAATTCTTGAACTGAATGATTTTGAGCTCAAATCTAATTAGATTATAGATTAATTATTCACTAGTGAATTAATGGTACTTAAGGAATAAGAAGTAAATTAGAAAGGTAAAATGGTAATTCTTCCATTCTAATTTATGAACTAATTAATTAGAGGGTTGAACTATTGTAAGATGGTTATATCAATGGACTACTTAAGATAAGATTTTTGTAAAAGTATATCTATAACATAAAGAGCGCAATTCTGAATTTATAGTGGAGAAATATCAGAATTAATAAATTAACTATCATGATTAAAGAGTTTAATCATTTAGTTTCAATTGATTGGAGCTTAATGTTATAGGTCCATGGTCCCCGAAATGGCTCAAACAAACACTGACAAAGGTAAATACAAAAATGAGCAAAATGACTTATTTGATAAGGAAAATATTTTTCTATGCCCTAAACATAATTATTCTATAATTATGTCTAATTAATTATTTATTTGATTTAACAAAAATATAATTAATTTTTGAATTAATTTATTTTTGGGATTTTTGGTATTTAAATAATAAGAAAAAATTGGAAAAATCACATGCCTTCCCTGGCATGTGGTACACGTGTAGCACAGTGCACAGTCACTGTGCTACACGCATAAGAAGCTCTTGGTAGTTTCTTAGTTCCACAATTTTAGTTATTTAAATATTAAATAAATAATGAAATATTGTAATATGATTAAAATATTATTATTTAAACATAATCTGATAACTGATTAGTTATTTTTCAATTTGTTTAAAACAACTAATATTTTATTTTTGATATATTGGATATATTAAATATAGGATATCAGTTTTTCAGAACGATACTTTCAGGGATAGAAAAGATATCGTGAAATCTCTCTGACAGAAAGAGAACAGTGATACAAGCATAGGTCACTGTTCTTCACAAACTTAGGTCCAAACTTTATCAGATCTTATGTGTTGAGAACATCTGATAAGTAGATTTTGCCTATTATTTTGTATAGCGAGCCCACACTCGTTCTTTGTGTGCTGATAACATTTTGGAAGATCTTGGTGTGAGATCTCAAGGTTTTTGCCATACAAAAACATGGTAGCAAGGAATGACTTGAGGTAATTTTCTATTCATATCTTCGATTAAATATATATATGTATGTGAAGAAGTAGATCTAGAAATCTTGTGGGATTAAATTAACAATTTTGATTTTTGTTCCGCTGCATATAATCTCTGATTTGATCTATAAAAACCAACACATACAACATTGCATACAAGTATAGGGAACTCTTAGTCCCAACATAACCACATATCCGGGTGTAGTATTTTTACCTTTGATTCCAAGATGAGAAGGTGAACTGGTTCCGAGCATGGTCCTTAGCCTCGAGTCTTGGTGATAAACCTAGTCACAAGGACATTGATATCCATCAACTTCTAATCACAATAAAATACCTAGGAAACAAAACTAGCCGTCGGAACCTCAATTTCTACTAAACCGAGTAGTAGAAATTGTCTCGAGCACCAAGGTTCGAACCCCCGAGCCCTAACAAAATTTGAAATACTTCCAAGACCAAACTTCCCAGGCGGGTTGCGACTTGGCTCAGTAAGTAGCGACTTGCCTCAAGACAGAGAGAAACTCCCAAGCCAAAGGGAAGGCGGGTCGCGACTTGGCCAGGCAAGTCGCGGCGCTCCCCAGGTCAGAGAGCATCCCAGGCCATAAGGGACACATGCGCAGCAGCGCCCCTTGGCTAGGTCACGGCACGCCTCCTTCGACCCAGAAAATTTTGGGTTTTCTTCCTCCTTCCCAGCCATGAACACTCAAGATAAGCCCAAAATTTTCCCTTCAATTCAACACTAACCATCTACGAATTTCAAGCTTAGATTCCATATTTATAATTACAAAAGCTTTAAAAATTATACAACAATCATTATCCCAATTCACTGGTAAATCACACTCTCAATTCAATCACAAACAATCACACTATAATATCAAAGTTAATACCTAATTCAGCAGCAAAACTATACCCAACAATCAAAGTCCTCTAACAAAAACAGTGAGAGGAATTTACCCCAATTATGGTTGACTCCTCACCAACCTCTAGCCTTCCACCCTTGAACTTATACTCTTAGATTTCCCAGCTGATTCCCTCTGGTTCAAAGCTTCAATTCCTCAAAGTTTCCCCCAAGAATTCCCTAAGCTTTTCCTTGAAAATCAGAATTTCCCCTTAGGCTCCCTTGAGAGAGAAAAACGTGAGATGGTGAGAGAGAGTAGAAGAAGAGCTGAGAGCCTTCTAAAGCCTTCAAGTTAATCCTTAGGATATTACTGACTTTATCCCTTACCTAAGAAAAGACAATTTTGCCCTCCCATATAAAACTTAGTACCTTCATTACTCTTAAGTGTAAAATGGTCATTTTCCCCAATTCCCATTAATTCCTCAAATGTTCCTAATATTTACCACTTAATCCCATCATCCAATTACTCTTCAATTCTTTACCCACTGTCCAATAATTCTCAACATATTCTCTAAATTCCCAAAATTGCACCCAAGCTCCCCCGAGTCGGGTATTAATTCTTGCCGTGATTATTTCGCCAATTCGCTTGCCAAGACCGTCTTGAGCCATATGATGCAAATATATCCACATAATAATGTGGTCCCAACAATTTATCACTCATAATTACATTTATGCCCTCAACGGGCGAAAATTACAAATATGCCCTTATAAAGTGAACAGGGCCCACATGCATAATAATTCTCATAACCATGCATTTAATCATTTTCACATAATCATATAATCATGCATGCCACATAATCATGCATTTTCTCATTAATTCACATATATACCAATTATGCTCTCCCGACATACTAATTGTTATCCAATAAATTAGCATTTGTGACGTGGCAAATAATCTCTTGACACGTGGCTGATACCTGGAAGGCGTCTGCTAGAGTATCGACCAGGATGCACAGCAGAAGCAGGTCAAGCCTGTCTTACCCACGACTAGTCTGGTCGGTAGTTTCGCAGACAAGGCAACATTTATGGGAGGATCTTTGTGAATCCCGAATTTATCTCATGCAATCTTCTGGATATCCCATTATTCAGGGGATAATATCTGTAACAATATTTTGTAACCCTCCATGAGCCTATAAATAGCAAGAGATAGCTCAAGGGAAGGGACTTTGAGATTTGTTGAGCTTCTGAATCATAGAGATTATAGAATTTCTCCTAGTAAACTTGTATTGTTTGTCAGAAGTGTTGAAACTCATTGAACCCAAGTTCTCTGATCACACTTTCGGTTCCATATCAATATCATTCTAAGTGGACGTAGGTCATTACCAGATCCTGGGGCCAAACCACTATAAATTACTGTGTTTTCTTTACTTTTGTCATTACGTTATTCTCTATACATTCGTCTATATCATTCATATTTTGACTTCGTGTCAGTTGGCTAAATCGTGGGTCAACATTCTGGTGCTTTCGTTGAGAGGACGATTCATTATTGTTAAGAAAGAGTCTTCGTAAGGACGGGGTTAGAACCACCTAGGAGTTCTTGGACCGAGCTGATCGTTATATCAAGCTCGAAGAGGCCATTGCTGATGATGGAAAACCCTCGAACAAGGGTAAGAAGGCCGCCAAAGCCGCAAATGGTTCCAAACCTGATGGCAACGGCAAAGGCGGCGGGCACAGCAACGGTAATGGCAAGAACGGTGGGAAACGACCGCACAATGAGCCTTCAACCTCCGATAATAAATGAGCCAAGAGTAATCGTTATGAACCTAGGTTCACTAACTACACTGCCCTCATCGAGTCTCGGGGAGAGGTTTACCATGCCACAAGCTCTAGTGTACCTTACAAGAAACCTGGGCCCATTCGAAAAGACATTTCGAAAAGAGACACTACCAAGTTCTGTCGTTACCATAACGACTACGGACATGACACTAATGAATGCAACCAGTTAAAAGACGAAATCGAGTTCCTTATTAGACAAGGACACTTGAGAAGGTACGTACGGGCCTCGGGAACTTCCCAACGAGAAGCTCCAGGTGGCAACGAGCAGACGTCCACATGCCAACGCTCGCCACCATTACAGCCTGCCCCCGTAGCCGGAACACTCTTAACCATCTGTGGAGGCTCGCACCTCGCGGGAAATAGCTGAAAGGCTAGAGAACGATATGCTCGGACTCTACGTCACGACCAGGACATCGAGATGATGACTGTGGAGGACCGTGCGCCAAAAAAGGCTTGCTCAGAGGAGTATGGGATAACCTTCTCTGATTGCGATGCCCAACACGTCCGGTTCCCATATTCCGATCCGCTGGTCGTGGACATCCAGATGGCCAATATGATGGTAAAAAGAATACTGGTCGATACAGGAAGTTCAGTGAACATCCTGTATAAGTCAACACTGGAACGCATGAAGTTGTCCGTAAAAGACCTGGAGCCCTGGAATCAAACCATATACGGCTTCTCTGGAGAAGGACTCGCCCCAGCCGGAATGATCAAACTCCTAGTAACAACGGGTACAGCGCCTGCCTCAAGGACATTACTCACCACTTTTGTAGTGGTCGATTGTCCTTCAGCATATAACGCCGTTATTGGAAGGCCCATACTGGTTGATCTAAGGGCCATCATCTCCATGTGGCACCTAGCCATGAAGTTCCCAATGGACGCAGGGGTAGGATGCGTCTTAGGAAACCAAAGGGAAGCCAGGGAGTGCTATAACGCCTCGATCACAAAGGCAAAAAGTGGAACATCGAAGAGCGCTACCCCAGACCGATTGCAGATGACAGAAGACAGACAAGCCCAATCAGGTGGTAACGTCACCAAATAGGGTGTTGCCCAAAGTGAGGATATAGATTTGGATCCTCGCTTTGGGGATTTTGAAGAAAATGTTGGACCCGTCGAGGACCTGGAGGAGGTCCAACTCGATGAAAAAGACCCGACCAGAGTCGTGAAGGTTGGGAAGAATTTAGAGCCTACCGCAAAGCAGGCACTGGTGAAATTCTTGCAAGAGAACCAGGAAGTTTTCGCCTGGTCGCATAAAGACATGGTTGGGATAGATCCAGCAGTAATCAGCCATGTCCTGAACATAAACAAAGCCTTTCCACCTGTGCAACAAAAAAGAAGGTTGCTCGATAAAGACAGATCAAAAGCCTTGAAAGAAGAAGTCGAAAGACTTAAAGAGAATGGGTTCATCAGGGTGGCATTTTATCCATCGTGGGTCTCCAATCTGGTGCTGGTCCCCAAGCCTAACGACAAATGGCGGACCTGCGTGGATTTTACAGATCTCAATAAAGCCTGCCCAAAAGACTGTTTCCCACTCCCAAGGATCGACCAGTTGGTCGATGCTACTGCAGGACATGAGATCCTCTCGTTCATGGACGCGTATTTAGGTTACAACCAGATCAGCATGCATCCCCCTGACGAGGATCATACCAGTTTTCGGACCGATACGGGCTTATATTGTTACAAAGTAATGCCCTTCGGGCTGAAAAACGCAGGCGCAACTTACCAACGACTGGTCAACCACATGTTCAAGGAGCTGATCGGGGTAAGCATGGAGGTATATGTGGATGACATGTTGGTAAAGTCCAAGAAGGCAGAAGGACATGTGAGGAATTTGAAAGAATGCTTTGATGTGTTGAACAAGTATCAGATGAAGTTGAATCCCCTCAAATGTTCCTTTGGAGCGGATCAGGGAAGTTTTTGGGGTTTATAGTAAATTCAAGAGGAATCGAGGCCAACCCTGACAAGATAAAAGCCCTGATCGACATGAAGTCGCCGGAGAGAATCAAGGATGTACAAAGCCTGACCGGAAGGATCACTGCCCTAAGTAGATTCATCTCAAAATCAACTGACAAGTGCGTTCCATTCTTCAATCTACTCAGGGGGAATAAGAAGTTTGAATGGACGGAGGACTGCGAGCGAGCATTCCAGGCCTTAAAAGCTCATATGTTGCAACCTCCCATCCTATCAAAACCAATCGAAGGAGAGACTTTGTATATTTATCTGGCGATTACCGAAGTTGCTGCTAGTGCGGTACTAATACGGGAGGAAGAAGGTGTACAGAAAGCTGTTTACTATGTCAGCAAAAGGCTTATCGGTGCAGAATTGAAATATCCACCAATCGAGAGGTTAGCATATTGCTTAATTCTAGCCTCCAGAAAGTTGCGTCCGTACTTCCAAGCCCATCCTATCACAGTTCTGACCGACCAGCCCCTTCGGCAAGTCCTCCAAAAACCTGAGGCGGCTGGACGACTGTTAAAATGTGCGGTCGAATTAGGACAGTTCGATGTAACTTATTTACCGCGAGCAGCAATAAAAGGGCAAATCTTGGCCGATTTTATTGCGGAGTTCACCGAGCTCCCCAACAGTGAGCTGTGCAAACAGCCTGAAGCGCCCATGCCTCAAGACGAGACTCCTTCGTGGAAACTATTCACGGATGGTTCATCCAATGATTCCTACGCTGGAGCGGGAGTGATATTGATAACGCCCGAAGGGCATCGATTTCACTGTGCAATCAGGTTTGACTTCGCAGCATCAAACAATGAAGCAGAATACGAAGCGCTCCTCGCTGGACTGAGAATGGCCAAGGATATGAGTATAAAAGTGCTTGATATTTACAGCGACTCTCAGCTGGTCGTGAATCAAGTCCTGGGAGAATATCAAGCGCGAGGATTAAAGATGATGGCCTACCTTAATAAAACGAAAGATTTGCTAGCCCAGTTTACAAAATACACCCTCCAGCAAATTTCACGAGACCAAAATTCGAATGCAGACGCCTTAGCTAAACTCGCAAGTGCAAAGGATGCTGACACCTTGAACATAGTCCCAGTAGAAAGATTGAGTAAGCCAAGCATTGAAGTGGCCGAAGCCAACATGGAGATTCGTGCAGAAGATACATGGATGACGCCTTACCTGGAGTATCTGACAAATGGAACATTGCCAGCAGATAGAAACAAGGCCAGAACTCTGCAAAGGCGGGCTGCTAGGTACATACTGCTCGACGGTGTTATGTACCGAAGAGGATATTCAATGCCACTACTCAGGTGCATTACATCAGAAAAAGCTAAGGAACTCATGAAAGAGGTGCATGAAGGCTTCTGCGGAGATCACGCTGGGGGGCAGAGTTTGGCGAAAAAAGTTCTAAGACAAGGTTACTTCTGGCCAACAATGAACGAGGATTCAATGGAGTACGTACGAAGATGCGATAAATGTCAAAGGTTCTCCAAGATCCCACGAGCAGCTCCAAACGAGCTAAAGCAGATGCAGAGCCCGTGGCCTTTCGTAATATGGGGAATAGACTTGATTGGATCACTGCCAACAGGAAAAGGAGGAGTAAAGTACGCAGTCGTGGCAGTCGATTATTTCACAAAATGGGCCGAAGCTGAACCACTTGCAACCATCACGACCAAGAAAGTCCTTGACTTTGTCATCAAGAACATTGTATGCCGGTATGGTTTGCCCAGAAAGATAGTTTCAGACAACGGGACCCAATTTGACAGCGACCTGTTCACCGATTTCTGCGAGAGGCACGGGGTTATTAAGAGCTTTTCTTCAGTCGCACACCCCCAAGCGAATGGGCAAGTCGAAGCTGTAAACAAAACTCTCAAGGACACCCTAAAGAAAAGACTTGAAGAAGCTAAAGGAGCGTGGCCAGAACAGCTGCCTGAAGTCCTCTGGTCGTATAAAACATCTCATCGAACAGCAACAGGGCATACCCCATTTTCTCTAGCCTATGGATATGAGGCAATGTTACCTGTCGAGTTAGATCCCCCCTCACATCGGCGTTTGACTTACGACCAGGACGTGAACAGCCAGTTGATGATGGAGTCCCTAGACTTGATCGATGAGATACGAGAAAAATCTCAACTCCGAGTTGCTGCTTACCAGCAAAATGTCGCCCGGTACTTTAACTCCAAAGTTAAAGAAAGAAAATTCAATGTCGGAGATTTGGTGCTACGACGAGTTTTCTTAAATACCCGCGACCCCACTGCTGGAGTGCTCGGACCTAACTGGGAAGGGCCTTACCAGATTGAAGAAGTCCTTCACCCAGGCACCTACAAACTTGCACGCTTAAACGGAGATCTCGTTCCGCGCTATTGGAATGGAGAACACCTGTGCAAGTATTATCAATGAACAGCCCTTCATAAAGGATTGGCTTGTTTAAATTTCTCTTTTTAATTTTTACAAGTTTTGCAAAGAGGGTTAGCCACGATGTATGGCTAACTGCTCGTATATGTAAGATTCTATTTCAGAATCACTCGTAAGGACATGTTTAGTCCATTTTTAATACGAGATTATAAGGGACTGTGCTCAGCCAGTCATTCTTGCCTACCTTTGTGAATTTATCTTTACAAGTATTTGTTCATTACATGTGTTATTTTGCTGTATTACAAGTATCAGTTTTACTACGAACAGGAACGTTCGAACAGGTTATGGTCAAGGAAAGTGACCAAGGACCTAAAGCTCCTCGATCACTTGGGGGGCATATAAGGCACATCAATTGCAAAGAATACTCTTAAGGTATGTAAACACATGAACAAAATAAGTGCCCGTGCAGTAAAGTTTAAAAAGAAATTACTGTCTTTACACCACGACCCTTGGGTCGTATATCCAAAAAAGAAGAAAAAACAAATAAGAATTCAAGAGGCATTCGGGGCTGGAGGGTCCTGAGCAGCATCCTGGTTAGTCACTTCCTCAACAGCATCTACTTCTTCCAAACCAGCAACGCTTGGAGTGGCAGGGGTCGCGGCTCTTCCTTCCTCCTCGGCCAATTGGGCAGCACATCGGGCCAGCTCTGCAGTTCTGACTTCCTCTGAAAGGTAGCTAAAGTCAGCACCCTGATTGTGTTTCCAGAAATTGTAGAAACATCGGAGTGTTTTCCTCTTATACTTTTCCAGATTCTTGGAGTTGTCAAGCTCCAACTGCTTCACTTTGCCCTCGAGGGAGAGAATAGCCTTATCCTTGGTCTTGAGTACCTCCCCCAGATGCTTGATTTCGCGGAGCTGGGTTTTGTTGATCTCCCGGTACTCTTGCCTCAACTTGACCGCTGCTTCCTTCGCAGCTTCAGCCTCGGACAGCTTAGTCACCACTGCATCCCTCTCTCGGATCACCGCCTCCAACTCCTTAGCATGCTTAGCCTCAGCAGCCGAGAGCCCCTCGGCCGCTTTCACCTGGAACCTCTCAATGGCTTTTGCCTCGACCTGTTCGAGGTAAGCCTGGGCTCGGGTACGGGCAGTTATGGCAGAAAGTAATGCCTGTGCACAAAGAAAAAGGAGTGAGAACTTATCACGAGGACTAGAAAAATAAAGACTCAAAGAATAAAGAAGCACTTACGCTGGAGATTTCGTTCAAAGCCCTGTTCATGATCTGGTCGACTGGCAGCTCTTCAGCTTGAACCATTGCGGCCCTAACACCCTCGCCTTTACCAATGCGATCGAGGCGGTCCCGGGCGGATCGGATGGCACGGCTCATAAGTCTGGCCCCATGAGCCTCTTCACAAGAAAGATGCTCCCTGGCAGGCGCAGCTGGAGGATTCGGCCGAACAGGAGTAGTTTGCTGTTCAGAAGGAGCTGGAGGAGGAGTAGGAGTTCGCCCAGTTGGCGCAGGACTTTGCCTAGTTGGTGTGCCCTGAGGAGGGTCTTCTGGTCGACTTTTCTTGGCTGGAGGGCCCCGACTGGATTCACCAGTTCTCTTTTTTGGCTTCCGTGTGAGTTGGGTGGTTTCTTCTTCTTCCTCGGCCTGATACATGTCAAAGATGTTGGGAGTCGACATATCTGCATGGAAGTAAACACAAGAGGTTAACAAGGAAAGAGAAAGGTGAAAGTAAGTAATACAACGGAAAGAAGATAACAAAGTAAATACCCGAGCTACAACTACTGGTCGCTACACTATTGACTATATTAATCATATACTCATTTTCTGGCATGAAGAAGTCTGGCCCTAGATTTGGAGCATATGTAAAGTTACCATCCCCATCAAACATATGACAGGGAATTAGCAAACCATTTAAAAGCGAAATAACGTTACCATTGTCATCAGAAGACTCTCCCAAGTCAACAACAGGCTCTGTGGCCTTTTCTTTCCCCTTGCCTTGGGGAGCAGAAGGCCTTTCGGCAGAAGGGCTGCCCGTGGGTTCCCTGATCGTAACTCCTGTTGGCCTCCTCCTAGGAGGAGGCACAGGAGGTTGCTGCTCGGGAACCCCCTCGGCAGTGGCATAGCCCACCACGGGCCCTCTATTTTCATGGCGAGGAACCAGGAGGCCAGACGACCTCAAGTTTTTTTCGAGTGTCAGGGTCTTGACACATTTTGCTGCATCAGACATCCTGGCCAGAGTGTTGGACCTCGACACCATGCTTGGTGTTGGGGTTGGACGTAACCAAGGGCCTGAAAAACAGATCAAGTTTGAGAGAAAATTAAAGGAAATACTCTATGTTAAAGTGTCGACCAAGACAAAGACAAGTTTATACCTCCTCTCGCAAAGGCCAAGTTGTCACTGGTTATGTCCGGAGTAAATAAGTACTCCTTGTTGTAATGCCCCACGTTTGATATATGGGTTGTACCACTCAAGAACGTCCGGCCGGTTTCCTGGTGGCAGAAGTGGAAAAAGCCCGTCCCGTTGTGCTGAGGGTTGGACTTAAGTTCAAAAAGATAGTTGACCTCGTGGGGTGAAGGTTCTGGCCATTTGTTAAGTTTGTACAGAGCATAGAGTGCGGCCAGAATCCTATATCCGTTGGGAGTTATTTGAAAGGGAGCGACGCCGAAATAATTGGCCACCCCCACAAAGAAAGGATGAAGAGGGAGATAAGCTCCCGCCTCAATGTGATACCGGGACCAGGCGTTGTTCGCCCCTCCTGGAAGGTTAGCCCTCTGGTCCGCGGTGGGACATGTAATGGTTACCCCCGTGAGGGGAAATTTCCTGAAGCAGTTAGCAACCATTCGGATGGTCACTGAACTGGCTGGGGGAGTATACCACTCGACATCAGGCAGATTCCAATGAGGAGGGCGAGCCCTAGTTTGGATATTAGGGTCAGGAACAAGATTTTCTCGACCATTGGTCGAGGGAGCCCTAGCCTGCGAATTAGGCTGGGCAGGGGGAGTAGTGTTACTTTCAGACTCAGGCCTCTTCTTGCCAGAAGACTTGGAGCGGGCCATTGGAGGGGAAGGATGTGGTCTGGAAGAGGATCGCGAGAAAGGTATCTGATGGATACGATCAACTGGTTGTTCTTCTCCCTCGAGCAGCTGAGCGAGGAGGTCGTCGTCGATGGGTCTCTCACCTCCCCACAAATCTGGCATTAAAATCTGCAAACAGAAGAATGGGGAGGTGAGGTGATAGAACTTTAGAAGGTTTTTTAGAATAACGCTGGTCGAGTATAAAAGTTAAGCCTTTATACAACAGCATTCTAACAAGAAACTAAATCTTTCTATGCGAACAGTTCGAAAAACGGATTAAAGGGTGAAAGTGAAAAGTTTTCCTGAAAAGCTTTTTTCAACTCCCCTTAGGGCGGGAAAAATTATTTTTTCAGCTAGCTTAAAAATCGAAATGTTACTTCGGTTTTACGTCCTAAAAAGCATGATCCTGGGTTTCAAACTAACTCGTAAACCTAGTCTGCCTACAAAACATTCTATCTACAAGCACCTAAAACCAGAAGCCGAAGAAACTTAAACAGTACGCCATAAAAAGCATGCACCACGAGAAATTAGAAGAATGGGGTTTCAGGATCTTACCAAGAATAGTGGTCGTGAAGGTGGAAGAGAGGTCTTCGGAGATTAAGGAGCCCACCGTCTGAGTCGTGAAAGGCGCAAGAGAACGTTCGCCGGAGAAGTTTAAAGCTCTGGTTTTTAGGGTTTTTGGCAGAATAATGGCGTGTGTGAAAATAAAAGAGATGGCTCTGATGGTCTTATATAAGTTTGTCTCTGATACTAAAAAGGTGTAATCATTATTTTTCCTTTTTCGAAGTATGGGGGAACGTGATGGCCGTCGAAATCGTTTCTGGGAAACCGAAAAGTCATGATTGGACAGAAGTGGGTTGCTTCTTTCAAGAGCACACAAAGGGTTCTGACACGTCAGGATGGGTTACCGAAGAGTCGCTCGTTCAAAGTTTATTTACTGTTCGTAGTAAATAAACTTTGGGGGGCAAATGTTATCCAATAAATTAGCATTTGTGACGTGGCAAATAATCTCTTGACACGTGGCTGATACCTGGAAGGCGTCTGCTAGAGTATCGACCAGGATGCACAGCAGAAGCAGGTCAAGCCTGTCTTACCCACGACCAGTCTGGTCGGTAGTTCCGCAGACAAGGCAACATTTATGGGAAGATCTTTGTGAATCCTGAATTTATCGCATGCAATCTTCTAGATATCCCATTATTTAGGGGATAATATCTGTAACAATATTTTGTAACCCTCCATGAGCCTATAAATAGCAAGAGATAGCTCAAGGGAAGGGACTTTGAGATTTGTTGAGCTTCTGAATCATAGAGATTATAGAATTTCTCCTAGTAAACTTGTATTGTTTGTCAGAAGTGTTGAAACTCATTGAACCCAAGTTCTCTGATCACACTTTTGGTTCCATATCAATATCATTCTAAGTGGACGTAGGTCATTACCAGATCCTGGGGCCGAACCACTATAAATTACTGTGTTTTGTTTACTTTTGTCATTACGTTATTCTCTATACATTCGTCTATATCATTCATATTTTGACTCCGTGTCAGTTGGCTAAATCGTGGGTCAACACTAATCAAGGCCCTTAAGCCTTAATAGTAATTTTGGGTAGTTACAACTATCCCCTCCTTATAACATTTTTGTCCTCGAATTTTATTCAAACACATCAGGTAATTAATCTCATACCTCTGACCATTACTCCAAAATCCAATTCTTTACCTGCTATCTTTCAGTAACACTCTTACTAGAGTGACAATCTTACCCCATAAGATCTTATCTTATAACTTTAATTTCATTATCCCTTCCTTGCACAAAAAATCTGTTGAAACCCCAGGGTTTGCTTATCCCATCAGCGGTCATTTTCCCATCTTTTCATTGGTGCCAGTACTCATAAGCCATCACCCATACCAGGGTAAGGCTAGCTTGTAGGCCCTCGGCCTAAACCTTGGTACAATCTCTAAACTCTTATTGAATCGGGAGCCAAAACTCCCATTTCTTCCCCAGAATATCCTACTCTTTCTTGTCTACAATACTTGGAGAAATACAAATCTCTCGTCCTGGAACTTCGTGTTCCAAAGTTTACAACTTGCGATCTCTTATGTCCTTTCAAATTGGCAGATACTTCTGCCTTAAGAATTGCAACAACTCCATTGGTTTTCCCCGTGAACAAATATTGAACCAAGATACTCACTACCTTTCATTTCTTTACTTAGAACCAGTACATCTTGCTTTCTATCTGACCATATCTTACGCCGTGTCACCCCAGCTGTAACCCAGCATTCACCACTGTGACTAGTTCATTAAGGGTTGCACATTCATTACATAATTTCTTAGAACAACCATTAATTCTTCATATTGCCATTCTATCTGTAGACAGCTACTAATTTTAGGTTCCAACCTTATTCCCAAAATTAAAGGGTCTCAACTCAGCACTATCAATTGCCATGCCATGTCACCCGATCACACAAACCAAAATGTTGCAACCTTCCATGTCCAATCATCTCACTTGTAGTCTAATGTGCTCCACTCCTACAATCCACCACTATACCATTATATCTTCCAATATCTGAATATTAGATCTTATCATCCATTTAAACTTCCTTGTTACCATATGCCTAAGGAGGTTATACGATGTTCATTCAGAACTTTCATCTCCACACCAAATTCCATCGGATCACTCACCCGGTCTTCACATCTTAATTCATATTATACTAGTAGGGTTCTTCACCATTTCCACAAGATCCTCACTCTAGATTTCATTGTCCAAAGAGATATATATCTGTCCATAACCAATCACAGGTGCCATACTAATCTCAATTGTTACCTTGTCTGACCTTACTGTAATCCGTGATGTCTTATCCCAACCAACAGATACCTTCCCAAGTAAGAGGTCAGTTTCTAAATTAATTTTCTCCTTGTACAGTCACAAATTAAGTCTCGTTGTATCTTGATCTCAGGGTTATCTTTCTTACATATGAGCTAACGCTCAAATCCCTTACGTTATGCATTCATCGCTAACTTAATGTTCACTGTATACCGGTCATGTTCCCATTCGTTTACTTCTCGCGAGGCACAACCATCACCCTTTCAATCTATGTCTTTGCATGTCTCAGCCTTTAATACATCGCTCACAGTCGCATGTATTAAACAAAGATAAGGTTCTTCACGTTACCCTTCCGTATCTGCCTTTTGAAAATCTGATACAAAATCATCCATTCAGTCTAACCTTAGGTTCTTCTGTCATTCCAATCTTTGGTGTAGCTGTCTTCAAAGATACTTTAGGTAGTAGATGACATGTTCGCCAGTCCCACTGTGCTTCTTACTCCTCTGACGTTCTTTAGTAACTGATCCCTTCTCTTCCTGAAGCGTGACCTTGAATACCCTTGGCGAGATCGAAACTGACACCTTCTGGAGCCTTACCTGTGATCATGCTTCTTTAGTCTTGGTAGTAGTCGTTCGTATTCTGCTTTTAACTGGGAAATAGTCCAACCTATCGCCAATGAACCTGGATGTGACTTGTCCATACTATTCCTGTACTCTCTACTTGTCGAACTTACTTGGGTTGCTGAAGTTTAAATTACTTGAGAACCTTTACTAATAATCCATCACACCCCACTGGGTACAAGTAATAATTCGTGAAATGTCTCTTTCCTTGATTCTTAGCTAGTAATAACCAGATCGAAGATCAATTCCTGGAGGCATTGTCCTGTCTTGTAACTGGGTATTTGAACTCTTCATCCTTAACAAGTGATGACAATGAATCCCACGATACGATGCTCTGTCTAATCCATCCCTAAGTCAAATACTTCTTCAACTGAACTAGTAATTCTTTCTGCCAAACCAATACCATTCTTCATAATGTCCCTGGTACTGAATCTATCCATAACCCAATCCTAAAGCGTACTAAATCACTCCTTACATACCCATCTAAATCCTTACTGACCAACTCAGTTTCCATTCAGTCCAACTAATGTACTTCGAGTGATGCCCCCTACAATCCATGGTTGTCTCTAACAAATTAGCTCCCACTCCAGCTCATGTCAAGGCTCCCATTTTACAAGCTCAATTACTTTCACTATGAACCTATTTATTATTTGTGTTCTAACTTTTCTCTTAGAAGCTTCTAATTCATCCCCAACAAACACTAATATCTCAAACCCCTCGTACAAAAGCCCTGAGACATAAACTTCATATCTGAATCTCTCCTGGGAGATACACAACATCGAATTCTTTTAGCTCGTATATAACCAAGAACGAAGACTATAAGTCAACCGGTTACCTCCGAGGAACTAGCCTCGGGCTTCGAATGAAACAAGGAATTCCAATCTTCCATTCTCTAATCCTGGAAAATCCTCCTTAACATATTGAACCATTCCATGTAGAAATCGTGGTCTTACCTGGCGTCTTTCCAGATGGCATCTCCTGCTTCTGATGCATACTAAATAACTTCACAAGATCTCATCATTGTCCCGACGACTATCTTGTAAACTAGACCCCTTCTTGTCAAAACCAGGAGCCATAGAACTTTCCAGGGTTCTTTTGTTTCGATTATTGAGAATCTGTCCTTACTAAATTCCACAAATGGGAATACTGTCATTTGTATCCCTCGCCCTACAACATTCACGCTCTATACCTCATTCCGTATACCTTAAGTAACATGGCCCTCCTTGCTGCTCAAGCACAAATAAACATCTCATGCACTGAAGCAGCTCTGATACTCTGGGCCATCCTGGAGTTTAATCCTTAAACGAGTCATCATTTCCGGCTACATCCACTTGTATCAACTTCCAAAATGGATTTACCAACCCACGAACTTATTGACATAATCTGTTGTTTCCCTATCATTCTAAACCAAGTTCATAACCTCATTAGTCTTCGCAGCTCAAGCTAGGTCATAATAATCTCTTTTATCAAATCATTGTCTGAGTTCCTCCCAACCCATCATGCCAACATTTCAGGTCTGGGGTACCACTTTCGGGCATCCTTCTGCCACTACTACTTAGCACAACCACTCTGTCATGACCTATCATCCTCATATAATCAAGGATGGTACTAGCTATACCCTTTCGCTGATCAATTCTCGAGCATACCCAACCCTTTCTCAAAACTAGAGGATAATGCTTCTGAAGCCTTTCGTACAGTAATTCTTATCTCTCTATATCTTTAAGTTAAACCAACACTGGTAATCCAAGTGTCAAGATATAAAAAGCAGCTCTTTCCCCAGAAAACCCCGCTATTTCATCCATCTAGTCTTCTCTATCAGACTTCACAGCTTACTCACATACCAGCGAACGTCTGCTGCGAATTTCAGGGGAAGATGGAGGATTCCAACACTAGCTATCATCTGCATCCCTCACTATAACAATACCGGGTCCACTTAACCATTTTGAGCACCAACAATCTGAATTCATCGGCCATCACCGACTAAACCACTCAGCCCCGACGTTCATACCCAGAACCATCCCACAGCCAGGTCCAAATAACCATAATAATCATGCACACATAAGGCATAATAACACCAATCTACAATACTATACATTTAGTTATCAAATTTTATTGCTACCAGGTACATTCATACTTACCATGCTTTCCATATACCAATAAACAAGTATAACATATAAATTCAATTTAGACAATTGGCCACATACAATCAGTATACAAACCATTATCCAAATATTCATCCACATGCAATAGCAATGCTAATCAACACACCTCAATTTCATCACACAACAGTTAAGGGCCAGGCCCTATCAGTATCTCATGCTCCTTATTTAATCAGACAACTTAATACATTCATGTTTTCATTATAGCACTTAAGCATTTAATCTCATGTATTCAATTACAAAACCCTGAGTCGAGCATGTCTTTAGTAGCGAGTGTATATGTCCAGCTAGTCTTTAGGAACCCATAAACCTAAACCGCTCTGATACCAAGTTGTAACGCCCTGGATAACCAAGACTGTTACATTGTGTGTTTAAAATAGTGCAAGGCTTGCTAATCAAGTCATTTAAATAAAAATGTGAATCTAAAGTCATAAACAGGTTGGGATTATAAGATTTTGGTCATAAACAGATTGATTCACTAAAATGAGAGTTTAGTACATGGGATCCCAAAACAAGGTTTAGAGGACATATTGACAAAATTTCCAAAAGTTATAAATAATCAAGGCCACTCTAATGGCAAAATACACAATTTAGGTTTTCGTCCCTGTACAATTTCTCGATTGTGGCGACCGAGCTACTGACAATGTTCACCTCGCCCCAAGAGCTCTCCAACCCATGGTTGATCCATCTTACCCATGCCTTTACCTGCACCACGTAGCACCCGTGAGCCGAGGCCTAGCAAGAAAACCATAATATAACAGCATGAACAATATCGATAACCAAATAATTCATAAAAAATAACCAAATATTCTGCAGTCCATAACATTCACATAATCAGCGATAACAATTGACAATTCAATAATCTATTATCCAAGTATTCAACATGCCATAATGACCAGATTAACAACAGTAAACATATAGTACAATATCCAAGGTCGACGCCCTTAGGCCGCACCCTATGTTTATTCCACTGACTCCAGATCACTTAGGCCGAGCTCAGTGATTATATAATTAACCTCAGCTACCAGTGGTCGAGCCGCATCCTATGCACAAATATAATTCCGGCACTCTTAGGCCGTTTATCACATGTCCACATGGCATAATACCATCATACAACATTACATACAAGTATAGGGAACTCTTAGTCCCAACATAGACACATATCCGGGTGCAGTTTTCTTACCTTTGATTCCAAGGGGAGAAGGTGAACTGGTTCCGAGCACGGTCCTTAGCCTCGAGTCTTGGTGATAAACCTAGTCACAAGGACATTGATATCCATCAACTTCCAATCACAATAAAATACCTAGGAAACAAAACTAGCTGCCAAAACCTTAATTTATACAAAACTGGGTAGTAGAAATTGTCCCGAGCACCAAGGTTCGAACCCCCGAGCCCTAACAACATTTGAAGTACTTCCAAGACCAAACTTTCTAGGCGGGTCGCGACTTGCCTCAAGTCAGAGAGCAAACTCCCAAGCCAAAGGGGAGGCAGGTCGCGACTTGGCCAAGCAAGTCGCCACGGCTCCCCATGGCTAGGTCGCAGCGCGCCCCCTTTGACCCAGACTATTCTGGATTTTCTTCCTCCTTCCCAGCCAAGAACACTCAAGATAAGCCCATAATTTTCCCTACAATTCAACACTAACCATCTACAAATTTCAAGCTTAGATTCCATATTTCTAATCACCAAAGCTTTAACAATTATACAACAATAATTATCCCAATTCAGTAGTAAATAACACTCGCAATTCAATCACAAACAATCACACTATAATACAAAAGTTAATACCCAATTCAGCAACAAAACTCTACCCAACAATCAAAATCCTCTAACAAAACACAGTGAGAGGAACTTACCACAATTATGGTTGACTCCTCACCAGCCTCTAGCTTTCCACCCTTGAGCTTATACTCTTAGATTTCCCAGCTGATTCCCCATAGTTCAATGTTTCAATTCCTCAGAGTTTCCCCCAAGAATTCCCTAAGCTTTTCCTTGAAAATCAGAATTTCCCCTTAGGCTCCCTTAAGAGAGAAAAATGTGAGACGGTGAGAGAGAGTAGAAGAGGAGCTGAGAGCCTTCTAAAGCCTTTAGGTTAATCCTTAGGATATTATTGACTTAATCCCTTACCTAAGAAAATATTATTTTTCCCTCCCATATAAAACTTACTACCTTCAATACTCTTAAGGGTAAAATGGTCATTTTCCCCAATTCCCGCTAATTCCTCAAATGTTCCTAATATTTACCACTTAATCCCATCATCCAATTACTCTTTAATTATTTACCCACTATCCAATAATTCCCAACATATTCTCTAAATTCCCAAAAATAACCCCAAGCTCCCTCGAGCCGGGTATTAATTCCCGCTGTGACTATTTCGCCAATCCGCTCGCTAGGATCGTCTCGAGCCATATTCTGCAATTATATCCACATAATAATGTAGTCTCAACAATTTATCACACATAATTATATTTATGCCCTCAACTGGCCAAAATTACAAATATGCCCTTATAAACTAAATAGGGCCCACATGCATAATAATTCTCATAACCATGCATTTAATCATTTTAACATAATCATATGATCATGCATGCCACATAATCATGCATTTTATCATTAATTCACATAAATACCATTTATGCCCTCTCGTCATACTAATCAAGGCCCTCAAGCCTTAATAGTAATTTTGGGTTGTTACACTTAATGCTAACCCCAGCCTTTGCCGCTCCCAGCGTATGCCGTTCCCGTCCTCTGTCGATCCTGGCCTTCGCCGTTCCCAGCCTTCGCAGTTTCCAGCCTACGCCGTTCCCAGCCCTTGCCGCTCCTGGCCTTTTCCGCTCCTGGCCTTTGCCGTTCCCGGTCTTTGTCGCTCCGTTACAAACACATGTATGACATAATTGTCACAAACAATATACATAACAATAAGCAAAACGTAGCTCTACGGGCACAAACAGTTTTGTTACCTTAGTCCCGAGCTGATCGTATAGTGCGATCCCGAGCCTGAGCGGTAAAACCTAGTCACAACACAAAAAAGAATAAGCATTAAGTCCTAATCCAATTTAAAAGATTTGAAATAACATACTAGCCTCCAAGACCTCGAATTCTACTAAACTAGGTAGTAGAATAATGTTGGCAAAACTTATACAGGATCTTAATTATTTTCATGTAAATCATATATTAAATACATTAATATAAGACAAACTAGAACATGTTTTTATAATGGAATTAAGACATAAAGAATGATAAGAACACTTACATTATACGTAGCGGAATGTATTGGTCCTTCGTTTAGTTTCTCTAACCCTTGAATCCTTTCTTTTGCAAGGTATCACCAAGAAACTGAACCGATCTTCAAATTTCTTCACAACCTTCCAAAGTATTCTTAGAATCACATAGACTAGAGTGGGCGATTCTCAACACATGAGATAGATACAAAGAGAAGAAAAATAGAAGAGAATATTAGGAAATGACTTATGTTGTAGAGAGAATCTAAAACCTAGAGCATTAAGAATAGATCTTCTGATCTTATCAATCATATAATTCAAAAATCTGATTTCAACTCACTTAGCATTCCTTTTATAGGCTCAATTAGGGCATTTATTTTAATGAAAAAATCAATAAAATAATAGATAATATCAGCCATTAGGTTGAAATTATCATGGGCTTTAGGCCCGTGAATTCTCATATTTAATTATAAGCCTATTGGACTTAAAATCAAGGCCTATATTATTTTCTATTGATTAATTAATTAAATAATTATTTAAATCCTTTATCAAATAAATCATTTATAATTTGAACCTTGATTAAAACTCATTTATTAATTTTGAAACCAATTTATCTTAATTAATAAATATGCCCTAAAATCTCTTTTCTTCTCTAAATTTTATAACTCTGTGAAACAATCCAAAATTGAGCAGGTCAACTTTGATAATTCTAATTGATAATTAAATCAATTCATTCAGAATATCTAGATGATTTTATCCAAGGTATATTGAGGACCATGGGCCTATGAAATCGAGCTCCAATAAGTTATCATAAATTTAACAAATAAATTTATTAACTTATTAATTCCTAGTGACTCCACAAAAGGCTCAGAATTGCACTCTTGAATTCTTAGAACACTCTATATCAAATATAGATACGTTATTAATTATCCATTGTTACAACCATAATTATCACTCAATCCTCTATAGACAGTCAACAATAAGATGGGACTAAAATACCGTGTTGACCCACAATTTGGCTAACGACATGGAGTCAAATATACGACAAAGGATAAAACGGCAAGTAAGAAAGATGATCTAATGGAAGAGAAGAAAACACCAAGGATTTATAGTGGTTCGGCCCCAAAAGATGGTAATGACCTACGTCCACTTAGTCCTATTATTAAGATTGAATCTCAAAGAACTGATCAAAGAACTAGCGTTCTTGAGTTTCACAAACCTTGGAAGAAATACAATAATACGATGGATAATTGCACTATAGCTCTCTTTTTTTCTCTATCTTAGCAAAAAGATTCAGGAATCAAAAGTCCCTTCCTTGAGCTATTTCATGTATATTTATAGGCTCAAGGAGGGTTACATATGCCAACGTGGCTTATCTTTCCTTAATAACCACGGATCAAGATAATAATGAAGAAATATTGTACGAAATTATTATAAGATTACAGTTTAAGAAGGAAATAAGTCAGGTTATATGACCAGCCCGGTCGTATGTAAAAGTTAACCCCTGGCGAAACGATGTGCCTCTGGTCAATAGTCGAGCAGCACTTGTGCCACGTGTCAACCACATGTGAGAAATCCTTGCCAGGTCATCTGCAACCATTTTTAGGGTAAACATTTGCCCCCAAGTTTATTTATTGCGACCAGCTTTCTCATAAAAAGGTGATCAATCATGTCCAATCAAGTCTTTTTAGCTTCCCAATAACTTGTCTGACGGCTCACACTTCCCCATGCCTTAGAAAGTTACCCATTATGATTACCTTGGTAACCGCTCCTTGGCTAATATAAATAACCCTTCAATATCAGTTTTTACTTTTTACACTTTAACTTTATCTTCAAAAAGCTGAAGAACCAAGAGCTATACTTCCAGAAACCCAGAAACTCAGACAGATCATGAAGCTCTTGCCCAGCCGAATCAACTTAGTGCCTTAGAACTTCACTCCATCTTTCATACAAGTACGTTTTTTCGAACCTTTCCATTGTTAATATGCCATGCAATACTTGTTTGTATCTATTCTTGATTTCTGAGTTCTTGGAGGTTTTTACTGTTCTTGACTGAAACTGTCTTGGGGAAATTGGGAATGTTAATCGATGCTTGAAAGGGTGATGAAACAACATCTTGTAGGAGTTAGGAGCCATTTTGGTAGTCGGGATTGTAGATTTAGGGCATAAAATCGAAGTAAAAATTCGATTTTTAGGCTAGTTGAAAAACTGGGTTTTTCCCGCTCCCTCAGAGTCGAAAAAGCTTTTTCTCGAAAAACTTTTTACTTCCGCTTTTCAATCTGTTTTTCAAATTGCTCATATAAAACTTAGTGTTTTTGCTAGAATGCTGCTGTTCGTATAAAAGCTTAACTTTTATACGCGAGCAACGTTATTCTAACTCTCAACTCATATTTTTAGGCTTTAAGTTCTCACCTCCCCCTTTCTCTGTTCGCAGCATTTCATGCAAGATCCATGGGGAGGTGAAAGGCCTATAGATGACAACTTTCTTGCCCAATTTGAAGACAAGGAGCAACTGTCGTTGCTTATAACAAAAATTCCTTTTTCTCGAACTCCACCCAATTGACCTCGGCCAAACCTTCCAACCATGGGTAGAGTGAAATCCACGGCCCAGAAAAAGAAAAATTCTAACCCTTCTAACTAGCATGCTCCTCAGGCTGGAATTCCCTCGACCGGTGGTCGGGAAGGAAATATTCCTGACCCAAACATTCAAACTCGTGCTCAGCCCCGAAACGCTGTTCAACCAGATGTTGAATGGTACATGGCACCTGTCAGCCGGGTAACAATCAGGATGATCGCCGATTACATAAAAAAATATTTACTCCCTGGGGTGACACTAGTCCAACCTACTCAAGACCAATGGACGAACTTTCCTGGAGGCGCCTTCAGAGCTTGGTCGAGGTACCACATCGAGGCATGAACTACCCTGCCTCTTCATCCTTTTTTCCAGGGGGTGGTCAATTACTTCAGGGTCGCCCCTTTTCAAATAACTCCCAAAAGATATAGAATAGTTACTGCACTCTATATCCTTTATAGCCACAAGAAATGGCCCGTCCCCACACCACATGAGGTTAACTATCTGTTCGACCTAAAATCTAACCCCAACCAAGAAAACACGGGGATTTTCCACTTTTGTCACCAAGAAACGGGTCGCACTTTCCTGGCTGATACCACATACATCTCGAACGTGGGGAGGTACCATCTGGAGTATTTCATGACAACTGACATGGTCGTGAACAACCTGGCCTTCACTCATGGAGGTAAAGTCTTTGTACCACTGGTCGTCCATCTTTCTTCAATTTTTTGCTGCATTTCCTTAGAAATTTAGTGCATTTCAGGCCCATGGTTGCGACCAAACCCTACTCCAGACATGGAGATTCGATCAACCCTCCTGGCCAGCATGACCGACATAGGGAAAAGTATCAAACAGCTGGTCACAGAGGCCAACTTGAGGCTGGTCGGGCTTTTAGCACCCCACCAAGACGTGAGGGAGTCAACGGCGGGAAGTGCCACTGGCGAGGAGATTCTCGAGCAGCACCCAGACGTGTCACAACCTCAAAGGAGGACAATAGGAGTGACAATCAGGGAACCCTCCAACATCCCACGAGCCGCTGCTCCCCCCGCCCCTCAGGGAAAGAGAAAAAAGAAAGCCATTGTCCCTCTTGAGCCCCTTCACGAATCGTCAGACGAGAACGGTACTGATTTCTGACTTTTAGATAGTTTTCCAATTCCCTGTCACTTATTTGACGGGGACGACAATTTTAAGTACGCTCCAAATTTAGATTCAGACTTCTTCATGCCAGAGAGTGAGTGTAACACTAGTAAAGTATATAATGTAGCGACCAGTAATGATAGCTCGGGTATTTCACTTACAATTTTTTTTTGTTTCTTTTCCTGACATAACATACTCAATCGTTTATACTATCTCACTGTTCTTCTATTTTCTTTTCTTTTAGACATGGACTCCGTGTACGTGTTCGACATATACAGTGCCCCTGAGGCTCTCAAAGCTCCCTCGAGCAAGAAGAAAATGAGTAAGAGGCATCCCAGGGAAAGCAGTAAAATGCCTCAGGCCAAGAAAGCCTGTATTGCAGGCCCCTCGGTAGACGGACCCTCAGCCAATGCAACACCACCTCCTTCTCCTCTCGAGCAGCAGACTCCCCTTGCTCCTGCCGGGTCGACGCTGTCTCCACCGGCCCCAACCGACCAAACTCAGCAGGCTGGTCCTACTTCCACAGGGGCGACATATCGAGTCACACCTTAAGATCGGTCAATGACAGGGTCGCCAAAATTTTGAAGCACGAACGCTGCCGAGAGGTAATGGCTTCGATAGAGACAATGGACGTCGATCAGATCCTAACCCGCGCATTGAATGAGTTTGCCAGTTTAAGTTATCTTTTTATGTGGAGATAGCCCTTTTTATATTCTAAAGTCAGTATAACCTTTGCTCTGATCGTAGGCAATTCTAACCCTTACTGCCGGTCGGCTCCACTCGGGTGCCGTCACCGAGTAGTCCAAGACTTTGGAGCAATGGCACATTGAAGAACTCAAAGCTGCCGAAGCAAAATAAGTTGAGCAGCTTGAGGCAGTGGTTGAGGAGAAGAAAAAACTGGTTGAGAAGCTAAAGGAGAAGCAGACTGCTCTTGATAAGGCCATTGAGCAAAAAGACAACTTCAAGGAGTCTAACCGTATTAATTATCGCGAGGCTAAAAATCTCGAGCAAGAGTTGATTACGAGTAGAAAAGAGACTGCAACCTTGGAGGGCCGGATCAAGGAGCTTGAAAAAGCCAATGCCAGCAATTTGGAAAGCTATAAGAATGCCACAAGTAAGTGTTTTTAAGACTTCTGGAAACACAACTGAGAGGCTGACTTTAGCTACCTTCCTGAGTGCACTAGGCATGCTAAGATAGCCCGCTGCGTTGCTCGACTGGCGGAAGAAGAGAGAGCAAGGGTACCTACCTCGCCCGAAATCTCCTTGGCAACTAGCGTGGACGGGATGGACAATGAAGCTACAAATGTCGTCGACCAGGGCACCCCTCAAGATCCTCCAGCCTCGTAGTCTGCCATTTTTCGCTTTAATTTTTCAAGTACACGGCCTACAGGTCGTGATGTAAAGATATTTTCCAGTTTATTATTTATTGCTGCATGGGCAGCGTTGACTTTTATTTGAACAATTACTTCCGAGCAGCAACTGCTCGTTGTGTAAAAGAATACATTTTGATATTATAATATATTTGCATCTTATTGTAACATCTGTTCGCATGACTGTACTTAGCATAGTACTTTGGTTTGATTTAACAAAATACAAAATTTTGAAAAATACTCTAAGTACCCTAGCATGCTTTCACTTATTTTGCTCATGTGTTTACATACCTTTCGATATGCTTTGCTTACTAGATACCTTATCTGACCCCCAAGTGATCGAGGAGCTTTAGGTCCTTGGTCACTTGCCTTGACCAAAACCTGTTTGAACAATACTGCTCGTAGCAAAATAATTAAAATTGTAATACAGCAAAACAACACACGTAATGAGCAAATACTTGTATAAAATACAATAATTGGCAAGAATGACTGGCTGCGCACAGTCCCTTATATTGCTCGTAATCAATGGACAAAATGTGTCTGTACGAGTGACCAAAAAGATCTTACACTTATAAGCAATTAGTCACATAAAATGACCAACCCTTTTTCATAACTTGTAAAAAGTAAAATTAATACAAGTCAATCCTTTAAGAAGGATTGTTCATTGATAGTACTTGCGCAGGTGTTCTCTAGCGAGGAACGAGATCTCCGTTTAAGCGAGCAATTTTATAGGTGCCTGGGTGAAGGACTTCTTCAATCTGGTATGGCCCTTCCCAATTAGGTCCGAGTACTCCAGCAGCTTGGTCGCGGGTGTCCAGGAAAATTCTTCGAAGTACCAGATCTCCGACATTGAATATCCTTTCTCACACTTTAGAATTGAAATACCGAGCGACTTTTTGCTAGTATGCAGCTACTCGGAGTTGGGCCTTCTCACGCTTCTCATCGACCAAGTCTAGGGATTCCATCAGTAGTTGGCTGTTCGAGTCTTGATTGTACGTTATTTTGCGTTGCGAAGGCGTGCCTAACTCAATAGGAAACATAGGCTCATATCCATAAGCTAACGAGAATGGAGTATGGCCTGTTGTTGTTTTATGGGATGTTCTATATGACCAAAGGACTTCAGGCAATTGTTTTGGCCATGCCCCCTTAACTTCTTCTAGTATTTTTTTCAGTGTATCCATTAGCGTTTTGTTGACTGCTTTGACTTGTCAATATTCTTGTGGATGAGCGACTGAAGAAAAGCTCTTGATAATGCCATGCCGTCTGCAAAAATCTGTGAATACATGACTGTCGAACTGGGTGCCGTTATCCGAGACGATCTTCCTTGGCAATCCATAGCGACAAACGATGTTTTTGATCACAAAATCCAGCACCTTCTTGGTCGTTATGGTTGCGAGTGACTCAGCTTCGGCCCATTTAGTGAAGTAGTCGACGACAACCACAACCTACTTGATGCCGCCCTTCCCTGTGGGCAAAGATTCGATTAAATCTATACCCCAAACTTTGAACGACCACAGACTTTGCATCTGTTTCAGCTCATTAGGGGCTGCTCGTGGAATTTTGGAGAACCTCTGGCACTTGTCGCACCTCTGCACAAATTCCATCGAGTCTTCATTCATTGTTGGCCAAAAGTATCTTTGTGTTAGGATCTTTTTCGGTAAGCTTTGCCCCCCAGCATGGTCTCCACAAAAGCCTTCGTGTACCTTTTTCATCAATTCTTTGGCCTTCTCTTTCGAAACACATCTGAGGAGTGGCATTGAGTATCCCCTTCGATACAAGATTCCATCGACCAGGATATACCTAGCAGCCTGTCGCTAAAGGGTCCTGGCTATGTTTCTGTCCATTGGTAATACGCCTTGCGTCAGATACTCTATATATGGTGTCATCCATGTATCCGCCATCTGGATCACCATAGCGGTCTCCTCTGCTTGGATGATTGGCATAGATAGCTTCTCAACCGGCACTATATGCAAAGTATCAGCATCCTTTGCACTTGCTAATTTGGCCAAAGCATCAGCATTGGAATTCTGGTCACGAGGTACTTGCTGGAGGTTGTATTTGTCGAATTGAGCCAATAAATCTCTTGTTTTGTTTAGATAGGCAACCATCTTTAAACCTCACGTCTGGTATTCTCCAATGACTTGATTCACCACCAGCTGAGAATCACTGTAGATGTCAAGCACTTTTATATTCGTGCCCCTGGCTAACCGCAACCCAGCGAGTAATGCTTCATACTCGACCTCGTTGTTAGAAGCAGTGAAGTCAAACCTGATTGCACAGTGAAATTGATGCCCTTCCAACTTTATCAATATCACTCCTGCTCTAGCATGGCACTCGTTAGAAGAACCATCTGTAAATAATTTCCACGAGGGAGCTTGGTTCTGACACTCAGGCTCATTAGGCTCTTCAAACTTCTCGCCATCTGTAAGTTCAGTGAACTCTACAATGAAGTCAGCCAGGGCTTGCCCTTTTATCACTGCTCGCGGCAAGTAAGATATATCGAACTGCCTAAGTTCGACTGCCCATTTTAACAATCTACCTGCAGCCTCTGGTTTTTGCAGGACTTGTCGTAGAGGCTGGTCGGTCAAAACCGTGATTGGGTGAGCTTGAAAGTAAGGCCGCAACTTCCTGGTGGCTAAAATTAGGCAATAGGCTAGCTTCTCGATGGGCGAGTACCACTATTCTGCTCCAATTAGCCTTATTCTTACATAGTAAACGACCTTCTGCACGCCTTTTTCCTCTACTAAAACGACACTAGCAGCATATTCCGTGATCACCAGGTAGATGAACAAAGTTTCTTTATCAACTGGCTTTGACAGGATGGGTGGGTGCACCATATGAGTTTTTAATGCTTGAAAGGCCTGCTCGCATTCCTCCGTCCACTCAAACTTTTTGTTGCCTCTAAGTAGATTAAAAAATGGAACACACTTATCTGTTGACTTTGAAACGAGTCTATTAAAACATGGAACCCACTTATCTGCTTTCTCCAACTTGACCAGCATGTCATCGACGTAGACCTCCATGTTTGTACCATTCAGCTCCTTAAACATGTGGTTGACAAGTCGCTAGTAAGTCGCACCAGCATTTTTCAAACCGAAAGGCATTACTTTGTAACAGTAAAGCCCTGTATCAGTCCGAAAGCTATTGTGATCCTCATCAGGGGGATGCATACTAATTTGATTATACCTGGAGTATGCATCCATGAATGAGAGAATCTCATGTCCTACAGTGGCATCGACCAGCTGGTCGATTCTTGGGAGTGGGAAACAATCTTTGGGGCAGGCTTTATTTAGGTCTGTAAAATCCACGCACATACACCATTTGCCATTCGGCTTGGGAACTAGCACGGGACTAGAGACCCACGATGGATAAAAGGCCACCTTGATGAACACATTCTCGTTCAGCTTTTCAACTTCTTCTTTTAAGGCCCTTGATCTATCTTTGTCAAGCAGCCTTCTTTTTTGTTGCACTGGTGGAAAACTCTTGTCGATGTTTAGGACATGGCTGATGACTGCAGGGTCTATCCCGACCATGTCTTTGTGCGACCAGGCAAAGACTTCCTAGTTCCTCCTTAAAAACTCCACCAGTGCGTGTTTTGTCATTGTCTCTAAGTTTTTACTGACTTTCACAACTCTGGTCGGATTTTCTTCATCGAGTTGGACCTCTTCAAGGTCCTCGATGGGTCCAATTTCTTCCTCAAAATCCCCAAAACGAGGATTCAAATCCCTATCCTCACTTTGGGCAATGCCCAAATTGGTGACATTATCACCCGTGTGGGCCTGAGCATCAGTTGCCACTTGCAACTCTTTTCCGAGAACATCTCTCGATACACCCTTGTTCACCTTGGTGATTGAGGCATTGTAGCACTCCCTTGCTTCCTGTTGATTTCCTAATACGCATCCTACCCCTGCGTCTATTGGTAATTTCATGGCGAGGTGCCATATCGAAGTGACGGCCTTGAGGTCGACCAGAATTGGTCTCCCAATCACAGCATTGTATGCTGAAGGAAAATGAACTACTATGAAAGTAGGGAGTAATGTCCTATTAGCAGGTGCAGTACCTGCTGTAACTAGAAGCCTAATCGACCCTGTTGGTGTGAGCCCTTCACCGGAAAAACCATAAATGGTTTGGTTGCATGGCTCCAGGTCTTTGACGGATAGCTTCATTCATTCCAGCAAAGACTTGTACAAGATGTTGACCGAACTTCCTGTGTCGACCAACACCCTCTTTACCATCATGTTGGAAATTTGTACGTCTATGACCAGTGGATCAGAGTGTGGGAATCGCACATGTTGGGCATCATCTTCGGAGAAGATTATCAATTCCTCCTCTGTTCGAGCCTTTTCCTCCACACTCATCATCTCGATGTCCTGGTCGTGGCGTAGGGTTCGAGCGTATCGTTCCCTTGCCTTCCTACTGTCTCCTGCAAGATGTGGGCCTCCGCAGATGGTGAGTAAAGTTCCTGCCACAGGAGCTGGCTGTAGAGGTGGCGAGCGTTGGCGTGCAGGCGCCTGCTCGTTGCCACCTTGAGCCTTTCGCTGAGACCCTCCTGCGGCTCACACATATCTTCTTAAATGTCCCTGCCTGATCAAGAACTCAATCTCCTCTTTCAATTGGTTACATTCATTGGTATCGTGCCTGTAGTCGTTGTGAAAACGACAGAACTTTTTCGTATCTCTCTTGGAGATTTCTTTCCTTATAACTGCGGGTCGTTTGTAAGGCACGCTTGAGCTGGTCACTTGGTAGACTTCAGCTCGGATTTTGACAAGGGCCGTGTAGTTGGTGAATCTTGGCTCGTATCGATTGCCTTTGGGGCATTTATTCTCAGAAGTTGAGGGTTCATCATTCGCCCATTTTCCACCATTCCTACCACTGCAATTCCCGTTGTCTTTACCATTGCCATTGGGATTTTCTGACCCGTTGGCGGGTTCTTTCTTGGGTCCCTTGTCTTTTGTTGGCAATTTCCCTTTGTTGGAAATCACGTCTTCGAGCTTGATATATCAATCAGCCCGATCCAAGAAATCTTGGGTACTTCTAACCCCATGTATTCTGAGGCTACTCTAGAGGGGCGAATGACGCCTCACCCTAGCAGTTAGAGCCATCATCTTACCTTCATCGCCCACTGTCTTGGCTCCAACTGCAGCTCGCATGATGCGTTGGACATATTCTTTCAAGGGCTCTCCCTCTTTCTGGTGTATCTCGACCAGCTGGTTGGCCTCTCTGGGGGTGTACACGACCCGCGTAGAACTGTCTGTAAAATTCCTTCACGAACATTTCCCAAGATACTATACTAGCAGGAGGAACTTCAAGAACCACTCTTGAGCGGTCTCAGACAGTGTCGCAGGGAAGTTCTAGCAGCGGGCGTCTTCCAACACTTTCTGTAAGTGCATTTGTATCTCTAACTTATTAGCGTGAGATACTAGGTCTCCGTACCCGTCGAAGTTCGACAATGTAGGCATCTTGAACATACTGGGGGTTTCGGCTGCGGCAATCCTCTGTACAAAGGGGGTGCCCTCCTCCTATCGTACTTGATATGGGATGTTCGTCCCCCAACCAGCTGCTATACCACCTGGTTCAGGGCATCAATATGAGCCTGGACTGCTTCTGGGACTGCTGGGGCCACCAGTGCCGGGGGAGTGTACTCGTCGTGCCTCTCACGGCGGTCGTTGAGTGCGTCCCTCAGATCATCGTCTCTTCGTCTTTGCTCGCTAGCTCCTAGCCGACTAAAGACTTTTTGCTACCTGGGTTGCCCCCCAGTGTTGTGGCTAGCTGGCCTATTTTCTCTAGGTGGGGGGTTTCTGCCTCCACCTCTTTCTTCATTTCTCCGGCTAGCATTTCCTCTACCGGAATCAGCTTCATTATAGTCATGGTCTTCTCTGAATTGTGGCTGACTATGGTGTGACCGGTTGTTCATGCTATTTCCTCCTCGGGCTGGCATTCCCGAGCGTCAGGGGCAGGCCTACGCTGGTCGTTGGGTCCCCGTGCATTGTTATGCCGTGGGGGGCCCCTGACCGTAGAGCCTGACTCGATGTTCCTCCTATTGGCAGAAGGAAGCTGCCCCCTGTTCGGTGGATTTGGCTCTTCGTCCCCTAGGCGTCTAGGGCTACGGGGAGGCTGCCCTGCCCCATTCTGCCTCGGGCGCTGGGGATTTCCTCGACCAGCCTGGGTTGGTGGCTGCTGCTCAGGATCCCTAGGCGGGACCTCATCCTGAGCCATAGGCGGCTGCTCCAGCCTTTGAGGGCTTACTGGCTGGAGAGGAGGGCTTGGATTGGGACCTCTTTGAGGTGGTGCATTTGGTGGCTGTTCTGGCTGGGAGGCTGGTACAACTTGACTCCTAGCCAGTTGAATGGCTGCTTCAAGGGCAGCCATGGCATCCCTCTGCCAATGATCCATTCCGCCTGCCGCTCACTCTGCTCTTGGCGCTGGCATTCTATTTCTCTTTGCTGCAGCGCCATTGTCTCCGTAGCATTCTCCTGATTGGCCCTCAGATTAGCCAACTCATCTTGCAACACTCCTAGCATTTCCCTCAGTGTTTCAGAATCTAGTTCCTCCTTATCAAACTCCAAATGTGGTTCATTCTTGGCCACATTTGGGGGAGGAGGTCGAGATGGTACAACGCTAGCAGCCTGTCCAATCTTCTTGGATGCTTTCGCCATTAGATTTTTCACAGTTTTTTGTCAAACTCTCAATGAAAGCACCAGAATGTTGACCCACGATTTAGCCAACGACACAGAGTCAAATATATCACAAAGGATAAAACGGCAAGTAAGAAAGATGACCTAAAGGAAGAGAAGAAAACACCAAGGATTTATAGTGGTTCGACCCCAAAAGATGGTAACGACCTACGTCCACTTAGTGCTATTATGAAGATTGAATCTCAAAGAAGTGATCAAAGAACTAGCGTTCTTGAGTTTCACAAACCTTGGAAGAAATACAATAAAACGATGGATAATTGGACTATAGCTCTCTTTTTTTCTCTATCTTAGCAAAAAGATCCAGCAATCAAAAGTCCCTTCCTTGAGCTATTTCATGTATATTTATAGACTCAAGGAGGGTTACATATGCCAAAGTGGCTTATCTTTCCTTAACAATCGCGTATCAAGATAATAATGAAGAAATATTGCACGAAATTATTATAAGATTACAGTTTAAGAAGGAAATAAGTCAGGTTATACGACCAGCCCGGTCGTATGTAAAAGTTAACCCCTGGCGAAACGATGTTCCTCTGGTCGATAGTCGAGCAGCACTTGTGCCACGTGTGAGAAATCCTTTCCAGGTCATCTGCAGCCGTTTTTAGGGTAAACATATCGTTTTACCCCTCATAGTATTTTATCCTTGAAACACTTAGTTCCTTGTAAATGATATTTCAGTAAACTAATTTTAATTACAGAAATGAGATCTCTATCATTTAGCACATTGAACCAAACTAAAAGTAAACCATCATTTAATTCTTCAACATATGCTATAGATGTTAATATCTATGATTAACACTCCCACTCAATTATATTACTGAGTTCCCAAGATGTATGTATGGGCTAGTCCTTAGGGTAAGCTGATAACGAATAAGTCAAAGAACTCAAATAATACAATCAGTTAGAATACTAACCACTCAGAATTGAGATTGAATTGACTTATGCTGAACTATATGAAATGACTAGAATAGATAATAACGGTATGTTTACCTATCCTATCTATTGTCAATATTGGTCCAGTCCGATGTAACAAATACATCCGATCTTATCTACTTTGCTAATTTTATAGAAAGAACTTAACACTACAATTTGTAAGTAGATCATATCATAGATTGACAAGTCAGTTTAAATCCTGGGCACTGACTAATCGTAGGACTATCTTATTTTGAACATATAATCATATTTATATTCCACTGTGATTACATCACTATAAATATGATTACCTATATGCTCGGGATTTAATAGAAGTTTATATTAAAAAAAATAATCATAAAAATAAACACATGTGAGTAAAGTGAATGACCAAGTTAGAAAAAGATTTATATTATTTTATTGATAATAAAATGAGATTAAAAAGAAATTGGGTTTTAATTACGGCATAAAACCCCAACAAACTCCCACTTGCACTAATTGAAACTAATGCCTTAATTTTACTAATCCCATTTCCTTGATATGCTTATCAAATGTAGCTTATGGTAGTGTCTTTGTAAACGTATTCACAAGATTGTTTTCAGATGCAATCTTCATAACCACCACATCACCCCTGGCCAAATATTCTCAAATTATGTGATACTTCCTTTCTATATGCTTACTCCTCTTATGAATACGAGGTTCTTTTGAGTTGGCTATTGCTCCTGTGTTGTCACAAAACAATACAAACGGTTTATCCATATCAGAAATAACACCAAGATTTGAATAAAACTTCTTTAGCCACTGTGTACTTGATAGTGCTCGACTTGCTAACCAAATCATTTGGTCTAAAATGTGTAACTATGGTTAATGTCAAGGGTTAGGGTTATATTTTTTGATCAAAGAGTTGTTGACTTTTATTTGAAAAGATTCAAACATTTATGGGATCCCAAAATATTGCAACCAAACTTTTAAGAAGGTGAATATACATCAAAAGTCACATTCAGCCAGCCTAAGCAGCAAAAATAGGGCTATAACCCTAGTTCCTCTGAGATATCCCCGGTCGTGGTGGTCAAACAGCCGCATATGTACACGCCACCACTGAAGCTCTCGAACTCATGGCTGTTCATATGTCATATATAGGGCATTCAACATGCTTACTCAACATTCACTAGCATAATTATGATCGTGCACATTTACAGAGACTCAAGCTCTGATCAATTCCATATTCAATATTCATGCCACGCCCTAATCACATGTATCATATGCATCACATACTTGGTACAATTTTCTTACCTTTGGTCCAAGCATAAGTTACCAACCCTCAAACACGATCCTGTTTCCAAGCCCCCTAGAGATATCCTAGTCACAACCATAATATAAAACCCCATAAAAAATGAGTAAATAAATACTTTCGAACAAAGTCCTAGCCTTCGGGACGTTGAATCCAACTCAATTGGGTAGTAAGATCGATCCCAAGCCCTTAGAATTAAGTTCCCATGACTAAAAACCAAGTTTGAGCCGCAGCCTGCATTCAAATAGAGCCCGAGCCCTTCTCTGTTTGTGCCTAGTGCCGCAGTGCAACACCTTGCGTAGCGGCCCTAATTGCCCATTAGCCAACTTCACCTTCTTGGGCGCCACGACTCGACCACGAACCCAGCCATTTTTCCTCATTTTCTAAATTAAAAAACCTTCCAAAAATCTATCCAAACATATCAAAATTCCAAAATCAATGTTCCTATACATCCAAAATGTCCAAAACATTGAAACCCAAGTCTTAAACTATCCAAAAACTCATCAAAACATAAAATCCAATAAAAGCATAAAAACTTGAAAAATTAAAACTTGGATTACCTCTGATTAAGTTGTTTTCCAACTAAATCCTCTAGCTAATAAGCTTCTAATCTTTCCTAGAATCGCTATGCCTCGATCCTTGCTTGAATTCGAGTCCAAAAACTCGAGTTTCCTTCGAAAATGCGATCAGTGTCAAAAAGGGAATATGAGTGAGTGAGAGAACGTTCTTTTTATTTCTGACAAGTTACTACGAGCTTAAGTAACCTCAAGCAAATCCTAATGCTCGGGGTCCCGAAAACACCCCCTGGCGTAAAATAGTCAAAATTCCCAGAATTCCCTCCTGATCTCACTATTTCCCAATTTATCATCAAATATTTATTCCCAATATCCCTGTAATGTGCTAAATACCCAAATTATCCCTTAACTCACTCCGAGTCAAGTATGGATCACGTTGTGACTTTCCTAGTAGCTTGCCTCCTAGGATCGTCTCGTACCGAGTAACCCAAGCATAACCGAATAATAATGAAGCACCACACACATACCACATATATGCAAAATATACCCAATACGGACTAAATTATGAAAATGGACCTATTAAACAGAAATGGGTCCACATGCATATTTAATACACCTAAACATGCATATCAAGTCATATTATGACATAACTCACATAATCACATAATGACACACATAAATAGCATATAATCATATAATTCCACAATTCGCCATCCTAACCCCCTAATCAAAGCCCTAAGCCTTATTAGAAAATTTGAAACGTTACACCTGGGGCCCTCGCCCTTAGCTCTGAGTAACTGGCCATAAAGCTAGTCCAACCCCTTGGTTTACCAAAGACCATAGAGTCGCCCAACGTAATAGTATGTTATTGATTTAGGCCTAAGCTTTTCGACCAACGCGCAATGCGCTATTGGCATCCTTGACTAATAAGTCAAGCCCTGATCCATGAATAGAAACCTCAATACCAAAACAGATATGGATAGACATATCCCAACAAAATACACACGTATGCATGTTAATTACATAACACCATCGAATAATCATTCTCACAATACTAATCATACATATTTAATGGGGCCTTAAGCCCTAATCACAGAATTCATACAACAATCATAAAGCACTTAAGAAAGTATCATCCAATAAGTGAAGCGATAGGATAAATACAATTGTCCTTAGGGCCCAAGCCCTAGTCATGATAATTGACAATGGTTGGGACAAACCCTAATCACATATAACACGTATTGGGTTCAGTTTTCTTACCTCAGGTCCAAGTAAAGTGTAAATAAGAACGACCCTCGAGCACGATCCCAGTTCCGAGCCCCTAGCGATAACCTAGTCACAACCATAATATAGGATTCCATCAATAATGAGCAATTAAAGGCTTCCAGACTGAGTCTTAGCCTCCGAGGCCTCGAGTTCCACCAAATCGGGTAGCAAAATCGATCCTGAGCCCTAAGAAAAGGTTCCCATTTTTAAAAAGCTTCCTAAGGACAAGAATGCCCAGGTGGGCCACGACCTGACCCTGAGGGTCGAGGTGCACCCTTCCTATCAAAGAGCTTCCCCATTTATCAAGGACCGAGGCCGCGAATTTCCCTTGAGGGTCGCAGCGCGCCTCCCAGACAGAGACCCCCAAAGGCCCTGGGTCCAAGCTGAGTCGCGGCCCCTCAAGAACAAGGTCGCGACTTGGCCCCACGAACCCATATTTTGTCACACTTTTTAGCAGCCAAAATCAATCTTAGCTAACCCAATTTCACCCCAAACCATAGTTCAGTCCCCGCAATAGTTCTAACATCTTTCTAGCAACAAAACCCAACAAAATACAGTCTTAAAAATCATCACAGCATCACTTTCAATTCTTGAGCTAAAAGGTTCAAGAACACCTTAAAACAACCATGGATTCTACAGAAATTTAACCATAACAGAATGTTTGAATGGTTACCTTAGCTATGAGTGAAGTTCCTCTAGCCACAAGCTTTCCATATCCCAGTCCCACGCCTTTAATTCTTGTGTTTCTAGCCAAAATCTTCTTAATTTTTCCAAGGACTAGTTGAAGCGACTTAGAGAGAAAGAGAGTGAGAGGGTGAAGGTCGGTCAGTGGGGAGCTACTACGTGTTTCTTTGTGTATTGTTTCCTAAGCTTAAGTGACTTAAGTTAATCGTAAGGCTCGGGGTACCAAAACATCCCCAATGGAAAAATGGTCAAATTCCCCAATATTTCCTCCTAAATTCACTAGCTTCAAATATATCTCCAATTATTTATTTCCATTACCCGATAACCCAATTAAATGCCTAATACCCAAAATACCCCTCGACTTACCCTGAGTCGGGTATTGGGTCTCGTTGTGATTTTCCTGCTAACTTTGTCCCTAGGATAGCCTCGTGCCGAGGAACTCAAATAAACTCACATAATAATGTGGTCCCACTCATCTATCGCATATATGCACATAAATATACAACTATGCCCGCAACGGGCCAAATTTCCAAGATTGCCCATCTAATAAGAAATGGGCCCAGATGCATATTTAATACCCCTAAATATGCACAACTAGTCATATTATCACATATTTCATATAATTACGATTAAATATAACAAATAAGCATATAACTCCATATATTTCCATCATGGCTCCCTTATCAAGTCCCTAAGCCTTATTAGGTAATTTTGGGATGTTACAACTATGCCCTCACAGAAATTTCGTCCTCAAAATTTTACCTGAACTACTCGGGATACTTAGCTCGTATATCCGTCTTCAGCTCCCAGGTTGCCTCCTCGACCTTGCTGTTCCTCCACAGCACCTTAACTAAAGGTATAGTCTTGTTCCTCAGAGCCTTGTCATTCCTGTCTAGAATCTATACTGGTTGTTCTTCGTAGGACAAGTGTGCTTCCAATTCTAGATCCTCATAACTCCGTACATGAGTTCTATCAGACACATACTTCCTCAAGATGGAAATATGGAATACATCATGCACACTAAACAGTGCAGGGGGTAAGGCTAACCTGTAGGCCACCTGCCCGATCCTCTCCAAGATCTCAAATGGTCCCACAAACCTATGGCTCAACTTGCCCTTCTTCCCGAATCTCCTCACCCGTCTCAGAGGTGAACCCCTAAGGAAGACATAATCTCCCACTTTGAATTCTACGTTCCTCCGCCTTGGTTTTGAATAGCCCTTCTGTCTACTCTGAGATGCGAGCATTCGAGCTCTAATTTTTTCGATAGCCTCGATAGTCCTCTAAACTGCATCAGGACCTAAGTATTTTCTCTCACCCATCTCATCCCAATGAATTGGTGATCTGCACTTCCTACCGTACAACATCTCATAACGTGCCACCCCAATGGTAGACTGGTAGCTGTTCTTATAGGAAAATTCTATCAAAGGCATATATTTACTCCAGGACCCTTCAAACTCCAACACACATGCTCTTAGCATGTCCTCCAATATCTGGATAGTCCTCTCAGTCTGACCATCGGTCTGGGGATGATAAGCTATGCTAAACTTCAATTGTGTACGTATTGCTCTGTACAAACTTCCCCAAAACATGGAAGTAAAGATAGGGTCCCTATCAGACACGATAGACCTCGGAGTCCCGTGAAGGCGAATGATCTCTCTCACATAGAGATCTGCATACTGGTCAACCGTGTAATTCATCCTCATAAGTAGAAAATGAGCTGATTTCGTATATCGATCCACGATGACCCAAATACAATCATGCTGGCCTGCTATCCTAGGCAACCCTACCACGAAATCCATCGTGATATCCTCCCACTTCCACTCTGGTATATCCAGAGGTTGCAACTGCCCTACTGGCCTCTGATGCTCTGCCTTGACCTATTGATAGGTTAGTCACCATGCCACATATTCAGTCACATCCCTCTTCATCCCAAGCCACCAATATAAAGCTTTAAGATCGTTATACATCTTCGTGGTGCCCAAATGTAGAGAATAAGGGGTAGTATGAGATTCATCCAAAATCTCTCGTCTGACCTAGACATCCATCGACACGCAAATCCGATCATTGTATCTCAACATGCCCACACCTGACACCGAATAGTCCTTAGCTACTCAAGCTCCCCATCTATGGGTCATCTAACTGCTTCTCCTTGATTCTTTCCAAGAGAGTAGATTGTAAAGTGATGACGGCTAATCGACTGACCACTAACTCAATCCCTGCTCTAGTCATGTCATCAGCCAATTTCCTTGATATCTGCCTGGCACTATACAGCTGTCCCAGACCCTTTCGGCGTAAGGCATCTGCTACCACGTTCACTTTCCCAAGGTGATAGAGGATCTCAAAATAATAATCCTTTACCAGCTCTAACCAACGTCTCTGCCTCATGTTCAGATCCTTCTGGGTGAAGAGGTATTTTAAACTCTTGTGGTCAGTGTATATCTCACACTTCTCACCATACAAGTAGTGCCACCATACCTTCAATGCAAAATCCACCGCTGCAAGTTCTAAGTCATGTGTGGAGTATCTTTGCTCATATTCCTTCAACTGCCATGATGCATAAGCAATCACCTTCCCTGTCTACATAAGTACACAACCCAAACCCTTCCTCGAAGCATCACAGTAAACTACAAACTTATCTCGATTTGTAGGAAGGCTCAAAACTGGAGCGGTGATCAAACTATTCTTGAGCTTCTGAAAGCTGTCTTCACACTTGTCTGACCAAACAAACTTCTGATTCTTGTGAGTTAACTCTGTCAGTGATGACGCAACCTTAGATAATCTTTCCACAAAGCGTCTCTAATACCCCGCCAATCCCAAGAAACTCCTAATCTCTAAAGCATTCCTCGATCTTGGCCAATCTCTGACCGCTTCCATCTTCGCTGGATCTACCTTAATTCAAACCTTACTTACTATGTGACCTAAGAAAGTCACCTGTGGCAACCAAAACTTGCATTTCCTGAACTTCGCATACAACCTGTGTTCTCTTAACGTCTATAGTACCAATTTGAGGTGTTGTTCTTGTTCTGTCTCTGTCTGAGATTATATCAATATATCATCAATAAAGACGATCACAAATTGGTCCAGTTAGTCTTTGAACACCCTATTTATCAAATCCATAAATGCTGCCGGGGCATTAGTCATCACAAATGACATCTCCAAAAACTCATACTGCATGTACCTGGTGCGAAATGTTGTCTTTGGTATATCCTCCTCTCTGATCCTCAGCTGGTGATAACTAGATCAAAGATCTATCTTAGAGAATACCGTTCTACCCTGAAATTGGTCAAACAGATCGTCAATCCTTGGCAGAGGATATCTGTTCCGTCCTTTTTCTTCACAAAGAAGACTGGTGCGCCCCATGGCAAGAAACTGGGCCTGATAAAACCCAAGTCCAGTAATTTCTGTAGTTGAACCTTTAGTTCCTCCAGCTCAGCTGGAGCCATCCTGTAAGGTGCCCTAGACACTGGCTCTGTCCCTGGCGCCAATTCAATTACGAACTCATTCTCCCTGTGTGGAGGTAACCCTGGCAAATCCTCTGGAAACACGTCTAGAAACTCACAGACTAATCGGGTCTGTTCTGGTCCCACTGGCATGACCTGGGTGGTGTCCACTTCGCTAGCTAAGAATCCTATGCATCCCCCCTGTAATAGGTCTCTTTCTCTAAGTACATATATAATAGGTACATGGGGTCCATGCACAGTGCCAACGAAAACAAAAGGGTCCTCACCTTCTGGCTCAAAGGTTACCATCTTCTTCTTGCAGTCTATCGTTACCCCAGACCTATCTAACAATTCAAAACCCAGAATTATGTCAAAATCGGTCATCTCCAGCTCCACCAAGTCAACTGATAATTCCCTACCATCCATTGTAACTGGTAGTGATCTAACCCATCTCTTTGAAACCACTAACACCCCAGTAGACAACATCGTACCAAACCCCACAAGTTAGAAGTCACATGGTCTACATAATCCATCTACAATCCTACTAGCAACAAAAGAGCGCGTAGCACCCGAATCAATCAAAACAGTATAGAAGGTTCCAACACTAGAAAGCTGACCTGTAACTACTGAGGGACAAGCCTTGGCCTTTGCTTGAGTCAAGGTGAACACCCGAGCTGGTGTATGGCTATCCACCCTCTTCAGCTCCTCCTTTCTGGCTCTCGGATAGTCTTTCTTTAAATGCCCATACTACCACAAACAAAATAGGCCTTCACCCGAAATTCCCTGATATTGCTCCTCCTGCACCTAGCACACTCTGGGAATGCCCTCCATGTCTCATTGCCATTATGGCGGCCCATCTGTATGCCCCGTGGCCTCCTATTCGGCCCTAGAGATGAAGTTCTATCCAGAGTCTTCCTCTTCTGATCATTAGGGCCTCCGCCCTTACCAAAACCTAAAAATGGAGGTCCCGACCTCCTAGAATCCCTTCTGGCTGCATTATCACGCTAGAACTTGTTCTCTACGCTCTCAGCTACAAATGCCTTCTCCACAGCCTGTGCATAGGTAGTCATTCCTGGCACAATAGTAATACGAACATCTCAGTCTATCATAAGCTGTAGCCCATGAAGAAATCTCTCTCTTCTGGTCCCATCATTGGGCACCAGATCCCCGAAAAACTTTGCCAACCTGTCAAACTTCAGGGCGTAATCAGTCACTATCATGTTACCCTAAAGTAACCTGCTGAACTCCTCAGCCTTCATAGCTTTAACTGTGTCATTATAGTATTTCTCATTGAATGGGGTTCTGAACTCTTCCCATTCCATGGTGGTCACTGCTCTGATCTGGGATACCACCTCCCACCATATTTGGGCGTCCTCTCGAAACATATAAGTGGCGCAGGCCACTCTCTCGTTAACACCTACCCTCATAAAATCCAAGATGGTGGTTATCATGGTCATCCACTGCTCAGCCTTCAGTGGATCTGAGCCACCCTCAAAGACTGAAGGGTGTTGCTTCCTAAAACCTCTAATACAGGGGTTCCAACCTATCTTCCCCTGCCTGGGGCTGTACCACTGCTGGTACCTCTGGCTATATTTTTGTCAATACCGTGGGCAATACATTCCCTGCGGGAACCTATTGCTGTCTCAAGAGGCGTATCTCTTCTTCCTACTTCTCTAATCTGGCTCGCATGTTTGCAAGCACCTATTGCCAGTTTTTTGGAGCTGGCAGTGGGGCCTGGACCTGGTCATTCCCTTCTCTGGACTATAACGTCCTCCGAATCTAGGACCGTTATATTGTGTACTTTAGATAGTCCTCGACTTGCTAACCAAGTCATTTGGTCTAAAATGTGTAACTATGGTTAATGTCAAGGGTTAAGGTTAAAAATTTTGGTCAAAGAGTTGTTGACTTTTATGTGAAAATATTCAAACATTTAAGGGATCCCAAAATATTACAACCAATCTTTTAAGAAGGTGAATATACATCAAAAGTTACATTCAGCCGGCCTAAGCGTAAAAAACATGGCTACAAACCTAGTTCCTCTGAGATATCCTCGACTTTGGTGGTCGAGCAGCAGGATATGTACACGCCACCACCGAAGCTCTCCAACTCATGGGTGGTCAAGCTTTCCTTACACCTTACCTACACCATAAAGCACCCGTGAGCCAATGCTCAGCAAGAAAACTCAACATGTGCATAAGCAAAAAATATAAACTTCTAGACACTTATCTAGCTTGCCCAGCTATAATAGTAACCTACATAAACAATCATTTAGTTACGAACAAGTGCTCATTGGACCAATTAGGGATCGCTACCCTGAACAGTTGGCCATAGAGCCAGCCACGGGGCCTATGCCCTACCTATGTGACCATAGAGTCACCTAGGGCCCTCGCCCTTAGCTCTGAGTAACTAGCCATAGAGCAATCCCAACCCCTTGGTTTACCAACGACCATAGAGTTGGCCAAAGTAATAGTATGTTGCTGATTTAGGCCTAAGTCAAGCCCGAATCTAGGAATAGAAACCTCAATACCGAAACAGATATGGATAGACATATCCCAAATTTTTTTGCATGCATGCATGTTAAGGGACCCGGGCTGCGACATTCCCTTGAGGGTCGCGGCGCACCTCCTAGACAGAGACCTCCTAAGGCCCTGGGTTCAAGCTGAGTCGCAGCCCCTCAAGAACAATGTCGCGACTTGGCCCCACGAACCCAGATTTTGTCACACTTTTCAGCAACCAAAATCAATCCAAACTAACCCAATTTCACCCAAAAACCTTAATTCAATCCCCACAATAGTTCTAACATCCTTCCAGCAACAAAACCCAACAAAATACAGTCTTAAAATTCATCAAAACATAACTTTTAATTCTTGAGCTAAAAGGTTCAAGAACACCTCAAAACAACCATGGATTATACATAAATTTAACCATAACAGAATGTTTGAATGGTTACCTTAGCTGTGAGTGAAGTTCCTCTAGCCACAAGCTTTCCAAATCCTAATCCCAAGCCTTCGATTCTTATGTTTCTAACCAAAACCTTCTTAATTTTCCTAACGACTAGTTGAACCAACTTAGAGAGAAAGAGAGTGAGAGAGTGAAGGTCGGTCAGTGGGGAGCTTCTATGTGTTTCTTTGTGTTTTGTTTCCTAAGCTTAAGTGACTTAAGTTAATCTCGTGGCTTGGGGTACCAAAATATCCCTGAGGGAAAAATGGTCAAATTCCCCAATATTCCATCCTAAACTCACTAACTTCAAATATATCTCCAATTATTTATTTCCTCTACCCGATAACCCAATTAAATGCGTAATACCCAAAATACCCCTCGACTCACCCTGAGTCGGGTATTGGGTCCCATTGTGAATTTTCCACTAACTTGCTCCCTAGGATCGCCTCGTGCTGAGTAAATCAAATAAACCCACATAATAATGTCATCCCACATATATATCACATATATGCACATAAATCTACAACTATGCCCGTAACGGGCCAAATTTCCAAGATTTCCCTTCTAAAAAGAAATGGGCCCACATGCATATTTAATATCCCTAAACATGCACAACTAGTCATATTATCACATGATTCACATAATTACAATTAAATATAACAAATAAGCATATAACTCCATATATTTCCATCATGGCCCCCAAATCATGGCCCTAAACATTATTAGGTAATTTTGGGACGTTACAATTTCCTTAGTTGCTTGAGACGCAGGTATATACTTAGCCTCCATGGTGGAATTTGAGATCGATGATTGCTTTACACTTCTCCATATCATAGCTCCACCCCCAAGAGTAAACACCATTATAGAAGTTGACTTCCTGTAATCGACATCAGTCTGAAAATCTGAATCAATGTAGCCTACAGGTCTCAGAACACCACCCTTGTAGACTAACATATAATCCCTAGTCTGCCTTAAATACTTCAGAATATGCTTTACTGGTATCCAATGTTCTGGTCTTGGGTTTGAATGATACCTGCTCACTACTCCCACTGCATAGCAGATATTTGGTCTAGTACACAACATAGCATACATCAGACTTCCAACTGTAGATGCATAAGGAACACTTCTCATTGCATCTTCCTCTTCAAGATTCTAGGGAGACTACTTCTTTGAAAGATAAATTCCATGGTAGGACGGTAGACACCCTTTCTTGGAATTTTTCATTGAGAAACGTTAAAGCACTTTATCAATGTAAGTTGCTTGAGATAGAGCTAAGAGTTTGTTCTTTCTATCACTAATGATTTGCATACCTAGAACATAACTTGCTTCACCCAAGTCCTTCATCTGGAATTGAGTGCTCACCCAATTCTTCACATCCAATAATTTCTTAACATTGTTTCCAATGAGTAAGATATCATCTACATGAAGAACCAGGAATACCACTATTTGATTTGCCTTCAGTTGATAAAAACAAGGCTCATCAATTTGTTCAAAGCCATAGGTTTTGATTATTTCATCAAATCAAAGATTCTAGGAACGAGAAGCTTGCTTAAGTCGATAAATGGACCAATTCAACTTGCAAAATTTTCCTTCTTGTCCAACTACTTTATGTCCTTCTGGCTGATCCATATAAATGACTTCTTCAAGCTTCCAATTAAGAAAAGATGTCTTGACGTCCATTTGCAAGATCTCATAGTCGAGAGTGACTGCTATGGATAGGAGGATGCGAATGGACTTGAGCATGGCTACCAGACTAAAAGTTTCCTCATAGTCCATGCCTTCTCTTTGGGTATAACCCTTTGCCACTAATCAAGATTTATATGTTTCAATATTTCCAACAACACCTCATTTCTTCTTGTAGATCCACTTGCACCCAATGGCTCTATAGTCACTAGGTGCTTCCACAAGATCCCAGACAGAATTTGAGTCAATGGACTCCATTTTCTATTTCATGGCTTCGAGTCATAGTTCCTTTTCAGGGCTAGCCATTTCCTGTTTGAAAGACAATGGATCATCGTCACTAGTGTCTCCAACAACCATATTGGTTTCACCATCCAAACCATAGCGAACAGGGTTCCTAGAAACCCTCCCACTACGACGAGGTTCCGTGACTATTTGCTCAGGAACAGTGGTACTTTATTCATTTAAATTGACCTACGTCGGTTGGACATGAAGAGTGGAAATTTAATCATAAACTTCCATTGATGATGAAGGAACATTGGCCGGAGTCAATTCTTCAACCATTTCCTCTAAAACTACTTTGCTGCGCGGTTTGATGTTTTCGACATAGTCATTTTCCAGGACAACAACATTCGTAAAAGTAAAAACTTTCTTTTCTGAATGAATATAGAAAATTCCACCCCTAGTGCCTTTAGGAAAGACAACAAACAAGAAAACTTTGGTTTGCGGTTCTAGCTTTCCTACCTTTTTCCCTAGGACGTGGGCGGGACACCCCCAGATTCTAAAATAACGCAAGCTAGGTTCACAACCATTCCAACGTTCTAAAGTTGTTTTGGGGATTTATTCCTATGGTAAAACATTTAGAATTTCGTTTGCAGTTTCAATTACATGTCCTTAGAATGAAGTTGGTAGAGTTGAGTAACTAAGCATGCATCTAACCATTTCTAGTAAAGTTTTGTTTCGGCGTTCCGCTACACCATTTTGTTGCGGAGTACCCGGGGCAATAAGTTGTCATAAAATCCCAATTTTAGTTAAATGATCTTGGAACAACATATCCAAATATTTTACCCAAAAATTACTCTTGATGACCTGGCAGGATTGACCTACACGCGGTAGGCACGTGACAACTTTAAGTAGATAAATCATATTCTACCATCGTCCAGAAAGTTATTTTATCAAGTATCACGCTTAGGTGCGTCCAGTCTGGTCATATATTCTCATTTACTTGCTTTTGGATATGCAATCTTGTAATATTTTCATTAATTGCATTTTCTTTTATTACCTTGATATGCAAGTCTTAATTGTAATTAAGGCCCATGAGCCCATGTAATCTTCTTGAGCCTATAAATAAGAATCAAAGGGCTCAAGGAAGGGACTTTTGAACTTTTGATCTTTGTATTCTGAGAGAAGAATATAGTGTGATTTTCACTGAAGTTGTAATCTTCCCAAGGCTTGTGAAACTCGTGAACCCTAGTTCATTGATCACAGTGTTGGGATTCAATATCAATAAGAACACTAAGTGGACGTAGGTCATTACCATCCAATTGGGACCAAACCACTATAAATCATTTGTGTCGTTTGCTTTCCATTTGATTTTTCTTCTTGTTTTCAACTCATTTTCTATCATTTATCTAACTCCATGTCATTGACCAATTTGAGGGTCAACATTTTGATGCTTTCATTGAGAGACGAACTCAAGATTTCAAGAAGATAAAATGGCTAAGACATCCAAGAAGACGGGGTAGATTTATGGCGCTGCATCCCCCTAGCCTCCTCCACCAAATGTGGCCGAAGATGAGCCACAGTTGGACTTTGAAGAGGAAGAAATGGATTCTTAGACCCTGAGGACAACACTGAGTGTGTTGCAAGAGGAGTTGGCCAATCTGAGGGCCAATCAAGAGAATGTGACTGAGATATTGGCATTGAAACAGAGGGAAATTGAATGCCAACGCCAAGAATGAGCGGCAGGCAGACATGGACCGCCGGCAGAAAGCTGCCACTGCTGCCCTAGAAGCAACCATTCACTTGGTCTAGGGGCAAGTTCTGCCAAATTCTCAAACGGATCAGCCACCAAGCGCACCACCAGAATGGGCCCCAAACCTGAGTCCTCCGCTTCAGCCAGGGACCCCTCAAAGGCCGGAGTAACCACTTGTTGCTCAAAAGGATATCCCAATTCAGGATCCTGAGCAGCAGCCACCTTCTCGCACTGGTCGAGATAATCCCCAGCATCAAAGGCAGAATAGGGCCGGGCAACCTCCTCGAACCCATAGACGCCCAATGGATGATGAGCAAAATCCACCGAGAAAGGGCAACATCCTTTTGCTAACAGAATGTACGCCGAATCAGGCTCTGCGATCAGAGGACCCCCACAACATGATAATACCTGGGGACTTACCAACCAGCGCAGGCCTCACCCTAACGCTTGGGAGGTTCCAGCTAGAGGGGGCAACAACATGACAGGCCGGTCGCGCCATAGTCGGTCATAGTTTAGTCACGACCATGATTATAATGAAGCTGACTCCAGCAGAAGGAATGCTAGTTGAGGGAGAGAAGAAAGAGGTGGAGAAAGGAATCCCCCACCAAGAGAAAATAGGCCTGCCAGCCAGAACGCTAGGGGGCAACCTAACATCTTTGATCGGTTGGGCGCTAGCGAGCAAAGTTGCAGAGATGATGACCTAAGGGATGTGCTCAACGACAGGCGTGAAAGACAAGATGAGTACGCTCCTTCGACACCAGTTGCCACAGCGATCCTTGATGCCGTACAGGCCCAGATCGATGCATTAAACAAGGCTATCCAACAGCTGGTAGGGAGCCAGACATCCCACATCGAGTATGATTAGAGAAGAGGCACTCCGTTCATACAAAGAATAGCTGTGGAGGAAACCCCCAGCAAATTCAAGATGCCATTATTGCCAAACTACGATGGGTACGGGGACCCAGTATCTCACGTGAATAAGTTTGAGATACAAATGGATATCCAGAAGGTGTCAGATGATGCTCGCTGTTGAATCTTTCCGGCCACCCTATCTGACATGAGTGGTTTTTTAAATTCCCTCCTGCCAGCATAGTATCATGGGAAATGTTCATGAGGGAATTCTACGGACAATTCTACGCTGGTCGTGTGCACGCAACTGAAGCCAATCAGCTGGTCGAGATACGCCAGAAGGAGGGAGAATCCTTAAAGGAATATGTCCAGTGTTTCATGCGAGCAGCAGCTGGGGCTAAAACAATTGGCAATGAAGGGAAAATGATGACCCTTATTGCTGGAGTAAGGTGCCATTCTCCCCTCTCGGACAACTTAAGAAAGAATGGGATGAAGAGTATCCAGGAGTTTCTTGATCGAGCAGATTGATACATTAAGCTCGAGGATGCAATTGCCAACGAGGGGAAATCGCCGGCGAAAGACAAAGGTAACGACCCAAAATCACTAATTTGGCTTAAGGGCCTTGATTAGTGTGCCGGGAGGGCATAATTGGTTTGTGTGTGAATTTATTAGTTTAATGCATGATTTTATGATAAGCATGCTTGTATGATTATATGTTATATTTGTGAAAGCCACATTATTATGTGGGTAAATCTGCAGCATGCGACTTGAGGCGATCCTAGGGAGCTAGTTCGCAGGAAAGTCACAACGGGGCCTAATATTTGACTTGGGGCAAGTCAAGGGGGTATTTCGGGTACGAGATGGTTATTTGGGTTATCAGGTCATGGAAATAAATAATTGGAGATATATTTGAGGTTAGGAAGTTTAGGCGGGAATATTGGGGAATTTTACTATTTTGCCCCCGGGGATGTTTCCGGTACCCCGAGCCTCGGGATTGGTTTAATTGCTTGAGGATAGATAGATCAAACTTAGAAAATAGTGGAAACTCAAGGAACCGACCCTTTCCTTTCTCTCTCCTCCTCTCTTCTTCTCTCCCAAGGAAATCACTGAATACTAAGGGGATTTGACTGGGAATTGAAAGGTTTGAGCTGAGGAATTGGAGGATTAACTCAGTGAAGCTAGGGAATCAAACTAGAAACTAAGGTAAGCACCGCATTTCATTTTGATCAGTTGATTATGAGGTTTTTGGGCTGAAATCTAAGGGTTCTTAGGTTCTTAATTTCAAGGTTGAATTAAGGTAGAAAGCTTGGGAGCTTGCTCAGAATTTGCTTAGAGAAGTGGTTCTGCAGTGGAGGTAAGCTTGAATTTATGATCTAATGGTTGAATTCTGGTGTTTCATGGCTGGTTTTTATGTTCTTAAGCTTCTGTGTTTTAGAAATTAAAATGGGATTTTAATGAGTTTCTACGCTAGGCTTTTGCTGGATTATGTTGCTAGAATCATGTTAGAAGTTTTGTGATCAATGGGTTTTGGAATTAGGATGGTTTGGGGTGGTTTTCAGCAAGGTTGGGATGTTAAAAAAGGTGAATTTTCTTGGCACAAGGGGCTGGGCCGCGGCTCTGTTCTAGAGTTGCGCGGCCCTGCAAAGCAAAGAAGAGACAAGGAGGCTCTGTGGTAGGGAAATGCCGCGGCGCGTGTTTTGATCAGAGAGGCTTAGCCTCTATTTTAGGGGGTGGGCCGCGGCCCTTAAGGGCATTTTTGGTTATTTGAAGGTTTTAAGCGCAGGAACCTAACCTAGGGTGCTCGGGATCGATTCCACCACTGTGTTTAGTGGAATTCGATGTCCCAGAAGCTAGAACTTCACCCAGAAACCTTTATTCGAATATTAATGGAATCCCTTATCTTGAATGTGACTAGGTAAAAGCTAGGGCTCGAGAGATGGATTGTGCTCAAGAGGCATTTCTTGTAATCGAAGCGTTTGGAAATTAAAGGTAAGAAAACTGCACCAAGTTGTGGATTCATAATGGGACTAAGGGTTCCCTGTTTTGTATGCTTTATAGAGGATGGTATAATGCCATGTAAATAGTAGACAAATGGCCAAAGAGTGCCAAAGTTTACATTAGCGCACATGCAGCAGCTCGGCCACTGGTAGCTCAGGATGGCTTATTATACACTGAGCTTGGTTTAAGCGGGCTGGAGTCAGTGGGGTAAATAGAGGGTGCGACCTAAGGGTGTCGACCCTCTTTATTGTGTAATCTAGTTGTTGTGGTTGATTGTTGAGTACGATGTCCTGAATGGCTAAGTGTTAGTTTGTGAATTCATGTTTATATCAATGAGTTATATGTTTATTAGGGATTGTTAAGTGTTTAAACATGCTTAAAGAGTTTATGATTATTATCAGTACTTGTATTATGATATTATGCTTTCTTGCTGGGCCTTGGCTCACGGGTGCTTCGTGGTGTAGGTAAAGGCAAGGGCAAGCTTGATCAGCCCTGATTTGGAGAGCTCTGGGAGCAGAATGTACATGAACAGCTGCTCAGCCGCCACTGTTGAGGGAAGACAGGGACAGGAGAACGATAAACATCTGTTTTACCTTTAGAATGGCTAGTGGTTGTCTGTAAACTGGAAATTTTGTAAACAGACTTTTAAATGTTGTTTCTTTTGGGATCCCATGTATAAAATGTTTAATTATATGAAAAATATCTTTTGAGACCAAAACCTTTAACCCTACTGCATTAATGACTTTAGCAAACACGTTTTTAACTAGTTTACTTGATTAGCAAGTCCTGCACCTTTATAAATACATAGTGTAATGGTCTTAGCTATCCAGGGCGTTACAACAAGGGACCAAAAGAAGATCCCGCTGGCAATGGCAAAGGCAACGGGAACGGTAAAAATGGTGGAAAAAGGGCAAACGCTGAACCATTGACGTTCGAAAATAAGTGCCCTAAGGGCAGCAGGTACGAGCCAAGTTTCACCAACTACACGACCCTTGTCAAGAGCAGACCAGAGGTGTATCAGGCGACCAGCTCCAATGTCCCTTACAAGCGACCAGCACCAATAAGAAAGGATATCTCCTAGAGAGATACAACAAAGTTTTTTCGTTTCCACAACGACTATGGTCATGACACCAATGAGTGTAACCAGCTGAAAGACGAGATTGGGTTCCTTATTAGACAGGGACATCTGAGGAGATACGTACGAGCCACTAGAGCTTTTCAGTGAGAGGCTCAAGGAGGCAATGAGCAGGTGCCTGTACACCAACACTCATGACCTTTACAGCCAACACCTATGGCAGGTACGTTACTAACCATCTATGGCAGCCCGCACCTTGAAGGAGACAGTGGGAAGGCAAGGGAACGATACGCTCGGACCTTACGCCATGACTAGAACATCGAGATGTTGAATGTGGAGGAACGAATGCCCAAGAAGGCTCAAGCAGAGGAAGAACTAATAACTTTCTCTGAGTTTGACCCTCAGCATATCCGATTTCCTCATTCGGATTCCCTGGTCGTGGACGTCCAGATAACCAACATGATGGTCAAAAGGGTGTTAGTTGACACAGGAAGCTCAATAAATATCTTGTACAAATATTTAGTGGAGAGAATGAAGTTATCCGTGAAGGACCTAGAGCCATGCAACCAAACCATTTATGGTTTTTCTGGCAAAGGGCTCATGCTAACAGGATCGATTTGGCTTCAGGTTATAGCAAGAACTGTGCCCGCGAATAGGACATTACTCACTACTTTATTAGTAGTTGATTTTCCTTCCACGTACAATGATGTGATTGGAAGGCCTATTCTGGTCGATCTTCGAGCTATAACCTCGGTTTGGCACCTTTCCATGAAATTCCCAATTGACGCAGGGGTAGGATGCGTGTTGGGAAACCAGCGAGAAGCGAGGGAATGCTATAATTCCTCAATATCTAAGGCAAAGAGAGGTGGATCGATGGAAGATGCTAGGAAAGGGTTGCAGTTGGCCAATGAAACACAAGCCCAATCAGGTGAGCACGTCACCAAATAGGGTGTTGCCCAAAGTGAGGATAGGGATTTGGATCCTCGCTTTGACGATTTTGATGAGGAAGTAGGACTGATTGAGGACCTCGAAGAGGTCCAACTCGATGAGGTAGATTCGACCAGGGTTGTGAAAGTTGGTAAAAACTTAGCGACAACAATAAAGAAAAAGATGGTGGAATTTTTTAAGAAAAACCAGGAAGTCTTTGCCTGGTCGCATAAAGACATGGTTGGGATTGACCCAACAGTTATCAGCCATGTCCTGAACATAGATAAAAGCTTTCCACCAGTACAATAGAAAAGAAGGCTGCTCAACGAAGGCAGATCAAAAGCTTTAAAGGAAGAAGTCGAGAAGCTAAAGGAGAATGAATTCATTAGGGTAGCATTTTATCCATCGTGGGTCTCTAATCCCGTACTAGTACCCAAGACGAAAGGCAAGTGGAGAACATGCGTAGATTTCACAGACCTTAATAAAGCTTGCCCAAAAGATTGTTTCCTGGTCCCAAGGATCGACCCACTGGTCAATGCCACTTCAGGGCATGAGATCCTATCATTTATGGATGCATACTCTGGGTACCATCAAATCATTATGCACCAACCTGTTGAGGATCACACTAGCCTTCGGACCGATACAGGGCTTTACTGTTACAAAGTAATGCCCTTCAGTTTGAAAAACGCTGGTGCGACTTACTAGCGACTAGTTAATCACATGTTTAAAGAGCTGATCAGTACAAACATGGAAGTATATGTCGATGACATGCTGGTTAAGTCGAAAAAGGTAGAAGAGCACGTAAGGGACCTGCAAGAGTGCTTCAACATCTTGAACAAATATCAGATGAAGTTGAATCTTATCAAGTGTTCCTTCAGAGTTGGATGAGGGAAATTTTTGGGATTTATAGTGAACTCACAAGGGATTGAAGCTAATCCCGAAAAAATCAAGGCCCTGATCGAAATGAAATCACCAACAAAGATAAAAGATGTTCAAAGTTTAACTAGGAGAATTGCTGCTCTAAGTAGATTTATCTCCAAATCGATTGACAAATGTGTCCCAGTTTTCAATCTACTTAGGGGCAATAAGAAATTCGAGTGGACAGAGGAGTGCGAGCAGGCTTTCCAGGCTTTGAAGTCCCATATGTCACAGCCACTGATTCCATCTAAACCGGTTGAAAAAGAAACTTTGTTCATCTATTTGGCGGTCACGAATATGCTGCTAGTGCTATCTTGGTAAGAGAGGAGGAAAATGTGCACAAAGTCGTATATTATGTAAGAAAAAGGCTAATAGAAGCAGAACTGCGATATCCGCCCATTGAAAAATTAGCCTACTGCTTGATCTTAGCCTCCAGAAAGCTGCGGCCATACTTTCAAGCTCACCCCATCACAGTACTAACCGACCAACCCCTACGGCAAGTTCTGCAGAAGCCAAAAGCTGCTAGTCGATTATTGAAATGGGCGGTTGAACTTGGGTAGTTTGAAATTTCTTACCTACCACGAGCGGCTGTAAAAGGGAAAGCTCTAGCTGACTTCATCGCAGAACTCACTGGGCTTCCAGACTGTGAACAGATAGAAGAGCCTGAACCTCAAAGCCAAACTCCCTCTTGGAAATTGTTTACAGACGGTTCTTCTAATGAACATCATGCTTGAGCTAGAGTGATTTTGGTAATGCCTAAAGGACATCGATTCCACTACGCAATTAGATTCAACTTCACAGTGTCCAACAATGAAGCCGTGTATGAAGCGCTGCTCACAGGTGTACGATTAGCCTGGTACATGACCATAAAGTCACTTGGAATCTATAGTGACTCCCAGTTGGTGGTTAATAAGATTACTGGAGAATATCAAGCCAGGGGTCTGAAGATGGTTGGTTACTTGAAAAAAGCAAAGGATTTGTTGGCACAATTTGAGAAATATACTTTCCAGCAAGTACATCGTGATCAAAACTTAAATGTTGATGCTTTGGCCAAATTGGCAAGTGCAAAGGATGCTGACACCCTGAATATAGTGCCTGTTGAACGAATTTCCGCACCAAGAATCAGAGCAGAAGAAACTTCTCTTGTAATTCAGGCAGAAGATACGTGAATGGCACCTTTCATTGAGTACTTGGCGCACGGAGTATTGCTGACGGACAAAAACAGAGCAAGGACCCTTCAAAGGCAAGCTGCTCGGTTTATCCTGGTCGATGGAATTCTATATCGAAGGGGGTACTCAATGCCACTAATAAGATGCGTCTCAAAAGAAATGGCCAAAGAATTAATGCGAGATGTCCATGAAGGTTTCCGTGGAGATCACACTGGGGGACAGAGTTTATCGAAAAAGATCCTAAGGCAAGGATACTTCTGGCAAACAATGAATGAAGACTCTATGGATTTTGTTTGGAAATGCGACAAGTGTCAGAGGTTCTCCAAGATACCATGATCAGATCCCAACGAACTAAAGCAAATGCAAAGTCCGTGGCCATTCACAGTATGGGGAATAGACTTAATCGGTTATTTTCCCACAAGAAAGGGCGGCGTCAAATACGCCGTGGTGGCTGTTGATTACTTCACGAAGTGGGCCGAAGATGAGCCACTTGAAACCATAATGAACAAGAAGGGCTGGATTTTTTGGTCAAGAACATAGTGTGTCGCTATGGATTGGCAAGAAAAATTTTCTCAGACAACGACACGCAGTTTGATAGTGATCTATTCACAGATTTTTGTGAAAGACATGGAATTATCAAAGGTTTTTCTTCAGTAGCTCATCCGCTGGAAAATAGACAAGTCGAGGCTGTCAATAAGACACTAAAGGATACTCTGAATAAAAGGTTTGAAGAAGCAAAAGGATCATGACCAGAGCAGTTGCCTGAAGTTATCTAGTCGTATAGAACGTCGCATCGAATATCAATAGGTCATACTCTGTTTTCCTTGGATTATGGATATGAGGCTACGTTGCCTGTTGAGTTAAATACGCCATCACATCGACGAATGGCATACGATCAAGACACTAATAGCCAGTTATTAATGGAATCTTTGGATTTGGTTGATGAAAGGTGCGAGCAAGCCCAACTTCGAGTAGAAGCTTAGCAACAAAAAGTCGCCCGATATTATAACTCTAAAGTGCTTGAAAGAAAATTTATTGTGGGAGATCTGGTACTTAGAAGAAAATTTATTTGAGATTGCCTCAGGCGCTCGGAGAGGTAGCTGAAATCTGCTTCGCGGTTATGCTTCCAGAACGCGTTAGAAGCAATTGAAGATGGCACCCTTATACCTCTCCAAGTTGCTGACATTGGTCTCCTCGAGCTCCTTGACGCGCTCCTCCAACTCCTTGGTCTCTTTTCTGCTGATGACCAGGTCATCTTGAAGTTTAGAGGCTTCCTTGAAATTAAGAAAAAGAAGCCTCCTTGTACTTCTCTTTGGTCTCGATGGCTTTGAGCAAAGTAGCCTGGTGCTGTCTTAGCTCTTTGGACAGCTGAGCCTTCTGTTTGAGTAGCTCGGCGTTTTTCTTCTCGGCTGCCTCGAGCTACTCACTGTATTTTTCCTCAGCCATCTTAAGCTCCTTAGAGCGTCTGACCTCGGACACTTTAAGTTCCTCAATGTGTTTGTCCTCGGACACCTTAAGTTGCTACCTAAGTCTCTTCTCATACTGAACAGTCTGGGCTCCTGAACGACGCCAGCTAGCGGTCATAGTTAACATTCCCTGAGATTAGAGAAAAAGTTAAACTGATGGCGGAAAATGACAAGATAAACAAATGAACCTCAGCAAGAAATGGCAACTTACATTGGCTATTTCATTCAGCGGACAGTTAATTATTTGGTCGACCTCCATGGAGTCAGTACCAATGATGGCCTCTCAACTGTGTCGATGCCTCGATATTTTAGTCATCCTCTCCTTGGCTGAGCAAAGCGCGATTTTCGTCAAGGCATCTCCTGTTTGATCAGGAGGTGTCAGGTCGACAGGTGCGGGAGGAGGTGTCTGGTCGGCAGGTGCTGCAGGAGGAGTCTAACCGACAGGAGCCGGGGGAGACGTCTGGTCGAGGGGGGCAGGAGGAGGTGTGGTTTCATGTGAAGGAATTGACACTTGAGGATCCCCGGTCCGAGCTTTTTTCATCAGGGGGTTCTTGCTTCTTTCGCCTCGATGTGGCCTACTCCCTGTTTTCTTGCTCAAAGAAGCAGTAGGTATAGCTATTGGAAATGTGCCCTGAAAGCATATGTAGTAGACATTGTTTTTATGAAAGAAATAAATGAATTGAATTTGTTATGCATATATTTTATGGACTATATTGTTCTGTGATAATATTAAGTAAATATCAGGAAAATTCCTAAGTTCATATATGTGATCTCAAACACGTATTGGTACGGGAGGATTGTGTTTGAGATAAATGAACTTGAATAGTTCGCAGTAAAATAAAGTTATGGAATCTTTAGATTAATTACTGCAAGAACGGTCCACTAGTATTATGAATACATGTGATCTAGATCCGGATCACTAGTGTGGTAGGACACTTTAGTGGAGGTGCTTTATATATTAGAGAATATATAGAATCGGACCAGATATGTTTATTAATACTTAGTTAAATACCGTTTCGAAGTATTAATTAAATATATCAACTGATGATAATATACAAATAGATCTTAATCCTGAAGTTACTATGAACTCCTGTTTATGTTATATGAGTTCTTTGATTCACTTGTTAGGGTCTGTCGGAATGATCAGGCTAGAAACTTTTGTTTTGGGAACTCATTAATGTAGATGGCTGGGGACATAGTATACAGATATGGAATCTATGCCTTCTCGCGAGAGATTGAATGATGGTTCTCTTAAGGGTTGACTTTTGGGACTGAAAGGTTATTGAGCTCAAATTCATAATTTAGTTATGAATTAACCTCCACTAGTAGAGTCAATGGTTCTTAAGGAAACAAGAGATAATTAAAAGGGTAAAACGGTAATTTAATTCCCGATTAATTATGAACCATTATTAGAGGGTCAAGTTGTATGCAATGATTATATCAATGGACGCTTTATGATTATAAAGTACTCAGTAAATGAAATGTCTATAATTACAAGAGTGCAGTCTCATATTTATAGTGGAATAATCATAAGATTAATAAATTAAGATTATTTAATTAAAGAGTTTAATTAATAATCTCAAATTTATTGGAGCTTTGAATTATAGGTCGATAGGTCCCCATAGCGGCTCTATCAACACAGTTCAAGGTAAGAGTTGATATGAAGGGAAAATAGTTTAAAGACATATTTAAGAAGAAATTTGTTCTTCAGGCCAAATATGCAATTATATGATAATAGTGATTAATTAATTAATTACAAATTAGTTGTAGTTAACAAAATTAATTAATATTTAATTATTGTATAATTTTTGAAATTATATTAAATAATTAAATTAATTTCGAAATTTAATTAAATAATTAATTAATTATAATTTTCAAAATTATAATAAATTAAATATTTATTTTCGAAAATTTTGAATTTAATTAATTAGTAGAATTAATTAAATATCTTTATTTGAGTGGGAGATAATAATCTGATAAGTTCAAATTGGATTTGAATTTAAAAGATTAATATTTATTCAAATAATTAATTATATTTGATAATTAATTTGAATTAGTTATCAGGTTGTTAGATCTTATCTGACAAAGTAGTTTGAATAAATAATTAAATAAAAATTGAAAAACCAACATCCCTAAAAATTAGGAAGGCTAAACGTTCACACACAGTCCATGGACTGTGTGTGGCGTGTAGGGCAATTTTCAGGGATGTGATTTTCATTTTTATTTAATTAATTAATTAATTAATGGATAATTCAAAAATTGGTTTTTGAATTTTTTCATTAATAGAATAATTAATTATTTAAAAAAGTAAATTGTAAAATGGTTACAGATTTATTTTTTAAAATTTGAATATTTTCTTTTAAGTATGACTAATGAGAAAAATCTTAAGCAAGAGAAGTGAGACAACTCTGAACATTCGCTCTCTGAAAAATAGAACGATAGTTTTCTCTCCCTGAAAATAAAGAACCAGTTCTCAGGCCTATTCTCTTGATCTCATGTGTTGACTACATCAAGTAGAATCACAAATAAACTATCCTTCATTCTCTAAGTGCCCACACATTTCTTAAGTTGTAGAGAACGCTTTGGAAGATCTTGGTGTGAGTACGTGGGAGCGGCTTGGATAGGAAGATCGTTCTAAATACGAAAAGATAGCAAGGATACTTGATAGGCTTCAAGAGGTATGATTTCTATTATTATCTTGCTTATGATTAATGTATGTATATTAATGGATCCGCATATTTAAAGGTAGTTTAAATATGTTACAAAATTTTTGTTGTACATTGGACCAACCACACCACCATTACGCTGCGTATTGGGAAACTCATTCCTAACAATAGCTTCACTGTAAAGCTCGAACAGATCTTCAGATGACATGGCTTCAAAATAGAAGCGAACAGTTGGATAACGTGGATGGAGGTATCTACTAAATCAAGAAAATAAGTTCAAGGAAATTATAAGTAAGATACCTGAGCTACAACTATTGGTCGCTACACTATTTACTGCACTACTGCTACACTCACTCTCTGGCTTGAAGAAGTCTGAATTTAAATTAGGAGTGTATTTAAAGTTGCCGTCCCCGTCAAATAAATGATAGGGAATAGGCAAACAATCTAAGAGTGAGAGGTCAGTACCGTTCTCATATGATGATTCAAGAATAGGTTCGGGGTATTCAGAAACCTTTTGTTTGCCCTTTCCTGAAGGAGCAGGGGCAGCAGCTGCTCACTGGGTGCTGGAGGGTTCCCTGATAGTCAATCCTATTGTCCTCCTCCTCGGAGGTTGTGACACATCGTGGTGCTGCTCTGGAACTTCTCCACTGGTAGCACTCCCTGCAGTTGTTTTCCTCACATCCTGGTGAGGAGCCAAAAGGCCAACTAGCCTTAGATTATTCTCCGTGACCAGCTCTTTAACACTTTTTTCTATGTCGGTCATGCTGGCCAAGGATGTTGCTCGTATCTCTTTCTCTGGCGTAGGAGCTGGTCGGTGCCATGGACCTGAGGAATACTAAAATTCGAAGGAACGTGTAGAAAAGCTAAAGGAAATTAAATGACCATTAAATGAAGAATTTATCTCATTCAGTGAAGGCCAAATTGTTGGCCACCAGATCTAGAGATAAAAAGTACTCCTGGAAGTACTTTCCCAAGTTGGACTTGTGGGTGATCTCACTCAGGAAGGTGCGAGCAGGCTCTTGGTGGTAAAAATGGAAGAACCCCGTGTTGTTGTGATTGGGGTTGGACTTGAGATCAAACAGATAGTTGAACTTGTGTGGCGTCAGGACGGGCCACTTCTTATTACTATAAATGGTATAGAGAGCAGAAAGCACGGATGAAGAGGCAAGGTTGCCCCTGCCTCGATATGATATCTCGACCAGGCCCTGTAAGCGTCCCCAGGCAAGTTTGACCAATGGTCGATGGTGGGCTTGATTAGGGTTATCCCAAGAGGTCCGTTCTTCTTGAGATAATTCCCTACCATCCTATCTGTGATGTTGCTAGGAGGTACCACGTACCATTCAACTTCTGGTCGAAGGACATCCCTAGGTTGGGCGTTTGTTTGGATTTCTGGTTGGGAAGTGTTTTCAGACTGAGGTCTGGGTGATGGATTTTTAGCCTGAGTAGCAAGCTGTTTGGCAGGAGGAGAGGTTGTTTTCCTTTTGTTTTGAGTGGTGGATTTTACTTGACCCATGTTTGATGGACTGGTTGAAGGTCTATTAGAAGGGGTATGCGAAAAAGGAATCTCTGGGATAAGTAACAACGACTGTTCCTGATCTTCAAGCAACTGGGAGAGCAAGTTGTCGTCGATCAACCTCTCACCTCCCCACTGATCGTGCATGAAAATCTGCGAATATAGAAGGGGCGATGAGAATCTACGGCTAAAAGACCAAGAAAGTATTAAAGTTGGAATAACGTTGCTCGTGTATAAAAGTTAAGCTTCTATACGACCAGCAACATTCTAACAAAAACACTAAATTCTATGCAAACAGTTTGGAAAATGGATTAAAAAGCAGAAGTGAAAAAAATTTCAAGAAAAAATTTTCGACTCTGAAAGGGCGGGAAAAACCTTGTTTTTTCTACATGCTTAAAAATCCAATTTTACATCGATTTTACGCCCTAAATTAATAATCCTAACCCCCAAACTGATTCCTAAGCCTCATGTAGTGTTATTCCCTTATACTATCATGCTTAGACTTACATACCCATTTTCCCCAAAACAGTTTCTGTCAAGAAAATTCAAGAAATCAAGGTCCGAAATAGATATAGAATAGATATTGCATGGCATCTCGATGATTGAAAAATTCAAGAAACTTACTTGGATGAAGATTGGAGTAAATCTCTGAGACGCTAAGTCAGGTGGCTGGGCAGATTCTTCGCGGATCATCAAGATCACCTGAGTTTCTGGGTTTTCTACGCATTGTTTTTCAATGTTCTTAAGTAGAAAGTGAAATGTAAAAAGTAAAAAGTGATTTTGAAGGGTTATTTATATTGGTCGAGGTGCAGTTAACTAGGTAATCATAAGGGGTAACTTTCCAAGGCATGGGTAAGTGTAATAGACGTCAAACCATTTTTGGAAAACTACAATGATATGATTGGTTGCCTTTTTTGAGAAGGCATGGACGGCTCTGACAGATTTGACAAGGCATACGAAAGGTCAACTATCTAAGTTTACTTTATGCTGGTCGTTGTAAAATAAACTTGGGGGAAAATGTTTACCCAAAAACGGCTCCTGATGACGTGCAGGATTGACCTACATGCGGCAGGCATGTGACAACTTTAAGTGGATAAATTCTATTCGACCATCGACCAGAAAGTTATTTTATCAAGTATCACGTTTAGGTATGACCAGTCTGGTTGTATACTCTCATTTACTTCCTTTTGGATATGCAATCTTGTAATATTTGCATTACTTGTATTTTCTTTTATTACCTTGATATGCAAGTCTTAATTTTAATTAAGGCACATGAGCCCATGTAATCTTCTTGAGCCTATAAATAAGAATCAAATGGCTCAATGAAGGGACTTTTGAACTTTTGATCTTTTTATCCTGAGAGAAGAATATAGTGTCATTTTCACTGAAGTTGTAATCTTCCCAAGGCTAGTGAAACTCATGAGCCCTAGTTCATTGATCACAGTGTTGGGATTCAATATGAATAAGAACAGTAAGTGGGCGTAGGTCATTACCATCCAATTGGGGCTGAACCAATATAAATTGTTTGTGTCATTTGCTTTCCATTTGATTTTTCTTCTTGTTTTCATCTCATTGTCTATAGTTTATCTGACTCCGTGTTGTTCACCAATTTGAGGGTCAACACAAATATTCTCCACCCCTATCGGATCGCAAGATCTTTAACATTTTTCCTATTTAGTTCTAAGCCATAGCTAGGAATTCCTGAAACTTTGAAAATGTTTTTGATTTCCTATGCATTAGGTAAAGACATGAGTATCTACAGTAATCGTCAATGAAAGTGAAGAAATACTCAAAACCACCCTGGCATGTACATTCAAAGGTCCACAAACATCTGAATGAACAAGTCCAAGTGGTTCCTTGGCCCTATCACCCTTTGCAGAGAATGGGCACTTGGTTAGTTTGCCTTCCAGACACGATTCACAGACAGGAAATTCACTTGTGGTGAGTTCCCTCAAAGGCCCGTCCTTTGTAAGTCTTTGAATTCTATCATAGACAATGTGGCCTAGTCTCAAATTCCATAAATACGTCATGTTATCGTTATCGGTCTTTTGGCATTTATTGACCCTAGGTTTAGCTACGTTGAATAAATGATTGATAAGAGCGAGGGGTACGTTAGGTTGCAGAATATAAAGCCCATTTTACAAACATGGAATACACAATTATGATCCATTTAATGAAATAGATATATCAAATCTTCTGAAAGTCATAACAAATTGTTCTAATTGCAACATGGAAACTGAAATTAAATTTCTACTACAATCTGGAATAAAAAATAAATCTTAAAAAATTAAATATTTATTTTCGAACTTCAGGTGAGCTCTTCCTTAAGCTTGGACCGTAGCAGATGCTCCATTCCCCACTCTGTAGGGTCCCAATTTTTCTAATAAGGCTTGGGGCCTTGATTAGCGTGTCTGGAGGGCAATAAGTGATTTATTATATTAATGTGTGAATTTGAAGAGTATGTGATTAGAAATGCATGTTTAGGTGAATTAAATATGCATGTGGGCTCCATTTGGTTATTAGGGGCATGTTTGTAATTTTAGCCCATTGAGGGTATAAATGCAATATTTGTGATTATTATGATCTTTAGCACGTGTGAGTGGTGATTTATTTGAGATGCATGATCCGTGACAATCCTAGGGAGAGGCTTAGCTAGGAAGTCACAACGGGACCCTTTACCCGACTCGGGGAGAGTCAAGGGGTATTCTGGGCATTAGACATTTAATTGGGGTTATCGGGTTATGAAAATAAATATTTGGAGATATATTTGAAGTTAGAGCATTTAGGAGGGAATGTCGGGGAAATTTACCATTTTTCCCTCGGGGACGTTTTTAGTACCCTGAGCCTTGGAGGTAACTTAAGTGACCTAGGTTAAGTAAGACAAAACATAAGAAACACTTAGAAACTTGGCATAAACTGATCCTACCTTCATTTTCTCTCCCTCTTGTTTTCTCTAAACTTTACCAAGGGAACCATTGAAGCTTAAGCAAGGAATTTGGGCTCTAGACTTGAGGATTAACTCAGTTTCAACTTGAGGATTCAAGCAGAAGTTAAGGTAAGCTTTGAATTGTGATTTTAGCCATTAAATTTTGTAGTTCTTGGCTGAGTTTTAGCTTTCTTGGGTTTTTGAAGTTGAAGATTGAATTGGAGTTTTGATGAGGTTTTAAGCTAGCTTTGTGTTAGGTTTTGTTGCTGGGGCCATTCTAGAACTACTGTGATGTTAAATTTGAGTTGTTGTATTGATTTTGGGTTAAATTGGCTGGGTTTCGGTTGTTAAAATGGGGGATTTTCTGGATTCGAAGGGGTCAGGCTGCGGCATTGTTCTTGGTGAGCCACGACCCTCTTGAAAAGATGGGAGGCGAGAAAGAAAGGCAGGCCTCGACACCCCTTTTGTTGGGCCGCAGCGCGTATCTGGGATTTTGGGGGGCTGAGCCTCTGGTTGAGGCGGGCCACCGCTCTTAAGGGGTTATTGGACCCCGAGAAGGTTTTTTGGCTCGGGAATCCAAAAGTTAAGGCTCGGGATGGATTTTGTCACCCAGATTGGTAGAATTCATGGTCCTGGAAACTAGAAATATGTTCCAAAGCTATTAAATAGATTAGGGCTTGATGGATGGATGTTGTTGATACGTTGTGACTAGGTTATCAGCGAGGCTCGGACTAAGGGACTGTGCTCAGGATATCGGTGCTCGGGAAGCTTGGGACAAAGGTAAGAAAGTTGTTGTACCCGTAGAGCTGGGTGTGGCCCTATAGTTTGTATTACAGGGCACGACCCTATGTGATTGTGATGCAGGGTGTAGGCCTATTATTTATGTTTGTATTTGTTTAAGTATTTGTTGAATATATGTTGTGTGTTGCATATTTATTAATGAACGGCGAAGGCCGGGAATGGCGAAGGCCGAGAACGGCAGGAAGCTGGGTACGGCAAGGGGCTGGGAACGGTATCAAGCACGTGGAGTGCAAGGCCAAGTATGGAAAGGGCCAGGAGCGGCGTTGAGCATGCGTAGTGCAAGTCGCTAGGGTGAGACCCTCCTTTGATGCTTGAGATATCCTCACGGTGTAGACCGCGAACCTAGGGCCTGGTAAAGCACCTAGGACGACATGGGCTCTATGTGTTTAGCCTCCTGGCTGCCTTGTTGTATGCTAATTGATAGTTATGCATATGTTGATTGTTTGTGTTGAGTTTTCTTGCTGGGCTTCATCTCATGGGTGCTCTATGGTGCAGGTAAGGGCAAGGGAAATGTTGACCAACCATGAGTACATAGAGCGTGGAGCGACATGTACATGTTCGGCCTGCCTGGCTGTCATGGCTAGTGGTATTTTTGGGAGATGCTAAGTATTAATCCAAATTTTGTAGTTTAGTCGACTTTAATCATATTTTTGAGTTGTAAATATTTCTAAACAGTATTTTGGGATCCCAAATGTATAACATTTTATAATTTCAATAAATGATTACATTTTAAAATTATATGACTTTTATTACAGTTTAGCTACACTTTTAACCTACAACCTCGATTAGTGAGTTAATTGCACGTTTAAAACTCACTCAGTAACGACTCTAAGGAAGTAGGGCATTACATACTCTAAGCTTTAAGCTGCCTTCATCCACTTCCTCCCACAATTCAAGAAGCTATAAAGAGTTACAAACATGGTTAGTAGATCCAGGATCAATAATCCAAATAGATTTATCATACTTTAAAACACATGTTTCGAAGATATATGAAATATAATAATTACCTTTGTTTTTTGTTGCTGGAAACTTGGGGCAATCCCGTTTCTAATGCCCCTTCTCTTTGAAGTGAAAACACTTACATTTACCTTTCTTGTTTTTCTTTTTCTTCCCCTTAGGCATTTGTGCACTCGTCCTTGGAGCCTTTGCAGGTCTGGGGTTGTTGTTTTGTCCATCATTCCACTTGTTTACAGCTTTCGAAGATGAAGCTTGGTTAGCTTTAGCCTTAGTTTGATCAATAGCAGCAGCAATATTCTTCTTTTTGCCTCCCTTACTTGGTCCACCCATGATAGACTCAAAAGTTTTAAGCTCGTTCATGAGCTGCGTTAGACCATAGTTGAGTTTATTCATCACATAGTAGGTGGTGAACTGTAATGACCCAACTACTCTAGACTTTTGGACCATTAATGAAAACTATACATAAACACTAATTCTTAATAACACTTACAAGTGATAAGATCATAACTTTATTAAAACTTAAAAAGAACAAAGGTCAAACTTAAATAAAATTTAAGTTAGGATATGGGATCCCATTGTTTTAAAACCAAAACATGACCTAATGATAATTTAAAAAGAGATTACATAATAAAATGCGGAAAAATACATATAAAAACAATAAGAAGAAAAACTACATCCTCGAATCGAAACTCTCGACTCTTTGAATCCATTCTGCCTCAATACACATTCCCCAAGCTGCCAAGAACCTTACCCGCCACTAAAACTATTTTCCTGCACATATAAACAAAAAGAAGTGAGCCTAATGCCCAGCAAGGAAAATCTAACATATAGCCATATACATAAAAATTCATAATGCAACATAAAACATACTATAACACTTATGTCACATACATACTATAATGGCCATTATTACTTGGGGTCCCATAAACTAAACAAGTCATATGCCCATTAGATTAGTGGGGTCTTGCTAGCTAAGCAAGTCATATGCCCATAATCTATTTGGGGCTTGTTAGTCATATAGGTCATATGCCCAAGTCTACAATCATACTCAACATAACATATTACATAACATAAAATCATAAGATAACATATAAAAGCATATAACACATAAATCCTATCCTATTTTCCTTACCAAAATAACCGGGATATGGGAACTGATTTGGGACCTTGGAACACTCCTAAAAACCATTTATAAAATGGTGAGTATATTGAAGAAAAGGGATGAAAGTGAAAAAGGGACTATGCTATCAAAAGATACTTACCAAAAACCTTGTGTTTAAGAACTTGGATTTCCTAACCAAGAATAAGGATAAGGTTAGAATGAGTAGAAGACTATGAGAATTTTTAAACATAATACAGAAATGGACTAGAGTTTGGAAATACCTTGAAGACTTATATGACCAATCTAAACCTTGAACCGAAATGTGAATAAACCTTACTTCCCCAAGTGTTTGATAAGCTTATAGTTGTCAAGCTTAGAATTCCCAACCCAAGTGTTTACACTTTCACACTCACCTAGCAACTTGCAGCCTCTGAACATAGAGTAATAGATGAATAAATGGCTGGGTACTAGGTCCTATTTATAGAGTTTAGGAATGAAAAGATCTTCATTTAACTTGAATAAAAATAATGGCTTTTTAAGTGAAAATAATTTGAATTATCGTTCAGCAGAGGCTGGAGACTCGTTCAAAAAGATGCTGGACTTATCAAGAGGTTGAAGGTTTGAATGGAGAACATTTTTGAAAACTTTCAAAATATGCTGAGAGGGGCGATATATTGCCCCCTGTAGGCGATATATCGCCTGGGCTAGTATGCCCGAGGCAATCGTGCAACGTTTCGTGTTTTTTGTATCTTCGTGCTGCGATATATCGCGCCCTATAGCTGTAATATATTGGCATACGCTGATTATTTAAACACGAAATTACACATTTTTAGCTTAATTTGAATTGAGTAAACAGCCTTGACTAAGCCCCCTAACATTTTCAAAGCTGCTGACTGACCTTAGAGTATTCCAATTTTAACCTTAATAAATTTAATCCTCAAAATACTTAATCATTAATAAACCCATACATAACATGTGTTATTATCTAATTGGTTCTTATCTAAACCTTGCAGTATAATAAATATTATCCTCAATATCAGTCATATTAATGAAACCTTAGGTTAAAATTAATATTCCTAAACTATAGGTTAAACTTAGAAAATTTACAAGTACTACTATGAGTGTCCAAATAAATCCCGGTCTGAACCAAAAATCCACAGTCATAAAGATAATACTATTATTACTATTATACTACTATCTAACTTAGCTAAGTAAAGTTCTTTGGATTCTACATGAACAGCAGGAAAGTTGGAGAGAGATTGTTGAGGATTAAGCCAACTTGAGTCTCCTCAGCTATAACTGCTCCATGCAGTTCAGCTTCCTGAAAGTAGTTTGTCATTTTGATCAGATAATCGCGGACATGTTGAGAAGGTTCCATTCGATCATTGGCATATTTCTTGGTGGTCTCAAAACGAGTCTGCGCTGACTTGGCACCAAACATGTCTTGGAGCTGATCCATGATTTCGTAGGTCGTTTCGACATTCTCCATCTTTGTCTTGAGAGTATCGACCATACTAGTCAACATGTAGTACCGTGCCTTGTTGTTAGATGCCTGCCAACACTCATACTTATCCCTCAGAGACATGGTAGCTCCTTCAGCTGGAACTTCTGGGGATTCCTCAGTCATGACGAACTTGGAGTTGTCACCAATCAACACACTTTTGATGTTTTGCTTCTAGTTAAGGAAGTTTTCTCCAGTGAGTTTCTCCATCGAAAGTTGAGAAAGGATGGGAGTAGACACAACCATACTTAAAACTAATTATTATCAATAAAATAGAAATCAATCACATTTGCTCAATATAAGTTCTATTCACTCTAATTTCAAGAAATAGCACAACATCTACCATAAATATGTAAGATATGGAAAAAAATACTAAAACAATCATATCTCTATTTCCTTAGGTTTTTAACTATTCAATGATATCGTTGTCCAGGTTGGTGAGAGAAAAAAAGTATCATTAGTTAAATAGAGTTGTAAACTCATTTAATAATGAACACCATTATTAACAACCTACTATTTGATCAAAATAAGAAAACAAAATCTTTTATTTTATGAACTAGACCCACAGTTTCGATAATCCATAGATTTAGTCCTAGTAGTCATTGTAGGGGTGAGTCTAGTAGAATTTGACCTATAATTATCTATTTAAAATCTAACCTTGTCAAAATAACTAATGAACACCTTCCGTAGGGGGACGGATCAAAGAGTCTCGAGGCCCCATTAAGCTATTGAACTTGTTAAACCAACGGTGAAGATCGAATATAATTCTTAAAATAAGCTCATTATTAACTAAAACTAGTATTTTTATTATTTTTCGAAAATTAATGATTGTGGTTCTCCAAAATTTTTTTAAAATAAATGTAACAACCTGAATTTGGTAATCGGGCTTAGGGCCTTGATTAGTGTGCCTGGAGGGAAATAAATGATTTAATATGCTAATAAGTGGATTTATGTGAATATATGATAATGATGCATGTTTAATTGAGTTAAATGTGCATGTGGGCCCCGTCTGGATATTAGGGGCATAAGTGTGATAAATGTGATAAACGTTATATATATGTGATATGTCTGTGCAGCACGATCCGAGACAGTCCTGGGGAGCGGTTAGCCTGAGAGTCACAACGGGGTAGAGATTCTGACTCGGGGCGAGTCGAGGGGGTAATTTGGGTACTAGGTGTGTTATGGGATTATCGGGACATGAAAATAAATCTTTGGAGATATACTTGAGGATAGAATGTCTAGGCGGGAATATTGGGGAAACTTACCATTTTGCCCTCGGGGACGTTTTGGGTACCCCGAGCCTTGAGGTAACCACATAGACTTAAGTGAATAAAACAAAAAGGGAGAATTGTTTAGAAGCTTTAAAAACTGACACATATTTCCTCCCAACTGAAGATAGCTCTTATTCCTTTCTCTCTTTCATTCTCTAAGACATATCAAAGGAGAACTTTGGGGGAACTAGTCATGGAATTGAGGACTTTGGCCTGTGAAGTTAAGGAGCTAGGAGCTTGGGGATTAAGGTTCAACTTGAGAGGTTTAATCCAGCAAGAGGTAAGCTTTACCATGGGAGTTATGCTTAAATTTTAGTTGTGTTTCTAAGCTATGCATGTGGTTAGAATCTAATTTGTTCTTGGGGGTTTTAGTTGAGTTTTGGAGTAGATTTTGATGGGTTCTGATGTTGTTATTGAGTTGTTATTGAGTTGTTATTGAGTTGGAATATATGTGTTAACTATCTGGGTTCGATAGATGAGTTTTGGGTGAATTGGCTTAAGGAAAGGTGTGGAAAAATGGTGAGAAAATCTGGGTTCGGTGATGAGGGTCGTGGCTCGTGTGCTCGCGCGGCTGAGGGTGGCTGAGGAGTTCATGCACGTCGCAGCGCTTGGTGTGCGCGTCGCGGCCCGTGTGTGTTGCAGGGGTGTGCTAGCCTCTGTTTTGAGGCTAGCTGCGGCTCTTGGGGGTGGGGCCGCGACCCTTAGTGCCGGTTTGAGTTTTTAAGGGTATTTAGGCTTGGGAACTCAATGGGTATGGGTCAGGATGGATTTTATCACTCGGATTGATAAAATTCAAGGTCCCAGAGGTTAGGGTTATGGTTCGGAGCTACTTGTGGGATTAGAATTTAATGGATGGATATTGTTATATGTTGTGACTAGGGATTCGGAGAGGCCCAAGTTAGAGGACTGTGCTCGGGACATCGGTGCTCGGAGAGCTCGGAACTCAGGTAAGAAAACCCTTGTTCCCATAGAGCTTGTGTGCAGGGCTGAGCCCAGTGTGTTTGTAATAGAATTGGTATGCAGGGCTGAGCCCAATATGTTAGAAACGCAGGGCGTAGCCCTTTAACTGATTATGCTATAATTCTGTATTTTCTTGCTATGCTATGTATGTTAACCTGTGAATGGTCGGCAAGGGCCGGGAACGGCGAGGGGCCAGGAATGGCGTTGGGCACGTTGAGTGCAAGGCCGAGAACGGCAAGGGGCCGGGAGCAGCGTTGAGCACGTGGAGTGCGAGTTGCCAGGGCAAGTCCTTAAAAGGATACCTGGGATATCCTCACGGCATGGTCCGCGAACCCAGGGCTTGGTAAACGCCTGGGACGGCTAGGCCGTATGTGTTTAGCCCATTGGTGGCCTGTTTATATGCTTGTTGTATGTGTTGCATATGCTATCTGTTTATGGGTTTTCTTGCTGGGCTTCAGCTCACAGATGCTCTGTGGTGCAGGTAAGGGTAAAGAGAAGATCAACCAACCATGAGTACAGCAGGCGTGAGGCGGCGTGTACATGTTTGGCCAGCCTGGCTGCCACAGCCAGAGGGTTTCGGGAGATGCTTGTAAATGAACTTAGATTTTGTCGTTTAGCCGACTTAATTCTATTTTTATGTTGTAAATCTTTCTAAACTGTATTTTGGGATCGCAGGTGTCAAACTTTTACGATTTTCAATGATATGGGGTTAATTCTAAATTTTTTTCCTCTGTTTATGGCTTAATTACACTGTTTGACTTAAAACCTCGGTTAGCGAGTTGAAAGCACGTTTTCAAACTCACCAGTAACGGCTCTAAGGAAGTAGGGCGTTACATAAATTTTTAAAACCAAAGTCCTATAATTTTCTATTGATTCTAAAATTTCACATTGAAACAAATCCAATTAAAGTAGAATTAATTTGTTGCTAATCAATATTTAAGTTTTACTATTATAATGAACCTATACAATTAAGTCAAACGCAGGAAAATGAGCCTTAACAATTAAGCTTGTATGGAGGAGGGTTGGGTCCTGTATGTCGTTCCCACTACTAAGTCCCCCATACTTCCATACAAGGTCCAAAAGACAGGAATTTAAACCTTCATTTTATTAATTGATATTAATTAATTAGGCCCACTATAGTCATGTATAGCAAATGGGCCTTCACAAGTGGAACCACCCACAAGAGAGGAATTTAAACTTTACATTTTCTAATGGGCTCAAATAAAACCTATCATTGCATGAATATTTTATTTAGCAAGATCCATATATTAATCAAACATATGGGCCACTATATGCATCTAAGCCCAATTGTAAAAATACCACATATAGTGCAAACATACATGTTATAATTGGATGAGCATAATCATGTTACTATATGAGAAAGTCTATAAATTTATGCAAAAATACAACAATTTATTCCATTTGCAAATATACCACAAGTAATTTTCTAGAATTTATCCAAAAATTTGAATTAATTAAATTTTTGCAAAAATAAATAAGTCAATTTAAATGAACTTAGAATTTATGAACAATGAACTTAGTTTAGGTTATTTTGAAAAATATTAATTTAATTTAAATATGATTTATCAACAATTAACCAAAGTTAATTTAAATCCCATTTATTAAAAAAGTATTTTATTAATTGGTTTGAAAACATGATAATTTTTTAAAATTTAACCAGTTAGAAAATTTTAAAACAAATATCATTTGGTGTTTTTGAAAAAAATATCTTAAACAGTTAAACAAATCAAATATCTATAAAATTATCTAGTTAACAAATTTTCAAATTCAAATTATTTAAATATTAAAATTTATAAAATAATAAGATATTATTATTTTCAAATGAAAGATTTCAAAAAAATATCAAGTATTTAAAAGATATCTGATAATTTAATTATAATATTTTAATACATTAAAATATTTAAAATTAATTAGTTAACCTATTTTTAAATTTGAATTTGAATCTTTGTAGAAAATAAATATTTTTTAAAAGATCAAACAACAATAATATCGTATTTAATTTTTTTTAAAATAATAGAAAAGATCTCATATTTTTGTATTAACCCATTAAAAAATACATTCAAAAATGAAATTTTAAGAAAAGTTTATCGCTGGCCGCGACCACAGGACAATCTGGGCAAAAAAAATGTGTGCTGGCCGCGGCCAGGAGTTGATGGTAGCCGCGGCCACAACCCCAAAGAATTTTTTTTTAATAAAATTTGTGTAATTTTTCACCCAAAAATGTTTTCTAAATAATATTTAGCATGTTTTACATAAAATTAAGCATTTATATAAAAATCATTTGCAAAGAAAACACAACAAATTACCCAAATATGCTAATAATCACATAAAATTCAATGTGCAGCATAAAAAACATTAAATCCATCCAATTACGCAAAACATCAAATAATTCAATTTTTACCATGTTCATGCATGAAAATAAAGATTACCAAAGACTCTGAGGCCAGTTGTTGGGAAAACTTATACAGGATCTTAATTATTTTCATGTAAATCATATATTAAACACATTAATATAAGACAACTTAGAACATGTTTCTATAGTTGAATTCAAACAAAAATAATGATAAGAACACTTACATTATACACAGCAGAATGTATTGGTCCTTCCTTCAATTTCTCTAACCCTTGAATCATTTTTGTTGCACTGTATCACCAAGAACTGAACTGATCTTCAAATTTTTTCACAGCCTTCCAAAGTATCCTTAGAATCACCTATACTAGAGTGGAAAATTCTCAACACATGAGATAGATACAAAGAGAAGAAGAATAGAAGAGAATATTGAGGCTTAGAAAATGTCTTATGCTGTAGAGAGAATCTAAAACCTAGAGCATCAATAATGGTTCTTCTGATCTTCACAATCATATAATTCAAACATCTGATTTCAACTCTCGCTTAACATTCCTTTTATAGGCTCAATTATGTTATTTATTTTAATTAAAAAATCAATAAAATAATAGATAATATCAGCAATTATGTCGACATTATCAAGGGCTTTAGGCCAGTGAAATTTCTCATTTTATTATAAGCCCATTGGACTTAAAATCAAGGCCTTTATTATTTTCTATTGATTAATTAATTAAATAATTATTTAAATCCTTTATCAAATTAATTATTTATAATTTGAACCTTGATTTAAACTTATTTATTAATTTAGACAGTAATTTGTCTTAATTAATAAATCTGCGCTAAAATCTATTTTCTTCTCTAGATTGTATAACTCAATGAAACTATCCAAAATCGGCATGGTCAACTTTGATAATTCTAATTGATAATTAAATCAATTAATTGAGACTATCTAGATGATTTTATCCAAGGTACAGTGGGGACCATGGACCTATGAAATCAAAATCCAATAAGTTATCATAAATTTACTAACTTATTAAGTCCTCGTGACTCCACTAAAGACTCTGAATTGCACTCTTGAATTCATAGAACGCTCTATAACAAATATAGATACATTTTTAATTATCCATTGTTACAACAATAATTGTCACTCAATCCTCTATAGACAGTCTACAATGAGATGGGACTAAAATACCGTTTTATCCCTCATTGTATTTTATCCTTAAAACACTTAGTTCATTGTAAATGATATTTCAGTAAACTAATATTAATTACTAAAATGAGATCTCTATCATTTAACACCTTGAACCAAACTAAAAGGAAACCATCATTTTACTTCTTCATCAGAAGCTATAGATGTTCATATCTATGATTAACACTCTAACTCAATTATACTACCGAGTTCCCAAAATGTAAGTATGGGCTAGTCCATAGGGTAAGCTGGTAACGAACAAGACAAATAACTCAAATAATACAATCAGTTAGAATACTAACCACCCAAAATTGAGAATAAATTGTCCTATGGTCAACTATATGATATGACTAGAATAGATAATAACGGTATGTTCACTTATCCTATCTACTGTTAATATCGGTCTAGTCCGATGTACCAAATACATCTAATCTTATCTACTTTGCTAATGTTTGGAAAGAACATAACACAATGATGTGTAAGTAAATCATATTGTAGATTTGCAAGTTAGTGTTACTCCTGTGCACTGACTACTCTTAGGATTTATTTATTTTGAAAATATAATCATATTTATATTCCACTGTGATTATGTCACTATAAATATGATTAGCTATATGCTCATCATTTAATAGAAGTATATATTAAAGAAATAATCATGAAAATAAAACATGTGAGAAAAGTGATTGACCATGTCAAAAAAAGATTTATATTATTTTATGGGTTTATACGTTTTTGGACCCTTTGTTTTGTCCCACTACCTGTTTGGACCCTGTGTTTTGACAAATTACTTTTTGGATCCTATATTTTATAAAATGGTTAAAATAGAACCCTAAACCCAATTTTGGTCAATGTTTTCTCAACTAAAATCACAAATAATTTACCAAACTAACAATTCAGAACAAAAATAAAATCATTATGCTTAAAAACTGTGTTGTTATATTCAATTTTATCTTCATCAAAATTTAGTTTAGGGTTCTATTTTAACCATTTTACAAAACATAGGATCCAAAAAGTAATTTTTCAAAACACAGGGTCCAAAACGGTATAAACCCTTATTTTATTGATAATAAAATGAGATTACAAAGAAATTGAGTTATAATTAGGGTATAAAACCCCAACAAATCCTTCGTGAGCCTTTAGATTTAAGTTCCCTAGCTTAAAACCATTAATTGGCCAATATTCTCCATTTGAGTTGCAGCGTGCTACAAGTCAGAGGGCCTCGAGGCACTTTTCTGGGGACTTGGGCCTTAACAGGCCTCAACTTGCTCTGCGGTGCCTAGACCATTTCAGAGGCTCCCAAGCCTCCTGGGTTCATGCGGGCCTAGACTCGAACGTGCAAAACCAATTTTTTCCAGCATTTTCAAATTCCTAAACTCCCTAAAATCATTTCAAACTCAGTTTTTAACCTAAATAAAACACCCAAATCATTTCAGCAATTCAAATACACGATAATTAACAACCTATAGCTTATAAAATATTCCTACACAAAAAAATTTAAAAGTCCCCAGCAATACTTAAATAATTCAAGGCTCTACTCCATACCATTGAATCTCAGCAGAATTCAAATCCCCTCCTCTTAGCTATTGGTACTGCTATCTGACTTCAATTTTCAGTCACTACCTCAAGTCTAATTCAGATCATCACCATGTTAAAAGCACCAAAATTCTACACTTCCAAATTTTGAGAGAAAAAACATAGAGGGAGAGAGATAGAAATGTGAGAGAGAGTGTTTGTACCCATTTCTTTTAGTTTCTAAGGTCTTCCATCTTAGCTGAGTCTATCCCTTGATAAAAGATGAAAATGCCCCTTAAGCATAACCTTATCCTTTAATGTCCCCAAGGGCGAAATTGTCATTTGCCACATTTCCTGCTAATCCTCAAGTAGCCCTATAAATTCCTAATTAATCCTGACATACGCAAATAATCATTAAATAATGACCCATTATCTGATAAAAATGTCGCAGACTCACTAGGTTTCCCCAAAATACCCCTACGCTCACCCCAAGCCAGGTATTCGACCCCGTTGCGACTATTCTGCTAATCCACTCCCTGGGACCGTCCTGGACCACACATCTCAAATATATCCCCATAACACCGGGGTCTCACTCAAAACATATACATAAAGCAAATATACCTTAATAGGTCAAAAATTACAAATATGCCCCAATTAACAGAAACGGGCCCATATGCATATTTAATTCACCTAAACATGCGTATATATTCACATTACCATATAAATCATTTATTCCACATAATCACACATATGTTCCACAAATCCCGCCCATAATTCTGATTATGCCCTCCAGGCACAGTAACCAAGGCTCTCAGCCTTAATGGAGAATTCGGGACGTAATAACTATTCCCTCCTTATCGAAATTTCATCCTCGAAATTTATTGAGACATCTCAGGATACCTATCCCGCATAGCTGACTCTAGGTTCAGAGTCTAGTCCATTGCCTTGCTATCTCTTTGTAACACCCTCACTAGAGTGATAGTCTTATTCTGTAAGACTTTATCTCATTTTTCCATAATTCCACTAGCTTTTCCTTGCACAATAAACTCCACTAAAATTCTAGGGTCCCTTTAGCCAATCAGTGGTAGTACCCGACACCCCATTCCTTGACATTGGCACCAGTAACTCCTTATGAGCCTTTACCCATGTTGGGGTAAGGCTAATCTCTAGGCTCCTTGCCCTATCCTTACTAGGATCACATAAGTCTATCAAATTTCTTCTTTATTTCCCAAACTAGCTCATCCTTTTTAGTCTACAATACTCGGAGAGGTAGAAGTCTCCAATCCTGGAATTCCACGTTCCCATATTTAAATTTCTGAACTCTTATGTCTTTTCAATATAGTAAACACTCCTGCCGAAATAATCCTGAACAACTTCATTTGTCCTTTGGACCAATTCCGAACCACAGTATTTCCTGTTTCTTGTCTCAGTTCCCTCAAATAAGTAATTCTCATTTCCTATCTAAAAATATCTTATCCAGAGTCACTTTGGACATCGACCAGTATTCATCACTGTGACAATCAACTCTAAGGATCGTATCCACCTCAATATCTCAAAAAATTACACATCCGAGGTAAACTATTTAGAGTCTGAGTTGTTCTTCAAGTTGTCAGTCTGTCTGAAGGTAATCATTAATTTCAAATTCCAATATTATATTCATTGCCCTCTATTACCCTTTTCTAGAACCTATGAACCTCCTTCAAGTTGTCGGTCTGTTTGAAGGTAATCATTAATTCCAAGTTCAAATCTCATATTCATTGCCCTCTATGACCCTTTTCCAGAACCTATGAACCTAAGGGTCTCAATCCGACACTATTGATTTTGGTGTCCAGTTGAGATGTACAGTCTCCTTTTGTACACACTTCCTCTTCCGATATTTCACTCACACAAACCATTGTGTGTTAACCTAATGTGTCAAGTTACAACTTTTTGCATCCACTCATCTCATCTGTAATCTGAGGTGATCCACCCTTTTGGTCCATAATAATATCCCTCCATACTAACTCCAGGATACCTAGAGTCATAATAGCCCTTCTAGCTTTTGTTTATCGTTTCTCACTTACTAATAGGTTAGGCAGTGCGTCTCCCGCTATACAACTTTTAGGCCTTAATACCCATTCAATCTTCCTCGATACAATAGTTATAAGGGGTAACCTAAGACTCGTCCCGAATCTCCCCCCCGACGCCAACATCCATTGGATCACTCATCCAATCTGCATATCTTAACCTATCCATACCAAATTGGTAGGATTCTTAACCATTTCTACAAGATCTTCTATCTGTGTTTCATTCTTCATAAAGGTATATCTGCCAATTATCATTCACAGGTTCAACACCAATCTCGGTCGTTACCCCACCTGGCTTTACCGTGGTCCATTACTGTCAACTTAAAGTCCCATGCAGAGCATCTATGTTCTTATTCCTCTTTCCACCCTGAAGCACGAACAACCACCTTTTTCAGTGTACACACAGGAGCACCCTAATCCTTGATGCACCGCACTAATACTCCACGTTTTAGGCAATGTAACTCCCTCCTAATCAAGGACTATTACACTGTGTACTTTAAATTGTGTCAGACTTGCTAATCAAGTCATTTGGTTATAATCGTGTAACTAAGGTTAACATCAAAGGTTAAGGTTAAAATTTTTTGTCAAAGGAACTGCTGACTTTTATTTAAAAAGTTTATACATACATGGGAGCCCAAAATATTACAAATAAATGTTTAAAAGAGTGTATATCCATCAAAAGTTACAACTGGCCGACCTAAGCGGAAAAATCAAGGCTACAACCCTAGTTCCTTTGAGATAACCTCAGCTGTGGTGGACGAGCAACCGCATATGTACACGTCGCCATTGAAGCTCTCCAACTTATGGATGGTCAAGCTTTCCTTTTCCCTTACCTGCACCATAAATCACCTGTGAGCCAAGGCTCAGGAAGAAAACTTAAACATGTCCGTAAACAGGGGTAATAATCTACTCATATTGACATACAATCATAAATAAATGGTCATTGGACCATTCTGGGGCCGCTGCCCTGAACAATTGACCTTAGAGTGAACCTCGGGGCCCTATCCCCTAGCTATGTGACCATAGAGTCACCTGGGGCTCTCGCTCTTAGCTCTGGTTAAGTAGTTGTAGAGCAAGCCAAACACTTTTATTTTCCATCGACCATTGGGTCGGCATACAAAATAGTACGTTGGTGTTTAGGCCTAAGCCTTTCGACCAGTGCGTAACACACTATTGCTGTCCTTGATTAATAAGTCAAGCTCTGATCCAGGTATTCGAATATCAATGTAGAAACATATATGGATAGGCATACCGCAACAAGAAAAACACACATCCATATTAATCATATAACATCATCAAGTAACCGTAATCATAGTAATAATCATGCTTATTTAATGGGGCAGAGCCCTAGCCACGTAAACCATGCGACCAGTCATGAAATGCTTAAGCAGGTATAGAATATTCAATCATGTTTAATCAATAAACGGAGCAATAAATTAATCATAATCATTCTCTAGGGCCCAATCCCTATTCATAATTATTATTAACAGTCGGGTTAAGCCCTAATCACATATAACACGTATTGGGTGCAGTCTTCTTACCTCAGGTCTAAGTATAACGTAAAATAAGAACAACCCTCAAGCACAATCCCAGTTCTGAGCTCCTAGTGATAACCTAGTCACAACCTTAATATAGGATTCCAACAATAACGAGCAAATAAAGGCTTCCAGACCGAGTCTTTGCCTATGGGTCCTTGAATTCTACTAAATCGGGTAGTAGAATCGATCCTGAGCCTTAAGGAAAATATTTCCGTCTCTAAAAACTCACCATGGCCAAAATAGCCCAGGAGGGCCGCAACCTGCCGTTGAGGGTCACGATGCGCCCCTCAAGTCAGAGGCCCTCCTCCCTTGGAAATGTAACACGGACTGCAACCTACCCTTGAGGGTCACGACCCACCTCCCAGAAAGAAGACCCCAAGGGCCCTGGGTTCGATTGTGTTGCGTCCCCTCAAGAACAGGCACTACAAGAAAAAATGCTTTTAATAACACCAAAAATGTGTTATCAAAACCTACGATAACACTTTCTGATGTGTTAAGACAGACTATGTTATCGTAGGTCAGGGTACTTTACATAACACTTTATCAGTGTTATACAGATGTGTTATTGTACTGTCAACGATAACACAATTTCTGTGTTTTTTTAATATATAGATAAGTGTTGAATTATGTTATTTATAGTCGATACTATAACACTTTTTTTGTATTATACTACACTTTAGTATAACACTTTTTTTGTGTTATACTACACTTTAGTATAACACTTTTTTTGTGTTATAGTACTCTTTAGTATAACACAATTTTTGTTTTATACTACACTTTAGTATAACACATTATTTGTGTTATGTAATGAAGTTTCCATAACATAATTCTTTACATAAAAAGTGTTATTGTAATATATATTATAACTCAATTTTTGTATTATTGTTATATTTAGATATATTTAAATTCGCATTATATATTTTATTTATATTACACTAATTTATTCTATTATATTTTAATTTTTTTTATATAATTAAAATTAGCTTTCTAATATATACTAGCATCATCAAATGAACTTGATTTTCAAATAACAAAAAGTAAGAACATTCTACATTGAATTAACAATCCACAATTTAGTTTAAAACATGCAACACTGTCATCAACAACAAAATATTTTTTAAGTATTCAAGGAGTCTAAAATTTACTACTTTCAACACAGAAATAACGCTTCGCTGGATTTTTCCTCTACTTCTGCATCATCTATTGACAGGTTCTTAGAATTGTAGCTGTTTGATGGTTCTTCAATAACCTATTTTTCAAATCCATTTTCCTTACCATTCTGGAGCTTAAATGAAGGACGCGTTCTCTTCAAAGGTGACAACAATCTAGTAACAGCGGCTTCAACACTGTCTGACGGGCACCTGAAAAATCCAACTATCTAAGTTGGGAAATCCAGCAGAAGTCTAACAAGCAGTCTGCGTAGATGATCTAAGACATAAAATGACTAGGATACAAAAAATTAAAACACATATTTCTCAAAAGCAGATAATATAGCTAGTATTATCCAGTCAACACTTGACTTGGAGCTCTTGAACTTTATTCATACGGACTTCAACTTCTTAATGAACAAGTAGCCAATAATTATTTTAATTGATACTATAATCCCCTTCTGAAATTACTTAGTTAAAGCTATTTTTCAATAGATGGATTGGCAACACCAGTTTGTACATCACATGTTTACCAGTGCTATTTACCAATTACATAAGGATAGGGATGCAAGCTTACTTTTCATGTGGTCGATGAATTATTTCAACTCTGGATCTTCCCACGACGTTTTTAGAAAGTCTATAAGTGGTCATCCTCCTTAATTGGAGCCAATATCTCTGAGGGGTTTTCCAAATATCAAAAAATCTTATGTTCATAAACCTCGCAATCGAAATTACAGTTACTCAACCACTAGAACTAAAATTAAGGGAATAAATAAAATAAATTGTAGCAGATATCAATGGAAACCAAATTTACCTCTGCAAGCAGAAGAATCTCATCAGCATTCAAGCAACAAGCAACAAGCATTACTTAGTTGTTCACTAAGATCTTTACAACAACCTTGCTTTAGCAAACTAACAGTGTATAGCATAGGAAGACCACTTCCATCGCCGTAAAACACAGTCACAGTTATTTGCCGAGTTGTAGTTGAAGGTAGCGGCAACGACAAATACAAGAAGGGATCAAAAGTGATTGAAATCTTTCCACATGCTGGGCAAACCAGTGTCGACTTATATTGACCCTGACCATTAACATATAAACATTGTAAGAGAAGAAAATACTTTTGTACCAGTACAGGAAAAAATAAATGCTTATGGTTCAAGGAAAGAAGAAATATAGCTTTCAAGAAAGAAGACTTTAATTCCCACTCACCTGGCAAACATCCACTATCAATGAGTCATTCCGGGTCCTGTGATTTTGCAAATGATGAAGATCCAATGCCTACATCAATCTGCAAAATAGACAGTTAAGCTGTCATTTTCTACAATTTAGTATCCCATAGAGAAAAAAAAAAGAGGTTTGCAAATTATCATATTACTTAAGTAGCCAAAGGGCAAAAGTAAATGTTTTTGTAAAACTGAAAACTTAACTTCTCTTTATTTAGTGTAACAATAAAAATAATTAAAGAAATAAATAATACTTAACGTGACATCTAGGCAAGTAAGATGTTTGACAAAAGAAAGTATTAAAAAAAGAAATACCCTGAACTATTAAAAAAGAAAGTAATCACTATAGATTACTTGGACAAAAGAAAGATGAAACAATTAAAATATTATCTATTATTAAAAATAGTCAACAATATTCATAAGAACTCATTAGCCTAAAAAATTATAGAGGTATGTTTACTTACAAGACCCAGTCTTGGATACTTGCCTAAAATATGCCAAAAGGTACCTAACATAGTGACATGGTGTGCTAAAAATATAATGATATATTATTATGGACAATTTACCGTTAAAGAGGGTGACACAATTCTATATAAGCAATCACTTGTCACGGTTGTTTCAGACATTGTGAAAGGTAAAATCAGACTTGATGGCTATGAAGGAATGGAAATAATGGCCAAAAAAAATTCCAATAATGTAAACTAGAAAATAAGATATAATACTCTGTTTTGTCTTTAGAAAACATAGCCCCCCAAAAAAACTTAGCAATGAAGGCTGGAAACAGACAAAAATCAACAACAAAGACTTTGAAGAAACTAACCTAGAATAGAGCCAAGCTCTGACACATGACTCATTCAGATCTCTCTAAGTGTCTCTGTCTAAATGTAAATACATGATATGTGTGCATGCTATGAAGAAATGTAGATCATGTTAGGCTAATTCTAGTTAAAACCTGGTTCATGTCAACAACAGCTGCATATCTTCCAACTAACAGTGAAAATATACTAATCAATTTAATTGATGAAGAACAGAGAAATAACAATCTTTACCGCACAAAAACTACAAAAAATCATAATTAAAATGCAATGCAATAAATCCAATATGTTAATAATACTCTGGAACTTTGACTCTTTTATCTATGAAAGAGAGCTAAGTAAAACCTCCAATTATAGCACCTAGAACCTTAATCAACAAGAATGTGCAGATTTTTTTATAAAATAAACAGGGCTTATAATCAATAACCAAAACAGAGTGTTAGTGGCACCACACATATGAGAACATAATTTATAAGCAAGAAAGTTTCATGCACCTTTAAACAAAAATACAAATTTCAAGCCATGCTAAGTCAAGGTAATTTCAGCAGCAAAAAAAATTGTCAAGCTAATTAATAAGTACTATTATAGCTAATAAAATATATACAATATAAGCAATACATGCCAATAGAAATATCTTGATTGCATAGATACAAAAATAGCATTAAATAATCTAAAAGGTTAAGTTGATATACAATAAGGTAGTATGTACTACTTAACAATACCAAACAATGTAATTAAAGTTCCTATTAACTGCTACGTTGAGTTAACAATTTTGACTAATTCTATATAAATATATCTTGCATTATACACAAAGCCATGTCCTAAAGAAGCTACCTTCCCTTCTTCACTTTGTCAGATACAGCTCTATAAGCATACTTCCACCAAGAACGAGGATCAGATTTCACGGAAACATGTGGACGAAAATGTGCATATTTTAAGCGTTGATTAAAGGCAGAAAAGTTATCAGCTAGTTTTAACATATCCTTGTATCCATCCTGCAACAACAAGATACTAAAAATTTTCAAGGCCAATCAAAACATGCCTCCAAGTATCCAATCACAGTTGAATTATGAAATTAAACCTTTGATAAACAGAGAATGACATCATCCAGAATATACTTTGCATTTCCTGTAATTGGTTCCAGAATATAAGTGTGCTATTTGACAATTCTATCAGCAGGTTTGCCTTCTTCAGTGCCATATCTAAAAGCTGAAGCAAATAAATGATCAAAGTTTCATAGTTTGAACATGCCCTCAACATATGTAACTACAAGAATAAACTAAATATTGGTTCTACCTGGACCCACTCAGAAGGAAGCTAAGAGTTTCTCCAAGGTCACACCTGCTGCAAATGGGTGACCAGGATTGCTAGAGAATAGGAAATTAAAATTCAGACAGAAAATAAGAATGTTAAGATTCCAAAATATAAAATTTAACTTGCCATTACACACCTTTCACTGTCCTCGTATCTGATATGAATATTTGAAATTGAGAGTTTCAAATTTCCAACTATAGTGTTGATAAGGGAACCCAACCATGATTGATTCTTCAAATAAAAATATATACATATTAATACAGTTATAATCATAATTGACAACCAAATATATGTATAAACATATGTATGGTTCAAAAAGATCAAAAGGTAAATCCTAGAAAAGAATAACATCACAACATTTGAATACTACAACCAAAACTTGATACAATATTTGTTATCAAAGATTAAAAAATAGCACATAAGACGCTAAGAACCAAATACTAGTTACAAAGACCCGTTACCAATTAGAAATAATATGAGCATCCTATGCAAACATAAGTGCTAAAGTCCAAAGATAAGAAAATTAAGAACCTCATTTCTGAAAGCCTGGCCAATTTGAGCAGCAACAAAAGGAAGCTTGTTCCCATTGTAATAGTACAAGTCTTTGAAGTTAACAAATATGCCCTGTGCAGTTTCTGGCCGCATGAACCTACAGCAGAGGAGATTTAATTACATATCATTACTGACCAAACAAGAGTCTTAATAAAAAAGAATCGCTAAGAATAATTAGTACCAAAATGTAACGTGCTCACCCAGGGCTCAAGCCAGATTAGAATCAGACCTTGCAAAATGGGTCTAATATAAGAAATAACAACTAAATCAAACATAAAATAATAGCTTAAAAAATATCATATTTTCTTTGGTCGTCTTGATTGTAAATATCCGTATGGAATCTGAGTCTATTAGTTCTCCCTGTGTCATTTGAAAATTTGTTCATAGACACCATTATCAACTCAACTATAAATAGAGGTTGGAAAAATGGTATACTTACAGTTAAACCCTCGCATTTATCATGAAGACAAACTGTTTCATTCAACACCTCACCAACTCCTCTTGAATCATCATGAAGTAATCTCCTACAAAATCAAAGCAGCTTGTTCGAAGTCATGAGGAAGCAATCCTAGCTGATTAAATCAAATGCATTAAACCAGGGAATAATAATTAATCTTGGAAAAAAAATTAAAGAGAATAGAAACCTGTGGAGCATAAGCTCTATCTGACCATCCACTAAACTGGATCCCCCAACTGAACGGTCAACCAACACTGACAGTTCTGAGATACTGTCTTGCATGTATATTCCAAGATTAATCTGAAAAATTATAACAAAAGGAAAGAAAGCAGTCAGAAATATAATACATAGAGAATGCTGAACATGAGAAAAACAAAAACAAAGCATATGTTTTTGGATTTCCTCTCAAAAACTGAATTGAGACAGTTGAACTAAGTACATGCTCAATAATTGATGCTTACTATAAAAACTGTAAAATGGAATGGAGGTAAGATCAATGCAGCTTGAGAATAAATTGAATCAATACCATAACATATCTATATGAGTCGTATGTTTCAATGCGTCAAGAAACAGAAGCACACAGGATAATAACTTCATGTATGCTTCCATGAGATGGAATAAAGACTTGAAAATAAACCGTAAAGATCTTCAACTTCCATATATTTAACTGTACAATGATATATAAAGTAGCACAGAATCCTGAACTTCCATATATCCCACTAGAATCCTGAACACTAATTCTGTCAGTGGAAACCTACATAAAATTTCAGTTGCAAAGCCATTAGTAAACATGAATAAGTTAATATATACAACCTTAAATTTTTTGCAGTTTTCTCCAAGTCAATGATGGTTACTTCTTAAATTAAGAAAGTGTTTGACACAGATAGACATAGAGTTCTGTCCTCAAGTGTTCAATATTGGAACTCTTTTTGGTTGAAAGTGTGTAATAGAAATCATCAGTTCAAGTAGACCTTTTCAAATTTATGTTGATCAGCATATGAAGTACAGTTTAGCTACTTACAGGAATTCGTATTACTTCTTCTCTCTTCCACCCTAGGGAATTGTAGATGACAACGACCTAACAAGAAAATACATGATGATAGGATGACATAAAAAGGGGAATGCACTGATACTCAATTGAGTTGGATATTACAACTTACAAGTAAAAATGTAATTACCAAACTTTTCCCATCAGACAGGATAACTTCATAGGAAGTGATATACTATGCAGAGCTACAATCAATTGATTAAGGATTTCAGTAAATTTTTATATCATACAACTTCATCAACTGTATAGCTACAATGAATTCTAGCAGGCTAAGCTTTTCAAACTTTAGGTAGCTACCACTTTTTCTATTTTTCCATATAACAGGCAGAACTAATGCTTCACAGGAAGTGATATACCATGCATGTAACACATATTATGCTAAATTTATAACAATCTGGCCCACATCTCACGTCTTCTCTCTCTACTCTCTTATAATTGTCTTTTCTTCTCTTTTGAAGCTATGCATTTCTCCTATTCCTGTTATTATAGTATAACCAACAGCAATTATCTCATTCATTATTTGATCCAAATTCCAATAACGTATCAGATCATTTCTTGTTCTAAAAATAAAGACATGTCTGCAATCATCTCATCCCACCACATTTTGATATCTTTCAAGGGTATCCCCTCGTCTTTATTTAACAAGAAACAGATTGTATATTAATAAAAAGTTGATAAGCCTGTTTAAAAAAAAGAAAAGAAAAAAAGAAAGATGACAAGGTGTCAATTATATTTTACAACCTAAGAAGCCAATCATATACCAGCAAAAAAGGGTATCCACTAAATCTTATCAATTATGATTATCTACCGTCAGAAACACAAACCCGAAATCACCACCCATTTATACATGCAAGGACCTCTATCAAATTTCAATAACAGTTTTACAAATTATTCCAAAGGGGTTTGCGCATTCAAATAGTTGTTTTTTTATAACAAAACTTGCATCAATGAGTTAAGTCCAGTCAAAATAACTTAGAATTACAAATTTGGCATGGCAAGGTAGTTTTCCAAATATTAACCCGCCAAAAGCCCAATTCATAGCACATTAAGAATAGTAACAAAAAATTACTGCAAAAAAAAATAATAAGAAAAAAGAACATGTGTATTATTATCAAATATTAATTTTTTTCCAATTGACTTTCTATACAACCTATGGGTATCATCAAGTGACCTCTGTAGATATAGTAACGCAAACAAGATATTCCATGATAAGTCCCATGTAAGAGATTATCTTCTCTCACCCCTGAACTATCAAAAATCATAAGCTTTGTAGTTTTCAAGTGAAGAACCAAGGAACTAAAAGGTACAATCTCTTAAATAGGTGCAAGCAAAAGAAATAAATAATCTTACTGGAACGCAACTAGACTGCACCTTTTCGAGATTTTTCTTCTTGCTTTCATCGGCATCCTCACTTTCGTCACTTTCAACGTACGACACCTTCCGCACAGACCTACTAGAAGTGCGTACCTCGTTGTTTCGTCCAGTTGCATTTATCAAAAAAGTAGATCGACCACTAGTTTTCTGTTGATGTGAACCTTTCCTCGTGCTTTTGAAACCGACATCAGTGTCACTTTCGGAGTCCTCCCCCAAAGACTCATCATCTTCAAATGATGATTTACCTCTTCGCTGCCGACTAGATCCCTGATACAATTTACGTTCTCTGGTAGATTTAACAATATGTCCACCTTTACCACGTTGTTTACTTTTTGATTTCCTTGCATAATAAGAATCGTCTTCATCAGACATATCCAGCTCATTATCACTGTCATCTTCTTCTTCAGATTCTGCACCTCCCCAATTTTTATCCTGGTATCACTAAAAATACATCATTAACATGCAGAAAGAACCAATTTTCACAGTAGCACACCCAAAGAATAGTTCAGTAAATCTAATCTATCAATGGAAATCTACCAAAAGATAAATGGAAATGAAGAGCAAAGAACAAAATAAACTCATTACAATACCACATCTAACATACAAAATATATAGACACAAAAATAAGTGTTCATTGGCACCATGTTTTTCAGGGCCAATCTCTAGAAATTGGCATTGGAACAATAATAAATGTAAGATTTATCACAAGCACAACCATAAACACAGTACAGTCTAGTGTTTGTATTTTATTTTCCCAACTCTAAATTAAGTCATAAAAGTTATATCTTTTTTCTAAAAAACAAAACAACAGAACTTGTATTTTTTATTTAAGAGAAATAATACAAGGCAAAGAATGAGAATCACCCTGACAAAACAATAAAAAGAAATTACATAAAAGTTATATCAAAGACAACAGTATACCTCAAAATCAAGATTAATTCATCAATTATTCAAAAAAGAAAAAAGTCCATAGAAAATCAAACTACAGAGTGAGAGAAACATGGAGATTGTTACCCAACAAACCAGCTAAAGTATACTACAACTACATGAAAGGTTTTACTAGGGCTGAATAATAGCACGATAAAAAGGAAATCGGGACCTTCCATTAGAAAATATACTGTGGCGAGACTAATACAAATATAAGAAACCAAAACTACATTGAGATTAATTCTCCAATTATTCAACAAAACAAAAAAATCAAAGGAAAATCAGACTTCATTCAGATAAAGAAATTGTTACCCAGCAAGCCAGCTAAGGTACCTGGTATAGTACAACTAGATGAAATGTTTAACGATGGCCGAATCATAGCCCAGAGTAAAAGAAAATCAAGGCCTTCCTTTAGAAAGTTTATAGTGGCATCATTGATCCAGTTATAAGAAACCATTAATATAAACAAAAATAAAAAAATTAATAAAAATACAAGTTTGGATAGCATTAAGATAGGGCTGTTCATTTATTGCTAGAGAGAGGGTTTCTCAACTTAGAGTACAAGCAGGTACAGGCATTAGCATGTTGTCTTTGAAGAATAAATCACCTGTTATAAAATTAGTGTGAAGATTTCCAAACAAACCAAATACTCTGTGGCACAAAGTTATCAAGAACTAGATAGTTTTGATTATAATTGGGATGTTGGTTTGGATGGTGAGGCTATATAAGATTGAGATAATAGTAGTTTTGGGAGATTCGAGGTGAGGGATTACACACACATGGCTGGTAAGACTGTATATCATAAGCCACAGATAGATAGACAGTTCTAACCGTTATCTTTTTTGGGTTGGAGTGTTCTTTGTAAAAACAAAAGATGAAAGTGTGAATCATATTTTTGTTCATTTCACATTTACACTATCTTTATGGTCAAAGTTCAGGTTGGATAGGCTGCTCCAAGAAGCTTCCGTGGTTTTTAAGATGAAGATTATGGTGGGGATTGGGTTGTTGTAATGACCTCATACACGTTCCTTTAATTTGTAATGTTTCATTTTTATTAATATCTTAGTTTAATTTCATACCAAACAATAATAATAACAACAATAATTTGGGAACCCTCAATACCCATTCATAAACTAATGACAGTATCTGAAGAATAATTTGTTGTTTGCGTGCATCTAGTATTAGCTTCCAACATAGAAGTAAAGCAATCCTCTCTTGGTTTTGATATCATGAAAACTGGTCAAGAATCGGACAAAAAGATAAAGAATTTGCATCAAAAACATAATGCCCAGGATTTGGCTGCTTAATCCAATATTTTAGGAAGAGCATAAAAGCAAGAAAAGAATCACATGAATGAAATAATATGGTACATCGCAATAGTCGCAAACCTTTTTCAATGCGCATTCACTTGTAATGCCATAATTAGGTTCAAAATCTGCATCATCAGGATCATCTTCTGCCATTACACACAAGATAAATTCAGTCTTTAACTCTTCATGAGTGGGAACAATAATATAATCAGAGTTCATAAGTTCCATGCCAATTGTCCACAAGCACGCAAGAACTAGAGTGAGCAGCACTAATGCAGCAATATCCTAAAATTACAAAGGAGAATAAAGCAAATTACCATCTTCATCCTCTTCATAATCAGCATCATCATTATTGTTGTCATCTTCATCACCATCGCCAAAATTTTCACTGCCATTCAAGACTCTAGAAGATATTGCAGTATTCTTATTCCCTGCAGCTGGCTTTAGTTATTGCTCAGAATTAGCCCCCAAAGAATGAGGAAACCCTCTATAATGCATTAAATCATTCTGCTCTTTCCCATCTTGCTCATAATATTCATCAGAAAGCATCTCATCTGTAGGGACATCAGAAGGGCCTTGACGACCCTTCATTGCATCCTTTGGCCCATCATCATCCTCTGAATCTAATCTCTGCTCCCTCTGCTCCCTGTCATCTGACGAATTATATTCCAAACCATCTACATTTTTACAGTCAGAATCTTGCCCAGAATCAGAACCATTCTGAGAGTGCATAGGTTGGAAATCCTTCCAAAAGGTTGAACCCCATTTTCCAGCCAAGGCACTTCTCCTCCCAGATGGTTGCAAGTTTGCTACACTTATTACACCGTCATTAACAGTTGCCTCATTTTGTGACCTACTAGCATCATCCAGCTCACCTTCACTTTGATCTGGTGCATCCATGTTTATATTGAATTCCTTTTCACTCGATGTTACATCTACATCCTCATTCCCTACTGAGCTATGAATTCTGTTTACAGTTTTTCCCTGAGTTTTTTCTTCCAGGTCACTGTGGAAAACTGATTCACTAGAAAAATTCCTAAAAAATGCCATCTCTCACATGGAACTTATAACTTATTTCTTCACATAATCTCCCATGCCATAAACATTTAAAGTATCAAAAAGAAAAGAGTAATTGATTGACCAGTGCTACTCCTGCCGTCTCTGTCTCCCAGAAAGTCACACCAAAAGATCTGGATAACGACAAAGAAAAAGCCCTTTAGTAAAGAAAAATACCATTTTCAGAAAAATAACAAAAAGAAAAACAATATACATCCATACAAAACACTTAGGAGAGGTGTAGACGAAAACTAAAGAAAAGTCTAATGCGAGAACATTTATGATCCTGAAGATGGGACGAAAGTTCTACCTCACTTATAAACAAAGAACTAAAGACAAAAAATTCAATAAAAGACACAATTACCAGAAAATGTTTTAAAAAAATAGTAAACAAAGCATGCCCATCATCCATCAACCTATATTCTCCTCCACCTTTTTCTTCAAATATCCCAAACCTTCTCACCATTGTAAAAAATTAACGTATTCTTCTTCACGCACATTTTTCTCAGCAGCCGAAGCGTCCAAGTTAGCTTTGAGAAAAATTACATTTAATCCTAATTCGAAACCAGTAAAAGCAAAATTCAAATCCACTACTAACCTTTGACTGTAAAACACCATGGGAAGCATGACCACCTAAATCACTTACAGTGGAACCAGCTAACGCAACAAAATTCTAAGACGATAACACAGCGTGCTTCAACAAATGGTGAGCGCTAATCGATAATTGAATCAATGCCAAGAAACCCAATCACACAAACGAATCAATCCAAACAAATAATAGATCAAAATAATACTTCAATAAAATCGAAACTCAAAAATCCAAAGCTAAACCCCTTCAAGTAATTCAACAAACAAACTCTAGAATCGAAAACGAACGACAAATCCGAAACCATAAAGCCCGAACTCCCAAACAAAACACACAGAAATTAGCGAATCGTAGGACCAAAGAAGCAACTAGTGAGAAACAACGAAAGAGAGAGAAGAAAGTAGGAAAAAGAGACTCACCTAGAAGATATTAATAGCCAAACTAATTGGGCCAATACCGAGAGAGATAGACCAGGAAAGGACCAGGAAGGGAAAGACTGAAGAAAGATTGAAGATTGAAGGAACCAGGAAGGGACTGAGAGACCAGGAAGGGAAAGACTGAAGAAAGATTGAGGAAATGGGTATAGGGGAAATGGGTACACGGGTTGAAAAAACTTAAGTCATTTGGCGGTACTTATTTTAACTTGCCGCCCGAAATTTTTGACATATACAATATCTCTTTTTAAATACTATTATAATGATGTGTTATGGTAATGGGTGTTTGGTGTAGTGAGGGTCGCGACTTGGCCTTGCGAACCCAGATTTCCTCCATTTTTCATCAGCCAAATTCAACCAAAACCATCCCAATTCCACCCTAAAATAATAATTAAGTCGTCATAACAGTTTTAATATCCTCCCAGCAACAAAACCCAACTAGAACCTAGATGTAAAACTCATCAAAAAACCTAATTCAACTCTTGAGATTTAAGGCTCAAGAACACCTCAAGAACAACTATAAACTCTAACAGAATTCAGTTAAAACCTAAGATTAAAAATTTCCTCAGTTGTGAATAGTGATCCTCTAGCTATAAGCTATCCCAAATTCCAATCCCGAGCCTTCAATTCCTTGGTTTCTATCCACAATCTTCTTAATTCTTCAAAAACTAACTTAGGAAACTGAGAGAGAAAGAGAGAGAGGGAGAGTCAGTTGGGTGGGGAGTGTTTTGAGTGTTTTTGTGTTTTCTTAAGGCTTAAGTTTACTTAAGCTAATCCCGAGGCTCGGGGTACCAAAAACGTCCCCGAGGGCAAAATGGTCAAAATCCCTAGTATTCCCTCCAAATCTTACCAACTCCAAAATATCCTCAATTATTCATTCCCATTACACGATAACCCGATTTAATGCCAAATACCTAAAATACCCCTTGACTAACCCCGAGTAGGGTATTGGGTCCCGTTGTGACTTTCCCGCTAACTTGCTCCCTAGGATCGTCTCGTGCCACGTAACCCAAATAAACCCACATAATAATGTAGTCTCTCACATATATGAACATGTATACAATTATGCCCATAACGGGCCAAATTACGAAAGTTTCCCTTCTAATAAGAAACTGGCCCACATGCATATTTAATATCCCTAAACATGCATAACTAATTATATTATTGTACGCCCTGATTTTCCCACGGGCTGATTAACGAGCTGAGATACGGCCTAATCGTGACTACCACGTGGATATTCCCAAGACCGGAGCTGCCATCATAAGATCCTACCTCCTTAGCTCGAGGTAACCCAAGGGTTCGCCAAGATTGCTTAAGGACTAAGTCTGGACTCTGAAGACCACAGGTCGAGGGAATCATCCAGCTCGTGGTACGAGCTAGAGTTGGAGGCTGTGACCCTTTATAAAGTCAACCACGCAAGGTAAACGTGGATATATCAGACATCACGTGTCTGATATACCCCTGACTTCTCGGACACACAGCAAGAACGTGCGTATTCAGACACCCACGACTGGGTTGGGCCGTGCGACCCATTATCCCCTTACCTATTAATTTGACCACACTTATGTGTCAGGTTTAGGAATTAATCATGAATGTCCCAGAGTTGACATGATAGGTAAGAAGGTCACGGGATGACCTTCTTACCAACTCTCAGGTGCCTTCTCCTATAAATATGGAGACCCTGGGAGTTATAAGGGGTTGGATTCTATATTATAAGATATACCCTGTAAAAGAATACCCAGTATATAGCAATAATACTGACTGGTGGAGTAGAAGGATTTTAACCTTTGAACCACCTAAAAACGTATTTTGTGTCACCATTCCATTTCCAAGATCATTCATCTATTTCGGTTCTACATAAGCACTAATCCCTTTCTCTTTCTTTTCTTAATTACCTGTTGGCGAAGAACCGCGTCAACAATTATCATATAACTCACATAATCACAATCAAATAAAATATAATTCCATATATTGCCATCCTGGCCCCCTAATCAAGGCCCTAAGCCTTATTAGGTAATTTTGGGATGTTACATGCAAGGACAGTGTCCATTGCATCGCTCTCCTGTACCAACCCATCACATGCATATCCTAATACAATGGTGTATGAATCAACCCTTCGACCTTTGAGAATCTATTCAGACAAACTTTAGGTTTCTATGTTACTTTAATCAAGGGTATAACAATCCCCGAAGATGCTTCAAGTAAAAGTCGAGGTGTCTCACCAGTCTCACTGTGTTTCTAACCCCCCCCCCCCCCCCAAGGCGTTCCTTTAACAATTGCCTTGCGGCTTCTATCTTAATAGAATCATATGTAATCCCATCACTTCCCGTAATGTGACCTTGAATATCATCTGGAGAAATGGAAACTTATCCCTTCAAGAGCCTTACTTGTAATCCCTGCTTCCTCAGCCTCAGTGGTATCAATACATGTATTACTGATATTATATTCTTAACTGGAATTAGTCCAAAACATTCTTGATCGAGCTAGATATGACTTGTCCAAATCATCCCCATATTCTCTACTTGTTGAATTCACGTGGGTCTCTGAAGCATCGGTCAGTTCAAGAGCCTTCGCTAATAACCCATCACATTATACTTGGTGTGATCAACAATTCTTGAAATGCCTCTTTCCTTGATCCTCAGCTTATGTGGCTATCCATATGTAGTACACACTCTTGCAGGCTTGGCCTTCTCCTTAACAAATGTCGTTGACATGTCCCAAGGTGAGATGCTCTGTTTGATCACCCTTCAGTCAGGTAACTACTTTGACTGAACCTTTAATTATGTCTGCTTAGCTAGTGTCATTCTTCATGATTTCTCTGATACTGGTTCTATACATTCTTTATTCTCATAGCACACTCAATTTCCTAGTTGCGACAACAATCCAAGCGAATCCTTGTAAACCCATCTGAAATCCCACTGACTTAGTCTAACTGACATAACCTTGGTCGTACCTACCACAATGGCTAGGCATCCTGTAATCGCAGCCGGGTCCTTTCGTTTTAAATGTGGAAGTCACCATTCTCTCTTACAGTCCATGGTTGTCTCTTACTGGAAAACTAATCCATTCTTAGGATCATTCAAAGATCCTCCTATAACCATCTCAATTAATTATTACTACTAACTTCCTACCCATTGTACTCTAACCCACTTCCTAGAAATTTCCAACTTTCCCTAGTAGACACAAGATCTCAAGCCCCATAACGTATAACCGTACAGTATGTACCACATATCAATGTCTGCACTAAGATATATGTAGCATCAGACTCAATCAGCACAATGTAAAACAACAAGAACTAGAAACCCAACCTATCGTCTCCAAGGAACCAGCCTCGGGCTCTGTCTGCATTAAGGCGGACACTCGAACCAGAGTTAGGCTATCTGCACTCCTTGGTTCTCCCCTCCCTGATCTTGAGCAATCCATCTTAAGGAGCCCAACTATTCCACACAAAAGACACGTGTAATGCCCTGGATAACCAAGACCATTACACTGTGTGATTATAAAGGTCCATGACATGCTAATAAAGTCATTTAATTTAATAATGTGACATTAAACCATAATCGAACTAAGGTTAAAAGATAAATTTCATTTAAATAAATTTAGATACACGGGAACCCAAAAACAAGGTTTGAAGGACGGTTTACAAAATTTCAAAGGTTATATACAATCACAAGCCAATCTAATGGCAAAATAGGCACTTTAGGTTTTCCTGTCCCTGTACCATCCCTCGGCCGTGGCAGCCGAGTAGCCGACTATATACATTCCTCCCCCAGAGCTCTCCAATTCAAGGTTGATCCATCTTACCCTTGCCTTTACCTGCACCACGTAGCACCCGTGAGCCAAGGCCCAGCAAGAAAACCATAATACAAAGCATAACCAATAACAATACTCAAATAATTCACAAAACATTAATCAAATATTCAGTAGACCATAGCGTTCACATATTCAATGATATCAATGAACAAATCAATAATCTATTATCCAGGTAATCAACATGCCATAATAATCAGATTAACAACAGTAAATACTTCATACAATACCCAAGGTCGGCGCCCTTAGGCCACACCCTCTGTTTATCCCACTTACTCCAGCTCACTTAGGTCGAGCTCAGCGATTATATAGTTAACCTCAGCTACCAATGGCCGAGCCGCGTCTTGTGCGCAAATATCAATTTTGGCACTCTTGGCCGTTTATTTCATGCTCACATGGCACATCACAATCACACAATATATGCATTCAAATACACGGAATCTTAGTCCCACACAATCACATAAGGGTGCAGTTTTCTTACCTTTTACACTTGCATTAAATTCAAGAGTCGGCCCCTTGAGTACAATCCTGTCCCAAAATCCAAGCAGTCACCTAGTAACAAATCGTAAATAGAACCCTCATTATAATTCGATTTTGTAAACCAACTTCGGAACCAATCCCAAGCTCTCGAGAAGCCTAATTCCACCAAACGGGGTGGTGGAATCGACCCCCAAGCCCCTGGAAAACAACCCAACAAAGTACCCAAAAATCAGGTTTTGAAAGCAGGGTAGCACTACAGTGCCACCAAACGGGCGCTACAGTGCTAAAGTCAGAAACCCAAGCCCCCCAGAAACGCAGCCTAGCATTGTAGCGCTCCAAACCTAGCGCTAGCACCAGAAATGAAAATTTATGGGTTTCTCCCTTCGAACTTTCCCGAGCCAAAGCTCCAAAAACTTTCTCCAATAATCAATCAAACATAAAATTGAGTCCATAATTCCCTATATCTCATCCAAAACGACCTAATAACATCAAAACTTGGCACCAAACACAAAATCAAAACTGAGCTTTGAAGCTCAAGAACACCAACTAAAAACCAGAAAATACAGAACAATCAAGGGCTAGAAATCATTACCTTAGAGAGAAATTCGACCCTAGGCTGCCCCCAATACCACTCGAAGCTTTAGCACTCAAAGTTCCAAGCTCAAGTTCTTCACAACTTCATCACAAACCCAAATTCAGAAATTAAAGTCCAAAATTCCCAAGAACAATTGTAAACCTAAAACCAGAACATGAAATTCTTACCTTCCTCCCAAATTTCAAAATTTATGCTAATCCTTCTTCAAATTGATCATGCTCTTTAATTCCTTCAAAAACCAGCTCTCAAGACCTATTCCCTGTTTCTCTCTTCTTCAAAATTGAACCAAAAATGTTTATGGAAGTCTTGAGAAGTCCAACACGTGAGAGCCTTTTCCTTCACCTGTGGGTTTCCAATTTTAACACCAAAAGACCATCCTACCCCTCCTTAAACTAAGCCCTACACTAAACTTCAAGGGTAGCTAGGTCATTTCACCACTCTAACAGAATTACCACTTTTCCCTTCTTATTTCACTAATACCACTACCTCGTTGTCGACTATCAGGGGTCTTGCTTTTCTAGTTACTAGGTCCTTCGCCCCTACCTGATCCCGCAAATGGGGGTACCATTGTCTGAGTAGCCTGCCCCACGACACTCTCGATCCATATCTCACCTCCTGCATCTTCTATAGCAAGGGCCCTCCCTACAGCCTGAGCATAGGTAGAAATCTCATTGAATGGAGCGATCCAAACTCTCTGGGCTACCCCAAGGTTCAATTCTTGAATAAATTGTACCTTCGGAGCCACATCCGTTTGTACCAAATCAAAAGCGAATATTGCCAACTCATCAAATTTGTTGACATATTCTGTCACTGTCTTACTCCCTTGAACAAAATTCATAAACTCATTGGTCTTCGCAATTCAAACTGTATCACAGTAGTACCTCTTGTTGAAAAATTGTCTGAATTCCTCCCAACCCATCATAACAACATTCTGGGTCTGGAATACCACTTCCCACCACGTTCGGGCATCCTCCCGCAACATGTACATGGCACAAGCTACTATGTCATTTCCTGACACTCCCATATAGTCAAGGATGGAGCTAATCATGCCCATCCACTGTTCAGCTCTTAACAGATCCAAGTCTCCCTCGAAAATGGGAGGATAATGCTCCTAGAATCTTTCATACAGTAATTCCCATATGTTCCCACCCTCAGGTTGCACTAAAACTGGTGCTATTATTGTCAAAACATACAGAGCCACGTTCCCTGATGGAACCCGCTGTCTCAACCACCTAATCTCTTTCTCTTGCTTTTGCAATCTAGATTGCATGTCGGTGAACATCTGTTGCAAATCCTGACTATCATTCACAACCTTGGTATTAACAATGCCTGGTTAAGTTGATTGCCTCATATACATAGCTTCAAAATCTGTCTGTAGTCAATGACTTAACCTATCGGGCATGATACTCATATCTGAAGCTACTCCACGAGTAGGGCCAAACAACACAATAACCACAAATAATAAGCATACCAAGACACAAGTGTATAATGCTCATGCCCCCTATATTAACAAGCAGATAAGGCAATTCAGATAAGCAACTAGACAAATATTACACCTAATACCAACCAACCCTGAGTCAAGCTTGTCACTGACAACGATCATACATGTTCAGTCAATCTCCACGAACCATAAACCTTGGCTCGCTCTGATACCAAGTTGTAACACCCTGCTACCCTAGAGTCGTTACCACGTGACTTTATAATGTGCAATTAACTTGCTATTCGAGGTTTTAGGCCCAAAAGCGTGATTAATTAAAATGAAGACTCATTTAAATAATAATTTTGTATAAAAGGCCAGACATTCATTTAAATCATAAAAGTGTTACATTGGCATCCCAAAGTATCGTTTAAAACATGTTTACAACTAAAAAGTTACTTTACAGTCAACCTAGGCGAAAAAATCAAACTTTTACAACACATTCCTCAAAACTACCCCAGCAGTGGCGGCCAGGTAGGCCAAACATGTACATGCCCCTCCATGCCCTCTAACTCATGCTTGGTCGGCCTTTCCTTTGCCCTTACCTACACCATAGAGAACTTGTGAGCCGAAGCCCATCAAGAAAACTTTGCAGCACAGCATATAATAATTTATTTCAATGAATGTAAAATTAATCAAACACGACACACAATTACAAGTTTCTATCAGAATTCACAACACTAGCCTACGTCGATCAGGGTGCTTTACCAGGCACCAAGTTCACGGTCTTCACCGAGTGGATGAGTACAACACTCTTAGAGGGTCTCGCCTTGGCGGCCTACATTAAGCATGCTTAATTTCGATCCCGGCCTATGCCATTCCCGACCTCTACCGATCTTGGTCTTCGCCGCTCCCGGCCTTTCTCGTTCCTGGCCTTCGTCGTTCCCAGCCTTTGCTGCTCCCGGCCTTTCCCGTTCTTGGCCTTTGTCGTTCCCGAACATTGCCACTCTGTCACAAACATATATATGATATAATAGTTACAAAAAATATACATAACACTAAGCACAACATAGCTCTACGGGCACAAACAATTTTCTTACCTAAGTCCCAAGCTGAACGTATAGTTCCATCCCGAGCACGATCCCTCAAACTCGAGCATGAGCGGTAAAACCTAGTCATAACTTAATAAGGAATAACCATTAATACCTAATCCAATTTAAAAGCTTCAGAATAAAATACTAGTCTCCAGGACCTAGAATTCTTCTAAATCTGGTAGTAGAATCCTTCCCGAGCCTTTAGATTTGAGTTCTCGAGATGAAAACCCTCAATTGGCCAATATTCTCCATTTGAGCTACGACCTATCCCCTTAAGGCCGTGGCACGCCTCAGCTTGTACCGCGACACCTGGACCATTTCAGAGGCTCCCAAGCCTCCTAGGATCATGCGGGCCGCGATGCCTAAAGAATAGGGCGACAACTTGGACCTGCGAACCTAATTTTTCCTAGCATTTTCAAATGCCTAAACTCCCCAAAATCATTCCAAAGTCGGGTTTTACCCTAAATAAACCACCCAAATGTTTCTAGTGATTCAAATACACGATAATTAACAACCTATATCTTCAAAAATATTCCTACACATCAAAATTCAAAACTCACCAATAACACTTTAATAACTCAAGATTTTACTCCATAACTTTGAATCTCAGTAGAATTCGATTCCCTACCCTTAGCTATTGGTACTCCTAGCTGCCTCCAATCTTCAATCACTACCTCAAGTCTAATTCAGATCATCACCAATTTAAAAGCTCCAAAATTCTACGATTCCAACCATTGAGAGAAAAAACTTAGGGGAGAGAGAAAGAAATGTGAGCGAGAGTGTTTGTACCATTTTTTTTTAGTTTCTATGGTCTTCCAACTTAGCCGAGTCTATACCTTTGATAAAAGACCAAAATGCCCCTTAAGCATAACCTTATCCTTTAATGGCCCTAAGGGATAAATCGTCATTTGCCACATTTCTTGCTAATCCTCAAGTTGTCCTATAAATTCCCACTTAATACCGACATACCCAAATAATCACTAAATATTACCCGTTATCCAATAAATCCCCAATGCTCACTAGGTTTCCCCAGAATACCCCTAGCCTCACCCCGAGCCGTGTATTTGACCCCGTTATGACTATTCCGCTAATCCACTCCCTGGGACCGTCTTAGACCACACATCTCAAATATATCTCATAACATTGGGGTCTCACTCAAAACATATACATAAAGCAAATATACCCTCAACAAGTGAAAAATTACAAATATGCCCCAATTAACAGAGATAGGCCAACATGCATATATATTCACACTACCATATAAATCTTTTATACAACATAATCAGACATTTGTTCCACTAATCCAGCCTATATTTTTATTATGCCCTCTAGGCACATTAACCAAGCCACTCAGCCTTAATGACACATTCGGGACGTTACAACAAAACTTTGAGAATAAAAATTGTGAACCCTTTTAGAATGGTGCCCTAGCCCTATTTATAGAGGCTGAGAGCTGTTAACTCTCTTAATGAGGAGTTAATACGGGAATATTCCCACATAATTGGGATTAAATGCCTAAGTAAAATACATTTATGTGATAAAGGTGGCAGTGGGCCCATGCGTTTCGCACAAGGCCCAATTCGTAGGTTACAACCCACTCTTTTATGGGGGACATGCCCCTGACATGGTTAGAATGCAACCGTACATCTCCCATGTCAGAAGAATCCTTGGGACATACCAATTGATGAATGTACGACCTCAACACCACTACTCAAGGCACAAAAAGCTGTCGGGTGGCCTCTTGATGTCCAAAGTCGCTGGGACTAACATCTAGCACTCCTTCCATGTCCCTAGGAACAACTCGTTAAGCTTGGAGGACTAACCGACCCATCAGACGGGAGGACCCGATGTAGATCTTCGAGACGTGCCCCAACTTGAACACATTCTCGATAGATGAAGGAGCAAACCGCATCAGGAGGAGCTCTGGGCGAGCCCCACAAGACTTCCTTAGCCTCCAAGAGGCTACTTCTCGAACAACCGTCACATGTCTACTGATGAAATCACAAGTCTACATTTGTCCTTAGACAATGGAGGCTTAAACTGAGGAGTTATTACAAAGGTTCTTAGGGGATGATGCTTTGGCTTCCCATGCCGTCAAACCCCAGAAACGTAACACCAGTTGCTGACTCCCCATTACTAGGCTCGGCAATCGGTGCAATTTTTTAGGAGTCCACTACACGCCCAAAACATCAAATTCATATCCATACTGAAGTGCCCCTTCACCCTTTACCCAAGGCTCTCTTTTCCTATACTAATGTTTGCAATCCACGCCTTAGCAACCATGACCATTGGATCACACTCGAGTACCTACCCCGTAGGTGATCAACGACTAGGGGGGATTACTTCTTCTCTAAGTTTTCAAGTATAAGCTTGAAATTCCCCCCTTGCCTCAACATTTTTGGAATTTGAAATGTAATGTCCTCCTAATCCAGGACAGTTACACTCTGCACTTTAAGTACTGTCAGAATTTCTAATCATGTCATTAGGTTAAAAAAACGTGTAACTAAGGCTAATGTCAAAGGTTAGGGTTAAAAAATTTTGTGAAGGAACATTGACTTCTCATCTAAAAGTTTCATACGTACATGGGATCCCTAAATGTAACCTGGCTTACATATCAGCAAACACCTGTTACCAGTTTTCTGGAGCTGGCGGTGGGGCCTGGCCGTAGTCATTCTCTTCCCTTGCTTGAACTCTTGGCCAGCCAACCACTCTGAACTTAAAGGAAGCATACTGATAACTATCCCACTACGAAGTGATCAAATCGACCATTAGGAAAGTAATACTATACCTATTACCACCTGACTGTCCAAGACAGAACAAAAAAAAAAATGCAATGTTAATAAGCATGCCCACACATAATGGTAATAAACACTTCCTGATATTCATCTGCAAATAACAATGCTAATAAGAATTTCTGGCATTCATATGCAATTAACAATGCAAATAAGCATGTTCAAGCATATATACATGTATAGCAATGCTAATAAGCATGTTCTTTAATCCCTGCAAGTATTAATAGTGCTAATAAGCATTCCCTTTCCTATATGCAATTAACATTGCTAATAAGTGCATTCTGACCTACATGTCCATATAGCAACGCTAATAAGCAGTTCCTTTGCATTCACAAGTAATAACAATGCTAATAAGCATGTTCTTTATCATTCATGCAACAGCCAAGGGCCAGACCTTATCAAAATATCTCATGCTCCCTAATCTGGCATGTAGATAAGGCATATACAATTATTTTAAACAGTTAAACACTTAAGCACATAAGTAATTACCAAACCCTGAGTCGAGCATGTATTTAGTGGTGAGTGTACATGCCCGACCAGTCTTCAAGAACCCTTAAACCTTGGCAGTTCTGATACAAAGTTGTAACATCCTCCTAATCTTGGACCTCTACACTGTGTACTTTATATAGTGTCAGACTTGCTAACTAAGTCATTAGCTTAAAAAGAACGTGTAAATAAGGTTAATGTCAAGGGTTAGGGTTAAAAAATTTGGTCAAGGAACATTGATTTCTCATCTAAAAGTTTCATACGTACATGGGATCCCAAAATGTTACAAGGAAATGTTTAAAAGGATATATAAAACTCAAAGGTTACAACCAGTCGACCTAAGTGGCAAAATAAGGGGTATAATACTAGTTCCTTTGAGATATCCTAGGTCAAGGTGGACGAGCAACTGCATATGTACACATTTCCATCGAAGCTCTCCAACTCATGGTTGGTCTAGCTTTCCTTTTCCCTAACCTGCACCACATAGCACCCGTGACCCAAGGCTCAGCAAGAAAACTTAAACATGTACATGAATATTAAATACATATTCCAAATAGATATTTACCATGTCCAGCAGTAATAACCTTCTCATGAATGCACATAAATACAAATAAATGATCATTGTATCATTCTGGGGCCCGCTGCCCTGAATAGTTGACCATAGAGTCGACATGGGGCCCTATGCCCTAGCTATGTGACCATAGAGTCACCTGGGGCCCTTTCCCTTAGCTTTAAGTAATTAGCCATAGAGCTAGCCAGGAGATTTGTTTTCCAACATCCATAGGGTCGACCAACTATTAATACGTCCCTGACTCGGCCTAAGCCTCTCGACTAGCACACAGTGCGCTATTGCCGCCCTTAACTAATAATTCAAGGCTTTAATCAGACATTCAGATAGTCAGACAATCAGATACAGATACTGTACTGCCTTGGATAACCAAGACCGTTACACTGTGTGTTTATAAAAGTGCTAGACTTGCTAAACAAGTCATTTAATTAAAAAAACGTGTTACTGAAACTATAATGGAACTAGGGTTAAATATTTTTGGTCTTAAAAGTTGCATTTCTTATATATAACATTTTTCGTTTACACTGGATCCCAAAAACAATAGAATTAAAACCATTTACAAAAGATTCGAGAATTAAATACAGTATTAGCCATATTAAGGCAAAATAGGCAGTTAGGCATTCTCTGTCCTGATCCACTCCTCGGCCATGGCGACCGAACAGCTGACTATGTACATTCAGCCCCGCAGCTCTCCATCTCAGGTCTGGTCTAACTTGCCTTTGCCTTTACTTGCACCACGCAGCACCTATTAGCCAAGGCCCAGCAAGAAAACACAATAACATAGCATAAGCAATCAACAGACGATTCAATATCTCATATTTCATAAACATGTTCTCAACCATTTAAATATTCAGGATAACCAAGTATTCAGCATACCAAACATATCAACTTATATCATACATTAATTACAATTATAACTAGGGTTAGTGCCCTCAGGCCGCACCCTCCGTTATCCCATTGACTCCGGCCCGCTTAAACCGAGTTCAGTGAATATTAAGCTGTCCTCGGCTACCAGTGGCCAAGCCGTGCCCTATGCGCAAATATTGTGTACGGAACCCTTAGGTCGCTATCACATGTCCCATGGCATAATACCATCATTGACATTATATAGATATCGGGAGCTCTTAGTCCCATCACAAACATATAACCGGGTGCAGTTTTCTTACCTTTGGATTTGCTAGCATTGTTCGCTGTGATCCTTGAGCACGATCCCCCTTGAGCCCTAGCGCTCTCCTAATCGTCAAGATCATTACCAAACCTCAAGTCTAAAACCTAGCTTCGGGACCAATCCTGAGCCCTTGAGAAGTTCTAATTCCACCAAACGGGGTGGTGGAATCGAACCCCGAACCCCTGGGCAAAAACCCTTGAAAATAGCTCAAAAACCCCTTTCTAGAAACAGGGTAGCACTACAGCGCCCTAAGGAGGGCGCTACAGCGCTACAAGCAGAACCAAAACACCCTCAGAATGCTTGGCCTAGCGCTACAACGCCCAAAGGCTAGCGCTGTAGCGCTAGTCACAAATAGCCACTTCTGCATTTATCCTTCCTGCGTTTTCCTCGAGCCAACCCTTACCAAAACTCTTCCAATCCCCAACCAATCTTAAAAACAAGCTTATTAACATACTCCACTCATCCCAAGCATCCCAAACACTCAAAACCCAAGCACATGCATCCCTAATCTCAAACTTCACCATAGCTGATCCTAAACTTAGAAACTCAGCAGAAACCATAGAAATCTCAGTGTTGAAACCAAAGTTCCTTACCTTTAACTGGAGAGTTGATGCTGGGATACCCTCTACTCTTCCTTGGCTTCCTCCTCCTCAAATCCTTGGCTCCAATTCCCTAGAATTCCCCATCAATTCAGTATAGATACCTTAGTTAAAAATTAAAACCAGAACTGAAGAATCTTCAAAGTTTTACCTCAAGTGATAGAGTGTTTTTGCTAAGCCCTTGCCAATCCTTCAAGCCTAGCTCAGAATTCTTATGGCTCAACTTGATCTAGCTATCCTCTAAACTTTGCTCCAAGAACCCTCAAGAAAATGCTGGGAAAAAGCCTAAACCGACCTTGCCTTCCTTCCCTTCCTTCTCTTTCTTTTCTTTCCTTCTTTTTCCTTCTTTTCATGCTTCTATTTTATTCTACAAACTCCACTGAGCATAAAGCCTTAGTAATACCTTTCTCTTAAAAGCCAAGTGACCATAATGCCCTCCCCTTTAATCCTAAATCCTTTAATCCACTTAGGGGCATTTTGGTCATTTTTCCCAATTCCCGCTAATTTCCTCGAGTGTCTCTAATATTTTTCGCTTACTTCCCGATACCTAATTAATCACCAATTATATTCCTCAATGTTAGAATATACCCCAATATATTCTCTAAATTCCTATTTATACCCCCAGGATCCCCGCCGTGACTTTTTCAATAATCCGCTCACTAGGATCGTCTCGAATCATAGATCACAGATATATCCACATAATAATGTCGTCTCAACAATTATCGCATATATATACAGTTATGCCCGCAACGGGCCAAAATTAAGATTATGCCCTTCTAACCTATTCAGAGCCTACATGCATACTAATACACATAGTCATGCATCTCAAATATTCAAATAGCCATATAACATGCTTTAAATCATTAAATCACATATATTCCAATTATGCCCTCCAGTCACACTAATGAAGGCCCTTAAGCCTTATTAGTAAATTTGGGTCATTACAGATACAGATACAGATAAGCATACTTCAGACAATACAAGTATGCATACATATAAATCATGGTATCTTAACAATTCAAGCACAAACACAGTAATAACCATGTTCTTTAATGCTGCCTATGCAAACAAGGCAAGCATTCATTAAATGATTATCCAGACACAGAGCATTCAAGCATAACCTAATTCACGTTCATTCTAAAGGACCAAACCCTATTCATAATTATAATTAACAATCAGGCCAAGCCCTAATCATATTTATCGTGTATTGGGTGCAGTTTTCTTACCCTAGGTCTTAGTGCAAAGTGTATTAAGAATGACCCTCGAGCACGATTCCGGTTCTGAGCCCCTAGCGATAACCTAGTCACAACCAATAGATAATCTCATCAAAATAAGCAAATAAAGGCTTCTGGACTGAGTCCTAGCCTCCCAGACCTTGAATTCTACTAAACTGGGTAGTAGGATCGATCCCGAGCACTTGGGTTTGAGTTTCTGCACTCAAAAACCCTCCCAAGGCTCAAAAACCTTCAAGCGTCACGGCTCAAAAAAAAGGAGTCGGACCGCCCCAAGTCAAAGAGCCCAAGCTGTCTTCTTCTTGAACCCGTATCATGGCACTCCCTAGTAGGCGCCGCGGCTCAAATGGCTTGAAGGCACCAGCTTCTCCCATCATTCAAGTGAGTTGCGACGCCCCTAGAACATGGTCATGACTCGATATGAAAACATTGTTTTTCTCTATTTTCCTCAAGCCAAATCCCTCCAAAAAAAATATCCCAACATAGCTAAAACTCACAAGTAAAGTCCACAATCAATTTAGTAGCCCAAAACCAACAAAACCCAAACAAAAGCTTGCCCAAAACCTCATCAAATTCCCAAATTAGAACTGAGATTCAAAAACTCCAAGAACTTAACTAAAAACAAAAAAACACAGAGATTTAAGGCTAGAAATCGTCACCTTTGTTGCCTCAATCAATGGTAAGTCTTTCCCCAAGAAATCCTGAGCCTAAACTAGCCTCGATTCTATTTAAACTGCAAGTATTCGCAACGATTTTAGAGAAAAAGAGTGTAACCGGGAGAGAGAGAAGGAGAATGTGTTTTTTCTATTTTTTTTTTTATGTTTTGTGAGGTTTACTTAGACTCTAAGTATCCTTAAGCAAATCCCGAGGGTCGGAGTACTGAAAACGTCCCCGAGGGCAGAATGGTGAAAACTCCCAGAATTCCCTCCTAATCTCACTAATACCAAATATATCCTCGAATATTTTTTCCATTACTTGATAACCTGATAATGTACTAGATATCCAAAATACCCCTTGACTCGGCCCGAGTCGGGTATTTGGTCCTGTTGTGACTTTCCTGCTAACTTCCTCCATAGGATCGTCTCGTGCCGAGTAACCCAGATATATCCACATAATAATGTGGTCCCACACATATATCACATATATGCCAAATATACCTATACAAAATTCTGAAAATTACCCTTTTAATATGAAACAGACGCACATGCATATTTAATACACCTAAACATGCATATCTAGTCATATTATCATATAACTCGCATAATCACATAATTACATGCATATATATCACATTAACATATAATTTCCATAAATTTGTATCCTGGCCCCTAATTAAGGCCCTACGCCTTATTAGGTAATTTGGGACGTTACATGAAATCTCCTCTCCTACCAGAGCCCTTCACTCTCCCCATTTCCTTTCCAAACCAGAAGAAAGAAACATCATCGTTATCCTCCCATTGACGACCTGGATGGTTGGAGAGAATAAGAATATCTGTAGATGAACGACGTAAATCATTTCCTTGTCCGGACACATTACTTCACTTATCTAAGATTCATCTCGAGTAAGTCTTTACATCCTCTATTACTGTATTTGAGTTTTTTGAGTGATTTTGCATGCATGTTTAGGTTGTGGTTGTCTTTGGGAGTTATAGGTCCTCTTGGCCTTTTCTCGGGCCTTTTCAGCTCCTTTCAGTGTTAAAATTGACCAAAATGGGTCACTCCGACCTATCTACACTTTTCTTGTGTTTCTGAACATTCTTTCCAGATTCCAGCAAAGGTCACAAATTTTGGTGGTTCTTTCTGGCATACAATTTTGCTTCTAAGGACACCACAATTCCTTAGGCTTTCTTTTCTCCTTCACCCCTCGAGCAGTTGTCTTAGAAATCCTCATTTTTCCTATTTCTCTTCTGGTCAGGACACTAAGTGCTTGATTTTGTCTATTTTAGATGACTGAAGAGTTACACCACCTCCATCCGCAGGGTTTTTATCACTTCGATCAAGAAATCATCGACATGGCTCGAGAAGCACGATGGGTATTAGAAGAAATGAGAGAACTTCCCCCGGAGTAAGGTCGAGCCCTAATTGTCAGAGAGGAACCTCATTCAACACCACGACCATTTTTGAGGTGGCACCTTGGAGGAGGAGGTAAATATGGGGCTCCTGGCTGGGAGTCCTCCTTAAAGAGCTGACGACTTTGAAGCCGAGAACATCCCCAACAAATTGAGGCATCTGGAGGCACTGAACAAGATCATCTCGCACTATGGGATTGGTGAGGACATTCTAATGCGCCTACCTAGAGAGTCAGAAAGGGCATCCCAGTGCGTGAATGGCCTCGCAACCTGTAGTGCTTCACATCTGCAAGCAGAGGGAGCCCTACCCTTACACCAGTACTATGTCATCTTCCTTAACTTTGTTGGCATAGCCCCATTCCAGTTAACCTTGGATGGGTACCGGGTGCTGGTCGAACTATATGTCCTATTCTAGTGACATAATTCGCATACGCCTTCTTTGGCCAAAGTCCTGTACGTATACAACTTTTGGGCTCGTCCTCGGAAGACAAAGTTTGATGGGTCCTACAGCCTCATGAATCACACCTATCCAGGGTTGGTGTACAAGGCTCCCTGCAACAACGAAAGCCACGCGAGGGACCACAAAGATCACTTCTTTTTCACGAGTGGTTTGCCCATTTATACCAACCCTACTCTTCTCTTGAACTTCGCCTGTAACGCCCTGGGTAACCAACACCGTTACACTATGTATTTAAAATAGTGCAAGACTTTCAAATCAAGTTGTTTGAACATAAACGTGTTTCTAAAGTCAACTAACTGGTTAAGGTTAAAAGATTTTGATCACAAGATGATTTCCTTCCATTAAAATAAGAGTTTGATACACGTGATCCCAAAAAAAAATCATGTTTACAAGGCGGTTACAACCCACAAAAGTAAATACAACTACAACTGGCCTAAACGACAATATACAATTTTGGCTTTAGTCCCTATAATTCCCTCGGCTGCGGCGGTCGAGCAACTACCGATGTACACACCGCCTCTAAAGCTCTCCAACTCATGGCTGGTCCAACGTTCCCTTGCCTTTACATGCACCACGTCGCACCCGTGAACCAAGGCTCAACAAGAAAAATAAATTCAATAAGCATAGATAACAATAGAGTGTGCAGAGTAAACTTAGATACCCCTATTCAATCAATAGCCGAATACAAGCAATAAGCTAGGCAACAATAAACAGTTTAATCCAAACATATAATTCAATCATAATAAAATTAATTAGGTGTCGGTGCTCTTAGGCCTAGCCCTTTAGTTATTTAGCTGATCCTAGCTCACTTAGGCCGATATGCGTTCAATACGCTTGTCATCAGCTCCGACTCCCTTAGGCCGGACATCACATCAAACATAGCAAATATACAAGTTGTGAAACATGCAATAAGAAGCAGCACAAACTAACTTGCCTATCCAGATACTTCTAATCACAAATACATTTATAATCACACATATGTCAATTTACAAGGGATCTCAGCCCTATTCACAACTCGGGTGCAGTTTTCTTACCTCGAGTCCTGAGCGGAGGATGTGGAGCGGTCTTGAGCACGATCCTTAATCCCGAGCCTTAGCGGTAACCCTTGTCACAGGTGGCAATGGATAACCATTAAAATATAATCCAACTAAATGCTTTACGAATGATATACTAGCCTCCGAGATCTCAAATTATACTAAATCGGGTAGTAGGATCCTTCCCGAGCACTAACGTTCAGGTTCCTGAGCTTAAAATCCTCAAACAAACAATATTTCACATATGAGCTGCGACCCAGCCCCTTAAGGGCAGCGGCATACTGAAGTCAGACGGCGAAGCGCTCTCTGCTAAAGGACACAGGCTGCGACACACTAAACCTACGCCACGGTGCCTGGGCAAAAACTTGAGGCTCCCGAGCCTCAAAATTCAAGCGGGCTGTGATACCTGATGAATAAGGCCATGACGAGAGCCCTTTGAAACCCAGAAATCAAGTTTTCTACTGCATTTCCCCCAAGCCTAACTTAATACTTCACAGCCTAGACATCACAGCAGTTAAAAAATAATTACATGCCCTCACTAAACACTCAAAACCAAACTTAAAATATACTTCCATGCAAGCATAAAGTTCTAATATAATTCAATAGATTAAAAACTTAAAATACTTACTTCTGTAATATCTCCACTTCTTGAGCTAATTTCCAAATACAGCAAGCCTTCACCCTTAGTTTCTTAACCTCAAGCCCTCAAATCTCAGCAAGTTCCAAGCACCCAAAGAGAGGGAGAGAGAGAACGTGAGAGTGAGTGTGAGAAAGAGAGCATAAAGATTTCTATTTGGTTATGGTCATTTCCTAAGGTCTTTCAAGCTTACCCCATACAAAAGACCGAAGTACCCCTGGTATTGACTCAGCCCCTTAATTGCCCTTAAGGGTAAAACAATCATTTGCCTTGTTTCCTGCTAGTTCCTCGAGTCATCCTACAAATTCCCAATTAATCCCAACATGAATAACTAATTACCAAATAGTTCCCCGTTAATCGAAAAATCCCAAATATTCACTATGTTCCCATAATACCTGTAAGCTCACCCCGAACTGGGTATTAAACCCCGCTGTGACTATTCTGCTACTCCGCTCACTGGGATCGCCTCAAGTCGAATACTTCATATATATCCACATAATAATATGGTCTCAGTTATTTAACAATATAATCACATTTATGTCCTCAATAAGCCAAAACTACAAATATGCCCTTATTAACTAGAATGGGCACACATGCATATTTAATACACATAAACATGCATATATATTTATATATTCATATTGTCATATAAACCATGTATGCCACACAGTCACACATTTAATCAATTAATCACACATATATCAAATTATGCTTTCCCGACACATTAAGCAAGGTACTAAATCTTATTACCATTTTTGGGACGTTACATCGCCAGGGTTGGTATGTTGGGTTTTATGCCTTTATAAAACAGTGTTGGACATGTAACGCGTTTTTATATTGACTATAAAAATAGTAGAAATCATTTAGTTTGACAATCGCGTTGCTTGCTTGTTTTATTAAATGATTATTGGAATAATACAAACATTTATAAAATCCTTAACATATGGATAGTTACAATTATAATGACAAGGTCAAAGTGGATTATAGTTGTAATTATATGTTCTAAAAAACGAGTCCTATAATTAGATCAATGCATTACATTTTCACTAATTGGGCAATCTATGGCATGATCTCCTTACACATTTGGGGTGTGATGTCTTGTCCAAGGCATTGACCAAGTAGATAAGATCAAATGTATTTGGTTACATCGGACTAGGACCAATATTGATTATTGATAGATAAATAAGTATTGTTGTTATCAAATCTAATAAATGTCACAACGTTGACCATAGGTTAAGACGATCTTAATTTTGAGTGATAATATTTTGCTAATTATATTATTTAAATCTTTTGACGTGTTCGTTACCAGCTTACCCTATGGTCTAGCCCATACTTATATCTTGGAGATCTAGTAGTGTAATTGTGTGAGAGTATTATTCATAGATATGAAATCTATAACTTTTTTATGTGAAGTTAAAAGATGATTTCCTTAATTTCTTTGTTGAAAAGGTTAAATGATTGAGATCTCATTTCTATGATTAAGTTTATAGAAATATCATTTATAACGAACTTAGTGGGAGTTAAGGAATATATCGATGAAGGGTAAAATGGTAATTTGCACCCAGCTCGTTAGTAAGTCATCGATAGAGGATTGACTGACTGTAATGGTTATAACAATGGATAACTTATTTATTATTTGGACAATACATTATATGAATTCAATAGTTCAATTTCGAGTCTATAGTGGAGTCATGAGGAATTAAATCATCTAGAATGGAGCTTGATTTCATGGATCCATGGTCCTTGTATTACCTTTGAGTAAATCATCTAGAATGTCTCAATTAATTGATTTTAATTTTCACTTAGGAATTTTTTTTATAGAGATATGAGATTTAAAGAATAAAAGAGAATCTTTGCGTAAATTTATTAATATTGATAAATTGGTGTCAATATAAATAAATAATATTTAATCAAGTTTGAAATTATAATTAGTTAATTTGAATAAGGACTTAATTAATTAATTAATTAAAAAAAATAAAAAGGTTTTAAATTTAGGTCCAATTGGGATTTAAATTCAAAACAAAGAGATTAGGCCTAAATCCATTTGTGGGAGCCCAAGGCTTTTATTTTTTGTTTATTATTTTTAATTAATTTGAATTTAAATTTAAATAAAGCCCATTAAGTTGCCTATATAAGGAATATGATATCCAGGATTTTTATAAGGAAGTCTCAATTGATTCACAAGGTAAGTGAAAACCTAGATAGTCTAATACTTTCTTGGCCACTCATAATCTTCTTCTCTTCTAGATCTCTATCTCATGTGTTAAGAACTAGTCCAAAATAGTTCTAGATTGATAAAAGGCTTGACGAGGAAGACTGTGTTGCTGTTCTAGTTCAATCTCTTGATAATACTCTGCTATAGAAAAGAATTAAGGGTTAGAACGATTGAAGGAGTGAGTTGTTCTAGTTATGTTGTGTAATGTAAGTTTGTTTACTTTACTTTTTTTTTGTATCAAATTCATAGGAGCATGTTCTAGGAATTTACATTTTTGTTTGATAATATGTAAATTACATGAAAATAAACAAAGATCATGTGATATGTATTTCCTACATGGTAAGTGGTTTACGCTTTTTCTTGGGTTAGTCCTTCTATGTTTGTCCTTCCTTACTTAGACATTCTTCTATTGATAGGTCCCTTTTTCCGCACTCTGTTCATTATAGCCTACGACGACAGGCTCCAGATGATGAAGAGTCCTTTCGACTCGAAGATGGAGCTCAGCTTTCTTGTCACGGAGGCTCCTTTTCGCCAGTTTGGCCTTCTCCGGGAGAGCCAGCACATTGGCCCCATGGACCACTCCTTCTACCAGAACTCGAAGAAGTCCCGACATGAAGCTGCCCTCCATATGAAGTACATGGATAGACTGACACTTGCTCAGTTCACCCCAACAGATGTGAGAAGAACACGTCAAAAATGTTCTTGCCATCCAAGCTACCACGGAGGCTCGAGAGGACTAGGAGCTCGAGGAAGAACTCCAAGCGGAGGTGGAGTCCTTTTCCTTTGATCAAGGTAAAACTCATATTGTCTTGTACCATGCTATGTGCATAGGAGAAGGGGTAAGTCATGAGCATGTATGGGTCTCACCCTCGCTCCTCCAAAGTTGACAGGACTTAGGGCATCATTGGACTGCGGATGAGTTCCAAGACTATCAAGACTTCATCGAAGTATTTCTCCACAACCTAAAGAGAAAACTACACCATTGGGGGTTCGTGCCACTGGACGAGGTAACATCCATGCATGTGAGGTGATTCTTTCAATACAAAATGAATACCACCTAGGAGATGGGCAGGGTTATCAGAGAATTCACCCGCTCAACCCTTCACATGGAGGAGCCATATTGCGTTGGGCCTCCTGAGGAGTTCGCGTGCTCCAAATTTATATTCATCCTGCATTTTACTTGTTTCTTGTTGTTTTATTCTCTAGTCAAGGAATAACATCTTTCTTATTTTCATTTTCAGATCACATGGGGTTGGTTGACTCCATCCGGACCAAACACAAAATGATTGAGGAGCCATATGAAATCCAACCCCAGGCTCCACCTGCTCCACTCGACGCTTCGGCGAATGCTCCTACGGAGGAGGTCATTGACCTCTGTGGTGGGTCTCTGACTCTCGTCAAGGACACCTCAGATGCGAGAAATGATCTCCCGTCCCTCGAGGCATCTAGTTGTCCTCCTTTGTGGAGGCCTCAATTAGTGATCTTCCAAGAGCACTACAAAGGGGAAGAGCTCGATATGCACAAACGGGTTGTGGAGTACTTCAATGCCCATTTGGAAGAAGGGGATGAAGAGTTCAAGATCTTGGAGGAATACCTTTGCGAAGATAGGCCTCGGAGTGGAACTCCAGCGCCACCCCTCTACCACGGGGACCTGTAGTTTCTCTTTGCCAGGAGACTTAGAAGCAGACAACTCTGCTGGTGGCAAATATCTTTTAGGCATTGAGTGGGACCCTTTGCAAGATGCTTTGTAGAAGTTACACTCATGTAGGAGGGGATAATGAGATATCCCTCCACGCAGCCTATTTCTACGCCTAGGCACAGATAAACCTTAGACCATAACTTGATATTATAGCTAGGTGCTTTCGTCCTTGCGTGCTAACTTTTTTTTCTTGTGCAGACTACTGCCTTGTACCAGCGACTTGGGGATATCGTAATCACAAGATCCTTCAAGCTGAAGGAACCCAAGGATGCGTCAATCCCCCTCGAAGAGCACTCCAAGCTCTAGATTGCTTTGGATAACAAGAAGGCTCGTGCCTCTATGCTGAAGGCTCTTGAATGCATTTCAACGAAGCTGGTGGAAGATGCCATGAAACGTTCCAAGGTCACAGAGGAGGCTGCCAAAGATCGAGAAGAAATGTTGCAGGTGACTTTGCGGGCTCGACAGCTGAGGCAGAGGTGGAAGTCTAAAAGCGCCCAGCAAGGGGTAGAGGGATCATGTTGCTGCTCTCAACAAAGAGGTCGATCATCTGATGGAGGACACATTCTATGTTTCATGGCAAAGAAACAAATAAATGGACTTGGCCTTCACCGAGGAGCCCAACATAAGGATGCTTTTCAAGGAGTACCTTTGAGCGAACAAGAACAAGGCAACTCAAGCTTGAGCGGCCGTGGAAGCAGGTCGAGTCCCCAAGACTGAACTTGTGATCGAGATCAGAATGGAGGTTCCTCTAGGAAACACGTAGATCATAACATTTGTCCTGTTACCTTTGATTTTTCTTTAAATAGGCTTGCATGCCATTACTCTTTTATGGGTACAAAAAAGTTAATGCTTAATCCCCTGAGCGCAATTGTAAATGATTTTATTTTTGCTAGATGGCCTTTGCCAACACTATTTTTCATCCTTTATTGCATTATCACTCATCATATTTTTAGATTTTAGTAATTGTGCAATTTGGACTTAAATTTGCTAAGATTTTTATTTTTACTCAATGTAATATGATGTCACGAGAATTTTAAACCTTATCTCGTCCACCATGAGTGGGATCTAGTCTTCGAGACTAAGGTCTTGCCTACCCTAGTTAGCTCAACTAGGTACTTGTACTCGAGTCTTATTGACTCACCTAGTATTTTGACCAATTTAACCACTTAGTATTGCTTCATGGGCTCGCAGTCCTCGGATTACACTAGTATTGCTTCATATTCCTTGAGAGATTACACTAGGTCATTCTTATGGATTTGCCTCTGAGTGGAGATTACTCGATTTTTTGAAAATCATAGATCCTTTGCTCTAAGTCCTCAGGACATGGGTCGAGTTCTCTGCCCTTAGACTAGACCTTGTGATCAAGTTTATGGCAACTTGAGGTTTCTGCCCAAATACGAATGACTCGGGGCTAGAGAAGTGGTTGTTTCGCTTTCGCATTTCACAACACAAGGAATTGTTTCCGAGGCCTCTTTTAGTATCACTCTTGGGGGATGTGGTCCTCGAGAGGTTACATGGAATAGTTATGAAAATAGGGTTTCCCCTCGAGTACAAAATTCAAGGGTTGACTCGCCTATTGAAAGTCGGGAACTTGTTCTTGGTCCTCAGGCGCATAGTCCTCGGGACAAAACTGAAGTTCTCCGCTAGGCTTGACACTAGGCTTGATCCGCTTATGATAAGCTTTGTTTTATAGGTCATGCTCATGTTACTCCATAGGCACACGGTCCTTGGGAGGCCATATTTGAGAAAATTATCCCTCGAGTACCAATGACTCCAGGGTTGCCCTCGAGCATAGATGACTCGGGGGTCCTTTCGCCTGCTGGAAGTCGAGAACTTGTTGCTGGTCCTCGGGCGCATAGTCCTCAGGACATAATTCAAGTTCTATGCATGTAGGTTACTTAGTTTATAGTTTGTTCGTGACAACTTTGACACTAGGCTTAGCTTCCTAGGTCACGCTCCACAAGCAACTATTCTGCGAGGAGACCCTGTTATGGCCCCCAAATGATCAGAGAATAGTCTGCTTTCATTGGTCCAGGCTAGCGAGTGGGTACACCTAGGAAGCGAAATTGCTAATTTAAAATTTAACATACAAGCAGTGTAATACCCAACTACTCAGGGACCATTACACTGTGTATTTTAAATAGTGCTTAACTCGCTAAACGAGTCATTTGGCCATAATCGTGTTACTAAATGTGATTAATGGTTTAGGGTTAAAATTTTTGGCCAAAGATACATACGTTTCACTAAAACGTTTACCTAAAACACGGGAACCCAAAATACATTTAAAAGGTTAATTACAATGCAATCTTACAACCTACCGGCCTAAGTGACAAAATAGGGTTTGACCCTAGTTCCTCTTAAACCCCTCATCCGTGGTGGTTGAGCAGCCGCTTATGTACACATCGTCTCCTAAGCTCTTCAAATCAAGGATGATCCAATTTTCTTTCCCCTTTACCTGCACCATATAGCACCCGTGAGCTGAGGCTCAGCAAGAAAACTTAAACATGCTCATAAGTAGTTAATAGCGTGTTACCAAATCATAATAAGCATGCCTAGAAGTAATAACCCTACTCATGCATGCATATCATCCGTATAAATCACTACAACATCATATGGGCCAATTGCCCAAGATAACCCTCAATGAATCATATGGGGTTCCAATGCCCAAAATACTTGATTAAGGAATCATACTGGAGCTCAGCGCCCAAAAACATGATTAATAAATCATACTGGCTCAGCGCCCTAGGATATGGGACTAATGAGTCACCCCGGGGTCCTTTGCCCGATGCGCTTCTGGTTAGACATAACCATATCGACCAGCACTCAGTGCGCTATTGCCGTCCTTGACTCATAAGTCAAGCCTCTTTCAATAAGATAATGCAAACAGACATATATCATATGTCAAATATCCAAATACAAAGCATTCAACATGCTTAATACACAATCACAAGAATAATTATAATCATGCACATTTTCAGGCATTCGTGCCCTATTCATATTCCTGTTCAATGATTCGGGCCAAGCCATAATCACATGTATCACATACTGGGTGCAATTTCTTACCTTTAGTCCAAGCACAGGTTACCAATAAATGACCTTCGAGCACGATTCCGATTCTGAGTCCCTAGCAATAACCTAGTCACAACCATAATATAGAATCCCATCAATAATGAGCAAGTAAAGGCTTTCAGACCGAGTTCTAGCCTGCGAGATGTCTAACTCTACTAAATTTGGTAGTAGGATCATTCCCGAGCCCTTAGGATTGAATTCCCGTCAATAAAACCCATTTTTGCCAAAGTTACCCTGGCATGCCGCGACTTCCCATTAAGGGCCGCGGCATGCCCCCTAGACAGAAACTCCCCTGTCTCAAATTTAGGACATGGGCCGCGGCATGCCCATGAGAGCCGTAGCATGCCTCCCAAACAGAACCACCTTTGCGCCCTGGGTTCACACGGGCCGCGGCGCCCAACAACAGGGTCCTAGCATGACCCCGCGAACCTAGAAAGCCTTATTTTTCCTCAGCCAAACCTTACCAAAATCATCCCAATCAATTCCCGAAACAATAATTAAATCACCCAAACATTAACAACACATTAACACCATCAAAACCC